>NW_026294606.1:113006953-115454453 GCF_007827085.1 Peromyscus californicus insignis
GGAGTTTGGGAGTTTGTTTAGTTTTGATTGGTTACTTCTTTTGTTTGTCAGTTTTTGTATCCACAATACTCTGTCACATAGCATGACATTCCATGTTTTATGTAGCTTTAATTATACCTCATAACTGGTAAATGTACACTATAATCGCATGAAAGTAAGTAGTTATACAATGAATATATTAAGTTACCTGTTAATTACCTAATTTATGAAGCTGAAATTAGGACACTTAAAATCTCACAACACTAAATAAAGTATGTGACCACCAAAAGCTCTCCCCTTAACAACTATGTATTTTCCCTATAATTCTGTGCTCAGTGGAAACTCAGGTACCTAAGAAGGAGAATGTTAGGTCTCAGGAAGTCCATATATCCAGAAATGAGCTCAAGCTAGACTACAGAAGGAATTCTGGCTATTAAATAAAAGCCAGCATTCCCCAGAACTCCTGAAACAGATTCCTGTCATGGAGAAAAGAGTCATTTCCCTTACCTCTGGCAGGAGGGACCTACGGTTCTCCATATACCTATAGTTTTATATCAAAGCCTACACAGGCCTCTAGGCTCCCTATTCAAAAGTATCCCTTATACATTCCAAAGTCTCACTCAAGCATCCTGGCCCTCCTCACCTCACCTCAGAACAAACCCCCACACCCACGCCCAGGTACTATTGCTATTCTCTTGCAATCCTCTTGCTATTCTATGTCCTGATTTCATTATTCCCTATCTCTTGCTATCTCCATTATTCGACTAGCAGGACCTGTCAGCAGCGGCAGTCAAGATGTAACACTGTGACTATTGCTGCCACTGAGTAGAGCCCTTTCCCTGTGCGCATGCGCCATATTCCCTTATAAAATGCAAGCCCTTCTTGCCCCACTCTCTCTTCATTCTGCTCTTGCTCAGAGTCCACCCCCCCCCCATTAACCTTCCGCATGAGCTCTGTTGCATGGTGTGAGTTTGTGGTGCCCCCTTATCGCCAATCCTCCCAGGTCGCCTTCCATTGTTATTAAACTATTACATCAGGGATATAGATCACTGGAAGACCACTTGCCTAAAAAAGGGAAATTATTTAAGGTCAGAGAAATAAGTAAGCTGACTCCTTGTTATTTAATGTATAAACTTAACCGAATCTTTAAAAACACATCTATAAAATTATTTGTTCTGTCTTTTAGACAAGATCATTTTAAATACCGCATAATCACATGTAAACCTATTGTAAAGACACTCAAGGTTTTGTCTTTCCCAATTCCAACATTTGAATGTTACTCAGATTATGAGACTTTCCCTAACAGACTCATCCTAAAAGTCGTTTCTGTGGTGTAATTCAACAAGTTCACTGAGGGGAACTGGGCTTCTCAGTCCACATCACTGAGGGGCGTTTCCTGCTGCAGGTGGCAAGCGCTGTACTGACTCTTTTATTATGTTTCCAGGAACAGGTAGATGACTGGTCCTAAATTCTGCCTGCCCACGTAGGAAGATTATTTAGTAACAAAATGTTTTAGCAGGATAATTATGGGGTTATATATTTATAATCCACAATTCCTTTCATCTTGTTATGTAGCTGAGAACAATAGGGTAAAAAGAAGTGAGACTTCGTTGAGATTGTGTTACTGCGAATTTGAAGGACTGTGCCAGAATTCCCTCATGCTACTGAGAAAATCATGCCTCCTTTTTGGAGTTCTTGTTTTCCTTAATAAACTAATTTAAGAACAGACACACAAAAAAAGAAAAAAAAACACACCACCAAAGTAAAAAGCTATAAATCTCTCCAATTGCTTGGAGAGGGGTAAGAGAAAGTCATGTCCTTTAGTTAGGCAGACATGGGGTCAGCCACATAACATACTAGCAGCCACATGTCAGTGAGTGGAGATTTAGAGAAAGAAGGAAGGCCAACATGTTAGAGAACAAGTTAGACAACAAGAAATCAAAAGCGAAAAGTTTTGAGTCTGGAGTTTAGAAAAGCAGATGCCCAAACCTAATGATAGCTCTGTAGCAATTTCACAGGTGGGAACTCTGGGAAGGAAAAGTGCATTATCTCATGAGAGAGATGGTTATTCCTCCTATCTCTTTAGCGGGCCTAAGGAGTGAACCCACCTTCCTGGGGGTGCTTCTTCGACCTCGTGCAATTGGATTAACTCTTACAGGGAGAAGCCGAAGCTATGCCTCCTTCTAGAGCATGATCCTTCTTTACTAGAACAATTGGCTGCTGATCTGACTTTAAAGGCTGTTGTTTTCTCTTTGGTTTTCACTGAAAGGAAAGTGCAATGTAAGGAATTAGTATTAAAAAGCATTGAGTGTCGAAAAACCAAAAAAAAAAAAAAAAGCATTGAGTGAAAACATGAAGAGATGCAAAGTACTCCAAATTATTTCTCCTTGATCAAAATGTTTTAAAGGGTTATGATAATGTTGGAAAACAACTGCAAAATATAAAAACAATTCCACTATTGGTGCCCAGTGAATACTTTTATGTAGATGGCACATTCCTTGTTTTGGGAAATTAGTATTCTGATTAGATAGAGAAAGTGTGTTGGCCAGACATTACTGGAATTAATAATCTGTTCTCTTCAAAATGTTCTTTGGAAAATTCCATTCTCTCCTAGCTGAAATGAACCTCATCATCACCCAGTACCATTATGCACTCCTGAACTTAGAAAGGGGTTATTCTCGTTTTCTTTCTCTTGCTGGGACAGATACTCTGCAACGAAAGGCGAAAGAAGGGAGAAGGGAGAAAAGCGTAAGTTATTTGACTTACAACCCTAGGTTACAGTCCATCATTTCTGGTAAGTCAAGACAGGAATTCAAGCAGCTCATCACATCACATCTACAATCAGCATCAAAGACAGAATAAATGTATCCTTGCTTGTTTTGCTTTATATAGGTAACTTCCTCTTCTCCTTTCCTGTCCAGAAAGCCCTCCCTAGTGAACAGTGCCACTACAAATGGGTAGGGTCTGCCTACATCAGTAGCACTGAAGGCAATCCCTCAAAGACATGTTGGAAGGCCACACTGAGCTAAATTCATCATTAAGACTTCTTTCCTGTATGATTCTAGGTTGTGTCAAGATGACAATTAAAAGTAACCAGCGTAGCGTTCCATTAAAAAAAACAAACAAACCATAAAACCCACACACGTCTCATACACTACCTCACCTATCACTTTGTTGAATGAACTTGAAAATACTTCTGTTTATAGTCCAAGTGTATGCTTTTCTATTTGCCTGTCTATATCAAATCAATAAGCACAAAAAATTAAATATATGTGTTGCTACAACTCCATGTAAATGTCATTCTGGTAAACTGAGTTACATAAAAGTAAAATGGTATCTATGTCTAGGAAAAGAAGTGGTCCAGTTTGGGAAGAGTTTGATGACAGGCCAAAAGAGGAATGCCAGGTGGAAATTCAGCTGTTTGGGCACTTTTCCAAGGAAGCCTCACCTGAATTGCCATATGTTGCCATGTAGCCAGTAAATCTGTACTGAGACAAATAATCATACATATAAAAATCACCAAGTTTTACTCCAAAGCTACTTTCTAGGCTGTGGAGACACTGTGATACTAATTAATTTATGGTTATTAGGAGCAGAGACAACTATTTATAAACATGCAGAAGTATTTGATTACACAAACGCTGACCCTGATATTATTTATAAATAACATTTAAGTCATTAGTAAAAATAAGGAGCTACCTTGACTGACTAAAGGGAATTTTCTTGTAAATTATGACCCATGGACAGGAAGTCTACAGGGCTGAATTGACCCAGTTACTCTACCTTCTTGTAGTGAAGGAAATGTGTGTGTGTGTGTGTGTGTGTGTGTGTGTGTGTGTGTGTGTGTGTGTGAATGTGTTTCTTTCAGTATCAGCAATTTATATTCCTCGTGTAAAGAAGTGACATAATGTCTCCCTTAAACTAATGGCGCTTTATTCAAAGAAACTTCTTATGCACTATACTATATGCTAGAGAAACCTTTCCTCTACTCCTGCTATCTTGAGTGGACATGGGCACAAATGACCTAATAATGGAATACCAGGGGGGGATTAGGGACGGCTATTAGCATGAGAAGAAAATAAGCAAGATAAAAGAGAAGAACCACATATTTTCGATGGTGAGGTAGTTTTGAAGACAAAGTGCTCTTCCACAAACACACACACACACACACACACACACACACACACACACACACACACACAGATATACACACACACTGGCACACACAAATACTAACACACACTCACACACAGACACACTCACTCACACACACACACACACACACACACACACACACACACACATCTTTGAAATTTTAGAGTGGCCTAATTTACTAATTTCTACCATATCCATAATCCATAATCTTCCTTCACTATGACCGCAATACTGTATGTGTGTAAACACACAGACACTGAAACACACAGAACACACTCTAGTACTCTCAACATTACTAAACTTTGAACAAATATGGAACTGGAAATGACCCCATGCTTGGTAACCAATACTGAAGAGTCTATAAAACAATAGAGAATGAAGAAGACCAAGTAGCCTGCTGGAAGACTTCCCCTTTCTCTGTTACCCCAGCAACCCAATCCTTTAAACTCCTTTCTAGCACTGTAACAGAATACCACCTCTAGCCTCCCTCCCCCCTCCCCCACATCTCTAGTGGATGCAACAGACCATCTCCTCCTGGCATCCCTCACTCAATTCATTGCTGTGTCCAGCCCCTCCATATGGGCAGACACCACTTGCTCACCAACAGGTCACGTTTGCCAGAACAGGTAATCAGCCCACAGACCTTCACTACTCTCTATGTTCCCCCAACAGACAAATCCCTCAGGTTAGTCCCTAGTGCTACAACAAAACACCAGGTTCAGTCTCCTATCCTCTCTGTCCATGCCTCCTGTGGATTCCACAGGGCATCCAATCTTCACCTTCCTACTTTGACATATTGCTATATCCCAATCTCCAACATCAGCAAGATTACCTGTGAATACACTAGAAAAGCACATCAGTGAAACAGGCACCGAACAACCATAACACCATCAGAAAACCCAGAGAGGAAACAGAAAGCAAGGAACAAACTAAACAAGAAAATACTGAAGCTAACAGAAGTTACAAACCAGAGAGATCCCGAAGGGCCTGGATATATGAGCTGCAGACTCTAAGACACCACAGATGTCAGCCCAGACTACTGTAACCATAAAACGTGCAATCTCCACAGACGGAGAAATTAAG
Source organism: Peromyscus californicus insignis (assembly GCF_007827085.1). Classification (NCBI taxonomy): domain Eukaryota; kingdom Metazoa; phylum Chordata; class Mammalia; order Rodentia; family Cricetidae; genus Peromyscus; species Peromyscus californicus. The sequence goes on from NW_026294606.1 coordinate 113,012,171, forward strand.
CCATTCACTGATAAAGTCAAATTTATACAATGTATATGCTCAAATCAAGCCCTACAGAAGGTACTAGAGGTAAACTCCAAACTACAGAGGTTAACTATGACAATGAAAACACAGGAAATAAATAATCTTATACCAGAAAAACCAAAAGAAGGGAAACACACACACACACCACAAATATATACTCACAAGCACATATACATCATCCACCAACAACACAACAACATAACAAGAACCATCAAGCAGTGGTCATTGATATCTTTCAATATCAATGGCCTCAATTCCCCAATAAAAAGACACAGATTAACAGAATGGTTGGAGAAACAGGATCCAACCTTCTATTGCATCCAAAAGCCACCTCAGCATCAAGAGTAGACATTACCTCAGAATAAAGGGTTAAAGAAGATATTCCAAGGATATGGACAAAAGAAGCAAGCTGATGTAGGCATTTTAATATCTAACAACATAGACTTCAAACCAAAACCAATCAAAAAAGATAGAAAGGGACACTTCACATTCATCAAAAGAAAAATTCTCCAAGATGACATTACAATTCTTTTTTTTTTTTTTTTTTTTTTTTTTTTGGTTTTTCGAGACAGGGTTTCTCTGTGTAGCTTTGCGCCTTTCCTGGGACTCACTTGGTAGCCCAGGCTGGCCTCGAACTCACAGAGATCCACCTGGCTCTGCCTCCCGAGTGCTGGGATTAAAGGCGTGCGCTACCACCGCCCGGCGACATTACAATTCTTAACAGCTATGACCCAAACCCAAGGGAACCCACTTTTGTAAAAGAAACACTACTACAGCTTAAATCACATATTGACCCTCACACGCTGATAATGGGAGACTTCAACACTCCACTCTCACCAGTGGGCAAGTCAGTCAGACACAAACTAAACAGGAAAATACTGAAGCTAACAGACATTATAAACTAGATAGACCTATCAGATACTTCCAAAACATTTCTTCCAAATACAAAAGAATATACCTTTTTCTCAGCACCTCATGGAACTTTCTCAAAAATGGACCACATACTCAGACACAAAGCAAGTATCAACAGTCACAAGAAAAGTGAAAACCTTTCTTTATCCTATCAGATGAAGACAGAATAAAGCTGGATATCAACAACAGAAGCAACAAGAAGCTTAGAAATCCCTGGAAACTGGAAAACTCTCTACTGAACGTAAAATCGGTCAAGACAGAAGGAAGAAACAAATGAAAGACTTTCTAGAATTCAATGAAAACGAATACACAACATATCCAAACTTATGAGACACAATGAAAGTGGTGCTAAGAGGAAAGTTCTCAGCACTAAGTGCCTACATAAAGAATTGGAGAGATCTCATGCTGGAAACTTAACAGCACATCGAAAAGCTGTAAAGCACTGTGGAACTGGGTGTGTCTCTGACTCTTTTGTCTGCTCTTGGAACTCTTTTCCTCCTGTTAGGTAGTCATGTTCAGCGTAGGTGTGAGGGGTTTTGTCTTATCTTAACTTTTTGGTTTTGTCCTGTTTGATTTTTTTCTTTTGGAGGCCTGATCTTTTCTGAAAGGAGAGAGAAGGGGACTGGACCTGGAGAACAGGAGATTTGTGGAAGAGCTGGGAACAGTAGAGAGGGGAGAAACTGTGGTCAGAATTTATTGTATGAGAAAAGAATCTATTTTCAATTAAAATAAATAAATAAGTAAATAAACAAACAAATAAATAAGAATATTATTTTCTAGTGAAAAAGCAATAAAAATATTTTGATGAGTGGAATTTTGAAACTAAAGTGGGAAGAGGCAGTGAGGAGTGACACAACTATGAATTTAAGGATTTCACAGACATTGGAGCAGGAGCGGACCATGTAAAAGAATCGCGTTTAGCATCCTCCACAGGTATTTCAGCTCTCAGACAGATGAAGATTTAAGTTTGTTTCACTTAGTTCTTACAAGTAAGTGCAGCCCAACAGGCCTAGTGACCATGCATCCCAGGTAGCTGGCTCGAGTTTAAATACACACTTGCTTACAGTTGCTGCTTTGCTATTAAAAAATTATATTTTCCAATAAACAAATAAATAGTAAATAAATCAATTAATTAGCATAAAATATTTGTCATTCATTGTAATTTGGGAACATCTTTGAACATATTTGTGTTTGGTGCACTCATGGATGTTGAAAATGAGGTACATTTATTCTCGAAGTCTGAAGACAAATGTTTTGAATTTTATGTCTATCCAAAAAAATTTTGCTGGTCGATATCTTCATGAATAAAATGTAAAAGTATGAGAATGACATTATTGTAATGTTTTACATATCAGCTTAAAACAACTTAATTTAAATAAAATAACTTTATATATAAGATAGCCTACCATCACTTTGTATAAAATGGATTATTATTTAGAATTATTACAGTAGTTATTTGTACTCACATTTGTTATTCAAATTTGGCCATTAGTATTTTTCAGTAAGAATCCAAAATAAATAAAGGGAAATAAGTACATGTTTGTGCACGCTTGCAAGCGTGCATGTGTGTGTGTGTGTGTGTGTGTGTAAAGTATGCACATGTACATGTGCATGTGTGTCTCTGTGCACATGTACATGCATGGGAATAGATGATCCTTCCTGGTACAAAGGAAATGATTAACATATTTAGAAAACAAGAACTAACTGTCTTTCTACAACCAATCAGAGTACACCTTACTCAACATGATTGCTTCATCTTGGCACTCTTTAATCATCAGGTCATGCTATCACTCACATGTATTCACCATTTGAAATAGCATTGATAATGAAGTGTTCCTGTCACCATAAAAGTACTGCCTGCATTAGAGAGGAAGGGTGGGGATGTGAAGATAAAGAACAGAAAGACAAAAGTGATGATTCTTTTCTGTTAGTATCACAGAATTCAAAATGGAGGGTCCTCTAAGATCCTTCTGTCATTTGGGGAAAGCTTTATTGTGTGGTGTTTTCTTTTTCCTCATTAGACTCTTGAAACATATATATTAGTGAGAATCAGGGCACAAATTATGCAGTGGTAGAGAGATTTTCTTTCTGAGGTTTACCTTGGAGCAAAAATGTTTGAATCTCAACACACATCACTTTTACTGGATCCTTCTCAGATTCTGAGAATGACTAAGCAATGCTGAGTTTCTTGAGGAATATTCTACCAGTAAATAATTGGAACTGTATCGATGGATAAGATTGTTCTTTCTTCAATTTACCTGTAATCTTGAAGTTGGAAAAAGACAAGGATTTGATGTGGAAACTGTAAGCACCACCACCTGCACACAGTACTGACTACCTAAGGCTTTCCATTTAGGCAGTTCTGCGGGAAAAGCATTCTTTTATGGGAAACACATGCTTAGAATTATAAAAGTTGCAAATAACAATTTGCTAGTTTCACAAACTAAGTAAAAATGTTTAGTGAGTATCAGACTGTTCACCTTGAAGAATTAAATATACCTCTCAAAATTCACCATAATGCACAGCAAATTTCACTCTGTATTCTTTAGCACTCTAAATTATTGTATAATGTCTCTTATTCAATGCTAATCACACAACACAGATAAAGATCTGCTTTAAACTAGATGACAAACCTTATTGTATATGGATTTTGCCTCTAGTCTTATTACAGATTATTTTTCTAGTACTTAAGAGGCTAAGATTTCACATGGGAATCTAGTTAGGAGGAATTACACTTAGTTTTATTTTAATAGTCTGTACATGGGCAATTTAAAATTATTTCTGTGCCTAATGTAATTGCAGCTGTGTTGGTGAGGCTTCTGTATACTCTTCGTTGTGTTAGCAAAATTGGAAGGATTTCTAGACACATCTGACCCACCTGACATAAACAAAGATGACATCACTCATTTAAGCAGACCTATAATAAGCAAGGAGATCAAAGCAGCAATACAACATTTCCAGACAATCAAACAAGCAATCCAATTCAGGTCTAGATGGATTCACATTAGAGGTCTACCATTTTAAAGTAAAATTACAACCAATATTACCAAAATTAGCCCATAAACTAGAATTCACAGGAACATCCTCAAATCCCCTCAAAAAAGCCATATTACTCTACTACTGAAGTCAGATAAACCTGAACAACAAAGAGAAATATAAATCAACATCCCTAATGAACACCAACAGAAAAACTTTCAACAAAAACAATGGAAAACCAAATATAGGTGAACATCAAAAACATCACTCACTGTGATAAAATTAGCCTTATCCCAGAGAAGTGGATCTGGTTCAATATGTGAAAATCAGTAATTGTAATAAGTCATATAAATTGACTCAAAACAAAAGCACAAAAACTGAAACATTAAAACCCAAATCACCAACTTTTAAATGTTTTTAAGATCAGAAGTGTCTCAAAAGAAGAAATATGAATAATTTGAGATTTCATCCCATTCCAGTTGGAAGAGCTGTCATCAATAAAACAAATAGCAAAAATGCTGGGGGAGAGGGAGTTGTTGGGAAAGAAGAGCTGTTATTCACTAGTGATGGACTTGCAAACTCTTACAGCCTCTGTGGAAATTACTGTGGAGATTCCTCAAAAAACCTAAGAACAAAACTACCATATGACCTAGCTCTTGCATCCTGGGCACATACCCAAAGGACTCTCTAACCTAGAATAGAAACGCATGCTCATCCATGTTCAATGCCACTCCACTCACAGTGAGTAGGAAAAGTAACCATTGTGGATGCGCATCAAGTCTGATGACAACATAAAGAAAATGTGGTACATGCACAGGATAGAATTTTCTTTAGCTGTAAAGAAAAGATAAAATATGAAATTTACAAGTAGATGAATGGAACTGAAAGCAAATATATTGAGTTATGTAGACGAATTTCTTAGGTAATCTTGGAATATGCTACATAGTCTCCCATATATGTAGGTCCTACCTCTGAATCTATAATTTTTTGTGTACAACTTGGAGTACCTGTGGAAGCCGTAATACCACAAAGAAGCCTTTGGGATTCTAAAGTCTTAAGGGGTTGAGTTAGTAGAAAATAGGTGACATGGAAGTAGAGAGGGGGAATACTGGGGGTGGGAGTGTTTAAACAGAGGATGACAGGAGATTAGTGTGGATGAGGGAATATTATGTGAAAGTATTCATGGAAATATGTGAATAAATGTCTACCCACCCATATAGGTAAACAAGCACAGACCAGTGTTAAGTGCAAACCACCAAAGTTCAAATTGGTGAACCGATGAGTTTACTGAGGTTAAGTACCAGGATACAGGTGAATAGTTACTTGCAGGATCAGAAATGACTCAAAGTCAGCTGCATCACCACAGTTCCATCCCAGAATGTATGACAAAACACAAAATCGGGAAACATGCAGTATGCTGCCCACCGTGCATTCGCTCAACCTGCTGCTGAGTGTCTAGGTGATCTGAGCCCCTTTCAGGCAGCTCACTTGGTCTCTACTTCTTCCAGTGCACTTGGTTAGTCTGCCTTTGCCAGGCATGTGGCTAGTCTGAGAGTCTTCTACACAGTTCAGCTTATAGAAAGTATCCCTTAGCAATCCTTACTGCCTATGTTTGGCAAAAGAGGGGTCTAGTAAATCTAGTCCAGTTTCAGCCACATCCTAAAGGCTTTGAATTGTTTACTCCCTGACCTAGCAAGCTTGCCTACAGAATAGAATGTTTCGCCTACTTTTAGAACATCCTGTGTGTAAATGAGCTTCCCTCCAAGTTGGATAGTTTTATCTTATTGGAGATTGCTGTGTAACAAGGAGCTGGCCTGGGGGAAAGAAGAAAGGCAGAATTAACCAGAGTGAAGAGATATGAAAAGCCAAATTCAAATGTACTATCTTGTAGTCTAATATTTTAATATATTAAAGAAAATATAATGTAGGTTTTATAAAAGAGAGGCTTAATGGAAGCCATGGGTTATTAAACAAAAGCTTTAGTACCAGTGTGCAGTACTTTGGTTGGAGTTGTTGGTGAGAGAGAACTCAGAGGCCCTCCAAACTATATACACTTGTCATTTCTCATGATAGCACATTAGCACTACATGACAATACTATTTCTGAAGATACTTCAGACCTTTGATGCATGATGCTGATAGAACAAGATGAAGCAGATATGGGAGCTTCCTGCCCTTGGCTGACTTCCATAATCCCAGAAGGATCTATAAAAGATGCAAGGAGAGAAAATATATAAATAATCTTATCCAGTTTTGAATTCAATGATCTACAGGTGAGATAAACCTGTGGTATAACAGTGACACCACTGTTATAGGAGTAACCAATTCCCTCTGACTAGATTTGTGATCCACTCTACGAAGGGACTCCATGTATGTTACTGTGAATCTGGTTAAAAAAAAAAAAAAAAAAAAAAACATGGCAGAAGAGATTGTGAGTCCTGGGGATGGGGGGAAGGGAGAGAGAGAGACTGGATGCAACAAAACGATGCAGTTAAACTCACATGCTATCATGTTGAATTTAACCATTTATGTTTATAATATAGACAAATGTTACTCTCAACATTGGTAAGAGAAGCTTCTTTTTCCAGAATGGTGGTTGCCCATGACTACCTATGATGATGAAAAAGTGATGTGATGTGTGAGAACTCAACTATAAATAAGACATTTATACTGCTTCCTCTATGACTCAAGAAATACTGTAGAAGTGGGAGTGAAAAGAATTTAAGAGCCAGATGATAGAATGGCTGTGAAATGTCATATTCTGTTAAAGACACAGCCAATGCAATCACAGAAGGTACAGGTGTCTGCAATGGGTCTGCACAAGAATGTGCCTGTCAACAGACAGACAGGAATAGAAGAGAGGCTCACAGGGTCTGACCACATATTACTGAACTAGTCTTTAATAGATTTGTTGATTTTAGTTGTTTTCCTGTTACTGGCCCATCGGGGTCTAAATGGGTAGTACCAATCCAATGGTCACACAACTAGAGCTAATTAAACTAATGGGTCACAAAACAAAATCAAAAGTCCTGAATCCTGGAAAAGGACTCATAGGGAGGAGGAGGATTGATGCCTATGGAAGGGATGGAAGAAACAGGGTAGAAGAAAAGAGAACAAACAGAATACTTTGCATACACGCATGAAATTATCAAATAACAAAACTAATAATTTTCCCCCAAAAAATGACTAGAAAATATACATAAGGAGGTAAATGTGTTTGCTGCCAAGCCTGAAAACATGTATTTAATCCTTAGAACACACACAGAAAGAGAAAATTGACTTTTGAAAGTTGTCTTTTTGCCTATTTATCCATCAAAAGATGGGAACATCACACACATACACACACACACACACACACACACACACACACACACACACACACTCAAATGAACTATATAAAAATATGCCAGAAAATTATTGATATAAGTACTATTTTCAATGTTCCTTCATTACTGATTTTTTTATATTTGCATTTTTAAATTTTGTATATAATTTATAATGACAAATTTTCTGATCTTAAATCAATTTCATATATTTTCAATTCTATGTTTATGAACCTGGGTGTTGTATGCTCTTTTAAGATTAAGACTTACAGACTTACTATTGTGATTTAAGGAGGAAAGAACATGGTAAGAAAAACAGGACTCTGAACTTTGATTTCACTATTAGCTGATCACGTCATATTAGAAAAGTTCATTAGTTTCCCTGAGCTTCATTTTCTCTTAATTATTTGAAACAATGGATTACTTTTAATGTCTTTTCATATGTAATTAAATAATCAAAACTATGACATATGGTGAAATAATGCTTTTAAAAATGTTATATGACTTTTCTTTTTTGCTGCTATTTATTTTCAATAGATATATGGAAAAACTTCAATGGAATTCATCTCCATATCTTCTGAAAAGACATCACAAAACTGGAATGTGTTCTGAAGGTGAGGTACATTAGTGTTGTGACATTCCATACAAAACTATAAATGATGAAATTGAAATCTTTCTGTCATTGTTGGCAGACCCCTTTGGAGAGATCACAGAAACTCTACACTTTTTGCCCATAAAGAAAAGGAAAAAACAGCCAGGCGGTGGTGGCGCATGCCTTTAATCCCAGCACTTGGGAGGCAGAGCCAGGCGGATCTCTGTGAGTTCGAGGCCAGCCTGGGCTACCAAGTGAGTCCCAGGAAAGGCGCAAAGCTACACAGAGAAACCCTGTCTCGAAAAACCAAAAAAAAAAAAAAAAGAAAAAAAAAAAGAAAAGGAAAAAACAAACAATATAATTTTAAATAGAAATTGCATCATTTTCTTAGAAAGCACTTTCACTGAATGCTTATTATTCATAATAAATAGTCTCTTTTGAATGACCTGATTATTTATTTAAACCTTTAGTAACACTATATTAAAAGAACATCCACCAAAGAGCCTGCTCAACTTGGCTGTGATTATTCAGATTACCAGGAAATGATTGTAAATGAAAAACTCTACCACGAGCTATATACTGCAGTGGCTGAAGATAAACGCAACACTTGAATATGACTTGGCTTTTTTCTTAGGCTGAAATATGACCTTGTCCCAAGCTCATTTTCCCAAATGTTCAACACACACACACACACACACACACACACACAGACACACACACAAAAAAAAATAGATAGATAGATAGATAGATAGATAGATAGATAGATAGATAGATAGATAGATAAAATAAACATACACACACCTGGACAAACACACATGTAATATGTGTGTATATAACATTGTACCGTGTTCACCTACTTAGGACAGCTGAGTTGATGAGCCTCTTCTCACCAATGCTATACCTGGATCAATGACGAGCCATAGAAGATTTGGGTTTGGCATTGTTTCTGAAGTTCTGAGAAGTTTTGTGAACAAAAGCCCAAGCTTCATCGTATAGAGATGTCTTTAGTCCTCTAGCCCCAGCATTGAAAAGGTAGAAGAATACAGTGGTACATATGTCTACAGTAGTGTTCATAAAGCTATTAATACTCCTTAGCAGCAGAAGAGATGCAAAGGGAAATAGGAGCTTCATTTAAGATTCAAGTCATTTCCCCTTTCTGCTTCCTGGCTATACATAACCTCATGTGATACTACAGTATAAATGGACAATTAACTAAAGGTAGGATTCCATTATGCAACTGGCATGAATTCAACACCCATGATGACAAATGACTTGGTGATGTAATAGTTTTTGAGTCACTCATGCTCATGTTGTCACCTTTCTTCCATGTGCAAGTAACCAAGCCAAGCATTGATTCAACACCATTTGTTGAGATAGCATCATTTCTTCTGTTGTTGACACTTGATCTGAAGGAAATATGTATCTTCTCACTTGCAATAGTAGAGTCTACTACAGCAGCTACTGTTTTCAGAGTTGTTATGGTCTGAGTCTGGATCTTGGTAATCCTAGTAAACCAAGATTTCCTGCAATAGGTAAACTAAACAAATTGAAAAAAAGTCACTTGATGTGACTGCACGATGAAAAAGAATAAAGCAGTCCGTGGACACCTCCCTCAAGTCCATCTTTGAGACTCTAAAATGAAGTTGAGGTTTACATCAAGGGCAAGAAGTGTCATGTTCTGAAGGAACATGTGGAACATGTGGCCCCACCCAACATCATTGTTGCCTAGATTTTTCTTGCAAGGTGGTCTGATACATTATCAGAACTGTGTGGAAGAATTTCTTGTAGAGAGATGATTTCCACTTCTGGCTGACACCAGGCTTCTGGCATGAAATTCCTGAGTGGCATTCCAATTTCTCGAGGACCATTATTCAAATAGTCTGATAATCAGATGGAGGGATACATGTGTCTCTTCTAATATCTTTCTCTCTTGCCAGGAAGGTTACAATATTACTACTATTACTATTTGCATTTGTAATTCCACTAGAACTTTGCTCAGATGGACAAATTACTAACACCTCTACTATATTAGCTTCTTCACTTAAGATTGTCTCATAATTTTTTCCCACTCCTCCTCCTACCACAATTCCTACTTGTGGAGAGAAGGCTACGATTAAGGACCAAAAAGAGAATAAGAATCCATCAGAAAATATCTACAATGTAAAAGTGGTCCAAGCATTCTTCAAAAGAAAACAGTGGTTCATTTCCAGCCAAATCTTAGTAGGATAATGTCATGATGCAACAGAACCAATCATTGTCAACTACAACCAGATACCACAGTGTTGCTATCCTATTAACCTAGCCTCTATCTGCAATCAAATACTGACCAATTAGACCGTGTCCTCTGCATTATGGGAATTGCATGGTAGGCTACAGCCATAGTCTCTTGTCTCATGCTGGTGTTTTTGGTATTTCTAAGTTTGCTGCATGCTTGAAGTCTGTTAAACACACTTACCTCATCCCACTTTGGTCTAATAGAGAAGTATTTTCAACAACTTGCCAGTGCACCCTGCTCGTGTCTGATAGAATTTCTACCCTAAGGTAAAGGTAAAGGATACTGAGAAATAATAACAAAGAAATGATGTAGATAGTGTCCTACTATTTTACATTGTTAAATCATAAGGCAAGGTTACCAGAAGAAAGAAAAGACAAAAAGTGTTGAGATGTTTACTTAGATGGGCATTAAACAGGGTCCTTCACATTGAATTTCTAAGTACGCAAACTTCAACTCTTTAAGTAAATGGCAAAGCCCAGTGTGGTGGCTCACATCTGTAGTCCTAGCACTCAGAGGCTGAGTCAGCAGGCTTGCCAACATTTCAAGGCCAGCTTGAGCTATAGTGAGCTCCAGGTCTACACTAACAAAGGATCCCCATTTTCAAAAAAAAAATAATAATAATAGTAGCAGCAATAACAATTCCTCAGTGTCAGTTTGAGTTGTCATATCCCAGGAAAGTGAAGTGGAATTAGCCACAAGTCACCCATGAACCTCCACCTTAGCTAATAAAATAGTTTCTTTTTCACTTCATAATCACCTTATCAAAGTTTTCCCTTAGCATTTCCTTGGTGAATTTCAAATGTCTGGATTCTGAATCTTCCTGACTCATGAGTACTTTCACGTTCAAATACATTTTTTAAAAATTGAATATGACATTTTATTTTGCTATCTTTTGTCATATTGGTTTGTTTTGAACTTTGTTTTAATTTGTGTGTGTGTGTGTGTGTGTGAGAGAGAGAGAGAGAGAGAGAGAGAGAGAGAGAACAAAATGTTGAGTAGCAAAGAATGTGAAGGGGATCTGGGAGGGGCTGAGAGGAGAAAAGATATGATACAATGCTTGTAAACATTTTTAAACCAAATGTTTTTAATTAAATATGCCTAATTTATATTTTAAAACCAGTTACATTTCATTTTATATGCATAACCTATATTTTATTTGATATATATATACTTACACATAAATATATGAATGTTGTAAATCTAAAATTTTAATTTAGCTTCTGACCGTGTATTTTTATTTCCAAATCTAACAACCATTCCACAGTATCAAGTCATGCTATATCTTTTTCTATTCCTTTCAGTAGTATCAATTTACAACTTCTCAGCATAGTTTTCTATAACTTGTGATAAGTATTAAGTGATTTAGTGTCTATCTAACCTATTCTCTCTATTGTTAAGAAGTTGTCCTTTAGATACAGAAAACACAAGAATCATGTTGTGTCCATAATGCCCAGGAAGGCCCCTTCTTATATCTTAGAAGAAATTGGCAATGTTGATCAAGTTCCTTCCTTTTTTTGTTTGTTTTGTTTTTCACCTTCTGTGAAGATTTTAGGAAGTTCCAAATAGTTTCCATTATGATACTGTGTTTACATGGTTATGGTCACTGTGGTTTTAGAAAGGAGTTACAGTTAGGAGAACACTTGCTGCGCAGCAAGTGTACATCTACAATGTGTTCCACATACATGTAAAATACAAGTGGAAGTACGGGATAATATAGATAGCCATGGTTTTATTGTCAAAGAACTCAAAGTTCATAGAAATGGGTGACCTGAAATGCTTATCTAGGATTTCAGGTGCATTCTTCAATGTGATTTGTCATCATTTTTTATTCTTATGAAGATAAAAGAATGCAGAAAGCTCTAACAGTCTGTACTTAAAGATCTGACATCACAGCATCAGTAAGGTTCTAAGTAAGAGCTAATTCATTTTTTTTGCAGATGAAGAAATTTGAACTAGATTAATAGTTTCTGTTTCATGATCAAAGGGGACTGAGGAACTTTTCATAAATGCAAATGAGGAAAAAAAGAAAGAGTGTTAGGAAAGACCATGCCTAGTTACGTGCCCTTCCTATGTGAACACTTACGGTGTTTCTTTGAGCTGGTCACCCCACCATCACTTCCAATAAGTCAAATCTGAGATGACTGATACCATGTTTCATGGAACGTCTATCTTCTATAACAAAAACAACTCATTTACATTCCATTCAGCTGTTAGGAATCTAATTTAGACATAAGTCAAAATAAACACACTTTTCTGAAACTTTCATAAAAACATATGCCTACTTTGATATTTTCATTTTTCAACTGTGTTTTCCAAACTGGTAACATATGGTGGGATTATCACAAAAGTCAGTGGGACAAAAGACTCCCTTTAAGAGTCTTTTGCATGCTCCTTGGTATAATAAACAAGACAAAACTTGAGCAAAGTGTCAAAGTGTTTGATTGCATGGACAAATATGTTCTTAAGATTCACTGTTGCCGGGCGGTGGTGGCGCACGCCTTTAATCCCAGCACTCGGGAGGCAGAGCCAGGCGGATCTCTGTGAGTTCGAGGCCAGCCTGGTCTACAAAGCGAGTTCCAGGAAAGGCGCAAAGCTACACAGAGAAACCCTGTCTCGAAAAACCAAAAAAAAAAAAAAAAAAAAAGATTCACTGTTATTATTCATGAAATGATTTCTTGAATGCAGATAAGCAGTAGGCAATTAATATTTATGCCATTAAAATACATCTCTAAAAGCACTCTACTAATTTTTAAATTTAAATAGTAAACTTCATGCTATTATCATGGTTAATCAAACTTTAGCTTTCTCATAATGGAAAAGAATTAAAAGAAAAATAACTTTCTTATTGTTTTTACCAATGTTATTTGACTTTCTATTTCAATTTTAACAATATTAACCTCTAACCTCTAATAGAGGAAAGCCATCTTTCTGATTTTTAAAACATACCCATCTACTGTACATTTTTAATAGAGGAGTTTGGTGACCAAAAATGATGAGTAAACTGAGAACGGGAGTGATGCATTCCTTGTGCTGAGAACTGTAGAATGGAAATCAGTGGCTTGAGGACTTGCTCACATGTCTTAATCCTTGCTTATAGCTAGAGTCTCCTTTGGGCTTTGCCAGTTTTTAAAGTTTCCCTGGTGATTAAGATTTTGAAAGAACTATATGCATTCATGTTTTTTTCTGAAACTTCGAGTGTGTTCTTGAATGAAACACACTTACACTCTCCAACCTAGTGTCATCTTTTACAGTTGAAGGACATTTGTGTGGAATGGAAAATTACAACCCTGACTAATTATGAGAGCTAAAGTGTTCATGATGTAGAAACTTGGAGATATGGGACTAAAGAATATTTATATATTATACATACAATATGTACACAGAGAGATGGGATTAGTGAATTTGTATATATTATATACACATTATTATAATTATACATTATACAATATATGCACATTCTCTAATCTTATCATATAAGTGTGTATGCATATATATGTGTGTGTATTATATTATATACTATAGTATATTCCCAGCTTTAATGTAGCTTTGCTGTGAATTTAGTAAGCAATAAAAGTGGATTCTTTAGCCCAGGGTCTAACCAAGTAAACTTAACTATAGTCAAAAATTGTTTACTAAAAAGTGATCCATATTGGATGATATACTTCCTTAATAGAATATATCCATGGCAGATAAAAGGTCTCTCTCTCTTCCTGATATGAGGGTTTTAAAATCACTAATCATTTTATGAAATCATTTGGCTTTAGTATGTCACAGGCAAAATACTGTTTATGGTTAATAATCTATGAATACATTTGGAAAACAGACCCTACTTATCAGCAATATTTCCTCCTTTTAATTTGTAACAAAGGCATAGACTACCTTACTGGGTCCAAGTGTTTATAGTGTTGAATATGTATAGGTCAGCATCTATACATGGAACAGATATACACATGCTCACCATAGGGATTTTTAAATGATAGTATGCCAAAGCACCAGAATCATGCACAATATGAGCCAAACACATGCTGATTAATCTCAGACTATCTTTATGTGATAGTTGAAAATATGCAAAGCATCACAGTTTAAGTTCTAAGCCAAATCTTGAGATAGGAATTACTCCAAGAAGCATGGATGGGCGTTATTAAGTATTTGCCGTAGACTAGCCTAACACAAGTGAGGAAATAGCATGGTCAAAGTGAATAGAACCCTTGACTTAGAAAAACAAAACAACACAAACAAACTTCTAAAGCATTTGGTTACTCTAGGAGATTAACTTCATTCAAGAAAAAATGCTGGGCACTGAGATTATACCAAGCAGGAGGATGTGGAATCTGTCCTTGTTTACAACCTCACTGAAGCAGCATTACTATTTATGGTGTGTGTGTGTGTGTGTGTGTGTGTGTGTGTGTGTGTGTGTGTGTGTGTTATCCTAAAAAGGAAATGTATTCAAGATGAGATTGCATCAGAAAACAAAGTTATTAGATGAAGAAAGATAAAAATAAGATTGAGAAATAGGTGGGGACATAGTTATGGGTTAGTTAAGTTATAAGAGCTAGGTAGCAAGAAGCCTGACCCATAGGCCATAGAATTTGCAATTAATATTAAGCCTCTGAGTGATTATTTTATAAGCAGCTATTGAACTGTGGGGCTGGGTGGGACTGGAGAAAATTATGGCTACATAGGTATTTTTAAGTTCAATCAAAGATAAAGATGTTTTTGAGTATGCAAAGGTGGGTATAAGATTGAGTGACACAAACACGCACCTTTTATTTATTTTTTATTTATCTTGAGAATGGGAAGCCAAAAATATTTGCCGTGAAAATTTCAGATCACAAAGCACTATTTCACCACTAGCGTATTAGGCACTAAAGGGCATGCAGCCATTTTAAGAACAATATATTTAACAAATTAAAAGTTAGATATACTAGATTACACACTGGACCTTGGAAAAGACAATTCATAAATATGAACATCTTTTAGCTATGGATAACACTAGCCATATGAGTGCCTTAATACTTCTAGAGCATTGGAGAACACATGTGAAGTCCAATGACATGTGAATTTAAATATCATAAAACTATGAGGGATTGTGAGTGTAGGGTTAGCTGATGTGTCCAATATGGCTCTTCCCATGATCTTACATCCCACAAATTGAATGATACTTGGATATTAGCTCTGTCTACACAGGAAGGTCAGCTCCTGGGACATAACAATGGCTAGTGATAAATGAGTATGTCTGGGCATGAGGAGAGCTGGCTGTAAGTTGAGGGAGTTGAAGGACAAAAGCAGTCTGGGCTTGTTTGTTTTCTTTTCTCCCTTTATTAATGATCTGATAGATCTGCAGAAAGTGGGTGGCAATCAAATTTGCAGATGGTGTGACACAGTGATCAATGTGAAAGCATCTGAACCAGCATAGCCAGAACCTAGAGGTTCAGTCAAAATGAGATAATTAGAACACAACACTGTTAAGACAGACCTGGGGTTGTTAGAATGCATTAAACAATTAGGCTGGGGAGGAAAACTCCAGAGCATAGAGGAATGCCCTGAGGCAGTCAGAGTTCAAAGACAAACCACTGGACCTTGTGGTTGTGAATTGGGATTCCATGTTCAATTCTTTAAAGCAGAAAATCTTGTGATTTATTCTTACATATTGGATTAGCCACATTAACTTTGCAAGGAGGGGGGACTTACATTCTCTGTGAGAAAAAGTATAAACCACCACCATGGTAAGTAGGTGGAAGGTATTAATACAAGAATGCACAAAGTCCAAACTTTGAGCATCATTGACTCCAGTTTTAAAATAAGTATTTTACACTCTTTATTAACAAAATGCAAAAATGCAGAGCTTTTTATTTTTTGGACAATGAGCTCTGATTAGCTTAGTTTAACAGTTTTCCTAGCCCAAAGCAACCACATTCATATGCTTGTTAATTTGTGTGGCCAAATTGAAGTGAATAATTTGTGGTAGAATGGCAGAATATTAATTGCCTAAGTTGTTGTCTCAGGAGGCTCCAGGCATTTCAAAGAGTGGTTAAGAGTTGCCTAGGTTCCAATAGCCTGAATTTTGTGTCTAATTGGTTCCACTACCCAGTTTATTTACATAGTGTAAATAAAATGACGAAAATTTCAATTAATTCATAAGGTTTGTGGCTATTGTGGAGGGCATGGAGTGTGCCATCCCCAAAAGCTCACTCTGAATATGGGTTATTTGAAGGGAAGTAGAAAGGAAAAAGAGAGGCAAGAATCTCTTAGTCTTCCTTTTTTCTTCTCAAAACAGACTAGTTTCGTCTGTGGAAGCTTTATCAGGTTCAGGCTATACAGATCCATAACCTATGGCTTTAGTTCCCCTACACTCCAAAAGAACTAGGAAACAGAGACTGGCAAAGAAAAAGAGCATTTATTTATGGCCTTGCCCAAGAATAGTGAGAGATACTATTTTTCTTCCCACTGCACCTGTGGCAATCTTAAAGTTTATAGAAATCCATTAGACAAAGGCAAGACAATATGTAGATTCAGATGTCTGGCAGTGTAGCTAGTTCTGTACTGTGGGGTATTTGGTTGGGCTTAGGGTTGTTTTCACTTCCATTTCGACAGAAGCTTTAGAAGGATCACGATATCATGGAAGGGAAGTATCATCAGCAATGTATCTGCATGGACAAGCCTTCCTAACTAGCAGCTGATAGACATTACTACCTGCATACCACCTATGGAGGGAAGGCAACCATGAAGAAGCCAGAATGGTAAATGGGGCCCCAGTGCACACATATATCAGAAAGTAACCCACAGCAGTGAAACAGGAGAACGGAATGGCCAACCAAAATTAGCACAGACCCAGTACCACAAGGATTCCTCATTTGCATCATGGGAATTACATGGTTAGTAATAACATATGTAGTAGCTCACTCAAACTGTTTGGGACTGAATACTCTTCACTAATCAGGACTGCTCTCATTTGGAGATGGAAATCATATGAAGTTACTTTGCAAAGTGTCAGAGGACTTCTTCAGAATGAAGTCCTCTATAAGCCTGCTGCCCTCTCACAGTAAATAAAACTTGTCTACCTATCCTGGCACAATCTGTAAATTCTTTCAATACTCTATCAAGTCCTCCATCTACATGTTTCCCCATGGCTGCCTTCCAAGATTATTGGTCTAGAGGCTGAAATTTTCATTCTTACATCTTAATACATTTTTTTTTTTTTTTGCAAAATCATACTTTTCTTAAGGTGCTCAAGATTATAAACCTTTAAGAATCCACCCCTGAGAATCGAGGTGTGATGCACTTATTAAAAAACTTCTCTTTCATAAAACTGTATTTCTTCAGTCTCATATCCAGGACCACAGGCAATGGTACTAAGGTGAATGAGGAAATAAACAAACCAAAGAAACATTTTTTTTTGTCAGCAACACATGGTTGAGGAACTAGCATTTAGTAAGTTTATTTATTTATTTACAACATAATGTTTTATTGATCATTTGGAAATTTCACTTAATGCACCCTGATCACACTCACTTCTCAGTCCTCCCAGGTCCACTCCCCTCTCTTGTTATTGGCCCCAAAGGAAAAAGAAAAAAAAAAAAGTCTAACTTATGTTCATATACTAACCAGAGCATGGTTAAGCTCCCAGTGGTCAACCCCTTCTGAGCTATCATGTTATGTGTTATGATTATTTAAAATTCAGGGAATGTATACCTAGAACCATATTGTTAATTCATTGTTAGTATCTTTCTGAAGGAAATGTATGATGAAGTTATTCCCATATTTTCCACTTATTCAGCATGTTATTTGGGACTCATAGACATCAGGACTCTCCATCGTTGGAGATTCAAATTATGATCATCTGAACTACAAACTCTAACTCCATGGTCATATCAGGAAACAGTGTTTATCTTTTAACCTCAGGAGTGTTTGTCTTGTAATCTCATTCCTTCTTGTTTTCCTTCTTCCTGTTGATTCTCATTTGTTGGGGGGGGATTTAACATCAATATTCCCACTGTAAACTGAGCATCAAGCCCAATTTTATTATTAAGCTGTCAATACAATTCCTGTTAATCATGTGCTTTTACTAATTTTACTCATTGGGAGCCTATTTGCCGAGACTGGATATCCCCAGATGGTGGCTGTGGTTTGAAAGGTTATTCTTTCCCTTGGGCATCCAATGAAGCTCCAAATGTAAAATAAATTATGTTCTATATAACTTACCCTGTAAACATCATTGTGTATTTGTACTAGCTTACAGAAAGTCATGATACATATTCAGTTTTTTTCTCCTCCACTTCTTCCTTGCTTTTTACAGTATACCATGTAAGAATGGAATTTATCCTTTTTCCCTACCCTCTTTCCACTATCTTACTTTTTAATTTATATATATATATATATTAGATAGATAGATAGATAGATAGATAGATAGATAGATAGCTCTCTTGTCTGGTTGTTATGGTCAATGCCCCAGACTGGCTATAGCTTGTTATTCTCTTGCCTCAGCCTCCAGTACTACTATGACTGTGTAGCTAGAGTTTTCCTGCCTGCCCCACAGTCAGGACAAATCTCTCTCACCTGCCAGTCCCACAGCCATTCAAACCCAACCAAGTAAACACAGAGACTTATACTGGTTACAAACTGTATGGCCGTGGCAGGCTTCTTGCTAACTGTTCTTACAGCTTAAATTAATCCATTTCTATAAATCCATACCTTGCCACATAGCTCGTGGCTTACCGGCATCTTCACATGCTGTTTCTCATCTTGGTGGCTGGCAGTGTCTCTCTGACTCAGCCTTCCACTTCCCAGCTTTATTCTCCTCCTTGTCCCGCCTACACTTCCTGCCTAGCCAATGGCCAATCAGTTTTTTTTTTTGTTTTTTGTTGTTCGAGACAGGGTTTCTCTGCATAGTTTTGCGCCTTTCCTGGAACTCGCTTTGGAGACCAGGCTGGCCTCGAACTCACAGAGATCCGCCTGGCTCTGCCTCCCGAGTGCTGGGATTAAAGGCGTGCGCCACCACCGCCCGGCGCCAATCAGTGTTTTATTTATTGACTAATCAGCAACACATTTGACATACAGAACATCCCACAGCATGACTGCTTAAATATTTTATTTTATCTTGGCCACATTGGATATCTAGGGTGTGTTGACTAAGTTTATATCAGCTTGACACTAGCTATGGTCTTCTGAGAGGAGGAAACCTTAGTTGAGAAAATGTATCCTTAAGATCTGACTATAGAAAGGCCTGTAGGACATTTCCCTTATTAGTGATTGGTGAGAAAAGGCTCAGTCCATTTCAAGTCATGTTATCCCTGAGCTGGTTGCTGTAGGTTCTATGCTCCTGCCTTCAGCTTCCTGCTCTGTTTGAGTTCTTGTCCTGACTTCAATGATGAGCCCTGATGTCAAAGTGTAAGTCAAATAAACCCTGTCTTTCCCAAGTTGCTTTTTTTAATGGTGTTTTCTGACAGCAGTAGAAAAATTACTAAGATAATGGCCACACGCCAGCATACCCACAGAGGTTGTTTTTTTATGATTGGTACTGACAGATCTGACAATCAGTTGTATCACTTATTTGAGAAGCATTTCCATATTTATTGTACAAAGGTTGCCATGGTTTCTTTGTAAAATGGTCCTCACAGGCTTACATATATATGAAAGCTTATTCTTAGTTGGTGGCAGTGTTTTGGTAGCTAGACTCTTTTGATGGTTGAGACTAGCTAGAAGAAGTGTGTTACTGGGGCCAACCTTCAAGACTTATTGCCCTTACTTTTGCTTGACTGTGGAGCTGTGAGCAAGCCTGTCTACAAGCTTTATTTGTCATGGTCAGAGCACCAAAGTGCCATCTCTGCCCAGGATGGATTATATGTCTTCGTCTATGAGATAAAGAAACAAAAACAAACAATCAAACAAAACCTCTCTCTGTTAAGTCACATCTTCTGTATGATATTTTGTCTTATTGTAAATAAAGCCAACTCACATTTATGGTACATGAAGGGTTAAGTATGTAAAAACCTCCTCAGGTGGACTGAGAAGTCAACAGGAAAGTTGACTTCACTGATAACACCTGTGGAAAATTATGAATAGGAGAGCTACACACCTTACCTGTTAGTATCTACCCCTTCTACATTTGGGGCAATTGACTTGTAGAGAGCCTTTTCCATTCCCACAGTCCCCCCTTTTCTTTTCTATAAAACCACAAGAACCCCATCCATGGCACCTTCACAAAAATCTCACCTCTGTGAAGCAACTGTGGCCCTTTAAATACTATTAAAAGAACAATTCTGCTTCTACAGATGCCTGTCTTTCTTTTATTTCTATGAGGCCTCCATCAATCTCAATATAATACTATAGTAATTTTTGACATTTAATTACTTTCATTAAAAAGATTGAATTGGGCTGGAGAGATGACTAAGAGTGTAAGAGCACTGATTGCTCTTCCAGAGGTCCTGAGTTCAATTCCTAACTGCCAAATGGTGGCTCACAACCATCTATAATGAGATCTGGTTTCCTCTTCTGGCATGCAGGCAGAACACTATATACATAACAAATAAATAAATCTTTAAAAAAAAGATTGAAATTTTCTTCATAAAGATCTATCCATCACCTAGATATACTCTTACCCACATGTTCATTGTTTTCATTGCAATTTTGAATAGCATCTCTTGAAAATAATGCTGTTTTCAAAGTGGCACAAATAATTATTTTGTGTTAATGGATCCAAACATCTTCACAAATTCTTCTGTTCCAGGAGTTTATAGTCAGCTTGTTAAACCTTCTATATCTCTGTATGTAGAGATGTAGTTGTGGGATCTGATCAAATGATCACATTAGAAAAAAAAGTCTGAGTAGACAAAAACCATTGGTTTATACAAACCTGTAATACAATTGAGCTTTAGGTCTTTATTGTGAATCTCAGTTCTGCTTCCCTTAATCCTCTTTTGACTTCACATGACCTGCTTAGTCTTAGCTGCACTGAAGCAGTGCCATAGCACCTGTTATTTATTGCAAATTATACAAACAATGTGTATAATCACCCATCACAGATAATTTATTCTATAATTTTATCAGCTTGAAAGAAAGTCTTATTTTCTGAAATTTCAATTGTATGAAGAAGTCTGTCAATCAATCCTTTCCTTTACACTTAACAGTTCACATGAAAAATCACACCTGTAAAATCACATGCTTCAAAACCTGTTTGATTTTTCTCTGAACACACACTATCATCTCACAAAATAGTAGAGTTTTAAAACGATACTAATGGATTTGGTTTGATAATTGAAGGGAATTTTGCATCTGCTTTTCCTTGTGTGTATGTGTGTGTATATAGGAATGTATATGTCAAAAGTATTGTGTGTACCCCAAGAGCCAGGAGTCACTCTTGGGGTGGGTTGGGTTGACTGACCAGAGAGCCTCGGGTATCTGCCTGTCACTGCTTCCCAAGGACTCAAGTGTGTGTGTGTGTGTGTGTTGGGGGGGTGGTGTGTGCCCAGCCCAGCTTTTTTACATGGTTTTGGAGATCAAACTTAGGTCCTTGCTCAACTAGCTCCCTACTGACTGACCCATTTTTTCAGTCCCTCTCCCTACATTTCAAATTTCTAATTGTTGAGCTTCCATAGGATTTGTCTGTAAGCAGGACAGTGATAAATACATTGGCATTTAAAATTTCCATATTACTAAGACAAACACTTCTTTCCTACACATTATCCATTAGTTGCTTTCATGATTTTCTTTCTTTCATTTTCTTTTCCTAAAATAATAGAAGGATAAAAATAAATGGGGCTCGCAAAACTTATGCTCAGGGTGTGTGTTGGACTTAAATAAAATGCCACATGTTAAAGTGCCCAAGGCCGTGTGGCACACTGGAGGTCTGCTATAAGTGGCTCACTTGCCCTTTCCTCTTGGCTCTGTGTTTTTAAAAGAACAGGCAGGCCCTGGAATTCTCTTTTGTGGCACCAGCTTAAAATACTGTTTCCACACTGGAGTCATTGAGTGTGTGTTTGGTTTCCATTAAAAATGTTACTTGCAGAAATGCACAGAGTTCTTTTGCTTAGTCACTCCCCAGGCTAGAAGCCTGTCCCAGAGGGGTTATTATTATTTAAATCTAAGCCATGTCATTACAAAGCACATGCTGAACTCTGGCTTCCTGTCCTTCCCCCCCCCCCCCCCCCCCCCCCCCCCCCCCCCGGATTGCTGCAGGTCCAAGGTTTCAAACTGAAGCTTGACCTTGGTTCCAACACTGGGAAATTTAGGCAAAAGGCACTATCTCCAGCAAAGACTGAAGGGCTTGAGGGAAGTAGGTGGAGCCTGTGTATCAGCTCCATTTTCCACTGACAAAAATAGTCAAAAAAAGATTTCACTCTTTTATTTAGCCAGGGATTCTGCATTGTCTTCAGGGATTAAGTTGTTGGAAAGTGTAATTGGTGTTTCTGAGATTACAGTGGACCATTCTAAAACTAGGGAGACTCTGCTTATATTAGTCCCCTCCCTGCCTTTCTCTGGTTATGTGGAGGAGATAAGAAACACAGAGAGATTAGAGAAAAGAAATCTAGAATACAAGGAAAAAACCAAAAACTTGCAATGTTCACATAGAAGAATACATTACACCCTGAGAGTTATAAGTAATAGGAAAGAGGTATACTGGAGATACTGGAGAGCATGTCAAGAAACATAAAATTTCTCTTCAGGTTATTTAAAAAGGAAAGGAGAGAGAGAGAGAGAGAGAGAGAGAGAGAGAGAGAGAGAGAGAGAGAGAGAGAGAGAGAGAGAGAGAGAGAGAGAGATTGAGAGAGATTGTCCATGAAGAATGCAACAGAGAAATTAGAGAAAACAGTAAAACAGTGATAAATAGTGATTGTCTTTGAACACCTACCAGGTGAGACTTGTATCTGGGAAAGGACAAAAACAGGAAAGGCATCTGCCAGGAGTTATCTGTTGTTCTGTCTTGCTCAGTGCAGAGGACTTAGCTGATTCAGTGTCCCCATGACGCCTCAAAGAGTCTCAGATATTGCTTTCTATTTTATGGGTGAGAAAATGAGTTACAGACAAATTGTGTAAGCAAATTGTCCAAGGCCATTCAGTTAAAAAGTACAAGCTGGATTTGAATCTACATCTAGTTAAATTGTTAGGATGCTATGTTTCCCTCATGGGAAACTAGCTTCATTGGCTCTTCTATTTTTTAAGACTGTATAAATGAGCAGTCAAGATTAGGAATTGTGTGTGCCAGTAAAGGAGTTAAAAAAAGGATATTTATATATCACAGAGAGTTGAGGGAAGTGTAAATATTTATCGCAACATAAAATGAGTGAAGTTTGATGTTATCAAAGGGAATTTTAATAAAAAGATGAAAATCTAATTTGACCAGGTTGTTTTCTTCATCATTGTGCATTGTGGTGTGTTATTTTGTTTTATTTTGAGACAGTCCAGTGAATAGTCTAGATTGACTTGGCAGTGAGTATTATGTTGCTAATCACTAGGAATGAAATGTAAAACAAATATTTTGTCACCCAAAATTATGCTGTTCCAGCAGATCTGCCAGAGGCCAAGTATAGATGTTTAGAGATACATTATTTGTGTAACATAAAACATTCATCCCCCCTTTTCTCATTAACAGTATTTTAAAATCCACGATAAGCCAAAATGGTTAGTGTTGTCTGTATTGAACAAAGCAGTTATAGATCAAGTCTATCATTCTAGAATATTCTATTTAACAGCCAAATGTCTTGAGAATAAGACACTAACTTACTCTTACTAATGACTCTAGTGATACCAACAGTCTACCAGCAGGATCTAAAATGCTTAACCTTCTAAATTACCATAAGGAAAAAAGTGATGGACAAGGACAGTAAGACTCAAAATACTTATTTATACAAGGTTTATACAAGAATTGTAGGCTAGTAAATAATGGATCCTAGATTCATATACAAACAAGACTTACAGCAGAGCCCAGGACCCTACCTGCCCTTAAAATATGGAGTGACAGATGGCAAGGTATACTGTGTACAAGTTATGTTAGCAGTGAAGAGGACAGGGGTCCTTTCGGGAGATCTTTGACCTCTAGGCAAAGCATTGAAAGGCAAACAAGAGTTGCTTGGGCTGAGGAGATGAGTAGTAGAAGTGTAAACTAGAGAGGAGTTAGAACAAGGTTGCTGCATCTTCTTTAGCTAATACTGTTTTTGATACTGAGGTTTTCAAAGGCCTATATAAACTCTTAGTATCCCCAGGATCTAGTACACTGAGCACAACAGGGATATTAAAGTCAAGAGCTTCACATTCTCTTCTCAAATTGAAAATGTATACAAAATCTTGTCAATAAATTTGTTAGGGGAGCTCTAGAGTAAATCTTAAGCCACATTGCGGTTCTTCCATCTAGTGCCGTAGTGAGAATCTAGCAGCTTCAGTGTTACAGGAATGTAAAGAAACATTCTTTCTATGGAAAGACAGTCTTTATTTGTTCATGCTGCTTCTTTGCCTTGATTGAACCAAGGAAGGGTTGATATAATTGTTAAGAAGTCCTACACTCAGTAAGTCTTAGTGTGAAGCTTTTCTCTTCTGTATTTACTACAGACACAATACAGAAAAAAAATTAAGAGTTCCAAATAGTTTTTCTAGCCAAGAAATAACAATATTAATATTTTAAACATAATTTCTTTATTAATTCTTTGGGAATTTCACATTATGCACCCCAGTTTCAATTCTGCTCAATTTCCCAGTCCCCCCACATCTGCCTTTCACCTTTGCAGCATCCCTACCAAAGGAAAATTAATACAACAGAAAAGTTAAAACCAAATTAGACAAACAAACGAACCAAAAAACCCTCTTCACTCCCTCATATTTCCCACCTCTCCAACACCACTTCATTCATCTTAGTGGCATTGGGAGCCACAGTGTCCACAGTATATACTTTTGTCCAATCAGCTTTGTTTGCAAATGTTCATTCCAGTGAGTCACTGGTCTGGTTCAAGGCCTCTAGTTTCATGTACATCATTCTCACTGGGTCCTCACCAAAACTCCCCTTAGATATTTCTGGGCAGTCCCAAGTCATGGAGATGCTGCAGGTATCATTCCATGGGACCAGTCTCTTTAAAGGTCCAGATGGTTGTAGATGGGGTAGATGTTAGGATGGGCGAACCCAAGGCTTTGGATGTGTGCCTGAGTGGTAGCTGAGCTGGTCAGTCAAGGCCACTGGACTGGACTGGCTCCACCCCTATCACGTGAGGGGTGGAGCCAGTTCTCCTGTGCTCATGTCTTCAGGGCCACTTTTCCCTTGCCCATGGTGAGGGTTTGAGCCATCTCTCCAGAGTGCTGAGGAGTCGAGGGGTGGGGGTCTCTTCCATGAGAGTCAGGGCCAGCTCTCTTACTGCAATGTCTAGTGAGGAGCAGGGCCAGGTTTCCCAGGGCCAGAAAAGGGCAGGGACAGCTCAACTTGACCTCCTGATTTCATCACACATAGTATCTATGGCCCTGTGGTAACATGAACCACAGACACCTATAAGGCCATAGATTTCAGCCCAGACCCTGGGCTTCCATGTGACCTTTGGTGGCAACACAGGCCTCAGACATTAACACAGACCCCAGCTGCAGTAGGACCACAGACCCAGACACGGTCCTTGGTAGCAAGAGGACATGGATGTCACCACTACCCCAGATGACAGCTCAGAACACTCAGATTGGCATGGTCCCAGTGGCAGCATGGCCCTTGGACACCAAGATGGTCCCAGATCATGGCCCAGACCTTGGGCATCCACATGGCCTTCTATGGTAACAAGAGCCACAAACATCAACACAGACCCTGGTTTCAATAGGGCCATGGACCCTGACATGGTCCTCAGTGGCAGCTCTGGCAAGGAAATCATCGTGACATGTGGTAGCAGCACAGTATTAGTATTTTAAAGTGAGTGGTGGTATGAGTACTCTTCACAGCATGTGATGTTGTAGGACTTTCTTGTGGGGCTTTCTTTGGACCACCAATCCCCAAATAATAACACGAAGACTTATTATTAATTATGAAAGCTTGGCCTTAGCTTAGGCTTGTCCAACTAGCTTTTATAACTTAAAATAACCCATTTCTACTAATCTACATTCTGTCATGTGGCTTTTTACTTCTCCATTCTGTACATCTGACTTCCTCTGTGTCTTGCTGGCATCTCCTGCCTCTCTTCTTCCCAGAGTTTCTATCTCTGACTGGCTATTGGCTGTCCAGATTTTATTAGATCAATCCCAGTGCCACATCTTTACACAGTATAAACAAATATCCTGAAATAATGCAAAGTATTACACAAAGCAGAGTGTCAGTCCCCCAGGGGAAATCAAGAAATGAAAAGAACATCACTTCTGTAAGAAAAGACAGGACAGAGAAGTTCTCATAGTCAAACTCTTCTTATAACCAGCAAACAAGGCATATTTTGTCTTCTGGAAATATTTTATATATATTGTGAGTGTGTGTGTGTGTGTGTGTGTGTTTGTGTGTACCACAACTCCAGTGTTGAAGCCAAACATCTTTTAATAGTCAGTTTTCTCCTTCTACCAGGTAGATGCCAAAAATTGAACTCAGGTTGTCAGAGTTAATGAACAGCCAGCCCTCTTACCCACTGAGCCATTTCAACAACCCATGGAATATTTATTTTTCTCGTTCTTAGTTTAGTACACTATCTCTTTTCTCAAAACTTTAACTTGGTTTTTAAAATTGTTATATTATTTATCTGATGGTTTTAACATTTAATCCACAGCACAAGATTAGAAGGGCCATGTACTACTAAATAATTATTTAAATAATCCTCTTTGTAGCTTCTTTGCCTCCTTGGCTTCAGAGTCACCAAGTTATCTGCTCACACTCTAGTGAGCATCATAAGAATTTTATGAATTTTCCCTTTGAATAGGGAAATTCAGTCTTTTATACAGCCACAATGTCCAGTCTTACTTTGTCACAAAATACCCTATTCCCTCATGCGGTCAGTCCTCCATCCGTTCTGCATGAGTCCACATTGAACAACTGCATGGTTAGCCCAATTCTCTTAAGAACTGTGGCTCTTCCTTCCTCATGACCTTAAGCCTGCCCTGAATCTTTTTCACTTTGGCTCTGAAAACACAACAGCTATGTGTTCGCTCCCTTTAAAATTAGTCAGTAAAGCTAAGTGTGATTTCTTTTGCTAGACTTAATGGGGTTCCTCTAAACAGCTACACCCTAACTATATATTCCACACTTAGATTTCACGGCATTAAATTTTTATGAGCTCAATTTTCATCAGTTTCCTAAATCTGAGCAGCAATTTCAGTAATGGTATGTGTGCTTCACAAACAACAACTGAATATGCATAATGCTGTTTAATTAGAAAAACTCAAAAGTTAAGTTTTCTGTGATCATTTTTTAAAAGCAATTTTTCATAAGATGGCATAATTTTTAGAGTTTTGTTGAGCCTGGTGCTTTTCTTTTGCTTGTACTCTGCAATGTTGTTACATTATGATCAAATGATTAAAATAACACAGTGCCACATGACTTAAAAGACATTTCTGAAAAATTATAATACACTTATTCCTGCAGCTTATACTAGTAAGGTAGGCTCAGTTAGTGTTGGCTATTGAATCTGACTGATGAGAGTAATCTGCATTATTGGTGACCTCCATCTTATTCATAAATATTTCTCAATACTTCTAGTTTATTTTATTATTGACACTCTAGGCACAAAACACAGCATGGTCCTTTCAAGCAGTATTGTTGTTTTCCTCAGAAGATAGAAGTTGTTCCTCAGAACAAGTTTTGTATCCAGCTTTGTGAAACAAGGGAGCAGTGAATACAGTGGCTACAGTTTCCTACAAGTGAATATGCATAGGAAATAGTATATTCTTTTTTTTTTTTTTGAGACAGGCTCTCATTTAACCCACACTGGCTTCATACTTGCTGTGTTGCTAAGTATGATCTTGAATTTCAGATTCTTCTTCTTCTGTCTGCTAAATTCTGGGACAGTAGGCTTAAGCAACTACACACAGTCTTTGGGGTGCTGAAGATGGACCCTTCCTGATGATTGGCAGGCAGTTGTCTAAACTCAATAAGTCTCTAGCTCCAGAAGAGAGAACTCAGCCAAGCCACTGACTTTGTTATCTTTTCCTTGCTGCAATCTGTCTTCCTTCCTGACTTCCAGAACCCTTCATTCTACAGTCCTGATACCCAACAATTGGGTGAAGAAAATCCAACCTAACTTCCCAAGGACTACAGCAGTTTCCAGGCTTCAGGTCTCTTATTGCTACAGGAAGAAATACTCTAGAGTAACTGGGGTAAATATGTCATACAGTATTATCAAGTTCAAACACATATTTATTTATCTGTTCAGCATTTACTACAAAATTTTCAGTGTGAGTTTCTAGGCAAGGTATGGTATATTAGTCAGGGATCACAAGAGTCACAGACCTTACAGAATGAATTGCTCTCTCTCTCCTATCTATCTATCTATCTATCTATCTATCTATCTATCTATCTATCTATCTATCTATCTAACTATCTATCTATCTGTCATATATACATTGTAGAATGTTACTTTAACAATGTAAATTTGTGTTACATCTGTTTATGTTGCATAATATTACTTTGATTATATAAAGGTGTGTTACTTTTGTTTATGCTGCATTTGTTTAATTATGAAAAGATGTGTTGCATTTGTTTTACCTTGTCTGCCTAGGCACCTGATTGGTCTAATAAACTGCTGAACATCTAATAGGTAGGCAGAGAAAGGATAGGTGGGGCTCTCAGGCAGAGAGAATAAATAGGAGGAGAAATCTAGGCTTGAGAGGAGGCGAAAGAAGAAAGAGAGGAGGAGAGAACTAGGGAGATGCCTGGGGCAAGAGGCCAGGTGGATGCCAGCCAGCCAGACACAGAGAAGAGTGAGAGTAAGATATACAGAAGCAAAAAAGGCAATAAGTCCTGAGGCAAATGGTACATAAAGAAAAACAGGTTAATTTAAGTGAAAAGAACTAACCAGAAACATGGCTAAGCTAGGCCAAGCATTCAAAACTACTAAGTCTCTGTGTAATGATTTGGGAGCTGAGTGGTAGCTCAAAATAAAAAAGATATATATATATATATATATATATATATATATATATATATATATATATATACATATATATATAAATTTATTGAAATGGCTTACAGGCTGCAATGGCTAGCTGTGGATGGAAAGTCCAAGAATCTAGAGTTGCTCAGTCCCAAGAGGCTGAATGTCTCAGCTGGTCTTCTGCATACTCTGGAATCCTGAAGAAGTAAGCTCCAATGCCAGTGAAGGAATGGATGTGCTGACAAGGTAAGAGCAGGGAGTCAAATAACAGCACTTCCTTCTTCCATTGGACTTATATCAACTTCCACCAGAATTTGTGACTCAGATTAAAAGTGTGTCTTCCAACCTCAAGATCTAGATCAAAGGCATGATATCTTCCTGCCTCAAGATCCAGATTACAAGTATGCCCTCCATTTCTGGATTGTAGTTCATTCTAGATATAGTCAAGTTGACAACCAAGAATAGCCATCACAATCCACCTCTTATCAACTTAACACACAATCATATCTCCTTGTGTCATGATTAATTTCTAAATGGAAATAATAACCAGGTTATAATAATGTTAAACGTAATATAACCATCCCATGCACAATTGAAAAAGTATCATATATTTAATCAGGTCATAATTATGCCTAATATAATATGACTATCCATTTTAAACTGTAAATGCATTATAAATTTAAAATAGGTGGCAATGTGTCTTGGGGGACATCCTTCTAATATCTCAAACTTACATGTGATAACCATTAATACAAATACATTCTTGACAAAATCCAACAGAAGTATTCATTTCAGTTATAATCCTCATTTCTGCAACTGGTCACATGGCCTTAGATGATATTTAGAACTACCTTCCTCTACTACTTACTCTGTATTTCCTCCACTTTCTGCAAGCACTTAGCAGGGTTTGGCTCTTTTCCCAGAAGAGTGACCCATACTTTCATTCCTGAGGGATCTGTGCCCTTTCTCATCCTGCCTGGATTAGGCTGTTGTAGCTTCCCATTAAGCTTAATCACAGTGCATGGTAGCACCAAGAGATGCCCTAAAGGATCTCTTGCACTCCTTCTTACCTCTATTGTGGAGAAGCAATCCAACTTCCCCATGGTAATCTGGATCTGTCACCCATCCAGACACTGTTATTCCTTTCTTAACCTGTTGGTTCAAGGGTATCAAAAGTCCAAAGTGATCAGTGGGAGGTCTGAGCTTCCAGTTCAATGGAATATTGGTTGTGGCTCCTGGCACGAGCACTCTTCCCTCTTGAACTAAAACTTCCAGGCCAGCAGAACTTAGAGTTGCAGGAACAGGAAGCAAAAACTGTCCTAGTGGGTCACTAGGGGTGATAGTGAGCAGAACTGTTCCCTTTTCCACCCTTGATCCTGGACCTGTGGATCTTGGTATTATACCCAGAGTCCCTCAAAGACCATCAAGAGGCCAAATCCTCTGCAAAAGAAGTCTTTTTATTGCGAGTTAACTCAGGCCTCTCTGTCCATCTGATGCAACAGCGGAGCAGGAGAGACCCTGAGTAGCAAGGGGGCAGAGTATTTATAGGGAATAAAGAAAGGGAGTCTTGGGGTCTTCAGACTACATAGAAACAGTCTCAGGATTGGTTTATGTGAGTGACAATCATATTAGTAACTTTTAATTGGCTAGCGTTAGTTGGAGGTTACAGTTATCCATTTTGGGGCAGACCTGGACAAGTCCCAGACTTTGTCCTTGAGCTTCGTGGAGGCTGCCTGGCCTAGCATGTACTGACTGTGGGGGTTGGCTCAGTGGCCCAGGCTTGGTGCATCCTTTCTTCCTGTCCCTGATGGCAGGGGCATCAGTGATTAATGGTCTTTTGTTCATGCCCCTCCCAGAAACTGCTTGCTTAGTCTCAGGAAACTGAAATTGAGGCTTGATCTCTGAGAGAAGACTGAGCAGCCTGTTCTGCCATCTGCTTGGTCCATTCTTTGGCTATGGGAGAAACATTAACATATATTGGATGGTAATTCAAAATATATATTACCTTATGGAGACCCCTTCCCCAGCCATGCTGCTGCCACATAATCGGCACTGTAACTGTATCTTCAAAAGGCTCTTTCATCTACCTATCAGGCCAGCTGCTCCAGGATGGTGGGGAATATGGTAAGATCAGTGGATTCTGTGACTGTGGGCCCACTGCTTCACTTCTTGGCTGTGCAGTGAGTTTCCTAGTCAGAAGCAGTACTGTGTGGAATACCATGTTGGTGGACCAGGAATTCTATAAGTCCACAAATCATAGTTTTTGCAGAAGCATTACATGCAAGAAAGGCAAATCCATGAACAGAATAAGTATCTACTCCAGTTAAGGACAAAGTGTTGTCCTTTTCATGGAGGAAGTGGTCCAATGTAGTCAACCTGTCACTAGGTTGCTGGCTGGTCATCCCAGGAATAGTGCTATATCTGGGGCTCAGTGAGTGTTGGTCTCTGCTATTGGCAGATCTGGGACTCAGCAGCAGCTGTAGCCAGGTCAGCATTGGTGAGTGGAAGTCCATGGTGATGAATCCATGAATAACCCTCATCTCTGCCACCATGACCCCTTTGTTCATGGCTCCATTGATCAGTAAAAGGAATTGCTGAGATAAGAGGTTGTCTGTCTACAGAATGGGTCATCCTATCTACTTGCTATTTAACTCCTCCTCAGCTGAAGCCACCTTTTGGTCAACATTTACATGGGGCACAACTATCTTCACATCCATTGCCCATTTGGAGAGATCTATCCACACACTCCTTCCCCAGATATCTTTCTCACCAGTTTTCCAATCATGATCTTTTCAAGTCCCTGATCATCCACTCAAGTCATTGGCTACAGCCCATGAATTAGTGAATAATTGTACATCTGTCTATTTCTCCTTCAAAAAAAAAAAAAAACTGTAGTACTTACTATGTGCAATGCTCAATGTTCTGCCCACTATGAAGATTTCTCTTCACCAGTATCTTTCAGGCTTGTCCAAGAAAGGAGTTGTAATGCTGTAGCTATCCACCTCTGTATGGTACATGTATAATGTGCAGGACCATCAGTAAAACAGGCCCTAGTCTTCTCTTCCTCAGTCAGCTGATAAGAGGGAACACCCTGTGCAACTATCGGTGCATGCTTGGCAGCAGAGTACATTATAAAAGAAGTAGAAATCATAGGCATTTGGGCAACTTCTTCATCTAACTTGCCTGTGCCTTCAAAACCTGCTAGGGCCTGATTACATATATACCACATTCATTTGATAATAGATTGCTGATGTGCATGTCCTACTTTAGGACTTGGTAGGTACTGCTTCCTCAGGTGAGATAAACCCTTGAGAATCTGAAGGTTCAAATTCTTAGCTTCAATAGGGTCCTCCCACACTTCCCCATTCCAGGTGATAGGATCCTATTCTTTACCAATTAAAGGCCTTACTTTAGCCACTGACACCCTTTGAGGCTGAGACTTGAATTTTTGCTGTAATTTAGCCAAACTTATAATGAGGGCTTTGGTTTGATTTTCTGCAACTTGAGCTCTGTGGCTGCTGGAGATAAGATTTTCTTCTAGGACACACTTAGAAACCTTTAGACTGTTTATTTGCATCTGGAGCCCATCAACTTTATTACTGTAGTTCATTGTAGTCCTTCAGCATATTCTGAAGTTGGTTAATTTTATCATAGGAACTCATTCCTGTCCTTTATCAATTTATCCAGAGATATTAAGAGCAACCAACCAGCAGCATAATTTTCCTTATTTACCCTCAAACTGTCAAAAGTTTCATCAACAGGGTCACTAAACCCATTGGCACTCACTATTGATGAATCAAAATAACCAAAGGCATTTATCTCTTTAAGTTTGAAATACAGTTTTCTTTCAGTACTTTTCAAGCTCCCAGGAGAGAGAAAAAATGACTGGACAGGCTTCAGTAGCTGAAGGTGCTGGTGAAATTGAAGGTATTGGTGAATTAAAAAAAAAACTATTTCAGATATTTAATATCTTCATCCTCATACTTCTGTTTCTCTATAACGACTCTGGTACCAAAATCTGTATTAGTCTACACTGATTTTAATTGTCTCTGTTGTGTACTTATCAGGAAAGCTTCACAGGGAACAAGCCTGCATTCAGCCCTATGTCTAGACCAAGCATATGTCTAACTTAAATGCATTCTAGTATATGTCTCCCAGAAGAATAGTATCCTGGAGAGTGTGCTTATAAATTAAATAACAATGTTCATTGCCTTCAGATATATGACTAGGTATATTTGTATGAGTCTTGGCCTGGACCCTGTTCTCTGTGTGCAGAAAATTACTCTGAATATTATTGAAATAGAATATGGATACTTCTTGAAAATAAGTGACTAATTTTCATTTTGAATACAAAAATGAAGTTAGGGAATGATATATGAGACTAATAGAACCAAGACCTTGTGAGTGTGGTTTTTTAACTCCCTATATCAAGCATGAACATCAAGAGTAAAATGTTTCATGTCAACTAAAGTAAAACTTTTGCTGAGTAGAGAAAAAAAGAGGGCAGTAATACATGGTTTCTTCAGAGAGAAACTCTAATTACTCATGGACTTCCTCAAGCTGTAATTTTTTTCTTTCTGTATTATTGTTTCTCTTTTATTGAAAATAGGTTCTTTTCTCATACCATATATGTTGATTATAGTTTCCAATCCCTCTATTCCTCCAAATTCTTCCCCACCTTCTTTCCTCTCTAGATTCACCTTCTTTCTGTCTCTCAGTAGAAAAGAATAGGTTCTTAGAGAAAGCAACCAAACATGAAAGAAGAAAATAGAAAAGGATGAGACAAGACTAGCATATCAAAGTTGGATACCTCAACCCAACAAAGGGAAATGGTTCCCAAGATCAGGCACAAGAGTCAGAGACACACTTGTTCTCACCGTCAGGAGTCCCATAAAAACATTAAACTAAAAGCTATAGTATATATGCCGAGGACCTGGTGCGTACCCATGTAGACCCCGTGCTTGCTGCTTCAGTCTCTGTGAGCTTATAAGCATCTTGCTTGCTTGATTCAGAGGGCTGTATTCTGCTGGTGTCCTCCATGCCCTCTGGCTATTACAATCTTCCTGCCTCCTCTCTCCCCAGATTCCTTGAGCTCTGAGGTGAGTGATTTGATAGAGACCTCCAATTTAAACTCTCTCTCTGCATAATGTCTGGTTGTGGGTGTCTGCGTCTGCTCTCATCTGCTGCCTGAAGAAGCTTCTGCTGATGACTGGATAAGGCACTGATCTATTAGTATAGTAGAATACATTTAGGAGTCATTTTATTGATTTTTTTGACCCTTAATGTGAGGTTTTTACCCTAGGTCTCTGGGCTATCTAGTCTCTGATTCTTGGTTACCCAAGCAGTGCCAGATATTGGTTGCTTCTCATGGAATGGCCCTGAAGTCAAATCAGACATTGGTTGGCTACTCCCACAACTTCTGTGCTAACATTGCCCTAACGTATTTTACACACAGCACAGACTGTAGGTCCAAGAATTTGTGGCTGGGTAGGTGCCCATGCTTCTCTTCAGTAGCCTACAAATTACCTTCCAGGGCCAAAGAGACTAAGAACATAGGGGTGAGGGCTCCATGTAGGCACCAGCTCCACTTCTTTGTATTCAATAACTTGCATGAGTGTTTTCCTCAGCAGTGGAATCCCACTGTCAGTTTGCAGAGATCAACCCTTTGTCTTGGCAACAGCTTGGGTTGTTTGGAGATTTCTATGATACCACCTTGGTCAACAATGCAAATGAATGCAGCCCCAGCCTACCACAGGAAGCCTTGCTTGGCTACAAGAGATGACCAATGGAGACTCTATATATCTCATACTAGGAGTCTTCATTAGGCCCACCTTCATAGATTCTAGGAAGTTGCCATTGCACCAGGTTTCTCTATCAGCCCCCAATGCCCACCAGTTCCAGCCATTTCTCCCAGCATTCTCTCCCTTCACCCTATCTACCACCACTTATTATATTCCTCCTTCTCACATCCCAAATTGCCTCTGGCCCACCTGTAAAATCTATTCTATTTCTTTTCCTCTTAGGGAGACCCATGTATCACCTCTATACCTCTCCTCTTTACTTAACCTCTCTGGATCCACAGATTTAGCTTGGTTATCATTCACATAATAGCTAATACCCACTTGTGAGTATACAGCATATTAATATTTCTGGATCTGGGTTACTTCTCTCAGGATGATTTTTTTTCATCTTTTTGCCTGAAAATTTCATGATGTCGTTATTTTTTAACAACTGAGCAATACTCCATCATGTAAATGCACCACATTTTTTTTATAATCCATTCTTCTGCTGAGGGACATCTAGGCTGTTTCCCATTTCTGGGTATTATGAATAAAGTTGCAATGAATATGACTGAGAGGTGTCCTTATGATAAAATAGAGCATCCTTTCGGTATTCGCCCAAGAGAAGTATAGCTAGGTCTTGGGATAGATGGATTCCTAGTTTTCTGAGGAAGCACCACATTGATTTTGATAGTGGCTGTACAAGTTTCCACCAGTAATGGAGGAGTGCTCCCCTCTCTCCACATACTTGCCAGCATGAGCTGTCATTTGTTTTCTTGAGCTTAGGCATTTTGACAGGTTTTAGATGGAATCTCAGAGTAATTTCGATTTACATTTCCCTGATGGCTAAGGATGTTGAACATTTCCTTAAGTTTTCCTTGGAGATTTGAAATTCCTCTATTGTGAATTCTCTATTTAGATCTGTATCCCGTTTTTAGTCATTTAATTTTTTAATATCTATATACATTTTGTTAGTTATTATTATTAGTAGTAGTAGTAGTAGTAATATTCTGGTTTTTCAAGACAGGTTTTTGTGTGTGTGTGCAGCCACTGCTATCCTGGAACTTGCTCTGCAGACCAGACTGTCCTCCAATTCAGAGATCTCCCTGCCTCTGCCTCCCAACTGCTAGGATTAATGGCATGCACCACCACCTCCTGGCTATGATATCTATATTCTTAAGTTCTTTATATATTATGGATATTAGTTCTCTAGTGGAAGTGGAGTTAGTAAAAAATCTTTTCTCATTCTGTAGGCATCTGTTTTGTCCAACTGACAGTATCTTTTGTCTTACAGAAGCTTTTCATTTTCATGAGGTCTCATTTATTGATTGTTGACCCTAGTGCCTGTACTGTGGGTATTCTGTTCAGGAAGTTGTCCTCTGGGCCAATGAGTTCAAGGCTATTTCTCATTTCTTCTATTGTGTTCAGTGTATCTGGTTTTATGTTAAAGTCTTTGATCCACTTGTCCTTGAGTTTTGTGCAGGGTGATAAATATGAACCTATTTGTATTCTTCTATATGGAGACATCCAGTTTGATCAGCACCATTTTTTGAAGATGCTGTCTTTTCTCTAATGTGTATTTCTGGCTTCTTTATAAAAAATCCACTGTCCATTGGTGTGTTGATTTGTGTCTAGGTCTTCATGTGGATTCCATTGTTCAACTTGTCTGTTTTTATGTCAATACCATATGTTTTTTTTTGCTACTATAGCTCCATAATACAAGTTGAAAACAGGAGTGATGGGACCTCCAAAAGTTCTTTTATTGTTCGGAATTATTTTACCAATCCTGGGTTTTTTGTTTTTCCATATGAAGTTGAGGATTATCCTTTCAAGGTTTGTAAAGAATTGTGTTGGAATTTTCATGGTGATTGCTTGGAATCTATAGATTGCTTTTGGTAAGATTGCCATTTTTACTGTGTTAATCCTACCAATCCATAAGCATGGAGAATATTTCCATCTTTTGATATGTTCTTCAATTTCTTTCTTCAAAGACTTGAATATTTTTTTCATGCATGTCTTTCACTTGCTGAAGCTGTAATTTTTTCTGAATGCAGAAAGAAGGGAGAGCAAAAGCTAAGGAACAACTAAAGAATTACTATACATAATGTGATGATCCTATGTAAGAATTAGGGAGACAACTTAGAAACATGTTTGTCAGGGATAGGATTATCGACACATTAAAAAAATAGACTGTAATGCTTTAGAATTGTATGAACATATAGTAAAATCATAAAAGTCGTGAGAACAGTGCAAACAATTCCACACACCCAGCGCAGTTTTTCTCTTCATTAACAATTTATATTGTGATCTTACAGCTGTTAAAATAAATGGATTCATGTTAACAAATTAATGTGAGCTAAAGCTTGGGCTTATTTCATACTTCTTTCAACTATACCCAACGTCCCTTTTCAGTACCTGGATCTCAGATAACAATCTACATTAGTTATCAGTAATTTCTATATTTTGCTGGATACTTTTCAGGCTACTTGCTCCTCATCAGATTTTCTTTGTCTCCATAACTTTCACAGTTTTGTAGATCAATGTATTTGTAAAAATGTTTCACCAGTGGGATTTTGGTTTGATGTTTTTTTCTCGTGATCTGACCAGAGAATGAGTTTTATGTAGGAAAACCACAGAAGTGAACAATTCTCGAGAGACACAGACTAAGAATTTAATCCATCACTGGGGATTTTGACTTTGATCAACTCATTGAGATATTGTCTGCTTTATTTCTCCAATGAGATGTTTTACTGTCCTCTGGGACTTTAGCATGGTACTTTCCTTAAACTTACACTATTCCTGAATCTGTGTGTAGAATGCTGGGATTCGAGTAAGTACCTGTACCTTCAACAAGGAATTGTATTATTTAAAAGGAAGTGATTTGCAAATTCTGTACTGACAGACTGTGAGGCTGTGCTCCACCACTGTGAGGGAGAAACATCTGCTTAAGTGATTTGGTATTCTTCTGTCTGTTTCTTCTTGAGGAGACTTTGGCCACCTGCTGCTTTGTACGGATTTGCCCACTACATTGACATTTCCTAACCTACTAGTATAAATCTGTTTAGAGTAATTTTTACACCCCTTCTCATGTCTGGAATGATAGTAGTATTGTCTCCAGTTCAGCTTTGCTTTACTTACCATTTGGGGTTCCCTACCTGAGGTACCATCTCCTTCCCTTGTCTTTCTTATTCATTTTGTCCTACTGCCATTGTGGCAAAAGCTTAATCACTTGTGTTAATCTGTCTGAACGATAGTCTCTGTGTTATTATTCCACAAGTTTCTGATTTGTTTAAGGATTTGATACCTTTCATTCTGCAGTTTCCTAAGATGGAGACTTAAATTAGAGACTTGGTGAGGCTGTAGATGGCTCAGTGGTTAAGAGCAATTGTTGCTCTTGCAGAGGATTCTGGTTCAGTTCCCAATACACATATGGTGGCTCACAGCCATCCTTAACTCGAGTTCCAGGGGATTTGATCCTGGAACCTCAGGAGGCAACCAGCAAGCATGGGGTACACATATATACATGCAAGCAGAACACCCATACACATAAAATAAAATAAATAAATCTTAAAAGAAAATAGCCAGGTGGTAGAGGCACAAACCTTTAATACCAGCAATTGGGAGGCTGACGCAGGCAGTTGTCTGTGGGTTTGAGGCAAGCCTGATCTACAGAGCGAGTTCCAGGACAGCCAGGACTACATACAACATAGCAAAACAAACCAGCAAATAAACAAAATATATATAATATATGTCATATATAATTATATAATATATACATATATAATTATATATGATAGTTACATATAATTATATATTATATATACATATACAAACATAAATGTGGCTTCTTTTTCTTTTTATCTTACTTCCCTGTGTCTTTGTGTGACATATCTCCTTCCAAATGCTTTCAGTGTTTTATGCCTATTTGGTAGTCATTGCATTGCTCTTCATACAGTTCTGGGAGTCATTTTTTTTTTTTTTTTTCAGTGCTGGGAGTCACACTGAGTTGTTTTGCCATTGAAAGGCTTTCCTGGGTCTTGCTTATTTAGAGAATGTCTTGCAATTAGCTCAAAGTGTCCTTGAAGTTACTATCATCCTGCCTCGTCCTCCTAAGTGTAAGGGTTATAGGCATGCAATCACTTATCTTCTGGTATGAATTCAAAATATTTTTGAGGTCACTTAAAATATCTATCTTGATCAATGTATTACACAGACATAGGCAGGTTACTTTTTGAACATTTAGGGATTTTATAGCTATTGTTCTGTGACATTTAGTGTCCATTTTTGGATAAGACATACTTATTATATTCTTCTTCTGGCCATAGACTCCTCCCTTATCATTATGTATCCCCTTCTTTATCAATACTTATATTCTTTTACCCAAACTCATTTGTCTGGTACATAACTACTCATAGCTTTCTTCATCTTCAATTTAGAATGGTATTTCTCTCCATTCACATACTTTTATAGCATCTGAATATTTGAAACAAACATTTACTTCTTAGTGATAGCATACCTTTGGGTCTTAATATTTTAATTAAATCATGTCCTTTAAAATAGGCTTTGGGGATGCCCACAGTTGAAGTGCTTCATGAGATAATTTATCTGTAGATGCCAAAGAATTTTTTGAAGAGTTTGTTTTATCTCAGCTGTTGAATATTCCTTTCTAAGTTAGGAAACAAGAGATAAAGCACCCCCTCTAAGAAAGAGTTCCTGGCAGCTCTTTTGGGAACAGTCACTTTATACTACAAGCTTAGCATTCTGGATGTACAGAAGGTGAACTACCTGAACTTAAGGTCATACCTGACTGTTAGTAGACTTATGTATCTATACTAGTTATACAACTTTCGTAACATCATCTGCCCTTGGGTGGGGCAGGAGAGTCAGAGCAGATACAGAGAAGTAACCTTCTCCTAGTCATGTAGGAATCAGGGATTTAGAAAGTCCTTTTAAATTTCAAAAGCCATGGAGAACAGCTTTTGGCTTAAAGAATACTCAGTAGATTTCACTTAAGACTATTCGTCTACCATGCTTCATGATTGGCTTTTTCTTTCCTCATTCTAGGGAAGTTGAAATACCCAGATATAAAACTCACAAATATGTGGTAACCTTCCTAATACTGCAGTTTTTTTTTCATCACAGTTCCATTCAATTCTGTACCAGATAATTAATTCACTTGCTATGTCTCTGTCTTTAGACCTTATGAAGTGTTTGTTCTATGACTTTTGTTTTCTAACAGTCCCACAAAGAGGCACTGAAATTCACTTTGATTGGGTTTCCTTAGGATGTAGAGCTAAGAGGGACGAATTCCTAAAATTATATATGTTGGAACTTATATTAATCAGGGGTCTCTAGAGTCACAGAATTTATGGAATGAATCTCTCTATATCTATGTCTATGTAATCTATACTCTCCATCTCTCTATAAGAAGATATCTACACCTATCTATAGATAAATATCTATATCTATCTCTATATCTACCAACAGATAGATAGATAGATAGATAGATAGATAGAAAAATAGAAAGATAGATAGATACAAAGAGAAGCTATTGGAGTGACATACAGGCTGTAGTCAAATTAATCCAACAATGGCTACTTATGAATGGAAAGTTCAAGACTCTAGTAGCTGCCCAGTCTCATGAGGCTGGGTGTTTCAGTTGGTCATCTGTATATGCTGGAATCTCAAAGAAGTAGGCTTCAATGCCAGTGAAGGAATGGATGAGCTAACAAGGTGAAGTCAAACAGGCAAAGAAGGAAGGATTCTTCTTGGTCCTTAGGCTTCCAGCAGAAGGTGTTGCCCAGAATAAGGTGTGGCTTCCTGCCTCAAGATGTGGATTAAAGGTGTGTGTGTCTTCTTGCTTAAAATCCAGATCAAAGGCATGTTGTCTTTCTGCTTCAAGATCTGGATAACAAGTGTGTCCCCCATTTCTAAGAATTGCAGTTCATTCCAGATATAGTCATTTTGACAACCAAGAATAGCCATCACAGAGCTAAAATTAAGAAGTCCTTTATGAGTAAGCATTTTAAATAATGAACAATAAATATCTTAGGTTGATTTTTAACAAGATGCAGGTCAAAGAAAAGGATTCCTATAGTGGTGGTTCCCACAGTTGGGCTCCAAAAAGTGATGATACAACTTCAGAAACATGAGACAGAGAAAGGCAATAAACCATAACAAGATACTGAGAAATAGATGCCAGCTACAGCTTGGGTGCTGTATCAAACAGGAACCAGCCAAACCCTCCTGAGTCTTTAGGTGTTATAGAGATGTAGAGGCAAGAAGTTTGGTTATCCTGTACCACATCTCTTTCTCCTTGCGAAGACACATCCACAAGTTCTTAGATCCACAAAATTCCTGAGTATCTCTAGAGAAACCCTTCAAGTAATTTCTGTAAGATGCCATTGCTGAGGGATTAAGTGTGGTACTGACAGTTTTTACCATGACCAAGTTCCATAATACCATGCAACACAAATCCTAACTTAGTGGAGTAAGGGGTACCACACTAACTCTCGTGTTTGCTCTATTGTGTTTCCTTCACCTTTTACCTACCAACCTCCTTCCAAAATGTATATCATTTCTAGGAATTCCTTCTAGCAAATAGTCTATTGAGAGTTTGCAGAGTGCTTCAAAATATAAAAGAATCATGCTGCTGTTTTGGTCTGACCTTGCAAGGGTGAATCTCTAGCTTACAAGCTACTGATGTTAAGCTCATCATCCAGAATACATCAACTTCTGAGGGAGATGTTCCCAGAAGGTCGGTTGCTTGCTGCCTTGCTCTTTCCTGGAAAATACCTTCTTACCCCACTTTAGGATGTAGACTTCATTTTCATTTGTAAGCTTCGCTGCTTTTCCATCTCAAGTTTTAAAAATAACTCAAATTGTACTTTTTCTAAGAACTTCCATTAAAAACCTTTTTGTTTAAATTATCTCACAATATATTCTTCCGAATTGTGGAAAGTTCAGTTTAATTTCAGACATTGTTCTTCACATGGGAGAAATGGATGGGAAGATTTAATATTCAGCATGCCCAAGAAATCAGAAATCCAGAAACCCTTTGTACTACTTTATTTTCAACAATTGTACTCCCTAAAACACTTGCAAAATCTCCATCCCTCTCTGCTTGATTATTTCTACTTCTCTTTTAATTCAGAAAAAGCCTTTTCTTATTGAAAGAGCTGTGAATTGAAAGATGCTCATTGATAAAATAATCCCATTTATAGTAGATCAAATACATACATAGGAGCCCAATGAGATGTACTTCTAATCAAAACACTTTTCCTAGCTCTGTCACAAATTTCTTGAGCCTTTATGATATGTTTATTCATATATGAAATTTATATATTTATAATACACACACATATATACATATACATATATATATATATATATATATATATATATATATATATATGAGCAACTTTTTGATGTTCAGAAAATTTTGTGGTTTTTAGAAAACCACAAAATTGATTGTCAGAACTGGTGGGGATGTTTGGTATTTAATTTATTTGTCTAGTTTTTTATATATTCTAGATATTAAACCCTTGTCTAAGGAATAGCTGCCAAAATATTTTCTCATTTTTTTCGTTGTCTCTTAGATCTACTGATAGTTTCTTTCGCCATGTAAACTGTTTTAATTAACTTAATCTAGTCCTATTTGTCACCTCTTGGGACAATTTTCTGTGCTATTTGGGGTTTATTGGGGTTTTGTGTGCTATTTGCAGTTTTTGTCTATATCTTGAAGTGTGTCCCTGCATTTTCTCAGATCAATCACCCATCAGGGAATTGCAAATTAAAAGTACTGTAAGATTTCACTTCGCTCCAGCCAAAATGGCCGTCATTAAGAAAACAAATGGCAACAGCTACTGACTAGGATGTAGAGAAGGACAAACTCTTACTCGAGGCTGGATCAAATGCAACTGGCAGACACTGGGTATCAATATGGAGTCTTCTCAGAAAAACTAAAAACACAACTACAAAATGCCTTAGCTTCCCCTAAGGATGCTATAGAGACACATATTAAATCTATGTTTATGGCTGTTCTTTTCATGATAGCAAGGAAATTGCACTAACCATGAAAATACATTGCATATACACAATGGAAATTTATTCA
Source organism: Peromyscus californicus insignis (assembly GCF_007827085.1). Taxonomy (NCBI): domain Eukaryota; kingdom Metazoa; phylum Chordata; class Mammalia; order Rodentia; family Cricetidae; genus Peromyscus; species Peromyscus californicus. The sequence continues at coordinate 113,055,187 of NW_026294606.1, forward strand.
ATATAAAGAGAAATGCCCCCACCTGCCTAGCAATACATGAGGCAGGGGAGAGAATTGGCCCTGAGGTCATAAGGGCAGGAAAGCTGTCTCTGCCCACCATCAGCTGCAACACTCAGGAGAGCAGGCCCTTCACCTCTACTGAGCGGCACAATAGAGTCACTCTATCATGTTGGTGGAGGTGTGGGTAAGCCAGCCTCCAAGTTGTGAGCATGAGAGAGCTGTACCTATTACCATCTGCCATGTGGCAGCATGGGTAGTGGAGAGATGCCCCCCATCAACTCCTGAGATAGGTGGGACGTAGGTGGGAGAGCTGGGCTAGTAGCCCTGCCTCTCATCAGCTGCAGTACAAAGGAGAGTGGACCATACACCATGCCTGAACAACACAGTAGAAATGACCCTGGAAGTGTAGGTGTGGGAGATCTGACCCTGAGGACATGAAAATAGGAGAACTGGCCCTACCCCTTGCTCATCTATACAAGGGGTAAATTTGCCAGGACAATACAGGAGAGCTCACCCTGGTGGTGAGAACAAGGGAGAGCTGGTGGGATGACCAAGCCTGCAATTACCTAGGCCCCAAACCAGAGTTATATGTTGGCTCATCCTAGTATCCTGGAGGTGGAGCATATGAAGGGACTGTTCCTGTAGACCCAAAGCTGCAGGATTTCCACAACACAGGACAACAGCAGGATAACCAAGAGCAGTTCCAGTGAGGGGCAGCATCGATAGTGCAGCAGAAACTAGAGGCCTAGAAGCAGACCAATAACTCTTTGCAATGAACACTTGCAAGTAAAGATATATGGATAAAAGAATTTACTTCATGACTTACTGTGTCATACTACAGCTTGCATGACAAGATTGATCTTTTCCTTATCTCTTTTTTTTTCTTTTTTCTCTTTAATTTTATTTTATTTTGGGAGAGGTTGCTAGGACAGAGGGTGGATATGAAGGGACAGAGAAATGAATGGGATGGAGATGTATGATGTAAAAGACATGAATAAATAAAAAGAAGAAAAAATAAAGAAAAATAAAATTTGTATGAACCAAACTGGATAATATTATGTGAGGTAACCTAGAGCTCAGAAAGGTAAATACTATATGTTCTTTCAAATATATGGATCCCAGCTTTTAATTGTTAAATATGTATATTTACACAAGAGTAGGTGTGAGTAGAGGGATTACAGGCCAGTAAATGAGAAAGGGGAGCACAAGATAGGAAAAAAAAAACAAACAAACAACAACAACAACAAAGCAGGCTTTGAGAGGAGGGGTTGGAAAGGTAAATGGAACACCAGATAGGAGAATGGTAGGATAGCACTGGGGATGGCAGGCTACAGGGTTACAACTGAGACAGGGAGAGGGCAGTAGGATGGGAGAGAGGGGGGTCTCTGGGGCAAGAATGAACCCAAACTAAGCACTTAGGAAAATACCTCAAAGGAACCTGGTATTCTGTAAGCTAATTTAGAAGAAAGGAAGAAAGAAAGAAAGAAAGAAAGAAAGAAAGAAAGAAAGAAAGAAAGAAAGGAAGGAAGGAAGGAAGGAAGGAAGGAAGGAAGGAAGGAAGAAAGGAAGGAAGGAAGGAAGAAAGGAAGGAAGAAAGAAAGAAAAGGGAAAAAAGAAAGTATGAAAAAAGGGAAGAAGGAGGAAAAGAAGGAAGAAACTTTTAATTTGAATGTTTAACAATTAGCACTTAAGGTTCTCTCATCACAATTTTTAAAATAATATTTAATATCACTAGAATATAACAATGTTTGTATGTGTGTGAGCATGTACATATTGTGTTTGTATGTGTACAATATTTGTGTGTATGTATTGTGAGTGTGGGCACTTGTACACCATGCATACTTGTGGAGTTCAAAAAACAACATTGTATACTGGTCCTCACCTATCCACCTTGTTTGAGACAGGCTCTCTGTTGTTTCCTGTGGCATAAGCCTGGTGGACTAACCCACCAGCCTCTGGGATCCCCAATCCCTACTTCCCATCTCAGCTTAGGACTGTTGGGATGTGTACTACCATGCACAGCTATACCTGCTTCCTGAGGATTTAAACTTAGGTCCTTATACAATTATGGCAAGTACTTTATCCGCTGAGACATATTCCCAGCCCAAGGCAATTTTTGTTCCTTTTTTTATATTCTGTTTTTGTATTCACATTTAGTCACTAAAATTAAGGTATATTAATTTTAGAGACATGATCTCCAAATGCCCTAAACCTAGATTATCAAGTTTAAATTACTTAAGTGACTGAAAACATTTTTAATATTTTTGGAAATGTTCTAAAGTAGTATTATCCCAGCTTCCATCAGTAGCAACTAAAACTAGATGCTGATGAAAACAAATAAGACCAAATATTGCCCAAATAGCTCCAAAATAAATCATTTAAGAAGTAGAGCCATTTTGCTGATCTAATCAGTGCACCTTATTATTGACTTGTTCTAAAACAGGCTTCTTCATTACTTTAAAATTTTAGAGGATTTTTATGAAGTTTGATGTTGGTTGGAATCATGACTTCACATTACTTACATTTGGATAAGTCTATGTAATACTTTCAAATGCGTGAAATTCTCATGAAAGTTATTCTGGCATGATACAGGGGGTTTGCATTTTCCTTTTAACAACATGCTTGAGTTTAAAGAAGGAGAGAGCCATTCTCCAACTCTAAAGTCAGCTTTAAATTTTAATTGAACTGGGACTATTAGAAGACCAATAGTGTTAAATTTTTAGAGAAAAGCAGAAACAAACATTTAGGAAGACATAAAATTTTTTAGATAATATATGCCCATACGCCGTTTCACTCTGTTTCCTGGGATAGATGATTTGTCCATTTTCTCAGTTGTCTCATTTCTCCAGTGTTCTTTAGATTCCTTAACCTTCATTCTCCTAAAAGACAAAAACAAAAACCTTTCCCCAAGACTAATTTTGGGGATGTTCCTTTTTGGCAAGTTATTATCTGATTAAATGAAAAGACATGTGTTACTGGTATAAGTTAGTTTAAATTGGATGTTCATGCTGGTTGAAGAACTATCACCTCCTCTAATTAAGAGGTTTCTCTTGTTCAAATCGAACCTTTATCAATTTTGATGGTACCCACAACTTATCTTCTCCTGTAGAAACAAAAGCAAAACCTCGTCCCCAACGTAACACATACCCTGGTTTCCATTCTGAGGTCAGCACATCCTTAAAGTATATAGGCTGATTTAATTCTGTAGTTTTTTCTATTATCCAATGTCTCTCTGCAGCTGTTGTTCCTTTCTCATTGGCATTAAGAAAATTCAAAGTTAATAGAGCATTATGCAGTCTGTTTCTGGGGTTTTTTGTTACCCCTTTCTGTTTATTTAGCATATCCTTTAGAGTTCTGTTTGATCTTTCTACAATTGCTTGACCTGTAGGATTATGTGGTATGCATCCAACATCCAGAATGGTTTCAGGCAACTGGCTCAGACAATACACCCTCATGGACTACTCCATGATCCTAAAATTTTCTTTGTGTCCCCATAAGATACAGCGCCCCCCTCCAGCAGGAAGTAGTAAGAGAAGCTACGCCCAAATTCCCAAATTATATGTAATTTTACTTTGTTAAGGTTAAAACCTTCCTTTTTGAAAAAAAAAGAAAAGGGGAAGTGCTGTGGGATGGTCTGTATGTCAAATGTGTTGCTGATTGGTCAATAAATAAATCACTGATTGGCCCGTGGCCCGGCAGGAAGTATAGGCGGGACAAGGAGGAGAATAGAGCTGGGAAGTGGAAAGCTGAGTCAGGGAGACACTGCCAGCCGCCATCAGGACAAGGAAGATGTAAAGTACCGGTAAGCCACAAGCCACGTGGCAAGGTATAGATTAATAGAAATGGATTAATTTAAGCGGTAAGAACAGTTAGCAAGAAGCCTGCCACGGCCATACAGTTTGTAACCAATATAAGTCTCTGTGATTACTTGGTCGGGTTTGAGTGGCTGTGGGACTGGCAGGAGAGAGAGATTTGTCCTGACTGTGGGCCAGGCAGGAAAACTCTAGCTACAAAAAGCTGGGTGAGAGAGACACTGCCAGCCGCCATGATGAGAAACAGCATGTGAAGATGCTGGTAAACCATGAGCCATGTGGCAAGGTATAGATTTATAGAAATGGATTAATTTAAGCTGTAAGAACAGTTAGCAAGAAGCCTGCCACGGCCATACAGTTTGTAACCAATATAAGTGTCTGTGTTTACTTGGTCGGGTCTGAGTGACTGTGGGACTGGCAGGTGAGAGAGATTTGTCCTGACTGTGGGCCAGGCAGGAAAACTCCAGCTACAGAAAGTAAATTGTGAAAAAACAATTTATGCTTGACAAGAATTCCACTTCTTAGTCTTCTTGTTCTATAATATGAAAAATCATTGGTTCAATTATTAGTAGAAATGATTCTTTAGTTGCAGAAAATTATCAAGTGTTTTAGATGAACTATAAGATTATAGTAGTCATTTCTAACTTAAAATGCAATTTTTCTAAAACGAATATATATATATATGTGTGTAATACACTTTACTTTGAGAATATAGAATCAATCATCCACACAGTGTTAAATTCATGACATATTAGAACCTAGAAATTTGACCCTTCTCCATTCAGAAACATTTTCTGAGCATCATAGGTCAACAGTGTTACATAAAGATTATGTATTGTATCAAAATATTGGAAAACAACATTTTCCTACATCATTTTCCCCTATCCCAGCCCTTTATGAATGTGAATATTATAAGAAGATGTACAATGCAGAAAAGCCTTGGGAACAGCTTGTGATTGCTTAGTAACAATTTGTAACAAGAATCCAAACTCAAACAGGAAGAAAATATTTTAAAAGGTCTGCAAGGAGTCTGAGCATATGAAAAGCACTTCCCTGTGTGGACATAAACACTATCATAAATTAAATGTGCGCTTACCTGCAAACATTTTCTGATGAAACATGACTTGTTGGCTATGCAAAACCAGATATTAAATAGCAAAATTTATTTATTTGTTTGTTTATTTATTTATTTATTTATTTATTTATTTATTATAGTTTTTCAAGACAGGATTTCTCTGTGTATCTTTGCACCTTTCCTGGAACTCACTTTGTAGACCAGGTTGGCCTCCAACTCACAGAGATCCGCCTGCCTCTGCCCCCCAAGTGCTGAGATTAAAGGCATGCGCCACCAACGCCTGGCTAAATAGTAAAAATTTAAAAAGCATTATGTCAGGGATATATTAAACATTCTTTTTCGTATAGATGTTTAAAATGATTTTGTGTCTATATATTGACATGAGTGAAGACTAATAAAGGAGACTAGGAAAAAATCAGATGTTTGGAGGGCCGTGAAGGCAAAGAATAATGGATGCAGAAATAAAGAAACAAAATTTTCTAAGCAAGCTAAGTGTTTTCCACCAGGAAAATTCATGATCTACACCTAAGTTTTCATTTAAGAAAATTTAGCAAATTAATAAATACAAAATTTAAAACTCAATAAACCCTTACTTATCTACATAATGAACTGATATTGCAATCAGAAAACCAAACCCGTTTGGGGGAATGCAACTACAAAGACTTAAGGATACATTTAGTAGAAGATATGTAAAATCATTATAGAGAAGTGCATTGTGCTAAAGGCAGAATAATCACGAAGAATATTGAGAAGGAAGCTGAAGCCTGTTTTATATCAAGTATTAAGAAAAAGCAATAAAGTTAATATTGTTTTATAGCAATAGGAAAAACATAAAAATTAACTTAAAGCTTAAAATGATTGCAACTCTATTTTTCCTTATCTGTCTTTGTGAGGTGAGCGGCAGGATTGAGAGAGTGTCTGATATAACCCTGCCTTGTTCCATGCTCATGTGTAGCCAAGACTAACCTAGAAGTTCTGTAGATTCTTCCTCCACATCCTAAGTGTTGGAATGATAGCCATGCCCCACCACATTCAGGTACTCATCTCCTTTATATTTTAAATAACTTTGTTATAAATGAACACATATGTTAAATATTAAGACAGGTTTGTGGTACTCCATAATAAGAGTGTCCAACCTTTGGATATCATGACACAATATTGTATTCCAAAGTTAATATTCAAGAAAATTAGGGAAAAAACTCTCATTATGTTTTAAGTAAATTAACGATCTTGTATTGGGCCATTCATATCTATTTTGTGGTCCAAATATTCATAGGACACTGGCTGGATACACCCGTATCCAATGAGATGCTGATGCTTCCTAAAGAAAAGAAGTCAGAACACAGATGGAATACAAGGAAAGATGATGAAAAGATACAGGATGAAAATTACTGTCTTCATGCAGAACAAAGATGTCTCTAAAGAACTTCATGCAGAACAAAGATGTCTCAAAAGAACTACCCTGCTGACACTTGGGTTTGGACTTTTTGTTTTGTTTTGTTTTGTTTTTCCAGGCAGGGTTTCTGTGTTGTTTTGGTGCCTGTCCCTGGATCTTGCTCTGTAGACCAGGGTGGCCTCAAACTCATTTCCCCAGTGAGTTCTGCCTCCCAAGTGCTGGAATTAAAGGCGTGAGTCACCACCACCTGGCTAGTTTTGGACTTCTGTTCTCCAGGATTAGGAGAAAAAAAAATATTTGCTGTTTTCACTGAAAATAAAAAAAAGAAGGTGAGGAGTGGGGGTGGAGGAAGGCACTGGTAGAATGGAACTGACCATCTGTAAGACATCCACGCCCATGCAGGCACTTAGCTTATGAAGCAAAGCAAACCTGCAGCTCTATCACACACTGCATAACAACAACAGCAACAGCAACAATACAATAATCTCAACAGACGTGACAGGGATGTGGGAAAGTATCGCAGGGAGGAGAAGGCTGGATGAGAGTAGAAGGGAGAGGGAGAGGGAGAGGGAGAGGGAGAAAAGTAGAATGCTTTATATGCATGGATGAAACTGGGAAAGAGCTACAATTTATAGATAAGAAGTAAATATTACACGCCTATTAACTTGCGCTCCTTTTGCACATCCTTAGTAGCCTTTTTAGAAAATGGGAAATACTGTGACACCCAATAAGAGCAAACTTGAAATAGCAAAGTGAAACCTGTGAGTAAAAACAATGTTTCAAAATACCATTAATTCATGATGTAGAAAGTATATGAAATTACAAGTATCTGAAAATATTACTCCGTCATAAACATCTTAAAATGCTAAATATCTAGAATTTTGTAAAAGGCTTAAATATAAATCCTACTTTATAACTTTATAACTTTTAAAATCCAAAATACTTTATGACAATAAATTGGGAAAGCCCTTAGAAAAATGAATAAAGATATTGATAAAGCCAAAATATAGAAAAAAACCGTGGCCAATAAGCCCAAGATTTTTTCTTTTGTATTAAAATTCACACAAACCATGGACATTGTTTTATACTCTATATTTGCAGAATTTAGTAATTCTAATATGTGTATACTTAGAAAGGTAGCAGAACAGTATTTTTTTTAATGCAGCTGGTAGGAGTGTAAAATTTTATAACCAATTTTGAAAGCAGTTGAACAATCTGGTGAATTTGAAGATAGGATTGTCAATATCACCTAGCAATTTTACTTTTAAAGACACTCTCTGGTATATTTCTAAAAAAGATAAACTCAATATTTGAGCATCAGGAAGAATAAAAAGCAAAAGGCAATATTTCTGATGAGGCAAATGAGAGATACATGCTGAAGTTAATATCACACCGTACAGGTTAGAAGAGGACAGGTTTTAAAATGATTAATTCTCAAGCTAATACATGGAGCATAATTAGAAATTTGCTGACTGTAGCATTCATAAGGACTTGGAGCAGTTACAGTTTGACTGCTAACCTGAGGGAAGCTACAGCGATCTGCAACATTGTTGTTCTTCAAACACGCAGCCTGTGATGTTATCAGCAACTGCCACCAGAGTGGTCCATTTGTTGAACTGATGGAACTACATTGACACATCATTACCACTCAAAGTCCATAGTTCACATGGGGCTCACCCTTTGGTGGTGTTCATTCTGTGTGTTTGAACAATTTATGATGTATCTCTAGAATTATAGTATCTATCAGAAGAGGTCCACTGTGCTACATGAGATTTAATAAAATACAACGCATGATTTAAATCATCGGAAAACTTGAAAAATACACCTCAGTACACAGGTCACTATCTGTAGGTAACTTAGTATAGTTAAAATGAATGGCAATTGTGAAATATTCAGTTTCAGTACCTCACACGTACTTACACACATGCAGTCATCACTCATGCATGCACAGGTGCGCGCACACACACACACACACACACACACACACACACACACACACACATACATACACACACAGAGCCAAAGATTATTTTCCATCTTTGTCTTACTGTTAAGCAGCAGGTCTAGCAAAACTTTGGAACTCATGATGCACGCTTTAAATGAAAATCCACAATAGCCCATTTAACAACACAAAATACACATCTTTCCTTGTATTCTGTTTTGTTGCATTGTTAATAATGAGTGTGGTAACTGACAACATTTAAGAGAGTCTTGCTGGAAAGGAAGTCTGCTGAAATTAGGTTTCTAAGTAGCATAGCAGTTACAAGGAGAGAAATCGGACAGGCCGTTTTCATCCTCATTTTCGAGCACTCTCAGGTCTGAGGGACCTTTCTCAGTTTCTAAGTCAACACAAATCAAACATAATCACACTGGTTTGTCCTTCATGTTTCACAGTCCAGCTATCCCAAGATTATCCACTGTCCTCTAGGCTGGACTTTTATCTTGGCATCTAGGGCAATTTGGTGATATCTTGGCATCAGAATCTAGGCTAATCACAGTGAGGCACAGAGGTAAGGTATTTCTGGCTTCAGACACTCATCATTCTCTAAACAGCTTTCATTTACAACAAAATTTAAAGGCCGGCCTGTATAGTATTTAGCTCAAGAGGCACACAGGCACTCTTCATTGAATAATTTAAATAAGATATCATGAGGACTGCCTCAAGAAAGTAAAACACAAAAATTGCCTCCTGGAAAGAAAAGCAGTGTTTACTTTTAAGAGAAAATTGGGAAACTTGACAAATCTACGCCCACTTCTGCCTATCTTCTCAGGCCTCACTTGTATGTGAATAAAATCAAGACATTATTTTCTGCCTAAGGTGCCTGTGTACTTTCTGGGAACGTACTCTTCCCCAATAAAAAATCCTGTTTTTGTATTACAGTTGTCTTCCATTATTTTTTAGACCCAATATTTATCTAACTTTTTCTATTGTTTCCCAGGCTAGTCATTTATGTAACATGTACATAATATACACACATATAATGTATATGTGTAAATTTTGTCATGGGCACATTTAGAACATATGCATTTCTATATATATGGTTCATATAGTCATACATGCATATATACATGTAGAAGTCACCCAATGCTGTCCTCAACTTGCCTTTGAAGGTGTCTGCCTGTTGGGACAATTTCAATGTTTGTTGCACAACTGATTCGGGAAATACATTTTCTGGATGTTTTATCCTGCTTATTAGTGGTTTCTCCAAGTGTGAAAGTAATTCCTCAAGTGCTGAAATTATGTGAAGGGCCTTTGACTTGAGGTATTGACACAAGCCAGAGGGAGGGCTCACAGACACTTTTGCACTGGGCATAATGTAGCCCCCTGCCTGGAGAGTGCATTTAGCATTCTGAACCCTTCGTGTCTCCCTACAACCATTTTGCAGAAGCATATGTTTGTGGCCGGTGTGTATTTAAAGGCTACTTGGGGATCCAACTATCACTGCAAGCCTTTAAAATATAAAAGAATACAAAAGTAATAATACATGGCTCTTTCTTTGGGTTTCTGTAAAGGATAATTCTTGTTTTACATTTCTGTGGGCTTTTAGCAGAGCTTGGAGACTTGGGCCACTCACAGTGCAGTTTGACCATACTTACAACTGCAGAATAAATGCTGGGTCATTTCTATACTCACCAACAGTGTAAATTAGAAGCCTGTGGTTTGCAGAGAACACCAGTGTTAAGGAAGGATGCCTACTATGCAGTGGCACCTACTATGTAGTGAATATTCATCTAGTGACTGCTACTACTCATCACGCATTTACTAATGAGTCTCCATCCCCCATGTAATTATATCCCCTCTTTGTCTCTAGGCTGTAGGTGTTCTGTTCTAGGAGGAAGAAAAACGAGCTACATAGAAATTAAATAATAAGCTCCGGGGTTGCACACCTATTATAGTTCAGCAGTGGGATTAAAGAACAATGGAAGCAGCAAAAGTCTTGTAAATATTGGCAGTGGGTTATTAAATACTGAGCTGTAACATCTTTGTTTTCTACTGTTATGCTAAGGAGAGTATAGAAAGAGAACAAACTTCAAAGGGATAACGGCCCAGAATCAATGTTCCCTTTTCCCTATGGGAATAATATCCCTGAAAGCTATGAGTTACAGATATGTACTCATATCTATCTAAATGTATGTATACTTAACACAAGTCAAATCATACCACAGTGTGAAACCACATACATGCAAGTGATGAGGATGATCTGGGATCATAAACCTTGATGAAAGAATGGTGGGTTAAGGCAGTTCAACAGATAAGCAAAATTTCCTTCACCACGCTGGTGGCCATGGTTGCTATCAAAGCAGAAATTGGGAAAGTACGAAAGTGAAGGTAATTTGATGATGTGTTTGATAGAAATTTAAACTTATCCATGTTTGTAAACATATATTAAAATTTACATTGCGTTCAAGTTGAATTAAGGGCTATATGCTTAGATTCATGTTGTGTGTTTTAATCTTGCTCTTGTGGGTTATAGAAAGGCAAGGCTGTGCTTATTTTTCTTGAACTTCATTACTGAAAGCTAATGATCCTCCATTCTATTTTATTACACCCTGCAGTTTTTTGAGAAACCCATAATTTCTAAGTAGCACCACTAATTAACTAGATGCTGTTGTTTGCATACAAATAATAGTTACTGTAATTCTGCTCATCTTTGTATTAGAAGCAGAACACTTTGCCATGATCAATTCCTTAGCCATATGATAAAGTGGTGTACACAACTCCCCAGGTATAACATGCTAAATAAGGTATGTAAGTCATTATTTTCAAACATGGCATTTAATTCTAACCAGAATGAGCTGTGAATATTACGAGGTGCTGAGACTGAATGTTATTAAACTAAAGCTTTGCATTTTGGCGGGGGAGGAGGCATGCAAAGATGAAGGGGTCATATGGTAAAAAACACAGCATTCCTAAGGGGTCTGTCTAGACCTCATCAACAGACTCAACACTAATTGGCACCACTTTCTGCCTGCATAAATGCTGTGGCTCGCGTGTAAATAAGAAAAGGAGGCTTTTAAAATTCCGATTTCAACTCATGACTTAGAATTTAATGAAACCGTTCAAGTTCAGCACTTTAATCTCACAAATTGGTTTATCACAGCCTAGTGGCCACTTCTTGTTTTATAATAAGCACAACAAAAAATATCTATGAACACTTAGAAAATTAAACCAAGGGAAGTGTGTGTAATTCTGAGCTCATTAGAAGCAATTCATATTTTCATCTGTCTCATTAGAGTAGTGTTTTTATGAACTGAAAACTGTACTTTTGTATCTGTGTTTTTTATATATGTCTTTTCGGGCCAGCTGGTAGGAGGAAAGTTTTCTTACAAATCATATACAAATATATTTTGAAAGTGCATCTTGTGATTGCTGGAATAGGAAAGCATGGCAGTGAAGGAATCCCTAAAAGGGAGGACACAATTAAAAAATTATTCAAGCTTTCTTCCTTCGGTGTTTAAGTGTTACAACAGCATTTAAAAAATAAATATGTCTATATGTGTGTGCACATGAGTGTGGGCTACTCGTGTTCATGTGCTCCCTAAAGTCAGGAGAGGTCACTGGATTCCCTAGAACTTCAGTCACAGGCAGTTGTGAGTAGTCTAAATTGGATGGTGGGAACCAAACTTAGGTCCTTAAGAAGAACAGGGAGACCACTTAACCCCAGAGCCATCTCATCAGTCCATAACTTAGGAATTTAATTTCACATTTTAAGGAGATTTTTTAAAATTAATTTTTAAAAATTAAAATATAATTTCAACATCTGAAGGAAGCAAACCACATTCTACCTAACTTCATGAGGGACAAACTTACTAAAACAATGTACCATTTGTCAATGACAAATGACTGTTTCTTCAGCCTACCCTTTTATACATTATTAGATTCAATATTCGACATTTAGTAGTGAGTATAGAAACATTTTCTTCTATATTTCCTTGTAGCTAGAGTTTTCCTGCCTGGCTCATAGTCAGGACAAATCTCTCTCACCAGTCCCACAGCCTCTCAGACCCAACCAAGTAAACACACAGAGACTTATATTGCTTACAAACTGTATGACAGTGGCAGGCTTCTTGCTAACTGTTCTTATATCTTAAATTAACCCATTTCTATTAATCTATAAGTTGCCACATGGCTTGTGGCTCATGGGTATCTTTACATGTTGCTTGTCATGGCTGCAGCAGGCAGAGTCTCTCTTCCTCAGTCTTCCACCTCCCTGTATTCTCCTCTTTGCTTGTCTCGCCTATACTTCCTGCCTGGCTACTGGCCAATCAGTGTTTTATTTATTAACCAATCAGAGCAACATATTTAACATACAGAACATCGCACAGCATTTCCTCACCTAAAATCAAAAGTTAATGTTTGTGTGCATATCAAATTACAATGACATGAGGCAAAAATCATTTACTGTCAGACTGACCTGAGAAATCAAATATAAATGTCTCTGGTTTTGTAGTTGTTAAATCTTTGGAATAAGCAATATTGTTTCCAATGAGTTAAGACCACTTAATTGTTTAATTCTATAAGTAACACGTGATATCATTCAGGCTTGCGCATGGCTTTAGGGTGCACCTGCATATGCTTTCTCATGATCTCCTTTGAGTGAGAATATTGTTGAAAAAAAATCTTAGAATCAATTAGAAGTGTATAATGTTTATTGATTTCTAAACCTATCTTGAACATGCTGAATTAAGTGTATTGAAGTAGACTGCCCTATTATCTTAGTTACTCCCATGATGCAGTGTCTGCCTAGTGACATTACAGTGTTTGGGGAGAAGAACTGCAATTCATGTCTTTGTTTTATCAACAGAGTAGTGAACCAGCTCTAAGTTTCTTTCCACCCACCATATAAACACCTTCATTGGCATTGACCCTAGGATTCTAAGCAACAAATTGTTCACAGTTCATACATGGTTGAATCTCTGTACATGGAAGCCAGAAATATAAGCCCCTGACCCCATCTCCCTTTCTTTCTCTCCACTTAAGTATCTAAAAAGTAAATAATTTAGTTGTAAAGCTGAGCTGCTGAGATGTCATATATCTTGGTGGATCTGCAAGCTTCATTCTTTATCTTTCATTCTAAATCATTTAAGATCAATTTCCTTGTCCAGATTTAAATAAATAAGAATACAGGGTAACGAATAAAATTCAAATGAGATGATTTGTCTTACTATATTTTTTTCCAAAGTGATTCCAACACATCATGAAGAACACAGAGATATCTCTTTCCCCACTGTTAATCAATAATTTTTACAATGAATATAATGGGTTAAATTGTGTGCCCCAAATTCATTTCTTTCACAGAACCCCAGAATGTGGCCTTATTTGTTTTCTGAAACATAATTGCAAAATGTGAAGCCATACTGGAGTGGGTGAGGCCTTGATCCACTGTGACTATATCCATAAGCAAATAGAAACCTAGGACAATGTACGTAGGAGAAGAACACGAGTGACATTAGAGGTAAAGATTAAAGTTAACAGAAAGTCAAGAAAGACAAAAGATGGACAGAAAACACCAGAAATTAAAACAAAAGCACGAAAAAGAATCTTTACTAGACCCATCAGAGAAAGCATGACTCTGTTATCTTCATTTCAGGTGTTTGCCTTCAGAATTGTTTTAATTGATCATGTTTTTAGCCTCCAGTTTGTGCTACTTTGAAACAGCCACCCTATAAATCTGATAGAGTGTTCACTTATTTTCTTAGCACATGGCTAATGATTTTACTTATGTTATCTGTAAATACAATTCTGTGTGTCTCAAGAAGAATTATGTCCTGAGATGAAATATATTACTCTTATCCTCAAAGATTCCCCATGAATGTGTGTTTTTTTTTTCCCCAATACTATAAGTTGGCATGTAGGATGCAGATGGATGAATGGATGAATGTGGTATGGAAAAAAAATCAGACAATACTAGACTATGAGACAGTATCTTACAATGCTTAATAAATATTCCTCACTTGGGTATGTGGCAAATATTTGTTGATGAAAGGCTTAATGATTCAATAAACAACACAATTGGTGAGTAAAAGAAAACATAGAGTAAGTATATCACCAATCTTCTCCCAGCAGGATGGGATTTATGTGGTGTCTGACATTTAGAAATGGTGCTGACAGAGCTGAGGCTAAAGCTCAGTGATAGAGTGTGCATATACTGGCCTGGCACGTGTAGACAATGGATTCAATCATGAGTTGAGAGAGAGAGAGAGAGAGAGAGAGAGAGAGAGAGAGAGAGAGAGAGAGAGATGCTGGAGGGATGGGCAATAAGAAAGGAAGGAAGGGAGACAGAAGAGAAAAGAGGGAAAAAATTTGATTACTGAGAGTTTTAGACCAAAAAAAAAAATAGATGAGTGCATGTGAAAACAGACCAAGAAGCCTATGGCTAGGGAAGTATGGATTCTTCTGAGAACTGCATAGCATTCAGATTGGGGCAAAATCAATGCAAATTTATACTGGGAGATGGTGACCATCTCAGGAAAAATCAAAAACATGAAAAACTATTGAAAATGTTTATATTTTGCAAAAGAATAAAGATTTTTTCCATCACAAAAGTTGACTGAATAACCAGATATTTCAGGAGAGGTGACATTGTCATAGATATTAAGGAAAATCTATTCTTCCATCAAAGCTTTAAATATTTGGGGTAGACTTCACTCTCTTGGTGTGTATAAACCAGTTCCCATTTTAGCCTGGACTTACACTGTTTTAGGGAAAGCCTCCCATTGTTGTGGCTGAATTTTGAGATTCAGAACACAGCTTCAGATTACAAACTCACCCTCCATACACGGCCCTGGAAGCTGTCCATCTTTACCATTACTCAACTGCCCATTTCTACCTCTTGGCTCTCACTTCCTGTCCATTTAAATCAACTTTCCTGGATCCTTTTCTATTTCACTCTTCCCAAGATTGTTGGAAAAAGAGTGGGAGGGAAACACAGAAATTGAGTGGCTGCATATAAATTTTTCTTCTGGCATATTATATTTTATTAAACATATAAAAATCCATACCTAGAATTGTAATATAAAGGAATAGCTGACATTTCGTTATTGTTTACAATATAAATTAATAAGTACATTCCAACTGAATTCCTAATGTAAACCTACCCCCCCTGCCAGTGTATAGAATATAGGTAAGAACCCGCAGGATTTGTAGCATGTGAAGATAATGTGGGTGTGAGTTGGAAGTCAGCCCAGTATTGAAAGGCTGTCATTGCTCTAAGATGTCACCTGGGACCATGCCATCAATCTACCCACCTTTCCTGAATGGCTTTGATGCCGATCAGTCTGGTTTCCCTTAGTATTAAAGTAATGGGCTCCTGGCTCTATTTCAGCTCTGTCAAAATAGCTGCTGAGTCTCTGTATTGCCTTCCTACAAGGATTTAATCTACTCCAAGCTCCCTGACACATTATAAGGAGGAAATCTGTTTTCTCTGTCACTTTTCCTTTCTCAGCTGGGTCTGCAGCAGAACATCTTTGCTTTCGGTGAGACAGTACAGACTTGCCATGAAAGTCGGTGTTCCCATCAGTTCTGAGTTGTCTAACTTAATCGTATTGTTTCCCCACACCCTGGAGGCTTCCTGCATACTGCTTCCTCTGGAAGGGGGACCTTGCACACATCTTTACACTACTCATGTTCTCTTTTGTGAAGTGTTTGGCCAAGCAAAGAAACAATATTATTTCTTTTGGGCTTGCAAAATTGTACTTTTTAATGCCTTCATTATTGTGATGTATTTTACCTCTGTTCCTGCTACTGGACAGAAAATACTTATGACAGAAAGTGGATGCCTGGATATAGCTAATAAGAAAATGTTTTTTTGATTGCTTATTCTGGGAGAAAAAAGATATACCAAGTATATTTAAAGAAGCTATCATTACAGAATCACTGTAGACCAAGAGGCAGAAAGAGAGAGAGATGGAGGAGACAGGGAGGGAAGGAGCAAGGAAGGGAGGGAGGAGAAGAGAGAGAGGAAGAGGGAGAGGCAGAGATTAGTCCAAATGTGTCTCAGTGATTGAAAGCACATTCTGCACATGCAAGGGGACTCAGGTTTGGTAGCCAGCACCTACCCAGTGTTTCAGAGACCCCTGTGTCAGGCACAAGCTATTTATGTTTGTCAACTCAACCTCAGTTACATGTAGAGGAATTGGCTTGTCACCTTCTCTTTGTAGAAGATAAAATGATAGACCAGATAGATCAGACATGTGAAGTTTACCAAACCCCAGAAGCATTTCACCATTCTGAGTAAACTGTAAACTGTAAAATAATAATAATAATAATAATAATAATAATAATAATAATAATGATAATAATAAGAATAAAGGAAAAATCCAGTAAGAATTAAATATCTTAACAGATACTGCATTGGAGAATATATGGCCAGAGGAAGAGATATCCTGACAAATACTAATAAAGAAATGGTTTGATTTAAAAAGAACAGCAATAGTAAAGATAACTGTTAAGTTTATCTGCACAAAGGGGGCTATTTCTATATAACAGAAAAGATACTGACTTTGGGGGAAATCTAAGTATTGTTAAGAAAGTAAAGGGCTCTAAGACAAAATTTTCTATTTATTCTTAGTCTCTATCTTTCCTGTAAATTGGAACAAGTAATTAAAGCCTAGGACAAGCAGAAAACAATCTAACCTAGAAAACTTCGCACATACACCACAGAGCAAAACCCCCGGAAATCTGAGTTCTATTCAGCACAGCCGTGAATTATCTGGCACCTGTGTTTGGTGTGTCTCAGCTCCTTGGAGTTGTTGTTTCATTCAAACATTTCTTTTCTGATTACAACAAAAGTAACATAAAACTGTAGTCAGAGACTCCGCAATTACAGTTCTTGCGGGAGAAAGGATAAAGGTGGCAATTTTCATAAAAAAATATTTTATTTGGAAGAGATTTTTTTCAAGTATAGCTTTATCCAAGAAAGAAATGGAAAAAAAAATACTTAGGAAAAAAGAACTACACAGGTAAACTATATTCTTTGGAGTATTTCTGAGATGTCAATTGCGTTTATTTCTTCCTACAATCACTGACAAAATTTGTCTTCAATGTCCTTGGTGGCAGTGCTGCAGCCAGTGTGTGTGTTGATCTCTGCTGAATTGTATTGAAAATGTACACGGTACACAGCATTTTCTAAATGAGGAGACACCAGGGAAAAATAGAAACCTCAAAGTTCTCAGACAGCTGACTAGTTCTCAAATACGTTCAAATAAGTTGTGCTGCAAATTAAGTTGGGATTGGAAGTAGCTTAATGAGTAAAACCTTTGGCTTGGTAACCTAATGCAGCACATATCTTCAATACTAGCTTCCTTATTGTCAGATGGAGAGAGGCAGCAACGGGAGAATCCCTAGAAGCTATTAGGGCAGTTACCCTGGTGGTCATAGCAGTGAACAGCAAAGAAAAGTGGTTTCCAACAAGGAGGAAGGCAAGAACTGAAACCCAAGGATTTTCTCTTACCCCAGGCATATTTTGTCCCCTCCACATACAAAAGGACACACAGACATGTAAACATGTTATATATACAAGCACACTCACACATGTATATACACACATGCCCAAACAATTATGCTGCTTGATATCATCTGAGTTTTTCTAACATCTTCCTATAGGCTCATTAAGTGCCCCACAATCTGTCATTTTGATTTATTTGAAGTAGTCTTGTTGTGTAGCCCAGAGTGGCCTAGAATTTATAGTTCTCCCCTCTCCTCTTAAGTGCTGGAGTGTGGAGGCCCACAGAGGCTTCCTAGTAAGACCTTATTCAAGGTCAGAGAATCTGAGCTTGCTTTACCCAGCAGGGCTGCATAATGGGATGATTTGGCCACAGGCATGGTTACCAGGTGTCTTGAAGGATCTACATTTGGCTACATGTTGTGCTTTGATCTTAACTGGGGGGAGGTCATTTGCCTTGCACCTTGGCATTGTATAAAAGCCCTTTGGAATAAACCTTGAGGCCACTGGGTATTGACCCAGGACCCTCCTGAAGCTATCCTGTGTCTCTGTATTTTTTATCATCCTCTTCTATCTTTCTATTATTTCCTCATTCCTCTCTCCTCCCCCAAGAATCCTTCAACAAGTCAGAGCTGGACTCCGATGGACTCCCACACTGGGATTACACATGTGTGCCTCCTATTTATATGTAATTTTAAGTAATTTTTATTAATGTCTATATTTTCATCTTGGGCAGAGTTCTTTTTGTATTTATATGTTTAATAGATGTACTTTATTCAGAAAAATGAAATTTTACATATTTTTCTCTACTCTGTTTCATAATTCATGGAAGATGTACATGTGGATAAAAGTGCTTTAATAAAGATCCATACTGAGCTCAACTTTGCTTCTCATCTTTCTTTTGAGGATTGGTACGAACTACTCCTTCCAGTTGTCTTTCTAGTGGTATCTTCTAAAAGATTAATTACTTGAAAATGTGAAGCTTACACATCCCAACATCCTCTGCACACTCATAAACTTCACAGTGTATTTCTAAAATTGCTTACTTACACGCACAACTTACATTTTTTGAAGAGGGTGGTACTCACCTTATGTTGCCCATTGCTATTTTGAGTGCCCTTTCCATTACCAACCAATGACTTGCTTCACCTGTGTGACTGAACACCATACCCTGATTCCTTTGTGCTCATCTTACCCTCCTTCCTTCTTGAGGAACCATTTCACCGGATTGCTTCTTTCTTTGGAGACATGGTCTCATGTGCTCCCAGACAGCCTTGAACTTATGATCCTTTTCTGCCTGTTTTCACAGTGCTGAGATTAAAAGCATGTGCCACCAAGCCCAATTTTGTCAATGGTTTCTTTCCTCGTAGGTGGGGTTTGATCTTGAAAGTTGAACTTCCTGTTTTCAGAATCTCCTATTTTCCCTCATCAACTCTCATCATCGCAGGTCCTGTTTCATGTTTTCTCAGCTCTCAGAATGATTTCAATGATTACCTGGGAACCGAAAACTGTTTTCTAGTTCTTCCTCCTCCTCAGTTGCTTGAGTCCTGAACCTTAGACCCAGATGTTCATTAAATTCATCAACAAATTCAGCATTTATTAAACTCAATGACTATCATAAGAATAGAAATGCTCTCATTGTACATGAAAACAAACAAACAAAACAGACAAAAATCAACTTAAGGCCAATAATAACACACTATATGTCTTTAGATGATTGTAGATGGTACTTTCTCAAATAGTCCCAGTTGCTTTAGGGGCTGAAGTTATGTTGTGTCAGCCTCCTGTTATTCTTCAGTGCTATTATTTCATTATCTATTTGAATACAAACATGATATCATTGTTTATTCCTTGCAACCGGTCTGTGAGCAGCCAACCTTGATACCTTCAACAAAGAGGAAATGGAGGTGTGCTCAGGCTCCTGCAGCCAAAGTGATAAACTCTGAGTTTGACTTCAAGTCTGGCTGGCCATCCTCCTATTCCTTATCACTATGATATTTTATTAGAAAGATAAAAATATAAATTTTCAATTTTATTTCTGTATCAGTGTGAAACCTGTCACAGGATGATGTGGGCCATTCTTAGCCATCATTGCAAAATGAATTCACCACCCACCCCCCAAAAAATAGCCTTGAATTTCCAGCTTGCTTCCTTGTCTAGACATGATAGCAGGGTTTCTGTAAGAAAATGAGGACTTAAGTTTCCCCTATCAAAGTGACCTAGGCACCCTTATGAGAGAAGCCAGTCTGCTTAACATATCTCAGGGGCTGCTGAATTATCGGTGCTCTACTACAAGGTCGCTATAATTCCTCACTAGCTATCAATTGTTTGACAATAGGGTGTCATCCATCAGCCTGTAACTTTCATTGCCAAGTGCATTCTATTTTTATATACCCATGAACTCACACATTTAGCAGAGACAGGAAGACGTCTTTCTCTATAGGATAAGCAATGAATTGTGTGTTTCATCTGAAATACGTTATTTTACAATGTATTATTCAGAAATAGTCTTTGCTTCAGACAAAGAAGACTGGAAAAAATTGTAATATATTCCTCCTTAAAACTATTTTTTTACTATGAAGGTTTGCTCAGAGAGATTGAAAAAAAAGCCTTCTATTCTGCCATTTTATAAAATATGTCTCAGCAAATAGTCATAAATCTGTCAGATATTGCAACCCAGTTTGGTATTATATACTAGGAAAATGAACTCAATAGCAATATAATCTTACTTTCCAATATAACTGAACTCAGGGAAAATATCTCAGGAAGAATGCAGGCATGGAAAGCAAATAAAATCTAAGTACCACAGATATAAAGAAGTTTATGATGGCATATACAACTTTGGATATTGCTGTTTTCGTTTTATTAATTCCAACACAAACTTTCAATCATATCTTTCTTTTTAATTTGCCTTATCTGTTTTTTTTTCACTTTCTCAGAGAACAGTGAAATTGCATTTTATCTTTTATCTCTATTTTGTTTGGGTTCATTTTCTATTAAGAATGTATTTAGAAATTAGCCTATTCATGCAAACAAAAATTTACGAATGTCATGGGAAACTTGTTTAGAAATTTGCCTTTTTACGCAAAAGAACATTTTATAGTTCATTATATATATAATTGATATATTTATATTACACTTAAACATTAGAGATTCATAAGTAACAGACATTAGTTGATGTTTATTGATTTCTCTCTTTCTCTAACAGATCAGATAGTGTGTCTTTATCAAATTGCAGTTTTAGTTGAAAAGTAAATAGAGATCACTCAAATTATTTTAGCATTTTTGAGGGTTGCCACTTTCCAGCAAGGTTTGCTTAATGAGAAGACAGAAAAACAATTTAACAAATAAACATAAAACACCAGCTACACTTTCAATCGATCATTCTACTTCTTGTAGGGGTAACAGGCTGTCTTTGGATTCTCTTTCTTTTTTCCATTGAAGCATTTGGAGAATGATCACAAAGTGATTGACTGAAAAGAAATGGAGTTGATTGAGCCTTTTTGGAATAACTCTGCCATTCATGCTAACTACAACACCATCCAGCAAGTAATTATTGAGTAATATAGACCTCAGAAGGAGCAAAGGACAGAGGAAAAACAGATGAAGTAGTTAGTGTCTCAAAAAGAAGGACCTGCCTATGATATATGCTAATTAGCCAGTGCAAAAAGTGGCTTCTCATTGATCAGGAATACAAAGTCCTTAATTTGGTTCACTGTAGCTTTTATGAGCTGTTGCTCATTTGCTTTCCAGCCTCAGTGCTGATGACTTCTCCACATTTTTCTCTCCCAAACTCTGTGCTACCGTCAGAATAAATTGCTTTCAATTTCGTAAAAAAGTTAAACTGCCTTTTTACTCAGTCACCTTAAATATGCAGAAGTCTTTCCATAGATCATTGCCATTCTTGCTTCTCTCTCTCTCTAGATCTTGTTTCATAGGGATAAAAGTTGAATGTGGTCTCCATGAAGCTTTGCTTAAATTTTCTATTTTATTTGCAAGGGGTTGGGGAATGTAACTTAGTTGCCAGGGTGTTTGCTTGGCATACAGAATGCCCTCGGGACAGTAGCACATTAAACAAGCGTGGTAGATTAGCCTATAATCCCAGCACTTAGGAGATAGGCACTGGAGGTTCAGAAACTTAAGGTCATCTGTGTGCAGGATAGTTTTATGTCAACTTAATACAAGTTTACCTCATTTGGGAAGAGGAAACATCCCAACAGAATGACCTGTGGTACATTTTTTTTTTTTTTGGTTGATGATTGATATGGCAGTGCCAAGTTCACTGTAGGCAATGCAACTACTGGTCTGGTTGTTTTAAGTACTATAAGAAAGCAAACTAACAAGCCATGAGGAGCAACTCTATAAACAGCACTCCTCAATGGCTTCTGCATCAGCTCCTGCTGCTATGTTCTTACCCTGTTTGGGTTTCTGCCATGACTTCCATCAGTGATAGACCATAATGTGGAATGGTAAGCTGGAATAAAACTTATCCTCCCCAAGTTGTTTTGGTCATGGTATTTAAGTAGAGCAATTGAAACTTTAAGACAATCTTCTACATAGAAATCAAGACAAGGTTAGCTCAGGATACTTGAGACCCTGTCTCAAAAACAACCAGACAAAGCAAAACTCACCCAAGAACTGTGCTTTCTCTATTCTGGCATTTTGGCCTTATAATTCACTTCATTACTTAGTTGTCAAGTATTTTTTCCTAAACAAATTACATTTAAAACTACACTAAGAGAAAGCACCTCATATATATAGAGAAAAACATAAGAGGCATGAATTTAGCAAGTTATAGGATATGCTGAAAGAAAAAAAAATATTTTAGGTACTCTGGAGAAAATGATTGTGATAAATGAGTTGTAAAAGTTATATTGCAATTACACTGTGGGGTACTTTTAATGAATTATTTCATCTGGAATCTGTTTCAAATGAGTGGAGAGTGAAACCGTCAGAATAATGTCTTCAGGTATTCTCAAACTGAAACAATATATAATAAGTGTATTTCTTGCTCTCTCTATCTCAGTTTGTTAGGGTATCTTAGTTTTTAAGTTATTTCTTTTGTTTTTGAGATTATAATATAAATTACATCATTTATCCTTTCCATTTCCTTCCTCTAAGCCCTCTCATATACCCACCATGCTCTCTTTAACATTAATTGCCCTTTTATTCATTAATTGTTGTTACATATATTATATCACAATAACCCTAAGGCTGCAGCAGTGGCACATATATCTTACCAGTAACCAATAGCTCTCTAACTGGACCCTTTCAACAAGATGGAAATCATGCCTCTACAGGACCAGTGAAGTAACAAAGAGAACCTACAACCACCACTTTACTAAATTTGAGGTATTTTATTGCAGACATGGCTGTAAATAGAAAAAAAATGATAGAGAGCAAAGCTCCACCGTAATATTTCCATTAATAGTATTAATATTTGAACAATGATATAACAACATTAGTGAATCACTTTCTATATGACAGATTCCTTGTTTTGTACTATGTTACTAATTCTTATCACTTTTCTTTGGAGGAATTCAGTATGTTGTTTTTTTAAATATGAAATGACTAAAGTTTACACACACTAAACATCAACATCTTAAAATATATTTTCAAATTATTTTTAGAAGTCTAGGCCACATCCTGGAGACACCAACAACACTCTTAATGTTTTAGTGCACATACTTTAATAAAAACACATTTATTCATCGCATGTGATCTATAATAACCCTCAAGATAGATAGGATTATTTTTCATTATCCAAAATATGGATAATATATCACTTATTCATATTGATCTATCATAAGAAATTGTCATAAATAACTTGGCTTTAAACAACAGGAATTGGTTTTGTCTGCCTTTGAGAGCATGAAAGCTTGCAATCAGTTTAGCAGAATAGCTGGGTTTTGGTGAGGGTTACTCCCTGGCTGACAGATGAATGTTTCCTCACAGACAACACACTGGATGTTCTTCAGATTGTGACTATGGAGAGAGACTATATCCAACCCTTTTTTATCTGTAAAGAAATAGAAATGGCTTATCAAGTATT
This sequence comes from Peromyscus californicus insignis, assembly GCF_007827085.1. Taxonomy (NCBI): domain Eukaryota; kingdom Metazoa; phylum Chordata; class Mammalia; order Rodentia; family Cricetidae; genus Peromyscus; species Peromyscus californicus. Next base: position 113,078,966 of record NW_026294606.1, read on the forward strand.
AACACCATCAACAACATCTGATTCTTACTGACGTTATCCTAATAATCCCCTAAATCAGTGGTTCTAATCCCCTTGGTGGTCACATATCAGATATTCTGCATATCAGATATTTACATTACAACTCATAACAGCAGCAAATTACAGTTATGAAGTAGCAACAAAATAATTTTATGTTTGGAGTCATAACATGAGAAGATGTGTGGAAGGGTCACAGCATTATGAAGGTTGAGAACCACTACTCTAAATGCTCCATTGCTAATACCAGCACCTTAACAATTTGGAATTAAGTGAAGGAATCTTAAAGTGTAGAAAAATTCATCCATGACAATGTATAGAACTATAAGATGCTTCTGATGAGGGAATGTCTTTCTGTATGTTGTGAAAATATGTTGCTCTGATTGATTGATAAATAAAGTCGTTTGACTTATGGCATGGCAGCTTAGAGGCAGGTGGAAAATCCAAAGAGATAGACTGGAAGAGAAAGGGGAGGAAAAGGCAGCTGCCACCTGCCACCAAAGGAACAACATGCCAGTAAGAAAGGAACAACACCAGACTGGTAAGGCACAGCCATGTGGCAACTTACAGAGTAATAGAAATGGGTTAATTTAAGTATAAAAGCTAGCTATCAACAATCTTAAGCCATAGGCCATGGCCATGTAACTTGTAAATAGTATAAGCCTCTGTGTGTTTACTTGGGTCTGAGCAGTTGCAGGACCAGGTGGGACACAGGAATTTTATAAATGGCTATGGGACCTTAGTGCTGGGCGAGACCAGAAAAACTTCTAGCTCCATGCTTCCCTTCCAGTGCTGTACTGGCTTGAACAATTTCCTGACCCAAACCCTTGGCTTTCTGGGATGTAGTGGGCATTTGAGAATTAGGTTGTACACAGGTAATCAGTTTATGATATAGGATAATGGCTTCTAATTCATAGTATCTTGTGTCCTTATTAAAAAAGAGAAGAATACAAGACATGGACATAGAGAATACTATAAAACAATGAAGGCAGAATGGGGTGGGTTATGAATCCACAAGCCAGATATTGCCATCAAACTCCAAACTCTGAGAACAAAGCTTATGTGTGTATACATATATATACATACATACATACATATAAAATTTATTCTATCCTCAGCTGATCTCAATCCAAATTTTCTTTTCACTGTTTTTAGTTCTTCATCCATACACTGATTACATATAAAGTTAGCACATAACAGGTATCATTTGCATTGCTTCCTCTTGTGTTGGTTATTAGATTGAACATGATATTCTTAAACAAATTTCAGCTGCTACAAGTAATTTCAGTACCACAAGGACTCTTAAAATTATAAAAATTAGGAGTAACTGAAAGGGTAACTTTATTTTTATATTGTAAATTACAAACATATGCTAGTGTCTTTACATCTTTTATCCCCAGCTTGTGCCAGGAGGAAATAAGAGGTTTTTAGTGTCTCATTGACCTTTCCATTAGACTTCTATGTTTTCTGTGCAAGAACATGGCAATGGCATTAGAAACTTCTATTTTCACCCCCCACATATTTTCTATTTTATGGAAAGAACTGTAATGTTCAGTTCTACATAGGAATCTCAAATTTAATTATGAGCACTATCTTCTAAAATGATGAAAAAAATCTGAATAAAGTTATTTGGAATCTTTGAGAAATTTACTATCAGCTTTTCTGTAAGCCTCAAATTCCTTAAAATATAGATTATTAGTTATGATCCATGAATTTCAGATGACTGGACCCATAATTAAGAACAACTAAGCTACGTTATCTGGATTCAAGAATCAATAGGTATAATAACATTTTAAATATCTTTGTTGTTGATAGGACCAAGCCTTGAAATGTATACTAGATCAGCCTTGAATTAGCAATCTGCTTGTCCCAGTTTTTCAACTGCTGGGATTATATGCTACAACATCTGGCTCAATAGATACCATTTTAATGCTCTTTTTTATTATTATTCAGTGCATTTCTGAATTATTGATAGATTTTTGATGGTGGTGTACAGCATATTGTATGTGTAAACTTGAAGATATTTAAGATATTCTACTTTTGTCTTTGTGAGACACACAGCTGTTCTATTTGTTCAGAACCTGGTTACATACAGGTGTCCCACATATCTGGCAAGATTGGCACATGTTTTACACTCTGTGGAAATTATTTTGGATAGAAATCTACTTGTTTTAGTTGGAAACTATGTACCTATTCTTCAATGTGTTGAAGAACTCTTAAACTAGGCTGAAATTTTAGGCACGAATTATGATAAAAAGCCTTAACAGTATCCACCAGATTGAAGACAAGAAAATTGAACCTGGAATTCCAGCAATACAGACACTGAGGCAGAAGGACCAGAGCCCAAGGCCAGTCTCCACCACAAACTAAGTTCCAAGCTAATCTGGGCTACATGACACTGTGTGTGGTGATATTTTAATTGTGCTGAAATGTAATTTTATTTGTATGTTAATAAATCAACTTTGCCTGCACATCAGAGGTCACACAACCATAAACAGGAGTCAGGCAGTGGTAGCATATGTCCTTAATCCAATCACATAGCAGGCAGAGTCTCTGTGTGGTCAAGGACATAGCCAAGCTTGGTGACATGAGCCTTTAATTCTAGTGCCAACCATAGAGACCTGGAGGTCTGTATAGACAGACAGTGAGGAGGAAGTCATGTGGCTGGGCTTAGAGCCAATGAGAAGGCAAAACAGGAGGGCAATAAAAACACAAGTTAGATGGGAAGAAACTCTCTCTAGGGAAGCGACGGTGGTGAGGTGGTAAGATAAGGTAGTCCTAGCTCTTCACTAGTTCTCTGATTTCTTTGGCTGTTACCTTTCTATTTGGCTCTGTGTTTCTTACTTAATGAGTGTTTAGAAATTTGTCCACAACTGTGTGTTGGGGAAGGAGGCAAAAATCTTTCTCCATGTTAATTTTCTAGGATTACATATTTAGAATAACAGGAAAAGGGGCCTTACAGATCACTGAAGAATTGGAGTCATAGCTTGCCAATGACATAAAATTCATATAAAGCACAACTGTTCTTGTTGAAATATTACACTACTATAACCTAAAATGAAAGCTTGTTTAAAAACACAACCTCTCTACCTGGCAAAATACATAGACTACATAAAAGGATTTCGCCTAGGTATATAAACAATCAAAAGCTCAAAATATAAAAGGTTAGTAGCACATTTAATTAAAATTAATGACCTGATTCTCCCAAATAAAACAAGACTTTATGAAGCAATATAAAAGGTCAACATAATTTTATTGGAGAGACATCATGTGATTCTAAATGTGAAGCACTATATTATAAACCCATATTATTCTATCAAACAGAAATAATTCTTCAAAATGGAAAACATTTTGTTCTGAACAATTTTAAAATAACCCTTTAATTATTGTGAAATAGTAAATTGATAAGTGTAATCAATTAAAATATTCTAACACTATGAGTATAATAGATGCAAAATGTCCTTTGGTATCACAGGAAACTGCTTCCAGGGTCACAGAGGAACTTTTGATAACTGTCCAGGCAGGCAGCTATCTCTGTCATTTCCAGAATTTTGAAAGTTGCTTACAATGCATTTCCTGTTTACTTAGGTAACTATATCCTTCTGGGGTCTTTGATGGAGTTGAAGACTAGATAGTTATAATTTTCCTTGGTTATGATAAAAGATAAAATAGATATGAAACTTTAGACTCACAAATACAGGATAGATAAAATATTTTCTTTAATTTTGCCAAATACAAATAGACAAGATATTATAAATGTAATTCTTGCTTGGTAACTGTTTTATGTAATTTTACTACATTAAAATTAAAATGTTCCCTTTTGTTTATACAGAAAAGGGGAAATGCTGTGGGATAATGCTTTTGCACACTGGTTCAATAAAACCCTGACTAGCCAATAGCCAGGTAGGAAGTATAGGCAGGGCATGCAGACTAGGAGAATACTGGGAAGAGGAAGGCTGAGTCAGGAGTCACCAGCCAGACACAGAGGAAGCAAGATGTCAGACAGAAATGAGAAAAGGTACCAAGCCATGTGGCTAAACAAAAATAAGAATTATGGGTCGATGTAATTGTAAGAGCTAGTCAATAGTAAGCCTGAGATAATGGCCATACAGTTCTTAATTAATATAAGCCTCTGTGTGTTTATTAGGGTTTGAGTGTTTGCTGACTGGGTGGGACACAGGAAATCTTCCAGCTACATATACTTTCATAATCCCATTGTGCTTCTGTTTTCTCTCTGTTATCTATAGCTACAGGTACACGAGTTACATATCATATGTGCTTCACATCATCTGGAGTGATACATTTATCTCTTTTAAAATGGACTCAAGGAGAAAAATGTTGACGGTGAACTCCATTTAACAACACCTTACATATTTTTCAAATCCATTTCAAAGTTCCCACAAAGAAAAAGCATGAAATTTTATAAAAGTATATGTATACATATATACATATATATATGTGTGTGTAGTTCATATATATGTAGATCATTTATATAGTTCTTATATATGTGAAATTATTATATATGAACTATATATATGAACTTGTATAAATTCCATGCTTTAACTTTATGTATATATATATATATATATTTATATATATATACACATAGAGATATATATAAATATATATATATATAAAAATATATGTGTATGCCTGTTTTCTTTTTCTCATTTGAAAAAAAAAAACTACTCAAATACCATTGGAGAGAAAGTAACATGTAAGGCATATTGAGAAAGAACTAAAATCTTCAAAAGGAGAATGCATTATTGTTATTTCTGGACACTTTAACAATCAGCTGAAGATAGAAAACTGCCCATAAGTACAGTAACATATTGACAATATATACATGGAATATAGGAATACAGTACTCTTCAAGTCAAGAACTCCAGTGCAATTCAGTGTTTTTTTCCCATGTTGTAGTTTGTGAACTAGCCCTTTTAATCACAATTTAATGTTTCAGATTTAAAGAAAATTGACATTTAAATGATCTATTCACACTTTCAAATGACTTAGAAAAACAAGAAATATTTGTCCCTTTTTTCTCCTTTCTTTAATGTATTAAACACATTCTAAAGTATTACTTGTCATGAAAGCATATTTTTGGACCATACACTGTTTCTTTATCCACAGATTTTCTGTCTTATTATTTAAATTTTTTTTTTTTTTTTTTGGTTTTTCGAGACAGGGTTTCTCTGTGTAGCTTTGCGCCTTTCCTGGGACTCACTTGGTAGCCCAGGCTGGCCTTGAACTCACAGAGATCCGCCTGGCTCTGCCTCCCGAGTGCTGGAATTAAAGGCGTGCGCCACCACCGCCCGGCTTATTATTTAAATTTTTATTTACTTACTTTGAGATAAGATAGCTCTACATATCCAGGCTGGCCTTGAACTTTTGCTCTCCTGCCTCTACCTCCAATATGTTAGGATTATAGACATTCCCCACCTCTCCTGACTTGATATTTCATTATGCTCATCTAAAACACTTTTTAAATCACTTCTATTCCCAATGGTATTTGTTAAGTTTTACAAAGAAACACCAACATATAGCATTGCCTTCTTAAAATAAATTTCTAAGATTAAAAAATCTAAAAGGGATTGGCTGGACCTGGCCATTCAAATCTATAATTCTAGCACTCTGGAATAAGTCAACACCTAAGTCTTTATTTAGCAAGTGTCAGTAGAAAGGTGGAATAAAAGACAATGTAAATCTCATGAAGATAAATGAGAAAGTAAGACATCCTGAGCTACACTGTGAGTTCCAATCTAATCTGGACAATAGATTGACACCCTGTCTCAAATAAAAAAGGGAGGGAGGGAAGGAAAGAGGGAGGGAAGAAGAGAGAAAAGGGAGAGAGGGAGGGAAGAAAGGGAAAGAAAGGGAGAAGATAGCAAGAGAATGAAGGAACGGGTGAGATGAGTGAGCAATGGAGGAGCAAAAGATAAATGGGTCAAAAGTAAAAATTACTGTGTTTTTTGATACAATATCTTTTTTACTACTTTTTGGTTTTGATGAAACTTTAATAAATAACTAGAAATTAAAATCTTCATGGAAATGCATTTCTAAGAAGGGTCAAAGCTAGGTGTAGTGGCACAAGCCTTTAATCCCAGTGCTTGAAAGGCAGAGTCAGGGGAATCTCTGTGAGTTTGAAGGCAGCTCTTGATTTACAAAGTGAGGTCCATCACTACACAGTGAGATCTTGTCCCCACAAAAAAATTAAGATAGAAAAATAAAATAAAAAATATAAGAATCTTCATCTTCAGTTGGTTTATACACACACAACACCTGTCACACTGCCATTGATAATGTGGGGGTTTGAAAAAGTGTAAGAAAGAAGCAGAGTAGTCTCAACCAGGAAGATGTTTGGAAAACTTCAGGAATAACTGAAGTGAAGGGAAATACACAAGTGCTGAATTATTTGGCAGTAGCTGCTTTGAAAGCCTTCCTTCAATTTTCCATGAAAATGCAGGAATTTTCAATTCCTAATTAATGCTACAGATTGGATTTGATTTTGCTGCATGGGAAAGGATGGGTATTTTTCTATGTTGGCACAGATAAGAAAAATGGCTCTCATGAATATCCAGAGATGTCTAGTCAAACTGATAAATAAAATGAGATCTCAAATCTATCATTATTTTAGTCCTACCTCTTATTACTTAAGTGGGCTTTTCCTCCTCCTCCTCTCCCTCCTTCTCTTCCTCTTCCTCCTCCCAACCCTTCTGCTCCCTCCTCCTCCCCCTCCTTCTCCTCCTCCTCCCATTCTCTACCCTCTCTTCCCCATTCTTTCCCCTTCCCTTCTTCTGTCCCTCCACATTCCACCATCTTACAAGTTTATAAATAGTTCTAAATGTCTTTGAGTAGGTGACATCAAATTGCCACAGAATGTCATTGATACAACTATCAAATGTTTTCAAAATTATTGCCTTCTGCATATTTGTAAAATGCAACAAAATGCCATGTATTTTTAAAAAGGAACTTAATTATCCTTGTGCACAACCTAGGTCTCTCTAGAGGCACTCGAGGAAATAAATCTGTGTGCTCTAATTACTTTTAGAATTTGTTCTTGGTTAAATATTTGTTTATTTTTGATGAGTCTCACTTGGTGTGTGTGATACTGAGGATGTGTGTGTGGTATATGTATTTGTTAGTGTAGGTGTATGCATGTGAGAACTGTGACTGTTCCCTACTCATGTCTGTTTGTGACTTCCATAGGCCCATAAGAGAAATGTGGTGTTTCTCTTCCATTGCTTTACACCTTCATTTTTCAGGAACAGATCTCTCATCAACCTTGAAACTAATCCACCAGACTAGCCTAACCAGCCAGTGAGCTGCAAGAATCCCCTCATGTCTGCCACCTCTCCCTTCCTCATGGCTGGGGTTACAGGTTTGTGCCACTTTGCTCAGTTGTTTGTGTGGGGTCTGGGGTTCTACACAAAGTTGTATGTTTGTGAGGGAGATAATTTACTGACTGGGCCATCATTCTACATATTGCTATTTTTAAAATTTCATTAGAGAGTTGGTTATTTTAAACATATGTACAGAGACATAGGCATATCCTTTTAGACATATTTTAAAGCAAATACCAACATATCCAGGTTACTTTTGATATTTGTTTCATGTTTCATAAATACCTAAATATTCATCCATTTTTTAATAATATTATATTAGGGATGGATCACCTTATTTAAAAATATGTAATCCATCTTGGCCTTACATATGTTGTGTGAAGTATGGTAGTACAAATTCTAATTGGTCTCAATAATAAAAACACAGAGTCACATATCAGGGTGAAAGCTGAAAGATCAGAGAAGCAGAACAACCAGCCACTAGAAAGAATTCTTACTTCTAGGAATCCTCAGACTGAAAGGGCCAAGATCCTGTCTCCACTCTGCCTTATCACTTCCTTTCTCCACCAAGCCATGTCATTTGGTGTTTCCTTCTCAGAGTGTTAGGATTAAAGGCATGACATCTCAAGTGCGGGGATTAAAGGTGTGTGCTACCACTGCCTGTCCTTTAGTGTTTAGCTCCACACTCTGATCTCTAGGCAAGCTTTATTTGTTAGAGCACAAACAAAATATCACCACATTTCCCCCATTTTTGTCTAAAATAAAAAAGAACATTATAATTAATACAAGAAAAAACATAAAATAAGTAAAATAACTATATACAATGTATACAGGAAATAAATACATCAACAATGTCTAGTCCATTAACAATTGACAAATTCAGAGAAAATACTCCATATCTATCCTATCTTGGTGAGACCAAAAGGTCATACCTAATTCACTTTCTATTCTAACTTGAATTACCAACATTATCTGTTAATGTCTCTCAAACTTATACACTTTATACCTCTTTAGTGAATTTCTTTTCTGAATATGGTAACAAGGAAAACTCTAAGTATAAAGTCTTCAATTCCATCAGATACCTGAGACAGAAATAATATTACCTGAGTAAGCAGGAAGTGCAAGTGAGGGACTTTCAAAAAATGTGATAAATGACAGAAACAGCAGTCTGCTTGGACAGTCACTCAAGTTTCCTCTGCAGTGTTGGGGCATCTAGCTTCGGCCTACAGGCCTAGCATATCTGACAGATATTCCGGTAAAGCAGGGTATTCTGAAGGGCTGTCCTACCTTGTCTTTGAAAACTTCAGCAGTCACTTACTATTGTGTCCTGCTTGTCCACTTTGGACAGTACACTGTCAGCAGTTGAGGCAAGGGCACTTTCTTGCACAGTGGCTAAATTTTGCCACAAGAAAGTAAACTCCATATGGAGTTTCTTTGATGCCGGCCATCTTCTCTGAATTAGATTGGTGTTGCCAGGAGTATACATGTTTCATTGTCATAAAAACAAAACAAAAGAAAACAAAAATCTATGCTATTAAAACATCTTAAATGTCATGTCATATTCTGTAGATCTCTGAAGTGTTTGAAGATGATCTATCTAAAATATACCTCCGTTTGACCTTGAAAACATACCTAATATGATTACAAGTTTGATTGTAATAGGTAACTAATTACTAAACTGAATTTCATTATCATAAACAGTTTTTAATAACTTTCAAGTACTAGAAATTTGCATTTCATTGATAAATGAGATGTATAGGTACAACACTTTTTAAAAAGATTACAAATGTGTGTACAGTATATTCTAAAGAATAATCTCAACTTTGTGTCAATATACAAAGATCCATATCAATGTAAAATATTTAAAACAAGTAGTAGCTTTTTAAAAATAGATTTAGTAATCTACCCTTTTATCTTATCTCTATATCCCCTTTTTTTCTTTTCAGAGAAGATTCAATAATCTACTCTTTTATCTTATCATGTCTATACTCCCTGTTTTCTTTTTTCCAAAAGAAGAACTCTGAATTTAATCTCCTTTGTTCAGCTTTTTAAAACCGTTACCAATAACAACTTGTAACCAACTACCCTAAACACTGACAAATATTCATGACCCATTGAAAGACCAAGCACCACCCACCCCACCTCATGGTAATGTGAGTGTCATATTCTTAAATTTACTTCCTGCTGTCTGGGGGTGATGGCATCTTAAGGGGATCCTGAAAAGAAAAATTTGGGTTAATTGTCAAGTCCTGGGAGAGTTAACTGTATCATTTGTTATCTAGTCTGTGTAATGGGAGAGTGCAGAGCTTGTCTCAAGTCCTGGCTAGAGTAGTCTGTAAGGCTAGATCATCTCAGCTAGCCACCTCAAAATTATCCTGAAAAATTGGTAGTCCAAAGCAGATCTTTGGGTGACATTTTTCAGCTTAGTGTTGTTATTGTAGTCCAGGTGGAATCATCATTGTGGGAATCCCATCATCCTTTTGGAGACTTCAAAAGTCATTGTTAGGCATGGTCATGGTTCATTGCAGAAAACTTAAACATTAGAAATGTCATGTACAGCATATCTCAAAGAGGTTAAAGGAATAATATTTGTTATATACATCCAGAATACAAAAACTTAATTCCTACCTGATAGAGATTCAAACCTGAAATCATGTATAAGAAACTAGATGAAGCATTTTTCTAGAATTAGTTAGTACTCTATATGACCATTAATATCATGACAAAAAGTTGAAATATACATATATATATATATTAATCTTACAAATTTTGAGGTAATATTTATACTTTAAGAAAAGTATTAAGGAGTCAAAATAAAACCAAAGAATTATGAGATTACTAGAAATAGACTAGTCCCTAATTTTGGTTTTTCTTCTGTCCCAAATCAGGTGGCATTTCTGAAATGAAACAGAGATTTTGGATTTTACTTTAACAAGCATGCTTGGATTTAGAGGAGAGACTCATACTCCAACTCCAAAGCCAGCTTTAATTTTTAATTGGACTGAGACTACAGAAAGACCATTTGCATTATATGTCTGTAGAGAACAGCAGAAACAAACATTTAGGAAGATTTAAGAAATTTTATCCTTTTAGAGATGTGATATACCAATAGGCTAGTTTACAATTTTCCTTGGGATATTTTTTTCTGGATGACTGGTCCTTTTTCTTCACATGTCTCATTTGTATCATGGTCTTCAGATTCCTTAGCTGGATGACTTCATTCTCCTGAAAAGACAAAAACAAAATCCTTCCCCAACTTTATTTGGGGGAGGTTCCCTTTAAGTTATATCTGATCAAATGAAAAGCATGTGTTAGTCTTAAAATTAGTTTAGATTAAATTCTCATACTGTTTGATGAACTACCATCTCTTCTATTTAAGAGGTCTGTCTAGTTCAAATCTAATCTTTATCAATTTTGATTTATGGTTTCTCCTGAAATTTTTGTTCTCTCTTCTATAGCTGTTCTATCATCCAGAGCAGTATGGTTTCTTACAATTAGCATTAGGTTCTCTAATTGCTGTGGGAAGGAGTTTCCTCCATGATGACAAGAAATGACTGAACCGAATTTGACACAGGCCCCCCCAAATATTTCCTGATGGCAAAGGGTTACTTTGTCTGTCCCTTGTTGATCTACATTCATTAGACCAATGACTGTCTTTGTCACACCTTATGCATAATCCAGAAGGGAGGAGCATTCTGTTGGGATTATTCTCAGAAAAAAAAATTATTTCTGGGAACACCCTCTTTATAATACCTTTTTAGGTGACCTTGTTTACTGTAATTGAAACATCTGACAGTTCAATTTTTCTTCAAACATCTGGAAATTACCCCTCCTATCCAGGCATCATCACAGTTATGAGATTCAGTAATGATTGTATCTTGGTTCCATTGCTCCAAAGGTGCTGATCTTTCTTTTAACAGCCTAATTATCCTTTTGCATTGTATATTAACATTTTCAAAAGCCAGAGATTCAATTATTATTTGTCTAGCTCCTGAATTTGGTATCAATCTTTTTACTGCTAGTTAATCTTCGTAAGAAATCAGTGACGGTTTCTCTTGGTCCCTGTATAACTGTAGTGATATATTGTGCACCCCAATATAACTTATCTGGGGATCAGAGAAAAGAGTCAGCCACTAGATTAGACATAGAGGCCAGACAGTGATGGAACATACTCTTAATCCTATCACTTGGGAGACAGAGATCCATCTGGATCTCTGAGTTCAAGGCCACACTGGAAAGAGAGCCAGGCAGTGGTGGCATACACCTTTAATCCCAGTACTGGGAAGCACACATGCCTTTAATCCCAAGAAGTGATGGCAGGGCTGAGAAAGGTATAAAAGGCCTGAGGAAACAAGAACTAAAAAGCAGTTCAACTGAGACCTTCAACATTGATGACTCAGAGGCTCTCAATTTGAGGATTCATGGAAATAGGATCTGCAGAGGAGTTGGCAAGGTGAGGTTGGTTGTGGCTTGTTCTGTTTCTCTGATCTTTCAGCTTTCACCTCAATATCTGGCTCTGGGTTTTTTATTAATAAGATCTTTTAAGATTTGTGTTATACATTACTTTAGTAAATGACTCAATTTTCTTCCCTATTTCTTCAATTCTGTTCCAAGCATTCAAGGCTGCTATATGGCATAAAGTCAAGGTGTGGTCATTATATAGAGATTGCCTTTGTACATTAGTATAATCTCCCTCTCTAAGAAGAAGGGAGATTTTTCAGACCTTTAGCCCTACTTCATTTTTCACTGGTCTCGGCCTCATCTTTTCAGCAAGTCCTCCACTGTAACTGAGGACCAGGCTCCAAGACGGCTGTTAACCAAGTATCTCTAGTCTTGAGGGATAATTCTATTACAAGTTGACAAGGAGTTTAACATCTGCTTCACAAAAGGTGAATGCATGCCATATGAGACTATCACTTCCTTGAATCTCCTCAAATCTAACATTTACACAGGAGTCCAATCAGCTCTTACACAGCCTTGGGGATATCTATCATTGAACAGTTCTGGTAAGGTTACTGAATTAATTAAGGTTGGCTCTTTGAGAACCTTAGGTTGTTCCTCTCTAACCTTATAATTCAGTGCTGAGATTGGTTCTCCTTTAAATTCCTCTGTCTGGGTCTGAATATCTCTACAATATGTTTTAATAAGTTTTACTAAAACTTTTATCTTGATACACATATTAACCAACTTTTTAAATGATGAAACAAAAATGATCAAACAGATAATATTTATAGTTGACATTACATAAATCCCACTTAAATTAATTATCCTCTCATCTAATTATTCTGTTTTCAAACCATGCATCATGTAATTATACAAAGACCTAACTCTCTCCATCACAATAGTGTTTCTCATTTTTTAATGTGGTAAAATCTCTCTCTCTTTTTTTAAACTAACTCCTCCCTCTGGGAATTCCAAAATGTCTCACCAACTCTGCCAATGATGACAATTCAGATGTGAGATTGACTGCTTTTGCATAGAACAGTAGAAGCTGGAGTGGGCTTTCTAGGCAGCTACCTAGTTTGGCAGCAGCCAGAGAAGGGGTTCCAGGGGAAACCACAACCCACTGGGAGTAAAGAGGCCAGAGAGCCAGCTATCTGCATGGGAGAATGTGGGAAAGCGGTTAACTCCTGCAGTGTTTTGAGCCCAAATGCCTGTGTGAGGGCTGCAGAGAGGCTGTAACAGAAAAAGCCCAACTCATTCAGAGACTTGAAGAAAAGAAAGGAAAACCTTAGCTGGTGGGGTGGTGACTCCAGCTGCATGCAGCTCTAGCCTGGGCAAGTGGCTATGGCTTTTTTATGAATTTATGCCCAACATTGGGCACCAGCTGTATCGAGAATTCTAATTGATCTCCCTTCTTAGAGAGAGAGAGATTATATTAGTGTACAAAGGCAATCTCTATATGATGACCACACCTTGACTTTAGCATGTAGCAGCCTTGAATGATTGGGACAGAATTGAAGAAATTGGAAAGAAAATTAAGTCATTTACTGAAGTTATGTATAACACAAATCATGATAATGAAAACCCAGGGGCAGATATCAGAGTGAAAGCTGAAAGATCTGCGAAGCAGAGTAGCCAGCCAGACACTAGAAAGACTTCTTACCTCTAGGAATCCTCAGACTGAAAAAGCCAAGCTTCTGTCTCCACCCTGCCTTATCACTTCCTTTCTCTATCCAGCCATATCATTTGTTGTTTCCTTCTCCGAAGTGCTGGGATTAAAGGTGTGTGCCACCACTGACTGGCCTCTAATGGCTAACTCTGCGCTCTGATTGCCAGGCAAGCTTTATATATTAGAGCACAAACAAAATACCACCACAAAGTATTAGTCTACCTTTAAATTTCTTCCTTAAAATTGGCAGCTTTCTAGAAACTGTTTAGTGAATTACACCATTTCCTAAAGGTTGGAGAAGAGTAGCATAACCTATGGTACATTTTCTTCATGCATTTTTTTTTCACTTTAGAGACAACGTCTTTCTGGCTGTCCTAAAAGCTTTGTATATCAGACTTGCCATGTAGTTTTGTTTTGTTTAGATTTGAAATGGGGGTCTCATTATGTATCCCTGGCTGTCCTGAACCAGAGTATGCAGATTAGGCTGGCAGCAACTCAGAGAGATCCTCCTGTCTATGCCTCCCAAATAATGGGATTACAGATGTGCTCCACTGTTCCTGGATCATGTTCCCTTATTCTGAGTCTGTTCTTCTCATCTTGTCAATCCCAAAGAGCTTCATAAATGATGTACTTTGAAGTATGAAATTCTAGACAGCAAGTTCCAGCTGAGCTGTACTTAGTGTCTAGACTGTTTCTAGACTGATTTTAGAATATCACATATCTCATCTGTGATTTCAATTATAATAGTACAAGGATATTTACAATATATTCTTCCTACCTTTATTTTAAATTTCTGTAATTCCCACTAAGAAGAAAGAGATGTTTCTAACCCAAGGCTTTGTGGTATCACAGCTGATAGAGCTCCTTCACTGAGCTATTGTTTTCTATTCAACTTCCAGATGAACTTTCCTAAGCACAGGCACTTCATATACTTTCCAAACTTAAATTCCTCACTCATTGACTCTTCATTGAAGATATGATAAGTTGGTATGAAGGGTAGTAGATGGCAATAGCTCATGATTTAATGTGTACATTGTTGTAATGTTTCCCTATTTCATAGAGTACCTGCCAAACTAAGTATTATTTGAGAAGTATTTTGTGACCAAATTACAATAGTGACTTTTAATTCATATAGCAGCAGAAAAAGTGTGTCATATCTTATTGTTTTTTATTTAATCAGAGCTAAATCAAGAAGTTTTTCCTTGAGAGAAAAATATGACCAAGTTTGCTCTTCTTTCTAAATTTGGAAAGACAAAGTCAACAAGAATAAGATGAGGTAATAACCCATTTTCTCTGACCTTGAGCTTTAGAGTCTTATGGGGGAAGGGAAGGAGTAGGGTTGCTAAGTGCTCTAACCTTGCCTACCATGTACTTTGAAATACTTTTGATCTAACCTAGTACTGAAGGCAGATGATCTCTTTTCCTTGAGAATTCATCATACTCTGCACAGGGATCCAGGCCAATAAAGAGACAAGCATCATCTATCAGAGTCCCAGACCATCACTCAGCTGTGACCCCATACAGCACCAATGACACTGACAGTAATTATGAGTAGAATTCTCTTTCTAAGTTGCTTTTGAATAGATAGTGGATGCCAACTTCAAACAGAGCAAGTCTTAGGAGTTGAGGACAGTTTAAATGGAGTTCAAAGAGAAGGAAACTGATTTTCCTGTGAATAAGTTAGGAAAGGAGTTTCTTCTTGCTTGAAAAAAGATAAGGGTTATGGATTTACTTTATGATTCTATGAAGTAATGGTTCTATCGCAAGCAATAATTTTATTAAATATATCTAGTGATTATTTATTTTTAAATTCTGTTTACCATGAGGATACACCAACTAGTGGCTTTATCTATTTGTTTTTATTTTTTATTTTTATTTTTAATTTTTTTCAAGACAGGGTTTCTCTGTGTAGGTTTGGTGCCTATCCTGGGTCTTGCTCTGTAGACCAGGCTGGCCTTGAATTTACAGAGATCCACCTGTCTCTGCCTCTCAAGTGCTAGGATTAAAGACATGTGCCACCAACGCCAGTCTATTTGTTTTTAATACATGTCAGTGGTTAGATGGAAGAGAAACTTCTTGGAGCATGGACACCCTTCAGTCATTCTGGTGCTAAAGCTGGAGTCTTTTGTATTTGAAGTCTACACCGTATTTTCTCTCTTTATATTAAACTTCTTCTTGTCAGATATCAAAATCAATATCCATTTATGATGCCCACAAATTGTAGCATACTGCCCAGCTCTTGATAAATGTATGTTATTATTATTATTATTGAGACTGGTTCCATATTCCAGTCACCTTGCTCTCAGATTATTGTTCCACTCATAATAACTATGTCATATCTTTTCATTTTACTTTACAAATCATGACAACATTAATCCAAACTAAACAATTACACGCTCATACTTACACAGTTGAATGAAGACACAAAGGTCATGTTCATTCTGCTACATGGCAATCCTTGCCAAGTGCTATACCAAAAATGATTTGGATATTTTAAGAATAAAGAAACAGTGGCAATTGGGACACAGTAGAAACAAACCATCTTAATCACAAAAGACTTTTTAAATTTCTGTTTCATCTTAATTTAAGTTTTAATATCTGGTGCTTCTATATTCTAAAATGACTTTTAAAACACAAAGGCAGAGACACTTCTACATTCTTTGTAAGGATTAATTACTTAAAAGCCTCAGGTTGACTGTGAGGCTTTGGGCAGGAAAGTTGACTTGACTGGTAACACCTGTGGAAGCTTCTAATAAGGGGATCCACACAGCAAACCCAGTATCTACCACTTCTAGGCTGCAGGGAACTGACCTGCAGATGGACTCTCCTACCCCAAATGAAAGAGTCTTTTGCTCATTTCCATCTTACAGTACCCCAAGACCTCCACACCATCTGCTTTCAGTGTCTCAAGCCTTCAGTTGTTTTCATTAAAAGAACAATTCGGCTTCTGGAGATGTCTGTCTCTCTTTTACTTCCACATCTCCTTAATATTCCCAATTTAACACATTTACATAGAGATTTCCCTGATTTCAAAGTGGCGAGGACAGAGAGAGTGAGGCAAGGATACCTATTTCACCGGGCATCTGACTTCCACATTACATGAAGTTCTGTTGAAATGAATGAATGTTTGAGATGACATCTCTCTGCCATGGAGAAGCCAGACATTAATAAAGAGATGAAGACATGTGACTTACCTGGAGGCTTAAGTGTTTAATATAGAAGTCATTATTCTATAGAGAATGGAATATTCTATTCAGCTAGTTCATCATATTTATGTATCTAAAGGACACATTGTCTTGGCACCAAGGGCAAAGAAAATCTCTTCTGTAAAAGAGTAAAAATGCCACCACAATTTGTAAAAGATAAATCAAGCAAATAGTTCTACTGTCTATTTCAAATTGGAGGCTAATTCAGAATATATAAAAGAATATAGAAGGGAATAGGAGCATAACCCCTTTGCCCTTCTATTCTATTTACCATTAATAGAGCTGATGTAGTGTAGCAAAGAACCCCATGGATGTACACTTTTTACCTACTTTATTGATGCATTCTTTGTTGACATAATTGTTTAAAGGTGAAATTTTAACTGGTAAAATTTAAAATTTAAGATTCTTACCACTTCAATTTGAAGTGCTAACTTCATTTTTAAAAGTACTGTCCCATGTTCAGAATTCAATCCAGAATTTTCCATTGAAAGGGACAGCAACAATAGCATTGTTTGCCTGGTATGGCGGCTCATGCCTTGAATCCTACTCACAAGGCAGTGGTAAAATGATCTTTGTGAGTTTGAGGTCATCCTCTGCATAATAAATTACAAGGAAGGCAGCACTACACAAGAAGACCCTGTCTCAGAAAAAAAGTACAGGAAGGAAGGAAGGAAGGAAGGAAGGAAGGAAGGAAGGAAGGAAGGGAGGAAGGGAAAAAGAAAGAATAGTATAGGTAGTGTCTGTTGGTTTTCTTTTTCTTTCCTTGTTGATTAACTGTTTTTAACCTTTTTTCACTCTGCATCCATCCCTGTTACCCAATTCAAGATGATTGTTTCCTGTCTGTAAGTGAGAGGTGGAGAATGGACCATCATATACTTATCTGAATTGCTATAATTTTGTTGTTGTTGTTGTTTTTCAAGACAGGGTTTCTCCGTGTAGTTTTGGTGCCTGTCGTGGATCTTGCTCTGTAGACCAGGCTGGCCTCGAACTAACAGAGATCCACATGGCTCTGCCTCCCGAGTGCTGGGATTAAAGGAGTGTGCCACCACCACCCGGCCTATAATTCATTTTTTATACATTTTATTTCAATTATTTATAATCAATTATACAAAATATTTCAATCTCCCATTAATAGTTGCAATTTTTGTTGTAAACCTCTTAATTTGAAAAGCATCTGGAGACCAATTCCCTGTGAGGTGAATTACTTTTAGATTCTCTAATATTCCCTTAGAACATGTTAAAGCTTAGTGGCTGCTCCCTTACTGACAGCTTGCTGCTAATCTCACATAGGGGCCTCCTCATAGTCCCAAGGTTGTCTATTTCCAACTACCTCAATGTCAGTGAGAGGCAGACCTAGTTTATGGAACACTCAGGGATCATGAGGCAATCCTTGCACTGGAGAGTACTCGCAACAGACTTATGATTTCCTTATTTCACTACTGAGTATTTAGTGTCTTAGCTTCTTACCTTCTGCTACTGTCTTTTCTTTCCCTAGAGATATTTAACTGCAGAGTATGCCTTCCACATTCCAGATCTCTCAGTTGGCTTTGGAAAGATTCATTCAGTTTTTCTAGAGGAGAGAAGACCACTGAAAGAGTCTCTAATACAAGTTCTGTGTAATATCTATATTTTATTTGTGAGCATGAATATCAGACAATACTTATTTGGATGTTTTTTTTCCTGTACTCATCATCATTTTGATTAAGGAAACTATATAAAACTACTTATTTAATAATTGCAATAAACTTCTAAATGGGTGTCCATGCACCCATTCTGCCAGTGGCAAAATTGAGTCTGCATATATTAATAAATTGATGAAGACCCCTAAGCTAATAAGAAGGGTTGTGGGAAACAGCTGTCTTACCACAAGGACTTTGTTCATAACCACCATTGTTGATTATTACCATCTTGTTATTACTCTTCTTTACTCTAAAGAGCCTAGTTACTGGTGAAAGTCTGAATTTTAAAAGACATTCTCCTAAGAATATCACATTTACTTCTCTTCATCACCACAAAAGAAGACTAAATATCATTAGAATTCTCAATTTATAGTTGAGAAACAAAGGTCCAGAGAGGTTGAAAATCTTACCTAAGTGATACTTAACATGTGGGGCATCTCAGCCTTGCAGCCAGAGTTGCTTCCATTGATTCTGCAATCTCCTCCTTTAGGATACTGAGAATTTGCTAATTTAGGGTGGTAGATAGAACTTGCTCCTCTGTTGGGGCTAAGGAAATTTAAGAGTCTATTAAGATGTAGTGAATATTTCAGTTTTATTTCAAGCTTTAGTTCAATTATATGTGAGCAGGTTATATAAGAAATAGAGATCTTTATTGCACTACTGAGGACAAGGTGAAAAATATATATCAGCTTATCATCCTCCCATATATATGTCTACATGATTAAGTGGCTTAATAAGTTTTATAATAATCATTATTGTAACACATGGCATCATCTTATATCATATGATAGAAAGTTATGGTAGTATACTTTATGTTACTGCAGCTGACTCTTCCAGAACAACAGGGCACCATATTAGCATGCAAATTAGAACTGTATTAATTGTTGAGCAAATGCTCGCATCTTACAAGTAACAGATAAGAAGTAATTTAGACATATTAACTTCACCGCCATGATAACCTTTCCAAATGTAGCTCCAAACAGAATATGACTTTGTTATATATCATTTTGGCTTTCTACCCAATACCCATTTTCCTCTTTTTTTTTTCCTAACATACTCTAGTATGAACTAGTTAAAAATTTGAAAAAAAAAAGTTCTAAGAAAGGAGATATGTATACTGTAAATTATGACTGGCATAAATATAACATTACTATCTTTAACTCCTTTGCCATTCTGCCTTGCAGATAAGTACGGTTTGTTGACATTGTTTGGGTCAACATAATGAATGTAATATCCTCCATGGAACATTCTGGAAAAATATGTGAAAACAGAATATTTACACTACTTTTTCTTTATTCTTTTTGAACTATTATCATAAAATAGTATTTACAGGGGGAGGCAACATTCTTGTAATTTACAGGCAAGGATCCCAAGGAAGTCTTCACATCTGAATACAATGTAGGGAAAAGAGAAGACAGTGTCCTTGATAGAAACAGTGAAACACTGAATGGATTTGAATTTCTTTGGCTCTATCACTATTTTATTATCTTTATTAAACATACATGAAGGTACTAAGGCATTTAATCCTTAAGAATAGTTTTGGGTTCAAGAGCACACACATTTTGGATTGTTGTTCTGGCTTTACCTGATAGCACATTCTGACCTTCAATAAAGGACTTAATAATTCCTATTTCACTGTTTCTTCAGTCATAAAATGCTCTGTTAATACTAGTGATGGTTGGAAGAATTGTTACCCAAGGTGGTGGATGTAAAACAGTCGACACATCTAATTCTATGACAGACTTTCTTTCTCTTAAATTGTACTTTGAGTTTCCTGCTTATCAATTGTCTACACTTTTTTTAACCTAATTAAATATCACATAGATGGTCATTGTGTAAACAAATATGAACAGGACTATTTAGTTAGATGTAAACCTGATTACCTCCCTGTGGGATGGCTCATCCCTAGTAGGCTTGAGGCCCAGCCAAGCAAAAAAGATACTTTCTAAGAGCCACCCTGGGTCTGCCTAAGGGTCTTAGCAACAGCAACTGAAACATGATCTGGAGATGACCTGGACCAATGAGAGGCAGCTATGTCACACCAGCAGATGTATATTCATCAGACCTTGCCCAGGGTGGGGTGGAGGGTATATAAGTCTTGCCTCGTCCTGAATAAACTAAGCTTGTTGTTTCAACATTCTCCTGGATTCTGTGTGCCATTGACTCTGCGCCTACTTGGCCCCCACTCCCAAAGGGAACAAAAGCAAGGACCCTGCTACACCTCTCTAGATAATTCCCCTATGGTATGGGTTTCTGAGTTACATCAATGGGGATTGAAGAACAGAAAGAATGACATAAAGAAAGAAGGAAAGTGAGAAGTAAATACAGGAATCAAAGTCCCCAAGTGCTCTGCTTTAGGTTCATTGGACTTTAACATTACAAATTCTGGAGTCATCTCAAAAAGACAAAACATAGTGCAGATGATTGCTAACATGCAAAACAAAGTGCTTCCTATTGAAATAGGCTTATGTTGTATTTACATTCACAATTTTTGTTACTTTTACTTCATAGAAATTGTTTCTGTTTTGATTGGTTTGTGTTTTCTCTTCATGGCTTTTATGAATTGCTTTCATTCCTCCCCAGTCTTTCATTTCCCTTCCTAAGCTGATGTCACTTTCACATTGCTATTCAAAATAATCACGATAATGTTGATTATCTATAAAACAAGATGAAATGTACTCTGAGGGCAGTGTTGGAAAAAAGAGGATGATGCATCAGCAATTTTGGATCCCCAGAAACCTAGGGTTATTTTGTGGCGACCTGCAAATGAGTTAAAGTTGTCACATTCATGTATCTTTTTCCATTTCAGACAATAAGCCAGACTCTAAGACTACATCCATGTTTCAAA
Organism: Peromyscus californicus insignis; assembly: GCF_007827085.1. Lineage (NCBI taxonomy): Eukaryota > Metazoa > Chordata > Mammalia > Rodentia > Cricetidae > Peromyscus > Peromyscus californicus. Next base: position 113,100,166 of record NW_026294606.1, read on the forward strand.
TGTCATGTTGCAGTCCAACATACTGAAGAAGCTAGCCTCAAGGTCCAGAACTCCCCTGCAGGCAAGGAAAACGAGACATCCCTCCAGCTAGTTGCAAGGGAGCAGTGGATTGGGAAATGGGAGACCTCAGCTCCTCAGTCCTCCCAGCCTCTCACTAATTAACCTCTTACTAATTAGAAATGCCATTTTTAATTACCATCATTTCCCTCTTTAAATGTGGTGAAAGCTATCTCTGTAAGGCTCTGGGGTTCCATTATGTTTCAACAGCTGTAAATTACCTAAGTGATTAATATGGCCTCTTCCGATGGCCCTGGAGGCCTGTTCTCCCTGGGGAACAACGATGTCAAACACAGAGCTCAGCATCATGGGATGGAGCACATGTTTTCATGATCTAACTTAATAAAGTGATCTGAAATGCAAGACCTTGCCCTGAATCTGGTACAGCAGATGCTTACCAGTGAAAGACTGGGGCTCAGCTATCATGGAGAACAAGAGATTTTTCTTCCACACACCTCTTAGACATAAAATCACCTTTCAGTGAGATGCCCATGTCTCTGCTCCTGCCCTTACATATTCATGTACTGAATACAAATCTGTCTACTCACTGCTGAATTGTGATCACCTGAAGGGGAAGTGTTCTGTAGCCTGCACAAAACCCTTTGGACTTAATTTTCAGGCCATCTTACCTGATATTCACTGCATTCATACTTCTTCATGCCCCATATCCATACTTCCCCTGTATATATAGAAAACTGTCCTCACATGTCTCAGTCTGCTCTAACCCAGTTGTGTTGGCTAGTTTCCTGTCAACTTAACACAAGTTATAGTCATCTGAGTGGTGGAAACCTCAGTTGAGGAAATGCCTCTATAAAATCAGGCGTGGACAAGTCTGTAGGGCATTTTTTAAACTAGTGGTTGATGGAGGACCCAGTCCATTGTGGGTGGGGACACACCTGGGCAGGTGGTTCTGAGTTCTATAAAAAATAAGACTGAACAAGCCATGACAACCAAGCCAATAAACAGTACTATTTAATGGCTTCTGCCTCTAGGTTCATGACCTGCTTGAGTTCCTGTTTTAACTTCCTTTCACAATGAACACTAGTGTGGAAATGTAAGCCAAATAAACCCTTTCCTTTCCAACTTGCTTTAGTCAAGGTGCTTTATCACAGTAATGATAACCTTAAGACACTACCTTTCTAGTTTCAGTTCACAGTAGCCATCTTTCAACACTACTGTCAACTGGACAAAGTTGTCTTCTTTGTTGTTTTTCATCTAGCTTATCATAGCATATATATCAGTTGAAAGTTAATGTGTGTTTATTTTTCCATTTTAATAGTGTTAGTTTTTTCCTAATTCAGTCATAGGCCACAGAAATACCAAGAACAGAAAAGTTTTGACCCATAATGTGTGCTTATATATCAGCTTTGAAGTTTGGTACATAGTTAAGACCTAATAAATATTAAAGAAATAAAAAATTGGGATGCTAGTTCAGTTGACAATTCCCTGTTAGGAGTAAAGAGACAAGAAAAGGTCTTTACAATCTTTATAATTTGGCTGTCCACTCATCAGAAATAAGTTTTTATGTGACTGTCTTCTGAGAATTTCACTTCTTTGAGATAACTGAAGATGTTCAGAAATGTTTGCATTGTTTTCTATATTCTGTTCCACTATTATGGTCCAAACAGACTGGATATCAACTATTTTCTTTTCTGTTAGATAATGAGATATGGCATCATGGTTCAAGCACTTGAAATGGTTCTGTAAATTAAAGAGATTAAATGTGGATCATCATTTCCCATGATATTTTAGTATGAAAAAGAACAGCTTATTTATTAACTGAGAAAACTATGTGTTAAATTTACTTATATAATGATATATTTACTATAAGAATGTAATTATAAGTCACACATACAATAAAATTCCTGGCACACAATCATTGAAAGATTCTATTTCTTTGAGAGGAGGATACAAATTAACACTGTATCAATTTCTAAGATAGGGATAATAATGAAGCCTTTCTCTATGGTTACATACTGACTTCCAAAAACAGTGACTATGATAATGATTTTTTTTTTATTTTGCAATACAATTCACTTCTACATATCAGCCACGGATTCCCTTGTTCTCCCCCCTCCTGTCCCCCTCACCTTCCTCCCAACCCCCCCCCCCCCCAATTCCCATCTCCTCCAGGGCAAAGCCTTCCCCACAGACTGAGTTCAACCTGGTAGACTCAGTCCAGGTAAGTCCAGTCCCCTCCTCCCAGGCTGAGCCAAGCAATCCTGCATAGGCCCCAGGTTTCAAACAGCCAACTCATGCAATGAGCACAAGATCTGGTCCCACTGCCTGGATGCCTCCCAAACAGATCAAGCCAATCAACTGTCTCACCCATTCAGAGGGCCTGATCCAGTGGGGACCCCTCAGCCATTGGTTCATAGTTCATGTGTTTCCATTCATTTGGCTATTTGTCCCTGTGCTTTATCCAACCTTGGTCTCAACAATTCTCACTCATATAAACCCTCCTCATTCTCGCTAATTGGACTCGCAGAGATCCACCCAGGGCCTAATCATGGATCTCTGTATCCAGATCCCTCAGTAGTTGGATGAGGTTTCTAGCACGACAATTAGGGTGTTTGGCCATCCCATCACCAGAGTAGGTCAGTTCGGGCTGTCTCTCGAACCATTGCCAGCAGTCTGTTGTGTATAAGCTGACCTCAAAATTAAAAAAAATTACCGAGTCATCTGTGTAGACTTCATGTAATCACCTGGTGTGTGTGTGTGTGTGTGTGTGTGTGTGTGTGTGTGTGTGTGTGTGTGTGTGTGTGTTTGTGAAATGAAAGGTTACATCAGAAAAACAAGTATCTAGGTGAGAAAGTATAAAGTGTGAGAGTTAGCCAGTCATAGATCAGGGGATGTGGACAGTAAGCCTGTAAAATCAGGAGATGGAAAATGGGCATTTGTGCCCCCAGCCTCAAGAAGGGAAGCAATCTTGTAGATACCTTTGATTTTGTCCACAGACCCATTTTCTATTTATAGTCTACAAAAATAGGAATAAGTTATAATGTTAAGACAAGATATTTATATTCCTTGAAGTCATTATATGTGTGGTAATTTTTAAGTTGTCAACAGAAAACTAAAGTAATCATTGTGTGGGTCTTTCTATTTCCTTCCTCCCTGTACACAGTTGACCTTTAGGAGCAGTTATTAGAAAAACCAGTTTCCTATGCACTCAAAATTCTCAGGAATCTATTGGTTCTCCAAAATCATAACTACTAAGATACCATTTTTGACTTAATTGACTTAATGACATAAACTACTGACTAATATATATTCTGCAAGTTGTGTATGTATCAAATACAGTAAGGAATAAATGAAATAAAATAAATAAGGCTGGTTTACTTTATTCAATAGTATATTAATAGAGTGAATAATGTATTTACTGTATTACTATAAACTAATGTTTACTATGTTCACTCAGTAGTGGCATTAGACTTGTGTTGCATGATATTAAGAGTGGATACTGAACAACACTTAGGCTCAACACAATCGCAAAGTCATGTCAGTACTATAGGAGGCACTGATGTAAATTCATGTAGAATTTTAAAATGAATTTTCTGTTGTTTGGCTTGGGGATTTTGTTGTTGTTGTTCATTTGTTTTGTTTGTTTTTGTTTTTGTTTTCAGGATAAAGTTTTTCTATGTAGCCTGACTGTCCTGGAATTTTCTCTGTAGATTAGGCTGGCCTCAAACTCAGAGATCCACCTGCCTCTGCCACCTGAATGCTGGAATCGAAGGTGTGCCCCACCACTACCCAGTTTATGGATTGGGGATGTTTTTTTAAAGACAGACTTCTCCATGAATAACAGGATGACCTCAAAGTCAAGATCATTCTGCATCAGATACTTGACTGCTGAGAGTTTCCTTCTATACAGTGATGATTCATTGTTGCATGTTTATGCACATTATGTTTCTCTTTATTTTGCTGTTAAATTTTGTGCATAAGTTTGGAAAACTTAAAGTTTATAATAGATTGATGTTTATTTAATGGTAATAATACTGAAACAGATTGCTAGTTGTATGTATTTATATAGTCATGATATATCTTTTCAAATCATTAATTATTATTTCTAGGATATTGTTCATGTAAGATTTTCATAATTGTCACATATTGAGAAAAAATAAAAAGAAACTCCATGTGACTGTACCCACTAGATTCAAAATTGTGTTGCTTAAGGGTCAACAGCTCTTTCTGGAGGCACAGACCTATACCCCAGTTACCCACAATACTGAGAAAGGGGGTGGGTAGTTGAAGGCCACCAGGTAACTTAATGTGATACTATATCAAAATAAAAAATGAAAATCTGGCTCTTCCTGAGACTTAGAGGCCGGCCCCCAGCTCCCATCTTGCTCCGGACTTCCCTTTTGGAACACTGGTGAGTGCCCTTCCTTGCCCCTGACCCCATCCCTGGGCACCAGCCACTCCAGGGAAGACCTGCCCAACTTGGCCCCAGGTTTTGGCCACTGGGCAGGTTCCCTGCTAGCCCCACTGGGAAGGATCCCCTTCTCCAAGACCCCTGGCAGACCATGCAGTCTCCATGCCCTGCCCCCTCGCCCGTCTGCCCCCAAGCCTCTTCCTGAGACTTAGAGGCCGGCCCCCAGCTCCCATCTTGCTCCGGACTTCCCTTTTGGAACACAGGTGAGTGCCCTTCCTTGTCCCAGACCCCATCCCTGGGCACCAGCCACTCCAGGGAAGACCTGCCCAACTTGGCCCCAGGTTCTGGCCACCAGGCAGATTCCCTGCTAGCTCCACCAGGAAGGATCCCCTTCTCCCAGACCCCTGGCAGACCCTGCAGTATCCACGCCCTGCCCCCATGCCCATCCGCCTGAGCCCCAAGCCTCTTCCTGAGACTTAGAGGCCGGCCCCCAGCTCCCATCTTGCTCCGGACTTCCCTTTTGGAACACTGGTCTGTCTGAACCAAGTGTGCGGATAAGGCCAAGAACGAACCACAAGGAGATGGGCAGACGTCAAGGCAGAAACATATACAACAAAATGAATAGCAATACAGCATCACCAGGCCCTAGCCCTCCTCCAGCACCTAGACCTGAACGTCAGAAATTGGAAGAAGCAGAAGAAAACAGCCTTATGAATGACATCATGAAGAAGCTAGAGGCTTGTGTAGAGGAAAAGACAAAAAAATGTGAAGAACGCTATAAAAAACTAGAGGAAAGGGCAAACAAATTAGAAGAAATCAATAAAGTCCTGGAAGAAAACAATAAATTACTGAGAGAAAATCAAGAAAAATCAATGAAACAAATGAAGGAAACAGTCCAAGACCTGAAAAGGGAAATAGAAAAAATGAAGAAGACACAAACAGAGGGAATGCTGGAAATAGAAAATCTGAGAAAACGATTGGGAACTTCAGATGCAAGTATAATCAACAGAATGCAAGAGATGGAAGAGAGGATCTCTAGCGTTGAAGATACAGTAGAAGAAATACATTCATCAGTCAAAGAAAACACTAAAGCCAACAAAGTCATGAACCAAAATGTCCAAGAAATTTGGGACACCATGAAAAGACCAAACCTAAGAATAATAGGGGTCGAAGAAGGAGAAGAATACCAACTCAAGGGCACAGAAAATATATTCAACAAGATCATAGAAGAAAACTTTCCCAACTTAAAGAAGGAAATGCCGATGAAGATACAAGAAGGTTATAGAACACCAAACAGAATAGACCCCCAAAAAAAGTCCCCTCGCCACATAATAGTTAAACAACTAAACGTACAGAATAAAGAAAGAATATTAAGAGCAGCAAAGGAAAAAGGCCAAGTGACATATAAAGGCAAACCCATCAGAATAACACCCGATTTCTCAATGGAGACTTTGAAAGCCAGAAGAACCTGGACAGATGTAATGCAGACACTAAGAGACCATGGATGTCAGCCTAGACTAATATACCCAGCAAAACTTTCAATCACCATAGATGGAGTGAACAAGACATTCCATGACAAAGCCAGATTTAAACAATACTTATCCACAAACCCAGCCCTACAGAAAGCACTAGAAGGAAAATTCCAACCTAAGGAAGTCAGATACACCCTTGAAAACACAGGCAACAGATAAAGCCACAGCAGTAAACCCCAACGTATAGAAGTACACACACATCACCACCGAAAAATAACAGGAATGAACAATCACTGGTCATTAATTTCCCTCAATATCAATGGACTTAATTCACCTATAAAAAGACATAGGCTTACAGAATGGATACGAAAGCAGGACCCATCTTTCTGCTGCATACAAGAAACACATCTCAAATTCAAAGATAGACACTACCTAAAAATAAAAGGCTGGGAAAAGACTTTCCAATCAAACGGTCTTAAGAAACAAGCGGGTGTAGCCATCCTGATATCCAGCAAAATAGACTTCAAACTAAAATCAATCAAAAGAGATCAAGAAGGGCATTACATACTCATCACAGGAAAGATCCACCAAGATGAAGTCTCAATTCTGAATATTTATGCCCCAAACACAAGGGCACCCACATATGTAAAAGAAACATTACTAAAGCTTAAATCACATATAAAACCCCACACATTATTAGTGGGAGACCTCAACACCCCACTTTCACCACTGGACAGATCTCCCAAATTGAAACTTAACAGAGAAATAAAGGACTTAACTGATGTCATGACTCAAATGGACTTAATCGATATCTACAGAACATTCCATCCTAACAAAAAAGAATATACCTTCTTCTCAGCACCCCATGGAACCTTCTCTAAATTGACCACATACTTGGCCACAAAACAAATCTAAACAGATACAAAACAATTGGAATAACCTCCTGTGTTCTATCAGACCACCATGGTCTAAAGTTGGATTTCAACAACAACAAAAACTACAGAAAACCTACAGTCTCTTGGAAACTGAATAATACCCAACTGAATCACCAATGGGTTAAGGAAGAAATAAAGAAAGAAATTAAAGACTTTCTAGAGATCAATGAAAATGAAGACACCACATATCCAAATTTATGAGACACTATGAAAGCAGTTCTAAGAGGGAAATTCATAGCACTAAATGCCCACATAAATAAGTTGGAGAAATCTCACACTAGAGACTTAACAACATACCTGAAAGCTCTAGAACAAGAAGAAGCACAGTCTCCCAGGAAAAATAGATGCCAGGAAATTATCAAAGTGAGAGCTGAAATCAATAAAATAGAAACAAAGAGAACAACACAAAAAATTAATGAAACAAAGAGTTGGTTCTTTGAGAAAATCAACAAGATAGACAAGCCCTTATTCAAACTAACCAAAAGACAGAGAGAGAGCATCCAAATCAACAAAATCAGAAATGAAAAGGGGGACATAACAACAGACATTGAGGAAATCCAGAGAATCATCAGGTCATACTTCAAAAACCTCTATTCGACAAAACTGGAAAACCTAAAAGAAATGGATAACTTTCTGGATAGGTACCACATACCTAAGTTAAATCAAGACCAGATAAACTATTTAAATAGTCCAATAACCCCTAACGAAATAGAAACAGTCATTAAAAGTCTCCCAACCAAAAAATGCCCAGGACCAGATGGTTTCAGCGCAGAATTCTATCAGATCTTCAAAGAAGAGTTAATACCAATACTCTCTAAATTGTTCCATACAATAGAAACAGAAGGAACATTACCAAACTCCTTCTACGAGGCTACAATTACCCTAATTCCTAAACCAAACCAGGATACAACAAAGAAAGAGAACTACAGACCGATCTCCCTCATGAACATTGATGCAAAAATACTCAATAAAATACTGGCAAACAGACTCCAAGAACACATCAAAACAATTATCCACCATGATCAAGTAGGATTCATTCCAGGGATGCAAGGGTGGTTCAACATACGAAAGTCCGTCAATGTAATACACCATATAAACAAACTCAAAGAAAAAAAACATATGATCATCTCACTGGATGCAGAAAAGGCATTTGACAAAATCCAACACCCCTTCATGATAAAGGTATTGGAGCGATCAGGAATACAGGGAACATACCTAAACATAATAAAGGCAATTTACAGCAAGCCAACAGCCAACATCAAATTAAATGGAGAGAAACACAAAGCAATTCCACTAAAATCAGGAACGAGGCAAGGCTGTCCGCTCTCCCCATACTTATTCAATATAGTACTTGAAGTTCTAGCCAGAGCAATAAGACAACATAAGGAGATTAAGGGGATACAAATTGGAAAGGAAGAAGTCAAGCTTTCCCTATTTGCAGATGACATGATAGTGTACTTGAGCGACCCCTAAGATTCCACCAAGGAACTGATACACCTTATAAACACCTTCAGCAACATAGCAGGATACAAGATCAACTCAAAAAAATCAGTAGCCCTCCTATATACAATGGACAAAGAAGCGGAGAAGGAAATCAGAGATACATCACCCTTTACTATAGCCACAAATGACATAAAATACCTTGGGGTAACACTAACCAAGCAAGTGAAGGACCTATATTACAAGAACTTTAAGTCCCTGAAAAAAGAAATTGAAGAAGATGTCAGAAAATGGAAAGATCTCCGATGCTCATGGATAGGCAGGACTAACATAGTAAAAATGGCAATCTTACCAAAAGCAATCTACAGATTCAATGCAATCCCCATCAAAATACCAACACAATTCTTCACAGACCTGGAAAGAATAATACTCAACTTCATATGGAAAAACAAAAAACCCAGGATAGGCAAAGGAATCCTGTACAATAACACAACATCTGGAGGCATCACGATCCCTGACTTCAAGCTCTACTATAGAGCTACAGTAATAAAAACAGCTTGGTACTGGCATAAAAACCGACATGTGGCCCAATGGAATCGTATTGAAGACCCTGACATTAATCCGCACACCTATGAACATATAATTTTTGACAAAGAAGCCAAAAGTGCACAATGGAAAAAAGAAAGCATCTTCAACAAATGGTGCTGGCAAAGCTGGATATCAACATGTAGAAGGCTGCCAATAGATCCATATCTATCACCGTGCACAAAACTTAAGTCCAAGTGGATCAAGGACCTCAACATAAATCCAGCTACTCTGAACCTGCTAGAAGAGAAAGTAGGAAGTAGTCTTGAACGCATTGGCATAGGAGACCACTTCCTAAATAGAACACCAGTAGCACAGACTCTGAGAGAAACAATCAATCAATGGGACCTCTTGAAACTGAGAAGCTTTTGTAGAGCAAAGGATACGGTCAACAAGGCAAAGCGACAGCCTACAGAATGGGAAAAGATCTTCACCAACCCCACATCTGACAGAGGGATGATATCCAGAATATATAAGGAACTCAAGAAATTAGACATCAAAATGCCGAACAGTCCAATTAAGAAATGGGCTATAGAACTAAACAGAGAATTCTCAACAGAGGAAACTCAAATGGCCGAAAGACATTTAAGGAATTGCTCAACATCCCTAATCATCAGGGAAATGCAAATTAAAACAACTCTGAGATACCACCTTATGCCTGTCAGAATGGCTAAGATCAAAAACACTGAAGACACCTTATGCTGGAGAGGATGTGGAGCTAGGGGAACTCTCCTCCACTGCTGGTGGGAATGCAAGCTTGTACAACCACTTTGGAAATCAATATGGCGCTTTCTTAGAAAATTGGGAATCCATCTCCCCCAAGATCCAGCTATACCACTCTTGGGCATATACCCAAGGAATGCTCAACCACACCATAAGAGCACTTGTTCAGCTATGTTCATATCAGCATTGTTTGTAATAGCCAGAACATGGAAACAACCTAGATGCCCTTCAACTGAAGAATGGATAAACAAAATGTGGTACATATACACAATGGAATACTACTCAGCAGAGAAAAACAATGGCATCATGAGGTTTGCAGACAAATGGATGGATCTAGAAAAAAATCATCCTGAGTGAGGTAACCCAGACTCAGAAAGACAAACATGGTATGTACTCACTCATAGCAGGATACTAGACATGAAACAAGGATGACTTGTCTGCTACTCACATCACCAGGGAGGCTACCTGGAAAACAGGACCCCAAGAAAGACACAGGGATTGCCCAATGACAGAGAAATGGAATGAGATCTACATGAACAGCCTGGACATGAGTGGGGGTAATGAAAGGCGAGGGTCGAGGGAAAGAGAGCTTGGGGGAGCGGGAGATCCCAGCTGGATCAACAACAGAGAGGGAGAACAAGGAATAGGAGACCATGGTAAATGAAGACCACATGAGAATAGGAAGAAGCAAAGTGCTAGAGAGGCCCACAGAAATCCACAAAGATACCCACACAACAGACTGCCGGCAATGGTCGAGAGACAGCCCGAACTGACCTACTCTGGTGATGAGATGGCCAAACACCCTAATTGTTGTGCTAGAAACCTCATCCAACTACTGAGGGATCTGGATGCAGAGATCCATGACTAGGCCCTGGGTGGATCTCTGCGAGTCCAAATAGCGAGAATGAGGAGGGTTTATATGAGCGAGAATTGTTGAGACCAAGGTTGGATAAAGCACAGGGACAAATAGCCAAATGAATGGAAACACATGAACTATGAACCAATGGCTGAGGGGTCCCCACTGGATCAGGCCCTCTGAATGGGTGAGACAGTTGATTGGCTTGATCTGTTTGGGAGGCATCCAGGCAGTGGGACCAGATCTTGTGCTCATTGCATGAGTCCGCTGTTTGAAACCTGGGGCCTATGCAGGATTGTTTGGCTTGGCCTGGGAGGAGGGGATTAGACCTACCTGGACTGAGTCTACCAGGTTGACCTCAGTCTGTGGGGAAGGCTTTGCCCTGGAGGAGATGGGAATGGGGAGGGGGTTGGGGGGAAGGTGAGGGGGACGGGATGGGGGAGAACAAGGGAATCCGTGGCTGATATGTAGAACTGAATTGTATTGCAAAATAAATTAAAATAAATTAAAAAAAAATGAAAATCTGACTGGTTCACTTGTCAAATATTTGCTTGACATAGATGAGGCTCTGAGTTTAACGCCTAGTGCCCCCAAATGAACAAGTCTCAACTGAGATCATCAACATATAAATATGTGACTTTAGAAATGAATATTTATCATTACAACACAATGAAACATTTCAATTCCAAACAAACTGGACAGTGATTTCATTGGTATTTGGGACAGACATGATTCTGAGGGGGCTTACTCTCCCTTCTTACTGAATTCTTCCATTAACCCCAAACGCACATCATTGTCATTAATCTACTCATGTGGCAGTAATTTTATGGTGGGATTAGTTTCCCATTATCAGTCTCATTCCCTCTACCAGAAGGGGCTTCCTGTCACCTTGAAAGTGTGTCTCAGCTGTGGCAAGTGCCCTTCATAAGGAAAGGGCCATTGAAAGCAGAAGGGGGACCCTATTAGCTGGACACATCTGCTTTCCAGGTGGCAGCAAATTCTATGCTTGGCTCTTAGGTGAAAAGTTATATGTGCCATCAGTGAATAAATAGACCAGAGAGAATTAAATAGAGTTGATACTAGCTAGGAGTCAGACTCATATTAAAAAATACAAAAATAACAATAGGCGGAAGAGCCTTTACACAGCTCAGTCTTATTGAGTAATTCCATTCTTCTGTTGGTTCCAAACAGATGGCGAATTTTAGATGTTATTCAGAGTTTGAAGGACAAAGCAGGTAATAAAAACTATCTGGTGATAGTGAAGTTCAAATACTTGGGGTGTGTGTGAGTGTGTGTGTGTGTGTGTGTGTGTGTGTGTGTGTGTGTGTGTGTGTAAAACTCCTCAATACTCTGAAGTTGACAACTATCTTCTATTCCATTTGGTCTCTACATTTTATGGCTCTTATTTTACTATGAAAATAGATAAATTAGACATTATAGCTTGGTTAAATTTAATTTGATGTGCGGCTGGAGAGATTGCCCGGTGGTTAAGAACATGTCCTACTCTTCCAGAGGGCCAGCATACAGTTCCCAGAATACTATTGAGAGGTTTATAACAACGGGGAACTCCATCTCCAGAGGATCTGACACCTTTTCTGACCTCTATAGGTATCCACAAATGGCACACATACACAGATACAAATTAATGAATCTTAAAAATAATATATCTTTGCATGGTTAATATGAGCAATATCTATTGTTAAACATTTCTAAAATCCAAAGATTTTTCATACCAAATTTGTTTCTAAACAAAAATTTATTCTATTAAATGTCTATACTTCACTATAACAGAACTTCTCTGTGGATTTGTTTTTTCTAAAATCATACTGCCTCCCTCAAAACAAATGGTGACAACTTAAAAAAAGAAGAAAAAAGTCTCATATACTTATCACTCTGACTGACGATTTGCTTTATTGTATGTTTTCTTCAGTTGCATTCATGTTTTCTCCAAAACAGTAAATATATTAGAATAAAAGTTGAAAGAATATTTTGGTGAACACATGTGTACTAGCACCTGTACTCTATTAATATTTGTATATTTATTTTAAAATGCTGCTATCCATGTATTTAACTAGTGCACACATTTGATACATTCTAACAGATAGCAATTTTTTCTTCTCATTTTGCTGTGTTCTCATATGGCTATAATTTCATATTAACTATCATCTATAATGTTTGCAAAGCACTAGGTCCTTTTCATAAGCAGAGCAAAATTTTCTTTTAAAAATGAAACCATAAATGATATATTGAATTTTAAAATAACTAAATTTTTGAATAAAATTTATTTTCCAATTATAGTTAATAAATACTCATTGCAAACCAATTACAGACCAACCATTGTTACTTGCAGTAGCTAAGAAGATGAATAAAACACCTCTCTTGTTCATAAGGAGTTGACCAATGGTGAGGAAACTCATACTTAATTTTATTCTGTGAAATATAGAAAGGTAAAGGCAACAGTGAAAACATGAACAAGGTCCAGGAGTGCTACTCCCTCTTCAGACTTCTGAAGCCATTGCATACTCTCAGGGCATAGACGCATGTGCAGGCAAATCACATATACACAGAAAAGAAAAATAAATAAATTCTCAAAAAAATTAAAAACCAATAGTTTCTTGTTTAGCCCTGTGTTCCAAAACCATAAATATAGCCAGTTAGAAGTTTGAGACAGGAGGATTGCAAATGAAAGACTGCTTGGGTTACAGAGTGAATTTAAGACCATTTAGTAAACTGAACAATACCTGTCTTGAAATAAAGGGCTGGCTTTTTAGATCAGTAGAAGTACAGATTCGTTGCATGCATAAGTCCCATTACTAAAAACAAAACAAAACAAAAATTGAAAGCAATGAAAAGAAAAATCTCTTCTTTTTTTTTTTTTTTGAAATCTGATTACGTCTGCATTTAGGGTTTTGAGATATTGCCTACTTTCCTAAGACACACATTTTTGTTTTCTTTTTAATCTCATAGATATGTGCACATATTCACATCCTCTTTTATTCCCATCTTCTCTTCTTTTGCATGTCTAGGTGTATTGCAACCCTAACTCTTATTTTAAAATGTAGGCAAGATGTAGCAATGATGACCCAGTATTCTGTGGGTTCTGGTGGAGAGGAAGTAAGAAACAAAAGAAGAGGAGAAAATGGAAGGAAAGGAAAGGAGGACAGGAAGAAATGAAAAGGGAGAGTCTTTTTGATGTGCACATAGAGTGAAGGCTGGATGCACATAGGGTGAAAGTCCATAGCTTGCCCATTTGCTTTTTATAGTAATTCCATGTGTTCCACAGCTTCTATTTCCATAATTTTAGTCACTTGCTTAACCATGTTCTAGGATTAGTGCAGGGGAAAATTTAGAAACAAACCACAAATTTTTAAAAGCACACACTTTTTCAGTGGGGTGAAGCTGTAGTGATTTTTTTCCCAGGCTAACCTTGAGTCGGAGTACTTACTGTTTCAGCATCTTAGACATCTGGCTTGAAGGCATGTGCCAACACACTCAGCTCAAATTACAAGTTTTAAATTATCTCCCACCGGGCTCTGTCTCTACGATGTGAATAAGTTATTAGTTTGCATGTCTATACTATGTAGGACAGCCTCCCATTGGTAATCTCTGTTATCAGATTGACTACTGCAGCGTCACAGGGCTTGTGTTTGAGAAACCCTTAGAAAAATCTCTTCTTTAAAAAATATTTTCATTAATTTATTTCAATTAAAATAAAATTATCTCATGATTCTTTTCTCCTTCCAACTCTCACCATTCCAAAACTCACTGTCTCTCAAATTTATGGCCTCTTTTTCTATACTATATATTATGATTATTATTATCATTATTATCTTATTAATACATAAAATAAATGCATACATGCAACCTAATGAGTCCATTTAGATGTACTTGTTTGTATATGATTTTAGCGTTCACAAGTTGGTATTGGATAACCAACTAGGAGTCTCATACTTGGAAAGGATTTTCTCCTTCTTCCAGTACTCATCAACAGCCTATAGCTCTTCATCTGGGTATAGGGGCCTCGGGAATTTCTCCATTCACATTGGCATCTTAAGTGGCGTTGTCTTTGATTAGAAATTGTGTGCGAAGCCACATGGTTGAGATTTCATTGGTGTAGTTTCCCTGTTGTATATAAAAGATACAACCTTATTGTGTAATCCCTGATCTTCTTATGCTTACAGTATTTCTTCCTCCTAATCTTCATTGTTCCTTGAGCTTTAAGTGTAGGGGTTGTATTGACGATGTTTCAAATGGGACTCTTCGTGGTCAGGGTTCTGGACTTCTGTAATGTTTCCATCTGCTACAAGAGACACCTCTTTAAGGGCTTGGGAGCTACACTTATCAGTGGGTATAACAATGATTTTGGATATACTTAGTAATTACACTGGTTTAGCAAAGTGATAGTAGTAAGTTCTCTTATAAAATCCATTAACCTGACCAGCCATGGGTAGGTGAATAGGTTTACAGTACCAGGCCTGATTTCCCTCTTGTTGAATGGTCTTAAGTCCAGTCAGACAGCTGTTGATGAACAACATATAAGTGCCACTATTGTACTTTTAGAAATATCTTACCATGTTGGAAATTAAATTAAAAATTCTACTTCATAGGTATCACAGCTGAATAGGTCTAGTCATTGCTTTCTTTGCCTTGGCAGTTTGCATATTAGCTTTTGATACTATAAAAGTTGGTTTTCAGGGAGGAGGCTTTCAGGTCATATCCAGTGACATTCTCAGAGTATCATGTCCCAAGTGCATGGTGTCATCAGTAATACACAGTCAGCTTCAGTTTCTGTTAGGCAACCAAGTGCACCAGAAAAACCCTACATTGTTTTGGAAGTCTCTTCAATTTCCCTGATCAACAAGTCAAAAGTTCCTCATGTCAGCTACTTGGGGTTTTGTTAGATAGTCTGTGGTTCTTGGTGGGTTGTGGAACATAATACCTCAAGTGGTGTGTGTGTGTGTGTGTGTGTGTGTGTGTGTGTGTGTGAGAGAGAGAGAGAGAGAGAGAGAGAGAGAGAGAGACAGAGACAGAGACAGAGACAGAGACAGAGACAGAGAGAAAGAGACAGAGAGACAGAGAGACAGATAGATATGCCTATGCATGTGCACATACACTAAATATTTTCTTATCTGTATCATAAGACATTTTTTAAATGGGACCACCAACCTAAGAACATACAAAATTCATCCAAAATTGCTGCCTTCAATACAGGAGAAATCTTGGGTTATCATTGACACAGGGCCATTTTGGTACTTGAGGACATACATTGAGCCCATATATTTTATAAACAACTTTGTAATCTACTTCTAGATTTCATATTTAGCTAAAACAATTTCCTGTAATATTTTTGTTTATATGTGTTTGTGTGTGCAGGCACATGCATGTGCCACAGCAGGGTATGAAAGTTGGTGGATACCTTGCAGGAGTCACTTCTCTCCTTCTACCACATGTGGATCAGAGATCCAGCTCAGTTCTTAGGCTTGACAGCAGTTGTCTTTATTCACTGAGCATCTCTCTAGCACTTAATATGTATTTTAAAAAGAGTTTTTCTGTGCAATACATTTACTGTGGCTGTAGTTGAACTGCATTAAAAAAACAGTTCTTAGAGCGAATATGTCTGGTTTTAGTGATTAAAGAAGGGTTGAGTTGGCATCTTTAGCAGAAGGGCAAGTGAAACACATACACGTGTTCACCAAGAAATGTTCACTGGCAGTGAACAAATTTTCTAATATAGAAGATGAGGTAGGGATAGTATCTGAGATAGAGAATGCTTACACTGGCCCAAACCAGAAGAAACCTTTCCACGGTTCATAAGATCTAAGTAAAGGACATGTGCCTTGGGACTTTTGAAATGTCTTACTGTCTTGGAAACAATATAGTTATTGTCCTTATGATTTTCTTTTGGCCTAAATTTTTCTTTGTTATCATAAATCTGGCACCAAGTCATACAATTTTAAATTAGTAACTCAGGAACTTCTTCAAATAGAGTACTTTCTTATCAAATTCAACTGACTGTATCTGCACAATGTCTACTTACATAATTTATCAGCATGGCATGGTCACTGAATACTATATTTCCTAGAACAATAGTACTGAATAACCGAGAGCAACATTCAAAAATGCAGATATTGTCAAAAATGGATAGGAGAATTATTTCTCTAGGCTCTGACCTTTTTTTCTACTTGAATTATATTAATAAGTACTTCAAAATTCTGAATTTTACTTTTCCATCTGAGATAAGAGAGAGAATAAAAACAGAACATGTTACTAAAGCACACACATGTTCTAGAAATAATAGAACACACAATTTAGGAGGTACAGTTGACCACTTCATTATCCTGTGCCTGAACTTTTTTTCAAGTCCTCAGTGAAAAGTATTAGATTGAAATTCAAGGAAACACACTGCCTACAGGTTAAAACTGAAGCCAAGGGCTGAAGAAACACGAAGCTGCCCTTGTCTGGCAGAGGTTAGAGCAATTTTTCACTGATGGTAATGTCTTTGGTAATTCATGCCCACTTCTAACTCTTGATTGTCCTTGCGGAGTTTAGAAACCAGGGGTGCCTGTGTGACACCTACAGAGGCAGACATGAATCAGAACTCAGGATATCATTTTTAGGAAGAAAGGGAGATAAATTCCAGTCTCAGTTTAACATGATTCAAGGCATGATGTCCTCAGTGTGGAAATACAGATGCAAATGACAAGTTCCTTGACTATCTAGAGGTTTCAAGGTACTAAGCAGCTTCATCTCAGAACTGGAAGTCCAAACCCCGGAATTAGATCTTATGTCACTCTCCACCCAAACACTGTTTGTTGGTTACTTTGTTGTTTTATTCATTCCCAGAGGGTGAAAGTTGTATTTTGCAGCAATTGTTTGCTTTGGTGTTTAGCAGCAGTGGGCAGTCACAGTTGGCAAGTGGATGCAGCAATATGGGTTAAAAGTTCTCTAGCAAGGCTCCATTATCAGGTCCCGTAGTCTTAGAAGATGGTATTCTTGTGTCTGAATGGGCCTAGGTATCATGGTTCTGCCACCCTTTAACAGCAGCCATTCTTACAGCTCTTGGCCTGGGGGGCGGGGGGGGGGGGGTCTGAGACTTGCTGTTTGTTGAAGATGTGATTGCTTTCTGGACCTCATGCAGTGGGCCAGGCCCCTTTCTGAGTTTATCTGCCTTTTATCTTCAGCCTCAGCCCTCGGCCTGCTCAATGGGTATCACTATTTCTCTCACCTTCTTCCTGCCAGTTCGTCTGCTCCTTCTTCAGTGGCTTCGCGACTTGCACAGCTTACTCTATGAAATACTGCCCAGCTATTGCTGGTACTGTGCTCCCTTGCCTCTGCCAAGGCAGTCAGTCTCTTGCCTCTGCCGCTTCCTTCTCAAGTCATATCTGCAGTCTGCACTGCTGAAAGTAGACCATCCAAGGAGAGCCTTTGATCAGGTTGAAGCTGCAGCACAAGGGAGCCGGCACAGAAAGCACCCTGCTCTCTGACTCACTCACCAGGCCAACCTGAGCCACCTATTTAAGTAGACTCTGCAATGTCTGCACCAATCACAACCAATTGTTTTGGACCAATCACAGCCTTGATTTTTTTTTAGCACCGGTCATAGCAGACCCTCTCTGTATGCCACTAAGGTAGGTGCTCTCGCTCTCACTTAGGTGAATAGGTATGGTTGTAGGGTCACCTACACTTCATTACTGCTTGTGATGAAGACTAATCTAAGAGTCTTGGTTGTGGCCTTAGCTTCCAGAGCTCAGCAATCAGCTGTGATCCTCGTGTAGTTTTCTTAATATGTTCCAGATGGTTGGTTCAGCGTAAAGGTGGAGAGGCTGGCTGCTTTTCTTCAAGACAGCCACATTAGCATTGGAAATTCCAACAGCTTCAAGGCTATCAGGATAGGAAGAGAAAGTCTAACTAGTTAAGAAGTTAATTTGCCACTCTCCCATGACTGCCTTTTCTTCCTTATGGAAAAACGAACATGACAAGGACTGTTTTCAATATGAACTTGAGGAATTTACAATTAACACTAGTAAGTGTTTTGACAGTGCTTACCAGGGGGAGGGGGGACCTGACTCAACCACACCCTTTTGACATTATCTCCTCACAAGAATGATGGTATTTGTATACTCACTGTTTCAGACAAAGAAATATAATATAGGAAGTTCAGATGACTTGACTATGTTAATATTGTTCAGTAGTTATTTAAGAAACAATTGGAGTGGTGGTGGAGAATGAGAGCATACTACTGACATATATAAGTCCTTTTGTAGAATCAGTCTTTTACACTTAGCTCTTTCTGGATTTTGAATGTATGCATCATGTAAAGAAGAAAAAATGTGTGCAAATTTCAAGGCATGCTTCCAAGTCAGCTGCAGATGGAAACAATGGCAGTTTTTTGATTCCTGACCATAAAGTCCTGAAGCAATGCCTAGTTGTACATACACTAATATGCACAAATTGGTGGTCTGAAGTGCCTGGTTTAGGCTAGGTGTGTGTGTGGGGGTGCAGGTTGTATAGAGAGTATATAAACTCTAACACAAATAGTTAAAGACAGTTGGGAATTATTTTTGTTCCTAGGATAGGGGGATGTTGACAATTGTGGAGGCTGTAGAAGGCTAAAGGGAGGTCTCCATTTCCTTTTATTGTATTTCTATTTATAGTAACATGCAATCCACCAGGCAGGAGCCAGGATCATCCTGCTGTGTTCTTCAATGTCAATAAACTTACCCTTGAAAGTATTGATCCAAGTAATATTCTCTCTCTCTCTCTCTCTCTCTCTCTCTCTCTCTCTCTCTCTCTCTCTCTCTCTCTCTCTCTGTGTGTGTGTGTGTGTGTGTGTGTGTGTGTGTGTGTGTGATACATTACTCTTAAAAAAACTCTGTTTAAGAACAAGAAATCCCAGTTTTGACTTCTCTAAATACCTCTCAGAAGGAAGTTGTTTGATCCAAGAAACAAATTTCTATGCTTATCAATTCTCAGAAAAAATTATCTCTCAACTTGACTTGGCATGTTGACCTGATTTTAGGGATCTCAACATTTTTATGAACATGAGAGATGTTTTTGTTTGTGTGTGTGTGTGTGTGTGTGTGTGTGTGTGTGTGTGTGTGTGTGTTTCCCTTTCTAGATTTCCATACAACATTTTCACAAGGGTAGCTTGATATATGCAAAGGCATGTTTTTATATTCTCTCTTAGACATAGGTAAAATACCTTTTTTATCTGATACTTTTTCATGGAAATCATACATTTTCCTTAGGAATTTTTTACTGTCTTTGCATTCTGCCTACATTCTTTCCCACCATTTCCTAAGGCAACTAAATATCCAGAAATGTTACTTATAGAAATATGTTTATTGTTATTCAATGTGTTCCCCTTTTCCATAGAGGATTTGGAATAGCTTTTTGGATTATTTGAGAAAGGAAAATCATTCAACTCTAGGTGAATAGTTGTTGTTGTGAAAGGCACTAAACTTAGTTCATTATCTAAATATTCAGTATTTTTCTAAAATACCTTTAAGTGTTAGTAATGTGCCAGTCAAATTGAAGTAGTGGATAATGACCCTGGTAACGACTGAGGGTCTTTGTGCCAGTAATCAAGCTATGTGTTATTTATCACATTTAGATACTTACAACAAATATTTATCTAGATGCACTCAAATGCAGTAATTGATGCATTTATTCCACTTTGTAAAGGAAAAGAATTCTTAAAACAGCCATTTGATGTAAGTGCACCATGCCTGTTCTGAAAATAGGCAAACATACTTATCCAAGGTCAAATAAATGGTAAAACAGAATATAGACCTACGCTTTGTGAACCCGAGCCCATTCCCACGAACAATACGCTGTACTGCCTAACATGATGTCCCCAGCATACCCTCTAAAAGCACTTAGATATGTATAGGCAAATGTGATAAATGTACCCATCAATCAATTTTCAAGTTAACAAAGCTGTGACTGAAGTAAATAATTGTCCCAGTAGACTGTATCACAGAGAACTTCAATTCATCCCACTATCTATCTATCTATCTATCTATCTATCTATCTATCTATCTATCTATCATCTATCTATCCATTATCTATCTATTTATCCATCTTCTATCTATCTAATATCTATCATTAAACTATCTATCTATCATCTATCATTGATCTATCTATCTATCTACCTATCTATCATCTATTGTTGTAGCTTGAGTTTTTCTGCCTGGCCCACAGTCAGGACAAATCTCTCTCACCTGCCAGTCCCACAGCCGCTCAGACCCGACCAAGTAAACACAGAAACTTATATTGGTTACAAACTGTATGGTCGTGGCAGGCTTCTTGCTAACTGTTCTTACAGCTTAAATGAATCCATTTCCATTAATCTATACCTTGCCACATGGCTTGTGGCTTACCGGCATCTTCACATGCTGTTTGTCATTGTGGCGGCTTGCAGTGTCTCTGACTCAGCCTTCCTCTTCCCAGCTTTATTCTCCTCCTTGTCCTGCCTACACTTCCTGCCTGGCCACTGGCCAATCAGTGATTTATTTATTGACCAATCAGCAACACACTTGACATACAAACCATCCCACAGCATATTGTTACTGGTTTTGTTTTTTTCTTTGTTTGTTTTGTTGACATAGAATCTTCCTATGTGGACCAGACTGATCTTGGACTCAGGATTCTTTTGTTTCATTCCTCCTAGAGTTGGAATTCAAGCCATGGAAGCAAGCTCACCTTCTAAGCTGAACTCTGCTGTCTGGTCTTCTCTCGAAGTACACATTCTAAATGTCATGGTCCAATAGAAGCTTGCCTCAAGTTGCTTTCCCAGGATGCAGTTACTGAAATGGAAACTTTCAAGGAAAGGGTTTATTGGGTAAATTATTTTAGGACTATCCTTTAGTGACAAGGGGTAAGCAAAGCAGAATAGAGCATGAGATAAAGTACAGCAAAGCATCATTTTGCCTGATTTAGGACCCAGACTGGTCTAGTGAACCTCTAACATACGAAGTATCTCAAAGTCTGCACAGTAAGAAGGAGGAAAATTGGACCTTTGCATCCTGCACAAGTTACTGATTAAGCACAGGTACAACTGTACAATCAGTACAAAACAGATACAATCTGGTAAATGTTTAGCAATTTACAAAGATAAAAAATAAAAAAACAAAACAAAACCCTCCAATTTGTAGAACATACTAATTTCTATATTTCAAATGTTCCTGGTCACAAGTCCTAATATCATAAATGATCAGAGGGTTGGGGATGACAATTGGCTCACACAAGTCTGCGTACTCCTGGGGATAACCTCCTAGACATTCCTGAGAGAGAATCTCTTCGAATTGATTCCAGGAGTCTTTTGCCACTACTATTAGAGGGAGGAAGCAATCCATTAGCCCAGGGAAGGGGATGAGGGAGGTCATAACAACTATTCCCACAGGCATTAGAAGTTTTATGACTTTATGGACATATATATGAATGGACCACTTGCATAAGGATACTTTTGTATCTTCTATGAAGATCACTTTATGTCCTTTAGTATGTTTCAGTTTGAGATGATATTTCAACTGGATAATTTGTTTTATAAAACTTGCAAAAGTAAACACACTTCCTTTTTTATCTAGATTATCAATATGACTAACGTTTTATGTAAAAGAAAGATAGAAACACCCCTGACAGCACACACACACACACACACACACACACACACACACACACACACACACACACATACACACACGGACACACACACATACACACACGGACACAGACACAGACAAATAGAGTCGAACTATTGAATGATATTTGTACCATCCATACTGAAATGAAGTATATTCCTACTCACCTGTATATCCTTAGGTTCTACTTAAAAAATATGGAGTCAAATAATACAGGCATTATTCTAGCACTTGGACGACCTAACAAGCAGTTGGGACAATTTTGATACACTCTAAAGTTCAAGAACCTTTGTACTCTCTTATCTTTTTTTATTGTATGCATTCATTCATTGGAAGTCTTGTGCCTTCTGTCAAACAGCTTTGTCTGAATTGTGATTTTGTGTGACACAAATAGCCTACTTACAGCAAGCTCTAGAAATATCAGTTATGAAATTTACTGAAGAGAAGTACTTGTTGTCAATCACAGTAACTCGTACATGATTATGTATACTTCCTGTAGGAGTTTTACTTAAGATAATAGTTATAAAAGCTAAGTGGCAAGGAGATCTGCTTTTCTAAGAGAAATGATGTTATTAAAACAAATGGAAAATAGGTTCTTTTCTGTCTGTGCTTTAGTGAGAATCTTGTAAATGACTTTTATATACTTTCAATAACAGAAAATCTCTATGGTCAGATCATGTGATTTTCCTTTACACGCTCATACCTTGAGATTATGACAACAATAAATATACTAATAGTTATAGTTTAATAAACACATTAAAATGAATTTAAACACAGGTATTGTACATATTAAATACAGTAGCTCAATTCTCAATCATTCTAAAAGGTTAGAGGTGTGCTTCCCATTCTACAAATGAGGAAATGAAGTTACAAATAACTATAAAACTTGCTCAGAATCTGAAAATGGCCAGAAACATATAAAATATTTGACCAAGGAATTAGAACCCTATAGAGAGCCTTTGTTGAGTTCTTCCTGCAATAATTTATGACATTAAATAAATTGTGATTATTTTTGTGAACTCTAGTAAATACTTTTGTTGAAAAAGATGCAGTAAAGGAGAAATACAAGAAGAAAATTATACATTAAATAACTAAATGAATCAATAAATGAGTTTTAATATCAAAGTGGTACATTTACTTGAATATTTTGTAAATGACACAAAGAACAGCAAGGGTTATTTTCCATTAAAGATTTTATGTTTTTCATGAAGAATCTCAATTTCAGGTCAGTCAATGATTACTCCACTTATTTCTTTTTCTGAGAATGGTTCATAATGAGTAATCATAGCTATAAGTCACCAGTCAATCAATATTTGCTATATTAGTTATATTGCTGAGTCTTAAGAAAAAATATCCTTTGTGTTTCACATACTTACAAACTGAATTAAAACTTCTGTAGAATTTAAGCATTACATTCTCTTGAAAATAATGCTTCGGAACTTCTTACCATTATATCTTTGATGTTTAGCTAGGCTTCCAAGAATGTGTGTAAGTCAGATGGAGACCTGAGAATTAAATATTGGCTTCTATAGGTCCAAAGATCATGATTTTCATACTTTATCCTATCTGCCGGATACCTTTGAAATTGTTAAAGAAATTGAGGAGTCAAGGTTTTTCACTTTTAAAAATATCTAACTCAACAATATAATAATTTTGAAAAAAATAACAAAGTATTAGAATTCTATGAATAGTCTTGTGAAAATATTTATGGGAAGCTTTGCGTAACTAAAATTATCAAAAGTGTACAATCAGTTTATTCAATCAAATAGGATAAGAGTCTAAACTTTTCTCATTAATAGCTTTAATTTATTGGTCATAGTCTTAATTTGACTAAGCTTAGAGCACATATAGGATAAAAAGATGAGAAAAATATAATTTATAGAAGTGTCAATTGTTGGGATATGAGAATTAGCACAAATTTCATTTATTTATTTGAAATTTTGATTATTATAATTTTAAATTAATTATTAATTAATTAATTAACTTTATGTCTTAGTCACAGACTCTCCTCCATCTTCTCCTCCCAGTCCCTCCCTTTCACCTCCCCTCTTTCCTCACTCCCCCCAATCTAGTAATCCTCCATTCTTGTTCAGGAAGTGGCAGACCTCCCACGGATATCAGCAAAACATGGCATATCAAGTTGCAGTAAGACTAAGCACCTCCCCATGTATTAAGGCTGGACAAGGCAACCCAGTATGAAGAATAGGTAGCCAAAAAGCCAATAAAAGAGTCAGAGACAGCCCCTGCACTCACTGGTGAGAGTCTCACAAGAGGACCAAGCTGCACAACTATCACATATACTCAGAGTGCCTAAGTTAGTCCCATGCAGACTCCCTGGTTGTTGGTTCAGTTTCTCTGAGCCCCTATAAGCCCAGGTTAGTTGATTCTGTGGGTTTTCTTATGATGTCCTTGATATCTCTGGCTCCTACAATCCTTTCTCTCCCTCTTATTCGGGATTCCCCGAATTCCTCCTAATGTTTAGCTGTGGGTCTTTATCTATTTCCAGCAGCTGCTGGATGAAGACTCTCTAATGATAATTGGGGAAGGCACCAATCTACAAGTATAGTACAATGTTGTTAGGTATCATTATATTGACAGTTGTTTTTTTTTTTTTTTTTTTTTTTTTTTTTTTTTCCCTCCAATCATGTTTAGTTCTGTCTTAGGTCTCTGGGTCATCCAGCCTGTGGGACCTGGTCCTCCAGGCTGTGTCAGAGGTGGGCTTATTCTCCTGGCATGTGTTTAAGCTAGACCAGTCATTTGGTGGTCACTCCTTCAGTCTTTCAGCCATCCTTACCCAAGCACATCCCATAGGCAAGACAGACTTCAAGCAGAAAGTTATGTATCTTGGTTGTTGTTCCAGTCCTTACACTTGAAGTCTTGCCTGATCATAGGAGATGGCAGTTCAAACTACAGATCTGCCATTGCTGGGAGTCTTAGCTGGGGTCATTCTTATAGATTCCTGGGAGTTTCCCTTGTACTGGTTTTCTAGATGACCCCCAAATTCCCTACCTTTCCAGTAGTCTCTTTCAGTTCCCACACTCACACGTGATCACTCATGTTCTCATCTCCACCCACCCAGCAGTCCACTCATGAAATCTCTTCTATTTCACCTTCCTAGGGTGATCTGAGTGTCCCCCTTGAACCCTTCTTGCTATCTAGTTTCTCAGGGTCTGTTGTTGTAGCATAGTTATCCTTTATTTTACAGGTAATATCCACTTATGAGTGAGTACATACTGTGTTTTTCTTTCTGAGTATGTGTTACCTCACTCAGGATGATATTTTGTTCTCGTTCCATCCATTTGCCTGCAAATTTCATGATGCCACTGTTTTTAGCAGTTGAATCATACTCTATTGTGTAAATGTACTACATTTTCTTTATCCATTCCTTAGTTAAGGGACATCTAAGTTGTTTCCAGGTTCTGGACATTTCAAATAAGGCTGCTATAAACATAGTTGAGCAAGTGTGCTTATGGTAAGATTATCTTTTAGATATTTGTCTGTCAGTGGTATAATTGGGTCTTATGGTAGATTGATTTCCAGTTTTCTGAGAAGCCTCCATATTGATTTCCAAAGTGGTTATACAAGTTTGCACTTCCAACAGCAGTGGAGGAGTGTTCTCCTTGTTCCATATCCTCTCCAGCATGAGCTGTCACTTGTGTTTTTGATATAAGCCATTCTGACAGGTGTAAAATAGAAGCTCAGGGTTCTTTTGATTTGGATTTCCCTGATGGCTAAGGCTGTTCAACATTTCTTTAAGTGTTTGTTGGCAATTTGAGACCTTAGAAGAACAATACCCTTCTTCACATGGAAAACAAAATAGCATGATAGCTAAAATAATCCTGTATAATAAAAGAACTTCCAGAGGTATCACCCACCTTGATCATATCATTTTTGATATATATATATATATATATATATATATATATATATATATATATATATATATATATCAGAAGCAATATTTTTTAATAGAATGAATGCTAAACATGTGTGCTTTGTGTGAGAGTAGAACATGTAGGAAAAAATTCCTGAGAATAAGTATATATTTTATTAGGGGCCATATCATTGACTACTTTCATTCACTCTGGTGTGGAGTGATATTATACAATATAAATTAAATTTATTAGGTTTTCAGAATAGTGGTACCATCTTGGAATGCAGAAACCTGAAATTCTATTTTTCAGATGAGAAAAGTAATTTATAAAATATATCCAACCAGCATACTACACATCAATCAATTTTTATTATGTCCTATTCAACGTAGGTGGAACCATTTTGCTTCTGAACAATAGTAAATGGCCATAGCCAAAGTGATTTTCAAAGTGCAACTAAATGCAAATTGGTTAATTTAGAAATAACCAAATGTCCTATTTCCTAACAGAAGCTTCTCAGTTTCATGAGTTCCTATTTGTTAATTGTTGATTTTAGTACCTGTGCTATAGTCTTCTGTTCAGGAAGTTGTCTTTTTTCCCAGTGCATTCAAGGCTATACCCCACTTTCTCTTCTACCAGTTTAAATGCATGTGAATTTATGTTGATGTCTTTGATCCACTTGGATTTGAGATTTGTAAAGGGTGAAAAATATGAATCTATTTGCATTCTTCTACATGGAGAGGTCCAGTCAGACCACCACCATTTGTTGAAGATATTTTCCTTTTTCATGATCTGTTCCTGACTTCTTTATTAAAAATCTCATGACCAGAGGTGTGTGAATTTATGTCTTGTCTTTGATTCAGTTGCATTGATCAACTTGTCTGCTTTTATGTCAGTGCCATGAAGTATTTATTATTATAGTTCTGTAGTACAGCTTGAAATCAGGCATGACGATACCTCCAGAAGTTCTATTATTGTTCAGGATTGTTTTAGCTACCCTGTTGTTGTTTTCCAAGTGAAGTTGAGTTTTGTCCTTTCAAGATCTGTAAAGACTTTTGTTGAAATTTTGATGGAGATTGCCTGAATGTGTCTATATTAGGTATTCTGCCTATATGTGATGGTTGTTGTCTTAGTGTTTTAGGTGAACTCCTGAAGTGGGAGTGGGGGAGTCTCTAATTTTTTTGCCTGCTCTCCAGACCCTTTTCCTCACAGTGGGTTGCCTCACCTAATCTTGATATATGGTTTTGTGCCTGGTCTTACTGTATCTTGTTGTGCCTTGTTGGACTGATGACCCTGGTAAGCCTGCTCTTTTCTCTTGGAAGACAGGGTATGAGCAGGAGTGGATCTCGGGGAGAAGGGATGTGTGGGAGGGAGTGAGAAGAGTGGAGGGAGGAGAAGCTGTGGTCAGGATGTATTGTATGAGAGCAGAATAAATAAAAACAATAAAAACCCCAATGTCAAATGAGAACAGATAGGCCAGATTTCATAAAATAAAATCATGAAGAGATTTGTGAGTTATGAAAGGCATATGGCAAGATCATGTGACAGAGAACTACTACCTATTTCTTCCAGGAAGTGAGAATAGACATCTACTGACCATAGGACTCTTGCAGCTTTAGAATAGTGAGGAAGGGTGGTGATATCAACACCTTTCAAATGAGTTTAGAAGTTCCTAGGAGACAGGAAAGGAAAGTGGCTCACTGGATCCTTTGATTGCAATCTGAAGATACCTTCATTGGTGGATGTTAGAGCTACAGTCAGATTCAAGAAACATGAAAACTATAAGAATGTAAGAATTATTTTAAGCAGCCAAATATTCAGTTGTTTATTAAGAAGTAATAAAAAAGCAATTTGAAAGACTTGTCATGTTGTTGTCCTGGGTCATGGGGATCCTGTAACTTTGGGTCTGCAGGATTAGCCCCTTCACATGTTCCAGCAGATTTTAGATGGGGTGGATAATGGGATGGGCCAACTCAGAGCCCACTATTGAAGATGTATCAAAATCCAGAGACCAAACAAGTGACTCAATGTGATAAACACTTGAAAGTAACTAAAGGACTAAATGATTGTGTGATTTACTGTGTCACACTACAGCTTGCACAATGAGATTTTTCTTTTCTTATCTTTTTTCTCTTTTCTTTTAAAATTTATCTTGTTTTATCTTGGAGGGAGTAGGGGTTGCAAGTGTAGAGAGTGGATGGCAAGGGACAGGGAGATGAGTAGAGTAGAGATTCATGATGTGAAATCCACAGAGAATCAATAAAAAGTCAAATTTGAAGAAAAAACATATTTATCACATGCTTCTGAAGAGAAAAATAACCAATGCCTTTTTATCAAAGCTTGACCTCTTGGTCATCACTGATTCTTTACTTTTTGTTTTGTGATCCTCTTAACATACTCTTTACCTTTACTATGCTGACCCCTGTATGGTTTTCATTTTCTATTCTTTTACAACTCATAATTGTATACCACTATCACCACCAGCAGCCTTTCCAGCAATGCTCTTTCCTTTTATGCCAAGTCTTCATGATTCTGCTTTAGTAGATATCTACCCTTTGGCCATAGTAGAACTGACGTATTCTGAAAGTTTTACTATGTCTCTCAACCCAATACTTAGTTGTTACAGTTGGCTAAAGATTTCTTTACATTTAATACAAAGAAGAAAACAAAACACAACAAACAAAATATTTGTTTTTTTTTCAATCATGATATCTTTTTGACCATGTTGATTGGAAGTAGTACATGCTTAAATTTGCATTATTTCTCAATATTCTCTAATCAAAGATTTATACAGAACTATTTAAAGGGAAGGGAGCATTTTTTTTTCTTTAGGACTTTCCAGGTAAGTTGGGAAGTCTTTGGCATTATCTTTTTCAAACTGGTAAAGAAGTAAATACAGAATGAAAATGGAGAGAAATGTTATCTAGAGAAATATTCCTCAACATTTGGGCATCTTTATAAGAAATGTCTAAAGCTACTAAGAAAATCACTCAACTTCAGTTTTAACTATGTTATGTTATTAGACATCAGTGACCCTGAACTGCTAACATTCAGGCAATACTTAAGTACTTATTTAGCAAGAGTTATTTGCAAGGCAGAAAAGCAGACATTTTAATGTTCATTCAGAAAACCAGAAGTTGTGCACAATGCTTTGAGGAGTTACAAAAAAATTAATACAATTTTTGAAAATTTAACAGCAATTAAAATATTGTGAAAGAAAAATTAGAAATACAGACTATATTTGATAAGAAGATATTCATTTAGAATTACAATAACAATATGTGAAGGTATGAAGCAGTGGGAAGTCATCTTTCAATACATGTTGATGATGAGATGCCTTTACAGAATGTGGTCAAATAAACCCTGAAGAATAGTGTATTTGGATAATGACAATTACTCTGATGAAAAAGGACATTTTATCAGGAAAGTGACAGCAGAATGAAAACAGGAAGTTATTTTGTAACCACACAGGGCTTACTCCTACACATCAGGGATTAAAGTGAAGGAAATCAAGTATATATAATCACTTGAAAAGTGAAGTTTGGCTTTTGGGATGCTTTAAGGCAAGACTTGTTAAAGTTTAATGTGTATTGTAATAAGTTACAGCTCTTAAACAAAAATGCCTAGTCCTTTCCGTCAATGTTCATTAATATTCATTAAGTCTGGGGTAAAGCCTATGAATATACATTGTTCCTATGTACTCAAAGAAGAGTGACCACTACTGGCCCATTGTGGTTTAAACAAAGAAAATATAATGTGAGTAAAAGTATAGTTTATAATTACCCCTGACAATAGCCAAATGTATGCTGTTTCCTCTAATCTAAGTTACATGTAAATTTGTTTAAAATTCTTTCAAAACCAACATCTGAGAATAAACTTGAGACCAACTGACTTGAAGGCAGAAAGAGCAGTGATGAAGTATATAGAAAAAGGTGAAGAGAAAGCATTCTCAATTGTGCTGTGAGCAGATGAATCCATTGGAAATTTCTGAATTTTTCATTTTAGTAAAACAGCTAATAGATGTTGTGTAGAATATATAAGTGGTGATAACTTGCAGAGAACTTTGAACTCCAGGAACTACATAAGGGGTGATATAGAATCTAATTCATGTGTTTGTCAAATCATGAGCTTGCCTACCGTATTCATATAAAATTACATTTATATATGTATATATAAAAATTTTCATTTGTCATTTATACATTAACAAAGGAAGAAAAATAACAAAAAAAGAGTTGGATGCACTTTACATATAAATGAAACAAGTTAGAAGTAGTGATATATATAAGGAACAAAGATCAGATTTAAAAGATACAATAATAGAAATGAAAATTTGAACCACCCTTGCATCCCTAGGATGAAGCCTACTTGATCATAGTGGATAACTGTTTTGATGTGTTCTTGGAGTCTGTTTGCCAGTATTTTATTGAGTATTTTTACATCAATGTTCATGAGGGAGATTGGTCTGTAGTTCTCTTCCTTTGTTGCTTCTTTGTTTGGCTTGGAAATCAGGGTAATTGTAGCCTTATAGAAGGAGTTTGGTAATGTTCCTTCTATTTCTATTGTGTGAAACAATTTGAAGAGTATTGATATTATCTCTTCTTTGAAGATCTGGTAGAATTCTGCATTGAAACCACGTGGTCCTGGCCTTTTTTTGGCTGGGAGATTTTTAATAACTGTTTCTATTTCCTTAGGGGTTATTGGTCTATTTAAATAGTTTATCTGGTCTTGATTTAACTTAGGTATGTGGTACCTATCCAGAAAATTATCCATTTCTTTTAGATTTTCCAGTTTTGTGGAGTACAGGTTTTTGAAGTATGACCTGATTATTCTCTGGATTTCCTCAATGTTAGTTATTAATTATCCCTTTTCATTTCTGATTTTGCTAATTTGGATCCTCTCTCTCTGCCTTTTGGTTAGTTTGGATAGGGTCTTGGGGGTGATGAGGGGTGATGGAGGGCAAGGGTCAGGGGAGGGAGAGCTTAGGGGAGCAGGAGATCCCGGTTAGGTCAGGAGCAGAGCGAGAGAACAAGGAAAGAGATACCATTATAAATGAAGAGCCCGTGGGAATAGGAAGAGGCAGAGTACTGGAGAGGTCCCTAGAAATCCACAAAGATACCCCCACTGTGGACTACTGGCAATGTCAAGGGATTGCCTGGGCTGACCTGCTCTGGTGATCGGATGGCCTAGCACCCTAACTGTCATGATGGAACTCTTATCCAGTGACTGATGGAAGTGGATGCAGGGGTCCGTGGCTGGGCCCTGGATGGAGCTCCAGGAGTCCAATTGGCAAGAGAGAGGAGGGATTGTATGGGCAAGAGATATCGAGACCATGATTGGAAAAAGCACAGGGACAAATAGCCAAACTAGTGGAAACACACGAACTGTGAACCAATGGCTGAGGAGCCCCCATGGAACTGGACCAGGCCCTCTTCATAAGTAAGACAGTTGATTAGCTTGAACTGTTTAGGAGGCCCTCAGGCAGTGGAGCTGGGACCTGTCCTTGGTGCATGAGCTGGCTGTTTGGAACCTAGGGCCTATGCTGAGACACTTTGTTTAGCCTTGGTGTAGGGAGGAGGGGACTGGAGCTACCTCAGATGAATCTACCAGTCTGGGCTGGCTCCCCAGGAGAGACCTTGCCCTGGGTTGGAGAGTGAGGGGTGGTTTGGGGTGAGAGCTGGGGAGTGGGAGTGGGGAGGACAGGGGAGTCCATGGCTGATATGTAAAATTAAATTAATTATAAAATAAAAAAAGAAATGAAAATTTGTGGAACTTTGCATAGAAGTAGTAGACAATGAAGTAGGAATTAACAAAATCTATCAAAAGTAGTGAGAAAATCCTGGAAATCAATCATAAATCATGAGTGTTGGTAAATGAATATTAATAAACAATCTACAATATATTGATGGAATTCTCCTGTCCTGACCTCCTGCTCCCAAATAACCAACACAGAAGCTTGATACTATTTATAAACACTTAGCCAATAGCTCAGGCTTGTTACTAGCTAACTCTTACAATTAAATTAACCTATATTTCTTATCTATGCTTTGCCATATTGCTCATGGTTTGTTACCTCATTTTCTATAAAGTCCTGCTTCCTCAGAAGCTGGCTGGCGTCTCTCCTGACTCTGTTCTTCTTCATCCTAGTGTCCTCAGTTTGATTATCCCACATAACTTTATCCTGACTTGCTGTAGACCTATCCACTTCTTTATTAACCAATGAGAGTAATACCTATTCACAGGGTCTAGAAGGATTATTCCACAGCATTTCTCAATTTTTGTGTAATTAAAAAGGAAGGATTTAAACATAACATAGTAAAATTATACATAACAAAATAGTTATTAAGTAAGAATTACAGTTAAAATATCCAGTCTATTTGTATTTGGCAAATTTAGAAAAAAATATTCAATTATCTATCTTATCTTGGTGAGTCTGAAGTTTTCTATTTAATTTCTTCTTTATCATAACTAAGGAAAACTTTTAAGTTTAACTATCTAGTCTTCAATTCGGTCAAAGTTCCCAGAGGGATAAAATATTTCCTAATGACAGGGACATCAGGCTGTCTGAACATTCACCCAAAGTTCCTCTGTAAACTTGGGGCAGCCAACTCTGGCCTACAGGCCTAGCATATCTCACAGTATTTCCTGTGAAGCAGGGAATTTTGAAGGACTGTCTTACCTTGTCTTGACAAACTTTGGCAGTCACCTTTTTTGTGTCTTGTTAGTCTAGTTTGGACAGTATATTGTCAGCAATTGAGGCAAGGGCAGTTTCTATGCCCACATGGCTAGCTTCTGTCATAAAGAAAGCAAACTCCATACACAATTTCTTCAAAGCCCATCATCTTCTTTGAAGTAGATTGGTGCTTCCAGGAGCAAATCTGTCTCAAATATGACTATAAACTTGATTATTATAGATGACTATTAATCTGTATTTCTTAATTATATATTACATGTTTAAATGAACTACATAAACACAACACTTTAAACAAAGTAGAAATATACAAACAGTATAACAAAATTAACTTCAGATTTGTATCAATAAACTAAAATCCATACCGATGTAAAAATACTTAATATTAATAGTTGTTTTTGGATTAAAGTAGATTCAATAATCTACCCTTTTATCCTATCATTTCTATAACCCCCTTTCCTTTTCAGAATTATGTCCTGGTCCTTGAATATAACCTCCCTTGTTTAACTTTTTTTCCTGACCATTACCAATAACAACTTGTAATCAACCCCTCTTAAATGACTATAAATATCCACAGCCCAATTTTTGGGAATGTGGATATAGTTTTCTAGACTATTTCCTGCTGACTGGAGGTGCTGGTAATCTTTTAGGGACCCTTGAAAAACATCAAGGTAATTGCTAAGGTTTTGGCTGTAGTATTCTGTGAAGCTGGACATCTCCATCACCAGTCTGGATGTTATTCTGAATGCTGGATCATCTTGGCTATTATTTTCATTGGTGTCTGGTCCCCTTGCTGTGAAAATACATAAACTTTTAAAGGCAGCATATATATCTGTATTAGTACAAATAGATTATGCATTGTACATAAGTCAGTTAAAGGTAAATTTCTTTTGTTATATGTTTAAGCAGGTAAAATACACATCGTATGTCTCATAGTTCTTTTAGTTTTTTTTGTTTTTTTGTTTTTTTTTTTAGCCAGGATTTTCAGAGGGTCTTCCTTGATCTAAGCTGATTTTCCTTAACCCAGAATGAATCCATAGCCCTCTCATTTCCTGTGGAAACAAAAGTATAACCTCTCCCCCAAGTAGCATACTTTTTGACTTAAATTTCAAAATCAAGATGCTTTTAAAGTACATAAGTTGTTTTAATCTAGCTGGTATCTCTCCTGACTGCACCCTTCTTCATGCCAGTATCCTCAGTTTGATTGTCACACATAACTTTATTTTGCCTTGCTATAGACCAACCATCTTCTTTATTAACCAATGACAGTAAGACATATTCACAGTGTAGAGAAGGATTAATCCACAGCAACAATATTTACTTTTGTGTGAGAGAATGGGAATCTTTCTGAAAGCTCCATTTGTTTTGATATTTGACCAAAGTGAGAGAGAATTATAAAACAATTAAAATTGTGGGGATATTGGGTCTCCCAATATATTGTGCACCCTAATAAACTTATCTGGGGTCAGAAAACAGAACAGCCACTATATAGACATAGATGCCAGAAAATGGTGGAACACACACCTTTTATCCTATCACTTGGGAGTCAGAGATCCAACTGGATCTCTGTAACTTCAAGACAACACTGGAAACAGAGCCAGGCATGGTGACACACACCTTTAATCCCAGCACTTGAGATCTCATGTCTTGCTTGGGAAAGACACACACCTCTAATCCCAGGAAGAGATGGCAGGAAGCAGAAAGGTATATAAAGCATGAGGACCAGGAACTAGAGATTTTTAAAGATTTTTAGGCTTTCTAAGCTTTTAGGCTTTTAGTAGCAGTTCAGCTGAGATCTATTCGGATGAGGACTCAGAGGCCTCCAGTTTGAGGAAACAGGATCACCTGAGAAGTTGGCATGGTGAGGTTAGTTGTGGCTTGTTCTGTCTCTCTGATCTTTCAGTGTTCACCCCAATATCCGGCTCCATGTTTTTTATTTAATAAGACCTTTTAAGATTTGTGTTACAACATTATAAGAAAAGGATGTAATTTATTTTTCTAGAGTCAGATACTTGTTTGTAAATAATAAAAAGTAGCCTCAAGAAAAAATTGCCATACTTGTTCCTGTCTTCAGTGATTGTAGCTTTCTAGGAAAGTGGTCTACTAACAGGGAGCATGCTCCCAGAGCCCAGCCTGTCTCACTGCAGACAGGAACCAGAAGTCTTGGTACAAACATCAGATAGAGGCATCTAGACCACTTTCCTAGAAAAAAAAAGTAGAAACTCTGTTATGAGTCTCTTTCTGTAGAGGACACATCATTGGCAAAGGTTATAGCATGAATGCTGCGACTAAACAAGGGGGATCGTCTGAGTTTATGACCATGTGTGAATCCAGAAGAAGCTAATTTTTTAAGTGACCTGATGTCACTTAAGGTAATGGAAAGAACACTGAATAATGAAAGTATTTCTGAAACTAGTAAGGAAAATACAGCATTTTTATTACTATTTGAGTTGAGTTTTATTTTATTGTCTGCTTTTCTTTTTAACCTGACCTTAACATGAAACTTGGCTACTGAAAATTAAACTGAGAAAGTGAAAGAATTCCCAGAGTGATGGATGCCTTCTATATAATACATAACCCCTTGCACCTTGCCACCTGTGACAGATGATGGAACTGACCCTCCCTCTTACCAGCTACATCACTCAGGAAAGTGGGCCCTGCTCCTTGCCTGGGCAGAAGAGCAGAGCTGATCCTGTTGACAGGGGTACAGGTGAACCACCCCGAGAAGATGAGCATGGGAGATCTGACCCCACCCCTCATCTGCCATAAGGTAGTCTAGGAAGAGAAAGTTTGCCCTCCTACCCCTCACCACCTGTGGTAGGTGGGAGAGATGACCCCATAGGTCATAAGAGCAGGAGAGCTACCTTTGCTCCTCACTTGCTGCAGCACTTGGGAGAGTGGCCCATGCATCTCACCTGGGCAAAACTGGCCTTGATGGTGCAGGTATTGGAGAGCTGACCCTGAGGGCATGAAAGCAGGAGAACTGGCCCTGCCTCTTGCTCATTGCTGCAAGGGGTGAACTAGCCCAGAAATATTTGAGAACTCACTCTGGTGATGAGGACAGGGGAGTGCTGGTGGGCTGACCAATCCTGCAACTACCCAGGTCCAGAACCTGGATTATGAGTTGGCCCACCAACATCCACATCATCTATGATCTGTGGGAGCATGTGAAGGGTCTGATCCTGTAGACTCAAAGCTGCAGGATCTTGCAACACAGGACAACAACAGGATATCCAGGAGGAGTCCAAGTGAGGGCCAAGCATTGATAGTGTAGCAGAAAACAGAGGCCTTGAACCAGACCAAAGACTCTGCAATGCACACTTGCAAGTAAAGACATAAGAACAAAGGGGTTTACTGCATGACTCACAGTGTCACATTACAGCTTTCATGATAGGATTTTTTCCTTCTTTCCTTTTTTGTCTTCTTTTTTCCTTTTTTCTCTTAAATTTTATTCTATTTGGGGGGGGATGCAAAGGCAGAGGGCAGATACAAAGGGACAGAGAGATGAGAATGGGATCAAGATGCGTGATGTGAAAGCCAGGAAGAATAAATATAAAGAAAGTTAAAAAAAATCAGATGAGAAAAAAGATGTACCGTGGAGATTGTATAGTCATCATTTTCCAGGTGTCTAACAAAAAAAGATGAGAACTCTAAGAAACATTAAGCTCTGCTTTGCACCTCTACCCAATTAGAACTGGATACTGCACTGGACTCAAGTAGGTCCTATTCAAAGTTCAAAGTAATCACTTCCTTGAACTGAACTACAAGACAAGGGGACTAATGGGTTAAATACCTTTGTGACTAGCACTTGGCTTCAGTCACATGTATGGTAATTTACTAAGTGTCTGATTACATCAACAAAATATTTAATATTACTGATAATATGCTTCTGTCTTTTTAAGAAATAATACCAATATGTTTCTACTAAAAATTATAAAATTCTGTTCTTAATTTGAATCTTAAAAGCATCCACATTGTTTGGACCAATTTCTTATCAAAGGATACAAATTCAATAGCACAATATAGTCTTACTATTTTACCATAATACCTTCCAATAATTAGTTTATGGTACAGCATTGTATTCTTTGAATAATGTAGGCATAGGTTAAAGTGGTTACCATAGCTCCTGATTGAACTGTTACAGTGGTATATGAGATAATTAAATAAAATGAAATTACATTAATTGAAAGTGAAAGAGACATAAGATGGAGGGAAGAAGAGAGAGAACGAGGATGAAAGATGCAGGGTAAGACTAATGATTCTTCCTTTGGGCCAATGACAAAATAGGAATAGATTCCAGGGTTGATTTCTGAGGTTATTTGATCTATATATACCTGCAAAAACCAATGCTCAAAGGCTTCAGAACTTCAATCCAAGTGTCTGACCCAAGCATTTTGGAAGCCCTGCAAATTCAGGCCTGCTAGTGGTGATGAGATTGTAATTTTATTTGCTGAACTAGTACTGTTTTCTTTGGGAAATATAAGAAAGAAAAGCCAATGGATTTGTGGCATCTGTGAAGGAACTTTGCCTTGGAACACAGGGCTGTGGGCTGTAGGGAATGAATAGTGACTCTTCAAACTCATCTCTATTTTGAAGCTCAGAGTGTTACCTTATTGGAGACTGATATCCTGCTGATGTCATTCATTAAGGTGAGGTTATAGTAAACTAGAAAGAATTCTAATTCTACTCACTATTGTCAGAAGAAGAGGCCAGACACATAAGCATAGAGAGAAAAGAAGGTGGGTCACAAGACAGACAGATCACGGGTATTATAGAAGAAGGATGACCTTGCCCTGCCAGAGGTTAACAGAAGTTGAGGAGACAGTAGTGTGAAGCTTTCTTCATTACAGCCTCCACCGGGAGTCTGACCCTGAATTTAGAATTACTAGGCTTTACAACTGTGTAAGAATTAATTCATAATAATTTAAAAGGCAGAAAATATATTGTTATTTGTTATGAAAGCTCCATAAAATTATAACAATATAAGAATGTGCCTTTTTTCAATGATTATAGAATTAAAGAATTCTGGAATATGTGAGAATATATTATTATATATAATCCTAAAAATAAGTGCATTAATATCTCATTTTTAATGTAAAAATTTTGAACTGTTCTCTACACATATGAAAAACCAATAGTTTAAAACTGCCTTAACCTACTGTTAAAATTATTTATATTAATTATGTGTATATGTCTATGTCTGTGTCTATATTTGTGTCTCTGAGTGGGTATGTGAATGGAAGCACAGGTGCCTCTACCAGGCTTTTTCTTTTGGGCCACCAACCAGCTCCCAAATCATGACACAGAGACTTACTATTGGTT
The DNA here is from genome assembly GCF_007827085.1 of Peromyscus californicus insignis. Classification (NCBI taxonomy): domain Eukaryota; kingdom Metazoa; phylum Chordata; class Mammalia; order Rodentia; family Cricetidae; genus Peromyscus; species Peromyscus californicus. Next base: position 113,138,130 of record NW_026294606.1, read on the forward strand.
TGAATGCCTGGCCTAGCTTAAGCATGTCTCTGGCTACTTCTTTTGACTAAAATTAACCTGTTTCTCTTTATCTACTTTTTTTCCAGAGGGCTTTTTAATCTTTTTTTTTTTTTTTTACTTTTTTGCTGTCTCTATCTCTGGGTGGCTGATGGTTGCCTGGCTTCTGGCCCCTGGCATCTCCCTCATTCCCTCCTCCTCCTTCTTCTTTTTCCTCATAAGTCTAGATTTTTCTTCCTGCATATTCTCCCTCCCTGGCAGTCCTGAATATCCTTTTTTCTGCCTAGGTATTGGCTGTTCAGCTTTTCATTAGACCAGTCAGGTGTGTTAGGTAGCCAAGTTGAAGCAAATGTATCACATCTTTTCACAATTAAACAAATACAGCATAAGCAAAAGTGACACATCTTTACACTGTTAAAATAAGGTTCTACAGTCTAAACAAACACATCTTTGCCCAGTTAAAATAATATTCCACAAGAGATGCCATGGATTTTACTTTCATGACTATTTCTAAGATATATGTGTGTATATATGCATGAGTACATTTGTGTGGTTCTGTTGATGGACTCTGGAGTTTCAGTAATGTTAGACAATTGTTTTATAATTGCTTTACTTTTCAAAATTACATTTTGAGGCAGACTCTTTCTAAATTTCCCAGGCTCACCTATAACATACAATGCTATTTATTTGGCTTCCAGAGTAATTGAGGTTCTAGAATTTCATCAACATGCCTACCTCTAAGGTATGTTTTGTACTTTGGATTTCCCTTTTAAACTAGTATCTGAGAAAAGGTCACACGTTTAATTTGCTTGTTACATTTCATTAGTTTTGTGTATTACACAATCAAGAATAAAAATGCTGTCATTTTTCTTGACTGGTTGTTTATCATGACATATTTTTGACAATTTCACGTATGCCATCAGTGTATTGCTCATTAGTTTCTCTTCTTCCCCCTTTACCTCTGCTGATCCCCATTTCTGTAACAGCTATTCTCCCTTGTACCTCCATGACTTTCTTATGAAGATCTTGCACACACTGCCTATGTGTTCATGATTTCAATAGACAAGCTATAGAATGGCATATTGTCATTTCCTGTCTCAATCCTCTAGACTTAAGAATTATTTTGGCACCAGAAGTATTTTGCATAGCACTCTTCAAATTTAGGGAGAAATTTTCATTTTTTCACAATAACACAATGCATGGTTTATAATATGATTCAAATGGAGTTTGGAAAGAGATATATTAACTTTAATGGCATGGATTTTACCAAACAAATTAGAGGCATTTGAAAAATTATTTGTTGGGTAAATAGATGTTAAAAACCTGTGAATTTTGTCACATTCATTGAGTGCTAATTCCCTTAGAAGTTTTGTGTTCTAATTTGGCAGGATTTGTATTGTTGATCATGTTCTTTGTGTGCTAGGCCCCATTGTAGCACTTCGAACAAAGTAGTAATGCACTAGAATCTGTCCTTGCTTCGTAGATGTTATAATTCTTCCTGAGCACCTAATAGTTGACGGTAGAATGAAGCTTTTGAAAATGTTTACATTTACACTACAGAAATTCATATAATGATTTCCTCTTTTGAGCTTCTGGACTTCAGAATTCTTCTTACACAAAATGTTTGTGATACGGTCAAAGTTAAGATTGGTAAGTAGAAAATGAAATTTTAGAGTTACATAACTTTCCAATTAACCACATTAATCCTCTGATTTAAAATTTGTCCCCAAGCTTATAAAGTGCCATACTATTGAGCGCACAGATCCTTCAACAGAGATAGAAATTGTGTTCAGATTTATAAAGTGAGTTAATGACTTGCTTCTGCTCTCTATTTCATTGATATTTTCTTATACTCTCTGTGTGTGTGCATGTGCATACTCATTATTATCTGTTTATATATGTTTGTGATGGGAGCTCAAATATTTTGAGGTGGTTTTTAAAGATGGGCATTGCTTACTTCATGTCCTGAAACTGGAAAAATTATTAGTCATATTATTCTTAAATTGTGAGATCAGGAAAATAACTAATGGCCTATATGGTAGATTCATTAGCAATGTCCTCTTATTATTGATTATCCTTTAGAGTTCAGCCGTGTCCATGAAACTTGCTCTTAGGTACTAAGTGGATGCAGGCAAATGGAAAATATATAGCAATGTATCTATTAAATATAATTACTGGCTAATCATAAATCATTGGCAAAGTCTTTAGAGCTCTATAGAGGTACATTTTACTAGTCTTATTTTACATCTCAGGAAACTGAGGCAGAGTAGAGAAATAGAATTGTTACGGTTATACTAACAGATTGTATCACAAGCAGGAGAATAATAAAAAATGCCCATTTACTAAACCAGAAAAGTGTCCATTTTGCATTATTGAAAGTCAATTATAAAGATGGTTCAATGAATAAAGATACTTGATACTAAGCTAACAACTTAAGTTTGGTCCCTAGGACTGACATACTAGGAGGAGAGAAAACCTTCTCCCACATGGTGTCTTTTAACTCCACAAGTACTCAGTGCCATGCATGTTTACACACACACACACACACACACACACACACACACACACACACACACACAAACACTAATTTTTTTTAAAAAAACTGTTATATTTTACATCTTGCATCTCAATCCTAATGTCCTTTTCTGTACATATTTTTCTTAGTGATACTATTATTAGATTACATATCTGAGAATGATGGACCAAAGACTATATTTTTCCATCAGCAAATCAGAAAATTTTTATATTTTAAATTTATAATGGATAGTGATATATAAATGTAGATAAAGATATAGCATATTTGTTGTTTTAATATATGCAAAGTCAATAATTTTACCTCTATATATACCAGTTGTATTTGATTGGTGAATGTACTTATTTGGTGCTTTAGTTGGAATTTCTTTTGCTGTGAAAGACACCATGACCGTAGAAACTCTAGAAAGCATTTGATTGTGGCTAGCTTATATTTCAGAGGTTTAGCCCATTTTACCATTGTGGGGAGCATGGCCCCATGTAGGCAGGATGGTACTGGAGAGGTTGGCTGAGAGTTCTACATCTGGGTCATTAGGCAGAAAAAAGAGCAAGGGAGTCACTGGACCTGGCTAGAGCTTCTGTAAATACAAAGCCCACTCCCAGCGACACACTTCCTCTAAGGCCACACCTACTCCAAGGAGGCTACACCTTTTATTGGAGCCTATGAACCTACAGGGGCCATTTTCATTTTAATCAACACATTTGGTTTAACTGATGAGACGGTATTATGTAGAAATTTTAGGACAATTGCAATAAATTTATCTTCAACTCAAGCCACCATGCCCATGATTAATGTTTTCTCAAAACAACACATGCTAGAATACAGAAAGTATAAGTAACAAAGAATTCAATTGTAAAATTGGTTTGTTTAGGGGAAATTGTTAAGATATATTTATTTTTCTAACATCTTCCTAAAATTAAATGTTAATTAAGTTATCTGGAAAAATATAAAAACTCTTAAGTACCACAAAATATTTAGGAAAATAAATATAGAAAATATTATTAAACATGTATGAAAATTAATTGAATTATACAATCATGAACAATGTTCCAATTTCATTGATTTGCAGAATAAATTCTATTATGCAAGAGGAAATTGCTTTATTATTTAGCATACAAGAGGCAAGAATTATGAGAAGTGAAGAGTACATATAAAATGCGAAATTGTTTTTGAAACTTAAAGCTTTCCAACTCCAAATTTATTTTAATACAGAATCATTGAAAATAAATGCCATGATTTCAGGGTTGGCTGAAAATAAAATAGGTTTTTAATATCTGCCACCATAGTATTTTTGACAAATTGACAAAGACAGTCCAGTTAATTCAGTATCTAGAGTTTAAATTTTTAGAGAAGAAAATCCACTCGCATCTAAATAACTCCAAACCAGTAGACTACATCTTGAAATTATTTAATCTATTTTATAATTTATAAGTTGCTATGTGTCATATTTCATCAATTCTACTTGCGAGTTACACTCTGAAGATGCAAATGGAAAAGAATGAAGGATGGATGCAAGTTCTTAAAATGCTTGAACATAATTATTTTGATTTAGATGTTGAATAAAATTTATACACATCTTAAGCAGGTGTCAGTCTCAATGAAGCCCTCAATGAAAAGCTAGGTTTTATTATTAGATATCAATGAATGACATAAGCATCCTCAATTTTTTTTGTTTTGGCAAGAGATGTGATTTAGCATGAAGATAATCTAACATATATAATGTAATCACTTGCTCAATATGCTATTTAGGTGCAATTTCTTTCATTAATGTAGGGACAATGCCCAGTACATATTTTATAAGCAGATAAGCTAGAGTATTTTTCTTTTTAAAATTACTTCATTATTTTAAACTTTGTGTATATGTGTGTGGTGTATGCATATGACTGCAGGTCTCTGCAGAGGCCAGAGGTGTTAGATTTCCCTCGATCTGAAATTATAAATGGTTATGAGCTACCTGCTGTGGTTCTGGGAATCAAACTCAAGTCTTTTTTTTCTCTTACCTGCTTAGTCATCTTTCCAGTCACTGAATACTTATTGATTCAATAAATTTCTATTTACATTGTCCGGATACATGTTCTAGTAAAATTCATGCCTAAGAATTAATAAAATTCCTCTTGAAAAGTAGTTGTTGAGATAAATAGATCAGTGTACCTAAGCAATCATAGCATTATTGGTCCAAAAATATGCATTGATGAAGAGTTGTTTCTTTGCTGTAGAATTTCTAGGGAAGGTGGCCGGTTAGAAGTTGCATCTGTGTGACCCATCTGAGGAGAAGAGCCAAGCTCTAAAAGAAGAGATTATTCTATGAAATTAAGATGTGAAGAAATTTCTCCATTGAGAAACAACCATCAACTGCATTTCATACATTGTGCTGATCATACAAGAAGTTCCCAGAGAGGAGCTTTTCATTTCTGGGAGTGGGAATATTTAGCACAGCAAACTGGAGGGAAACTGTTTGGCTACAGAGATGTAACCATAGGCTGGAGAATCATGGTCGTAGAGGTACCTGGATCCATGTCAGCAGTGGAGATTTCAGTTGAAGGGATGAGGAAGCCTGAACGTGAGATTCTCCAAGAGCAATCTAGAGTGAGTAGCCTGAAAATGAACTGCCTTGTTATGGGGACAGCAAGGTGATGGGAAAATGTGAAGGACATGTTGCACTCTTGCAGATGGGTGTGAGTATTCTCAGAGGAGAACCACAAAACAGTAGAAAAATAGTAAGCTCTGAAAATCCAGGCAAAGAGGTAAATACAAGTGCCAGGACCATCTATTCTCCTTCACAGACTGGTCTGAGAAATTTGTATGAGGAGTACAATTCCAAGCATATAAGATACAGTCTATGAAATAGTGAAGTAAGGAGGAGAAAGATGATGGTCTCTGAATGTAGAACCACACAAGTTTTATTTTACAAGTTAATACTGCATCTGCTCCTAAATTATTTTGTCAATTACTGCAATAAGCTTTTCCCCCAATGACTAGGAGAAACACAAACACAAGTAAAGACCGCTCAACAGGAAAACTCAAAAAACAAAATAAACCTTAAGAGTGTGGGAAGAGAAAAAATTGACACCTCAATTAAAAAAGATGAAAACATCTCAAAAGATTCACACAAAATTCTAAGCAAACAGGTCATTATGAACCCTTCAGAAACTAATAACTCAACATACACAAAAATGAAGTAATATGTTTTACTTGTATTTTTAAAATAATTTATATGTGTGTGTATGTCTGTATGTAGGTTTGTGTACAAGAGTGCAGTGCTTACAGAGGTCAGAAGAGAGCACCCAATGCCCTGTGGTTGGAGGGATACACGTTTTTTGAGATGCTCAGTGTTGGTGCTGAGAACCAAACTCAGGCTTTCTGGAGAAACAACATGCATTCTTAACTAAAAAACATTTACCTAAACCAAGTCTTACTCTCAAAGAGGATAAATGACCACAGAGGTGACTAAAATAAATTGATGAAATACTTAGGACTTTGATAAGAAAATTAGCAAAGTAAGTGGAATGGTCAGCAGTTTAGATGATGAATCCAAATATGGAGTCAAAATTCAGGAAAGAAAGTATGGAAGTGTAGCGATCAGTTAACTGAATAAAAGACACAGTCAGTGGAAGCATTTCAGAAATAGAGGACAAAGTAAAGAAAATGCAGCCATATACTAAAGAAAAAATATAACACTAAGAATTCTAAGATGTATCTTGAAGAACCCACAGGAAAGAAGAAAGATGAGATAAAGTCTAAGAACATAGAAAATGTATTCGACACAGTTAAGGCATAGAGTTTCCCCTAAACCTAGAGAAAGAAATTTATATGCATAGAAAAGACAACAGAGGTGTAAAGAAGAGTTAGGCACTTCTAAATCAGAACACAGAACAAATGAGCAGTCCCAATTGAACTTTATGATGGCTCTTAGGTTTTTAACTAGGCCATCAGAGTTCTGGGAAGGAAATATATATTATCTTAAGATGAACACAATTATCTGGTCCTTTAGTCAGGTCCTTGTCTGGCTCAGCTGGATTAACTCTTAAGGGAGGAGATGGGGTTTGTCTCCATCTAAAGGTGGACTGCATTGTTTGCTACAACAGATACATTAGGAGATGGAGTCCTTTGGCTTATAGGCTGGACCTTCATTTCTATTCACTTCAACTTTCTGATTGCTGGTATAATGTGATAGCTGGCCTTCTGCTCCTGTTCCAATACCTGTTCTGCCATGGTGGAATATATCCCTTAAGCTGCACGGCAGAATAAACCCTCTCTTCTGGAAATTGCTTTTTGTATGCTCTTGTGCCACAGCAATGAGACAAGTAACTGTTACACGAGTCATCATTTCATACAAGTAAAAGCTTGGTTGACAAACTGGGTCTCATTGAGAACTAGTGCAGCTACATAGTTGGGACTCAAATCAGCTTTAACTTTTATAGTCTCCAGATAGATTTATAAAAAAAACATGTACAATCAGTTTCAACTTGTGGCTTTCAACCACCGATACAGAAATTGAATGTTTCATGGCCACAAAGAACGGCTTAAAATTACACAGGGGATGTGTGTGAATTCTTTGTTCTAAACTGCACTGGGCTCTCATAAGATTCTGTTAATATTTCCAACAGATATGAAAATAGTTTCAATGTTATAATTTACTGCAAATCTACACAGATGCATGCAGCCTACTAGTATACACTAGTATAAATACAGGCAAATTCATGCCAAAGTATCATACTTCATGCTATCAGTACAAGGATAGTGGATGATAATCAAGGCAATATTTAGAAAAAAGAATCAATGAATTATTGAAAGTCTGAGTCCTGAACTTTTTTCATTAGAAAATACAACCAAGAAGAATATATTTAATCAGATGGTAAGCTTCTGTTTTTAAACATTTATACATTTACTTTTATAATTCAACCAAAACTACATTTTAATGGGAAAGAAATTCCATTTCAAAATGGTTCTAAAATATTAATTAAAGAAGAACAATTATTATCTGAAAAGAATAACTATCAAAACTCAAGGATTAATAATTTGAAGTAGGTGTAACATGTTGAGATGAGTTTATGCAGGCAGGAAAGATGGCTCAGTGGGTGAAGGGCAAAGGCACTGACTATCAAGCCTGACAGCCAGAATTGAACCCCTCAGAATCATGTGCAGAAAGAAAGAAAGAAAAAAACACAGGTTGTTCTCTGACTTTCTCACATTTGTTGGGGCATTCATGACCAGTACACGCACGTGTACACACACACACACACACACACACACACACACACACACACACACACACAATAAGTGCAATAGAAATTGAAATCAAGTGCTGTGAAGATAGCTTAGAGGATATGGGCACTTATCACAAATACTGACAATCAGGATTCTGAGTTTTATCACTGAGACCCACAGAATTGATTCCCACCAAGGTGTTTACGGAAATCAATGGGTACACAATGACCTACAAGTGCTCACAAAAGGACATAAAATAACCAAATAATAAATATAATCATTTTGTAAAGAAAAAATCTAAGAATTGATATGAGACCCTTTGTACATTTGGAGGATTTTCATCAAAGAGCATTTGTATTGAAGCTGCATTGAAGATCAGGCCAGTCTCTGGTTTTTCTTGTAGTTCCCAGCTTGCCAATTTAGTTATCTTCATCTTGACAATGAGAAACTGGGGCAAAGAAAGGTTAAAAATGTCTACCATAGATCTTTGTGATACCATTTGAATGAAAGTTTTGTAGTCTCAAGTGATGAAAATGTTTTCACTACACACCATTTGCTCTCATCTCCTTCAGAAATCGCCTTGACTGCAGAGCAGCATTGAACTGAAGGTGACAGATGTCAATGTGTCAATACTGACACAACTATGAAAAGCATCTCACTGTAAGCTGTGCTGTTACTGCGCCTGCATTGTCTGCTTGACCTCGGCTGCCTTTGCCTCAGTCCTTCCGGGTCATCTGCTACTCAGTCCTTCTCCCTCACCTCTTGTGAGACTATTTTACCAAGAGAGAAGAATTATTTAGCCCACGACTGGGATGACAAAAGATTTGGTACCAGCATCAGTCAGCCTCTTGTGAAGGCTTTGTAGCTATGACATTATGAGGGTGTGATTAAACACAAAGCCATCACATGGTAAAACAGGAAGCCAGGGAAGAGTGGAAAAAGACAAGTTTGTTTTTGTAACAATTATCTCTTTCACTAGAATATTTGAGTCTCACAAAGACTGCATTAATCCCTTCTAGGACTGTACCCTCAAGGATTTAATCAACTGCCATCTTTGGTTGCACAAGGATCCTTTATAAAGAGCTAATTTAAGATAAAACTTTTATTTTTAATAATGATTACTAAGCCTTCTGCATAGATGTGAACCTTACATGGAAGGTAGCTATCCTAATGTTGATGAACAAGAATACGTGGGTTATATACTTTATTTTGAAAAAGAAATGACCCAAGATTATAAAATAAATGCAATTATGGTGATTTAAGAAATATTTACTTTATTAGGTTTCTAAGAAAAGGCATGATGAAAATTTAGAACTATGGAAAGCAAATAAATGGGTACCTTAAGGAGAACAAAGAATGGATGTCATATTGCATATTAATTACAATTAATTGGAAGCACTCCCCATGCAATAATATTAAACATCCATATACAGATGATTTAGCCTCAGTGACTTTAGCCAGTGGTTTTTTTCTAATGTAAACCAAGGCTTATCTGATAGGTTCATGTATACTGTAGCAAGGTTACAATGGAGGGTACACATAGACAAATACCTGGACTTATCTAGCTGTGCTGCTATCCGGTGTCCAAATTGTGAGCTCAATGGCCAGCAACACCTTTTCTATACCATTGGACCCTTCAGCAACTACTTGATAACTAACTGGCAACCTTCTCTTTTTTCTTCCCAGAAAAAGCAATGTCTATTTGATTTTTTTACTTCATTTATTTTTTAATCATTAATTTTTCTTATTTCATCTTTACTTTGCTTTTCATATTGAGAATAAAACATATTCTGGGTATCAGTTTGTCCTTCTGGCCTGAAGAGCCACAGTCAGCATCAACACTCAAAACTTAAAGAACATCTAATTCTCTGTATAGAATATGCTATAACAATGTATCAACAGAACAGGAAATTATATATGGGTTAATAAAAGAAAAGAACACAAGAGAAAGTTGTTCCTTAAAGATTCCATGGTTTAGAAACTTTTCATGCATACTAAGAAGTAAAGAAAAAGACCAAATCTTCCTTAATGCCAGCTGGTCAATGCACGAATCTTCATTTTGAAGGGGAGAAAATAGAGTATAGAAAGAACTATACATTACTAGCCATCAGCCTTAGATCAGCCCTTTTAATTCAAGAAGAATAGGGAGAAAAAAGACACAGTTTAGAGGCAGTAATTTCAAAGATGAGCATATGCCTAGATTCAGTATATAACATAAAGTAAGATACTTTAATTTAATTTTGAATATTTTATTTATATCATTTAATACCTCTCTCTGCTCAGTGAAACACGTCCCTTGTTCTGCCTATTTTCTCTCAAGTTTATTATGTCTTATTATATACATAAATACAGATATATAAATATAGATAAATACAACCAGTTATACCTGTATTTGAGGCTGAGATTTTGGATTGTGTAATCAGGGGGCTCGTCCCTGGAAAGAACTGATTCTCCTCTCAGCAGTAATTACTAGCCTGTAGGTTTTTATCTAAGGGTGAAGTGGTCTATGAAGATTTCATTCATCCAAGTTGAAAGGTCAGCTGGTTGTCATTGTTCAGGTCACACACACACACACACACACACACACACACACACACACACACACGGGTGGTAGAATCACAAGATGGAAGCAGAAGTATCACTCTTTGGGAATATGTATTTCCTGTCCTTGAAAATATTAGACCTTCAGTAAGAATTTCTATGAGGTTAGTGCTTCTACCACAGGCTAAAGACTGTCTCATATCAATGTTCACTAAGATATTTAGACTCTGTACAAGTGCACTGGAAATTATATGCCTCTAAATATATGAAGTAATCTCACCCTGATTTTCCATAATGTAATTTTACATGGAGGTGGCTTTTTTACAGAGGATGTGAACTTAGTATAAGGTCACTAGAGTGAATATTAATCTAAGAGGATTTAATCCATAGTATATTCTTTTAATCCAAAAGGAAATTAAGAAATTGCTTGCAGAAGAAGCAGTCAAGACCACAACCCATCAAGCACATTTGTTCCAGCTGTTCAGAATGCTGTCAACGTATGCCTATCCCTTTCTGTCTCTTTAGTGAGTGCCCTCCTCCTAAGGAAGTTATCTTCAGCATCACACTGCTTGCCAAGCTGACAGCATCCTGTGAGGTGTGATGTGAAGGGCTGCCTATCCTGGTCCAGATAAGGATATCTGAGTCATTTGGATTCCAGAATTTTTGTTGAAGTGATCAGTAATTCTGGTTAGGCCTCAGTTGTAACACTTCTCCCTTTTCATTTCATGTGTTTTGATCTCAGGATTTCTCAAATCCTTAGTTCATGCATGCTAATTTCTGAAGAAGACCAGTGTTCATATCAAATTCATTGTTTGTGTGTAAATCTTAAATGACACAATGCAGCAAACTATTTAGCGTATTTGGGAGAGCTAATAGTAATTGCTGAGATGCACAGCTCTAAAGATTATGGTACTAACTTGGTGTAGTAGAGAACGTCTGTAACCTTAGCACTTGAGAAGTTCTGGTAGGAGCATTGCCTTGAATTTGAGGCCATTTTAAGATACATAGTGAAATGTGTCTCAAAGAAACAGAAAAAAAAGAGGTATTAATCATAGGAATTTCCTTGTATGTGAATGAGTATGGGTCACAAAGAAAAACCATCATAGACCACTCAGTAATGGGCACATTTCAAAATATATTGTTTACATCATCTCAGGTGGATATTGCTCTCTTTTGCATTGCCTCCCGTGTAATCTAAGCTGTGTGTGTGTGTGTGTGTGTGTGTGTGTGTGTGTGTGTGCATGTGTGGGTGCTTTTGCTTGTATATGTACTGTTGAATGGTTTTTGCAGATTTTGACTGACGAATTTCACATTAAACATTTTAGGAAAATCTTAATAACTTGTCTGAAAACTCAGCTTAAAATATATCTATTCAACAAAACTGTAAGTAAAAAAAAAAGTTGTATGAGGTATAGATAATAGTGATGGCATTTTTCTTATTTCAAAATGCCGCATAAGAAGAACTCTAGATAAGATTGCAATACACGCCATTGCTCTTTCTGGTCCCGCTAGTGTCACTGCAGAAAATTCACACTACTTGACACTAGGAATATTATGCAGATTGATGCTTCTGATCTTCCTATAATTTCAGGACAGACATGATGCTTATGTCATAACTGAAACAGCACATTCATTTTAGTTTACTGAAACAGACAAATGGTAACATTCTCTAATACCAAAGCTGTTTATTTCCTAAATATTGTTTTTGCTTTCTGGGTGGAAGGTAGTGCCTATTCTTGTACACAGGGCCTATGCAATAACTGAGATGATGATGTTGCAAAGTTATTTTCTCTTATAACCGAGCAACCAATGATCATCATGTATCTATTCCTTGTAGGAGAGGTCCTCTGAATTCCTCCAAGTCAGAACTCATACTTCACATTTTCTTTCCATTACTTTTATTTTCCCTCAGTATGTTGAAAGCTGTTTTCCATTGAAAACTTAAATCTGTTCTGTTCAATAAATTTGGAAGCATAGGAATATTTGAGACAAGGTGCTAACTATGGGGATATCTCTTCATTTATTGTTGCTGGTGTTAGACTGAGTTAATGACAGAAAGAATCACCATACTGCTCTTGAGTTTTGATCAGGTTGGAAGAGCAAGCAGACTTGATCAAGAGAGAAGGAAAACTCATCCATTGTGCAGCTCCATTACTCTCCTTTGACTGCTTGCATTTACCCTTCCATGCAATTATTGTGTTCATGACTTCCAGCATGCAGGTGAACCATCTTCTTAAGGAACACGTAGAAGAGTTATGTTTGTGATTAATCAGAATCTAACCTGTGGCCAGCAACTATTTGTTGCCATTTCTCAATCCCACTGTTGACTTTGCATTCCCTTTCCCCTTAGTTAGTACCATTGCTGGGCTCAGTAGCTTGTCTTAGTGTCAGGACCACACTGGAGACCTGAATAAATAGTTACCAAAGTGATGCAGCAGGATAATTTGCACTGGGAAGATCCATAGCAACCATGAAAAAGAACTTTAATGTACTTTAATCATATACTAAACAACTTTGAATGGATGCAATTATCATATGCATTTTTGAACACTGAATAAAGTAGATTACTCTCCATAGTATGTGTGTGGGTCCCATGCAATCAATTAAAGGGCTGAGTGGAAAAAAACACCACTCTCTGAGAGTAAAGAAAATGACCCAACAGACTGCCTTTGAAAATCATCTCACCTGCTCTTCTGGGTCTTGATGATACTCAGTCCACTGTAGGTTTTAAATTTTCCACTATTCATAATCATGCAAGTTGTCTAATACTCATATTGGTCCTGACTCTCTGAATAAGTCTTGCTAACCTAAGTGGGATCATGCTCTAGGCTTATCTGTTCTGTTCTGTAGTATTGTTGCCTGTGTCAGAAATGAAGAGGTCAATGTAACCACAAACTAGTGAGAGAAAGAAAATGAGGAAGAGATGGTATCTTATGGAAGGTGATAAATCCTAAGCTAACCACATTAAAGAAGAGAGAGATATCTTCATTTTAATAGGGGAAAAGAATTACTTAACATAGGACTGAATGATGTCTTAATTAAAACCTATGACACATTTGAACCTTGGGTATTTATTTTCTTCAGTTGATAGAGAACTCATGGAACCCTGTGGTCGCTGTGCAGTAACAACAAAAACTTTTTCTGTGTTTAATATATTTAAAGAAACAATAGGACATAAACCTGAAGTTGTGTTTCACTTATTGTCTTCAAGTTTATTTCTCTTTGTTTACAGGAGATAATTATCAGGGTGTAGATGAAGATGTTGAAGTGTGGTGAGGTGCAGAATTTGTTACTGGTTGACTCTGTAGGCAGAGGCATCACTAAGGGAGAAGCTTTGAAATGGTGAATCCAAGCCTCTCAGTGTTGATGTTTGAAGTACATGTAGAATACAAAGGTGGAAGTACCAATCAGCAAAGGATAAACAAGAGTCAAGTAACTCCATAGTACACTTTTCCAAACAGAATTTTACAAATGTATACCCTTTCATCTTCTTAGCAACAATTCAGAACTATTTTTATTGCTCTTTACTCTTTACTTACTTACTCTTTATTTACTCTTTACTTCCATTTATTGATGTACCTAAAAAATAAAGCACCAAGAATGGCTTAAGGAAGAATTTTGTTACTGTTGGTCATGCTAATTTTTTACTTTTCCTCATGCCTTTTTTTTTTTAGTAAAAGTTTCTGTAGTTGTGACAGAAACTATCTTAGAAACAAGTAAATGTAAATAAATGACCTATTATTAAATGACCTAATAAGTAATGAACAAGTAATACCAATTTCTATTCACTGGGACTAGGAACAGAAGGAGAAAATCATCACAAAATTAGCATTTATTTATATTTTAATTTCTCTGTTTACATTACTATGACTTGATCAGCTCATTGCTTTACTTTATCTACGAAAATAGAAAGCAGCAATTAATGAATGTTTACTCTTTCTGTTTTGAAGTGGGTTTGTAAGCGGGTCAGTGACTGACAAATTGTTTTCACTGTATCTATAATGATTACCTTTTTTTTTTCTCAAAGATTTGTTTTCATCCATACTTTAAAATGTGTTCTGAATATTTCTGTGTAAAACTGCTCTTTTAAACTTTTAGCATCTTTATTGAGGTGCAAATGTATGCAATATTCAAGGAATACAGTTTTTCTATACATCCACTTCTAAGCTCATATAATGAACATGTCAATCATTCTAAGTATTTCCTGATATCTCTTTGTTCTCGTCTACCTCTGTTCCTACAATTACGGGTTTTAATTCTTCTACTTGTTTTCTATCATAATGGAGATTGTATAAAACCTAAGATTTAAGTATAAAACTTAAGTATAAGGCAGCTGGAGAGATGGCTCAGTGGTTAAGAATACTGGTTACTCTTTGCAGAGGACCTGAATTCAGTTCCCAATAACCACATAGTGGATCACAACTGTCTGTAATTCGACTTGGGGGATTTGACACCCTCTTCTGATGTCAAGTGCCTTGTCCCTGGCCAGCATAAGGTGCACACTTCGCTAAATTATTGTTGTTGCTGTTTGTTTGTTAATATAAATTTTTTATTAAGAAAAAATTTCCATTCATTTTACACACCAATCAAATATCCCCCTCTTCCCTCCTCCCACCCTCCCAGCTTCCCCATCCCAGAAGATTTTTTTAAAAAAGAAAGAAAATTATAAATAAAAACAGCTCCAGAGAAAATTGAATTCCTAGACCTATCAGCTCTTTCTGCCATCATAAAATGTGCTTGTTAGGGAATGAGATCTTGAGATTGAGAATGGCATACACAAATCCATAAAATCGATGTATTCAAAGTTCATGATCTCCAGATTTACCAGGTCTCTCTGGAGCTGCAGAAGTCATTTTGCCTGAATTATAGAAGCCTGCACACTCTGGCCTGTGCTTAAAGATTAAGAAGCACCTTCTGCCATATAAGGTGACATGCTTTCCCAAAGGATGTACCCTTGTCATTTTTCCTGGCTACCAGACAGATAGCTAAACTCAAATGTCAACATTACTGTGGTAGGAAGGCACTATTTCTGCAGGACCCAAAGAAGCTTAATGATCAATCAACATATTTTGCCTAGAGGTTGAAAAATAGGCACAGAAATGGATTTGAGGTTTCCAGGTAAGGGAAAGATGTCTTCCTGGGAAGATTCTCCAAGAAAGCAAAAGTCAACACACAGCAAATACACTCAAATAATATATTAAAATGTTGCCAAGATGACTATTGTTAGCATACAGGAAATGATTTCCTGAAATATCTGTGGAAGCATGAGAAAATAAGAAAAATAAAAGTAAAATAAAAAATTCAGAGAAATGCATTACTATAGATTGAAATTTGCATAAAATAGGACATACCATTAGATTCCTGAAAGAAAGTGTTAGAAGGCACCTTGCTGATGTGATAAGGAACAGACTGCAGATGACAGAATCAGCATCTTTGGGGGGCCAGGGAGTATGCTTTTCTCCTGTACTGCTTGGGAATTAAAGTTGCTATTCGAGACCTGTCATGATTTACCTGACTACTTGGCAAAATCCCAGTTACAACGTTATCAAGCATGCAGTAAATTCCTCATGACAACCAGAAGGACCAGATCCAAACTAGTCACTAAGATGTTTAATAGAGAGCAGTGTCTCTCTAGGGGAAAATCTGATAGAAATGTGAAAAGAAGGCTACCTAACATATAGAGTCAAAAGCAATCAGGTTCAGATTATCAGGGGTCTAACAGCTCTCTCCCCAGTGGAAGTCATGGTTCCTTACCCAAATTTCAAATAAGAGACTTCTATGAGGAAAAACCTTGAGCATCATTCTCCCCTACTCCTTCATTTCCACCTCTTGTTTCAGTCTACTTTTCTCCCACCCACTGGCACACCATTCTGCTTTCCCTCAGGTCAGATTTTCACCTGTCTTATCCCAAGTGTCACATTTCTTCCTGTTCTATGCCTATGTAGAACTCAGCAACTTTGCCTGCAATTTATGTGCAATTACCCACGGACATTCATGGGTTTCCTGCCCATCATTATCCCCCATATTTTAATTACTGCTACCCATCCTAACTTATTGATAATGGCCTCAGCCTCAGGGTGCTTTCCATTAAAATTTTATCAGATATTTTAGCCGTATGTCTAACACCCCCTTGTTGCTTCTCAACAGTTTTTCTTTACATATCAAATACTTTTGTAGCATTTGAAGAAACACGTACTGAATAGCATTTTAGAAAAAAAGCTCTGGAATTTACCGTATTTTATAAAATCATTGAACTTACTTTTATAAGTAAATGTAACTGAGTAAACGCAGTCTGTTACACATTAATTTGCACAAACATTCAAACTTCCTTGCTCCTAGACAATTAGAATAATTAAGAGTACAAAAATA
Organism: Peromyscus californicus insignis; assembly: GCF_007827085.1. NCBI lineage: Eukaryota > Metazoa > Chordata > Mammalia > Rodentia > Cricetidae > Peromyscus > Peromyscus californicus. Next base: position 113,154,778 of record NW_026294606.1, read on the forward strand.
GAAGGAAGAACAAAGTTGTTACTTCACAACATACAGTGTCCAACGCTAACAACAAGTAACCATGCAGCTCCCGGCAAAGTGATTTGCACAGAAACATCATAGAGTTTTATTGCACTTAGAGATAATCACCTAGTGTTGTCATTGCTACTCGTGAAGATTTCCCATGGTACTTAACAGCCAAAGGAAGAACAGTACTTTAGATCTTATACTGGTACAGTTTTACAGGGTGATGGGCATATGAAAGTAACTTCTCTGTGGGTATAGGTAGCCTTGTAGGGTTATCTAGGAAAACTGTAGTCAGCTAAAGGAAAATATCTATGGAAAATGTATCATAGTTGGAATCAATAAAATAGTTCAGGTTGTGAACTAGAATTTTCCCTGAGTATCTATGAATGGATTTGCCCTTAGACCGCTGAGATTTGAGTACCAAATCCATAAATGCCCGTCTTAATATCAAATGGCATAATATTTGCATATAACCTACATAAATCTCCCTGTAGGTTCTACAAGCTCTCTAGATTGCATATATAATACAATGTAAACGATATCCAAATAAATTTTATCTTGTATTCTTGTAAATGATAAGAAAATGAAGTGTCTATATATTAAGTACAGCATTAAATTTTTTCCTGAATATTTTTAATACAAGGTGGTTCAATCCACATATGGAGCACTAGCAGATAAGGAAGGTTGACTATAGAGTTTTAAATTTAAGGATAAGTTCTGGAAATACTCAATGAATCTACAAGGCTCCTACCCCAACTTCTTTGCCAATAATTCAGCCACTTATGCACAGAAACCAAACAGTGGTAGTGCAGTTAATTATTTGGCTTTAAATTATGTCAATAAGAAGCATAGGTGAGCACTATTGTGAAAAAAAACTATATTACTTTAGGGTTACATGATTAACATGACAGGTGGGAAAGGAGTCATCAGGCATTAGCATTTTTCCCCTTGTAGTCATTCAAAGATGGACTCAACAAGTTAATGCAGTATCTGAATGTTCTATAAAGAATTTTGCATTCAGGCAATATTCTTAATCACAATCACCTATCCAATAATAGAGTGTAAGAAAAGGAGCTGTATACAGTTGTAATTTAACTAGTCTCAAGAAAATCTGAAACCTATGCTGCTTTCCCAGTCTTCTGTATCTAATATCAATTTCACCTATTCGTGTTCAGCCTTAAGAACAAAATTGTGGTTGTGAACACTCTGAGAGAAAACAGCCATGGTCTCAATACCAACACTGATGAGTAACATTATGTCTGTGTAACAAATAGTATCATGGCTGCTCGATAAATGATGTATTCTAGTCTCAAGTATGTGAACATAATAAGCAATAACTATTCAAAACCACAGTTTCATCAAAAGGGTGAGAGAAACAACTGGGAACCACACGTCACCCAGGTGTATGAAACTCTGAATAATCTTTGTGTGAATAAAATAATAAAAGTGCATGTGGGTGGGTTTGATTTATTATACACTCCCACTTAAGACCTTGTTGTAACATATGAATCTAGCAATTAGATTAGTCATGCATTATAGGATATATATATATATATATATATATATATATATATATATATTCCTTTCATAAAATCTCAATCTTATTGCTATTACTATCTCATGTAAGTCAGCCAAAGGAGATTGCAATCATTTTTAATAAAAATACTTACATTACTGTCCCACAAGAGATTTGGTGCTATTTATGACTCTTTAGATATAGACAGAAGATTGCTGCTTACCTTTAGTTTCTGTGATTTCTACAAACATTAAGCTCAATTAAATCTTGTATTGTAGCACTGGACAAATGACCCAACAGGCAAAAGCATGTTGAAGTGAATCAAAATGAATGTATGCATCATAACGTCTTCCTGTGTATTTTGTCTAGTGATTAATAACACCACATTTTAAGTTAGAAATCCTTGCTGCACCAACACACACAAGATAACATCGTCTGTTTGCTTTGTGCTTGTTTGAAACAGAGCCTCATTTTGTAGCCTGACTGGCTCAGAACTCACTATGTAGTCAAGGCTGGCCTTGAATTCATAGAGCTTCGCATGCCTCATCCTCCTTAATGCTGCAATTAGAAGCATTCAATAACATCCTTGGCTATCAGATAACCTTGAAAATAACTTTGGAGAACAGCCATATAATAAACAGTTATGACACATTGATTGTAACTGTTTTTTACAGATGCCCCAGACATCTGATGATTATCATAAGCCAGAACATTTTTGTCCTGTAGTTACTCAAGGAACAACTTTGGAGACATGTACTTGTAAGTGAGTAAGTAAAAGAGATAAATCTATTTATCTAAATACTTCAAAGAATGATAAAAATCCACAATGCTCAATGGAGTCTTTCAAAAATAATGAGATATTTTAAGTCAATAAGTCAATATAGCGTATATGAAAATTTCCTAGGTCATACTCTAGCAGGCAGGATAAAATTTGTCATTTATGACAAACCTAAAAAAAAAATTAAAAAGTATATCCCAGAATAAACCCAATGAGGGATGCACAAGTTCTTTCTGAAAAAAAAAAAGTGTAAAACTTTAATGAGGGATGTAAAAGAAGACAAGTAAATGGGTATCTATTTCTAGTTCGTGAATAAGAAAATGCCAGGTAGTTAAAAATGACAATTCTACAAGTCAAACCATTTTTAATCCTTAAAATAATCCTCTGAGGTTGTCATTGCTATTGTTTAGTGTGTTTGTGTATACAAATTTATAAAGTCAAAGAGACAGAGAAAACTGAATAAAATAACATAAAATCTAAATGCTGGATTGCCAGATATCAAAGTATGTAGAAAAAAACAAAAAAAAAAATTACAGATGAAATAGCATCCAGAATCTGAAAAGAATATGGAGAAGGTAATTTTATTTTTAAAATCACAAATATTTATTACATATTACAAAATAATATTAAAATCAGTGATGAAAACATGGATTATTAAAATAATTGTCATTATTTTAAACTAAAAATAATATCTTGCCTATTGTTATATATTAAAATACATTTCAAATAGTCTAAATATTTTAAATGGTAAAAGTAAAATTAAACAAAATCTTTTCATAGTAAGCAAATATTTAACTGATGCTCAGTTTAATCATAATTTTGGTGGAAAAGTCAGTAATTTATTCTGCCTTATACATTTCAATGTATAAAGAACAAAATAAGAAGAAGCAGAACTCAATTAAACTGAAATTACAAATTAAGTAAATAGTAACCAAGCAAATGATACACATATGATGCATTATTATGAAGGTGTAATTCTATTTAACAAAGCAATTATAATTCTGTAGTTTAAAATGTTGAAAACTACACATGAAGGTTGTAAGCTTTGCGTGTTCCTTTCTCACATGTTTTAAACTTTGCAGCCGAGAAAGTTTCTCAGGCTTTAAGAATCCACAGATTAGAGTAATATAAAACAATTGTAACCACACATTTGGTGGCATAGGCCAAGACAGATTTCTAAAATCTTTCAGTCTGGAAATTTGAAATGGGTTTCATGGGGTAGTATTCAGGTGTTAGTGTAGTGGGTAACCATTGCAGCTTTGATGTGGAAGTTCCAACCCCCATTGAGGCTTCGGTAACTGTCACGCCTACAAGGTGGAGCCGAGAGAGGACCCTGAAGACCGGAGATCCAGATGGGCCGACTCTCTTGATTCCTGGACCCTGGACGCTGGAGGTAGACCGAGCAGAGTTCTCCAGAGAACACCGCCGGACTGCACTACACCTTTCCCAGACCCTGCAACCTATCCCTTCACTTATAAGTTACCTCACAAAATAAAGTTCCCTTTTAACTACATGGAGTGGCCTTAATAATTTCACCAATATGTCAGAGAAATGATTCTTTATGTAAGTTCTGAAAAACAGTTCATCTCTTGCCCCTTTTCAGGGAGCAAAAGTCACCTTGTTTCTTTGGTTATGTGAACACGAAGGAAGTGGTCAAGGACTCTAACAACCAGTCTGTGTATCTCTCTCATTCTAACTTCTCTCCTTCAAGCTTCCTCCATTTTAAATGACATTGTCATTACACTCAAATCTTTCTGGTAGTCTAGGGAAATCCTGCCATATCCAGACTTTTACTCTGATATATCTGTAAGACTGTTTTTGGTATATAAGATAATACCAATTAGAGGTCCAAGGATTAGGTTATGAACATCTTTGGAGGGGTTAAGTTTTTCTCTTACCACTTCCTGTATGTCTAGGATATCTTTATCCACCCCTCCTCCATCTCATCTGTGTGTGCACGCATGTGTGGTGTATGTTTCAGTCTTTTACTGTCCCCAAAGAACACAGAGCTTTTTAGTTCTATAACCCACAAAAAGGAATTCAAATGATTGTTTTTTTAAAAAAACACATACATTGAACTTGCAGAGTTTATCACCCTTATTATTGCCCATTCTGGTAACATATTTTATTCCTGTGAATGGGCAACATCAACAATCCACTGTTTAACTTGTTTATGTGAAATAAAGGAATCTAAACTATAAAGACTCTTAGCTTTCAGCTAAGGGCTGGAAACTTGAACCAGGACTCTCTGGCTTTATCGCTTGTTCTGACTGGAACGGCAGTGTAGGTAGAAAAGAGAGGTAATGTTCTCCACCCAGACACTAAAGGCACATTTAAAGTTGTATTCAATCCTGCTGGGTGTTGTGTGGAATGCTTTCTCTGCGATTTCTATGTTCACTTGCATTGTGGATAATTAAAACCCACATATAATATGGAATTCATTTACTCAGATGGTACTTACATAGCATCTCTTTTATATTAGATATAGTGTGAGGAGATGGCTTCCACAATAGAAGCAATATGAATGGGAAAATGTATAGTGATAAAAGATCAATTCTGAGCTCAAACAGGAAGATTTTGTTCCCCCAAGGAGCTTGAACTGGGTAGAGAAAATCATAGTCAGACTTTCTTTGGACTGCCAGCTACCAAATAATGACAGCGAGACTTAATATTAATTATTAAAGCTTGGCCTTGGCTTAGGGTTGTTCCAACTAACTCTTATAGCTTGAATTAACCTGTTTATATTAATCTAAGTTCTACCACGTGGCTCATTACCTTTCCTGAGTTAAGTACATCCAACTTCCTCTGTGTCTGGCTGGCAAATTCCCTGCACCCCAGATTCCTCTTAGAGTTCCTGTCTCTCTCTCTCTGGAAGTCCCACCTATCCTCTCCTGCCTAGATATTGGTCATTCAGCTCTTTATTAAACCAATCAGAGGATTATTTAGTGGGGAGGTAAAAGAGAAACACATCTTCATGCAATGTTATCAAATATCTTGCATCAGGAAATAAAATGAAGGGAAAATTTTTTATTTGGCTCCATAAACACAATCATTATGGTATGTAGCTTCCATCACTTCCCTAGGCCCCATTCAACATGATTAATATTTTTTAGGTTCCTTAATAGCACTGGTCTTAGCAGTCTATTTAGCATATTCACATGTATTTGTAAGATGCAGCTGTAATAGGAAGTATAAACTCTATTATTCATCATGATTTTTCCCTCCAACATTGTTTTTTTCTTGTACTTCTAATTTTACTGAATTATACCATTATCATTCTTTCTACATATATGAAGTTAATCTTCATACTTAATCCCTCTATCTATCCTCTCAACCAGCCAAGGTATGGCTGAGAAAAACGGGTCAGACCCATATTTAAATAATTCTAAAATGTATTAATGATGGGATCTTTTTTATTTTCTGTTATTTATCTATCTATCTATCTATCTATCTATCTTTATCACTCTGTGTGTGTGTGTGTGTGTGTGTGTGTGTGTGTGTGTGTGTGTGTGTGTGTGTGTGTGAAGCATAGACAACATGTAGAGATATCACAAAAAATAATACAATGTCTATCTCAGGGCTCTTTACCACCACTAGCATAAAAATTGAGCTCTAATAGAGTTCCATAAGTGGTAGCTTTATATAAACATTTCAGGTGCTCTGACAGGTAGGTATCCATGATGTTAAATAGCCTGACTCATTGTCCCATTGAAGAGCATTAGGTACATTCAATCAGAAGCCGAAGACCAAGGAGTCATTTGTCTGATCTGTATAGATCTGCCTCCCATGTAAATGCGCAGGTGGAAAAGGGAGAAGAGTGGTTATCAGAATGTCAAGTGAGAACACAGTGCCACCAACTCTTGTCAACTCTTGTTTGCTCTGCCACCAACTCTTGTCAATGTCTGTATTCAGTCTTCCAAATTCCTGTTGTCTCCCAGTGTTTCCACCTTGACACTTTTATGACTATTGTAATGTAACTTTTATTTTTTCTAAAGTTGTCACTAAATGTCACTAAATTACCTCTTACCTTAGAATGAACTTTTCAAAATGCATGCATAACCCCACCCCTTCTGCTATATAAAAGACATCAGTATTTTCCTGTTTTCAATGGTATAAATTTCAGAATCCTTAACATGCCCCATCCTTGGTACAATCTTTTGTTTCCTCATCCTACCTAAAACTACTCATTGCCCTTCAGTTTATCAGTCAGACCTCTTTCATTGTCACATTAACTTACTCTGTAAAAGTTCCTTTGAAAGCAGAATCCAGCAGCTTAATACATATAGAAACTGTACTTACACTTACTAAAGGAAGAAGGGAACAAACCAGTCTGCACCACCTTCCTTTAATTTTAGTTTTTGTGTTCCACAGAGTAAAATATCTTAGCCTAGCTGGTCTTAGAGATGCTCTTAAGGATATTTTCTTTATTAGTCAGGTTTTTTGTTGTTCAAATAGTTGAAACAAAAAAATGAAGGGACAATTTATTTCTGCTAATTTGTTTATATGATTCAGTTTGTGGTCAACTGGTTTATTAGACCTTAGAGGAGGGAGAGTATCATAGCAGTGGGACATATATGTCAAAAGAATGAGCTCATGGAAGCCAGCGGTAGAGGGGACAGCAACACAACAAAACTTTCCCATTGACACCCTTAGGCACCTCTTCTTAATGGTAGCCTTGTATAGTGATATTGTGGATCAATCAGTGGATCAATCTGTTGATTAGGTCAGGATCCAATCACTTCCCCAAACCACCTCGGGTTGTAACAAAGCCCATGTAATATGGGCCTTAACAAGACATTGGAAATTCACCACGGGCCCTCATTTTGTTCCTAAGAAAGTTTCTTTCTTCTTTATTTTAACACTTGTATCTGGGAAAAAAAATAAGTCAGTGATAATATCTCCCATGAGTCCTATTCTAATAACCCTCTCAACAGGTCTCACTGCTCCCAAAGGTGAAAACCTTCACAGAGATGTCTTACCTACATCCTGTTTTACAAGCAGGAATGAACTCGTCTAAACTAAAAACAAGCCATGAGGAAAAGGAAGTTTGCCTGAGTTATTGACAGATGGTCAGGAAGTGTTAGATGAGTACAGAAAAGTAGTCAGAAGACAACAAAAGCCTGATTGGGATACAAACCTGGTCAAGTATGTGGTTACAGCAGAGAAGGATATACTTTGCAGAGCTTTTGTGGCAAAGAAATAAATACCTCCGTGGTATTAATTTTTTAAGATTTTATCATCCTTGTAACTTGTTCTAGATGTTTATTGTCTTATAAGTGAATGATGATGAGGAGGAGGATGGAGATATGATTTGAAGACTGCGATTAGGACTTGAATAACCTGCTGTCAAACTTTCTTCAAAGTTTAACTGAAAAGCCAATGTCAATTCTTTTTCCAAATGTCTCATTTTAATTGCTTTCTTGAATCCTTCAGATAAAAAGGATTTCTATTTCTACTTTAGGCAACAGATTTATGGATATAATGAATAATTTTACCTTTCCAAATTTTACTCAGCTGAATATAAGCAGAAATTGAGAATTATAAAAAAATCAACTATCTAAATCTAGTATAAAGTTCTTCAGTAATTAAAAAATCAGTGATAGTTTTCTTATAGTACAGATATGTTTTTCAGTATGGTAGATGTGATTCAGAACTAGAAGTCAGTGTAAGCCTTCCACAGATAAATGAAAAATGGTCTAAACTGTGAAAACAGGCAAAGTACTGTGATACTGACAGAGATTTCCATGTGTCTTTTGTTTTACCATTCTTCTGAAAAATAACTTGAAATTATTTTAGTGATGATAAAAATACACATGATGACAGAAAATCCTTATCATCAAAGTTCTGGTTCTAACAAGCAAAATAGGAAAATATTAAATATTTGATGGTAATTGATTGATTAGCTGAGATACGTGCAGTCACCTGATAAGATTGTAAGAGACTTATGAAAGTATTTAAAAGTCTGTTTTTATAATTTTATACTTTTAAGATATTTAAAAGAGGTTAACATTTGTTACATAGTGACAAAAACTATATATTAATAGTAAATCTAGCAAGATTTCACCTGTATCACCACAAGTAGTTCAGAATATGTCTAAGTAAATAATATATGCATAGGTATGTCTATCTTCATTTGAGCATGTTGCTATAAATATACTTTGTCAATGACCTTATCAACTACTTAGAAAGATGATTATATTCGTTTCATCTTTATAAAATGAATGATGTGTAATGAATATGACCTTATAAGCAACTTAGAATGGAAGATATGTTAAAAGTTATGTATTTTATTTCATTAGAAATATCATTGATTCCACATTGATAAATGTTTTTAAATATCCTTATTATCTGCATGGAATGCTAAATATATTTTCATATTATAATATATTCTGGTTATTTGTTTTGAGTTTAATTTGTAATTACATTTATATTTTTCTGCATATGTGTGTTATTTAGAGCATAACTTGTAGTGATTACTTCTCTACTATCAACCATGTGGGATCTGGGGATCAAACTCAGGTCATCAGGTTTGGGGCCAAGTACTTTTATCTCCAGAGTCATCTTGTTTTTTATAAAGTCCTAATGGTTAATATATTAGTGATTTTAAAGGTGAAAACTGATAGGACATTTTGCAATTATTTAAAATAATAAATATATCATTTTCATTTAAAAATAATTATTTAAATAATATTTTCAGTTTTTTCAAAGTGTATAGCATTATTCCTTCATTTTATGTCTCAGAGTTGGCACAAATACTTTTGAGCGTACATGAATTTTTGAAAAGTTGAATTGTATGAAATGTTTCTAATGAATGACAGTATTTTTATTCCATTGGAGAATTCTTGAAGATAAAAGGTACCATTTTGCCATCAGAACTGTTATTGTCTACAAAGACTGTATTGTGGAAATGGATTAAAAAAATTCTTTGATATGTCTTTTCATATGTATACTTAAGAGAAAAAGACTGCACGTATTGGAAGTCTATTGCAGCTGCAGTGCTGACATCTCATAAAAAAGGGTAATCAGAATTATCTAAGTTAGAGTATTCAACTTGATATTCACTATGACAACAGAGGACAATGTCCTGTTCTACTTTTTAAATATTTTTCAGTCATAACATACTTAAAAAAATATTCATGCCTGGTCATGTGCTGTATTTTATGATGGTGGAATAAAGGGTTAAATACGAACTGTGTTCATGGAGGTCTAAGAAAGGCAGTGGGAGAAGTTGAATAAATACTTACTGTGCTTCCTTTTTTAACTTTCACTAGTACAGATCTGCCACAAGATTCCTCTAACTATCTTACCACTCTCACCATGAGAGGAACTGATCTATAAGTCAAGGGACTGGAAAGAGCTAGCTCTCTCTGTTTCTCTATCTGTCTTTCTGTGTGTGTGTTATCCCTGTCTCTCACACATATCCATATTTGATATGAGTCTGTTTATCTAATATGTATGTATAAATTTTAGGTGTACTTTATTGACAGAAGGACAAAGATCTCAAATAATTGAAGTTGTTTTGGAAAGTACTAACCAGGTTCTAGCCATTTACAACTTGATAATAATATCTGAGGATGTATTCCTGAATTAAAAATAATAAATGCGTATTCTAACTTAGAAAATTAGAACTCTAACTTTATAGCAATGATTATACTTAATTTACAAGTGAAGAAATAAAATCATTTAAAAATTGTTCCTCAAAGCCACATAATAACTGTGCAAAAGAATATTCCAAGGGAGATAGTTAATGTTTGAAACAAAAGCTATTTGCTTCTATATAGTATGTTGTCTTGTTATGCCAATCATTCTAGAGTTATAGTTTCCACTACATGGCTCTAAGACTTACACAGCTGTTATTTGTGACTAATAACAAGGTTCTAGTCCCTCCTCTTACTATATATACATAATAGGAAATGTGTTTGAAAATAATGTTTTTAGAAATTGGCTATATCATTACTAAAACAGGAAGGTTTATGATAGGTCGAAAATATTTTCTCTAAGGACCCTTTTCAAAATGATTAAATATTCTGTTGTAATTTCAGAAAGAGGTAGAAATCCAGAACAATTCTTTTTTACCCGGACTCTGATTATTGACTCCATTTTTATTCCAGGCCTTATATTGGAATATAATAAATCTGAAGCCTTAATGGTATATCTTGCCAAGATGACAAAAGAAAACTTAATAGTCCATGTCCTTATAGAATAATTTCATTCATTTTCTTAATTTAAAATTTTGGTACAATATATTAAATCATGTTTTCGCCCTCCAAACTTGTCTCAGGTCCTCAGCACTTCCATACCCACCCATATTCCTATCCTTTCCCTTTCTCAAGAACAATAACAACAAAAACAAAACACCAACAAGGCAAATAGAGTTGAAACAAAACAAAAATCTCACAAAACAAACAAAAAAAATCATGGAATTTGTTGTGTATTGACCTCCTACTCTAGGCTGTGTGGTTGCCATCGTATGTGATTGACATACCCAGTGACACTCCATTGTGAGGAGAATTGATTTCCTTTCCAAGCAGTATCAATTACAAATTTTAGTGTCTTGGTTAGTGGATGAATTTTGCGTTCACTTCCCCTCCCCAGTTCTGGGTTTTGTCTGCTCTGAACCTGTGCAGACTTTTGTCTATCAGTCCTGTTGCTCACGTCTTTTTGTTTCCTATTTCTATACAATATATTTTGATATGTATTTCCTTTTCTCCAATTCCTCCCAGAAAGGATACTGTTTGTAATTTAAAATTCCACTATTTCATTCATAGATACAAACCCATTTAACATATCATCAGATTGTTATATTCTTAGTTTATAAATAGCAATATCATATTGTTGAGTATAGGTCTCATACATTAAATATTTAAAATATGCAAGGAACTAGACTAAATGTCATGTATCCTCTTATATAATTGCCTCAATAAAGCAAGTGAGAAAAAATTATTTCAGGGACAAAAAGCCAGTAGCAGCCAATGTATACTACACAGAATGTTACAGATAATATGAAAACTTTCTAAAGAAAATGTGTTGACTTTTTTACATTAATAAATGCAACCAAAATATTCAATAACATGTCACTGTCAAGTAGTTTCAATAGCAACTAATAAGAGGGACGTTATTCTGAGTAAGTTTGAAATAGGCAAATACTTGTGGCAAACCTAGTTTAGGTCTGTGTAAACATTCTCATTCACAAATGGCTATCTCTAAGACTTCAAATGAAATGATAAATAAAAATTAAGTAATTGTCCCAATTGCTTTGTGTGAATCTTGGATAATGTTATTTCATATGGGCTAGGGACTTGAAATGCTACTTCTCCAGATTTGGTTCGCAAGTCTTTGACACTAACTCTGTCTTCGGATTCATCATGTTTTGTTCAAATCTTAGGTGGTCTATTAACAAAACACCCAGAGCCAGATATCAGGGTGAAAGCTGAAAGATCAGAGAAGCAGAGAAGCCAGCCACTAGTTCTTACCTCTATGAAATCTTCAGCCTAAAGAGAATGAGTTCATGTTTCCCCATCCTTTATAGACCTTCCTCTGCCCAGACATCACTTCCTGGGATTAAAGTCATGTGTGCTTCCCAGTACTGGGATTAAAGGTGTGTGCCACCACTGCCTGGCTCTTTTTCCATTGTGGCCTTGAACTCACAGAGGTCCAGACAGATCTCTGCCTCCAAAGTGATAGGATTAAGGGTGTGTGCCACCAATGCCTGACTTCTATGTCTATTCTAGTGGCTGGCTCTGTCCTCTGATCCTCAGGGAAGTTTATTAGGGTACACAATGTATCACCACAACCATGATCTTTTGTTGAAGTCTTGCTTATGTCTTTCATTAATTTCCTCCTCTGTCCTGGCCACAACTTACCCAACCTGATCCCTCATGTTTGCATTCTCCCACTCCACCCGCCACCCCCAGGTTACTCAGGAGATCAGGAGATCTCATCTGTTTCCCCTTCCCAGGTGGTTTCGGAGAAACCTGGTGCTAGAGAAACTCCTAGGAATCCACAAGGATGACCCCAGCTCAGACTCATAGCAATAGTGGAGAAGGTACCTAAACTGGCTTTTTCCTGTAATCAGATCAGTGACTACCCTAATCGTCATCAGAGAGCCTTCATCCAGTAACTGATGGGATCAGATACAGAGATCTACAGCAAACAACTGGGCCAAGCTCCTGGAGTCCAGTTCAAGAGAGGAAGGAGGGATTGTATGAGCAAGGGGGGGGGGGGTCAAGCACATGACAGCAGAACCCATAAAGACAGCTGACCTGAGCTAGAGGAGCTCAGAGACTCTAGACTGACAGCTAAGAAGCCTGCATGGGACAGACTTAGGCCCTCTGCATATGTGTGACAGTTGTATAGCATGGTCTGTTTGTGGGGATCCTAGCAGTGGGATCATGACCTGTCCCTGGTGCTTGAGCTGGCTTTTGGGAACCTATTCCCCATGCTGAGATGCTTGCTCCAGTCTTGATGCAGGGACAGGAGCTTAGTCTTGCCTCAACTTACTATGCCATGCTATGTTGACGCCCATGGCACCCCATTGCTTCTGAATGGAGAGAGACTGAATAGATAGGGGGTGTAGGGTAAATGGGAGGTGGGAGAGGTAACTGGAGGAGTGAAAGGAGGGGAAAATGTGGTAAGTATGTAAAATAAATGAAAGAAATTAATTTAAAAAAACTAAAAATTCAAAAGAAGAAAAAGAAAATGAAGTCTTGCTTATGTTCTGCTTACAGTACCTTGAACTTATTTCCCTTTTGATTTTAACTTTAAATTTCTTATAATACTCATTTTGCCCTTACTTTATTCTCAGCTGCTTTGACCCTACCACAATCTCTATTACCTTTTATACTGAAACAATACATCAAAAGGGCAAAGTATAAATTCATATGTTGTATTCATATATATTTGTGTGTGTGTGTGTGTGTGTGTGTGTGTGTGTGTGTATGTGTGTGTGTGTGTGTGTGTGTGCATACATTCTGTAGGAAGAAGAAAAACAATGCTGAAGTCTTTCTGGTCCATTCAGCTGTCTATATGCATTTCCTCTGTAATGATAATCTTCACCTAATATCAAACACTTGTGAAGTACAACCTTAAATTAGAATAGGTCAAGTCATCAAGAGATCAACTCTGTCAACAGTAGAATTTACTGAATTGAATATGAACCCATAGTTTTGACTCTTTTAATATATGGCATATCTCCATTCCTTTTTTTCTTAATAATTTATCTTTTTCAAAATCTGCTTATAATTCACAAAATCCTGCTTAATTATTTGTATAGTCAAATGTATTACTACAGTAATACAGACTGTATTACTATAGCTCTACTAACAATAGGAACCTACTTAAATGTAGTCTAATTCTTGCTAACAGAAGGTTAATTTGGGAAGTTTCACTACTATTTTACCAACACACACACACACACACACACACACACACACACACAGAGAGAGAGAGAGAGAGAGAGAGAGAGAGAGAGAGAGAGAGAGAGAGAGAGAGAGGAGAGACTATATACACATGCACAAAAATGTCATATCTGGCACCAGTTCTCAATGGACATCAGTTAAATTAGTATGTTTATTATTAAATATCGAAAGAGAAATCTTTTACAAATAAGGTAAATATAAAAATTTAGAAATAATTCCTCAAGGTTTTTTTTTAATTGACTTACTACTCTAAGTATTAACAAAAATTAAATTCTAGAACATTAAGAGAGGGGAAAAAAACTAAATTGAACTGCAGGTAATAAACTGACCACAATGAATCCCATATACATATATGGGTTCTCAATAATGTTAGCTAACATGACTACAGTCAATATGATCTAAAAATGTATTGAAAGTGTAAGTTCAATTAAAAATATTTGTTGCTGGATCCTAATTGTAGCATGAATCTCTAAAGGGTTTTACTAATAAAATCAAAACAAAGGCCAGTTATTGGGGTGAATGCTGGAAGATCAGAGAAGCAGAACAAGCCACATCCAACTTTTCCTTGCCAGTTCCTCAACTGATTTTGTTTCCTCAGACTGAAATCCTCTGTGTCCTCATCCGAATGGGTCTCAGCTGAACTGCTGTTCAAAAAACTAAAAGCTTAACCAGGCTAAAAAGCTTCTAGTTCCTGGTCTTCACGCCTTCTATACCTTTCTGCTTTCTCCCATCACTTTCTGGGATTAAATGCTCACTTCCTGGGATTAAAGGTGTGAGTCACCATGCCTGGCTGTTTCCAGTGTGGCTTTAAACTCACAGAGATCCAGAAGGATCTCTGCCTCCCAAGTGATAGGATTAAAGGCATGTGTGCCACCATTTTCTGGCCTCTATATCTAGTGGCTGGTCTGTTCTCTGACACCAGATCAGTTTATTAGGGTGCACAATATTTTGGGGAACACAATACCACCACATTTTCCCTTTTTTGTCTAAAATTTTAAAAAAGTTTATAACTAATACAAGAAAAACTATATCCAATAAATACAGTCAAGGATTACATTAACAATGTCTAGTCCATTAACATTTGACAGATTCAGACAAAAACTCCATTATATATATATATATATATATATATATATATATATATTAACAATGTCCAGTCCAGTAATATTTGATAAATTCAGACAAAAAAATTTTATTACTTATCTATTTAAAACAAGTAATTCCTTTTTAAAAGTAGGTTGAATAATTGACCTTTTTATCTAATCATATCCAAATTCTCTTTTTTTCTTTTCATAATAGATTCAATAATCTACCTTTTGTCATTTTTATATCTTCTCTTTTTTCTTTTTAGAGCAGATTCAATGATCTACCCATTTGTCCAATTATTTCTTTATCTTTTTTCTCAGAGTAGATTCAATGATCTACCTCAAATCTATATTCTTTTTTCTTTTTTTTAAACAAAAACTTTGAAACTAATCTCCTTGTTCAGCTTTTTCCTGATGATTAACAATTAACAACTTGTAACCAACCATCATAAACAATGACAATATCTATAATTTATTAAACAACCAAAACCTCCCATCCCATGTCTTGGGAATGTGGGCATTGTTTTCTTAAAATTACTTCCTGCTTTCTGGAGGTGAAGACATCTTTAGGGAATCCTGAAAAGAAAATTTTTGGGTTAATTGTCAAGTCCTGTATCATTTGTCCAATCTCTGCATAATTGCATAATGAGAAAGTGAAGGGCTTATCCCAAGTCCTTTCTTGAGTTGTATGTGAATCTGGATCATCTCAGCTAGCCATCTTGAAATTGTCCTGAGCAGTTTGTAGTCCAAAGTCGATCTTTTGGTGGTGTTAATCAGCTTAATGGCTTTACCATAGTCCATGTGGAATCATTGTTGTGGGGTCCTGTCATTCTTTTGAAGATTTCAAAGTTGCTGTTAGGTGTGGTCATGGTTCGCCACAGAATTTTTTTTTTTTTTGGTGGGGGGGTCTCCTCTGTGGTTTGGAGCAATCACAGTCTGATAAATGCCTGTTTCTTGGAACATGAATAGTAATCCCTAGAAGAGTAAATCTTCACAGCAATTTCTCCCCACCATTTGTCTTGTCAAACTTTTCCAAACTGACCTTTGCCGATGCTTTCTTGTAACATGATGGTCCGGGCAACTCTTCTCTGAACGACCAGCAGTAAACTCTTCATCCCAGGTAGCAGCATCACCGCGGTCATTAACATGATGAGAAGGATGCAGCAACGGGGAGCAGCAGCCACTGCCTCCATTTGTGGCTCAGTCCTGGCCAAAGCTTCTCCTTAACAAGCCTCCTAGGCAGGCCTCAAACTCGGGATCCTCCTGCCTCTGCCTCCTTCAGCAAATCCAATCATGTGCCACCACAGCCAGTAATGTGTAGCTCGGGTCTGAGCTGGGGCCTGCAAGGCCACAGGCAAGTAGCTTTTTCTTGAATTCATACTACGAAAGTTGGGCAACAAATGTAGATGTAACAGTCTTATTAAATAAGAAGCACAGAACCAAATGAGTTAAAAGCCCAAGAGGTCAGAGTAGTAACTAAGAGCTGATACTAAAAACCCTTTCTTACCCTTTGGTGCCACTGCCATCCTTCCCCTCATAAAGAGACCTACTTCCTGTGTATCTGTCTTTTTATTGACTTTCTGTTCTGCCTTCTCATTGATTGTAAACCCAACCACATGACCTCCTCATCACTGCCTGTCTATATAGGCCTCCAGGTCTTCTATGGTTGGTATTGAGATTAAAGGCTTGTGTCTCCATGTTGGCTGTATCCTTGAACACACAGAGATCTGCCTGTCATGTGATCTGGATTAAAGGTGTGTGACACCACCACCTGGCTTCTGCTATGGCTTGCTATTAGCTCTGACCCCCAGGCAACTTTATTTATTAACATACAAATAAAATCACATTTCAGTACAAATAAAATATCATCATACCTAATGGTTTCCTCAGGGGCAGAGGTGAGAAGGTGTGACTTCAAGAGCACAGACACCAGGAATCAGTTGAAGGCAAACACAAACTTGTTTATTTAATAATAGCGAAGGCCTTATATACCCTTCTCCCAGAACCAATTCTGTTTTGCAATCTGGTGGCATTGCGTGGTTGTCCCTCATTGGCTGGTCACAATTAGGAACTCTGACAGTGACCAGGAACTCTGACAGTGACAAGGAACTCTGACAACACTTTTTGCTAGGCCCTCAGGCAGACTCCAGTTTGGCTCATAAGGACGTACTAAGTTATGTGCATGCCTTGGTAACTGGTCTGAGCCAATTTCCTCAACCTTATGGGCCTGTCCTACTACATATCCACCCTTTTATTTTATTATGTGGGCACTCAGCAGGAGTTGGAGTTCTTTGCTCTGGCCTTGTTGACCCCATCTCAGGGGGGCTCAGTAAGTGGACTGTGTCTGTATTAGGTTAGCTTCCCAAACAATCTTTTACCCGTCATTGACTATCAGCCCTCGAAGAGCGTCCATCCCTGGGGAGTCACCCTGGTTGGGGAGGGTCAAGCAGTAGCCTTTTTAATTTCAGAAAGCCAGGCATGCATACACTCCTCTGGAGGACGATAATTTGGATGTCTAAGAGCCATTAACACCTGTAGAGTCACCTTAGTGGCTGCCCATATTTGCCAGATGTGCTGTGAGAGACACTTAAGAAGAGAAAGATTAAAGGCACCACCCCCGCCAATCAAAACATAAGTGAAAATCCAGGAGGGATTTTTATCTTTTTCTGTCATTCCAAACTTTTCAAAAAATAAAGAGTTAAAGGCCATAACCTCTGCTCTTGTCTGATTTAATTGGAAAATTTGAATGTTAGCTGTAATAGATAATATAGAAACTTAGCTGACTATGGGCTCTTAATATATTTAGCTAGCTCCAAGACTGCTAAACTAATATTCCTCATGTTAAAAGACATCATACAAAATGAGGAAAAGTGAGGTTCCACAAGTCTTCAGCCTTTAGAGGGGCAATGAGAGCAAGAAAGGGGAATATATATATATATATATATATATATTACCCATCCTGGGTAATTTCTTCCTTGGTGGAAGCAGGATGAACTGTGGCCAAGTACACACCTCTTTCTGGGACCCATATTGACATAGTGGCACTCTGAGGAAAAACACAAGCATACCCTCTCCCACAGGTTAGCAGGGGTCTAGTAGTTGCCATTGGAGGGAGATAAGATCTCTCCATATCACCAGAGGCAATGGTGTGCTCTTTGGCAGAGACTCCCAGTGCTGGTAGGCCAGGCTGAGCTCCTTGGAGGGCCTTGAGGGCCAGGTCCAAGACCTATTGAAAATAGGCATTTGAGCCAATCTATGCTTGGTGCACAGGATGGACATATTCCCCTTACCCCGTGAGCATATCAGAAGTCACTGGAACATTAAGTAAGATGTTGGTTTGGGCCTGGGATTCTGCCTGATCATCATAGGCCAATCTCCAACTGAGAAAGACTGCAGGCTCCAACATAACTTTAAGAATATGGTAACAATTGAAATAAGTTTGTAACTGCATGGACCATTGAGCAAGGACCTGCTGAAAGTAGCAGGGAAATCTAGGCCTGACTCATTGGCTGACTTCCATATGAGGGAGGTATCAGCTATGGCGATGGGAATCCAGGGCTGGGAATCAACATTTGGGCCCAAATTGGCTGAGAAGGCTTCTATAGGCCTAGAGACTGATAGTGGCACAGGCTATGAAGGTTATAAGATGCTTGGCACTGTGGAAGAGTAGCCACCTCCTGAGACAGTCAGGTAATGGGGTAGATGGTCCCAAATATTGCAGCAGAGGTATAGCTGCCCATGATGGTGATGGAGCAGAGGGAACAGTGCATGGTTTAATGAAAGCTGCACTGTCCTTTATAGATATCACAGGGCCCAAACTGACAGCTATGTTCTCCTTGACAGATTTTGCAGGGTCCAAACTGATAGATACATTCTCCTTGACAGACTTTGCGGGGCTCAAACTGAGTTGCCTTCTCCTCGACAGATTTCACAGAGTCCAAACTGTCTGTCTCTTCCTCATCAACATGGGAGTGGTGGGGGTGATGAAAAGATTAGCTATCTTTTAGAGGGAAACAGCAAGCAAACAACAGTCAGAGAGAAGATGACAGTCAACAGTGGTGGAAATTTGTATTGGACCCTATTCCTTGTGCTTAATGGGTGACTTCTGTGGTTTTTTAGGCCATGGTTGTATGCCCACATGCTGTCTCCAGATGAGGGACAGCGTTCAGGAGCCAAGCCTTGGTTATAACTCCTGGGGGTCAATCCTTTTGTGGAGGGACCAGGAGAACTGAAACAGAAAAAAAAAAGTGCCTTCCTATGGGATGGGCAGACAACACAAAAGAAGATAAGAAATGGGGGAGGGGGGTCCCAATGCTTACCTGCTAAAGGGATCAAAAGAACACAACACTGAGGGGTCTTCTCACTAAAACAAACCATCTTGGGGGTGCTGTCAAATTCCAAGAGTGAAGGGAGGGAGAAAATCAGAACCTGTGCTGGGAAAGAGAAAGTAACAGAAGCCCCATGTTCAGGTACCAGATGTTGCTGTATCCTAAAGGTTCTCTTGGGGTAGGGGGTGAGAAGCTGCTGTGTCAATTGCACAGACACAGGAAGCCAGTTGAAGGTAAACAACAAACTCATTTATTTAATAATGGGGAAGGTTTTATATAACCTCCCCCAGCACCTGTAGTAAGACAGGCCCATAGGGTTGAGGAAATTGTCTCAGACCAGTTGCCAAGGCAAGCACATAATGTACTTCGTTATGAGCCAACCTGGAGTCTGCCTATGGGCCTAGCAACAGGTGCTATCAGAATTCTTGGTCACTGTCAGAGTTCCTGATCATGCCCAGCCAATGAGGGGCAACCACACAATGCCACAAGAATGCAACACAGACTGGATGCTGGGAGGAGGGTATATAAGGACTTCCCCATTATTAAATTAAATAAACAAGTTTGTGTTTGCCTTCAACTGACTCCTGGTGTCTGTGTTGATGCTGTCCCTTCTCACTCTCTCCTCTGAGGGAGCCATTAGGATCCAGCAATGAATGATTAATGATTTGGAAAATGTACTACAATAAAAAACAAATTTGACAAAACAAAGGGACCAAGTAATGTAAATGGTTACACATATGCACATATGTTCACATTTACCCAAACATTGTATACATGTCATATATTTATATGTCTGTATTCATATGAGATAAATTGAAAATGTTCTTGGTAGAAAATTATATTTGTGTTGATCTACAGGTTGAATAAACTTTACAATATTGATATGTTATTATTTTTTCTTAGAAATAAGCAAGTTCTTTGTAAAATGAAAATATAGAATTATTGTGATAGAATTTTAAGATGATTCTGAAAAATTCACCTCGTCACAGTACTGCTTTGTTTAATTTCAACCCTTTAAATATGTCTGGACCATGAAGATTATGGACTTTTTGTACTGTGTCTGTGATATTATGTGTCAAAGAAGAGGTTTTTACAGAGGTAATTAAGACCTATCACTGAACAGCAAGATAATTGAAAGATACTTTATACTGGGTTTGCCTGACCTTCTTTGTGGTATCTTATCTGTGGGCCCCAATAAAGTTTATCTGAGGATCAGAGGAAAAAGCCAGCCACTATAGTAAACATAGATGTCAGATGATGGTAACACACTCCTTTAAACCTATCACTAGGAAGGCAGAGATTTGTCTGGATCTCTGTGAGTTCAAGGTCACACTGAGAACAGAGCTAGGCATAGTGGTAGATATGTTTAATCCCAGCATTAACCATAAAGGTCTGGAGGTCTATACAGACAGACAGGAAGTTACAGAGCTGTGCAGAAAGAAGTGATGCTGAGGGGCAGAGAGAGGAAATGAGATAGCAGAACAGAAAGGCATATAGGTGTGGGTATACAGGAAATAGCTATCTTTGGCAGAGGACCTACAAGTGATAAGAACTTGGCTGGCTTCTTTCTGCTTTTCTGATCTCTCAGTTTTTACCCATCTCCAATCCATTCCATTTAACTCCCTAACTAGATCTCATCCCAATTTAGTTTCCTTTTAATTGTTGCTTTGTATGTGTCTGTGTGTGTGTCTGTGTGTGTGTCTGTGTGTGTGCGTGTGTGTGTGTGTGTGTGTGTGTGTGTGTGTGTGTGTGTGTGAGAGAGAGAGAGAGAGAGAGAGAGAGAGAGAGAGAGAGAGAGAGAGAGAATTTCTAAACATAAAAATTAGAATGTGTTCAGTCTCTGTAATGTTATTTGAAAGTATTTCAATGTATGCATTATGGTGCTCACTGTTTACTACTGAATAACCAATTGTGTTCTTCCCCAGAGAGGACTATTTCTTTTGCTTTTAGCATTCCTTAGTCACTGGTTATTTTTTGTCTTGATTTGAGCTCTCATGAGCTTTCCCCTTCCATGCTATTATGTCTATTGATATTATCCTTTTTGGGTTTTGTTCTTGCAGATATGTTGGTAAGCCTCCATGGGAATAGCTTCCACATAATTTCTAGGAGACCCAATCTAATAGTAAGCTACTCGGTTTCCTGACTCTTATGGTCATTCTGTGCCCTCTTTTGCAATGATCCCTAACCCAGAGGTACAATAGGTATGTTGTAGATATCATTTGGAACTGAGCCTCACAACTCTGCATTCTGATGGGTTGTGGTTTTCTGTAATGGTCTCCATATGTTGCAAAAAGTTTCCTTGATGAAGGATGGGAATATCAATAGGTATAAGAAGAAATAATTACAGTGTAGTTAAGGATTATGCTGGCTTAATAGTGGCAGTTGTTGTTTCTCCTCAAAGATCTGTGACTTCATTAGCCTCAGGTAGCTGGTTAGATTCTAGCACTAGCTATAATTTTCCTCTTCTTTATCCAGTCCAAAATACAATTAGTGAACTACTTGTTACTTCCAAAGTATGTGGTATACTTTTGTATCTTTAATGTTATCATGCTATGCTAGTTGTTTATGAACCATTTCATTCTTTGAAAGACATTAATAAGAATGTAAAAATGGAAAGTATAGGATAGAATGGATATCTTTGAAATGAATATATTAGCAGATTTGTAACAAGTATGGTACTTCTTATAAAATGCATCACTGTTGTTGAATGCCAGAGAACATAAACTTTATCTGTATGTTGCTACTTATTGCTTTGCCCCTTGGATCCCAGTGGAAAAGGACTAGAGTGAGCTGGCTGCATTAGAAATAATCAGTATAATCCTTAACTACATTACACACACATTGACATTCACACACACATATGCATGTATATATTCATACATATATATTTATTTATTTATACATATGGAATGTATAGCTTAGTGGAGTGGCAGTTGTAGTTTCTCTTCCAAGATCCATGACTCCAACTTCATTTTTCTCTGCTATCTGGCTAGGTCTTCATCACTAGGCATAATTTTCCTCTTGTTGAGCTAGTATAATACATATAATATATATATATATATATATATATATATACACACACACACATATATATGTGTGTGTGTATCACAAATTATTGAAAAAAGAGGTCATGAATTTAAAACAAAGCAAACGGGTATGTGGGAGGGCTTAAAGAGAGGAGAGGAAAGTAGAAAATGATGTAAATGTATTATAATCTCAAAATAAAGAAATAATATAAATGTGTATGACAAATACATTTAAATAATGTATGTAAGTTTTCAAAATCCTGACATAATGAGTGCCTTCATTTGCTCCCAAGGCTATTCACTAATTTCCACAAGAATTCAATAAGATAGACTAGACAACACAGACATTTGGATTAGAAAGACGTTTGATTTAGTTTAGTTGTGAAGCAAATTAATAAGCCTTCTTAAAAGACTGCATAGTGAATATTATCAGCTTTATTTCTGGAAAACATGGCCTCTATTATAACTATTCAATCTGCCACTGTAGCAAAAGCAACTATAGATAATACATAACTTAGTGAGCATGACTGTGTTCCAATAAAGCCTTATTTATGGACATGAAAAAAAGTCTAGAAATTTGAAAGGACTTAGCTAAAGTCACACATGTAAAAGCATTTGTGGCCAGCTCTGTGCTTATAGACTGCTTTCTCTTTTTCTCCATTTAAATTGCTTTTTCTTTTTTTCTATACATTTTTAAGATTCTGAGATGCTTTCACATTCAAAAGGTTTCCTTATAAAATATCTACACTAACAGAATCTGTAATTAACACTTTATTATTGAATGTTTAATACATTATATACATGATGACATACCTTTAATCTAAAAAGTCATATGTTGTCATACATGTCATTGTCTATATAATCTAATTCTATAGATTATCTCTAATTAAACTCTCTCCTTTCGTTATACCTGTTCTTCAGCTGAGATAAGTAAGCTAGCATGCCAATCTCATGTACTTTGTTTATAGTTTTAAAGCTACCACATAGGTTTAGGTAAGTCTGTTCAATCTTTGTGCTTTTCAAATTCAATTAAATTGAAAGCTTTGTCTACTTTGATAAAGACAAGTGCAGAAAGCTAATGCCTTATGGAAAAAAAAGTTACAAGGACAAAATATCATTTAACAGAGACAGAAAAGCATACCTTTATTTAACAATCAAATGAGTTTTAAGAATACTCTATCAATTACATAGAAACTATTACTTTAAATCATATTTAGCTTCAAATGTTCCCATTTTAGTATGAGAGAAACATATTTGACTTAAATATTTAAAAACACATTTTCTGCAAAAGCATATTAATGCTCAGTAATTCTAGAAGTGTTTTTAGCTGTGTAACTATATAATAAATTTCATTCGCATTCATAAGAGTGATAAACTAAAGTATGACTTTCACTGATTTGTATTCAGTATCCTTGGTGCAAAAATCTTCTTGGAAGATATATTTTCAAATTCCCTGTTTTTCTCCAACCTACAGAGGAAGGTCTGCTTGACACTTGTTTGGCTAATATTTCAAGGCAATAAATATGTATTAAATCTGTATCACAGGTCAAACATTCTGAAACACATCACAGACTAGCTTATGACTGGTCATAATGCTGAAGGAATTCATAGCTGGAGAAGGACAACAGTTTCTTGAATGGCTAGCGTACAAGGAAGATTAAAATGTATATTATTATAAAATATAGAAATCAGTGGATTGCTGTTACAGGCAATAGTAAAGGTTGTAACTGGTATGTGTAGTAAAAATTAAGTTGGAAGGTGGTAGCATGGCCTTTCAAGTTAGAGGGCTTGGGTGAATGAAGCATAGTGACAAATTTCATGGAACTGAATAATACTGTGATTTGAATAGAGCATAGATATGGGTGTGGTAGATGATGAAACTGGACAGAGAAGGCAGGGCTTAGTGCATTTCAGCCATGAGCACCATAAATGACTTTTGTATTTTTCAAACTTTCTGTTATGCTACTATGCTACATTTAGTATTAGAAGTTGATGACTGTTCTATATCATTTCGGAATCATTATTAATTATAATAAAAAGTATCAATGTATAAATAGAAAATGAGCAGTGTTAAATGCACAATAGGACAGAAATGGGCTTGCTAACATGCAAACATTGAATTAAAATAGAATCAACAGGATATATTTTACTTTTTTGTTATTCACTTAATTGTATGTGGAGGCTTTGTATATGCACAGTGACCCACATATGAAGCTCAGAGGAAAATTTTGGATTAGATTCTGCCCTCCCATCATGTGAGTTCTGGGAGTCAGTTCAACTATTCAGTATTTGTTGCAGATGCCTTTACCTCTTAGCCATCCTGCCAATAACCAGGAACTACAAATTTCATTGACTTTTTACTCATCATACATTCTGATCTTGTCATGGATGATACAAAGAACTAAGAATTTTGTAGTTATTATATATTTCGCATATTTACATCACCTAGTTTAATCTGTTCAGTGTTTTCAACTGTGTCTTATAACTCTTCATTTCACATGATAAATTCTCAACTTTCAAGTGATTTTTTGATTGTTTTACTTTATTTTTCACTCTTGTTTTTCTTGCATGAGCATTGTTTTCTCTCAACCAGATTTTTTTACATCAAATTGCCAGCTATCTTGAAATCTGTAACTATTTTGAATGCACAAAATAATAGAATAGAGAAATGTGTCTGTTTTACAGGAATGTAGCTATGTGCACATTTGCAAGCATGTGAGCATGCATACACACACACACACACTTATATACACATTAGACAATACTTTAAGACTAATGATGATTTATTTTGGGAGAAAGTAAACAATAACAACAAATTACTGAAATTCATACTGATGACTACTAGAAAAAATTATCTTTTCATGCTGTCAGTCACCCATTTAGTTAGTACCTAAATAGGCAGCAGATCTAACTGAGGATTTTTTTTCTGATGACTGATTTTTATCATTTTTGGTGTTCTCTGTTAATTTAGGCAGTAAAACTCAGAAAAAAAATACTGATGTGACTTAGCATATGTCATTTCGCCAGTCTGTGAATCACTTGCCGTGTCTATGAAATAAAGAAAATAGACATGACTGTATCCAAATCCCCCAATATCTCCTTTAAACTCCATTTCCTCTATAATTACCAGCATGATTTTATTTTATATTTTTTTCCAAAATAGAACATTGTAAAATCTTTCTTCCTAGTGCTGCATTTGAATTTGATCCTTTAATCAGGAGCCATATTTATTCCCTAAATTAGTTCTCAAAGGTCAACAATCCATCAATTATCTACTGCTTTCCTGTGTTAATTGGGAGTATATATTTGAAAAGGCTTTAAACATCAATGTTTGCATTCTGACTCTGAAATCTAAAAGACTCCAAGGGGAAAAGGATGTTATTTTGGAAGATATAATGGATTAATTTCTAATGCTGAATGTATATATTTAATTGCATTGATATCTCTGGATTTTCCATGAAGCAATGTATATTCTATATCACTATCTGCTTACTTGAAAAGAAAAATCAGATGTCTGAATACTTCAATAGATACTTGAAGACATGACTGAGAACTCTCAGAAATACTAAGGATGATACCACGCAGCAAAGATTTATAGAAAAGAAGGCATAGTTTGAAAATTTTACAAAACTCCTAGATATAATGCTATATTTGGTTCCTGTTTTAAATATATTAAGTCAGCAAATATCAATGTCAATAAGGGAAAGACTGTACATTGTGATATCTATTTTAAAAATCTGGTTTAATTTTCATAGAAAAATCTGTGAGATGACCTTCCCAGCCCCAACTCATGAGTGGAAATCTGAGAGTGAAGATATTCGAGTTATTTGCTCTTAACTTTAAAGATAATTAGTGCAAGAGGCAGGTGTTAAATTTGATGCTCTACCATATCAAACTCATACTTCTATTTTTCAGCAAATGAAGCTGGGCGGTAAGCAAGCTAAGGCTGGAGGGGACAAAACTGAGCCCATCACCTCACTCACCCTTTCCATCTCTGATTATGCTCTGATCTACAACAGCCGCATTTGTGATGTCTAGGATGCTACATTTTATATTACCTCTGATGTTCCCAACTTAATAATTTAGGGCAACCAACTTACACCAGTTTGCTTGGGATTTTTCTGACTTTAAATGGGAAATTCCAAGTGTACCCCCCGTGTGCAATTCCTGCCTTCCAAGTGTACTCCTAGTCAGAAGCAGGAAAATGTTACTTCCTGAGGACAATGTAGATTCTAAAACTAAAGCATAGTATTGGTTGTATGATTAGAAAACAGTATGTTTTTATCAATCTAAGTAACCCAATTTGGGGCAATATTAGAGAATTAAGCATTGGTAAGTTGTTTGTCTTTGTAATCTCTTACATGGAATGGCATTTGCTGCTGAAAATACTGTCACATGAAATGACTTAGCCAGCTGGACAGGTTGGGTTCCATCCTTAAGGATGCTGAATACTAGTTCCTTCAATAGATGTTAAGTAGTATTATTTTAGTGAATTGGAGTCTGCTATCTAGTTATTCCATTTGTTTTCTCTAACTCACAATAGGTATTTGAAGGCTTAAGAAGAAAGCCAGGATTTCCTTTTTCCATGTGTAAATATGGGGGGGAAATTGTGTTTCCAAAACATCCGAAGAGACAAATATATTCTTACTGTTTATTTTCAGTTCCTTTTTCCAATTCAGTATTTGCTTTTTTTTTTTTTTTAATTCTGTAATAAGATGAACAGGAGAATAATGAGAACACAACTGCTTTTACCTTGAGAAATGCTTAAGGGAAAATAATTCTAACACTGAAATTAGAGATTGTAGTTTATTAAATAATTTTGCCCTGGATGAAATCATCAGTAGTGGAACACTCTAAAACCAGAGCTAACTGTCATTGAAAAGCATAATATACCATGCATAACTCTGAAAGATGAATTTTTTGAGAGCAAATCTGCTGAATTTCTACTAAGGAAATTATTTGAACTAAGTTCTGCAGAAGTACACTCCTCAAAATATGTTATTAAAGTAACACATGGCCTTTGAATAATATCTAAGTTAAGATTAGGATCAAAATGCTCAGTCTATAAATTACTTCATGCTCATCAAGTGAGGTTTACTTACTTACAGAGACACCTGAGTTTCTTCCTGCAAGAGCAATTATTTAGACATTGGATATTTTACTTCAAGAAAGGACACTAGGCTTGGAAAGATGAAAAGTACATGAACTAGGAAGTACACCCATGTAATGGATGACAATATTTGAAAAAATATCATTCATTGTTGTATTAAACAGCAATAATAATCAGATGTTATAACCTTAAATTTGTATTTCATACTGACTTTCTTATTGAATTTTAAACAGTTTCCTTTACTGTCCTGAGTTTTAAAGATAAGCAATATTAGACAACATTCAACTTTGTCACTTCTTAAATATGTAATTTCATAAAGCTGAGAGATGAAGAGACTGCATTCATTAATGGCAAAAATCCTGAATTAATTGTCTTGTATTATTTTGTAAGCAATGTATAATGGGTTAATTGTTAATATGCATTTTGAAAATTTTGCACTATTCATAGTAAATATTTATTACAAATGCTATTTTTGTTTAATTTGAAGTTTTTCTTTTTTAAAACTCATTTGCCTTTATCACATTTATTCAGGAAGCCAATGTTCTAATTACTTGACTATGAAGAAGCCTCTTAATGTATGCAGTGTTTGGTCTGAAATGAAAATAATGTTGAGAATGGGAGGATTAGAGAGGTAATAGTACGATGAAGACTCTAAATTTGCGGATGGATTGGTCCATGATAGAGTCATAATGTGAAAACATTTTTGGGAGGTAGAAGAGATATTCAGATGTGGGGTCAGATTAGAGGAAGCAGGCCACTGGGGAAATGTCCTCACTGGCTGTTTCACATGCCGAAAACCTCCAAGCTCTTCTTGCAGCGATGTTCTACTCTGAACAGCAGAGAAACAGTAGGGTTATCTGACCCTGGGCCGAAAACTGCGAATTAAATTCTTTCTTTTAAATGATCTCACAGGCAAACACCTGACCAGCTCTTCAGTTGAAAATCATGAGGATTTCACAGTGAAATCCATTACTTGATACAATTAATACATACTTAAAAACAAACAAACAAAAATAGGGATGATATATTTAGAAGCAGACTTGGGATCTCTGACAATAGTAGAAAAGTAAACCAGGTTTCTCTGGTATTCACTTTACTGATCTGTATTAACATGAGTTCTGGAAAAAATACACGACTAAGCAAAGAATGGGCTCTTTCCTAACAAACTGTTGAAGCATTATATTGTCATTGGGAATAAAACAACAGCTGTTTCACTACAAACAGCACCATTTGGTAGACTTCTATGAACATTAAACAAAGAATAACCCATTTGATTTCTTCATATTTCCAGACAAGTTTTGGATTTCTAACTTTAAGCTGCATTTTCATGCAATAAAATAAACTAGATGGTGTCTGTTAAAAATTGTACACCAGAATTTTATTTCATTCTAAATACTTCTTTTAGCTGGGGAAAAATAATAAATTGTTCTAGTTAATTAATTGTGTACAACATAGCTCATTCATTAAAGAAATGTTATTCACACACCTTGCATAAACCACTAAGAATGGAGCTGCAAATATGACATGCTTTGTGAATTCAGAGCTGAAAGTTAAATCAAACTGAAGCAAATCAAGGTCAATAAATGTTGGAAAGATTACCCAATTATTCAAGGATATCCAGCTAATGTGTGGTGAATTCTATCTTTGGTTCTAGTCTCCTGATTCCCAAATTAATGTCTTTTCACTATCCCAGGTAGGTTTATCTAATACTTCTCAAAATCAGCATCCAGGGGTCAATTATCCTGATAGCCTTTATTTAGGAAACTTGAAAAACTGAGAAAAATGCATTGTGTCTGTATTTTTAGCCAGGCAATATATTTCCAACATAAGTACCAGAAATATCAAATATCCTATTGTGCACAAGTTCCTTCAGTATTATTGGGACTTACTCATGTGCATCGAACGAAGACCACATTGGAATAGAAGCCAAGTGACAGCTGGCAGGCAATTTTTAGAGTCATTGTCAAATCTAAATTTCCAATAAATAAGAATGTAAAATTAAATTACAATTAGAACTGCATATTCCCTTGTAGCAACTCAGTCATATTAACTCTTGGAAGAAGTTAAGGGGTTGAGAATGAAGCGTGTCCTATGCACATAACTTGGTTGGGTGATTATACTTTTCGTTATAATTTATATTTTCCTATTTGGCGGTCAGGACTTGGTCTCTTTAGAAGTATTCATTTGCTTGTAATCTTCTTGCACAATGGTTGCTTTCTTCCATTTGGAGGTCTAAATAAAGATAAAACACCTTATTCTCATGTAGAAAAACTGCTTTCAATCTTCTATATGTGCTGTAGCATAACTGTTCAATATTAAGCTTGGCATTTAAAGTCTTTAGGATTGACTGAAAGTGTTCAGAAAGGATAAAAGCTTAAAATCATATTTATCAGAGCCAATTTCTTTAGCTTGACATTTTATGATTTACTTCTAAGCTGCTGAAATAGCTTAAGAAACCTTCCCTCCTGGTCTGGCTGACTTTTTTTTGTATTCTGCCTAATCCTGCCTGAAATTTCTGCAATTAATATCAAGGCAGGCATCAAATACACTGACAACGATCACCAGGAATTATTCCTGATTAGGAAGAGTCTTATGCTTAACAAGTCTTTTAGGTTTGTGATAATTGCTCTGGAGAGTTCTGGAAGCCGGAGATACTAGTAAATTTCTTGCACGCAATTAAATTTATACAGGAAATGGTTCTTCCTCCACAGGACACTTTCCAAATCAGATTCTTATTTCAAAGGTGCTTACCTAAATGGGTCTAACAGAAAATTTCAAGAAATGTTTACTCTTCAGATTAGAGTTAGAAAAAAGTGGAATTAATAGCTTTGACCTGAAAATACTTACTGAGTCCTTGTAGAACTCACAAAACAGATTAGAAGAGTGATTCCAGCAGGGGAGCTGAACCAGTTGGAAGGGTTAATACACAACTCCCCCAGAATCACCTGATGCTCCTGGACCTCTAATAATGTTTTTGAGGAACAGTAGGCATCAAATCTTATAAATTCTGTAGTTTTTAATAGTCCTTAACAAAGTGTACTAAAAATCTAAATGTTTGTTTCATGTGCTTATTCCAAAATGTATACTTTAATAGTGAATGGAGGTAAAAGTCATATTTCTAGGAAGTGTATTTGTACCTAAACTTAATTTCTCAGCTATTTTTTGTTCATTTTGCATTCATTGGCATATATATAGATAGACTCCCATATTTTATGTTTTCCTATTCCTAAATATACACAATAAATTAGATAACACAAACATGATTTATTTATTAGCGATTACTCTTTCCATAGAATGACAACTGCAAATTTTTAAGTATATATTTTCTTCCAATTATTTAGCAAAAAACATAGTTAATTGTGCTTAAAGCCATTTAATTCTTGAAAGCTATGTGTAGGTATTTTCTATTGTTTTGATGTTTGTGTGCGTGCGTGTGTGTGTGTGTGTGTGTGTGTGTGTGTGTGTGAGAGAGAGAGAGAGAGAGAGAGAGAGAGAGAGAGAGAGAGAGAGAGAGAGAGAGATGCCTATATGTATGCAAGTTCTGACAGGACACATACTTTGTGCAGGTATACATGTACATGTGTGTGTCCCTGTGTGGGAGGACCAAGGTTAATTTTTATATTTTCTTTGTTACTTTTCTATTGCTATGATAATATATCATGACCAGGACAACTTTTACAAGAAAGATGCTTTTTTGTGGCTTTCTGTTTCACAGGTAGAGTCCATGACCATCATGATTGGGGTACACAGGAGCAGCAGATAGTTGAGACAGAGGCAGTGGCTGAGAGCTTACATCTTGATCCATAAGCACAAGGCAGAAAGAACTAATTAGAAATGGCAAGGGCTTTTGAAACTTCAAAACAAAGCTCCAGTGACACACTTCTTCCAACACAGGCACACTGTAACTTACCAACCAGGAACCAAGTATTCAAAGGTCCTAAGGGGACATTCTCATTCAAACCACCACATTCTATTCCCTGGCTCCCATAGGTTCATGGCCATATCACAATACATTTAGTATAACTTCAAAAGTCCCCTTAGTATTCACATTCTCATTATAGTTTTAAAGTCCAAAATCTTTTCTAACACTCAAAGCAATCTCTTTATTGTGACCTGTAAAGTAAATATCAATAAATTGTTAGTTACATAGATACATAGATAGACAGACAGACAGACAGATAAATAGATGATAGTAGATAGACAATAGAGGCAGGCATACATAAGTATTTATATCACAAATTAAAGAAACTCTACGTTTAGAAATATAGTATACAAAAATTACTTAATGTGGCATAGAAAGTATCTTTTAAATAGGATAATAGTATTATGAATGTCACTAAAACAGATTGATTTAGACACAACAAGAAATTAAAAGACAGAGAAGAAAAAAGAAACAGAACAGGTGCATGCATTCCTAATCAATGTTCAGCATGTGAATCTCAGGAGAACACTGTGCATGACACTGTGGAGTAGGACCAGGATCAGAGAGCTTTATCTCCAAAGCCACCATGTCTATCTGTATGGCTTGAGGGAAGTTATTTAACATTTCAGTTCCTCAGTTTCCTCCTATCTAGAATGGAAATAAAGTGATTTAAAGCTCATAGAGTGTCTAAGATATTCTCTCTTTGTCTCTCTGTCTCTCTCTATGTGAGAGAGGGGTTGTATGGGGGTGTATGTATATGTGCAACTTAGCTTATGCACATTAGAAAAGCCTTCATTGTTACCAATGATAATAGAAAGTGCTATACAAAACCAAGAGCTGTAACATTGTATATATTGAAGCTATGACCACATATATATTATATAATATATATATATATTATATATACATATATAATTAATATGTATTTACATACTTTGAATACAAAATGACACAGATTTATAATACATTACCATTCCAAAGGATGGCATGGAAACATAGTGTGTAAATATTTAACTAAAACAAGAGCGACATGCCGAAGGGAAAGCTTCAAATCTTGCATGTCTATGCCTGATGTCAAAGAGTTTAGAAAGCTCAGCCCCTACAGTTTTGGTGACTGCAAGACACTTCTGTCTCTTGTGCTGGATCTACTCCCTGTATGCAGTTTACTCTTAGCAGACATCCCAGGGCTCTGTCACCTCTAACCTGTGTTCTCCAAAGCAATCCAGGCTTCACTTTCACAGCTTCATGTAATGGCCTCTCTGGGAAGTCATTTGGTAAATTCACTACCCCTACCAAGTGTCTGCCCTCAGGCGCTCTCCATAAACAGGGAGGAAGATTTCATAACCCCTTTATTCTTGTGTCTACCATAAGCTTAATTCCAGAACCACATATGAGATGCTGCCAAATTCAGCTGCTCTCTTGGGATGCATCCACGCCCCCTTCTTGAACTACATTCTTATAAGCTTTGATTTACTGTTGCCTTTTAGGAACATGAGATTCTTTGTGTCTTTTTTTTTTTTAACATGTTGCAGGAGTACCTGGGCGGGTCTTGCCATGTGGATGTCACTCCCTTTATACAATTTTGTATCAAGACTTTCATCTTTATGCTTGGTTTCTCTTCTCTCTAGATATATACGTAATCACTTTCATTGTAGACCTACATAAGAATGGTTAATGATAATGACATGACATTGTCAGTATGAGGCTACCTTGAAATTTATTTGGTCAAGCAAATTAATGCAAAATTTTCAATTCAACCCGAGTCAGATTCTTAGGACCACATTCTATGCAAAAATATCACAAGAATGGGCTCTATCCCAGTTGTTAATATTGTTTTCCTCTGAAAAGTCTTGAGGTGGGCCTCCATAGTCTACATTGCTCTCAGCACTACACTCCAGCCTCTTACTAGAGTGCCCCATTTATCCCTACCTACAACATTCAATATTGTTTTACTAGTCCAAAATCCCAGAATCTTCCACATTCCTCAAAAAAGAAAAAAACAAAAACAACAACCAAACAAACAACTACAAAAACAGCATATTTGGGCCTCCTGTCAAAGCAATAGGCTGCTCCCTGATAACAATTTCTGTCTTAGTTCCTTTTGTAGTGTGTTATATGACACCATAACCAAGGTGAGTACTAGAAGAAAGAGTTTACTAGGTGCTTACAGTTTTAGAATGAGAGTCAATGACCATCATGTTGGGGATCACGGAAGAAAGCAGGGAGATGGACACAGTGGTAAGGCAGTAGCTGAGAAACTACATCTTTTTTTTTTTCATGAGCTATCATGCATTTTATTTATTTTTTATTTCATAATTTAATTTAATTTTACATATCAGCCATGGATTCCCCTGTCCTCCCTCCTCCTGCTCCTCCCCCAGCCCACCCACCCCCCATTTCCATCTCCTCCAGGGCAAAGACTTCCCTGGGGATTCAGCTCAGCCTGGTAGATTCAGTCCAGGCAGAGAAACTATAGCTTGATCTATAAGCATAAGGCAAAGAAAGCTAACTGAGAATGCCATGGGTAGATTTTGAAAACTCAAAGCCCATCCCCACTGTCACAACCTCTTTAACAAGGGTATATCTCTTAATTGTTCTCAAAATGTTACACCAACTAGGGGCCAAGTACACAAATATACAAGCCTACAGGGACCGTTCTTTTTCAATCACTACAGGTTTTCCACCTTATATAGAGAGGCTTGTCTCCCTAAGTCAGGAGCTTGTGCTTATTAATTTGGCTAGAGCGATGGTGTTAGGAATTCCCTACAGCTTCTTCTTGCACAGTGGGAAATAAGTCACTCCCACTGGGTTGTATTTGAACGTGAGTTCTAAGGATAAGAACTCTCGTCTTCATGCTGGTGTAGCAAGTGCCTGGTCCACCTCACTGTCTCTTCAGATGTATTTTCTGTTTTGACTGGGGGAAAAAAAAAAAACAGGTTTAGAAAGATCCTGAACGGTGTTATGAATCCTGTGTTATGTTAGCCTCACTGTGGCATGATTCCAGACAGTAATAAGTTAAGGAAGAAATGATTTATTTTGACTCCATGATTCGGTGATATCAGCCAATTGTGGCAGGAAAAATAGGCTTGTAGAGTTTGAACTCCATCCTAATATTAGAGTGGGATGAACATGCCATGTCAGACCAGAAAGAACAGAGTACCAGAGCACTGGATATATGACCTGAGCTAGAAAGTTCAGTGCTACCTCTAGTGACCCACTTTTTCCTACTAGGCCCTACAGTCTCCCCAGATAGTACCCTGATCTTGGTAACAAGCTCCCAAAATATGAGGCAGGGGGAATATTTTAGAGCCAAGTACAGATGTACTTGGATGTACTTCACAAATACAGAAGTACATCCAGTAGACTTCAAATCTAGTCTATTATGTTCTCTGACCTTTTCCTCACATTGAGTCAAATCCCAATAGGTGAGAGAAAACATGTTTGTGTGATATCACCCTGCATTTAGATTTTTAAGATAGACTGTGCAAGCTTTACCCATTCCACAGTCAGAACAGACTCACATATAAAGAGAGAATATCTGTCATACTTTGTAAGTAGTACATGTATGAAAGTAATACATGGGCTCAGTACAATGCCTGCTAGGATGAAAACTTCATTATGTGTTAAATGATGGTATTTTTATTGGTGATAGAAGGAGCATCATGAATTTAGTGCCAAAATTGCTTCTACGTATTAATTTTACCTGTATTTTTTTTAAAAAAAAGTTTTTCGTAACACAGTGTCAAAGTGACAGCAAAAAGAATGCCACAAAGAAGAATGCCACATCTGTCACAAACATTCCTTTTTAGCACGTTTACTAGTGCTCCTCTGTGTTTTTCTCTCTCTCCCCGAGTTCCTCTCTCTCTTACTCTCATTGACACCGTGACAAAGGACATATAAATTAGTATAACTCACCGTCTGAGGAATAATACCAATAATCAAAGCAAAAGTGTCTGTTATGTAGGGCACTTTTTTTTTCAGAAATTCTCTTAAATGTTTATGTAAAATCATTTTATCTCCACAATAATATGAAAAAAAATGAGCATTATGAAGAGCTCCACTTTCAGAAACAAACAAGATTTCTACCCCAAATTACAACATATCCACCTAGTAAATGGTGGAGCTATATTTGAATGAGAGCATCCGACCTGGGATCCATGTTTGTAACTGCAGTCTAGTGGCTGAGAAGACCTGGTGCCCAGGTTTCTGCTGTCTTTCTATGACTAATTGTCAGCTGCTGGTACAAAGCAGTATTGAGCTGTTACTAATTGTCCTTGAAATTGATTTTCACTAATGCAACTCTAAACTGTTTAAAGTTGTGTTCTTTCTGAATAGATCATAGAGCTAAGGGGTTATGAACACTACAGACAGGAGAAATTGATATTAATTAAAATATGATATGCTTTATAATTTTTGTGGATCGTATGAGAACTGTTCTAAACAAAGTAAAATCCCCCTTAAATCTTCCAATCTCATAAAACTCATGTAATTTTAGCCCTCTCGCTACCAGGGATTCTCCAACTTGTCTATGTGGTACATAGACCCAGGCAAGCTAACTGCAGTCTTCTCTCAGCTTCCCTTCATTTGGGTTAGGCAAGCCTTGTGGCTGATGGATAGGGACTGCCACATCCTCTTGCCCTCTGGGTTTTTCTTTGTTTGTTTGTTTGTTTTGTTTTGTTTTTTGAACATCCTAAATCACAGACTAGCCCCTACAAGGGACTATTCAGATACTACAGGTGACCTGGAATCCCAGAGCACTGCCAGCTGCCTAAGTGGAACTCTTCAGTTGCTCTATCTGGCCACTATATCTAGGAGCAGCTCACACAGTCAGGAGAAACTTGTTGTAAGTTCCTGGACCAAGACACCAAAGGCACTACGATCATAGTTGACAAATAAAAGATATGAGATGGAAGCTGTAGACCCAAATACCAGACAAACAGAGGGAGGAACATTCCAACACTGATTCAAATTCGGCCCCAGAACATCGTAAACACATCTACTGCAAAAAGAAAGGTGATTTGACCCCAAAAAATTAAAAAAATCACCCTAAGTAACTATCTCATGGTATATAAATCCCAGTGCAGAAAAATCAACAGCAATAGCACACAAACAAATAACTCAAACAAACAAACAAAATCCAGTAAAAACACTTCACCCAAATAAAAAATCCCTCATCCCTCCTCAATTATTGTTCCCCCCATTTTCCCATTTACCCCTTCATATCACTTGTATCTTACTATTTTCTTATCTAGGAGCCCCCTACTACCCATAGTCCTTTTTACTTTCCTGTTGTCTGAAGTTAATCCAGATTTTTATCTTCACATCTGAAGATTTGAAACATGATGACAAGTAAGAGAGAACATACCAAATTTTTCATTCCGGGTCAGGGTGACACCACTCAGCATAATACTTTCTAGTTATTTCCACTACCTGCAAATCTCATTTTTTCTAAGTGCTGAATAGTATTCCATAGTGTGTATGTACCACTTTTGCATTATAAATTCACCCATTTAAGGACATTTAGATTGTGTTCATTTCCTAGCAAGTGTAAATTCAACAAGGAATATAGCTAAGCTAGTACCTGTGCAGTAGGATATCAAGTTCTTTGGGCATATGCCTACCTGATTTTTGATAAATGGCCAATAATACATGTCAAAGACATTGACAGCATATTCAACAAATAGTTCTGGAGACTGGGTAGGTACATGCAGAACGAAAGATCCTGATTTCTCACCCTGCTATAAACTCATCACCAAATGAATCAAGGACCTCAACATAAAGTTTGATACCCTGAGTCAAATAGAAACAAACGTAAAGAAAATGTTTGATCTCATTGGCACAAGACAGGAATTTCAGAACAGGACCCCAATAAGAGCAAGAATCAATCTGACTTCATGAAACTTAAGAGCTTCTGTACTGCAAAGGCACCATCTTCCAGCTGAAGAGGAAGCCTAAGGAATAGGAAAATATCTTTACTAAATAATTATTTAACATAGGATTAATATCTAGAATATACAAAGAAGTCAAGAAATTAAACATTAAGAAAATGAACAATTCCATTAAAAATGGGGCAAAAGATACCTAACAGCCTAAATGGACTTTTAAAATGTTTTATATCCTTGGCCATCAGGGAAAAGAAAATTAAAATTAAAATTTAACTTACTCCAATCAGAATGACTAAGATGAAAAACAAACAGACAAAAAAAAAAAAACAACAAAAAAGAACAGACAGAAAATGTTGGTGTGGATAAGAGGAAATGGAAACACTTATTCACGACAACTGGGGGAGGTGCAAACTTGTACAATCACTCAGTAAATAAGTATGGTGGTTTTCTAAAAAACTAGAAATATATTCACCACGGGATCTTGCCATATACTCAGATCTTGAGCATATACTCAGAAGACTCTACATCTTAATATAAAGATACATGGTTGTCCATGTTCATTGCTGCTCTATTCACAGTATCCAGGAAATGGAAACAATCTAGATGTACATCGGCTAAGGAATGAGTAATGGAAGTATTGTATAGTCATACATTACAATATTATTCAACTATTAAGAAAAATTAAATCATGAAACATTCAGTTAAATGGATGAAACTGGAAACAATCATTCTGAATAAGTTCATCCAGACCAAGAAATAAAACATTACATTGCTGTGGGATGGTCTGTATGTCAAATGTGTTGCTGATTGGTCAATAAATAAATCACTGATTGGCCCGTGGCTAGGCAGGAAGTATAGGCGGGACAAGGAGGAGAATAGAGCTGGGAAGTGGAAGGCTGAGTGGGAGAGACACTGCCAGCCGCCATGATGAGAAACAGCATGTGAAGATGCCGGTAAGCCACGAGCCATGTGGCAAGGTATAGATTAATGGAAATGGATTAATTTAAGCTATAAGTAGTTAGCAAGAAGCCTGCCACAGCCATACAGTTTGTAACCAATATAAGTCTCTGTGTTTACTTGGTCGGGTTTGAGGGGCTGTGGGATTGGCGGGTGACAGAGATTTGTCCTGACTGTGGGCCAGGCAGGAAAACTTTAGCTACATTACATAGTTTTCCTCATTTGTGGATAATAATTTTTAATAATCAAATATGTGTGCTTGGTGTTGATTATCCTCAGAGATCAAGAAATTAGTAAGAAAACATAATGGGTTGGAATTTTTCAATGGAGTGGAGGCATGAAGCGCATAAGGGAAATAAGTGAACAAGAAAAGTTAAATTTAGGCTAGAAGATGGGCAGGCAAGGTAGAATTTGAAATATAGGGAGGGATAACTAACAGTAAAGAAGTTTGAAAAGGTCACATGGAAACCTACTGCTATAAAAGCTTCCTAAAATATATATGTATTCACCAACAAAAATAGTTTAAATGGAGGTACTCAATAACTGGGCAATAAAACCCCCACTAGATTCCTACTAGATAGCAAATAAATTTTAATATGAACAATCTGTTACTTCTTGTAGAGTTTTTGGATCCCAAGGTGCCATTGGCCCTGAAACATTATAAGCTATTTCCAATGTCATTGATTACTCTCTGGAAGTCTAGAACTTGGTGGTAAGTCCCTATTGCTGATGGCAATACCTATTCGAGTCATAGAACATGGGGAGATAAGGTTATTGTTTACCTGGAAGCTTCATCCCTACTGCCTACATTTCATTATGCTGGAAGTTGCTATGCGCACCCCAAAAAGAGAAAAAAATAATCATCAGTATTACCTAGTTGTGAACTCTTAGAGCTATGATGATAACTGACTTGTCCAGACATGCTCACTGGAGTTAACATTTATGGGAGTAAACAACCACCACTTGACTAGATTTAAGACCTGCTCTATAAGATGAAATCTTGTCCTGCAATGTTATTCAGGTCAAAAGACTTATTGCTGGACAGTTCATAGGCCAAATATGAGAGACCACTAGTATTTTTCTGCTAAATGGCTGACCTAATTATGAGTTATTATTAGACCTGAAGATCAGTACATCTTTCACTTGATCTTAACCAAAAGGCCAAGAAGCAATGATTGGTGCATCTTTTAATCCTCAGAAAAGAAGGGCTTTTTTTTTAAAAGGTTATAGTAATTTATATAGAACCTCAATATTGTTTAAGGTGCAGAGAAGAGAATGAAATCCTCAGCTCTGAATGCAATCTGCATCACAACTCCTCTTCCAAAGGTCCAGGGATCATTGTGGAAGACAGAGTGATATGATTGTAAGAGTCAGAGAAGGCAGATAGATGACTACAAGAAAACAGTATTTTCAGAAATAAAAGTACAGTTGCAAATATAAAACCACAACAGTCATGACAGCATTCACAAGGTCTACAGAAGCTCAAACTAGACAAAACTTCCTGAGTAGAGAATGAAGGGGGACAAAAAGTCCTATCAGTAACTGAGGAGATATTGGTAATTGATACCTGTTGGGATTCAGTTTTCTTCAGGGTATGGCTCCTGATATATCTACCAAACTCAAAAGTCAAATATATAGGAATGCATGGACAACAGAAATTATCTTAAAATAGAGGGTCTAAAAGTTGAGTGGTTACAGAAGGAGGTGGATCTGGGAGGAGTTGGGTGAGTACAGGTAAATAGGAAAGCATATTACACAAAATTCTCAAAGAATAATAAAAAACTAGCAGACACACAAAAATATCCCCAAGTCTTTTGATTTTGAACATTCTAGGACAAATATGAACTGATAGCATTAAAGGAGAGGGAAAACTTTTTAAAGCAATTCTGTTTGGAGAAAAATAGCCACGTACCTTATGATGGAATTTTTGTTATTTGGTAGATTGAAAGACACAAGGGAGGAAAATAACCCCATGTACTATATCCTATGTCAACAGATGATACAACTGCATTCTTTCTAGTTATGCCTTATGATACCAGCCTTATACCACAAGCCTATCACAATTGGCTCAAGAAGAACTGTAGCAGGAATCTTAGAGAGTCTTATTAATAAAATCAAACCTGAGCCAGGTATTGGGGTGAAATGCTGGATGGACAGAGAGACAGAACAAGTCACAGCTAACCTCACCTGGCCAACTTCTCAGCTGGTCTTGTTTACTCAGACTGGGAGCTTCTGTGTCCTCATCTCAATGGCTCTCAGCTTAACTGCTGCTCAAAAGCCTGAACGCTTAACTGGCCAAATGCTTAACCAGCCAAATGCTTAACCAGCCAAATGCTTCTAGTTTCTGGTCCTCACGCCTTATATATCTTTCTGCCTTCTACCACCACTCCCTGGGATTAAAGGCTCACTTTCTGGGATTAAAGGCGTGTGTCACCTTGCCTAGCCGTTTCCACTGTGGCCTTGAACTCACAGAGATCCAGAGGGATTTCTACCTTTAGAGTGCTAGGATTAAAGGTGTGAGTGCCACCATTTTCTAGCCTCTGTATCTAGTGGCTGTCTGTTCTCTGATCCTAGATAAATTTATTAGGGTGCACAATATTTTGGGGAACACAATACCACCACAAAGAACATTTCAATAAAACAAAAAAAATAGAAAGAAAAAGAAAATTAACTCCTTCCCTCCAGACCTAATCCAAAATTCTCAATTTACTGCCAAGTTCATTGGTCAAAAGCAAGAAACCATATTTACTTAATTCCAATAGCTTGACAAGAATGTCCTGGTGGAGTGTTTTTCTTTAAACCAAGTTATTAACTAGTCTCAATATTTGAATTTTGATTCTTAAGAGACAAGTGTTCTTAAGTGGGAGTAGGTGAATTTGCTCCTCACCACGTGGTGCAGTTTTCTTTTAATTAAGCAGACAGCAGTATTCCTGTTGAAGATGGGCTATAAACCACACTTCCAGATTGAATTTACAACTGGTCATGAGAAATTTCATTTACTCTGAATTCTTTTAAATCACAGATATATACCTAGAGGCATGATGGCTCAAAAATACCTTGAGGTCATTTTCTTTTATGATTTCAACCATCATTTTCATGTGGAATACTACTGCAAATTTGTCTTAATTTGTTTTTATCCTTACAGCACCTGGGATTAGAAGAATATTACAATTCTGCCCTTGATTTGAGGGGGAAACATTAGCTCATCTTGGACTTCATTTCTGAGGTTGTGATCTAAATGGTCCAGTCTCTTTCATGGTCTGAAGTGTATTGCTCCAATCCCTCCTGTTGATCTTGTCCTAATCCCACACTACAAATCACTCACAGTAATTAGAGGACATTTAATTAATCGAGAATAATTTTATATTTATTTTTCATTAGAAGTTCCCAAATATTCTAAGTTGAATTCTTAAACTGAGACATGTATTTGCCTTTCTTCTCATAACAGTACAAGGAGAATGTCTAAAGTTTTGACATTAAATCCAATTACTATAACCTAAGATGCATTGCTCTATTTTAGATTTTTATATTTCCCTTTCTGTCATGGACTATGTAGTAGCTGATTTTTAATATGTCATAGAAAACTGATAACCAAATGTATTTAGCTAAATGAAATATGTATGCCTACAGTTGGCTCAACTTTACAATTACTTTCAGACTCAAATCCAGAAATGACCCTGTGAATTTGTGAACACTGACCTAATCTTTGCCTGATATTTTGTTTACAAAACGTTCAATGACTCCCCTGGAGCTGCTGTGGTCGATTTGATCAATAATATGAATTTTAAGTAATCTCTTAATATGCATTTATATGTGAATCACTAGTCACTGAGATACTTTAGTGTCTTTTACATCAATAATCTCTCCTTTTAAAAGCTTAAAATATGTTAAAGCAATTCATATATTTAAGCGTCCACAGTTATTTCTTTCCAAAATCAATCATAGTACTATCATAGGCTTTGTTTTCTCTTAACTTTGGGGCTCTTTTCTATTTTATCTCCAAAACACATTTCTAATATGATTTTCCCAGCATCTGTTGATAATGGATGTTTCTTGAGATTGGCAAAAACCTAACTGGATTCCCATTAGCCTGAGTGGTCCAGGTTTATTCCTGAAAGAAGTCTATTCTTTTTGTTACAGTAAGCTAGAAGAGTGTGCCAAGAATTTATTCACCAGCCACATGATTATAGAGGCCTTCAGTGTGCTAGGCAGACCCTTAAAACCTTAATGCATTCAATTATGCAGTCTTTTCAGATGACTTAAATAGAAACATTGGAAAGTATTCTTTGGTTTCCTAGTCTCCAAATGTCATTGGTTTGCTATTGAAAATTAATTTAAATTGAAAATGAATGAAAGCTAATTCCATAATGATGCCAGACCTCAAGCCAAGGGATTTGAGTGAATTAAGTTATGACTAACTAAAAAGAGTATCACTGTTTAAACATGAGATATTCCATCTGGACACCAAAATTGAATTGGTTGAGCATCTATAATGAGAATGTGATACTGCTAGGCACAGTGACAGTGAATGCAGGGATCATTAATATTCATTCTTTGTCCATAGACATCTTAGAATCTTTTTGCTTCTGTCTTCAAATATGGCTTCCTGCATTCTAGAGGTTATGTACAGCAACACATTCTAGTGAAAAAATGATAGAACTAGTCAAAACAGTATTGGAGAAATTTTCACACTCCATTCATCATACTTCTGACATCCCGGAGGCCAAGCACATCTTGGTGGACAATTCCCAGATGCACTAATTACTTCTTACCTCAGCTGTTTGCATGCTTCTACCT
Source organism: Peromyscus californicus insignis (assembly GCF_007827085.1). NCBI lineage: Eukaryota > Metazoa > Chordata > Mammalia > Rodentia > Cricetidae > Peromyscus > Peromyscus californicus. Next base: position 113,197,605 of record NW_026294606.1, read on the forward strand.
GTCTCATTTTCTGAGATTTTTCTGACTGCAGAAGCATGGTTTGCTTGTAAATAGAATCACCTTCTAGTATCAGTTGGTTAATGCTTCCAAGTCCAAACTAGACCAATAACAAGTCAGGATTGTCATATGAACAGTTAAATCTTCTTGAAGTTATTGATGTGTATTTGCACAGTTTATCAGATAGTAATTGGAGGGACTAAATCCAGATATCTATCCTTTATCTTGCTCAGTTTAGTTACTTTTGTTGACTTTCTTGTTTTTCTTGTCTCAACTTCTAATTTCTTCACCATATTTTAGGGCCACAAAAAACAAATTACTTATAACGAACTTTGGAGGTATTTTATGAATATGTGCATGTGAATGATACCATGTTTAGTATGTCTATGCATTATAATGCTATATCTTACAATGGTATTATAATCAGGTTCCAGGGATTAGAATCAAGGAATGTGTTAGTTACAGCACCATTCAACTTACTATAGGACTCTAATACATATAATAAGAAATATCCAAATAGAAATAAAATATGCTAGTCAACTTTCTGTTGCATGACCAGGAGTAACTCAGGGAGGAAAGGTTTATTAAGTTGCCTTACAAATTGTGGTTCATCACAGAAGAAAGCCAAGCATGATCTTAAGGCAGAAACCAGAAGGCAGGAATTTCAGAATATTCCACGAAGAAAAACTGTTTATTGGCTCAGTCCACTGGCTTCCTTATAAAGCCCAGACCCACTTACCCAAGTATGGCATTACCCACAGTGTTCCGACCCTTCCTACAAAAATTACTAATCAAGACAATGCCTCCAGAGATATGTACACAGGCCAATGTGACGAGGACAATTTCTCATGGTAAATCATGAAAATACTTCCAATTTAGTGTACTATATATCAAGTTAAGATGGGTATGCAGACATGTCCCTGTGAGCATATGTATACAGTATTTGTGTTGAATACACAAAATGTCCATTTTTCTTCATTGAGCGGGATTTAACTTCAGCATTGTACAGAGTGCTCAGAATACTTTGGGAGAAAAAATTGGTATTTTATGAACTATTAAGAAGTATCTGTACAAAAAATACATCTCCACTGAATTTTCTTTCTATTTCCACTTATATTTAAAATACAGAAAATAGGTCTCATTCTTAGAATATGCTGAACAAAATAAACAACCACATTGACCTTGTGCTCTTCATTATAAATGAATAAAATCTATTGTTATGTTAACACGCTAAGAAAAATATATTTCTGTGTTTGTTCAAGAAGTTTGTAGTTTTCAAATACTTCTGTCTTCTAAGTAAGTGCATGGAAGGTGCACATTATTTAAGTAGCTCAAAGAAAAAATATTTAGTCTTAAGTTTGACATATATTAGTAATGAATGTCTAGTGAAATACCTATATATGTAAGTGAAATACTGTGGCAACCACACAACTGATACTCTAAAGATAATGTAGTGGGTAGTGCTATGTGTCTAGTTGACAGGATCTGCACTCACCTAGGAGAAAAGCATTTAGCCACAACTCCAAGGGATTATTAGACACTGGCCATCACTGAGGGATCTTGTTGAGGTGGGCAGATCCAAACTCTAAATGGGTAGCAACATTTCCTGGGCTTGGTCCTCAACGTTGGAAAACAGAGCAAACAAGTTAAGCATGGACAGTAGTCACCTTTTGCTTTGTGATTGTGAATGTGATTTTATGAGCTGTTTCAAACTTCATACTGCTTTGAAGTCCCTGTCTTCAATTATGAGCTGAAATAAAACTTTCTTCCCTTGAGTTACTCTGGTCAGTGCATTGTATTAATGCAACAGGAAAAGAGACTAAGACTGCAAAGATTAAAACTATTAAAAATATCAGTTACATCTAAAGGTATGAGTATAATAAAGACATTTTACTTGTTGATTTTTTTAATAGGCTATGCTTTCAGGATTAAAATTACTTGATCTAAACCTTGAAAATTTCTTTAATATTAGAATATAATTGTGAATTTCTTTGCCATTTAATTTTATTTTAAGGATACACCATTTCCCACTCTGAAGAAGTTAAATGCATTCATGACAACACAGTGTATTAACTAATTTTGATTTCACATATCAAAAACATGAATCTATTTTTTAAGTCAGCATATTGTCTTTGGGGCAGTTCATTTTGTTACTTCTTTGATCTTAAAGTACATTTATGTTTCATTTGAGATATTGTTACTACTATTTTTGTTTTGTTTTGTTTTGTTTTTCGAGACAGGGTTTCTCTGTGTAGCTTTGCGCCTTTCCTGGAACTCACTTGGTAGCCCAGGCTGGCCTCGAACTCACAGAGATCCGCCTGGCTCTGCCTCCCAAGTGCTGGGATTAAAGGCGTGTGCCACCACCGCCCGGCTGTTACTACTATTTTTAAATAGCTCAATTTGTCAGAGTAGGTTGTTGGTTCTATAAACCAGATAATGTTCAATATTTCTCGTGAAAAGTTTTTATTATTTAGGGCTCTTATTTATTAAATAATACTAGTTTCAATTTAAATACATCATAGAATGTAAAATAATCTTACAAAACCTATGGAGAATCTTAAAAATACTTTGAGAAAAATTAATCAGCTAACTAAAATAAAAGAAGAAAAATGACAACCTACTTTGTTTTATTGAATAATTTTTGATATATCCCAATTGGGATTGAATACAACAATAGGATATTAATAGTGTGCATAGAAAAAGGAAAGGGGAAGTTTTTCCATTCAGCATTGAAATGGTAAAAGAAAACTAAGGTAAATCTCTATGTACCAGACAACATTCTCTTCCTCAGGAGAGCTGATGGGGACTGAAGTGGGTATGCTGTGTACTATGCTGAGCTTAGCTGGCTAAACAGACACTCCTAATACTATTATTTTTTTCCAGGGACTCTCATCATTCACAATAAGATCTGGATAAAGGACTTCATATCCTAGGCAAATGCTTACCTATCAAAACCAGTGCATTTTTACCTTGAAGGGATAAAATTAAAGATCTAATGTTTGGGTTGGTCAATCATTTTTCTCTATAAAACACCATTCCATCTTCACATTTTGTTCATATTTTCATCCTACAGTGCATTGAAGTCTCAACAGAGAACATGATGGTGAATTTCAAGTCTTCAAAGAGAAAATAGATAGGGGTCCTCACCGCTGTTAGCAAACCTGCTGGTTCTTCTCGAACAAATAAGACTCCATTTGAGTAATTTCAAATTGTGATGATAATAGTGTGAGAAATGCTGTTTGACATACAAGATATGAAAAAAAATCACACTGTTCCTTCTCCTTTTTCTTTGCAATTGATTTACTCATATTTCTCCCATTAATGTATTATTGAATGCATTATTTGGTCCTCCTGAATCTGCAGTTTATCTCCTGTGAGCAAGATAGGTACTAAAAGGGAGCTGGATACCTATTAGCAATTCTTTTGACTTGACAGGTCATCTTATTAAAATCCCAGGAGTCACTGGACATGTAAATATGTTTATTTCATAAATACGATGCTCTGAACTTGGAAAAGAAAGAGATGTTTAATCGCCAGAGTTTCAGGAAAATAGATTTGCAGCATGTGTCTGCATTCCAGGAGTTTTTCTCCTTTTCCCTATCATATGATATATAGTTCTTTATTGATAAACTAAGAAATATATTTCCTAAAGTCACATGGAATAGCATTTGATTTCTTGTTAGAATTTCAGACAGACTATGTTTTGGATTCTCTAGCAAATAGAGGATGAAGGATGCTGAAGAGAGTGGGAGAGCATATTTATTTCTTCTCTGCTCTTAGTTTCCTTAAAGCTATAATGATGGACTTGCTACACAGAAGAGGATATTTCAGGAGGAGAAATATTTCAGTGTTAAGATGAAAGCATAGATAACTAGTAGAAAATGGAATGTACTGTGGAGAAAATTTTCTGACATGTGGATACAGTTTTAAATTTAGAAATAAAGAAGCCATCACAAAGCAACACATCAACAAAAAGCTATAAAAAGTTGACTTTAAAAAGGGCTGCCAAAAGTATTTCCAGCAAATGTGACAACCTGACAAAGTCTTTATTAATATAGAAAAGTTATATAAATCAATAAGAAAATACCCAGAATTCAAGAAGTAAAATAGAGAAGAGAGGCCTGGGTAGATACTTGGCAAAGGACAAAAGCTAAAAACATCTCATATATTCAGAAAAAAAAATTCTATCTTGATTATAAAACATGTAAGACACAGTAAACAACTTGTTTTCTATCCCTAACTAAAAAAAAATATTTCATGCATATTAATGGGTTATAGATGTTTTAGTAAATGCTTCATTTCCTACATATATATAAAAATCCACTTGCACAGCTATCAAGTAATACTGACAAATATAAGAGAAATCTAAGTTGTATTTCCTAAGGCAGTGTTTCAGAACTTAAAGGTAAACACACAGCTCTCTCTATGCATTAGTATAGTTTAATAGTATTAAACATGCTGAAAAACAATAAACAAGTCTTTATTTAATTGCAGATAAATGATAACAAAGGCTGATAAACGTTGCTTATAAAATCATACATTTTGAAAACTGTGTGATAAGAAGGAAATGAGTGTTTTAAAATGTATTTAAGAGGCTGGAGATGTGGTTCAAAGTTTAAGAGTACTTGCTGCTCTTACAGAGAATGGGAACATAGTTCCCAGCACCCACATTAGACGGCTCATATAACTGTAACTCCAGCTTCCAGGCATATGACTCACTCTCCTGACCTCCGAGAATATTATATGCATATGTAGCACAGACATATGCAGACACTCACATACATAAAACAAAATAAATATTTAAAAAAACATTTAAATGTTAGAAATTTCAAAATCCTTGCCATTTTACTAATAAGAACTTTTAAATTCTGTTATATTTAGCAGAAGTTCTCTCTTATGCATGCTTCCCTTCTTTGTGTATGTGTGTGGGTTTGTATGTTTGCTACAAAATATTGAAAAATTCTGATTTGGGGCTGTTTTCCATTCCATAAGTCATGCATAATCATAAGGAATTTTTTAATTATCCCTTCAGTCTATCCCCAGAATCTGAAATCTTCTTATATCCACTGTGAATTCACTTTATCTTTGTGCTTCATTAGTGCTCCATTTACTGTAACTTCTCAATGACATAGGTCCATCTATTTTTGTAGTCTTCATAGTGCTGATCTTTCAGTTCTAGATTAACAGACATACAGCATTTACCAAGGTCTCTGCTTGTATTTATCCTTGCTGTAGGTTAATACCCTTCTTCAGTAGATACACAATTCAAAACTCAGGCACTGAGAGAGTTTCACTGCATTCAAATAGATAAAGGTGGTCCTGAAAAGGCAATTTGTTCAGGAGGCAGCTGAACTATGGAGCCAGCTTTTGAGCCAGCATACATGTCCACCTCTTCCATCAGCTGCCCATTAGTTTTTCCACAGTGGTTTACGTGGAAGCTGAAAGAGAGAAGGGCTCATGGATCAACGTGCTCATGTATTCGAATGGGATTCTTTCTCAGTGCCCAGTGAAGTTTCCTTGTAACTTCCGTCCTGCCCTATGTGTATATTTTAGATACATTAGGTTCAATCGTGGAAGGATTTCTGCTGATGCCTGTAAACATATAAAACACTACAAATTCTATGATCTATGGAATGATTGTTTACTTATTTGAGGACATTATTATCAAGACCTGTTGTCAGTGATTCTGTCTGGACAGGGAAAAGAACCATACAGAGACTATTTTACAGAATGTTAGAGCTTCGCACTTTAGATTGTATGGACTGGTTTTAGAAATACAAACTTTTAAATAGAAATTCCCCTAAGTGGACATGCAAAAATTTCCATATGGTGTCATTGTCTAGAAGTAAGAAATTTCTGTGGACAAAATACAAGTTCAAGGAACTATGAGACTTTGAATCATCTTTTGAATGAACATTTATGTTTCTCACCCATATCTCATAGCCCCAGTTACTTTCTTTCAGCATTCTGATTTTCCCATAGTAGACTAGTTTGAGTTATGAAGCTAGAAATTCTAGGTGGAATTACAGTTAAAATTAAATTTACAGTCAACTTTTTCTAAGCTCAGTTTCTAGAGAATGGGATTCTCTTTGATAAGATACCATTAGGGATTCTGGTTTTTCTTTCTTTCAATTTCTCTGTCTCTCTCTGGCTGGCTTTCTCTCTCTCTCTCTCTCTCTCTCTCTCTCTCTCTCTCTCTCTCTCTCTCTCTCTCAATGGTGCATGCAGGCAAGGGTATGAATGCATGCCTCTGTGCACACGTATAAGGAGACCAGAGAAGGATATCAGGTTTCTTACTTTATCATTTTTCACCACTGTTGCCTCAAGATTTGCTCTCACAATGAAGCAAGAGCACACCGTTTTACCATTTTGGCCATTGAGGTATCTGGAGATTTACCTGACTCTTTCTCCTAGTGCTGGGGTTTCAGATATGTATGGTCTTGCCAAGATTTTTTATGTAGGTACTGGGTATTTGAACTCAGGTCCTAATGTTTGCAGAAAAAGTACTCCAAACTTTTGAGCTATCTCTCCAGGGACTTAGGTTTTCTTTTCTTTTCTTTTTTTCTGCCACTATTCTTTTTTTATTATGGATTTTTTTTTACTCATTTTACATACCAATCACAAATCCCCCTCTCCTCCCTCCTCCCACCCCTCCCACTTCCCCAAACCCACCCCACATTCCCTCCTCCAACAAGGCAAGGTCTCCTATGAGAAGTCTGCAGAGCATGGAACATTCAGAAGAGGCAGATCTAGACCCTCCCCCTGAATCAAGGCTGTGCAAGGTTTTCAATTAGCTTTTAATTTTTATTTATTCTTATTTTATGTGTTTGAGTGTTTGCTTCATGTTTTATCTCTGTACTATGTGCATACAGTGTCCATAGAGGCTGGAAGATGGCATCAGAACTGGAACTAGATTTACAGAAGCCCATGAGCGGTCATGTGAGTTCTAATAATGGAACTTTTGCATTTTATTGGTGATTTGCGTTTGTACTTTCTCATCTATTTGAGTGCAAAGTATTGATAGTTTACAGGAAAGGGTATTACATTATTTTATGCTTATTATTAGGAGAGTCCTAGAACTCCTGAAATGACTAAGATACTGCACCTAAATATCTTCTTCTTCCAATATTCCATTTCACTTCACGTATGTGATAATTTCATGTTTGTACCCCTATTATATGCTGGATGTTGTCTAACACAATTTAAATTTCTTTCTGTTGCCAGCTAGGTAGCATGTAATAAGGTTCAGATAAGTGAAAACAAACAAAAAAACAAAAAGAAAAACAAACAACAGAAAACCCTCTTAAAAACATAGCCACAGGATCAAAGAATCCCACATTCAACATGGACAAAGATCCAGGAATGTTATATAAATACAATTAAACCTGTTAAATATCTGTAGCCATTAGGTCAATGGGAATCCAACACACTATGAGATACTATGTCACCATCAGGAGGATAATCATTAAAATGCAGACAGTAGTGGTAGGAGTAACTGCTATATACTGTGCATGGCAATTGAAGATGATATTACTATTGTAGAGAACATTTGGGCAATTTCTCAATAAAAAAGTTAGAATTAAAGGTAGTATTACTATGTGATCCAGAAACACCATGTATGGACATATACTCAAAAGACCAGGAAACAGTCTAATAAAACTTTGCATCGGAATGTTTATCATAGCACTATTTTTAAGAGCCAAAGGTAGAAATAGATGAATGAATAAACAATTTGTCCTAGACCCACATAACAGAATGCTGTTTAGTCAGAAAAAAAGGTAGAAAATATAACAGTATAAGCTGCTTAAAACTGATGATAACACTTATGATACATTGATTTAAGAATGGTAAAAATGAAATGTCATTCAATCAGTTATTTCCTTGTGTTCTTCTCACTATGACAAGACATGACAAAAGCAATGTAAGGAAGGAGGGAGAGTTTGTTTTGGCTCAAGTCAGTCATGGGTGGGAAGTCCCAGCTGCAGGATCCTGTGGCATCTGTTCATGTGGCATTCTCAGTTTGGAAGCAAGGAACTATGAATCCTGCTTCTCAGCTCCCTTTCTCCCTTTCCCAATCCAGAGACTCCTGCCTCTAGAATAATGCTGCCCACATTTTGGATTCTCACCTCAATAAACCTAATCTATAAAATTTACCAGTTTACTTTTTGGTTGTTTCAATGATGACTCTAAAATGGCATCATGTTGACAATTGAGATTGTGTCTCATACCTGAATCCTTGTGCCACAGATATTCTTTCAGTTTTATTAGCAAAGAGTCTGTAAAGCTCAGCTATGCCATCAAGAAATTTGTTGGCAGGCTACAAGTAATACCACCAAGAAGGAAGAGAGGCTGAACTAGGAGCAGAGAGAAGTTATAATGTGCTCAGTTCCAAATTGTTCTGGAGATAAGATAATTCTTCAATATTTCAAAATGAAGCAACAGGTCAAGTCATATTAAATTCCTACTAGATGAAGGCTGTTTCCAGAGAGAGGACTTGTTTGAAGAAGGCTGCACACAATGGCCAAAGACCACTTCCTGGTAGTAGGACTCAGCTGTGAAATACAAATCTCAACATCGCCAGAAGTGGAAATGTGTATCCCTGCATTGAAGAGGAGTCTTATTTGAGCACCACTCTGTCCTTTGTATTCCATAAGGCAGAACCTGTTTAGTGTCTTTTTGTCTCAATCCACTGTTTTGAAACAAAATTGAGACTAGGATCCCGTTATGAGAGTTATCTCAAAGATCTTTTCGTGATACTCCACCCCTCTGGAAATCTGTAATGAAAATAACCACTACTCCAATCCTTTTAAACCTATCTGTAAATCAAGCTCTTTGAAATTGGTGATGTTCACATCACAGTTACCAAGTCTATATGACATAAATTTTAAGGACAGCCCTGATATCATTCCATCTATCCATAACTTTTAATCAAGCTGAATTTATGATCCCATTATCCAACTAAATAATAGACTAAGACTAAATGATTTCTCTGCTTGAGCTAGAGAGTTTTTGATAACCTTATTCTTTATTCATGTATTAACTGTTTTCATACTGTTCTTACTATGAGTTCATTTCTTACAAAGTTGATATTTTCAGACATATTCTTGAGGTCATTTCAGGCTAATGGTTTTAGAATAAAAGGACTGAAAGTATTGTCGAATATAATTCCTTTAGGATGCTGAATCAGTGATTGACAGATTTTGTAGTAGGACGCTTTCCATTAAGCCATGACATACTGTCAGCCTAAGTCATACTCTGGACCTCCTCTGTAGATGGGACTGAAGTCTATTTTCTGTAGGATTAGTAGGGGAATGAGAAAGTGATCAGGACAAGATGTAGGCAAGAATTTCCAAAAAGCATACATCTCAGGTGCTCATACCAATTCATTTTTCATTTTTTATTACTCAGAGATCTCTTCTTAGACTCTGAAACTAGAAATATACCCTAAGACAGAGAATGTCCTTGTGGCAACTGGAATGAGAAATTCCTCCATAGGCTTATGTATTTCAAGATGTAGTCAAAAGTTGGTGACACTTCAGTCTTGCTAAAGGAAGTACGTCATAGACAGAGGGCTTAGCCTTACTCTACTTCCAGTTTCCTCTATTTTCAGCATATGATTGAAGACACGAACTTTCATATTCCTGATTCAGGTGCCTTGGTTAATGTCCCCCACAATTATGAACTCTTAGTCTGAAAACATAAGCAAAAATAAATATTTTCCTTGAGTTGTTTCTGATTATGATATTTTATCACAGCTATAGAATATTAACTAATACACTGGGGAACTTTACACCCCTGTTCCTTAAGTTTTGAGCCTATTTTAATGTGAATTTACTCCTGAGCAAGGGAAACAAGACATCATCTTCAACCCAGTAAAAAGCCCCTGTAGTTTGGTTAACAGTGGTTCAATGACTAAATAGCAGGAGGCTTCCTTGACTTTTGCGCAAATGTAAAGCATTTGGTATGGTTTGATTATGAGTAAAGAATACACAGATTGAAACACTTTGCGCGCGTGTGTGTGTGTGTGTGTGTGTGTGTGTGTGTGTGTGTGTGTGTAGGGAGATTGTTTCTGGCACTTAATTCATTCACTTTTGTGCCCCAAACAGCAACATGGTCCAGCTTTTCAAGTGCTTGACTCAGAACTTTAATTCTCTGTCCCCTCTGTTGTCCTCCAGAGCACCTTCTGACCCAGTGCTATAACACCAAGGTCTCCTGAGACATGGGCCAAGAAAAACATGCTGAATCTGAGAATCTTTCTGATGGGTGGCTGTTGCTTTATTCAATGTTCAGGAATAAAGCCTGAAGGTGATTGGCGATCTCTGTGTGCTGTGGAATGCAACTCGTTTGTTTTGCTGAAGTTCAAGCATTGGAAATTCAACTTCTGGCTGTGTAAGGAAAATAAACAGAGACAATGGCTTTTTCACTCTCCTAAGCAGTTTATCCAGATCAATATGGGAAAGATTGCTGCTTCACTCTGGCTGATCTGAGCCTTAATTAAGGATTTTGCTCTCTAAGGTTGACACACAAGCCACCTTGGTGAGTACTAGAGTATTGAGTTTCTCTTTTGAAAATAGAGTTAAGACAATGTCAGCACTGCAAAATACAACTGAGTTTTTTTTTAATTCATAAAATAGTTGTTTTTGATTCTATTTAAGAATTGTCAACCCTGAAAACATACATACAAGAAACATTATGAAGACTGTGAGGTTATATACATGTTTTTAAACACACCACACACACACACACACACACACACACACACACACACACACACACACACACATATTGTTTATATATTAATATAGTACATATAAACAAATACTTTTAAGAAAGATTTCATTATTTGAAAGAGACAAAGTAGAGCTATATAGGAAGGTTTGGAGCAAAGAAAGGGAAGGATAAATGATGTAATTATATTATAATCTCAAGAAATAGTTAAAAATATGAGTAAAGATATACCCATGACTTTTATGTTTTATCAATAAATACCTAAAGTCATAGCATAGCAAAGAAGGCTTGCTTTAATTTTGCTGTTAATCTCTCTTTTTTTTCTTAATAACTGTTATGATTTGGACATGAAATATCTTCCCTAGGCTCAAATCTTGAGAATTTGGTCACCCATTGACGATGCTCATCTGGGTGGTGATGGAGAGTTTGGGAAAAAGAGCCATGGTGAAGGGTGTTCACTGAAGTGTGTTTTGAAAGTCATCTTTGAGTGTTACTATTAATGTCTCACCTCCTCTGAAACAACCTTCCTTTTCTGCCCCATCCTCTGCCACCACAGTTCTCTGCCTTACCTCAGCCTAGACCCATGGATTGACAACCGTAAAACTGTGAGAAAAATGAATACTCCCTCCTTTAAGGTGTTTATTTCAGATGTCAGTGACTAAGACAGCCACGTTTGGGTATACTAACAGCATATAATCCAGCTGTGTCCACCAGTTACCTTTCTAAATCAGCATGTCTTCCTTTGCCTGCTGAAATTTATGCTCTTTCTTCCCATGACGTCTTTCTATGCTTCTCTAATGCAGCCTCTAAGGTCATTTCAAGCACTACATCCTTATTGAAGATTTCCTTCACTTTAGAAAATGTTTATAAACACTATATTCCTAAATTTGTCTCATTGAAATTTGAAACGCATTACAATCTAAAATACTTGGTAGAACTAGGCATTAAAAAAAAACCACAACTTTTGACACAATTTTGAGATAATACAGGTACTACACAAATGTTTCACAAATGTTCTCCATCATAGAATAAACATGATTGTCTAAAATTTTAAACTTGAAAGGCCTAGAGATATAAGCACTGGTTAAGAGCATTTGCTGTTCTGGTGGAGGACCTGAGTTTGTTTTGCATCATCAACATGATGGCTCACAATCGTCTGTTGCAGGGGATCTGAAACTCTCTTTCTGCCTCTGAAGATACCTAGCATTTAATTGGTGCATATATATGTCTGCAGGCAAAACACTTATACAAACATAAAATAAAAATAAATGAATCCTGTTATGTCTAGAAGACACTATCTTGCAGCAGGCATCTCGGCTTCTCACAGTCTTTCTAGACCATTTTCCAAGATGCTTCTTGAGCCTTAGGAGCTTGTTGTGTTGTGGATGTACACATCAAGTCAAGGCATGCAAGGGTCAGTTCTCTGCTTTCTCTGAGATTGACAAGATATGTATTTATATAATAGTCGCCATATACTGTAAAAAGTAGCTTCTTTGATGAAGAGTGAAAGCTTAGTTTATCTGTGAGAATAAGGATGAGTATTTAGAATAGAGTATTTAGTAAAATATAAATTATACTGGTTTTGGAAAGTGTCAATAGTGGATTTTTCTCTGGAATCCATGACTTTGCCAAGCATGAGTAGTTGGCTAAATTTGCAACAACATGCATGAATTCTCTCCTATTGAGAAGGATTTAAGTGCAATAAAATAGATATTGGTGAATTTCAAGATGAAAGTGCCACCACTGATACCCAAACCAGACCTCCATAATGTTGCCAATTGGCATATCAATGTGATATCGGAAATCCCACATACCTCACCCCTTAGATGAAGAGTTATTGGCAAGAAATCAACTGCTACTACAGAGAACCAGTATTTTTTAGGAATGACCCCCATGATATGTTATGCAGTCCCAAGTGATGAGCCCTAAACACATATACATGTGAGCAAAGATTTCTGTAGTCATTTCAGTCTGTTGCAAAGAGAAGATTCCTTGATGTGAGGTAAAGACTACACTTATCTGTGAATATAACAACAAATGCTTCCAAACATGAACTGAACAAAGACAACAGAAATGGACTTGAGAAAGTGGATGAGGACAAGCACATGAGGTCTCAACCCTATGCAACTGAAAAAGACTGGGAGTAGAAGAGGTGGTCTTCCCAAGGGAAGAGCACAATCAGTGTCCAGTGTCAAATAGACAGCCATGAAAATGTACCTACTGTTAGCATTATAAAGACTGAAATGGTTATATTTTAATTATATATGTGATTGGACAGCAGTGGTGCATGCTTTTAATCCCAGCACTAGTGAAGCAGAGTCAGGCTCTGTGAGTTCAAGGCTAGCCTGGTCTGTAGAGCAAGATCCAGGACAAGCACCAAAACTACACAGAGAAACCCTGTCTCGAAAAACACATATATATGTGTGTGTGTGTGTGTGTGTGTGTGTGTGTGTGTGTGTGTGTGTGTGTATGTAAATCTATAGATCTATACACAATATATAACATATATTATATATTATATAACATAAAATGTACATGTAGACATATGCATATATTAATTATATATTATACAATATACATATATGTATACACATACAGTAACTATTAGTGGAAAAGGAAGATATAAGTTTGAAGGAGGGCAGGAAAGGGTGAATGAAAGGGTTTGGAGGGAGAAAAGGAATGGGAAAATATTGTAATTATATTGTAAATTCAAAAATAAAGTAAAATAAAGAAGAGATTATGAATTTGAGAAGTTGGGAGATTTGGGAAGAGTGGAAGTGGGAATGGGAGGGAGGGATTAAGGAAATACAATACTATATGAAATTCTCAAAAGAATTTTAATTAAATGAAAATAATACACAACACATAAATTAAAACTTTAAGCCTCAATATCAGTCACTCATAACACCGGAAAGTAAGTTACAGATACATTCTTCAAAATATAGTTCTTCATTGAATGAATTCAATGGCCTGCTTGAGAAAGGTATTTCCTGGAAAAAATAATGCTTGAATGAATCTTCTGGAAATCAACATGTAAAACCATTTCTCTTAGAGCACAACATCCACATGATTAAGAGAAACCAACATTTCCAGAATCCTCTTATCTGGTTTTCATAATTATCAGTACTTGGAATTTTATTTCAGCCTTTACAAAGATTGCATTAGCATAAAATGGTGTGTTCTCTGATTTAATATATTCTTTGAAGAGGGAGAGATTCTCTATCATTGAGAACTAGGGTAGGAAATTATTACCTGCCAGGTGACAGACACTACTTTACCCTGATGAGAAACATATTTAAAAAAATGCAAATTACTGAATTTGAGTTGACACTCAACACTTTTAGGAAAAAAATTGCAAAATTCAAGCTGAATATTCACTATTAAACTAATAGAGGTATTTGAATTTTAGTAAATAGGAAATCTAAAATGAATGTGTTCTTTTTTGTGACTGCTACCTGCAACATTACATTTTGTCAAATCATGTCTCTACATGCACAGTTCAGGACAATTTGAGTCTCTTTATGTGAGGGCAAGATAATGTTTGTAAGTTAACAGTGATGTCTTTGGAATACTGAATTGAAAGCTAGGAAAAGAAAACCATTTTCCTAACTATAGCAACTCACTTGCCAACTGTGGCTCAGTAGATCTTCATCCTGAAGGTGCTTCATCCCTTAGATACATGGCATTCCTCAGAATGACTCTGTTGCCTTCCCTTCACATCATCCCATATAGAAACTAACCCAAAGATGCTTAGCTTGGACCACAGCAAATTCTCCTGAAGTACTAATAACCAATCCCTCTACCAGAACTTCTGTTTCACATATTTGCATAACTTATCTACCTCAGAGTTCTCCCCTCAATAAATGTGTTGTATAAAGATGGCCATTTTCAGGTCACAATAATACGGCGCCATCCCCTGAGTTATGATTAGAAACACTCAACCCCTTCAGAAATAGTTTGTTCTTTAAAAAATGAGGAATATGTTTGTGGAATATCATTAATTGAATTTGTCCACAATGTTACTACTGCTATTCAAGTAAACGACCTAACTTACTGGTGTGGACTATGTCATCTGGTGAACCCCACCACATGCTTCCCCCTTACCTTCACTGTGCACATACATCATCACTGTCTCTGCTGTTTCCTACGCACATACTACGTTCTTCCCCTGCTAGGGTGTGTGTTTGAGTGTGTGTGTGTGTGTGTGTGTGTGTGTGTGTGTGTGTGTGTGTGTGTGTAAGGGCATTTAACACAGACCAATCCTCATTTCTGAAACATGTGACTAATTCAGTCTTCAGCTGTCTCATCCCAAAGTGAACAGCAGCTACTCAGAATGAATTCAAGGAGCACTTTCTTGTATATTTTTTTCTTTCCCGAAAACTTTCTTCCTAATTTGTCACCAATTTTCTCACATTTACAATTTCCTTCATTTAAGTAATTCAGTATTCTTTTTTAGGGAATGCCTCCATTACTTGTTTACTTATTTGCTAATATTTCATACGCAGTATTAAATATGGGGTTCACCCTTATTGGAATATAAATTCCCTGGCCAGATGATAAGGGTGCCTGCCATAAGGCCTGACAACCTGAATTCAATCCTTCAGGCCCATATGGTGGGCAGAAAGTATCAAATGCTACAATACAAGTCATCCTCTGACCTCCACATGAATGCCATGACACAAACATTCCTACTTGTATACAAGCACATGTAAACACATCTACAGTTATGAGTTACAATTCTACTGCTGTTAAAAGACACTATGCCCAAGTGAGCTCAGAAGGAATAGTTTATTTGGGCTTGTAGTTTCAGAGGAATCAGAATTCATGGAAGTCCGACATTGAGGAGAAGCATGAAAACAAGTATGGGCATGGCAGCAGAAACAGGCAGCTCAGGGTTTACACCTTAAACCACAAGTACAAAGCAGAGAGAGATACTGTACTTATATTTTGAAATGGGAGTCATGACTGGTGATTAGCACCGCCTCTGTGGTAAGCCATGTGGATCTGGCTGGGTGGTTTTTCTTGGGAGCTCTCATAACCCTAAAGTCACGTGCTGGTGAAGCCACTCCTGAGACTGGAGATTCTGAGGAGGTTAAATATTGGAGGAGTTTAAAGTGCAAAGAGGTCTGTACTAGCTTCATGCCGGGGTTCAGCTCCTCTCTACATGGAGTTAATTTTTTTTTTCTATCAGCACAGCATGGTGGATTTCTTACAAAGGGTAATGCAAGAGGCCAGGGCAGAAGGTCTAGTTCTTTATGACCCAGCCTCAGCAGTTATGCACCAACCATTCTGAAGTGTGTGATCAGTCACCAGAATAACATTGACTCATGGGGGAAGTCACTCCCTATGATAACTATCACTATGTCAACTTGAAAAACTTAGAGTCACCTAAGAAAGGAATCTCAAAGGGAGATTATCTATATTTGGTTGGCCTGTTGGCATGTCTGTGGAGATTGTCATGATTAAATTAATTATTAATTGTTATGGGAAGACTCATCACACAATGTGCAGCAGCATTCTCTAAACACAGATACCTGGAATATAAATGTGCAAGAGTTGAGGAATTAATCAGAACATAAGCAAGCATTCAAAGAAGCAAGTGAGCACTTATGCATTTATTTCTCTCTGCTCTTGACTATGGATGTGATATGACTAACTGCTTGAAGTTCCTGCCTTGACTTCCCAATGGTGGACTGTTACTTGGAATTGTGAGCTGAAGTAAAACCATCTCTCCCAGAAATTGCTTTTTGTCAGACTTCTTTTTTTTTTTTTTTTAAATCACAACCGAATGAAGCAAGGATATAGCCCAAATGCCTGAATACAGGAACAAGAATCAGTGAGGACATCTTGGAGGCTGGCTGCCACAAAAGTTGGCTTATTTCTAGTTCTCAAAGTTCTGAAAATCTTTTGTTCTCTCTGGTTTTGATCCTTTCTTCCACTGTCTACCTTCTCTTCACGACCTTTTAACATTTACTCCTTACCCCTTGCAATGGACAGTCCTGAACCATTCTTATATCTTAATATTTTCCAGCTTTTAGGACACCATCACTCTCAAATCCAACTGTTTTCTCCAACTTTGAATATGGCAAAAGAATTCTCTCTCTCTCTCTCTCTCTCTCTCTCTCTCTCTCTCTCTCTCTCTCTCTCTCTCTAACTAGTTATTGCCTCAATTTTTTTTTCAGCCAAGCATCTTCTCAAGCATGTTTTAATTAAAATAAACTACTAAGAAAAATCGTGGTCTAAGATTTTAAAATCCCTTAGTGACACTAAACAAAATTATTCAGGTATGCATGGCCCAGTTATTAGCATATAGAATTTATTTTCTCTAATAAATCATTTTTGTTCTATCAACATTTCCCTGAACTCTAGCTATTATTAAATACTCACTCATAAGCTAAACATTCTATCCTCCATCAATTTTCTCAAAGGGTGAGACAGCTTATTTTAGGCAAGTCTAAAATTCATTTAAAATTCATGTATGCTGAGTTCTAGACAAAACACTAACCTTTTGGTGTTTGGCCTTAACTTTGTCAAACATAACTTCCTGCCTTAAAAAAAGTTTTAAATGTTAATTAAAAACACTCAAAGAGTCTTAGTCAAAAAATAGTCCTGAACTTAGACCTGTTCTCGCCTACAAAATGATGAGTTACAGTAAGTAGCATATGGATTAAATGTCTCGGCAAACTTAATGTGAATTTAAAAAATAGTCAGTGTTTTGAAAACATATCTGCATTTTGATGAACTAGCTAGAGAAAGTTTGAGCATAGTACAATATAAATTGAAGTTAATTCTAATACCTTTGCTTATATCGCAATACCAAATTTGTAAATGTAAAATTTCTATGGTTTACATTTTTTCTTTTTGTTTTTAGACAACATCTCCCTAAAATAACCCTGCCTTGTATGAGACCCACTGTGTAAAAAGCAGTTCTGGTCTCCTGGGCCTCTTACTTCAACCTGGGCAATCCTGGCTTTCCTGGTGTGTGCTGTCACAGCCAGGTTATTTTCCATTTTTCCCTAAGTGGACAAGTTTAATGGGAGTCAAATATAATAAATCACCAATTGGCATAGTTTTATTAGTAATAATTATTTAATTGGAACTTTACTCACACCACTTTATAAGTGAATGCTGAGTGTGAGTAGAAATCCCAGATTATTAGTCATAGAGATTTGGGAGATGATTGAAATGCACATCCTGTGGTTTCCTATGGTAACATGGTACCATAAAACATGATGAGTTTCCTTATTTTATATTTTATATTCTGTATCATTCCAGAAAGATTTTGAAATAGTTCACAGGAAAGAGGTTAAATACCACTGGACTCAATCAATCCAATTTAATTAGTACAGTAATACAAGAATAGAACTTTTCAGGGATTTATTAAACATACACAGATGTTTATCACACCTTGTGCTCAGAATCATATTATGACACACACTAGGAGAGGAGGGGGACATAAATAATGAAACATTTGTAGAATTCCTTGGGAAAACCAGATAGTAGATAAAGATTGCTTTTACTACATGTACCTACTTTATATAATAAGATGCCATAGGTTTTTTATGAATATGAGAAGTAATAGAGTTTTAAATAAAAATTTTCAGCAGTTCTGGGAAAGAACAGAAGATAAAGCAAACAAATTGCTTCAGAGCTAAATATAATTTGACTTCACACTCATTTTTCATCTGAAACAAACCATTTGAGCACCACACTGATGGGTAAGTCCTCTGTGAATAAATATCATTTTTCCTAAGCATGCTCAAGAGATGTTAGAGATCAATATGGATCCATTTTTGTGTCATAGTGGAAAATACTGGGTAAATGCAGTGATTGAATGGCAGCATCAGATGGAGAGGTCGCCTCTCAGTCTCATTTTCAGTCTCTGCTTCACACACACACACACACACACACACACACAAATTTCAAATTCTTTTCATTCTTTTGACAGGTGCACTGAAGAAACCCGATTTATTTACACTGGATCTAATGCAAATGGTTTGCATTTAGCAAGTGAGCCCAAATCCCTTTACTAAGAAACTTAGCTTTAACAGGCCAGAGCAGTACAGGATTAGTGAATCTCAGCAGAGGTGTAAAAATTAATCTCACTCAAGGTATTATTACGAGCATATGTACTGGAGGGATAAGAAATGAATTCATGATACTTAATTCTTCCATGACTATGTTAAATTCCTTCTTTGCATACACATCTCACATTTTGGCTTCCTTCTCCTTCCTTTAACCCCGTGACATGTTCCTTGTTTGCTAATGGCTGCAGTTAGTGTGGGAAAGGGTGGTCTCCATAAGACTGAACTGATATATTAGCCTCTATTGAGTACCTTATTATTGAGTCTTATACTAGAGACTATTCACTCAATACTCTAACCTCAGATCACCTCTTCTCCTGGAAATGATTGTCTCCCTCTTCATAAGTTATTTTCAAATTCTCCAGCAGTGTCTTAAAATTCAAGCAAAAGATACTTTGCATAATTTTGGAACTCAAATATGTTTCTTTTGAAAATGTCACAATGCCACTTATACTCATCAGTACCTGGCTAAGTTGATCACCCTTAAAACTCTCATAAGCTAACCCTCTAGTCATATTCTGATGGACAGGATCATGGACTATTGTAAGAAAAATGTCACTGTCATAGAGATGTAAGTGGTGGAAAATTGTAGGAGGAATCATTTGTTCATAATATTTGAAATGAAACTTTGAATGAGTTATGCATGAGAATCAAACAGCTTCTAGTTCTGATTTACATAATAGGTGCCTCCCCAGACCCTGACAGGTGATGGGGATCTAAACTCAGGCTTACATGCTTGCATAACATATACTCTTACTCACTGAATCATCTCACGTGCCTCCATAAAGGGAATTTTAAATAAGTTCCACACTTAATGCATTTTGTTTACACCTCAGAGCAGTTATTGAGAGCCATTGGTTTAACTTTATCAGCTAACAGTGTGTAAGGAAAGGAAGAGCTCTCTTGCAAGTTCGTTAAAGGCAGGGACCAGATCATCCATCCTTCACTGTGCATCATTAAAATGAAAAACAAAAACAAAAATGTGTTATTGTTTATCCATACAACTTACTCTAACAGCCCACAAATATTCATTAAATTCTTACATAAGAGTCAGGCTTGGTTTACACATCAATTTAAAGGTTATAAAGAAAATTGGGTTGTCCTAAATATTTGTGATCAAATGGATTCTCATCTTAAGTTATTGGTATATCATAACATTTGATTTTGCCTAAAAATAAATGAGAGAAAAAGAAAAGAAATGACCAAGGATGGGTGAATGCCATACTTAGGATTCTTTCTTGAATCCTGGTTTGCTATGATTTGATACCTATTTCCATTCAATGTCCTGTGATTAACTCCATAATCACTTACTGTTCTATGCTTTGATTTAGATATTTTAGTTTCACTTTGCCTTCTTGGATTTGACTCCAATTTTTCAAATGACATTTTAAAAAATAGTCTTATGAAGTATTTGGTATTACTGCTCTATACAAACTTGGTAGAATATTTTATTTCATCTTTCCCCTTGAGGCTTCATGTATTGTCTTGTCTATAGTTTACAATTACATTTTCAGCATTTGTGAAGGGAGACATACACTGTAGTAAATAATTTCTTCTGTATCTACAGAAATGACACAACTTTCAACCATTTGTGCAGATCTTGTCTGCTGGAACTGGGATCTGAGGACCTAAAAGAATGGGGCAGACTGCAGTCTAATGCTGTAGACAACGTTATTTCAGTTTTAGTGCACTTTTATTCACACATATGATACAAGGAAGATTGTTTGAGTCCAGAATAACTTATAAATAAACATTAGCAAGCACATACTAAATATTAACAGAGCAACCCTTTCTCACTTCTTTCTCAGGACAGACCAACACAAACACAATTGCCTGGCACATACTACAGATTATATCTTGAGAAGCATGAAAGCAATGCGAAAGGCCATATTCAGATTTAGGGTACACTGATTATGATTAGGGTTCTGTAACTGTGTTCTGTAGTTAGAGTTTTCCAGTCCTGCCTGGCCCAATGTCAGGACAAATCTCTCTCACCTGCTAGGCCTGCAGTCGCTCAGACCCAACCAAGTAAACACACAGAGACTTATATTAGTTAAACTGTTCGGCTTAATGGCTCAGCCTTCTTCCTAGCTGTTCTTATATCTTAAATTAACTTATTTCTATTAATCTATAAGTTGCCATGTGGCTCGTGGTTTACTGGTACCTTCCATCTCGCTTTTCATGGCAGCAGCTGGCAATGTCTCTCTGCCTCAGCCTTTTACTTATCAGAATTTTCTTTTCTCCTTGTCCTGCCTACACTTCCTGCCTGGCTACTGGCCAATCAGTGTTTTATTTATTAACTAATCAGAGCAACACATCTAACATACAAAATATCCCACAGTCCTGGACACAAGTCTAGTTAACAGTCCTGTGAGGAGAATAGTATTAGCCAAACAGGAGAACATGGATCACTACAGGCTTGGCTTTTTATCACAACAAGGTAATATATAAAAGTGACAAAGCAGTCTAGTCATCCTTTGTTTTACATCTAGTATCCACCTATGAGTGAGTACATATCATGTTTGTCTTTCTGAGTCTGGGTTACCTCACTCAGGATGACTTTTTCTAGATCCATCCATTTACCTGCAAACCTCATGATGTCCTTGTTTTTCTCTGCTGAGTAGTACTCCATTGTGTATATGCACCACATTTTGTTTATCCATTCTTCAGTTGAAAGACATCTAGGTTGTTTCCAGGTTCTGGCTATTACAAATAATGCTGATATGAACATAGCTGAGCATGTGCCCTTGTGGTATGATTGAGCATTCCTTGGGAATATGCCCAAGAGTGGTATAGCTGGATCTTGGGGGAGATTGATTTCCAATTCTCTAAGAAAGCACCATATTGATTTCCAAAGTGGTTGAACAAGCTTGCATTCCCACCAACAGTGAAGGAGAGTTCCCCTTGCTCCACATCCTCTCCAGCATAAGGTGTCTTCAGTGTTTTTGATCTTAGCCATTCTGACGGGTGTAAGGTGGTATCTCAGAGTCATTTTGATTTGCATTTCCCTGATGGTTAGGGACATTGAGCAATTCCTTAAATGTCTTTCAGCCATTTGAGCTTCCTCTGTTGAGAATTCTCAGTTTAGTTCTATAGCCCATTTCTTAATTGGACTGTTGGGCATTTTGATGTCTAATTTCTTGAGTTCTTTATATATTCTGGATATCATCCCTCTGTCAGATGTGGGGTTGGTGAAGATCTTTTCCCATTCTGTAGGCTGTCACTTTGTCTTGTTGACCGTGTCCTTTGCTCTATAATAGCTTCTCAGTTTCGAGAGGTCCCATTGATTGATTGTTTCTCTCAGTGTCTGTGCTACTGTGGATAAATGAGACAGTTGATTAGCTTGAACTGTTAGAGAGGTGCCCAGGCAGTGCGAGCGAAACCTGTCCTTAGTGCATGAGCTGGCTGTTTGGAACCTGGGGCCTATGCAGGGACACTTTGCTCAGCCTGGGTGAAGGGAGAAGGGGACTGGACCTGCCTAGACTGAATCTACCAGGCTGAGCTGAGTCCCCAGGGGAGTCCTTGCCCTGAAGGAGATGGGAAGGGGTGAGTGGGTTGGTGGGGGCGGGAGGAGGGAGAACAGGGGAATCTGTGGCTGATAAGTAAAATTAAATTAAATTATAAATTAAATAAAATAAAAAAGACAAAAAAAAAGCGACAAAGACTGGACAGAAACCCAGACTTGCTCCAGAGACCTTCATTTGGCTAGAGCCCAGAGCTACACCTCCCATTTGAAAAGTTACCCAGTGTGGGCCATAAGTAAATCAGATGTTAGTTTCTGTCCAAAGTCCTGAAATTGGCAAAAGTCTTGCTGGATAATAACTGTAAACTAGCTATGGTGCTTATTACAGAAGTTTTGGGCTTTGTCAAGACCTTTGATCAAACTGTATTGAAATCACTTAAATGATATAAATTAGTGCCAATTGTCACTATTAATTGAAAAAACTCTTATCTGGCTTCATAAACAAAATTGAGTTTAAGGCTATATATTGAGTAACTTGAACATGATTAAAGTGTGTAGAAAGAAATTAACAATAAGATGATTTAATAGAAAATTTATTGAAAGCAACAAAAATTTATGAAGCCTTATTGAAATGTAAAATAATTAAAAATAAATACAAGTAAGTGTTACTTAATTTAAATTTAGTTTCAGACTGAAAATACAATTCAATAGAAATGGATATCATAGTATCTGATTATATATTAATATAAAATCATTAAATCTTTTTATTGTATGTGTATATCTGACTATGTGAGCGTGTATGCATGTTTGTGAGTGTGGTGTATGTTTGTGTGGTGTATGTGCACATACATGTGCAGGTGTGTCACGTGTGCGCACATGTGGAAATCAGACTAAGTATCTTGCTCTATCACTACCCACCATATTTCACTCAGAAAGAATTTCACAATGAACTTGGAGACAGGCTCATGGCCTGCAATGCTCCTGGAACTCCATCTTGCAGTGGTGGAAAATACAGGTGAATGTGACCATACTTGCCTACTGTTTTTATGTTCTAATGGAGCTCATTTTATTTTCTTAATTTTTTCAATGTAATATGCTTTATATAATCTTTTCTTTTTTATTTTATATTATTATTTATTTATTTTATATCCCAACTATACTTTCCCCTTCCTCCTCTCCTCCCAGTTTCTCTCCCAACCCCCATCTATTCTCACCCCACCAATCCATTCTTTCAATGTTTCTTCCATGAGTATCAACAAAACATGACATAACAAGGTGCTATAAGACTAAGCACCTCCTCCTGAATTAAGGCTGGGCAAGGTGACACATCATGAGTAGTGGGGTCCCAAAAAGCTATTAAAAGAATCAGAGACAGCCCCTGCTACCACTGTTAGGAGTCCTACAAAAGGACCAAGGTAATGGGTGATGGGATTTGACAGTTTGAATTTAGGTCCTCAGGCTTACATAGCAAGAGCGTTCTTACCCATTGAGACACTTCTACAATAATTTCAAAATCTTTAATTTTTAAATATTATCCTACAATGATAATTCCTATGTCTTTCTAGACCTATGCAAATACATTTCCTGTAAATTTATGTACAAATGCAAAAATTGACATTAGTATGATAAAAAGTTGAAATCAGATTAAATAGATTTTTAAAGGTATTTTAAGAACCAGATTTCTTAAAGATTCTTAAAGACAATTATATCTTGTAGTGTTCAGTTAGCGTTTCTCTTAAAAGCATTCAAGTGACTGTTTAAAATAGACTATTCTGACAGTACACGTATGTACTTTTGATCTTTTCCGTTAGATACACTGAGGAGTTGCAGAAGCAAACTGAGAAGCCACAATTTAAATATTTTATTGAAGACTAGTTGATTCAACGCCTGGGATATGTTGATTGTGGGGCATCCACAGAGAAATAAATGTCCCTCCCAAGAGAGCTCTGACTTCGTATGAAGTGAGCCACCTTTCCTGGCTTCAGATGAAGATTCAAGGCAGCTAAGTGGAGATCTGTCAGGTGCTTCGTGAAAGCTAGTATTGAGGAGACAGGAGGACACCTTTCAATTGAAGAGGATGTCAGAGAGTCCTGGTTCTTGAAACTTAAAATTTGAGTGTTTTATGAAATTACATAGAATTTTGAGAAAGCAAAAGCCATGCTTCCATTAGATAATGCAAATGAGGATGGCGAAAATAGGTGAGGAAAGTTGTTACTAGATGGTTACTCTGGGACCCCGCTCTTTTAACTACTTAACCACCTGTTTCTACTTCAAATTTGCCAACATAGTATTGATTCCTCATTTTAAAACATAATTTTACCACCCATCTTCCCTCTCTTAGTAAACATATATTCCAATCTGTATTTGTCCTGACTGAAGTTTATAACTTCATCTTCAATTTATTTTATGATCCCAGCGAGCATCTGGGGTCAGAATTATTGACTCTACCTGTGAGTATATTTGGAAACTGACCAGTTCTCCTCTGCCTTCCACCATTGCTTTGTCATGAGCCTCCATCATCTGCTATTCACTACCCTTTTGCTATGTCTTCTTTCTCTCAAACATCTTGGAATCTATCTTCTCCAATACAGCAAGAATAACAGTGACTCATCCAAAACCCAAATCACAGAATAGTCTCTTTCCCTTGGCCCTGTCACCTCATTCTTCATTTTAACATCTTTAGACTTAAGCATTTTGACCCTTCGTTCACTTAAAAGGCTTTGCCTGATCTTTTACTTTGACTTCTGACTCTGTCTTCCTCACTTTCTTTTACAAGATTGTATTTCATATCTCTTTAAATATGTTGAGTTGATTCCAATTTCAGGGACTTTGCATGGTCTTCCTTTACCTGCAAAGCTCTAGCTTCATCAGTTCTCAGTTTGTCGCTTACCTTTATTCACTTCTGTCTTCAAATACATCCCAGTGACAGGAAATTTTATATAAATAAAAGCCAAGTAACAACGAATTCTTGGAACAACAATCTAGTGTAGCAAAACCTATCCATCCTACATCCAGATAGTCAATTTTCAATAACTCACATAACACTCTATTTTGTGTTGTTAGCTTTTAATATATATTTTTAAAACTTGTCTTTCACATGAATGCAAGCTGCAGAGACATGAAATTTTAAGTTTATATCACTTCTAGTTGGCATATCTTAAAACAAACTACACTACATCATAGTATGGGGATTGTGTACACACATATTCAATCACAAGTCATAGACCTGTGATATATGTACTGTTATCCAAATGTGGATATGATGATACAAACTAAATTTGAATCTTGATCCGTTCACCAATGACAATAATCCAGGTTTAACAAATATAGAGATGACTTAGCATCTTTAAAATTTTCATATATATAGTAGTCTGTGCCCCCTTTACATAGAACATACATTTTTGTTTCATTGTGCCACATTTTATCACCTGTATAATGCATTTGTTTATGTTATGCACTTAGTACCTTTGCTTTTCAGAATTTAATACCAAGCAAAGAAGAAAAAAGTTTCCAAGAGAACATGAAAGATTTAATGTAAAACAGGTTTTGCCTTGGAGGGGTGTGTAAATGATTTCAGTGAGAAATCAACCCCAGAGCCTTCTGGCAATTTACTTGTATTTATGACAACACTAATAATAGTGCTACAACTTGGAAAAGATACTATACCTCCAAATCCATTAGAGCAAAGACATAGGTGTGAAACCATTTCTTTCTCAGGGACACCTAATTCACTGCCACAGACGCTCACTGGGTTTCCAGTGGGCAGGAGTTCTGTGTTCCTCAGTCAGGTCATAAATCCTTTCTAAGCTGATGCATGAAATCCTAAGCACTGCTTCAACTTATTTTAAATTTTATGAACTCATTTGATCCTGTCTCATGGGACATTTTAGCTTCTACTGTCCTCTGCTTACAAGATGGATGTTGTCTCACCCACCACAGCTTGCAGAAATAACTGATATTACAGAAGGTTTTACCAGGGAAATAACTGACTAGAAAGTTATTATGTTATAAAATAAATTTCAAACAAGCTATTGGAAAAATTCTTAAATATATTTTGCTGTAAATGAATATATACTAAAATGCAGAAATCACTTCATTATGTCACATGGATGTGAATATGTTATATATTGTAATTTTATGCTACTTCTGTAAAGTTAGGTAAAATATAAACGGAGTAAAACCACTTCTGTCTTTTTTTGTTTTTTATTGAATTCTTCCCAACAGGTCTGCTCTTTAATGTTTGGTACCCTTGGTCCTTGTATATTAGGTACTTTTTCTTTCTACTTATCTTGCATTAAAGTACCTGGAGAGAATATTTTGAGGGAAGACACAGACAATCATTTTTGTCGAGTATTGCAGTTCTAAGATACCTTGTCTTAGAGTAGAAGGAAAAGATGAATAGATCTGTAAAGAGTATGTATAGGCATATTTGTAATAGATGAATTTCTAGATACAGCTGAACAATTAAAGCTAAACCAGGAAGATATCAAGAACTTAAATCGACTTATAACAAATAAGGAGACTGAAATGCTAATAAAAAAGCCATTCCAACTAAAGAAGCCTAAGTTCAGATGGATTCACTACAGAATCCTGCTGTAATCTCAAAGACAAACTACAATGAATCATGCTCAAATTATTCCAAAAATAGAAACTGAAGGAAAACTTTCAAATTCATTCTATGAAATCAGTAATATTCTAACAACACACCATATAAGAACATAACCAAAAAAGAGAACTATAGGTCAACATCCCTGATAATAGATGCACATTTTTTTCAATAAATTACTTGAAAACTAATTGTAGGCATATATCAAATAGATAATGCACTATGAACAATTTACCTTTTTCCCAGAGATACAGGGATGGTTCAACATGCCTAAGATAATCAATGTAATAAATAATATAAATTGGCATAAGAATGAAAATCACACCATGCAGAAAAGGCCTTTGAAAAATTCAATAGGCCTTAATGATAAGGGTCCTAGAGTGAACAGGATTGGAAGGAACAATCTGCAGACTGGTAAATGCTAATAAAATATACCAATAGTCTTTTAAATGGAGAAATCTTCACCAGCATTCTTTTAAATGAGGAAAACTTGAAGCTAGCTCTTTAAAATTAGTATGTGTCATGACTATCTCATTTCAATGTACTTCTCTTCAATGTATTATCTGAGACACTAGCAAGAACAATAAGACAGGAGAACTCACAACTCCAGGGAGGCTACCTAGAAAACAGGACCCTAAAAAAGACACAGGGATCGCCCAATGACAGAGAAATGGATGAGATCTACATGAACAACCTGGACGTGAGTGGGGGTAATGAAGGGCAAGGTTTGAGGGAAAGAGAGCTTAGGGGAGCGAGAGATCCCACCTGGATCAAGAACAGAGAGGGAGAACAAGAAATAAGAGACCATGATAAATGAAGACCACATGAGAATAGGAAGAAGCAAAGTGCTTGAGAGGTCCACAGAAATCCATAAAGATACGTCCACAATAAACTACTGACAATGGTCCAGAGAAAGCCCGAACTGACCTACTCTGATGATAGGATGGCCAAACACCCTAATTGTCATGCTAGAAATCTCATCCAATGACTGAGGGAAGCAGATGCAAAGATCCACAGCCAGACCCCAGGTGGGGCTCCAGGATTCCAATTGGCGAAAAAGAGGAGGGTTTGTATGAGCGGGAATTGTTGAGACCAAGATTGGAAAAAGCACAGGGACAAATAGCCAAACGAATGGAAACACATGAACTATGAACCAATAGCTGAGGAGCCCCCAACTGGATCAGGCCCTCTGGATAAGTGAGACAGTTGATTAGCTTGAACTGTTCGGGAGGCATCCAGGCAGTGGGACCTGGACCTGTCCTCAGTGCATGAGCTGGCTGTTTGGAATCTGGGGCTTATTCAGGGACACTTATCTCAGCCTGGGAGGAGGGGACTGGACCTGCCTGTGCTGAATCTACCAGGTTGAACTCAATCCCCAGGGTAGTCTTTGCCCTGGAGGAGATGGGAATGGGAGGTGGGCTGGGAGGAAGGCGGGGTGGGGGGGTTGCGGTAGGGGGGAGTACAAGGGAATTCGTGGCTGATATGTAAAATTAAATTAAATTATAAAATAAGAAAATAAAACATAAAAAAGGTGAAGTCAAATTATTCATGTTTGAGATCATGTTTTTATACATAGAAGATCCTAAAAATTCTACCATAAAACTTATAGGAATAATCAACATGTTCAACAAAGTGGGAGGATACAAAATTAACTCTCAAAAGTCAGTACCCCTTCTATTTACAAGTAACCAAAAAATGCTTAAAAGAGATAATGGAAAGACTATCCTTCATGGTAGCCTAAAAACATGTATCTTATAACCTAAAAATGAAACCTAACTAAGGAGCCGAACATCCCTTTACATGAAAACTTTTATTCTCAGAAGGAAGATTTAAAATGACACTAAACAAGATCTGGCTTGTTCAGGGTGGTATGACCTTGCATGGGCAGCACAAAACAGCCAACCCCATTGTCAGAAGTGTGGGTGACCCAACTCTGATATTGTGAGCATAGAAGAGCTATCCCCATTACTCACCTGTAATACATGGGCAGGGAAAGATATCCTGTCAATCCCCACCCATCAATGCCTGAGGGAAGTGGGAGAACTGGCCCTGAGGTCATAAGAGTGTGAGAGTTGTCCCTGCCCTTCATCAGCTGCATCACTCGGAAGACTGGCTCCTATGCCATACCTAGGCAACAGTAGAGCTGGACCTGAAGGTGCAGGTCTGGGAGAACCAACCCTGGAGACATGAAAGAAGGAGAACTGACCCTGGCCCTTGCTCACCACTTCGGACTGAACTTGACAGAGCAATGCAAGAGCATTCACCCTGGTGGTGAGGACAAGGCAGAGCTGGAGGGCTGACCAACCCAGCAACTACCCAGGCCCAGAACCAGGTTTATTGGTTGGCCCACCCCATTACCAATCCCATCTGTGATCTGCTGGAGAACATGAAGGGATCCATCCTGTAGACCCAAAGCTGCAGGATTACTACAACACAGGGCAACAGCAGGATAATCAGGAGGAATTCTATGAGGGCCCAGCATGGATAGTATAGCAGAAATCAGAGGCCTCAAACCAGACCCATGACTTTTTGTAATGATCATTCACAAGTAAAGATATATGGAAAAAAGGGTTTACTGCATGACTCACTCTGTCACACTACAGCTTCCATGATAAGATTTATTTTTCCTTATCTTCTTTTTTCTCTTAAATTTTGCTGGGGGAGGGTGTTGCAGTGATAAGGGCAGATGCTAAGGGAAGGGAAATGAATTGGTTCGAGACTCATGATGTGAAAGACAAAAAGAATAAATAGAAAGTTAAAAGAGAAGAGGGCACCAGAAATGCCAAGTGCTCCATGTTCATTGATTGGCGGATAAAGACCATCCCACTCCAAACAATTTACAACTATCTCCTACTTAATAAAGTTGCCAAAATACACATCCTAGAAAAGATAGAATCTTCGCCAAATGGTACTAGGAAAACAGATGTCCATGTGTTGGAGAATGAGATTAGATACATATCTATCACCCCACACAAAAATAAACTCCAAAATTATAAAACAACAACAACAACAACAAAGAAAACAACACTCAGTGTGCAACCTCAAATGTAGAAACCGCTAGAAGAAAACACAGGCAGTGCCTACTCAATATAGATACAGAAAAGACCTTGAAGAGCTTGCTGAACAGGTCTCTACCTACTCAGGAATTAAGGCCAAAAACTGACAAAAAGAAAAGACAAACAAACAGCAAACAAACAAAAAACAAATCTAAACATTCTCAAAGGAAAAATGTTAGTTGAGTGTAAAGGATGCCAACTGAGTGAAGGAAAATCTTCTCTGGTATACATCTGGAACAGGAGTACTACATAGAATATACAAATAATGTAGCAAATAAATAATCATAAAAACAAATGACCCAATAAATAATGGGATATATAGATCTGAAAAAAGGAGTTCTCAAAAGAAGAAAAATTATCTAAGAAATGTCTAAATTATGTTGAATATCCCTAGCAATGAGTTAAATGAAAATTAAAACTATGGTGAGATTTCAGTCAGCATGGCTAAGGTCAAGAAAATAAATAATTTTAGCTAGCAAAATCTCCCTGTTCATACACTATGCAATTATTGTGCATCATATAGACTCTTATTTTCTCCATTCAATTTTTCTTTGCACTGTTAGGAGTTAAATGTTTACTTTTGAATCACACATTTATTCTTTCAAAATTCTCAGGTTGGTGCTGTCTTGAAAGGATGTATTGTCATTCAAATTTGGACAGTTCCTATAATTTGCTGTCTTTGAAATCAACTTCATGGATTGATGGTTGCAACTTTAATGAGGGGATAAACTTGCTGTCTTGATTTATATCTGTCCTTTCATTTGTATCCTTCAGAGCTTCCCACATTGCTCTGAATATATCTGAAGCTCAGTAATAAGTACAAAACAAATGAATGAGTCATATTGCATACTGGGATGAATTTCCTTCTGGATTTCTTTCCTTGGGGAACTGGATCTAACCTCAAGCCATAAGTTTCTAAGAAGAACCAGACTGTAAGACTAGCTTTGCTTAGAGTTTGGAATAAAGTTTGGGTGAAATCATTTAAAAAAAATCCAATAATTCTATTAGTACCCAAATATTGAACTCTTTCTGATATTAACATACAGCTTGTAAAAATATGTTAATATTTCAAGTCTTTCACAACATACTTCCCATAATCTTGTCCCCTAAAATCTTCATAACCACCTCTATTGGATATGTTCTTTCTTCTCTATAGTTTCACAATTAGAAAAAAATGTAATTTAAATACTACTCAAGAAATTACATTATATATTTCTAAGTTATAAATCAAGAAAGATGCTAATAAAATATAATCTATGTGCTAATTTGTTAAATTTTGATCACTAAAGTGAGTTCAAAATGTGTATTCCTTACCATTTAACTAAAATCATTATTGTGATTAAAAAAAATCAGAGCTTACATTTCCTTTTTCTTTTGTGATAAGATTTCATTCTGTAACCTTCAGGCTGGCCTTAAACTCACAGTGACCCTCTTGTCTCAAATGTTGGGGTTACAAGTTTGCACTGTCTCACCTGGATGAGCTCATTTTTTTAATCATCACCTTACACTTTATTTCTGCTATGTCCTTATTTAATAACTCCATAACAACCACAAAGAGTAAGTTGCCACATATTTTTCAAGAAAAATGTTGATGATTATTAAAAGTTCAAACTCCCAATTTCTCATACATAATCACTATGCCCCTCCTCTCCTCTCCTCTTTGCTTCTACTACTAACAAAACACTATATGGGATAATTTTTACTTGACCTGTCCTGGACATCTTCTCATTGTCCAATGTCACCAGCACCTCAGCAACTCTCTCCACCTGGGGAATAACAGGGTTTGGTATGATTCGTGCTTTCTTATTCGAATTTGTGCAGCCAAAATGGCTAATCACATATGGTAAAAGCTCCTAGCATTTTCAACCACTTTTTTATTTTCACAAAGGTCATGTCTGGAAGAAGGGTTAAAAAAGATTACAGTCTCCCAGAAAAATAGTGGTAAACATTCTTGAAAAGAAAGAATTTATTGAAAGGGTGTGTGAAGATCATACACTCTCTTATAGTCGGTGATACAGGAGACACAGACATATAAACATTTTGCAATAATTTCTAAAATAATATGAATAATTGTATAGAAGTTAGGCAATGCTGCTTCAAAGGGACTGACATTTCCCCTTTCAAGTGGCTTAAGAAAGTGTCAAGAGGGCTGGAGATGTACTTCAGATGGCAGACTTCTAGTTTATTGTGTACAAGGCTCTTGTTTTGATCCCGAGCACCAGATACACTTAGAATGGTGCACATAGCTCTGTAATCTCATCTCTGTACAAACAGGAAGATAAGAAGTTCAACCACATCTTTGTCCACAAAGCAAGTTCAAGGCCACCCTGAGTTACCTTAGTGCCTATCTCAGAAAAAGAATAAATGAAGTAAACAGTGAAGACTAAAAGGATCTTGTCATCTATTTGCTGCCACAGTTCAGACACTTAGTGGATTACAAAGGTAGTATTGTTAAAGAATTGGGGATCTCGGGCCTGGAGAGACGGCTCTGGGGTTAAGAGCTCTGACTCTTCTTCCAGAGGACCCGGGTTCAATTCCCAGCACCCACATGGCAGCTCACATCTGTCTGTAACTCCAGTTTCAGGGGACCCTGGCACCCATGGCAAAAAACACAAATGCACATAAAAATAAAATAAAATATATTTAAAAAAAAATTGGGGATCTCTTTTAGGTGGCATGGGCTTAACATGGGAAACACATTATTAAGGTAAAATAGTTCATCGTAAACTGTTTCATGCTATTACATTAAATGTGTTAAAAGTTCATTGGACAAGAAATCAAAATAAGCAAATAAATAAATAGCAATAAATAATCTACATTGGAAAGAGATAGTGTCTGCTAATCCTTATGTTAAGTACTTCAGCAATTCTTCACTGAATGCCCATTTAATGATGTATTCTACATTCTACATCTGCTTTTTTTCATACTTAACGTTCCTTCCTAATACAATTAATCTATTATATTCATGCTATTATAGTCAACATCGTATCCCTCCTTTTAAATATGCATTAATTTGTCAAACTAATCATGTACTGTTGGGCATTTAAGATGTCCTCGATTTTTCATTAATACCAAAATGTAACAAATAGCCTTGTAAAATACATAGATTTAGACTGCTATGATTAGCTTTGCAGAAGGGTAGCTCTTTCTCTCAGTGTTTGTGACAGTAATTTTAAATTTTTAATTATAAAATCATTACACCAAGATAATGATACTTTAAAAAATAGAATTTATTCTAGCAGAGTGACTATTAATTTTGCACATCATCTTCTAGATTCTGTGCCTTTTCACATGACTATCTTTTAAATTAGGCCATTTATGGACTGATTTTAAAAATTAAATATTTCTTCTATGCAGTTCTGGTCTTTCTAGAAGAACTTAAATATGACTATTTTATTTTTCTAGAGAACAAACCCTAGGCTTTGCAATGTTGGACAAGTGTTCTTGGTCATTGATATATCACACTTTATCACTATTCTTTTTATGTACATCTATCTATCTGTCTCTATTATTTATTATCTATCTATCTACCATTTATGTATTGTATTTTTATGCTGTATGTGTATATGTATGTGTGTATGTGTGTGTGTGTGTGTGTGTGTGTGTGTGTGTGTGTGTGTGTGTGCGCGCACGCGCGCGCGCGCGCGCGCGCGCTCACAGAGGTCAGAAGACTAGTTTCAGGAGGCAGTTTGATCCTTCCACCGGTGATTCTGTATATCAAAGTCAAGCATCGAGGCACTTGCCTTTACCCACTGAGCCATCTTGTCAAACCTGATTATCACTTTTCTTAACATATGCATCACACTCATTCATGTTTATGTTCCATTATTGAGACTAGATATTTCGGTCTCTCCTGCATTCTTACTATACATCACTATAAACATTTATAAAATTTATTGTATGCTATATATATAGGCATACATTCTTTGAGAATTTCACACATGTATACAAGGTGTGTTTATCACATCAGCTACCTACTCCCACTCCACCTCTTCATAACCTCCCCTTTGATAGCCACAGTCCTCTCTCAATTTCATGTCCTCGTTTCATAGTCTATTTAGCTCAGTTAGAGCTGCCTTAAAGCGTAAGCGTGTAGACTCATATTATACTTTCTTTTCTGTTGCTATGATAAAACACTATCACCAAAAATCAATTGAGAAGGAAAGGAGTATGCCTATAAGTCACAGTTCAATATTCAAAGAACTTGGGGCAGTATCTTGAAGTTTGAGAACCATGGAGGCATGCTGCTTACTGGATTACTCACTGCCATCCTCACTTATAGGCTTGTTTACCTTCCATGTATGTCTCAGGACTACCTCATAGGAGTGGTACCAATCACAGTAGCCTGGGAATTCCTGCATCAATTAATAATACAGACAATTCCCCACAGAGAGAGAATAACTCACAGGGCAGTATGATCTACTCAATTCCTCAGTTAAACTTATTCTCACTATATAAAGTTGACAATTAAAGCAAACTAAGATAAGCATCCATTGGATCATGGCCTACCTAACAAAAGACACTTTCCTAAGGAAAATTGGCTTTCCCTAACAAAGAAGCCTTTAACTATCAAAGCCCTCAGCCAGGTCTTCATGAGCTCTTCCCTTATCTATACTAGGGTTTTGAATGCTTCAACCTCTGCAGGTCTTGTGCAGCAAACCACAGCCATTGTGAACTAATGAGTGCACTTTTCTTGCTATGTACAAAAGACACTTTTCATAGTAGTCCTCTATGTCTTCTGGTTATTAAACCATTCTTCCCTGTCTTCCACCATGTTTATTGAACCATGTGAAGTGAGGACGTTAAAAAGAAGTCTCATTTAGGACTAATGATTCCAGAGTTATTTATTCTTTGAACTTTAACAAGCTATAGACTTTTATATTAATTGCAGGTCACAGAAGAAAGAAAAATAAAGCTTCTTTGATGAGAGTTGCAGTTCCACTAATCTATGGCATATAGATATGCTTTTGGAGGGCAATTTGATACCATATTCACTTTATATAATAGTAGCAGAACATTCTCCATTATGGTGTATGATCTCCTCAGTCATGAAATCTTGGCTAGGTTTATAGTATCAGGCATAAGTTCTATCTTGTGGAGTGAACCTTACACCCAGTAAAAAAATGGTTGGGTATACCCTGTCCTAGTTATCTTTAACTGATTACTTGATATTATTGACAGCCAAGAATCACGTGAAAGGTTAGTTTCAATGAAGAGAGTGCTTATGTTAGATTGTTCTGTGAGTATGTTTGTGGGGGATTGTCTTGATTGTTAATTGGTGTAAGAGTGCTAGTGACATTGTCTACAGGAAAATGGTCCTGTACTCTATTATAATAATTCTAGAAAAGCTTGAGCCAGTGAGGCCTGAACCATCAATAGTACCCTCCAAGGTTTGTGCTTACCTCTTTGCTGCAAGTGAATTCAATGATCAGAGATAATGGTGTGTGGAATAGCAAACCATCTTTCCTTCTGGATCCAGACTTGAGTTCCTGCCCTGGTATTTCTCAGTGCTGGACTGTGGCATCTGAAAATATAAGACAAAATACCCTTCCCTTCCTTAAATTAGTTTTAGTCAGATTTTTTTTTTTGCCAGAAACAGAAAGAAACATAGAATATTTCCATCAAACACATGCCATTGTTACACCCATGGACACACCTTGTAAGGTTATTCATTACTGTAACTATCAAGAGTCACAGCTGTGTAAGACTCTTGATGAGGGTTTTTTTTTTCCCCATAGACTGTACAGCACTTCCCAGTATTATGAGAGCTATCCAGTAGAAAAGAAGCTTTGAGCTCAGTATCACCTTGATTTTTTCCTGTATTGACACCCAAGAATGTAGTGTATTCTGCAATAGGGTCTTAGCATTTAGTTACACTGGTTGACTAAGAACAGTGGCATGTTTTATGTTGAGTGACTATGTCTCTCTCTCAAAACAACAATTTGAAGGTCAGTAGCCCACATCCAGTTTTGGGCTTTTTGTTTACTAATCTCTGCCATCAAGAAGAAGCATTGTATGCCGGCATAGGCTAACTACATCTGCAAACTTGTTTTATCAATGTAAATAATTTTTTATCAGAGGATAATTTATCTTAAAATATACGATTTACACAAAAATAATAAGAAAAAATAATCTTTTTATTCATCATCTACTAGCTGTTAGATTCAGCTTTTATTTCACCCTACTAAAATATCCTCTAAAGGTGATACTGGCATTAAGTCCCTTCCAGATGACCCAAATAAATTGATTTATCTTTAAATTTGATATCAGACTTATATTGCTCAGGAAAATGATTTATGCTTCTGAGTAGGAGAGAAATGGATTGGTATTTTTTATCCTTTACTATAGACTGACACACTTTTGCTTAGTTGTGGACTCAGAATTATTCGATGTGTGTCCTGGGATAGACAATAAAACAACCAAACTCTGCTGTCTTTTGTCTGGATATAAAAGGGATATGCTATTTCTAGGTTAGGCCTGACTTGTCACTTTTACTAGCATTTTTGTTCTGTAAAGCCAAACCTTTTAAAATTATGTATGATATGAGACAATTTAGAAAAATTTACTAATCACTTGAATTCTTTCATATTGTTGGTCAATCAATATAAAATAATTGTAACACCAACTTTTATGTCATTAATTAGCCTTTACAAAACTTATCTTTATATTTTAGATCTCAGACACGAAGCTAGTAATCCAAGATTAAAATTAGAATTATCTGTTCTACAAATGATAGCACATGTAATGATTGACTGATGACTCAGTTAATTGACAAAGGCAATTTGAATTCATTTCACCTTTCTGAATTCAGTGTAGCTATGTGGGAGTGAATAGTCACAGACACTCAACTGGATCTGAGACTTCCTGGACAAAGTGCTTACAGACAAGCTGCTTTCATCCCAATTGATTTAGAGGCTCATCTTGCAGGGAGGTCCCACTGTTTAGCAAGAATCAGTATTTTGTTTTAAAGTAAGTATTTTGTGATGTAAGAAAATTTCATTAAACTAGAATTCTTAAGCTTCCATCATTTTGTATTTGATCTTTATTGACTAGTGAGGTCAAAACTTTATTGTTTGGTTGGTTTTGGGGGGGGGTTGTTTGTTTGTTTTTGTTGTTTGTTTGGGTTTTTTTTTTTGGTTTTATAATGAACCAAAAAAAATGTGTCTTCATTTAGGTCACATGGGTTAAAGGATGCCTTTCTAATGCAAGTGGATGACAGAAAAAAATATATAAATGTCAAGACAAGAACTTTCCAAAGAAATTATGTGCTTTGGTTTCTATGTTTATGTTAGAACTAAAAGGGACACATATGAATCATCTTTTGAACTTGTTTTTTAATCTCTAGAAAGAAAAAACTATATTGTGAAGAAGGCTTCTGGGACAATAGAGGAGACAACTATGAGAACCATTATTCCTCACCTAGACAAAAATGTTATTAGGAGAATCCATTTCATGTAATCATTTTGAAACTCTTGAATTAGTGAAGACTTAAGTCTAGCAAATTGTTTAAAACTTCAGAAGAAGGACTAGGGGGAAAATGCCAGTGAATTTAAATTATCTTGACATTCCAACATAGTACTAGCTTGGCACCCATTGTCCCAGAATCCTTGTAGAAAGTCATAAGTCATACCTTGCATACAGCTTAGATGATCTAAGTAGACCAAAAGACACTGTTCTTCAATAAAGAAGGCCTCTTCTGTAACTTCTTCTTCTGACCACAGAGACATATATAACAGGCTACTTTCAGGGTTGTTCACATCTGCTATGTGGCAAGGCCCCCTACTCCTCATCCAAGTGGAAGTGACTTTCAAATAATTGAAAAGGTTAATATCTGTTTCTCATCTTAAATATTTCCTCCATTTTCATTTTGTAACATTCATGTTAAATGTTGAGATGTTTAAGGGACACAAAATAAATAAGAATAGTACAAAGCAAAGATCTATGCCTAGTTAAAAATAAGTCAGCATCAGAAACACATAAAGATGTGTTTGCTGACACTTCAGCTGATTCTTTACAAAGAGAAAATCCACAATTTCAGAAGAGCAAAGAACAATCTGTAGCAAAAAAACAAAACAAAACAAAAACAAAAACAAATAAAGGATTTAAAGACAAATGAGAAAAAAAATCCTAAATTATTCTACACAAATGAACTAAGGACAAAATAAAACAGTAATAAAGAAATAGAAGTCAGTAACCTGTATAGAAGATATAAAGAAGTTATAAAATAAGAGAAGTCAGATCCCCTTCTCTAGTATTAAGAATTTTAAGAATCAATGCATTAACCTCATAAGCAAACATCAGAGGTAGGTAGAACAGATTGAAAACACACAAACCTTCTGTGTGCCAATCCATAAAAATCATGTTTATTAGAGCTAAAGATAAAAGCAGTCTGAAAGTAAAAAACATATAATTCATGTAAATAAACAACATAAAATACGTAGTCGATGAAGAAAGTCATTATATGCTAATTAAAGCTTCAATATAGCAGAAAATACGATTTTATGACATTTACAGACCTAGTAATAAACAAAAATACTTTGAAACAAACCTTACAGAATGCAGAATTAGGCATTTCTATGCTAATAATTAGGTTTTAGTACACTGCTTTTAAAAATGTGTAGAGAAAAACTAGACAGAAGGAAAATAAAAGGGGACCTTAAGCAAAATGGTTAGCCAGCTAGTTTGGGAGACAACTCATGACTATCCACCAGGTACTATATCCCCTCCTTCTTGCCTTGTTCTCACGCCCAACTCAGGTGGAAACCCCCTGCTAGACAAGAGTCTAAGCTGCCACCAGAAGTCCCTATAGGCCACCTGCCAGTAAAAGAAGGAAATTCTGACATATTGTTGACCCTTGAGGTTGTTCTTGTACATGAACCAAGCTGGTCCTAGTAGAACAATTAATTTCTGAAGTCATTTACAACCAGGAAGTTGGAGTGGTCAAACTCATAAGAACAGACTACTTGACAGAATCCAGGTGCAAGAAGAAGTAGGGAGTTGTTTAATCACTAGAATTTGTTTATATGATGAAAAAAGATAGCAAGGGTGGTAATTGTAGGACAATATTTTGATTATATAATACAATTGTGCTTTCTGGTTAAAAATAGCTAAATAAGTCAAATTTTGTTAAATATAATTTATCATAAATTTTGTGGACATAATCAGAAATGAAGCAATCAGTTTCCTGTGAAAGCAGGACATTCACCATCAGATAATTTAGGAAGCCTTCTTCATTAAGTGTGATAAAGGCATCCTTGGAATTCCAGAAGCTCACTCATTTAGAAGAGAGGCCAATGGTATAGCAATGAGGTATAGTGAGAATCTACATTTTGGGATTGTAAAAAAAAAAAAATACAAAAATTTCTGGGAGCAAAAGTGTACTCTGATTCTGGATCCAAGGAATACAAGACCTGAATTGGTCCTGGGCCAACCTTTAAGACTGCACTGTATCTAGGGAATGAGATTGCTTGGAAATTTTGTTTTTAATTTAAGGAAATTTTCCACTCATTCTACATATCAACCACAGATCCCTCTTCCATCCCTCCTCCCGCTCCCCCCACCTCCCCCTTAACCCATCCTCCATCCTCTCCTACAAAAGGGTAAGGAGTACTCCTACATAAGGAGTAAGCAAACCTTGGTACATTCAGTTGAGGCAGGTCCAAGTCCCTCCCCTCTGCATCAAGGCTGAGCAAGGTGTCCAACCACAGGTCCCACCAGAAAGCCAGCTCATGCATCAGGGATAGATCCCAAACCCACTTCCAGGAGCCCCTCAAACAGACCAAGCTACACAACTGTCTCCCATAGGAATTTTTCAATATTCTTAGTCATCTAGGAAATGAAAATCAAAATGACTCTGAGATACCATCTTATACCTGTCTGAATGGCTAAGATCAAAAACACTGATGACAGCTTATGTTGGAGAGGATGTGGAGCAGGGGGAACACTCCTACACTGTTATTGGGAGTGTAAAATTATACAGCCACTTTGGAAATCAGTAGGGTGAGTTCTCAGAAAATTGGGATACAATCTACCTGAAGAACTAATGATACCACTCTTGGGCATATGCCCAAGAGGTGCTCAACCATACCACAAGGACACTTGCTCAACTGTGTTCATTGCCTGGCAAAATTTTGCAAAATTTAAATGTTCTTTGAAAGCAAAAATAAATAAATAAAAATAAAAGAAAGAAACATGAACTCTGAAGTATGGGTATGAGATTCTTCTGAAGGAAAAACCAGAGGAGACTCATCAAATGACTAGATGAAGGAGAGGCATAACAGTGAACTGAACCTGTGTAGTTGTAGATCCAGCTAAATAATATCCAATAGAAAAGAGCAATGCCTCTAGAACTAACTGCACTTATCTGCATTGTGACATTTGCAATGTCACTCTCTTCTAAAAGTAGGGTATAGAGCAAAGGCACTGTTACCATATATGACTCCACTACTATTGGAAAAAGCACTTTCTTTCTTATGACTCTTAATCTGTTCTAGATTTTTCTGAAAATTCCCTCTGGCCAAAGTTGCATTCCTTTTTACTATGAAACTGTAGAACATGGCTTGATTATCTATCAGTTCTATAGACAAAGCACCCCATGGTTAGTTTTATTTTCAAAAGTTATTTTTTCCTTAGGGAACTACAACTACTTTTCTAAAAACATAGAGGATGACACACCCGGGGTCGATGGGTATTCTTTCTTTCCTTCATGCATAAAGAAATTAAATGTCAGTGTGAAATCTAGTAAAGAAGATAGGGATCACATTTTATTATTATTAGAATATGTTTTTCAAAACTTGATCTTTGAGGTAAACATGTTAAACATAGAGCTGAAAGATAAATTTTGAGTATCTGTTTTATGTCATGAACATTTCCAGAAGTGAACTTTATTTGACCTTGTTTTTTCTATCTCTTTATCCTTGTGGTGTGTGAAGTAGACATTATGCCAAAGTTAAAGGATCATTCAATCAAGACTACATAATGATAAGTTAACATAAGATTGAAGGTTCTGTTTCATGTAAACCTCATTTTTGTATCTAATATACTCATTAATATGTATATAATTACCACTCATTCCTGGAAAATTATTACTATTTGTTTAGTAACTACTCTTTGCTTAGCATTAAACTAAAGCATTAGACATATTTTAAATTAACATATCTATATTTAATGGCATAAAGACATCCTTTTAGACTCAAGTTGTAGTAAAATTATTTAAAACTACAAAACCATCTCTAAGTTATCAAAATAGTATATAATGCGTTTATTGTTTGTCCAAGATATTTAAAAATCTGCAGAATTTGGCAAAGGATGACAATCTAAAATTTTCTTCCCTGTACTGAGATTAAGTATTAAAAGCATTTGAATTAGTACTTCTCTAGTAGAAACTGTTTTAATGGAATCATGCCATGGCTTACAAGTGAGCAGACACACCATGTATAAAGGTCACCAGTGTGTGAAACTTTGGGGTAGACAGGTAGTATTGATGCATGTGTGTCTGTGTTACACATGGACACAGATGCATGCTTTTAAAATAAAATTCTGCTAAAGACGAAGAATCCTTTATCCACAAACTTCCATATCCTCAGCAGGCAGAAGTCTAAAATCACTTGGCCAACTGCATCTGTCTTATCTGAATTTCACTGGCTGAAATGTAAAATAGAAAGGATAATGTCGGCATTGGAGAGCCAAGTCTGTCCTCAAGAGAATGAAACAGAACATGAATGAAGAGAAAGAGCATATACAGAGCAGTATCAGAATTGGTGGGCTACCCTCCTCTTCTCTGTTTTCTACATTCTCATACTCTGTCACTTCAAAATCATTCACCATAAAAATCTACACTGATTTCCAGATTGTCAAGTTTATATGCTGTACTTTGTTACTTCGAGCTGTAGGAATGTTTCAGCAGCTGTAAACACCAATCTTAACTCATAGTTTTAACTTTGCAAACATTTGAAGAAGTGCCTACAGACCAGTACATAAAATTCATTGTTCCCTGGATCTTTTCCTGTTGTTTTTTGGGGATAGGAATGATGCAACACGGTGATTTATCTGTGTCCACATAATATTTTCATAATCTGTGACCCAGGCTCCCATTTGACACTTAAATTTACTTTGTTTCCAGCAGTAACAGATTTCATTAATTTGACATTGAAAAGTATCAATATAATCATCATGCTTTGTCAA
The DNA here is from genome assembly GCF_007827085.1 of Peromyscus californicus insignis. Lineage (NCBI taxonomy): Eukaryota > Metazoa > Chordata > Mammalia > Rodentia > Cricetidae > Peromyscus > Peromyscus californicus. The sequence continues at coordinate 113,239,722 of NW_026294606.1, forward strand.
TGGTACAGACAAAATTGAGTGAAATCATAAGAAAATAATAGAGTGTTTTAGTCACATCAGAGAAAGACAGGCTAGCTAATTTTCACGTTTAGACTGATTAAATTAGTTTCCTAATGGCATCCTAGATGAACGAAGCCAGATTGTCCCGTGTTTAAATGCATTAATGATCTGATTTAATGTTTCCTTGAGATGTCAAAAGTAAACAGATGGATATTTAAAAGGGGTACTCAAATATGAGCATCAGATGCATCAATTTTAAGCCAGTATCTGTTTCTTTGTTTGTTCTAATCCTTATTCATATGCTGAAAAGGATTTCAAGACAGCAGAGAAATTCGAAAATGTGTAGCAATGCTTACAGAGCATTCTATGAAACCAGCCATGACTCTCTGAAGAAACATCTTACAGAAAAACAATTTACAGAAGTGCCTGTTAGCAGAAAGTCAAACTTGTGGGAGTGACTTTCTCATTCTTCTTGATATAGTGATCCTTCATTCAAGAGTAATGTCACACAATTTCTGAACTCAAATTTGAGTAAGATACTCCACATCTTTCTCAGTATTCTGTGCTAAAAAGAGAAATTAGAGCCTGGTAGATTACATGTGAAGTAATACCATTTAAAATTGTTGCATTTGTCCACTATCCATTCATTTAAGTTACTGATGAATGCAAGGTTTTTCTAAATACAAAATATTGCAGGAGCCTATAAGAAGGCAGGGACATACAAAAACGTATTGCAACAAATTGTGAATTCTGCAAAGACAGGCATCTGTGACCTTAATGATGTCAATGTATTTGTAGTGGGATTTAGGATAGATTCACCCACACTATGTATGTTCAGTGAAGATTTCATGAATAGATTTTTGACATAGTTAATTTTTTCTGCTATTAAATGCATGCTGGCTATTAACTCTGAGAAAGGAATAATATAAATATGCATTTACACATAATTATTATGCATAAATAAATAATTGCCTTGATAACCCAAAACAAAATTTTGGGGGTGTGAATTTACATATGGTTGACACTAAGAAGATATTTTGTACACTTGATTAAGATCCAGCATGCAGGGTATAATATAGAATAATTGAATATGGTGAAGTGATCAAACCCAGTCATCTCAATATGTAAAATGTTGCTTTAATTTTTAAGTTCTTCTAACTTGGCTGCTAAATAAGGAGATAAATCCTAAAGTTGCATTATTAAACTGACTATTTTTCAATAGCAGTTTTATATTTTAGCTTCCCAAGACTACACAGATGATTCAATATTGCAAAAAGGACAATAGAGAAAATTCATATTAAAAGAGAATTGAACTCATTACAGTCCTTACAGGCTTGAAAATCATTGAGGAAGATGATGGCAATATTAATATTGGGAACACTTTTTTTCTGGCTACAGATATCTCATCTGTTATCCTTAGTAATACCAACACAATAATAAGTTCATTAAAAGAATAACAATTTGTGCTTCCCTCTAGTAATGGAATGATTTTCGTAGAAGTTGCATTAAAAATTAAGGAGTAAAATAATATTATTTTCTACATTGTTAGTAAAACAGAACAATTTGTAGCATATAAAGAAAAAGGTGTGTATTCAAATGGATTATTTAGTTTTTACATAACAACAGATAATTTGAATGCTTTGGGAAGGATTTCTTTTAATCAAAGTTTGCCTTAGTTGGAAATAAGAATAAATAGGACTTGCAAATATTTCATCACATCATATAATTTTATTCATAAAGATAAAATGCACAACAGAAATCAAGTCCTGAGAAGTTGAAATTTGTAATCGAAAGGTTCATAGTTAATCTGTGTAGTCATAGCAACACAGTATGCAACCATAGGTAGAGAAAATAATGTGCCAGTTTTATGTTGTGAAAGGAGTGTGTAATAATTCAAAGTATCAATGTCCATGTAGCTATTTGAATATTCATATATGTTAGCATGACAGCATATATTTGTCAGTGGTACCTATGTAAATATTTGTTCTCTGAAACTTTTTTTTTCTGGAAAACTTAATTAAATCATCCAGCTTTTTCTTCATACTAAGCCCTTAGGTCTCTGAAGTAAGCAACATACTATAGTGCCTTACTAATTGTATAATTATATATATACATATATATATATATATATGTGTGTGTGTGTGTGTGTGTGTGTGTGTGTGTGTGTGTGTACATACATACATATGTATATTATATATGTGTGTGGTTGTTATTGTTTTGTGACTATTTATTGTTGTCTAAGTGCATGCTCATGACTTTGGACATCAACTGTTTAAGGAAGAAGCTCCACTATATTACTGATAATAGAAACAGTAAACACCATCACAACAAGTGTGGTACAGGTATTTATTGATTGCTTTGCTGACATTGAATAGATGATTATAAATTTTGTGAAATTTCTTTACCATAGAAGATGGAAAGTGATACATCAATATATATCATTAATGTCAAAGAAGATGTGGAAGGTTTTATTTCATTTATTCATTCAGATAGTTACTAAAGAATTTCCATGTCTCATTTTTCACCCCGGAGAAAAATCAGGAGTAAAATGAGGCTGACTGCCAATTCCAGAAAGCATGATCTGGTGAGAAAGATTGATAATAAAATGCCCATGACTGTGTGTTAATTATGTGAAGAAAAGGACACTGCTATATTAGTTTGTGTTTATAAATCTCAGCTGTCACCAACAGGTCCCAGGAAGTAGACAGGTAATTTTAAAATGAGAAAGGAGTCAGAAAAAAAAAAAAACTGTTTAGAAATGCAATGAAGGAAGTTGGATGATAAACAGTCCCTGCATACAACCTGTGTCAAGAGGACAATGGTACAGCTTTGGCGTTTGAAAGGGGAAGACATTGCTCAGACTCAGGAAAGCTATTGTCTTTCCCAAACACTAGTCTCTTTACATTCCTCTTAAAGACTCAGAAATAAACATGAAACTGCAAATGTTCTTTGTTTCTGTTACCAGAAAAAACATTATTTTTATTATTTTTCATCACAGTGAAAAACATTCTTTATGACCTACTAGAACAAAAGCCTGATGGTATGTATGCCTGGTCCTTTTCTCTGTCAGTCTGCGAGCTCAATGATAGGCACAGGTAAAGGTTTAAAATACACTAGAAGGGCAGAGTGGAGGCTCAGTGAGTGTAGCAGACAGGGAAGCCTGTCCACTGAAAGTAAGTGTTGGTGTCCCAAAGGCTGCAGGACCACTGAAGTCAGTTTAGTGGAAGAGTGCTGGTGCTTCAGATGTGTTATATGCCTACCTGGGTACACGAAACATGCTATTTTTTTGGGAAGGGTGGGGGGACAGGGTCTCACTAGGTACCTCAGACTGTCTAGAAACTTGGGATACAGCCTAGGTTGGGCTCAAAACTACCTCCACATTGCATATTGACTTTTCGGGACATACGGACCACTCTAGAGCATAGTAAGAACAAGGGACAGAGATCTCAGGAAATAGGACATGAGAAGTACCTAAGAATGATGACAGATTTTGTTTCCAATTCCAACAGAGCAAAGGTAAAAGAAACCTAAAAATGACAGATATTAAGCTTCTAGCTGATTTTGGTAAGTTGCTGGTTGTAAGTAAATTTTATTTTATTCAGTAGAATAAGAACACATCTCATGAAAGGTCTTCAAATAGTTCTTACTTCTTGACCATTTTCTGGATAAATTGATACTCACAAGCAAATGGGATAATTATAATATGGCCCTAATATTATACATGTGAACATTAACTTTAAAGATTAGTTTAACCAGAAACATAACAGCAGTGTGAATTATATTTGAATTTGACTAATAGAACAGACATCCAAGATGGGAGCATAATTTGTTCTAAAATCAAGAAATTAGATTGTTTGGATAATGGGATGACAGGCCCTTCAGAATGAAATTTTTTTTATGTTTACATACAGTTCAACATTTTTTTGGCCCTTGGATAATTTAGAGTAGATTTTCATGTGTAAGTCTAATATGATATTAAAGTTTCAAGAATGTTGAAAGTGCAAAATGTATCATTGGTAATAGTGATAAAAATTTCAAACTAGTAAGTTAAATAAAAATTGTAATTAGTGCTGGATGGTGGTGGCACATACCTTTAATTTCAGCATTCAGGAATCAGGGGCAGATGGATCTCTGAGAGTTTGAGGCTAGCCTGGTCTACAGAGTTAGTTCCAGTACAGACAGGGCTACACAAAGAAACCCGGTCTCAAAAAACAAAACAAAACAAAAAATTAAATTTATCAGAAAGATATTTAAAACATGGATATGTCTCAAATGTCCCTAATAAAGTCCACAGGATGCAGTGAGCACCATTAGTGTTAACACTGAATGTGAGAGAAAAGAAATCTTCACTTGTTTAAGTGTTCTGTGCTAAATTCCCAGTGATGTACATCTAATGAGAAGATGAGCTGTAATTTAAATGGTAATCAACTTAAATGTTAAGTCATACAGGTGAAGTCACAGCTTCATAGACACTCTTTTCTTGTAAATGTGCCGTCTAATCCTCCTCTCCTTAATTTACATTGATATGATAAAGATTACATTCACAGGAACTTTTACTAACGCTAAGACAAAATAGAAGTTTTCTTTTTCATAGTTACCATACTTTGCATTTGAGTGGCATATGAAACTGTGATAGAATTTGATTCTAAGATGAGCAGGTCATGGCAAGGTGAATCTTTGATCTGATAGTTTGTACTCCCTTTTAATTAAATCCAAATCACCGTTGCCAGTCACTCACTCTTATTTTTCTTCATCCATCCTGGATCTCAGCTTTTTACTATCATTCAGAGTTGCAAAAAATCCTTACTAGGAAGTTAGAGCTTCCTGTGCACTGGTTCACTGTATAACTATAAGCATAAGAGGTAGTTATTCCCATTATGTAATAGAAATGCAAATTGAAAGAAGAGACTAAAAGAATTGTCATATGAATAATGGTGTTAGTTAAAACTTTCCCACTGATTGAGGAAACTTCCAGAATACCTGTTCTGTATTTATTCATCCATATGTGTGCTGTTTAGTTTCCCAAAGTTTAAATTTCCCTGCTAAAATTTGTGTGCTCTCAGTCTCTGTAGGTTTATAACATGAAAAGGTATGCTATTTCATTCATTTTATTTCATTTATTCATTATAACAGGTAAGCCTTAGGAAAGGGCCCCTGAGTACACACAGTCACTATTGAGGCAACTGAAAGTGAAAACCACACATTCAACTTGTAAATACTTACTGAGATGTCCTAGAAATTCAATCCATGCTGGACATAATTCTAGCAGCCCAATATGAAGCAAGACATATCTTATTTATACCATACGAGCCTCTCCAGGAGCTTCTCCTTAAAATTCACACATAAAATTTGAAGACTTCCTGTCGGATGAGTTTTCCAAATAAATGTCTTATTTTTATGTCTCCTACCTAAAAGTTATAGCACTGTAAGGAACCTGGAAGACGTCTGAATATGAAACTTAATAGCATAATAAATGCTATGCGAAATGGTTATAATTCTGCAAGCGCAAAGAAGAAAATTTCTTCCAAAATTGTTTTCCCTGCCAAAGATGGGGTGGAAAAATATAATGATTTGGGGGTAGGAAAAACAAATTCAAACAAAAAAACAAAACTGGACCCCACTCTAATCCCTGTTGCTTAGGGTTAGTGTGACTTAGCAAGTCACTCAAGTTGTCTGTGTTTTGAATACATCCTCTCTTCTTATTTATTATTGCCTCAATAAAATTGTGTGCATATATTCAAATGCAAAAGAATGTAATTAAAAATAACTGCATTCATGTGATGATACTCAGTGGCTCAACGTGCCAGCAAGATCTTCACCAAATTTAAAGCTTTGACCATTTCTATCACTTGTGTTACTAATACGTGGTTTTTTCAATATTCTCCTCTTTTCCCAGTGCCACAGACTACTGTTTACCTACAGTAATTCATCACAAATTAATGTGTATTTCCTATGAATGAAGTCTTCAGTTTGCTTCTTTCTCTCAGAATAAACATCTTAAAATAAATAGTGTATTTCTAATGGTTCTGGTTGTCCAGTGTCTTCCTTTTGATTACAGAGTAGTATTCTGTTATCTTCATGGCAATTAGATATTTTGTATTTTGTTTGCTAATTTGTCTTTTGATGGACACCTGGGTTTCTTCATTCACATGGAGCTTTGTAAATGAACTTGCTCTAGGAATGTATGGGTAAGTTTTTGTGTGAACATGCTTTCATTTCACTGGATTAATCATTAAGGTTGGATGGAGCATCTGATAGTCTATAATTAATATTTTAACTTTCAGATTTTTTTCATTAGAAATAATGTGTGAAAATGGTCTAAAATAATGAATCAAAATGGTCTAACACAGTATACAATGTTTATTAAAATTTGATCAACAAATTGGTCCCAATTTCCTAGTCAAATATGTCACCATTGAGCTTGTCAACACAATGCTCATATTCAAGGATGAACCTGCTTTTCTTACAAGAGCTTAGTGATTCAGGACATCTTTGTATGTCTTCATTTTCTAGGTTAAGGGCTTTTATTTTTATTTTCAATAATAGTCTGAGCATTTTCTAGTGAATAATCATGTTCTGATTTTCCTGTAACATCGAACTGTTCTCATTATGAGTTAAAAATCACTTTGGCGTGTGCAGCTGTGACCAGCTCTGAATCCTCTGTTGAACTCAAGTCTGTGACTCTTTAGAAGGAAAAACCCAGGCTGGTAAAATATAGTGTTATTCATCCTCATGTGAAAAGGTATTTTATTAGGTAAAGGTGTTACTGCCATAGGCAGTGACTCCAGCCTCTAATTTTCTTTTGTAAGATGATTGGGATAAAATTCATCTGATGGTTTTGTTAAAATCAAAAGAGGGGGGAAAAGTCATTTACATTTCTCTGCTATCTTAGTTCATTTCATTGGAAGGGAACAGAAGTGGTAATCAGGCAGAATAGCATATCAATGCAGCCATGTCACTCTCATAAGTTTTCAGTTTGATGATTAATGACAGTTTTTTTTTAATTTTTCCAAGTCAAATAAATATGTTCAAACATTTTATTAAATTATATATGCTCATCATTATTTCCTCATCTTAGTAAACCAAAAAGTGTGCTTATTCTTCTTTCAGTCTGAGATAAGAACTGGGAACTAGGCCTGGCCTTTAATCCCAGCACTTGGGAGGCAGAGACAGTCAGATCTCTGAATTTGAGGCCAACCTGGTCTACAGAGTGAGTTCTAGGACAGCCAGGGTTACACAGAGAAACACTGTCTCAAAAAACAAAAACAAACAAACAAAATAAGAAACAGGAACTAGAACATGTCTATATAAATGTAGTTAATACTACAGAGCACCTATGAACAAAATTCATAAATAAACTCATTAATAAAACAGATCAGGTCACATTAAAATGCTCCTGTTTCCACAGGATTGCTACAGCTCAGTATCTCTAAATTTCTGTCCTTTCTTACTTCACTACCTCATGACAACTGCTCTTACTCTCAACTTATACTTCCCTACTTCCTCTCACATCATCAAGTTTGTTTTTCTTAGCATTTTCTAACATCATTAGTTCATCTATTCATGATAGTTACCCTCACAGACAACATACCCAGAATTGGTTACCCTAACAAACCCAAGCTCTTATTTTTTCTCCCATTGTGTGTTTTTCGTCTTTTTTCTTCCTTTGTTATTATTAAGAAATTTTCTATTCATTTTACATACTAACCACAGATCCCCCTCTCCTCCCTCCTCCCCCGCAGTTTTCCCCCTCAACCCACTCCCTATACCCACCTGCTCCAAGACAAGGCCTCCCATGGGGAGTCAGCAGAGCCTGATACATTGAGTTGAGGCAGGTGGAAGCCCCTCCCCATGCACCAAGGCTGTGTAAGGTGTCCCACCATAAACAATGGGCTCCAAAAAGCCTGCTCATGCACCAGGGACCAATCCTGAGCCCACTGCCAGGGGGCCCTTTAAGCATGTCAAGCTGAACAACTGTCTTGCCTATGTAGAGGGCCTAGTCGAGTTTCATGCAGGCTTCAGAGCTATTGGTCCACAGTTCATGAGTTCCTAATAGTTTGGTTTGGTTGTCTCTATACTTTTCAACATCATGGTCTTGATGCACCTTGCTCATAGAATCCCTCTTCTCTCTCCTGGAGCTCAGCCTGGTACTTGGCTGTGCATCTCTGCATCTGCTTCCATCAGTTACTGGATGAAGGATCTATGATGACAATCAGGGTATTCACCAGAGTAGGCCAGTTCAGGCACCCTCTCCACTATTGCTAGTGGTCTCAGGTGGGGTCATTCTTGTGAATTCCTGGGAACTTCCCTAGCACCCTGTTTCTCTCTATATCCCCGTGAAGTCTCTCTCTATCATGGTATCTCTTTTCTTGCTCTCCCACTCCGTCCCTGTTCCAGCTTGACCATCCCGTTCCCTTATGTTGTCATCTCCCATTCTCTACTCCCATTGCCACCTTTCACCCCAGGTTTACTCATGAAAATCTCATCTGTTTTTACTATGATATGATATGGACAGCAGATTCAAGAACACAGCTATTGGAAATCCAGGTTGTAATCCACAGTTCCCAAGAGGAAGAGATATACCTAGCCACATGAGGGTGTCCAAGGAAGATCCAGGGAAGGAATAAGAGAAATGTAATTAGTCTAGGAGCAGCTTTGGAACTGGGTAATTTAAATGCTGTAGTCAGGCTCCAGGCTGGTCCTGGTGTATCAACACAAGACAACAGCAGTCCAGGACTGTAGAAGCCTACCAAAAGAAAGCACATCAGGGTAGCAACATAGTATTTGTTGGTTTGCATATACATATCTAATTCACAGACAAGGTTTTTATTATTATTTCTGGAAATTAGCTATCTATATCAAAGCAATGTCCTTGCTTTGTTCAGTAAGGTATCAAACAATCATAACACATAATTACAAAACTCATGATTAAAGACACCTCTCTCCCCATTGTTTATAACATCGTATGGAAAATATCAGTGACTATTGCCACGGACTGGCCCATCGGGGTACCACGACCGTAGGGGACCAGAACTTGGGTAGTCAGGAAGGCAAGGATTTGGCGAATGACAGACAGACAACACACTCAGAAGTGATTTGAATCTGCTGCAATTTTACTTCTGTAAATCAGTAGTTTATATACAGAAAAGAAAACTATCAAGTCATACAAGGAACAACAAGAGCTTGGCAATAATTCAATTACATCATCTTTAAAAAACAGCAAGCACACAATTATTAATTGGCACTAGACATATCCCTTCACCCAAAGAGCAGTCTGTGCTTTTTAAACTTAGTATAGTCCCTAGACTTGTGAAGGCTTCTTGCAGCTGTGTCCTTCATCTTTATCTCAGCCGCTCGCTAGTTTATTATTCACTTCTACTTTTCTGGTTCTCATGACCCACTTAGCCAATTTGGATGTTGCAGATCCTCCCTAAGTCTTTCTTCAGTTCTTTACCATATATCTCTTCTGATATAAAACCTTTTTCCCTGCTGGAATATGGACTCTTTCACACCTGTAAGGAGAAGGGGTTCTGCTGTAGTCCTTAAGTTTCCCATGCTGAACTTCCTCAATGGAGGGGCCCACCATCTGCCTCCTATGAGATAACGTTTTTCTGCCATAAATCACTTTAGTTGGGATTCCTAAAGGATTCCTAGTGGGTGAGTGTTCATTCCCCAGAAGTGCCTGAACTATTATACTTTCTATTATCTAGCAGCTTGAGGTCTTTAAGGAATAGCTCATTCTGCTATATCTAAATAAGGTCCATGTCCAGCTTCCCCTCTCCTCCATAGTTCACAACCCAAGCATTCATTAATTTTGTCTGTGTTTTATAGATTAATTAGAACATTATCAGAAAAGCAGTTATACAGAACCCATAGCCCAGAGAGCTCATGATCTGTGAAGCACGTCTCCTTCAAGAAGGAGGCATAACATGGGCACTCTGCCAGGGACCTCCAGGGAGCTTAGTCCCGTGGGACTCGTATCTCCCGTCTGCTATTATTGACATAATTGTTTATGTCACACGGACGACACTGGAGTTGGTGTGACAGACTATGTGTTATGTGAATTAATTGAAAACATTGTCATTTAATAGACATTTATTTAATAGAAATATTTATGTTATTTTAGCAATTTTTTCTGAATTTAACATAAGTCTCCATCATTTGTCAATATCTAATCAAAAGGTAAGTGGAGATTAATTCCTTTCATAGCTGATTTAGTCCTGTCGAATCCAAATTAGAATGAGGAGGGAATGAACCAAAAAAGAGATGCCAATCATGTAAAGCTGCAGGGTCAAACTGACCCTTCACAGGAGCCTCAACCATGAATTATGTCTTACTTAATTTTTTTTTTTATTTTGTTTGGGGGTGGGAGGCTCAGGTTGGGGAGGATTTCTAGGCCAGGCTAGCCTTTAATCATTGTATTGCAGGGAAACTTGAACTTCTGCCTATACCTGCTAAGGCTCAGAGTGCTAGAATTACAGACATTAGCTACTCCACATGATTTGTGCAGTGCTTGGTTTTGAACCCATGGCTCATGCATTCTAGGCAAAGAGTATAACAATTGAGCTTTATTTTACATCTCTAATTAAGATAATCTTCTTTAAGTTAATGTATAAATATTTTCTATATGATAGAATGGCTTATGAAACAATATAGCTAATCTATTACCTGTAAGTTAAACACAAATATAGACAGATTTAAAATCAAACTTACTACCACTTTTATACTTGAAGAGAGTATATCTAATAATATATAACATTTTGCAATTTATATTGCATGTAAATACATTTGAAATCTCATGTTCCTCTAGCTCCTAATACACTCAAACATTCAACAAACATTTATGGAATGCCAAATGAACATAGCTTACAATTACTATGACAGAAGCCTTTCAGAAAAAGAAAAAGAAAAAAAATATGCTCCATCTGCATAAGCCATTTTCTACAAAGTTAGATGATGGACTCAACTGAATTCTTTATTTCTAAGTGAAAAATATCTGCAAAGGAGATTTGGGGCCTGTTTAGATAGAGAGGCACAGCCACCTCCTTTGAACTCTGTCACTTGAAATTGCTTCACTCCTCTCAACATACGCTTCTCCAATCTCATTTTAAATTCAGCGGCTGAAAAATGAAATAGGGTTTAACATTCTTGCAGAGCTAAGCTTTTGTGCCCACTGTAAGACTCTGGTTTCTTTCTTCATTTCTTCCTTTCTTTCCTTTTTAAGTTTTATTGGGTTTGTTTGTTTTGTGTTCAGCCAGACCCAGCTTCCTTCCACTACGTGCAAGCACAAGCTCTTGCTGCCTTTCAATCAAGCACATAAATGAGCCCCAAGCCTTTGAATGAAGAAAAGAATAATGTCACCACAGCATAATCTCCACACAAAAGATGCAGTAGCCAATTGTGCTCACATGTGGATAATCCTCATTGCCCCACACAAGTGCATAAGTGGTATTAAAGAAAGAACTGTGATTTTCATTTTCTGGATACCCAGTGTCCTCATTCATTCTTCTACCTTCCAGTTTACTATGTTTAATATGATTGGCACATACTCATGGCTACTTCTCTACTATCCTTTGAGATCTTCTATAAATCTTATTGAACAAACAAATATTTAGAGTCAATTAATGCCACTTTAAGATAAAGGTTAGCACACTGTTATGTGTTATAAAAGTCTTGAATATGCATGGTTTAAAACTGCTAGTGAGAAAATTTCAGATGAAACAGATACCAGATTTGATGCTTGCATAGGCTACATTGTCTGTTTTGTATTTTTTATTGTTGTTTGTTTGTTTATTTGATAGACTTCCATAATGAGAAGTTCACTCTGTGGAAGTTTACCCAGTTTATATCAGACTGGAAACTTGGGCAATGAACAAAGTATTGGAAGACATATATGCTCTATGAAAACAATTATTTTCTTCTGTGGTTGACTGTTTTGGGTTTTGGTGTTAGTTAAAGAGCAATTATGGTTAATATTAAAAAACCCATTTCTTCACGACATGCTCTTACATATTAGGCCATGAATTAAATACTTGGAGAATTTTCAATAGCTTTAATGAAGTTAGTGGAAGAAACGGAGAAGGAGAGTAGAGAGAAAGAAGGGAGGAGAGAGAGACTGGAATTAAAATTTGCACTGGGATCCAAAACTTTCAACAATACTAAGTAGAAATTTCGGGATTTGCAAAGCCCAGGGCACTTTATCAGATTACAGGACTCTCTCTTTCCTAGAGGAACAATGAATTTTTTTGAAACTTTCTTTTCCATCTCCTCATAAAGCACACCCAACCTCTACAACCAGGTTAATTGTTCTTCTGTTTTTAAAAAATGAAGTATGATAATTTAAATAGAAAATAAACTAGTATGTCTTAGGAAGATAAAGAAAACAGTAGGCATGAAAAATATTTTTGCCACTAACTTGAAAACTTTTTTGCATGCATCTCATAATGTATGTACATTGGTTGTGGCAAAACTGTAATATATACACATATACATAATTTTCTATTTATATATATGTAAAATATATTTTTGGTACATATATATATACATATACATATACATACTACTAAAAGAAGTACTACATTTCAGTAAAGGATCTTTCATAAGTCATTTATTTGTTTATGTATATACTTATTGTATATATGTATGTATGTGTGTTTGTGGTTTTCAATATTACTATAATGTAATGTTCTTTTGCTGAAAATGGGTGAGAAAATATATACCTTTTGTTAGAAATTTGTATTTAGAAAAATGTAGAGTAGAAAAAGCAAATATGAAAGAACCAAGTTTAGGAAAATCTCTCTGCAAATATGTCAACATAATTATATGCACACACTATATCATATTTGTACATGTAAAATAAAATATCTAAGGTAATAGAGTTATCAACAAAAACTTTATTTAGCTCATAGAATTTAAAATTTAAGATCATAATTACTTTCAGAAGTATTCCAACTAATCACAGAAAGTCACTCTTATTGTTGTTCTTGATTTTATTCACTTGTGACTGTGATTTTGATTTGCTGTCTTGGTGTATTGCTCACAATTGACTTCAATTCATCTTCTGTGGCAATTAGAAACACAGGCACTCATCACACTTGGTTTGGTGACTGTCTCAGTCTCCTAAACTGTTCGATCAAACTACCAAAAGTTACTCCTCACAATGATATATTCAGAAACATGATATGAATAATTCACTGCTAGTGAGAAAGAAGATATGGTAGACTAGAGAATCCTGGAAGAATTCTGGCTCAGTGTCAAGATCAAGATCAGAGAAACCAGCTCCTTTCCACAGTCATAGCTTTAGAAAGATCACTGTCAACTCATCATTTACCAAGCACCCTGTTTTCTCAGGTAGAATCATCATACATTACATTTCAGGAAGCATTTTAGACTTCAAAGAGGATAAACTGTGGTTTCTACCACAAATGTGAACTGCTAACTGAACCTACTTAACCTTTTTGTGTCTAAGGACTTCAAGTGGTATGAGCAACTTTGGGGGAGGGATTCCATATTGACATAGCCAATTAGAAATGACCTTCCTTGCTGATTGTCACAGCTGAAATCAATCTTACTGAAGATTCACACACAAAAAAAAAAAAATGGCAATGCTAAGCAATTAAAATCTAAGACAAACAAACCAAAGTCTTGAATATATATTAATGGATAGATACACAAAGTAAAGATCAACTTTTGGAGAGTTGAAATAAAAAATGCAATTTTATTTACCTTCTTTTTAAAAGTGGTCAAAATTGTCACTTGTACCTATAATATGTTCATATTAAAGCACACCTTTCTGGGTGTGTTTTTGAAGAATTATTTTTTAATTGTGAATGGATACAAGGTATTTAGTTTAGTTTATGGTATAAAACTTTGTATTTATGATTTACATTGGTTTCTTTAAATAAAAACTATGATTATTTCATAGTGCAGTACACTGAATATGTTAATGTACACTAGATTGCAAAGATTTATTACTAACACAGTAAAGGTTATACAGCTTTTCCATTGTTTTAGGCTGGTGATATGTTTTGTCAATTAGCTTTTGTCACCCACTTGACACAATGTAGAGTCACATGAGAAGAGGGAACCGTGGCTGAGTAATTTTCCAAATGGGATTGGCCTGCTTTCAGGTCTTCAGGACATTATCTTTATTGTTAGTTGACATGGGAAGACCCACTCTGGGCAGCACCATCACTATGTAGCTAAGACTAGACTCAATGACAAAGCTAGCTAGGCAGGAGTCTGTGAGCAAGCCAGTACTCAGCTTCTCCTATAGTTTCTTTTCCAGTTTCTACCATGAATTCATGCCCTGACTTACTTCATTGGTGAACTATTGCCTGGGAGGGTAAGTTTGAATAAAGCCTTTCCCTCTCTAAGCAGCTTTTGGCTATAGTGTCTATCACAGTTAGAGAAAAGCAAACTAAAACAGAAACAGGGATAAGGAAAAGTGAAGTGGTACTGTGATGAACCTGACTAAGTTATTTTGGGTAAGAATTGTGTAAGCATTTGGAAATTTGAGTTGGGAAGCCTGATGAGTGCTCAGAGACAATTAAGTTATTCCAGGGGAGGTTGTAGCCAAATGTAGAGAGAAATGTAGACAAAGCAAGCCTTGCATAATAATGTGGCAGGGTTGGAGTACATGAAAAGGGGCTAGGAAAAGTCAAGGGTAAAGAGGAAGCCTCAGGTGCAGTGAAGACATAAAGACATTGAAGATTGAGAAACTACACAATGTCCATCAAGGACAGTGGGAGGTGTGGAGTGGAGCTAGCTTGAGTATATCAGAAGATGTGGTGGGTGCTGTGGAAGACAGAGAAGTGGATTGTATAGGAGAGGAATAGATGAGAGCTCAAGTCTTGGTCTCTTATCAGGACCTTAGAGAAGGTAGCATATTGGGAAAGGTAGAAGACTTTTGAAGCCATTTCTCCTGCTACCTCACTTTGACACACCTCTTCTAATGAAGTCATACCTTCTCCTCCTCCTTCTCAAATAGTTCTACCAACTGGGGACCAAATATTCAAACATATGAGCCAAAAATGGCCATTTTTCATTCAATCCATTACACTAAGGCTCTGAATCCCAGAAGAGCATGAGTGAGTCCCAAACGTAGGATATTGAGGTACAGAATTCAGATTTTCACTTCTGTATTTTGGGTTTGCTTTGATTTCATTCTATGTTTGACCTGCTCCTTACCTTCTAGAATAAGAAATATTTAATCTGTTTTTAATTATACATAATTCCACAGACAAAATATGTTGTATTACTAAAGAGATAATTGGATTTTTAAAGACTTGGGGTTTTAAAGACTCTGAACTTTTAAAGTTTCTCTGTATTTATATTATGATATAATATAATGCCTGAGATCTTGGAAACAAATAATAAAGAAAGTATTACATTTTAACAGTGATATGTTTATGTATCACATTGGCAAGAGGTCAAATGTGCTGGCTCATTTTTATTGTCAATTTGACACAATTAGAATCTTCTGGGGAGAAGGAACCTCAATTGGAGAATTACTTTAATCATAATGATCTTAGCAAGATCTATCTCTAAGAGATAATCTAGACTCATGGTTGCTAGTTCCTGCTTCCATGTTTCCACCTGGATTCCCTCAAAGATGTACTGTGGCATGGAATAAAGATGAAATCAACATTTTTCCCTGACATGGTTTGGTTAAGGTATTTGACACAGAACCAGAAAGCAAATAAGACAAAATACCATCTTTATAACATTTATAAAATCTTGTATTTGGCAAAAACTTAGTGTTATATGGAAACTTTTGGACATATGTGCTCTTACTGCTTAAAATTTGTTTGTTAGAATAGTACAAGTTACATTTGCAGTTTGCACTCTCTACCACTCATATTGGTTAACAGATATTTGCTTCATCTGAAAAACACTGGAACAAAATCATTTATGAAATAAATTTATCATGTAATAGGAATCCTCTTCTTGTTGAAAATAATTTTAAAGTATTGGTTAAGAAAGAAAAACATGATCAATTTGTGCAAAATTATTTAATCTTTTCTGTCTTTGCTTTTCCCAGGGAACATAGTAACTGTTTTAGAGACTTGAGGTGATATGTAAGAAATTCTTTAGTCACTTCTGCTTCACAGTGATAAAATGAATCAGAAATAGAGGCTTTAAGATACCGTCATTTTCCATGCTTTTATATTAAAAGCTGCTCATTAACTGGATTTTTAATTAATTTCATTAAAAGATCTTCTTGACTTTCCTTGACCTTCTTGATGCTCATTACCAACTATGTTCAAGTCTGATGTCTAAGAGCACTAACTTCCAGATTCTAGCATCTGTGAAAAAGTTTAGAGTCCTAGGAAACTAAAATGATTGTGATAAAGTGAGAAAAGATACACTTCTATGATCATGCTTACAAATTGTGATCATATTAATTTTGTGGTTATCAAAATAACTTTCTTTATTGTGTCCCCTAGCATTGAAATCATAATGGGAATATTTAATTTGACTTGTATTTAATTAACAATACATTCTTTCTCAATCATAAACATTCAATGTTGACAATGTAAAGAATATTAAAAAGAAAAAAGTCTTTAATGCACCATCAAATAATACAATATTTCATGTCTTTAGTTTTAAAGGTTATATATATCCATATTGTTTTTTTTTTTTTTTTTTTTTTTTTTGGTTTTTCGAGACAGGGTTTCTCTGTGTAGCTTTGCGCCTCTCCTGGAACTCACTTGGTAGCCCAGGCTGGCCTCGAACTCACAGAGATCCGCCTGGCTCTGCCTCCTGAGTGCTGGGATTAAAGGCGTGCGCCACCACCGCCCGGCCCATATTGTTTTTAATACACTATTACAACAAAGGATTTTATAAACAAAAGTATAATTAATGCATAATCTATTACATCTGGTTAGAAGATACGAGGATACAATATAAATATGGGTATTATACATATAAGTTATATATATAAGATGTATATATGCATACACACACACACACACACACACACACACACACATATATATATATATATATATATATATATATATATATAGTCTAAGAGATAACAAAAAATATAAGAAGATAAAGCAAAGAACATCACATCAAGGCCTGGCAAGGCAGCCCAACTTGAAGAGAAGATTCCTAAACCAGATACAGAATCAGAGACCCACTCATTCATACATTCAAAGTCCTATAAAATACATACATATGGATATATAGATATAATACTTATATATTATATTGTATCACATGTATATCATGATTAATATATCATCATTAACTTTAATTCTTCCTTACTTAAACTCTTATTTTAATGGCTAAAAATCAGATTGAAAAGTTAAAGTGATTCTCATAAGGTCACAAAAATGTATGCCTGAAATTTTGTTTTATTCAAGTAATTTAAAGAGAAGTCTAATGTTCTGTTCTAACTGCTGTGAAAGGTTGTAATTAAATTTGACCCTATTTCTTGTTAAGCAAGTAGTAATTTAAGCTAACTTGAAATTTAAGCCAATATGTAAGAAAAATATGGAGTAGTTACACATGTCTACATTGAAAGAATAACACAGAGACAATTAATGTAATTATTAATATGTATCTCATGTCATTAAAGGACTCTAATAACTCATAATTTACCAATAATTTAATTACATTACAAAAATGTAAAGTATAATTGCAAGGTATTATAAAGAAAACATTTTTCTAATGTGCAAAAGCATAATTTATTAAAATTTGTTTTATGTCACAGCATTGTTTTTCCCCTCTTATTGAAACATATTCTTTTATCAAAGAATATATCCTGGTTACAGTTTCCTTTCCCCTTTCTCTACTCCTCTCCTCCAATCCCCTTGGGATCCATTCCCTTTTTGTCTCTCATTTGAAAAGAACAGACTTCTAGGCGATAGCTACCCAACATGACAAAATAAAATATAATAGTATAAAGCAAAAACCATCATGGATGATAAGACAACCCAGCTATAAGAGAAGATTCCCAAGACCAGGCACAAGATCAGAGACCCATTCATTCACATACTCAAAATCCCATAAAAATACTAAGCTAAAACTGATAATACATACACACAAGACATGGTGCAGCCCCATGTAGGACCTGTGCTTGGTGCTTCAGTCTCTGTGACTTCATAAGAGCCTTACTTAGTAGAATAAGAGGGCCTTGATCAGCTGGTGTCCTTTATCTCACTGTTTTTGCCTCCTCTTCTTCAGGGTACCCTGAGGCCTGAGGGAAGGGATCTGATGGAGACATCCCATTTAGAACTGTGTGTTCCAAGCTCTCTCTCTCTCTCTCTCTCTCTCTCTCTCTCTCTCTCTCTCTCTCTCTCTCTCTCTCTCCATATTTTTTGGTTGTAGGTCTTTGCATCTCTTTCTGACTGCTGCAGGAGGAAGCTTCTCTGATGATGGCCGAATAAGGCCCTGATCTATGAGTACAGAAGAATACCATTAAGAGTCATTTTATTGATATTTTTATTTTAAAGAACAAGAGTGTTTGGTTTTACCCAATGTATCTGGGGTGCTTAGTCTCTGGGTTTGCATCACCCAGGCAGTGTAGGGTATGGTTTCCATATCTTCCATATCATGGAGTGGTCCTTAAGTGACTTCATATATTGGTTAGCTACTCTCACCAGTCTGTGCCACCATTGCTCTACCATATCTTGAAGGGATGATACACTGTAGGTCGACAGCTTTGT
This sequence comes from Peromyscus californicus insignis, assembly GCF_007827085.1. Lineage (NCBI taxonomy): Eukaryota > Metazoa > Chordata > Mammalia > Rodentia > Cricetidae > Peromyscus > Peromyscus californicus. Next base: position 113,258,399 of record NW_026294606.1, read on the forward strand.
GTCTGGGTTGATGTTTATGTTTCTTCTGTGGTAGCCTCTAGAATATGTTCCCACATCAAAGATACTAGAACATATGGGTGAAGGCTCCATGTTGGCATAAGCTTGGCTTTTCCATGTTCAATGAGTTATATCAGTGCTGTCCTTAGTAAAATTGCCACACTTACAATTTGTTGAGAACAATCCATTGTCATAGCAACAGCCTGGGTTGTTGGAGATTTCCGTAAGACCTCCTTGGTCAATGACTCAATTGAATGCAGTCTAGTCCTGCTACCGGAAACTTCATTTGGAAACTAAGGGACCATTTGCTTTAAAGGGATATTTCTGAGAGTAATCATTGTACTGCTGTTGAAATTCTTTGTGAACTGGGAATGTGGTTCACCATGTAGAATGCACTATGAAGCAGTAAGGAGATAAAATGTCCTTTCATCTCAGCCTAGTAAGATGAATCAGTTGGTAAAGAGCTTGCAGGAAAAGCTTGAAAACCTGAGTTTGCTGCCCCGTACCCATGAAAAACAGCCAAATACAGCAGTGCATATTATTCCATTGGTGTGCCACAGAGGCTGGAGGATTCCTGGGAGCTACTGGTTAGACATTCCAGGAGAACTGATGAGGTGCAGGTTAAAAGAAAGACCCCATCTCTGAAAATAATGTGGGAAGCAATTGAAAAAGACTCCATTTGGACCTCTTGTCCCCCCACACACATATAAACACACACACACACACACACACACACACACACACACACACACACACACACACATTTTTTGTCTGTATCATAATGGACAACATGTCTGATCATTTTTAGTACCCTCTTCAGAGTTACTTTGTTCAGTTATCTAGGTAGAAGGCAGCATTAGGATGTGTATGAAGATGTGCTGAGCTAAAGCCCTGGTTTTACAATTGAATAGTGGCTAACATAGGATTGTACTTTATGCAATAGAGAATGTAGAAATATAAGCTATTTCCTGCTCAAGAAAATTTTTATAAAGCTTTTAAGTTTCAGAATATGTGTTACAGCTTCAATTACTGGTGATACCTAGAAAATGCAGAATACATTTAGCTTAGGAATAATTTGGCTTTATCATCTTGAATGATCTGTTTTAAAATTATCATAGCACTGTAACAGAGCCTAAGAAAACAATCTAAAATGATCACACACATACATGCACACACACACACACACACACACACATATGAACACACATATGCGCACACTGGTGTGGAATATTATTTTAAGGAAGTAAAGATGTGTTACATTTGTTTATGTTGCAAAATATTACTTTAACTATGTAAAGGTTTGTTGCACTTGTTTATGCTACATTTGTTTACCTATGTTAAGATGTGTTGCGATCATTTCACCTTGGCTGCCTAAGGCAACTGATAGGTCTAATAAAAAGCTGAATGGCCAATAGCTAGACAGTAGAGGGATAGGCAGAGCTGGCATGTGGAGAGAAAAAATAAGAGGAGAAATCTAAGCTTGGGAGACAGTGAGGGAGAAAGAGTGGGAGACATCAGAGACCAGTCAGACAGACAATGAGACAGCAGGACAGTAGGACATACAGAATTAAAGAAAGGTAAAACGCTCTGAAGCAAAATGGGGATGAAGGGAAACAGGTTAAATTAAGTTGTAAGAGCTAGTTAGAAGTGAAAATAAGCTAAGACAGAGCTTTCATAATTAATAATAAGTCTCCTTGTCTTAATTTGGGAGCTTTTTGGTGATCCAAAAAAAAAAAAATACCGGCTACAACTCACACACAAAACCATGCTTGGCATAGACTTATTGGTAGTAGATTGTCCTCAAATATCATTAACATATAATTTTGTGACTCAAATTCTTTAAAACCAGGTAATTACTATTATATACAGATACTTTGAAACTATGAATACTTCATTCTGTTCACATTAACTAAATAATTACTGAATATTTTTGTTATTTGCTATTTCAATAAAGTTACTGATGTGGTAACACTGTCATACAACCAAACTTTCCAAATATTTCAAATTACCGTGATTCATAGAGGATAAAAAAAAATTCAATGGAAAGAAAATCTCTTGAAGCTCCATTTGTTTTATATAAAAGCATTTCAGGCTTAAATATTTTTGAAATATTTATTCCAATATTTACACCACATATAATGTGTTATCAAGCCCAAGAAGATATCTTCTTTCATATTTATTTTTTCAATCCATCCTGAAATTTATGTTTATTACTGTATGTATGTATATTTAAATAAATATACTCACATTTATGTCAAACATAAGTTTAAAGAAGATGAGTATTTTGCTTTATTTGCAAGAAATTAGTATTAGATAATGCAATCTTTATATGAAAAATAAAACAAGCAACCTTTCAATGTTTGTAAAATGTAATTTTTACAGAATTGGAAACTGATACTTATTTTTTATTTTATTGGATTATTTATTATGTAAGTGCTAAAATATTAGGCATATGAAAGTATTCTCCTGGAAATTTTGAAAGAAAATGTTTTTATTGACTAATACAAGAAACTATGTCAAAAAAATCTTCAAGCTATATGTAAAAATTAACATAAAAACTTGCAAAAATAACTACAATATGGCATTTTTATTTATCTATGACAATGATAGTCAATAGTATCATTTATCTATCATTTATCAGGGGTTTAATAAGTGTGTTACAATTAATTTTCTCCACTGCAGACAAAAAACAACACATTATATTTTAGAATGAAAGTTCTTAAATAATTTCTTGGCAATAATGATATTGCTAAAACAGTAATTTCTATGAATTAGAAACAATATATAAAAGAAATTCAACAACCTGTCCTTAGTGCATGAGGTGGCTTTTTGGAACCTAGGACCTATGCAGGGACACTTTGCTCAGCTTAGGTGAAGGGAGGAGGGCACTGGACTTGCCTCAACTGAATCTACCCAGCTGAGCTGAATCCCCAGGGGAGTCCTTGCCCTGGAGGAGGTGGAAATGGGGGGTGGATTGGGGGGAGGATGGGAGGAGGGAGGACAGGGGAATCCGTCGCTGATATGTAAATTAAATTAATTATAAAATTTTAAAAAAGAAATCCAAGAAAATTATTTTTCAATATCACTTGGTATGCACTGTCTCTGGATGTTTCATACACAATGTTTTATGTTTGCCTATGCACTTACAGACTGTATCTATGTACTTGCATATGCCCATAACATACAGCCACACATTTTTTTTAACATATGCAGAGTTGCCAAGGTTATTGTCTGAGGAGAGGCAGTTATTAAATGCCTAAAGACTCAAATACATGGTTGGCTATCTTGCAAAATACTGTGAGGAAATACCACTCTCTACTGATAAAGCACAGGTGAAGTATACTTCAAAGCAGCAGGGTAGAGTGATCTTAGATCAGAAAGGTAGTCTACATAGAGATGGACGGTCATCAACATGCAAACTGGTGCATTGCAGGTCATTACAGATACATGTCTGTATGCTATTTCAAGAAATGCATAGACTCAACAGGTGAGAATTCTTAAGACTTCTTAAAAATCAAGTTGGCTTTAATAGGATTATTAATAATATCAAACATCACATTTTAAGTTTCAATCTCTTCTTGTGTTCTCCATTTCATTGGGAAGTGAAGGTATCAAAATGTGGAAGAAGAGTATCCACAGGACAGAGAGTATTTTTCCATTCATAAAGAGTCAAGAATCTATTTTTCAGTTTTGTTGTCAATAGCTGATTTCTCCCCATAGGATTCTCTGGATGGGGTTGTTCAGGTTTTGTTGTTGTTGTTCTTGTCTAGTATTTCTCCTTTATTGTGCCTCTCTGATCAGCTGTATAATCTTTCCCATTTGCTGGTGGCATTTTTCCAATTAAAAATTACTACAGAAGCAAAATAAAAGTTTCCCAATTATTTTTAACGAAAGTAAAAGAAACTTAGCAATATTTATTTATTTATATGTTCATTTGTTTGTTTTTCTGTAATGATGTCCTTAAATATTAAACATTCTAAAAGCTCCAGTGAAATATAAAATAAAAAAAAAGAATGGGCTTTTGAAAGAAGAATGATTAGGTCCAGTGCCTGGTTGTTTCACAGGAAGTTAGTATTTGGAGTCCCTTAGGGTTGGAATATAAAATGTCTCCTGCAGTCTTGTGCTTTGAAAACTTCATTTACAGTTGGTGGTGCTATTCTGGGGGAAGTTGTAGACACTTTGGGAGATGATCTACCTAAAAAAAAGTAGGCTACTTTCTCTGTGTTTGTCTTACTGTGTCTCTTTCTCTTCGTCTGTCTGTCTCTGTTCTCTCCTCATTTAAGTCAATTCTCCTTTGTTATCCCTCATTCTATCCCTCCCCTCATGTTTATCCCTGTTATGAACAATCTCATATGGAGAGGTTTTATATACCTAATCAGCATGGCATATTTTGCTTAGTTCTCAGACAATAGGCAATGTGCGTTACTACACAATTTAGTTAACAATAATATAGATAATTCCAAACTGTAGACTAGACATGGAGTTAGTCCCTACACATTTGAAGCTTCTTCTGATCTATTTTTAGAGAACTAGAGTAGAATTCTCTCTATCGTGTACCTTCTTGGTACACAGAATTTATCTTACTTATTTTATATTATGTATATGAGTGGTTTGCATACATGCATGTGCACCATGTATGTGTAGAATTTACAGAGGTCAGGGGAAGGTCTATGGTATCCTAGAACTGGGGTTACAAATGGGATTGCCACCTGCCATGTGTCCCCTGTATGAGCAACAAGTGCCTTTAACCACTGGTGCATATTTCTACTCAATGAGAAACAGAATCTTAACGAACAAGTTTCCTGAGTGGATGGTTTGTTACTAAATTTGGGGACAATTCACTTTGCAATAACAGAAAACTAAAAAAGACAAAAAGAGATGATAAACTCTCTTCCTCAAAATGCAGAAAAGATTATAAAACCTTAGGAGATCAGGTCAGTATAGCTAAATAAGTTTCAACATGCTGCAGTTATTTTGAGCACCATTGATGTGTATGACAACTGTAGACCAGGATGTTATTTGGAATGTTAGTACACATGTAGATACTCCAGTTAGTATTTTTGGGATCTGGAGTGCAAATTAACCAGAGTTTTCCACTGGAATCCATTTCCATGAGTTCATTCCAATATGAAGAAAGATGAAACATTGTTTATGCAAATGAATTTCAGTTTATTCAGCTAGTGTAAGTCAGATAGCACCGTTTGGTTTCGAATAACTGTGGAATTTTGTGAGTTCTGGCATGTAATGAAGTAATATAACCACAAAAGAAACATGGCCAGTATACTTCAAGTTTTATATAGTTATTTGTTAGGCAGACCTCAATAAAATAAAAGCAGAGTTAAAAGCACCTCAATAGATATGTTGCTTTGAAATTACACAGGAATTTACTTCATTAGAAAGAATGTCTGCTCAAACACAGACCCCGTATGTGTCTTAGCTAAGTCCTCTGCATATACCTTATGGTTGTATATCTTGGTTTTCTTGTGTGATTGACAACAGTGGGAGCATGGTGTGTCTCTGACTTTTTGCCTGCACTTGGGACCCTTTTCCTCCTGGTGAGTGGCTTCATTCAGCTTTGATATGAGGGGTTGTGCCTAGTCTTATTGTAACTTGATCTTGATAGGTCATATAAGTGGATATTGCTGGAAGACTTGCTCTTTTTTTTTCTTTTTTTTGAAAATGAGATGGAGTGGATATGAGGGAGAGAGAAAGGAGGGAGGAGGGACTGGGAGGAGGAGTGGAGGGAAGGGAAACTGTGGGAGGAATGTAATATGTACTATATGAGAGAAAAATAGAAAGAAAGAAATAAAGAGAGAAAGAAAGAAAAGGTGTTACTAAGACAACGCAATCTCAATGAAGTTCAGAAATTTTGTGTAATAGAATGCTAGAAATAGAAATGAAAGTCATCACAGGCTGTGAATAGTTTGTGAAGTGCTGTGGCATGAAGCACCATGGAAATAAACATGATGTAATGAAGCAGAAATACAGAAACTGAAAGGGGGTCATGGGACAAGAAACATCTAGATGGCTGACCACTCAGACTCAGGTAGGACCCCTATGACATGAAAAGACTGTTCCCTGTGAAATAAACGGTTCACCAACCATGCAAGTACAAACACCTTACCTCAGATTTAAGATCTGATATATTGCAAAATCTGAGCCTTATCTAACATACCATCATATTTCTACTGATAGTATAATCAGATTAGATAAATCATGTGAGGAAGTATAAGTCAAATATCAATGTAAAAATGGGGGGAAAAGAGGTTTTGGATGTGAGAGTAAAAGAATACACTCACTTTCTCCAGAAACATGGAAAAAAATCAGGCTAGGCTCTCCATTTGCCCTTCTGTTAAATCAGAGTCCCTCTCTGGTTTTTAAATGCTGCCACACAGTATTTGCATGAATTCAGGCTTTTCAAGCAGAGCTCAGCAGATGCAAACTGGGTTTGTATGATTGTCAAGACTTCATGAGTAGAGGGTTCGGTTGAACTGGGCTGCTGAGAATAACCTGAGCAGAAGGAAGAAGAGCAAAGGGTGGAACAAGGTCAAGTCTCTGTCTCTGATGCAAAGCTTTCAAACGAAAATACACAAAGCAGTTTCGCATATTGATTTTCTCACTTTTCAGAACAGTAGTTTGTATTACTAATTATGGGATGTGTCCTGGTCTCAAGGGATACATAAGGGATACTGAAGATTCACTCAGAAAATCTTCCCTACTCCATTCAGCACACATGAATTTACACAATACACACAGATACAGATACATATACATGTAGACCTGCACACTGACCCACAAAAACACATATGCACACATGTGCACATGTGTACACACAGACATGCAAACATACTTGCACACACAGGATGAAGTACTTGATCTTGGAATAAATTTTACTACTGTAACTATTTCACTTTATAACTTTACTTTTATTTATTCATTTCTAAGATTCTGTAGTGAAATTGTTATCATGGATCCTATATCCAGGGTAACACTACTAGATTTGAGTTGACAATTGTCAGCTGTGTGTATGTGTACTACAGGTGTTTGGGGTATTTTTTAATGATATAATACTGCAGCAAATATTTTGCTCCTTTCTTGACATATGACAATGTATTATGTGGTTGAATTTTATTTCTTCTGATGAAGTGGCAGTACTTATACAAGTCCAAGCATTCCATTCGTCCTTTACTATTATTAGTAAACATGGAAATTTCACATATACTTTCTCTGTTAATTTCGTTTTTGTAAATGTTAGCTCTTATGCTTTAATATTGCTTCTGTAGTTTATTAAGGTTTTACATGACTATGTTTGTTTGTACCTCCTTGTTTTAATCCTCCTGTTTAATTTTCAAAACGCCTTCTCATAGAAGTTCATTGTATCTGGATTTTAAAAACTCCAATCAGACAATTTTTGGCTTTAATTAGTGATTCTCGTCTAGTATTTTGTTCTAACTGTAGTGGTATTATTCTGCTACATAGTTGCTTGTGTATTTGAACTTAAAACACAATGGGGTTGTCAGGTTGCCCTGTTTCACCTTGACTCTTTCTAGTTAGTCTTACATTGGTTTCAAAGTTTTAGTGATTTGAGTTTACATTTATACTTCCTTGTGAAATTGTATTTTTTATTCGCTGAGACACTGCCATACTTTGCAGCAACCTACTGCCCTCCAGTTCACTGGGATACTCTTGTCTCAGCCCCCAAAGGCTGAGATTACAATTGTACACTACTACATCTGGCTTAAATCGTTATCCTTCAGTGAATATCACATTTTAGGATAATATACTAAATGTGAAGACATTTCCATGAACCAAGTCATTTGTAATTTCTGACTCTGACTGAAACAGACATTTAGCCTATTTTTCTTTATTGGAAAGTTACTATGTTTTTCCCCCTGAAGCTTTACCTTTTTTAACTATAAAAAAAGTAGTTTGATGTGAAACGTTCCCCATAGTCTGTTGTGTATAAACATTATGTCCCCATCAGGCAGAACCATTTAAGAACGTTGTAGAAGGGTCTAGAAGATCAAGTCTTACTGAAAGAAGTATGTCACTAGGAATCAGGGATTAGGCTTTTGAATTTATAGACATTACCCACTTTCTGTATGCTTTATGCTTTCCTGATTGTTGTGTATGTAAACAGCCAGGCCTCTGCAACCAAACTTTTCTGCCAAGATGAACTGTTTCTCCTTGAACAGTAAGTCAACATAAATCCTTCCTTGCTTAAGGAGTATCTTGCTAGTTTTGTGGGCCCAATAATGAAAAAGTAATCTCATATAGAAGCTGTTACTCCATTCAGCTATGTTTATTTTTATTTTTCTCTTATCTCCTCCTAATTTCTACTGAATTTCTATTAATTCAGTATTCCATTATGTATTTTAACATGTGTCTTATTCAGAATTCTAAATGGATCTCTTCTAGATACTTCCAAAAATGAAATTTAACTTTCCCAGTGAAAGACAAAACAAACTAGTTAGCCTTTCCCAGCTTTCTAAAGGATTACCATTATCTTCTGGAATTCTCTATTGTGGATGAGAAGTCTGTTATCAGTTAATTTAATTTCACTCTGAAGAGACTATACATTTTGTGGGTAAATTTTAACATTTTTTCTTCTAATTTGTATTTTCAAGAACAATTATGTAAGCTTTGAGTCATCTATTGCCTTTGATTCTTACAATATTTCAGCCTGTTCTCCTACATAGTTTTCTGAACCCTGAGGGGAGGCATTTGATGAAGACATCGCATTTAGGAGTAGGTGTTCAAAAATCTCATATTGTCCAAATGTGGGTCTTTGTGTCGTTCTCATCTACAGAAAGAGGAAGATTCTCTGACAGTAGCTGAGCAAATCACTGATCTTTGATAATAGCAGAATGCTATTACAAGCCAACTTGTTATCTTTCTTTAGTAGCAGAACAATGCTACTTGATTTTCCTGTAGGGCCATGACCTATCTAGTCTTAGGTTTTTGACAATTTGAAGGTAATCCTCATGCCCACAAGTGGATAGCCAACACAAAATATACTCAATTGTAATTCTATAGACTTTTGCTCCATATTATTCTGTTTGGATATTTTTGGCCTTGTATATTATATTTTTTGGGATTTTTTTGTATGTGTGTGTTTTTTATTCTGGTTTGTTTAATATTTTACCTGTTTCTTTTCTAAAGAGAGAGAAAATAAGAGCACAAAGTTGAGTATGTGGGTAATTGTAGGATGTGGGAATAAGAAAAAATGTGGAGGAGGGAATTTATGATCAGAATTTATTGTATGAAAAAATATTTACAAATATACACTCAAATACATATATAGGAATTTCAAATATAAATTCAGATATGAGTGTGTGTGTGTGTGTGTGTGTGTGTGTTATGTGTATGTATATGTCTATGAAGCTTTCTTTTGGGCCACCAACCAGCTCCCAAATCATGACACAGAAACATATTATTAGTTATAAACTATTGGCCATAGTTTGTGCTCATTTCTGGCTAGCTTTTTTCTTTAACTTTAATTAACCTGTTTCCATGTTTCTCTTTATCTGCGTTTGCCCTGGGGCTTTTTACCTTCTTTTTTTCTGTCTGTCTTGCCCTGTGTCTGCTTGCTGGCTGGTGGCTGCCTGGCTGGCCCTGGGTGTCTCCCTCTTTTTCTCTTTCATTCTCTCCTTTCTTCTTCTCTTCTCCGCATTCTGTCTTCTCTTCTTCTTGTTCTCTCCACTGGCCAGTCCCACCTATCTCTCTCCTGCCATTCAGCTTTTTATTAGACAAATCAAGTGCCTTAGACAGGCAAGGTGGAACAACAACATATCTTTTCATAATTAAACAAATGCAACATAAATAAATGTAACATCCTTACATCATTAAACAAATGCAGCAGAAACAAATGTAATACACTTTACACAGGTAAAATAACATTACATATCATAAAGGAATGTAGCATATCTTTGCCCACTTAAAATAATATTCCATAACATATGTGTATGTGTGTGTGTGCTAGAAGAACTGCAAGCTGGAATTAGTTGGTATTTATTATTCATGGTGATCACTAAAACTCTGATCTTAAAACCAATACATTCCCTCATTCATGAAATTACAAATTTAAATCTTGGTTCTACATCTTTCCTTCCATTTTCAATTTCTAAATTATCTGAGAGATCAATCTGAAATTTTCCCTTAGTCTTCTATTACTCCAAAGTTTATATTTTAAAAATATAATTATGTATCTCTTTGTGCTGAGTTCCATATGTATTCTTTATTATGTACCTTATGATCATTGACTCAGAATTATTTGCCATGCACAATTAATTACATGTATAATTGTGCATAATTTACACAGCATATCATGATATTGTGTAAGATATTTGAATTCTTATTTCCCTCTTCTTTCATCTAAAACTTCCTGTTTTATTTCTGCCTCTTTTTCCCTTTTTTGTTTATTCTTCTCTCATATATTACAGCCTGACCACAGTTGTTCCTCCCTCTTCTCCTTGCAGGCACCCCCACATACACACACACAGCTTTCCTCTCCGTCATACCCATTCCTCTTTCCCTTATCAGAGAAGTTATAATAAGACATACCCTCATATCAAAGAGGACGAGACAACCCAGTAGGAGGAAAAGGGTCACAAAAGCTGCAAAAGAATCAGAGACAGCCCCCACTTCCACTGTTGAAGTCCCCCAAGAACACCAAACTACACAACCATAATGTATTTGAATAGGGCCTAGTTAGACTTATACAGGCTTCCTGATTGCTGGCATAGTCTCTGTGAGCCCTGGTTAGTTGATTCTGTGGGCCATGTTTTCATGGTGTCCTTGAGCTCCTCAATTCTTCTTCTTCCTGTTCCGCAGGACTCCCTAAGTTCCATCTATTGTTTGACTGTGGGCCTTTCATCTGCTCCTATCACTTGCTGGATGAAGGCTCTCTGATGACGATTATGCTAGTTTTCACTACACAAGTAAAGCAGAATATCCTTAGAAATCATTTTATTGACCTTTTTGCCAATCATATTTGGTTCTATCTTAGGTCTCTGATATCCTCTCTCATGTTCCTAACCCACCAGGCAGTGTCAGGAGTGGGCTCTCTCCTATGGCATACGTTTCAAGTTGGACCAGTCATCAGATGTCCACTTCCATATGTTCCATACCATGATTACCCCAGCACATCTTGCAGACACCACAAATTGTAGGTCTAAGATTTTGTGGCTGGGGTGATGTTCCAATCCCTCCACTGGAAGCCTTGCCTGGTTACAGAAGACAGATTATTCAGGCTTCATATCCGCCATTACTAGGGGGTCTTCCCGAGGGTCACCCTCTTAGATTCCAGGGAGATTTCTTTGCATTAAGTTTCTATCTCTTCCCTGCTGTTTATTTTATTATAAAAGTGTGGTTGTGGGGTTGGGGATTTAGCTCAGTGGTAGAGCGCTTGCGTAGCAAGCGCAAGGCCCTAGGTTCGGTCCTCAGCTCTGGGAAAAAAAAAAAAAAAAAAGTGTGGTTGTTTTTTTAGATTTATCCTTCCCATTCATTTAATTAAATAAATTTTTGTTTAAATATATTTTATTAATCTTCCTATTTGTACTTTTTTTAAAATAATTTAATATATCAGCCATGGATTCCCCACCCCTCCAGCCCCCCCCCCCCATTCCCATCTCCTCTAGGGCAAAGACTCCCCTGGGGATTCAGCTCAGCCTAGTAGATTCAGTTCAGGCAGGTCCAGTCCCTTCCTCCCAGGCTGAGCGAAGTGTCCCTATTTGTACTTCTTAACAGAATACTAGCCTTTGGTGATGCTTATAAATACTGATGACCATTTTTAAAAAATTATCTCTAGTCATAGAATATTTCTAAAAAGGTTGTTGTAAAATTGTTAATTTGAAAAAAATATTTTTATTTCATCTACTTATTTTTATAGACATCCATGTCTGATTAGGTAACGTGTTTACTAATACTATTCAAAATATAGATGAGAGAAAGAGATGTTTAGTACCTTTGCTCTGTCTATTTAATCCACTATTTTCATAACTACCTAATAATGAACAACCACCTAATATCTCTCAGCTTAATTTTTCTTCTCAGTACAATGGAAATAGAACCATCTTTCAAGATTCTTTAACGAACTACAGATTAGTGTTAAACTTGATAACAAATTCATGTTAGGTGACTCTTTTCCTTTCAAACTCTCATGTTCATATTTTGCTTAGAAAATAAAACTAAATGCAAAAGAAAAATTAGAGAAGTCATTTCACTGTCCTAAGTCATCAGAAATTCAACCTATTTGACAAAATATGTGAGACATATTCTGAATCCCATTATTTCTATGATTCTCCAGTTATCATGCCAGAAGTATGGAGACAGAAATCTCCGTATGTATGTCACATAACCATATGTGCTTCTAGAAACGTGAAAAAAAGGGCTGAGGTAAGGCCTTCAGTAAATCCCTTTCTTACAGCAACACTTAAAGTAAAATGAAATCTCATTTTGTTGCAGTGTTTGAATATCCTATGGAATTTGTAAACGTGAGAGAGAGAGCACAGCATTCATTCAATGATTCGAAAGGCAAATGGTTTTGTGCAACTTTAACTGGCTGGCTATTTCTCAAGATGCTGGAAATACAGATGCAAACAAAACCATTTGTTATGATAAATATAAAAGACACTTTTTCACCTCCTAATTGTCATCCAGCATGCTCCTAGAGAAGCAAATCTCTAGGGCTTTTGTTGAAACAAAAACAATGTTAAATAGTAGTTTGTTCTTGCTAAATTGGATAATATGCTACATTCAGGCAACATCAGTAAGAGCATATGGTCTGTCTGAAGGCAAACTTTATCTCCTTGCAATTTTTACTGGCCATAGTACATGCAAAATTTAAAAAAAAAAGATACATTTTTGGCATCACATTTAGCCATATTTTAAATAAACAGAGACAATCTCAATATAGTTAGTGGTCTGATGCTATAGAACACAAGAATGTATGGTGATATATTATGTACCCTAATAAACTTGGCTGAGAATCAGAGGACAGAGCCAGGCACTTGATTAGAAACAGAGCCAGGCAGTGATGGCACACTCCTTTAATTCCAGCACTTGAGATATAATGCCTTTGCTTGGAAAGCACACATTCCTGTAATCCCAGGAAGTGATGTCAGGGCAGAGAAACATATATAAGGCACAAGGAAACAAGAACTTAATATACATTTTAAATGTAGAGTCCTGGAAAGAGTATCTAACAAAAATTTCAGAAAGTCATGACAATCAAAATAGATTCATTGGGAAAGGAATTATTTATCTGAGATTGGATATATAAATAGGCACTCATTTAAAAAAGGAAATTGTAGGCTGACAGAAATAAATACAACCATACCACAGCACACTGGAATATTAGGCAGTCAGGTGGGACATGAAAAAATTCAATATTCTTGTCAGGAGGAGAAAAGGATAATGTAATAAGTAGTTGTGGAGCTGTGCACAAGCCAGACCAAACTCAATTCTTGGGGAACATCTTTAAACTCTTTTGCCTTGATTCTGAGACTAATGCCAAAGGATGCAAGTATTTTAAGGAAACAGAGAGTGACATAATTAGAACACTGTTTTGGAAAAACAACAACAACAACAACAACAACAACCAGGTCTTAAAATGATTGGCAATCAAGGATGGGTATAGATGAACTCGGTAGGAGGCTGTTGAAATACTGCACTACACTGGTTGGATTCAGAAAGCATAGTGGAATACATAGTGAGCCACATCTCAGATCTCAGGAGCATTGCTCATATTTGCTGCTATGTGTCCACTGTGTGTAGTGTCAAAAATAATAGAATGCAGGATTTCTTGTGAAAGTTTGGTAGAATCATATATATATATTGATTTAATCTTTTTAATAAAAATTTTTGAGATATATCAAAAACAGAAAAAATAAATTAATTGCTGTGCTCAGATTACTATTTTGATGTATCATTTTCTTCATTTGCTGAACTTTCTTATCTGATTTCTTCCAATATTGTTATCAAGTTTTTTTCAGTTTACACTAGGTGGTATTCACAGTTCACACTAGGTTGTAAATTACTTTCTTCCTTAAAACAATGTTGGACATTTCTGTGTCATGACATTATTCTTATTACTTAATTTGTTATAAGTATTTTCTCAGTTGAAATCTGTGATAGATGTTAGTTTTTAAGGAAGAATCTGACTGTGTAGATAAAGTTGGCCTTGAATATACATCGGTTCCTCTGTCTGTGCCATCTGAGTTCTGGATTTATAGAACTGATCAGCCACTTTGGTCTTGAGTTTTATTCTCAAATTTCTTTTAGTCCAGTGCAGACACGGTCTAATGTACTGAAGTTCTTTCAGAGGGAGAACAACTACACCTGGGGAAAAGGGGAATTAAAGAGACACCTGGAAATGTTCCAAATGTACATTTTCTTAATAATTAACACATCACACATCTACTTAGCATCTCATAAATAATCATAGCGTGTATACTGAATGAATAATTTTACTTTGCACTGTCAGAGGTTAACAAGAAAGCAAAATGGTTTGCTTATTTTAAAATGAGACACATTTGTTCTTAGGGTACGGTATGACTAAAATATAATGAAATGCAACCAATAGGAAGATACCATGCCAATGTTTGAAACATTGATAGGAATAGATATATATGTATATATAAGTGTCACATCTGTCAAAACACCCTATATTTATATAGTTAGAACATAACTATCTATATACATTTATGGTATGGCAAGAAAATGAATATGCATGCTCCATGTAATTGTACATTTGCTTTTTAATGAAAGTATTTCTGTCAAAATCCTGTTCTAACTTTCATTCAGCAGTATGCACCATATTTCTTCTCTAACTGTTAGGGAAGAGACACATAAAATCAGGAAGCAAAACCATTTTCATCTTCAACTTGCCTTTTATACCTCCTATCAACCTTGTCCAAGTTTTAAGATATTTTGTTTATTACTTATACTAATTTTGAAGATCATTTTTACTCCCCCTTAGTGTGTTAAGCCCATATTGTAGCACGAATCTTATTATTTTATTTTATTAATAAAAACAAACCCAGAGCCAGTTATTTGGGATGAATTCTGACAGATCAGAGAAGGGGCCTCTGAGTCCTCATCTGAATGGATCTAAGCTCAACTGCTGTTCAAAAGTCTAAAAGCTTAACAGGTTCTAGTTCCTGGTCCTCACAACTTATATACCTTTCTGCTTCCTGCCATCACTTCCTGGGATTAAAGGCATGTGTCACCATGCCTGGCTGTTTAAAGTGGGGCTTTGAACTCACAGAGATCCAGATGGATCTCTGCCCTCAGAATGTTAGGATTAAAGGTGTGTATGCCACCATTTTCTGACCTCTATATCTAGTGGCTGTTCTGTTCTCTGACCCCATATAAGTTTATTAGGGTGCGTGCTATTTTGGGGAATATAATATCACCACATCATATCAATATTAAATGTGTCAAAACTATCGGAAACTCTACATCCTGATAAATTGAAGAGAGTTTGAAAGTTCTTTTTGTGGTCTCATAGCTGTTTACTCAGTCAACTCATTTCTTGACTGGAGCAGGACATTCTAAGATGGCTTGTCTCAGGAAGTTGAGAAGTCAACTGGGATAGTCCAGAATGGTAGAGATTATAGAGACCTTGTTTCTACATGGTCTTTTGTCTTTATCGTATTCATAAAACAATGGTCATGAAGAGAAAACATAGTAACTGTGAGATTTATCATTGAAAGTCAAGCAATATCATATCTACCACATTCAAAGTAAATCATAAGGCCAACCCATAGGCAAGACAAGAATAGAAAAAGTCTGTTATCTTGCTACATAGGCTAAAAATATAGAATGCTATTCTCTTTTCCATGCTATTATGTTAGAATAAAAATCAATAATCTAACTTTACATTTGTACTAAACAGAATTTATGATTGCTAATGGCCATTTGATTTGGCCCTGAAATGGAGGCAGTTAATGACTTACTTTCAAGAGATGAAATGATGTGAGAATACTCACCTTCATCCAAGATATTAGAATCTCAACTCTTTAAACTTTAGAGGTATAAAGTCACAAATATCTCTAGCATTACCTTATTGTGTGCAATCAGAGCAAAATGGATCCTGACAAAACTTCCTCCTTTGCTTAGACATTTTGCTGTCTTTCAAAAGTGAAATTTTTTGTTTGGAATTGTTTTGTTTGTTCTCACAAAAATAGTATGGCAACATTTCTGGAGTGTCATCTTCCTGATTAATCTTACTATTTTCACAACCAACTTTACATGTTTTAAAAATTAACAAAAGCATTGCAGAGTGCTCTGAGAGGCACATAACAGTAAATGACACCATTGCCTCCTTATGTTGCTCTTAGAGTCAAACATCAAAATAAACTCTTTTTAAAAAAACACTATGAATGCTTTTTCCAGTATGACTTTGGAATTCAAAGAGTAATTTCTGGAGTCTTGCTCCAGTTGTTAATCTCATGACATCCTGATTCCAAAAATTTCAGTAAATTTTGGGAGAAAGTGAATTCAGCATTCCAATTTTTGAATAAATGTAGCACCTTTGAAATTTTGCATTTTTCTTTGTAATATGTGTCACGTGGTTATGAAGAATAGGTGTGGAGGGAGGGATGGAAGGACAGAGACAGAGAGACAATGACAAATTCTAGCAGAGGTTCAAGAAAGAAGAGAATAAATTGAAGAGTTGAAATCAGGAGATGAACAAATGACAATACTGAGACATGAAAGGCCACGATGTCTGCTAGTGTCAAGAATGGGTCACCAGATGCTGATGGAAATATTTTGTTCCACCTTTCCTAACACTAAGAAAGATTGTTTCTTATACCACAGATGCCATCTTGTAATAATTACTCTAATAGGAAGTGCATTTAAACACAAAAAATAATTTCATTGATTAATTAATTAAAATAAATTATTAAAGAGATGTCTTGTAATAATAGCAAATTCATTTAAATGTAGGAATCATGTTTAAATGGACTTTTTTTTCAATTGTTAAATATCTCCAAAGCCTGGAAGAAGATCAAATCAGCATTCACAAAAGACAAGTTTCGTCTGATACTAAATGCCACCCACATAGGACAGGGGAGCTCTTCCTTTGATCTAGTCACTGCCATGTGCACGTCATGACTATGCCCTACTTTGAGGAAATAAGTTTTTCTCAAGGGCCTTAGAACCTTGACAGGTGTGTATCCCCATGTCCACTTGGAATGCACACTGTACACCTTGGAAGCACATAATGTCACCACTGCTGAAGCATTCACAGGTGCTATATGGAGAACTTGGGATGGATGCTGTGGTGTTGCTAATGACCTTCACTTCAGGTGTCAGGCTGGCTTTGTTCCTGGCCTTGGGGAACATGCTGGCTGACTGAAATGGGGACTGAAAGAACAACTGCTTCTTTAGGCAGAGGAAGTGCTAGCGACTCTGCTGAATACATGACGTGACCATCTCTTTGGTCTTTCTCTTGTTTATTCAAAATAATCACCAACTTAAAGACAACTTACCCTATGGGTTTTTAATCAGTGCAGTCTGCTTGTTTCTCCCACAAAGTTTATTTAATGTAGAAAGTTCGGTGTCATAACAGCGTTTTGGTCTGTCCATTTTGCTATGGAAACATAATTTGGAAGCCAGCTATTTTTGTTTGTTTGTTTATTTTTTTTTCATCTGATAGGTTTTTGGAAATTGGCTGGATCCTCAGGACTCAGACCTTCATAGTGGATGAATTCCAGGGATGGAGTAATAATATGATGGGATTATTTGGACTTGGAGGATTGTTTATACTGTGGCTTAATAAGAGAAAGGAGCTCACTTATTATGTAACATGAAATACTTATTATGTCCTCTCTCCCTTTTCTGTATTTATTCCCTTGCATTCATTGGGTGAGCAGTTCACTTTTTCATGCCCTTCTACCAGGATGCTTTGCTCCACCATGGCTGAGAAACAATAGATCATGTTCACCATGGATTTATACTGCTTAAGACATTATAAATCCAGATAGATTCGTCTTTCTTTGAGTTGGTTTTTCAAAATTTCTATTACAACCATGAAAAATTCAACACATACACTAAGTACTCTTCCCTACTTACCAAGTGAAAATGAGAAATCTAAGTAGCTTACAAAGTGGCCATCTAGGGCTCATGTGCAAGCTATAGGCTTTTGCTCCTAGACTGGTGCCTTCCTCATTTCTCATCTTCATGAATTTGAAAGATCTGTTATTTGTAACCTAATAATTCTTTTAAAGAAGAAAATATGTGTTTGTCAGTATATTTCCTGCTACAAGACAATATGTATTTCATTTAATAAAATAAGCACTTGAATATTACTAATGTTGGGGATGTATATAGTTGGTGAAAATAAAGAGCATTTATCATTCTTATTTATAAAATGGAATTCAACCAAACACTTCCTGAAAACAGGGGTTACAACTTAATTGCATTACATTACTAAGAGATCATAGAAGATAATTCCCTGTATTTGTCAGTGTTGTACACCACCCAGGCATATTTTGTTAGATGTTGTCAAAGGCATAGAAAACCACCAATCATAATAACAACTAACTTCTTTTAAAAGCTATCCAGTTGACATTAATAATGACTAAGTATGTTTGAATGGAAAGAGCATTAAATACTTGGTGCCTCTTGGCAGACATTTTAGTGTCTAAGCTGAAATGGTATCTACTCAACAAGAAGAAATAATTTAATGTATTCCCCCCAATAGAATATAATGAATCAATGTCCAAATTTATTTGCATTCAGAGAAGAGGTTTTATTTTTTAATTTTTGTGGGAGAAAAATATCAAAGAGAATATACATTTCTTAAGAATCAAGCAAGCAAAGTAATAGCACTATTGTTACCCCAAGCTATGACTTCCAAAGATAACTATTTGTAACTGCCAGCCACTGCAGAATCTTAGGCTAAAGTAAACTAAAATTCACAAATCACATGGGCATTTTTCACAATACATTTTTTTAACTCCTGGGGCTACTGGATTTTTGTTGGCATATGACACACCCCTGGTTTTGCACACCCCTCGTTCTGTTTTTCTGTTTTGTTTCTTAAGATAATTCTTAACACAATTTTACTCTGAAGGACTAGTGGTAAATTTTTCCCTGAAGAAGCTTGGTAAATTTGTGGATATGGTTATGAGACAGCATTTTTGTACAGTGATAGGGTTGGGATGGGAAGTAGCTGATGGACCTCTAGAAGGGAGAGGAAACAACCTCCAAACAAAAGTCACCACTATTTTATCTTCTTATAGAACAGTTCTTCCAGGATTTATTTCCAAGAAGTGGTACTTCAAACTTTTTTTGTGCTGTGATTACTACCTAGTCAAAACCTTCTCTCTCTTTTCTGCAGTGTTATTTCTATCAGCAACACACATTTCCTAGTACTCCTCATCCTGTTCATTAGGAAATTAATTTTTCAACTAGCTTATAAATCTAAGAAGCAAAGCTCATGTTTTTCAATATGTACCATTTAACCTAAAATTTGCATTATCTATGAATAGTAAGTCTCCTCATATTCTACTTACAAACATGCCCTTACACAGCATCTAGATCTACTCTTGAAACAATTTTATAACAAATTTATTCTACTATTCTCAATATAAGGCCCCTTACCCATATATATGTATGCATATATCTATATATATTCTCTCTAACTTTCCTTATGTAATTGAAAATATAAATTTTCTGAGTCTATTGTTCGTCATTGATTGGCCTTTCCTAATGTGAAATACCCTGCAAGGATATTAGTCATTTACTAGCTTAAATGTTTGGGTGGTTTGGCTCTGTGACTGCTGAATTAAATAAGATGTCAATGTTGCTTGTGCTTTAGAATAAATATTATCAAAGCCTTTCTCCCCATATCTTTTAAATACCAACCTTTAAAAATTTTTTTTCCAGGAGTAAAACCCTGAGAAGCAGGGGAAAAGGCCTTTCCAGGGCATTCAATCTGTATTGTATTATATCCTCCCAAGTACAGGTGTACATCATAGCACTGGTTCTGAGTGTGGGAGTTTAGGGGATATCTGGTGGAAACCTGTTGCTTATGAACTGGCAATTTTGACAGTGACCCTGAGAATTATCTTGATAATTAAATGTGGAAAGACAGTTGAAATAGAAACATACAGTAATCAGAGGAAGACTGATATACTAGAATTGTTTGTGTGTGTGTGTGTGTGTGTGTGTGTGTGTGTGTGTGTGTGTGTGGTGCGGGGAGACAATCCTCCAATTTCTACTCTGTCAATCATCCTGGATACACCGATCTATAATGGGTATTTTTAGTCAACTTTATGGTGTAGACAGTAGAGTTCTTTTACATTCTTCTGAGATATTTATTGTATAAATAATAAATATTTTGTATAAATAATAAATAAATAAATAATAATAAATTGTATTAGAGAGCATGACAAATGAAAATATAATTACATTAAATCAAAAACCTATGGATAATTTCAGAGAACATTTTCAGAGTCTTTGCTAAGTGATTATCTACATTAATACACAGTTTAATTTCTAAGGAAGTTAAAACATATCCCCACACTATATTTATTTGTCAAAGTGATTATACACCAGTTTTAGTTGGCATTAACTATTAAGAATGACAGACTGAATAGTAATTGTTCTTTGGTTTTACTTAGTACATATACATTTTCTTATATACTTGTGGTTTTTAATGAAATACTCATCTCCTCTTTTAGGAAAAAAAGATTATAACTCTCTACTCTGTGAAAGGCATAGCCTGCAGGAGATTTTATACCTTGTCAGTGGTGAATGTAATATTTTTTCTTACCTAAAAAGCACCAGTGGGAATAAGACAAATCATTGTTTCACTGATTAGAGCAAGTAATGCATCTGCATTACACCTCAAATCTGTTTTCTGCAGAGAATTTACTGGGGGTCATTAATTTTGTCACTATTTTGTATTGTTAGCCACCATAAAATAGGATGAACATGAATGAACAAAGCTACTTCAGAGTGGAAATGAGAAAAGATACTAGTTATCAGGGATGAGGGCACATATCACAGGCCTTATACACAAGCGTTTTATGTACTCACTATAAAATATACAAATTCAAAGATGCCATTTCAATGGATGATTGAGCAGAATATTTACATATATTAATTTTATTAGAAGATCCTTCACTTCTGTGATGTTCTAGAAACACTGAAGTTTCATATGGCTCAAAAGAAGAAAAATTTTATAGTTCTACCACTTTCCATTTTCCAGGTGGTGAACACACTGTATTATTAAGACACAGAAGCTGTGTTATTTTACTTCTGCCTTGCTTTGATAACACATGGACTAAAAGTAATCTGGGAAGTAAAGGGTTTATTCTATATTATACCTATAGATCATCAACAAGAGAAGTCAATTCAGGAACTCTGTATCCAAAGTGCTTGACATCTTCAACAATAGGTTATTACCATCTAGTCATCATGAGCAGTGGGAAGTCACAATAGATTATTGTGTTGTGATAGCCTCTAATAGATTTGTAGCACAAATCTTAAAAGGTCTTATTAATAAAATCTAACCTGAAGCCAGGTATTGGGGTAAATGCTGGAAGATCAGAGAAGCAGAACAAGCCACAGCTACCTCACTTTGCCAATTCCTCAGCTGATCCTGCTTCCTCAGACTGGATGCCTCTCAGCTGAACTGTGCTGCTCAAAAGCCTACAAGCTTGGTCCTAGTTCTTGGTCCTCACGCCTTATATACCTTTTGCTCCCTGCCATCACTTCCTGGGATTAGAAGTGTGAGTCTCCATGCCTGGCTGTTTCCAGTGTGGCTTTAAACTCACAGAGATCCAGATGGATCTCTGACTCTCAAGTGATAGGATTAAAGGCATGTGTTCCACCATTTTCTGGTCTCTTTGGCTATTTAGTGGCTGTTCTGTCCTTTGACCCCAGATAAGTTTATTAGGATGCACAATATATTGGGAGGCACAATATATCACCACATAGATTTCTGGTCATTTTTTTAATGTTTAGCATTTTTAGGAGCTGGCAACAGTCATAGCTCCCACTGATTTTTAATTAATGATGGATTGAGAGTCTTGTCTTAAATGCTGTATTGATGCAATAGAAATCTGCTGGATAGGTTAGTGGTCCCTGTCACTGGAAAAATAAAGGGGCTAGCAAAACAATGTTGGCTCAATGTGATCTAAGATCTGATGTGTAGACAAACAGATGATTTATTTAGAGATAATAAAACAATTGCTATGGTAAAAACATGCATATATTGGAAAAATGTTGCAGAATATTTGTTTATATTGTAAAGATGTGTCTTTGCCAAGGAGCTTTCTGATTGGTTTAATAACAAGCTGAACAGCCAATAGCCAGGCAGGATGTATAGATAGGATTTCTGGGAAGAGAAAGGAAGAGGAGAAGAATCTAGGAGCACAGGAAAGGGTAGGAGACACCAAGTGGAAACAAGAGTTGTAAGATGAAAGAGAGGTAACACTGTGTGACAGAATGTATTATTAATGTAAATGGGTTAATTTAAGTTATAAGAGTTAGTGGGACAAGGCTAAACTAAGGACGAACTTTCATAATTAATAAGTCTCTGTGTCATTATTTGTAAGCTGGAAGCCCAAATCGAAGTCTGACTACAGAAAAAAAATATCCTATTTTATTCATATTTATTGTAACAAACACTATTTGTGCTATAAAGTAAGTTAATAAGTTTGAGAATATAGAAAAGATGTTTTTATATGTGCCTAGAGGAGTATAAGAAAAATAGGGAATTTTGAATGTCTCTGGATGGCATTGAATGTGAGCAGGGGTAATGAAAGCAGTATATGAAAACCATAAAGTCCAGAAGAGTAACATATATATGTTCATGTATAAACGCGCGCACACACACACACACACACACACACACACACACACACACACACACACACACACACACACACACATATGAAACTGGCAGACCAATGAGGCTGAATAAAAGAGGGTAACATTGACACTGGACAAAGATACAATGTCTGGGCCATAAAATACAGTGCCAATGATGTTCACAGGTTTAAATAGGATCTTATAGCAGTTTTCTACCAAGAAAATGTAATACTGTCAGATTTTGTGGACTTGTCAGTGATCCCTCTCTGATGACTGCTTCCTTCCAGGCTTACATTCTTCACAAGTACTCTCTTCCAGCTTCCCATGTTTCTTTATGCTACTGCTTATTATGCTTCTCTGAATCTTTGTTACCTCCATGAATCACCCTATGTGAGCTCAAAGAAAAAGGTCTGTCTTCACCCTAATGTCACCCAACCAGTTCCCCCACCAGGCTTACTATCTTCGTCACTCTCTTTCAGCCCTCTACAGTTTTCTCCTGATCTGTTTGATATACAGACACATTGTTATAAATAGGGTATGTCTCTATTGAAATAACATCGTTGCCATAGAGGATTCTAAAAAGCTTTCTAGGCAGGGCAAATCATGAAAAATAAGAGTAGACAGAACCATTAAGGGAGGGAACCCAGAGACTACACTTCACAAATCAATTTTGTGCCTCCATTTCTCTTCAAATGTGTCTTCATTCATATTTCAATATCCTGTCCCAGCTTAACTTTAGAGAACATATTTTCGCATCAAAATCCTTTGAGGTGGACTGAAATAAATGCAAATGTAGATTGCTGTTGCCATGCAGTTTTACATACAGATTTTTAAACTTCATGGGAATTTAAAGACCCTTCTTTGTCATTTATATTGGGTCCAAGAACTATCAGCAATCAAAATTTCAGTTTTGGGATGTAGTTACATGTTCTTAGCTATAGTTTTCCTTTTATGTTTTTTTTTTCTTTCTTGATTTTTTTTTTTTTTTTTGGTTTTTTGAGACAGGGTTTCTCTGTGTAGCTTTGCGCCTTTCCTGGAACTCGCTTTGGAGACCAGGGTGGCCTCAAACTCACAGAGATCCGCCTGGCTCTGCCTCCCGAGTGCTGGGATCTTTTATGTTTTTTAACCTTATGTTATTAATGATGTAAATGGAGGTGCTGTAGTCAAGAGCATCTCCTTCTCTCATCAGATGTGGATTTCTGCATGTTGTTTGAATATTTTAAGCCTAATTTTCCCTGATCTTCAAATCTATATTATAATATATCATATTTAGGTATCATTATTGTATGGTTTCAACCAGAATATAGGTAATTAAACTAGTAGAAAGATGTTTGACATTTGGGTATTGAATTATGTATATTTATACATTACAAAGTCCAGGTTGCCAACATAGGAATCTGATAATATTTTTCCCAATCTTAGGTAAATTATAAGCTCCTCTTTAAGACATCTATGAAGAGGTAGAATCTATGTAACGAGAACTGACATCTTTTTCTGTCAAGTTTTTGTCACCTTGATACAGTCATTTGGGAAGAGAGAACCCCAGATGAAGAAAAGTCTCCATTAGATTGGCCCGTGGGTGTGGGTGGGAGGAGTTTTCTTGATTAATTATTTTGTTGGAGCACTCAGCCCACTGTGGGTAGTGCCATCACTGGCCAGGAAGCTCTGATATTTATAATTAAATAAGCAGACAAACTGAAAAGCAAGTCAGTTAGTAGCATTTCTTCAAGGTCACTACTTTAGTTCCCTCTTCTGTGTTCCTACCTTGAACTGTGTCCCTGGGTTGCCTTCATGATGGCCTGTTACCTGAAAGTATAAGCTGAAATAAAACCTACCCCACCACCAAGTCCATATTGGGCATGCTGTTTATCATAGCAACCGATGACAAACTAGGACCGGACTGTACCTGTGACACCTAGAGGCAGAATCATGCTGGATCACCATAACAAACCCAACTTAGTTCATTTTACATAAGTATCTATTACAACTATCAGATGCCCAATTAGCTGCTGAAAATTTGGATAGACAATTTGAGCAAAATAGAGAGTCAAAAGAATAGTGAGAAAAAATTGATTAACTTTAGAATGTTTCTTTGTTAGTCATTTGCTGGGCTACACTTTACAAAATGTGTCTTGGAGTTTTCTGCATCATAAGCTGAAGTCTGTGTATCTAATGTTACCCTTATCACAATGCACAGTACATACCCCACAACACCAAAGGACTGGATTCTGTATTTTGCAATGAGGCATTTTGGAAATATTTTTCTCAAATACCTTCAGGAAAAAATTCATATGTTTTCTCTCATTTTAGAAATGAATAGAAACCTTTCCAGGTCAGGTGAGTTCCCTGGGGACAAATAGTGGAAATGGAAACACTTGTGTGAATCTGTCTTTGTAAATATTTGTTTTTGTAGTTTATAATGTGTTTAGGCTTTCTAGGCTATATGAAATCAAATTATAATTTAAAATGCATCTTCATAAAAATTCTGTCCCTAAGTTATAATAAATTATCAGAAAGTTGTTTATATGAAAATGCAACATTTTCTATTCCTATGTATGATTAGACATTGATTTATATTTCCCCGTTTCATGGGAGCAAAGGTGATATAGAGATAACGGTGTTGGGTGGCCACTATGGAACTAATATTTTACTACAGACTCTTCAGTAATTTATTATTTTGTTGAATATTCATAACTATATGCTGTATCAAATATTATTTCCATTTTATAGAAAGAAAGACAAAATCAGAGATGTTAAGAAACAAAATTCTAGGTAACATTCAAATAACAAAATAGTCCAAAATGAATTCCATTTAAAATAGTACTTCATTTAGAGGATTATACAATATATATTGATCATATTCAATATGATCCCAACTTTTCCTAGATCTATCCCCTCTCTACCCTCCCAACAACTCTATGTCAAACAAAGCAAAACATTTCTTAATACCATTTTTTCTCTCCAAATATTCTTGAATGTATAGTCTTTCACCGTCGTGTGGTATACTTAACCAGACACTACATGCTTAGAGAAAACTGGCTTTTCCTTTCTTAGTAGCTAAACATTGTCAATAGCTACACAGATACCAGTGAGATTGTGTGCACAACTTCTTTGTATTTGGTACCTAGTGCTTGTTTAGTTTTTTTATGATATTGTATTTGTTGTGTATGTATATGTGTTCCCCTTCTGCTATGTCCAGAAGATGCTTCCTTCACTGTTTATATCCCTTCTTCTGCAATTATCTCTGAGCTTTTAGGGAGGTGTATGGCATACATTCCAGACATGAACATTCAATAGTATTACTCTCTGACTTTTGGCCTGTTGTGGATCTCTGTGTCAGTCATCATCTATGGTATATACAAGCTTCTCAGATGAGAGATGGGAGATGCCCTATCTATGGATATAATGAGATCATCCATAGACATCCTAATTTTATGTTCATCTAAAAGTTTAGTAAAAGTAGGCTCTGCCTCAGCACCTATATCATATTTCCATAGGT
Organism: Peromyscus californicus insignis; assembly: GCF_007827085.1. Taxonomy (NCBI): domain Eukaryota; kingdom Metazoa; phylum Chordata; class Mammalia; order Rodentia; family Cricetidae; genus Peromyscus; species Peromyscus californicus. The sequence continues at coordinate 113,284,728 of NW_026294606.1, forward strand.
TGTTGGCCCAATAATGGCGGCAGGATTCATATGGTGAATCTGATGTAAATCTAATCATAAAGTGTCTGGTTTCTCTCATGAGGTTCCTGCCGTTATTTTACAAGGACATGCCTTGGCAGTTTAACCACTATTGTAGCTTGCATGGTTCACCAGTAGGTATGATTTGCAATGACTTTTTTCTTCCGTTGGTTTGCATTGCACCTTCCAGCAATATGAAGGCTAGCTACTATGGATGATGCTTCCATACTGTGCCAGATTTGTATCATCATGTTCTATGATTCAAACAATTGGTGCCCTCAGCAACAGGGTCTTACTGGCCATTTCTGGAGGGGAATAAATAATAAGCAATGACAATAGCCTATGATTTTTTGGAGGAGGGTTGTCTGGGGTACTTCATTGGTTAACACGTCAAAAAGGAAGAATTATTTTTAGTTATTATAATTTTGAGACAAAGCCTCACTGTGCAATACTCTTATCCTGGAAGCTGATATGTACATGAAAACCAGACTGGCCTCAAACTCACATATATCTGTTGTCTGAGTAATGGGATCAGAGGGGTGTAATGTTTATGAAACCATATGAATGTTTATGTCACACTTATTTGATTCAGTCAATATTACCAAACCATTAAAAGCATGGAGTTCATGGGAGCAACAAAATATGAATTATAATAAGCACTATATCCAGTAAGGTGACCTATTCTTTAGAATTTCAGCACTTAGAAGACTGATGCTGGAAAATCACAACTACAGAGAAGACTAGCCTACATAGCAAGTTTCAGACCATACTACACTATACAGCATGATCCCATCCTAAAGCCAAAACAACCAAGTATACAAGCAAAATCCAGATAAGAGTCAGTGCATGCATATGGGGGCGGGGGGGGGGGGGCAGAACAAGGGGTGGGAGGGATGGAAAAGACTTGACTTTAAAAGACTTGTAGAAAATAGTTTCTTTGTAGTTCCTTGTTGTGATTTCTAATCTATATAATATTACTTTAATAAGTATCTTTATTAGTTAATTAGTGATTTACTAGTAAACAATCATGAAGCTTCCTTTGACATAAGTTCCAGACATCAACTCTCATGCATCATATGAGATGCTGTACTTGAATATAAATATGCATGTGCACATATAAAATTTTAGGCTTATAGCAAATTAACAAATTGAACCTTCCTTGTATATAATTTAAGCAATTCTCTGGCAGTCAATAAAGAGGCCAAGAATAAAGAATGGCATTGTACTCTCACTGCCATGTCAGCAGCGCTATCTCCTCAGTTCCAAAGGGGAGGGCAAAGATCTAGGACCAGCAATATGTGTTCTCTGGTGCATACATTGGTTTGTCCACTCAATTTGATTACTACTGTCTTCCTGAGGCCAGCTCCTCCCTTCCTTCAAGAGTCTTCTCTAGTTTTATCTCCTCTATTTCTCAAATCACTTAGGCACAGAAAACATCTTATGTGTTATAAAGAGCAGGAAATCTACATCATGGAAGCCTCTATCACATCATGCCTTCTGCTCACTCCAACCTTTATTGCCACAGGTTCTTGGTATTTTAGGTGACATTCTATCATATGAACATCAAAACATATAACTGATGGTAGAACAAAATTGCCTAATAAAACTTTTTAAGTGAGAGAAACTTCTAAAGACAACTTTCAGTGAATATAAATATGAGAAAAAAGTTAAGACTTATTTATAAATCTTAGAAAGTATTAATATTAGAATCAATAAAATTAATATTGACTTCCCCAATGTACCTTAGTGCACTGCTTGTACCCCCTTCTCCAGATCACATGCCATCTCACTTGCAGGACCTTCCTATCTGCGTCAGATTTTCCAGCCCCATCCATCACAGAAAGTGAGTGCTTTTTCTTATTAATATTCTTAACTTACTCAGAAAAAAGGAATTGCTGTTTTATTTTTATAATTGTGTGGTTGTAGATTTGTTTCATTTGGATCACTAAAATAATTCAATGACGAAGGGAAGAGCAAGACAGAGTGGTTCACCTAAGTTTATGTCACAGTAATTCCATATTAAGAATGCATTGTGGCACTCCTTGTTCCTGAGACAGAGAAGAAGGCTAGGCAGGGGGCATTATAAACTGAATCGTGTTCCAGATGTATATATTTGTATGTTAGCATTCTAATGCTGATTACCTCACATTGTGACTATTTTTGGAGACAGGATCTTTATTTTTGGTGATTAATATCACAGAACATCCCAATGATAGACAAACTGGTGTTCTATAACAAAAGATTAGGAGACAGGGACATAAAATGAAGATCATGTGAAGACAGGATTAATCAAGACAGGGCCCCAAAGAAAACAACCCATCCAAACTTCATCTTGGACTCTTAGGCTTTAAGATTCTAGAAAAAAACTCATTCCTCTTGTTTACCCACACAATCCATGACACTTTGTAATGGTTGTCTTGAAAACCAACACAGTGTGACATACACTTTCCAATATCACTCACTGTTACAGCGATAAATGTCAGGAGTTAGAACTAACAATCCATTTCATAGTACCATTTACTATACCAAACTATACCAATACAAATTGGCAAATTCACAGTCCCTTTAAATCCAGCACCTAGTTTGTTTGTTTGTTTGTGTTTGTTTTTCATTTGTTTATTTTTTTTCTATGCTACTTTTGGTGTTGTATTACAAAACAGGAACAATTCATATTTGATGAAATGAAATGAAATGAAATCAGACGGCCATTCTGATCTGGCCCTGCCCTTTGCTGGCTGTGAGAAAGCTGGCCTTGCTCCTAGCTTGACACCGCAGCAAGAGAGATGGCCCAGTCCCTCATGGGAGAGCTACTGCCCCCTCCCAACACCTCACTCTGGAGGGATGGCTCCACCCCTCACCATCTGGTGTGGGAGAACTGACCCTGATAGCATGGGCATAGGAGAACTATGGTATTGTCCCTCACCTGGAGGGAGTGGCCCCAGTGGCCTGAACTGACCATCTCAGCTACTACCCAGGCTCCCATCCAGGGCCTTGGGTTGACCTATCCTAACATCTGCCCCATGTATGATGTGCTGGAAAGGCAGGAAAGACAGAGGAGCAAAGAGGTTTTTGTTTGGTTGACTTTTTCAGAATGAGTAGAATTTGAGTGCATGATGTGAAATTCCCATAGAATCAATAAAGAAATGACGTCAAATAAAAAAAAGAAAAAGAAAGAAAAGGGTGAGATGTTAAGTTCATCTGGGTGGTAAAACTAAGACTTGACATTCCTTCCTGATCTCATCCTGGCAGCTGGTACACAGAAATAAGTGAGTGGTTAATAAAGGATATGGATATATCCTTACCTAGAAAATGAACTTTGGTCCTATATTTGCTCTCACCCTTTTCTTTCTTTTTCTTTTTTTTATTTGACGTCATTTCTTTATTGATTCTATGGGAATCTCACATCATGCACTCAAATTCTACTCATTCTGAAAAAGTCAACCAAACAAAAACCTCTTTGCTCCTCTGTCTTTCCTGCCTTTCCAGCACATCATACATGGGGCAGATGTTAGGATAGGTCAATCCAAGGCCCTGGATGGGAGCCTGGGTAGTAGCTGAGATGGTCAGTTCAGGCCACTGGGGCCACTCCCTCCAGGTGAGGGACAATACCATAGTTCTCCTATGCCCATGCTATCAGGGTCAGTTCTCCCACACCAGATGGTGAGGGGTGGAGCCATCCCTCCAGAGTGAGGTGTTGGGAGGGGGCAGTAGATCTCCCATGAGGGACTGGGCCATCTCTCTTGCTGCAGTGTCAAGCTAGAAGCAAGGCCAGCTTTCCCACAGCCAGCAAAGGGCAGGACCAGATCAGAATGGCCGTCTGATTTCATTAGGTGGGATTCCTGTGGCCTCCTGTGGTAATATAGGCCATAGACATCAAATCATACCCCAGCTGCAGTAAGATCATGGACCTTGGCAACAGCTTGGTTAAGATGACACCATGAATCCAGGTCAGAGCACAGGCCACTCAGATCAGCATGACCCTAGTGCAGGCATGGCCCTTGGACACCAAAAAGTCACAGGTTGCAGCCCAGACCCAATGCTTCCTTGTGGCCTTCGGTGGCTATACAGGCCATGGACTTCAACACAGACCCTGACTTGTGGTTCCAGACATAGTCCTTGGAAGCAGCCTGAGCCTGAATGTCACCACGGCCCTAAGTGGCAGTGCAGGTCACTCAGATTGGACACCAATGTGGTCCTAGTTGGAAGCCCAGACCCCAGGTATCCACATGGCCTCCAATGGTAACAGGAGTCACAGACATCAACACAGACCCTGGTGACAGTAGTGCTATGGACCCAGACATGGCCCTCAGTTGCAGCTCTGATCCAGATGTCACTATGGCACTGGGTAGCAGCATAGATATGTATGTCCCAGGCTTCAGCATGACCCTTGAACACCAACATGGTCTCATGGTGTTGCCAAACCACAGGCAATCACACAGCCCTCAGTTCCAACAGTAGTCATGGATGTTAACTCAGACCCTGGCAGCATCTCCGGCCTGGATGACACAATGGCCCCAGTCTCACCCTTTTCTTAAGTTATGCTCAGTTTGAGCTCATGTTCTTTTCCTTTTTGACATTGGTATGCCTTTATATTAATAGTTCTTAACCAAGGACAACAAATGAACACCTTGGCAATACTTGGAGATGTTTATCATTTCCACAAATGAGGAAGTGTTACTTGCATTTATAGGAAGAGGTCCTGAGTGCTGCAAACCTATCACAATGTGACAGGCAGCCTCTCTTATCAAATAATCATTGAAGCTGAAATACCAATCATTTCAAAGATCAAGAAGCTAGTTGTGATGGTGAGTGTCTATGATACAAGCTGTTTTTCAGTAGAATGCTTCCTGAGAACCACACATATTGAGTAATTTGCATACTATCGAACTCTGATTAGCAAATAATGAGAAAACAGCCCTCATTGATGATATAATGGTTCTCCAGTTGGGAGCCATTGTGTGGAAGTACATTTAATGTAGGCATGTGTACATCATGAGAGGAAAGGGAGTTACAGTAGATTCAGTCTGAAAGTTGCACTCACATGCTTTTGTGAACAATGAGGCCTTTTTGGGTACTGGTGTCCAAATTCGGTGGGAGGTGAAAACTCCCTCTTCTAGGGAAGCCATCTGCTTCCCCCCATGAAATGACTAATGAGCTGAAGTTCCTGGATGTTCTACTCATGTCCCAGCTCAAGCTAGCAATCTGTGAAATTCACACGGGGATTGGCTCACAGCTCCAGAAAGGGGCGATTTCAGATGTATCTACAAACCTTGACTGCAACAATATCAAGAATGATTTCATTACCATCTTCTATTTGCAATTCAGTTTCCTAAAAGGTTAGTTGATTGAAACTGGTAATGTCTGCCATGATTCCACAATACCAAAGTCATCTTAAATGATTAACCTGGAGATAAGTGGCATGGCTTACACTAGTAAAAATGTTTTAGAAGTACTATTTCAGTAAAATTATGTACAAAAAATTTGAAGAGGAATGTTTACGCATTGCATGGTGTACATGGAATTTGTCTCCAAGACCACTTCTAGAAATTAAAATTCATAAAACTTCATGGTCATTATACAAATTAGAGTTGCATTTTCATATACTTTGTAACCTATATATTTTAATCATATTTGTATTATTTACAACACACAAAATAATGCTATATAAATACCTCATCCTATGCCTTTAAGAGAAATGTTAGAGAAAATATTTGTACATGTTTAGTGTATATGCAACTTTTTTCAAATATTTCCCATGTGCATATATGTCACACGCAACTAGTTAAAACAGATTGCTGAATGCTGACAGATGAAAACAATAGAATCCAAGATCTCCATTACAATGATGCTGAGACTACTTTTAAAATTCACTATATGGGTGGTTATGAACCTGTATGAGAGATAATTTATTATTAAAAAGGTCCTTTATTGTTGTATGAGACCACAGAGCTGTAGGGCAGCAGTGAAACAATATGCAAATGCTTGTGTCTTATAGCTAGATATTTACCAACTTATTAGCAGCCCTGAAAGTACACATGACAAATTTCCTAGCGTGAAAACATTATAAATGATGTGTAATTTTCTTTGGTCATTTCCCTGCTCAAAGCTCCTCACACAGTGACAGATGCCAGGTAGAAATTTAGTTATTTATCTGTTGACTTAATGACAGAGTAAAAACATGCTGGGGTTAAGGAAATTTGTTGAAAGTCAATAAACAACAGAGGTTTGCTAGGTTTCAAAATTATATTTGTTTAAACATCTAAGCCAATTGAAAAGAAAATCTTATTGGAAAGTAGAATAGAGATTTATATCAGTTATGTGTTTTATTGTATTTCTAGAAAGATGAAAGAAAATGAGTTGAAATAACTAGGTTTCTTTTTTGTGAACTGGAAATTTAGATTTTTCTCAGTCATGTTTCTCTTCTCACAAAATGTTTCTGCAAGTGTGTGTGACCAACCAAAGGTTAGGTTGATGGCCCAGCTCACTCTATACATAAGTCCTCTGTGGGGGAAAAAGAATTCTGGTATTTTCACAATGTCCTGAACACTATATTTAATGCATCAAAACAAGTCCTTATAAGTCAAAAAAAAATAATGAGTGAGAAAATGCATGCCACATCTTAATCAAAAATACTTCAGTTACATAGAAATGAGGAAAAGATACAGGGAGGAGATGAATTGAGCAAGCTCTTACCAATAATCAATCATAGGAGGCTGTGTGTAGATCAATTTATCCATTTTTCCCCTTTACCAGGGTTAACAGTTTAGTAATTCAAGTACATAGTTATCTTTCTGATTATTTGGAACAGCAGACAGAACAAGAATGTTAAGATTTTTTTTTAATAAAGATTCTTATTCTTGGATTAAGTATAATGAACAAATTGATATAAATCCTTCTTGGAAAAGAGCCAAAAATGATGGCCACATATTACCACAATATGAGACATTGCAACAAGGAGGCCAGAGTTTAGAAGTACTCCTGGAAAAGCTGGATTACTTAAATACAATGCTGATGACCACATAAGCAGTTGCCAGTATTTGATGTCAAGCATAGGGACCTTATTAGCTTCTACAAGTCAAACCTGCCTAAGGACTGTAGCCAGCTATGTGTACATTTACAGTTCCAATGTGAGCTGCATTGTCTGACCTGTGCCAATGCAGTTCAGAATCTGCATTTTGAAGGGACACCTTGGATTATCTGCATGGAAACCAGAACCTCAGGGGAAAAAAGTAGTTTCTATTGATTGTGTTATTGTTGTTTCCTTTCTGATAACATTTTTTTCCTTCTCTTATGAAAAAGCTGGACGACCAAGATCCAGCTGAAAGGGGAGGCAATGGCTTCTGGTACCTTTTAAACATTTAGTCTCCTAAAGACTTTAGGAGCATCTCTGTTGTCTGGGAAGGAAAAAATTTATCTCTCTCTGTCTCTGTCTCTCTCTGTGTCTCCTTTATCATCTATTTCTTTTCAAACCATTCATCAATATAATATTATTTATGCAGAGAAGGAAAAAAATGACTAAAAGTATGCCTCCTCTTACATTACATACCTCACCACACCCCCACACACCCCCACACACCCCCACACGTACAAATGGGTTTTGTAAATTACCAGGGGCCTCATGGAGAGTCCGCTCCAAAGCCACATCCAGGGTAATGCAAGAAAATCCCTGAAGGCAGCGAGGGCTAGACCTTTTTTATCTGAGGGTATTTAGAAATAAGTTTCTATCAATCTGACTGGTAAAATAAGAAAACACACATGCTTTCTGATGTTAACTTTCTCTTTTCCTTCATCTTAAGAATGGTCTCTGACTCTGTCTCCACGTTGCTGCATCTCTCCACACTGCTACATTTTATACATACAGCTAAAGATCTGTCTTCACATACAAATGGCCATACATCTCTATGCACAGTCACATCTGATTTCCCATGTCTACACATCTATCTTTTACATACATTTCTCTTCTACGTCTCTTTTCTATACAACTTCATCTTCCTTGCCTCCACACAGTCACAAATCTCCACACAGCCACGGCTAAACATCTCATTTACATAGTTCTCTCACCACAGAGCACTCTACACAGTTCTTAGGCACAGCTCCTCTAAGTAACAACAGCTCTTTCCCTTAGCTCTCTCTCTCTCTCTCTACTTCTCACACACATACTTCTACATTATTTCCTTACTCTTTACTCATTCTTCTACCCAATCCCTTCCTCACGCTTCTCTCCTGCTTCTTCTCCTTCATGCTTCTTTTTCTTCATCTCTCTCAGCACCCATACACTTCACTCATATTCTGCATAGCTTCCTCCTCCCCATTGCCACTGTTCTCATCTCTCTCTCACACTCATTTCACATTCTGCAGCAGCCCTCACATAACTCTACACACCTGTCTCTCTCCATACTGCCTCTGCTCTCTGATAGCCAAATTCTGGACAATTATAAATTACATTTTTAGGGTCCTATCCATTCTCAAATCACAAGATAAGTCTCATAGTTTCTCTTAGGCTAGTAATGTCACATTGACCCACCATGCACATAACTCTAAGTTGGTGAGGGGTCCCAGACACTATACAATTGGCTGAACCTTGAGGAGTCAAGGTACATGCACAAAGAGAGCTACTGCAAGTAGCTATGTTTCAGTGTTAACAGCCTGGCCTTGATTTAGCAATAAACAACACCTGGGAATTAGTCTTCGTGCATATTCTGTAGGGACAGCTCAGTCTGTTTTGGACTAGTTCTAAGGTCTTTGCAAAATGTGTAAAAGGCTGTCTTTAAAACTGAGAATACTGTTACTTTCCTGTGTCAGGAAAAATTTTCTGGTAATATTTCTGTTCATCAGAATTATACAGCTTAAACAGAAACCATAACCTGACCATTCACAACTCTTAGTGTGCCCAAAGATGTAAAACACACTACCAAAGGGCTGTGGAAAGCACCCAACACTGTTCTTATTAGGGAGGCATAAGAGTGTCACCTGAGAAAGATACAGACAGAAAACGGTTTCCACAGCCAGTGACCCCACGGCTTTGCCAGGTGGGGCTCCCCATCAGGGAGTTATACGTCTGGAGGATCGGCTTGTCAAACACTAGTTGTCACCTGCTGTATACTCCCATGGCCCTTGGCAGTAGATGTTTAATAAGACTCAAAAATACTTTTGTTGACTTTGCTTAGATCCTGATAGGAAGTGAACTTAAACCTAATAAATATTAATGTCCATATCATTTATATTGCATGGATACCTATATATAGATATTAAAATATAATTATAAGTCTATCTCTATCATTTATCTGGTATATGTGTGTGTGTGTGTGTGTGTGTGTGTGTGTGTGTGTGTGTGTGTGTGTGTATGTGTGTGTGTATAAACATAGGATTTAAAAGACAGGTTGAGTAAAATTCTTTACTTCATGACATTTTCATAAAAATAGTGAAGTTTCCATTTCAGAACTTTTAAAGTAAAAAAAAAAATCAAAGAAATGGTTAAAGCGAAGGGAAATGCAGTGATAAAAGGATTATAAAAGGATTATATGTATTTTACAAATGATATTGAAAGGTCCTGAGTTATGAAGTTTCACTCACTATGGATTTTTTTAAATTATGAGTCAAATGAGGTATAATGGGTTTTAACATTTTGTTGTTGTTGTTGTTGTAAAAATAATTGAAATCTCTCTTTGTCTGCATTTTATAGTAGAGATTAAAAGGTGGGGCTAACTGGGGTATAGCACATACCTGATGATTTCAAGGATGGAGTTGAAGAAGGTTTACACATTTCATGGACTTTAGACTTCTCCCCCGCCCAGGCCCCCCAAAAAGTGTGAAACTGACAGTAGAATTGCTAGTTTGGGCTTATGGTCCAAAAGTAACACTGGTATGTCGTGCTGAAACTTCAGGATTCAGTTAAACAGAAAATGGGGGATTCTGGGAAGTTTCTTCTGAAACCAAGTCTCCTGATCCTTCAAAAAAAGTTTTCTGTTTTGTTACTTTTTTTAATGTTTCCAATCATATTTCCCTTAAAAACTTATTCATCTGTAGGAGTGTAAAAGAAGGAACAAAGTATTGAATAGAGTATGTGATGCAGTTCTTTCTAAGAAAGGGCAATAAAATTTAGATCCAGGTTCTTTACAATGTAATAGCAATCACAAAGGAATATGACTTCATATGATTAAAACCAAAACTTGAAAAGGGGTTGAAGTGTAAATGGGAGGATTTGGAGGAAGGAAAGGGAAGGAGATAGCAATATAAAATTTCATTTTAATTTTAAAAATAAAAAATAGTCACATGAGATATACCCCATTAAGGCAGGGACCACAGAAAAGAAGGGTCCAGGTGTGGCAATGTCCCTGCCTAGAGCTCGGTGTGACACAGCCCCTCAAGAAGATTATGTAAGCAATAGCACAGTGTGCTTCCATATAAGGAATTTCCCCCCTCTCTTCCTCAGTATTTTTCTCATCAAATTTCACTTTAAAACAAATAAGAGTAACAGTAGAGATTATTGGAATGATTACTACCAATGCATAATGTTATCCCTTTATTCTCTACTGACCCAGATTAGTAAAAATTATTTCCTCCTGGGAAATCAGACTAGCTCTGGAAATCTTTACAATGACAGACTTTAACAGTTTCTTTGGAAGAAGTCTTTCAAGTAAATTCAGGTAAATATTGTTTTTTGTCTTAGCTGAGATTACATTTTCAGCTTTCTGATAACTTGGTGCTGTCAGAACTTTAATTAAATTGTAAATTGCCTATGTGTTGAAGGAGGGCTATTTCTGTGGCAGTTTCATGTCATAAATTCAGGGCTAACTGAATAAATGTGTGGGGGTGGCACACAAAATGATTTAATGACATATTTACTAGTAAAATTCTCTGTTTCAAAGCATTGAAAAACCATGACTAAGTAACAGAAGAATAATGAACATAGTAAAATATTACTTACCTTTAAAATTGAAAATAAGGTGAAGAAGGAAGAACCAGAGAAAGAGAAAAATCCAAAAACTTCTCGTGTTTAGCATTATTATTTAGGGTGGTGCGGATTCCCCCAATAGCTGTGATTCTCATGCTGTTATAAATTTGATAGCTCATGTATTTGTATATTACCTTAAATAAAAGGTAAGAATTAATTAAATTAATAAACGTACCATGCAAATGAAAACAATATTGTACAATGGCTAACTGGGATAAACTATTGAGTATTAATGCTTATGAATATGAAGTGAACAAACAGAAAATGAGTAGACAAAGCAAATTGGACAGGAAAAAGCCCATGAGGCCTCAAGCCTTGACAAAGAACTTCAGACAACTAAGGAATCATGAGTTTTAAGGAAGAGAACACCACTTGATTATCATATACCAAATGGTCATTCTTGAAATAATACACATACAAGTAACATTAGACGTGCTGAGAAGACCATATTTAGGAACATATGTTTGTATGCATATGCATATATGCATGTAAAAACAACTAATGAAAATATTATAATAAAATAATATGGGCCATAAATTTGAAAAAGAGCAAGAAGGATGTATGGGAAGGTTTGGAGGAAGAAAAAGGGAGAAATGATGTAAATATATTATAATCTTAAAAAACAAAATGAAAAAGGCATTAATTTTGTTTTCTATTTGAATGTTCTCTCTTTCTCTGTCTTTCTGTCTCTCTCCTTCAAATGTGTGTGTAGTTGCTTTTCATTTTGACACAGCTTTAATCATGATGCCCAGGCTGGCCTTGTACTTGCAATCCTCCTGAATCAGACTTACAAATTCAAGGATTTCAGGTCTATGTTACCACATTTCGCTGAAGATTCTTTTAGATTTTAGGAAACACATGCATCATTGTGTCATCTTTAAGTAAGGGAAGTGTTATTATTTACCTTTCCCCAGTTTATATTTCTCATTTTTTTGTTCATGATAGTCTGGAATACTGAAAAATGGATAATATAATGATGACGGGTGTCTGCTCATGTCACTGACTTTAAGAAAGGTGCTGGATATTTTTTTTTTTACCACAACCGATAAACAAGCAAGATGCTTGCCATTGTGTTATCAAAGTAAAGATGTTGTTTACTCTTTTTCATTAGATGACATTTTATAAATAGTGGAATTTCAAATTTGAAAAAGGTAGATGACAATTATTGGGTGGGTATTAATAAGTATAAATTGTTGAAGAATTTACTATGAGGACTTCTGATTTCTTTTCCCCTTTTATTGAAAATAGATTTTTTTCACATAATATTTCCTGATTACATGTTCCTCTTGCTCTACTCTTCCTGATTCTTCCTCATCTCCTCTCCAATCTGGATCCACTCCCTTTCTGCTTCTCATTAGAAAACAGGCTTCTAAAGGATAATAATTAAATAAAATTAAAAAAAAAAACTAACACATGTAATACAAATCTGAAAAGGTCTTATTAATTAAAACACAAACAAACAAATAAACAAAAATCAGAGCCTGAATCCTCAGACTGGAAGCCTCTGAGTCCTCACCACTGAGGGTCTCAGTTGAAGCACTTTGCCACTAGCTTACCTCTACAAAACCCTCATTCTAAAGAGACTTCCTGTTCCCTCATGCCTTATACACCTTTCTGTGCCCTGCCATCTTACTTCTTTCCTAGTGCTTGGAACAATAGAATTTGCTTTTCCCCTAGTACCTTGGCCTAGCCAGACTCAGGTTCTTGGTCACCTGTGCAGTGTCAAAGACAGGTTCCAACTCTAGGAGTAAGTCTTAAGCCAAATCAGAAATTGGTTGGTTACTCCCATAAGCTTTGTGCCACCACTCTAAGCATATCTTCAAGCAGGACAGCATTGTAGAGCATAGGATTTGTGGCAGGGTTGGTGTTTATGTCTCTTGTTTGTTAGCATACAGAGTACCTCCCTGTACCAAAGACCCTAGCACATACAGGTGAAACACCTTGTTAGCACAAGGTCAACTTCTCCATTTTCATTGAATTGAGTAGGTGTTGAAGGGCCTTTCAGTCAGTTTGTAAAGAGAAACTTATAGTCTTAGCAACAGCCTGTAGCTAGAGTTTTCCTGCCTTGCCCACAGTCAGGATAAATCTCTCTCACCCACCAGTCCCACAGCCACTCAGACCCGACCAAGTAAACACAGAGACTTATATTGGTTACAAACTGTATGGCCGTGGCGGGCTTCTTGCTAACTGTTCTTATAGCTTAAATTAATCCATTTCCACAAATCTATACCCTGCCACGTGGCTCATGGCTTACCGGCATCTTCATATGCTGTTTGTCATCGTGGCGTCTGGCAGTGTCTCTGACTCAGCCTTCCACTTCCCAGCTTTATTCTCCTCCTTGTCCCACCTATACTTTCTGCCTAGCCACTGGCCAATCAGTGATTTATTTATTGACCAATCAGCAACACATTTGCCATACAGAACATCCCACAGCAACAGCCGAGGTTGTTTGGGAGTTCCCATGGGACCTCTTTAACAAACAATTCAAAATTGATGTAATCCAATTGTGGTATTGGAAGCATCATTTGGTAACAAGAGATGTCCCCCGGCTCCTTATTCTATGCCTAATTTCTGTGATTCTGCAGTTATAACTGGGTTATGATGGATTTAAAGGATTAACTCTCATTTCTTCAAATGGAAAATAATTTCTTTAAAAAATTTCACTTACAACAGGTTGTGTTTATATATATATATATATATGCATATATATATATATATATATATATATATATATATATATATATCAGAAATATTATTAACTCTTATAGAAGAGGTTGCTGACAATCATGGTATTTTGCTCAATAAAAGAATAAAAGTGTGGGCAAAACCTGTGTTTGTTTATTTTGGAAGTTGCAAGTCAGTAGATCTAGTATCAGATTCTTTCTAATAATTTACATTGTATACTTCTTGCTTTATTTATTTTTTAAATGTAAGAAATTCTATTTGGCAGTAAGATCAGACCATTGCCTCTAAATTTTAATACACTACGTATAAAAGAAACAGTAGTCTTCACTACTAAATATAAATATTTCAAGGATAAGTAAAGGTGTGAGGGTTATAAAAACAGAGAGAGAAAGAGAGAGAGAGAGAGAGAGAGAGAGAGGATGAATGAAACCTGCATATTCCTAAATTCTCAAAGGAATACTGCTAGAAGAGCTGCAAGTAAACATTCTGTATGGAAGACTCAAGGATGATTAGTTCTTCATCTTACCTCTATGCTTTCTCCAAAAACATTCGCATTTCTAAGGCTGCAACAAAACATTTTATTTTCACATTTGGTACTATTATAAATATTCATAACCACACATCTGTCCAAAAAAAACACCATGGAAAGTATTCACAGAGGAGGGAAAATTCCTTGAGTGGTCCTTGAAGAAACAACAATGTGTGTTCTACCACTTGAGCTAAAAGTCCTGACCTTCAATAAATAAATAGTGTTTACTAATGAGGAAGCTTCAGAGAACAAAACATTCTTTTTTTTTTTTTAAAGGAAAAGAGTAGAAACAGTATCTGACTGTAGCATTATTTAATCTAGTGTTTGTATAATTTCGATTTTTGTGATTTTACTTTTTTGGAGACCATTTTCAAATGTCGTTTTTTTGTTTCCGGGTTATTTTTCCTTTTTTTTTTTAATTAAGAAATTTTTTTTCATTTTACATAACAGTCACAAATCCCCCTCTCTTTCCTCCTCCTGCCATGCCAAGCCTTCTCCCCCAACCCACCCACTCCTAGTCCCTCCTCCAAAGAGGTAAGGCCTCTCATGGAAGTTTGACAAAGTCTTGTACATTCAGTTGAGGCAGGCCTTCTGCATAAGGGAGACAGTTGCGTAGCTTGAGCTACTTAAGAGAACCCCTGGCAGTAAAATTGGGATCCGTCCTTGGTGCCTGAGCTGCCTTCTTGGAGCCCATTACCTATAGGGGGACACCTTGCACAACCTTGATGCAGGGGGAAGGGCTTGGACCTGCCTCAGTGGAATGTACCAGGCTCTTTTCCCTTTCTTATGTCTCTATTTTTCTATATTTAGCAAAACATGCTTTGTTTAAAATCCTGACCCACATACTCAAGGGATCCTGAGAGCTGAGGAGGAGTGGTCAGAGAATCTGTCAATGCAGGCTCATCACAGTGATTCAGGACCTATGCTGTGAACTCTGAATTCTAATTAGCATGGAACTCATGGCAACTGATATAGAAAGAAAAGACTTGGGCTCTACAGGAAAAATAAAAATGCAATCTCAACCTTGTTGTTTATATTAAGAGTTCAGGATTTATCACCTTACCTTTTTCTGAGATTGTTTATTTTATGACTTACTTTTCTAGATATATCAACCATGTATAATTTTTCTATTATAACAAGATTGAAGGAGGATCAGAAATCTACCAATCAAATTCAGAGCATCTAGCTATGATTTTGAAATTTGAAGCACACTGCCCATGAAAGCACACTTAGTCAGATTTTTTTAAGACCACTTTTAAATGTGCCTTCATTCTTAAATACAAGAAATGTTTCCTTGAAACATCTGGAGTTTTCTTTAATGGTATTTAAATTATACGTCTGCAACCAGGAGTCTCGAATCATAATCTTGAAACCAAACATGATTTGTAAAGAGCTCATGATTACAAGATCAAAAAGACTACATTAATATGACATCAGCTCATTAATTTGTACCTTCATCTGTGCCCTCCTGCAATTTAAAAATAGCTTCACTGATTATGGCAAGGTTTTCTTCCTTTTGGGGCAAAAAAAAAAAGGTAGCATAATTGAATTTTTTGATGTTATCTTTGATGAACATTTAGAAGCTTAGAGCCAAACCTTATCTTGGAAAAATTTAAATTTATCTATACAAAACAGAAGAAGAGCATAGACCTGAGGAGGAATGTGAATTGGATATGCTGCTGCTGCACATTTCAAAGAGTACAGTCTAGGACTTACATCTCAGCAAGCACCAAGAATTGCCATGCTTGCTATCCTGTTAACGTTTGTGTGTTCGTGTGATTTTCCGGCCTTTCTGAGACCCACCATCATTTAAAACAAATGAATCTAAATCTCTCTGTAAGTACCTGAAGGTACTTACAAGTGAACGAATTCTGTGTATTGGGTACTTTCCTCTTCTCTCCCATACTTCATTTTTAGGAAAAGAAAAATTCAAACAACTCTATAATAAATGAGTATTGTTTGTTGCTGCTTTAATGTAAGTCCAGTTGTTTTCTTTATAAATCTGGAGTATCCAGAGATTAAGAAAACCTTATTTTGTAGGTCAGAGAGCTCTAGAGAATTGATGATTTCTCATTTTGTTACTTTGTTGTTGATTATTTTTTCTGACAAGAAAAATTAGTAACCCAGATATATAACAACTATTGTTTTTTAATACCTAGAAAGACCTTTCTATGGCCCTTTTCATGCAGAGCTTTTTCTTAATAGTCTGGCCTAACTGAAGCCCCACTCATTCTCAGAGGTCTTTGCTAACTGCTATCCTTAATGCCCACCATTTCACACCTCGGGCTCAGAGGAATAGGTGATAGCCTCACAGCTTTTTCTCTATTTACTTGTGACTCCTCGTTTCCTTAGTTTTCTAGGGTATTCCTAGTACCTAGGCCCCATTCCACATTGTTTGTATTTACTGAATAATGCAAGTTCTGATTGAAGTGACTACTAACTGATGTTCTGCCACATGGAAGGTGAAAAGTGGTTGAGGAGACAATCACTTGCTTTTGTATGGAACAAAGTAAAGAAATAGGAAAAAAACTCACTTTGCTGTATTTTCAAAATATATCAGGGCGTTTAATAAATATTAAAATAAAATAAGTTGTCATCTGCCGAATTTTTTTTTACCAGATATTTGTACTGAGAAACTCAACCTTCCGAAATAATTTTAAGTAATATAAAATATTCCTAGTCATTACAGTGTGAAGTACTCAGAAGTAGGTAGTATCTTTATGATAAAGGCATAAGTGTTGGTTATTCTGCGGCGCTGCCTCTCGTGGCTGGTCACTGCCCACAGTGGCCATGCTGGTGGAGGAGCATGCTGATTAAAAGAATCATAGCTATGATTACCTTTTTAGAGCTTTATTGGGGGGGGGCAGAGTGAGAGAGAGAGAGACAGAGACAGAAAGACAGAGAGAGAGACAGAGACAGACACGGGGTGGGGGGAGGGAGAGAGGGGGGCCGACAGGAGGAAGGAGCAGAAAGGAGAGAGGACAGAGAGCCCACCTGCTTTTTAGGCTGGGACGCATCGAAGGCTGATGACGTAATTAAGGACCAAATCCTTACAATAAGACCAAACAAATCTTCCATCATTTGAGCTACCAGCTAATTTTTCAAAGATCTAAAGACCCTTCCCACTATTCAACTGGTCATAGCCTCCTGAATGCAAAACAGACTTTTTTTTTTTGACAGTTGAGTCTTTTAATAGAAAAAAAATACACGTGCAACAGTAGCAACACACATTTCTTCCAATCCGGACAGCTCTGGGTTTCAGTTCTTCGCCTTGGGAGGTGGCCTGTACACACCTACAACCACAGCGTGGTCCCGTTCGGAGGGCTCTAGCGTCAACTGCTCCTGGGGCTTCATGTTCTCTTGCTGCATCTTCTTCACTTGGGATGCAAACCCAGCTTCTGCTGAGGCCGTGGAATCAATGCAGTTGGCCTTAATGGAAATCACAAAGTGTCCTCCATTCCGCAGGAAGGTGTGGGCATTCAGGGCCACAATCCGGGTTTGGTCTGGTTGCGCCACATCAGCAAAGATCACATCCACCATTGCGATAAGCATGCGGTATTTGTGTGGATGCCGAGCATCTTCAATCACAGGAAAAATGTTGGTCCTCTTCTTGGCCAAGTTGATGAGGTCACGGCCAGAACGGTGGGAGAATTCAACTGCATAGACCAGACCATCCGGGCCAACAATATCAGAGACATGAGAGACGGTGGTGCCTGAGGTTGCCCCAAGGTAGAGCACCTTCACCCCTGGCTTGATGTGGATCTGGTCTACGCTCCCCAGGATTGCTGCTGCCAGCTTGGAACGGAAGGGATTCCAGGCTCGGTACTCAATTTTGTCATCTCCCTCTGAAATAGAGACTCTCTTCTCTCCATATACGGATTCTCCAGGGACCAGATTCTTTGTGACAAGGGCATCCTCCTTTCCGCGACAGAAAAAGACGCCTTCATGCCGATGCGGTTCCACCATGACATTCTTCCCTGACTGGTTGCCTCTTTTGCCTCCCCGGCCACCACCTCGACCCCGGCCACCCACAGACTGGAAGCCTCCACCTCGTCCACCTCCTCCTCCTCCACCTCCTCGTCCCCTGAAGCCTCCACCTCCACCTCGACCTCGACCTCCACCAAAGCCTCCTCGTCCCCCACCAAAGCCTCCTCGTCAGCCTCGTCCTCCTCCTCTACCGCCTCTGTCACCAAAGCCTCCTCTGCCACCAAGGCCACCCCCACAGGGGCTGAAACCTGGCTTCATCACTGCGTTCTGGTAGCGCGGCCCCGGCAATCTGCGGTGTCCCCTGCTCCACGAGTCTCAGGCTTTCGCACGTGGATGCAAAACAGACTCTTGCATTCATTAGAATATCGCTGTTTTCAAGAACATACTATGCCTGTAATTACAGATTATGTTATAAGGCATACAACCAGGATCACCAAAAAGTGTATAGTCCATGGTTCTGAGAGTTCATGGCATTATTCATAAGTTTCCTCTTCTTTTGGAATCAGATTCTTATCACACACAACTATTAATGTGGTAGTTAACCATGATATGTACCCAAGATACCTGCTTTCAATATTTGTACTGAGGTTTTGTCATATAGGTATAACTGAATGAGTTAGTGACTAAGTGACTGAACTCAGTCTACTGCTTCCTCTCCTCCTCAAGTCAGTCTATCACTTGTCTTAGAAAGCCAATCTTTTAATCACACAATTAGTCATTTTCACTTGCTTCACATCCTGAAACTGTCTAGGAACCCCCTATAACTCATCATAATCACAGATAGAATTGAAGAGTCCCACCATGAATAACAGAAATAAAAGCTAACATTGAAACTTTTCCAGGTCTCAAAGGTTGTGGTTGATATATATTGTGCACCCCAATAAACTTATCTGGGGTCAGAGAACAGAACAGACACTAGATAGACATAGAAGTCAGGTATGGTGGCAAACACCTTTAATCCCAGGACTTGAGATCTTATGTCTTGCTTAGGAAAAACACATGCCTTTAATTGCAGGAAGTGATGGCAGGAATCAGAAAAGTATATAAGGCATGAGGACTAGGAACTAGAGGCTTTTTAAACTTGTAGACTTTTGGGGAGCAGTTCAGCTGAGATTCATTTGAGTGAGGACTCAGAGGCTTCCAGTTTGAGGAAACAAGATCAGCTGAGAAATTGGCAAGTTGAGGTTAGGTGTGGTGTTCTTATATCTTTTTAGGGTGATATATTTTCTTTGAACAAAAACTGTGAATTGTGAAGTTATAATATCACATATACATACAAAACTATATAAAATATCAAAATAAGTCATTTAATATAAGCTTTCCTGGTATGTTTGATGACTTTTAATGGATAATTATCAATTGGATATTCGAAGCCAAAAGACCATACATTAAATCACATTATTGTACAAATTATTCACACACATTATTCTTCATTAGTTTCTTCATTCATCATTGTCAGCAGAAGAAACAGAGGAATAGAACAGGACAAAAAGAACTAATATATCTTTTACATTAAAAAAAATTTCAAATGTAACAGGAAATTAGGCTTGCTAGCTGGGCTTCTGGTAGGACTCCAGAGACCATGCACAGCAACTTATTTTGTTGCCAACTATCTAGCAGATCAAGATAATGGTGCATACTACTTTAATAAGTAAATGAAAAACCACATAAAACAAGTGCGCCATCAAATGTCAAAGGACTTCTATGACATGAGATGAAACCAGTCATAATCACTATATACTTACAGTTTCTTGGAAGCTCCAATGGAAGCCAATATCTTCCATCATCCCAGTTAACCTTTATGTAGTAATAACCCATCATTATTAAACAAAGCATCTAAAAAGACTGCAATCCCCTTTTGGGAAGGCTTGCCTTCTATCCACTTAAATGATAAAGCTTGATGCTACTGATGATTGAAAGAAAAAGAATTAAGAAGAAATACATTAAAATTGTTAAATGATTAGTTTAAAAACCTTAAATACATTGACTGTTGAATTGAAAAGAACTAAAGGGACCAATACATTTTATCTAATGTGGATCTAAATTGCAAATCTAAAAATAATCCTGCCAAATCAACCTTATTATCCTGTTTAAAACCAAGAAATTTTAGACTTAAAAGGAATGCCAGAACTGGCCAAGGTTACAGAAAAACAAATGGCTATTCTAGTGTACCAGTTTGATTCTTAACCTGTCAGACCATTAGTTATTATTTATTTTCACTGCACAAATTATGAATTAACAAAGTATTATTCCTTCTTTTTTTTTGTTTCTTCATTCTTTTGGTGTTAAAATAGACTGGCATACTGTAAACCAAGGCAAGTATTTATGACTTTACATGTGTTTTACTGTCACATATCTCTTCATGGATAATTTAATGGTGGTAATATACCATAATATGTCTTCAGGAATGATGAAGATAATCCCTTTGGATGTTCAACATACGTCATTTTCTGGCAACTATGTGTGAATGCGTGAAGAATCTGGTTGATACTGCAACTAACTAAATATTGCTATTCATTTAATATTCACTCCTTTTTTATGTGAAAACTATGACTTTTTCTGCTAGTAACAGTTTATTTCTCCTTCATTATTGCATATATAGACATACTATTATAATAAGATATGAATTATTTATATATTTGTTTCTATGTCTTTGAAATGTGCAAGGCAAGGAAGAAACTTTTTGATGTTTGGATCATTTTCATTTGACTCATCTGTTATTTGTCAAAATATTCCATATACATTTTGATATTTTGATCAATGTTGGTGCTCCCTTGCTTACATTCAATCACACTGAAATGTTTAATATGTGAGTTTTGTTTTATTGCCCTAAAGTGTGAAATCTTTCAAAGAAGCAGACACTTGTCTGGAAACAAATAAAAAGTTAATCTGAAAAGTATTTTCTGAATCTTAACAAGAAATATGATATGTATATTTGTTACTCCTTTTAATGAAATTATACTTTTCTAAGTCAATTATATGTAAAATTTACTTGTCATTATTTTATCATAACCCCGTGGGCAAAGCCTATATGGAACTGTTTTTTTTTCTAATCACTAGTTTGCATGTTTGTTTTTTTAATTGATCCAGGGTTCACATAATATAAAATTGACCTCTTTATGATAACAAGGCAGAACAATTATGCATTGTATGCATATTTTATGAAATAATTTCTGTAGACTAAACTGTATTCAAGTGACAAAAATACTAGGTGAAATGGGAATTCTAACATTGGATTCATTCACATAGCAAAGGATAAAGTATCACTTAGTTATTTATAAGCATTTCCTGCTCCTAATGTCCTTATATGTCTGACTCATCTTCTTCTGAAGTTCAAAGTCATATTCCTTCACACAGTGCTATCCAGGTGGTATAGACTTAATAAATTATTAGTGCTATAATAATCAGTGCTAATTAGGTTGGGTGTAGAAATTAATGCTAGTCCTGTGTCTGTTTGTTTGGAACCTCCAGCGCCTTCCTGAATGGTCTTAGAAGGCTTATTCCTGTCTCTCCAAACCATACCCACTCAGAGAATTTGCTGAACAAAGGGAAGGCACCAAAAAGCCAAGTTCCACTTTCTTGGCAGCCACTCCAGCTTCCTCCCCTAAAGTTGCCATCCATCCAAGTCCTCACCTAAAGTGTTCAGCTTTTGACCACACTTAGGCATAAACCCAGCTTGTGGTGAACACGTCATCACCCCTCGCCTACAACCTATGTGGTGTCCCTGCTTGACTGGAGAACCGGCCCTGGAGTTGTCTTGCTCAATAAATCTGCTTTCGTATTTTTTCAACTTGGCTTGATTTGGCTGAGAAACCTGTTAATGGGGGTGGGGGGAGGAAGTGGAGGAAGAAACCCTATTAGTATTTGTTATCAATTCATCACAAGATAAGTATCAAATTTAAAAGTAAGAACTTGAGAAATTTTAGAACTGTCTTAGCAGGACATTAATATATACATTGAATCTAATAATGAACAATCAATTGTGTTATTTTATTTATTTTCTACAGGGCTGAAAGGGTCTAAGCATTCCTAACATATCAGATTTCCTCATTCTGAGAGCATCAGGAGTGTGGCTGCTCCCCCACCTTGGGCATCAACAGACACCTGAAGGTAGGCTTCCCTGGGGTGCATATGCCCTGGTGCATGTAACAACTGATAAGCTCATGCATCTCCAAGGCTAAGAGATGCCTTATCTGACCCCTGAAATATCCCAGGCATGACTTCCTTTCTTTTCTATATGACCTTATAAAGTTCCTTCCCCTGACTCCTGCTGCTCTTAAGTATACAAATAAAGCACCCAGGATGTTCTTGCCTCAACCAATAACATACCACTGCATGGATCCAACTGGCTATTTTTCTGGGAGTATAACTACCCCCTGCCCCTTCTTTAAAAATAGCTATCCTTCCCTCTGCCCTCTTTCAGGCTAGTGCACAACCGTCCAACCATATCAGAACAAGATGAGATTCAAGCCCAGCAATTTTCAAAATCTTTTTTACAAAATCATTAATTCCCCGGAATTGGATGGCAGAAAATTGAAGTAGTTTCTTTTCCTGTACAAACATTGTAGTTGAGTGTGTGCAGGAGCTGATGAAACAATGACTCAGTTTAGAAAGAAAATAGAACATTGATTAATGGCAATGGAGCCAAAGATCAGACACAGGCTAGCAAAGTTGTGCATGTGAAGGGCTTTGATTTCAAGGAAGACATTATGGTCTAGACCACTAATGGTGAAAATTCATATAAAATAATTAGAAAAGTAACATAAAAATCCTCCAACTAAACTGATTGATAACATAGGAGGAAAGCACTGGGGACAAACTTTCTAGATGGTCAGAAATAATATCAACTAGTAATGTTCTCGTAGAATTGATAAAATAGATATATAATGTAGGAGTTAAAGTTTCTTCTAAACACATATTTCTTTGTTTGGCTGGTTTGATTTGGATTTGGGGGTTGTTTTGTTTTGTTTTGTTTTGTTATTCAAGACAAGGTTTCTCAGTGTAAGTCTTTTCTTTCCTGGAACTCACTTTGTAGACCAGGTTGGCTTGAAATTCAGAGACATTTACCTGCCTCTGCCTTACAAGTGATGGAATTAAGGGTGTGCACCACCACAGCCCAGCCAACACATATTATTAAGCCCTCATCTCCTTTCTAACCTTCTTGCTTCTTTTTAGATACACCTGCCCTAGCCTTTACATGTGAGAAGATATGAGTTTTTAAGGCTTTTTTAAAATGATCACTGAGTAGGTATCTGTGAAATCAAACCCGAGCTCTCACACTCACTGCTTCCATAGATCTTAGTATGTCATCTCCTTGAGTCTTTAACTCTTCTTGGGAAAATATCAAAAACATCTTCATAGAATATTCTTAGTTTGGAAAACGATGTCTGTGAAACAGTAATCAGGTGGCAGATTCATATATTAGTGTTTTCCACACATTTTTAGCAGCAACATCCATACTTTTCATTAGTCCAGAGTCAAAATTCATCCTTGTTCGTACAGAGGTTGTGACGAATGTCTGAAATTCTACCACATGTTTTCTTCTACCAGAGACTAAGGCATTTTATCTAACTTATTTCAAAAGTTACACACATATTCAGGAACATGCTATTTATCCTAAGGCACCAATGTCTTTACTGATTAGAATCCTGCAACATTCTTTTCATGTTATATATCTCTCTCATACACATGCATATGTTTCAAATAACATTTACATTTGGAGAGGAACAGAACAGTTGGAAGGGAAGAAGAAAGCTCACTAAGCCCTGGAACTTTAAAATTGCTTATTGAACTTAAAAGTTGTATTCTGTAGAGATCATTAGTGTTATCTTCATTTTTCATCTTTGAAAGAAAGATTAGAATGTAATATGACTGTGGGAAATGTTTATGTGTGGCAAAAAATAAAATAGAAAATATTTTTATTGGCTTAAAATTGTTATTTTCTCAAAGGCAACGCATATTTAAAAATTTACATATGCTTATTTTTGACATAGTGATTACCTATTCTACTTGGGCACAACATGTCATTTCAATACATGTATACCATAAGTGATGATCAAATCAGGGTAGCTGAAAAAGGATTGCTAAATCATACAGACAATAATTTTGTTTCTAATTATTTGAGGCATCTCCTAAACAGGTGTACTAATTTTATAATTCCACCATCATTGTATTGCAGCCCCTACAAAGAGAGAAGGGATTCTGAATAAAATTATATCTCCAGACATGGCCAAACATCTCCCATTGAACAATGCTGACCTTGATTAATAACTGTTATTCTAGTTGTTCTAGCAGTTTTCAATGTTTTTCTCACTCAAAACCACTAAAAAGCCAGACAGAACCCAGGATTATCAGAGTTTGAAGGTAGCAGATGTGTTGAAAGATACTGTAACCCTAGAGATTTTGAAGGTGGTGCTCATGATGAGTATCTCAGGATACAGTTTGAGAACACTTGTTTTTGGTAGTCACTACTGAACCTTTCTTCAGGATCAGTTCTCAGCATATGACATACTCTTTGTCCTTGTATACACGTTACATCACTCCTTTTCTCCAGGTCACTAGAGGATTTTGACCTCTCATGTGAAAGAAGCTCATGCTATCACCTTGTCTTCCCATATCAGCATTCTGGTGCAGTCTGTAACTGAATGGGAGCTGTGAGATTGTTTTCAAGTGATCCTACCCCACTCTCTTCTTTGCTAAGGAATCCTGGAATGTATGACAGCATACCTCTGCATCAAGACTGTCATTAATGGATTCTTATTGGACTGGACCTAAAGTTTTCACTTTGATATAATAATGTAACTTACTTTCCTCAGGGCTCACTACTCCTTGACAATTCTGCTACATTTGTTTTTAATTTGCTCTTTGATATGCAGCCCCAACTTTGAGCTACCAGTACAAAAGGACATGAGAACAAGAGGGAAACTCTATGTCGTAATCTGCTGTTTTTAATATCTTAGGGGCAAGACTATATAAGCCTTTTATCCCCATTTGACTGATCAGAACATCGAGTACTCTGACAGCTGGTTCTATAGGAAATTGTAGATAAGCCTATACACATTGTCTTATCTGATACTCACAAAATTTTCAAGCAGACACAATGACTACTATATTCTGATTCCCATTTTAAATTTTCCTCTTTCTGATGGCATAGTGGAACTCTTATGAGATATATTTTTAAAAATCTGCTGAGATAGAAAATACTGCTTTATATATAAAATTATTTCACAAAAAGATGCAGTCTAGGAAGAAAGGGCAAATTATTATTTATTTGAACTGTTGAACTTTCTTTTATATGGTTTTTATATAATATTCACATTCTCAAGGGCTTTGAAGATAATGGAAGTGAAATGGACTCTTCCCACCTAAGCTAACCATGGTAACAAAGTCATTGTTTCTTTTCTGAAAGAAGACACAAAATCCCAGAGTTTCCCTTGCTGGAGTCTCTGCTGATTTTGTAACATTCCTTTCCTTCCTTCAAAGCTTTAAGAGCTGAGAAGCAATAAGATGGAGAATCTGGAAAAAATTGAAGAAATTTCATGCATGAAGATACTCTATCCCCAGTCTATGGGAAAGCAGAGTAAAAATTAATTCTCATTTGAGACAGCTGAGAAATGAAATAGTTGGAATTCAAGAGATAGACCAGAGAGACAAATGGATTTGACTTATTTATTTTCAATATCAAAGCATGATCAAAAATACAATGTTTGGACAGGTGCACAGCAATTCACTCTGTGTTCTTACTTTTCATTCTTGAGAGTGTTCAATCAAACATAGCAATTGTTCAAACCATAACATAAAACTATGAAACTGACCTATGCAAAAAAATAGTATTTCAACATTTCTCACCATCATAGTCAAATAAGAGACACTTCCATATTCAATTGCAACTGACTACCTTATCCACTATTTCCCTTCTCTCACAATACTTATTATAAAACTTTACCACATCCTGCCTTTTCTAAACAATTTTTATTAGAACCCAAATGAATTATAATTGGCTATATTTATTCTGACCTCAAAGCTGATGTCTATCCCTGTTTATATTTTCTCTAAGAGTACTGAGTATACTTTACCTTATTTGTATACTAGTACAATTTCTTATCACTGAATCTTGACTTTGATCCTTAAGTTTTAATTAGCTACAGTCCTTTACTGATAGTTGGAGTCCTGTAATCTAACTCGTAATTTTCACTCTCAAACGTCTAGCAGGGCCTTGAATTGATTCTTTTCTTCATTTTATCTCACTAAATTGGCTCAAAAGACACTTGTAGCTGTGGATACCTTAGTAGGCTTATACAAGGAAAGAACTTACTAGGTGAAAGTTCAGGCATAATCACCAAATACTCATCACAGAGGTTTTCCACACTGGCTCAACAACATTACTTATTCTCATCATGATGCCAGATTGGCATGAGTGTTCATATTTGTTCCAAGAAAGTTTCTACATTCATCTTGTGACTCTGTACTAGGACAGACCAGAAGTAGGTCCCATGACATATGATCACCTCTCTATCAAAACTACAACTAGCACCAGGCAATTTTAGATTAGCAAATACTATTCATCTACAAACCAAAATACAAAACCAGCTTATCATCTCTCTAGATGCAGAAAAGGCCTTTGAAAGAATCCAATACCCCTTTGGATGAATGTCTTCAAGAGACTAGGGATATAACTCTACAAATTTTACTCTTTTTTAAAGTGTATTTATTTTATTTTACAAGTGTGAATGTTTTGCCTAAATATATGTATGTACACAATGTGTGTGCCTGGTGCCCAAGGACACATCAGATCCTTTAGCACTCAAGTGACAGATGGTTGAGGGCCACCATGTGTGTGCTGAGCTGTCTTTCCAGCCCCCACATCTACAAGGTTTTATTTCATTTGCTTTCAGTAGAAAATTTGCACTGACATTTTCTATACTAAGACTTTTTTAAATTATCAATTTAGAGGAATTAAAAACTGTAGGGATGATAAGAAAGTCTTTTTAATAGTTCATCAAAATGATATGTTGGCAGAAATGTATTTACCTATTATCCACTGAGGTAGAGTTGGCAAAATATGCTAAAAATATGGATGGTATGTAGTGATACTGCTCTCCAAGACTGTTATCAGATACTCTGTGGTAACATAAATGGTTCTTACACCTTTAATAAGAAGAGAATTAAATAGGTCGACATCAGATTACAGACATCTTGATCACTCAGGCCATCATTAATTTTTCAAGCCTTTCTGTTAAATCTCCTTTATAATGTATTTATGCAAAAGAATCTCCAGTGTCTTCAGATTTTGCTTCAAATTTCCCCATGTTGTTTATTTACCTTGGTTTGTCAACTAAAGCTTTGAAGACCCCTGTGATAACCTCCAATCCCTTCTTCTTCCTTAGTTCCTAGTTCAGCACTGCACAAAAGGTTTTATCTGAAAAGTAATAATACCAATCTAAATGAAATTGACATTTGCTCCCATTAGTAAAGTTTATGCATTTTTAAACAAAAATGTGTGTGTTTACCTTCACCATAACTAATAAAATTATTTAGACATAAGAACTAGCTAAAATCCACCCAGCTAAAACTTCATTTGAATCTCAAGGAAACTTCTGTGATCTTAAGCATGAATACCACAGGGATGCACAGTTTACATACATAAAAGACAAGAAGAAAAGAAAGAGCAGTCTGAAGCCTCATTACATCTAGATAAAACCATGTCTCTTTCATTTTGCATTTCTTCTTTGTGTTTGTTTATAAATAACATTCTGATTCTCCTCTCACACAGAAAAGTCTTCCAAATGATGGAAGAAGAATGAGGCATAGGTTTTCACTCTCTCTCTATTAAAACCCATGAAGTCCAGTTTGTGTTGGCTAACTATTCTTGGTAGTGGAGTCTACCATGGAGTATAAGAAATATATCAGAAAAAAATAAAAGAAATGGCTGGAAAAGAAAGCAATTAGATGTGCTGTGATCTTTGCATCACTAAAATATTTTAAAATGTTTGTCTTTATTAAACTATTTTCCATAAGAAATAACAATCAGTAAGTTGAAAAGTGAGAATCAAACCCTTTAGAGAATGGAAGAGCGAGTCATTTCCATACTAGACTGTACTTTTGACTATGAGGTGTGGTCAATGAGGAAATGAAAATGAAACACAGTAGTTCTCAGTCCCTGAAAGCACCTTCTGTGTTCTTGCCAGATGAGTTAAAAGAGGCTTTTCTCCAACACTTCCTCTTCCACAGACTCTGCCAAGTACTTCCATGTATGGCTTCTTCAGGACACTCATGTGTTCTGTACTTCAGATTAGACAGGATGCTACATGAGACTCCTAGACAGGAAGCAACATGCAGTCCACAATACACAAGCTACCCAGATCACTGCTTTTTGATTATTCAATTTCTCATGGTGATTTTTCAACGAAATGTATGCTTCTATGTTTTATCTAGCTGAAATATTGTTTTGTTTCCCTTTGAATCATGCTGCGTGTGTTAACAATGTTTACACATCATATGACAGAACACACATTCTGAATTTTGACAGAGAATAAATAAGGTCAGTGTTTGTTGATACCTTATGCTAGAAACACCAACACATGCATACAAACCGTGAGAATATTCAACACAAAATAATTTGTCTTTTCTATGAGCAGCTGTAGCTATAAGGACTCTGCAGTGTCAAGCAATTTTTTTTCTGATATTTTTCCCCAAGAAAAGAATCACACTGCTTGTGATGGGGGTTGGTAGGAGAGTATGTGAAAGCATTTGAATGTAAATATAGTTTTGATTTATTTCCTTTTTTTCAGCAAGCAAAAGGAAAACCTCTCCAATGTAATGCTAATTATCATAACATATAGCATCATCTAAAATCAAGTATTAAAAATTACCACTAAATTATGTTGTTATTATTAGTGGCATTTACCTTTTGTATTTCATTTTGTATTTGTCATATATTTCTTCAGATAGTATTACTATATATCAGTGTATTGGTGATGTACATCAATTTCTGTTTTTGTTGTTTTATCAGCTTCTTAATTTTTTCATTAAAAAAAAAAACTGCTTTGTCATTGTTGCCTGACTGCTGAAATCTCAGGAGGGTTTTTTTCTCTGATTCCGAATTAATCCATTATAGAAATTCTAATACTGGAAGTCAGATCCTTCTCAAAATTCTACATCCTGAAGAAGTCAAATATACCACACAGACAATAACTTTAGATCTTGGTATAGACCAGTAAGACCTTCTATTATTGGAAACTCTCACTAATATATGCATAGTGGCCTAAGGTATTGTGAGAAAATGATGCCATCACTGCCATTTTCATTTTCAACAAATAAATTTATTTTTGAGGTATCATAAGATTTTTTTAATTTAATGAATTCTCTTGCAGCCCTTACTATTTCACACACACTTAATGAATGCTCTTGCAGCACTTACTATTTCATACACACACACCCCCCACACACACACAGAGACACACAAACACACACTCACGTATAAATTCCAAATCTATAATTTGACCCCTTCTTCCTATGACAATAATGTAAAAATTCTTTATAAATTCTGTTTACTAATGGAAAGTGCACATAAAGATTAGAACATACAATATTGCTAATACACCACAAGCAGTAGAATGAGACTTCTCTGAGGTTATTTGTGGCATTCTTGAATCAATTAGAAAAAAGAAACTAACTTATAAATTTTAATTTTAGAGCTATTATGTGATTGAGCTGGAGCTGACTTATCCTTAAGAAAGGCACATTAAAAAAGGTCAGGCTATGCCGGGCGGTGGTGGCGCACGCCTTTAATCCCAGCACTCGGGAGGCAGAGCCAGGTGGATCTCTGTGAGTTCGAGGCCAGCCTGGGCTACCAAGCGAGTCCCAGGAAAGGCGCAAAGCTACACAGAGAAACCCTGTCTCGAAAAACGGGAAAAAAAAAAAAAAAAAAAAAAAAAAAAAAAAAAAAAAAAAAAGGTCAGGCTACAGCTTTCCTAACCATTTTTTTTTTTTTTTTTTTTTTTTTTTTTTTTTTTTACAAAAGAATAGCACTGGCAGAATGATATGAAATGTATGCCTTCTGCCTGCCTATCCAGTACATATATCTAAGGTGAATATAACTAAAAAAAAATTTAAACTCAAGTTGTTTGATGCTTCTTAAATCACCACTGGGGAACCTGTGAAGAATTCCCTCCTCACTGATCTAACTGTTAGTGAATGGGCACTCCATGTCCTCCGACATAGGCCACCCATGTTTCAATGACTTCAAGAGAAAAATGAAACACTAGCTTAAGGAGAATTGAGGTGGGTCAATTTGGATGCCTTGGGAACTGTAATGAAGTTCAGAATACAGATGTTCCAAGGAAAGGTTAAAATATTTTGGGTTCAAAAGGAAGAGATTTCTATTAGAAGAAACTTTTTATTCCATTCTGAATTGCACACCACTCCCTTGCCTGTCTTACACATTAATCAAGGCTTCTCTCATGCATTTTAGTATGATTCATTCTCCTCTTCCTTCCGTTCCTCCCCTTGACTGATAGAAAATCAAATAAGTATAAATTCCAACTTCAGAAGTATATGCAAAGGATGAAGGCAGTCTTTTATGCTTTTTTGCTCAGTAGACTAAAAGCATAATTAAGAGTTTTAACCAGGAGTAATACATATTAAGAAATATTACAAGTCCTGGCACTATGAAAGCTGATGTAGGAGCATCAAAAGTTTGAGAGTAGTCTGGATTTTCTAAACAGAGCAGGCTAGACTACAGAGTGAGCACAAGTCTCTGTAAGCCATAAAAAATATACTACAAGTAATGAGTAGTTCTCAGACAACACATCATTAGGTACAAGGGGTTCCAAAGTAACTTTCTTAAAAATCTACTTGCCCAAAATAATTTTTAAGGTAACATAAACAAGGCATAAGTAAACAGGCAAATTTAAAAATCTTCAATATTTCTATCTATGAAGAAACTGAAATTGAAACATTTGCTTTATACAAATTTTTAGTATTTTAAAGTTTTTGACTGATATACTCTTCATAGGATTGAAGGAACTATTTACATTTGTATTATTATTATTTCTAACTCCAACTAACCCACATGATAAGGGAATTGCATTAGATTCTCTTCCTACTATGATGGAAATAAATCCTGACAAACATAACTTAAGGAAGGGGGCTTACTTTGTCTCAGAATTTTAGGGCACAGTCTATTATGGCAGGAGACCCACCCCCAGTCTGAGATAGCTGGTCCCATTGCATCCAAAGTTAGGATCACAGGTGATGAGTAGTACTGCTGCTCTGGTCTGTTACTCGTTTGTATGCACTCCACAAGCACGGTCATGTATTGGTGAGTCCATTAAAGAAGGGTCTCCTTATGTCAATCAACCTAAATGAGAAAATCTCTCAGTGACTTACTCAAAAACAACCCCATCTGGATAAATCCTTACAGACTTCTTCTCCTGGGGAATTATAGGTCCTATCAAATTGTTAATCCATACAAACCATCATAAGTACCCTACTCAGTGCGTCAGAAAGTTTATTTCTTGGTTTTTCTTTCAGAACAAAGTTTGCATGATCCATTTTATCCTACAGTTATAATGATTAAGAAAAGAAATACTTGTTAGGTAATAAGTATTTGTTCATTTTCTCTTCTTCCATTTTAATATCAAAAGTTACACACACACACACACACACACACACACACACACACACACACACACACACACACAGAGTGGGGATAGTTCTAGATAGTTGGAAAGTTTGTTTTGTATAAAGATGTGAGAAAACTGTATGAGTTTAGGACTAACACTCCAAGCAGAAAATACATACCATTGCTGAGAATTAGATTAGGTATGTCTTGGTCTTTTATTGCTGTGAAGAGACACCATAACATGACAACTCTTATAAAGAAAAGCATTTAATTGGGGCTGTCTTACAATTTCAGAAGTGTAGTCCATTAACTTCATGGTAGGGATCATGGTGGCACTCAGGCAAACATGATGCTGGAGAGTAGCTGAGAGTTCTAAATCCAAATCCAAAGGCAGAAGGAAGAGCGAGACATTGGGCCCGGCTTGAGCATTTGAAATGCCAAAGCTCTAACAAGACCACACCTAATCCAACAAGGAACACCTTCTAATCCCTGTCAGGTATCACCACTCCCTAATGACCAAGCATTCAAATATATAAACCTATGAGGCCATTCCTATTCTAACCACCACAGGTAAATGTATAATTTTGTTCTTCAAGAAATATTGTGCAAAGTTCAGAGAATAGGGTGAATGCTCTTAATTATGCAAACTGAAGAATTTCTCTGAAGTCGGCCATTCATAATTCACTGACAGATACTGATTCTATACTCATAATTTAATTTGATGCATGTGTGTTTATATGTGAATGTGTGTGAGTGTATGTGTGTTTGTATGTAAGTGCATGTGTGTTTATGTTTGTTTGTGTATATGAGTGTGTATATGCACATGCATGAAACAGTGTGCTTGTAGAGATCAAAGGACACCTTGCAGGAGTTGCTAGTCTCCTTTAACCATATAGGTTGGGGATTCAGCTCAGGTCATCATGCTTGGTAGTAGGTTCCTTTACTCACTAAGTCATATTGCAAGCATAGATGTCGAGTTTTGAAGATCTTTCAAACATCCCAGAAAGCTCTAGTTCATTATACCCAGCAGACAACAAGGAGGACGTTGTTCCCCTTAGTTTCAGGGGCAGCTACTATTCTAGATTCTGCCATCAATAATTACCCTTGTCTTTTCTGTATAAACCTTATAAATGAAATCAAAGCATTTGTGTTTTTCTATGTCTGGCTTTTTGCTAAGCATAGTATTTATGAAATCTCTTCATGTGTGATTTTTAGTAATTTTTTGTTTCTTTTTCTTTCATTGTCAAGCAACAAAATTACATTTTGATTCAAATATATACTTGAATGTGAGGTGGAAAGTGTAAAGAAGGTTAGATTTCTTACATGGTGACCTCTTATACTTCCTTCCCACACCCATGAGAGTTTATTTCTTTTTGATCCTCTCTGCTATGTTATCACAGTCACCTTAAGGTTTTATTTTTCATTGCCCCTACTACTAAGAATCACTTCCCCCTGCATCCATTTTAACACCTCTAAGCTCCATCAATTTCCAAACGAAAATGTACTTTTATTCTTTTGATTATCACAAGCAAGCCCACTCCTGCTCTGCACTGTAGCACAATGACATTACTGCCCGACATCATAGAGCAATTCTCAATTAAGTCTGAAGTAGAGTCATCCACAACAAATCTGTTCCATTATGATCTATCATAACAAATTGTACCTATGTCGTGTCTGAGAAGATGTGGTTGTTGATAATAGATAGGGACAAATTCCACCAATTTCACCAAGTGAGTGATACTAGAGTACAACTCTACAGTAAGAAGAGCTTTTTATACACATATTTCTTCAAATTCAATTTCTGAATCCTGAGAGGCCCTTGCTATGGGAAATTTAAAAAAAAATAAATAACTGTTTCAGATGAACTCTCTAAACAACTTATTTTAATTGGAGGACATCACCCAGAGGAACATTTAAACTACATTGAGGAGCTCCAGACTCCAGAGCACGCCATTCACTGAGGAAACCACAATTAATTCACTGCTCTCCTGGAGGCACTGCTTAATACGTCAATGAAAGAAACATCTCCCAGTGAGAGGAGGAAGCAGAAGAAAGTGGCCATCTGAACTCTGCTATGGTTTCTTCTTAAATATTTTTATCCTCCATTCTAGACACATTTCTCAATTTAAAGAGAAATATCAGGTTAATAGATTTTAATGGCTGTCTTGCTCTACCAGTATGTATAATGAGCAGGTGAAAGACTCCATTCAAACAGCTGACTGATTGATTTTGTGTCACCAGGGGGCTACACAAACCTAAAGTCATTATTTTCTTTTTCATCCACTGGCATTAAACTCAGCTAGTATAACAAAGGAAATCTGTAAAACTTCAAAAGTGTTTTCATTTAAAATGGCTTGTAGGAAAGGAATTTTCTTTCAATGTTTCCATACCATTAGGTAAGCTTTCAAAAAAAAAAAATCAGCCTAGATAATTACAAAGTGATAGTTACTATTCATTGAGCAATTATTACACACATCCATGATTAATCTTTGCATAGGATATGAAATTATATGCAGTTTTCTTTGCAACCTTGAGAGCTACTGGTCTACTTCTTAACCTGGAAGGAAGGAATTCAAACCTTAGATATATCCAGCATATTATCCAAAGTCATACATTTCTACAAAGGTGAATGTCAGATGGGATAAGAACATTTGTTGTGTTCTTTTCTAAACAAAAAATGACTGGAGTTCTCATTAAAGAACCTATAGGCATAAAAATAAGCTTCTAGCCAATAAGAAACTGAATGTTGTTTATTTCTATCATTGATGCTCAGAAATGATAATGCATTAATGTTTCCATAATACATCAAAAAACAATTTCTTTTGCCTTCCTTAGGATTTAAACACATTTCACTTAACTTCTGAGAATGAATCACAAATGACTGAAGTGACAAAGTATGTTTCTCCCTAAGTAACAAATGTTTTTGAGCCATTTGTTTTAAAGGTGTCAGAAATTCTGAGACCTTCAAGATATATTGAAGATTACAACAGAAAAATAAATAAGTGAGGGCAAAGAAAGGGTGAAGATTAGGAAGGCAAACACAATTTAAAAAGCAGATAAGGGGAAGAAGAAGAAAGAGAGCATGAGAGGGGAAAGAAGGTGAGAAGGAGGAGAGGGGAAAGGGAGAAGAGAGGAGAGGAGAGCAGGGAAGGGGGAAAGGGGAAGAGAGAAGCAGAGGATAAGGTGTGAAAGAATATAAAGGAAGGTAAGGTAAGAAGGGAGAGGAGAAGGAGAGGAAGGAGAAGGAGAAGAGAGAGAAGGGAGGAAGAGAAGGGAAGGAGGAAAAGGAATCTGAGTTTTCCTGTTATTTTGGAATTGACAACATTCACCATGACTTTACAATACGGTTGATCTATCTCCCATCCCCAGTTCTTTGATTTCTCCTTGATATACATCGCTTTGTGCTGTATGTTCTTACATTGAAGCTTTTCTCAGTTACTCTGGCCATGTGTCTTCCAACAATCTGTACAAACATTCCTTCTTTGTGTTCTAGTTACTGCCAGCTACCTTACTGTTGTTTATGAAGGCTCTAACTCCCCCTTACTTAACATTTATCTCAGTCCAATTCCTGTATACATGGGAGCCAGAATTTTCCTCAGTACATCCAGATTGAGTATTATACCTCTTTCAATGACCCCTGATACTTAGGGTGAATTAAGCTCCTTAATAAGTTATCTAAAGTTCTCAAAACACGCCAGTCTTGTGTTTTACACATTGTTAGTTCTTATATGGGATTCTGCCATGATTTGGCTGATGTTTGAAGGATCACCCCCATCTTTGGTATTTTGCTCTGCGTTTCCTCATTTTTTAATTTTAATTTAATTTTATTTATTTTTGTTTTTCGAGACAGAGTTTCTCTGTGTAGTTTTGGTGCCTGTCCTGGATCTCGGTCTGTAGACCAGGCTGGCCTCAAAGTCACGAAGATCCACCTGGCTCTGCCTCCCGAGTGCTGGGATTAAAGGCATGCACCACTGCCACCTGGCTTATTTCCTCGTTCTTAAATATCTATTGTGCCTCAAGTTTTGGTTGTTTCTGTTGGTGGTGTCAGGGATGCAGACAGAGCTCTATACTGACATCTTCAGTAGTGTGGAAGGTTCCTTTGATTTTTGGTGAACTCAACTCAGGTAAAACTAGATTTATGGCTTTCAAAATGAAGAGAAATTCAAGGTCAACCAGTAAGATGAATGATTTGAATTCATTAAAAATAGGTAGGAATGTGCTCAGAGAAATAATGAAGATATAACCAAGTGTGGCTATAGGTTCTTAGGAAGAGTTGCAATTAAACGTCTAAGCATTGGCCACGTATAAAATTTTGATGCCCTGAAAATTACATCTCAAAATGGTGCAAAGATAATGTCTTTCTCTCTTATTTCTAAATGGTCCAACAGGATGGGTCTGCAGGTATCTTTGATGTGATTATAATTTGCCAAATCAATCTGGGAGCCATCATCATTTTACAAGGTCATTTGGGATATGGCTTTTGCTGTAACTGTGACTTCTGGTGAGATTCCTAGAAAGTTTTTGGTTTACAGTTTGGCATGGAAAAATTGCCTCAAGCAACCATTGTTAATTATATTGGAATTCTTGGAAGTCTCTGCTGGTAAGAAGTTTAAACCATCTTCCATGGGCTGAGGCTCCCTTCTCTTCTCATTCTCCTATAGTTTTTCAATTCATCCTCACTCATCTCTTGTTTTTAAATAAAATTACATTTTCTCTGACACAAAGTGCATGTCCAACATCTCTGTTTTGCTTCTGCATATATGGATGCCACTCTTAGATAATTTCCTCGTACTGTGTAATTCAATTACGTATTACCCTCTCATATATATCTTCTGAGAAAAGAATAGCATCCCCTGTGCATGCTATGAAGTGTGTGTGTGTGTATACCAGGAAGCTGACAAACTAACCCAGGATGTCAAATATACTTAGGAAATGTTAAACCTTAGAAAAAAGTCATGTTTTTTGTTTATTTTTGTGCTGGTTTGTTTTGTTTTCAATTTTTCTTTTCTTTATTTTTATCTCATACAATATATCCCAACCACATCCTCCCCTACCTCCCCACTCCACAGTCTCCTCTAATCTCCCCTCTCCCTCAGATCCACTGGTCTTCTGTTTCCTTTAAAAAGGAACAGGCCTCCCAGTGATATCAACTGATCATGTCTTACAAGATGCAATAAGACTAGTAAGACTAGGCAAAAACCATTATCCTATTTTTAATGTATTATTTGAGAATTCCATACATTCATATAGTACGTTTTTATCAAATCTAGAATCCATTCCCTTTTTTCCAATTCCTTTCCTATACCCACCCACATCTTTTCTCTCCAAACTTTATGTTATCTTTTATAGAGCCTCCCTCTCCCCTGAGGCCATTTAATGCATTGTCCAATGTGTGTGTGGGGGGGGGAGGTGTGTAAAGCAATCTGTCAGAGAAGGGACTGAACCCCTGAAGTAAAAGGACTGTCCTTCTCTCTGCGCTAACAAGCAAGAATATCTCCTCATCTAGGTAAGAACTTTATGACTCCCTCTCCTGTTCATGATGGAATTTTGTCTGGCTTCATCTTGTGCAGGTCTTATGCCTGCAGTCACAGCCACTGTAAGCTCGTGTGTGCAATAGCGCTATCGCACCCATAAACACAATTTCAGTGCACTCATCAACTACCTATGGCTCTTAAAATCGCTCCTTCTTCCATGGGGATACTTGAGCCTCAGAAAGAGGGGATTTGATATAGATTTATCTTTTATGGTTTCACACCCTACATTCTCTGGGTACATGTGTATTGACCAATTGTAAGTGTCTATATTAATGAATCACTACCAACTGCAAGAAAGAGCTTCTTGAGGGTTAAGGCATTCACTATATGTATAGAGAAAAGTACCTAGGGTTCATTTTAATATCACATCCAGAAGCATCTAAACACATAAGTGACCTTAATCCAGTCGCACTTCTATGAGAACATATCCTAAATTGAGAGTTAGGAATTGTACTCTCTGCCATCTGGTATCTGAGAAGTGCAATGTCAATATGACAACGGAGTCTGTATCTGTAACAGGCCTGCTTCCCAATTCATGTATGACTGCTCAGTGTTGCCTCACATGTGAGGACAGTTTTTGAAGGGCACTAATTCATGAGGGCCAAACTTCTGTTGTGTGTCATAAGCACCTCCCAAAGCCACACATTCCAGTACCTTCACATTAGGGATGGCCTTTTATCATAAATATTTCTGTACGGGCATTGGAGTAGATATAGGCTCAAAATTCAGAACATTGCAAAAGGTCTCCAGGAATGTAAATGTGGTGAAATAGAAAAAAGTCAGCATGGCCAGGCTGCAAAGATCCTAAAAGCTCATCAGGAGTTCAGCCTTCTTACCTCATCTTTCATTCCAGACTCCCTCCTGAGATGGCAACTCAAAGCTCAGTTGGAAATTTGCTCGCTGCTTTGATTCTTGAGTGCCCAGTTCACTGACTGTTTCCACTACTTCCCCTTCCTCTCCCTTGGGCCCTTATAAAAATGCCTGCTGTGTTCTGTCCTCTCTTAGCTATACGTGTGCAGAAATCCTGAGAGTGAAGCAAAAGATCACCTGCCACACTGAACAGGGCAACATTTATTCTGCGCTCTACATTCGAGTTGTTTTTCCCAAAGGACTTCTACTCCTCCCGGGAAAGGGTTTTGTCACAATAACTCTGTTTTTACCTATACATATGCAATGAAAACATTAGGAATATCTAACAACTTTGATAATTTCAAGAGCTGATCAATCAGAACCTGTCCATTTATTGCCTCATTTGGTGAGTTTTTGGAGGTAATATTCACTACATTCATAAGAACAACTACAATCAATTGACAATGTATTCCACATCAATTTTCAAACTACGCAATTTTTCTGTAGTGACACATTGAATTTTCACAGCAAAGCTTTGAAATAAGATGTCATTATGTCGATATGAAAGGTAAGGATAATTTAACTCAGGGATCCCTGACATCCCATAACTAAGCAGACCAGAAATCAGATTTGAATGTATGTTGCCTGATTCCAGAACCCTTGCTCTGATAAGTATACGATGCCATTGTGTGGAAGAAAGCAGAAGGAACCTGCCAGATGCACTGCTTGTCAATTTTACCTGGACTTGTTTTGACTGACAATCATTTGCTCAAAATCCTCCAACTGATAGGGGCTGAGACGGAATGTAAACTAAAGTGAACACAGAGGGGAAAAGTGAAAGGAAGGCACCTATTTGACTTTCGTGCACACAATGTTGTCAATTGGAGAAAGTGGAGTTAATTTAAATGAAGTAGTTATTATCAAACTCTCTCTATATATAGTATCAAAATTGTCTACTAGTTTTAAAATAGATTCACCATTTTATAAATAATTGCACACTGAGGAAGGGAAACAATTGGCTTACGGAAAATAAGTAAAACAATGTACTCACCACCAAGAATATATTTTTACACTTTCCAAATAACGGAAAAAAACAAAAACTTGACCCATTACTTTTTGAATTGACTAGAGGGGACTTGGCCCAGATGATAGCCTAGGTTACTTGGATTCTGAACTCCTATTGCTATGATGCACCCAACACTTCCCCTTTCAAAATTTAAATTTGTTTCTTTTTAAAATACATTGGGCCAAGATGAACAGTGGTGGTGCATGCCTTTAATCCCAGCACTTGGGAGGCAGAGCCAGGTGGATCTCTGTGAGTTCAAGGCCAGCCTGGTCTACAGATCAAGATCCAGGATAGGCACCAAAACTACACAGAGAAACCCTGTCTCAAAAACAACAACAAACAAACAAACAAACAAATAAATAAATAAAATACATTGGACCAAATGTATAGCACGAATCTTAAAAGGTCTTATTAATAAAAACAAACCCGGAGCAAGGTATTGGGGTGAATCCTGAAAAATCAGAGAAACAGAACAAGTCACATCCAACCTCACCTTGCCAACTTCTCAGCTGATCTTGTTTCCTCAAGCTGGAAGCCTCAGGTCCTCATCCAAAATAACTGAACTGCTGAACTGCTGTTCAAAGCCTAAAAGCTTAAAAAGCCCCAAAAGCCTCTAGTTCATGGTTCTCACTCCTTATATACCTTTCTGTTTCTTGCCATCACTTCCATGAATTAAAGGTTTGAGGCTTTTTCAAGCAAAAACATGAGATCTCAAGTCTTGTGATTAAAGGTGTATACCATCATGACTGGTTCTGTTCCCAATGTGTTCTTGAACACACAGAGATCTGAAATGCTACTACTGCCTAACCTCTATGTTTAATATAGTGGCTATTCTGTTCTCTGACACCCAGATAAGTTTATTGGGGTGCATAATATATCAACCACACAAATGTCCTACAGAAATTTTCTATTCTTATCCCTAATTTCATAGAGGGCTTCTAAAGAAACGTGCTGCCTTCATTCTTTGCTATGAAATTGATCACTGATGGAGATTATATGAAGGGAAAGGCGCTGGTAACCACTTAGGATGTTAAGACACCCATGGCTCAATGGTGTCTGTTATGCAAACTTGGTGACATAAATTGGATCCCTGGACCAAACCCAAAGCTGGAGGAAGAGAATCAAGTACACAACTGGTCCTCTGTATCATATACTTAGAAGCATATGCATGACATTACAGACCCAAACAGTGTATGGATCTCTCTGTGTGTGCTATGCCCACTTACATACTAGTAATAAATAAAAACTTTCAAAACAGCATCCTCTTGTCTAGCTTGTTGTTTTATTTCATAGTGAGAGATTTAGCCCTGCTACCTACCTCTTAATCCTTGGGACATTCTAGAAGATGTGGAAGCTTGAGAGAAATGGTAAAGCATACCAGTTGACAGCTCATTCTGAAATGGCAGTGAATGAAGATACTGGACACAGAGAAAGTCCCTTCCTGGCATCTCTCATCTTAGCCTAGAGAATACACATGAGTCCAGACTATAAATGCCTCACGTCATCCACAGTTACTCATTTATTTCCTGTCTTTATTCTCAGGTTCCTAAAACATGGAACACAGAAACTGTGTGAAGGGAGGAAAGAAAGGGGTAAAAGAGTCATGAAAATATAATTTCATAGAAACACTTGACAGCAATCCTATTATTGTGTTACATGCCCCAGTGAATGTGTGCAGTGGGCATGTTTAATACCTCCATGGGAGACCATAATGGCAACTCTACAAGGGATGTCCATGTGTACACTGATCCTTGCTAACAAATTGACCAAATGAAAAAAGAAATGTGATCCTCATGAATAGCCAAGTCTGTATAGTGACTTTAGGCTTTCCATCTTTGGATATATCCTTTAGACTAAGCTAAGCTATCACATTGCTAGATACAGTAGCCTACCAAGTAAAGAATAATCAAAACCAAGATTGTGGCATCTAAATAAGAGGGCTGAAATCTTCAAAATACCTTTGAGTTAGCTAGCTTGCTTCCACTTTAATTAGTAAAATTATTCAACCATGAAACTTAGCAAAATAGGAGCTTTTCCCCAAACTGGTTGCTCTTTTCACCTTTCAGCTGTATTCAAAAGCTCTAGTTGTTGGAATTAAAACCTCATTTGCCTCCTGATAGCACTAGGAGATTATTTCAAGCTGCATGTGTTGCTGTTTGTTAGAACGGTTGTGTTTAAAATTGAGGACAATAGCCCAATGGCATCTTTTGCAAACTTCTGAGTGACCGAATCAGCACCCTAAAATTCACATGCAAAATGCTTTGAATTGGGAGGTATTTTGAATTGTGATGAATGTAGCCCTGAATACTTCACTATATTCATCACAATTCAAAAGTTTTGCCATGTTGGACGAGGTCCTGGTTATTCTCTAAGATTAAATCTCAGAGATTCCTTATATGTCAGCTCCTTTGCTGATATTTAGCATTGCAATGCCCTCGACAGAGTTCTCGCCATCTGCTCTATGCTTGAATACTTACTAGCCAACACATACCATGCAATTTGTTATGGAATATTGTTAACTATTAGAATCCTCTTCCTGTACACAATTATGTGCCTGCCTGCAATTGTCAGACACAGTTTTGTATATATTAAAGGTAGCATAACACATCTCTATGTACACATATGATGCTTTTATTTTTAATCTGCAATCAAAATGTAATGGTGCAGCACTCCTGACCAGCAGTCTCACTTATCAAAATCTATTCTAAAGGATGTTTCCTGCATGATGAATTGCATTGAAATACTCCAAGAAAAAAATCTTTCTTTCTTTCTTTCTTTCTTTCTTTCTTTATTTTTAACTTTCTTTTTATTTATTCTTTTTGTCTTT
This sequence comes from Peromyscus californicus insignis, assembly GCF_007827085.1. Lineage (NCBI taxonomy): Eukaryota > Metazoa > Chordata > Mammalia > Rodentia > Cricetidae > Peromyscus > Peromyscus californicus. The sequence goes on from NW_026294606.1 coordinate 113,326,801, forward strand.
CACATCGTGCATCTCCATCTCATTCATTCATTTTCCCATCACTTTATATCTGCCTTCTGCCTTTTCCACTTCCCTTTCCAAAAAATAGGTAAATAAAATAAAGTAAAATTTAAGAGGGAAAAGAAAAGAAGAAAAAAGAAAAATCAGTCTTGTCATGGAAGTTGTAGGTTGACACAGTGAGTTGCACAGTAAACCCCTTTATCCATATATCTTTATTTGGATAAAGAGTCATTGGTCTGATCCAAGGCCTCTGGTTTCTGCTATACTGTGGATACTGGGCTCTCACTGCAGCTGGTGGTGGGCAGGGGCAGCTTTCTGGTTCTTATGGCCAAAGGGCTAGCTCTCCCACCTGCTTCAGACATTGATGGGGGTGGGGATCTCCCAGAAAATTTTACACTTGAATTTTAAAGACTGTAGCAGACAGTTTAGGAGGGGGACTTATGTACAGAATGTGAGACTGTGTTTGCAAACTGCTGAATGTCTTCTTCCCAAGCTGTTGAACTTCACAGAGAAGAAATTCAAGATCAATTTAGCAGGAAATTTCACATATTCCATACAGGGACTAGGGCTGCTGCTGCTGATAATTCCAGGAAGAAAACAAAAGCATGCCACTGTCCTGGGAGTAAGCCTCCAGCATGTTGGCAGAGGTCTTGGTCTTACCTTAAAGGGCAGCATGTGTGATGACAATGGAAACAGATACAAAGGACATCTAATAGAAGCAAAATGATATCCTAAATCAATGCTGAAATTCAAAAGGTTATGAAAGGATGAGGACGGAACTCTAGGACAAGGCATCTCCACCATCATGAGAAAGGAGGTGGAAAGACAAATTTAAAAAAAGGCTTCTACTTGCATTTAGCCTTCTAATTATTCAATAAAAAGGGCTAAAATCCAAGGCTTCAGAACAAAGCCTTCCATTTCATTCTCAGTGTGATTTATTTGAGAAAAGTTAGAGGAGCCATCACCAGCTAGCTTATTGTTTAAGTCTCAGATCCTGTGTTGTGGGGATACTTCCACAGAGCTAACGAATTCCCTCTAGGAGCGAAGAGATGGTCCTTATAACACTAAGAAGCTGAAGGGAGTTTAACAGCCTCAGGAAATGAAGATAGTTACAAGATCATCAGCTTCCTCTTAGAAAGGACATCAGCAGTGTACAATTGCTAAGGAAAAGAGATTCTTTAGCAGAACAACCTGTTGTATGGGAAGGGAGCCTCAAGGGTACAGATTTTATTTCTTAGTTCTCACCCAAGCTAAAGTGGGATTTTGAGAGACACATCAGTCTTTGAGTCATTCATGCTCTTTTAAGGAACCCTAATGTACTCAGTAGTATACCAATCTACACATGAGTAGTTCATCTCTCTGATCTCTCACTTGTATAGATTTTTTTTCATTTATCCACAAAGAAAGTTAGCTTAGCATCTGCCCCGTTGGTTTAGTTTTGTTTTAATGAACATTGAAGGCTGCCCAATTCGTAGAAAATTGTCCTAAATTTTGAAGCCAAGGAAATCTAGAAAAATTGACATTATATATATATATATATATATATATATATATATATATATGCTATCTAAGTTCTCCCTCTACTAAAGAAACTGAAATGGCAGGATAGTCTTGAAATTAGAGACTAGGAAACACTAATGCTGTTTTCATATTGCTCAAAGCCCCCTAGAGCACAAATGATATGGGGTGGACATCAATTCTCACACATAAACATAGGTTAGCTTTTGCTCAACATGACTAAGTATGCGGTATAAGCAGTATAAAAGGCAAAAGATTCAGTTTGGTTGTTATCATTTGTTTCTCTCTGAGTGGTCATTTGGTTCCGTCATTTTTATTTATTTTTTTTAATTTATTTTACATCCTGACCACAATTTCTCCTCCCTCATCTCCTCCCATTCCCTCTCCCCACCTCCCTTCTACTCCCCACCCCATCTACCCCTCCATAGTTCAGAAAGCGGCAGGCCTCCCATGGGTGTCAACAAAGCATGGCACCTCAAGTTGAGGTAGCACCAAGCTCCTCCCCTTGCATCAAGGCTGGGTGGTTGATGCAACCCAGCATTTGGAATACATTTCCAACAACCAGCTCAAGCACCAGAGGTAGGTCATGATCCCATTGCTACGGGTGTCAAGGTCATGATGGGAGAACCCACAAAGAGAGTTGATCTCAGCTCATGGTCCAATTGTTTTAAGACTATGGTGTGACTAAGCATCATGGCCAGGACGATATGGTAAAGTCAACCTTCTCATATCATGGTTGCCAAGAAAGTGGAAATAAGGAAAAATAAATTTTTTAAAAACATTCAACATGATTACTTAATTTCTTTCATTTAAGCCCAACCTCCAATTCTTCTAACATCTCTAAAGAATGTTACTTTGGGAGACAATGTCTTTGACACATTAAACTTTTAGAGGATATTTGATTTGCAAGGGGTGATAGGAAGATAACAACATCACCATAGTGTAGCCAGTCGTGTTGTGAGGGAATGCTCATCAACGGTACCAGTGAAAGAAAAGCAGTTTTCAATTCACCAAAAACATACAACTAAAGAATGGGAAAATGTGGGTTTTACAGTTTAAAAAAAAAAAAACACTGATAAAGTAAACAATGCCTTCTCAACAAGAGACTGATTTGAAGCCACTAGACCTGGCTCCAGTATTTGCTACTGGGTTTTACATGTAGAACTGCAAACTCACATTGATGGTGCCCACTGAGTGTGGGAGAAGCACTCAAAAGAACTGTTAAGGGGAGAGTCTCCTTCCCTAGCCTCCACCTTGGTTCCTTATCACACAGCTGCAGTGTTGGGTAGGGAATGTTAGAAGTAACTTTTTTTAAAAAAGGTTAAATATCTGAAGTTGTTTGACTATATCTTGAATGTTTTGATTTTTTTAATTTCTAGCTTGGCTCACAACTATGCTGACTGATTGTGTTCATAAAATAGGACTCTTAATAAGGGATTAAAATGAAAATCCTATTTTGGTTCCAAGTGAAATGGGTTTTTACACTAATTAGGCCATTTTAGAAAGTTTTAATTTTTCTTCTCTGTAGGTGTTTCTTTAATGCTGCCATTATGAGAAGTGGAAGCTTGGTGATATTATTCAAGAATTTCCCAGAACCCTCAATTGCAACAGATTTATACATAGTAAACACTAGCAATTCACACACTTAGCCACTTACTAACACATTCTGACACACTGGTGTACTGAATTTTATAATGTAACTGAATAGTGGAGACACATGATCTGTTAAATCATTGTGATAAGGCTTCAAATATCAATTGTACACTGGGCATAAACTGGGAAACATAATATAAAGGGTAGACTATTCATTATGAATTCTAACTCCACTCATTGTAAAATCTTTGAGTACATCTGATTTCCAGTTGTCTTGGCAGTTAAATCACAATAACATAGGCAAAACATGAATTCTCAGTAATTGTAGGTATCTACATGGGGCATACAAAAGAATGGGCCTTTCAACAGCCAGACATGGATAGAGGAGAGGTTCGGGCACTCAGGCTTGCACTGATAACTCAGTTATCACTAATAGATTCAGTGAGAGGGAGAATGATTGCTATAATCAATGATCTCTAAGCCTGGAAGTGGGAAAGTGATGTGTTACAGATGTCTAATTTAAAGCTGAACATTTCACAGTCTCTAATTCTCTGCACTCTGTCTAACTGTGGGTCGTTGCATTAACTGCTGTCTACTTGAAACAAAAGGAAGCTTCCTTGTTAAGGAAGGGTTAAAGAAATGACTTAATCTGTGGATATAAAGACAAGAACTCAAGGGCCAGTTTATTATATGTCCATTTGACAGACTAATGACTACAAATTCTCTTCTATGGTCTATGATCTAGTCAGCCATGGCTTCTTGGGTCACTTAATGGTACCAAGTATTGGTTCCATTGTGAGAGTCCAGCTTCCACATTTTGAAGGGTTTTGGGTGGAGGAGAGAGGGATAAGAAAATATCAGAAAGAATGAAACACAGGTTAGCTTTGGGAGGGCTTGGGTCAACACTCAACAGCCTCTTTGTTTATTCAAAAGGGCTCTTTTATAATATGCCAAGGGGAGAAGCAAAAGACCTCCCCCTTGAAACACCAAAGCACACCATATACTCAAGTGTAGATACTTCCAAACACCTGGTAACCATGCCCATGGCCAAATCATCTCCTTATGCAGCCCTGCTGCATAAAGCAAGCTCAGATTCTCTGACCCTGAGTAAGCTCTCACTAGGAAACTTCTGTGGGCTCCCACAGGTCCCCCTTCTTAATAATGTAAAGGGCCCTTCAGACTCCTGGACTGTGACTGTCTTAGGTCTCCTTCTTCACTACACAGCCCTACCCATCTTTGAGATACACTTTCCACCAAGTGTACTCTGCCTTAGGTTGATAGCTAGCAAGAAGGATTTACCAGTCTCTGACTACCAGCCTCTGGCAGAGGAGGATGCAGAGCTTAACTCTATGCAGCTCTAAGAGCTTGCAAATAGCTAGAATAATTATAGCAATACTCCTGCTCCTTACAGCTGCTATGCCTCCTAGTAAAGAAGTGGAGGATGATAAAGATGGAATGGCCTTTTTTTTTTTTTTTTTTTTGGTTTTTCGAGACAGGGTTTCTCTGTGTAGCTTTGAGCCTTTCCTGGAACTCACTTGGTAGCCCAGGCTGGCCTCGAACTCACAGAGATCCACCTGGCTCTGCCTCCCGAGTGCTGGGATTAAAGGCGTGCGCCACCACCGCCCGGCTCAGGAATGGCCTTTTTGAATGGGTCTAAGATGTCTATAGCAGTCTTAGCTGCACTAAGCCACTTTTAAAATAATAAATTCCTGATGCAAATGCATCAAATAAATCAGTGAACTTCTGATGCAATCATATCAAATCTAAAGACTCCTTAGCATCACCACTAACATTAAGAGGTTAACATCCTAATTCTAGCATGAATTTTACTATACACAATTACAATTCTTATAAACTTGCATCCAAAATAGAGCTATTTATAATTTACAAAATTTAGCACCCAAAAGCAATTTCTTAATAGAACTATTTACACTTTTTGCCGAAACATAGGGTACACTAGCACAAATTAACATCAATCCACTCAAGGGTAAAAGAAATTAAAAAAAAATTAAAGAAACTGAGGAATGTTACCTGTCTTGAACCTAGGTAGAAAAAAGCACATCTTTCTATTTCTACAACAAAACAATTCCATAAACAGCTCTATTCCAAACAGTTCATGAGTCACCACAGTAAATAAAACATGTATGTGTACACAAACCAATTCCATTACAATTGAACCACACCTGCCCATCCCATTTCTTAAGTCTGAAAAGATCAAAAAGTCAATTGTGATACCAGTCTTAACATTCCACTGACAACTTTCTGATACTAGTCTTAAAGTTCAAAATAGGAAGAAATCCACAACCAAAAACTTTTTGCAGTTCCCTTGAGTGCCACCCAGTTCAAAAAAGCACCTCTCTGAAGCCCCCCTCTCAGCTACAGAGGCAGATTATGTTAACTTTCCCCTAGGCAGTCTGCTCTAGGGCAAAAGATGCTAGGTGGCTGGGGAAGACCTCTTTGTAGAGATAGCATGAACTGCCAGTAAATAAACTGCACAGATTTTGCTACTGGCTCCATTCAGCTTCCACAGTCCTGATCTACCTGTGCCTCCCATAACCATCTGCCCAGGACCCCTGTGGCCTGAGACTCTGAGGGTTCCTGCCTGCGTGGAGTTGAACAATTGAATGCTACCCTGATGCTATGGCCTATGGCTTTCAAGCAGCAACCCATCTCCAGGAGGAAACCCAGCCTAAGCCAGTCATAGCCACTGCACCCCAGCTCCTTTACCTGCTTTGCTGAGGGTGCTTCATGCTCTGCCCTAATTGCATGGCTGAATGCTGCCCCCAGGGCAGCTCCATGGCTCAGCCACATCCTGCTACTGGACACTCGGGCTGCTCTTGGTTTCCAGCATATCTCTGCTATTCAGCCCGTAGCACAGCTATGCCTTACTCAGCAGTTCCCATGCCTGCCTTTCCACGCAGGGGCATTTCTCAGCTGCTCATCGGATTGCTGCCTCTGCTCCAGTTGCCAACACCACTTATCCGATTGGGGCAGCAGCCTTGTGTCTGCAGGGCTTCTGCTGCTCACCACTGCTGCTTCTCCCAAGGCATCTCTGCTGGGTTCTGGCCACCAGGGACTCCAGCTGCTGAGGTCCAAAGTCTCAGCTGCTCTCCAAGCTGCTACTGCTGCCTGCCATTCACTGATCTCAAAACATGTTGTCTTGGCTTGTCAAGGTTGAACACAGCTGTGGTGACATATTGTGTACCCCAATAATGCTTATCTGGGGATCAGAGGACAGAGCCAGCCACTAAATTTGACATAGAGGTCAGGCAGTGGTGGCACACACCTTTAATCTTATCTCTGGAGGCAGAGATACATGTGGATCTGGGTGAGTTCAAGGCCACATTATGCTGCATGAAACAGGTCAGGCAGTAGTGGCATACACCTTTAATCCCAGTACTGGGAAACAAGCATGCGTTTAATTCCAGGAAGTGATGTCTGGGCAGAGAAAGGTATATAAAGCATGAAGGAACAGGAGCTCACTCTCTTTAAGCTTAGGATTCTGTAGAGGTAAGCTAGTGGCTGGGTGTTTTGCTTTTCTGATCATTCAGCTTTCACCCCAATATCTAGCTATGGGGTTTTTTTTATTATAAGCCCTTTTAAGATTGATGTTTCATGCAGTCCCAAGTCATGTCTCTCCAGGGCTCTGACAAACACCCTGGATGACTGTGATTTTTTTTTTTTTTTTTTTTTTTTTTTTTTTTTGCTGCAGCCCTACCATGGCAGAAAGTATGCAGAACCCCTTGGTGCACACTGGCTCTAGGTGTCTGCTGCCTCTGGAATGATGCCCCCCGAGAGTCTCAGCTGATGATGCCTGGCTGAAGCAGCCGCGCATGCTCTGCTGCTGCTGCTTTCTGAAGCTGGCAGTCTCTGAAGCAGCTTTTTGCTCTCAGACTGGCAGGTTCACAGTGTCTGCTCATCTTTTCATTCCTGGATACTGCTTTCGGTGTCCCAGGTCCTGTCCATGCTTGGTGGAAAAACTACTCTACCCTAAGTTTCTATTATACCTAAAGCCTTCACAATATCCCTTCACCAAAATCCTATTCTATCCTAATATGCCTAAGCCTACATTTCTTAAACTAAATTTCACAAAACCTCTATGACTAACTTTAATAGAGAGAAAAAGAGACAGAGACAGAAACAGAAACAGTAAGATACTTGTTGCAGCCTAACTTGAACTACTTGCTGCAGCTTAACTTTAACTATTCTACTTTATATTTACAATTTTACTCCTGAAGAATCAAATATCACAGCCTTTAATTCATTACTGGTCATGCCCCTTAACCCATGGTGTCCCCTCTCTTTTATTCTCTGTACCTAAGTTCCACATTCAGAGCTCCATCTGTGGGAGACCTGATCTGAACTCCTCCTACCTTTCAAAGGGTTCTTAGGTGGAGGAGAGAGGGATAAGAAAATATCAGATAGAGAGACCTAGATAATGAGAAGAAAGACAGAAACAGGATAGCTTCAGGAGGGCCTGGGTCAATACCCAACAGCCTCTTCATTTATTAAAAAGGGCTTCTTATAATATGCCAAGGAGAAGAGCAAAAGACCTCCCCCTTACGAGATCAAAGCACACTGTACAGCCAAGTGTAGACCCTTCCAAACACCTGGCAAACATGCCCATGGCGAAATCATCTCCTTGTACAGTCCTGCTGGATAAAGCAAGCTCAGATTCTCTGACCCTGAGTAAGTTCTTACTAGGAAGCCTCTGTGGGTTCCAATATTGCGTCTAATGGAGCAGGCTTTAAATCCAAAAATAAAATCCTGTTACTCCCATGGCATTCATGTTGCTGTTGACTAGTGGACTTATTTTGTTGCAGAGGCTGTTATTGGAGTTTGAATAATCACCAGTCATATCCAGTCTGGTAGAATGTGTGGCACTTTCTATCACTGGAAAAGATAGGCAGTAGGGATGAATCTTGAAGTTGAGTACCATCTTGATTTTTTTTTTTTTTTGGTCCTATCACTCAAGTGTGTGGTGTCTTTATTAATAGACTCTTACCCTCAAACTCTGGAGGAGAATAGATAAATAGTAGCAATGTTTGGAGTATCTCTAACACTCCACAGACCATGAAAAGGTAACTCACACCTGTTTTTTGTTTGTTTGTTTTGTTTTTCAATATTTTAGAGCCTATGACGTCTGAGAAAGAAGTCTTGGCCCTTTACCAATTATGGAGTGTGAAAGGACAACCAAATCACATCTCCTGATTGATCCCTAAGAACTGAAACTGTAAACCAAGGCAAGTGAGCACAGGAGTGCAAACTGTATCAGCTGCCTCATTTTTATTGCTAAAGTTCCTTTGATAAAAGAGTTACAAGTTTACATTTCAGAAGAGAAGCCCACTTCACAGGCATGCATGGACAAGGTTACAGAAAGCACAACAATTTGTCTTCAAAAGCATCCCAGGCGTGGAATTATCATTTGTCCTAATTATTCTCTTGTGGTTGAGGAAGTTTTCAGGCATTCATTTTTTTTCTGTTTTTTCCAGCACTAGTTGCCATTCCAAATTCCCTTTTTGAGAAATATCAACATTAGATGTACCTATGCACATGTCACCAAATTCATTATATCCTCATACAACCTTAATTTAAACTACAACAATAAGGTAACTCAATTTCAACTCCATATATGCATGTGTGAATGTATATATGTATTCATATATACACTTATGTATATATGAATGTATATATGTGTGCATATGTGCATTTAGAAGATTCCGTAGTAAGTTATCATGTGACCATTTTTCAGTCTTCACTGTGCCTGTCAATATACCCTCCTCTGCCTGACCTTCCCATCACCATGAATTTAACTCTTTTTCTTCCATTATTCCATTTCTTCCCTCCTGTTACACATTTTCTATCCATCTTCCCTTGAAATACCCCACTGCCGTGGTTATTTATTTGTCTCCTGAGTTTTCTCGGTACTTCAATTTAGGCACATGTATCTAAAGACTCCAGGCTGCCACCCACATATGAGAAAGAACATGTATGTCTTAGTTAGTTTTCAATTGATGTTGCAAATAGTATGACCAAGACAAGTTACAGAAAGAAAGATTTATTTGACTCGTGATTACAGAGGGACAAAAAGTTCATGATGGCTAAATAGACGTGTTCTATTTTCGCCAGCTATTCCTAGCAAGCAGCAGGTAGCTAAAGCAGCAGCTGAAAACTCACATCTCATTCTACAATTTAGAAGCAGAGTGTGCTGACTCAAAGATGGAGGGAGTTCTTTGAAACTCCAAAGCCTGACCTCAGAAGTGTGCTTCCTCCATCAGCACCATACCTCCCAGTCCTCCCCAAACAGCTGGGGACCAATTATTCAAATGCCGTAGACTTACGGTGGACATCTTACTCAAACCCCTGCATTTCACTCCCTGGTCCCCATAGTCTTATGGTCATATCACAATGAAAAAGAAAATCAGCCTAACTTTTAAAATCCCCTATTCTTTCAGTCTCAATAATATTTAAAAGTCCAAAGTTGAAAATCTTTTCTGAGACTTAAGGGAATCTCTTAATTGAAATTGCCTGTAAAATGAAAAGGCAACTTACATACTTCCAATAGAAAAAGGCATACAATATACATTACTATTCAAAGGGCAGTAGTTAGGATATAGTGAGGAAATACTGTAACAAATTAAGAACAAATCCAGAAGGAAAAACTACAAACACTGTAGCCCAAAGACCAATGTCAAAGGACTTACATAACTCTACCCTTTCACCATTATCCCCTGAAGATATAGCTTTCTCTCAGGCTGTTCCACTCACAGTGCACAGCTATCTTGGGCAGATTTCCCTCGGTTCTAGCACCTCTAATTTCTTGCTGTCTCTAGTGTAAATGAGAATTCACAGTCACAGTTTCACACAATGATCTCTCAGGACCTCCATGTACAGACTTCTCTGCCAAGTCCCTGGCCTCAGCAGGTTTTCATATTCATGGAGTAAGAGTCTTCAATTCCTTTTCTTGCTTATCCTCCATCCTTCTAAATCCAGAGCACCATGTGGACAATGCTATTAGGATTAACCTCTTCTGGAATCACATTTCTAGCAGTTTTGATCTGTAGCTTTTTCTTTCTTTCTTTCTTTTTATTCTTCTTTCATATATTACATTCAAGTTTTCCCTCCCTTCTCTCCTCCCCATCACTTCCCCCTGCTTCCTCTTACCCCCAGAACCACTCCTCCTCCATTTCCCTTCTGAAAAGAGCAGGCCTCCTAGGGATAGCAACTAAACCTGGCATAAAAATTACAATAAATCTAGGTACATCTCCTATTATCAAGCCTTGGCAAGGCAACCCAATAGGAGGAAAAGGGTCCCAACAGCAGGAAAGTCAGAGACACCCCACTCCCGCTGTTACAAATCCCACAAGAATGCCAGGCTATACAACCATAACATATATGCAGAGGATCTAGGTCAGTCCTATACAGACTTCCTGACTGTTCTGTTTCTGTGAGCCACTTAGAGCCTTGGTTAATTTATTCTCTTGGCTGTCTTCTTGTGTTATCCTTGATCCCTCTAGTTCCTATAATCCCTCCTCCTTGAACCCCTCCTACTGTTTGGCTGTGGATCTCTGTTTCTGTCCCTATCAGTTGCCGGATGAAGTCTCTCTGATGATGATTATGCTAGGCTCCCAACTAGGAGTGTAGAAGAATAGGGTTAAAAGTCATTTCATTGACCCTTTTTTTTCAGTCATATTTGGGTCTGTTCTAGTATCTAGCCTATCTAGCATCTGGTGCCTGGCCCTCCAGGCACTGTCTGGTATGGGCCCCTCTCCTGTCACTGGTCTCAAGTTTGACCAGTCAGTGGTTGGCCACTCATAGAATTTCTCTGTCCCCTTTACTCCAGCACAGTTTTGCAGGCAAAACAAATTATAGATTGAAAGTTTTGTGACTGGGTTGGTGTTCCAATCTCTCCACTGGAAGCCTTGCATTGTTCAGGTTATATAGCCAATATTAATAGGAATCTGCTAGGTTCACTCTCATGGATTTCAGGGATTTTCCATTGTCTTTGCTAGGTTCACTCTCATAGATTTCAGGGATTTTTCCAATGTCTTTGCTAGGGTCACTCTAATGGATTTCAGGGAGTTTCCATTGCTCTGGGTTTTTACTTCATTCCTGAAATATGTCTCCCCAATTCCAGTCATCTCTTCCTCTACCACCACCACCACCTGATCCCTCCTGTTCCCATCTCTGCTTTCCCAAAGTCCACTTGAAAAATCTATTCTATTTCCCCTTCCCAGGGAGATCCATGTGCCCTCAATCCCTTAAGACCTCCTTGTTAGTCTGTCTGGATCTTTGGATTGTAGCATGATTATCCTGTACTTTACAGCTAATATCTACTTATGAGTGTGTGCATACCATGTTTGTCTTTCTGTGTATGGGTTAATTCACTCAGGATGATTTTTTTCTAGTTCCATCCACTTGCCTGCAAATTTCATAATGTCAATTTTTAACAGCAGAGTAATACTCCACTGTGTAAATGTACCACATTTTTTTTTATCTTGGTTCTGACATTAAATTTTCTGTTGTTCTTTTTCTCTCCAAACTGTAAATTTTGCTTTTATTTTTGGCATACTTACTCATTTTCATTGTAGTTCTGACTATAAGTAATTTCTAATAACCACATGGCAGAGTCAATATTAGGATGCCTTGGGAGACCAACACCTCATCACTTGGCCAATGTGCCTCCTGGAAGTATAGCTGGGTCATAAGATAAGTGTATTTATAGCTTTTTTGAGGAATCTTCACACTGAGTTCCCTGGTGGTTGTACCAGTTTGCACTCCAACTAACTATGAATAAATATTCTTCTTTCCCCTTACCCATATAAGTACTTGTTGTCAATTCCTCAATTCTATCTATCTATCTATCTATCTATCTATCTATCTATCTATCTATCTATCTATCTATCTATCTAGTCATTCTAATTAGAGACAGGTTTTCAAAGGAAGAAATGCAAAGTAGAAAATATTTTTTAAATGCTCACCATCCTTAGCCATCAAGGAAACAGTAAATAAAATCACTTTGGCTTTTTCTGTCCAGGCCAAGAACTGTTCCATATTGTCTTGTTCTTCATTCCTGTAAAAACTTAAAGGGAAGCTCATATGATGTCCTGAGGCTTTAATGTCCTGCAGATGACAGATGAGGATGTCCTCAAGTTCCTTGCCACAGGAAACCATTTAGATGCTACCAAGCTTGATTTCCAGATGGAACAGTTTATCTATAAAAGGAAACAGTTTATCTGCAAAAGTGATGGTTTCTATATGAGAAATCTGAAGAGGAAGAAACTGCTATTCACAGCTCAAGCCATGCTTGTCATTGAGAACACTGTGGATGTCAGTGTCATCATCCCCAGAAGTGGCCAGTGATCTGTATTGATGTTTGGTACTGCCCCTGGGGCCACTTTGAATACTGGCTGTCTCATTCCTGGTGCCTTCATTAAACCAACTCCAGCAGCCTTCAAGGAGCCACACTTTCTAATGGTGGCCAGTTCCAAAGCTGACCACCAGGCCCTAACATAGACATTTTATGTCAATCTGCCAACCGTTTCTTTGTGTAACAAATTCTCCTTTGTGCTATGTAGACATTGCCACCCCAATCAACAGCAAGGTAGCTCATCCAGTAGGTCTGTTGTGGGAGATACTGTTCCAGTACTTTTTCCAAATGTGTGGCATCATCTTCAGTGGCCAACCATGGGAGGCTATGTGTGATCTCTACTTCTACAGAGACCTGGAGGAGATGGAGAAGGAAGGGCAGGCTGCTACTGATAAGGGAAAGACCATGTCAGAATTTCAGGTAAATGGGCATCACTAGCTCCTGTATTCACTGTTTTTCAGTTCCCTAGTGAAGAACTAAGGAACTCCAGGTTTCAAGCTAGCTCCTGGGGATGGGTCTGAAATTCCCACTGCATAGGCCACCAAATTGTTTGTATCTACTGCTGTGTGGTCAAGAGCTGTTCTACATGCATGTAGGAAATGGAAAGAAGGTAGAAGTCAAAGTTTCTAAAAACTAAAAAACAAAAATAAAAAAATTGTGTGTTTTTTAAGAATAGCTTGCAGTTACATTTTTCTTGTTTACAGAGTATGATTTTACATTTTGCACATCAAATTACACATGAAAAATATGAAGATTTGAAACCTTAGATTAAATAGTGCTATTACTGTGGTTGATTTTACATTTCATGGGCATCCACTAGGACTGAATATTTCTGGGGTGTGGCTATCTCTTCAAGAGAAATTGCTAAGATCTACCCTCCATTAATTTCAGTAATAAATAGTTATATTGAAATGAAAGCTTATAAAACGTAACATTCACTGATCTCCATTCATTGGGTAATATGCTAATTGCATTTTGTCCATTTCCTTGTTTTCTCCATCAAACACAAACTCCAAAGTGTAACACCCCTGTAATGTAGACTTCATGATTTAGTCTTAAATGTCTTCTGAAGTCTCTTACACTAAGTGCTTTGTTATAAACCTGTGGGACTATCAGGAGTTGGTTGAATCTTTGAGTTGGGGCCTAGTGGCTGAAAGTTAGCAACTGTGTGCACCTTTATATTTCTTTCTGTATATTTATTGCCAAAGAAGTTCTACCAGTTACTTCCTGCAATGATGTTTGAATTCACTGATTGGCCAAACTAATTGGAGCTAAATGATTAATAACAGATAAACCTGGAAACATGATCCAAAAGCTAACTAGCTCCCTTTAATCTGTGTGTTAGCTAATTCCCCACTATTGTGATAAGACACTATGACCAAGAAAACTTAAAGAAGGAAGGATTTATTTTGGGCTTAAGGTTCTGGAGGATTGGTGTCCTATTGGAGATGTCTTTCTGTATGCTGTGAATGTGTTGCTCTGATTGACTGATAAATAAAATGCTGATTGGCCAGTAGCCAGGCAGGAAGTATAGTATAGATGGGATAAGCAGAGAAGAGAATTCTGGGAAATGGAAGGCTGAGTCAAGAGTTCCCAGCCAGACACAGAGGAAGCAAGATGTGAAGACACAACTGAGAAAAGGTACCAAGCCATGTGGCTAAACATAAATAAGAATTATTGGTTAATTTAAGTATAAGAGCTAGTCAATAGTTAGCCTGAGCTAATGGCCAAGCAGCTTTAATTAATATAAGCCTCAGTGTATTTACTTGGGTCCAAGTGGCTGCAGGACTGGTGGGTGAGAGAGATTTGTCCTGTTCATGGGCCAGGTGGGACACAGGAAAACTTTAGTTACAGTGTCCTTAATGGTATAGACATCAAATGGCATACCTGGAGGTCAGAGGCCATGCTGAGAGCTGAACACTCATGTTTCCACCACAAACAAGAAACAGAGATTATATAGGAAATGATGAGAGTCATTTAAAACCTCAAAACCTCTCCCATTGACATATTTTCTCCAGTAAGGATGCAATTCCAAATCATCCCCAGAGAGTCACCATCCTAGTATTCAAGTACTTGAGACAAGGATATATCTAATTCAAAGGACCACAAGTTGTTTATCTACTAATAGTGAATTTTGTCATAGTTACTGAAAGGTGGCAAAACAGATGAACTAATTAAACATGAGGATACATGAAGCAGTGAATGTATCTGTGTTTTCTGGTTTGGTTGCTAAGCTAGATATCCAAGATAGATGTAAAAAGCCAACTTAGGACCATTGACTGTTGAGCCAAATCAGTTAATGTGGTTATTGTGTTCATTTACTACATCATGTGATTCCTTACCAAATGTTGAACTCTGTTTATGTATTCAAAGAATGTTTTACTGGGGCTAATACTTCAGAAACATCTCTTTCTCAGTCAGAAGAGAATATTAATGCCTAAGTTAGAATTAGGCTCTCTGAGTCACTTTAAATATCTGCAGTAGCAATATTAATTCATGAAAATATCCACCCCTTCTTTTTCTAATATTCATCTTATAAATAACGTTTTCCTCATTCTTCATATGTGCTTTTCTTTGTCTGGATTTCCCCTGCTTGAAATGGTTAAAATGTTAATGGAATTCTTATAGATATGCCACATCATTTCAAGTTATAATTAAGCATTTGAATCTTACTCTATTATTTCTCTCATTTCCTGGCCACCTAAAAATATGATTTTGTATAGTGTAATATTAAGCAGCTTATCTGCAAATACAGTGCCCATGTCAAGACCAATAACACAGCTTGTCAGATCTCTGGAACCCCTTTCATTTAATATGAAATCAGAGAGAGAGAGAGAGAGAGAGGGGTAGGGATAGGTATGCCAGTGTGTGTTTAATCCTTTCAGAACTGAAATTCAGCATGTCTTTCTACCACATCCAAAGAATAAGTCAGAATCTTGGAGACTATGAGGTTGATAAGCGATAAACAACAGAATTAACAAACTTCCAATGTAGAAGGCTAATAATGATTTGTAGTAACTTAAAAATAGAATAAAAAGGAAAGAAAAGGAAAAGCTTTAAAAATTGCTTAATATTCAAGCTGCTTATCCTTGAGCTAATTTTGAAAGAGCTATAAAAATAATAATTCAGATCAATCTCTTTAATAACAGATATTATTGCTTTAAGAATAATGACTAATGAGGCAACAGCTGACAAATAGGTTGATCAATAATCTCATAATTAATGAAGATGGAAAAAATCTTCAGACTAGCTTAATTCTTATGTGCAGAATATATTTAAGCTTATTGTAATTTTTAAACTTAATTAAATACTCGATCATTGCATTGTTTTAAATGTCTTCATTTTCTGATTCCTAATGATACTGTGCTGTTCTCATACATCAGTGCCTAGCCCAATTGTCATCAGAGAGGCTTTCCCCAGAAGATGATGGACACAGACACAGAAATCCACAGCCAACCAAGCCTTAGGCAGAGAAAGTGCCCAAATTAGAGATCTCCACTGGGTCCTTCCCCTTGGAGCTCCAGCACCCCTGAGGAAGAAAGGGAGGAAGAGTTGTAGGAGCCAGAGGTTTCTTAGGATGCCAGGTGAATACAGCCCACAGAATCAACTAAGCAGGGTTCATAAGGACTCACAGAGACTGAAGCAGAAATCACAGGGCCTGCAAAAGTCTGTGCTAGGCTGTCTGCATGTATGTTATGTTTGTTAGCTTGGTGTTCCTGTGTGAGTCCTAATAATGGTAGTGGGGGTGTCTCTGACTCTTTCACCTGTCCTTGGGACTCTTTTCCTCCCACTGTGTTGCCTTGCCCAGCCTTGATATGAAGGTTTGCACCTACTCTTAATGTATCCTGTTATGCTGTGTTTTGTTGATAACCCTAGTCAGCCTGCTCTTTATTTGAAGGGAAATGGAGGAAGAATGGATCTGGAGGAGAGGGCAAGTTGGAATGGGGCTGGGAGGAGTGGAGGGAGGGGCAACTGCAGTCAGAATGTATTATATGAGAGAAGAACAAATTTAAAAATATAAAATAACTATCTTCATTTCAAAATCCACAAAATACAATTTAAAAAAATTCTCTGATATTTAGTCTTAATGTATTTAATCGACTTAATTCTAAAAGCAAATTGGAATTTGAATGCATATAGCAGAGACAGGTAATTATTTTCTAGTTTACCATGGAAAGGAAGATGATTTCCTGTTCTAGTATCTTTTTCCTTTTTCCCTTTCAGAGGATTTGACTACAGATTTCTCAAAGGTGACTCCAGACTCTGTTGAAATGTATCCTAGTATCTTTCCTTCATACTGTGAGGCTTTCAGAGACACTCTGTTAACTTTTTAGGCTATATAATGAGCACGTGTAATTCTCACATCCCCTAGGTCACAAAACACTTTGAGAGGAGGCATGCTGCCCACATGTCTTTTGTCTTTAAATTTTTTATTTACAGGCTTCCACTTTAAAACACAAGACTCTTGAGTTACATATTAAGCATGTGTCTTTAAACAAAGTAATCACATGAAAAATACACAGTCAATGTTTTTTATGTGAAATAAGCCTCGTAGGCTTATTTTGAATGCTTGGTCCCCAGAGAACTGTGTAGTTTAGGGTGAAGATGGGACCCTTGGGTTTGTGGCCTCTCTATCAGAGTGGGTGGGTGGGTCTTGACTGTAAGATCAGTTTCTAATTATAGTCAATCTTGCTGCTTCCTAGTCTGTCAAGATAAAGCAAGTCACATTACAGGCACTTGTCACCAAAAGCAGTTGTTTCTACCTTGACTCCTTCCTAGGCATGATGGCATAGATCTTCTCAAACCCTGAGTTAGAATAATTTCTTCATTCCTTACATGGCTTTTGTCACCTTTTTTGTCCAGTGACTAGAAAAATAATTAATAGATTTTGAAATATATTAAGTCTATAAAAATTATTGTTAAAATATGAAAAATGAATCATTTAAAATATCATATATCCTTCATAATAGTATAGTATCAGAAGAGATGAAATTTTTCACACATTTTTCAGCACACTGGATGGCTGTATAATTTTTGACATACGTTTGTCAGAAAATAATTGGGATAGTAGATACTTTCATCTTTAGAACTGAAGAAATTGTGAGAACTCCTTTTTCTCCTTTGTCTTCTGTCAGAAATTGGTCTATGTTAAAAGAGGGCAAGAGAGTGAGCATAATTCCAAGGTGTGTCATCTTCTTGAGGCCTTCCAGGTAGATGATGTGCTGCATATTGAAATATAGAGAGGGTTCTTCCCCAGGGAACATGACATTTAATCCCCTGCTGGCATTATGAGCAAACCCTGTCATTGCAGCAGTCACAGGAACACAAATCTATTTCTTCTCAGAAGATTCTCGCTAATATATATGAAATGCATTGGCACTCTCTCTTTGAGATATACTCTCTCTCTAAAATACTCAGAAGGTGGCCCAGTGGGTGATCTTTTCAGAATCACACCGACTGTTAAGAAAACAATCAGAACACTCCCTTGGGGGCTCTGCCCCTTAGGAATCCTTTCATGTGAACATACAGCATCTCAGCTGTGCCACTTTCTGGTCCTAATGAAATATTAGTGAATTTATCAAGAAATTATTTTAATTTTTCTGAGAGATCCATTAATATTCTAGGAGTTACTTAGCTATAAACAATGTATATAAAAATGTCTTCTCCTCAAAGTGATTTCAAATCTATATTTATTGGAAAATTGGTAATGAATACATGTAGTAAATATAACTTAATAATGTATATGCATAATTATTTACTCATAATATTTTATGAAGTATAATGACCATATTTTACAGTTGGGGACCCAACAAATATTGCATTCAAAGTGCTGTTTATTTCAGTTGTCACTTGATGTGCATATATGTGTGTGTACATATGCAGATATGCGTAGATTCAAATAAACATATTTTATATAAGGTAAACCAAATTTGATTTCATTGCTATGCATTTAATAAATTACTATGCATGGTAAAAGAATTTCCATAACTTGTCATATGAGGGTGATTGATAATACAGAGTCTAATTTTTCACTGAAGCTTTAAAATATCTAAGTGGACTTGAAACATCAGGTACACATCTTGAGACTAATATTTACTTTCTTAATGGGATGTGGTGAAGAAGAAAAAAAGTTTGGTGGAATGGGAACTGATTTAAAAAAAGGCATCCGTGTAAAGGATGCACATTCTTAGAGGAACAAGAAATGATAGGTTTGCCCACTAAAGACACAGGTAAGCTGAAATGTCTTCTGCAGGCTCTGTGTTAAATAATAACCATTGTGTGGTGGATAGTGCCCTGGTACCAGGTCTCCTTATTGAAGGACCTGTGCCTGTTTTGAGTGAGCTCTTCCAGACAATCTCTTTCTGCTATAAGAGACCTTGAGGGATGTTTCTATTGCAGAGAGCCATCTTGTTCGAGGTCACATTAGCACTGAAAGATCAGTAAGGGAAAATAATAGCAGTACATCTTGGCCCAATTTGGGACTACTTTTAAGAGACAATTCTAAGCTCTGATGCTTTCAGTGTTTTAGTTATAACATTTTTTATATGTGTATTATACTCTGACTCTTCTACTGTCCCCCACCTGCAAAATTGCTCTCTCTTTCTTATGCTAGCCAAACCTAATCCTTAGTATAAACAAGTTGCATACTATACTCTGAAAGCTACTTCATCTGGGAATCCAGCTTTCAGATCCATAGGATTGGTGGAGACTAGCTGTCTTTGAGGAAATCATTGAGTACATTTTCATTACTTATCCTCATGATTGGGACACTTATTTAAAAATGATGAATATTGTTGATAAAAGAGAATAGAATGGATTGTTGAGACGGAAAGATGTTCATTCTTTTAAAGTCTATTAAACTCTGGGAAAGAATGTAACTTGACCATTACAGCATTCTTTTCCCTGATAATTGTTCTCAAAATAGATTTCCCTCTTTTGAAAATTAGTGAGTCAAACTAAACTGCCTTTATTTAAAAATCACAGAGTAGTTCAGACTGTGCTGTGGCTGCCAGATCTTGGGAAAGTAATCACTTACTTCTTGTCTATTTGTGACATACTACAGCAAAAGTATGGTGTTTTAGAAAATAATTCCTATGTCTAAATATACCTTTTCCCTATTCTCCTTCTTTGGGGTGGTTAGAGATGTTGAAAGAAAACAAAACAACCCCAAGTACCAAAATAATCGTCCTCAAAGTAAGAAACATGTGCTAAAAGACAGACATTTCTATCCATTAGCTCCTCTACTGAGTTTCTGTTAATCAGTTTTAATAGCATTTTATTTTTATTTTATGTTTATGCTTGTATTCAGTTTTGAGTGTATGTGCATCAGTGTGTGCAAGTGTCCCAAGATGCTAGAGGAGTGTGTCTGATACCCTGAAGCTGGAATTACACGTGGTTGTGTGTTGTCCCATATTGGTGCTGGAAACCTAATTTAGGACCTCTGCAAGAGAAAAAAAGAGAACAGACTTAGCCACCGAGTCATTTCTCAAGCACCATCTTCTGATATTATTTATTGTCACATGACTTATGCAAGTAACTAGTACTCCCATAGACCAGGGGTAGAGAACCATATTTCCAATCATTTCAAATATTATTTATTAGTATCCCATACATTATTCAATGCAAATCAAACATTTTTATCCATAGCTACATCTCTCCAAATCCTTTTATTTATTTTTATTAGTAAAACTGTAAGCCCAATTATTACTTCCCATATGCAAATGGACAGGTTGTTATCCACTATGACAGGGCACCCTGTCAGCATCCACAAGCTTAAAGAAGAATGACTTCCTTTCTCTTAGCAGCCATCAGATGTCAATAGCTTCTTTGATAGAGGTAGAGCCTCAGGGCTGATGCTTCAGCCATGCTTTAATTTCAACTGGCTTGATCTTGTGCAGATAACCACAGATGCTGCAAACTCATCCGACACAGCCATGCCATGTCCAAATACCAGTATTTCATTGCTCTCCTCTTTATCTGCTGGCTTTGGTTCTTTTCACTCACTCTTCCTCAAGTTTAAGTTTTGATCTACTGCTAGAGAGGTTGCTTATTTGAATGCTTTCTGAATCTGTACTTGTATTTACTTTCCTATTTACTTTTTTCAATAATAATAATCTCAGATTGTATCACTGGAATATTAGAACTGGCTTTTGTATATTTGCAAAAGACAACTATTCTACAATTATCAATGGCATGTCTCATCTATCAAACATGACCATTGCAGAAAATGAATTCCATAAAACTTAATTTGTTACTTAATACACTAAAAGTATTTTACATTGCTTCTCATGATATTGTAGATATTAAATAATGCATACAATTAACTTGTATTGATAGAAAGGTAAAAGTACAAAATTAATTTCACCCTAATTATTTTATGGTATCATAATTATAGCTATATTATTGATATTGTTTATGGCTATTGAATATTTTCAATGGAATTTGGGGTAGTAATCTATTCTTAAGTGCAACTTACTTTTTTTTAAATACAGGCATTCATTTATTTTACATAATAGCTGCAGTTCCCCCTCCCTTCTCTCTTCCTAGTCTCTCTCCCCAACACTCCCTCTGTTCCCAGCCCCCACGCCACTCCTTCTCCATTTCTGTTCAGGAAAGGGTAGGTCTCCCATGAGTATCAATAAAACATGGCATATCAAGTTGCAGTAGGACTAAGCACCCACCCATATATTAAGGCTGGGCAAGGTGACCCAGTATGAGGAGTAGGGTCATGAAAGCCAGTAAAAGAGTCAGAGTCTGTTCCCACTGTTAGGAGTCCCACAAGAGGACCAAGGTACACAACTGTAACATTTGTGCAGAAGACCTAGGTTAGTCCCCTGCAGGCTCCCTGTTTGTCAGTTCAACTTATGTGAGCCCCTTTGATCTCAGGCTAGTTGATTCTGTGAGTTTTCTGGTGGTGTCCTTGACCCCTCTGGCTCTTGCAATCCTTTCTGACCCTCTTCTGTGGGATTCCTCAAATAAGCCTAATGTCTGATTGTAGGTCTGCATCTCTTTCCACTAGTCACTGGACGAAGCCTATCTGATGACAATTGGGTTAGGCACCAACCTGGTCACAGAATATGACCAGTTCAGGCTACATATCTGTTATTGAGAGGAATCTTAGCTGGGGTCGTCCTTGTTAATTCCTGGGAGATTCCATTGGCCCAGGTTTTTACCTGACCCCAAAATGCCCACCTTTCCAGGTGCTTTCAGTACCCTCCAACTCTATCCCCTCCCTAACCTAATCCCTCATGTTCCTATCCCCACCTGCTCTCAGTCCACTCACAAGAAATCACTTCTATTTCCTCTTCCCAGGGAGATCCAGGCATCCCCGCATGAGCCCTCCTTGCTACCTAGTCTCTCTGGGTCTGTGGATTGTAGCATAGTTATCCTCCCCCCCCCCCCCGAGTCTTTTTATTTATTTATTTATTTTTTTAATTTTATTTTATTTTATTTTATAATACAATTCAGTTCTACATATCAGCCACAGATTCCCTTGTTCTCCCCCCTCCCGCCCCCCTCCCCTTCTCCCCAGCCCACCTCCCATTCCCACCTCCTCCAAGGCAAAGCCTCCCACGAGGACTGAGATCAACCTGGTAGACTCAGTCCAGGCAGGTCCAGTCCCCTCCTTCCAGGCCGAGCCAAGCCACCCTGTATAAGCCCCAGGTTTCAAACAGCCAACTCATGCAATGAGCACAGGACCCAGTCCCACTGCCTGGATGCCTCCCAAACAAATCAAGCCAATCGACTATCTCATCCATTCAGAGGGCCTGATCCAGTTGGGGGCCCCGATCCAGTTGGGGACCCCTCAGCCATTGGTTCATAGTTCATGTGTTTCCATTTGTTTGGCTATTTGTCCCTGTGCTTTATCCAACCTTGATCTCAACAATTCTCGCTCATTTAAACCCTCCTCTTTCTCGTTAATTGGACTCCTGGAGCTCCACCCAGGGCCTAGCCGTGGATCTCTGCATCCAGTTCCCTCAGGCATTGGATGGGGTTTCTAGCACGACAATTAGGGTGTTTGGTCATCCCATCACCAGAGTAGGTCAGTTTGGGTTATCTCTAGACCATTGCCATCAGTCTATTGTGGGGGTATCTTTGTGGATTTCTGTGGGCCTCTCTAGCACTTTGCTTCTTCCTATTCTCATGTGGTCTTCATTTACCATGGTCTCCTATTCCTTGTTCTCCCTCTCTGTTCTTGATCCAGCTGGGATCTCCCACTCCCCTTACTTCCTAAATATAGCACCAGTAGCACAGACACTGAGAGAAACAATCAATCAATGGGACGTCTTGAAACTGAGAAGCTTTTGTAGAGCAAAGGATATGGTCAACAAGGCAAAGCGACAGCCTACAGAATGGGAAAAGGTCTTCACCAACCCACATCTGACAGAGGACTGATATCCAGAATATATAAGGAACTCAAGAAATTAGACATCAAAATGCCCAACAATTAAGAAATGGGCTATAGAAGTAAACAGAGAATTCTCAACAGAGGAAACTCAAATGGCTGAAAGACATTTAAGGAATTGCTCATCATCCCTAATTATCAGGGAAATGCAAATCAAAACAACTCTGAGATACCACGTTACGCCTGTCAGAATGGCTAAGATCAAAAACACTGAAGACACCTTATGCTGGAGAGGATGTGGAGCAAGGGGAACTGTCCTCCACTGGTGGTGGGAATGCAAGCTTGTACAACCATTTTGGAAATCAATATGGCGCTTTCTTAGAAAACTGGGAATCAATCTCCCCCAAGATCCAGCTACACCACTCTTGGGCATATACCCAAGGAATGCTCAATCATACCACAAGAGCACTTGCTCAGCTATGTTCATATCAGCATTGTTTGTAATAGCCAAAATCTTTGTTTGATTATGGTTACACCAAGATATTTTGTATTATTTGAGGCTGTTTGTAATGGGTGTTGATTCTCTGATTTCTTTGTCAACCCATTTATCATTTATATATAGGAGGGTACTGATTTTTTTAAAATTAATCTTGTATACAGCCACTGGACTAATGGTGTTTATCTGCTGCCAGAGTTCCCTGGTAAAGTTTTGGGGTCTCTTATATATACTCTCATATCTGGGAATAATTATATTTTGAGTTATTCCTTCTAATTTGTATTTCTTTGATTTCATTTAGTTGTCTTATTGCTCCAGCTAGAACTTCAAGTACTATGTTGCATAGGTATGGAGACAGTGGATAGCCTTATCTTGTTCCTGATTTTAGTATAATTGCTTTGAGTTTCCTTTCATTTAATTTGATGTTGGCAATGGGATTGCTGTATATTGCTTTCATTATATTTAGGTATATTGCTTATATCCCTGATCTGTCCAAGACTTTTATCATGAAGGGGTGTTGGATTTTGTCAAAGGCTTTTTCTGCATCAAACGAGATGATAATATATTTTTTTTTCCTTTCAGTTTTCTATATGGTGGATTACATTGACAGTTTTTCATACGTTGAACTGCATCTCTGGGACAAAGCATACTTGGTCATGGTGGATGATATTTGTGATGTGTTCTTGGATTTGGTTTACCAGTATTTTATTGAGTATTTTTGCATAAATGTTCATGAACTTAATTGGTCTGCAATTCTCTTTTTTTGTTGAGTGTATTTGTATTTGCTCTAAATTTATTTGTTTCTTTTTTCTTAGCTTTCTTTTGAGGACTTATTGATGTCTTCCAATTTTTTTTGTTTGGGTTTTCCTCAATTTCTTTAAGGTTTTTTTTTTCATATCCTCTTTAAGGATGTCTATTATCTTCTTAAAGTCATTTTTAAGGTCATTTTCTTGTACTTTAGCTGTGTTGAATTGTTCAAGTATTGCTGTTGTAGGATAACTGAATTTTGGTGATGATGCCATATTGCCTTTTCTGTTATTGTTTCTTATGCTGGTGTTTAGTCATTTGGATTTAGAATTATTAGAGGTCTAGATGTTGATTCATGCATTTGTCTTTGTTGGATGGATGTTTTACTCCTCAGTTTCTCTTTCCTCTCTGGTCTTCTGGCCTAAATGACCAAGAGTTCTGGTGACCAGCATATCTTCAGGCCCAGTACAGTGTCCCTTCTGGGGATTTTGGGGGCTAGAGGTCCCTAGATCCAGTCTGGCCTCTGGTAAAGCCAAAGTCTTCTTTCAGAATTGTAGACCAGGATATGGAGTCCTGGTGTGTGTGTGTGTGTGTGTGTGTGTGTGTGTGTGTGTGTGTGTGTGTGTGTGTGTTCTGTCTGGGGAATTTGGGCGAGCTTAAAGGGGTGTTGTGGGCAGTGGGTAGTGTCTTACTGTAAGGCCTCCTGTAAGGCTTCCTGGGCTGTGGACCCTAGTATAGAATTCAGGGAAGGGGGTACAGTCTGGGGTTGCTGGGCAGACATTAAGAAGTGCTAGCTGGCTGTGTGTGGGCAGTGTCATACCTGGAATTCCTTTTTTGTGCCTGGCCTCTGGTGAAGCCAAAGACTTCTTCCTAAATAGTCGGCTGGGATATGAAGCCCAGGAGTGGGGGTGCAATCTGGGGTTCTTTGACAGGATAAAGAGAGTTTGGTGGTTGGTAAGTGTTTTCTTCCCTGGGGTTCCTAGGACCACTCTGGCCTCTGACAAAGCTGCCCAGGCTGTGGGCCCTAATGTGGAGTCCAGGGGAGGGGGCTCGCAATTTACTGTTAAGATCAAAATCATGGGTGCAGCAAGGTGGCTCAGTAGGTGGAAGCATTTGCCGCCAAACCTGAGGATCTGAGTTGATCTCTGGAATGCGCATGGTAAAAAGAGAACTGATTCCAGTAAGTTATTCTCTAGCCTCCAAGCACATGCCAAGGCATACATGCACCCCTCCCTACATACCACAAACACATAAACACACAGGCACCAAATAATTGTAACAACATTTGGAAAAATTCAGTATATAAAGAATAATTTTATCAAATGGCAGTTCTTCTAATACCATATGTAATAACGCGACTTTGGAGCTTTAAATTGGATACAGCTGAGAATTACACAGCAGAAATAAGTAATGATTACAAATCAAGGCTAATCCCATCTTGTTTCCCTAGACACAATTGTTAAATGTTTACTAGAACACCAACATAAGACCTTTTTAGTTGATACTTGTATCAAACTGAAGGAATGATTGTTATTGCCCCACTTTCCTGATGTCATTATAGAGCATAATATTTTCCCTTCTAACGTGTATGCCTTAGGTCTTTTTGTAGATGTTGGAGACATTTACCAAAAGGCAGTCTTTGATTTACATGCCCTTCCTGAATTCTTTGTTTTCTTTTCTATGTTGTAGTTTAGGGACATACTTACTGTTGAGGAAGAGATGAACATTACCAGAATTACATCAAGCAGGAGCAAGATATATGTGCAAATTATTTCCTCTCCCTGACATGTAGGGACAGTTAGTACATCTTATGCTCTATGAGACCCAAATGAGAATGTAAAGCTATTGTTATTTTCTATGATGCTTTTGCATCATTCCTATTCTAGTTACTTTCTTATAACTTTGTTGTATGTATGAAATCTTGAAACATGGAATTATTCAAACCAGAGGAGTCTACTCATGCTCCTGGTTGAACCTAATGATATCTCCTTGTCCTGATGCTTGGATTACATTTGTTATAGGAAATTCTGATAACTTACAAAGCCAGAATTTTGTGCCTTCTCAAACTTTTATCACTACACCGAGGTTCTTTGCATGGAATACAATCTGAGAAGACAGCATTGAATCACGAATGTTGTAAAAGGAGGTTAGGGCATGTGTTTTACTTAAATGGAGTTTCTGATTTGATGCCTAGAAATAAGATACAGGCCATATAGTTAGGCTGAATACATAACTGATTGCATATTTACTCATGAAAAACTATGGTTTATTTATTTTTTAGCCAGCCTGGCTTAGAACTCCTTATGTAATGCAAGGTGCTTTTGAATTCTTGGTAATCTTCATGTTTCAGCCTCATGAGTGCACTTTACACTCTAAGGAGCAATGTGAATCAGGAAATAGGCAAGGGAATGTGAATGATTGAAGACTGACATGTCCTTTGCTCTAAGACACATGACTGCTATTTTTATACCCAATTCTTTATATGTAGCATCTGCTCTTATGAGCCTATCATGGTGGAAAACAGGTGCCAAGTTTTGGGTAGAAGATTGCAGGAATAAAGCAAATGTTCTATCCTGGTTAGTTGTTGTTGTTTTGTTTGTTTGTTTTTGGTTTTTTGCCCATTTGATTTGAACTAGACTAATTTGAGAAGAGAGAATCTCCAGTCAGAAAGTGTCCACATAACACTGGGGTGTGAGCAAGCCTCTCATGTGTTTCCTGATTAATCACTGATTTGCACAGGTTCAGTCCACTGTGAGTAGTGCCATCCCCAGGCAGGTGGTCCTGAAGGGTATAGAAAAACAGGTCAAGAAAACCACGGGAAGAAGCTACTAAGCAGTGTTCCTACATGGTCTCTGCTTCAGTTCCTTACTCCAGATTCCTGCCTTGAGTTCCTGTTCTGAATTCCCTGGATGTTGTACTAAAAGCTACAAGATAAGATACTTGCGCCCAAGTTGCTTTTGGCCTTCGCGTTTTATCACACCAATAGAAGTGCTAACTAAGACAGTAACCATGTCCTTTTAAAAGTAATCATTATTATTCAGCAAATATTCATAAAAGAATTAATTCATTAATGAATTAACATCCTCATGATCTAAGAACTTCTCAATACTACTTCAAGCTGTGACTCTATTTTTCTTTTTTCTTTTTTGGTTTTTTGGAGACAAGATTTCTCTGTAGTTTTGTCGTGTAGTTTTGGTGCCTGTCCTGGATCTCGCTCTGTAGACCAGGCTGGCCTCGAACTCACTGAAGTCTGTCTGGCTCTGCCTCCTGAGTGCTGAGATTAAAGGCATGTGCCACCATGGCCCTGCCAGTGACTGTATTTTTCAACACATGAGTTTTGGGGGAAGAACTTCACATCCTATCCCCTGCCTATATTCACTGCCTACATCCAAAATGGATTTCCTTCTTCCATATTGAGATGATGTATGCCCATTCCCCACAGCAATGCACTTTGTGAAATGTTACTCTATATTTTAGTTTATTGATTAACCAATGTGTACTTTATTCCAAGGCTTCTATTTCTCACTGTGTTTGATAGCACTTGCATCGGGATCCATGTCATATTAGAAACAATGTAAAATGCAGCAGGTCAATTTGAGCCTGTTTTTTAATGAGTCAGACTTAAAAGAGCCAAAATTCTAATTGGAGAGGAGGGGAGCTTTGGATGTTATGCTTGTTATTGTTCAGTATTTCTGGATGGCAGAAATGCTTATCTATTAGGAGTCCTTGGATAGCTGGTTTCAGACTCAATGCCTCTCCCTCCAATTCTAATTGCTAATTCATGTGTAAATACTAATCCACCTCAAGAAGTGGCAATGAATGTTATCCGATATAATATGCATGATGTGTGGTGAACTAAACTCTATAATATGTTCAAAGATCAACCATGGCTCATGCTGTATTACTGAATCTTCCTATTCTATTAAGAGAAAAGAAAAACAGCTGAGCCTGGGTTGTATGGTACATTGGCTTCTCATAATTTGCCCTTATATCTTTCTGTCAGCATTATTTCCCTTGGTCTATCATTTGCAACAAACAGATTAGTAAACACCATTAGCTAGAGTCTAGTAACTACAATCAAATTATCTTTGACCAGAGAAATAACCACACCAGAAATCATTTACCACTAATGTGATCTAACTGTTCTTCTAAAGAGAAACCCCTGGTTATAATTACTGAATTACCAAGAATCCCACATATCAATTTATAAGCATCAACAACATCTCATAAAAAGTACATACCACTTGATTAAAAAATCTGTTTATATGGTATTTGAAAAACAGTGGTCTCTATGCCAAGGAAACAGAACCTGAGGTTAAGTGGTTAGGAAGGTCAGCATCGGTTCAGTAGTCCAGCATTCTATGTGGATATCTGCATGCTCTGAGTATTATAGAGTCCCTGAACTCTATAACTGTATGTCCAAGATGAAAATTTGATCTTAGATCCTCCTTCCTTGTTGCATATTCATATTTCAAAGCACAATGTCTACTTCATCAGAAATGCCTAAAAAAAATAAAATAAAATAAATTTCCCAAATACAAATACACATCAGAGAGAATTCAGAATCTTCCAACCATTATGCAGCTTCAAATTAGATTCCCCCAAAAGTCTATTCCAGCACATTTTAAGAAGTAGGTAGGTCAGGGCCAGGTGGCATTGGTGCATGCCTTTAATCCCCGCACTCGGAAGGCAGAGCCAGACAGATCTCTGTGAGTTTGAGGCCAGCCTTGTCTACAGAGTGAGATCCAAGACATGCACCAAAAACTCCATGGAGAAACTCTGTCTCAAAAAACAAACACAAACAAACAAACAAACAAACAAGAAGAAGAAGAAAGAAGAAGAAGAAGAAGAAGAAGAAGAAGAAGAAGAAGAAGAAGAAGAAGAAGAAGAAGAAGAAGAAGAAGAAGAAGTCAGAAGGCATTCATTCATGTTTCAGAAAACAGTGTTATACTGTGGAAACTTCATACAAAAGTGAGGTCAAAGTAGAAGCAAGCAAGTAAGATATTTTTAAAAAGTAGCATTTGGGGCTCCAAATATAGTTGTTGTCACTTTATATGCAGTATTTAATTACATAATTCAAGATTAAATGTTAGAAACTATTTGAATAATGTGTATTAAAAATAATTTTCTACTTATACTAATGTTAGTTGCTTACATGGAAAGGAAGTGCTGTAGAAATTGCCTGATTACTTGTCTTTAGGCATTTGAGATAAAATAATACTTTTCAACAATTTCATTTTCTCTGAAATAAGTGGACAGAAAATTCTTTCTATATATTTTACAAAGAAAGTTGTTTTTATATTCTAATTTAATGTAGAGATGTTCAACGTTTCTCTTAACAGTACCCCTAAGATAATCCAAAATAATTACAGCTATTACCTTGAAGAATATTACCTTATTGAGTCAATAGATGTGAATTTGGATGAAATTTAGATAAAACATTAGAGACAGAATTGATCTTTTGTTAATTTTTTATGTTAACAGTTGTTCAAAAGGAAAGTGGCATAAATGTCTCTTATCTTGACAACCATTCTTTCCATCACAAACTTGTCTAGATAATATCTAAAATGATTTCTCTGATTCTGAAAAGCCTTCAAAATCCTAAGTAGTCTTCCCCTAAACCCTAAGAATCTATAAAATTCAGACACAGAAAACACAATAATCAGTTGTATACCTTGTTTTTGTGAGGAAAATTTTTGCTTAGTATTCAAATCCCAGTTCTTTCAGCTCAGAAGACAGAGGTATGATGAGAAAGCAGACATATATTATTACATAATTACACGGATTTCTGAAAGTTTGCATCGCAGTCTTTCAAGATGTTGGCTGAAGCACTTGGGATATTATACTTGGAAAATCTACATGTAGCCAATGTGTCCACTGAGATAGACATTTGAAAAAGAAAATTGGACTTTTTACAAGTATTTCATTAGCTTATTGGAAAGTGTTTATACTTAGTCTCATCAGCACAAAACAGAAGGAGTTTCACATTATTGATGCTTCAACAACTGCATGCTGTGGTAGTTCAATTGTTTCCACTCTTTCTTGTTTTGTGACAGTTGTGCTCAAGGCTTCCCATTTTCCCAAGTACTATTTTAGCTGTATCACACAAATTTTGATGTGGAGTGCTTTCATTGTTATTAAATTCTAAGTGTTGTGCAATGTTCATGACTTCTTGATATGGAACTCAAAATTCAGTTGCAAATAGAAACCATTTTCAAATAGCTGTTATAAATAACTGAAATAATACTATTGCCATAGCACCTCAAGTATATTGAGTTTAAATAAGGTTTGGGCTGCTATCTGCAATCCCAAACACTAATCTACTGAGAAGTTTTATGGAACAATGAACCATAACTTGAAAAGCAAGCCTTAGTCACAATGATTTCTTAGACTAAATGAACATTTTAAAGTTGATGTCTGCCTGTACTGGTAATAACTGTTATTATTGAATATAACTGTAGCATACTGAAGTGCGAAGAAAAATTCAAGATGCTGATTCTAGTTCTTTCTGTAAATATTTTATTTATATAGCTATATGGAGGTATCTTAACAGAAAATATATTCCAAAGTTACTATGCCAGGGCCTTCCTAAGCAAATTTCTCTATCTATACCTGTTCCAAGGCCCTTAAGTTGCTGTACAAACATAGTTGGTCACAAACATAAATGGACAGTAGTTATATGTAATCCAGTGGCCATTAACCCCAACCTAGAATTTTCAATTTTAGTTTGAAAGTCTAGTGAGTGGCTGTAAGAAGATTTTTTTAGCAGATAAGCTGCTTTTCCATAACTGTGTGTATTCTGTTGGTCATAGATCTTCATTCTTATGAAACAAAACTTTATTAGGTGGAAGATCAACTGCAATACTGTTGAACTTATGAAGAGATAATTACTTTCAGAGGTCTTCTAATTAATAAATGTATCATCCCTTGGATTTTTATAGTGTAATTCCCTAATTAATCTATCAGATCAGAATATTAGTATATCTTTTAATTCTATCATTTCACACAGAGAGTCTATACTATTTTTATGTACTCAAATCAAATATTTTCAGTACATTTCTGTACCTTTGATAAAACACATGACCAAGGCAACACACAGAAGGAAGGGCTTGTGGGGTTTATGGTTCCGGAAGAATAAGTCGACCAGTGCATGTATACATGACAGGAGGAAGCTGAAAGCTCACATCTACAACAAATATGAAGAAAGAACAAACTAAAAGCAGTTATGAGCTCATAAACCTCCTCATCAGGGGTTTGGAGCTTTAGCTCAGTGGTAGAGTGCTTGCCTAGCAAGCCCAAGGCCCTGGGTTCAGTCCTCAACAGATTTTTGAAAACTACTTTATTGAATGTAGTCTTAAGTTATTAAAAACCAGGCCAAAACAGTATGAAAATATTTCAGTTAACTCATTTGCTGTTGTTGATTGTTTCTTTTTTTATTTTATTTTTTTTGTTTTTCGAGACAGGGTTTCTCTGTGTAGCTTTGCGCTTGGTAGCCCAGGCTGGCCTCGAACTCACAGAGATCCGCCTGGCTCTGCCTCCCGAGTGCTGGGATTAAAGGCATGCGCCACCACCACCCGGCTTGTTTCTTTTTTTAAACAATGCCTCATCATGCAGTCAGGCTGGCCTGGAACTTGTATTCTTTTGTCATCATCTTCTAAGGACCAAGATTATATGCAGGTACCACCATAACATGCTATGAACTCTAGTTTGTTTGCTTTTTAAATTAATAATTTATTAATTCTTTAAAAATTTTATGCAATGTATTTTGATATTTGGTATTCACACTTTCTCACTCAACTTCTCCCAGATCCATCCTTTTCACCCTTTTGTCCCTATCTACACAACCTCAAGTTTTCTATTCTTTTTCAATCCCTTCCAACGTCTTTTGTACACCTACTTTTTGGAGTAGAGTCTGTTTGGGAATGTTTCCAAAATTGAATCTCCCTTTCACAGCAGCTATAGAATGTCCATAGGATAGTGTGCCCGCCTTCCCTCTTCCAAGGTGGAATTTTCTCACCCATGAGCACTCCACCTTTTGGGAAGTGATTGAGTACTCCACAGGCCCTTTTCTCTGCACAGTGACAAGTTGAGAGTTTCTGTCTTAAATGGTGTCTACTGCAATAAGAAACAGATTTGATGAGGCTAGAGAGACACATTAATATATGGATATTGGCAATAGGTAATTAGGAATAATTTTAATATTATGTCCATATAGCAGAATAATAGTAATAGGTTGTCCTCTAAGGCTTATGACCTACCTGATCACATGCTCTTGGCACCATTTACTGTGCCAGTTAGCAGTTCCGTCTTAGGGAGTGAGCTTTAGTTCCAAGCAAAACCTAATTGGTTACTCCCATTAACATTCATGCTACCATTGTAGCAAAGGGCATATCTTCCCAAGCCAGCCATTATTTTAGGTTGTAAGGTTCACAGTTGGGTGAAACAGTTGGTAAATTTTAACTTCTTGTATCATGCATAGTTCCTTGCAGCATGATGAAAGCTAGGGATGATACTTGTATATGATGCTTGATATTACCATGTTTCATGGCTCAAGTAATTGGTGCTTTCAGCTTTTCTCTTAACACTATTCCTTCCAAGGTTCTCTAAACCACATATTTGTCATTCTTCTGGCCCTATATGAGATTATTGGTATTTCAAATAGAATGGTTCTTAGAAGTTCATTATCATTTTATACTGAAGACAAAAGTAGTTCTGTATTTTAACTATTAATTAAATTTTTAACCATCCCATCACCCGAGTAAGGTCAGTTCGGGCTGTCTCTCGACCATTGCCAACAGTCTATTGTGGGGGTATCTTTGTGGATTTCTGTGGGCCTCTCTAGCACTTTGCTTCCTCCTATTCTTGTGTGGTCTTCGTTTACCATGGTCTCCTATTCCTTGTTCTCCGTCTCTGTTCTTGATCCAGCTGGGATCTCCCGCTCCCCCAAGCTCTCTTTCCCTCGACCCTCGCCCTTCATTACCCGCACTCATGTCCAGGCTGTTCATGTAGATCTCATTCATTTCTCTGTCATTGGGCGATCCCTGTGTCTTTCTTGGGGTCCTGTTTTCCAGGTGGCCTCCCTGGTGATGTGAGTAGCAGTCCAGTCATCCTTGTTCCACATCTAGTATCCTCCTATGAGTGAGTAGTGTGCTCATTGCATGAGTTGGCTGTTTGAAACCTGGGGCTTATGCAGGGTCGCTTGGCTCGGCCTGGGAGGAGGGGAGTGGACCTGCCTGGACTGAGTCTACCTGGTTGATCTCAGTCCTCGGGGGAGGCTTTGCCCTGGAGGAGGTCGGAATGGAGGGTGGGCTGGGGGGAAGGGGAGGGGGGTGGGAGGGGGGAGAACAAGGGAATCTGTGGCTGATATGTAGAACTAAATTGTATTGTAAAATAATATATAAATAAATAAATAAATAAATAAATAAATAAATAAATAAATAAATAAATAATGTTTATCTCTGGCTTTTATAATAGCAAATATATTAAGTATATGATACTAAATGTTTTAAAGATACACGTCCTATTTGCCTTATGTAAAGTAGTAACTAGAGTGCAATCTTACTAGGGCACTTGCTAGATAGGAACTTTGGATTGTCATGTACACACACTCTAGCTTTATTGTCATAAGCAGTTTCTTTTCCAATTATGAGAAACCCTTAGAGGCAATTATTCAAAAGGCAAATGAATAGAAATGAATGTCATACTAGTGTGCCCCAGAGTTAAAGATGTAAACCTCAATATTAACCTGCTTTTATTTAGGAGCACAAAAACAAGAATAACTAACTTTTCCTGGATAGTCACTTTGGTGTGTGTGTGTGTGTGTGTGTGTGTGTGTGTGTGTGTGTGTGTGTGTGTGTTGTTGTGGGGGTGTTGTTACAATTTTTTTCTACTGTGAATTTGTTACTTTGTGAGATGAATTTTCTATTACACAATATAAAGATTAATGTTTTCCTTTAAATGTATCATAAAATAAGACAGGAGACACACTGAGCTGTACATAAACCCTTATCTACCATTCTGAGCATTTGAACTTGATTACACAGTGAATATAGCATGGTTTCTGAAAAGAACAATAATTATCTGTGAGTATTGGCATGTAAGTGTTTGGAAGAGAAGTTTAAAACTTCCATTGAAAAGGTTCTACTTTTCATAAATTATTTGCATATATCTACTCGGGTACTTTTATGTCTCATAATCACACATTTATATTATGGGCACTAGAAACTTTCATTATGCGTAACTTGTTATATGAATGAGTTCTTTTAACAAGAAATGAGGTGTGTCTAACACCCAGTACATCATAAAAGTAAGAATTTTGCCATATTTTATGTAGTCTTATAGGACTATCTACATCAACTTTCGTATCTGACTTGGAGGGAAATGATAGAAATATTAGCAAATGTGTAGTTCATATTCAGTTCCTTATCAGTCACTTGATAAGGAAACAGCCATATGCTTCTCTCATCTCCAGAGTTATTAAAAAATAAAATAAAAATGAAACTTCAAAGTGAGCACTTCAAGTTACTTTCTATTGTCCAGAGATAAAATGAAATTCTAAGGATTAAATTCAATTCATCTACTACCTAAAATGTAACTCTTGGAATCTCCATTATACAGCTAATAAAATAGTAAAAGAGGGAAGCAAACCTGATCAATACAGGAAAGATAAAAGAAAGAATGACATCAAAGAAAATTGTGGACCACAGGCTTTCAAATATACTCCCACAGTAAAGCAATAAAAACAAGGGTGTAGAGTTTCAGAACTAACTTCATCAGATTTCTGTAAATTGACTAAACACATGTTGCAATCCAGGAAGCATTGATTAAGTAAAAAAAAAAAAAACACTAAATATTAATAAGAACAGGGACACTTCTAGTGTCTTTGCATTAATTTTGTTCTCCTAAGTTCTGCAACAGCCATGAAAACCAAACAGAGCAATGTCAACAAATCATGCAAACATTTGAGTAAACAAAGTGTTTGGGATTCCTCTAATACTTCATTCATGAAGGCCTGTACTATTGTATCTCTCTGCTTCCTTCATAAATTAGCAGTTTAATTGTGGTTAACAATTGATTGTCACACACATCCTTAAGGAAAAGAAGTTCCTTATCAGATCAAGCAAAGAACATGACTGAAATTAGGCAGTCAGCTTCATCAGATTTCTGTAAATTCACTAACCACATGTTGCAATCCAGGAAGCATTGATTAAGTAAAAAATAAATAAATAAATAAATATTAAGAAGAAGATGGACACTTTTAGTCTTTGCATTAATTCTGTTCGCCTAAGTTCTGCAACGGCCAAATAGTCAAATAATTATTGGACAAACTTCCTTAGACTGTTAACCACTTTTTCGCCAGTGTTTGGGCAAATGGCTCTATGTACATACTGAGGAGTATCTTTAATATTCAATGAGAAAATTTACTAGTTTATCTTTCCCTTCAAATAATGCTTACAGTGTCTCAGATTAACCAGAGATGGACTCTTAGAACCTTCCTAGCAGTCCTGAACACAGTGCAGGGCAGGACAAAGGCATAGCTTTTCCTATGCATGTGGACTTTATAGTGATTGGGAACATGTGACCGCTTCCCAAATCCTTTTATGGTTATTTTATGAATACCTCTAGTAAATTCTACAGAACTTTCTTTTAAAGTTTTTGATTCATTTTTAACACATTGTTTTCCATTTCTGGTTAATCATTATTTGACTACCAAAACAAATAGTATAGATATGTATTTTTATAAACATCATGAATTGTTGACCCTGTTTACAAGTCTGTGTTGAACTCTATTTGGCTACTTTGATCAAAATTCACATCATTACCATATTTATTTTAGTGTTTTAGTACTGAAATTAGGCAGTTGCAATTATCAATATTGTTCTTTTGTAGTATCATTTCTACTATCCTATTCATTTGCATTTCCAAACATAGCTGAAACTGGTTTGTTACTGTTTCCAAAGATCTACTGTTGTTCTAGGGATTGCAATTGCTGTGTACCTCAACTAGAGAGATCCATCTTGGTTTATCAGATATTCCAACCTGTAGCTATGGTTTAGTTTTTCTTTATTCTATTGTTTTCTATTATTGTTTGGCAAATTTTAATATGGATCATGTACATACTCCCACACAAGGATACATAACATTTTTTGGTCCTATTATTATTATCAATGAATAATCTCTGACAATATAAGTATGGACCATTTTTTTTTTTTTTTTTTTTTTTTTTTTTTTGCTGACATGGTATCTTAACCATGTGTTTTTAGCTCAATCAGTATTTCAAAAAACTTTTTTCATAGACTCCTTGAGATTCCTTCATGTAAAGATTCGTGATATTTACAGTCTGTCAACTTTTAACTGCAGCTTTCTAGTCTCTTATTTTAAATTGGCTAGAATTTTTTTCATGCAATTTTCTCCTGCTACTTGGAAAATAGAGACAACCGATGATGCTCTGACATAGAAGGAAGAGACCTTTTGAAAATCTCTTGTTGAGTCTAATTCACACATTTGTCCTGTGAAAATTTGTTGTTGTTTGCTTGTTTGTTGTTTTATTTAAGATTAACATTCCCTTGGAGTTTAAATTGTCTGATGCTTCTGCCACAACTAAAGGACTGAGGAGTCACTTGATGTTAGCAATAGAACACAAAAGAGAAGACAGACCGGGACCTGTCCTTAGTGCATGAGCTGACTGTTTGGAGCCTGGGGCCTATGCAGGGACACTTTGCTCAGCCTAGGTGAAGGGAGGAGGGGAATGGACCTGCCTGGACTGAATCTACCAGGCTGAGCTGATTCCCCAGGGGAGTCCTTGCCCTGGAGGAGATGGGAATGGGGGTGGGTGGGTTGGGGAGAGGGGGGACAGGAGGAAGGAGGACAGGGGAATCTAGGGCTGATATGTAAAATTAAATTAAATTATAAAATAAAAAAAGAGCAGATCTGGACCCTGAGGCAAAAGCTTAACAAATGCAGACAGAAGCAGAGCACTAGGTGGTCCAAACATAAATATTACCAGACTCGGATGTTAACAGTGGCTGATGTAGTTAAAGAAAACAATGCACTGAGCACATGCATCTACAAAAAGAAGAACTGAAAATAAATCTGAAAAACAATAATTTACTATTAAATAAAAATGATAATTAAAAAAAGAGATAGTGTAAGTCATTTATGTTAAGTCTCTGTTTTCTTTGCCTGAATACACCAGGCTGAGCTGAATCCCCAGGGTAGTCCTTGCCCTGGAGGAGATGGGAATGGGGGGGGGTTGGGGGGAGGGGGGCAGGAGGAAGGAGGGAGGGGAGAAGGGGGGACAGGGGAATCCATGGCTGATATATAAAATTAAATTAAATTATAAAATAAAAAAAGAGAAGACAGAAATAGAGAAAGAAATTTACAGCTCCTGTGCTCAACCTGTCAGGTTCTCAAAGATGGGATTTTGCCATCAAGTTATTGATGTGATGCTGCACTCTAGCACCAAGCCTTCTTCTTAGCCTCAGCTCAAAATTTTGAGAGGAAATACACTAGAAAACAACCCCCCCCCCAAAAAAAAACACAACTGAGCAAACAAAACCTTGAAAAATTTTCCATACATCCTTGAAATTATGGTGTCTTTCCTAACTCTGCCTGCTTCAGAATTCTTCAGTTGTTGGCCAAAGATATTATTTAGTCCAAAGATATTATTCAATCTAGTAGCAGAAATAGGCTACAGTAAACTTATTTGTTACTAAGTACAAGAAAAGCCATATATTTATATAGAAAAATGCATATAAACCCTTAAGACAAAAATCATCAAATGCTGTATAAATTCAAAGAAATAAGAAAAAAATATTACTCATTTTTCTTATATGAAGCTAATATATTTTTGGACAGAAAATTAGAAAAAGGCACTGGAAAAAACAAAGTTTCAACTTCTACCCAAGTTATGAACTGCAGTATTTTTTATGAACATGTAGCTCATAAGATTGCCTTTTTCAGTCATTAAAATGAAGAACTAGTTATTGACTGGAAAACATTATTAATAAATTGTCCTGAATAAGAACACAGCACAATCATTAAAAACAATATAATACTTTAATTAATCTAACTATGAATTTGAAAGACATGAGTGCTAATATGTAAAATACATTATTATTCTTCCTCTAACTCCTCCCAAAACCACAGATCACAGCTTCTAGTTAAGGAGTTATAAAGTGCTTTTTTTGATTTCCCTGTTGCTCTATAGCTCTCCCAAACTTCTGGCCCCTATAATCTTTCTGCTTTCTCTTCCATGATGATCCCTGAGCCTTGAGGGTGGGTGAGAGGTGATACAGATGTCCCTTTTGTAGCTGACATATTTTATGCCCGTTGTGAATTTTTCTATTAACCATCCTTGACTGCACAAAGACACTTCTGTGTTGAGGTCTGAGAGCTATAATATTATATGGAAAGAGAGATACAAATTTAAAGCAGAGTTTGTTGCTATGCCATTTAGTGGAATAGTAATTAGTGTTAGTAATATCATTCCTGTGGTTTTTGAGGCCCCCCAAGCATGGGTCCTTAACTAGGTTTACATTACCAGGCATGCATTTCCTCCTATGGACTGGTCCTTAAATCCATTCAGAAACCTGTTTGCCCCCATTCATTCATGCCACTTGCCACATCCATGGGCACATCTTGTCACACCAGTCATTATTATAGTTCATGGAGTTCATAACAAAATTTGTTCCTAAGAAAGCTAGCAAGTAGGAAGTGTGTGTGTGTGTGTGTGTGTGTGTGTGTGTGTGTGTGTGTGTGTGTGCATGTTTGCCTGTGTGTCTATATGTGTTTGTTGTATGCAAATGGATGAATAACCTGCCGAATCCATTTATCTTTGAGCATATATGCATGTGTACAGGGCTGACCTCTTGAGATTGGACACTCCAGGTGGAAGTTCATTCCTGGCAGCAATTTCCGCTGATTCAGAAGCCATTGACCACCTGTAGCTCTTTAGCTTGCGGTGACAACGTCTAGAATTTCCTCTGTCAACATTGACATGTCAACTGCTGTTCTTGTTCAGACAATTACATTTGGGGCAGTTCATGGGTGCATTTTTCCTGTCTTATCTAAATGACACTTATCTAGCAACAGGTCTCCTGGGCCTCTTGTTCTTGCAAATACTTCCCCCATCCTCTGTAATTTTACTTGAGCCTTAAATTTATGAGTTCTGTTGCAGATGTCTTGTTTGGGCCCATGAAGCCCACATTCCTTTATCCTCTACATTTTCACCAGTAGTACTTCTATCTGTTGTGAAATCAGTAGTTTTCATCTGTTCCAAAAAGAAACTTCTTTGATGGGGGGATAAAGCTACACTTATCTGTATATATAATGACATATTTATAGATATAATTTTTATTGATTTAGGAAAATGGCAGTGATACATTCTTTTGCATTTAGGGCCTCTCCAGCTATAGGTAGTTGGCTTGATTAACAATACCAATTATTAATTCCCTCTGTCAAGAGAATCTTCCGTACGATTAGACAGTTGTTAGTTATTCCCAATGTAAAAGTGCTACTATTACACAATTGTGGCTCCATTACTGGTGTTGTCATCATCATGAATTATAGGCTTTATAGCTGGGTCGGAGTAGAAATGATTGCCTCTCCTCCTTAGCAGCTTGCATAGCATCCTTTTTAAACACCTTTAGTGTTAGTTATCTATCTTGTACACCCGCCTATGACCTGATGCCCCATCTCTCTCTTCAACAAAACCTACCTCCCATAATTGCTCTTTCTATTCATTACACTTGTGTTCTACTACCCATCACCCTCGCTGAAGATATTTTTGCCCTCTCTAGTGACCCCCTTTTAGTTCCCTGGATTCTACAGGTATTCTAGGTTAATTATAAAAACCTAAGGATTGTACACTAAGATACTTTGAAATGAGAATTTGTTTCATGGGTCTCCTCAGGAACTTAGAGCAGAATCTGAGAGGGCTGGTTGGCAATCACTTTGCACAAATTTGAAAAGCTTTTGGCTGGGGTACTGAACTTTCACTTCTGCTCTCCATGATCATAGGCTTGTTTCCGACTCTTCCTTGTCAGATATGAGTCCAGGTTCACAACAAAATCATTTTTCTAACTCTACTTAATAGCCACATATAAGCATTGTAAAAACTGGCAAGTGTGGAGGTCTTGGGGAAGCACAAATATGACTGGAAGTTAGAATTCAAGTGGTAACTTAAGCTCCAATGCCAAGCTCATGACTGTTTTGGATCTTACATAGTGTATGAGATCTTCTGTAATGCACATATGTTTCAAAAAATCTGGTAGTGTTTTAAAAGTGTCTACTCTAAAGCAATGATGATGTTTAAAATCAACATCTTTAATTTGATTTAAAAACTATGCAGTGCATATGCGTTAAAATAGCATATAATGTCCCAAAAGCAGACACAATTTTGTGACCAAATAAATGTATTTTAATATTGAATTTGAATGAAAAAATTTGAATTTAAACCAGTAAATATTAAGGAACTGGTAAAATCTAGGAGAGAAAAGAAATGACAAAATAATCAGGATTAATTGAGTAATTCTTTGGGTATGTGAGCATGGAAAAATTCAACAAAGGATAAAGAAATATTGAATAACTTTAAAAGTTGTAGATCTCTAAAGTTCAAATAATATGAGGACCAGCTTGTAAATAAAAGTGCTTTCATCGATCTCTCTCTTCTTCCTCTTCCTTTCTCTCTCTCCTCATCTCTCTCTATGAGTAATCATATGCAAGTGAAGAAAAATAATTTCTTTTTCATGGAATTTGGAGTTCTAATGAGTATATGAAGTAAGTGTATTTATTCAAACAACTGTTCTCTTTGATACTCTAATCTTAGCTCTTATTACTTTATTCTTACTATAAACACACTGCAATGCCCCACTCACAGCGATTTCGTTGGTCTGGGGCTAAACTTGCTATGGAACTGAGACAGCATTAGCTCCTTTTCAGGAATGGAACCATGTAGGTTTTTCCTGGTTTTACAGAACTCTGCAGGTGGTAACCTGCAGCTTCAAGCGCCCGCCAGCTGGGGAGGAAGCTGAGGGCGGGAGCTACCCAGGCCTTGGAATTTGCCCCACATGAGCGCCAGATATTGGTGAAATTATTAAGGCCACTCTATGAAGTTAAAAGGGAGGTTTATTTAATGGCGTAACTTACAAAAGAAGGAATAGGTAGGTCGCAGGGTCTGGGAAGGACTTAGCACAGTCTGGCGGTGTTCTTTGGAGAACTCTGCTCAGTCCACCTCCAGCATCCAGGGTCCAGGGACCAAGAGAGCACAGCACATCCAGATCTCGGGTCTTCAGGGCCCTCTCTTGGCCCTGCCTTGTAGGAGTGATAGTTACCGAAGCCTCAATGGGGGTTGGAACTTCCAGACCAAAGTTGGAATGACTACCCACTACAATGGTTACTTATCATTGTCAGTTGGCTGGACTGATATAGCATGGGAGCCTAATGAATCATACTTCAGAACTCTCTGTGAGAGTTATAAGGATATAACTGTGTATAGTATTCATTTAGATACACAGGTGAAGTATTTCTGCCTTAATATTTTATGACCTAAATATATTTGCTGAAATGACAAGAATTTTTAAAGATATTTCCATGAAAGTCAGTACTTTGATCATTCAACCTTAAATGTTGAAGATTAAAATTGCCTCATTGACCACCACTATTATATTGGGTAATTATTTTTTGACCTATAATTAAAGATGAATAAAAATTATAATACATTTTTAGAAAACTATAATTACATTTTCCAGTCTCCAACCTCTCTCTTCTTACTCTAAAATGGGTGGTCTCTCTTTTTTTATTATTATTACATACACAATATACAACTATATATATATATATATATATATATATATATATATATATATATATAGAGAGAGAGAGAGAGAGAGAGAGAGAAATAGATAGATAGATAGACAGATATAGATATTTCAAGCTGTTGCATCTCTTTAGTGTGGCTTGTGTGGATATTATTTCAGGGCTGACTACTTTATTTTAGATAATGAATTAGGAGGCTCATTGACAGAAGTTGCTAATTCTCCCTCACTCAGCAGTCATTAGTTGCCTGTAGCCTTTTGTGCAGGGACTGTTCCTGTGAGATTTTCCCTTTCCATGATAGTGTGTTTATTAATATTTTCATTGTGCAGCCCTTGTTTGGACAGCCATAATATCAAGACACCATGAGTATAGTTTCCCTATCCTTTTTAGGAGATACAATATTTTATCAAAATTGTTTGTCCTTTGGCTCTTACAATCTTTTACTTTTTAATATTTTTCTACAATACATTCTGATCAGGGTTTATTTCCCTCATCTCTTTCTAGATCCTCTCTTCACCCCAAGTGTCTAGTTCAATGACTTCTTTATCTCTTTCTTTTTTAGAAAATAAAGAGGCAAACAAACCAAAACCAAACAAACCAAGAGAAAAAGAAAATATAAGAAACATACACAAAACCCATAACAACACAAAATCAGAAATCAAATTATGCTAGCAAAGAACCAGTAAGACAAAAATGCCCCCTAAAACCCAAGGGCAGTAAGAGACAAGAAGTCTATAAAAATACCGTTACTTCCATTTTGTATTGTCCCTCTATTGGCATGGGGCCTACACTAAGTGTGGTTAATATACACAATGAAAATCCACTGGGGAGCACCAACTTTTCCTTTGCAAGTGGGTGTCAATTGC
This sequence comes from Peromyscus californicus insignis, assembly GCF_007827085.1. Taxonomy (NCBI): domain Eukaryota; kingdom Metazoa; phylum Chordata; class Mammalia; order Rodentia; family Cricetidae; genus Peromyscus; species Peromyscus californicus. The sequence goes on from NW_026294606.1 coordinate 113,369,553, forward strand.
AGATGGCTTCTTGGTTAGGAGTATGAGCCTGTGTCCATGTCCCCCTGTCAGTATTGGGACCCCTTCTTGCTTGCAGTTGTACAGGCCTTGTTCTAGCTGCTATGGTCTCTAGGAGTTTATATGTGCAAAAGTTCTGTTGGGTCTGGAAAATGCTTTTTACTTGGAGTCATCCATCCCTTCTGTCCCTTACAATCTTTCCGCTGTTTCTTACACACAGCTCTTGGAGCTCTGAACGGGGGTGTTTGATGAAGACCTTCTATTTAGGACAGTGTTTCAAAATCTCTCACTCTGTGCACTGTCTACTTGAGGATCTCTGTGTTGGTTTCCCATCTACTGCAAGAAGAAGCTTCTCTGATGATGGCTAAGTGAAGTACAGATTTGGGGGTACAGCAAAAGGTCACTGGGTGTAGTTTAATTGGTACGTTACTTCAACAGAACAATAGTATTTGGTTTTCCCATAGGACCTTGACCTACCTAGTCTCAGATTTTTGACTGCCTGAGCAGTGTAGGTGAATAGGAAGGGTCCATAGCCTGCAGTGGATTTCAAATCAAATTAAGAGTGGTTGGTTATCCCTATATTTGTGCCTCTATTGCACCAACATATGTTGAAGGCAGGTCACCATTGTAGATGAAAGGATTTGGAGCTGTGTTAATGCTTACCTTTCTCCTCTGGTTGCATATAGAGTATCTTCCAATACAATGCACACAAGTCATCCTAGGTGAAGGCTCTAGTTAGGAACTGCCTCGTGTGTGTGTGTGTGTGTGTGTGTGTGTGTGTGTGTGTGTGTGTGTGTTAAATGAGATATGTAAGTCTCCAGCAATAAGGTCTTACCATCAGTTTGTGGAGAGCAACCAACAACCTAGGCAAAATCTTGGGTTGTTCTAGGGTTTCCATGGTGCCCCTTTGGCCAATGACTGAATTAGATATAGCTCATTCCTGTCACTGGAGGTTTCATCTTGTGGCAAAAGATTTCTATTGGAGTATTGTCTCCCCATTATTTAGTGAGTTCGTTTAGCTTCATTTCATAGACGTATATGTTAGGAAGCTTCTACTGTAGAAGGTTTGCATATGATCCCTCAAGTGATCATTAGTGTTAGTTGTCGCTTCCCATATTCCCTCCCTTACCACTCTCAACCATCTCATTCTCCCCACTTAATCTTCCCACAAATTTAAAGAACTACTAAGGAAGCATGAATCTCTTGCTTCCTAGATAACAACCAGCGACAGCATAAATGTGACTGTCTGTATAATTAATGTACAATAGCAATGAAGTACCTCATATTTGCTTTTTCTTCAAATAGTACTACTGTCATTGGGATTTTGTATCTCAGCACCGCTATCTCTGCTGTGATGTCTCACAGGCATCATTAAAAACAACAAAACTTTCCACCTGCATGGGACCAAACTAGGCCCTTTGAATATGGATGAAATTTGTGTGGCTTGATGTGTTTGTGGGTCACCTGGCAATGGGACCAGGACTTACCTTGGGTATACAAATTGGCTTTTTAGAGCCCATTCTCTATGGTGCGAAGCCTTACTCAGTCTTGATGCAGAGGGGAGGGGCTAGGTCTGGCCCCAACTTGGTATACCAGCCCGTGTTGACTACCCAAGGAAAGCCTTAACCCTATGAGGAGGGGATGGGATGGGATGGGGATTGGTGGGGGGGAGTGGAAGAAGGGGAGGGAGGGGGAACAGGAGTTGCTATGTAATAGGAAAAAATTAAATAAAAAATTATAAAAAATGAAATTAAATAAAATCAAGGAAATGGGTTGTCAGAACAAAAATTAAAAAAAAACCTAAAATTTGCAAATCTCCTTCTGTTTATCCCTATAATGGCTAAAGAATCCCACATCTGCTATTGTGCTTTTCTTGATTAGTAAAGATGTGTAAAATAGAAATTATCTTTCCCTCCTCAATTGGAAAGAAAAACAAGAGACTTGTATTAACTAAACAAATTGTAGATGAAATAGAATATTTTCCAGCAACTCAGTGCCCAGAGGATTTAGCCCATTATAGCCACATGAATTGTAATGGTACACCATTTCACTAAAGATTAAAAAGTCATTTTCTCCTCAATTTTTGAATAAAACAAAATATTTTTTTAAGTCACATAAAAATCTCTTTTCTACCTAGGTTTTTCAATGAGTCTGTGATAATTGATTACATTATTAATCTTGAAATAGTAATCATTTGCCATCAAAAAATCACTCACAAAGCTTCTGTACAAATAGTCCCATTTCCCCCCAAATGTTATTGAATATAGTGCTAACAAAATAATGATGTAGATATCAGTGAGGAATGATCTTAGTTTATGACAATGTGAATATTATTGGCTGAACATACTCTATGTTTCAGATACTGAATCAGTGAACAAGGAGGAAAACCCATAAAAAGGAACTTTTTGGAATTTTTGTTTTGATTATATTATTTTGAACAAAAATATTTTCTGGACATCTTAGAATCTATTCTATTAGCAATGTAATGTACCTGAAAGGTTGATTTTACCTCTGCATAAAACACAGCAGAGAACAACTTAAAACTGAAAATTTTCATGCTAATTTTCTCAAGTATACATTCTTAGAAGGTAAATTTGGTTCTAGAATTATGCCAGTTTCTGAGACTTTGCATTTTGATATACACTGCTGGTAAGAAGGCAATTTGATTCAATTTTCAGTGAGGAACATTTGACAATATCTATACTATCTCTACCACCTCTTGCAATAATCTATCATTCTTTATGTATGTCATATTTTGCAATTCAGGTGCTAGGATCTAGGTCAACCTCTGTTTGACAAAAAGTCATTTTAAAAATTTTTGTCAAACCAATAAAATGTGTATGGATAGATGGTCAATGAAAGAGATTTTTATTTCATTTCTTGCCTACTCACTGCTAGATTTCATCACAATTGCACCAATTGTGTCAACAGTATGAAATTAGTAGGGGCTCTGTCAAGACAAAGATTAGATTAGGTGTTTTGTGTTCTTTATTTCTGAACAAACAGACATTAAAAAAACCCCACCTTCTGTCAACAGAGTAACAGCCAAAGAATTAGGACAAACAGAATACAGAAGCCAATGTGACTATTACTGGGGAGCTTTTTATAATTTCCCTAAAAGCAGTGATTTTGTTCTGTTTTTAATATAGCAAAACAATATTTTGAAATAACTCTATTCCAATTTATGCATTCAAAATCCTTATTATATATAATCACAAATCCCTGTAAGAATGAAAAGTAAGAATGATAGTGGATATGCTTAGAGTTATCCTCAAAAATAATATACCCAGATTACTTAAATCCAAATTAAAACCATGAGGGATGAGCTCAGTGATAGCTCAGTAAGTAAAGTGCTTGCTATGCAAGTATGAAGAACCTGAGTCCAATTCCAAGAACCCACGTGAAAAGCCATGCACATCAGTGCATGTCTGTAATGTGATAAGCAAAACCTCAACAAATAAAATGGAGAGTGATAAAGACATCTAATGTCAACCTCTTACCTCCAAACTCTCTCTCTCCCTCAATCTCTCTCTCTCTCTCTCTCTCTCTCTCTCTCTCTCTCTCTCTCTCTCTCTCTCTCTCTCTCTCTCTCTCTCTCTCACACACACACACACACACACACAAACTACTTTGAGGGCATAGATTATCATTGGCATGTACAAGCACAATAAATATTTCAAACTAGTAGGGCATCACATGCAAAATTATGCAATATAGTTTTCTATAAAATAGATTTCATTTCAGTTGAAATTAAAAGTGAGTTGTAGATAATGAAATTAAGATAACTCTTGTTTCTCAAAAATAGGCTGCATGTTGCCCATCATCGCCAACCAGAAGCACCGATATCTGTACTTAGAAATGTACTAGAGACTTAATTGGTACAGACAGAAAAACAAACAATACCCAGAATATTAGTTTTTGTTTGTGTTTTAGTTGAAAAATACAAAATGTAATGCGATAATGTGGCCTGCTGACACATGATAGCCTAAACTCAAACCCCAAATTCATAGCCCTTAAAACCAAAGCCATCTGTGAGTAATTAGCATTTTGACTAGTGACATCTAAGTTCATCTATAAAATCCAGCCAATAACCATGTAATCTCATTTTGAGCTGGCTGCAATGCCTACTAATCCAGAGAACAACTTGGTAACTATTCACATTAAGTTGAATTGAATTGGAGGATGTAATTGTTGCAGAGGTTTAAGTGAATAAATATCTGAATTTCAACCTTCATTCACAGCACAATAAATTGATTAAATCTAAGTGTAGCCTCATGTGAATTTTAAGCTCATCATTTGTGACAAGATAATGGAGAAGAATGTTAATAGAGGTAAGCTCTATTTGGGCTCACAGTTTGGAAAGTCAAGTCCTTCATGGTGGCAAAGACATCGGAAGTTTATGGCCATGGGATGAATTTCTACATCCCCAATCAAGAAGCTGAATGTTCTAGTCAGAACAGATGTCAACTTGTATCTCTCAGAGATCATTCCCCAGTCATAGACCTCAGACATACATGCCTCCTTCCCTAAAGGTTTCACCATGACCAAAAGCATAGCCATTAACCAAGAACCAACCAACTAGACAAACACATGAGCCTGTAAGGGATAGTTTCCATATAACACTATCTTAAAATTAAATGGTTTTTTTTTTTTTTTTTTTTTTTTTTTTGTGTGTGTGTGTGTGTGTGTGTGTGTGTGTGTGTGTGTGTGTGTTAAGGTATGTGTGTATTGGGGGATGTATTCCTATTTATGGTTACTGCATGTGTTGTTTTGAAAATCAAATAATATAATAGGCAAGGAAGAGGTTGAAATTTTATTTTAAATTTGTTGTCAGAAACAACAAAATTACACCCTCTCTATATTCCTTTCCAAATGTACTGAAAACATCTTTCAAAGCAATAAAAAAGAAAAAATTATACACATTAGAAAGAATGAAATACAACTTATTCTTATTTTTAGATGACTTCATTGGAGACCCAAAATAATCTATCTACATTGCAGATGTGTTTAATAAACAAAATAGCTGATTTTTAAGTTTAATTAATATATAATATTAAAATGCTTGCCTACACATCTATAAGGAAAGAGTTGAATTTGAAATTCAGAAACAGAATCTTATTAACATTAGAAATAAAACACACATATGTGATTTTAAAAGTTAAGTATAACATACTCTACATGTAGGTGTCACACATGTTTAATGCCAGCACTCAGGAAGAATGGCAGCTGGATCGCTGTACATTTGAGGTCAGCCTGGTTTATAAAAAACAGCAACAACAACAAAAAAAACAAACAAGAAAATAGAACAGAATAAAAAGGCAAATTTAACTAGTTTATGTTTAAATGTTGCATTATGATACATTGTTTCTAGTAAAAGTAAATTTTCTGATACTTAAATTACATTTCTAAGCCAAATAATAAGAGAAATGAATAGAAAAAAAACCATGTAGCAACATTACAGTTAAAAATTAATACAAGATGGAAGTAGAGAAAGATGAGATAATATATTATTTTATCTCAGTATATGAAAGAATGATATATATTATATTATATTATATTATATTAAAAATCTTGGTGAAAAGGAAGTATTTCTGTGAACTGTGTGAGTGACTCTAGTGAACAATGCTATGCCACCCAGTTGCAGTCCAGAAAACAGCTACCGTATCCTGGGGACAGCAGAAAGTTCCGTGAATAAGCATATTGTCTAATCAGTTAAAGTATAAATAAATAAAAATATATTTTTGGCAAAAAAATAAAAGATTATTGAAACAATGCAAAGAGAAAAATAAGCTTATGTGAATGTACTTACATCATCTTTGACAAAACAGTGAAATCTATAAAATGAAGAATTTAAATAATTTCAATCATTACTTCTGGAACTATAGCTTGAAAGTAGATATATCATAGGCACAAAAGTGCATTAAAAATTATAAATTGCCTACTTGTAGGAAATATAAAAAATCAAAACTGAAAAAATACAATCAAAACTGATGTTATATTGATGAAAGACAAGATTCATGGAAGAAATAAATGATAAAATAGATTTATAAAGTGATAATTTTGTGATCAATGAATGACACAAAAGATAATGAGAATATAATTCACTCAAAGAGAACATTTACAATATTTATATTTGATAAATGACTATTTTCTAAAATATGCAAAGAACTCTTAAGGTTCAAAATAAGAAAATAAAAACACATTGAAAAATAAGCACAAGGTGTGAACATTTCTTCAAGTAAATAAACAGTATGTCATTAAGAGAATCAAATTTAAAACAAAAATAAAATATTACTTCATACCTATTACAATGATAAAAGCTCAGCACATGGTCAAGGTCAAATACTGATGAGGATATGCAGTTGCTGGTGAGAATACAAAGAATAAGATGCTTTAGAAAACATTTGACAGTTTCTTATAAAACTGAGAACACTCATGGTCCAATACACAGCAACTCTGCTCTTGACATTTACTCACATGAGTTAAAAACATAGCCGCATAATACACCTCACACAAAGGTTACCCTTTTTATCCAGAATTTCCAAAACTTAGGGGCAACCAGATTCCTCCTCAGTGAATGAACTTATAAACTCTGGCAAAAACAGAGCATGCGGTACTATTCATCATTAAATGAACTAGTTACAGGCTATAGAAAGGGGTGAAGGGAACTTATATGTATAAAGTAAAAGAAACCAATGTGAAATGGCTGAGTGTTTTATGATTTCTCCTTTGTGGCATTCTAAAAAGGTCAAAATGATGAAGGGTAAAATGCTTTCCACTTGTTGGGGATAAGGAAGTTGAAGAGGCAGAATGCTTTATTTTTTTAGGGCAGTGACACAATGTGATGCTGTACTGAAGAAAAAAAAATGTCATTGTACACTTGTTTAAGCCACAGAAGACATAGTACCAGGTGGGACCAACACAAACTCTGAACTACAATGTATCAACTCAGTTTCTTCAGTTTAAATAAACTTACCTATATTATGTGGTATGTTGCTACTTGCAAAGTGTATGCATATGTTCAAATCCATGAGCTATAGGATAGATACCTGCTTTCTTCTCAATATTTATGTGAATCTGAAGCTCTTTCTGCAAATACAGTCTGTTTAACTAAATGGGAAAGTTAAACAAAAGAAAATTATTCTTTTAATAATCACTATCCATCTATTGGAAAAGTAGAACTAAACCTATCTTTCGTCTAAATCTTTAAAACTCCAGCTAAGGCGTTTAATGTAACAGTTGCTCTCATCAAGGACAATTAAAAATTTGTCCCAGAAAATCTTCATATAAACACTATACACAACAAATTTAAACTTTATCAATGTCCTAAGAGCCTTAGGAATAGAATACTTCAGCATTATTTTACTTTATCCCAAGCCAAACACATAATCACTTCAGTATGCATGTCTTACAGGCACCTGCTTTGAATGTTTAGTCCAGACTCAGTGGTAGGAATATTTCAGAAGGCTGAAGACACTTTGGAAGGTGTGGTATAGCCTGGAGAAGTATGTCACAGAGAAGCATGCTGTGGAAGGTTCCTTCCTGTCATCCCCATATACTCCTGCACTCTTTCCAAGAGGTCTTGATGTAAAATATACCCCATCATCCTCTCCTGACATACTGGCTATACATTTCTGAAACACAGAGCCAAAATAAATCCTTCCTCTGTTATATTGTTTTTATAGATACTATACATACAGTGACTATAAATTAACTAATATATCGATCAAACAGGAATTTTAAAGGCCTGATGCCAGAAATGCAGGCTTCATGCATTCTCTAAGAATTGTATTCATTTTCTAATAACATGGATAGAAAGTGTTCTTTGTACATTTCTCATGAACTCTAATTTGTACTTTAGGGATTTAAATATCTTCCAAGCTGTAGAATATTTCCACGAATAGATTATACTCATTCTAGAGTAGAAAATGAATGACTATTCTTGATGAATTAGATGCACACTAATTGAAAATAAAATATTTGCTTGCTCCAACAACCCATAATGTATCTGGAGCCTTCAAAGTATACTTGAGTACAAATGAGATCATAAGTATCTACATCTTGAAACATTATATTAATTTAGAAAATGAACCTCATTTATTAAAATTAAAAACCTGTATTTCAGGCTTATAGACAACAAAAAATGGATTGTTGGTGACACATATGTACTTGATACATGCATATAAAATTTCAAAAATCTTGGAAACGGAAGACACCACCAATTTAACTGTTTCTCATACATATTTTATATTTTAAATATTTGGTGATATTACTCATGAAAACTACAGAAAATCAAAACTATTAAATATATGACATCATTAAAGTAATGTAACTTGGTTGGATATTGAGGAATCACATGCTACTATGCATGAATTGTCAAAAAAAAGTCCAGATTCATTTCATTTCCATTGAATATTTAAAGCAGAAGTTAGGCTTTCTAAGTAAACCATTGCAGACTGAAGACTCCACAGTCTTTACAAACCCCCTCAGTATTAACAGTTCCCTCATTTGTTACAAAATCCACCAATCAGATGGAGGCATCTTATTGTAAATGGTAATTCATTTATTAGCTACTGAATGCAAACTGAATATTCTACTTCATAAGTGCTTTATCGTTTCTTTGTACTTATATTTAGAGCAAAACATTCTATTTTCTAACTATTGAGGTATGTATGCAACATTGGTATTTCTCTTTACTTTTGAGTTTAACTCTACTAGAATATTAAATCAATGTTGTTCATAAAACAATAAAGGCAAAAAAAACTTGTATTCGAATAAAAAAACAAAGCAAAATAATAAAATAATAAAAAAAATAAAACTCCAAGCAAGTGCTTCTTAATTAAAACATCACATCCATTTCTACTTTGTAATAAAACAATTTGAGCCGGGCGGTGGTGGCACACGCCTTTAATCCCAGCACTCGGGAGGCAGAGCCAGGCGGATCTCTGTGAGTTCGAGGCCAGCCTGGACTACCAAGTGAGTTCCAGGCAAGGCGCAAAGCTACACAGAGAAACCCTGTCTCGAAAAACCAAAAAAAAAAAAAAAAAAAAAAAAACAGCCAACTCATGCAATGAGCACAAGATCTGGTCCCACTGCCTGGATGCCTCCCAAACAGATCAAGCCAATCAACTGTCTCACCCATTCGGAGGGCCTGATCCAGTGTGGACCCCTCAGCCATTGGTTCATAGTTCATGTGTTTCCATTCATTTGGCTATTTGTCCCTGTGCTTTATCCAACCTTGGTCTCAACAATTCTCGCTCATATAAACCCTCCACATTCGATCTTGTGCTCATTGCATGAGTTGGCTGTTTGAAACCTGGGGCCTATGCAGGATTGTTTGGCTTGGCCTGGGAGGAGGGGACTAGACCTACCTGGACTGAGTCTACCAGGTTGACCTCAGTCTGTGGGGAAGGCTTTGCCCTGGAGGAGATGGGAATGGGGGGGGGGGGCGTTGGGGGGAAGGTGAGGGGGACGGGAGGGGGGAGAACAAGGGAATCCGTGACCGATATGTAGAACTGAATTGTATTGCAAAATAAATTAAAATAAATTTAAAAAAAAAAAAAAAAACAATTTGAATTTTTCTTCAGCCAGAGGTAACAGCTAAGGGTCAAATACTGAAGGGTGATAAAATATCCGAAGTATTCTTTTTAAAATTCAAAAGTTGCTTTCTAAAAAACAAAAACAAACAAACAAACAAAAAACAAGCTCCGTTGTTCTCAACTCTGCTGACCAAATGATCCAGATTCTGGATGTCAATCACACATGACCTTAAAGAGAAAGAGGTCTGTGTAGGACCGGCTCTCCCTGGGCAGCAGGTGTTTTTACATTTTTGCTCTTGGTGGCCAAATGGGCACAGTGAAGGAAGGCTTGCTTTCCTGTGCTGTGTTTTGATCCAATCATAAATGTTCATGTTTCACTGTCAATTTATCCAATTTAGCCTTGCAAGTACTTTTGAAGAAGTCTGATAAATATGAGGAAAAAGAAACTGTTTCAAGCACCTGATAGACCCGAGTAGGTATAATTCACAAAACCAGGTACAGTTTAGGACAGGAAAGGAAGTCTTAATACTGTGTATAGTCCAATATTGTCAGAGTTACAGTTCTGGATGAAATAAAGTCTTCTGGCTAATGTGGTGCAGAAAAGACAGAAGACACAAACAAAGTCTCTGATATGTTAATAATGAAGTGTTTCGTTTCCTTAAACATATCACTAGATGTGGGTCTACTATTATAATGCAATTGTAATTAAGTCACAGCAAAATACATTTAAAACACTATGGAAACTTGAAAGCAACTTCTGCACTTTGTTTGTAGTTATTACGGGAATATTGAGTATATAAACTCAATGAAAATATATGTATTAAGCTACTTTCCAAGTAACTTTATCAGAAACTACTAACTTGCTTTCATCATGTTAATAAAAATCTCATTAACTCCACATTATTAAAATACATGATAAAAGTTTTACAATGAGTAATAATTGAGTAGAAATTATTTCTAGAAATTAAATCTTCATAAGTTTATTTACCATTGTCTTATAGAATGACAATTTGCTACTGCAAATTGGCTTAAATATAAATACAAAGATGTTCTACTTTATACATCTTTGTAACTTGATTATTTTATTTTCTCTACTTCCATCAGTAACATGTTCACTATTCAAGGACAAATATAATTCATCTTCCTTCTGTTGCAGACTGTATCTATCCTAAGACTGTGCAGTGAAGACAACGAGCTGCACTACAAACATTAGGTTCTCAGAATTTGGAAAGACTCACTGATTGTTTTCAGAGCCTGTTTTCTTCTTGTGTTTCACCCTGATGCCTTTTCTTGTTTATCACCTTTTCTTCTGAAGACACCCAGACTTCTCATCTATCCGTATTCCTTCTTTCTGTCTCGCCTGCAGCTTTGGAGTGCTGGCTTCCGAATCTTCTAAGAACTGCATTCTTTTTGTGATGGGATGACTAGAAAGTGGTCTGTGTGCCTTCCTAATAGGCTCAAGTTCAGATTTTCAGGATTTAAATGTTCTCTGTGCACTAAAAAAGTTATCTGAGTAGTTTATGCTCATTTTGGATTAGAAAATAAATGGTTATTCTTGATGAATTAAATATCCACTAATTAAAACTAAAATATTTTCTTGCTCACTACAGCACAAGGATTTTAAGACCCACTTCAACCCAATTTATTTCAGCAAAGATGACATGACAGAATTTTATCCTATTATACTCTCATGCCTTCTTTTCTTTTAACAGAGCCATAAAATATTCATTTTATGTATATATGATGCCTGCGCTCAAATTCCACTCATGAATGGAAATCACATCAGCCAAAATGTTTATGTGTTCTGTACAAACTCCACATTATGACTTTTCTATGAATTGTTGGTTTCTTGTTTAATAATGCCACTTGCTTTAATTCCCTCCTCTGCCAATCTCCTCCCCCTTCCCGTGCAAGTTGTCTTCCTTCCTGTTGGGTCACCGAGTTTGCCATCTCACAATGGCCTGGACAGCCCAAAGCAATGCCAAGCAAAGACAGTCTGGGTGGTGTGACTATGGACTCCTTATGGAAAATAAAACAGGTCTCTGTTTCTGTTCAGTACTGCAAAGTAAATATAACCATGTCTTAAACATTTTAATTTCTGAAAGACCTCAAGGTAACACATCATTAGTGTGACCTTACTACAATCTTTCTCTGTTACCACTAACATAATCTTTTAAAAATCGTGTAGTCATTTATGTTATGCTAAAAAATCAATACACAGTGTTAAACACAGTAGATTTGGTCTCTATTCTAGAGGTAAACTAAAGAAGAAAAATAAACATGTAAATATGTAATAATATTGTTATTGATAATACATATTATATATAAATTACAATGTATAAATGTGGTAGAATATAATTTATAAATGTTTTCCCATATGAGTATTATAATTCACATATTATAATATGATATTATAATTATCATATTGTTCTTTCAAGCATTCTACTTTTCTGACTTGGGGATATTTGAAAAAATTTTATGTCCATTTGATTACATCTTAAGATATGATTGCATCAATTCAGTATCTCCAAGATTTATATTTTCAAAACGAACATGGATTATCTTTAAAGAGTAGTGGCCTAGATTTCTAGTAATGCTATTACAACATTTAGATTATATTATTCCTTCACACCTACATACATAGTGGGAAAATGAATATACATATTTTGGGTACTTATTCTTAGGAAATATTATTCCAGTTATTCAAATTGGTAAAGTATTACAATCAACTTTCTCATATAACAAGTGTTGGCTATTGTTTTATATTTTCCATGCATGGTTCTTCTTGTGTTTCTAATATTCTATGTCAATTAGTAAGATTTTGAGTTAAGGACTTCATATCTCTCTTTTGTTGATGGGGACCAAAATACAAGCCTGAAAAATTCCCCCTGAATCTGGAGCCTGAAGATTCAGTGTTCCATTTTAAAAATATACTATCTGAGTATGGAACTTCTGCACTGTGACCCAGCACAGTACACTTGTGTTGGATGGAAAGCTCAGCTGAAACTATTCATTATTAAACATACTGCAGGATTGTTGACATATTGTCCTCCTCCCAAATATTTCTCCTAAATAGGAACTGAAAAAGGAATGGTATTTTAAATTCATATACTAAAATATCTTGAGTTCAGTAGTTTAAGACCCTATGCCATATCTGGACAGGGTACCTAACACTTTCTACTGTGATTCCTAAACGCTCCAAGAAAGTATTAGCTGTTTACCATTTGTTGTCCGCAAATTTATTATCTGTTGTGATGGTTTGAATGATAATGACTCCTAAAGACTCACATGTTCTAATGCTTCATCGACAGTTGTTAGAACAGTTAGGGAAGGATTAGGAGGTATGGCCTTGTTGGAGGAAGTATGCCATGGGGTTGGCTTTGAGGTTTTAGAAGTCCAGGACAGGTTCAGTCTCTTGCCTCTTTCTCTAACTTATAGATCAGGATATAAGCTCTTAGCTACTGCTCCAAAATCATGCCTTCCTGCTGCCATGCTGCCTGCATCCTCTGAAACTCTAAGCAAGCTACCACTTAAATGATTTCTTTTATAAGCTACCTTGGAAATGATGCTTCTGCACAGAAATATAAATGTAACTAAGATATTTATTTAGGATGATTTTTATGAGTATAAAGAATATTTTTTAATCAATTGTGAATGACTGGTTATGCAGCAATAGGAAAACAAACAAGCAAAAACCCCTTTCAGATCCTGAAATACACATATTTTATACTAATAGCACTTCATTATTTAATTGAGTTTTAAGATGGTATCCAGTATTGGTTATATACTTGAATTAATACAATATTTGGGGGAATATAATTTAACATATTCATTGAATGCAATATTCAACCACAATGCAAGCATTTGGAAATCAGTATAACTTAGAATAAGGCCAATTTTAATATAATATTTTGTGTTGGTCTTCTGTACATGTTAAAGTCTATAGCAGGAATCTTAAAAGTTCTTATTAATAAAATCAAACCTGAGCCAGGTATTGGGGTGAACACTGGAAGATCAGAGAGACAGAACAGGCCACAGCTACCTCACCTCACCAGTTCCTCAGCTGGTCTTGTTTCCTCAGACTGGAAGCTTCTGTGTCCTCATCCCAATGGCTCTCAGCTGAACTGCTACTAGAAGCCTGAAAGCTTAACCAGCCGAATGCTTCTAGTTTCTGGTCATCATGCCTTATATACCTTTCTGCTTTCTACCACCACTCCCTGGGATTAAAGGCTCACTTTCTGGGATTAAAGGCATGTGTCACCATGCCTGGCCATTTCCAATGTGGCCTTGAACTCACAGAGATCCAGAGGGATTTCTACCTCTGGAGTGCTAGGATTAAAGGTGGGAGTGCCATCATTTTCTAGCCTTTGTATCTAGTGGCTGTTCTGTCTCTGAACCCAGATAAGTTTATTAGGGTGTACAATATTTTGGGGAACACAATACCACCAGATTTCCCCTTTTTTTCTAAAATTAAAAAAAGCTTATAACTAATACAAGAAAAACTACCCAATAAGTATATACAGAAATATACAAAAATTACATTAATAATGTCTAGTCCATTAACATTTGACAGATTCAGATGAAAAACTCCATCATATATATAAACAATGTCCAGTCCAGCAACATTTGATAAACTCAGACAAAAATTTTCATTACTTATCTTATTTAAAACAATTCCTTTTTAAAAGTAGATTCAAAAAATGACCTTTTTATCTTACCATATTCATATTTTCATAAAAGTTTCAATAATCCACCTTTTGTCATTTTTACATCTTCCCCTTTTTCTTTTCAGTGTAGATTCAGTGATCTACCCATTTATCCTATTATTTATTTCTTTATCTTTTCTCTCAGAGTAGATTCAATGATCTATCTCTTATCTATATTTTTTTTTCTTTCTGCTTTCTAGGGGTGAAGATATCTTTAGGGAATCTTGAAAAGAAAATTTTTGGGTTAATTGTCAAGTCCTGTATCATTTGTCCAGTCTCTGCATAATAAGAAAGTTTAGGCTTTGTCACAAGTCCTTGCTCGAGTAGTCTGTCAGGCTGGATCATCTCAGCTAGCCATCTCAAAATTGTCCTGAGTAGTTTGTAGTCCAGAGTCGATCTTTCCGTGGAGTTAACCAGCTTAATGGCTTTACCATAGTCCATGTGGAATCATCGTTGTGGGATCCTGTCATCTTTTTGAAGATTTCAAAGTCACTGTTAGGTGTGGTCATGGTTCCCTTTGGATTTTTTTCTTTTTTTTGTGCCTCCTCTGTGGTTTGGAGCAATCACAGTCTGATAAATGTCTGTCTCTCAGAACCATGAACATTCTTCCCTAGAAGAGAAAATCTTCACAGCAATTTCTCCCCACCATTTGTCTTGCCAAACTTTTCCAAACTGACCTCTGCCAATGTTTTCTTGTAACACGATGGTCCTGGCAATTCTTCTCTGAACAAGCAGTAGTAAATACTTTGTCCCAGGTAGCAGCAAAAGTCATATTTTCTTTTTGTACTGAAAATTGTAAAGGTTGAAATTGAAGATGAAAGGAAACGGAAAGTTCTAGAAAAATCCCAGAGTGAAATGTCATATTTTTAAATAATTTAAATATGGCATTTTCAAGCAAAATAATAGAGATTTAAAAGCGATGTCTTTTTTGACAGTAAAGTTGTATTATATTTGCTCTTGATATCTTATTTGTTGGGAAAGGAAATTCTTGACATTTATTTTTAAAAATGTTTGGAAAAAAATTTAATTTGATAAAACAAAGAAAATATAAGTTTTTTTAAATAATTGATTATAATATGGATATGGCATGAATCCAAAGATGAAGACTTAAAATTATTGATTAAGCTATCACAATGTTATAATTATTGAATGAGCTGAATTAAAGTTTATTATAATAATTTGATAACTTAATGAACAAAATAAAACATAATTTCAGTTTTAACCAGAGTTCATCATTCATTTGTCATTCTTAGCATTGTTATTCTAAGACATTTAATGAATATTTTTAATAAACCTGGAAGTCCTGTTTGCTATTGGAATTTCTTAATCAGTTTAATGGGTATCTAATAGTATTCAAGAAAAAGTTAATCAGAATTTGAGAATACTAAGTGTAATGTAGCTTGTCTGACAAGAAAATCTCATTTCTGTACCATGCTCTGGGTAATAATATGAAATTATTTCTAAGTTAATACAAGTATTTAGGCTTTTGTGTCAATTAATTGCCTCAAGTCATTGGAATGTTGTTCATTCTATACTACTGCTTGTCTTAGTTACCATTCTTTTCTGAATCCTTCCTAACCAATTCCACCAAATAGAAATCAAGCATTCAAATAGATGAGCCCATAAGAGCCATTTTCATGCTAAGCACCACAAGTGCAAAGTTATTTTCAATTCCTTTTCTATAAGTTGCCTAAATACTATAATCTCTCCCCCACACCAGGAATTTAGTAAAATGGTGTAAAATATGAAAAGTGCACATAAATCAAAGTGATTGATGCTAATAAAATAGAAGTCTAGTAAGTGACAAATACAGGAAATATTTTATAGATGGGAACAGGACAAAATCATCCACAATATTTTTTCAAATAATACTGTTGCAAATTGTAGGCTGCCACACAACCAACTGCTCGGTACAGAAGAGGGGTCTTTAAGCATGAATGTGCTCAATTGTGATAAGACTATATTGGCATATTATGTTATAGGCAAAATATTAAATTTTTCTAATTTTAATTTAGATTCTAAATTAATTTGTAAATAACATCCATCACCAAAAGTCCTACTATGATGTTGAGTTCAGAGACACTCTTCTCCAAGTCTGATATTAACAAAGGGGAAACTTCCACTAAAACAATGCTGAGTGTGAAACGTAGGCTTTAGACACTGGACACCCTGTGCATTTGGTTGTCAAACTGAGAGC
Organism: Peromyscus californicus insignis; assembly: GCF_007827085.1. Taxonomy (NCBI): domain Eukaryota; kingdom Metazoa; phylum Chordata; class Mammalia; order Rodentia; family Cricetidae; genus Peromyscus; species Peromyscus californicus. The sequence goes on from NW_026294606.1 coordinate 113,385,992, forward strand.
CACAAAGTACAGATGATTTGCTTTGCTTCACACAGACAGAAGAAATAGACCAAAACTGTTCAGGGTCTCATACTAAGCTTTAGCGCAAACAAACTGCCCAGTAGATACACTACAATATTTCAAAACCATAGAAAATAAAGTAGTGTCATAAAAGCAGTAGAAACTATAGAAACTGGCTATCAGAGGAGAGAGAAGAGGAGAAAAAGGGGAGTATGGAGACAGAGTTATGAAGAGCAGGCGAGAAAGAAAGGGACAACAAAGCATTTTAATGGACAATAAATAAATTTTTAGATTCTGTAATACAGATCTTGAGTAACTGAAATATCAATCACATTATAATCCTTGATTGGAAAAAATATTAATATTATATCTATGCCAAGTTTCCTCAGATCAGTAAACAAATATATTATCTTAATATAAAGTGTCAGAATTTGTAAGGTAACATAATCATGTAATACAAAATTTGGAGACTTTTTAAAAACAATTGCAAAGAATTTAGATAAATTTTATGATTTATTTAAAAATTTAATCAGTACTATAATAAAAATTACATCAGTACAATGGCTTTTATAGACTACAGCATAAATATATCAGAGTCAGATTTGCATAGTTAGAAAAAGCATAGAATAAATTAATCTGGGATTTCAGATGAATAAATGAAAATAAATAAAGTAATTGAGGATAAATGTTAAAAATGATAAGGATGGATTGTTATCACCCACAGCTCAAATCTTCCAAGGACAAAATAAATTACTTTATTCTATCATATACAATTAATAAATTATATCATAAATATAGAGAGATAAAGGAAATACAGTGTAATTTATTTAGAGTCTGTATTATGCAAGATATTATTAAATAAATCTTAAAAAGTGAAAATAAAAAGTAACTTGCAAGTTAGCACATTATATTATATCAAATGTTATCCATTATGGAATGCTAAAAACTCAGTGAAGCAAACCCGGAATTTGACCAAAAGAAATTGTGACATAATAATTATAATAAATGGAAGCTGTTTTATGCCACTGTTCATTACAGTTTGTTACATAACAATGGAAAAATTAATACTACATGAAAAAGAGAATCTCCATATTTCCCTGCCTAAACGCACAAATTTCAAAGTTCCTTTCTGTTGACAGCAGCATTTTGTTCACTCAGATCTATGATTTTACTTCATCTCCTATTTCTTCCTCAGGAATCCTGATAACTCCTTTACCTCCAAACCCCTCTTCACCCTTGCTGTCTCATCTGCATATTAGTTATTTCAGAACTTTCAGATTTAATCATTCCCCACTCAAGATCTAATCCTCCCTCTCTCTATTGTCCTCTCCCATTTTTCATTTAAGCTCAGTATTTGTTGTAGCACTGCTACTTCGATTACTGGACTATTTATCACATTGCTGACAGAAGAGCTTTCTTTGGATGCCCTACAGGCAGCTCTATGGCAATAGATCCCAGACAATTGTCATACATTCTTGCTGCCTCTTCATCTCAGAAAATGGTACCAACATCCATCCAATTGATCAAAAGGGAACCAGTCCACCACATCATCTCATATCCAATAACTTACCCTACAGACACTGTAACTCTCCTGACTTTACATCTTCCACCACTAGTCTTTTCAAAATACCAAGTATTATCTCAATAATTAAAATAGACTGAATGTTTTCACCACTTTGGACTTATGCTCGAACTCCTAAGTAGCCGTACTGCACTTAGGAATGTAGTTAATTCAGCAAGCATTGCAAGTGGATGATATTTTAATTTAATTCTTAAAACACACCCCAGTTCATCAATGTGGAAACTGAATATTGAAGAGGTCAAGTTGCCCACATCAAATGCAGGTAATGCTAAAGCTGCTTGTCAGATTTCAGCACTCTGACTGTAGCTATTAGTTGTTAATTATACTGTTGCTTTATTTTCCTGAGCTCTGCAGTTTATACACTAAAAATAATATTGACAAGGGTTACCTAACCTCCTCAAGCTAGTTTTGAATGAGTGAAAATAAGAGCTCAGGTTAGCATTCACTGTCATCTTTGACCATCACTTTAAACTTAGTGAGATCATCAAAGAAAAATAAATACTGAAGTGTTTACCTGGCCTGTGAAATATTTCATTACTGTTACAGTGTTGGTGAAATAGAAACCAATTTCCTAAGCTCCAAGCCACTCATTACCATTTTAAATGATCTCCCAAATATTTACCAAGTACCTTTTATAAGAAAAACACAGTATTAAAGTTGAACACTAAAAACAAATATAATAGAAAACCACACAGGCACCTTTCTACTACTTGGTGTATTAAATTTTGGTGGAAAGGGGAGAAAGGTGAGTGATGCTTTGACTGTTGGTGATTTATTTATATCTCCTCTACGAAAAGAGAAAAGTGGCATATGAAAAGAATGGAGTTGCATGACCTGGGTCGAGCATGCTTCCAAGGTAAATAGCGATTGGGTTACTTTTGACCACAGTTAGGGAATGATTGAATTAATTTAAATCCTGCCACCACGAAGATCTGTGCTTGTTCAACTTCTTACATGAGGGATGATGAGAGTCAGAATCAACATTTCCTTTCAGATATAAAATGCTAGTCATTGCAGAGCAATGAGTGAAGTGTCTTAATACTTAAATTTTTCTGGATTGGTGAAAGAATAGCTTTGAAATACCTGCTATCCTTGATTGTTCAAATAAATAATTATCTGTCAGGGAAGATATCATGATCAAATAAATCTGGAAGTAACTGATAAATAACTATGAGTTAGGTACCTTGCCCTACAGTAACTTTTATACTTTTTGTGGAGGTAAGACGGACACAGGTTAAACGATGCAGAGAACAGCATTTTGTAATGCACACAATAGGAAGTAAGGTGTCATACAAGGTATTTATGTTCAAATGTGACATGCTTCTTTGCTAAATACTTCCCACACCAGCTACCTGATTTCAGCATGCTATTTGCTTTCATTTATCAGACACTCTGTCTTATTTAACATTAACTGACACATGATCTCTTTACCTATCCTGTTTATTTACTGTCAGCAGTTTCCAACAACTTAGAAAGAAAACTCAGGTGGTATAGCTGAATGTTTTCCTGTGTCCTACCCAGTAAACAGCTGCTCAGATCCAAGTAAACATACAGAGACTTATATTAATTAAATCTGCTTGGGCATTAGGTCAGGCTTACTACTGACTAGCCCTTGCACTTAAACTTAGCCCACTTCTGTTAATCTATATATCACCATGTGTTCTGTGACTTTACCTGTGTGCTATTACATGCTGCTCCCTGGATGGCAGGCTGGAGTCTCTTGACTCAGCCTTCCTCTTCCCAGAATTCTCTTTATCTGCTTATCCTGCTTTTACTTCATGCCTGGTTACTAGTCAATCAGCGTTTTGTTAAACCAGTGTAAAAAAGCATTATACCACAGCAAGGTGGTTGAAACTTGTCATATGGAAAGTTTCTAGACTCCTTTCTCTTTTATTCAGCCTCTAAATAACTCCAGCCTCTGTGTGATTATTCTACTTGCAGCTATTCACTCCCTCGTTTACAAGGTCATATATTGAATCATTAGGCAGTTCAAACCTTTTTTTAAATTTTTAATCTCATTTGAATCACATTTGCCATAAGAACATACAATAGTGGATTTCAGCATTGTTTTCTATTTCTTCTCATTTTAACTAGAAGTTCAGCAAACATTTAAATAACTTCTGACCTTGGTTTTACATGGAAAAACAGACAATACAATTGCAATTTATTAACTTGTAAATTGGTGAGTCTGTTTCTGGCCTAATTCCTACCTTAAGAATCATTATTTTTCATGGAAATTCAGATAGACATTGCGGAATAAAAGTGAAAATGTGTTTATAAATAAGTTGTCAAATGTAAAGATTCATAATATCTGAAGACATACATAGCCTCTGAGACTTTATAACTAGGTGAATTGATGATATTTTTTTCCCCTAGGTCTTGTGTTCAAAATGTGTCAAAATAGATCATATTAGGTCTAAACATGTGAATGTCATCACATGAAAGACTTCTTTCTTAGTCTGTAGACTTTCTAGTGTTCCTTAAAACAATATATATATATATATATATATATATATATATATATATATGAATTGATGAATTTATTTATATACTGAGAGTCTCTGAACAAATGGCATGGTGAATGTTTGCAGGGCAGAGAACACTTTATTCTTATGCCATTCCACCATGTGAATTCTGGGTATTGAACTCAGGTCATCTCACATTGGCAGCAAGCACCTTGAAGCCCTCATCCATGTCACAGACTTGTGTTCCTAATATTCATGTCTTCTCCATCTCAGCCTTCATCATCCACTATGACAGCTGATTGAATGTTCATCCTCCTTGCTATACAGACTCCAAAGAACAATCATGTCTCACAGTAGGTTCTCCAATCCCAGCATCATCAAAACCTAGTCCATATTAGGGGTAAATGTATCTTTGATGAACAAATAAAACATTGAGTTTTAAAATTTTTGTTGTTTGTATGGAAAAACCCTAAAAGCCTGGAGACAAGGTTCTAATTCAGAAGAAAAAGTAATCCCAGGAAAACAAATGTGCCTTGTAAAATGGTTATTCAATTGAACAAATAAAGATAAAAACCTTCATTTGTTTTCCATTTTCCACTATTTTCCTTTGCCAGAATAAATACATCTTTACATGAATTGGGAAAAGTCAAGACATCATTTGTTAGCAGGTTTCCAGAGGTGACCCTTTTGAACTTTGTGCACACTTTTCATTATGTAAATTTGTACATTAACTTGAATAATAAGAAAAAAGAGAAAATAAAAAACACTCTTTACATACACATTTATTTCTGTTTTGAGACAGTGTCATGCTTTGTAGCTGAGGCTGGCCTTGAACATGCAATGATCCTGCCTCAGCTTCTTAAATCCTGGGATTTTAAGGGTGTCATCTACAGGTAACACTGTATTTTTTTTTTGAAATAACCACTGTAAGAAGTTCTAAATTTTAAATGCAATATTTTATCATTTGTCTTTAAATGGTTTATACTGTGATTTAGTGTTTTGCTCCATATCCACTCTCCCTCAAAACAGATTTTCTGGCTTTCAAGATTTTTGTTCCTATAAAAATTTCATGTTAAAGGAGTGAATGTGCTATGTTTTACCATTGCTAAGTGAATCCACAAAATGTATTTTACTGTTTGTCTGAATGTTTTGAATTAAAAAAAAATTCAACCATAGCTTGACTCATCCTTGAAATATGGAAGAAATATAAATGACTAATTCAAATAAAGGATATTGAGGATGAACATTTCTTATAGGAAATCAAAACTAAAGTAGACATTAACATCAATAATGTACTACACATATTATTCCTGTAAGACAAGTAGGTATAAACAGTCTTTTGATGTTAAGTTAAGATGTTAAGTGGAATGAGTCCATATTCCAGCACAAAGCAACAATATGGGGTAATAAAGGGAATGTCTTGAACCAGAGATCATTTATAGTGACCTATTTATGATTAGCTGAAAATCCATCAGCAATTTGCAGTTGCTGAGCTTCTGATGACTTCCTAATTAGGAACTGGGCTCCAGCATACAAAATGGATCACTCTCCAAGCCTGTAAACAGAAAAAATAAGGTATGTCCAATCCATGATGTTGGCCTTCTTCACATTTGTATAATGGTTACCTTCACTAGAATTAACATCACTTCCTTTCAGAAAAGAGATCATACTCCCTAAAATTATTGGGAATGATGGCTATACATGTAACAAGAGAGGAGATTTACACACAAATCCATTTACTTCCAGTATAATGTTTCTTTGACAATAAAATACACTTCCTATCAAAATTCCCCTGCCTTAAATTGATTAGATTGCTTATTATATAAACACCAAGGATACTCAATGTCATTGTCCCCTGTATATACATATGTCTATAGATGTATGCTTATATGTAAATGCATGGTTATATAAAGATAATGATATTATATAACATATATATTATATTTATTATATATAGTAGCTTTTGGAGGGCAAAAAGTTGCATTATTTTGCTTTTATAACTTCTGATTTCCTTAAAATTCAAATCAGGAGGATTCAGGTCTGAAATTTCACCTGTGGCACTCATTTAAAATATGTGAATTTCTCAAAACTCAAATAGTGGATAGCAGTGCTTAAACATGAATGCTAAAGTTGCTATTTGGGAGAGTTTGAAAAAAGAAATTAGAGTACTTTTTCCTTAGGGTACCAACATCAACATGAAATAATTTAAAAATTATTTCCCCTATTCAAATTACTCTATTAGACTGTCTCACAAACTCCTAGTGGGAAAAAATCCAACAATTAAAATATAAGTTAGATGCATTTATGGCCCAAAAGCTTTGATGATGCAGATTATAGATTGCTCATGCAAGGCTGGACCTTAAAAAAGGAGGAGCCATCCAACAACAGAATATCAAAGGAGTTAGCAAAGATACTGGCTTTTTTTATGTGGCAACAAGGACAGAGCAAGGGTATATCTTGCATTTATTTTGTTATTTGCTTAAAATATTGTACAGCAGTTTAGAGACACACAGATAAGAGACAAGTATCACTGAAAAATTGATAATTCTAAACTATTAAACTGAGCAGAATTCCATAAGATATTTGGAATAATATTGCATGATTAGTTCAACTTTGATAAATACATTTTTAAAAAAATTATTAACTTTTATGAGTTGTAATTTTTCTACTGTTTTAGTTGTCCTTCCATTTTCTGCCTTGAAATATAGCATAAGCAAGAAAACTAAAATATATAAATTAACAGGTTCAATCTTATAAATCTTGTTCAGTGCTGTTCTTAGATTTCATGAGCTCATACATGAACTTAGCTCTATGTCTTGCTGTTTCTCAGTATAAATTGTGTCGGGCCCAGTTACAGTGTCCATTTGAGTGAACGGGGTTCAAGCACTCTTACTTCATGCTCTGAGTGCCCTGTAAGAAAGAAGTTGACTGGCCCTGGACTTCCCTTCTGGAGCACAGGTGAGTGACCTAGCTTGCCCTGGACCCCATCCCTGGGCACAAGCCACTCCTGGGAAGACCTGCCCAACTTGGCCCCAGGTTCTGGCCATCAGGCAGGTTCCCTTCTAGCCCCACCGGGAAGGAGCCCCTTCTCCAAGACAATGGCAGACCCTGCAGTCTCCAGGCCCTGCCCCAACGCCCATCTGCCTGAGTCCCAAGCCTCTTCCTGAGACATAGAGAGGCCAGCCCCCAGCTCCCATCTTGCCCCGGACTTTTCTTTTGGAGCACAGGTGAGTGACCTAGCTTGTCCCCGACCCCATCCCTGGGCACCAACCACTCCGGGGAAGACCTGCACAACTTGGCCCCAGGTTCTGGCCACCGGGCAGATTCCCTTCTAGCCCCACCGGGAAGGAGCCCCTTCTCCAAGACCCCTGGCAGACCCTGCAGTCTCCACGCCCTGCCCCCACGCCCATCTGCCAGAGCACCAAGCATCTTCCTGAGACTTAGAGGCCGGTACCCAGCTCCCATCATGTCCCGGACTTCCCTTCTGGAGGAGAGAGAGAGAGAGATAGAGATAGATAGATAGATAGAGAGAGAGAGAGAGAGAGAGAGAGAGAGAGAGAGAGAGAGAGAGAGAGAGAGAGAAGAGGAGAGGAGAGAGAGAGAAGCTCTCATTATGCCCCAGTCTTCCAATTTGGACAAGAGAGCTCCGATCTGGACAAGAGAGAGAGACTTCCTGAATCTATCAGCTCTGTCTGAACCAAGTGTGCGGCTAAGGCCAAGAACGAACCACAAGGAGATGGGCAGACATCAAGACAGAAACATATACAACAAAATGAATAGCAATACAGCATCACCAGGCCCTAGCCCTCCTCCAACACCTAGACCTGAACATCAGAAATTGGAAGAAGCAGAAGAAATCAGCCTTATGAAAGACATCATGAAGAAGCTAGAGGCTTGTGTAGAGGAAAAGACAAAAAAATGTGAAGAACGCTGTAAACAACTAGAGGAAAGGGCAAACAAATTAGAAGAAATCAATAAAGTCCTGGAAGAAAACAATAAAGTACTGAAAGAAAATGAAGAAAAATCAATGAAACAAATGATGGAAACAGTCCAAGACCTGAAAAGGGAAATAGAAAAAATGAAGAAGACACAAACAGAGGGAATGCTGGAAATAGAAAATCTGAGTAAACGATTGGGAACTTCAGATGCAAGTATAATCAACAGAATGCAAGAGATGGAAGAGAGGATCTCTAGCATTGAAAATACAGTAGAAGAAATAGATTCATCAGTCAAAGAAAACACTAAAGCCAACAAAGTCATGAACCAAAATGTCCAAGAAATTTGGGGCACCATGAAAAGACCAAACCTAAGAATAATAGGGGTCGAAGAAGGAGAAGAATACCAACTCAAGGGCACAGAAAATATATTCAACAAGATCATAGAAGAAAACTTTCCCAACTTAAAGAAGGAAATGCCTATGAAGATACAAGAAGCTTATAGAACACCAAACAGACTAGACCCCCCAAAAAAGTTCCCTCACCACATAATAATTAAACAACTAAACGTACAGAATAAAGAAAGAATATGAAGAGCAGCAAAGGAAAAAGGCCAAGTGACATATAAAGGCAAACCCATCAGAGTAACACCCGATTTCTCAATGGAGACTTTGAAAGCCAGAAGGACCTGGACAGATGTAATGCAGACACTAAGAGACCATGGATGTCAGCCTAGACTAATAAACCCAGCAAAACTTTCAATCATCATAGATGGAGTGAACAAGACATTCCATGACAAAGCCAGATTTAAACAATACTTATCCACAAACCCAGCCCTACAGAAAGCACTAGAAGGAAAATTCCAACCTAAGGAATTCAGATACACCCTCGAAAACACAGGCAACAGATAAAGCCACAGCAATAAACCCCAACGTATAGAAGTACACACATCACCACCAAAAAATAACAGGAATGAACAATCACTGGTCATTAATTTCCCTCAATATCAATGGACTTAATTCACCTATAAAAAGACATAGGCTTACAGAATGGATACGAAAGCAGGACCCATCTTTCTGCTGCATACAAGAAACACATCTCAAATTCAAAGATAGACACTACCTAAAAATAAAAGGCTGGGAAAAGACTTTCCAATCAAATGGTCTTAAGAAACAAGCGGGTATAGCCATCCTGATATCCAGCAAAATAGACTTAAACTAAAATTAATCAAAAGAGATCAAGAAGGGCATTACATACTCATCACAGGAAAGATCCACCAAGATGAAGTCTCAATTCTGAACATTTATGCCCCAAACACAAGGGCACACACATATGTAAAGAAAACATTAATAAAGCTTAAATCACATATAAAACCCCACATATTAATAGTGGGAGACCTCAACACCCCACTTTCACCACTGGACAGATCTCCCAAATTGAAACTTAACAGAGAAATAAAGGACTTAACTGATGTCATGACTCAAATGGACTTAATCGATGTCTACAGAACACTCCATCCTAACAAAAAAGAATATACCTTCTTCTCAGCACACCATGGAACCTTCTCTAAAATCGACCACATACTTGGCCACAAAACAAATTTAAACAGATACAAAACAATTGGAATAACCTCCTGTGTTCTATCAGACCACCATGGTCTAAAGTTGGATTTCAACAACAACAAAAACTACAGAAAACTTACAATCTCATGGAAACTGAATAATACCCAACTGAATCTCCAATGGGTTAAGGAAGAAATAAAGAAAGAAATTAAAGACTTCCTAGAGATCAATGAAAATGAAGAGACCACATATCCAAACCTATGGGACACTATGAAAGCAGTACTAAGAGGGAAATTCATAGCACTAAATGCCCACATAAATAAGTTGGAGAAATCTCACACTAGTGACTTAACAGCACACCTGAAAGCTCTAGAACAAGAAGAAGCAAAGTCTCCCAGGAAAAATAGACACCAGGAAATTATCAAAGTGAGAGCTGAAATCAATAAAATAGAAACAAAGAGAACAATACAAAAAATTAATGAAACAAAGAGTTGGTTCTTTGAGAAAATCAACAAGATAGACAAGCCCTTATCCAAACTAACCAAAAGACAGAGAGAGAGCATCCAAATCAACAAAATCAGAAACGAAAAGGGGGACATAACAACAGACATTGAGGAAATCCGGAGAATCATCAGGTCATACTTCAAAAACCTCTATTCGACAAAACTGGAAAACCTAAAAGAAATGGATAACTTTCTGGATAGGTACCACATACCTAAGTTAAATCAAGACCAGATAAACTATTTAAATAGTCCAATAACCCCTAACAAAATAGAAACAGTCTTTAAAAGTCTCCCAACCAAAAAAGCCCAGGACCAGATGGTTTCAGTGCAGAATTCTATCAGGTCTTCAAAGAAGAGTTAATACCAATACTCTCTAAATTGTTCCACATAAAAGAAACAGAAGGAACATTACCAAACTCCTTCTATGAGGCTATAATTACCCTGATTCCTAAACCAAACAAGGATACAACAAAGAAAGAGAACTACAGACCGATCTCCCTCATGAACATTGATGCAAAAATACTCAATAAAATACTGGCAAACAGACTCCAAGAACACATCAAAACAATTATCCACCATGATCAAGTAGGATTCATTCCAGGGATGCAAGGGTGGTTCAACATATGAAAGTCCGTCAATATAATACACCATATAAACAAACTCAAACAAAAAAAACCATATGATCATCTCACTGGATGCAGAAAAGGCATTTGACAAAATCCAACACCCTTTCATGATAAAGGTATTAGAGCGATCAGGAATAGAGGGAACATACCTAAACATAATAAAGGCAATTTACAGCAAGCCAACAGCCAACATCAAATTAAATGGAGAAAAACTCAAAGCAATTCCACTAAAATCAGGAACGAGGCAAGGCAGTCCGCTCTCCCCATACTTATTCAATATAGTACTTGAAGTTCTAGCCAGAGCAATAAGACAACATAAGGAGATTAAGAGGATACAAATTGGAAAGGAAGAAGTCAAGCTTTTCCTATTTGCAGATGACATGATAGTATTCTTGAGCGACCCCAAAGGTTCCACCAAGGAACTGATACAGCTTATAAACACCTTCAGCAACATAGCAGGATACATGATCAACTCAAAAAAATCAGTAGCCCTCCTATATACAATGGACAAAGAAGCGGAGAAGGAAATCAGTGATACATCACCCTTTACTATAGCCACATATGACATAAAATACCTTGGGGTAACACTAACCAAGCAAGTGAAGGACCTATATGACAAGAACTTTAAGTCCCTGAAAAAAGAAATTGTAGAAGATGTCAGAAAATGGAAAGATCTGCCATGCTCATGATTAGGCAGGACTAACATAGTAAAAATGGCAATCTTACCAAAAGCAATCTACAGATTCAATTCAATCCCCATCAAAATACCAACACAATTCTTCACAGACCTGGAAAGAATAATACTCAACTTCATATGGAAAAACAAAAAACCCAGGGTAGCCAAAGGAATCCTGTACAATAACACTACCTCTGGAGGCATCACGATACCTAACTTCAAGCTCTACTATAGAGCTACAGTAATAAAAACAGCTTGGTACTGGCATAAAAACCGACATGTGGACCAATGGAATCAAATTGAAGACCCTGACATTAATCCACACACCTATGAACATGTAATTTTTGACAAAGAAGCCAAAAGTGCACAATGGAAAAAAGAAAGCATCTTCAACAAATGGTGCTGGCAAAACTGGATATCAACATGTAGAAGGCTGCAAATAGATCCATATCTATCACCGTGCACAAACCTTAAGTCCAAGTGGATCAAGGACCTCAACATAAATCCATCTACTCTGAACCTGCTAGAAGAGAAAGTAGGAAGTAGTCTTGAACGCATTGGCATAGGAGACCACTTCCTAAATATAACACCAGTAGCACAGACACTGAGAGAAACAATCAATCAATGGGGACCTCTTGAAACTGAGAAGCTTTTGTAGAGCAAGGGATACGGTCAACTAGGCAAAGCGACAGCCTACATAATGGGAAAAGATCTTCACCAACCCCATATCTGACAAAGGACTGATATCCAGAATATATAAGGAACTCAAGAAATTAGACATCAAAATGCCCAACAGTCCAATTAAGAAATGGGTATAGAACTAAACAGAGAATTCTCAACAGAGGAAACTCAAATGCCTGAAAGACATTTAAGGAATTGCTCAACATCCCTAATCATCAGGGAAATGCAAATCAAAACAACTCTGAGATACCACCTTATGCCTGTCAGAATGGCTAAGATCAAAATCACTGAAGACACCTTATGCTGGAGAGGATGTGGAGCTAGGGGAACTCTCCTCCACTGCTGGTGGGAATGCAAGCTTGTACAACCACTTTGGAAATCAATATGGTGCTTTCTTAGAAAATTGGGAATCCATCTCCCCCAAGATCCAGCTATACCACTCTTGGGCATATACCCAAGGAATGCTCAACCACACCATAAGAGCACTTGTTCAGCTATGTTCATATCAGCATTGTTTGTAATAGCCAGAACATGGAAACAACCCAGATGCCCTTCAACTGAAGAATGGATAAACAAAATGTGGTACATATACACAATGGAATACTACTCAGCAGAGAAAAACAATGACATCATGAGGTTTGCAGACAAATGGATGGATCTAGAAAAAATCATCCTGAGTGAGGTAACCCAGACTCAGAAAGACAAACATGGTATGTACTCACTCATAGCAGGATCCTAGATGTGGAACAAGGCTGACTTGTCTGCTACTCACATCACCAGGGAGGCTACCTGGAAAACGGGACCCCAAGAAAGACACAGGGATTGCCCAATGACAGAGAAATGGAATGAGATCTACATGAACAGCCTGGACATGAGTGGGGGTAATGAAAGGGGAGGGTCGAGGGAAAGAGAGCTTGGGGGAGCGGGAGATCCCAGCTGGATCAACAACAGAGAGGGACAACAAGGAATAGGAGACCATGGTAAATGAAGACCACATGAGAATAGGAAGAAGCAAAGTGCTAGAGAGGCCCACAGAAATCCACAAAGATACCCACACAACAGACTGCTGGCAATGGTCGAGAGACAGCCCGAACTGACCTATTCTGGTGATGGGATGGCCAAGCACCCTAATTGTCGTGCTAGAAACCTCATCCAACTACTGAGGGATCTGGATGCAGAAATCCATGACTAGGCCCTGAGTGGATTTTTGGGAGTCCAATTAGCGAGAATGAGGAGGGTTTATATGAGCGAGAATTGTTGAGACCAAGGTTGGTTAAAGCACAGGGACAAATAGCCAAACGAATGGAAACACATGAACTATGAACCAATGGCTGAGGCGTCACCAACTGGATCAGGCCCTCTGAGTGGGTGAGACAGTTGATTGGCCTGATCTGTTTGGGAGGCATCCAGGCAGTGGGACCGGGTCCTATGCTCATTGCATGAGTTGGCTGTTTGAAACCTGGGGCCTATGCAGGATTGCTTGGCTCGGCCTGGGAGTAGGGGACTGGACCTACCTGGACTGAGCCTATCAGGTTGATCTCAGTCTGTGGGGAAGGCTTTGCCCTGGAGGAGATGGGAAAGGGGGGGAGGCTGGGGGGAAGGTGAGGGAGGGAGGAGCAGGAGGGAGGAGAACAAGGGAATCCGTGGCTGATATGTAGAACTGAATTGTATTGCAAAATAAAAATTAAAAAAAAGAAAAAAAAGAAAGAAGTTGACCATATATTTGTCTATCAGTACCAATGAGTTGTCTCCTATATACACTGCTGAAATCACTTTTCATATAATGATTCTGATCAGCATTAGTTTGTCTATGATGCTTAGCTGTGATATTTGCAAATACAAAATTCCCTACTTTATCAAAGAATTTTGGAGAGAATATTCTTAAAATGTACAGTGAAAATAAAAACAATCCTTTTATCCCAACATTATTGGCACAGGTTAAATGGCTAACAGCAGTATAAACTACAGTACCATTATGACCATCATTCTTTAAATTTTATCATTTGTTCCTAGGCACCCATGATATACATTATCAGAATCAAGCTTGTTTTTCAGCTAGCTTTCTTAAAGCAACTTATCCTAAACTCTGCCTAGTTCTTACCATTTTATTGTTGCTGGAAATCTCCTATTGATCCCTTGGTCCATACTCAAGAGATCCCACATGCCCCTCAATTAGAGGGATAGAGAGGTCTAGTGTAAGTGGACATTAACTAGCATTTATGAGAACTGCAAGCATTTGGGACAGTGTAAATACAATGAGAATAGTGTGAGGAATGTTTTCTCACATGATGATTTTATATTTTAGAAAGAATGGGGACAATATAGTAAGTACAGCTTACCTCCATAACTTCCATGTAAATCAGAGGATTGACTCTTAAATCAGGAAAATACCAAATTGTAGGTATAATGTTAAGAGGTAACAGGGCATTGAGTTACTGGATAACTTTTATAGTTTTTTTAATGTGTTATTAATAACAAGTAAGTGGTTTTGAATTTTCAAATAAATATTTAATACCTACATGTTTGACTTTCATTGAAGTAAAGAGTGGCTATTTCTTCTTGCCCATCAATTAACCCAGGCAGAAGTCATAAGGTATGTTTCAATTTGGTCATTTGAGAAGAATTTAATGAAGGTCCTATCACAAAGCAGAAGTTCAGGGCAGATACAGGGAAGCCAGAGAGAGTATGCTAAGCAGCTACAAAAAGTAGTAAGGGCCAACACAGCCCATTCTAACTCACTAATCTGAAGGATAAGAGCAGGGCATGTACCAAAACCCCAGGACAAGACAGCTCATTGGGCAGAAAGGTTTGCTTGAAGCTGTAAGCCTGTTTATGGGAAGCAGAGGACCCAATAACATACCGGAGAAACATAACTGTGTGTATTTATAGGGTCCCTACGTCTCTCTATCTTTATCTGTTATCCCAAAGTCTGAGCCCAACAGGAAGCAGAGGGCAAGAATAATTTTATGTGGAGAAAGATGGTAAGTAGACATCCAAGGGGGGAAATGAGAGGCAGACAAGACCATTCTAATGATATTACTGGAAAGTATTTTCCTTTAAGGAAGCACAGTGAATGCATCACTTTAAAATTTTAAATAAATAAAACCTAGATAGTCT
This sequence comes from Peromyscus californicus insignis, assembly GCF_007827085.1. Classification (NCBI taxonomy): domain Eukaryota; kingdom Metazoa; phylum Chordata; class Mammalia; order Rodentia; family Cricetidae; genus Peromyscus; species Peromyscus californicus. The sequence continues at coordinate 113,401,139 of NW_026294606.1, forward strand.
CTTAAGAGATAAAGAAAAGGAATACACCAATGTAAAAACACAATCAATTCTAGCCAGAACAATATGCGTCCATTAGATTCTAGCAACACTACTACACCAGGCCCTGAGAAATGCAATATAGCTGAAGTACTTCAAAATAACTAATATGAGTATATTCAATGACCTTAAAGAGGATATAAATATATGTATTAATGAAGTCTGTGAAAACACAAACAATGGAATGAAATGAAGAAAACAGCTTAAGATATGAAAAGGGAAATGAAATCACCGAGAAAACCCAAACTGAGGGAAATCTGGAAATGAAAGAACAAACACTTCAGAAGCATGTCTCACCAACAGAATACAAGAGCTAGAAGAGAGAATCTCAGACATTGGGAAATAAGATAGAAGAAATAGATACCTTCTTCAAAGAAAATATTAAATGATAAATCTAAAAAAGAAAAATGATCCTGGCACAAAACATCCAGGACATATGAGACACTATGAAAAGACCATAACTCTAAATAATAAGAATAGAAGAAGGAAAATAAACTACATAAAAGTCACAGAAAATATTTTCAACAAAATCAAAAGAGAAAACTCTAACCTAACAAAGGAGGTGCCTATCAAGAAACAAGAAGCACACAGAACACAAAATAAACTACACCAGCATAGAAGTTCCCCACAACACATAATAATCAAAATTCAAAATACTAAATGTACAGATCAAAGAGAAAATATTAAAATCTGCAAAGGAAAAAAAAACCAAATAACATATAAAGACAAGCATTTTAGAATAACACCTGGCTTTACAAAGCAGATGCTAAAACCCAGAAGCATTTGGACAGATGTTTTACAAACTCAAAGAGAGCACAGATGCCAGCATAAAAGAATATAGTCAGCAAAACTTTCAATAGCAATAGATAAAGAAAGATATCCCATGATAAAAAAATTAAGCAGTATCTATCTATAAATCCCACACTACAGAAGGTGCTAGAAAGAAAACTTCAACCTGAAGAGGTTAACCACATCGAAAAAATCAAAACAAGTACAAGGAATAAATAATACCAGACCAACAAATAAAAAGAGTGGGAGAAACAACACACACACACACACACACACACACATACACACACACACACACACACACACACACACACACACACACACACAAACACACACACACAAACACACACACACACACACACAAACACACACACACAAACACACACACACAAACACACACACACACACACACACACACACACCAAGGCGGGAGGGCCAAAACAACAAAATAATAGGAATCACGAAATACTGTACCTTGACAACTCTCAACATCAATGGCCTCAACTCCCCAATAAAAATGATTGCATTAAAAAAATAGAATACATCATGACACATCTTAACATCAAGGATAGACATCTCCTCGGGGTGACAGCTCAAACAATGCTGAATAATAAAAGAACTGACGGAGATATCATCACTCCTGGTCTAAAGTTGTTTTGCAGAGCTATAGTTATAAAACCAGCATGATATTGGCATAAAATATAAATGTTGATCAATGGAATCAAACTGAAGTCCCCCAAATAAGTCCCCATTCCTATGGACAGCCAATTTCTTTTTAATTAAAGAAGCCAGAAATACACAATGGAAAAAAGACAGAGTTGTCAACAAATGACGCTGTTCAAAATGATTGTGGCATGTAGAATAATACATGTAGAACCCTACACATCATGTTGCACAAAATTCAGTTCCAAATAGATTTAAAAAAGCAAAACAAAACTGTAAGATATAGATAAAGCAAGATACTCAGAATCTGACAGAAATGAAAGTAAGGAATAGTCTTGAACTCTTTGGCACAAGGAGAAACTTTCTGAACAAAATACCAATGCCACAGACCCTAAGATCAACAACTAATAAGTGAGACCTAATGAAACTGAAAAGCATATGTATCGCCATGAAAGGCATCATTCTGTCAAATCAGCAGGTTACAGAATGAGAATTTTTTTCCAAACTACACATCTGACAGAGAGCTAATATCTAATATATAAAGAACTCAACTCAAGAAATTAAATAGCACAATTAAAGATGTGGTGTGGGTCCAAACAGAGAGTTTTCAAAAGAATATATACAAAAAGCTTAAAAAGACTTTTAAGAAATTTACTGTGGAGAAGACAAGGTAGGCCAGATACCCGTGGACCTTCTTTACTCTCTCAGTTCCCTCAGGTAGACACCCCTGCCCAACCACAGGCCACACCTTATGGAAGACCAGACATAATCCTCAGTTGACCCTGCCCCTCATTGCCAAGTCCTAGTCCCAAACTTGGGCAATCCTGGTCACCAACTCAAATAGAGACTTCCTGCTTGACCAGAGGCCACAATGGCAACCAGAACTTCAGGTAGGCCACCTACCCATAGGCCTCCTCTACTCTCTTGGTGCCCCCACTATGACACTAGACACTGTCCCCAATTCCCCTCCCTTCCTTTTAGCCATATTCTGTCACACAATTCAGTCAGAGAGTCACGCTTGACAAGAGAACATGCCTGCCACTGGAATTCCAGTCCCCAATTTGGTGTGTACCCTCTGCTCAACCACAGGCCAGAAGACCAGAGAGGAAATAGAAACAGGGGGAAAAAAAAACACTCAACCAACAAAAACAAACCCAGAAATTGCCACCTAAACCTATAACCATGAGGAGCAGAGATGCCTAGACACCAGTGTAAGAATGCAATCAACAACATCCAGGAATATATGTCACTACCAGAGCCTTGTTATCCTATTAGAGCAGTCTTTGAATATTCCAACACAGATGACGCACAAGAAAAAGACCTTAAAACTAACTTTATGTAGATGATACAGGTTCTTAATGAAGAAGTTAATAAATCCATTAAAGAAGTCTATAAAAAGTCAAAGAAAAAAAATGGTAGAAATGAGTAAATTCCATCAAGAAAGCCAAGAAAAAACAAACAGTTGAAGGAAATGAATAAACACATTCAAGACTTGAAGATGGAACTAGAAGCAATGAAGAAAACACATACTGAGGGACTTCTGTAAATAACTATTCTATGTAAGAGAACAGGAACTACAGATACAAACATTACCAACAGAATGCAAGAGATGGAAGAGAGAATCTCAGGTGTAGAAGGTATGATAGAAGAAATAGTCACTGGACAATGAAAATGTTAAGTCTAAAACATTGACACAAAACATCCAAGAAATCTGGGATATTATAGTAACACAAAATCAAAGAATGATTGGTATAGAAGGAGAAGATCCCCAGCTCAAAGGCCCAGAAAATATTTTCCACAAAATCATAGAAGAAAAATATTTCTGCAATAAAGGAAGAGATGCATGTAAAGGTACAAGAAACATACAGGACACTAAATAGATTGGACCAGAAAAGAAAGTCCCTCACCACATAATAAAAACACTAAACATACAGAAGAAAGAAAGAATATTAAAAGCTGCAATGGGAAAAGATAAAATAACATACAGAGATAGACTTATTAGAATTACACCCCACTTCTCAAGAGACTCTAAGAGCCAGAAGGCCCTGGACAGATGTCCAGCAGACTTTAAGAGACCACAGATTCCAGCCCTGACTACCTTTCAACGTTCAACACCCAGCAAAATTTTCAATGACCATAGATGAAGAAAACAAGATATTCCATGATAAAGACAAATACAAGAAACAAATCTCAACATCAATGATAGATATAACCTCAGAGTAAAGCTTTAGAAAGGGATTTTCCAGCAATGGTCCTAAGAAGCGAACTGGTATAGCCATTCTAATATCTAACAAAATAGACTTCAAACTAATATTAGTCAAAAAAGATGGAGAAACACACTTCCTACTCATCAAAGAAAAAGTCCAACATGGTGACATTTGTATTCTTAACATCTATGCCCAGAATGTAAGGCAACCTTGTTTGTAAAAGAAACATTACCAAAACTTAAATCACACAATCATCCTCCCATGTTGATAGTGAGAGACTTCAATACCACTCTAACCAATTGACAAGTCATCCCGACAAAAAAACAGAGAAATGCTGGAGCTAAAAGACACTTAAAACAAACAGTCCAAACAGATATCTACAGAACATTTCACCCAAACACAAAAGAATGTACCTTATTTTTAGCATCTCATGGAATTTTCTCCAAAATTAATCAGATACTTGGTCACAAAGCATGTCTCAATAGATACAAGAAAATCTAAATAACTCCCTGCACCCTATCAGACCACCATGATTAAAGTTGGATTTCAACAATTGCAGAACCAAGTGAAAGACTACAAACTCATGAAAACTGAACAACTCCATACTGAAAGATTCCTGGGTCAAGGCAGAATATAGAAAGGAATTAAAGACTGTAGCATGAATCTTAAAGAGTCTTATTAATAAAATCAAACCTCAGCCAGGTATTGGGGTGAACTGGAAGATCAGAGAACCAGAAAAAGCCACAGTTAACCTCACCTGGCCAACTTCTCAGCTGCTCTTGTTTCCTCAGACTGGAAGCTTCTGTGTCCTCATCCCAATGGCTCTCAGCTGAACTGCTGCTAGAAAGCCTAAAGCTTAACCAGCTAAAAGCTTAACCAGCCAAATGCTTCTAGTTCCTGGTCTTCATGCCTTATATACCTTTCTGGTTCTACCACCACTCCCTGGGATTAAAGGCATGTGTCACCATGCCTGGCCATTTCCAATGTGGCCTTGAACTCACAGAGATCCAGAGGGATTTCTACCTCTGGAGTGCTAGAATTAAAGGTGGGAGTGCCACCATTTTCTAGCCTTTGTATCTAGTGGCTGTTCTGTCTCTGATCCCAGATAAGTTTATTAGGGTGTACAATATTTTGGGGAACACAATACCACCACAAAAGACTTCCTTAAATTCAAAGAAAATGAATGTGCAACGTACCCAAACTTAAAAAACACAATGAAAGCTGTGGTAAGAGGAAAGGTCATAGTACTATGTGCTTTAATAAAGGAGTTGGAGAAATCTCATACTAGCAACATAACAGCATAACTGAAAGCTCTAGAACAAAAAGAAGCAAATGCATCCAAAAGGATTAGACAGAGGTACACAATCAAACTAATTGCTGAAATCAATAAAATAGAAACAAAGAGAACAATACAAAGAATCAATGAAACAAAGAGTTAGTTCTTTGAGAAAATAAATGAGAAAGACAAACCTTTATCAAAATTAACTAACAGACAATGTGAGAATATCCAAATTAAAAAGATCATAAATTAATTGAGGGACATAACCACAAACACTGAGGAAATCCAAAGATGATTAGATCACACTTTAAAAACTTGTACTCCACACTGGGTGGTGGTGGCACATGCCTTTAATCCCAGCACTCGGGAGGCAGAGACAGGTGGATCTCTGTGAGTTCAAGGCTAGCCTGGGCTACAGAGTGAGTTCCAGGAAAGGCACAAAGCTACACAGAGAAACCCTGTCTCGACAAAACAAAAATAAATAAAATAGAAACTTGTACTCCACAAAGTTGGAAAATCTAAAAAAAAAAAAAAAAAGGATAATTTTCTGGATAGACACTACTTACCAAAATTAAGTTAGGATCAGATAAACAACTTAATCAGACCTATAACCCTTAAGGAAATAGAAGCAGTCATTAAATGTCTCCCAACCAAAAGAAAAGCCCATGACCAGATGGTTTTAGTGAAGAATTCTACCAGAGTTTCAAAGAAGAGTTATTAACAATACTCTTCAAATTATGCCACAAAATAGAAACAGAAAGAACATTGCCAAATTTTTTGAGGCCACTATCATCTTGATACCCCAAACCCACAAAGATTAAACCAAGAAAGATAATTACAAACTATATAAACATAGATGAAAAAATACTAAACAAAATATTCACAGAATCCAAGAACACAACAAAAAGATCAGCCACCATGATCAAGTATGCCTTATCCCAGAGATGTAGGCATGGTTCAACATACTAAAATCAATTAGTGTAATCTCCAATATAGACAAACTTAAAAGGAAAAATAAAACACGATCATCTCAGTAGATGTCTAAAAAGCCTTTAACAAAATCCAACACCCTTTTCATCATAAAACCCGTGGAAAGAGTAGGGGTTAATACATCTATCATGACACTACCTGAATAGTAACTTGTATGAAATAGCAACTTGCAGATTGTAGAATACACTGTTTTGTCCACTGGGATTAATGAGCAAATTTTAAAAAGAAACTAATTTCTATAATAACCTGAACTCTAATCAACCTCCTTATTGTGTGATATTTATATTGACCTTGTTGCACTGGGTGACAGACATGGTTGTGAATTAGGACAAATGCTAATTGTGTTATATTAAGAAAGTTTCAATTTATTATTAAGCAACTTACTCACATATATAACCCATGGTTTTCAAGTCATGAGAGATTTATAAAAACACTCTGGTTTGAAAGGGTTCTGATTATGGCTGGATTGATTTTGTCCTGAAGGATTTTCACATGAGGGAACTAGACCTTACAAAGGTGGGGACCAGAGGGAGGTGTGTAGGTCTTTGGAGACCCTGCATTTAAAAGGGACTTATGCTCGTGTTGCTGACTGGTAGTGTTCTCAAGGCTTTATAAATTTCTTAGAATGTGTGTTGATACACTGTGATGAACATTTCATGTGTTTTTTTTTTCATGAAATACTCAGGACTCACACATGCATTTTCACCAGAGATGCCATGTGCCACATCATGACTCAGTAAGTTCACACAAGATATGTTTGCCTGATCCTTAACTTTCAGCTTTACAAACTGTGAGCCGATTAATCCTTTTTTTCAAAGAAAAAAAAGTACCAAACTTCAGGAAATATGTTATAACAACACACAAACTGATTAAGGCCTGGTTGACAAATTCTTGTAGAAAATAAGATGTTTTAAAGATTTTTTTTCAATTAAAACTTCCATATTTAAGTTTATGATATTAAATGGCAGGGTTTGGTAGCTTTAACCAAGCGTTTCTTACTTTTAGTTATGTAAATAAGCAGGAGCATGTCTGATACTGTAATGGAATCTGAAACACATGATCTAACTAGAGATTTGGGGGTGTGATTGAAATGCTTTCTCTAATGATTTTATTACTATTCCCCCATTGGACTGAAGACTGCCCAAATACACAATGAAAAATGAAACATGGAAAATTCTAATGCATATTATAAGCCATACTAGTAAAATAAGAAAAGAGTAGAAGATCCATCTGGTTCCTTTCCATAACAGTGTTTGCCAGTGACATAGTATCATGAAGGAAGGAGGTGACTGATTCAGGGAAGCTTGTTTCTGTATTACATAATTATGAATGTGTAACTCTGTTTCTCCCTGGTGCTTTGGTTACTGTAATTGACAGGCAGGGCAAACATGATTCTAAAATCATAATCATAGAGGTTTAGAAGTAGCTTGCATAGGTCACTTTTCAATGGATGAAGTAATTCCAAGGAAATGGGAGAAAGTAGAGAGATAGAAAAAGGGAAATGCCACTGTGATCATTTTGGCCATGACAAAATTTCCATAGAAATAATCTTAGGGACATACCGAGAAAGACCACCAGTAGGCACTTTATTGAAGACATCCCTGACATACATGCAAAATTACAATGTAGCACAGATTCTTAAATGGTCTTATTAAATAAAAATCTCAGGGGCCAAGTATTAGGGTGAATTCTGAAAGATCAGAGAAGCAGAACAAGCCACAGCTAACCTCCCTCCAAAACTTCTCAGCTGATCTTATTTCTTCAGACTGGAAGCCTCTGAGTCCTCATCTGAATGAATCTCAGCTGAACTGCTGCTAAAAGCCTAAAAGTTTAAAAGTCTCTAGTTCCTGGTCCTCATGCCTTATATACCTTTCTGCTTTCTGCCATCACTTCCTGGAATTAAAGGCATGTGTCTTTCCCAAGCAAGGCAGGAGATCTCAAGTCCTGGGATTAAAGGTGTCTGGCACCATGCCTGGCTCTGTTTCCATTGTGGCCTTGAACTCACAGAGATCCAAATGGATCTTTGCCTCCCAAGTGATAGAATTAATTTGCCTCCAAAGTGATAGGGTTAAAAGTGTGTGTGCCACCATTTTCTGGCCTCTCTGTCTATCTAGTGGCTGTTCTGTTCTCTGACCCCAGAAAAGTTTATTAGGGAGCACAATATATTGGGGGACACAATATATTACAATAGACTGTAACTCCCAAAATATTGTCTGACAGTATCTACTTAGTCATATTGAGTCAACACAGGCAGCTTGTGAGTACTTATTCTGGGAATGACTCAAAACAAGCTATGATCTCTTTCACTGTACAGTTGAGGGAACTGTAACAGAGGCTAAGCCATCTTCACACAAGGTGCAGACTATATAGAGTTAATAAATAAATATACAACAGCTCACCCTATTTATATAGGGATGATTTAGTAAAATAATGAAAATATGAAAGCAAACCACCAAGATCACATTGAGAAATAAATGTCAGCTGGATCTGGTGTCATGCTTCTGAGATCACAGCACTCAAGGAGGTGGGAGAAGAAGGATGGAGAGTTTAATGTCAGCCTTGGATACAGAGCACAATCCTGTCTCAGAAGGAGCTGAGTGTTGACAGTGCTGCTCAGTGACTAGAATGCACAAGGCCTGGATTTGATTTCCAGCAGTGAAAAGAGAAAACTACTGTGGTCTTCATGAAAAATGGAGATTTTCCAACTAAGAGTAACTAAATTAATTGGTTTGGGATGGTGAAATCTAGACATGTTTATAAATTGTAAATGATGCACATGGAAAATAGTGTGTTTATTTCCATTTGAGTGAGCATAAGTATTATTTACTAATATGAACCAATTGCACATTAGTTATACTGACCCCTCCCATGTTATGTTTCACCATCTCTGAGTTGAAAACTATTTTCTAATTTTTTTTTCTTAAAGATGAATCAAATAAGGTACAACCATGTAGAACAACTTGTCTCAGACTCCACAGCTAAATGAATATAGCTTTCAAGTCCACTTTAATCAATTCTTGAAAGTTTCCACATTGCCTTCTAAAATTCATTGGATCCAATTTGCCAGGAGTGTGATACCTGGATAGAAGTGGAAAAGCCAAGTCGAATCGATCCATATGTTTTCTTGGGAAATGATCAAAGTACTCAGGGAGAGGCCAGGACTTGAACTTCTCAGGTGACCATCATGTAATAACTTGACTCTTCTAGTCTCCGCAGTACAGAGATAGTGTCAAAAATAAGTCTCAAATTCATTTTTAAAGTTACCAAAGGCTTCTAAAGTTCAACACAAAAGTTGTGTATTTGTCTTTAGGGTCAGCAATTCACAGAGAAGACAAGTCTCTCTGGGTGTTGTTCACTATTTCTCGTCCTCACTCTTCCTTAAGAAAAAAAAAAGTAAGATAATGGCTTTGTAGAGATCTAAACATTCTCCTTTAACACTTGGTATACTAACTCTAAAAAGTTTGTGATGTTTAGATAACTTTAGTTTTCAAATATGAACCTAGCACAGCATTTCCTTAGATAATGTATAAAGTATAACAATAAAATGACATTTACAAGAAGTTGAAGAGGGTCATTTCACTTTACTATTAAAAGTGAGAACAAACAAAGTTGGACAGTTAGTACAATATCTAACTTAAGACCAAAATACCATGTGAGATCCTGAGACCCCCTTCCAGTGTGTGGGTTTTAGATAATCATGTCATGGATTGTGGCCATGAACTGCAGGCTTGATCCAAGGTATTACTTTTATAGGTATGAAGATTTTTATCCTCACGGGTTATTTCCCCTTAATAAATAAACAGCTGTCTTACTTTTGTGTACAACCTTCAATGCACCAAGGAAAGAAAAATGTGGGAATCTTATCAAAGGCACTGAATAATGGATGGAAAATTAAATCCAGCTGTCCAAAAGACTGTTCAAGTTAGTTTTAATGGTGGTAGTAAATGTGTGTGATGGAGGATGTGAAGCACCGGTTGGTAGTGAGTAGTTAGAAAAATGGTAACATTTGTGACAGCTATTGAACAATACTCCTAATAATAGTAGCTATACATAATACATAACAGTGATATTATAAGGAACTACTTAAATTTTTCCCCATAAAGAGGAGTCTTTTCTGTTCTCTTGCTGTGACCAGGAAAATACTTCAATTTCATCATTGCCTATGACTTTCTACCATCCATAACCGAATGTGTAAGGAAGACTGACATGGACATATTACTGGCTCAACCTAGCACTCTAGTCTGACTAGCTTTGAATACTCTTTCTCAACTTGGCTCCTTCATAGTCTCTATGACTATTATAGTAGGACCCAGTTTCCTTTTTCCTTTTCCTTCTATGCTTCCTATCTCATGACCTTCCTAACTTCTTCATCTTTCCCTGGGATGTATTCACTACTGTAACCCTTTCTCATTTAAGCCTCTCTGGGGTGTGTTCTCAGAAGAGTTAAACTAATACTTTTTTTTCAGCCTTCTAAATTAGAATGAGAGGAAGTGTGTTTCAACAATGATTACCAAGGCAAATGTCCATTAAGCTGTGGGAATGACTTTTCATTTGAGGTTTCTGATTTCAGAATCTTTGTTAGCAACCATTGTGCCACCTGGAAACATGATAGCAGTAGGAAAAGGATAATAAAAAAAGAACTCTTCGAATCTTCATTATTTGTATAAGGACAGTAGAAACCTTATGGTTATTAAGGGTAAAGTAGCACATGGCACTCAATATACAATGGCTGCTCCCAACACAGAAGTGACTGGAAACTCCCACTACTGTCCACAAATAGAACTTTATGTTCCCTGTTTTTGCTATGAACCCATAACTTATGCTTCACAGGAAATTATATATTGAAAAGTATTGAAAAATATATCATGAACCTAAGAAACTACTTTTTCTTCAAGTTATCAAATGATAGTTAGATATAAAACACCATCAACAATAGCTCAGTTGGTAAAATATTTCCTCGGTATCCCTGAAGAGATAGATTTGATCCCCAGAACTGATAAGCATTGTGACAGTGCATGCCTATAATTCTAGCAATGTGGAGGTGGATACAGGATGACCAAAAGTTCAAGATCATCTTCATCTACACAGTGATTTTGAAGCAAGCCTGAAATAAATGAGATTGTGTTTTTTAAAAAGCAAACATAAAGTTGCCACAAATCCTAGGTGTTATTAACCACTCTGAAAAATGAAGTCTAAAGAGATACAAAGTATGTAGTTCTCTGAGGTATGGAGGTTGGCACTTAGCAGTGCTGCAGTTTAGATATCAAATCTTTCCCCAAGGTATGTACATTGAAAGCATTGTCTCTGACTATTGCCTTGGAAAGTGGAAGAACGTTTAGAAGGTGGCAGCCAGCGGATCATTAGTTTATTAAAAGTTTGTCTTCAAGGTGAACTGTTGAACCCTGGAACATTCTCTTTTGCTTCCTGGTCATGATTGGCCAGATTTTTTCACCATTGGTTTCCCTAGCCCTTGCCACCAGACTCATAAATCAGATGCACAAGGGGATCGAGCCATAGGTCACAGGCAGGGTAAAACTAAAAACCGACACAAATCTCTTTCCATGTAAGTTAGTTATTAAAGGCTTTTTGCTACAGTGGTAGAAATTTAATCCATCAAGTTGACCTCTTCTTTTTAAAGGCTAAGAGGTCAGGTGATTTGGTCACTCTTTATCTCACTAATTAAGTCTGAATACCTCAAATGTTTTCTACTATCATCTTCTTTTTGTCATCTCCCTTTGGAACCAAGTCTGATAGGGATCTTGATCTTTTTGTAAAATCCTCTCTCACTTGGCTCCATCAAATTATGTTCAAATTACTGATCATTGCACTCGGAGCATACCAGGGGGTTGGGGGCACCATTCAAGCACAGGCACATTTTTTTTTATCTATTTAGAGTCTTTTGTGTATTACACCTTTCTGGTGACCCTGTCTCACCCTCTCTTGTTTCACTGACAAAAATCTTTACTATCATTTACTCGGGAAGAATAAATATGTTCTCTGAACTGTTTGGGATGTCAAATATCGCTTCTAACATTTGTAAAGATCTATGTTAGTGTATTGATGACACAAACAAAAGATGGCACAGGAGCTTTCTGGATACTTTCAGAAAGGATTAAAAGATGAATAGGGAAAGAACAACAGTTCCATTCTCCTGGTGGTCTCTTATAGATTTTTGTAACTTTTACTGAAGAGAATATGTGATGATATTTGTCATTGATAATTTGTCATTAATAATATAATGTGATAATATTTGTCATTTCTCAAAAGAAATGTCCTAAATCTGATGATTTATCTTACATCCATCACTAGAGCTACATTTATAGATTGATATTTTCTATATAAATATAGTTTAATTCAGTGGGAATCTGCTGAATGCATTCAGGGAATGTCTGCTCAATTATTTAGAGTTAAATATCTCTAAAAATAAAAGCTAAGAAATACTATTAATAGCTCATTTTAGGACAAAGTATGTAACTGGAATTATTATTATTTTGGAACAATTTCTATTTGTCTGAAAGTAGCTTTTCTCTGAATTTGTGCTTTCAATTAGCACTTAAATGTATTTTAGTAAATAAATCGACAATAAGACCTTTTAGATTATCTATGACAGGGAAAGTTTCCCTGTCTATGACAGGGAAAGTTTCTGTACAGAAGCTTGTTCATCCAGGCTGTCTGCTGGGAATAGTCTGAATGACTTTAACTCCTTGAAGGTGGGCTTTTCATGGTAGTTATTACCTTCTTGCAGAAGTACAGGTTTCCAGATGGTTAGAAATCTGGAGGCTGATGTTGGGATGTCATTGCTTTTATTGCATTAAAGGTGTCACATGCTTCTCCTCTCCAACTAAAGCTTGTCTGCTTTTGTTTCCTTGTCTCTGTCTTGGTTTCATTCATATTTCTCCTTGTTTCTGTCTTGCTTTTGTTCGTATTCCTCCTTGTCTCTGTCTTGATTTCATTCATATTCCTCCTTGTCTCTGTCCTGCTTTCGTTCATATTCCTCCTTGTCCATGATTTTTAAAAGGTAAAATGAATTCTGATGTCAAAAAGACACTTCAGGGATAGATATGCTCACCATGCCAAACTCTCACTAGCCAGTTGCTTATATGGGAAGGATGAAAATAGGGTGATTCATTTATTTTCACCTGCATGTTTCCTTTAACATGGGCTGAGATTCAGTAGAACTCTACAAAAGAGACTGAGAAAAAGCAAGGCTAAATTCATGAGAGAAATTTTAGATTATTTTGTTTATCCTTAAATATTTGGGAATAATTAATTATAAAGTACACTGCAACCTATCCCAAGTAGAACAGCGATTTTACAAATAGATATCCCCTTCCTTATCAATTTTCAAAGTCTTTTAAATCATTTTCTGATATTTTATCTTTCTATTTACTATTCATTCTCAATTCAAGTTTTGTGTACCTAGCACTTTTTCTTAAATAGTATATGATATTACAGTATGGAAGAATGTAAATAACTGCATTACTGAGTTATTAAGACTACTTAATTTGATTTTTATAGAGTTTGACCTTCATATTAATTCTATGAAGTAAAATATCTATTTTCATAGGCACCTAGATATTTTTAAAATGTAGTTTAATTGTTAAAACTTAAATTCGTAGTTTAAATTATTATTCAATAATGTTGGTAATACTGGAGTTCTATAAAATGTAGTCACAGTCTGAATCTAATAGTGACAGTTCATCAGTAAGAAATTACTTGGTGAAAGAACTCTTAGAAAGTTACTTCTCTGGGAAGGATCATTGAATATTACCTCAAAGGCACAAATGAACTGAGAACATTAGTTTCTTGAATGCCAGTCATTTCCAGACTAGAAATTCTGAGATGTCTATGGTCAATATATCTTTCTATGTACCACATTTCCTTAACAGAATGCATAAACATCAGAAAATCAGTAAGTAAATAGATTCATGGCATAACCAATGATGTAAAAAGCAAAGTGGAAGACAGTTGCAGAGACAAACCAAAAGTTTGAGACAGCATCCCACTTTCAATTTTATTTTATTTTGGGGCATATTTATTAATTTTAATTTATGTGTTTGAGTATGTGTATGTGAGTCTGCATGTGTTTATGTGTACTACAGTCATGTAGGTCTGCAAAGGGGACTGAAAAGTGTTCCAGAACACTTAGAGGTGTAGTTATGACTGTTCTGAACCACCTGATGTAATTGCTGGAAATTCAACCTGGGTCTTCTGTAGATACAGTATGTGCTTTTAAGCACTGAGACATTTTTTCAGATCAACTTTTCAACTGTAAAAAGATGTGTGTGTGTGTGTGTGTGTGTGTGTGTGTGTGTGTGTGTGTGTGCATATATGTGTGTTTTGTGTATATGTATGTGTATGTGAAATATTTTAAAAGTGAGGAACAAGCTTAACTCTGAGATATAATAATGAAGATAAATTTTGTTCCTTAACAGGAAAATGTAGTCAGCTGTGTGTGATATTCTTATATACAGGCCAGCATCTAGTATGTGGGTAAGAAACACCTAGCAAGTCGTAAGACTGATCTTACCTGTGTGAAAAAATTTGTAATGTGTTTCATGTTAGATCTTACATCTTAGACCTCTGGTGGATTTCATTATTGGTTCTTTTTTATAGAAATTAAATCCCAGTTAAGAAAAAGTAATTATATTTCCCAAAAGAAAGATAGATAGCAAGTATCCCAAAACTGCAAATCATTTCAGGCTAACAAAGAGCTTTCTCAAAGAACTAAACTCTATGCAGCTCTAATTATGGTCAACTGCAGGTTTCTAATATGACATGGGTGTTTGAGTATGCTTCCTGTCATCAGACTAAATAAAACATTTGGAGACACAGGGTGAAGGCTGCATAGGAGCAGAAGAATGTACTGAGCTAGCAAGTTGGCAACTATTTCTAGAGTGACTTTATGGCTCTTTCAGAATAGAAGAAGGTCACTGTCGTCATGACCCCCAACAAAGTGTGCTAAGCAGGCATACAAATCAAAACTGTTAAATTTTCTCTTTAAATTATTCATGAAACATGATTTGCAAAATCCAACCTAAATTCCTATCTCAAATCTTTCTCAGGCAAGTTATTAAATAATCAGAAACACATTTTCATTGCTATCAAATTTAAATAAGTGATTTTATTAAGCACTGCTTACTAAAGTTCCTTTAAAGAGGGATAAATTCTGGAACAGAGTTTTATGAATTCTATGACCTTCTTTGGTTTCGTCATTCACTACTCTGTTACAAGTCTATTTTACCAATCATCATAGGTAATGGAGTTATAATAATCAAGGGAGACACACAGATTTTATTCCCATGTAATTTAGAATCTAGATGGATAAAATACAGTGAAGTTGCTCCACAGGTTATTACATGAACATGATTCAATAAGTAACTACAGACTGACATAAATGTTTTTTAGGGAAGATTTATTTTAAGAAAAGCTTATAAGAATGATTCTGACTTGCCAGTATGTGGTAGGTGGAAGCAGAAGGGTTTGGAGTTCAAAGTCATCTTACACTTCATAGAAAATTTTCAGCGTAGCCTAGGAAGCATGAAACCTTCCCAGAAAACCAATACAAAATCTACAAAAGGAAGGAGGAAGAGTGAAGAAGAAAGAGAGAGAAGGAGAGAGAGGAGGGACATACACATACACACACACACACACACACACACACACACACACACACACACGCACGCACGCACACACACACACACACACAGAGAGAGAGAGAGAGAGAGAGAGAGAGAGAGAGAGAGAGAGAGAGAGAGTTGTTAATACTAAAGAACTTTCAAGAAACTCCCCAGAGAACAGACATTTGAACAAGAACATGCAATTAACATACAGAACTTAAACAAGCAAGGAAGAAAAAAAAAACATTAGGGATAAACACAGAGCAGAAATATAGCATGCAGAAATAAAAACTTGAATAAGAAAGCCTTAGTGAATACAGGATAAAAGAACACTATTAGGAAAGAAAGTAAGTGTACTGTGGTGTGACTGAAACAAGTGAATGTGACATCCACCGAATTATCAGTAATGCATAATTTTGGAAGTTGGAGACAAGGATTCAGTCAATCATTCCTCTATTCACTTTTACAGCAAATAAGAGTGCAAAGATTTGACTCTGGGAACTATGAAAGAGCCTTGAAGAAAAACAGCTCTGAGGTGAAGAGAATGTGCCTGAAAACAGGCTCATTGCTTTTTTTAAAGTGTTATATGACATAGAGAATAAGGGTACACAATAATACTCTAAGAGCACATGTACAATAAGTAGGTACCAGCTTCCTGCCCTCTTTGGATGCATGGATAATATATATCCCTTTGCTAAAAAAAGGAAATTCTTACCCTCTTATGATAGCGCTGACCTGTACTGTCAGTATTCTAGAGCTAGAACAAAAGGACCTCACAGTCCAGGAATTCTGGGCCACACAGTAAGACCTTATCACAGAAACAAAGCAAAATTCTTAAAGAACTGATATATTTATGTAATTCATTTGTGTGCCAGGCAACATGCTACAGCTTATGAATACATGATTTGATAGAAACCAACCAGAGCAGAACAAGAGCTATCGCATCATCAAAGGAAGAATATTGCTTAATATGTGGTTTAATAGTAGAACAACAGTTCCATTTCACAGTCAAGAAAAAGTCTGCTACCAATTTGAACTTGCAAAAAATTTTATTATGCTTAACTTAAATGTTTCTAAATCTCTTATGCTGTTGTTTTCATTATCGTGCTTGATTGAACAACAACTTGCAACAATTGCAAGCCTTGTGGTATGAAATTAATAGCCTGAAACAGAGTTCACGTCATAGTACAAATGTCCAATTTTAATTTAGACATCCTTGATGATTTCTGGATATTTTAACACTTATACATATAAGCAATTAAGAAGCATTCATTTTTTCATGGAACTAGTGGTTATTTGGAGGCAGATAAGATCATTTCTGTGTTCCAGGAAATACGTGATGAAGAAGAAAACTTTCATGAGTAATTAAGGAAAATGTCAGAGACACAGAGGCTGTCACAAATTCCTGAAGGATGGGTGTGCATTTGAACAATGTTCAGCATCATTTCATCACAACTATCTTACCACTGGGGGAAATAGTGATGTGTAAAAACCTACAACTCCTCTGTTATAAAAAAGAAAGAAAGAATGAGAGAGAGAGAAGATAAGGAAAAAAGAAAGAAAAACTAGAAAGGAAGAAAAAGAAAGAAAGGGAAGCCAATGAATCACTACTCAATTAAATGAAACTTTTAGCTTTTCAGGAACATTAATATTTAACAATTGTCATCGTGTTTTTAAGATAAAAATGATGTGACTGACAAAATCCATGGGAAAGTATCTGAATGGAGAAATTCTGCTCAAACCAGAAAACATTTCTAGTGGAACAGTCCAGCAGATTTCACATACCATAGTCAGCTAAAGATAAGATGGACCCACCACATCTCAGAGTCAGTGAGTAGCAAGGAAGAAGTAATTTGCCTTAAAATACATTGAATACAAGGGCACACATATTTTACTTCTGGAAAATCTGCTTCAGAAAGGTGCAGAAATGGCTTTAAAGCATTGCAATAGTTTTGTACATATTTTCCCATTGATATAAGTTTAGTGATCTCCCCAATGCAAAGTGTGGGAAGAAGAATGCTCTAGAAACAGACAGATGAGGCTGCAGCCCACTGTGAAAAATCCTGGATACATCGTGGTGTTGGAAGACTCCGGTCTTGTTCTGTCGCTGCAGAACAGCACAGACCTGAAATCATGAGAGAAGAAATGGAGTCAGCAGTACACAACAAAAGGACTTTTACTTATATGATCTAAAATTGTCACACATATGCTTTTACTGACACAAAGAGATGTGTGTAGGTACACACACACACACACACGTACACACAGGAGAAAAAGACACAAAAAAAGACTGAGAAAAATGAGCAATGTGTCTTTTTACTTATAAACATCAAAATAAACAAATACAGAAAATATAAACCTAGAAAGAAACCCACTTCATAACACAATCCATCTAAATTCTTTTGAGGAAACTAAAGACTGAAAAAGGAAGACTATTCTAAAGTCACAGATGACTGACTGTGAAGTGGTACCACAGTTTATTCCAAGACTACACTGTTAGCACAACTTTGACCACAGTTACTGGTGAGAGACTCCTGAGCTTTCACTGACCTTGAATAGCAATGCTATCATACACTGCTTTTCCTTGACTGGTACAACACAGACTGTCATGTATGCAGGAGGGTCTGGTACATGGCTCAGCAGTTAAGAACACCCTGGCTGCTCTTCCAGGGGACCCATATTCATTACCTATGTAACCCTCTGTAACCCAACTTCCAGTAGAACTTGATGCCTTCTTTTGACCTCTGAGGCCACCAGGTATGCATGTGGTGCATAGATGTACATACATGCCAAACATTCATACTTATAAAATAAAAAATGCATAAATCTTTACATTGTACATAGGGTCATAGATATGTTAAAAATAAAACATTAACTCTGCCAATACACATCAAGGGCCAAATACACATGAAAGTTTGCAAGATGACTTGAAGGGTAAAATCATTAGTAGCATATTTTAATACATAGAACTTGAATATCAATCAAATATATCTACTGTCAGCCATTAAACAGTGGTTTCAACTACTTAAGACACATTTTTGTAAATAAAGTTTTAGTTGATATGCGGAGAGATTAACAAAACCCTCAATTTTTCACAGAGTATTTGATTTCAAGGGGGCTTATATTAGAGAAAGAAAATTTATAAATTAAATAAATCATCATAAATGTTTCTGATATTGTGAAATACTGAAAATATCCTTTCTGTTTAAAATGTGTTAGTGGCTAAATAATGGTATATGTGGTACATGCAACCATCCAACATTTTGATGTAATAGTTAAGAATAGTTTAGTGATAGGAGACCTGCCTACATTAAATTATAAATTCAAATGAGGTGAGAATATAAAAGCTGAAACATTGAGCTTTAATATAAAAATTTGATCAAGGAAACAATTATAGAAGAAAAGATAATGTGCTATCAGTGGAGGAAAATTGATTTCTGTTAATCGCCTTTGAACTTTTCATTTTGGACCCATGTTTATTATCAAAAGTTTGTTTTTCAAAAACCCTAGAATGACTATTTAAAAAACTAGGAAAATACATTTCAAATGTGATTATAGACATGAGTAGATACATATGTATTTATGTTCAAATATGAAACAGCTTCTTGTTATCCTGTAACAAACACTAGTGTTTCTATGCTTATTTTCTTCTAGGAATTCTACTAGCTACATACATTTGGTAATACAAGATTAGTCAGAGCACACAGACAAGCACTGGCATAAGAATGAAGACAGGCTTAGGGATGTAGTTCAATGGTAGAAAACTCACCTCATACCTATAGGGTTCTGGGTCCTAGTCCCTATAACACAAAACAGAATCACATGTACTTATGTCTAACTTACTAATACCTGTGTAAAATGACATCTGTAAAATTTTAATTCCTGAATTATGTTGTGATTGGGTCTAAGTAAGAACACTGGTTCTACAAGCGACAGTCAAATTCACATTTTTAATTATTTCATAAAACAGATTTTCATTGAGGAGTGATGTGTCCAGGAAGATACTATGAGTAATTTCTGTCAGACTTAAAGAAGTTATTATAAAACACATTGTTTTATCAATGTTAGTACTTTATGAGACATTATTAGGTATCTATTATTTTACAGGTAAAACATGTGCTCCATACTCATTTTTTAAAATGGTTATGGAAGACTCTTGATAGAATAGTCTTCATCATGGTCAGAATGACTGGAATTGTTAGTCAGTTCATACATATAGTAGATTAGCAAAAGAGAATCATGAATTTAAAAACAGCACTTCTTAATTCCATCTGAATCACATTATTATTGTTATTTTGTAGGACAGACATCAGTTTCTCATTTAGCAATGTATTTTCAGAACACATGCAGAAAGATTCAACAGAATGAGATGCACGGATCATAGTGTCCCATGCAGTACCCAACCTTGTTTACAGACGTCTACTGCTTTTGATTTATCTGAGTATAGACAAGTTTTTCTCTGTCCCACCTGCCAGCTCCCAAATGACAAAACAGAGACTTGTTATGCATTATAAAAGTTTGGCCATAGCTTAGGTTTGTTAGTAGCTACCTCTTACAACTTAAATTAACAAACTTTTATCCATCTAATTTTATCTCATGACTTTATTATCTTTATTCTGTACCACCCATGCTTCTTCCTTTCTATCTGCCTGGTGACTCCCTACTTCTGCTTCCTAGAGTCCTGTGTTGCTGAAAATCCTGCCTAGCTATTGCCCATTCAGTATTTCAGTAAACCAATCAGAATGCCACATCTACACAGTGTGCAAAAAGATTTTTACACAATATTTCCCCTTTTTTGTCTAAATAAAAAGGAATGTGTTTAATTTTAACACAGTGAATCTATATATAATAAGAATAATTATGAAGTAAGAATTACATTCACAATAGTCAGCCCATTTTTATTTTGCAATTTTAGAGAAAATACTACATTATTTATCCTATCTTGGTGAGTCCAAAGTTCTGTGACTGATTTATCTTCTATCATAACTAAAAAAAAAAAAAAAAAAAAAAAAACCTATAACTATCTTATTTTCAACTCCATCAAAGACCCCAGAAGGATATATTGTTACCTTAGTAAACAAGAAATGCATAACAAGCAACTTCCAAAACTAAAAGAAATGAAAGAAACAGCTGGCTGCCACATGCAATTTTCCTCTGCAACATTGGGCCATCCATTGTTGACCCACAGGCCTCAAATATCTGACAGATTTTTCTGTGAAGCAGGAATTTTCAAAGAACTGTCATACCCTGTGTTGGCAAAGTTTGGCAGTCACTTTTCTTTGTGTCCTGTTGGTCTAGTTTGGACAGCATACTGTCAGTGGTCAAGGCAAGGGGAGTTTCTTTCCCAAATGGCTAGCTTCTGCTATAAAGAAAACAAACAAACACCATACAGAGTTTCTTCGATGCCCATCATCTTCTCTGAAGTAAATTATTCCTGCCAGGAACAGGCATGTCTCAATATCATGATAAGCCTTATATTATTAAAATATTTTAAATGTCATAATCTGTAGATCTGTGAAGTGTTTGAAGATCACCTAGTTATCTAAAATATATCTCTGTATGACCTTGAAAACACACCTAACATGACTGTAAGTTTGATAGTTGTAGATGACTAACTCTAACCTGTATTTATTATCATAATAGCTTTCAAAAATTAAAACTTTACATAACTCTTTAAATGAGCTGCATAGGTACAGTACAAACAAGAACAGAAACACATATACAACCTTAGATTTGTATCAATATACAAAAATCAATACCATTGTAAAATATTTGACACTATGGGTTGTTTAAAAGTAAACTCAATAATCCACCCTTTTATCTCATCATTTCTGAATTATATCCCCCTTTTTACTTCATTAAATCCTTAAATTTAAGAGATCCTTAAATCTAACTCCTTTGTTTAGCTTTTTTCCCAACAGTGACCAATAACAACTTGTAACCAACTCCATAAACCATCAAATGACCAAGAGCCATTCACTCCTTCTCTTGGGACTGCAGACATCATGTATTCAAGACTGCTTCCTGTTGTCTGGGACACCAACATCTTTAGGAAACCCTGGAAACATTGGCATAATGGTCAAATCCTAGGAGAGTGAGCTGTATTATTTGTTTTCTAGTTCCTATGCAATGGAAAAGTGCAAAGCTTATCTAAATTCCTGGCTAGAGTAGTCTGTGAGGCTGGACCATCTCAGCCAATCATCCTTGAAGCTGTTCTGGAGGCAGAACTCTGAGGAAACTGTAACAGAAGCACTTTGAGAGGCTAGGTCTCCTGGACCACCATTTTCATTGGTGTCTGGTCCCCTTCCTCTGAAAACACATAAACTTTTAAAGTTAACACACATATCTGCATTAACACAAGTATGAACTGTGAGTTGCACATAAGTCAGCCAAAGATAAATTTTTGTTATATGTTTAAACAGATCAAATATATATTACTTGTCCTGTAGTTACTGTAGGTTTATTTCTTTATGTCTGTAACCAAGATTTTCAGCACATGTTTCCCAGTCAAATCTGATCTCTATTAATCTGGAAGGAATCCACAGCCTTTCACTTCCTGAGGAAGCAAAAGCATAACCTCTCCCCCAACACAACACATTGTCTGTCTTTTATTTTGAAGTTAAGACATTTTTAAACATATAGGTTGGAGTAATTTAGTAGTTCCCATAATCTGATGTCTCTCAGCAGCTACTATATTTTGTATATTAGCATTTAAAAAATTCAGAGTGGGCAAGACACCATATAGGATTCAGACTCTCTGTGTGATTTTTAATCCTCACATGGCTTCATGGCTTTTTAAAAATTACTTTAATCTTTCTTTAAAGACTATTTTTAAGCTATTTTTGTTTTCCTATGGCTGTCTAGACCCGCTTTTTCTTAAGCCGAAGCACATTGTTAAATACACTGTAAACTTTTTTTTTTTTTGGTCTAAAACTTCAACTGTGTATTTGTAACCTTTTCTGTCTGCCTTACTCATAAGTGGAAACTTTATATAAAGCAAAAAGGATAAGCAGACTGCATCATGGTCTTGATGCTCCTTGCTCATAGAATGCCCCTTCCCTCTCTTCTACTGAACTTTTGGAGCTCAGACTTGTGCTTGACCATAGCTCTCTGCATCTATTTCTATCAGTAACTGGATGAAGATTCTATGATTATAGTTAGGGCATTCACCAATCTGATCATCAGGGTAGGCCAGCTCATGCACCCCCTCCACCACTGCTAGTTGTCTAAGCTGGGGTCATTCCTTGGTGAATATTTCTCTGTCTTGCCTGCCAGCTCACAAATCACAACACAGAGACTTATTATTAATTTAAAAAATGCTTGGGCATAGCTGAAGATTGTTACTAACTAGCTCTGACAACTTAAATTAACCCATTTTTTTTTAATCAAGCTACTTTTTTGTCTCCTGGCTCTATTACCTTTAGTCTGTATCATCCATGATGCTTCCTTACTGTATAGCTGGCAACTTCTCCTTCTTCTTTCCAGCATCCTGAAAATCCTGTCTAGCTATTAGCCATTTAGCTTTTTATTAAACCAATCAGAATGAGACATCTTCACAGTGTATAAAAAGATTATTCCACACATCTAGGTAGAAATTAGCACCACAAAGCTCTAAAATTCGGTATACTCCTGAGTTCCTCTCAGCTCTCCCACCTTTCCACCATTCTTTCAGCTTCATTATCATTCTCAGTTCCCAGATTTGGTCAGGAAAAAAGGTGGATATTTAATTAAGATATTTTTCTTG
Source organism: Peromyscus californicus insignis (assembly GCF_007827085.1). NCBI lineage: Eukaryota > Metazoa > Chordata > Mammalia > Rodentia > Cricetidae > Peromyscus > Peromyscus californicus. The sequence continues at coordinate 113,424,467 of NW_026294606.1, forward strand.
AAGTCATTTCTTAAAAGAATGAAGTCAACAATTGGCTGACCCATCTTTTATAGACAAATCAATTAGTCTTCCAGAAAAAATTGACATGACTATATGCAAATTAAGGAAATTTGATCAAAGTACCTTGATATACTGTATTTTAATATACTCATCTCTCTTATCTTTAAGATAATTAAATACAATTAATATTTAAAAGGATGGATTTGGCATATAATAGAAATGCCTATTCCTATCACATAGTAGGTATTCAAAATCAATAGCAATAATAATGCATGTGGGTTCATTTTTAATAGAAAGGAGTCTAAAATAGGCTTCTTTTTTTCCTATTTTTAGCAGGCCAAATATTAATGCGTGATTTGGAGAAGGGAAGGAAGTGTGTCAAAAATACTTTAAATTTAAGTTTGCAAAAACGTTAGAAATAGCAATGAACTTAGGCATAGCTGATGGGTAAAATTAGTTATGTCTGTGTAATTAGGTTGAGAAAGCTGGTATCTATCAAAATATTTCCTCATCTCATTCAAACATACTGCTACTTTTCTGCAAACATACACAATCTATCTGTGATGGATATTAGCCTATTTTCAGCATCTAAGGAGAAATAAGACCAATTAGAAGGTAGAAAGGTAATTAGGCTATAGCCTTATAGAACAATTTTAAAAATTTGTCCTCTTTATTTTATTTTATTTTTGCTAAGCTTCCATTATGATTTGAATGTGAGATTTAAATAGTTTAAATTATTAGAGCCACATGTTTGTGCACAGTATAAAGGATTTCTGTTTGATGAAAAATTAGCAAAAGTAGGTAAGTTGTAGGATGAAAGTGAAAGTCAAGGACAGATAAGGAAAACAAAACACACTGTCCATGCCGGGCGGTGGTGGCGCACGCCTTTAATCCCAGCACTCGGGAGGCAGAGCCAGGCGGATCTCTGTGAGTTCGAGGCCAGCCTGGACTACCAAGTGAGTTCCAGGAAAGGCACAAAGCTACACAGAGAAACCCTGTCTCGAAAAACCAAAAAAAAAAAAAAAAATAAATAAAAAAAAAACAAAAAAAAAAAAAACACACTGTCCAGGGTAGGGATAAGGTCATGTACTAAAGTGCGTAGTAGAGGTAAGTCAAGACAAAATTCTGTCTGACATATGATGAAACTAAGAACAGGGATCTTGACCCGGACTTCCCTTCTGGAGCACAGGTGAGTGATCAAGCTTGTCCCGGACCCCATCCCTGGGCACCAGCCACTCCGGGGAAGACCTGCCCAACTTGGCCCCAGGTTCTGGCCACCGGGTAGGTTCCCTTCTAGCCCCACCAGGAAGGATCCCCTTCTCCAAGACCCCTGGCAGACCCTGCAGTCTCCACGCCCTGCCGCCACGCACATCGGCCAGAGCCCCAAGCCTCTTCCTGAGACCTAGAGGCCGGCCCCCAGCTCCCATCTTGCCCTGGACTTCCCTTCTGGAGCACAGAGAGAGAGAAAGAGAGAGAGAGAGAGAGAGAGAGAGAGAGAGAGAGAGAGAGAGAGAGAGAGAGAGAGAGAGAGAGAGAAGAGCTCCCATCCTGCCCTGGACTACCCTTCTGGACAAGAGCTCCCATCCTGCCCCAGACTTCCAATTTGGACAAGAGAGCTCCCATCTTGACAAGAGAGTGAGACTTCCTGAATCTGTCAGCTCTGTCTGAACCAAGTGTGCGGTAAAAGCCAAGAACAAACCACAAGGAGATGGGCAGAAGACAAGGCAGAAACACATACAACAAAATGAATAACAATACAGCATCACCAGGCCCTAGCCCTCCTCCAACACCTAGACCTGAACATCAGAAATTGGAAGAAGCAGAAGAAAACAGCCTTATGAAAGACATCATGAAGAAGCTAGAGGCTTGTGTAGAGGAAAAGACAAAGAAATGTGAAGAACGCTGAAAACAACTAGAGGAAAGGGCAAATTAGAAGAAATCAATAAAGTCCTGGAAGAAAACAAAAAGGAATGAAAGAAAATCAAGAACAATCAATGAAACAAATGAAGGAAACAGTCCAAGACCTGAAAAGGGATATAGAAAAATTGAAGAAGACACAAACAGAGGGAATGCTGGAAATAGAAAATCTGAGTAAACGATTGGGAACTTCAGATGCAAGTATAATCAACAGAATGCAAGAGATGGAAGAGAGGATCTCTAGCGTTGAAGATACAGTAGAAGAAATAGATTCATCAGTCAAAGAAAACACTAAAGCCAACAAAGTCATCAACCAAAATGTCCAAGAAATTTGGGACACCATGAAAAGACCAAACCTACGAATAATAGGGGTAGAAGAAGGAGAAGAATACCAACTCAAGGGCACAGAAAATATATTCAACAAGATCATAGAAGAAAACTTTCCCAACTTAAAGAAGGAAATGCCTATGAAGATACAAGAAGCTTATAGAACACCAAACAGACTAGACCCCCCAAAAAAGTCCCCTCGCCACATAATAATTAAACAACTAAATGTACAGAATAAAGAAAGAATATGAAGAGCAGCAAAGGAAAAAGGCCAAGTGACATATAAAGGCAAACCCATCAGAATAACACCCGATTTCTCAATGGAGACTTTGAAAGCCAGAAGGACCTGGACAGATGTAATGAAGACACTAAGAGACTATGGATGTCAGCCTAGACTAATATACCCAGCAAAACTTTCAATCATCATAGATGGAGTGAACAAGACATTCCATGACAAAGCCAGATTTAAACAATACTTATCCACAAACCCAACCCTACAGAAAGCAATAGAAGGAAAATTCCAATCTAAGGAAGTCAGATACAACCTCGAAAACACAGGCAATAGATAAAGCCACAACAGTAAACCCCAATGAAGAGAAGTACACACACATCACCACCAAAAAATAACAGGAATGAACAATCACTGGCCATTAATTTCCCTCAATGTCAATGGACTTAATTCACCTATAAAAAGACATAGGCTTACAGAATGGATACGAAAGCAGGACCCATCTTTCTGCTGCATACAAGAAACACATCTCAAATTCAAAGATAGACACTACCTAAAAATAAAAGGCTGGGAAAAGACTTTCCAATCAAACGGTCTTAAGAAACAAGCGGGTGTAGCCATCCTGATATCCAGCAAAATAGACTTAAACTAAAATCAATCAAAAGAGATCAAGAAGGGCATTACATACTCATCACAGGAAAGATCCACCAAGATGAAGTCTCAATTCTGAACATTTATGCCCCAAACACAAGGGCACCCACGTATGTAAAGGAAACATTACTAAAGCTTAAATCACATATAAAACCCCACACATTAATAGTGGGAGACCTCAACACCCCACTTTCACCACTGGACAGATCTCCCACATTGAAACTTAACAGAGAAATAAAGGACTTAACTGATGTCATGACTCAAATGGACTTAATCAATATCTACAGAACATTCCATCCTAACAAAAAAGAATATACCTTCTTCTCAGCACACCATGGAACCTTCTCTAAAATCGACCACATACTTGGCCACTAAACAAATCTAAACAGATACAAAACAATTGGAATAACCTCCTGTGTTCTATCGACCACCATGGTCTAAAGTTGGATTTCAACAACAACAAAAACTACAGAAAACCCACAATCTCATGGAAACTGAAAAATACCCAACTGAATCACCAATGGGTTAAGGAAGAAATAAAGAGAGAAATTAAAGACTTCCTAGAGATCAACGAAAATGAAGACACCACATATCCAAATCTATGAGAAACTATGAAAGCAGTACTAAGAGGGAAATTCATAGCACTAAATGCCCACATAAATAAGTTGGAGAAATCTCACACTAGTGACTTAACAGCACACCTGAAAGCTCTAGAACAAGAAGAAGCAAAGTATCCCAGGAAAAATAGACACCAGGAAATTATCAAAGTGAGAGGTGAAATCAATAAAATAGAAACAAAGAGAACAATACAAAAAATTAATGAAACAAAGAGTTGGTTCTTTGAGAAAATCATCAAGATAGACATGCCCTTATCCAAACTAACCAAAAGACAGAGAGAGAGCATCCAAATCAACAAAATCAGAAATGAAAAGGGGGACATAACAACAGACATTGAGGAAATCCAGAGAATCATCAGGTCATACTTCAAAAACCTCTATTCGACAAAACTGGAAAACCTAAAAAAAATGGATAATTTTCTAGATAGGTACCACATACCTAACTTAAATCAAGACCAGATAAACTATTTTAATAGTCCAATAACCCCTAATGAAATAGAAACAGTCATTAAAAGTCTCCCAACCAAAAAAAGCCCAGGACCAGATGGTTTCAGAGCAGAATTCTACCAGATCTTCAAAGAAGATTTAATACCAATACTCTTTAAATTGTTCCACACAATAGAAACAGAAGGAATATTACCAAACTCCTTCTATGAGGCTACAATTACCCTGATTCCTAAACCAAACAAGGATACAACAAAGAAAGAGAACTACAGACCGATCTCCCTCATGAACATTGATGCAACAATACTCAATAAAATACTGGCAAACAGACTCCAAGAACATATCAAAACAATTATCCACCATGATCAAGTAGGATTCATTCCAGGGATGCAAGGGTGGTTCAACATATGAAAGTCCATCAATGTAATACACCATATAAACAAACTCAAAGAAAAAAACCACATGATCGTCTCACTAGATGCAGAAAAGGCATTTGACAAAATCCAACACCCCTTCATGATAAAAGTCTTGGAGCAATCAGGAATAGAGGGAACATACCTAAACATAATAAAGGCAATTTACAGCAAGCCAACAGCCAACATCAAATTAAATGGAGAGAAACTCAAAGAAATTCCACTAAAATCAGGAACGAGGCAAGGCTGTCTGCTCTCCCCATACTTATTCAATGTAGTTCTTGAAGTTCTAGACAGAGCAATAAGACAACATAAGGAGATTAAGAGGATACAAATTGGAAAGGAAGAAGTCAAGCTTTCCCTATTTGCAGATGACATGATAGTATACTTGAGTGACCCCAAAGAGTCCACCAAGGAACTGATACAGCTTATAAACACATTCAGCAACATAGCAGGATACAAGATCAACTCAAAAAATCAGTAGCCCTCCTATATACAATGGACAAAGAAGCAGAGAAGGAAATCAGAGATACATCACCCTTTACTATAGCCACAAATGACATAAAATACCTTGGGGTAACACTAACCAAGCAAGTGAAGGACCTATATGACAAGAACTTTAAGTCCCTGAAAAAAGAAATTGAAGAAGATGTCAGAAAATGGAAAGATCTCCCATGCTCATGGATAGGCAGGACTAACATAGTAAAAATGGCAATCTTACCAACAGCAATCTACAGACTCAATGCAACCCCCATCAAAATACCAACACAATTATTCCCAGACCTGGAAAGAATAATGCTCAACTTCATATGGAAAAACAAAAAACCCAGGATAGCAAAAAGAATCCTGTACAATAACACAACCTCTGGAGGCATCACGATCCCTGACTTCAAGCTCTACTATAGAGCTACAGTAATAAAAACAGCTTGGTACTGGCATAAAAACTGACATGTGGACCAATGGAATCGAATTAAAGACCCTGACATTAATCTGCACACCTATGAACATATAATTTTTGACAAAGAAGCCAAAGGTGCACAATGGAAAAAAGAAAGCATCTTCAACAAATGGTGCTGGCAAAACTGGATGTCAACATGTAGAAGGCTGCAAATAGATCCATATCGATCACCGTGCACAAAACTTAAGTCCAAGTGGATCAAGGACCTCAACATAAATCCAGCTACACTGAACCTGCTAGAAGAGGAAGTAGGAAGTAGTCTTGAAAGCATTGGCATAGGAGATCACTTCCTAAATAGAACACCAGTAGCACAGACACTGAGAGAAACCATCAATCAATGGGACCTCTTGAAACTGAGAATCTTTTGTAGAGCAAAGGATACGGTCAACAAGGCAAAGCGACAGCCTACAGAATGGGAAAAGATCTTCACCAACCCCACATCTGACAGAGGACTGATATTCAATATATATAAGGAACTCAAAAAATTAGACATCAAAATGCCCAACAGTCCAATTAAGAAATGGGCTATAGAACTAAACAGAGAATTCTCAACAGAGGAAACTCAAATGGCCGAAAGACATTTAAGGAATTGCTCAACATCCCTAATCATCAGGGAAATGCAAATCAAAACAACTCTGAGATACCACCTTACGCCTGTCAGAATGGCTAAGATCAAAAACACTGAAGACACCTTATGCTGGAGAGGATGTGGAGCTAGGGGAACTCTCCTCCACTGCTGGTGGGAATGCAAGCTTGTACAACCACTTTGGAAATCAATATGGTGCTTTCTTAGAAAATTGGGAATCCATCTCCCCCAAGATCCAGCTATACCACTCTTGGGCATATACCCAAGGAATGTTCAACCACACCATAAGAGCACTTGTTCAGTTATGTTCATATCAGCATTGTTTGTAATAGCCAGAACATGGAAAAAACCTAGATGCCCTTCAACTGAAGAATGGATAAACAAAATGTGGTACATATACACAATGTAATACTACTCAGCAGAGAAAAACAATGACATCATGAGGTTTGCAGGCAAATGGATGGATCTAGAAAAAATCATCCTGAGTGAGGTAACCCAGACTCAGAAAGACAAACATGGTATGTACTCACTCATAGCAGGATACTAGATGTGGAACAAGGATGACTGGACTGCTACTCACATCACCAGGGAGGCTACCTGGAAAACAGGACCCCAAGAAAGACACGGGGATCACCCAATGACAGAGAAATGGAATGAGATCTACATGAACAGCCAGGACATGAGTGGGGGTAGTGAAGGGCGAGGGTCGAGGGAAAGAGAGCTTGGGGGAGCAGGAGATCCCAGCTGGATCAACAACAGAGAGGGAGAACAAGGAATAGGAGACCATGGTAAATGAAGACCACATGAGAATAGGAAGAAGCAAAGTTCTAGAGAGTCCCACAGAAATCCACAAAGATACCCCCACAATAGACTGCTGGCAATGGTCTAGAGACAGCCTGAACTTACCTACTCTGGTGATGGGATGACCAAACACACTAATGGTCGTGCTAGAAAGCTCATCCAATTACTGAGGGATCTGGATGCAGAGATCCATGACTAGGCCCTGGGTGGATCTCTGGGAGTCCAATTAGCGAGAATGAGGAGGGTTTATATGAGCGAGAATTGTTGAGACCAAGGTTGGATAAAGCACAGGGACAAATAGCCAAATGAATGGAAACACATGAACTATGAACCAATGGCTGAGGGGTCACCAACTGGATCAGGCCCTCTGAGTGGTGAGACAGTTGATTGGCCTGATCTGTTTGGGAGGCATCCAGGCAGTGGGACCGGGTCCTGTGCTCATTGCATGAGTCTGCTGTTTGAAACCTGGGGCCTATGTAGCATCGCTTGGCTCGGCCTGGGAGGAGGTGACTGGACCTACCTGGACTGAGTCTACCAGGTTGATCTCAGTCTGTGGGGAAGGCTTTGCCCTGGAGGAGATGGGAATGGGGGTGGGCTGGGGGGAAAGTGAGGGGAGTGGGAGGGGGAAGAACAAGGGAATCCGTGGCTGATATGTAGAACTGAATTGTACTGCAAAATAATAATAATAAAAAAATTAGAAAAAAAAAGAACAGGAAGAGATAACTTCCAAAGTTCAGAGAAAGTTATGATATTTGTAGTGATCATCAGTAGTGTTTTTTTTTTTCTGTTCAATGTGTATCAGAGAGCTTTTGGGTCTCTTCATTCCTTCATGCTCTTCATATAAATAATCATGTACTTTCTTCTTAAGTTAATTATAGTAGTTTCTGATCTCTTCAGAGATGTATTTTACTGTGGATATTTACAATCATATTTTACATACGCATGTCTATTCATGTACACATAACCTTATATATATATAAGCACATCGGTAAACATTTGTCTACATTTACCTAAGCATGTTTGATTTTTCTTGCTTGTATATCCACATGAGAAACAAGATCCATGAAAAAAATGGACTTGTATCTTATTTTTCTTCTTCACTGATAAATCCCCACAGATAGAATGACCACTACAACCAAGCAAATATTTGTTAAACAAATGAAGTGTAAAGAATGAGAACAATGAGTCTCTGAGTGGTGTAAATACCAGTGACGACTTTTATCACTGAGTGGTATTAGGTGAGTTATCTAACACTCTGTGCCTTACTCATTTTTCCTATAAAATCTTACTGAGGCCATATGTTTCAAAGGACATTATTAGGAAACATATTACAGTTTACAAATCAGTCTGATTAAACAAAGTGAGAAAATTAAGACATGAGGCAGGGAGAGTATTTTAACTCATATTTCCACTATTATTGCAAAGAATACATAAAGATAAAATGGTCTTGATATGAAAAACACCTTGCATCAAGGGAGGAAAACAGTTGAGAACTGACCCTCATTTGACCATGTCATTTAAAGGAAAAACGAATGAATGGATACACACAAACACAGTGGAGAAGGGTGCAAAGACAAGAACAGAAGCAGAGACAAAGAGAAAGAGAGAGAAAATATGCAGAAGGAATATCATTTACTAACAACAGAAGGATTAGTGTGTGTGTGTGTGTGTGTGAGAGAGAGAGAGAGAGAGAGAGAGAGAGAGAGAGAGAGAGAGAGAGAGAGAGAGAGAGAGATGAAGAGCAAATAAATGTGAACACTGGATAACAAAAACATTAAACATAACTGTTCTAACCATTAAGGGAGTTTCCTGCACTGATTTACCTATTCTATATCATTGTCCTTCTCAATAGACAAAATATGCCTATATATAATGCATATATATATAATTTTAAAAACACAAAATATTATTTTATTTGAGATTTCTATCTCTGCATACTTCATTGTTCTGTATATGCTGTGAATATGAATGAGCCTTCAAAAAATTCTTGTTAAAGATGTAATGATATGTCCTGAGGTCATTAATTATATTTGCTTCCAGAATGAAATCTTAATATTAAAAATAGTATATGTACTTAATGCTGACTCAATGATTAAATAAAAATAAATTTTAGACATTGGAAAAGAACAGGAAACAAGATTATTGATATCTCTGGAGTGGGGGAGTGAGATATTTATTGTGAAGTAAAAGTAAGTCTAGCTTAGTATTAAGTGTGATCCAACAGATTACATAAGTAAAACTTATTCATACTAAGGAATATGACTTACACACTGACCATGCAATAAATTGTTTCAGTTGTGAAGAATGTGTATATGCATTTGGTTAGAAGTGATGGCTCAGAAGTTAACAGCACTTGCTGTTCTTCTGGAGCACCAGAGTTCAATTCCCGATACATGCCAGTTTACAATCATCAGCCACTGTAGTCCCAGGAGATACAAAGCCTTCTGGCCTACCCAGGCATGCACACCAGAGATGCAGTATGGACATATGTACATACAGATGAAATTCTTATACACATAAAAAAAATATTTTAAAAGTAAAAATAGAGAAGAAAGTGGTGGGTGACCTTTGTGGGTTACCTATAAAGCTCATGCAATATATTAAATAGTGTTTTGTTTTTACATTTCTGAGCATGTTACTCACAAAAATATGTCCAAGTGGGATAGGTAGTGCTGTATAAAGGCAACCATGGTCACCTTATTCTCTTAACATTCGTTGCTGTTAGTTTTCAGTTAAAAAGAAGATTTTTTGACTGCATTCTTGAATTGGTGTAGGTTATCTTTATGCTCAGTATTTGACCTCCTAAGGAGGAAGGGCTAGTTACTCATATTACTGCCTGGTATTACAACATTGGGATAGTCATTATTATTTTAGGGAAAAAAATATTTTCCATTCTCTTTCTCACACTGTTTCTTAACACTTATTCACTGCAATTCACACACACACACACACACACACACACACACACACACACACACACACCAGTCCACACCATACTTTCTTCTAAGTTCTTTACAATTATATTTCACTTTATCATTAGGTGAACAAATAAACCAACAAGCAAGTAACCATTGCTCTGTCCATAGCAGAAATGAAGGAGAGAGTATAGTCAGAGAAATTAATATTGCTCGTTCTTATGTCACCAGGAAGACATGTAGTATAGAATTAATTTATTGTTTTTAATATTCACCATTAGTAGTGAAACATTCTCTTGTCAAGTGAAATTAAGAATCAAACATAATACAAAGGAATATGCCAGGCTGTGGTGGTGCAAGCCTTTAATCCCAGCACTTGGGAGGCAGAGGCAGGCGCATCTCTGTGAGTTTGAGGGCAGCCTGATCTACAAAGCAAGTACCAAGAAAGGCGCAAAGTTACACAGAGAAACCCTGTCTCAAAAAAAAAGTAACACAACAGGCTTAGATTGAAACTGACCTTCAGCCATCACAGATCAGAAGTATGGCCTGCATTGGAAGAACACACTATCCAAGATGTGGTAGGAGGTATCAAACACATTATGGTTGTAAAATGTTTTACTAAGGAGCTCCCATCTGGACCAGAGGTGAATGCCTGGTGTCATAACCAGAGAGGCCTGCCCCTAGGTCCCGTCCCTGGGTACCAGCCATTCTGGGGAAGACCTGCCCAACTTGGCCCCAGGTTCTGGCCATCAGGCAGGGACTCCCCCACACCAGGAAGGTTCCCCTTCTCCAAGACCCCCGGCAGACCCTGCAATCTACACATCCTGCCACCATACCCATCCGCCCGAGACCCCAGCCACTTCCTGAGACTTAGAGACCAGCGCCCAGCTCCCACCCAGCCTTGAACTCCCATCTGGACCAGAGGTGAGAGCCTGGGGTCATACACAGGGAGGCCTGCACCTAGGTGCCATCCCTGGGCACCAGCCATTCCGGGGAAGACCAACCCAACTTGGCCCCAGTTTCTGTCCATCAGGCAGGTCTCATGGGAAGGTTCCCCTTCTCCAAGACCCCTGGCAGACCCTGCAATCTACATGCCATGAGCCCACACCCATCTGCCCGAGATGCCAGCCAGTTCAGAGAGAGGCTTCCTGAATCTGTCAGTTCTGTCTGGACCAAGAGCGCTGATAAGACCAAGAACGAATCCACAAGGAGATGGGCAGACGTCAAGGCAGAAGTACATACAACAAAATAAAGAGCAATACAGCATCACCAGAAACTAGCCCTCCTCCAACAGCTAGACCTGAACATCACAAAATGGAAGAAGCAGAAGAAAGCAACCTTTTGAATAACATCATGAAGATGCTAGAGGCTTATAAAGAAGAAAACAAAAATGAAATTGAGGAAGAGGCAAACAAAAAATGGGAAGAAGGCTATAAAAAAAAAAAAACTAGAGGAAAAGACATATAAAGCAGAAGAAAACAATAAATCCCTGAAAGAAAATCATGAAAAAGCAATGAAACAGATGAGGGAAACAGTCCAAGACCTGAAAAGGGAAACAGAAAAAATGAAGAAGACACAAACAGAGGGAATGCTGGAAATAGAAAATCTGAGTAAAAGAACAGGAGATTCAGATGAAATATAACCAACAGAATGCAAGAGATGGAAGAGAGGATCTCTGGCGTTGAAGATATGGTAGAAAAAATACATTCATCAGTCAAAGAAAACACTAAAGCCAACAAAGTCATGACGCAAAATGTCCAAGAAATTTGGGACACCATGAAAAGATCAAACCTATGAATAATAGGGATAGAGGAAGGAGAAGAATACTAACTCAAAAGCACAGAAAATACATTCAACAAGATCATAGAAGAAAGCTTTCCCAACTTAAAGAAGGAAATGCCTATGAAGGTACAACAAGCCTATAGAACACCAAACAGACTAGACCCCCCAAAAAAGACCCTTCGCCACATAATAATTAAATGCTAAATGTACAGAATAAAGAAAGAATATTAAGAGCAGCAAAGGAAAAAGGCCAAGTGACTTATAAAGGCAAACCCATCAGAATGACATCCAATTTCTCAATGGAGACTTTGAAAGCCAGAAGGACCTGGACAGATGTAATGCAGACACTAAGAGACCATGGATGCCAGCCTAGACTAATATACCCAGCAAAACTTTCAATCATCATAGATGGAGTGAACAAGACATTCCAAGACAAAGCCAGATTTAAACAATACTTATCCACAAACCCAACCCTACAGAAAGCAATAGAAGGAAAATTCCAACCTAAGGAAGTCAGATACAACCTCGAAAACACAGGCAATAGATAACACCACAGTAGTAAGCCCCAAAGAAAAGAAGTACACACACACTACCACCAAAAAAATAACAGGAATGAAAAATCACTGGTCATTAATATCCCTTAATATCAATGGACTTAATTCACCCATAAAAAGACACAGACTAACAGAACGGATACGAAAGCAGGACCCATCTTTCTGCTGCATACAAGAAACACACCTCAAATTCAAAGATTGAAACTACCTAAGAATAAAAGCCTGAGAAAAGACTTTCAAATCAAATGGTCTTAATAGGCAAGCAGGTGTAGCCATCCTGATATCCAGCAAAATAGACTTCAAACTAAAATCAATCAAAAGAGATCAAGAAGGGCATTACATACACATCACAGGAAAGATCCACCAAGATGAAGTTTCAATTCTGAACATTTATGCCACAAACACAAGGGCACCCACATATGTAAAAGAAACATTAGTAAAGCTTAAACCACATATAAAACCCTACAAATTACTAGTGGGGGACTTCAACAGCCCACTTTCACCACTGGACAGATCCCCCAATTCAAAACTTAACAGAGAAATTAAGGACTTAACTGATGCTATGACTCAAATGGACTTAATCTATATCTACAGAACGTTCCATTCTAACAAAAAAGAATATACCTTCTTCTCAGCACCCCATGGAACCTTCTCTAAAATCAACCACGTACTTGGCCACAAAGCAAATCTCAACAGATACAAAACAATTGGAATAACCTCCTGCATTCTATCAGACCACCATGGTTTAAAGTTAGATTTCAACAACAACAAAAACTACAGAAAACCTAAAATCTCATGGAAACTGAATAATGTTCAGCTGAATAACCAATGGATTAAGGAAGAAATAAAGAAAGAACTTAAAGACTTCCTAGAGATCAATGAAAATGAATACACCACATACCCAAACTTATGGGACACTATGAAAGCAGTGCTAAGAGGGAAATTCATAGCACTAAATGCCCACATAAAGAAGTTGGAGAAATCTCACACTAGTGACTTAACAGCACACCTGAAATCTCTAGAACAAGAAGAAACAAAGTCTCCCAGGAAGAACAGATGCCAGGAATTTATCAAATTGAGAGCTGGAATCAATAAAATAGAAACAAAGAGAACAATACAAAAAATTAATGAAACAAAGAGTTGGTTCTTTGAGAAAATTGACAAGATAGAGAAGTCCTTATCCAAACTAACCAAAAGACAGAGAGAGAGCATCCAAATTAACAAAATCAGAAATGAAAAGGGGGACATAACAACAGACAATGAGGAAAACATTGAGAATCATCAGGTCATATTTCAAAAACCTCTACTCCACAAAACTGGAAAATCTAAAAGAAATGGATAATTTTCTGGATAGGTACCACATACCTAAGTTAAATCAAGACCAGATAAACTATTTAAATAGTCCAATAACTCCTCAGGAAACAGAATCAATCATTGAAAGTCTCCCAACCAAAAAAGGCCCAGGACCAGATGGTTTCAGCACAGAATTCTATCAGGTCTTCAAAGAAGAGTTAATATCAATACTCTTTAAATTGTTCCACACAATAGAAACAGAAGGAACATTACCAAACTCCTTCTATGAGGCTACAATTACCCTGATTCCTAAACAAAACAAAGATGCAACAAAGAAAGAGAACAACAGACTGATCTCCCTCATGAACATAGATGCATAAATACTCAATAAAATACTGGCAAACAGACTCCAAGAACACATCAAAACAATTATCCACCATGATCAAGTAGGCTTCATCCCAGGGATACAAGGGTGGTTCAACATATGAAAGTCCGTCAAGGTAATACAAGATATAAACAAACTCAAAGAAAAAAACCACATGATCGTCTCACTAGATGCAGAAAAGGCATTTGACAAAATCCAACACCCCTTCATGATAAAGGTCTTGGAGCAATCAGGAATACAGGGAACATACCTAAACATAATAAAGGCAATATACAGCAAGCCAACAACCAATATCAAATTAAATGGAGAGAAACGCAAAGTGATTCCACTAAAATCAGGAACAAGGTAAGGCTGTCCACTCTCCCCATACTTATTCAATATAGTACTTGAAGTTCTAGACAGAGCAATAAGACAACACAAGGAGATTAAGGGATACAAATTGGAAAGGAAGAAGTCAAGCTTTCCCTATTTGCAGATGACATGATAGTATACATGAGTGACCCCAAAAATCCAACCAAGGAACTCATACAGCTTATAAACACCTTCAGCAACATAGCAGGATACAAAATCAACTCAAAAAAATCAGTAGCCCTCCTATATACAATGGACAAAGAAGCGGAGAAGGAAATCAGAGATACATCACCCTTTACTATAGCCACAAATGACATAAAATACCTTGGGGTAACACTAACTAAGCAAGTGAAGGACCTATATGACAAGAACTTTAAGTACCTGAAAGAAGAAATTGAAGAAGATGTGAGAAAATGGAAAGATCTCCTATGCTCATGGATAGGTAGGATTGACATAATAAAAATGGCAGTCTTACAAAAGCAATCTACAAATTCAATGCAATCCCCATCAAAATACCAACACAATTCTTCACAGACGTGGAAAGAATAATACTCAACTTCATATGGAAAAACAAAAAAACCAGGATAGCCAAAAGAATCCTGTACAATAACACAACCTCTGGAGGGCGGCATCACGATCCCTGACCTCAAGCTCTACTATAGAGCTACAGTAACAAATACAGATTGGTACTGGCATAAAAACAGACATGTGGACCAATGTTATCGAATTGAAGACCCTCACATTAATCTGCACACCTATGAACATATAATTTTTGACAAAGAAGCCAAAACTGTACAATGGAAAAAAGAAAGCATCTTCAACAAATGGTGCTGGCATAACTGGATGTCAATGCGTAGAAGACTGCAAATAGATCTATATCTATCTATCACCATGCACTAAACTTAAGTCCAAGTGGATCAAAGACCTAAACATAAATCCAGTTACTCTGAACCCGATAGAAGAGGAAGTAGGAAGTAGTCTTGAACACATTGGCATTGGAGATCACTTCCTAAATATAACACCAGTAGCACAGACACTGAGAGAAACCATCAATCAATGGGACCTCTTGAAACTGAGAAGCTTTTGTAGAGCAAAGGACATGGTCAACAAGGCAAAGTGACAGCCTACAGAATGGGAAAATGTCTTCAGCAACCCCACATCTGACAGAGGGCTGATATCCAGAATATACAAAGAACTCAAGAAATTAGACATCAAAATGCCCAACAGTCCAATTAAGAAATGGGCTATAGAACTAAACAGAATTCTCAACAGAGGAAGCTCAAATGGCTGAAAAATATTTAAGGAATTGCTCAACATCCCTAATCATCAGGGAAATGCTAATCAAAAGGACTCTGAGATACCACCTTACACCCATTAGAATGGCTAAGATCAAAAACACTGAAGACAGCTTATGCTGGAGTTGATGTGGAGCAAGGGTTACTCTCCTCCATTGCTGGTGAGAATAGAAGCTTGTACAGCCAGTTTGGAAATCAATATGGTGCTTTCTTAGAAAATTGGAAATCAATCTCCCCCAAGACCCAGCTATACCACTCTTGCGCATATACCCAAGGAATGTTCAATTATACCACAAGGGCACTTGCTCAGCTATGTTCATATCAGTATTTTTTGTAATAGCCAGAACCTGGAAACAACCTAGATGCCCTTCAACTAAGGAATGGTTAAATAAAATCTGGTACATATACACAATGGAGTACTACTCAGCAGAGAAAAGCAATGACATCATGAGGTTTGCAGGCAAATGGATGGATCTAGAAAAAAAAAAAAAACATCCTGAGTGAGGTAACTCAGACTCAGAAAGACAAACATGGTATATCCTCACTCATAGGAGGACACTAGATGTAAAACAAAGGCTGACTAGACTGCTACTCACAACTCCAGGGAGGCTGCCTAGAAAACAGGACCCTAAGAAAGACACAGGGATTGCCCACTGACAGAGAAATGGATGAGATCTACATGAGCAACCTGGATGTGAGTGGGGGTAATGAAGAGTAAGGGTCGAGGGAAAGAGAGCTTAGGGGAGCGAGAGATTCCAGCTGGATCAGGAACAGAAAGGGAGAACAAGGAATAAGAGACCATGATAAATGAAGACCACATGGGAATAGGAAGAAGCAAAGTGCTAGAGAGGTCCCTAGAAATCCACAAAACACCTCCACAATAGACTACTGGCAATGGTCGAGAGAAAACCCAAACTGACCTATTCTGGTGATAGGATAGCCAAACACCCTAACTGTCATGCAAGAAATCTCATCCAATGACTAAGGGAAGCAGATGCAGAGATTCACAGCCAGGCCCCAGGTGGAGCTCCAGGAGTCCAATTGGCGAGAAAGAGGAGGGTTTTTATGAGCGAGAACTGTTGAGACCAAGATTAGATAAAGCACAGGGACAAATAGCCAAACTAATGGAAACACATGAAGTATGAACCAATAGCTGAGGAGCCCCCAACTGGATCAGGCCCTCTGAATAAGTGAGACAGTTGATTAGCTTGAACTGTTTGGGAGGCACCCAGGCAATGGGACCGGGACCTGTCCTCATGCATGAGCTGGCTGTTTGGAACCTTGGGCTTATGCAGGGACACTTCCCTTAGCCTGGGAGGAGGGGACTGGACCTGCCTGCACTGAATCTACCAGGTTGAGCTGAATCCCCAGGGGAGTCTTTGCCCTGGAGGAGATGGGAATGGGGGGTAGGCTGGGGGGAAGGCGCCGGGGGAGGGGGAGGACAGCAGAATCCATGGCTGATACGTAAAATTAAATTAAATTATAAAATTTAAAAAAATATAAAATGCTTTACTAATTTGACCCCCACCTTTAACCTTACTTGCTTTTGAAAGCTTTTTCTCTAATAATTTCCTATAACCTGTTGCCCATATTTCTAATCTTTCAAGTTCATTTTTGTGTAGGTGAAAACATTTTAGGACCTATTTGAAAAAAATTTAATTCTGTTTTTACTTATCATATAGGATACTGTGTGTTTGGGATGAGAGATGGGAATGTTTTAACTTTACTAGTAAACAAAATTCAAGGAATTTGGGCAATATTTATACAACATAAAGTCTAATACTGCTGATATCCTGATTTGTGCAAAAAATATAATATGCAGCTGTAATAGGTACTGGTTGCATTTTTCTATGTTAGAAAGGATCTATATAGGGGGTGACTATACTTTTACAAGCTACTAAATTCTAAACATGGGCTTCATACAAAATAACAGTATTTTAGCTTTCATTTAAATCCTCTAAAAATAAATTAAAATATCCTCATTTTTACAATAATATGAGAAAGGAAAACTACAAATGAAACATATAAATTTACTGGTTTGTGTTTCACCCAGTTATCTCTACCTGTAGCTCCATTTTTCCATAAATCTGACACAGCACTGGAATCCATTTTATTCTGGGTTTTGGGTTTTGCAGAAACTGATGCTGAACATAGATGATAAGCTTAAATGGAGCCAGATCCACAGGAAGATAGTTAATGAAGACTAATTGAAATGACTACAATTTACTTAAATAAAAAAATGCTAAAAAATAAAGCAAACTTGTCTGGAAACAAATGTTAGTAAGTATAATAACACAAAGGTCTGAACATGCGTAGAGAAGTGTCTATTCATGACAGTTGGATTAAGAACATGGACTGAAGGTAAACAAGGTCCATCTGAAAACTGGAAGTCTATGGCTAACTATCTTAGGTTTTGTAGACACTGTTGATACTCTGACTGCATAGCTGAGATGTTTCCACTCATATATTCCAGACTTGTCCAACTCTTATTGTCAATCCCTGGAAGGCAGTGGGATCATAATAGACTAAGTGACAAAATACAATCAAGTGAGAATCCCTAGTGATTGACAAGTGACTGTAGTCTATCGGTGGATAAATGCCCCTCCTCCTACACCCTAAGCTAAAGTGTGTGTACATTTGACACAAAACACTGTTTCACAGTCTCCCTGTAAGATTAAGTTCCAGTTGCTCACAGGATTAGCTAACTTGATAAATAATAGGTAACTTAACTCTGCTCCACCTTTGGTGTTTCCTGCATATGTAAAGCATTCTTGATCTTTCTTGTATGATGATCTTGTATCTGTGCCTAGAATGCACAGCTTCATTTTAATTCTTTATTTTAAACATTTTCTTTACTGCACATTCACACACACATATGCATATATGTATGTATAAATGAATTTCAAATATTCTTAAATCCTCTATATAAGCCTCACTCTAGCTTCTAGCAGTACGTAAGTTTAACTATAGTAAAACAAAATTTTGTCAGTTCTCTCCTTAGGACTTGTTTCAATTTTCTGTTGCCTATAAAGTGAATACTTTTATGATTGGTATAAAATATTCATTAATTATAATCTGGCCTTAAATTTGAACTCTCATTTTCACCCTCCATGAATAACCGACCTGTCACTCAAATAGGTGAACTATGCTCTGGTCATGCAAGGACCTTTGAGGATTTATTGCTGTAACTTCCAGACAGAAAATTATGTCTCCTTTCACGGTCTTTCTTGGAAACTTGAAGTGTTCTTCTTTCAAAACTTATCTAGAAGTTCTCCAATTTTGTGCAAACACACAAGAGTCTGGAATCCACTAGGATTCTGTTCCTACTCTCAGGATTGCACCTGCCTCACAAAAGGCCACCTGCCAGCCTCTGAACACGTCAGGGACACGGCATTGCCAAATCTCCTTGGAAAATGGCCATGATTACTGATTTGAATCCCCTGGACTAAACCCACAGCATCAAAGCAATTACTCAAGGCTCCAAAAGATACCTCATACATTTGGCTTCTCTAACACTTTTACATCCAAATACTTCTCAACAAATAATACTTGCAAGCATTGTACAATATAATAGATAATGCATGTGACATTCGGGGCCATTTCCCTTACATTTTATCTTCAGAATAAGAAAACAGCCTTCATTTTAGGAATGAATCATCCTCAGTCCATTTCCCCTTCTTACACAGACCCTTCTAGAAATCTGGAGGAAGCTAAAAGTAGCTTAACCTACTTCACAATTTTGCCTCAGGCCAGCCCGAACTGGAAGTACTACCTATGGAAAAGAATTTGATTTAAATCAACACGAAATCAGGTTGTACAACTGTATGTTCTATGTTTAACTACACATTCCTTGACTAACACATTAACAACCAGTTTTTAACAGTAAAAAAAAAAAAAACAGCTAACTTTATGGAATAATTAAAGCCATGGTTTTAGAGAGAAGAAGGGGAGAAGTGTGTGATCTCCAAACCTCCTGTCCAAATAAGCAAGTAGATAAAGAAAGACTTGTCAGCGAAGGCAGTACCTATCTAGGTCCAAACTTACCAAGCTGATTAGAGGGACTCTGTGCCTGTGAGACTGTGTGATTGGTATAAAATGCCATGCAGAGTTTAGTGTGGAAAATGTAACTTCTTTGTATTACATCTTTTATAGGACTGAGGTTTGAAATTGTGGTATTTTAAAAAGTTCTTTAGAAAATTTCAGTTTGGTTAATGTCAAATCTGGTTAAACGGTTAAAAGTTCAAGCTGACAGGTAAACCTGTAGCCAAGGCTTTAATTATTTCCAAGGATCTCTAGGGAGTGGACATGTTGTCATCTAATTAAAATGAACCTCTTGTTTTTGTTTTTTTCTAAGCAAGTCATATTTGAAGCACTGATTGTAAGGATTTCTTTGGCTGCGTTACGAGGATAGGTCTGCAATTCCAACTACTCAGGTGGCTGAGGCAGGATAATATAAAATTCAAGGCCAACCAAGGTAATTAATAAGGCGCTGCCTCAAAGTAAAACTGCAAACAAAAAAGAAGATAAGTGTTAATAGTAGGGTGCTTGAAATGCACCCACAAAAACCAGGCATTAGAAACTCTCTAGTGCCACAAGACAACAATGGCAACAAAACACATCCTCACCTTGGACATATCGTTCATTCACTTTTGATGCCTGAATTTCCAGGTGAGCTGAAGTGATGAAGGTCCTTGCAGTCCTCTACAAAGCATGCTGGCTGCCTAATAGAGTTTGTTTCCCGCACCACATTACTTGTTAAGGAAAATCCTTATGAGCAGCAGTGCCACTACACCCCACATCTAAAATGCTAGAACCCAACAATCATCACATTCATCTTGGAATTAAATACCAGTAACAAAAGTGCTGTTCCACATCTGTTCACATCTTTATTTAGAGACACCATTGAAAATAGAGATTTCATTTCTTCTTCATTTAGCAATACCACAGCTAAACATGTGCTTAGATTCAGGTGGGTTTTATTTAATCAAAACAGACATTTAATAGTGATGACATCTTCAAATCTTGAGTGGGAAACCCTCAAATAGCCATAATTCACCATGTCAAGATGTACTACTATAATTGAAAAAGACTCTATAATGATGAAGGATTATAATAAATTCTGTGTTTGATGAATGAATGTGTATGCTATCCTGAGTTCTGTGTGAAAACAAATGCAACAGAATGATTTCAGAATAGTTGCACAAAGTAAAACTGTCCTCCAATAGACAGAGATCTTAACAGCTGGAGAAGAATAATATTTCTGCATATCCAGTGACAATAAGGAATATATGAGCTCAAGTTGTTTTAAAATGTTTAGTGACTTCATTAGAAGTAGTCAAAGGGTCAACCACAATGAGGCAGATAGTGACAATTTCACAACTGTGAAAGTCTATAAGGAACTTAGAGCCCTTGGTTATATTGATGTGAGTTAAGATATGTTCATTTGGAACCAGAACAATGAAATAGATGGAATGGAAAAGTACCCATCCAGAGTCTAGAGATTTAGCTACTAGAATATTTCCCTAAGGAATGAGGGGAAAGGACAAATTAGAAGAAATTATGTGCTAGGTTAATCTGTAGATATTCATTTTAGAATTTAGAAATGTGGATACATACAGTACTTAGAAGCGTGGGTGATAAGACTGATAGTCCTTAATTAATAAATATACACATAAGTTGAAATGCAGAGGATCTATCAAGTCCTGGATTTGGTAGATCATATTTGACCAGTTCTCCTACTGCAAGATACGACATAAGGACAGGAAAAGCCCTAGAAGCTGGAGGGTCAAGTTAGCCAAGATGCCATGGCAAAATATCTAGAGATCTTTTTCAAGTTGATGTCAACAGGTGATAGTTTCTTTGAGTTGGGAACATCTGGGAGAACTTGGGAGAGAGGAAACCAAGTTCAGAATACATTGTTTAAATTATTTTCATACTTAGATTTGGGAATAAATATGAAAATAACAGAAAGAAGAGAGATTCTGTCTTAAACAAGGTACAGGTGAAGAATGCTACCCACATTTGTCCTGTGATCTCCTCACACACGTGTTGTTATACATATGCCCTCACTTGCACAAGCATGCATGCGCGCGTGCGCGCGCGCGCGCACACACACGCACACACACACACACACACACACACACACACACACATCTAATAATATATAGATCAATTGCCAAAAAATTTCAGCTAGTCCCCAACAAACAGTTCTTTCATTTTTCCAATTAGTAGTGTCCCAAAAATGCTCATTAACTAGAGTATTTTTAATTTGAATTTTGGTCCTTTTTTTGGGCCACCCAGCTATATGACATGCTTCTCTCTTTTTGGTACTTTCAAAACAGCATACAATTAATTACAAGATATATTGAACACTTTATTTTAAAATTGACTTAATGTTAGATAATTTTGTCTAAGTATAGTATGGTAAGATCCCTTGATGTCTATGATGATTTATTCTGGAATCATCATCATTAAAATAAAGAAGAAAAGAAAAGAAAACAGAGGAAAGGAAAAGAAAGGAAAGGAAAAGAAAAGAAAAAACTCTACAGATGATAAGTCTCTTTCATAAATTGCAGGGGTTTGCAAATAACAAAGGCATGTCCTGCTATATACTATAAATTATTTCTATGTTACTTATGTACCACATGCCATGTAAATATTTGCTGTGCTGTACTTTTATGAAATTATGTCTTTTGTTGCTCTCCCAATCCATCCCTGTTCCAGCTCGACCATCCCGTTAGCAATGAAAGAAATGCCATTTATAGAGGAAGACATCGTGCGGATAGGGAGAAACCTGGTGCTAGGGAATTTCCCAGGAATCCACAAGGATGACACCAGCTTAGACTACTAATAGTGGAGAGGGTGCCTGAGCTGGCTTACCCCAGTAATCAGATCGGTGAATACCCTAACTGTCATCATAGAGCCTTTATCCAGTAACTGATGGAAGCAGATGCAGAGATCCACAACCAAGTGACCAGGCCAAGTTCCAGGATTCCAGTTGAAGAGAGGGAAGAGGGATTTTACGAGCAAAGGGCATCAAGATCATGATGGGGAAACCTACAGAGACAATCATACCAAGTTAGTGGAAACTCGTGAACTTGAGACCAAAAGCTATGGAGCCTCCACGAGACTGGACTAGGCCCTCTGATTAAGCGAGACAGTTGTGTAGCTTGATCTGCTTAAGGAGACCCTTGGCAGTAGGATCAAGATTCATCCCTGGTACATGAGTGGTATTTTGGAGCCCATTAACTATGGTGGGACACCTTGAATAGCCTTGATGCAGGGGAAGGGGCTTGGACCTGCCTCAACTGAGTGTACCAGGCTCTGCTGACTCCCCATGGGAGGCCTTACCTTTCAGAGGAAGGAATGGAGGGTGGGTTGAGGGGGGAGGTTTGAGGGGGATGGGAAGAAGAAAGAAAGGGCAATCTGTGGTTGGTATGCAAAATGAATAAAAATTTCTTAATAAAGAAATTATGACAAGAAGATACAGCTGTATGTGTTCAATACAAAATTGTTCTTGATATCTTTGACCAGAAGTTAGTCAAAACTGAGTGTGGGGAACCTGAATCTACTGGGGAGTGACTGTATTTTATCCATGTTTTATTAGAGAAATTATCTATGCCAATGTGTGCTAAGTGCCCAAGATTAAATTCAGATTTTTCTTTCCCTAACTTCACCTTCCTAACACTACATTTCCTTATGGTTTCTACATAGGTTGATTCTTTTCATCAACACGTGAGGATCTTTTCAATGGGTATTTATGGCTTAATACACCTAAAATAGCATGCCTTTCCCCTCTCTACACTAAACAGCTCATTTCACTTGACAGGGAAAGAATTTTTTTTTCTTAGTACAGCTAATTTCACTTAGAAAAGTTTGTTTTTTGATTCATGTGACTGAGTAATTATGCCCAAATGTCTTCCAAATCCCTGAGCCTGTATATCTTTTCATGTACTAAGAAAATAACCTGGGCCTCTTCTTACTTTACTTTTGACATTATTTGGAAATATGGGAAACAATACTTCACAGATTTGCAGGAAATTTTTAAAAAGCATTGAAACAAAACTTGTTAATATCCAATTTGAAAATTCACATCAGGAGAAATGATATACTATAAATCTTTGCAAAAAAGTGTGTAGAGGCATTTGCAGATACTTTTAAGGATATTTTGATATAAATATGCTAAAAACTCAAATATGTGACTATTTGTAGTTTTTAAAATGTAAGGTTATTCCCCATCTCAAGACTATAAATTAGTAGAGAATCAGTCTCAGCATTATAATGTTTGAAAATATAATATTGTCTTCAAGATACACTAATAATTTTAGTTTTATTGACAAAGATATCCAAGGAACACTCTACCTAAAGTATAGTCAGTCTTCTTCTAGGCTCATTTTGTCATTCGTAAGTGTCATTCAATAATTTTTCTTGAAATTTTGGTATAGTTGACTACAGAAAAACATAAGGAAAGCATCTAATCGTTATGATAGTTTAAAGGAGAAATTTCGCCTACAGGCTCCAATATTTAAACCTTTGGACCACTGTTAGTGGCTCTATTTGGGAGAGTATGTGATTGCTGCCTCTCTAAAGGGATTTCATTACTGGGCTGTATTTTACGTGTTCATAGTCTTGCTCCAACTCTAGTTTCCACACTCTACTTTCTGCTTCTAGCTAAATGTGTGATCTCTCAGATTCCTACTCCTACCATTATTCTGACTTCTTGCTACCATTCCTCCCCACTATACTGAGCTATTATCGTCTGGAACCCTACACCACTCTGAACTAGTTTCTTCCATAATGCCATTTTTTCACAGTGGTAGAAAAGTAAGGTAATGAAATCTGCGTGTTTTGTTGTATACTATAATCTAGAGTATCAATGGTTCTACTCCTCAGTCATCCATTCACGAACATCCTTAGCACAATTCTCCTAAATAAGAACTTCACATTTAATAGACAATGGAGAGCAGTGAAAAGAAATCATCATTTATCAACAGAGGTTCTCAGAACAGATACAAGTTTCCAAATCTATTAGTTTCCCCAAATGTGGAGAAATTTATTTGTAAGTTATAAATATATTAATTATATGTAGTCAACATTTATGTGGCATATATAAAATACCCATAATATAATATGTTGCAAAGATAAAGATTTACAATAGGTATGGGCTCATGAAATTATGGAAGACAGGAAGTTCCCATTTGCCATATTCAGGCTGGAGAACGAAGGACACTAGAAAACAGTAAATGTGAGAACTAAGCATGCCATCGTCCAAGGGCAAGAGGAAGGGAAATCAGAGGTCATGGTGCTGCTTTCCCATACCTTTCAGTCTGTCAGTGCAGATGTCAACTTCTTCTGGAAACACTTCCATGGACACAAGGAAATCTTTTTTCTTAAGTTATCTGGGAGTCTCTTGGCTAATGGGAATCAAATTAACTATCACATTAACTATTAGTAGATATCCTGCCACTTCCCCTTTCTCTATATACATCTTATTCAAACACTGTTTTCACTTTATATTTCCCTATTATCAGATATAAACTTGTAAACCCCTGGAAAGTAAAAGTAATAAATTTATTTTACCTTTTTAATTGGCTAAGATGAATACCACAAGTTTTATATGAGTTAACCTGGAAGTCTGCATTTTATTTACATATATAACAGCATAGATAGTTGATAGGTATTTGTGGTTAGGATAGGAGACAATACTTCAGAGAGTTGCAGACCTATCTATTTCTCTTTTAAGTTTTTAGTGATTATTCAGCAATGTCTAGGAGTAGCTTTGTTTTCATTTGTATTATATGATTTCTTATAGGCTTATCCTGTCTAGGGTTAAATTTCTCTGCTTAAAATTATAAACAATTACATTCATTTGTGGTTTTTGTTTTGTTTTTTCACCCAGTGCTTTCTTCTAAGAAAATGGAGGGTTTTTTCTATCTGTTTTTCATTCCTAAATCCCTAATTTATATTTGGACATTATAAATCTGTTTTACTGTTTGTGAGTAATCTCTACAAGCATAATAGAGAACTTGTTAACTCTCCCTACTGAGATACTATCTAATATTTGTTGATTTTTATCCTTGTAAACATTTTCCTTTATTCATTTTTACAGTTAAGAACACATTTTCTCTTTTCTGAAATCCATTGTTATTTTCCTATATTGTCCATATCCTTTCTTTTAATATATAAACCAAGGTGACCACAAACTTGTAATCCTGCATCCTCAGCCTCCTGAGATGATTACAGGTGTCTGTCACAATGACTAGCTCTATTTCTTTAAATTAAACTTAATTTGAAATATTTACAGAAATAAAATATCTTTATGTTTCCTGCATTGTTGCTAATTCTGGGGAGTTAATTTTACTGCATGTTATGTTATGGGTAATTTTGTCTGTAAGGATATAAATTCTTAAAGTTCACTCACTAGGATTATTGATGGATACTCATCATTTAAAATTCTGAAATAGTTTTTATGTTTGTTTCCAACTTTGGATTCCCAGAACTATATTGATAATATAAATAAAAATACAATCATTTCTGGAACATATTTTTCCCTAAGTGTCGAACCTTTTTCTTTCTATAGTACTACCTGTAGTCTAGATTTTTTTGTTGTTTTTGTCTAAAATAAACCAGTATATGTAGCCAGAAGTTTTTCTGTGCCTGCCTGGCTCCCACAGCCTCACGGTCCTGTAGCCGCTCTGACCCAAATGAACACACAATTAATATAAATTAATTATAACTGGCATGACCATTAGCTCAGGCCTACCACTGACTAGCTCTTACATTTAAACTCAACCGATTTCTTTTAATCTATATGTTGCCACATGTTCCATGGCATTACCTGTGTGCCATTATATGCTGCTCCTTGGACCACAGGCTGGTTTCTTCTGACTCAGCCTTCCTTTCTCAGAGTTCTCCTTGTCTGTTTACCCCACCTACACTTCCTGCCTGGCTACCGGCCAATCAGTTTTTAATATTTCAACCAATCAGAGCAACACATTTACAGAGCAACATTACTCATCAAGTATATGAAGTCTTCAATATTTCTTGTTTGGATTGGAATGACTTCTGAATTTCCAGTCTCTTCTTATCAGTTTCTCACCTCCAACTGGAGATTAGTGGAGGAATGATCAAGTCTAGTCAATGTAGTAAACTGACCTCAGACCTCTTTATGCTAGTTCTAAACCTGCAGTCATATTAGGTAAAATGTATTTTTAAACACACACAGTGAAAGTTGGAAATAAAGGAAAAAAGTTTCTAAAATAATACAGTTTAGAAGAAACTGAAATTTAAGATGTAAGGAAATTTAGGATAAGCAAAAAGGGTTACTGACTGTCCCTAAAAACATGTGAATTGTTAAAAAAGTTTTCTATGGTATCTGATTCTAACTTTTTAATGTCTTTGAACTATTCTACAGTTCTATAAGGTACAGAAAGCTAACAGCAACGTGAGATACTTATTGTCGAGAGCAAATCAGTCTTTTGTTGCAGTGGAGGGTAACATAACTCTTCCCATCCTGCATGGGCTGGTTTTGTTGGTCAACTTTACACAAACTACAGTCATCAGAGAGGATGGAGCCTCAGTTGAGGAAATGCCTTCATGAGATGAAGCTGTAGGGCATTTTCTCAATTAGTGATTGATAGGGGAGGGCTTAGCCCACTGTGAGCGGTGTTGTTCCTGGGATAAGCAAGTCAGGGGAAGCAAGCCAGTAAGTAGTTCTCCTCCATGGCCTATGCATCAGCTGGTGGCTCCAGAATCCTGCCCTGTTTGGGTTCCTGTCCTGACTCCCATCAGTGATGAACAGCAACATGAAAGTAGAAGCCAAATAAACCCTTTCCTTCCCAACTTGCTTTATGGTCATGGTGTTTTTTCAAAGCAATAGAAACCATAACTAAGATATGTCCTATGGAAAGAGCTAATTTTATACTTGTAAGACATGTCAACAATCTTTAATCCCAGCACTCGGGAGGCAGAGGCAAGCGAATCTTTGTGAGTTTGAGGTCAGCCTGGTCTACAGAGTGAGATCCAGAAAAGGCACAAAGTTACATAGAGAAACCCTGTCTCAAAAAACCAAAAAAAAAAAAAAAGTATTTAAGGGTGTTATTCATAGTGGATCAAAACTGTAAACAAACCAATGCTAGTCAATTAGAAAACTAGAGAACATGTGGTATATATATATATATATATATATATATATAATGCAGAATTACTCTTTACTCTTTAATAATAATGTATAGACATAGTAAATTATTATTTGCAAAAGTATGGCAATATGATAATCAAAAGACAGTTTGAAAAAAATGTATACCTAGTTTTAGTAAAGCTTTGAAGGACTCAGAAAAGAAAAGTGAGGTTTATTAAGAATCAGCATCAGACCATGATAGATGAGGACATCATGGGAATAGGAAGAGGCAAGGTGCTGGGGAGGCTCTCAGAAATCCACAAGGTTGACCCCACCTTGGTCTGCTGGCAGTGGTCCAGAGGGTGCCTGGACCGGTCTACTCTGGTGACCAGCCTAGCAAATAACCTAGCTGTCATCATAGAGCCTTTGTCCAGTGACAGATGGAGGCAGATACAGAGATCCACCTCCAGGCACCAGGCTGAGCTCCGGGAATCCAGTTGATGACAGACAGGAGAGATACTGCAGGCGAGGGACGTCAAGATCATGATGGGAGGACGTGCAGAGATGACCGGCCACACTAGTGGAAGCTCATGAACTGTGGACTGGTGGCTGTGGAGCCCCCATGGGACTGGACTAGGCCCTCTGGACACGGAAGACGGTTGTTTGGCTCGAACTGTTTGGGGAGCACCCAGGCAGAAAGATCGGGATCTGTCCCTGGTCTATGGGCAGGCTTCTAGAATCCAGTGCCTGTGGTGCGACACCGTGCACAGCCTTCGTGCAGTGGGAAGGGGCTTGGACCTGCCTAGGCTCAGTGTGCTGGGCTCTGCTGACTCCCCATGAGAGACCTCGATTTGGGGCATGTGGGGATGCGGGGTGACTTGAGAAAGAGGGCTGTGGGGTGGGAGGAGGGAAGAGAGGGGGGTCTGTGGATAGCATGTGAAGTGAGTAGAAAATTTCTTTATAAAGAAAAATGAAAAAAAAAGAATCAGCATCAGCTGTTGAGGGTGGTGTAAAAGGTACTTAAACCTTGATATCTGAGGGTTGCTGTGTAGTTCCTGTACTGACCACAACTCTCCAACTGCGCTTATGATTATTCAATTCAAGTAAGTGCAAATGTAGTACTCCAAAGCAATAAAAATTATAAGTGGCTTGCTCTGAAAATATTTAGTATACTATATTTAATATCAAACTTTCTTAACAGTCCAATACTGAAAGTTATGGTTCTAATGTTTTTCATGCCTTTCTTTGCTTGACAGCCAGTGGAACAAGACCTTTCTTTTCAAATCCTGCTAATTGTTCTGTCTCTCAAAGATAATTCTCATTTTATCCCAACTCTAGATCCACCACCTGCTTACAGTCTGATTTGGGACAGCCAAATTCATCTAATCCGAATTTTCTTTCCTTTTGTTTTTAATCAACCAGTTAATTTCCTACTATCCTTCCTGTTCTCTTTCTAATAAAGACTAGAGTGCTAAAGAATCAATTCTGGAAAATAATTTTAACCACAAAACCATTCCAAGTTGAAAAGAAGTTTCTTTGTAGAGAGAGATTTCCTCTTCTTTGTGGGGAACATGTTCCTGTCTATCTTTCATTTGCAGTCAGGACAGACATTCAATGCTAATGGTTTCTTATGCTGGAAGTGAGTTTGTACATCAGTGCATCAGCACTTTCTCTGAATGTACCCCCAAAGCACAGTTCTTCTTTCAGGAAACATTGAATGTGATCACCATCGGAAACATAAAAAGGGAAAGGAGATTTAGGCATGAGTCACAATCAGCTCTTTTTCACTCAGAATTCAATCCTAACACTGGGACTGAGCACAAAGCTCAATCAGGAAAGCACTTGCCTCACATCCTTCAGGACCTTTGGGTCCTTAGACTCCATGTAAAATAATGCATGCAAGGGATGGGGTCGCAGAAAGAGGCACATAGGCCAGCTAATGCAGGCAGTTGATGAGATTCAAGTTCAGAAAGAGACATGGTCTCAAAAAGTTAGGTAAAATGTCAGTTGAGGAACTCATCTGATGCTGAACTATGGCATCTTCACACATGTGTATAAAGTATACCAGTGCGTGCATGTGCACACGCGCACGCACACACACACACACAAAATAATAATAATAATAATAATAATAATAATAATAATAATAATAATAATAATAATAAAAAGCAATACTTGAAGCCAATTTGTATCACAAAGATACTCACTCTGGCCAAAATCAGCTTTACCATGACTTCACAAATATTTACTTTCTAAAATAAAATTTTTTCTATCCCACTTTTAATACTCCCCAAACTTGGCAGAATATGACAAAAACATGACATATATGAAGTATTGTGTGTATATATATATATATACACACACATATATATATATATATTTCACCTTGTGGGGAAAGTATGTTTCCAATCGCTGAACATCACTCTCTTTATCATGAAATACTATTAATTGTTCACATTCCATATGTCATGCAGAACACTGTACTCTACAAACCTTGGGTGGTTACTAAGTGCCAGTTAAACTGTTGGGTGTTAGGGCCTACAGTGGTGATCTGTCCATAGTATCTTCATTTCTGTGACATTGCATCTGTTCTTTGTCCATCTTCTTCTCAACTCTGACTCATTGATCTTTCCAAGCTGCCCTTTCTTGTATGGAGGTTTCTCAATATTTCAGCAGAATTTATCATTCTCTTTATGCACCATCGACAATTTGTTGCTATGCTCTCATGGTACTTCACTTTTTCTAATACTCTGAGATATTAGTATATAATTTCTTTAGCAGCATTGTTTTAACGGCTTATCTACATACATATACCTTGTGTACTTGTGACACTTCTTTTTTTCTCAACTCTGGTAGTTTCTTTTTAATCAGTAAGAGAGCTAAGATAGTTTATGCTCAATAATTTTATACTTTATATAACCAAGAGACATTACCTAGCTTTCAGTAAACATTGGCTGACTAATTAGATCATTATCATATACTTTCCCTAAACCTGATGCCAATGAATGAATTTCATTTTTCTCTATGAAGTATTGCTCAGAATTTTCTGATTTATCAAGAATTGATTGAATATCTACAATGTGCACACAATATGCTATGTGCTTGAAATACATATGTTTAATTATATAAATTTACTTCTTTCTCCAGAGAACATGACCACAAGAGCAAGTATCACCTGAGCAAATATCACCTTCAGCAAATAGCCCACAGTGGATCAGAAAGTGATATTTTTGTCCTAGCGTTGTGCACACCTTTAGTCCTACCACTCTGGAGGCTCAAGCAAGAAAATTAAGAGTTTGAGGGCAGCCTGGGATACATAGTGAGTTCCATGCTAACCTTGCCTATATAATCCCTGTCCAAGGAAATAAAACACCCAACTGACTACAACAAAAAGAAATGAACAAGGATAATAAAAAGAAATTGTGGTATAAAAAAATAAAGCCACATAAGAGGATTAGAAGTATTTGAGAAACTGGTATAAATTAAGTAGCGATATCAGTGTAAACCGGATTTAATGAGCATCACTTGATCCAGGACTTGAAAATGGCAAAGGGTTTTAGACTTTCAGATTTCAAGGAGCACACTGAGAAGCAGAGCACACAGAACTGTCTTCTCTAGGGTTTAAATATCTCAGGAAGGACACTTCAAAGTCTGGTAACAGAATTTTCAAGTAGGTAAGAAAACTGAACTTCTGGAGAATAAGTAGGTGAGCAGAGATTTTATTCTATATCCTTTCATGTCTTTGAGATTTTTAAATACTTTGAGTACATTATTTGTTTAAAACAGACACATTCTACTGGGAAGCCTCTGAAGATTTGTTTAAATGTCCTTAAATATTAAAATACTATTGTTTCTCGGACAAACAAATAAAACTTGAATATTTACTATGGGCTAATTTTATTGGTTAGCATTTGCTACGTAATTTAAAATCATAGATATCTCAGAACTGGGAACTAAAAGTAGATTCCATTTATACAGCTCAGGATTCTGTGGCTTCACAATTTAGTTAATTCTAGTTGGGCAGCTCTTCTACCTGGATCATCATGGCTTCATTCTATGTTGTCCCATTTGTAGGCAGAAAGATTTCCTGGGGTCAGGCATGTGACATGGAGCTAGAAGGGAAGAACTGACATTACTGGGACCCCTCTGACTGTTCTCCTAGCTTGAAATGTGCCTTTTAGGAGTCACAATATCCAAGAGAACCAAGGATCCTTATAAGTTTCCTTGGTGTGGGAGCTCAGAATTCCCCTAGCAGTGCTAGGAGATATTGATCAACAGGTAAAGGTAACTGGCATGAAATTCCAAATTACTTAGTTCAATCCCAGAAAATTATGTAAAGGTAGAAGGAGATAAATGTATCCACAATTTTAGCCTCTGATTGCCACATGCTCATCATGACATACACACACTCACACACATACAAAATGATAATAAATAAAAAAGTTTCATTAAAAATAATTTCTACATGATTATTCCCAATAATGCCATACTTAAATGCCATATTTAAAGTGTGGGGAAATAGACTCCATCTCTTGAGAGAAAGAGGTACAATATTGTGGCTATTTTAAAATTTTCTATGAGTACAAAGTGAAAATTAAGAATATTAATGTTGAATTACTCATGGATTGGAGGTGGAAACCAGATAATCATTCCGTGGTTGTGTATCAAATGTTGCAGTAATAGAGAATTGAGAGGTATTATAAAGATCATCTTAATCATGAGACTGATTTCACAGTGAGTCTGTGATTCTAATTGTGGAATATTGAGTATATGGTCTCTGTCCAATTGAAGTAGCCTTCTGTTATAAAAATCGAGCTGTTTCTACTTGAGCTGTGTTTCCCATAAAAACTCATGAGATGATGTGGCAAATTAAGTGATTTGCAAATTTGCCTTTTTCTTTGGGTATATTAAGAATATTAAAAATGGATAAGTGTTTTTAATTTGGGTCTGGTCAATATCAAATATACTCAAAAGATTAATTTCCTACACCTCTATGCCACTTCAGTTTCTCTACTTTTTCTTCAAGTGGGGCATTCTGGTTTCTGATGCCTTTTGACACAGGACAGTTTTAGCTTGCACATATATTATTGCTTTGATATATTTATGTTGAATCATTCCTTAAATATTTGCCTTAACCTGATTGTATTTCATGAATTCTTCAAATAAGGCTCAGAATTTTTAGATGGTGGACTTCATCTCACCATCTAAAATCAGTAACTGTGTTTATACAATATGGATATAAGAGTAAAGAACAGAGAGCAGAGTTGACCTAATTGAAGTATTTTTCCATATCTCAGCAGGTGCTAAACACCCAGGAGTGAGTTTCAATGAGGCTTGGTGGTTAGGAAGAATATGGTGTCATAGGTATCATTTATTAGTTCTAAGATTCTTTTTCCTTTATATAATTTCGTTTGTTTAACTACTAAACAGAAACATAATCCTTAGTCAGCATTTCTTTTTTTTTGTTTGTTTGTTTGTTTTTTTTTTTCGAGACAGGGTTTCTCTGTGTAGCTTTGCGCCTTTCCTGGAACTCGCTTTGGAGACCAGGCTGGCCTCGAACTCACAGAGATCCGCCTGGCTCTGCCTCCCGAGTGCTGGGATTAAAGGCGTGCGCCACCACCGCCCGGCCAGCATTTCTTTTCTTTTTTTTTTTTTTTTTTTGGTTTTTCGAGACAGGGTTTCTCTGTGTAGCTTTGCGCCTCTCCTGGAACTCACTTGGTAGCCCAGGCTGGCCTCGAACTCACAGAGATCCGCCTGGCTCTGCCTCCCGAGTGCTGGGATTAAAGGCGTGCGCCACCACTGCCCGGCCAGCATTTCTTAATAAAGGTAAATAAGAGAGAGTGGAAACTCTTAGTGTCTCACATCGACAGTGCATCCTATTTACAGGCCATACTCACTTTTGTTTTTGGGAGTTCTGAATCAACCACTTTTTCTCTCGTAATTAGTCAGGAATCTGAGTGGAATTTGAAGATGTCTTTTTCTGTTTATGGGTAAATTCTTATCATGACCCACAAACTCCACTGAGCGTCCATAGATGATTTATGGATGTCTTTTTTTTTTTTTTTTTGAGACAGAATTTCTCTTGTCTAGTTTTGGTGCCTGTCCTTGATCTTGCTCTGTAGACCAGACTGGCCTCAAACACATAAGAATCTACCTGGCTCTGCCTCCCTAGTGCTAGGATTAAAGGTGTGCACCACGACCACCCGGCTTATGGATGTCTTTTTAAAGGAATTCTAGATATGCACTTATCCTAAGAACTGTGTGGACCCTCTATTCTACATAAAATCTAGCTGTATGTAAGAGGGATATAATAATGTCTATTATTATTGTTATTATTATTATTATTATTATTATTATTATTATTGGTAGTAGTAGTAGTAATGGTATATTTATCATCATTTTAGGTTTGATTTAACCAACCACATTGTAATGGAAGTCAATTTGTGTGTGTGTGTGTGTGTGTGTGTGTGCGCGCATTTTGTGTATATGTGTGTACTATACTGGGAGGCTGAACTAAGATAAACCTCACACATGGTAATAAACAATCTAGACCCAACTATCTACCTATGACATCATATTCTTCCTCTACATTTATTGCCTAACCACCAAGCCTCATTGAAACTCACTCCTGGATGTTTAGCACCTGCTGAGATATGGAAAAATACTTCAATTAGGTCAACTCTGCTCTCTGTTCTTTACTCTTACATCCGTATTATATAAACACAGTTACTGATTTTTGCTAACAATTCTGTCACAAGTCATATTTATTACTTTTTCAATAGAATATTTAAGAAAAACATGTAGATTCAAGTGATTTGAGACACAATGAAAACATGAATTTCACACAAATTACAACAGCCATCTTTGGATCAGATATAAATTATACCTAATGATGAGATACTAGAAGATGGTACTGTGGACCTGCCGTGTTGCTAATGGGATGCTGTGGAGGTTTGTTCTGGGCTCTGGAGAATGAGGTGATAGGTGGCAATTATCATTAGTGACTTTTGAATAAAGATGTTGGAGTCTTCTCACTCATTAGACCAAACAGTTCAGTGGTCATTACAAGTGGCTGTAAAAGGCACTGAAATGCTGTCCAAGCGGGAGTATTGCTTATTACTGCAAAAACCTATTATTTCCATAATAGTGGTGTGATTAAGAAATCATCCCTCATCAGCTGTGCAGGTTTTAAAAGCTCGTGGCAGTGGTCACAAATCAAACTTGGAACAGTTTCTGTACCTTCAGTGGAACTTCCGTGACACGTACTATTTTCTTTTCCAGCTGTGAATTTAATTTGAAAATTATCAGGGACAGGTCAAAACAAATCTGCTATAAATCATTCCAAAAGTTCGGTGAGAGTTGGAGGCACACAGGCAGCATGTCCTATTGAAAAAGAGGCAGTGACTTTACAGGCATGGTTCACTAAAACATCTCTCCAGAACCAGAACAGGAATGAGATTGTTGCTTTTCCCCCCTTATGCACTGGTTGTAAATACAAGACATGAGGCTTTGTTGAAAAGTAATACATCATTTTATGAGAAAAACGCCACCCAGATTCAATGCCAAGGGAAGAAACTGCATAGACCACACTGTAAATTAAAAGATATAAAAACTATCCTAGAGGACATTATGCTTAAGGAAACAAATTCTCATTATCCTGAATAAGACTTTGAATTTTACAGTCTGACCTAAATGACAATTATAATTGGATATTTACAATGAAAAATATGTAGAAAACCTACAAGCAATAAGTCAGTGATTATGCACTTGCAAAAACATGTGCTCGGCATTTTTTTTAATTCCCTAATTAAATCCTAATTAGGATGTGTGGTGAAGTGTTAATTTTTGCTAGCTATACCTCCAGGGCATTTTTTTTTACACCTTCAGGAGCAAAAGCTTATTCAGATATGTAAAAGATAATTATCAATAAAAAAAAGGAACGACCACATTGTTGGCTTGGAGAGTTGCTTATGTGCTGTTTCTGTCTGCCTCTGCCAAAACAAGCCCCAGAGACCTTTGTATTTCTGTGATTTGTTAAGTCTTCCTTAGCTGAAAATATTTTTATGTTGGTTATTGTACATGCAAAACATGGCTGTATTATCCAGCTTGGACAGCCTTCCTAAGTGGAGATAGTGCTGTACCTAGCACACCTAAAAAGCAAGTGAAATATCAGGCAAGAGTTGTCAAACTACTTCTCCCCAAGAACTGAGAGTCCTAATATTGAACCGTTGTAACTGGCTCTTAATTTGGGTTTTACATTCCAGCTTGATGTGTCAGGGTTCACATTAAACAAAGACATTTGTGATAAGAATTGAAATTATCTTTAATCACTATGCCAACAAGATTTTATAGGAGGAAGGCTGTCTTCCCACCTGAATTCCAGCCTGTGGCATCTTTTTGTTTCAGATTGTCAACATATTTCCACTTTCTCTTTTTCAGGTTTTTTTTTGTTGTTGTTGTTGTTGTTGTCTTAATAGGATGGAAACTCAAAATAGAACAATTAGAGAAGATGAGAAACCAAAGCTCCAAGGATAAGCTTGCAGTCTGGACACTGAAGCAACCATTGGAAGAAAGAGAAAATAATGGTGAACTAAGAATATTAGCATAACAGTGATGACCAACATGTATTAACTTCTAGACATTAAGTAGCCAAGATTTTAGGCCCCTGCCCCTTTTTCCCCCTCCTTCCCTTCTTTCTCCCTTCCTCCCCCAATTTCTCTCTGAAACAGAAGACAACAGAGTAAATGAAGCTAGCGTGTGTAGCATTTAATGAAATTCATGTACAAAGACCAGACGAGGGGCAAATTTTTCTTATGACATATGACTCCATTTTTATTACTTTATATTTATTGTTCATAGTAGTGGTTTTAAGAACATTTCCATGTTAATATATAGTGTACTTTAGCCATATTCCCCTCATAGTCTCCATCCTTCCCTTTATCCTGACATTTATGCCCCTCCAATCAAACCCTTTCTTACTTCCACTTTCATATCATTTATAAATACATAATTTTTATATACTGTTTAAAATCTAGGAGCCATAAATTAATGGAAAACATGAAATGTTTGTTTTGATAAGATTGAGTTAATTTCCTTAATATTATTTTTAAATTTCATCTATGTTTGTGCAAATAACACATATGTGGCTGAATCAAACTCAATTGTGTATATAAAGCATGTTTTCTTTACATGTTTCTGAGATGTACAACCTCTCTTCCTGGCCTGTCTCAGCCTAATGATTGCAGTTCTATTGTTGATGGGTGAAGGTAGAGAAGGGGACTTTTACTGTTGTACAAGTTTTCATAGTGTTTTAAGGTATTGTACAGGCTGCAAGAAGATGAGAGCCATCAATGGTCGTATCTAGTTCTGGACCATGAATTCTACAATACAATTCAATAGACTAGGTCAAAGGCCCATGACTAGGAGATCATAGGCCCAGGCCAGGGTGTGTGGGCGGGAGTTGTCCTATTAGAGTTGTTTTACATATTTATGTTTATACCCACATATTTGTGATGCTCGCAACCTTAGCCATAGAAATTAGCCATGGGTGGTGGTTAATGCATAGCCTCAAATTGGTCAATGGGCTGCAAGTAAGTAGCTGCGACTGCTCAACTGCAAATGGGTCATCTATATCAATCTATCTCTACCCAAGGCTCAAAGAACATCATAAAATTGGGGGTGTAGAATAGAGAGCTGTGAAATGCTATCATCTACAAATGGTATGGTCATTACACATGTCAACTCGTTATGATTGTCTGCACATTCCTAAACATAATCAATACAGTCAAAATTTTAGAATGAATGAGGAGGACCTCCTGGGATCCTAGTGAAAACTGAGGAGCTATTCATAGTTTATGGTTGCTGAAGGAAGGAGATTCATTTGTAGATGTGGCCATTGATAGTTTTCTCATGACCCACTTGAGGCCCCCCAACTGATGCACATATGGAAAACATTAATTGGAATAAACAGATCAATAATAAGAATAATAACAACAATAGGGAAAATTATGTTGGGAAGGAGAAATGTTAGGGATTCCTGGAGTGATTTGAGGGAGGTAGTGGAGGGTAGAAAAGATCAAAACACAATGTGTGTGTGTGTGTGTGTGTGTGTGTGTGTGTGTGTGTGTGTGTGTAATTTTTAAAGTATAAATACAATTACTATGTATGAAATAAAATAAAACAAAATCAAATGCTATCATAGTATAGTGAAGAGAGAAAAAGATAGACAACCATGAAGGCAATGTATAAGAAAAAAACTTCCAATAAGAACATTCCACTAACACACAAACACACATACACACATACACACACACACACACACACACACACACACACACACACACACACACACTTCCTAGATCTCAGATCATTGAGCTTGATAGGCTAGAAAAATGACTCACTAGATCAGAAAAATTGCTACTCATTCAGTAGACATGTATTCAGTTTCTACAACAAAGAAATTAGCTAATGTTGGAGACATTGAAAGAACAACCTTTGATGTCTTAATGCATGGCACCTTACCTTCTAAGGAGATGATTTTTGGTCATGTGACTAAATTTTATCCTTATGAATTGTATGATCCTGAAGTAGCAGGGACCAAGAAAAGAGGTATTGCAATTGGGTAGGTTTCTAAGATACTTATGGGGGGATAAATTAATTTATCATGGAGTAAAGATATTTTTGCTGAAATGATCATTGAGTGGAAAACACAAATCATTGAGTAGTTACATACCAACATGACAGATGGAAACTCTTATGTTCATGGATGCTAAGAGGCTCAATGCAGTTCCCAGAGCTTCTAAGCACTGTAGTCATGATTTGAATATAGTGATGAGTCTGAATCTTTGCCTATCTATTATCCAATGAAAACAGGAAAAGAGTTTTGCCAAAGTGACACTTCCATGGCTAACTGCGCTATACTCATCATTCATAATTTTGGCAAGCCCTTCAGTAAACTCATTTTAAATTTCACACTTTTCTCTCATTTTGCTCTCTCTGATAATAGCTGAGCACAACTGTCAACAGATGTGAAGGTTTACAGATCATTAGATTTTCCTCTGCAGTTGACTCTCAAAAGTGCCCTTGTGTCAAAGGACTTATTTCTTCTTTTTTATTTGAAAAGATTGGTTTTAGAGTAGTTTTGCTTCAAAGTCGTTAGTTAGTCAATTTTCCCCAATGAGCAATTAACCTGAACAATTGTGGAGATAGGGGCCACAGTGAGATCAATTAGACTTCTGCTTGTCTTTGTACCTGTACCTATTACTCTTACCTACTAGGCTATCTGGGTCACTTCAAAGCTGTGGGACAGATGGCTCATCAACAAACTTTACAAGAGAGAGTATTTTGTTTGAGGTAAGTCAAGGGGAGATATTCCTACTAATCCATATATTAATTTGTCCTTCACTGTTTCACATATGGGCATGCACATACATACACATCACAACTGAGAATACACATACTATTTAACATTTTTATTGCTTCTTTATTGTTTTTTTTTTTTAATCCAGACATGAAAAATGATGAATCATCCTTGTCACTCTAGCTGAGTTACCATAGTCACAAGAAATTCTATTTTGGTGAGCCTAGTAAAACTAACCAGGTTCTCTCTTAGTTCTATCTGAATCTTAGGTATACCATAACAACTATGAGATTGGCATGCTTACATGCATGCTTTTATTTTCTTTTCAAACCAATCTACTTTTTGTTTTATTCCATGCTTCGGAAACAAGTACAGCTACTATTACATGCTAAATAACTTTACAATGCAGAACATTCTGGCATTCTTTCTAATGAGAATATGCAGTTTTATCCATATATTTTTATAGCTCTTCAAATATTCAACATTGGCATGTGAGAGTGTGAAATGCCAATTTCAATAATGACTCTCGGTGATTTCTGTTTATTGGTATTTATTTACTGTATATTTGCTATGCTACCCTTGGAGATCTACATAAAAATAATGTGGCTTCTTTTCCCTTTTTAGGTTATTAAATAGTGAAAAATCAATCTTATACATGGGATGCTCAGTGTTTTGCTCTTCCTTCCTTGCTCTGATCAATAAATTTGTCATGTTGGAAAATCTCACATGGCAAAGAACCATTGTCCTATGTCCAACAGTCTGCAAAAAACTGAATCTTTCCAATGATAATTTAAAGGATTTTAAATTCATATATTTCTTCATTTTAATGTCCAATAAAAACCAAAATACTCCCTAGTATGGTAGGTGCATACTATGGGACAGACTCTAGAACAGAGGTTCCAGACAACTTATGCTGTAGGCGCTAAATAGAAACAGCTATGAGTTACTGATAAGTATATCACCCATCATGTTTGAGGGTCATTTGTTATAGAGTGATAGACAATACACAGCTGATATTTTACTAGATATTAAAGGGTTCCTTTCTGTTCTCACATTGTAGTAACCAAATAAAAATTATTAGGT
Source organism: Peromyscus californicus insignis (assembly GCF_007827085.1). Taxonomy (NCBI): domain Eukaryota; kingdom Metazoa; phylum Chordata; class Mammalia; order Rodentia; family Cricetidae; genus Peromyscus; species Peromyscus californicus. The sequence continues at coordinate 113,464,545 of NW_026294606.1, forward strand.
TATTGTATTAGCCACTGTCTTAGGGTTTTCATTGTTGTAAAGAGACACGATGACCATGTCAACACTTACAAAGAAAACATTTAAATGGGTTGGCTCACTTATAGTTTCAGAGGTTTGGTCCACTATCATCAATATGGGGGCATGACATCATGCAAGCAGATATGGTGCTGGAGCTGAGAGTGCTACATCTTACAGGCAAATAGAAGTCAATTGACACATTGGGGGGGTATCTTGAGCATACTAAACCTCAAAGCCCATCCCCATAGTGGCATGCTTTATCCAACAAGGCCATACTCACTCCAACAAAGCCATACTGTTCTAATAGTGCCACTCCCTATGATATTATGAGGGTCAAATACATTCAAATTACCACATTCCTCTTCCTAGCTCCCATAAGCTTCTAACAATACCATAATGCAAAAAAAAAAAAAAATCATTTAGTTCAACTACAAAAGTCCCCGTAGTCTCCTGTAGTCTCAACAATGTTTTAAAGCCCAAAGTTCAAAATTTCTTCTGAGATTAATGCAATCTCTTAAGTGTAATCACTTGTAAGTCAAAAATCAAAAAAGCAGATCACACACTTATAATGTATAATTGTTCAGTTAGAACTTCCAGCTCACCCCTAAATGAACCCCCAAAGCCCCATCTCTCTCCTCTCCTCTTCTCTCTCTCTCTCTCTCTCTCTCTCTCTCTCTCTCTCTCTCTCTCTCTCTCTCTCTCTCTCTCTCTCTCTCTCTCTCCAAACCCTGCCTTCTCAGAGAATCTCCAATACTCCAACAAAGGCATCAAACCCAGTTTCATATTTCTGGCAACTATTGCAACTTCCTCTCCTGTTGCCGCAAGCAGTCCAAGTCCATGCCTAAGTATTCCAGCTTTTGACCATACTTGGGCACAAACCCAGCTTGTGGTGGGGACATCATCACCCTTCATCTCCAGTCTATATATAATCTCCCTGCTTTAGTTTGAGCCTGTGGCTTCTCCAGCCTCAATCTCTGGGAGTGGAAAACCTACCCAGGAGTTGCTTTGCTCAAATAAACTTGTTGTTATAACTTTTCAATTCAGCTTGATCTAGCTTACTGCGCTGGTGGAGAAACCCATTATCCTGGTACAGAAACCCTGTTAATAATGGAGAAGGATGCACATTACTATTCTAAAACATAGGGAAGGGAACATAGTAAGGAAATACTGGACCAAAGCAAGACCAAAAACCAGCTAGGCAAACTCCAACCTGTGCATCTCCATGTCTGATGTCAAAATGCTTTCCACATCTCCAGATCCACTGAGCTTTATTGACTGCAACACAGTTCTTTGTCTTGGGCTGATTTCACTCTTCTGGGCAGGTATCTCACAACTCTGGCATCTCTAACCTCTTGGGTTTTCCAAGGCAATCCAGGCTTCAAATTCACAGTTTTATGCAATAGCCTCTCTACTAGGCTTCTATTCAGAGACACCCCTGATACATGGCTGGCCTCAGTGGCTTTATTCCGTAACTCCTTTCTTCTATCCTTAACTCTAAACCCAGAACCACCTGGCAGAAGCTGCCAAATTCTGCTGCTTTCTGGGACTGAAACATGACCCCATCACTCAATTACATCCTTATTAGCTTTCCCTCTTTCACTGCCTAAGCTTGGCTGTCTTAAAACTTGTTTTGTAGATCAGACTGGCTTCAGACCCAAAGATCTGCCTACTGCCCTTCCAGTGCTGGGATTAAAGGTGTGCCCACCACACCTAGCTCCAAGCTTTTTTTTAGTTTCTTTCCATAAGTAGGAAATTCAGCTGGGTGGAATTTTGTCCAGAGGTCACCACTCCCTTTATTCCATTTCTTAATCTTTTTCTCTTCTTGAACACAGGATTTAGCTCTATTCCACTTCCTGATGTGATGATATTTTATTTGTGTAACCCAATAAAGTTTATGATGATCAGAGGAAAAAACCAGTCACTATATTTAACATAGAAGTCAGGCAATGGTAGCACATGCCTTTAATCCTATCATTTGGGAGGCAGGGATCTGTCCCGGATCTCTGTGAGTTCAAGGCTACACTGGGAACAGAGCCAGGCATAGTGGCACATGTCTTAAATTCCAACAGTAGTTAACCATAAAGGTTTGGAGGTCTGTACAGACAGACAGGAAGTGAAAGAGCTGGGCAGGAAGAGGAAGTGATGTAGCTGGATAGAGAGACCAAATGAGATAACAGAACAGAAAGGCATATAAATGTGAGTATACAGAAAGTAGCTCTCTTTGGAAGCTGAGGGTTGGTAAGGCGAGGTTGGGTTGTGACTTTTCCTATTCCTCAGATCTCTCAGGTTTTAACCCTGATATCTGGCTTTGTGTTTTTTATTTGAGACTCTTAATCTCAGGGTTGTGGGTTCGAGTCCCACATTGGGCACCAATTGTAGATGAATTGCTAAACCATCTTTTGCAGGCACCCTAGCTTTTGTGCAGAGTCTGTGACGTCTCACTAGCTCAAGTTAGCTGTCTCTGTGGGTTCTGCCATCATGATCTCAATCATACCACAAGGACCACTGCAACTCTTATAAAGAAAACATTTAAATGGAGTGACTCGCTTGCAGTTTCAGAGGTTCAGTCATTATCATCATGATAGGTGCAGATATGCAGTGCTGGAGCTAAGAGTGCTACATCTTGCAGGCAATAGGACGTCAACTGACACATTGGTATCCTGAGCATAGGAAACTTCAAAGCCCACCCTTGCAGTGACACACTTTATCCAAAGAGGCCATACCCATTTCAACAAAGCCATACTTCCTAATAGTGTCACTTTGCTATAAGATTGTGTGCGCCAAATGCATTCAAACTAACGCAGTTACTTCTATTGTTGTAATAGAATATTTTGAACAGGCAACTTACAGGAGAAAGAGTTCATTCCAGTTTACAGTTCCAGATGGAAAGAGCCCCTGATGGCAGAAAAGAGACTTGGAGGCTGGAGCAGGATGCTGAGAAATGGCTTCTTGGACCACAAGCACAAGCAGAGGAAATGGATCAGAAATTATGTGAGGCTGTAAAACATTAAACCCCACTCTCAGTGATAAACTCCATCCAGCAAGGTCACATCTAAGAAGTCAAACGTCTGAGGCTATGGGAGACATTTTTATTCAATTATTTTATTTCATATGTATCTTAGTGTTCTATTTGTGTGAACCCCTTTTCAAATGGTGTGTCAGTTAGCTATTGGATTGTGACAAACTAACCTAAAATATATGTCGTTAAATAATAATTGATTATTTCTCAGTATATACTTAGGCAATAATGGCCCCTGCCTAGAAGTCACATCTTGTATTAATAGCTGCTCCTACATATTAGCTTCTGTGCCTTGGTTATTTTATGTGTAAGTCTCTATTGTGCTTAACTGGATTTCCTACAGTGTGCCTCCACAACAATGTTTCCTGAGGAACTTTCATGTCTGTGCTTACATGATGGATGCTAATGTCCCCTTGGCCAAGGGAATAAAAGGTGAAACCAAGAGTGTATATGAGAGGAGGATGTGCAAACTTATGCTACCGAAGGCAAGGTTTATTTTAATTTATTCTGGAAAAATCTATCATAAATGGTACCAGTATTTAAAGGTTAATAAAGGGATACTACAATGATATGTTTGAAAGGAAACTTAAGTATCATGTAGTTCAAGACTGTCACTTGGGTAGGAAACAAATATGGTCAGATGGCGTAACTCCTAAGTAAAGAAGACAGTTAACATTAAAACAAACACAGATAATTTTAAATCCAACTCATATCATTTGGCTCAACAAAGGTAATTACATGATTGTGAACATTAATACATTCAAATGGTCCTAAAGAGTCCAAGGCATGCCACCCTAGCTTATTGTGTATGACTACATGATCATGATCTCTCTCTCTCTCTCTCTCTCTCTCTCTCTCTCTCTCTCTCTCTCTCTCTCTCTCTCCTGAGCACTTCAAGATAAAAATATGTTGACATCAAAAGAATTAGAAACTGTTTTTATTTTCAAACTATGTTGGAATATACCAGACATTTGATAGCTCACTGCTGTTAAACTACTGAATAAATAACCTATCCCCTTTAGTGGGTAGAATCAAGTGATTTAGATGATTATTTTTATAATAATTTGCTTTCATTGGAAGTAGCAAAATATATGTGAACTCATATTTCATAAATTTCTGATTTCTAATCTTCTTTGGGATTATTTGTTCTGGTCGAAACTATTATTGCTGTGCATGTTCTACCCTGAAATAAGCTCAGCGAGAGAAAGGGTCTGGATCAGCACAAAAGGTTTCTCTATGCCGGTAAATGCTTCTGATCTTTCAAGCCTGGATTACTGCAGTTGTTATTTTCTGGAGCTTTTGCTCACGATGTTTTCTTAGACAAAGCCCTTGGAGAATGCAGAAGCCAAATCTTCATAAAAATGCACCTGCTTTGGTAAACTATTCCCATTTTGATATCAATGCACATGATCCCATCTAGTCTCCAATAATAGGATTCATACTTAAGAACTGAAGGGATAGTGGCTGTCTGCCCTCAGCTTAGGTCATGCTGGTTGTGTTTCTTATGGTTTGAATCAACATATCTTCTGTAAGCTTGATTTGAAAATTTACTTTCTCAACTTGAGTAGTTGTGATAATCACTAAAAAATTATCTCTGTAGTCGTGCCATGGCCGAAGTGGTGGCATGGGTGAGAGAAAGATGCCCTCCCCCGTCTGCTCCTTCCTACCTACTGCAGGCGAGAGAACTGGCCCTAGGGTCACAAGAGTGAGAGAACCAGCCCTGCAGCACACAAGAGAGGTGGCCCTGCACCCTGCCTGGACAGCACATTAGACTGAGCCTGTTGTCAGGAGTGCAGGTAGGCCATCTCTAAGAGCTTGAGAGCAGGAGAGCTGACCCTGCCCCCTTCTCTCATATGCTGCCTACAGCAATCTGGGAGAAAGGGCCCTGTACCACACCTGGCTCTAGTGGTGTGACTGTGAGGAACCTGGATCTGAGGGTCCCAGAGCGGGAGAACTGTGGGGCCCCCACTCCTTGCAGCAGACTACATTGGATGAGCTAACCAAGGCAGTGCTGGAGAGCTCACCTGGGTAGTGGTGTTGAGGGAAAGCTGGTGGGCTGAGGAACCCAGCTATCACCCAGGCCCATGACCAGTGCTATGAGTTGGCCCACCCCAACATCTGCCTCATCTATGAACTGTTGGAGCACATAAAGGGGAGGAACCTACAAATCCAAAACAGCAGAATCTCCATGACACAGGACAACAACAGGACATCCAAGAGGAGCCCTAGTGAGAACCCATTATTGGTGGTGTAGCAGAAACCAGGGCTCTCAAACCAGACTAATGACTCAGGGAAGTGAACACAGGCAAGTAAAGAAGAATGAAGTAAAGGATAAACTGTGTGACTCAACTTGCCACACTACAGCCTCCATGACAAGATTCTTCTTTTTCTCTTCTTTTTTTGGGGGGGGAGGGGAGGGGGGTTGTTATTGTTGTAGTTTTGTTTTCTGTTGTTGTTCTGTTTGATTTTGTTTGGTTTTTGGTTTTTCCTTTACATTTGGTTTTGATTTGGGGAGAGGTTGCAAAGGCAGAGAGCATGTGGGAGGGGACAGGAGGATAAGTATGATTGGAATGCACGTTGTGAAATCCACAAAAAGTCAACAAAAGTGAAAAAACATTTCACATATCTATTTGACAATATTTTTTTTTAAAAAAAGGATACTAATCAACTGTTCATTTTATTATAATACTAATTTCATTTCATTTTACCAGATGTAGACTCCAAAGCATTTACTCTTTGGAGTCTTTTTGTCTATTGAGTAATGCACATTGTAAATCATAATTTTCATTAAAATATACTTTGATCTTGAAAATATTTATTACAGGAACAGGAGTGTGAGATACAGGCAGAAAATAAAAGCATCTTAAGTACTAATTCTGTGTTTGTTTAATCCTATGAGAAAGTACAATGTTCTATTCACTCAAATATTGCTTATTAAGTATAAAATAGAAACTTTATTTGAAAGAAAATTGTTTTGCAAACTACACAAGTTGCTGTACTAAGATGTTTACAAAGTGAAATTTTTCATGATAAATATTGAAACTCTCCCTTTCTGAATGCATCTATGAGTTTCTACTTTGATGTCATGGATGGTCTTCTTGGCTTGGCTATGATATGCTGTCATAGTTACATTTATATTTCAGATTGATTGTACAGTATTAAAAGCTTTTCAGGCTTAGCGGTGGTTGGAGCATGCCTTTAATTCCAGCACTCGGGAGGCAGAGCCAGGTGGATCTCTGTGAGTTTGAGGCCAGCCTGGTCTACAGAGCAAGATCTAGGACAGGCACCAACACTACACAGAGAAACCCTGTCTCAAAAAAAAAAAAAAAAAAAAAAAGAAAAAAGAAAAAGAAAGAAAAAGAAAACCTCATAAAATCATTTTCCACTAGAAATATAAAAGAAAAACTGTATCTGAAGTAAGAAAGCATTTTAATTCTCATTTGAAAAATTCAGTTAAGAAACTTAATTATGCTTGGTGGATATGCCTCTAATCCCAACATTTGGGAGGCTGAGGCAAGAGATCTCAGTGAATTTAAGGCTAGCCTAGGCTACATTAGATAGCTTATCTAAACAACATCAAAATGTAAAAAAAAAAATCTGAGTCTCAGGAAAAAAAACAACGTAGAAGATTATAAAGGAAACACATCTTGGCAAGAGGAGTGGAAACTATGTCCTCTGTGGCTGTTTCAGAATTTATTTCTGTTTAAATTTTCTACTAGAGAGAGGTAAGATACACATTTTCAAAGATTATGAATGGTAAATTTTAAGTGAATTATCCAATATCAAGTGGTCAGCCTTGAAAACATACGTATAAATGACATTTTACAGGCTGAGAAGATTGTATTTTTGTATTTAAGAATATATCTATGTCAGCCCACTAAAGAGCACTATGTTCATTAGTAACATTATACATATTGAGCAAGTTGTATTTGAGAATATATATGTATGTGCATATACAGAAATGCATGTGACAACAATTAATGAAAAAGATCAGGAATTTGGAAGGCAGCAAGTACACGTATATGGAAGGGTTGGAGGGAAGAAAGAGGAAAATAATGTAATTATATCATAATCTCAAAAAAATAACCAAGTAAAAATAAAAGATTATGCTTTAAATATGTAAAACTACCACCACATCAAACATAAATCCAAAACACATATTTAATTTATTCAAAGCCCCAATAAAATAATTATTAAAGAGTTTTCAAAATTTTAAATATCAAAATGAAGAGAACAAGAAGAGACAGGCTATAAAGGCTCATCGGACAGCGTCTTGACATCTTGACTTAATGGTGTATCTTATTACTGGCCAGCATGACACAAATTGGGCATGCTGTGTCCTCTCTAATAAACACGAAAAGACCTTCAGAGCTTTCAAAGGAAGACATTTAAAGGAAAGCCAGAAATATTGCTGAAAGGTCAAGACTTGTAAGCAAATGAATCTCGAGTATAATCTGCATTGGATGGTATTCTGAACAAGGTGCCACAGAGGTCTGTTGTTGTTTTTAGAGCAAAATAAAGGGGAAAAAAATCACAGTTCTTATGCATGATATCTTTGAGAGACAGGTTTAGTGTGCTCTATTTAAAAGTTACAAGGCTGAACAACAATTAAATTGAATAATTTTGAAAGAGAAAGAAGACTTTGAGGCTATGATGCCCTAGTGCTTGCTAAAATTTTACTTTAGAACAAGAAAGCAATCAGTTATGAAATACAGTAAAGAGTCAAACATTTAGTGTAAATATATAATGGACATAATCTATATCTTGACAATATCTCTTGGACTTTACTGTACCTAAGCCCTCCAAAAAACTGACGTCTACCTCTCTATGTCCCAGAACCTTCTCCATAAAGTCTTTCTATATACTGAGGAACCAGACAGAAGTGAACATAAGAAGCCCAATCGCTCATGTATTCCTGATGGGCTTCCTATCTTAAATGTTTGATTTATTTCTGATCCCTAAATTAGCTACTACTTTAGTTAATGGCTCCTAGAAGATTGGGTGAGATGGCTTAGTCAGTAGTGTTCTTGTCTTTCAAGCATGAGGAACTGAGCTCAATTTCCAGAACCCATTTAAGAAATCAACCACAACAGAGGAAATGTAGATTCTCGGTATTTGCTCACCAGCCAGCCTTGCTTATTTGTGAATTTCAGGACAATGAGAGACTCCATCTCAGAAACAACATTGATGGCTTCCATCTCATGGAGTAGGACTTAAATCAAATCATATATGTTAAGTGCTTATTCCCACAAGCATTATGGAACTATTGCACCAGCTTAGCTTACAGGCAGGTCACCATTGTAGATGGAAGGTTTTGTAACTGAGTTGCTGTTTGCCTTTCTCCTTAGGTGGAATGTGAGTACTCTCCAATACCATGGATTATAAGGTTACAGAAAGAAAGCCTGGTTTCACACAATCACCCTTAATTTATCTGGTAACCATACAGCAGCTACCTGGTCAAGAGAATGCACAAAATATTTAGACTCCAGTTGAAATGATAGACTTACAAAGGTTTAAAAAGGCAAGAGTATCTTATAGCATGCATTCCCTATATGTATAGCAAATGTTAAACTCCTGGTCAACTTATAATAGGATTATACCACAGGACTGGCAAGAGCTGGCACATACTGTTCTAGAACCCAGACAACAGCTTCAGTGGTAAATGTGGTTCAAAGAGGAAGCTAAAAACATAGCAAGACAATGTAGGGATAAAGGAATCCAAGTCTTCCAGGATCAAATTGTTGGAGAAGGCCAATATGCTGCAGTACAAACACAATGTTTATATGATATCCAAACCCTAATTCTATGTCAAATGGCAGCCTTGAATGCATGGGACAGAGTTGAGGAACCAGAAAAGAAAACTGAGTCATTTACAAAGGTTATACAGGGCCCAAAAGAATCTTTCACAGATTTCTTACAAAGATTAACTTCAGCAGTAAAGATAATGGTCCCGAATACAGAAGCTAGCCAGATAATAATCAAATCTTTGGCTTTTGAGATCGCAAATGCAGCATGCAAAAGAATAATCAGGCCATTAAAGGCAAGATCTGCACCCTTGGAAAATTGGATTAGAGACACGGTTAATGTTGAGGCTCATGACCATGATAATATCTGGAAAGGAGAAGCAATTTCAAGAGGTTTGAGGAAGGTCAGATGTTTTGGATGTGGAAAGCAAGGACATTTGAAAAGGGACTGTAAACAGGGCATTCCTAGAAACAATGTTTCTTCAAGGAACAATGGCAACAGATTGTCCCTTCCTTCTGGAGTATGCAGAAGGTGTGGTAAGGGAAAACACTGGACCAATGAATGTAGATCAACAAGGGACAAGCAAGGTAATACTTTGCCTCGGTCTTCCGGGAAACTCCCAGAGGGGCCTCAGGCAGGAATGCAAATCCAGTTCAGATCTTTCCTGCAGTCATAGAGGAAACCCCTACTCAGAGCAATTAAATAACTAAGTGCCTATTGGAATAAACCAGGCTGCTCGGGATGATGAAACAGAGAGAACAGAAAATTCAGGAGAAAATATAAAGAACATTTTTTGGCAAAATTCTATAAATGAACAAAGACCAAAATTAACAATAAGAGTAAATGATGTTTTGTTGTCTGGTCTGGTAGACACAGGTGCTGACATTACCATAATTGCACCAGAATTTTGGCATCCAATTTGGGCTCTTCAGGAGGTAAACATTCAACTGTTAGGAATTGGGACATTATCTCAAGTGAAACAGAGTGCAAGATGGCTCAAATGTATAGGACCAGAAGGACAGAGAGGAAAATTAAAACCATATGTGACTAACATAGCTATGAACCTGTGGGGTCAAGACCTGTTGCAACAATGGAATACTCAGATTAACATCCCTCCAACTTCAGAAACAAATCATAAACTAGCACATGTTTCTGAGAGAAATATTAGAAGATATTCTAATGAGTGGTCACCTGCCATCCATATTATACAAGAACAGGGCACAACAACTAATGATCTTCCAAAGACACCTACAGCTCTACCTTTAAAATGGTTAGCAGACAAGCCTGTATGGGTTTAGCAATGGCCTTCAACAACAGAGAAACTCCAGACTTAGGAAGAGCTGGTAGAAAAACAGTTAAATGTTCAGCATATTGAAGAATCAACCAGCTCTTGGAATTCTGTATTTGTTATTAAAAAGAAATCTGGTAAATGGAGAATGGTAACAGACTTTAGAGCAATTAATAAAGTAATTCAGCCAATGGGTTCTATACAATCTAGAATCCCTTTGCCTACTCTGTTACCAAAAGGATGGCCTCTCATAGTTACTGATTTGAAAGACTGATTCTTTTCAATACCTTGCAAGAAAGACAGAGAAAGATTTGCCTTCACGGTGCCTACTTACAATAATTCTCAACCGGTTAAAAGATTGCAATGGGGGGTCCTCCCACAGGGAATGTTGAATAGCCCAACCCTGTGCCAATATTTTGTACAACAGCCATTGGAAGTGATACATAAAAAATTTCCTAAATCTATATAATTTATCATTAGATGGATGATATTTTACGAGCTGACTTAAATGCAGAAAGAATGTTTAGAAACATCTTTAGAAAGAAGAAGTAAAGAAAATTTTGCCTTGCTGGGGATTACAAATTACTCATGAAAAGATACAAATAGGAGATTCTATTAGTTATTTAGGATATAAAATAGAACTACAAAAAATTAGACCTCAAAAGGTGCAAATTAGGAGAGATAGACTACAGACTCTTAATGACTTTCAAAGATTATTTGGAGAGACATTTCCATTTACGAACTATTGTTGGGGTAAAAAATGATGAACTGAATAATTTGTTTAAAACCTTAGAAGGTGACAAGGACTTAAATAATCCAAGAGAATTATCACCTGAAGCTGAGAAAGAATTGGCCTTGGCAGAAAAGAAAGTACATGAAAGTACATGGATCATATTGAACCGAAGCTGGATTTCATTTTGGCTATTTTACCTTCTAGGCATTCTCCCACAGGAATATTAATGCAGAGGGAAGATATTATATTGGAATGGATATTTTTACCAAATAAACCAAATAAAAAATTAAAAACTTATGTGGAAAAAAACTCTGACTTGATTTGGAAAAGAAAATTGAGACTTTGTCAATTAGCAGGAATAGACCCACAGAAGTTGTCATACCTTTAACTAAGGAGGATATTGAAAAATTATGGACAGAAAGTGAACTTTGGAAAAGAGCTTGCAGTAAATTTTGGGGATAAATTAACAGCAAATATCCCAAAAGCGATAGAATTGATCTTATAAAGAGAGCTGATTGGATCTTGTCTTGAATTGTAGGGGAAAACCAATATCTGGAGTTCCTACATTTTATACAGATGCCAACAACCCAGGAAAAGCAGGTTACAAATCAGAAAATTTAAGTAAAGTGGTTCAAAGTCCTTATAATTCAGTTCAAAAATCAGAATTGTATGCTATTCTGTTGGTATTAATGGATTTTTCAGAACCTCTCAACATAGTTACTGACTCTCAGTATGCTGAAAGAGTGGTACTACATTTTGAGACTGCAGAATTTATCCCTGATGCATCAGAATTAACTTCACTATTTATTCAGTTACAAGATACAACCAGGAAAAAGAGTCATCCTTTTTATATAACTCATATCCGATCCCATAAGGGTCTACCAGGCCCTCTAGCACAAGGTAATGATGAGATTGATAAATTATTGATAGGAAATGTGCTGGAGGCCTCAGAATTTCATTTAAAAATTCATGTCAATAGTAAAGGTTTAAAAAAGGATTTTTCCGTAACCTGGCAACAAGCCAAAGAAATTATAAAGAAATGTCCTACTTGTTCCTTTTATAATCAGACACCATTACCAGCAGGATGTAACCCAAAAGGTACTCAGAGGAATGAAATCTGGCAGATGGATGTGTTTCACTTTGCAGAATTTGGAAAATTGAAATATGTACACCATACCACTGATACTTATTCAGGATTTCAATGGGCAACTGCTTTGAGTTCTGAAAAAGCTGATTCTGTAATCACTCATTTGCTAGATGTTATAGCCATCATGGTTATACGTGTACAAATTAAAACTGACCATGCTTCAGCATATGTCTCTGTTAAAATGAAACAGTTTTTTGCTTATTACAATATAAAGCATATTACAGATATACCACATAATACTACAGGCCAAGCAGTTATAGAAAGATCAAACAGAACTCTAAAGGATATGCTAAATAAACAGAAAGGGGTAACAAAAAGCCCCAGAAATAGACTGCATAATGCCCTATTAACTTTGAATTTTCTTAATGCCAATGAGAAAGGAACAACAGCTGCAGAGAGACATTGGATAATAGAAAAAACTACAGAATTAAATCAGCCTATGTACTTTAAGGATGTGCTGACCTCAGAATGGAAATCAGGATATGTGTTACGTTGGAGATGAGGTTTTGCTTTTGTTTCTACAGGCTTTTGTTTCTATAGGCTGTGGATACCATCAAAATTGATAAAGGTTCAATTTGAACAAGAGAGACCTGTAGATATAACCAATCGTCTTATTAAATAAGAAACACAGAACCAATGCAAAGAAGAAAACCAAGAGATCAGAGCTAAGAGCCTTACCCTCCTGCTGCAGCTAGCCTCTTCATCCAAGAGACCTCTCCAAAAGAGAGTTACTTCCTGTCTGTTTGTCTTTATATAGACTTTCTGTTCTGCCTTCTCATTGGTTGTAAAACCAACCACATGACTGCCTCGTCACTGTCTGTTGTACAGCCCTCCATGTCTTCTATGGTATTGAGATTAAAGGCGTGTGTCTCCAGTGCTGGCTGTCTCCTTGACCGCACAGAGATCTACCTAGCTCTGCCTACCAAGTGCTGGGATTAAAGGTGTGCACCACCAATGCCCAGCTTTTGCTATGACTCTAATAGCTCTGACCCCCAGGAGACTTTATTAACATACAATTAAAATCACATTTCAGTACAAATAAAATACCACCATAGAGACCTCTTAATTAGAGGAGGTGATAGTTTATCTATCAGCATAACCATCCAATTTAAACTAACTTATACCATTAACACATGCCTTTTCATTTAATCAGATAATAACTTGCCAAAAAGGAACCTCCCAAAGATTAGTCTTGGGGAAAGATTTTTGTTTTTGTCTTTTAGGAGAATGAAGGCTAAGGAATCTGAAGAACACTGGACAAATGAGACAACTGAAGAAAAAGGGCAAATCATCTGTCCCAGGAAAAGGAGTAAAATGGCCTATTGGTATTATCATCTACAAAATTTCATAAGTCTTCCTAAATGTTTGTTTCTGCTTTTCTCTAAAAAAAAAATTAAAACTATTGGTCTTCTTGTTGTCCCAGTTCAATTAAAATTTAAAGCTGACTTTGGAGTTGGAGAATGGCTCTCTCCTTCATTAAACTCAAGCATGTTGTTAAAAGGAAAATGCAAATTCCCTGTATCATGCCAGAAGAAAGAGCCATCTTCTGATATGGGAAAGGAGAAGAACCAAATTAATTAAGGGACTATTCTATTACTAATCTCAACTCTTTGATTCTATTCTGATTCTTTAAACTTTTCTTTTTTTTAATGATTTATTTATTTTTATTTTATATGCATTGGTGTTTTGCCTCCCTCCATGTCTGTGTGAGGGTGTCAGATCCCCTGAAACTGGAACTACATTAAGCTGTCATGTGGGTGCTGGGAATTGAACCCAGGTCCTCTGGAAGAGCAGCCAGTGCTCTTAACCACTGAGCCATCTCTCCAGTCCCTCTTTAAACTTTTCTTAAAGTATGAATTTTATATCAAAATTTACAAGGTCTATGTGTATATATATATATATATATATATATTTAAACTTTGTTAAGATATTAATGGTCACATAGAGTACTAACTAATTCTAGAAAAAAAAGTCTTCAATTAGCTGCCTATACATGTCTTTGTGTTTGAGTCTCTTATCAGTTTTCTGCAGGAAATCACGGCCAGGCCTAACATCAACTGAAGTCTCCAGGAAGAAAATGGGGCCCCACAACAACAATTCCATGTGGACAATAATAATATCAATAAGCTGACAAACAGCATCTAAAGATCAGCTTTGGACTACAAAGTGCTCAGAACAATTTTGAGAGGGCTAGCTGAGATGATCCAGTTTCAAAGACTACTTGAATAAGGACTTGAGATAAACCCTGAACTTTGGCATTATGCACAGACTGGATAACAAAGGATATAGCTACCTTTCCTAGAATTTGACAATTAACCCAAAATTTTTCTTTTCGGAATAAAGATACCTTTGCTCATACTCAACAGGAAGCAATTTTAAGAATACGATACACACATTCCCAAAGAGGTGGTGTGGGGCGGGTGTTTTTTGGTCTTTTAATGGGTTTGGGGTCTGGGATAATTTTCATTGTTTAGGAGGGTTGGTTACAAGTTGTTGTTAAGGGTTAGGAAAAGGGCTAAGCAAAGAAGATTAGATTTAAGGTTCTTGTTTAAAAAAAGACAATTACTAGTTTTAAATACTTTACATTGGATTGGATTGTTTTATATTGTATACAAATTATATAGGTTGAGATTGATATTGTTAGAAAATGCCACACACATATTTTTAATCTTGTTCAAGATATTGTATTTATACCGTTCATTTAACAACGTAATGCAATTTGCTGATCCTTGAATGTTATTATTATCAACTATTAGGATAAAAAGAAATGAAAGTTAGTAGTTAGACATTACAATAGAACTTTTGGTCATATTAGGTATGTTTTCAAGATTGAGCAGATATATTTTAGATAGACAGGTCATCTTCAAACCCTTCAGAGATCTACAGAATATGGCATTTAAATTGTTTTAATAACTTAGAAAATTTTTCTTTTTTGTTATGACTACAAGACATGTCGACTGGTGGCAGTACCAATCCACTTCAGTGAAAATATGGGCATTGAAGAAACTGCATATGGAATTAACTTTCATTGTGGCAAAAGTTAGCCACTGGACAACAAAGTATCCTCAAATAAACTGCAGACAAACAGAACAGACAGAACATGAAACAAATGACTACCGATTCTTGCCAAAACAAGTGTGGTTGTGGCTTTATCAGGACAATATGGCACCATCCCTGAAGTGGCCTTTGCAATCCCAAAAATGTAGAGTGCCCTTTTCTTTGAAGGCAGCTGAACAGGCAGGGGGCCGATGGTTTCTGATGTGCAGTGGAATGGCAGTTGAAACAGTTATTCTTGAAGAGTAACTAAGCTCACACCTCTCAATAGTAGACTGGCATTTAATAGAGGAATGTGGAGAAGAATGGGATGCCAAGATGAAGCCACACATACACATAGCCAAGAAGAATGGACAGCTGAATTCAAAAAACCATCAACAATTTCCAGAATTTAAAATTCTGAATCATGACATGACACTAGTGGAATTCAGGTGTTTTTAGTACATGTACTGCTCTCACCAAATGTGTGGATGAACTGTTGACCTTGTGTACATCCTACTTCACAAATGAGTCTGTCAGATACGCTAAGCCTATAGGCTGAAGATGATGCATCAACACTGTGGAGAAACCTTGGGTGACTGTCCAGGCAGCTGGCTGTTTCTGTCAACTCACATTTTTCTTTTTAAAGCTGCTTGCTTGCACTTCCTGTTTTTATTTTTTTATTAGGTAATATTATTTCCTTCTTGAGTCTCTGAGGGAGTTGAAGATTAGTTAATTTATAGCTGAAGATTAGTTAGTTATAGTTGAAGATTAATTAGGATAGAAAGTGAATTAGGTACATTTTGAACTTACCAAAATAGGATAGATAATGGAATTATTTTCTCTGAATTTGTCAAATACAAATGGACTAGACATTTTTTTTAGGTATTTATTGCTTGTATATATGGTATATAGTTATTGTATTTTTGTATATATTTTTTCTTATATTAGTTACAACTTTCCTTTTTTTTCTTTTTATTAAAATAGAAAAGGGGAAATATGGTGATATTTTATTTGTACTGAAATGTGATTTTATTTGTATGTTAATAAGTAAAGTTGCCTGGGGGTCAGAGCTAATAGCAAGTCATAGCAGAAGTCTGGCAGTGGTAGCACACACCCTTAATCCTGTGACAGGAAGATCTCTGTGTGTTCAAGGATACCACCGGCATGAAGACACACGTCTTTAATCTCAATACCAACCATAGAAGATCTGGAGGTCTGTATAGCTGGGCAGTGACGAGGAGGTCATGTGGTTGGGTTTACAACCAATGAGAAGGCAGAACAGAAAGTCTATAAGAAGACAGAGACACAGGAAGGAGGTCTCCTGTGGAGGGAAGGACAGGAGCGGCAGTGAAGGGTAAGGTTTTTAGCATTTAGCTATTACTCTGACCTCTTGGGCTTTCCTCTCTGCATGGGCTCTGTGTTTCTTATTTAACAAGATGGATACATCTACAGGACACTAATCCACAGGACTAAAGGAAGGATCTAGGTGGGCACGAGCTCCACTTCTTCATGTTCAATGAGTTGCATAGTTGTCTTCAGCAACAGGTCTTACAGTCAGTTTTATATAATCCATATATGACACTGCTTGGTGCCAAAGAACCTGAGACTGGACGGGACAGGGATATAGAGTAAAACCAAAGAAATGTAGCAATAAAATTACTCCTAATCACATTCTGCTATACTCATGCATCAGTGCCTTCCTCAGCCATCATCAGAGAAACTTCTTCCTATAGCAGATGGAAACAAATATGGAGATCTACAGCCAGACAATATGCAGAGAATGAGAGATCTTGAAAAATACAGCTCCCCATCAAATATTTCCTGTAGGGACTCAGGAAACCCTGCAGAAAATGAGGAGATAAGAGACAGAGGAGATAAACAACCCAAAGAAGCAAAGCTTTCTAAACACAGCACACATGAACTCTCAGCGACTCTGGCAGCATGCACAGGGCCTACATGACTCTGTACTAGATGGGGTCCTAGAGCTGAGAAGAGAAGTAGACACAGTCCCCCATCACTTACCCCAAACCTATCTCCAATTGACAACTACTTGCTAATAAAAAAATCATTTTCTCCAGCAGAATCTTACTGGGGAAACAAACTACTCTTAAGGGTCGGCCTCATGCCCAGCAGTAGATGGCCAAAATAAAATAAACTTAGGGGCATCTTTGGGTGTTCTTTGTCTCATGATGAGTGAAAACATTTAAAAAACTCTTACAGGTCCTTTGCACATATATTATGGCTTCCAATTGTGTGTTTTTTATGGGATTCTCATGTGTGCAAACACGTGTATTTCTGCATCTATATATGTTTCTTGTGTTTTTCTTTGTCTTTTTTTCTTGTTTGTTTTGTCTTATTTAGATACATTTAGTTTTTCTTTATATTTTCTTGTTTTATTTTCTTGCTATCATCCTTTAAATGACTATTTTCTATGAAGAGACATAAAGGGTGGATAAAAAGAGGAAAGGAATTGGGAGAAATGGGAAAGGGAAAATTGTAATCAGAATATAGTTCATACAATAATAGCTAATTTCAACAAAATAAAATAATAAAAGGTTATAGTGGTGAGGAATGTCACCCAAGTTTGTCCTCTGGCCTCTACATGAACCTATACATGTGCATATTCACATTTACACACTAACATAAACACACAAATTCTCCATCTATAAATTGGTTCTGCTTTCATGTAGTCTTTATTTCTAGGATCCTTTACAATAAACTACTATTGGCATTTCATCCCTTGTCTTTGAATGGGCCCCTGAGGAAGCCAAATTAGGAGTTGTCTGTGGATATGAAATCAGCCCCACATGTCACCAAAATGAATGAGGAGGGTTTATATGAGCGAGAATTGTTGAGACCAAGGTTGGATAAAGCACAGGGACAAATAGCCAAATGAATGGAAACACATGAACTATGAACCAATGGCTGAGCGGTCCCCACTGGATCAGGCCCTCTGAATGGGTGAGACAGCTGATTGGCTTGATCTGTTTGGGAGGCATCCAGGCAGTGGGACCAGATCTTGTGCTCATTGCATGAGTTGGCTGTTTGAAACCTGGGGCCTATGCAGGATTGTTTGGCTCGGCCTGGGAGGAGGGGACTAGACCTACCTGGACTGAGTCTACCAGGTTGACCTCAGTCTGTGGGGAAGGCTTTGCCCTGGAGGAGATGGGAATGGGGGGGGGGTTGGGGGGAAGGTGAGGGGGACGGGAGGGGGGGAACAAGGAATCCGTGGCTGATATGTAGAACTGAATTGTATTGCAAAATAAATTTAAAAAAATAATAAAAAAAAAAAGAAAAGAAAGTAAACATTGGATTTTATTGTAAGCCCATAGGTATTTCGATAATCAATGTTTGTGTTTTAATAAATGTAAAGGTATTTATTGATAAGTCACACATATAGAAAAAATAGATAAAATGTGATAGATGGGTAGAGATGATGGGTAGCTAGATAGATAATAGATGAACATAAATATACATGATTGATAGGTAAATTCAAGGATAGATACACAGATGTAGCTAACAGATGGATAGCAGAAAGTTCTTTTGTTATATATTTTTTAATTTAATCCAATCAATAGTTAATAGCTACCGATGGGATGAAGCCAACTTTTAATCATTAAAAAATTTCTTCTAAACACCAATGCCAGCTAAGTGTACTAGATGAGCCATAATTCATTTACAATGTTTGAATTACTTACACATGTGGAGACCGTGCCAGTGTGAGCTATAACATGCATAAATTCTACTTGAGAAATGTGTTTGGGTTCCCAATCCACTAAATCCTCCTTAGGCCATCCCCTCAAACTCTTCCTTGTTTGCTCCCCCTACGTTCTCAGCACAAGCTCCTGACTATATTGATTCGAATTCTCTCCCACACAGTGTCAAGAAAATAGAAACCACAGAATCTCCCTCCATTCTCGTTATACTTCCAAATTTCCAGCTTGTTGAGATATGCATAGCTTGCTGAATGAGTCACGTTCATCTAATTCTCTGATTTAGTGTATTTCACTTGTACTAATATAGCACAAAATATTTTCAAACACAGAACTCTATGATTATATATTTCTCTCTGTAAGTCTTTAGTCAAGCTTGTTTTATAGATGAACAACTTAACCTAATAAATTTCTGTACTTGTCAACAATAGATTTGCTTCTAATCAATATAAAATTATATTTGTTTTGTATCTTAGGCTGCAACTGATTTGCTAAGAAGCCAGCCAAGCCTTGTGCCAGCCCTTCCCTTATATCCAATACAGTATTTCTACTGGGACTTTGTGAATGTTTAAGAACTGTAGGTTAAACTGAGGAACTGTGAGTTAGACAGATACCCTTATAGGCAAACAAATAGGGAGATAGGCCATTTGTGACTAGGCAGTAAAGACGGTGAACTTGCAAGATAACTGGCTTCTTCCACATCCCCATGGCCTAAGACAAAGCTGGCAGCTTAAACCAAAGACCTTGTGAGCTTTTCTTCCACCAATAGGATCTCAACTCTTCCCACAACCCTGCCTATGGATGGACCATAGGAATAATTCAAAGCAATACAAGACAGTTTTAGATTGGATGAGACGTATTTACCCAACAGTTATCCACTAACCCTAAATTAGGGAAGGAAGATCCTTCAAATACTTAAAAAAAAAGGAAATAAAAAGAAAAGAAAAGAAGCAAACCTAGCCCTAAGAGAGACTGGGTTTTTCTGGCACCAGGGTCCCAGCTCTGCTCTGCAGAGGGTCTTTCTCCACATGTGGTTGCTGTGGGTGAGCGCATCTTCTCACCTCTGATAAAAGCCTTTCTTCACCAGTTGGTTCTCTCTGCTGTGTTCCAGAATTCTGTGCTGCTACCTGTTGTGACAGAGATTTCTCCTGCCTTTTAATTTTTTTTTTAAACAGGGAGAGAAAATGAACCCCATCAAGATCCCAAGACAGAAACAAAACTATCTACATGTAAAAATTTCCTTTAGTTTTCAACAAAATTGGAGATGGTTTTATTTGTCTATAGTTCATCCTGTTACAAATATATAGGAAATATCTATCATCTGATGTCTAAGTAATGAAGATTGTTTCTATTGAGTGAATGTTACACAAATGGTGAGTTTTTCACAAAGGATTGTCTTCCCAGGAAAGTAATGTTGTTAGATTTTCAATAAACTCATTGTTAGAGTTACAGAGTAATGACCTAGGTCCCTCGCTGGCTTAATTTGAGATTAAAAAACATGTTCTTAATATATTCATAGATTCTTTTGATAAATTCTAAAAAGATGAATGTTTTCTTTGTGTGCTAAAATCAGTAATAATGATACATGCAAGAAATGTAGAAATATTATAATGACATTAGGAGTCTAATGCTAAGTTCTGCATTTTTATTGTAGTTTTTAAGTTTAAATGTTTTGTTATATTTATTAATACATGGAATATCATCCCATGTATTTGGAACATGTTCACACCACCTCATGTCTCTCCTCACCATCCTCTCTACCCTCTCACTCTTTTCCAGGCAATTTGAGATTATTTATTTATTTATTTATTTATTTATTGCTTACCTCCTCATTAAATCTAGTTTGTGTTGCTCAGCTCGTTTTGGGATTGGTACCAACTCTGAAGTGTGGTCAGATTACCAGCAGTCACACCACTAAGAAAAAAAAAGCACACCAAAGTACAAAAAACAAACAAATCTTCCTTTTCCATCAGCAATCACATGTTAGTAGCTCCTCATCTTATGGTGGGATTATGTGCTCACCCCTCCCCCTTTCATGCTGAGAATCTGTCTAACTGGAGCTTGCACAGGGACTTTGCTATCACAGTTGATGTGAGCTCATAAGTGTGTCTGCCCTGCTGTAAAACATGTGTGTCCTTGAAATTATCCAACACCTCCTCATCTTACCCCATCTTCCACAATGATCCCTCAGTCTTGGGGAATAGCATTACAGTATGAAGGTTCATTTTAGGGCTGAGCACTGTGCAATATTTTGTTCTCTGTACATTAACCATTTAGGGGGCTGTGTGTTAATTAGTTCCATCTACTGCAAGAAGTTTCTTTAATGACATGGTGTTCAAAACTGTTCCAGATAGTCAGGTAAAGCCTGTGGAGATAGACACACACTGACAATTAACAACAAGTGAACATGAGCTATAAAGATAAAATATAGAAATATTTGATGCAAAAATATCTAGTTGGAAAATGAGAGAACACTACCATGTTATCTGAAAGGTGAGTAGGAATGGGCCTACACAGCACTGTGATATTGTGACAGGGCCTTGTCATCTGAAACATTATCCTCAAGAGTCACATAATTTTGAGTTACACAGAGAAATTAACAACAAATCTCATAATGCTTTACATAAGTTTTCATTTTTTTCTATTTTAAATGTTATTTAAAATAGATTCATTTCTCATGCAATAAACCCCAAATGACCACAGTCTCCCCCTCCTCCATTCCTCCCGCACCCTGACACACCTACCTTCTTCCCCAGTTCTACTCCCACTTTGTTTCTTCTTCAGAAAAGAGCAGGTCTGCAAGAAAGGACAGCCAAAGAGGGGGCAAAAGATACAATACAATAAGACAAGGAAAAAGCCCTCCTATCAAGTTTAGACAAGGTAACCCAATAGGAGGAAAAGAGTCCCAAGAGCAGGTAAAAGAGTCAGAGATATACACACTCCCACTGATAGGATTCCTCCAAAAAGCAGCAGGCTAATAGCCATACCATATATGCAGAGGATGTGGGGCAGATCTGTGCATGTTCAGTCTCTGAGAGCCCATATGAGTCCTGCTTAGTTGATTCAATAGGCCATCTTCTCCTGGTTTCCTTCATTCCCTCTGACTACTACAAACTTTCCTTCCAATCTTCTGCATGGTTTCCCTAGGAGAGGAACCTGATGGAGACCTCCAATTTAGACTCTTTGCATAGTATTTGGCTCTGGGTGTCTGCATCTGCTCCCATCTGCTGATGGAGGAAGCCTCTCTGTGATGACTGAACAAAGCAATGATCTATGAGTACAGTAAAATATTATTAAGAATCATTTGATTGATTAATAATGATTTTTTTTCCCAAATCATGCTTGGTACTACTCTAGGTCTCAAGGATATTCAGTATCTGGTTCCTGGTCATTCAGTAAGTATAGGGTATGGGCCCACTCTTGTGCATTGGGCCTCAAGTTAAACCATACATTTGTTGGCCACATCCACAAGTTATGTGCCTTCATTACCCTAGCACATTTGGAAGGCAGGACAGATTGTAGGTCAAGAGTTTTTTGGCTGGGGTGGTAAGGTCCAGCTTTCCCTTTCCATAGCCTGCAGAGTACCTTCTCATGCCAAAGAGACTAGAATGTGGGGATAAAGGCTTCACGTAGGCATCAGTTCGACTGCTACATTCAATGTTCTCTGTGGATGTTATCCTCAGCAATGAGACCCTGAAGTCAGTTGGAGAGCAACCTTCTATCCTAGCACCAGCCTGGGTTGTTTAGGGATATCCATAAGAACTCCTCTGTCAACAATTCAACATAATGCAACCCAGGCCCACCACTGGAAGCCTTGCCTTGATACAAAAGATGCCCAGTTCAGACTCTATGTCTTCTATTACTAGGAGTCCTCACTAGGGTCACCCTCATTGATTCCAGAAAGTTTCCACTAGGTTTCCATTTCATGTTGGACTGGAATTCATAGCTTATTCAAGACTAGATGTGGTTTAAGGACTACTGATTGGAAGTGCCTGAGATCTACAGAAAGTGAGAACTGCTGAAGAAAACAGAAATAATGATTTGCACTATAGACACAATGTGGACAAAGGTTCTCAATCAGAATAAAAATGCCTGTAGAAACATTCAACAGAACAGATCCTGAAGACAACATCTAATAAGCAAAGAGTTTGTTTATACAGCACAGCATTTTGTTGCTTCATTTTCCCACTAACTTTTAGCCAATGTTGAAATGGAAGGAGTTGACACAGAAAACAGTACATCTGCATTTCATCAGATGACAAGATATAGGAGCAATTTTGACACCACAAGCCTGTGTGGCACAGATAAGCTAAACTGTTGCACTCTACTATTGATGGATTACTGTCTTTATTCTTACCTGTATGCACATAACACGTTGTCAACAACTTACTAATTTGTGTATCTGTACAACTTCATTGGTAATGATTGCCTTACAGTCAGCACTATAGTTTGAATCTGATGTGTCCTCCACAGTCTCACGTTTTGTGTGCTTGCTTCCACTCTGGTGCAGCTATTTAGTCTGTAGCACAGTCCTGGTTGTTGGAAGTAGGTCCCCCAGTAAAGGCCCTTGAATGTTACATCTCCCACTAGATATTGCCTCCTTTCTCTTCTACCTGTTCAGTTTTGACATGAAGAGCTGCCACTTCAAGCACCTGTTCATCTGGACAGATGTGCTCTGCCCTGCCTTCCCCATCCTGTTAGACTAGATTCTCTTTGAAATTCAGAACCAAAGCAAACCTTTCCTCCATTCCAATTTCTGTCAGATAGTTACAGAAAAATTAACTAACACACTTGGCCTTTTCCTTCTTACTATAAAAAATCTGAGATAAACAACTTAATAAGGACAAGTTTTGTTTCAGCTCACAGTTTGGCAAGTTTCTCCAGCCTCAGATGGTTCTGTTGCATTTGAGGCAGTGGCAAGAGAACATATCACAGTGGAACAAAAGCAGAAGAAATAAAATTTCCCATGGTAACCAAAGGCAAAAAGGCAAAAAGGCAAAAAAAAAAAAAAAAAAGAATACCAGAAGTATAAATATCACCTTTTCAGCTATGCTCTTAATAGCTTCTTTTCCTTCCACTAGGTTCTATGTCCTAAATGTTCCATCATTTACCAATGACACCCTAGGCTTGTCAGCAAGACTTTTATGATAGGCTGTTAAGGACCATTCAACTCTATTGCCGCACTTATATGAACTGGGTGTTCAGGAGCCTCGGTCAATATTTCACCATTTTGTCACCAGTATAAAACATACAATATTATACAAACTCAAAAAATCTATCATGTAATCCAATGCAAACAAAGAATTTGAAGAACAAATATTCTCTACACTTTTGACTAGTTGTAGGACAGAAAAACAAGTAACAGGAAAAGAAAATGAGAATCAGGTATGAACCAAAATAATGTATCTTCATTATTTTGGAGCCAGGAAAGATCATCACATTATCTTTAGCTGAGGACTAGAACCCCTATTTGCAAAATAAGAGTTCCCACCCACCAGAAAGAAGATATTACACTTCATATGTGATTTGTAGAGAAAGACCTTTTCTACAGTTTTAGTATATATTTATGAACCATATGTGAAGATTCCCCATCTGTCTGCAGAGAGTCACCTAAGAGTTGAATAATAAGGTGGTTTGTCCTAAGCACAGGCTGACAGATCTCAGGAATTACAAGCAAGTTTCATTTGAAAATTCCCTGTGTCCTCACAATAGTACCAGAAAGTAAGTGAAGAGATATGTTCTTTTTTCTAGTTGCTATGTTGAAGACAAGACCTGGTACTATGGACCAGCACTGGAATAAGTCGTAAGAATTAACTGTACCTCAACAAACACTGTTAAGCAGGAAGATAAGAAAACTTTGCTAGCTGCTTCCTTTGGTAAAACATGCTGATTAATATTGAAACAGCCATCAATTTAAAATTAATTTAAATTATTAATTTAAAAATAAAATACAAAGTTCTTGAATTTTTATGTCCAATTCACCACACATTTTCAATATTGCTCAAATGAGATTTCTACCTGAAAAGTGAACTTTTGAGTGAAAAATGTGGAAAGAAAAAAATGGTGTGATTAAGTTATCACTAATTAAATCAAAATAAATAGACATTTCATTTTCACACTGAAGTAAAAATATATCTTTAAAAATAAGGATGACCCCAGCTTAGACTACTAACAATAGTAGAGAAGGTGTGTAGCTGGAGATTTCTCCAGTCCCGCCAGGGGCCACAGCCACTCACACCCAAGTAAACACACAGAGACTTATATTACTTATAAACTGTATGACCGTGGCAGGCTTCTTGCTATCTAGTTCTTATATCTTAAATTAACCCATTTCTATTAATCTATAAGTTGCCACATGGCTTGTAGCTTACTAGTACTTTACATCTTACTTCTCATGGCAGCATCGGCTGGCAATGTCTCCTGACTCAGCCTTCCACTTCACAGAATTCTCCTCTCTCTTGTCCCACCTATACTATACTTCCTGCCTGGCTACTGGCCAATCAGCATTTTATTTATCAATCAATCAGAGCAACACATTCATGGCATACAGAGCCATATTCACAGCAAGGGTGCCTTAGCTGGCTTACCCCAGTAATCAGATCAGCGAGTACCCTAACTGTCATCATAGAGCTTTCATCCAGCAATTGATGGAAGCAGATGCAGAGATCCACAGCCAAGCACCAGGCTGAGGTCCAGGAGTCCAGTCAAAGAGAGAGAGAAGAAGGATTCTATGAGCAAGGGGCATCAAAATCATGATAGGGAAACTTGCAAAGGCAACCAAACCAAACTATTGGAAACTCATGAACTTTAGACCAATACCTATGGAGTCTCCATGGAACTAGACTAGGCCCTCTGCATAAGTGAGACAGTTATGTAGCTTGATCTGCTTTAGGGGCCTCCTGGCAGTAGGATCAGGATCCATCTCTGGTGCATGAGCTGGCTTTTTGGAGTCTACTACCTATGGTGGGACACCTTGCACAGCCTTGATGCAGGGGTAGGGGCTTGGACCTGCCTCAACTGAATGTACCAGGCTCTGCTGACTCCTCATGGAGATTTTGCCTTTTTGGAGGAGGGAATGAGGGGTGGGTTGGGAGGAAGGAAGGAGGGGCAGGAGGAGGGAGGAGAGAGGGATCTGTGATTGGTATGGAAAATTAATAAAAAACTTCCTTAATAAAAATATTGCTAAGATAGATTGATATTTCACTTGATCTTGAAGTAAAATATATTCTGCTGATCTATGAAAAGCAGGGATTTAGTCTATCTGATATTATAGCATTAACTAAATGAACCCTGACTTTTAAGTAAACTACTAGAACCATTGCACATTATCCTCGGTTGCTAACTGGATAGAAAAGGAAACTTGGCTCCAATACATATGCATGAAACATGAAAAATTCTTCCAGAGCAAAAAAAAAAAAACTATTTTTGTTCATGTTTTAATTTAGAAAAATACCTACATTGTTACCTCAATTGTATTTTTAAATAAATAATTCAAAATGAAATATGTTAATGAATGGTAATGGAAAATTACATGTGACCTACAATTATTTCTATTTTGTTTCTTACGTTTATTTTTTTCCTCCTGCACAGCTGGAACAATATTTTCAAAACAATAATCTAAATTTACAACTGTCCTGGAAATTTCTTTTCAATGAACACCTGTTGCTTAGATCAATTATGTACAGGCCATTGTGCACACAATGATTTGTTTCTTGGTCATACTTACGGCTTTCCCTTTTCATAGCCTCATCTTTAAGCCACCAACACTTGTTTTACATTGTGTTCCAGATTTACTGGGTACCTTTCTGCCATTGACCTGCAATTAGCCTTTATCTACCATCAAGTATTTACACATGCTAACCCCTCCACCTGAAATGTTTGTCTAAAAATCTTCAAAAGCCAAGTGCACTCTTATCTTTAAAAATATATATCTCTAGGGAACGTTGCCCATCCTTGACACATTTGTTATGCACATTTAGCCTTATGTTTTTGTTACCATTTGTGTGACATGAAGTAGTGTTGTTTTGTTGGCAAAGTTCTCCTAGTTCCAAGGTTAGGGTCTCAACATGGAAGGGTCTTATAAAAGGTAAAGCAAAGGGGTATCATGTGTTTCTGTAAGTGCATTTTGCTTGTGCCGCAAACACTGTCACTCAACACCCTAGATTTCAGCTTCTACCAGTAGCTCTGATGTCTAAAGCAAAGCTTCCTTTATCTTTTCTTCCACAAATACAGTCTCTTAAGGGTTAAAGAGATCCTCCTTTTCTGTTATCCTTACCTTTTATTTCTCTACTTCTCCTTGTGTTGATCCCCTATGCCAAGAATCTTTTCTAAAATTCTCAACCGTTGATCACTGTTCCATTGCTAAAGCAAAGAAAAAAATTATTGGCATTTCACTGACAGCTTTCCAAGGCATCTGAAGACTAGAGTTGTGTAATCAGTCTTCCCTGCTCCAGTTGAATATGGCCATTTCCTTAAAAAACAAAATGTTTTTCAAACATTATTTTAAAAATCACCTCTGGTACAGTCATGTCATCAAAATATCTAACTTGACTTCTGTTTATTTCTTTAAATTGTGATTAGACCCAAGAAAATGGTGTGTAAATCATTAATATATTTAGGGAGTAAAAATTCTGGAGTACAGTTTGCTCATAGTTGAATACATGAATAAATTAATTCAAATAAAGAAATCTTATTCACATAATAATCTTTAAGGAATCTATCCAAATCTGTTGCCCTCCTTAGGCTTACTCGCCAAAGAAGAAATACAATATCTAATAAACCCAGTAAAGAGTGGCCAAAAGCATTAACCACCAGGAAAATACAGATTAAAACTGCTTGAGATTACACCTTTTCCTACTTGGGATGTTTATGACCAAGAAATCAAATGAAAGCACAAATCACTACTGTCGTGGAACTACGAAATTGGTACAGACACTACTGAAATCAGTGTAGATTTTCCTCAAAAACCTAAAGTTGTAACTATTATATAGCACAGCTATCTTCACCTCACCCCTCTGGCCTATGATCAGAGGATGCTCTCTGTTCTACTACAGAGATACATGCTCATTCATGCTTACTGTTCCTCTGTTCACAATAGGTAGGAAACAGCCTTCTAACCAATGAATGGATAATGAAAATGTGGTATCTATACAGAAAGGAATTTATTCAGATATAAAGAAATATTAAGCTATGCAATTTTCAGGTAAATTGTGAAAACTGGAAACTTTAAGCTAAGAAAACCAACCAGAAAGTAATCAGACTCAATAAGAATAGCACTGCACATGTCTGAAATCTGTTTAACTTAAAATGCTTATGGAAGTCATTAAATGAGAAACATCATTTGGGGAAGGTGCTTTAGGTAAAGAGAGTTAGTAGAACATAGGAAACGTGAAAGTAGAGACAGGAACACTGGGGCTAGAAAGAGTAGGTAGGAATAGAACTGAAGAGATGGGTGAGTCAAAAGGGCTAGGGAGGTGTTCAAACAAAATGAAAGATGTTTGAAAAACAGAATGAAAACCTACACTTTTGTAAGCCAATTTAAAAGCTTAAGTTATTTCTTTCTCTCCCTCTTCCCTTTTTAGGGCTTCCATATTTCCCATTTACCCCACTAGATAATTTGTATCCTGCTATTCCTTTGTCTGTTGCCCCCCAATCTCCCCAAGCAATGATCCCTTTTTATTTTCCTGGTTTCTGCAGTTTCCTCCAGGATATGTGCTCTCATCAAATGAGTTCAAGGAGGTGTATATGGGAGGGTTTGGAGTGGGGAAGGGAAAGGGGAAATGATGTAATTATGTCATAATCTCAAAAAATAGAAGAAATAACTTTAAAACATAATTTAAAGATTCAAACAAAAACACCCCATAAGTTGGAAAATGCTGTTTATAGAAACAATGAGTTATTACACAGAAATCCCAGTAAGAGCTATGGGTTATGTATTACAATCTATAGATAAGAGGTCTCCAAATAAATATAGTTTTTTGTCATTCTTCTTGGTTGCTCACAATAAATAAATGATTAATTCTAATTCTCATGACAGTATGTACCTCAGTTGCAAGATATAGAGAAATCAAGCCAGAGCAGTGGTGAATGTTTCCTTTCTGATGCCTAGTTTTCATATTGCTGGAGATACTGCAGAGGATTCTAGGAAAGGAAAGCAGAGCAGTGGTAAAAGTTTCCTCTCTGATGCCTAGTTTTCATAATGCTGGCGATACTGCAGAGGCTTCTAGGGAAGGAAAGCCATCAGTTTTATCCAGTGGTGAACCATACCAATTACAATACCAACCCACCAGGCAGGATATGCTCACTTCTACAATAGTGGCCCCAGTGTAATAGGGGTCACCAAAAAGTCTATGATTGGATTTGATATCCATTCCACAAGAAGAAATTAATGTCTGATAGAATAAACCTGGTCAAAAAATGGTGGCTGCTGTTTCCTTAAATTGACAAGGCACCAAATGTCTATTTATGTTTGTACTCACAGGCAATTGCTATTCACTGCATTAATAAGAAAATGTTCTCTATGCTAGGAACAGCTGTGAATACAGAGACTCTTGGTTGTTCAAGGTGCTGAGAATAAGGGGTGGTGGTGTGCTAAATCTTAAATAAGATACTTATACTATCCCCTCCACAATGCAGGGCATATCATACTAGAAGGAGCAGAAATAATATAAGAGCTGTAAGACAAGTAAGAAGGGCATTCAAAGTGCTAACTTCTAGATGTGACACAGACATTTTAACCATGACTCGTAGGAGCTACATCTCCTGGCACTGGCTTATACGAGACTGGACTTTTCAAAAGCCAATCAAGAAGTAGAGAGTGACTCATGGGTCTCTATTGTTCCCTGAGGAACTTTTGTCTATGGCTGTTTTATAGAGGAGGTAGAATTTACACATGTACTTGGGACTGGAGAGATGTTCCACTGGTTAAAAGCACTGGTTCCTCTTCCAGGTGACTGGGGTTTTGTGGGATGACTCATCCCTCATGGGCTTGAGGGCCAGAAGGCCCAAACAAGTAAAAAAGATACTTTCTGAGAGCCAGCCTGGGTCTGCATAAGGGTCTTAGCAACAGCAGCTGAAACGTGATCTGGAGATGACCTGGACCAGTGAGAGACAACCATGTCACACCAGCTGATGCATATTCATCAGACCTCCCCCAAGGGTGGGGTGGAGGGTATATAAGGCTTGCCTCTTCCTGAATAAACTGAGCTTGTTGTTTCAACATTCTCCAGGAGTCTGTGTGGTTTGACTCTGCTCCTACTTGGCCCCCACCCCCAAAGGGGACAACAGCAAGGACCCTGCTACAGGGTTTGATTGCTAGTCCTTACATGATGGCCCTCAATCATCTTTAAGACCATTCTCAAAGAAACTAACGTCATTTTGGCGGGGGGAAGGGGGGGCTCCAGAAGCACCAGGCACACTTGTCTTGCACAGACAGGCATGCAAACAACAATAAAACTTAAATATTAAAATAAATAAATAAATAAATACTAAAAGAAGAAACAAACATTTTTAACCCATCTAATAGTCCAATAATCTCAGTCTCAGATGACCCTAGTTAAACTCAGTGGGTCAAAAGACAAAAGACACAACAATAAGAACATGGTCCGTATACAAAGAAATGAATAAACAAATAATAAAGGCAACAAATGACCCAGCTGTAAAATGGACTAGAGCTCTAAACAGAGAGCTCTTAATAGAAGAAAGAAAAGTGGCTAAGAAGTATTTCAAGAGCCAGGCGGTGGTGGCACATGTCTTTAATTCCAACACTTGGAACACAGAGCCAGGTGGATCTCTGCGAGTTCGAGGCCAGCCTGGTCTACAAAGCGAGAGATCCAGGACAAAGAAGAAGGAGGAGGAAGAGGAGGAGGAGGAGGAGAAGGAGGAGGAGGAGAAGGAGGAGAAGAAGGAGAAGAGGTAGTACTTCAGAAACTTTATTTTCCTTAGAAATTGGGGATAACAGTAAATTTTGGTGAGAAAAAGAGGAACCCTCATTCACTGTTGGTAAAGAATTCATACTGGCATAGCACTCTGGAAATTCAATGGGGAGAAGGATTGGTGGGGAAATGGCAGGATACTGGTGAAAAGAGTGGCAAAGAGAATAACAGGCAAGGGTCTCCAATTGTGAGAAGAAAGGGATCAATGTAGAAGGAGGAGATACAAATAACATGAAGATTGTTTGGTAAATCCTCAAGAAATCACATTATTCTATATTTACTTAAAATTATGCACCATACTTTATATAAATACACACATATGTGTGTGTGTGTGTGTGTGTGTGTGTGTGTGTGTGTATATATATATATATATATAATCTATAAGGAAGCTGAGGCACTTGAACTGACCGTACTTCCCATAGGAACAATAGAGTAACAGAAAAAATCATCCTGAGTGACATAACCCAGAGTCAGAAAGACAAACATGGTATGTACTCACTCATAGGAGGATACTAGATGTGGAACAAGGATGACTGGACTGCTACTCACATCACCAGGGAGGCTACCTGGAAAACAGGACCCCAAGAAAGACACGGGGATCGCCCAATGATGGAGAAATGGATGAGATCTACATGAACAGCCTGGACATGAGTGGAGGAAATGAAGGGCGAAGGTCGAAGGAAAGAGAGCTTGGGGGAGCGGGAGATCCCAACTGGATCAAGAACAGAGAGGGAGAACAAGGAATAGGAGACCGTAGGACCAATGAAGACCACATGAGAATAGGAAGAAGCAAAGTGCTAGAGAGGCCCACAGAAATCCACAAAGATACCCCCACAACAGACTGCTGGCAATGGTCGAGAGACAGCCCGAACTGACCTACTCTGGCGATGGGATGGCCAAACACCCTAATTGTCGTGCTAGAAACCCCATCTAATGACTGAGGGATCTGGATGCAGAGATCCACGGCTAGGCCCCGGGTGGAGCTCCAGGAGTCCAATTAGCGAGAAAGAGGAGGATTTATATGAGCAAGAATTGTTGAGACCAAGGTTGGATAAGGCACAGGGACAAATAGCCAAACGAATGGAAACACATGAACTATGAACCAATGGCTGAGGGGGTCACCAACTGGATCAGGCCCTCTGAATGGGTGAGACAGTTGATTGGCTTGATCTGTTTGGGAGGCACCCAGGCAGTGGGACCGGGTCCTGTGCTCATTGCATGAGTTGGCTGTTTGAAACCTGGGGCTTATGCAGGGTCGCGTGGCTCGGCCTGGGAGGAGGGGACTGGACCTGCCTGGACTGCGTCTACCAGGATGATCTCAGTCCTCGGGGGAGGCTTTGCCCTGGAGGAGGTGGGAATGTGGGGTAGGCTAGGGGGAAGGGGAGAGGGGCAGGAGGGGGGAGAACAAGGGAATCCATGGCTATTATGTAGAACTGAATTGTATTGTAAAATAAAATTAAAAAATTTAAAAAAAAACAGAAACATCACTAATAGACAGGAGAAACAAAATTTTGAAGGATTTTTCAGCACATGTGCCTGTCTATACAACATATTTAGCCCTTGGTTGCATCTCAGGGGTTGGAGGTGGATCCTATTGATGAAGGCATCACATACTTAGGACACAAGACTCAGATGACTCAAGCTAGAACTAGAATTAAGGCTTCTTTCCTATAGTCTAACATTCATGGTTCCAGAAAATACTATGCAAGCTGCTAGGGGAAAATTGTAGATACTCTCCTATTGATGTGAAGATACACCCTAACCAAGGCAAGAGGAAAGTATTTAATTGGGAGCTTGCTTACAGTTTCAGAAGATGAATGTTGTAGAATTATAGGAAAGAAGCTGGGTGGTGAGCCTCCCCAAACAGTCAAAGAGCAAAAACAACCAACTACAAGCGAGTCTGTAACCATTATTATGGTGAGCAATATGTTATCATGCAGGCAGACATGGTACTGGAGCAGTAGCTAAGGATTTCCATCTTATAAGCAAGGTGAGGAGAGAGAAAGAGAGAGACAGACAGAGAGAGGGAGACACAGAGACAGAGATAAATACAGAGAAAGAGATGCAGAGACAGAGACAAAGACAGAGAAAGGAGACTGGGTCTGGCATGGGATTTTGAAACACAAAGAGCACACCCAGTGACACACATACTCAAAGCACTCAAATATATGAGACTATGGGTGCCAGTCTCATTCAAATCACACAGGGAGGGAAGCAATTAAACAGTACTACTCATCTGTAACAACCGTGAACCATGACACAAGCATGACAAGATTGTTAGGATTCTGCTCTCATTCCTCGGGATCTGGTCTAACATTGGGTTCTGCCGTGGCTAGTGGTTAGTGACGTTTCTGCCAGTAACAAGCTCTGCCACCAGCACCGTTCATCCTTCCAAAGACATCCATAAAGTCCAAAATGTGTCACCCAAATGATGGTGGCAACCAACAGCCTAATTAGATTCCGGTCTCACTCAAAACAGGAGATGAGCCCTTTGTTCAGCATCCACGGCCGAGTGGAGTGGAGTGGTCATGTGTGTGTGTGTGTGTGTGTGTGTGTGTTTTACATGTATTTATGTCACAATACAATCAAAGATAAAAAGACTATCAACTTGAGAATGAAGGCAAGATGGGAGACGTTTGAAGGAGAGCAGGTGAGAAGAGCTGGAGGGAGGAAAGTGAGAGAAATTATGTAATTCTATATCAATAAAAATATTAAAAATTATTAAAGTGACATAGAAATTCAGGTTTTTGCCTTGATCCTACTAAAAATTTCTGGGCCCCAGTGCTAAGGCTTTGTTCACATGTACTTGCATGGAAGTACACACACACAGACATAAAATTTTTGGTTCTCTATTCATATCTTACTTTCCCTTATTCACTTCCCAGAGACAAAGTAAATAATTTAAGTCTTACCAGCTAAAACGAAGTGAGATGTATAAAAGAATCCCCAGACAGAGATTATAATTGTTCAAGAACATCTAATAGTTCTTTTTTCCCTTTTCCTTCTTTATTATTAATGCACAGTCATACTTTCTAGCCTTTCTACTTGGTTAGTTTTTTTAATTTTTAAAACTTTGAGATCATAATTTGATTACAACATTCTCCTTTTCCTTTCCTCCCTCCTAACCCTCCCATAGCCCTCCCCTTGCTCCTTCAAATTCTACCCTCTTAAAAAAAACTACTGTAAAAAAGCCTAAATGTTATTGAATGAATGTTAGTATATATACACATATACAAACATGAGCACACACAAATTATATATATATTATAAATTATATATATATATATATATATATATATATATATATATATATATATATATATATATCTCCCATTCAGTCCTTGTAATGCTACCTGTAAGTTAGGGCTGACAACTTGGCATTCCAAAACCAATTTATTTGCTCTTCCTTGGGGAAGGCCATCTCTCCTGTTCCCAGCTTTTCTCCATTGCCTAAGGTTCATTGAATGAGACTGAGGCTTCATGCTCTTTTCTCTGTCCAATTAGGAATGTTCATTGCTGTCATTCTTACAGACTCACATTTAGGCAGTCATGTTAGTGAGACTTTATATGTGTAGCTTCTGATATTTCTAGGAGATGTGATGCTACTGGAAAGGACCCAAGTTTCTGAACCTTTCCACTTCTTCTTCTGCAGTATTTTCTGAGCCTTAGGTGTTATAGATGTATCCACTGGGATTGGGCTCCACAACTCTGAATTTTGATTGGTTATAGTTATCTTTTGCTGGTCTTTTTCACCTGTTGCAAAAACAAGATTCCTCGGTGGAAGGTGGCAAATACATTCATCTGTGGGTATCCGGACAAATGTTTATAAATTGTTGCTAGAGTTTATGTTTATGTTAGTTTATGTTAGTTTAGTAATTCAGTAGTTGTAGATTTTCTTCCAATAACCATGAATTTGCTTTACTTAGTACTTAACTAAGTTTCAAGTACCAGACATGGTCTCCCTCTTGTTGAATGAAACTTAAGTCCAGTAAGGTATGCATACCACTACCGCACCCTTAGGGTTATGGTGTCACACTGATCATTGATGTGATTCATAGGCTTCATAGATGGGGAGGACTGTTGGTTGCTTCCAACCTTTGGAAGGTTGTATTGTACCTACTAGTGCCATGAAAGTGAAGCCTCGGGGCTTCAGGAGGCATTCAGGTTTATTACAGCTCAGGGTCTCTGACTCTTGTTTCTGAAGTGCATGGTCTCTTTTGAAATAATGACTTACTGGCAAACTCCACCAGCTAGCTGGCAGGAGAAAGACCTACTTGCAGGCTGTACCATCACGGCTACCATCCACTGGACTCTGTTCCCCCAAGACCTACTCTGCCAACCGACCCCACCAACTTCAATGTCCTCCCCTACGGTCAGCACTTCCCCCCAACTACAACAGACTCCTTAGGCACAGGTACACCCACACCAGTTGGAAGAACAGGAGGATACACTGGATTTAGGCACCAAACCCCCCACAAATCTCAGATGAGGCACTCTACTGGACCTAAAGACTTGCCAATCACCAGAAACCTCAGCTATTCAGGCCAAAAAACAATAAGAGAAACAGAAATAAAGTGCACAAACAAAAAAGAAAAATTCAAGAATCAACACCTAGACCTATGATCACCCCAAATACAGATGTGTAAATGACAGTGTAAGAATATGTTCAATAACATAAAGGATAATATGGTACCACCAGAACCCAGTGATCCTACAAAAACAAGAGTTGAACATTCCAACACAGCTGAAGCATAAGAAAATGATTGTAAAATAACTTTTTTGAAGGTGGTAGAAGCCCTTAATGAGGAAATTAAAAAAAAATGCCCTTAAAGAAAGTGGAAAAGACAAACAAAAAATTAGAAGAAATCAATAAATCCCTTAAAGAAAGCAAAGAAAACAATCAAACAGGTGAAGTAAATGGTTCAAGACTTGAACATTGAAATAGAAGAAATAAAGAAAACACAAACCATGTGAATTCTGGAAATGGAAAAAAAATTGGGTAAGCAAACAGGAACTACTGGTGCAAGCATCACCAATGATGGATGGAAGACAGACTCTCAGGTTTTGAAGTTCTAATAGAGAAAATACATTCATCAGTCAAAGAAAATGTGAAACCCTGAAATTTCCCTAAACAAAACATCCGGGAAATCTGGGACACCATGAAAAGATAAAACCTGAGAATAACAGCAATAGAAGAAGGAGAAGAATTCCAACTCAAAGGCACAGAAGATATATTCAACAATATCATAGAAGAATACTTGGCCAACCTAAAGAATCACATGCCTATAAAGGTATAAGACATTTACAGAACATCAAGTATACTGGACCAAAAAAAAAGTCACCTTGCCACACAATAATTAAAACACTGAAATGCAGAATAAAGAAAGAATATTAAGAGCTACAAAGGAAAAAGGCCAAGTAACATTTAAAGGCAGACTTATCAGAATTACATCAGGCTTCTCAATGGATACTCTAAAAGGCAGAAGGTCCAGGACAGACATTTTGCAGCCACTAAGAGACCATAGACTCCAGTCTAGACTACAATACCCAACAAAACTTTCAATCACCATAGATGAAGAAAACAAGATATTTCATGACAGAACCAGATTTAACAATACCTGTCCATAAATCTAGGCTTTCAGAAAGTACTAGAAGGAAAAATCCTACCAAGGAAGTTAGCTACATCCACAAAATTTCAGAAAATAGGTAATCTCACACCAGCAAAATGCAAAGAAGGGAAACACACACACACACACACACACACACACACACACACACACACACACACACACTACCACAACCACCACCAAAAAAAAAGAAAAGAAAATACCCAGAAATTAACAATTACTGGTATTAATATCTCTTAATATCAATGGACTCAATTGATCAATAAAAAGACACAGGCTAACAGAATGAATTAGAAAACAGGGTCCATCCTCTGCTGCATAAAAGACACACACACATCAACTTCAAGGACAGACATTATATCAGAAAAGGGTTGGGAAAAGACTTTCCAATCAAATGGACCTAAGAAGCAAGCTGGTGTAGATAACTTAATATTTAACAAAATAGACTTCAAAATAAAATTAATCAAAAGAGATAGAAAAGGACATTTCATATTCATCAAAGGAGAAAATCCATCAATATGAGGACTCAATTCTGAACACCTATGCTCCAAATATAAGGGCACCCTGATTTGTAAAAGAAACATTACTAAAGTTTATATCACACATCAAATCCCACACATTAGTAGTGGGAGACTTCAACACCCCACTCTCACCAATGGACTGGTCTGTCAGACAGAAACTAAACAGAGAAATAAGGGAACTAAAAGATGTTATGACTCAAATGAATCTAAAAGATATCTACAAAATGTTTCACCCAAACACAAAAGAAAATACCTTTTTCTCAGCATCTTATGGAACCCTCTCTAAATGTGGCCATGTACTCGGTCACAAAGCAGATACAAAATAATTGGAATAACCGCCTATATCTTATTGGATCACCTTGGGTTGAAGTTAGAGTTCAACAATAGCACAAACTACAGAAAGCTTACAAACTCATGGAAGCTGAGAAACTCTCAACTGAGTTACCAAAGGGCCAAAGAAGAAATAAGAAGGAAATTAAAGACTTCCTAGAATTTGATGAAAGTGAATACACAACATAACCAAACATATGGGACATATTGAAAGCTGTACTCAGAGGAATGTTCTTAGCACTAAGAACCTACACAAAGATTTGGAGAAATTTCATACTAGCAACTTAACAGCATACCTGAAAACATTAGAACAAAAAGAAGCAAATACCCCCAGGAGGACAAGATGGCAGAAAATAATCAAACTGGGGGCTGAAATCAATAAAATAGAAACAAAGAGGACAATACAAAGAATCAATGAAGCAAAGAGTTGATTATTTGAGAAAATAAAAAAAGATAAACAAATTCTTATCCAAACTAACTAAAAATCAGACAGAGACTACCCAAATTAACAAAATCATAAACAAAAAGGGAGACATAAC
Organism: Peromyscus californicus insignis; assembly: GCF_007827085.1. Taxonomy (NCBI): domain Eukaryota; kingdom Metazoa; phylum Chordata; class Mammalia; order Rodentia; family Cricetidae; genus Peromyscus; species Peromyscus californicus. The sequence continues at coordinate 113,502,194 of NW_026294606.1, forward strand.
AGCAGACACTGTGGAAATCCAGACAATCCTTAGGTAATACTTCAAAAACCTATACTCCACAAAATTGGAAAATCTAAAAGCAATGGACAATTTTCATGATAGATACCACCTACCAAAATTAAATCAAAATCAGATAAACAATTTAAATAGATCTATAACCCCTAAGGAAATAGAAGCAGCCACTAAAAGTCTACCAACCAAAAAAGACCAGGACCAAATGGCTTCAGTGAAGAATTCTACCAGATTTTCAAAGAAGTGCTAATACCAATACTCTTTGGTATTAGCATAATATAAACAGACGTAACAGTGCCAAATTCTTTTTAAGAGGAAGCACTTAACATGATATCCAAACCACACAAAGACTCAGCAAAGAAAGAGAATTACAAACCAATTTTTCTCACGAACATTAATTCAAAAATACTCAATAAAATACTGGCAAACTGAATCCAAGAACACATCAAAAAGGTCATCCTCTATGATCAAGTAGGCTTCATCCCAGAGATGCAGGAATATTTCAACATATGAAAATATACCAATGTAATCCACAATATAAACAAACTGAAAAAAAGAAAAAAAACCACATGATCATCACATTAGATGCTGAAATAACCCTTAACAAAAATCCAACAACTCTTCATGATAAAAGTCTTGGAGAGATCAGGGATACAAGGAACAACCTGAACATAATAAAAGCAAGACACAACAAGTGGACAGTAAACATCAAATTAAATTGAGAGAAACTCGAAGCAATTCCACTAAAATCAGGAAGAAGACAAGGCTGTCCACTCTCTACATACCTATACAATATATTATTTGTAGTTCTATCTAGAGGGAAAAGACAACAAAAGGAGATCGAGGGGATACAAATTGGAAAGAAAGAAGTCAGGCTTTCACTATTTGCACATGATATGACAGTATACATAAGTGACCCCAAAAATTCCAGCAGAGAGCTCCTTCAATTGATAAACACCTTCAGTGATGTGGCTGGATATAAGATTATCTCAAAAAAATCAGTACCCCTCCTATATAAAAATGATAAATGGGCTGAGAAAGAAATCAGGGAAACATCACCCTTTACAATAGCCACAAATAATATAAAATATTTTTGGATAACTGTAACCAAATAAGTGAAAGACCTGTATGATAAGAACTTTAAGAAAGAAATTGGAGAAGATATCAGAAAATGGAAAGATCTCCCATGCTCATGGATCAGTAGGATTAACATAGTAAAAACAGCATTTTACCAAAAGCAGTCTACAGATTCAATGCAATCCCCATTAAAATCCCAACACAATTTTTCACATACTTTGAAAGAAGAATCCTCAACTTCATATGGAAAAAAAGAACTTTATAACTAAACTAATAGTATAAAATAAAGGAAACTTTGGAGGTATTACCATCCCTGATTTCAGACTCTACTACAGAGCTATAGTAATAAAAGCAGCATGGTTTTGGCATGAAAACAGACTGGTAGACAAAGGGAATTGAATCGAAGACCCTGACATAAATCCATACACCTATGGACACCTGATTTTTGAAAAAGAAGCCAAAACTATACAATGGAAAAAAGTATCTTCAACAAATTTTGCTGAAATCACTGGGTATCAGCATGTAGAAGAATGCAAATAGATCCCTATCTATCACCGTGCACAAAACTCAAGTATAAGTGGACCAAACACCTCAATATAAATCCAGTTTCATTGAATCTGATAGAAGAGAAAATGGGAAAGACCCTTGAACACATTGGCACAGGAGACATCTTCCTGAATAGACAACCAGTAGCAACAGACAACGAGATAGAAAATTAACAAATGGGACCTCATGAAACTGAAAAGCTTCTGTAAGGCAATGGCACTTCCAATCAGTTAAAACAGCAGCCTACAGAATGGGAAAAGACCTTCACTAACCCCACATCTTACAAAGGACTGATCTCCAAAATATATGAAGAACTCAAACCAGACATCAAAAACACTAAATAACCCAGTTTAAAAATGGGGTGCAAATCTAAACATAATTCCTAACAGAAGAATCTCAAATGGCCAAGATACACTTAATACATTCTTCAGCATCCTTAGCCATCAGGAAAATTCAAATCAAAATGACTCTGAGATGCCATCTCCCACCTGTCAGATTGGCTAAGATCAAAAACACTAATGCTAGCCTATGTTGGAGAGAATGTAGAACTAGGGAACCACTCTTTCACTGTTGGTGGGTGTGCAAATTTACACAGCCACTTTTAAATCAATATGGTGATTTCTCAGAAAATTGGGAATCAACCTACCTCAAGACTCAGGTACACCAATCTTGGGAATATACCCAAATGATGCTCAATCATTTCACAAGTATACTTGCTCAACTGTGTTCATAGTAGCATTATTGGTAATAGTCAGAACCTGGAAACAACCTAGATGTCCCTCAACTAAAGAATGGATAAAGTAAATGTGGTACATTCACACAATGGAGTATTTCTCAGCTTTAAAAAAGTGACATCATGAAATTTGCAGGCAAATGGAATTTTTTTCACCTTGAAAACAATCATCCTGAGTGAGGTAAGCCAGACCCAGAAAGACAAACAGGTGTGCATTCCCTCATAAGTAGGTATTAGCTGTAAAGTTATGGATTATCAGGCTACAATCCACAGCCCCAGAGAGTTTAGGTAACAAGAAGGGCCGTAAGAAAATCCATGGATTTCCCTGGGAAAGGGAAGTATAAGAGATTTTCTGGGTAAACTGGAGGTGTGGGGTTCATGGGTGGAGTTGGGGGACATTAGGGATCAGGTTGGATGGATAGGGAGTGTGACAGAAGGAGAGAGTATTGAAAGAGATTTCTTGATGGGGTGGGGCGGGGGTGGCATTTAGACGTTTGGGAGAAACCTGTTGCCAGAGAAATTCCCAGGAATCCACAAGGAGGACCCCAGCTAAGATTCCTAGCTATTGGTGAAATTATTAAGGCCACTCCACGTAGTTAAGAGTGGTTTATTTTGTGGGGTAACTTACAAGTGAAGGGATAGTTTACAGGGTCTGGGAAAGGTGTAGCACAGTCCGGCAGTGTTCTCTGGAGAACTCTGCTCGGTCTACCTCCAGCTTCCAGGGTCCAGGAACCAAGAGAGCCCCCGCATCCAGATCTCAGGTCTTCAGCATCCTCTCTCAGCCCTGCCTTGTAGGCGTGACCATTACTGAAGCCTCAATGGGGGTTGGAACTTCCAGGTCAAAGCTGGAATGGCTACCCACTACATCTCCCCCTTTTGTCTAAGTAAGAAGGTTCTAACCTAATACAAGACTATATACAAAGGAATGGTTATCAAATATTGTCCAGGAGTAATGAGGAATAATGACCTAGATAAGATGGGACTACAATCAATGCCAACAATATCAATCACGAACCACCTACTAAAATCCAGAGAAGTCTAGAGTGTAGGTAAATGGTGTCCTATCCTAAAGAACCTGAATTTAATACTTAATATGTTCTATCTAAGATATTATATATATACTAAGTTGTAACTCTAACTGGTTGTCTTTAATCTCATCAAAGCCCTGAGAAGGAATATAATGGTACCTGAGAAATGGAAGATGGATGTAAGCAACTTTAGGGAATCTTGCAAGAATAGACAGAGACAGCTGGCAGCCTGGACAGTCACCTAATGTTTCTCAGCATTGTTGGTGCATTCAAATTGGCTACAGGCCTAGAGTATCTAACAGACCATTTTTAGAAACAGGAATTTTGAAAGACCATCTTACCCTGTCTTGGCAGAGTTTAGAAGTCACTTTTCTTTGTGTCTCGTTTGTCCAGAAGGACAGCACTTGTATTGTCAGCAGTTGAGGCAAGGGCAATTCTTTGTCCAATAGGCCATTTTGTGCCAAGAATACAAACTTCCAAATGGAAATGTCTTAGAAGTCCAACATTCTCTCAGGATCAAATTGGTGCTGCCAGGAGCAAGTGTGTCTCACGTCAACAGAATTCTAAGTTATTTAAGTGCCATATTCTCTAGGTCTATGAAGTGTTTGAAGATTATCTGTCAATCTGACCTATGTATCTGTAAATCTGGATAACCTAGCTAACATAACTATAGAGATGACAAGCATAGGTGACTATAAATCTTTAAGTCTTATCTACCTAAATAACCTAAGGACTAAGGCTTTATGTAAACAAGGTAAATAGTCTATAAGCAAATCTACGGTAAAGGATGATGACTTCAAAATTGTGAACATACACAAGATATTTATAACAGAGGCTCAGTCAGTAAAGCACGAGACTCTTAATCTCAGGGTCATGGGATCAGCCCCACATTGGGCGCCTGATATTGGTGAAATTAATAAGGCCACTCCATGTAGTTAAAAGGGAGGTTTATTTTGTAGGATAACTTACAAGTGAAGGGATAGTTTAAAGGGTCTGGGAAAGGTGTAGTGCACTCTGGAGGTGTTCTCTGGAGAACTCTGCTCAGTCTACCTCCAGCTTCCAGGGTCCAGGAACCAAGAGAGCCCCCGCATCCAGATCTCAGGTCTTCAGCATCCTCTCTCAGCCCTGCCTTGTAGGCGTGACCATTACTGAAGCCTCAATGGGGGTTGGAACTTCCAGGTCGAAGCTGGAATGGCTACCCACTACACCTAGCAACAATAGAGAGGGTGCCTGAACTGGCCATCTCCTGTAATCAGATTGGTGATTACTCAAATTATCATCAGAGAGCCTTCATCAAGAAACTGATGGAAACAAATGCAGACATCCACAGCCAAGCACTGGGCTGAGCTCCAGGAACTTGTTGAAGAGAGGGAGGAATAATTGTATGAGCCAGGGGGGTCAAGGTCATCACAAGAGAACACACAGAATCAACTAACTTGGGCTCAGGAGCTCACAGACTCTGAATTGACAGCTAGGGAGCCTGCATGGAACCTACTTGGGCACTTCTGCATATGTGTGACAGTTGTGTAGTTTGGTCTGTTTCTGGGACTCCTAGCAGTGGGATCAGGGCCTGTCCCTAGAGCTTGTGCTGTCTTTTGGGAACCTATTCCTCATACTGGGTTGTCTCATCCAGCCTTAATACAAAGTGGGGAACTTAGTCCTACCTCAATGTGATATGCTAGACTGTGTTGGGGGCAGAAACAGAGGAGTTGAAAGGGGCAGAGGGGAGGCAGGGGAAGGGAATGGGCGGAAAGACAAGCAAAGAAAGAAGGAAAAGAGAAGTAGGGACCTTCTAAAGGCTCTCTTTCTCTATCTCTATCTCTCTCCAGTTTAAATATATGTAAATTATCTAAAGGTTTTTAAGGTTCTCACTTTCTATGAAGAATTAAGGAGTGAAGAATTAAGAAAACGATTAGCTTAATTCTGTCTCACCAACTGCAGTCTGAACTTTGGTATCTATTATTAATTATGTTCTCAAGAACATAAATTTTAGAAGATGCAGGCATAGTATTTTAAGTGTATGTATACACACGGGAGGGCATGTACTCATTCATTGTCATTATGTCATCAATGTGGAGAGAATAAAAAGAATTATCACCCAAGTGGAGCTGGCCTGTGACACAGAAGGTCTTCATTGACTCAAACTCCACTGTGGAGATTTTTCACACAGTTTAAAGGTCTGGAGCACAAACTATGACAATATAGATCTCTGGAAACATAATATTCTCGAATTAAACACATAGAAACAGCTAATCTGAGTCAGTTTTGTCTTCTATGACAAATCCCTTAGATTGGGTCACTTTTAAGTAATAGAAATTTGTTAATGATGCTTGTAGAATCTAGATAGTTCAACAATGAGGAGGTGGTAGATTTGACAAATGATGGAGGTCATTTCTCGAATTGGGATAGTTTTCCAAGGTGTATCTTTAAATGTGCCCTTGCAAGGTAGAATGATCCTTCAAACTTCCTGACATTTTTTTGTAGAATCCCTAATCCCATTCAAAAGGACCCTTGGCTTGTAATAGAACTGTCCCCTAAAGGTGCTCTTGATACTATTGTATTGGTGGCAGAATTTCAATATATTAACTTATGAAAGGAAGGAACACAGAAAGAAAGATCATAGTACAGTCTGACTGTGGGGAAAATCTCCATCATAAACAGGAAATTCAGAAAGTTAGGTACTCCCTTGGCAATGGATGTGCCAGCTCATCTCAATGCCATTTGGTGTCCTTATGATATCCTCTTTGTCTATTCTTTTATATTAAATACTTAATTTCCTCTCTTGATCATTTTTGAAAATAATTTGAGTGTATTAACAAGACTTTCAGAAAGTTGATAATTTGTTTGATTCCAGAAATTAGGGAACCTACTCATTCAGTGATACAGAATAGTAATATACTGTATGTATACATAATCAATATGAAACTATAGTCATATTAATTTATATATAATTATCGTATTCTCTATTTAATGGCATATTATTATATGACATACTAGAAACAATAGGAAAAATGATGCTATGGCAAACTACTGGAAAAAAGCAACTTAAGAAAATAAATGTTGACTTTTGTTAATCTAAATCAAGAAAGTATTTCACATATGTGCCTAAGTTTTGTCTTCTTGATGATACTTGTTTTGACAAGTTGATAATTCATGCTAACCATCAAAAATTTTCCTCTTGTCAAATTACTCCCAAATCTACTGTGTTTAAGTCATAACCTCCTGCCCCTCATCCCTACAGACTCATGGGTGCAGTCCCACTTTGAAAGCCCCTGTAGTATTTAATAGTTGCAACACTATTTAAAAGTCTAAATGCTGTGTCTCTACTGAGACAGTATATCTCTTAGCTGTGAGCCCCTCTGACCTAAAACACTAGTTACATACTTTCAATATACAATCATACAGAACAATGATAATCATTCAAAGACAAAAGGATAAGGCACAACAAGACAGATTAAAGGAAGAACTGAAACACAGCATGACCAACACCAAACCCTGAAGGTCCATGCAGGCATCTGGCATCTGTGCTGAAATCATCTAGGCTGAGAAGGGCTTAATAGTTTCACTCCTCTAATTATCTTCCTGGAGCACACACAGTCTACCTCTTAAGACACCACTGCATGTATGCAATTTTCCTTGGCGTGCATCTCATGGTCCAGGTATATCCAGTACTATGGACTCTATCTTCCTTACAGAAAAGGCTTCCCTTTCACATTTTCCTACTGTGGTCACTCTAGGACTATTTGCGAGGAACTGAGCCTGCTATAAATTGTCTGGCCCCAGTGGTCTTCTAGAACCTCTGCACAAGCTTCTGTGAACTCCCCACACTCAGATCCATCACGTCTATAAGATTAGTGCCATGTGAACAATGATCTCAAGTTCGGTTTGTAGCTTAGAATGTAAACTTGTCTCTTGGACTGTGGTTGCACTGGCTTCAGTATTCCTTCCAATGCGACCCTTGGAAAACATTTTCTCAGGTGGTTGTTCTCAAGCAGAGGAATCCCTCCAGTGGAGCTTTCAGTTTAGTCTATCTCAGTTCAGATGAATTTGGATTTTTGCTAAATAGAGACTTCAGTGAATGGGTTCTTACACTCAGGGGATCTTTCCTATCTTCTAAGTGCAGAGCAAGAGGTTTCTCTGTAATTGTGCTAATCTCTTTAGCATGTACAACTGGTTTCTCTGTATCAGCCTTGTCTGTAATTTTAAATTCTTTTCTTTCCCTCCAAATGGCATATTGTCCGTGGTTTTGTTCCTCTTGTGGCACTTTCTTACATAGATCTGGATGAAAGAATGATCACTAACCATCACAGCCTGGATTCTGTCCTGCCCTAAAATTTCTTTCAATGATTTGATCCATTCCTTCTAAATCCAACCTTACTTACCTGCTGTGGGATGGTCTGTAGGTCAAATGTTTTGCTCTGATTGGTCAATAAATAAAACACTGATTGGCCAGTAGTCAGTCAAGAAGTACAGGTGGGTCTAACAGAGAGGAGAATTGAGAGAACAGGAAGGCAGAGGGAGACACTGCCAGCCACCGCTATGACAAGCAGCATGTGAAGATGCCGGTAAGCCACGAGCCACGTGGCAAGGTATAGATTTATAGAAATGGATTAATTTAAGATATAAGAACAGTTAGCAAGAAGCCTGCCACAGATATACAGTTTGTAAGCAATATAAGTCTCTGTGTTTACTTGGTTGGGTCTGAGCGGCTGTGGGACTGGCGGGTGACAGAGATTTGTCCTGACTGTGGGCCAGGAAGGAAAACTCTAGGTACACTTACCTTTCCAGGACATAGGCTGAATGCATCCAGATTCTTTGCCAAAATAAAGCACAAATGACATCTGGTCAATTTCCTTGGGTTGTTGGTATTGCCATCTGAAATCTCATGATTCAAATCTCCACATTGACATTGGCATTCTGGTCTCCCAAATTCCCATAAGAATAACCCATTAAAACCTTTTCACAGAATTCTATGAATTTTCTAGACCAAAACTCAAACTCTTTCATGTTCTTCCTACGTATCAGTTCCAAATGCTTAATAACAGTATTATTTATCATAGAAATGGTCCTACTTCTCAGTATAATTTTTATAGGGTTTTCTTCCAAATCATGGCATAATGTCATAAAGCAGTTTTTCTATCTATAGAAAATGACAGGGAAGAAATAGATCTTGAAAAAAATATGTTAACATCAAACAATACTACTGGAAAGTAATAATCCTACAGCATGATAAGTCAATTTTCATGAGTATTTTATAAATATTTTCTTCCTAATATTCTTTTTTTTTCTTTTTATTTATTAAGAAAATATTTGCACTCATTTTAATACCAATCAAATATCCCCCTCTTCCCTCCTCCCACCTCCCCAGCCTCCCCTACCAATTCATTCCCCATTCCCCTCCACAAGAAGGCAAGGCTGTCCATGGGAAGGCATATCAAGTAGAGGCAAGTCCAAGCCCTTCTCCCTGCCTCAAGGCTGCACGAGGTGTCCCATCATAGGTAGTGGGCTCAGAAAAGCCCCGTCATGAACCAGGGATGGGTTCTGATTCTACCGCCAGGTGATATCATTTATTTCCTGCCCTGATTATTTTTATTTCAAAATTATGTAGTAATTAGTTACATTGACTTCAGTAACTGAAACTTATGAAAGAATTCCTGTGTGTTTTGTATGGTAAGAATGTACAAGAAAAATAAGAAATATGAAGAGTAGGAAAGCATTTCTATGGGGACAGTCATTTCAGCAGGAGTGTATTACAATTCTTTCATAAGTTTGGTATATGAATTCCATTAACATTTGACTCTGATTTGTAGCTTTTGTATTTCCAGAGCCTCAAAAAGAAAAAAAAAGTTCATCTGAATGCTGTATGCTTTCTTAAGTAAGAATATCTGTAATTCCATTTATTTGTTCATAGCATGCAGCTGGGCTACAGTAAGGTATAGAGTTGAATACCTTAGTGGTAACCTCAATAAGAATATTCAGTCAGATCCATCACTCTGTCATCCTTTTGAATCTACATGATTCCAAGCTCAACAGCTTCTTCCAGACTCATCAGGACTGACACACATGTGAACTCACAGAGACCATGAGAGCATTTATAGATATAATGCATGAACAAGTTCAAACCAGACAAAATCCAAGCACTAAGATGTTGAAGTGAACACAAATTTCCAGCCTAATGAAGAATTTATTTGCAATTGCTATCTTCCTGGGAAGGGAAAAATCAATGTTGTCCAATGGAGTGTCGCTGGGTTTATCAACCACACTCCGGACTTGTTCCATGCTCAGAAGTAGCTGGCCAATGTAAATCAGACTCCAAGTTTTTCTGTGATGTTTCTGTCATGTTTCATCTTGTTCGTCTTGCTATTTTTGTCTTTTTGATATTTATTTTAATTTTTATTTTAACAGAGGGGAAAAAGAGAGGGAGAGAGGGAGAGGGAGAGAGAGAGAGAGAGAGAGAGAGAGAGAGAGAGAGAGAGAGAGAGAGAGAGAAAGAGAAACACAGAGGCCATAGGTGATATCTTCTTCAGTAACTTACCACATTATTTTTCAAGCAGAATCTCTTTACAATTTCTTCTTTTATTACTATATTGTGTATGTACATGCATATCTCAGTGAAATTATACATAAAAAAGATCTATGTGAGATTAGAGGAGCACTTTAGGGGTTTGTCTTTTGTCCCTATCTTTATGTGAGAAACAGGGACCAGACTGAGGTAATTGGGCTTACACATCCAGCCCTTTTACTTTCTCTAAAACCTCCATCCCAATACAAGGTCTCTCACTGAACCAGGAACTTGCTGATTTGACTAGAGAGCTTAGCCAGTGACCTCCAAGGATGTGCCTGTCTCTGGAACCCCATAACTGGGGTTTCAGACATTCACTGCCAAATTTGCCTCTCACTTGTGGGGCAAATATTTTAATGACTGATTCAACTCTCTAATCTCAACTTTGAATTTTAAACTATGTAAAAGGCATAGATGAACAGATACTTCACACATGCCAGACCGTGAATATCTATAGCTTCATAAGTAGCAAGGAGTAGTCACATCTTCAACCAATTCTATCACCCAGGGTCTTGGTCACTTGGTTTGAGCATGAAAAGAATGGAAAGGAACTGACTTCATGGACACTGCCTCAGTTACTGTCTTAAAAGCAAATAAACAAACAGACCAAATGAAAGTTTAGTGTTGGAATATAGTCAATTTGAGATTGCTTTATTATGCAGAGTAACTAGGATAGACATGTTCTTTGATGCATCCACTGTGTTTAGAAATTGAATTAGCAATCATATTCAAATTTGCATTTCATTAGAAAATCTAGTATTCACTGATTTGGCCAGAAGATCTGTGGGCACTGGGTCAACATTCTTACACAGCAAAGTTCAGTTTCAGATGAATAGATTTTTGCCTCTTTCAGGTTAAGGTTGTCAGGTTTTCCATATTCCCCGTTGTTCCTGGCACACATTTGCTTAGATTCTCTATCTGGTTACTACTGGCAATCAAATGTTGACTTTTGAAATTGCCAAATAAACTTCTTTACATAACTCAAAATAATTTAAAGCAATAAAGAATGCAAATATCCCATGATATAGATGCAGATATTGAATACTAACACAACTCAATATCTATCTGAGAAAAAATACTTCATTACTGCAGAAGTTTACATTTAAATAGAGTTTTTGGTTTAAGTATGTTCATTTCCATATCCACAGCAGTCCAGTTGTAGGTTGGGAAACAGTTAAGTCTTCCATGTTTAAGGAATGTCTGCTTGGGATGGTGGTGTTGCACTTGCCTGACATGCCTGTGCCCTGTAGTCAGATCCCTAACTTTGGGAAAAATAAAACAAATCCAAGCAACAACTAAATTGTATCATATAGTTTCAGGGATCATGAATCTTCTAGAGCTTATTTGTACAATGAGTAAAATGTGTCTATTTTGTTTGTTGTTACTGGTTTTTATTTAATTTCTTTACTTTACATCAAAACCACAGCCTCTTTCCCCTCATCTCCTCCCACTCCCACCCCCATCCTCCCCTCTGCCCCACCGACAATCCACCCCTCCTCTGTATCCTCTCAGAGAGGGGCAGGCCCTCCACGGGCACCAGCAGTGCATGGCATATCATGCTACCTTAAGACCCAGCACTTTCCCCTGTATTCAGGCTGGGCAAGGCAATCCAGCATGAAGAATAGGTTCCCAAGAGCCACCCAAGGCACCAGAAACAGCGCTGCTCCTACTGCCTGGAGTCCCACAAATAGACCAAGCTACTCAACTGTCACATATATGCAGAGGGCCTTGGTCAGTCCCATGCAGGCTCCCTGGTTGTTGGTCACACTCTGTGAGTTCCCGTGAGCCAAGCTAGTCTTTTCTGTGGCTTTTCCTCCAATGTCCCTAACACCTCTCGCTCCTACAATCCCTCCTCCCTTTCTTCAGAAGGACTCCAGGAGCTTGGCCCAGTGTTTGGCTGTGGGTCTCTGAATCTGCCTCCCAAATGAAGGCTCCCCGAAGACAATTAACCTGATCACAGTGGATGGTCAGTTCAGGCTTTGCATTCACTGCTGTCAAGAGTCTTAGCTGGAGCCATTCTTGTTGACTTGTGCGAGTTTCTCTTGCATCAGACTTCCATCTGACCCCCAAAAGCCCTCCTTTCCAGTCATCTCTCAGCACTCTACCTCTCCGCCATACCCCAATCCCGATCCCTCAAGTTCTCATGCCCATACGGGAGATTTCCTCTATTTCCCCTTCCCAGGGAGATCTGTGAGTACCCCCTTGGGTCCTCCTTGTCACATAGCCTCTTTGGGTCTGTGGATTATAGCATAGTTATCCGTTACTTTACAGCTAATATCCACATATAAGTAAGTACATACCCCAGACCTAGAAAATGAGTCTTTTTAATTGTTCCATAGCTTCCATAATATAAAGCTGCTGCTTTACTATCTCCTTACCCCTTCCTTGATTGCAGTGAGTTTCTGTGTTGCTTTAACTCATTTAAGTTTGCCCAATCTCAGTGACTTTTTTGTAAGTTTACATTTACAATGGTTTCAGAGAAATCTTTATATATATATGATCATGTCTTACAAAATTTTTTATCTGGGAATGAATGTTTCTGGGAAATTTATAAACAAATAATCTAGGAGAATATCAGGACAGAATGCAAATTCATTTTCTGAGCAAAGTAATTAAAATAATGACTCCCTCTATGCTGAAATTAGTACTCATTTACCACCAGTACTATGACAAGAATGGGGTTTTCTTCAGCTTGGATATGTCTTCAGTATCTACCTGGCTACATAGAGATTGGATGGCTACTGATATGGACATACACAGAAGGCTATGCTGTGAGTTATCCTGGAGTTTGTTTTTGACAGTGGTTTTTTGTACCTTCTACTATCTCCAATCAAACTGGCAAGTTCACTGGTTTGTTTCTGAGAACTGTGATTCACAGAAACAACATGAAAGTGTAGAGCTAGGAGAAGGGAAATATGATCAAAACATACTGTAAAACCCTCTACTAGAGTCAATAAAAAGTTTCAAAAATATGTCCTGTGGTTTTAAAATAATAGTCCGGGATCCTGTCTTATTGGGGGATTTTTGTTGAGACTGCTTGAAAATCTAGCACTACATTATTCTTTCACTAGATGAGGGAAAATGTTTCTTGATGGCTAGATCCCCTTTAATACAGACATATCATCACCTGACCCTAACTATCAGTCATAAACATGATATGAATCATATCACTGTCCCACTAGCTTCAAACACTGTGCATAAGAGCATCATATTTGAAACTCTTATCACAAAGCTGGGAAGGAAAAGTGTTATATCAGCGACACCAAGAGGGTCAGAAGGATTCTTAGTAGAAGTATCTGGAAAGTGTACTGGAGCAAAGACTGATGAGCATCAGAAAATGAAGGTCTTGGACAGTGAGGTGCACATCAGGTTTTGGTCTAATGAAACAGATTAAAGCAAGCTTCAGGGGTTGAGAAGCAGTCAAATTATGATTTTTTTTCCCCTGCATGTCAAAACGGACAAATACAGTCCTCACAGCTTCTTTGAGAATAACAATGACAGAGGTTTCATGGATCAGTCCCAAAGGCTTTTCAATCAGTTTTATAGATGTCCATGTGACCAAATCTCTATGGTAGTGCACTGGTTGGTGTCCCTTTGTATCTGGAGAAAAACAACCAATTGGAATTTACTACATGGCTAGCTTTTTTCATTACTTCTTCTTAGAGGGCTTCCTTCTCTCTTTAGTGGAGAAGATAGAAATATGAGCCTAGTTTCAGAGTCATTTGATGGGATGTATGCCTCTGCTTGGTCTGAGCAAATACAAATACTTATAAGGACTTGTATTTTTCCTTCCATAAAATGTATTAAGCCATGGTTCTACTATATTTTTTTGCTTTATGTTTGAGAAATTAGACTCCTGAGAACAATGCCAATATTTTCTGGTTTCTATGGCCAGTCAAAATGGCTTTAATATTGGGGGTTAGGGACTGAATCCTATCTTCTTCCAAGCCTATACCTTAAAATCCATGTGTTTAACCTGTAGATACAGGTATTTTCATGGGTTGAATGGATATTTAGGAATTAGTAAAGGTTACAGAATGTCATTAGAGGAAATCCATTCCAACAGATTAGTATCCTCATATAAAGAAGAAACACAAGGAACCATGTTTCTAGTGAGAAGTGCATTGAGCTCATGGGAAGAAGGCAGCAATATCCAACCTGTGTCTCATTCTCTAGATATCTTTGTTTTAGGTCCTAGCCTCCAGAAATATGAACAAAAAAAGTTATTCTACTTAAGGTTTCCAGTCTGAGGTATTCTGTTACAGCAGCCCTACCAAACAAATGTGTAGGGGACTTTACATTTACACCCACAGCTTTTTCCTGTGACACATTGCCTTTCATGATGATGACCCAGACATCTTCAAATACAAAAGCATTCAAGTCCATTAAAAAAGTTACTCTATTTTACATTTGAACTGTGCATGGAAAAGGATAAAAATAACCCATCGACTTGTTTTTCATTTTTTTGCAGGTTATTTTCCTTACTTGCTCCCAGATAATGAAATGATAAAAGTGCTCAAAATACTTTTAGTTGGTTATCAAGAGAAATCAATACTGCTTTGTGTTTCAAAAGGGAAAGGCATGCAAGGACGCTGAGGTATTAAACACAAGTGGGTTGAATAGTTATTTGTGAGGGGTTGCTAACAATTGAATTACTATTTTATTTTAATGTCATAACATGGCAGCACTCAAGATTACCTTTCACTTCTAATCATACCATTTACATGGAAGTGGGAAAATGCTTCTGAAGTAGCCAAACGCTGTTTGCTGAATGGATCATGATAACACTAGAAATTACTCTGGAGGAAAAATAATCAGATTCCCTGCCAGGCTCTGGGGAAAGGTTAATGTCCCTTCATTGAAATAAAGTAAAGTAAAAACAAAATCCATAATACACACATTTATGAAGGTGGGGAAAGAAATATTGGCCTTTGGCTCTGATCTTAACTCTTAATATTTCAGAATTAGATGCCATGGTTTTGATTTGGTACTGTCAGTGGTGGTAGTTTTAGGGTTTTGTTTTATTATTTATTTACTTAAGTTTTTTTTTTTTTTGTTGTTTGCTGTTGTGCTTTTTAGCTGGTAAGATTCCAGTGGAATATGCTGCAAAATTAAAACATAAATCTCAGTATTTCTGTCAATCATTTTGTCACCAATAACTTATGAGATGTTTTGAGACTGGTATATATAATACCACCATCATCACTTTGCGTAAGAGACTGTTGGAACAGAGTTTACATAATCTGCCCAGATTGGGGTAGCAAGATAGCAAGGGTTCATGGATAAGCCCATCTGTTCTTAGAGGAAGCCAATGTGATACCAAAACTAGAAAGTCTAGGCAGCTCTATCAGAGATAGTGCATCCCTATAGGGTGGCCCAGGGCTCATATGCTACTTCATAAGCTACTTCATTGGCACACAAATGTGATGTCTTTGCTCAACCGAACAGATCTTAAATTGGGAATCTGAAATTTAAACAAAAATACCTGGCTGTGAACCCATGGGAAAGGAAATTTCTCCTTATTGACTCAAACATGATGAGCTCTGCGCTCTCACGTGGCTAAACAGTCCAAGATATCAAGTAAAATCAAGCATCTGCTTTCTATGTGGAAAAAACTACTCTACCTTTTTTTCACTGATTCTTTTCTTGCAGCTATACCTGGTTATATCTGATGACAGCTTCCCAGTATCTACTATAAAGCAAGAATGTGTCCTTAACCCATATTCTGTAACAATGATGCTTGTACCGAATGGTTTCTAAATGCACAGTTCTAATAAGGACTCACAACGTAAGTGGTTTGGAACACTTGTCATTTATGTGATTCTCACAAAACTCCTTGTCAGGCAACATTTTAAGGACAGATAATTATGAACATTTTTTTTTTCTAAAACAGTAGCCAGAGGGACTAAACTTGCTAACTATACCCCCCGGCACATCAAAAGTAATCGTGTTGCCTCTCCAATTCTAGCTTTCTCCATTGTCTACATGTATGAATGTGAAGCAGGGATTGTAACCACATATTTCCAATATTTACCACCTTCTGATTAATTTTAAATTTAAAACTGTGAAAGTGAATATGTTTCAAGGCTTTATAAAATCTTTCTAAAATTTAGTTTGTGAAAAAAATCCTTATTTTCCAATACCAAATAGTCAGTCCTGAAAACATACATTCCAAGTGACATTATACAGACTGAACAAGTTGTATTTATGTATTTAGGAATATATATGCACATACAGATACCAAAGCCTATGTAACAACAACCAGTGGAAAAAAACATAAATTTGAAAGAGAGCAGGGAAGAGTATACAGGAGGAGGGTTTGAAGAGGAGGAAGAGAAGAGAGAAATGATGTAGTTATATTATAATCTCCAAAATTAAAAGACATAACAAAAAATATAATTAAAATAATAGGGAATTAAACACACCCGATCTAAATGTATGTGTACATATATGCATGTATACACACACCTATGGTATATCTGTGTGTACATGAATGTGTGTGTCTCTGTGTGTGTTTCTGTGTGTATGTGAAGCAATAAAGTCAATTTGAAGAATTATTAGGAATCATGGATGATTATAATCTACTACATTTGTAGGTTTTAACATATGTATTATTATTTTACTTAAAGGAGGTGCTTAGAGTCACCATCTCCCCTACTCATATTTCTAGAAAGGAAAATATTTTAGATGCAAAAGAGATACCTTTAATATAAAATATCAAATTAAAGGATAAAAGTGGCTTAAAGTCATTGGTCATTAACCAAATTAGGAAGGATGGCTGTTGAGATGGAAAAAATGGATTTTGAGCCATGTGATCATTTTTTTTTTTATTTTTAGAAATTTTTAATTCATTTTACATACCAACCACAGATCCCTCACTCATCTCTCCTCCTGCTCTTTCCAGCTTTCCCCCCAAACCCACCCCCACCCCCTCCTCCCTAAGGGTAAGGACTACCATGGGGAGTCAGCAAAGCCTGGTACATTCTGTTGAGGCAGGACCAAGACCCTCCCCCTGCATCAAGGCTGAGCAAGGCTTCCCACCATAGGTAATGGGCTCCAGAAAGCCAGCTCAAGCACCAGGGATAGATCCTATTCTCACTGGCAGGGGCCCTTCAAACAAACAAACTACACAGCTGTCTCCCACATGCAGAGGGCCTGTTCTGGTCCCATGCAGGTTCCACAGGTGTCGGTCTAAATAAAGTTTATGACTTCCTATGATCTTGGTTCAGCTGTCTCTGATTTCTCCATCATGATCTTGACCCCCCTTCCTCATACAGTCCCTTGTCCCTGTCTTTGACTGGACTCCCAGAGCTCAGCCTGGTGCTTGCCTATGAATCTATTCATCTGCTTCCAACAATGATATCATAAAATTTACAGGCAAATGGATAGACCTAGGAAGTATCATCCTGAGTGATATAACCCAGACTCAGAAAGACAAACACGGTATGTACTCACTCATAAATTGTTACTAGAAGTAAAGGATAACCAGACTACAAGCCACAGCTCCAGAGAAGCTAGGAAACAAGGAGGACCCTAAGAGGGATGCATGGAATGCCCTGGGAAGGGGAAAATAGATGAAATCTCTGTGAGTAAACTGGGGATGAAGGGGAGTAATAGAGGGGAGAGGCTGGGGGTGAGAATACGTGGGAACGGGGGGAAGGATGGAGTGGCAGAGCAATGAAAGATATATCTTGATAGAGGAAGACATTATGGGGTTAGGGAGGAACCTGGTGCTAGGGAAATTCCCAAGAATCCACAAGGATGACCCCAGATTAGATTACTAGCAATAATGAAGAGGGTGCCTGAACTGGCCTACCCCGATAATCAGATTGGTGAATACCCTGTCATCAGAGAGCCTTCATCCACTAACTTAGGGAAGCCACCTGATCTTAAAACCAGCATTTTCTCACTACACATCAAGACTATTTCAGCTTCAGTGAAGTTTTTGGTTGCTTCTGATGAGCATACAAAGTAAATCTACCCATCCTCTTACTCCAAGTCATATTCTACCGCTTCTTATGGCCTGTGTGAACAACATCCCAGACTTAATCCAGAGAAGGAGGTTCTCTACTTGTATACTCTCAGTTATAGTTTCCATCTTCGACATCCCCTCAGATAGGCGTCTACCTGTTCCAGATGTGGCCTGCTAGTGTAGTCTATTGTGAATTTGTGGTGTCTCTTTGTAAGTAGGGTCTTATGGGTTGTATTTAAATCATTATGGGCATGCCCTCAATGGACAGTGTGGGTTCCTTGCCCCTTTAGTGGAGTAGAGTTTTCTATTCACAAGATAAAAGATTTTGCTCAACTGAGGCCCCTGCTGGCATTCTCACAGAAGTCTGAATACACAGACACTTTATTTGAAATATATATATATATATATATATATATATATATATATATATATATATATATATATATATATATATGGAAGAAACTGTCTCTGTCATGGACTGGATTCTGTAAAATTATTTTGCTTTATGTCAATTATTTCAGATATCTTGTATAGGAATAGGAAAACAAATAACTCATCTTTCCTTCAAGCAACAAAGGGTTCTCATCGGCCTCTTTTTGATGTCTGCCTTTCCCCAAAACATTTACTCGCTGCAAACTTCATATCTTCCTTCCCTTAGCATACACTTAAGCCTATTGCTTATGGGGACTTTGCACAGATACAGTCTGGTGAAAGGTACCTTCAGCCATTAAAAAGCAAATGTTAAGAGGTCTTTTAGTAATCAGTTTCATTAGCTCTATACAGTCTGCTCCTAGACTTTTTTTAATGTCTTACCATATCATCTGAGCATGTGTCACTGGTATGTAACACAGCCAATGGATAGTAGCTGTTGTCTTCACTCTCATGATGATTGGTTCAGGTTTCTGACTTTGTCTATTACCTCCAGTCTCTTTGAAAAATCATTAGAATAGATATAAAACATGATTTTTCATCAACTATTTATTGGTAACTGATGATGTGTGTTGACTTAAGGGTATTTTAAAAAGCATAGATAAATAAAATGTATCCCTTTTCACACTAGAGAATATATACATGCAGCAAAAATTCATAACACTTCAAGTACATAAACACCCATGGTAAGTAATATAGAATCACTGTAACGTATTGAGTTCTTCTTCATTTAGTGTGGCTGGCTAGAGGTGAGTACATGTATAATAAAATATTCCTGAGAATCATTTTCCTGCTCTTAAGTCATGACATTTATTGTACTTTCTCACACTGTGGCTTCTTGATAAAGCCTGTCATTATAACTTTATAAGCTTGTTCTAAAAAATGATATGTACTCCACTCCAGATTCAAGCAATCAGGTACTAAAAATGAAGCCTAGAGTTCTCTAACTCTTATATCCAAGATCTATGTTTCTGGTTTCTCTTATCCTTTCTTCTGTGTCTCTAAGAAGAAAAAAAAAAGGTAAGACTCTGGACCCAGGCTAAGGATACTCAGAGTTCACTCTGGAGTTTCCAAATGTATCTGTTACTTGATCTTGTTCAAGATTTCCGAGAGCAATGGAGATGTCATTGAAGTAGTTTTAGTATCCTATACCTGTGATAGTACACCTTGTTGTCTACTTGACAGGATTAAGTGAGATCTAGAAATGATTAAACATACATGTGTGTATGTGTGTGAGTGTGTGTGTGTGTGTGTGAGTGTGTAAGTGTATTGTGTGAGTGTGTGTGAGTATATGTATTGTGTGTGTGTGTGTGTGTGTGTGTGTGTGTGTGTGTGTGTGTGTGTGTGTGTGTCTCCTGGAGGACTGAATGGCAACTTCCAAAGGACAGCCAAATGAGATGTAAGAAACAGCAGCATGGCATCCATGTCTCTTTCTCCTTTTTTCTGAGTGTGAGAGAGAGAGTGTGTAGTTACAGGGCTATAACCCTCTGATGACATCACAAGCCAACTTCTTTATCCTTTCAATGTAAGTTCAACACCTCAACTCTGCAAGGAGTTCCAAAGGTTTTAGAGCTGCACTGGGACTTCTGAGACATCCAGCTTCCTTTCTGTCTAGTGTGCAGTTGACTATTGCTGTACAATTCAGCCCTTACTGGTCAACAACCTAACAAATCAAATTCATTTATATGTGTATATATGTATATGTAAGTATGTATGCATACACATTTGCATTACCCTGTAATGTTTTATGTGATTTTTCTAAGGTCTAGCTTGAATGCAGAACTTGGACCTTGACCATTACAATTCACCTTTCTCCCCACTTTCCTTCTCATTATGAGACATGATCTCATTCTTTACTCATGTGTGGTCTGGAAACAACTGTGTAGACCAAGAAGTCCTCACACTCATGGCATTCTTCTTGCTTCATAATTGCAAGTTCTAGGATTGCAAGAATGCCTCATCATACATGGCTTACAGTTCACATCTCTTGCCTAGATTGTTATTATTGTTTTGTCTTATGCATCGTTGTATTGCCAAGAACTGGTAGGGTCTGAATGCAAGCCAGATATCTAGACTCGTAAATAAAAATTCTTGATGTCCAACCAAAATACTAATATTAATGTCCAACAGCTTTTATGAGTGGAAAGTATGCATATTACATTGAATTTTCAGTTTTGAACATATATATATATATATATATATATATAGTTATTGATATTTTTATACTTGTTTGAAATAGGCAGGTTTCAGAATTACTCTTAGGGTGATCATGACTATGGCATAATGATAGTATTTAATATGTTAACTGTCACCACAGACTCACTTATAGATTCATTTCTCTCATGGTGCTATTGAATATTTTAGATAATTCTATTTGTGTTTTCCTCCAATGACAAGGATCACATCACATATTGCTAATATTATTTATTTATTATTAAGCCTATTTTCTCAGCTAAAGTAGTAATATTTCCAGCCGTTTCAAAAACTCTTGAAAACAAATTTTGTTTCTTGCTGTTTGTTTTAATAGGATCTTACATAGCCAAAGTTGGCCTTAAACTAGTTATATTGTTGATGGTAAACTTGAATCCTTTATCTAGCTGCCTCTCTTTTCTAGGTGATACAATTATAGGAGTGATCCAGAAATTATAGCTTTGCCATTTTAAAACTTATTTTTTTTCACAGCTTTTCATTTGGAAGTAAATACGAAGGACATTTTGTCATACAATAGAAAAAGGAGGAAAAGGATACACAGAAGTGTGGAGAGGGGACGAAGAGAGGCAGGGTAAAGGGACATGAATTGACACTTTAAAATTGTGAATTCTAACAATCAAACTGAGAGGCAAGCTGAGTTACCTTCACGGGTCAGATATCTTTTTCTTGAATGATTTCTGCCTAGAAATATTAAGTAACAATTTATCCATCTTTCTGTGTGCATAGCTGCTCCTGACCCTCTAATATTACAAAGTAGTGGGGCATCAACCCAGCCTCAGCTTAAGGACTTTTATAAATGCAATCCAGGCAAACTGTCAGGAACCTGGACCTTCTCTATTAAACTATAATTTGCAAGGGACTACTCTAAATAACAAGCAAGGGTGAGTCTGCAAAAGTGGTTTATCTAGAAGTGAGCTTCTCAGGGTTGCTAAGAACCACTGCATCAGGTAAGGCATAGAAACATGCATTTTTTATTCAGGTGAGTGGATCCAAATGGCCTCATTATTTACAAGCTGTGTGACCTTCAAGGAATTACTTAGCCCCACTGTGTCCAGGGTTCTTTACTTGAACAGGGACAGTACTTCCTTTAAGCATATTTTTATATTGATTAGGACATGATATATGGTCAATACACAACCGTGATTTTTTTTCTAGTATTAAGTGGAAGTTTTTAAAAGTAAACTTTCTGTACTCTTTGCAACAAATGCCAGAAACCACTAGCAAAAACCACAACCAATCAAAATATAGAGTTGTGGAGCCCAGTCCCAATGGATACATCTACAAAATACTCCCATACCTAAGGCCCAGGGAACCTTGTCGAAAAAGAGGCAGAACAATTGTAAGAGCAAGAGGATCAGGGAAATCCTGTTTGCTGTGAGACTGTGTCTTCTTGTGTTGTCAGAAGCCACATTCACTAAATCTTACTAACATGACTTCCCAAACATGAGCTAAACAAGGATGGACAGGCCACACTGAACAGGAAAAGACCCATGAGGTCTCAACCCTACAAAAAGAAATATAGGCAACTGAGAAGAGCTGGGAACAGAAGAGTTGGTCTCCCAAGGGAAGAGTACAACAACTGATTGTCTATTGCCATATGGTCAGCCCTGAAAACATAGGTAAAAGTCACATTTTATAGACTGAACAGTTTATGTTCAGGAATATATATGTATATATACATATGTGTAAATAGCAATTAATGAAAAATAGGTCATTAACTTGGAGAGTGGGAGGATGTCTAGGAGTGTTTAGGGGGAGGAAAAACAAGGGGAAATGCTATAATGCTTTCATTTCAAAAATCTTGGAGAGTGGGAGGATGTCTAGGAGTGTTTAGGGGGAGGAAAAACAAGGGGAAATGCTATAATGCTTTCATTTCAAAAATTTTAAAAAAGAAAGGCAGTTATGCCATGCTAGTTAGGGACTTGATTAACATAAAGAATTGTTCACCTCAGGAAGTTGTAGAGACCAAAGAACCCACCATTTTAGCATGATTAACTCATTATACAGTATTTGTTATCTAGTGTATGTACAGCATGGGAACCCAATGGTGAAGAAGGCAGATACAGCCCTACCTCACAAAGCAATTGTAACAGCAATATATCCATCTAAGGCACATAGATGGCACCAAATTAGTAAGAGAGACTTTGAGTGGAAGGTGGGCAAACGGGGCTTTTGATAGTCTAAGAATGGGATTTGATACCTAAATAACAAGGAAGAGTTGAATAGATAGAAGCTAAGCCATTAGATAATACATTCAGAATCAGGCACACAAGCCCATGTCCATCTACACAATGGGAAGATGATTTCAATAGAGTTTTATTATTATTCTCAAATGGGAGTTTAAGAGAAAGAAGGCAGAGCTCCCTCACAGTAGAAGAGGAGCCCGGAAATGGAGTATCATGAAATTGCTCTTCTAGTAGCTATTTTTTCTTTTTAATTACTTTATTTTAAATTAATTTTTCCTGTAATTTTTTTTTAATATTCTTTTCTCTCCCTCAGGCTCTCCCAGGTCCTCCACATCAGCCTACCCACCAAACTTCATGTTATTTCTCTCTTTCTTAAAAAAAGTGTTAATCAAAACAAACTAACAATAGCAACAACAACAACAACAAATACCAACAGAATGAAAAATACCAAAATGAAACTAAACAAAGAAAAGGTACACAAAAATTAATCCATTTTTTATTGTGCATTTTTGCATTGGCCACCTACACATGTGCACAGGGCCTGCCGTGAAGTGTGGTTTTTACAGCCAGTGCCACTCCATTGCAAAAAAACTATTTTTCCATTTCCCACAGTAAACAATTGGATCATCTTCTTGTCAAGACAGTAGTGCACCAGAGCAGCCTTGACCAAAGACAGTCCAAGAGAAACAATGGACCCTGGCCAATTCTACTTAACCTGGACCTCATTTAATGGGCAATCTATGCTGTATTCCTATCCCCTTGGCTACACAAGGAATTTCCATACTTGAACTGTAGTCTGAAAATTTCCCTATTCAGTCTTATATCCATTCTTCTGCCATTTCACAAGAAAAAAAAGCTTATATACCTCCATTCCTTTGCAATCTTCTGAAAACACTAGGTACCCACCCCTCCCAAACTGTTTGTATTTTTACACTCATATCAGTATCTGTTTTCCAGAAGATCAAATGATCACAAAGCCCCTTCCTTATTCCAACCAGTTGTAAGTTGTTGAGGAAAGGTATTGAATATCCATATATCTTTAACTCTCAAACTCTGCATGTGTACTGTGCACAGATAAATTTCTATATTTTGGGCAAATATAAATGCTTAAAATTTTTGTTTGTTTCATATACTTGTTTACATTTATATCTAGATCAAAATCATCTTCTGCCTCTCTTAAGCAATTGTTCTAATATGCCACGTGTCCTGTATTTGTTCTATATAACAGAAAAAATAAATATTATTTTAAGATAAGTACATGTCAGTTCAGCACCCTTGTAATATATAACTTAGAAATAAAAATCTCAAAGTGAGCAACTGCTGTCTCCAAGGTAGCTGGGAATGAAAACACATTGTGTAGTTGATTAAAAGTTAGTTCCAGGTCTGGAGTTTTAGCTCAGTGGTAGAAGGTTTGCCTGGCATAAGCAAAGGCCTGGGTTCAATTCCAGTATCAAGAGAAGTGGTTGCCCGTGTTTGGAGTATTTATGCTTCTTATGCTGTCCCCCATATGTAAGCTTGTCCTTCCATCTTTGTCCTTGACATTTCTTTTAGATATCTTCCCTAGGAGAACACAGAATGCTCTGTGCTCTAGTGAGTAGCACTGTTAGTACTCTGAATGACCGCAAACTTTATTTTCTGTTACATTTGAAGACTTTCTATTAATGGAATCAGATCGTGAACTTCATTTTGAATGAAGACTTTGCTCAGAACTCTGCAGCATCTTTGATAAGAGGGGAGACTGCTGCTTAGCAGCTTTTATTGTAACCCCCTTTCCCTGTCAAAATGTCCTTTAATAAGACTGTTTTTAATCTCTTTAAATTAATGAATCTTGTTAAATGGCTCTTAAGGAAATCATTTTGATAATGGTTGACAGATTTTTTTTTTGTCCCAGATGGATAGCTTAAGACAGGTTTTTCTTTTTTCTTTTTTTTCTTTTTCTTTTTTTTTTTCTAACAGAGGGGAAAGGGCCATTCCCAAACTGCACTAACTTCTCTATTTCAGATGAGTTCCTCCCAGTGTTGGGTTTCTGGTATGTGACCAACGAGTCATTTAGTTACAAGAGTAGAAAAATAACATAGGTACATAACAAAGAATACATCTCAGTGACAAAAATGCTGATAGTATTGGTCTGTAATACCCTTAAGTCTGTCTTGTTTTTAGGACTGGAGCTTTTATTACTGGATTTATACAATTACCGGATTTTTTATGTTAAAATATAACTCTTAGCAGAATCCCCAAAGGGTCTTTCAACATTTCTTTCATTCCAACAAACAACTTATTTTAATACTTAAGACATCACATTTATTTATGGCTTATTTTTAATCTTTGCAGATTTTAATTAATTTGGAATGCATTTTATGAATATAAGAACATGATTTATTTTGCCATCATTACTACATAAGGCTAGAAAACTACATGGAGGAGAATGCCACATTTGAGTTATTTGATCTCTCACAATTAAAAGTAAGAATTTTGATATGGAGTTCTCAGTCTTTTAGAGAAATTCTCAGTGTTTTAATGGGATTGGTTTCCATTACTCTAAACTTTTTCTCCCAGTTGTCTCCATTCCAACAATAATCTATAATATAATGAATATTATAAAACAGCCACCACAGATTAAAAACAATTATGTGTTTATTAAAAATTACTAGTTTATGAAATACAGGCATTACAGCTATCTTCTGCACAGGGAAGTGATGGAGAGAAAAGTTGTTAGAAAAGCCAAGGGAAAAAAGATAAACTAGCAGTATCCAAGGGAAGATACCAACAATTCTGCATTCCACATTAGGAACAATTGATCTTTAGCATCTTTCTTCTCTGGAGCTTCATTAAGCCATAAAAGGCACAGGATAAATACTTTTTGGAATGAAATAAGATAACCAGAGAGAGTATGAATGAGGAAATAAATGTCCTACAACCCAAAGCAAAATGATATTCCTACTGTGTGTCTCTGTGTGAATGTTTGTTTGTTTGTGCCTGTGTGTATATGTGTGTGCATATGCATGTGCATTTATGTCTATGTGAGTACATATATGAGTCTATATATGGGTGTGTGTGTATGTATAAGTGTGTTATGAATGTGTGTGTATCTCTCTCCCTGTGTGTGTGTGTGTGTGTGTGTGTGTGTGTGTGTTTTGCATAGACAGATAGTGACTGCTTTGTATTATACCTTAACACTTTCTGCCAAATAGGAAAATCAGAATGAAGTAATTGGATGTTTGTTATTTTCCTATATTTGTTGTTGAATTTGATCTTTGACATGTTCATACATATCTGCCATTCATTTGGTTGCAGTCATATCCACTCTCCCTTGTCTGACTTCCACTTCTATCAAGCCCCGCCCATATGATCCTTTTCCATATTAATGTTTGTTTCTTTTTTCCTTTAAGATTCAATAAGTATAACCAATATAACCATCTGTATGACCATGTAGAGTGTGGAACTCTACTTTGAACCCTGGTGAGGTTATTTAACTAATGACAGTAATTTCCAGAATCTACCAATGGCCACCAGTTCAGTGGTAGATGAAGTAGCAAGACCTCTTGAGCCCTTCTCCAGGCCTCGGTTGATTATTGATACATACCATTTTTATTCAAACTGAATGTAGGCATGTATAATTGCGCTGTATTCAAAAAGAGAATGGAGGTACTTTGCCCACAGTGTGATGTTTCATAAGCTTTTGCCCATTTTCTAGATCTTATATTCTTTCTGTCCCATCTTCAACAGTGTTCTCTGGCCTTAAAGAGAATTTCATAAGTCTGGAGAAGAAAGTTCCTAAAATCATGTGTTACTAAACAAAAAATTTTAATACCCAATATGGGATATTTCTTTTTTTTTTTGTTGGCCAGAGAAGACCCAGAGCCACTACTCACCCACCAAAAACAAAACCATAAGCTCTTGCCAACTTTGTTTCCCAAGAAAATTACACGATAAAGCCTTATGTTTTTAAGAAGATAAAGACATAAAATGCCAACACCTCATGTTCCAACACCTCACAATGCAGAATGTAAAGAGGTTCCTTATCTGGTGGTTAGTAATAAATTCATCACTGAAGAACATTCCCTAGCATCTTAAGATACTCTATATGCCTGGATTTGTAGGTCTCCAGATCTATAAATATTTACTATATGAGCTAGTTAGTCATCATAGACACAAGTAGACAAAAATGTACTGAAAGAACAAGCCAAACAAACTTCTGCTTGTGTCTTAACTGCTGCCATACTCCTAGCTCAATGGGAAATACTGGTCAGTTTACTCTGACTAGTGTTTCATAGCATTGTAATGAGAGAAGGACCACCTCAATTGAATAAGGAAGGTAAATCTCATGAAGTTGATTGGGGCGTGGATTTAACATAAAATGACATAGCCAAGTAGGTATTTTGGAACTAAGGAGATAATAATCTTTATTTTAAAATTCAATGTGTGTATGTTGCGCCTATGTGTGCAAGCTCATGTGTGCGCACATGTGTTCACCATTCAATATGCATATGTGTGAATATGCATCTGGAGGCTGGAGTACAACCTCATATATGAAGATCATTGTCCACCTCCTTTGGAACAAGGTCTCTCACTAGCCTTATGCTCCATAATTAGACAAAACTGGCCCCAGTGGTCTTTCCATCTCCATTGTCCCAATGTTGGTAATACAAACCCACATCACTATATTTGGTATTTTTTTACAGGAGCTGGAGATCAAACTCGGGTACCCATGCATGTACAGGTAAGTATTTTACCAAACACCATTTCAGATTGTTATTCTCACTGACAAATGGAGGGCCCAGAAATTTTCAATGATAACAACATGTGTAAATAGATTTAAAGCAAGAAGAGAGTATCAGAGGTAGCTTTTTGATGCATTTCTGCAGAAGGTATAGTCAAATTTAATCATGAGACAAAATCACTAACTGTCAGATCTTGAACAACAGGGTCTATATATTTATCAGTATTAATCTTAATCCATTAATTCTGTACTTCATAGGGGAAATGGGATAATTAACAGAAGCTTTGGGGTATTCTGTATTATTCATAAGGATTTCAAATCACATACACTTTCCCAAAAGGTATTCAACAGCAAAATTGCTGCATCCTAAATGCAGCAATTTTATTTGTAGACAAAAGAAAATAAAAGGTAAATCTTTTATCTGCCCTTGGAGTTTCCCCAGCATATACTCATGCATTTTTCCTGCTTTATCCCAAGGTGATAGATTATCAGAAGGCTGCTAAAAATCACAGGGATTTAAATAATATATTCATGAGACTACCAGTAACAAAACTTGAAAGTTCAAGAGGAAACTGAACATGGAAAAAGTGCATGGGATGTGAACTGGAAGGGACAATGTTCTTTAATATTCGGTGTCATTCAAGGGCTTGCCATCCATCAGACTTAGGCTTTCAATAACGTTGCTTCACTGGCCAAACATATCCTTTCTCCATCCTCTGTCATCATGGACTCCTCCAGCTAGTCAGGTTGAACAGCTTCATTTATGCAAGTAAACTGACAAGAATTGAAGACATGCATCTGGAATCATTTTATATATTTTTTCATGACAGAAAATTAATAATTCTCCCTACATATTACTTACTTCTGTCAAAACCTTTTTTTGCAAAGGTTTGTGAATTAAATCTTAACACTGAAATAAAAGATCAGCAAATTTAGCACCTGTCTATGTGGACTGAGTGATAAGAACGCAGTTTTTATCTTTATAATGCTTATATTTCAAGAGTAGCTATGCACTCCTACACATTTTACTCAGTTTAGTTGACACTGACTTGGTTAGCTTTAATTGTCAATGCAATTAGGCATGCAGTTATCTGAGAAGAAACCTAAATTGAAGGATTTCCTAGATTAAGGGAATGCATGTGGGGATTATCTCAAATGTTAAATGAGGTAAAGGGCCCTGCCTGTGGTTGGTGTAACTATTCCATGGGTAGATGGGCCCATGGGTACTGGAATGTGTAAGAAAATTAAGCACAATTTAGAGCAAAAGAGGAAGCAACATTCTTCTACGGTTTATGTTTTGATCACAGAGGCAGAAATAACTTAAACAAAAATTGTACAATTACCTTTCTAGATCATGACCCCTTAGGCTCTAGGGTTAGGTAATATATACATAGATCTAGATGTACCAGAGAAATGGCAAAATACAATATTATGCTGAAATTTTTATTTCTTTGTTATTCCTGAATTAGTTTTCAAACAAATATCATCAGCATTGAATAGAATTCATAATATACTAATGGAAAAGATGCATGGAGTGTAGCTTGGAGCCAAAGTGAACAAAGTTTTAGAGCTACAAGTGGTTTAAAAACTTAATTTTGTCTGTTTTAGAATCTGATAGGCTATAACCCTCCTCTACTAGTCTTATCCTTTCTATGTTACAACAGGAAATGTGTTTTCAAGGCACAAAATGAGACTTTAGTGGACCACAGAGCTTGTACTTTAAATAGTAATAGATCAGCCCATAATTAATAGCCATTAAATATCAGAACAAGATGTGGGGGTGGAGTACAGATATCAGGATACCCAAGTTGATTTCCAGGGTACTGAAAGTTTTATAATGTCTTTGGAGTGACATGCATAATTTTCTATCTATCTGCCTATCTCTCTCTCCCTATATATCCATATAGACAGGTGAATATACAGAGATGACCACTGATGTTCATGATAGTCATCCCCAATGCTAAAATTTGGAGAAAAATTTATCTTTTTCTTCATGTTTGTATTTTTCTTTGCATTGTTTGTATTGAGTATACACGTTAATGTTTAATTGCTACAAAAGGGTTTGTGTACTGGGTTCCATGTCCTACTTCTATGAAAAAAAAAAGCAAAATTTTATTCAGGGCTTCCATTGCACATGCTAAACATAATTATACCTTTTGTGTATTTGTTTATTTACTTATATTTAGAATTATAATTACCCCATTCCCTGTCCTTTTTCTCCTTCCAAACCTGCCATATACCCTTTATTCTCTTCCAAATTCACACTCTAATTCACATTAATTGCTGTTACATACATACACATATATGTACATAAATACATATTTCCAAACAACTTTCTCAGTCTGTACCATGTTACTAAGGACTACCCTCCTTTCAGTGGGCTGCCATTTCTAAGCCTGACTTAATTATTCATGTTTCTTTGAATGGAGGCAATAGACAATATGATTCACAAGCACTGCTTGAATTTGTCATCCAGGCATTTTAAACTAGCTCAGAAAGTGACCTAACATAAAAGGCGAACTTAGTAGAATATAATATTATTAAATTTAATTAAATACTTCTAGTGTCTGTGAAAGAAAAGGGTTAAGATTAAGTGTGGTGTGGTGTGGTGTGGTGTGTGTGTGTGTGTGTGTGTGTGTGTGCGTACCTTTCATTGACGGTAGTAAGAGAAGTGGTAACTTAGATAATGCTTGATTTTTTCCCACAGTCTTCTCTCTCAGTTACTCATAGCACATTTTCCGAACAGATGCAACCATACAACCAGTTTATACACAAAGCATACATAATACCAAGCAACAGAGAAGTTAAATTCTCTCTTAAGGTCACTGAGAACTTAATGGGAGACTCCAGACTAGTGTTCAGACCTGACTGATGGTAAGGCTTATTTCATTTAAATAACAACACATTTTAATTAGAAAGTGATATATGATGAAAAGTGTAATTAAAATCACTTCTACTCCACAACATAGAGAATTTGGTTATATATTCTTCCAATTATTTTCTACTATTATACTATTTTCTACTATACTATTATTCTATATACTATAATATATACTATTACATCCCACTCACAATGATAACATTTAAGCAAAAATAGTATCATTTAAGCAGGCACTTACAGGTTTCAAATCCTAATACTTTTATACCTACAGTGATATTTATTTCTTTCACTTAATGGAAAAATAAAAGTAACCACATAGGGAGATTTTCATGAATAGTACAAAGGGGTCATGAAGAAGGACAGCATTAGTTCAGGAAATATATCTCTTAGTTGGTGACACAGGACATTCCATCCATATAGCTCATTTCCTAGACAGACTATTTAAGTACTCAGGAAACATTTGGCTGCAATAACTTGCGGACATTAAAATGAACTTGGTAAATAAGAAATTGTTGACTAGCTCATGTCTATGTTATTACTGGTTCAGATATGAATGATGAATAGAATGATTTTAGTGCAGAATCAGGCATTGATCAGTTGAGTCTAGATATTAGCCCTTCAGGTTGGCAGCTTTTCTTCCTGCCTACCAGCTACTGAACTGACAGAAAGATTAGACAGTTACATAATTGCATTAGGGTGACAAGGCAGTTTCTGGAGAGGCTGCTACCCGAGCTGTATTTCTGGAATAATTTTGGGGGAACTGCTGTTACCATCTAGTTGAGGCCTGTCTTAATTTGTTCAGGGGGGACAGAGAAAAGCAACTTTGTCATATAGTTTTCAGATTAATGGAAGATGAGTAAACAGGGGCACCATGGCTTGAAAAATGCTAGCATAAAAAGTGTTGGTAAACCTCTACAGTGACTTGCCTATTTGTTCAGTATTTATTTTTAAATCAAACATATAATTTGTATCAGGCTTCATTCCTTCTCCTCCAAGTATCCTTGCTTTCTTCAGCTTTCTTTCTTTCTCATTTTTCTATCACAGTAGATAGAGATATACTTCTAGGTATATAAAATAGACAGATATAAACACAGGGGCAGAAGATAAATACAGGAATATATGTCTGTACCACATCATTATAATATAAACTTCTAAACCATTTCTTAATTTTCACTTTCCTGATCTTCAATTTTATAAGCTATAAAATCAGAATAATACCATCTCACCAAAATTATGATAAAATTTTGGTACTACCAAAAAGTCTTTTTAATTAAAAGCCACATAAATTTAAATTATTCTCTCTGTAAGTTTTATTTTAATTCTTCAAAATGTTACTAGTATAATTATCTATATTTATGAGGTACAGTGTGATAATTTAATACATATATATTGTATGCAGCAAATCAGAGTGGCCAATATTCCCATTTTAGTTATTCTTTGAAAATCATCTATATATGTATGCATATATACAATGTACCTTAATCATATCAACTCTTCCCCCTCTCTACAACTCTCTCCAAATACCCATCACAACACCTTCCCAACTTCATATCCTCTATTTATGCATTTAAAACATTTGCATCTCTTTAACATCTTTTTTAAAAGGTGGTTAACATGACAACTATATATCCTTCTGAGGTACTATGTGAAACTCCATATCTGTATACAGATAGAAGTAATCCATCTAGATAATTAGTATTACTATCACCAAAGTGAATTATGGTTAGAGCATGCAAGCTCTTTTATGTTAGTTATTTCCAAAATGTGTAATAGGTTATGCTAAACAGCATTCTTCCCTGAACTCTGTGCAGGAAGAATAGTGACTATCAGAGGCTGGTGAGGGACAAAAAAAGGGAAACTAGATAATAAGATAAAAGCTGGTGCATTGTGTCTTCTCAGACAGAAATAAATAGAAACTCTTCCCTGGTAAAATGAGCGTGTCCCACAGAAATACCTGTGTAGCCTGGTTTTAAGTAGTTCCAAGAATGTCAACTTTCTACCCAGGCAAAATATATGAATAGCTGTCCCAACAGGTCTTAACACTCATGTGGGCATTGTCTTCCTCTGATTTTATATTGACCTATTACTCCAAACACCAAATCTTAGATCTAGAAATATGTTATCAATACCCATTTATTTAAAATATACATATGCATATATATATATATATATATAAAGAGTTTAAATAGAGTCACCCTACAATGGAGGGACAATACCATTAATAAGTCCCATATATTAGCAATGAAACTCTACTACCAGAAATCAGTAACATGTTCTGCAGGTGTTAGCCAGTGGAATTCCAAAGACACTCCTCCCAACATTTCAGGCTGTTTCTATTACTGTTGGTTACTCCCCAGAAATTGACACTAAAACCCTCTACTGAATGTGTCACATACTTCAGTCATGAAACATGGAAAAATCAAGCTGATATTTAAGTGGACATTTCATCCTTACTGATTAGCACTCACAGTGTTGGAAGGTGCATTACACAATGCCTGAGGAGAGAAGTAATCATCAATCTTCCTCAGCTGTGAACTTGTACACTACACTGACAACTGTCCTGGCGACTGTTCTGCTCTCTAATGAAATGGTGGCATGAAAGAGATGGAAACAATCAAACACTTCTTGATTGCATTTAAGACCTACTCCACAAGCTGGAACTCACACTTGCTATCATTATTGGGGCCAAGAACTGGCAGCTAATTAGGTCATAGGCCCTGGGGATTACAAACTGCATATTATTTTTTCCAAATTAAGATTAAGGCAGCTACAGATGAATTATTGCTACTCTCATATACTAGTGTATCTCTCAACCCTTATCAGAGAGGCTTCATCTTGCAAGAGACAGCAATCAACACAAAGCCCCACAAGTGTCCAATGTTCAGAGGAAGAGACTAAGGACTACTCAACCCTAAATAGAATATTTATATCACAGCCCTGATCCCAAGATTCAGGAATCTTCATAAGAGAGTTGGCTAAAAGAAAACACTATTTTTCCATACACAACATGGAAGCTTCAAAATAATGTCATCACAATCTTAAGAGCATGTGCAAAACCCACACAAATTCAGTCCAGAAGAAAACCCTAGCATGTGGGGTGGGTATGGGGGAATAGAATTCTATTCTTGTTTTTTTTTTTTTTTTTTTTTTTTTTTTCGAGACAGGGTTTCTCTGTGTAGCTTTGCGCCTTTCCTGGAACTCGCTTTGGAGACCAGGTTGGCCTCGAACTCACAGAGATCCGCCTGGCTCTGCCTCCCGAGTGCTGGGATTAAAGGCGTGCGCCACCACCGCCCGGCAGAATTCTATTCTTATGAGTCCCAATCAGTATTGTCAATTGATAGATATTTGGAGATGAAGAGTCTGTTTTCTTGAAGGGAATGACAGTTGATCACCGTCCAGGACAGGTCCCACAGCTAACAGTATTTGGGCAGCACAAACTGGGCTCAATGGTTTGAAAATAGAGGTCATGAAAATAGGTGGGTTGAGATTTGGTGGTTGATATGAGAGAACTTGGGGAGTAAATGTGATCGAATTATTAAAAAATGATAAAAGTATCTAAAATAATGAGCGAAGCATGAACAGAGTATGGTAGAATATGTCTGAAATTGAACAACTGTGGCGAGGCAGGAGAATCACGAATTCCTAGCCACTCTAAGCTCCATAGTGAGACAATTTCTCAAGACAAAAAGAAAATAAGAAAGTGACAAAAGAGAAATGCCAGTGTGTCATGAGAGGAGGAAAAGGAGGTAGGAGCAGACTATGTCGAGGTGGAAAAGAAACAACAGGCAAAGTTTTGCGTCTTTGTTCTTCCTGGAATAGGACAAAGACAGAGCCCAAGTCACAGCTGACGAAGAGGGTGATTGGCTTCTGCATTAGCTGAAATGTGCTCACTGTCCAACACTGACAGAAAATCAGCCTGCTACATATTTCACTTTCAATTTCGTTTTCACTATGCTAACTCTCCCATTAGTTTTATTTTTTACATGAAAATTTGGCTCCCAAATCACACAGCTGTTTCACACTAACCCCCAGCGAGTTCATTCACACATACTCAATATATATCTCACTGGGGTCACATTCCTGCTATGAGGCTCTTTTGGCAACTGGAGAGTAGAGGCAATTTCCCCAGTGGATTCTATTTCCAGGCCAAATTTTCAGATACGAACACATATTTCTGGCTAAATGCCACCTTTAAAAATATCTATATTGTTTGTCAATCTTGACTCCAAAAGATGAATCTAGAAATTAAAGGAACATCAAAATACTCGGAGCCCACCATTGCATTTGTAGACTAACTTACAGGGAAAAAAAGTCACTTGGATACTCATAGGTTCTAAACATATCAAAATATGTGATTTGAGCATTTACAAAGAAGGATTAAATTTCCTGTGGCTCTCACAGTTTTGTGTCTGTCTTATAGTGAAGATGAAGTGGGCATTTAAAGAGTAGCTGGTGAATGAATAAAAACATATATAAATGAAATCTCCTGTTGCTGTGGTAAGTGGATTTGTGATGTTGAGTATGAAGTATAACTGCCATTTTATTTGAAAACTCAGAATTTTTAAAAGGTGAAGGAGTAAAAAATCTATCAAAAAGGCGATTTTTTATTATTACCTATGTGTCTACCTTTGAAGAAAGCAACAATGTATATAAAAGTATCATAAAGATTTAGGCTAGCTGTTCTCAACCTATTGGTTGCAACCCCAGATATCCTGCATATTAGTTATGTACAATATGATTCATAACAGTAGCAAAATTACAGTTATGAAGTTGCACCAAAATAGTTTTATGGTATGAGGTCACCACAACATGAAGAACTGTATTAAAATATTGCAGCATTAGGAAGGTTGAAAACCAGTGATTTAGGCAGAAAGAGCATTACAAGAATAGTTGAACTCTTTGCTCTTCTAATTAAGATTCCTCAATGAGAGATCTAGCACAAGATGTGCACTTTTTTACTACCAGAATTGATTCGTTTGAGTCAATGAATGCTTTTCGTATTCTTCTTTTTCCTTCCTGGAACAAGACCTTCCCACTTATTTGGTGAATGCGCCTCCATAAAATACCAAGCACCCACCTTCTGAGTAAGAAAACACTAAGAAAGGTAGAAATTATCAATAGACTCAGATTTTGGTGGGCTTTTTCTAATAACAATAGGTTGGAGAGTATCTTCTATGATCAGGGATTAGATTTAACTCTTGCCAGGAATGAGTTCAAAAGGAAAATGTGGACTAAGAGATTAAGCAGCAAAGGATGTATGAAAGGAAGAGCATCCACTCCATTCCACACAGTGACAGAGGCAGAGAGGGCCGAGGGTATGGCATGTTTGAGTTTTCATGAAGAACACACTGTCCCATGAGTCAGATGAACAGCACTGACAACGGCAGAGCTGTGTGACAACTGCCTGGCCGAAACCCAAAAGCAATGCCTTAAAGACGTGCTGAAAGAACCATGCTTCTTGTTGGAGGTTCGGGTGTTAAGAGAAGGCACCCAGGGAAGAGCTAACATAAAATAACACATGTATAATAAACAAGACAACAGAGGCAAAGCCCAGAGGTATCGTCTGTGGTAGGATTCTCCATGGATGATCTGTTCTTACAACAGTTTCTTACACCAGGAAGCATACCTTCCCATGATGAAGAAAATGTAAGATTCTGTAGTTTCCTTAAAGTTGAACATGCATCAGAGCTTAGAGGAAGAAGATATGAATGACATCACCATAAAATGAAAAACTTATCCCGAACATTTGAAACTTTAGTGAGATGCCCTAGCATGAATCTATTTGAGTGAAAATCACAAAACAACATATTTTCAGCATCCAGGCACATACCCACTGTAGTCCTTAGTATGAAACCAGTCCCTCCTAAAAGAGGCCAAAACTTCACATAAACCAGAGACATAAGGTGTAAAGGGAATAAATATAATGTAGGTGGAGAGAAAAGCAGGTGAGCAGACTTTATTATTGTTGACAGACTGAGTTGGCTTTGTTTTGATTCCTCTATTTGATTATAATCCCCTTCATTTGTGTAGTAATGCAAATTGACTGGCATTTCAGCTATATGTCAAGCCTGGTATTGATTAGGAAGGTTGACAGACATCAGTTAGTCAGGTGTTTCAGCATAAGTACAAAAAATCAGATGAGTGCACTAAAACTTTCTACACGAAGTATAATGAGATAAGGCAGGACAATTTGAGAAAAAAATTATATGGTGCTTAGTGGGAAAACAGAGGCTAGATTATGCAAGGGAACCATTATAAGCAAAGATTAAAGGACCATAAATCATGTGTCTATTTGGGGAATCATATAGGGGATTTGTAGGGAATGATTAGTTATAGAGAAGGGAGCATACTACTGAGAAAATGGTTACAAATACAGCTTTATGTGTTGTGAAAAGTAGCTTAATTTAACAGTAAATGAGAAAAACATATGGCATAAATATGCTAAGAATTTAAGAATTCATTATTTCCTATTTGACATACGTGGACACTTTTATTTCCTAACATTGCATTTTTCTTTTTTGAGGTTTAAATATTCACTAAACAAGTTTTTTTTTTTTTTTTTGGTTTTTCAAGACAGGGTTTCTCTGTGTAGCTTTGCGCCTTTCCTGGACCTCACTTGGTAGACCAGGCTGGCCTCGAACTCACAGAGATACACCTGCCTCTGCCTCCCGAGTGCTGGGATTAAAGGCGTGCGCCACCACCGCCCGGCAAGTTTTTGTTTTTAATTAGCATACAAACTTACAGGTCACAATATGTCAGTTTCATACATATTTTATTTTTCTTTATTCTTCTCTGGCTTCTCTCTCCCATCTTGCCGCCATCTCCTGGCTGTACCTTTCCACTCCCAGGAACCTCTATCTCCCCTCCATTTATACCACACAGATTCTATTATCCCTCGGTTCTAGTTTTCTTCTCTGTTGGTGTGAAAGTTTCCTGACCAAAACCTACTGGGAAGGGAAGGAAAGGGTTCATTTCATCTCACAACTCCCAGTTCAAAATGAAAAACTGACAAAAGTCAGAGCCTGAGCTCAAGGCAGGAAGCTGGTCAAGAACTGAGGTAGAGACTGCATAGGCACACAGTTTGCTGGATTGCTATACATGGCTTCCCGAGCCTGCTTGCGATATAACTCAAGGTCACCTGCCCAGAGGAGGCACTGCCACAGTAGGCTGAGCCTCCAACATCATTATAAATCAAGAAAATGCACTACCTACATGCCCACAGTTAAGTCTGATGAGGGCAATTTCTCAATCGAGTTTCCCTCTTCGCAGGTGACTCTAGCTTGTACAAGTTGACAAAACCAACAGGCACACCACACCTTCCTTAAACCCCTTTTTCCTCTCATAGTTTCATTTATAGTGGTATAACTTACACCCATTTTCACACCACATAAGTACAGATACAAAACACTAAGAACTGGAATTCACCACCTATAAAAAATAATGGGTAACAAATGTCTTTCTGAATGTGTGTTACCCCATTTAATATAATAATTTCTAGACCCATCCATTATCCTGAAGATTTCATAATTTCAGCTGTCTTTGGGATTAAAGAACTCCATTGTATACCTACACCACAATCTCATTATCTGTTCACCTGGGTTTCTAGTGGTGGTGATTGATTTCGGTTTTATGTCTATGTTGAGAACTGAACCCTGGGCTTTGTGGATGATAGGTAAGTGTTCTAGCACTGATCCAAACCCCTTACTTGGTAGACATCCATGCAGATTCCTTTATGTTGTGACTAGAACAACAATAAAACAGATGTGCAGGATTCTCAATGGTAGCATTTAGAGTCCTTTATGTATGTGCCCAGCAGTGGTATGGCTTCATTATAAGGTAGTTCTACTTTTAGTTTTTTCAGAAGTCTCCATCCCGATTTCCATAATGGCTGCACAAGTGTATACTTTCATTAGCTACTAGTAAGGGGTCCTCGTTTATTTTCTTGCTAAAATATCATTCTGATTTGGCTGATATAGACACTGATGTGGTATTAATTTGCATTTTACTGATGTTTAAAGATGTTTAACATTTTAAAATATTTATTAGACATTTATGTTTTTTGAGAAATATTTATTCAATTCACAAATATATATACTTACTTGGAGTTGCTTATTGATGTTTATTTATTTTGATTATTTCACTTTTTTATATAGCCAACAACTGTGTATCTGAAATATAGCTGGAAGAAAGTTTTCTCCATCCTTCTGGCTCTCTGTCAATTCTGCGGATGATTTTCTGTGCTGTGCAGAAGTTTTTTATTTCCATGTTATCCTTTCAGTCAGTTCTTGGCACTCTTTCTATGCTACAGAGAGTTCTTGCCTATACCTAGATCTTGAAGTGTTTTATCTGTTTTTACCTCACACTGAAAGTATGTTCGATGTCAAATTTTGCTTTTTGGCCTTTTAAACTGATTTTTTTAACCAGGTGAGAGATATGGATCTAATTTCATTTTGCAGGTGACTATCAAGATTTTAGGCTCCATTTACTTCATCAGATATAAGAATCCCTTTGACTGTTCAGGGTGTTTATTTGTTAATATTATAATAAGTTAATTTAGGTTATTATTGAGAGAGTTTTCTATTTCCTGTGGTCTGGGAGGTTGTGCATTTTGCTTTTCATGTTCAAGAATTTCTTGATTATAATTTCATTGAGTAAACTGTTGAAGCCTTTAGAATTTACCTAAGTTCCCTTTCATACTTCATAGATTTTAGAATTCTTGAAAGTTTAGATCAGATTTGTTCATTTATTTTTTTCTTCTTTATATCTGCCTGTAGCAAAGGTCTAAAGGACATTAAATCTGTGATGTTGACAATTATTTTGTGCAAAAGTATATATGACTGTGGCTGACCTGAGTTTACCTTTTGTCTTTTCTACTCTTTGCCTTCAAATGTGTCAGAATACTGCATCATATTCCCCCACAGGTAGTCTGTGGACTTGCTCTAGATATAGCTTGGCCTGTGCGTTTTCAGTGTGGGAAGCATTGAGAAATCCTAGCTTTATAATCCCTGGACATCATTCTGTTGCTATGTCCAACACTTGTCTGTTGCTTGATGGTCTGTTGTTTCCATCAGAATAATGTACGATGTCCCAAGTTCCTCCATGAACTATCTATCTGTTATCCAGACTGTTGTGGGTTCTGTCAATGGTAGGAATGCATGAGTGGGAGGGTTCAACATTATCTCAACCTGGCATACCAGTAGCAATCTTCTTGTATTATAGCTGCTACCTGGTGTGTAATACTCATTAGTATGACACTTCCACCATCAATGACTCCCTCTCCCTTGCTTTTGACTCTCATAGTGTCCATTGCCCAGTGTCCTCGGTCATAATTCCCAGTAAGGCCCTAGCTCATCTTAAGTCTTCTTCGTTTGTTCAAAGAGCCTTGTTCTTATAGATCAGTCTTATCTTGCATTCTTGGTAATTCTTCTATCTCTGTTTCTCAATGACACCATAAGCATGTGCCAAAATGACCAGTTTTCTTTTTACATTTCTTGTGTTTTATAAATTGTTTTAAAAGAATGCTTATTTCATGTTTAGTAGAGATAATACATATAATACACAGGTTATAGGCTGAAATGTCATTGAGTGCTTTAGAAGGCCAGATATGTGAGACACAAGACAAAAAGGAAAGCAAGAGGCAGAAATTCAGCTCGATACAATATCATGAGTGTAAATAGTGAGAATAAAAACTTGGATCTCTTCCAGAAAATAAATTATTATTGATACAAAACAATGTTATTTATTGGGAGAAGTGCATAAATATGCTTGATCTCATCAAAACTACCCTCAGTTGATAAGATCATTTTTCCAATTCAGAAGGTGGAAGCAACTCAGCAAATCCACATAGGATCTGTCTCTAAATGACAAGAGTCTGATTCAGAAGCTTAAGTGTAGTTATTATGCAAAAATGACCTTTATACTTGCAAATATGGTAATTCTATATAAATGACACTTATCCAGATTTAGTTGTAAGTAAATATTTTCTAATGTAAACCCAAGCCCAAGATCAAACCAAGATATCCTTTCCATATTACGTTGCTCTATTATTCTTCTCATTGAAAGTATTATAGTAAACTTAAACATCCTTTGCTCATTTAACTTCACGCAGAAGGAATTCCTTACTTAGGCTAACTCAACTCTGTAATGAAAACTTTCTAGGCGGCTTCTCAGCTGGATTCTGGATTTAAGCTTTTCAGAGAAGTCTGAGGCCAGCTGTAGTCTTCCTGTTTATTTCAACTAAATTCTGTGGAAGGTAAGTTTTAATACTTATAATCAATTTTGAAAGAGTTTATTTAGCTATCCAGTAATTTTTTATGGAAGGTAAAACAAAGCTAAAATGTACTCATTGTGTTTTCCTATTTAGAACCAGTATATACCATAGATATTGGACAAACTAATGGGTCACAATGTGGAGATTTGATTTTTCTTTCCACACTAGGGAATTGAACCTGAGGCCTGACAGGTTCAATGGACTCAGCTGTGTTGTATCTTCAGCAACCATTTGATTCTTTTAGGTTTTGACACAAGGTTTCACTAAGTGACCTTCAAGTCATTCCTTAGCCTTTAGGCTTGAACTTATGATCCTCCTCTTTCAGCCTCTTAAACAGCTGGGATTGTGGGCATTTGCCTCTAGCCCTTGCTTTATATGTTATCACTAAATGTACAATCACCCCCACCATACAATAGCAAACCAAATCATTTGCCTTTTTCAACATTTTCTACCAATTTCTCAGCCTTTTCCCATCTCTCTCCTGGACCTGCTCTTCCTAGCTTTTGGCAGCCATGTATTATCACTCAGATATGCTATAAGATCAACATTTTTATATCCTACATGGGTGGGATCATGGAGTACTTGCCCTCCTGTGCTCATTTTTCCATTAATAATGATTTCCAGTTATATTAATTCTGACACAAATGAGAGGGTATTTCATATATACACCTGGACAACAATCTCTTGTGTATATGCACCAAATTTTTTATCTCCATCCATCACAAGTGAGATGTTTAGGTCATTTCCATTGCTTAGCTTTTGCAAATTGTGTCTTTATAAATTTGGGTGTCCAGGTTACTATTGCTGTGATGAAATACCATGACCAAAAGCAACTTGGGCAGGAGAAAGGTTTATGTGACTTCCACTTCCAAGTTGCAGTCCTTTATTGAATGAAGTCAGGACAGACAAACAGGACCAGAACCTGGATACAGGAGCTGATGTGGAGACCATGAAGTAAGTCTTACTTACTGACTTTCTCCCCGTGACTTGCTGAGTCTATTTTCTTACAGAACTGGGATTACCTACCCAGGGATGGTTCTACCTACCATGGGGTGGGCCCTCCCCATCAATCATTAATTAAGAAAATGTCTTACAGCTTAATCTGACAGAGGCATTTCTCCCTCCCTCCTTAATTATTCTTTTCTCATGTATTACATCTCAACTGCCGGTTTCCCTCTCTCCATTCCTCCCAGTTCTCTCCAACTTCCCCTCTTCTCCAAATCTACTTCTCCTCCAATTCCCTTCAGAAAAGAAAAGGCCTCCCAGAGACATCAACTGAACACAGCATAACAAGTTACAATAAGACTAGGCACATACCCTTTTATCAAGGCTGGACCGGGCAACCCAGTATGGAGAAAAGGGTCCCAAGAGCAGGCAAAAGAGTCAGAGACAATCCCCACTCCCACTATTAGGAGGTCCAAAAGAACATCAAAACTCACAACCATAATGCGTATGCAGAGGACCTAGCTCAGGACCATACAGACTTCCTGATTCTCTTCAGTCTCTGTGAGCCTCTATGAGCCGTGGTTAGTTGATTCTGTGGTCCATGTTCTTAGGTTGCCCTGGACTGTTTGGCTCCTACAGTCCTTTGGAGACATTTTCATAATTGTAGTCCCCTCATTTCAAATGACTCTCTTGTATCTGGTTAACTTACAACTAGCCAACACAGGTGATAAAAGAATTTCCTTGATACACAGATTTCATTTTCTTTGGTTATGCACCTTGTAGTTGGAAAACAGTTACTTCTGGTATTCTAATTTTAAAGTCATGCTGTTTTCCACAATGATTGTTACTCATACAAACTTTTCAGGCCCAACATCAAAGTGCAGGATTTCTGTTTTCTTCACATTTTGAGAGAATTTCTCTTGTGGCTTCGATAATACTGATTGTAGTGAGATGACAGCCCACTGAAGTACTATTTCTCACTTCCTTCCTGTTTGATGAAATTTAAGGGGGTTTTGTACACTTTGTAGTCACATGTCTTTCTTCTTTTAAGAAATGTCCACTTGGGTCTACCACATGCTTTTAAATAATATTATTTGTGGGGAGGGGTTTGTTTTACATTTTTTGGATTTCTTTCTTTATCATAGATCAGAGGTTCTCAGTACAGGAGTTGCGACCCTTGGGGCATAAAAAAATCTTTTGCAGGGGTCCTGTGTCAGATATCAGATATTTACATTAATTGCACATCACACTTACATTGTTTACATATCAGATATTTACATTATGATTAATCACAGTAGCAAAATAACAGTCATAAAGTAGCAATGAAAATAATTTTATGGTTGGTGGTCACCATAGCATGAGGAACTGTATTAAAGAGTCGTAGCATGAGGAAGGCTGAAAACCACTGTGTAGAGATCTTAGTCATTTGTCAGAAATACATTATGCAAATATCTTCAAGTGACTGCTTTCTTAGCTCCACAGAAGTCTTTTTTTTTGTTTGTTTGTTTTTTGTTTTTTTGGTTTTGTTTTGTTTTTTTTTTTTTTTCAAGACAGGGTTTCTCTGTGTAGCTTTGCGCCTTTCCTGGAACTCACTTGGTAGCCCAGGCTGGCCTTGAACTCACAGAGATCCGCCTGCCTCTGCCTCCCGAGTGCTGGGATTAAAGGCGCGCGCCACCAACGCCCGGCGAGAAGTCTTTTTGTATGACATAATCGCACTTGTAAATTTTGACTTCCATGTCCTTTGCTTTGGGGTTCACATACCCCAAGATTCTGCCCATTCAAATGTCTGGAGTTGTTCTTATGTTCTTGGTTCTAGTAGTTTCATAGTTTCCAGTATTGTATGTATTATATTTTATTCATGTGTGCTTGATTGGGTAAATCATAAGAGATAGGGATATAGCTTCATTCTTCTGAACAGGATAACTGAACTTCCTAGCATCATTTCCTGAAAAGCTCCTCCCCCTCCCACTAGTGTCTGTGTCACAGTTTTGAAATTCAACCAAACACAAATGCAAAGATTTGCTTCTAGAATTTTTTTGGTTCTGTTGATCTGTGTATCTGTTTTTATGGAAAAAATTCCTATTGTCATAACACAATTTTTGTTATATTTTGGGGTTTTTTTAACATTAATATTATTTTCTCTTTTATGGTTTGAAGATCTTACAATAAGTCCAAAATGCTGATAGGATCTTAGTTGTTTGTTGTTGTTGTTGTTGTTTTGCCAAAACTGTAGTAATGTCATAGGAATATATTAATATATTATTAGATAACAGTGGTAAATCACATGAGAGTTTGATGATCATTATCTAAAATGCAATGTATTTTTTTCTTTCAAAAAGTCTATTGTTTTCTAATAAATACCAA
Source organism: Peromyscus californicus insignis (assembly GCF_007827085.1). NCBI lineage: Eukaryota > Metazoa > Chordata > Mammalia > Rodentia > Cricetidae > Peromyscus > Peromyscus californicus. The sequence continues at coordinate 113,546,130 of NW_026294606.1, forward strand.
ATTTTTATTTTCCATATGATAGCTGGTTACTGGAAATGCTTTCTTAACCAGTCTTTTTCCTTTAGTTCCTTAAATAAAATTTATTTATGGTGTTGGTAAATGAAAACTTACAAACATATAAATAAAACTCAACTGATAAAAGAAACTATTAATAAAATATTTTAAAATATTTTCTGGCTTTTGTCTTCTTTTTTTTTCACCTGTTCTATTTTATTTAATATTTTTTCACTTTACAAACCAACCACAGTTCCCCCTCCTTCCCTTCCTCCTGCTTCCCCCTGTCTCCTGTCCATGCCTCAGAGGGTAAGGCCTCCATGGGGAGTCAACAAAATCTGGCATATCAAGGTGAGGCAGGCTCAAGCCCCTCTGCCCTGCATCAAACTAAGTAAGGCATCCCACCACAGGGAATGGGCTCCAGAAAGCCAGTTCATCCACTAGGGATATAACCTGTTCCCTCTGTCAGGGGCCCCACAAACAGACCAAGCTACACAACTATCACCCACATTTAGAGGGCCTATTTCAGTTCCCCTCAAGTTCTCCTGCAGTCAATCCAGAGTCACCCCATTGCTCATACAATCCTTCCTCCCTCTCTTTGACTGGACTCCAGGTGCTCAAACCAGATGCCTAGCCGTAGGTCTTTGTATCTGTTTCTACCAGTCACTGGATAAAGGTTCTATAATACCAATTAGGGTAGTCACTAATCTGATTACAGGGGAAGGCCAGTTCAGGCACTCTCTCACTCTTGCTAGGAGTCTTAGCTGGAGTCATCCTTGTGGATTACTGGGAATTTCCCTAGCACCATGTTTCTTTCTAATTCTATAATGGATGGCTCCCTCTATCAGAATATCTCTTTCATTGGTCTCTGCTCTCCCTCTCCATGCTTCCCCCTACTTGATCATCCTGTTCTCATTCCTCATCCCTTCCCATCTCCCTGCCCCCATCTCAGTTTACCCAGGAGATCTTATCTATTTCCCCCTCCCAGGGGGATTCATGCATGTCCCTCTTAGGGTCCTCCTTGTTACCTAGTTTCTCTGGGTTTATGGATTGTGGCCTGGTTATCCTTTGCTTTATATCTAACATCCACTTGTGAGTGAGTATATACCATGTTTGTCTTTCTGGGTCTGGGTTATCTCACTCCCAATGATTTTTTCCTCTCCATTCACATACCTGTAAATTTCATTATTTCTTACCACTGAGTAATACTCCATTGTGTAAATGTACCACATTTTCTTTTTCCATTCTTTAGTTGATAGGCATCTAAGCTGTTTCCAGGTTCTGGCTATTATGAACAATGCTGCTATGAACATAGTTGAGCAAGTGTCCTTGTGGTATGATTGAGCATCCTATGGGTATATGCCCAAGAGTGGTATTGCTGGGTCTTGAGGTAGATTGATTCCCAATTTTCTGAGAACCTGCCATACTAATTTCCAAAGATTAATACTTTGCAGCCACCTTATACTAAAAGTGAGGATCACTTAAAACACTCTATATAAGAGTTGGAGACTGCCTCAGTTCCAACTGTTAGGAGTCCCACAAGTAGACCAAGCTACATAACTGTAACATACATGCAAAGTGTCTAGGTCAGTCCCATGCAAGCTCCCCAATTGTTCAGTATCTGTAAGCCCCTAAGAACACAGGTTAGTTGATTCTGTAAATTTCCTTGTGGTGTCCTTGATCCCTCTTGCTCCTGTAACCCTTTCTCCCCCTCTTCTGCAGGATTCCCCAAAGTCCACCTAATGTTTGACTTTGGGTCTGTATCTGTTTGCATCAGTAGCTGGATAACACCTCTCTGAAGGCAATTGGACTAGGCACCAATATGGTCACAGGATTGGCCAGATCTGGTTATGTATCCACTACTGCTAGGAGTCTAAGCTGGGGACTTCCTTGTAGATTACTGGGAGATTCTTTGTGCCAGATTTTTACCTGACCCTGAAATGCCTGCCTGCTTCCATTAGTCTTTTTTAGTACTCTCTCCCTCTGCTGCCCCCAATCTGATCACTCATGTTCCCATCCTGACCTGCACTCTGTCCACTCACTAAACCTCTTCTATTTCCTCTTCCCAGAGAGATCTGGTTTTCCCCCCCCATAAACCCTTCTTGTTACCTCGACTTTCTGTGACTCTGGATTGTAGCATAGTTATCCTTTCTTTTACAGCTAATATCCATTTATGAGTGAGTACATACCATCTTTGTCTTTGTAGGTCTGTGTTACCTCACTCAGGATGATTTTTTTCTACTTCCATCCATTTGTCCTCAAATTTCCTGGTGTCTTTGTCTTTAACAGCTGAGTAATACTCCATTATGTAAATGTACCACATTTTTTTGTTATCCATTCCTCAGTTGAGGGGCATCTAGGTTGTTTCCAGGTTCTGACTATTACAAATAAAGCTGTTATAAACATAGTTGTGCAAGTGCCCTTGTGGTATGATTGAGTATCCTTTGGGTATATGACCAAGATCTGTATAGCTGGGTCTTGTGGTAGGTTGATTCACAGTTTTCTGAGCAACACCACACTGACTTCCAAAGTGGCTGTACAAGTTTGCACTCCCCCTAGCAATGAAGGAATGTTCCCCTTGCTCTACATCATCACCAGCATGAGCTGTAAGTTGTGTTTTTGATCTTAGCCATTCTGATATTCTGATGGAATCTCAGAGTCATTTTGAATTGCATTTGCTCAATGGCTAAGAATGTTGAACATCTCCTTCAGGGTTTCTCAGACATTTGAGAATCTTCCATTGAGAATTATCTGTTTAGATTGATACACCATTTTTTAATTGGATTATTTGTTTTGTTGATATCTAGTTTCTTGTGTTCTTTACATATATTGCAAATCAGCCCTCTGTCAGATGTGGGGTAGGGGAAGATATTTTCCCATTATGTAGGCTGCTGTTTTGTCCAACTGATGGTACTCTTTGCCTTACAGAAACTTTTCAATTTCATGAGGTCCCATTTATTAATTGTCGATCTTAGTGACTGTGCTATTGGCGTTCTTTTCTGACTCTTATAGGCCTTTGGAACCCTACTCATCATACTGGGTTGCCTTGCCCAGCCTTAATACATGGGTAGGTGCTTAGTCTTATGGCAACTTATTATGTTATGTTTTGTTGATACTCATAAGAGACCTGTCCTTTCCTAAACAGAAACCAAGGAGGGGTAGATTGGGGAGTGAGAACTGAGGGGGTGTGAGGGGAGGGACTGGAAGGAGAGAAGAGAGGGGAATCATTGGCCAGGATGTAAAATAAACAAATAAATATATTTATTAAATTTTTTAAAGGTCTATATGAAAATAATTGAGCAATCACCTAGGAAAAACAGAACCTTTTAAAAGAGCAATTTACTTTTCAGGTAACTAAAAACTAAATTATAGACAAAGATAAGAGCTCATTGCATAAAAATGGAGACCTGCACTTGGACCACAAATACTTACACAAAAGCAAGCATAGAAGTAATAGAGAGTAGATATTTGCAGATGCCGTGGGGTGTATGATAAGCCAGTGAAGCCAAAATGATTACCTCCAGGTTCAATGTGAGACAATGTCTCAAAAGATAAGATGAAGATCAATAGAGGAAGACACTCAGTGTCAACCATTGATGTCTACACAGTCATGCCTGGGGAAGTGTACTCATATATACCTATATCACACACACATGCACATACACACACACACACACACACACACACACAGAGAGAGAGAGAGAGAGAGAGAGAGAGAGAGAGAGAGAGAGAGAGAGAACAAACATATAAACAAACATTTTTGCAAATCTATGACCTATCATCACAAACACAAAACATTCAAATAAATTCCCCCACATAATAAATCCTATGTTGAAGAGCTGAGATTTAAAATGTGGTACAAGGATGATCCAAGAAATGGTATACTTCTGTATTCAACCACATGCTTCACACCTGTTGTGCTGTTAGCCTGGAGTCATCCATGATAAAGTATTTATGTCACAAAATTGACAACTGCTACAAAACAGTTTATTCCCAAGTGTACCTCATTATTCCTTTGATGGCCAGCCCAGCACACTCTGGTCCAATGACTCTACTCTGGAAATTACAGACATCCTAAGGAAATAAATGGTGTGTTTTAAATTATTGTTGTAAATTACCAGCTAGACAATGCCTTCGCTGTTCCTGATACCAGCAATAATCAAGTAGAGAGTGTATAATCATACTTGAATCCTAAAATAGAGTACATCTAAACATTGGGTAGAGTGATTGAAATTATTCAGTCTAGAATTGTTTGTCTGTTTACTATCCTAATATTGAAAGGAATCTACCAAAGGTCTCTATAAAAGTTGGAAAACACCTTCACATTGTACTAGGCACATGACTAAGCTGCTCCAGTAAAAAATAGATACAAATTTAATTTTTTATGAGTTTACCTAAAAAACAGAGACTCCATAAAGAGATGAAAACATAAGAAGCAGTAAATGTGCCTATTTTAAAACCAGATTTGTTGAAGAAATTGATATTTATGGAGAGGAATATTTGAAATGATCCAGTGGTTATTAGCTGGGATAATTAGCAAGGTACATTTGCTCCCATTCTCTATGTGGCAAGGGAGGACAAGCTACTGAACAACAGTCTTAGGGCTACTTTAGGAACTGACTAGAAAATCTTTCCTAACTGTTCCAACCTGCTTCCAGGAATAGGATAGAGGGTATGAGTCTGACTTCCTACTTCTGCTATTTTCTCAAATGCTTGGATGCCGTGTTGTTGAGGTCTTACTTCAAGTTAGAGTGCTGACTCATGGACCCAAGTAAACATGTCCTAAAACTGGTAACTGAGGTGTCTGGAAAGGACATTTTATTTTGGGTGTGCATATTTCAGAGACATACAACATTTTCTTAGAGTCTTGTTTGATGTTGTAAAATATTGCATTAAAATGAAAGTTAATGTTAGCAAACTTTAGAATCTTTATTTTCATAAAAATAAAAAACAATGTCAATGTTAGCCTTTATACAAAATGCAAGGTCCCAGAGTTCAGACATATTGTTTAATGAAAGTAAATTTAAAATTCATCATTTGTTTACTGCCTTTATTAGAATCTCTATTTTCATAAAAATAAAAGCATGTCAATGTTGGCCTTTATGCAAAATGCAAGGCACCAGAGTTCAGAGATATTGTTTAATAAAAGTAAATTTAAAATTCATCCTTTGTTTACTCCCTTCGAAAAAAGAGGGTCTGAGATAGAGGGATATATGTCAAAAAAATCATCTAATTACAAGTAATGAACAACTAATACTCTTTCAAAAACAAGGAAGTGATAGTGTAAAATACAAAATGCTTTGTTGCACTTACTTCATATTAGCACAGCTCTCTTTCTAGCCTGTGGGTGTGCATTAGTTCCCTGCTGAAGGGTCCCTTGAGATAGGGACCTCCAGGGAGATAAGTGCTCTTCACCTTTGCTGTCTCCCACTTTAAGCCTCTCCAGGTGTATACTCTGGAAGATAATTGTCTCTTCTGACCTTGACCACCAGGATAGACTGTGAATGATTCAGTCATTATCACTCATCCCCCACACAAACACACTCAAAGCTGCTTCCTCCTTTATTTGAAGGATAAATAATCTTTGTCTTTCATGTCACTCCATATTTATTCTCTCACACTGAATAAATAATGAGGATCACATTTGAGAGCAAATGGATCAATTTTACCAATTAAAACAAGTCTTCCAATCATCTATAAACTTGAGAAAATATGATATTGGAGTTTTCTCTTTTAAAGTTAATAAATGTTGTTAATATTTTGATACTCAAAAGTACAGTATTTTTTCTCTGCCTTTATATATAAAAAAATGAGGAAAGTGCAAAGAATGTAAAAGAACAAAAGAAAATAGAAAAAAATAAAAGAGATAATAAAATATGAATGAGTTCTGTTATATATTTTATATATCTATATTATGTATTTCTCTTACTTTAATGACTTAATATTAATATTCTGATGCAAAATTTTGCTGAGAAAATATAATTATATATTATATGATTATAAGTAAATATATTACTATGTTAATATATGCTATTATACTAAACATAGTAATATTTATTATATTATATATAGTATATAATATTATACATAATAGTGTAATATAAGTATATAATATGTAACAAAACAAAATATTGTTAATTATTAAGAATAAAAATATACAAAAGGACTCTAACTATTAAAATACTAGAATCCCATGGACAAAGTGCAGCAGTTCAGCTTCAGAAAAGCTTGATTTTTGGCAATTGATGTATTATAAAACCTCCATCTCAGAGTTAAAATTTAAGTTGTCAATGAGTAGTCTTTCCACTATGCCCAAGGAAAACCTATACAAGTCTACAAATTTAAGCAAAGTTTAAAGTAAATATAAGTGGTTTCATTTCTTATTTTCAGTCATAAAATATTAAGCCATTTTCCATGTATATTTCTTACATCCAAATACTGGAATCATAGCAGAGTGGTGGTCTACATTATTTACACAGAAAACATGTAATTAAGTCAGAAACACACCAAGAGCCCAATATGAGTATCTCAAACCATTGTTAGGTTTCTATCAGATCTCATCTTGCTTTCCCGAATATATTGCCAGGCTCATAGTAAACATAACATACTAGCACGGGTCCTTCTACTTCTCGATATATGTAGTAATAGAGGAGAAAGATGTGGGAGGAAGTAAACAAACAAACAGAAAGGTGGACGTTTCAGACACTAGCTATTGAGATCTTCTTTATTGTTTCATTTAAAAATCCACAAGCATACCACATCTAATTCATTATTAGAATACCACCACTCGCACAGTGCCTTTTGTACGCTACCTTTCAAAGCCTGAATTGATGAGAGTGTGCCACCTTCAAATACTAAAGAAAGAATTATCTGAACATGAGGGCTTTGCCTGTCTTCAACACTTTGGTTTACCCTGTACTATTTTTACCAGTAGAATTACCTCATTCAGCCGGGCAGTGGTGGCACATGCCTTTAATCCCAGCATTCGGGAAGCAGAGGCAGGTGGATGTCTGTGAGTTCAAGGCCAGCCTGAGCTACAGAGTAAGTTCCAGGAAAGGATTTACCTCATGCAAATTCTAATTCTAATTAGCTTGTTACATTTTAATATTATTTTATGACAAATTTGTTCATGTAAGTGAACAATAAAATGTATTATAATCCAAATAACAAAAGTTAAGACTCATGAAAATCAACTGCCTCAGAAAAGTAAATGTAATAAAAACCTACAGCAAGCTTGTAAAAATCTAAACCCCTTGTTCTTTTTACTTGAATACACAAACCAAGTGTTAAATAGAGAGCAATGATTCAAGTTTTACTTCACTGGTCATTGCCAAACTTTGGCCACTTTACCTTCTTTGCAAATCTTAGTTACATAATTTTTAAAATCACAGCAAAATATTTGAAATTTAATGTTGAAATATTATTATCAGCTTATGTTGACACTTGAAACTCTTGTTACTTAAAAATTTAGCTCTTATCCCCAGGGTTAAAATATATTCCTTATTCTTAAGCTGTCATCCCTTACACTTAGAGTAAGCACTGCTATAGGAATCACTGTATCAAGAAGACAGCCACAATGAGAATGATGCTAGAGAATGAATAGCATCTTCCCTGAGAAATGTGGGTGGTTTACATACTTTATTCATCATCTTAATGCTATTGGATCAACTTGATACTTAGCTTAAGTCTACTATAATAAGATACCCGAGGGAGTAAAACTTATAAAGGCAAAAGGTTTATTTCAGCTCAGTGTCTTTCAAGTTACAAAGACTAGTTAGTGCCATTTCTGTAGGCATATAGAAGCCCATCATGGTGAGGGTGTATTTGGCAGAAAACTTGTGCACACCACATGACCTGGAAGGAAAGGAGAGGGAGGAGGGGGCTAGATTCCATCAATTACTTCCAGGGTCACTAGACCCCATCTTCTAAAGTTCCACTGTTTTGGTAGCATCACCATGGAGACTAATGTTTAAAACATAAGCCTTTGGAGACTACTAAGTTCCAAACCATAATAGTAAGTAAATACTGAAGCTCCATTTTGCGAGTGAGTAAACATCTGACTCTATAGATACATTCTACATGTCATTACCATCCTCATGGTACATTATGATACATTTAAATCAATGTCTACATAAAACTAGGTTTGGGGAGCCTAATTGCCATTAGTAGACTCATTCTTGTGTACAAGTTACTCTATAATCTCATTATCATCATCACTACTACCATTCACTTTTTCATGCTTATCACCTGGAATGTTGGAAATTTAGTTACCTTCTTTTCAAAATCATTAGCTAGAAGTCCTATGGATAAAAAACATGATGATATATACAGATAATTAATAGATCAACCAATAGAGTTAGATAGGTGAGAGATATAGATAGATGATAGATAGATAGATAGATAGATAGATAGATAGATAGATAGATAGACAGATAAATAGATTATACAGAGATAAAGACTTTATCATTGGGGACTTTTCATATAGTGATAATACCAGAAAGCCTCTGCTTAATAACAAAATATAACTCAACAAATATCTGTCATGTCAATCCCCATTAATATTCTTCTTGGTCAATGCTATTCTGACTTCTGTTATCATGATTGATTTTGGTCTATTTTTGTAATTTATATAATTGAAACTAAAAATTATGTAGATTTTTTAAAATTTGAATCCCATTTATTTTATTCAATATTATATTTATAATATTTTGAAAAGTGTAAGCTATGACATGTTCCATTAGTTTATTCATTTAATTGTGGCATTTAATTTTTGCACAAATTTAAAAGAAATTTTTGTTTAAAAATCTTTCATACAATATATTTTGATCATATTCTTCATTTTCCCATCTCATCCCAGATCGTCCCCACTTCCCTACCAAGCCAACATCATATTCTATCTATCTATCTATCTATCTATCTATCTATCTATCTATCTATCTATCTATCTATCGTCTATTTATCTGTCTATCTTCTATGTACTTATCATCTATCTATCACCAATCTATTTCTCAAAACTCCCCCCCAAATAAATCAAAATCAAACATACAAATTCAATAAGATCAAAAGAACAAATAAAAAAGCACACTTACAGATAAAGTGGATTCTATTTTGGGTTGAACAGCTACTCCTGGGGATGTAACCCCCCCTGGAGTGTAGTTGATATCACCAGTGCTGCACTCCATTGGATAAAAACAATTTTCTCTTTTTCTGTTGGCATCAATTGCAAGTAGATTCTTGGTTAGACATAGAATTTTGTGTCTACTTTTCCTTCTCAGTACTTGGATTCTGTTTTGAATTTGTGGAGGTCTTATGTGTGTTGTCTATGAGTTCATGTGTGTCAGTCCTGTTGTGTCTTGTAGACACCATTTCCTTGGAGTCATCTACAACCTCTAACCTTTATAATCTTACCACCTGCTCTTCAACATAGATCCCTTAGCCTTGTGGGTAAGGATTTTCTGAAGATATCCAGTTTAGGCCTGACTGTTCCAAAGTCTCTCACTTTCTGTACATTGTCCAGTTGTGGGCCTCTGTGCTAATTACCATCTACTACAAGGAGAAGTTTATCTGATACATGTTGAATGTTGAATGTTAAGTGATACACTGGTCTATAGATATAGAAATATGTCATTAGGAGTCGTTTTATAGTTACATTCTTTAGTGGAATAGAAGCTTTTCCCCTAGGGCTCATGGCCTAGGTTCTTGGTCTGGTTAGTAGGGATAAAATACCCTAAATCTGACAGAATAGAAATTAGGAAATAGGCTGAATTCATTTGGTAAGCAAGTTACTTTCTGAACAAGACACCAATAGCATGGTGTCTATAACAATTAATAAATAGGATATCATGAAGCTGAAAATGTTCTGTACAACAAAAGACTGTAATGGCATTTGCGCAGAGTGGCAGGTTACAAAATGGGAAAAATGTATTTACCAATTTTGCATCTTATAACCCTGAGAGAGGGTGAATATCTACAATATATAAAGAGCCAAGGAAAATGAACATCAAGGAAACAAATAATAATAAAAATGGGATTAGAACTGACCAGAGAATTCTCAAAAGATGAAGCACAAATGGTAAGAAACATTTAAAATGTTCAACATCCTTAACCTTCAGGAAAATGTAAATTAAAACTACTTTGAGATTTTATCTTACACTAGTCAGAATGACCAAGAACAATGAAATAAATGATAGCTTATGCTGGTAGTGATACAAAGAAAGGAGAACACTTATTCATTGCTCATGGTCTTGAAAACTTGTACTGCTACTATGGAAATTAGTGTGAAAGTTCCTCAAAAATCTCAAAATCGATCTACCACAATATTCAGCCATACCACTCTTGGGAACATACCCAAAGGGCTCTATATCTTCCTACAGAGATACATGCCAGTATTTTATAATTTATTGGTTATTGTTGTTGTTGTTATTGTTATTTCAGTATAATTTTTATAATTTAAAACTGCTTTTAAATGTAAATATATTTTGATTATATATTTCTCCTCTCCTAAGAGCTTACATATCCTCTCCCCCTCCCTATCCACCTAACTTTAAGTTCTTTCTCAAAAATAAAGCAAAACTCCAATACAACAACATACACCCCCAAAATTAAGAAAACAAATTAAAATATCACCCAAAAAGAAACAAGCAAAAAATAAAATCAACAAACAACAAAAAAACCACTCCGAACTGTAACCAAACAAAAACTCATAAAAAACTGTGGAGTCCATTATATGTTGGTCAACTACTCCTGAATAAGAGGTCTGTCCTATGGTTGTTGATATACACAGTGTCACTCACTGTAGCAAACTAAATTTCCCTCTTTCAGCAAGTATAAATGACAGTTATTATCCATTATGCTATTCGATCGGTTATATTAATTCACTCATTTTTTATTCTTTTTTATTATTATTAAGATATTTTTTTATTCATTTTACATACCAACCACAAATTCCCCTCTCCTCCCTCTTCCCACCCCTCAGCCTTTCCCCCAAACCCACCCCCCACTTTTACCTCCTCCAAGGCAAGATCTCCCATGGGGAGTCAACATTCAGTTGAGGCAGGTCCAGGTTCCTCCTCCCTGCACCAAGGCTGCACAAAGTGTCCCACCATAGGCACTAGGCTCCAAAAAGCTGGCTCATGCACCAGGGATGGGTCCTAATCCCACTGCCTGAGGGCCCCCTAAACAATTCAAGCTAAACAATTGTCTCACCTATCCAGAGGGCCTAGTCTAGTACCATGGGGCCTCCTCAGCTATTGGTCCACAGTTCATGCATTTCCACTAGTTTGGCTGGTCACCTCTGTACGTTTTCCCATCATGATCTTGCTGTCCCTTGCTCATAGAATCCCTCCTTTTTCATCGAAGGCACCCGGGCCATGGATCTCTGCATCTGCTTCCATCAGTCACTGGATGAGGGCTATATGATGACAGTTAGGGTATTCAGCCATCTGATCACCAGAGTTGGCCAATTCAGGCACCCTCTCGACTATTGCCAGTAGTCAAAGGTGGGGTCATCCTTGTGGATTCCTGGGAACTTCCCTAGCACTCTGTTTCTCCCTATTCCCATGATGTGTTCATTTATCATGGTATCTCTTTCTTTGCTCTCCCACTCTATCCCTGTTCCAGGTCAAACCTCCCATTCCCCTATGTTCTCATCCCCCATCCCTTGCTCTCCATTACCCACCTCACGCCCAGTTTTCCCATGTAGAGTTCAACTATTTCTCCTTTGCTGGGCTAAACACTTGTCCTTCCTAGGGTCTCTCCTGCTAGCTAGCCTCCCTGGAGCTGTGGGTTGCAGTCTGGTTATCATTTGCTTTACATCTAGTATTCACTTATGAGTGAGTACATACCATGTTTGTCCTTCTGAGTCTGGGCAAGAATAAATGTGAATTGCATTCATTCATTTTTTAAAAATATGTTATATAAAACTATCACATCAAAATTGGGCAAGGCAAACAAATGGAAGGAAATGAGCCCAAGAGAAAGCACAAGAATCAAAGACAAATTCATTCATACCTCAGGAATCCAATGAAAACACTAAAGTGAAAGTCATAATATAAATGCAAAGGACCTGGTACAGACCTGTGCAGGCCCTGTGCATGCTGCTTAGTCTCATTGAGTTCTTATGAGCTTTGCTCATGTGTATTTGGCCTTGTTTTCCTGGTGTCTTCCATCCACTCTGGCTCTTACACTCTTTCTGCTTTCTCTTTCCCAGGGTTCCCTGAACTTTGAGGGGAGGGATTTTGCAGAGGCATCTCATTTAGGGGTGCATGTTCCAAGATCTGTCTATGTGTGGTTGTGGGTCTTTGCGTTTGTTCCCATCTGCTTCAGGATGAAGCTCCTCTGATGATGGCTGAACAAAGCATCAACCTATGAGTATAGCAAAATATCATTAGTAGTAATTTTATTATTGAATGTTTTTTTTCTTTTTTAGACAAGTATTATTTGGTTTTACTCTAGATCCCTGGGTTATATAGTCTCAGGTTCTTGCTCACCCAAGTAGTGTCAGGTATGGTTTCTGTCTTGTTTGTGTACTGAGCCTTAAGTCAAATCAGTTATTGTTGGTTACTGTCACAACCTTTGTGCCACCCTTACACTAGCATATAGTGTAGGCACTACACTTTTTCTCTTTTGAGAGCATATGCAGTATGTTCCTGTACCAGAGGCAATAGAAAATGGGAGTGAAGGCTCTATGTAGGCACCAGCTTGACATCTCCATGTTCAATGAGTTGTGTAGGTGTTGTCTTCAGCAATGGGGCCTTGCTGTCAGTTTCTGGAGAGCAACTTATAGTCTTAGCAATAGCCTGGGCTGTTCAGGGATTCCAGCACACTTACTTTGGACAACAACTCAATTAGATGTAATCAAATACTAGTATTGGAAGCTTTGTTTGGTGACAAGACAAGAGAGACAGTTGGGACTCTGCCCCCAAGCCCATTATTTGGAAACTTTATTCAGTTGCCTTCATAACGTATCTATTTTGGGAAGTTTCTACTTTATTTGGTTCTCACACTACTGCTCAAATGCCCCTTAATTTTAGCTGTCTCTGCCTGTATTCCCTCCCAAAAAACAATCTCCTCCCTTGCCACTTGAGCCTCATTCCAGCCATCCCCCCATTCATTCATAACTATCTGTTCTATTTCATTTTCCTAATGAGATCTGTCAACCCACCACATTTGAATTAACACTTAAATGTTTCATGGTTAGGGATCTTAAAATCCATAATGCCATAAACACTTATTTGCACATGCTTTTGGATTTCGGGGGTTTGCTGCATAAAAGAAATGTTGATCTCAGTGTCTTTATATCTGCCTCTTCACTAGATGCTACCACAAAGTTTTCAGATATGCCTACTGTCCTAATGCACTCTTCAGTCTCCACTCTATTACAGCTTTAAATGAGTCCTGAGCTTATCATTCTTGGTATTGTCAACTATGCACATTCTAGCCTCTGTAGTAGGTCTGCTCCATTCCCAATACATTCTAATTAACTTAAACATTGCCCTTGACTTCACTACATATACTAGATGTATGGAACATGAACTAGTGAAAAAAAAGCAATTGGGTGAAAGTTAAAGTGGCCAGATAGCCCATTATAAACATATCTGTACTCGTGGACAATTTAAGTGCATTTATGACTACTTCCAATTCATAAAATGTGGAGGATGCTTGAAATTAAAATTGTCCAAAGAATGGAAAATACGAGAGAAGTTCTTTCACCACTTGAAGGCAATTATTATCATATGACCTAAAATAGGTTTATGTCTATATTATTTTCCCCAGAGAATTCCAACTTCAATTTCCATGTCAGTAAACCAAACAGGAAGACGACAATTTGGGGGACAGTTCAAAGAAACAAACCACAACTCATTTTTAATTTCTGGTGATATTTTACACTGAAGTTACAGGCTTTCATTATTCAATTAATACTTATGAAATTTCATTCCATCTTAATGTATGGACATGATATTGGCAACTGCAGATTTATGAACTAAGAGATGAAGATACTTTTTCCTTTGGTTGTTAGAAAGGCTGTTCAAATGGTAATAAGCTGGAATTATCATTTAAAAAGATCTCTTATTTTCCTGTAAAATTACTGCAGCCACCTTTAAAATAATTTTTTCTGTCATCTCTCAGAGGAGGAAAATGATCCATCATTATGGTTATTGAGAATTTTTCCCCCTAAACTAATAAAGGTAACCCTTCTTTTGTGTGGTAAAATAATGCACTGATTTTTAGACATCTACCCATTAGTGTTTTTCATATCAATAAATAGTACATACATTCATTTCAAAAATTAAAATGATGATTTCCCTTAAAAGGCAATAAGCACAGAGAGTTTAGCAGGATTCCACCGGTGCAGGTTTGCCTTGCGTGGTTGGGTAGAGCATGAAGGCTCAACCCTGGGCAACTTTTTTTGTTTTTAATTAGCTTCTTTTTCTGCTTTAGATCTATGCTACAAGATCAAATGGGCTCACTTTGTACAAGAATGGGAAATTGCTTTTACACATAAAGGGTAATTCTAGAACTTTGCCAACCATTCCTTTTTCATGATTTTTGTACTTCAAGATAGCATGTGAATGAATTAATTCCTAACAGCTGTTTCCTTATGGAATCTCATTAATTCCCCTGTATTTAGAAGACTGACTTATGCTAAGGCAATAGGAGGATGAATGTATGGTTTCTGACATGGAAAATATGTGTCTTTTATATATGAATTTTTAATGTCAATATCAACCATTTGCTTTATAGCTAATGGCATCTTAGGGCCTTTGCATTGTTTTAGTTTCCATTGAAAAGTCTGCTCTTCCCAGGATCTATATCTTGCTATTATTCTCTCAGCTGGATGATGGAGGCCACCTCACTACATCTGGTATCTTCCTGGGTACTTCATTTGTTACTTTGCTCATCTTTCCATTCAGCATAGTTATTACTAGATGGGCTTTGGAGTCACTCAGAAACAATGTGAGTCTAGCCCTACTTAAATCTATTCTGAGTCTGAAACATCTTCCATTATGTCTCTGGGCAATGGTTTCCAATTTGGGGACCTGAAGTTAATAATGGCACATAATTCACAGGGCTTGCTAAAATCAGATTAAGTAAATTCTTATCATTCCTGATACTTGTCAAATGATAAATGCTCAAGACTAGGACTATCCTATTTATAGTTGTCTCTCCCAAGTTGTCATAATTTCCTTGAGAATATGAAGATATATCTGTTTCAGTAGGCTCTACAAAATGAGATGAAATTGACCCAAAGTAAAATCTTAATATGTGATTTTATTTTAATTTATACAAATCAATTAAATAGTCATGTCTTCCTGAGCATTCTATATGTCTGTCCTCAATCATCCTGGCTGTCTTTCTGCCAGAGTCTTTGTTCCTACCTCATTTCTGTCTTGTGACCTATATTCTGCTGCTGTCATTGTTCCTGGAATCTTATCGTAGGACTTGTGTAAAAGAAGCACCTATACCTTTAAGCCTATTTTTTATATTCTCACCTTTCTGTAGACAAATTTCTAAATGGTCTTAATAAATAAAAAACACAGAGCCAGAAATTTGGGTCAAAGCCTGAGAGAAAGATCAGAGGAATAGGACAAACCATGAGTTAAACTCACCTCACCAACTTTGCAGCTCCCAAAGAGAGCAACCTGCTTTCTACCCAGGCTTATATGCCTTGCTGTTCTGCCATCTGATTTGTTCTCTGTCTAGCTACATCACTTCCTCTTCCTGGCCAGCTCTGTCACTTCCTGTTTGTACAGACCTCCAGAACTCTATGGTTGGTACTGGGATTAAAGGCATGTGTCACCATGCTTGGCTCTGTCCCCTAGTGTAGCCTTGAACACACAGAGACGCTGCCTGCTAAGTAATAGGATTAAGGGTGTGTGCTACTGCTGCCTGACTTCTTTGTTTACTTAAAATGACTTGCTATTTCCTCTGATCTGCAGGCAAACTTTATTTATTAATGCACAAATAAAATATCACTACATTTCCTCTTTTTTGTTTAATAAAATTAAAAAAATTAAAAAGTTATAACTAATATAAGAAAAACTATATACAATAAGTACAATAATTATATACAATATATACAAGCAATAAACACATCATCAATGTCTAGTCCATTTGCAATTGACAAATTCAGAGAAAACATTCCATTATCTATTCTATTTTGGTGAATCCAAAATGTACCTAATTCACTTTCTATCCTACCTAATATTGCCAACAGAAAACTATCTTATGATGTCTTTCAAACTTATACACTTAACACTTCTTAGTGGGTTTCTTTTTCTGAATTTCTTAACAAGGAAAATTGTAACTATAACTAATCTTCAACTTCCTCAGAGATCTGAGGAGGAAATAATATTACCTAGTAAAACAGGAAATGCAAACAAGTGACTTCCAAAAAATGAGTTATGATAGAAACAGCCAGCTTCCTAGACAGTCACCCGAGGTTTCTCTGCATGTTGGGGCATCATCTTCAGCCTACAGGCTTAGCTTATCTGACAGACTCATTTGTGAAATAGGATGTATGCAAGGCCCACAGCTCGACCTCACATCCAGTACGAGTATTCCATATAGCAGATAAATTTGAATTCTGCCAGTGTCCTGTCATGATTTTTTTCCTTTACAGTGTTATAGTCTTATAAAATAATTGAGGTGGAAAATTAGCAAATTTGTGTTCTTGCAACTGAAAACCCTAGTATATATCAGAGTTCATTCTTTGTGTTATATGTATCTCTGGGTTTAGATTTTACTGCAGTGTAATACAGTATACTATCATGTCATCTGCAAATAGGGAAAGCTTGACTTCTTCCTTTCCAATTTTTATCCCCTTAATCTCCTTATGTTGTCTTATTGCTCTGGCTAGAACTTCAAGTACTATATTAAATAAGTATGGGGACAGTGGACAGCCTTGCCTCATTCCTGATTTTAGTGGAATCGCTTTGAGTTTCTCTCCATTTAATTTGATGTTGGCTGTTGGCTTGCTGAAAATTGCCTTAATTATATTTAGGTATGTTCCCTGTATTTCTGATCACTCCAAGACCTTTATCATGAGGAGGTGTTGGATTTTGTCAAATGCCTTTTCTGCATTTAGTGAGATGTGTTTTTTTTTCCTTGAGTTTGTTTATATGGTGTATTACATTGGTGGACTTTTGTATGCTGAACCACCCTTGCATGCCTGGGATGAAGCCTACTTGATCATGGTGGGTAATTGTTTTGATGTGTTCTTGGAGTCTGTTTGCCAGTATTTTATTGAGCATTTTTGCATCAATGTTCATGAGGGAGATCGGTCTGTAGTTCTCTTTCTTTGTTGTATCTTGGTTTGGTTTAAGAATCAGGGTAGTTGTAGCCTCATAGAAGGCGTTTGGTAATGTTCTTTCTCTTTCTCTTGTGTGGAACAATTTAAAGAGTATTGGTATTAACTCTTCTTTGAAGATCTGGTAGAATTCTGCGCTGAAACCATCTGGTCCTGGGTTGTTTTTTTTTTTTTGGTTGGGAGACTTTTAATGACTGATTCTATTTCCTTGGTGTTTGTTGGACTATTTAAATAGTTTATCTGGTCTTGATTTAACTTAGGTATGTGGTACCTATCCAGAAAATTATCCATTTCTTTTAGATTTTCTAGTTTTGTGGAGTAGAGGTTTTTGAAGAATGATCTGATGATTCTCTGGATTTCCTCAATGTCTGTTGTTATGTCCCCCTTTTCATTTCTGATTTTGTTAATTTCAATGCTCTCTCAGGGTCTTTTGGTTAGTTTGGATAAGGGCTTGTCTATCTTGTTGATTTTCTCAAAGAACCAACTCTTTGTTTCATTAATTTTTTTGTATTGTTCTGTTTCTATTTTATTGATTTCAGCTCTCACTTTGATAATTTCCTGGCATCTATTCTTCCTGGGAGACTTTGCTTCTTTTTGTTCTAGAGCTTTCAGGTATGCTGTTAAGTCACTAGTATGAGATTTCTCCAACTTCTTTATGTGGGCGTTTAGTGCTATGAATTTCCCTCTTAGCACTGCTTTCATAGTGTCCTATATGTTTGGGTATGTGGTGTCTTCATTTTCGTTGATCTCTAGGAAGTCTTTAATTTCTTTCTTTATTTCTTCCTTAACCCATTGGTGATTCAGTTGAGCATTATTCAGTTTCCATGAGATTGTAGGTTTTCTGTAGTTTTTGTTGTTGTTGAAATCTAACTTTAAACCATGGTCTTTCAGACGAAAGAACGTAGGAGGTTACTCCAATTGTATGGTATCTGTTGAGATTTGCTTTGTGGCCAAGTATGTGGTCAATTTAGAGAAGGTTCCATGGGGTGCTGAGAAGAAGGTATATTCTTTTTTATTAGAATGGAATGTTCTGTAGATATCGATTAAGTCCATTTGAGTCATAACATCAGTTAAGTCCTTTATTTCTCTGTTAAGTTTCAATTTGGGAGATCTGTCCAGTGGTGAAAGTGGGGTGTTGAGGTCTCCCACTATTAATGTGTGGGGTTTTATATGTGGTTTAAGCCTTACTAATGTTTCTTTTACATATGTCGGTGCCCTTATGTTTGGGGCATAAATGTTCAGAATTGATACTTCATCTTGGTGGATCTTTACTGTGATGAGTGTGTAATGCCCTTCTTGATCTCTTTTTATTGAATTTAATTTGAAGTCTATTTTGCTGGATAATAGGATGGCTACACCTGCTTGTTTCTTAAGACCTTTTGATTGGAACGTCTTTTCCCAGCCTTTTATTCTTCGGTAGTGTCTATCTTTGAATTTGAGGTATGTTTCTTGTATGCAGTAGAAAGATGGGTCCTGCTTTCGTATCCATTCTGTAAGCCTGTGTCTTTTTATAGGTGAATTAAGTCCATTGATATTAAGGGATATTAATGACCAATGATTGTTCATTCCTGTTATTTTTTGGTGGTAGTATGTGTGTACTTCTCTTCTTTGGGGTTTACTGTTGTGGTGTTATCTATTGCCTGTGTTTTCGAGGGTGTATCTACTTCCTTAGGTTGGAATTTTCCTTCTAGTGCTTTCTGTAGGGCTGGGTTTGTGAATAAGTATTGTTTAAATCTGGCTTTGTCTTGGAATGTCTTGTTCACTCCATCTCTGATGATTAAAAGTTCTGCTGGGTATATTAGTCTAGGCAGGCATCCATGGTCTCTTAGTATCTGCATTATATCTGTCCATGTCCTTCTGGCTTTCAAGTCTCCATTGAAAAATCAGGTGTTATTCTGATGGGTTTGCCTTCATAAGTCACTTGGCCTTTTTCCTTTTCTGCCCTTAATATTCTTTCTTTATTCTGTACGTTTAGTTGTTTAATTATTATGTGGTGAGGGGCTTTTTGGGGGGTCTAGTCTGTTTGGTGTTCTATAGGCTTCTTGTATCTTCATAGGTATTTCCTTCTTTAAGTTGGGAAAGTTTTCTTCTATGATCTTATTGAACATACTTTCTGTGCCTTTCAGTTGGTATTCTTCTCCTTCCTCTATCCGTATTATTCGTATGTTTGGTCTTTTCATAGTGTCCCAAATGTCTTGGACATTTTGGTTCATGACTTTGTTGGCTTTAGTGTTTTCTTTCACTGATGAATCTATTTCTTCTACCGTATCTTCAATGCCAGAGATCCTCTCTTCCATCTCTTGCATTCTGTTGGTTATACTTGCATCTGAAGTTCCCGTTCGTTTACTCAGATTTTCTATTTCCAGCATTCCCTCTGTTTGTGTCTTCTTAATTTTTTCTATTTCCCTTTTCAGGTCTTGGACTGTTTCCTTCATCTTTTTCATTGATTTTTCATGATTTTCTTTCAGGGTTTTATTGTTTACTTCCAGGGCTTTATAGTTTCTTCTGCTTTATTTGTCCTTTCCTCTAGTTGTTTTTTTTTTTTTTTTTTTTTTTTTTTTGGTTTTTCGAGACAGGGTTTCTCTGTGTAGCTTTGTGCCTTTCCTGGAACTCACTTGGTAGCCCAGGCTGGCCTCGAACTCACAGAGATCCACCTGCCTCTGCCTCCCGAGTGCTGAGATTAAAGTTTTTTATAGTGTTCTTCCCATTTTTTTGTGTCTTTTCCTCAATTTCATTTGTGATTCCTTCTATATACCTTCTTCATGATGTTATTCATAAGGCTGTTTTCTTCTGCTTCTTCCATTTTTTCATGTTCAGGTCTAAATGCTGGAGGAGGGCTAGGTTCTGCTGATGCAGATTTTGTTGTATGTCCCTCTGCCTTGACGTCTGCCCATCTCCTTGTGAATTTGTTCTTGGTCTTATCAGCGCACTTGGTCCAGACAGAGCTGACAGATTCAGGAAGTCTCTCTCTCTTGTCCAGATGGGAGCTCCGGGGGTGGGATGGGAGCTCTTGTCCTGATCGGAGGTCTGGGGCAGGATGGGAGCTCTTGTCCAGATGGGAAGTCTGGGGCAGGAAGGGAGCTGGGTGCTGGTCTCTAATTCTCAGGAAGTGGTTGGGGTCTCGGGCAGATGGGTGTAGGGGCAGGGATCCTGCCCGATGGCCAGAACCTGGAACCAAGTTGGGCAAGTCTTCCCCAGAATGGCTGGTGTCTGGGGCAGATGGGCATGGAGGCAGGGCGTGGAGTTTGCAAGGTCTGCAGGGGGGTCTTGGAGAAGGGGAGCCTTCCTGGTGGGGGTAGAAGGGATCCTGCCCGATGGCCAGAACCTGGGGCCAAGTTGGGCAGGTCTTCCCCGGAATGACTCGTGCCCAGGGATGGGATCTAGGCTGAGCCCAGGCACTCACCTCTTGTCCAGATGGGAAGTCTGCTTGTGTAATATTTTAATTCTTTAATGGCACTTTGGGCTAAGCATTTGTTCTATGTTATTTCCCATTTGCACATTGTCTTGCTAAGGTGTCTGTCCAGATAATTATTCAAGTATCTCTTAGTTACTCTTTTTTTTTTTTTTTTTTTGGTTTTTACCTTTTTATTGTAATTATTAACTCCCTATGATTCACCTATTCTGCTTCTGGATGGAAGCAAAGTAAATGAAGTCAGAATATAAAAGAAGACTCCTACGTATATATTTTTATCACTATGTTAGTCACACAAGTAATGTATGGAAAACAGTCTACGTACTTGTCAATGGATGAAGAAAACAAGGAAGACATGCACAGTATGACATCATTCATCCAAACTAAGAATGATAGTCTATCATTCACTGGAAAATATTGTGCAGATTGGAGATTAGTTAACAATGTCAAGTTTACACTCACATTAACCTAACTTCCTTTTAGGAGGTACTGCTTCTTAAATGTTATCACTTCCAAAAAACCACCACTGGCTGGAAGGTTCAAATTGTAACACTTCCTTTGTGGGTGATTATAATGTCTTTCAGAACAAAATCATATCTGTGTCTCTGCCCTGTGTGTTACCAAGAACAAGGAAACACTTGTCATTTGAAGGGAAGTCATTACTTAGGTCAGCTAACAATCTCTACAGCTAGTTACCCAAGTCACTATTTCAGATACACTGGGAAATTCCTGTTTCATATACAGAAATAGAATAGGTTTGTTTAAAAGAAGATAAACCTGAAAGGGGACACCCATCTGTCAGACAGTTTAAAAACTATTAATTCTATCATACTTCATTTTATAGTTTCTGAAAAGTTGGAATGCCTTGGAGTTAGCAAACTATTGTTCACCAAAAATCTCACTTTCCTTAACCTGAAGACTAAGGTACAGAATTAAGAGTAAAGCACTTATTTATCAGTTTCAGTCAATCAGAAGTCCATCAAATTGGGGATAAGAAGACATTGGGGAAGGGCCACTTCACTTCTTTCATGGCATATGCATAATTGGAAGAATGAGAAGATGTAATTCACTAGTATCCAATACAACTGAAAAGAGCATGTATGTTTAACCTAGAACTTACTGATAGGTATTTCTTCTTTCAACATTTTTATACATACTCATAAGCAATAATATTAAATACATAACTTTTAATTGTAAAATATTGGAAATAACCTGGATAATCATAAATATTATAACATGACAGAATGTTCTGATACAGATTAAGTAAAGACGATATAGTGAACATTGATAGTTCTCACAAAAAAAATTTAAATTGGAGAATTCTATGTAAAATTGGAATAGTTATATAAATTGAAAATATTTTATCTAAGGAATATAAATTTTGAAATATATAGTATAAGTCAAAGGTTTTAGGAAGACAGTAAATAAGGAAATCCCTAGAATTTGTCATTCCAAAGGACACTTGTATTATTATGCTCTGTCTATTTCAAAAATTATTTTAGAACTTCTAGATTATATGAAAATGTGTAAACTTCAGGCTGGGATGCTAAATCAGGTTAACTTTGGTCATTGAGTTCCTTGGCGGGGGTTGGGGCGGGTGGGGGGTGGGGGGGTGCGGGGTGGGGGGGCTATATTTCTTTCCAAAGATATTTGGTACATTTTGTGAAAAGGGTTATTTTAAGAAACTCCCAGGAATCTACAAAGATGACCCCAGCTAAGACTCCTAACTAAAGAGGATACATAGCCTGAACTGGCCACCACCTGTGACCAGGCCAGAATATCAGTGGAGGGATTGGGACACCAACCCAGCCACATAACCTTTGATCTACAGCCTGTCCTGCCTATGGGATATGCTAGGATAAAGGTGACACAGAGATTGTGGGAGTGTCCAAGCAACGACTAGTCTAGCCTGAGACCCATGTCACTATGCCGTTATGCCATGAGAGTCAGCACACTGGTAACACTGACTGGAGGGCTGGGACCCAGATGCTGGATGGCCCAAAGATCTAGGATAGAACCAAACATGATTGGAGAAAAAAAAATTCAATGTAATGGTGCCTAATGCTAATCTGCTATACTCATAGATTGCTGCCTAGCCCAATATTCATCCTGCAGCTAGTGAAAAGAGATGCAGAGACTCACAAATATTTTAGGCTGAGCTCGGGGAATCCTGCTGAAGAGAGGGGGGAAGGATTGTAGGAGCCAGAGGGGTCAAGGACAGAACAAGAAAACTCACAGAATCAATAACCTGGGCTCATAGGAGCTCACAGCGTCTTAACTGACAATAAGGGAGCCTGCATGGGACTGACCTAGGGCCTCTGTATATATGTGATAGTTATGTAGCTTGGTCTTCTTGTGGGACTCCTAACAGTGGTAGCAGGAGCTTTCTCTCATACATTTGCTGGCTTTGGGGACGCTATTCCTCACGCTGGGTTGCCTTGCCATACATGGGGAGGTGTTTAGTCTTTCTACAACTTGATTGGCCCCATTTTGTCAATATCCGTGGGAGGGCTGCCCTTTTCTGAACAGAAACAGAGGAGTAGATGGGGGACGGACTAGGAGAAGAGGACAGATGGAAAACTGAGGTCGGGGTGTGAAATAAATAAATAAAAAGATTATAAACATTTAAAATAAAAAGAGCACAAGATTTTCTAGAGACAAGTAGTTGGAGGAGAGAGAAGGGTCAAAACACATTATATACATGTATTCCAAGCAATAAAAAATAAAAAAAAAAATTTTCTTAAAAAAAATATCTCAAGTCATTGCACTCATGCTTCAAGTACTGCAGACGATAGCAGGCAAGCTGAAGCCCACTGTAAAATTAGCTTCTACTGCTCTAACGCTTTGGGCTTTGTTAGAGAGGGGAAAGATCATTTCCTTTTTAGGGAGCTGCACTCTAATGTGGGAATTTCCAGAGCATTTACCAGTGCATATATGTTCGAGTAGTGGCGCCACACTGTCGTCTTCAGAGTCTCTGCCCTTTCTCTGCGGGGTGCATTGCCTGTTCTTTTTAGCTAAGTCATCCTTCACCATTCTGGGCTGCAGGAGTACTGCTCAAATGTAACACCAAGCTAATCAACAGAATAGCTGTCAGGTCTTCGCGGGAAACTGTATTAACCTCGTCTCTTCATACTGAGAGCAGAATGGAAGCGACACAAATAAAACGTAATGGGATAAAATACATCGCCCCATGGACAGTAACAAGGAATTAGGAGTTGACTTCCTTTTTCTCTCTGCTCGCTGTGTTTCCACCCCCCTTTGCTATGATCTCTTCACAGTGTTATCTACATAAGTGCTTCTGTCAAACACGTAGTAGTAGAGATGCAATGAAGGCACTTTTAAATGATGAGAAAAAGAGACGAACTAGAGAAGACTCAATAAATTGGCAATGAAATTTGCTGTTAAGAATACAGAATATAAAATCTACAAACATATCCACATTAAAAAAAAGTATTTTTTTTTCTGAAAAACAAATCTACCATGGGTTCCTTACATGCAGTTAATCTGAAAATAAAATCTGTTAACACATGATTCACTTAATTCTAATGACTTACACTAAAATTCTCAGTTTCTTGTATTAAAAATAACAGTAATCCTTATGGCAGCCCACACTAAACCAATCGAGATGTATTGCAGGGATTAGAGAAATATAAAAGCAATTATGTAAGCCAACACTATTGTATTTGGTTCTATGGAACTCATAATAATTTATTACAAGTAATGTATCCAAGGTCACACAACTGGTAAACAGTATAGCTGGCCCTTGAACTTACGCCTAGACAGCTAGAAAGTTCTTGCTTTAAAGCCGCCTGTACTGTCAGTTAGCTATGTTTATCATTTCTTTCCTCAAATGCATCAGAAAAAAACTAAATATATTCTTGGCCAAGGAATTGCTTGGTAAAACACACATGCCATTGGTTTTTCTCTAACATTTAACATTTGTGATCATGTTTGCTGAGTGAAGAGAAATGCTAAGACTCAAGACCAAATGTTTACTGAGCAGATTATTCTTGATGGCCTTCTGCTTGAAAGTTTAAAATTAAAAATAGAACAGTATTCTCTCCTTGTCCCCTGCCAAACTCTGTAGGAAAAGCAGCACACTGCAGGGCAAGGCCCCAGAAGCTTTAGTACGTCTTCTTTGCTGTAGTGTTAATACCTGTTCTCTTTCAGAAGAGAGCATAGTCACTAATAGCTTCAATGACTGCAACTTTCATGACTTGAACTGCAAACACACCCTGTTTTTCTTTGACTTTAAAGAATCCGTAGACAGAGAATGGTCACTCATGGCTGTGTGAAGTGCTAGCAGTGTTGCATTGAAGGACTGATGACCCCGCTTCTTCAACTACCCCTTCCACACAAAAGGCCCATGTTGTTAAAGAGGTAAGGGCAGTGCTACAGGAGCCTGTAAGTAAGCCTCAGGTCTATGAAGATGCTGTGAGGATCTGGTTAAAGCCATGGGGTGGAAGACAAAGAGAGTGTTTCTTTGTCTTCTAACACAATGGAATGACACAGTGGAGTTTGTCTGAGGAGGAGGAAAAATGTAATTAAATGTTACCTTACCCAATGATGTGTTCAGAAAATTTACATATTGGTAGAAGATAACATTGTCCATTCTATACCCAGATGCCTTGATGTCCTTGATAGACATGGAGGCAAGTCAGGGCTTCCTGCTCCCAGACCATCCCCTCCCCTCCTGCTGCCATGTCTTCCCTGTAATTATAGAATGATCCCCTAGAACTGTAAGCCAGAATAAGCTCTCTTTCCATTTATTAAAGGAAAAATAAAAATAATACATGGCATCTTGCTTCTTAGTTGTTATTGTCACATCAATTTATAAATGCAACTTGTTTAGACCCTTTAGTGTTGCTTGAATGTGTAAGTGTTGAGGGATGAATGCATATGACTACTTAGCCTATCAGAAGTGTTAGCATTAAAAAATACTGACTCTTCCACTCAGGAAGTAAAAAGACATTTTAAGACAAACATTGAGATTGTAGAGAGACATGTCATGTTGTAATTTCTGCTTTTGACACTTCTGATTGAATGTTCTGAAATGTGCAAACTTGTTTCTAAGAATCTCAGCTTTACTAACTATTTTATATGGGGGCAGAATCAGCATTCATTGAATGCCAGGAGAACGGAATTACCAGATAAAGAAAATTAAAAAACAAAACAAAAACCCAGCATGATTCTCAATTAAATTGGAAATTAAGATAAGCAAAAGCAAGAAAAAATTTAGTGTGTATATCACAAATAAACAAGACTTATATATATATATATATATATATATATATATATATATATATATATACTAAATTTTTTTTCTTGTTTAATTGAATTCCAATTCATCCTGAAGTTCTATATTTTACACACAGTCTCCTTTGGATAATAGTGGTACAATATTTGACATAAATATATCAGTCAACACAATTTGTTCTAGTCTCCTACACAATACATTTTATTTTCAGGCTCCATACAAGGACTTCTATTTTTAAGAGTAAAATTTAGTATTTTTCCCCTTGAAGCCAAAATTAGCAAAATATCAAATGTTCCCTTTGTCAAAGGTTTGCTAAGTAATTTTTGTTTCTTTTCATCAAAGACCCCAATGAAGTTAATCACGTCAAGATTGAACCACTATCTAGAACTGACTCAGGAAGTTACTGAAAAATCTAACTAGAATCACACAAAAGTATTGCCCAGATTTTCACAGCACTACTTTTGTTGGCAATATAGACATTTCATTTCATGATATTTCTACTATACAGCATGGATGGGTGACCAAAGGATTGCCCCTTGTTTTTTTGTTGCAGAAACTGAGGCACTGATGAGATCCTGAAGAAAGGACACACACACAAATGTCAATCAGTCAGAATATATGGAAATTATAAAATTAAAAGCCAGTTCTTGAACTCTAACAATCTTTTTCCTATATTTAGCATCAAAGAATGAAAAAGAAGACAGAGCATGTGGATGCATGTGAAAACCTCCAGAAAAATATAAGAAAACTGAAAATATCATTGCAATGTGGAAATTCAATGTAATTGTCATAATTACATATATATTTCCCTCCTTCCAATATTAAAATAGAGTGTATATAAGCTATACTTAAACAGCACTTAAATTATACTAATGTGCAGAGAGGTTGGTAATATGAAACATAACTCTAATTTTCATTTTACACTTGGATTAAGTCCAGTCTTCTATCAATGTTTTATTAAATTCAATTAAAAATTCATTTTACTACTAAAAATAAGCACTTTAAAAGCATAATTATGAGAAAAGTGCATATTTATTTTAATGTTTATCTATTAAATGTAATAAACACTAAAATGCTATTTTATTGATCTATTACACATAGACTATACCAAATAAATTTTACTTTTAATGACCTGATGTTGGAGGAAAGGATGCCTGAATTCTTAGTGCATGTTGGCTTTAAAACTTGTGTACTGTGTTTAAAATGAAATTTGGTTAATGTCCCAGTGTGTATGTCATCTCATTTCTTTGCATGTCCCTTGTGTAAAAGAAATACCACTTTATTTTGGCAGGGACTCATTTGTAATATTCTAAAAATAAAGAAATGATATAAAGAATATTTTAAAATGTGGAAAATATAACTTCAAACTTGACTTAGAACAGGTTTCTATTTATATTCAAGAAAAAGTGAATATATGTAAACATATACAATATTGGAAAGAAATTTGTTTAAGGTCTAGTTGGTACTAGTATTGACACAGTTTGGCCTCTTGTCTGAAGTTATCAGCTTCCTAATTTTCCATCATCTAGATTTACAAAACAAAATAAGAGAGAAAGAGAAGAAAAGAAAAATAAATTACACACACAATAGTAACAACAAAGCCAATGGTGCTCTGCTAATGCCAAATAATTGTTTTTGGAATTGCTTTTTATGCTCTAAGTATTTCACCTTTCTGTTTTCCTATAGCCAGTGTGAAGCCCACAGGAGGAAGTCTACAGCTTTCATCTTGATTTATAGAGATGGTGATAAAAGTTTAGTCTCACAGTTTGGTGCCCACTGCTCTCTTAAAATGCAGCCTACAGCATATGTTCAAAGACAGGTTAGCCATAGCTGAATGTAGTTTGATTCCAGTAAACATAGCCTACAGTAGAAACATATTGAATTCAGGTTCAATGACACAAGAAAGAAAAGTAAGCATATTCCAATAAACAATTATTTTCCAATTAATTTTTCACATAGGATATTTGTTTTTATTTTCTTGGCAATCCTTAGAACATTACATTTATACTACATTATGATCAATGTAGAATTTAAATGTATTGATAGATTATTTAGCCTATAAATACATGTTATAACATTAATACAGTGCAATACAGTGTTTTTTGGGTGTTCTCTACATAGTAGTCACCGTACTTGGGATATCTGTACACTCTCAAGCACTTATCAGACCTGTAAACTATTATAGAAACTAAATATGCAAGGATAAAAACATGTTTCAATGAGAAAGCACAGGATTCCTTGAAATAACATGGCATAATTAGTAAAGACTTCACTGACGATGTGATATTTCACTTAAAACCATGAAAAATGAGAGTCAGCCAAGCTATGAATAGAAGGGCTGCTGTGCCTGTCAGAAGATGGGAAACTTGAAGATACTTGGCAAAGGGGTGTGGCACTGATCAGAGATGGAAGCCAGATTGGCTAACCTTTGAAAAGCCAATGGCAAAGGAATGACACATTGCTTTACATTTTCCCTTTCTCTGCTGCAGATAATGATTGCTGTCATTTTGACAAGGGTGCCAAATACAGAATCTGATTAAGACTGTATAGCAGCAAGAGCAGTAGAGAGAAGAGTGTCTATATTCTGGATTTTTAAGTGAGTAGCATACCATAAAGTACATGCATAAAACCGACTGAAAAAATGTGTCATATTTTTGCTGTGAAAAATATCTGAGTACAAAAATATAAAGGTTACTATTTGGTTTCATTTTCAGAAGTTTCAAAACATGGCCCCTCACATGATCCTGTGTCTTTTGGTCTGTGGCAAGGTAAACATGTTTGAAGTGTGTGATTGAAATCTCTACCCTTAAAGAAGCCAGAGTGTTTAGAGAAAGGAAGGGTCCATGCACAAAGTGCATCATTCCTGATGACATTCCAATAACATAGTTCCTTCAGTTAGTTCTTACCTCTCAGTAATGCCATGTTATGAATGCATTAAGTGATTATTATCAGATTATTCAGGATATATTTCTCTCAGTATCTGGAAACAAAACATTCAACAACTGAAACTTCTGAGGTGAAATTTCACCAAGAAGAATGAAATGCTTTGTTACAGAATAAATTCTTTGAAAAACTTCAGAGAAGTCTGAAACACATACAACCAAAACATTAAAGAATTAAATGGTAGTAAGTAAAAGAAGATGTATGTGTTTGAAAGGAATTATCACAGGAAGTTTGAGTGGATCATCTTTTCTCCACAGCACACATTTAACAGTCTGATCCTAGTCAGAATGTGGAGAATTTATGTATTCCTATTGGCTTTGCATATAGGATTTTTTATTATAACATACCTTTCTTTAATCTGTCTTCTCACTAAAGTTTTGTATGTACCTTTCACATCATATGTGTACTAACTGATGGAAAGGACAATATCACATGAAATAACTAGAATTAATACTATTTAAAAAAAAAAACAGTGGTTACTGCTGGTGTTCTTGCTTCTCCTTCTCTTGGTTCTTCTCCCTCACCTCACCCTCTCTCTTGTCCCTCTCTCTTCTCTTCTTCTTTAGCTCTCTCTGTCCCTCTCTCATGTCCCAGTCAATTCTGCTGGCATGTTCAGTCTGGACTCTTTCAGATGCCTCTGGTTGTCTTCTCCTCTATGTCAACAATAAAAACCTTCTTCTCATCCACCATAGAAAACAAAACAAAACAGTGGTTAACAAATAGTAACTCACAGAGGAATGTACTCATCTCTTTGGTCATCCTAAATTAGGATAAACATGTCATTCCATAAAGTATTTCCAGAATATTTATAGAACACAAGTAGTCAAGGTGACCACATGGGAACTTGACACTGAGAACTATGAGTTAGTACTTATGATCAAAATGGACTATCATTAATAAATTTAACAAAAGAACCAGAGGTGGTGGATGACTGTAAGGTAGCAATGTTTTTGACACACAATAGGGCAGTTGCATAAACATAACAACACAGTGGTTTTGACAGCATGTTCAACACCTTAGAAATCTCAAGACAGACAAAATTTCAGAATGGAGGTGGTAGATACAAAGTGCTACCCTTAGTTGATGAACTCAGAAATTACTGGAAACTGGTAGTTGCTTTGTGGGAGGAAGAAAAAGTTAGAGATAGAGCAAGAGAGAGCAAAAGACAGTGAGAGAGGTGAGAGAGGGAGGGAGAGACAGAGACAGAGACAGAGAGAGAGAGAGAGAGAGAGAGAGAGAGAGAGAGAGAGAGAGAGAAAGAGAAAGAGATTCCTTTAAGGGTATGAACCCAAATAGGTCCAGTATATTGCAGTGTAGGGCCACATACCACGGGTATATAGGCAACATTAATTATACTTAATTTTTTTTTTAATGAAGGACACAAAGTTGGGTTGTATAGAATGGAGCATGTGAATCTTTTTTTTTTTGGTAGTACACATCTTTAGTTCCAGTACTTAGGAGGCAGAGGCAGGAAGATCTCTGAATTTAAGGCCAGCCCAGTCTACAAAGTGAGTTTTTTTTTTAATTAAAGTTTTTTTGTGTGTGTGAATCTTGAAGGAGGTGGTGTAAATAGATGATGACCAAAATAGAATGGGTGAAAATCTCTAAGAATTTTTTTTCTAAGACCATTAGTGTTTGGTTTTACTGTGGATCTAGAGGCTATCTATTCTCTGATTCTTCATTACCCAATCATATATTGGTTGTTGTCTATTACCACAAATTCTGTGCCACCATCGCCCTAGAACATCTTTCAGGGAAGTCAAATTGTAGGCCAGAGGCTTTGTGGCTGGGTTGGTGTTCACATATTTTTTTTTTAAATAGCCTACAGAGTACCTTCCTGCACCAAAGCAACTAGAACACAGGAATGAAGGATCCCTGTAGGCACCAGCTTGACTTCTCTGAGTTCAGTGAGTTGTTGGCAATATTGGCAATATCGAATTACCAATGGATATTGTCCTTGGCAATGTGGTTTTGCTGTTGGTTTACAGAGAACAACCCTTTGTCTTAGCAACAGCCTGGGTTGTTTGGGAATTTCCATAGGATCCCATTGGCCAGCAACTTCATACAACATGGTTCTGTCACAGGAAACCTCATGTAGTGACAAGTGATGGTCAGTTGAGATCAATAAGTGACTCTTAATGATATTCTGCTTTACTCACAGATGACTGCCTTATCCAATCATTAGCAGAAAGGCCTCCTCTGACAGCAGATGGGAAGAAATGCAGAGACTCACAGCCAGATATTACATGGAAAGAGAGTCTAAGTGGGATATCTCCACCAAATACCTACCCTCAGAGCTCAAGGAACCCTGAGGAAGAGGAAATAGAAAGACTGTAAGAGTCAGATGGGCTGGAGGACACCAGGATTAAAACACCCTCTGAATCACCTTAGCAAGGTGCATATCAGTTCACAGAGAATGTAGCATCAAGTACATCCATGTAAACAGGGCCTACATGGGTCTGCACCAGCTCCTCAGCATATGTATTATAGCTATTAGCTTAGTATTTTATGGGATTCCTTAGTGTGAGAATTAGGGGGTCTCTGACTCTTGTACTTGCTCTTGGGATCTTTCTCCTTCTGTTGGGTTTCTGTGTCCAACTCCAATTTGATAGTTTTTGTTTCATCTTATTACATTTTATTTTGTCATGTTTGGTGTTTATCTCTTAGAAGCCCCTTCTTTTCTAAAAAGAGACAGAAATATAATTCATTCATAGAAAAGAGAAAGTGGAGAAGAACTGAGAGGATCAGAGGGAGGGCAAGCTATAATGTATGGGAAGCTAATCTATTTTAAATAAAAAAGAAGATAGAAAAAAGAAATTCTCAAAGAATTTACTCATTCAGCAAAGCACCATTTTATCATTTTAATGAGAAACAAAATAAATGGCAAAAAGCTCTCTAGATAACTTTGATATAATTTAACAAATATTTGATTTCTTTAAAATTGGCACACTGATTGCTGTTATACTTTTGGAGGGGTGTGCCTTGGAAATGCTATCAACTCTCCTAAATTATAAAGACGTTTAGAATCAAGAAATAGTCCAGTTAATAAGAAAACATGGCAATGAGTGATAGTTTGTTGCTACAACTTATTTCCAATCAAGCAACATAATATAGCTACAGCTTGTTAAAATATGATATTCCAAGTCAATCTAAAGAATGACAGAGCTTACAAAAGCTTTCACAATTATACCTCACCCTTTAGCTGTGATCTCTTAAAACGTTCCTGGAAGCCCATTGACTTGTCATTTATTTGTTCATTTAGCTTTATATACTGGACACAAAGCTGAATGACTCAGTGGGAATGGACCTGCACATTTAACAAGTATAATAACTTGTCCTTATAATTGTTTTCAACATGTGTGTGTGAGTGTGTTTACATGTGTGCACACATGCTGTCATATGCATGATTGCCAGTGTGCTGTGGGATGGTCTGTATGTCAAATATGTTGCTGATTGGTCAATGAATAAATCACTGATTGGCAGTGGCCAGGCAGGAAGTATAGGCGGGACTAACAGAGGAAAATTGAGAGAACAGAAAGCTGGGAGGGGAGACACTGTCAGCCGCCATCAGGACAAGGAAGATGTAAAGTACCGGTAAGCCACAAGCCACATGGCAAGGTATAGATTAATGAAAATGGATTAATTTAAGATATAAGAACAGTTAGCAAGAAGCCTGGCACGGCCATTCAGTTTGTAAGCAATATAAGTCTGTGTGTTTACTTGGTTGAGTCTGAGAGGCTTGGGACTGGCGGGTGAGAGAGATTTGTCCTGACTGTGGGCCAGGCAGGAAAACTCAAGCTACACCAGTGCCTGCAGAGGCCAGAAGAGGGTATTAGATTCCCATGGAGCTAGAGTTACAGGCAGTTGGGAGCTCTGTGGTAAAGGTCCAGGAATCAAACTCTAGCACTCTGAAAGAGAATCAAGTGCTTTAACTGCTGAGCCATCTTTTCCAGCTCTTCTCTTTATACATATTTTAAAATTTTAATCATTTACTTCCTATAACAAAATAACAACCAAAAGAATATCATGATAGATATTCAGATAATTTCGTAAGTGTTGATTCTCACTTGCAATGGAAACATTAAGGCATTTAAGCTGCATCTGTGAATGGGCAAATACCAGTTCTTTAAGAAATAGTTGTTTAGTGGTGTCAATGGACAATAGCAATTACTTTGAAATTGCCAATACAATTGAATGCCATAAATATTTTAACTTTGCAGGGGCCTAGCACACTGCTGGAACCATTCCTTTATTCTCTGTTTGAGCCACAAGGTGTCATCTCTTTAGAGCACCATTGATTATCCAATTAAGTCATCTGGTTTTTAAAAAGACCTAGTGGAATACTAGAGAAATAGATTGATTTTTTTTTTTGCCTAGTAACCCAGACAAACTGAAGCTCAAAAAACATACTCTATGTATGTGTACACATGTGAGTTGATGTAATTACTTTCTTGTAGCATATCGCTGTATACGTGCCCCAATTCCCTTAAAGAATAGTATGCAGCATATTTCACTCTTCTTGTTAAATCACAGACAGAATGGACAGTAAAGGTCACTTACAAGTTATAACCATTTCTTTAAAATAACAGAAATATTTTATTAACATATTATCCTGAAAATTAACCATCTTCTTGGAATGTACAAGGTATATAAAAATATTTTCCTAAAAAGCTTACATTAGAGCATCAAAACGGGTGGAGAAAGAGTGCTGGATGCTATATGAGAAGATCACTGTCACCAACACAATGTCCTAAGGAAGCAATTAGTATTACACCTGCTATCCTCAGTCTCTAAGGATCTGTAGAGCTACTCTCTGTAGACTGGATAACTAGTTATTAGTGTAATGGGGAAGGTGCTGGTGGGTATAGAAAGAGTATTAGGCTGGTTGTACATAAACTTCCATCAGCAAAAGGGAGCAATGGGGGAATCTCCATTCACAAGATGTGCAGAGAGTTAGGGTGAGATTTTTTGTGTGTAGTTTCCTGACATGTAATTCGTATCAAAAGAATGAATTTAGGAGGATCAGATCAGCTAGTGTGCAGTAAAGGGAGGGAGACTTAAATCTCTCTGCATGTGTAGAAAGTTTCGCATGTTTAATCTCTGCCACTTCAATAACGATCATGCAAATCAGGATCATGCAAATAAGAGCAAGACTAGTGGATCAAAATCTAGTCCTGGTGAAAGGGTAGGATCAGAGGGAGTACAGGTAGGGCTACCACTCTGTAGTGTCAGCTCAAAATTTGTAGATCATTTTAATCTAAGTGCCCTGATGGAGATCAGGTGTGGGTTTCTCCATACTGATCTCTTAGTTTCTGAAGAAAGATGCTTGGGTCTTTGTGATAAGAGGCTTCATGGAACCTTACTTCTGTACTTAAGAAAATGTAATTGAAGGGAAATTTCATTTTTGAACAAATGGATTTCCACAGAATCTCTCCTTACTTGATATTAGAGATATTTATATACTCCATAGTAAGTATGTGTGGGATTTCATCAGAATGTTGTAGAATGAATCTGAATCCTTGGGGAGCTTGTACAGTGGTCAAGCCCTTGTTTCTCCAGGGAAATTAAGGGACAAGGGACTCATGGTTAAAAGAGAAGGGACAGATTTTTTGGGTTTTGTTGTTGGTTTTGTTTGTTTGTCTGTTAAGAAATGACAAACACATTCAAGAAGGGAAGTGAACTGGTAAGTTCAAGGAAAGATATGTGTTCACAAAGTGCTGGGTCCTGAATCTAATGACATTCAGTAACATAGCACTCATCTTTGCCGTGTTGTTCATCTCTCAGGTTTTTTGGGTTTGAGGCATGTTCTATTTCTTGTATGTAGCCCCGATGAGGGAGGGCTTCCCCAGTCTCTCTTCCAGCTGTCTTCTTTCATATGTTAGTTTTTTAACTGTTTCCTCTGGCTCTTTCTTGCCTTAAGAGCAAAGCTAATTATTAAAATCTATGTTGAGCATGTCTTCTGTGGAGGTACTAGTTACCAGCAGGCATGTAGTTCTTAAAAGTACTGACATGACGATGCATATCAAAACTTTAGCTTTCAGGACTGAAGCAGAGTGGAAAGTGATTTAAATGTGGCTTCTTCCGAGGGACACACGGTTCTCGTCTTTCTTTAACATTGAAGAAAAGTAGTTCCTTTACAATATTATCACTATCTGTTTGCCAAGTTTTGATGAATGTCATTTTAAAAATCCTTACTACTCTGTGCACTTATCAAAACTCCTGGTATATGCCGGGATCTAGTCTTCAAAGAAAATGCAAGCATCAGGTAGTTACCTCTCAGAGTCTTAAAAGCTCACTGACAATCCAGGGAATCTATCAGGCTGCTCAAGCAAGAATTAAATACTAAGCCCGTCTGCACAGAGGAAATTAGAGAAAGGAAATAAAAAGTGTGAAGGATGTGTTGAAACACAATTGTAAGCAACATGTAGTAACTGTGAATGGCTGAGAAATCACAGTCATTTAATAGACCTGCTGGGCATATGTAAGGAGAGAAGCATGTTTTTCCTTTGAACAAAGATGTTACCTAGGTCTGTCTGCACTGTGGGAGCTGGGGGCTAAGACTGAAGATGAAAATAACCATTCAAAACCTTCTTAGGATGAAAAAAGAAAGCCGTTTTTATTGTTATTTTCATCCACAAGTAATAATCAGTACTAACAATAACAAGGAGAAAAATAATTGCATATAAGTATTATATTAGGCATTTCTAGGATGCAGTTCTCTAGGTGTTCATTGCATATTAATATGAAAGGAAACACAGGAAGCTAAAAAGTACAGAATTCACAGTAGCTTATTCAAGAGGGAGGATATATTATTGTTTTGTGTAAATTAAACACTTCAGATATGGCTGATTCCAGGAGCTTAGTCATTGTATCACCCCTCAGATTTTACTCCCCTCCTTGGGGTCCCATGGTTTCCTCTCAGACCAGCAGAAGCTATAAGCAGCTCCAGACATCAAGAATGTCTTTTCTGTGAGTTCCAAAGAGTACATCTCTTCCCATTTTTTCAACCAAAGACCTATATCAATTACCAATATTTTTACTGCCTCTTCCTTTTATTGAAAATAGATACTTTTCAATATAATATATCCTGATTAGTTTCCCCTTCCTACATTCCTCCCAATTCCCCCCCACTTCCCATCCTCTTCTGATCCACTTCTTTTCTGTCTCTCATTAGAAAAGAACAGGGTTCTAAGCGATAACAATAAAACATAACAAAATAAAATATAATAAGACAAAACAAAACCATCACATTGAAATTGGACAAGGCAAACCAACAGAAGGAAAAGAGCCCCGTGAGAAGTCAAAAGAATCAGAGACCTGCTCCTTTATACATTCTGGAGTCCCATAATATTATTGAGCTGAAAATGTAATCTGTACACAGAGAACCTGGTGCAGACCTGTGCAGGCCGTGTACTTCCCGCTTCAGTCTCTGGGAGTTCATATGAGTTTTGCTCAGTGATTTAGAGGGTCTTGTTCTCCTGGTGTCCTCCACACATTTTTGTTCATACTCCTTCCAAATATCTTCCACAGGATTCTCTGAGCTCTGAGTGGGGGGGGGGAGGTTGGGGGGGTTGATGGAGACATCCCAGTTAAGGCTGAGTATTCCAAGGTCTGCCTGCCTGCCTGCCTCTCTGTCTGTCTGTCTGTCTCTTACTCCCTCTTTTTCCTCTGTAATGCCTGGCTGCGGATCTGTATTTTGTCTCATCTGCTGCTGCAGGAGGAAGCTTCTCTGATTCTAGCTGAGTGAGGCACTGATCTCTGAGTATAGCAGAACATTATTAGGAATATTTTATCACTTCTTTTACTCTCTTTTATTCTTTTCTTTTTAGATCAGTACTATATGGTTTCACCTTAGGTCTCTGAGCTACCTACTGTCAGGTTTTTGTTCACTCAAGCACTATTGAGTATGGGATCCATCTTGTGGAGTGAGCCTTAAGTCAAATCAGACATTAGTTGGTTACTCCCACATGCTTTGTGCCACTATTGACCTAGCATATTTTATAGGTAGAACTTTTCTTAAGTCCCTTGTCCTGTTTGTCATTGAACCATGTGAACTGCAGGTCAGTGAGAGCTTGCCTGGTGTGGAATGAGAAAGAGTTGCAATGGGTTAACTGAGATATTTCTTGAGGAGTTGAGTGATTCATGGCTAATACACACAGATTTCCCCTGTTCTGTTGTATTTGGAAACAACTGGAGCTGCTAAAGTGGAATGGGAAATATCCAGGGACCCCAACCCTTGACAAAGAACTAGTCAACTAATAAGTGCAGAGATTAGTGATAGTACTCAGTCTCAGGGATGAACACCCCAATTTCTTATTCAATGCTAAGTAGTCAGCCCTGAAATCATACACAGACAAACCAACACTAAACAGACTGAGCAAGTTGCATTAGTATATTTATGGATGTATATTTAATAATAATCAAGAAAAAGAAGCAATGAATCTGAGAAGCAGTGGGGAGAGGATGGGAGGGGTAGGAATGATGAAGAGGAAGGGAGGGAAATGATGTAATAATATTTTAGCTATTTTTTTTAATTTAAAAGGAATTTGAGACTTAGTATAGAAGTATGCAAAATCTAAATCGGAACTAAGACTTTCAAAACCAACATGCAAAAAGGCCAATATGCCATTCTCATAGAGAACAAAGCTGAAAAGCAAGAGTGAAGAGAGATTAGGAAATTAAATGTAAGCTTTAGTTCATGGAATTTAATGCTTAACAATTGTATTTTTATGCATCATAAATGAATTCACTTTTTTCAAAGAAGATAGTGGAAAATATGTATAAGAACAGCACTATGGAAACACTTTAGATGTATTTTTAAGGAAAATAAATTGGAAAAATACAAAATATTTTTGCAAGATTTTGCAAGCTACATATAGTAATTCATTGTGTACATGGAGAAAAGGGAAATAAGAAAAGAACAGATGTACAAATCAGCTCATCACTTGTTACATTTTGGATTTATTTATTTTTATTAATTTTGGCTATCATACAAAGAATTGGATTTTGCTGTGCAATTTTCAGACATATGTGTCATAGTTGACCCCCCACCCCCACACACATATCCTTCCCTCCCTTCCCTGCTCACTATATAGATCTTGTACTCATTTTAGATGTGAAAGGACTGATCATCAGAGAAGGAACATATGGTCTCCATGTCAGTGAGCTAATAAGCACAGAGCAAGAATTAGAATTGAAGTTTAGTTATTCTAAAGGAATTTCTAAAGAAAAAAAAGCCACCAACTTCCACAGATCCTGCTAAGTTAGAAACAGCTGAGTAAAGAAATTGCATTAAGCTCAGAAACTCCACTAATGTAGCTTGGATGCTTTACTTTTTCATAAGAAAACTGTCAAGAGGAAGTTACCAGAATAAAGTGCATAACATTTTGATAAACCCATACTGCTTATGAAGATATTTATAGTTAAGGCAGACAAATTAACAATCTGTATTCTAAAGAGCCTATGACTACTGGTTGGCAGTTAGAGATGTTTACATTTGTGCAGATTGACATATTGGTAGAAAGATGAAGAAAAAGTAACTGTTTTAAACAATCTTCATATGTAAGAGGAACAATTTCCTTCTACATATTGCCTCAAATGCTATAACTTGAGTAGTTAAACATAAATTATGGAAAGGGTGTTTGGGAAAAACCAAGAATATAATTATTTAGAAGGTGGATACTGCCGCCTTGTATTGTGCTATGTTCAATATCTTTTTCCTTTTCCGGTCCTTGTGTGTGTGTGTGTGTGTGTGTGTGTGTGTGTGTGTGTGTGTCTATGTGAGGGAGCATTTGAAATGAAAAAAAAAAAACACCTATTTTTCTATCCTTGACAGTGTTGTCATATGACTTTAGCATTTGATTCCATCTTTCCAACCTCCTACTATTTATTATTTTGATCACACTTCATGAATGACTTAAAGAATATCTTTGAGTGTTTATTCCTGGCTCAAAATCACTCATAGTTTGGACTTAGCTCATTCCATTTATCCTAGCTACAATGGTCTGCCATCTTTAAGCATCAATAAGCAGAATGTTATTCATCTATTGAATGAAATCCTTAAAGTGATATTGTTCCTTATATTTTAAGAAGATTCCTATTATTTGTGTTTTTCTCTCTCTCTCCTTTTTTTCTCCTCAAGCTCCAAAACCATCTGTGCCTTCCCATTTATGGCCAAGACTTTTTTTTTGAGTTTCAAATTTGCTTAGAACTGACAAAACATAACATCTGGATTTCAATTCAAGAAGGAAGGCTCATTTGAAAGCTTTTTAATGCCCCTGGACCACAATGAGATCAAATTGAAGAACAGTTTTTATGAGTTGAGTGCAAATGAATTAGAAACATGTGGATTAAATTTCTCTTAAACCTCAAAGGGAATTTAAATATTAAGAAAAGTGCTTTGCAAATGGCTTTGTGGCTTCTGACGAAGTCAGGCACTTGAAAAAAAGAGTTGGCGATCACTATTGAATCCAAAATGTACCCAGCCTTTTTTTCTCTCACAGAAAAAGGACATTTTGATCTTTGCATAAAAGAGAAAAGAACCAGGGATTGAAAGTTACTTATGCAACAACACTTTATATGTGCTCTTTTATTCTAATAGAAACATAATTGTAAATTTGGGTCTTTCCTTTTATGAGAGAATGCTACTGTTTTGTTTTGTTTTGTTTAAGAATAGGTAAACAGGTAAAAATATGAGAGGATGATATAATAGTACAACATAACATAAAACCTTAGTCATTTTATGTGTTTTCTTTTAGATATTAGAGAAAGTGATTAATAAATACAGATTTCACACTTTTAGCATATGTCTATTTTAAATCCTAGTTTTGCTTCAGCTTAAAAATGAAACTACTTGCCTCAACCCCTCAACATACTGTCTCTTTCATACCCATCCCATGGCCAGTGGTATCCAAATAACATTCATGATTGTTCATGGTGTGTGTGTGTGTGTGTGTGTGTGTGTGTGTGTGTGTGTGTGTACACATGCACGCATGTAGTATGGAAGAAGATAGCAGATATATCCAGTGGAATGCTATTAATTCTTCAGGTCAGTCTATCTGACTTTGAGGGTCCCACACACCATGAGATAATCCCTCATTTACTTACATGAATCACTATACTATGACTGTGGACCTCAGGAGAGTTCCTGCATATGACAGCCTTGAAGAAGACAGGCTAGAAGAACAATCATCAATGAAGGAGTACAATTTCCCCAGTTGCCTGAGCTGGAAGCAGCTTACAGAGATCCTTTGCTGGTCACCACACATGCTAGCAGTGACAAGGTGCAATTCTCCCTTCTGCCCTTCCTCTGAGATCCTTTATCTACTCTTATTTTGAGGGTCATCAATGTCACGACACATCTGCAGTTTTCCTAATTACCACTGCTAATAACATTCCCACCTGGATACACCACTGCAAGTACAATTTTAAATAGTCTCTTCTGGCACAAAATGATTCAGGAAAGCAGAGGCCAGAGTGGAGGCAAATATTCCCAAATCTGCTAGCAATAACTCCAAAAGTGACTTGGTGATACTCAGATAAAACTTTGTAAGTGACAACTTTCTTGCCCCTCACTCCACCTTGTATTTTATCTCTGGATCTTTGATATGTTCTCATACTACCACCTACTTCAGAATTATGCGAAGAGGCAACTTTTTAATCTAAGTGAGAGAAAAAAAATCACACCTTCCTTCCGGGAGAACAATGAGGGCTGGCTAGTTATGATTGAAGGGAGACGAGACAAACCAACTATCCCAAATTGGATGAGCAAGATAGCTCCAGGATATACAGATTTATTTATTTATTTACTTATCTATCTATCTATTTATTTATTTATTTAATTTATCTATTTTTGTTCACAATAAAGTTGATATTGGATATACTTCAATAAAAGACTAGTCTTAATAGTCATACTAGCTGTCCCTGAGGATTAACTTTAAAGAAGAAAATATCCCCATGCTGTTCACAGTCAGCTATTTACCCATGGTAGAAAGAATTGGAAGAAATGCTTGCTAGAGTGGCCCATTCAACATGCTATGCCTTATAGTGGGACTCTGCTGCTACTTCAAGGAATCATCAAGAATAAGCATGAGTCAAGAGAACAGGTAAGTTTTAGGGAAAAATACATCTGCATAAAGAGCAGAGAAGTAAAAATTGCTAAAACCATGTGTTATTGAAACAAAAGTTATTCATGAATATAATATTATCTCATACTTGATTTCTTTATCATGTTTTCACATCTCTACAATCTGATGGATAACCATTATTTCCTACCAGGATGTTATTTTTTCCAGGCAATCCATGTGTCTTCATTTTTCTTTACCTTCTTTTTCAACTTAAATATCTGTTAAGTCATTATTAAACAAATGTAACCATAGTCTTAGGAAGTGTCTGAAGATGTTATAAACATTTCCTGAAATGTTACATTGTTTTGAGGGACAAAAGAGGAGTAAAAATGGGAACACTTAAAGAAAAATAACAAAAATTACCTAATATGTGTTGATCATAATCTTCCTGTGTGATGGTTAGTGTTGTCAACTGACAGGATTTGAAATAGAAAGCCTCCAGCAACAAATTAGTCTCTGGGTGTGCCTGTAAAGAACAGTCTTGATAATGTTCATTTAGGTGAGAAGATTCATCTGCTGTGGATGTCAAGATTCCCCAATTTGGAATCCTGGTCTCTATAAAAAGGGAGAATGAGGTGAGCACAGGGATTCATTATTCTCTCTTCCTGACTACGGATGTAATGTTGCCAGCTGCTTCAATTCCTTTTGCCTTTACTACTCTTTGAACTATGAACTTGAGTGAGCCCTTGCTCCTTTACATTGCTTCTGCCAGAGTATTTTATCACAGCAACGGAAAGTGGCTAAGATCGCCTGGCAAATATTTAGCCACCTGATTTTCAAGGACTATCTCTGCTTTCTTTCAATGCTGTTTTTTAGTAAAAATATTTATTCTACACATGAGGAATATAAGACCTGTAGAAACTGAATGACTTAAGATAGGCACTCATGGCAGAAGCCATAAGTCTTATGTGAAGCAAAGTAGTCTAAGTCCCAACCATTGGATGTTTTCTTCCTGGGATGCATTTTGTCATTGAATCTAAGTGGAGGGCTTGACACAAATTAAAGATAAGGTTCACTGGCCAAGATTTTTTTTAATGATGAAAATGTGAAGAGGCCGGTTATGACTGAACAAACACAAAACACAATCTAGCCTTACTGGATGAGGGAAGAACTCTTCAAGAATCTCCCTTATCTATTTTTTTTACAGCTCATCTCATAATGAATGCATATTTATGACAAAAATTGCACTAACTTCTGACACAAAGCCAAGTGAGACATGGGACAATACCCAGAAGGTCACAATACTTGATAGATCCTGGCTCTATAGCTGAACTTTATACTATCCTAATTAGGAATACATATGAATATTAACTTTAAATAAAATTAAGATTAAATTCAGTTATTCTTCTTTACCACATTTCAAGCACTTAACCATTACACTGAACAAGTAGCTAGCAGAGAGACAATAGACATTGAAAGATGCAGTGGACAGTACAATATAAAAAAAACATTTAAATTAGAGTGTTGAGTCTTAAAATCCAACTCTTGAATAGAATGCTGAGCCTCACTATATATATGTATACACACACACACACACACACACAGTTAGTTCCCTTATCTGTAAGTAAAATATTACTATAGCTTTTATAGTATATTTTATATACTATATAGTAATTTTTCAGTGACTTTGAGAGTCACTGAAGGGATTTCGTAATTAACAAACATTGTGACTATATGTTTACTTCATAGATACTTAACAGTGTTTCTGTTTTAAAGTTATTAAATATCATATATTACCACTGAAATGATTTATGTATATGTTATAAAATACAAGATTTGCTGTGATAGAAAGAGATTTATCATTGATGCCTTTTCAACTATATTCACCACTTAATGAACTGATTACAGAATCCCATAGATTTAATGTTATACAAATATCTGAAATAGAATCTCCTTTCTGGCAAACTCCAGAGAAGGGGATAAGGTGTTTTGTAACATCTTTCATAAATTCTTGTAGAAGCAAAAAAGACCTATATAAGGGAGTCTATAGATTCATTTTCCATTGATAATAGATAATTCGCTGAGTAAAGTCTTGGGGATCTTGAACAATAAAACAAATTGAACAATTTGAATTTGCTTGGGGGTACATATTTTTGTTATTTAAAAACTGAGCTGAGGTATTGCATTTAATTATACTTTAATATCAGAAATAGTATTGACATTCAAATGGTAGTTGCTTTATCTTCATTAAAAACTATTCAAGTATTAATGCTAAAGTGTGCAACCTTCTAATTTATAATAAGAAGAATCATGGCCCCCAACCCCAGCAGACTTCTGCCACTGAGGCATAGACTACACCAGTCAGAATGAGTGAATGACCAGCCTGCCACCAGAACTCTAATCCTCCCTGGATTCTGTGTGGTGATAAATTTGTACCCCAATAAAACTTACCTGGTGATCAGAGGGTAGAGCCAGCCATTAAAGCAGACATAGAGGCCAGGCAGCAGTGGCACACAACTTTAATCCTATCACTCGGGAGGCAGAAATCCATCTGGATATTTGTGAGTTCAAAGCCACATTGGGCTACTTGAGAGAAATAGAACCAGGCAGTGGTGACACATGCCTTTAATCCCAGGAAGTAATATGACAGGACACAGAAAGGTATATAAAGTGTGAGGAAACAGGAACTCACTCTCTTGAGGCTGAGGATTTCATAGAGGTAAGCTAGTGACTGATTGTTCTGCTTCTCTGATCTTTCAACTTTCACCCCAATATCTGGCCCTGAGTTTTTTATTATAAGACCTTTTAAGATTCATGTTACAATTCTGTTCCCTATGATCCTTCCCCATGACCATGCCATGCCAGCTCACCCTGGCCCTTCTGCTACTGGGCCTGCCCCTAATCCTGGGAGACTTTTACCACTGAGGCACAGATCACACCAGCCACAACCCTCACTTCCTATTGCCCACTCCCTCCTATCTCAGCACCAACACCACTGCTGGGCCCTGTCTCCAACTCCAGAGGAATCTCACTGCTCTCGTGTAGTCCTCATGAGTAGACAAGTAGGTGAGTGAGCCACCTGCCAGCTAGACAGCTACTACTTCCCCCAGGTTCTGTTCCCCCAAGATCCACCGCCTCCCACATCACCATGCTCCCCACAGCCAGTCCTTCCCCAGAACTAGAACAGACTCCACAGTCTTAGGTATAGTCTACACCAGTTGGAAGAACAGCCCCAGCAACTCTACAGGAGGCCAGGCTGGTTCTAGGTACTCCAGAAGAAGACTCAGGCTTTACTGGAGGTCAGGCCAGATCCAGAGACCCAAAGAGACTTTGGCTTTTCCAGAGGCCAGACCCAGTCAAGGGACCCAAGACCTCCAAAACCCCAGCAGAGACACCCTACTAGACCTGAAGACTCACCAGTCGCCAAAACTCTTGGCCACTTAGACCAGAAGACCAGAGAGGAAACAAAAACCAAGGAACAAAACACCCTTCCAACAAAGACAAGCACAGGAATCAACACCTAGACCTATAATCATACCAAATCTAGATATCTAAATGCCAATGTAAGAATAAAATTAATAGCAGAGAGGACAATATGTCAGTACCATAACCAAAATATCCTATGACAGCAAGACCTGAACATTCCAAAATAGCCATGACACAAAAAACATTATAAAGATGATAGAGGTCCTTAAAGAGAAAATGAAAAAAAAATCCCTCAAAGAAGTGGAGGAAAAGACAACCAAAT
Organism: Peromyscus californicus insignis; assembly: GCF_007827085.1. Classification (NCBI taxonomy): domain Eukaryota; kingdom Metazoa; phylum Chordata; class Mammalia; order Rodentia; family Cricetidae; genus Peromyscus; species Peromyscus californicus. Next base: position 113,590,857 of record NW_026294606.1, read on the forward strand.
TATTGGAAGAAGTCAACAAATCTCTTAAAGAATGTCAAGGAAACCAAGGGAAAACAAACAAACAAACAAACAGTTGATGTAAACAAATAAAACTGTTCAAGATCTGAAAATGGAAATAGAAGCAATAAGGAAAACACAAACTGATGGAATTCTGGAAATGGAAAACCTGAGGAAGTGAACAGTAACTACAAAAGCAAAATATGGAAGAGAGAATCTCAGGAGTTGAAGATCCAATAGAAGAAATAAATAGATTGATCTGTCAAAAAGAATGTTAAATGTAAAAATTTTCTATCACAACACATACAGGAAATCTGGGACACTACAAAAAGACCAAATGTAAGAATAATATAAATAGAGGAAAAAGAAGAATCCATGCTCACAGACCTAGAAAATATATTCAACAAAATTGTAGAAGAAAACTTTCCTAGCTTAAAGAAGGACATACCTATAAAGGTACAAGAAGCTTACAGACCACCAAATAGAATGAACCAGAAAAAAGTCACCTCACCACAAAATAATCAAAACATTAGACATACAAAATAAAAGAGAGAGAGAGAGAGAGAGAGAGAGAGAGAGAGAGAGAGAGAGAGAGAGAGAGAGAGAGAGTATTGAGTGTTGCAAGGGAAAAAGGTCAAGTAACATATAAAGGCAGACCTATCAGAATTACACTGGACTTCTCAATGGAGATTCTAGATGTCAGAAGAACCTGGACAGATGTCATGCATACTCTAAGATACCATGGATGCCAGCCCAGACTACTATACCCAGAAAAACTTTCAATCACCATAGATGGAGAAAACAAGATATTTCATGGCAAAATGAAATTTAATCACTATATTTACAAATCCAGCCTTACAGAAGGTACTAGAAGGAAAAATCCAACCCAGGGAAGTTAGCTACACCCACAAAGACATAGGTAATAGATAATCCCACACCAACAACAATAACAAAATAACAGGAATTAGCAATCATTAGTCATTAATATCTATCTGTGTCAATGGACTCAATTCATGAATAAAAGTGCACAGGCTAACAAAGTAGATATGAAAACAGGATCCATCCTTCCGCTGCATAAAAAATCCTCAACACCAAAGACAGATATTACCTCAGAGTAAAGAATTTGAAAAAGATTTTTCCAATCAAATGGATCTAAAAAGAAAGCTAGTATAGTTATCTTAATATCTAACAAAATAGACATCAAACAAAAATTAATCAAAAGAGATAGAGGACATTTCATATTCATCAAAGGACAAATCCACCAAGATAATCTCTCAATTCTGAATATTGATGCACTAAAACAAGGGCATCCACATTTATAAAAATAAACATTACTTAAGCTTAAATTATGTATTAAACCCACACATTAATAGTGGAAGACTCAGCACCCTACTCTTACCAATGGACAGGTCATTCAGACAAAAACTAAACAGAAATAACAGAACTAATAGATGTTATGACTCAAATGGACCTAACAGATTTATAAAGAACATTTGACCCAAACACCAAAGAATATACCATCTTCTCAGCACCTCATGAACCTTCTCTAAAATTAACCACATACATGGCCATAAAGAAAGTCTTATCAAATACAGAAAAACTGGAATAACACCCTGTATCTTGTCAAATCACCATGGTTTAAAGTTGGAGTTCAACAAGAACACAAACTACAGACAGTCTACAAACACATGGAAAACAAACAACTGCCAGCTGAATTACCATTTGGTCAAGGAAGAACTGAAATAGAAATTAAAGACTTCCTAGAATTGAGTGAAAGCAAATGCACAACATAGCCAACCTTATCAGACACAATGAAAGTGATGCTAAGAGAAAATTTCTTAGCACAAAGTGAAGTGCCTGCATAAAGAATTTGAGGAAACCTCATAATAGCAACTTCACAACATACCTGAAAGCTCTAGAAGAAAAAAAATAAGCAAGCCCACCCAAGAGGAGTAGATGGCAGGAAGTAATCAAACTGGGGGCTGAAATCAGTAAAATAGAAACAGAGAACAATACGAAGAATCAAGGAAGCAAAGGGTTGGTTCTTCCAGAAAATCAACAAGATAGATGAACCCTTATCCAACTAAATAAAAGACAAAGAGAGAATATCCAAATTAACAAAATCAGAAATAAAAATGAAGACATAACTACAGACACTGAGGAAATCCAGATAATCATTAGGCCATACTACAAAAACCTGTACTCCACAAAATTGCAAAATCTAAAAGAAATGACAGATTCCTTGATAGATATTACATACCAAAATTAAATCAAGATCAGATAAACCATTTAAATAGACTAATAACCTCAAAAGAAATAGAAACAATAATTAAAAATCTCTCAACCAAAAAAAGTCCAGGATATTAGCCAGAGGTTTTTGGTTTAGAAACTGGACAAAGTCCAAGGAAACTGCCATCAGATTGGTGAGTTCTCTTGGCTCTCATGGTCCAAGCCATTAAATGGCCCACATTCTTTATGTTCAGTCCCCTGGAACAACCAGAGAAATGACCAAGTGCTGTTCATGTACTGAACATTTGCTTAGGGTTAGTTGAGGTGTCTCTGTTCGTTTCTCATTTGTGCCTTGTTAGGCACTGGCTGGGAGTGACAGACTCAACTTTGTCTATAACTGATTAAACTATATTCTCTTTGTTCTTATATTTGCATAATGAGCTTATAGCTTTGCTATGGTGGAAGGTTAAGTCTACCATAGCTACCAAGATGTAGGTGCAGTATTTCTAATGATTACATATTTAGTGCTTTGTCTATGGTGGCATTCGTGGTGGTCTTTTAGGGAGAAACTTCTTGCTAGGAGCCTCCCTTTCAGCTCAGTCTGTCACAATAAGCTTCCTTAGAATCAAGGATAAAAGGAAGGACAATAGAGACTTAAATATGCTCCTCAAGGGCTTGGGGTGGTGATGATGGTAAGGAGCTGGCCTGCTGTCATTGGAATAGAGCCTTTTCCTTTCTCTTACCAGTTTAGCTTAGTTACCTCACACATACCCCCAAAGTTGTTTTTTTTTTTTATTTTCCTGTGAGTTTAACTCCTCAGTCTTCCTATTCATCTAACTCTCCATTCCCACAGCAAGCTACGTGAACAACTTGCAGCTTTCATCACAAGTTCTTTCATTTTAATACCTCCTAAAAGCTCAGGCTGAGACTTTCAGTATGGAAGCTGTCTGAGTCATCCATGCTCCCATTAGCAACCCCTCAGCTGTCCTATGGAACTATGGTCAATAAACTCATGGGTTCATCATTTGGACCTTAGTGCCATCATTATGTCCATCTATTTTCCACGGCCTATCTAGGTGAATCGATCGTTGTGTATCTATTCCCACAAAAAGTCACACAACAAAAACTATATGTGTTGAGTGCATGCTTGTTCAGATAGTGAAGAATATGTATGCACAAGGAGCAAAGACATCAGAATAGCAGCGCTATATATTCATCTCTCTACCTTCCTGCTACTTATATGACTAGTGACTGTTTATATTTTAAATAGTATGTTTTCTCACATGGTGGTTTTATTTTTATTTTTGAGTTTCCATCATTGCCACACCTATAATATTTCATTTCTCTTGATTTTCTTGTTTTGATTTTGGTAAGCAGTTGGAGAATCTAAAAATATCCACTGTTTGAAACTGATATTTAAAAACAAATGCAGTACTAGCTAATGTTTTTCTATTGGTAGAAGAAACTGAATCAGAACAATCAACCACTGAAGGCCTTTTTGGAATCATAGACTATGTCCTACTGTATGGAGTATCTTTTCTTGATACTCAGAATAATCTTATAAGAAATCTGTAATTAATAGTCAGAGGAAATGCTGTTCAGAGACATTAGCAAATCTTTTTCTCAAGTTCACAAAACTAGTAATTGAAAACTTAGTTCCTATGTATATCATTAACAGCATCTTTATTTTCAAAATATTAAGTCATATTATACATTAAAATATTGCTCAATACATACTGGCTAATACAAGTGACTTTCATATGAACTGAATATAATCAGAAGGATTATATTATCTTGTGTTACTAAAATATGGTTTTAAAAATAAACCATAGCTCTCAACTAAACTTCTATCTCTTGAGTAAACAATGCCTTGTGTTTGCGTGCATTTTTTTCCTATCTCTAAAGGTCTTGTAGGATAAGCAAGTGACTCTTTATACAGCCTGACTTTCTTTTGGAAAAATGTTCTTGCTGCCTTGAAAAGGACTCATAATCACTCCGTTTCCTTTCCTTGGGTATGTTTACTGGACTCCTTGGGGAGGCTTAGAAATCCTGACACTCCATGTAAGTGCAGTGTGTTTGCCAGAATATATTCTTTGTTAGAAGCGAAGGACTTCTCTATTTACTTATGGACACAGCACGGTTTATAGCCTCCCAGAGTGAGGAAATGGAAAAGGAAAATGGCAAAGCAAAATAGAAACCAGCCGGTTGGTAAAATAACCTCTGTTTGTACAAAAAGACATAGAGAAACTTCAAGAAATGAAAGAAGTAATCAGAGTAACTGAGGGGGAAATGTTCTTTATTAAGGACCCGCTGTGCACTGATACGGTGTAATGTGCCTATGTTTCATACCTTGAGTCCTGTTCAGTGGTAACCTGTTTAATTCTTGTGTTTCTTACTTTATTGTGGTGCTAATATTCAGAAAATTTAAAGAACTCATTCTAAATTAAATGTCTTTTAATTTAGAAACTCATGAACCTTAAAATTCGGGTATGAGAAAAATAAATAAATTCTCCACATCCAGGCTTTAATCTGGTAAAATGTGGTTCATTCTTCATTGTTTTTCTCAATGCTCAGTAGATATTTCCTCTTTATTCTCATCATTCCAGACATTTTATAAACTTGCAGGAGTAGGAAGATAGATTGTATTTTTTAAAGCAACCCAGATATTTTTTCTAGCTAGTTAAACACTTTATTTGCTTAATAATCATGTTTTCTGTTAGATCTTAAAATCACGAGTATCTAACTTTTTTAAGGAAAGCTACTAACTTGTATGATGGAATATACCATGCTAAATCTATAATTTTCCAAGAAACAATACAGAAAATCTGTGAAATAATTGCCCTGGATACATCCATAAGCACAGGAAAGCAAAACCTGAGATGCATGATCCAAATAATAGCTCAGTGTTATGGCCTAGTAAACACGTCCATACTCCAGCAATTACGATACTGAATGCAGTCAGTATTCACCCATCTCATTGGGTCATAGGAATGAAATTTGGAACTGAGAGTTTGATACCACATCTGACACTCAGATTCAATATTAGGCGAACCATTTAAAGCTGCTTCAACTAAACTTCATCTTACCGTCCTAATTCTGAAATTGTGAATAAGGAATTCTGGGCCAAAGACATTCATTATCAAATGGATAGAACATGGACACAGATTATCTATGAAAAGCAAGATCCCGAGTGATTATGCAGAAAAGCTAATGACATTCTTACGTTACAATGAAGGATAATTGCACATCTTTTGGTAGTGTAAACATGCCTGATAACAGTAGAAGTTAGTCCCATTGTTCCCAAATCTAATTCCCAAGATTGTGTGGAATGAATGTATGTGATTTTTACATTGCTGCCACTGCCATTAGTCCAGGGTTAGAAGATGTGTGCTCCTAGCCCCACATTTCTAGGGCAGAAATCCTTTACATTTCATTGAAGTGAATCAGAAGCATCTAAAAGATGAAAGGAGTCTTTATAGGATTAAAAAGTTGAAAGAAGTGAGTTGCAGAGAAAAATTTCTGCAGATCAGAACAACAAATCCTTAGCGTTGTCATTTTACCATGTTAATGACAAACACATTCATGAGAGAGAATGGCTTGGCTCAAGTATAGTATCATACAAGAAATTAAAATTATTTCACCAGAAGTCAAACATAACTTAGAAAATGCTGCTGCTTGCAGTGGTGCATAATAGATGTGAAAGGAAAAGCTCAGAGTTTCTGTTGGTTTCACATAACCTAGAGCAGAAGTCAAGACTATAGCAATTTGATCAAACAACACCACAGAAAGATAGAAAATACAAAGTGAGGAAGCAAGGAAAGGATCTTTACAAAATATACAAATCACGAGCAAGAAGGAAAAAATTCAACCAAGGGAAGCAAAATCATACATAGCAAGCTTAACATTTACACAAACAGTTAAGATATCAGGAATTATAAAAGCATGATAATCCACACAGTATCTGTCTTCTTGTTCTTTTAAAGGTCAATTTATTTTATAAAGTTATTAAGATAGCTGTAATATATTTCTAGGTTAAATGTATGGTGATTGTAATATAAGGCTGATAGTGCTCATCAGTGGAAATACACTGTAGTATAATCTGTTTTCTCCATAAAAATAATACAATGGTACTTAAGTTAGAAGATAGACTCACGTCATAAAGCTGATGAGGATATTTTAGGGTGCATGCGTTAACTCACGGAGGTCTGATTCTAGAACCTTATAAGTATTAAAGGAAATAATTAATTCATACTATAATAAATAGGAACTCATGATTCTATAATAATAGAATAAACAAATTAGAAAAAGTAAATAAATAGGATAAGAACAAACTTTTATTCCATTTTAAGCCTAAATTTCACACTGTCCTGATGTATGGGTTAAACTTTGTCATCAATCACACACATAAAAAGGGGTTGTACAATATTTTAGAAATTATACTTTTTCTGTTTTTTTTAATTAAAAAGAGGTTCACTAAACTACTAAGACACACTGCTTGACTGAAAGCATAAAATAGAACTATCTTCAGAAATATTTGTAATACTGCCTCTACTGATTTAAAGTATACTATGATTCTTTTTAATTTTGATCACATGGTTCTCACATACATTTCTTTGGAATCTTGACAACAAGTTTTGTTTTATAATGTGCCTTGGTTAGTTCAAAATTCAAGAAAATGCACATAATTTTAATAATAATCAACACCACTGGCAGTCCAAGCTTCTAAATATACCTGTGTGTGCTTGTTACTACTAAAGCTGGGCTATTTTTTTTAAGCCTAAAATGTGTGAAAGCACCTCCTGTTTTGTCTCTTGCTTGCAGTCTAAAAAGATCGTGTTTGGTGTTCCTTATCTAAAATAAAATTAAATGTTACATTTTTATAAGCCTTTACAGAAATCAGATAGAAAAGCTTTGTTATTCTTCTGGAGGAACATACCCAATAATACACAAATCACACACAAAATAATAGCAATCCCAATGAAATAATAAACATACTGGACAATGGAGCCTTATCATACAGGAGATATAATAAACTTCAGGCTTGTGGAAATTGAAAAAAGTTAATTCAACTACAAAATAACAAAGTGAAGATTTTATCCCCCTTTTCAACTTATTTGAAAGCTAAATATTTGCCATTGCTGGCTGCAGGTCATAAATATAAACTTCCTACACAAAGTGTCATGCCCACTGCCCCCCACTTTGAAAATAAATTATATATTACCCATTGAACTGTGTGGATTCTTCTTAAAATAAATCTATAATAATTGGTAGACTATAAGGTAGCTGATCAGACTGATGCTTAATAAGTAAAAGTATTGTAGGAGGCTGGAGAGATGGCTCAATGATTAAGAGCATTGGCTGCTCTTAAAACCATAAGCCTTACACATTAAAGTATGGCTTGATTCATTCTACCATTCTCTATTAAATATACTATCAGTATTTTAATGTTACATTAGTAAAATTAAGGACAGCCATAAAATAACTGATCAAAAAGTTTCTAGTTGATATTCAGGGTGATGTCTTTTTCAGCTGGTATTCAGTATTTCATCAGAATTCTAAAGACTTAGGCTCTAATACCAATGAAGGAATGTGTCAGCAGCAGCATATATGACCTTGCCATTGAGAATGAAGACAAGCAAGCAAAAAGAAAAAGCATCCTTCTTCCACAATCCTTTATATAGGCTGCCATGAAAAGGTGTGGTCCAGATCTGGGCTGAATCAACCTCAAATGATACAGTCAAAAAAAATCTCTCACAGGTGGGCCCAGCTGCTTGGAGACGTCAGTGCAATGGGCAAGCCACCAAGGGGAATGCAAAATATAGTGGTCTGGCTTGTGACATTCCAGAGAGGAATTTGAGAGTCCCAGACTCGAGCAGGGCCACTGCACATTTTGAATTAAGAATATGTGCTTTGGTGCAGCTGAGGTTGAAGAATAAATTGTGATTCCAACATGGAGGGATGACTAAAGTGAAACCTTTGCTTTGCTGGGACAATGGATGCTGGTCAGCTGGAGCTAAGAAATTAGCAGTGATTAAGAAGATATCAGCAACATTGATGTGAAGTCATCTGGGAAGTATTTCCTGAGGGTCAGCACACAGAAGGTATGTTCCAAAGGTGGCCAAGGTGATATCTCATTCTGACAGCTGAACTCTGTAGTGTTAAGAGTCACCCACATGGCGCTGGTTTGAAGGCATGTAGGAGAGCAACTGAGGCTTGACACCACGTGACAGGGCTTGAATTCCAGAAGAGAATCCAGAAGACGCTATTGGTGAAAGTGTAGCTCAGTTGCAGATCCCAGCATTTTGGAGATGCCAATACCATGACAACCACCAAGAACAATACATACTATGGAGACCTGGTTTGTGAAGTTTCAGAAATTGGTATCAGAACAGTGCAGCATTGCTATGACATACCTGACCTGTGGTTTTGGGAAGTTTGTGGAAGGAATTAGGAACTTTTCAATAGAAAAGTTATTCAGAGTTGAGAGCTCTGTGGGCTGTACTCGCTGGGAGATAAAAAAATGATGAGAAGGAGCCAGTAATCAGCATTCCTCTGTGGCCTCTGTATCAGCGCCTGCCTCCAGATTCCTATCCAGTTTGAGTTCCCACCTTGACATCACTTAATGGACAGTGAGTCTATGTACATATGCCAAATAAACTCCTTCCTGCCCAAGTTGTTTTTTGTTATGGTTTTTCATCACAGCAAAATTAGAAAGTAACAGCAATACAGATTAAACAGAAGTAAGAAAACTGATGAAATTAAGATGACTTAAGTAAAAAACTGTAGGGGAAATGTGAAAATATGCAAAGAAGATAGTAAATCAATTTGAGAAAAGGTTCTTGCTCCATGATTAATTATATTGGATGCTACCCATTATCTAAATATCACATTACTTTGAGGGCCCTAGCCATCTTGTCTTTCTTTGTCTGTCTATCTTCCTTTCTTTCCTTTATTCTTTCTATAATAGTAGCATAAATTTCTAATACCTTGCATATTCCAATAACTGAATTAACCAGAGGTCATTACAATTATAGCAAGCATGTATAAAATATGGTCCATTCATAAAATGGAGAATTGCTACAAACTTCCAAATAACAAACAGTAAAAAGAGAAATGAAAAACATAAATGGACCCAAGATGGTTGAGAAGAAGAACTGGGAAAAGTTCCTGAAATACAGAATGTAGTACAGTAATAACTACCAATCCTACTCAAGACTGGATTTTCAACAATGAAAATGAAAATGTATAGACTAACTATTTTCAGATAAAAATTATCACACTGGCATCCCACAGGTCACTTGTTACTCAATATATTCTGTGAGTGTGTGTGTGTGTGTGTGTGTGTGTGTGTGTGTGTGTGTGTGTGTGTACAGAGTTTTGAGTAAAATGATAGGACAATTTAATTTTGTAAAATAATATTACCATTTCAAAGCACTGGACCTGTTTAGTATGAAAATACTACTAACAGTAAGAACTTACTGAACCAATGAACAGTTTTCTAAGTTAATTGTATATTTATATCATTGATACCATTCACCTGCTTTCGTATCAGAGGTTTATTTTGCTATAATATCCTCTGGAGAATCTTTTTGTGACAGACTTTTGAAGGTCAGTCAGACTTTACTGAATGTTTTTCCTTTAGCTTCTTGTCTATGCTCCAGGATCACTGTCAAGGAAGGAACCATTCTCCTTAGTCTTTGTTCATTAATTTATTACAATCATCATTTCATAAAAATCTTGCCACCTAAGCCCACTTCCCATTCTTCTAACTTACCCATTTTCACTTAGAACAATGTTTTGAGACATCACAGATAGTATTTCATTGACCAGAGTCTATATTCAGTGCTGAGTAGGTAACCAATAATTCTTAACTGAGTATTACTTTCAGATTAGAACAAAGCTTACTGCAAAATACACCTTTTTAAATATACCCCAAAACACTTGTTGAGGAGAAGTGTTCACAAATGTCCCATGCAGAATCATGATAGTATTATTCCATGTTAACTATGACGATAGGTTTTAAAGTATGTCTATGTACACCAGGTTCCCAAAAGTTTATCTAGTTCTTTCTTATTGAGAAGCAGGAGAACCATGGCCCACAGAATCAACAAATCAGGGCTCATAGGAACTCACAGAGAGTAAAGTGACAATCAGGGAGCCTGTATGAGTCTGATATACCTCTGCACATACCTTATGGTTGTATCACTTGGTGTTCTTATGGGACTCCTAACAATGAATGTGGGGATTTCTCTGACTCTTTTGCTTGCTCTTGAGATCCTTTTTCTCCCACTGGGTTGCCTCGTCCAGCCTTCATATGAGAATTTGTGCCTAGTCTTACTGTAATATGTTATGTCATTTTTGGTTGATAACCCTGGGAAGCCTGTTTTTTTTTGTTGTTGTTATTTTTTTTCTGAAGGGAAATGGAGAAAAAGTAAATATGGGTGTAAGGGCAGAGGAAGGAGTGGAGGTAGGGGAAATTGTGGTCAGGATGTGATTATGGAAGAAAAATAAATAACATTTTTTAAAAAAGTATAAAGATAGAAAATTAAAGAAAGAAAGAAACAGAAGAACCACTAGTCAAAGTAGCTAGCAATGGATGCTGTATGACTGAAAGGAATCATCCCTCCTCCTGCTGATCCTCTTCCTCCATCTCTCCCTTCTTTTTCTCCTCAGTTTCCTCTGTCCTGTGCTGTGGAACAATCCTTCTGTACACTGGCCAATAGCAAACACAATAAAGTTAGGCAGGAAAGCCCAACTGCGAATGATGGTATGAGGAAGGGTGGAGTTAGAGGAGTCACCAGCCAGATGGAGAATGAGTCAGATACACAAAATAGGGTAAAAGCCACAAGCCTCAAGGCAGCACATAGATTAATAGAAATGAATTCAGCTGTGAGAGCTAGTTAGTAACAAGCCAGAGCTATTGGCAGAACATTTATAATTTATATTAAGTCTCCAAGTCAGTTATTTGGGAAGGGGCTGCTGGATATTTGGGAGCAAGAAATCAGGACTAAAACACTCTGTCTATAGCCCTGTTTCTTTTTCCTCCTTTTACTCTTCACCCTCATCTTTCTCCTCCTATCCCCCTCTTTTTTTTTTCCTTTTCCTTTTCAAAGTGTCTGTAAATGTTTCAAGGAATCTTTATGGTAGATAAATTTCTGGTGCTTACATCATTACAGGTATGAATGTATAAAGACTATTAAGTGGCAATCAGGAGAATATGACTTCAACAAACTTTCTCTGGACTTAGATTCAAGCAGCATTCAAGTAGTCCCATTGCATTGTTTGTCCAAGGTTGCTTGAACAAGATTACATGTGCATTCACCCTGTTCATCTAGAGGAAGAGGAGAATGGCCACCACAATTAGTGAGGGCAGCAGGGGAGGAGAGAGTTAAATTCTTCATGTTACAGACACAAATAAGTGGCATTTTCTCAGTGTGTGGTTCATGAAACACCTACATGTAAGTGACAACTGATGGTTTAAAATGAGTATTTCTGGGCTGGAATCCAAGAGTATTGAATCAGAATATCTGGACATGAGCTTAAAAATGTTAATCTTAAAAGTATTCAAGATGATTTTGAAGCACAGAAAAATTAAAAACAGAATTAAAGAATGCTTGGTCACCCTGTATTGGACCAGCGTCCCTTATTATTCTGAGTTTGTCTATGGCAATGTCTGCCTTTCCACACAGACTTCAGTACACTGAGACTCAACCATTTGAAGAAAGTACATAGAAGCCAAGGAAATGGTGCATTTTTCACATCCTCTTACTATAGGAGTCAGTTTACCACATCGAACCAATGAAGGATGTACAAAGAGGTGATTATGAAAATTCAAACAATACTACGACAGAAGACAAAAATTATGTAGAAGATAATGTGATAAAAACAAAACAAATCTTATCACCATAATTATGCTGCTAACTGAGTAGACTTGACTTTTACTCCACTTTGACTGTAGATAAAGAAATGTTTAATTGAGTCATCTAACCTCTCTTCATTAAGTATTCTACAGAACTATCACAAATATATTTCCTGGTCTTAAGCTCTCAAATTTGTATTAATGAATTGATATTTAATATACTATATTCTAGGCATTCAAAGTGTGTCCAGTAGTAATTTTTTTTTAAAATTTATTCACAAACTCAGTTGCATGAATTAAGTGTAATTTGCACACTAAAGTAATAATCAGTTTTTATAAATTAAAAATAATGTACTTATTAAGGTAATAAAGATGGTTAAAACTTGGTTTTTGTTTCATGGACCACAACCTAAGACATAAGGCAGATATAAATGAATCTTAAATTAATAAATCATGTGCCCCAATTTTTAATTTTAAAGTGTGTATGTGCACATGCTTGTGTTTCTGCCCCATTTGCTTGGCAGATAATGATGATTTCAGAATGACTAAAACAGATGAAATCACTATACAGAAAGTAGCTCTACATAAGACATGTAGAGGGAGCACATATTTAAACCTATCCCCAAATTTGGGTAGGTGACAGATACCACTGGGAACCTTATTTTAGCAATGGAGAGGTAAAGGGCCCATAATGATCAGCTCTGCAAAAAGACAGTGCTCCTTAAATAGTCACTATGTGACATGCTTTTCCCATTTAATAACCAGATTAACTGTGACACAGGAGGATTCAGGGCATGGGTGAGGGAGAAAGGAGAGCTCTCCACTCAGAACAGAAATAGGGCTGGAGTGCACAGCTGGCTGGCCCCACCCACTAGAGAGATGTCATTTGTGAATGAAAGCACCCACCAAAGCATTTTCAATGTGGAGTGCTGGGTGTTATCTGTCAGCACTCCTTCTCCTAGCTGTGGCAGGAGTCTCAGAAACTAATTGCCACTCCGGATTCCTAGATTTACACACAGTGCACTATGACATAATGCTGGGGGAAGGCACGGAGATAGGGAAAGACAGATCTCTTCAGTGCAGCTGTGATGGGAAAGGTAAGCAAACCCAAAATGAAGCTGACATCTTTCCCTTTAATTGTTTTAAATTAAGAATTTCTCCAACTTCCAACCTGTTTTCTAATTAGGTTCCATATGAATGATGCCCAGTATTGTAGGTCCTTGAAATGCGAGTTTTCTAAAATAATAATAATGTAAGAATATGATCTAGTTGTGTGGAGGAGCAAGTCAAACTATCCAGGTAAAATCCCCAATGTTTTGGGGATGGTAATGTTGACTATTTTATTTTGGGGTTTAATATAAAGATAATCCACCCTCAAACAGCCTTCAACACATTAGGTTAATGTCAAAGTTAATTTTAATGTGATTTATGTTTTACACTATGAGAGCTGATAAAGGCTCATGAGAAAATATTGAGGATATAGAAAATATCAGAAATAAGAATCAATTACAATGATTGACAATAATTGTATTTCATGTTTATGTTTTTATTTATACATAATTTGATATCACAATAAATGGACAAGAATATATCTTTTCATGAACATGAAAGAGGCATAATTCCATAAATCTGCAATATTATGCAAAGATGAATGCTGTTTTTAAGAATAGTAAAGAAATAAACAAAAACAGATATTTTTCTTACCTCTTTCCTTGATTTATGAAGTAATTTTTTTTGCTTCCCTCTGCACACTTCTCATCCTTTAAGTAAAATAATTGATACTGCACATTTTATTTGGTATTAGAGTGGGCCCTATTGCATAATGAGCAGGTTGGTTTAAAAGTTCTGAACACAGAGATGTCTTCATAGTCTTCATTCTCATTTTCCCCTACATCCCCCAACATTCTAGTAACAATTGAACAATTTGATAACACCATTCACTGATTGCCTTTAAAAATGTTGAAATGAGAGATTTTAACGTTCAGAAAGGCAAAAGATTTAGAACGTAGAAAAATAAAAAACAACTACAACTTTCTGACTAGAGAATTTGTGCTTTACAATGGATACAACCAATGTAAGCAAATGTATAAAAATTAAAATAAATGAGATACACTACCGTTGCTGTAGATATAATATTGAAAATTCAACAGAATCAGTTTTCCACACCCTGCTTCTTTTGATAGTAATTTTCTATAAAGTTTTGAAAGTATTAGTTTTGTTTATTTCTGTTGCTGAGATGATTGTTCATTGATAAAAACACTTAAAATAATTGAATTCTTCTTTGGACACAGCACACATTCAAATTCCCACAACAAAAAGTGTGCCTTACTTTTGGTCAGGCTTCTACAAAGTATTATAAATATACATATTGTGTATATGTATATATGTGTAAATATGTATGTTTGTGTGTGTTTATTTTGTGTCTCATATGTACTATATCATATATTATATAATTATTTATGTGTGTACGTACATATGTGCTTGTATATATGTGTGCATATATATGTATATGTTACACACACACACACACACACACACACACTGGGTGGCCAGAGAGATGACTCAGAGATGAGGAGGACTTATTGCTCTTGTAGAAGGCCCAAACTTGATTCCCAGTATCTACTTCAAATGCATCACAAACATCTGTAATTAAAATTCCAGAAGGCCTTGGCTCCAACCCCTTCATCAACGTCCATAAAAGCTAGCCACTCACATGATGCATATATATATATATATATATATATACACATATATATATATATATATATATATATATATGTAGGAACACGCACACTTACACAAAATAAAAATGAATAAATATGACTTTCTTTACCAAAGTTTGTATTAAATTTATAATATATTGTTAGTGTGAAATTGAAGTAACTTGATAAGAAAAGAAGGCATAAAATTTCTTTTTTCCGAGTTCATATTAAAATGAAAATATAACAGACAAAATAAATTGAAGTCTGAATATAACACAAACCATTAACAATAATATTTTTCTTCTAGTAAGTGAAGGCATGCAATGTTTTTTCCCTTGAGCCCCTTGCCTACTGGCATTGTTCATAGGAAGGATTTCTTTTGTGTCCGTCACTTGACTTTATTTTTCTTTATAAGATAAGGTTAATATTTGCCATTTGTTTGTATTTTCGTGAGGATTATGAAAGATAATTGCAAATTAAAAACCACAGTGACTAGCATTTGGAAGATGTCTATTAAAATGTACTTATCAGTGGTCCTTTGTTTTATGTACTCTGCATTGTGTACACTGTAATCCAAAATGTTTCCATATTCTGGGTGAGGCGATGGGAACTGTTGTGGTTGATATACTGTACACCCCAATAAACTTATCTAGGGATCAGAGAACAGAACAATCGATAGATTAGACATAGAGGCCAGACAGTGGTGGCACACTCTCCTTTTATTCTATCACTCAGGAGGCAGAGATCTGTCTGGATCTCTGTGAGTTCAAGGCCACACTGGAATCACAGCCAGGCAGTGGTGGCACACACCTTTAATCCAAGGATTTGAGGTCTCATGTCTTTACTTAAGAAAGACAAATGCCTTTAATCCCAGGAAGTAGTATGGCAGGAAACAAAAAGGTATATAAGGCATGAGGAAACAGAAACATCTTGCTCTCTTGAGGCTGAGGACCAAGAACGAGAGGCTTTTTAGCAGCAGTTCAGCTGAGATCCATTAGGGTGATGACGGAGAGGCTTTCAGTCTGAGGAAACAAGATCAGCTGAGGAGTTGGTGAGGCGAGGTTGGCTGTGGCTTGTTCTGTTTTTCTGATCTTTCAGATTTCACCCCAATATCTAGCACCAGGTTTTTTTCTTTTAAGACCTTTTAAGATTTGTCTTACAAACTATTTTCATTTTAGCATTTGAGAGAAAATGGCCAAACATAAGAAAGCCAGTTTCCATTTGTAAAGCTAAATGAAATCACTGGGATTGTTTCTTCAACAATATTCCTCCTTATAAAGTATCAATACAGTAAGATCCAGTAGAGCTTACTTCTGATTATTGATGAAGGGAAATCCTAGCAAGCATTATAAACAGGTATGGATAGTAGAGAGAACAGGGAATGACATTTTATGTCAAGTCAGGGAACTAAAGAGGCTGAAGAAAATGCAGAAGGTCCTGTTAAGGGAGCCTCACAAACCAAGTCTTTGTTGGTACCCGCGTGATTCTAAGGCTATCAGAAGTTGTTCAGCTAATGACTTAAACTTTTTAGACCTTTAACCACAGCTTCTTTCACTTCATTTCAAGGCTTTGTGATGTTCTTTTTATTGTTTGTTTTCTCTGTTGAAAAAGATAATCTCACATGAAAGTTTCTATCAGTGAACGGCACAAGGCAATTGTTCAACTTTCTCTATACCTTCCTTTCAAATTTAGATAATTGTTTTCCTCCCAGGAGATTGCCTCTGCCTTCTTGTTTCTTACCTGGCACTGGAAATTTCATTCAAGATAGGTGGAGTAGAATGGAGGTGAAGGAAAGTGATACACATGGTCATTTTGTGGATAATGGTGAAATTGCTGAAGTAGTTGAACTATATAAATTCTTTGTTTTAAAATGTGGCATATTACCTTTATTCTAAAATGGGCAGTTAATTGTTTTAGACAGATGAATGTCAAGTGACTTGTGTAATAGATACAGCTGGCATGATTATAAATCCTATCTTCTTTGGGGGAAATGATGGCTGTGAGACAGCTTTAGAAAGCTTTGTAATATTTGTAGTATAATTACAATTTTTACTTCCATGTGACATATAGATACATTGAAATTCGGGATAATAACTAACCTCAGTTCATGTAGCTAAATAAGTTTTGTAAATTTCTTTGATCACAAACCCATTAGCTGGTAAGCATGACATATGTCTGTAATCTCAGCACTTGGGAGCTGCAGGCAGGGCAATCCCTAAATTATGGCCAGCTGAATTACCAAGCATTCAAAGACAGTTTAGACTTACATAAGACTACATAATATCTTGTAAAAAAAATAAACCTAACTAATTTGAGCAAATATATGCTATGGATCTTGACTTTATAATTCATAGCTTGATAGTTGCTCCCTAGTATGTATTAAAAACAATATATTTTTTTTCTTCCCTTTGAGGTACCCAGAGCCTCTTATGAAATTGAACTGTAAGCTCTACTAATGCCTGAGAGCCAGTGTAGAGGATGATAATGGTCAACTGGCACAAACAAGAATAAACTCTGGAGTGGAACCAGCAGATGGATTTGAGACAACAGAATGAGAAGTAGATACAACTCAGCCTCTCTTTAGAAGGTATGTGCTCTCAAATATGGGATTAATGTCAGCGAATCAACCCTACAGAATATTCTAGGAAAATAATGCTCTTGATTAATTGCAGTCACACAATAGTAATAATTTGACTTCCGGTTACTCACTGAAGTGTTTATGAAATTCTGGTTAGTACTCTTTCAAAATTTACTTCAAAAATATGGAAAAATTGATTTGCTAAAAAAATTTAGCATGAAAACAGAAATATATTGAGATAGTTCTTGAGACTTTTAATTATTTGGTTGAATCTTTCAAATAAGAGGTATATATTCCCTTCATTATGGAAACTGCATTTAGAAAAATGTTATTTATATAATTGGAGGAACTGAGTTTTCATTGTTTTTCTGATTATTAATATGATTTTTCTCCTATCCTGATTTAACTCACTCATGCTTTTAAAAAAAAAGAAAAGAACTTGGAGATTTGTCCCAATCTATTTATAATGCATAATGCTTCCACCAACTTAATTCCTAACTTTCTGGAACTATTTTTGGGGATCCATTTCCATTTTTATACTTTTGTTCTGAATTCTTTTACATTATAAGTATTATAAAATATTCATAGAATACAACATAATGTCTGAAATACCCACATATTTTGATGTGGCTAAATTAATCTAAACAGTATATGCAGTATCATATATATTTTTATATCATTTTGTGTTGTAAATATCTATACTAACCCTGTGATCAACTTACAATTCACTGTCTTATTCTATAAGTCTCTTGAATTCACTTCTGCATCAATGCAACTTCACATACTACAGCCAAAAATTTAGCAACATAGAAAGCTACAAAAATAAGTAGTGTTTCTGTATTTTAATAATATTTTGTTTGAAACAGAAATCAAAGACAAAATCTCAGTTACATTTCTTGATTTATTTCTTCATTTAATAAAAGCAGTTTTGACAATCTTAGGATCTATGGTTTAAATAAAACGCATATGTTCAATGCAGTCATCTTTCCAGGATCTGGCAGATAGTTAAAAAATGTTAGTTGTTAGTTCTTACATTCCATGTTCTCTCGTGTGCCCAGTAAGTACGACATGTGTTCAAAACTCATCACCCATTCCAATGTTCTCTAAATTAATGGAACATCCATCAGTCTCATTTGGTTTCCAGGGATTGAAACACTGACTCTTCCCCTTCTTCAACTCATTATGCAATCTAGCAGCACCAAAGGCAATTTGGGATGTTTTCCTCACTGTGTAAGCTACAAACTATATGAAACAGTACTTTGTAAATAATGGAAGTCATCACAGTAATTAAGACTGCCTTATATGCCAAAGACATTGTGTTTAAGTTTAACAAATAAATGAGAGACTGTTAATATTTAACTTTAATTTTCTGGCAAGCAGAATGTTGGAAGTTGCTTTGAAAAGTTTGTTGGAGAAGAGTGAATTTTGAACATCATTATCTTAGTGAAAGAAAGGTTAAAAAATTGAAAAATGGTACAAAAAAACACAACGAAGAATAGATGGCCTTGTGATGAAGATACATGTATCAAATATAACAGCGACCTAGAAGCCTACTAGTATTGTGAAAGACCTATATTGAAGGGTTTGAAAATGAACACACTTATTTTCTCTTAATATTTTTGATATACAATGCTACTTAGGTGTTTCAGTATGGTGTGTGGACAGAGAATCACACAATTTTCAAAATGCAATGTACATTTCTTTTTGTTGTAAATGTCCAGGAACAAATGAGACAAAGAGACACAGCCACATATGGGGCAACTGTGTAGATTCAGCACTTCGCATTCAAGACTGTTAATGGTGAAGATAAAGGTGAGAGAACTGAGATCGGGAGACATCTGACAAATTTCCCAGTGCAACAGAGATAACAGACACAGGGTCAGAAATAGTAGAAGGTAAATCTGGTTCATATACCCATGCTTTCCTCGTTGCATTTCTGTGCTAAAACTAAAATGCTTCAGTCTGATCTTTCTACCCACTCACTATCTCTGCCACTTCCCTATAAAGTCCTAAGTAAATACATCACAGTCATCAGGCATTAGTAAATATCTAACCAGGAAATACTTATGTCTTTAATATACAATCATAAATGTATCAATCAAACATGGCTTTGCAGAGCCCTGGGCAAAAAAAAAAAAAAAAAAAAAAATGAAACCCAGAGTAGAGAGGTAGACAGGGCAGAGTTGATTTTTTCCCCCACTTTTCAAGTATTTTATTCCATTCCCCTACAGTAGAAGACTCACACCAGAGGGCAGATGAATCGCCAGCACCGCACAGAACCACAACTATAGTGCACAGGATGTGTCAGCTACCAGTATGGAAACATGAAGACCAGAAACATCTTGCATGACTCCCACCCCCACCCCCTTTGGTCCTGCCACTGAACACTGCCCTCCTCACTCACTCCTTTCCTCACTGTCTCAGTCCAGGTCACAACACAGCAAAGCCAGAAAATGAAGAGGTAGGCACACAGGCTGAGCCACTTCCAAGCAAAAACGAAAATAATATTTGATCTCCAGTTTCAAAATACCGTTATTTCTTTCTCTAAGACACTGCTAAGAGGCCCAGGCTGGGAAAGCTGGGACACATGGCTTAAATGTCAGTCAGGTTCAGGTCACCCCAGCAAAGGAAGCAGGCTGCTCAATGGAGTGGCGGAAGGTCTTGGAAGTTCCTTCAAACTCTTTCTGCTTGCTGTTGGTCTCCTTTGCAATTTTGTTCTTGGCTCTTTCTTTGTTCAGTTTCCAATATTCACTGAGAGTTAGTTCTTCAAACTGATTCTTGACAGTAAGGAAGGCACACCCAGGCGAGTGTTTCTTATGCTCCTCTATAGTGTTGTCATCGGGTTCCCAGCCTTCCAACTCCTTAAAGCAGAAAAAACACTGGGCCAAGTCAGGCTTATTCTCGGTAGGGCAGTGGATGAAGCCAGCTTTCGCCATCGCTTTGGGGCGCAGGAGCAGCCCTCCAGGAATGGCCAGTTCTTGAAGGTGGAAATGCGGTGGTCCATGAGATACAGCTGCCAGGTCTGTGATTCAAGGGCAGAGTTGATTCTAATGCTTTTCCTGAAAATGGTGACAAGGTGGACTTGACAGGCACATTTTAAATTTCCACTGTGAGGCCAAAAGTCAGATTCTCTTACTTACTTGGTTCATAAACCAAGAGTGTTAGCCAAATTCTAAACATTTTTCTACACAGTTATATTCCTCATGAGACAAATGTAGAAAATTACCTTTTGGTATTCAGTGTCACTGATTTGGGGTTTTTCTTTAGCACATGAATGGGGACCAGTTTTGTAAAAGGTAATAATATTGTATTATAGATAAAATACAAAGTGTCTAGATCTAATAAATGGAAGATTTTACATTTACCTCAGGGAAGGTCAGTCTCTTTCACAGGCTCACCTAATTGGACAGGCCAGCTAGAATGCCCTTAATATCTTAATGTCAACTCATTTAGATCATATTTGCATCTGCAAAATGACTTCATAATGGTACCTGGATCAGTGCTTGATGGAAGAGCTGAGAGAAGATGTGAGGACATTAGAGTACAGGACTATTGGGATCATCCTAGACCACCTCTGCCAGAGACCCACAGGTCTCCATGGTATCAGAGAGGTTGTGTTCTCATACAGACAGAGGCAGAATTGCTTCCAAGCTCACATAGTATATTAGCAGAATCCCTTTCTTTCTGGCTGTGGAATGGAAGGCGTTGATTTTTGTTGGCTAATGGATGGAAAACTCTCACTTGTCCCTGCCTGGTAGCTCTCCTCACAAAAAGTTGTTCATAATGTAGTTGCTTGACTCTGAAGGACAGCAAGAGAATCCCCCAAATCCAATGTCTGCTAAGACTGGATCTTACCTCGTGTCATCTAATCACAAGACTATTAGACACTCACCTTCCATATTCTGCAGGGTCAGAGAAGGAAACAATTTTCTGTATAAAAATGTCCTATACCCTTAAGAGGTAAAAATTCTAAAGATCATCCTTCTACTTTGAAGAATTTAAAAGGTTTTATTGTGATATGCCTGTGGCAATATCAAAACAATAGAGATAATCTATTAGAATTCTGTGTAGTGGATTATAGATTATACATACATAGTGGGGCCAATTTTTTTCAATCAAAGTACATTATTATCTTAAAACCATTGCTTTATACAAAATCAGTGCCTCTCTAAGATGCAGGTGTGTAGGAGATGACATTTAATACAACTCATAGATAATCTGCCCTTTCAATTAGTGATTCTTTCAGAACAATTGGAAATAACTAACTCTATAGCTGCTCCCATGCATCTATCTGCTTTGGAATTTTTTTCTTTATGTTAGCAGCAGAGTGGCAAAATTTGTAGTTGTCTGTCATAGGCAAACATGAACATATGTCATCAATATCACCATAGTGTTGGTTGGCTGCTTTTTTTCCAGGAATAGAAACTATGTCAAGTGTAGATTAATTTTAATAGGAATCAATGGCTCCTTAGTTCAATTCCTGTTGACAAGCAATACTTTCTGAGCCATGTGTTTCCAGTTTGGTGTATGTAACTAGTAGCAATTTCTACATATTTACACCCCTCACTCATTAACTTCCTCATATTTTATTTAAATAGCCATTTATATCAGCTGAGGATTTGTTTTTAGAAAACCCCATTGAACGGCTCTACAGGCAAGGCCGTATACTAGATACTCAATACTTTTCAATTTTTTTTTTTTTGTTGCTATGGAAGAGAAACCATTCCACTTATTTTGTGTTAGAGAAAATGGAAATTTTCAAAGGCTTTAAGAGTCTCTGCAGGATGCATGGATGTGGTGAGTGAGCACTGGAAAAAAAGTCTTTCAAAAGTAACTATTATTTATTGTTTATCTTTCAAATGCCAGGTGTTTCATAAGGGGCTAATCATTTCATCTCTCTAAACCTGCATAGAGAGATATGCTTTTAATTAAGTGGAATTTACCTCCATTCTTCTTTATACATACAAAATTCATCAGATAATTATCAGCATATGATATTGTGTTGTGCTATGATAATTTGGCAGCCTAGTGTGGGAGGGAATGGATGCCACTTAGTCTTTTTTTTTTTACAGAGATATTAACATTCATAGCTTTTATAGCTGATCACAACTCAGTATTTGAAAAGTTCTTATGCTCCGAGTAGTTTATCATAAGCAGACATTTTGGAAGGTCCCTGTAGGCACACAAGAGTGCTTCTGGTGAATCAGACCAACTATATTTGCATGCTTCCTAAATTTTTTCCGATTTAAATGACAGAAAAATTGTCGAGGCATATATAAAAGCCAACCATGTACTCGTTGTTGATCTCTATCAGAAATATGCTCCTAATTCAGTAACTTTGAGAGAGTGTTATTTTTGTTATTATTTTGTTTTATTCCTTTTAACAAAATTTCAGATTTCAGGTAAGCTCTCAACCAAGAAAATAAACATGCTCTGTTTATACACACATGGTCAGTACACTGTGGGTGGGCTTGGATATGACCTCAACAGGGTCCCAGGACAGCATTCAAGTATGACTTTGAATGTGAATGACAGTTCCTCTGAAAGGTCAAAGCTTCCTCTACTTAACAGTCAATCTTCTTTGTTGTATTCATTCAACTCCACTGAGTGCAGTGAGTTTCATCCCTTTGCTTCTTTTTTTTTCCTTTTCTTAGTACCAAGCACCCTTTATTAACATGCATATAGGATTTTCGAGCACTGTGCACTCCAGTCTATAAAGATTCTCCCTTTTGAAACAGGCCATAAACATCAAACACCTAGTCCTTCTGCCTCAGTCTTCTGAATGTTTTGATTAAAGTCATGTGTCACCATGCTGGCTCCAGCATTTTCTTTTAAGCTATTCTAATGAACGAAGTCCTTTTCTTATACTGTTGCACAAGTAGAGTGCTTACAGACTTCTAAAAGGATGAATAAGCCCACTATTTAGAAAGATGATTTCCAGTGAAAGCAATCTTCAAGCAAATGTTTTATCAGCAGCATATAGTAAAGACAATGATTATTCCTTGGATAATGTTTATATATTTCAAAACTAACTCTGAGTTTGATGTTAATCATGCTTCTTGACAAAGGATGATTCATCTTTTTTTTTTTTTTTTTGTTTTTTTTGTTTTTTCGAGACAGGGTTTCTCTGTATAGCTTTGCGCTTTTCCTGGAACTCACTTTGGAGACCAGGCTGGCCTTGATCTCACAGAGATCACCCTGCCTCTGCCTCTGCCTCCAGAGTGCTGGGATTAAAGGCGTGTGCCACCACTGCCCGGCTTCGTCTTCTTATAGCAGCTACGTTAGTTAAATAACAACCCCACATTGCATAAAATTGGATCTGTGATTTGAATGAAATACAAGTTATGTCTTAAAAACACTTGCTAGTTCACCCAGCAAACTAGCAAAATAGCAAACATTTAAAAAGTAAATAAAATTATAAAATAGTGAAAAGACAAAAGGTACTTCAATTCTCAGAGCTCAAATATTCCTAAGCAAAGTAAGTAACAGTGTTTATACAAGCTCATAGTCCCAAACAAATTATACACACACCTCCATCTCTGTCTTTGCAATTCCTGCTTTTGGAGTGTCTCGTGTGATATCAGCTTCCTGTTTAGAGAAACTGAATTATCTGACAGAAGGTAGTTGGGCTTTTGTTAGACAGCTACTGTTTGGTACTCAAGGTTAGTTCACTAACCTTTATCATTCCTTCAGGTGCCTCAAAATCCTAATCTAACAGCCGGGCGGTGGTGGCGCACGCCTTTAATCCCAGCACTCGGGAGGCAGAGCCAGGCGGATCTCTGTGAGTTCGAGGCCAGCCTGGACTACCAAGTGAGTTCCAGGAAAGGCGCAAAGCTACATAGAGAAACCCTGTCTCGAAAAACCAAAAAAAAAAAAAAAAAAAAAAAATCCTAATCTACAAGAATTGAATCAGCAAGATCTCCCTGCCTCCCACCCGGGGAGGAAACAGAATGTGGGAACATAAAAATCAAAGTATTTGCACTCTGAATCTAGGTTTGGACTGTGTATTTGACTCTGCTTCAATGTCTTCTTCTCCTATTTGAGTTCTCATGCTGCAGTTTCAATTCTTCTCATGTTTTTATTAATCCTTTTGCTCATACTTATACATGATAATGCCTGTTTCCTATTTCTCAATGTGGAATAATTATCTATATACTGTTTATTTCTTTAACCCTAATGGCACTTTTATAGCTAATCACTTCATTAAATTCTTCACATAATTTGGGTAACTGTTTTCTAAAGGTAGGCTTGGTCCTAGGGGAGGTAGAAAACTTGATAAATGAGAAGCTGTTAAGTCATGGAAGCTTACTCATGAAATGGACTGTAGAGTCCTTGTTCTTTCTCTGCTTCCTGTCTCATGATGTAAGCCTCATGCTCTGCCTTTTCTCCTGACATGATACGCTTGGCCCTTGCCAAACAACCAAAGCAAGTGGGTATCTGATCTTTAACTAGACATTCCAGAATTAACTATGGTCTGAAATACCCTTTCTAGTTCATGAGTTAATTATGTTACAGTTAATATGATGCTGATTAATAAATATATCTTAAATTATCCCTTTTAAATGTATCCTGTTTGTATTTTGATTTCTTAATACAATGAGCATAAAATTTAGAGGCCATTGACAAAAGCCTTTGTTTGTATCCTTTTTCTAATGAAAAATATAAACCAAAAAATGAAGTAGAGGAAATGATCAACACTAAAGAAATGCCACTGGAAATTATGCTATACAATATTTTACTCTTAATAAATGTAATTGATGTGGTTAATACTGTCATTTTCAACTAATAATATTGAGTTTTTGAGCTTAATAATATTTATATAGAACTTTCTCCAGATAAATATTTGTAACTCACACTGGGTGGTGGTGGTGCATGCCTTTAATCCCAGCACTCAGGAGGCAGAGGCAGGCAGATCTCTGTGAGTTCCAGGTCAGCCTGGCCTACAGAGTGAGTTCCAGGAAAGGCACAAAGCTACACAGAGAAACCCTGTCTTGAAAAACAAAACAAACAAACAAACAGAATGTAAATATTTGTAACTCTATTAAATCTCATTGTGTGTTCTAGCACATTCCAGTGTGTTCTTTCTTTTAAAGATAGACTAGCAAATGAAAATAGTAATAGAAATATTCCAAAAGGAGCTTGCATCTTGTAAAGAAAAGTTAAGGAAATCTTATTAATATATAAAAGCAAGCTTTTATCACATGCTCTATTTGCTTTCAAATTATCTCTCAGCCCAGGAGTACTCCAGCCTGTACCCAATTACTTATCATGGAATGTTGTCCATGAATTTCCATCTCGCACAGTATCATTGTCTACTTCTTTTGGTTTCTTACCATTTCTCTGTTCTTGTCTCTTCTGTTTCTTCCATCATAAATTTCATATTTTTATGCATATCCTTCAAAAATCATACTAAAATGTATACATCACTCAAACATGACAAAAAAATACCGTGTTTATTTTGTTTCACTATTGTAACATGAACCCTAGAAGGTACCACACACTCTAAGTAAACGCTCTGGAAGGGACCTGTGGCTTTCCCATCTTGTTAGTTTTAATGTTGAAGCACAGTTTTATTAGATTATAAAGGCTAATCTGAACTCACGCTTTGCGCCAGGCTGGTCCGGTTGGCACAGGACAGGTAACCCCTGCACTTATAACATCAAGGCAAGAGGAATACAAGTTTGAGGTCAAATTGGACAGTATAGTCAAATTCTAGGAAGAAAAGAAACAAGCCCCTTAGGTCTAGTAATCTTAAGTTAACTTTACTTTTTTTTTCATAAAAAGCAACATGTGAAATCCTGAAAAAACAAAAATAACAATTTCCAGGATTTTCACCATTTGAAAGTCTAGTGTTACATAATAGTAATGAAGACAATATGACATTGGAATCAAGACTGACATACAGGAGGTGGAATACATTGAATAAAGCTGCGATTCTATTAAAAACATGCATGTATTGATGAATGCATGTCTAGATAATAGATAGATAGATAGATAGATAGATAGATAGATAGATAGATAGATAAATAGATGATAGATAGATAACTAGAAAGATGATAGAGAGACAATAGATATATAGATGATTATAGAGTTACACAACTCCCCAAAACATAGAGAATAAATGACTATGTAGTGACCAACCCTACTGATATATCTACAATGCAAACTTTATACCTTAATCTCAGAAACTATCTCACAAAAGGGGATGGAATATTGTAAGAGACAAAGAACCATGATGCCTTTTGCTAGTTAGTATCTTTTAGATATGATAAAAATGCCATGCCCATGAATTCTCAGCAACAGAGTTACCTAACAAGACCTAAATAATGAATACACACATTGACAAGCTGAAGCAGATATGGGAAATTTCACAATACCTTATAAAAGTATACAAGCAATTAATGGCTGAAAATAGAGAAAGGATCAGTTTATTCCAGGGATAAGCTCCTGAATAAACACACACACACACACACACACACACACACACACACACACACACACACACACACACACACAAGCAGCACTAAACTATTATTATTGTATAATACATGGTAAAAAATTACAGAAGAAGAGGCCATTAATTTGAAAGTAAGCTAGGAGAAAGGGAGGAATTCAAGCAGGACAGGGAGGTATGGAAATGATGTATATGAAGAACTCATGAAATTTTGAAATCAAATAAATTAATAATAAAAAACAAGAAATTTTTTCCTTATGGTATTTCTATTAGTAGGCTTCCAGTCTCATTTCATGATAGCCAATTTATTCATATAAAACCACTGCTTCTAAATTACAATTAAAAATGTAAAATGCTTTAATTCACTGTTTTGAACAAATTTAAATAAATAACAAAGGAGACAAGGAATAGATTTCCCCAAAGGGATCATAAATATTTGTATAAAATATTTGTACCATATAACAGAAAATTATAGAAAGCTTGAGAGAGGCATTAAACAAATAAGTAAGAAGAAAATTGCAGAGAGCTTTTTTTGTTTAATGAGTGAAAGCTTAAATGATAATCTGTTAAGTTCAGGAGGGAAACTTGAGGGAAGCATATCGAACACCTCATTGAGACACATGGATGATAAGGGGTAGAGCAAAGAGCATGATGTTTGAGGAGTGAATAAGGCTGCTTGGCTGACACACTGATTCAGAGAGCTCTTAAGCAACCATAATTCAACTTAAATCAAGTGACATGGGTGTTAAATCAAATGACCCCAAGTTTGGGAACAAAGGAAAAAACCTTAGTTTTATGGAGATGGCAGATATTAATCTAGCATAATGTTACATGGATAAACATTTTTGGTATCATATTTCTAGCAGTCTCTTCTACCGTGGAAAAAGCAGAGATACGACTGTGCCCAAGGTTATACCTTACATTAACAACAGAACAATAGCAGAAACATTCATCTTATTTACAGATGAAAGGACCTGCACCCCCAGAGAACCTATCATCTTTACTGAATGTTATTCTAGCTTCTTCTATACTCATGTGAAGTATTATTGTTACACACTCTTGATACAGCTTGATGCTTTCCCTGAAGCTGTTGATTAATTACCAAGAACCATCACACTCTACAGTAACATCCCCTAGGCAAACGCTCCCTTCCGGTCTGAAATGACAATCTGGGTGAAGGTCTGGGACACTCCATGTTCTCTGACATTGTTGGCTGCAGGGCTCCTCTGCCTGGAGCTGCTTCTGTGGAGGCGGGTTGATTTTAACAAACAAGACACTGCTCCCCACCAGCGTGCCTGCTGTTGCTGTTGTTCCCAATTCTCCCAAGGCAGGATCCTCCATATGTTCACCTACCATGGCCCAGGACAGAACTAAATGAGTGAACAAGCTAAAGGGAGGGTCTGGGACCAAGGGAACTTAAGAAGAGATCTGGCATTGAGCCTAATTAGTC
Source organism: Peromyscus californicus insignis (assembly GCF_007827085.1). Lineage (NCBI taxonomy): Eukaryota > Metazoa > Chordata > Mammalia > Rodentia > Cricetidae > Peromyscus > Peromyscus californicus. The sequence continues at coordinate 113,619,126 of NW_026294606.1, forward strand.
AACGGAAAAAGGGAAATACTGAGGAATAGAATTTGTATCCTTGAATGCTACTGTGCTGTCTACTGAATTTTTTTGTTTTGCCCTGTCAAGAAAATGACAAAAGTCATAATAGAAACACAGCTTTAAGATAAAATATTTCTATCAAATTGTGATCCATAAACCCATGAGGGCTGCAATTAATAGCAATATTAGCCTGCAATAGTTAGAAGCCATGTATCTATGAATATCTTCTGAATTGCCTCTTTAAAATATGATATCTTTTGGAAACTTTCATGATGGTTCTTAAAACTATTTTATGTACATGGTAATTGTGAAATAACATTATGACTCTAAATATTTAAGTACAAAAAGAGATCAAATAAAATGCATAAAGAAATGACAGTGCATCCCGACTATCACATCTGAAATAGATGGGAAGGCATTCCCAGCTATCTCTTAGAACTTGTGGCAAGTGTGTATTAGGGTGAAGCTTCATGTGGACACTATAAGCCAAAGACAACATGCCAGAGTAACCAATAGGTGATCTGTCACGAAGTCGGTCTATTTTAGCTTTTGCACTCACCTTTGACCTCTAAAGAACGTTATCACAATTGTGCTGCAATCTAAGAGTCATAGTAACACAAATAACCCAACCTTCAGAGCTGCAGACAAACCTTCATTTTGCTTTAAAGACTCCCCAACTTTCTCCTGACTCATCTCCCAATAGCTGTAACACATGTGTGGACTTGGATCTTGTTGTCTACTCCCCATGGAAAGAAACATTTCAAAATATTTAACATTTGGTCATTATAAAAATAGAAATGCACATTCAGTTGCACAATGGTCCTTGTCATGATTCTAATGACCTCATAGATGTAATACTTTAATGAATAAAATATCACACTTGGGCTCATACAAAATACATTTATGAGTGGTTATTGGTAAGATGGTAATTGAGACTCCTTAAGTTTATCACACAGATAACAGTTCACAGCACTGAGAGGAGGTGGGCTGTGAAAAATAAAACTGGCTGTTTTTCTGTAATCCCTCAGAAGGGAAATTGTTGCTACTAATGATAGTTTGGATTCTATCTCAAAGACTGAAATTGGTATATCCTCTTGTGCTTTAAACATGGATGCCTTTTAAACTCTAAACTCCTAAGGGCAAAGACAATTTCTAGTCATTATTACCAGTGCTTATAATGGTGCTAGGTATACTGTAGTGTGTAATTTGGATAAATTCTAAGGAATTACAGAGTATCCTACTTTCCCCAAATTTTCTTTCTTTTTTTAATGTTAATTTTTTTATATAAGAGATTTTTTAGTCGTTTTACATATCAGCCAAGGATTCCCCTGTCCTTCCTCCTCCCACCCCGCTGCCTTCCCCCCCAACCCATTCCCCATTTCCACCTCCTCCAAGGCAAGAACTCACCTGGAGAGTCAGCCTGGTGCATTCAGTTGAAGCAGATCCAATCCCTTTATTCCCTGCACCAAGGCTGAGCAAAGTGTCTCAGCATAGGCCCTAGGTTCCAAAAAGCTGGTTCATGCACCAAGGACAGGTCCTGGTCCCACTGCCTGGGGGCCTCCTAAAAAGTTCAAGCTAATCAACTGTCTCACTTATCCGGAGGGCCTAGTCCAGTTCCATGGGGACTCCTCAGCTATTGGTTCACAGTTCATGTGTTTCTGCTAGTTTGGCTATTTGTCCTGTGCTTTTTCCAATCATGGTCTTGATATCTCTTGCTCATATAATCTCTCCTCTCTCTCACCAATTGGACTCCTGGAGCTCCACCTGGGGCTTGACTGTGGATCTCTGCATCTGCTTCCATCAGTCACTGGATGAGAGTTCTATCATGACAGTTAGGGTGTTCGGCCATCCGATCACCAGATGACCGCTCAGTAGTCTACAGTGGAGGTATCTTTGTGGATTTCTGGAGACCTCTCTCACACTTGGCTTGATGCTATATGAAGGGACTATAAGTTAAAACGGGAAAAAAACTTAACAAAAAAGAAATTGACCAAATCCAGACATTAAATCATTGGAATAAAGTGATAAATTGTGCCTATCCATTTAGTAGATCCATTTCATTAAAAGTCATTTTATAAGTTGTTCATTGGCTTCTTGATCTCATCAACTAATTAAAAATGCATTTGTTTTTTATTATTATTTAGTGGTTACTGGGCTGTACATTGAGTTCAGAGAGGAAACTGACAGCTGTTTATAGACTCAAGTGTATTATCAGTCATCCAAGTGTAATAGTTAACTAATGTTAGGAGAGAGAGAATCCGTTTTCTTTATATTTATGTCATCTTAAGTATATGGCCCCACATCCATGTGCATACAGACAATGCCAATTATACTGAGTGGCTTATAAAATCTTAAAGACATAAATTGGGAAAATAAGGACATATATATATATATATATATATATATATATATATATATATAGAGAGAGAGAGAGAGAGAGAGAGAGAGAGAGAGAAACCACAGATTTATTTTGCTCAGTAGCAGTGAAGTAATATACAGAAAACTGTTAAGGGTACTGTGAGACATATATGTTTAAGAGCAGCCTAAAAATATTTCATTTAACATTTGCAACCACAGTATGTGGTTAAGGTTGGAAGGAGTAGACTAGATGCTTGTTCATTATTTTTGAAGCAAATTTTAGCACTGTGTGGTACACATTGTAAGAGTTCAGTAAAATTTACTTCTTTTGATTCTCACATGCTACCAAATGGCCCAAACAACTTGCTTTTTTATTATAATCCATTTTTTAAATTCACACAAACCAATAAAGTGTCCTTAATTTAATTTGCTGATAAAATTTATTACAGGTTTCACTTGATATTACCACCTGTATTTGTCTAATCTGGGGCTCTATGCAGTGGATATAGGAAACACTGGGAATCAATTCTTTCTCAGTCTTACATCACTTATCTACTTTTCCTATTTCAATAATTTTTCTTTATCTTGAGGTTAAGCACAAGACCATTCTACACTGTGTATAAAATACTCATTGATCTTTATTTTTTAGCCACAGTCCGTTCACTGTAGAAACAGCAGCTGGCATCCCATTTTTCCCTATCTCTCATGTCTCTCTTGCTTTCCAATTCTGATCCTAGAGGATGGTGTACTTCATAGATTGTCTCTTTTCTTCTCTTCTTGCTTCAGTGTGAGTATACTAAAACAGCCTAAAATAATCTTCTTGTAGAGCAAATAGTCTTTAGTCTTACATATACCTAAAGATTCATCAGCCTTCTGGCTGCTGGGAGAGTAGACATGGGCCTCAAGCCCAGCTGTAAGTAATATTATTTTCTGCCTGCTTCATAAGCCTTGTTGTTCTATTACTGAAGGATCCATTCCATTCTGTATTTCCTTTCAGACCCCATGTACAAATACATAAATACTAATTGAATAAATTCTTAGCCCTCTGTAAAGTTAATAAAAAGCTACAGATCTTAGAGGAGAAGGAATAGTAAATATTTAACTTACAGGTCCTTTTTCTTAAAGCAAATACTTTGCTTAATTCAGCATTACCTTTAGCACTTTTAGTGCTCATAAAACTTTTATGTGTTTGAGCTGGGGGTGAAGGCACGTGCCTTTAACTCCACCACTCAGGAGGCTGAGGCAGGTAGATCTCTGAGTTTAAGGCCAACCTGGTCTACTTAGGGAGTGCCAGGACAGTCTGGGCTATGTAGAGAGAAAGTGTCTCAAAAACAAACAAACAACAACAACAAATGTTTGCTAACTAATAATTTTATAGGAAACATCTTATTTAAGTGATACTTGTAATTGAAAATTATCCTTTGCTGTACATTTAGAATATTTATTAAATATAGAGTTATTGATTATTTCACCATAAATAATTGATCTTAAAAAGTTAATGATATGTTGTGATCATTGAAGGGGCTAATTGTTTCATTAAAGATTGTTGAACATATGCAGCTAGAGAAATGGTTAAGAGCACTGACTGTTCTTCCAGAAGGCCTGGGTTTGATTTTCAGAGCCCACATACCAGCTCAAGACCATATGTAATTTTAGTTCTTGAGGATCTGATGGCCTCTTCTGACTCCATAGGCACTGGACATGCAAGTGGGGAACATGCATCCATCCTGGAAAATTATCTATATAGATAAACAAAGATTGCTGAATGCCTTAAAGCAACATATGCTGTGAATTACTAGAAAGAAGACTTTACATATATTGATAATACAAATGTATTTCTTGAAATTTAAAGTTGGTTATTTAAACAAAATCACAGTATTATTCATAAATTTCAAGGTACTTCTGAGAACAAGTACACCACTATTTTAGCTAGGGTTTCTATTACTATGAACAGACATGACAGTATATAAAGGAAAACATTTAATTGGGGCTAGGTTACAGGTTTAAAAGTTTAGTCCATTATCATAATGGACAGGAGCATGATGGTGTAAAGGCAGATACAATGCAGGAGAAGGATCCAAGAGTTCTATATCTGGTTCCACTGGCAGCAGGGAGAAATTGAGACATTGGACCTATCTTGAGCCCTGAAACTCAAAGCCCACCCCCAATAACACCGCTTCCAGCAAAACCACACCTACTTCAATAAGGCCACACCCCCTAATCACTATGGGCCTATGGGGGCCATTTTCATTCAAACCACTACATTCCACTCTATGGCTTGTAGCCATATCATAATGCAAAATGCATTTAGTCCAACTTCAAAAGTCCTCATAGTCTATCACAATATCAGCACTGTTTAAAAGTTCAAAGTCTCTTCTGAGATTCATGCAATCTATTAACTCTAATCCCCTGTAAAATTAAAAAAAAAAATTTTACTTCCAGATCCTATACTTCCAACATATAATGGCACAGAATATACATTACCATTCCAAAAGGTGAAAAAAAAAAAACAGGGCATAATGAGGAAATATTGAACCAAAGCAAGACTGAAAACCAGCTGGGCAAACTCTCAAACTCCAAACTCTGCATCTCCATGTCTGATGTCAAAGCACTCCTCAGAACTCCAACCCCTTTCAACTTTGTTGACTGCAACACCCTTATTTCTCTTGGGCTGTTTCCACTCCCTGTTAGCAGCTCTCCTCAGCAGGTATGTAGCTAGAGTTTTCCTGCCTGGCCCACAGTCAGGACAAATCTCTCACCCGCCAGTCCCAAGCCGCTCAAACCCGATCAAGTAAACACAGAGACTTATGTTGGTTTCAAACTGTATGGCCGTGGCAGGCTTCTTGCTAATTGTTCTTACAGCTTAAATTAATCCATTTCTATTAATCTATACCTTGCCAAATGGCTCGTGGCTTACCGGCATCTTTACATGTTGTTTCTCATCATGGCGGCTGGCAGTGTCTCTCCGACTCAGCCTTTCACTTCCCAGCTCTATTCTCCTCCTTGTCCCGCCTATACTTCCTGCCTGGCCACTGACCAATCAGTGATTTATTCATTGACCAATCAGCAACACATTTGACATACAGACCATCCCACAGCACCTCCCCTTTTCTTTTCTTAAAAAGGAAGGTTTTAACCTTTACACATCTCCAAAGTCAGCTTGGTATATTTGGGAATTTGGGCGTAGCTTCTCTTACTACTTCCTGCTGGAGGGGGGCACTGTATCTTCTGGGGAAACAAAGAAAATTTTAGGATCATGGAGTAGTCCGTGAGGCTGTATCATCTGAGCCAGTTGCCTTGAAACAGTTCTGGATGTTGGATCATCTGGGCCATGGTGTCATCGGAGACCTTTCAGGTGGTCTTGGCTGGTCAAACCTGATGTGTCTTAATCTGGAACAAATTCATAGCCTCTTGCTTTCTGTGGAAACAAAAGAGACTCTTTTCCAAAGCAACATATCCTTACATCCAAATTTTGAAGTCAAAGTATCTTTAAAATATACATACTGGTTTAACTCAGCTTCCTTTACAATCAAATATCTCTCTGTAGTTAAGAATCCCAAAGACAACACAATCCAGACTCTCTGTGTAATAGCCATCTCTACGTGGCTTATTTTTTATATTAATTTTACTGTCTCTTTAAAGACTTTATTTTTTAAAACTATGTATTTGTTTCTATACTGTATATATCACCTTTTTTTGTCTCTTTTAAGCCTACGTATATTTTACACACATTTTAAACTATTACATCTGAATCTGTCTTATTGTGAATCTGTTGCTTTAAGCTGCAGCAGCTGTGGCTGCTGGCTCTGCCCACCTCAGCTTCCCAACATGGCAGCGGTATGCTTACTGCCAGCTCTGGGAGCCATCGTGGCTCTATGCTTTTATCCAAGCAGCATGTAGCCCAGAAACCTCTTTTTTTGTTTTGTACTAGCAAAGGCTAAATCCACAATGCAGCTTAATGTGCCACTTGCTGAGGCCTCGTTCCCACCATACTGCAGGTTGAGCGCGCACACTAGGAACCCACCGGTAGCTCAAACCGGCAGCTGCCGCTCATTTGAGAGAGACAATTAGGAAGCTGTTTTTAGCTCTGTTTTAGAATCCTTTTTCTCAGTTTTTAGGTGGAAACTCTTGCCACCACGTTGGACGCCATTTGTTGCTTGAGTTTTCCTGCCTGGCCCACAGTCAGGACAAATCTCTCTTACCCGCCAGTCCCAAGCTGCTCAAACCCGATCAAGTAAACACAGAGACTTATATTGGTTACAAACTGTATGGCCGTGGCAGGCTTCTTGCTAACTGTTCTTACAGCTTAAATTAATCCATTTCTATTAATCTATACCTTGCCACATGGCTCGTGGCTTACCGGCATCTTCACATGCGGCTTGTCATCATGGAGGCTGGCAGTGTCTCTCTGACTCAGCCTTCCACTTCCCAGCTCTATTCTCCTCCTTGTCCCGCCTATACTTCCTGCCTGGCCACTGACCAATCAGTGATTTATTCATTGACCAATCAGCAACACATTTGACATATGGACCATCCCACAGCACAGGTATCAGACTTTGGCATCTCCAATATCTTGGAGTCTCCAAGGCAATCCAGGCTTCTCCTTCACAGCTTCATGCAATGGCCTCTCTGAGCCTCCATGCAGGGACACTCCTGCCACGTACTTGGCCTTAGCAGCTTTCCTTAAACATAGAGGGAGATTCTATATCCCCCTTTCTTCTATGTTTGACTCTAAAGTCAGAACTACATGGCCGAAGCTGCCAAATTCTGCTGCTTGCTGGATCTGGAACATGGGCCAATGACATCTTCACCAGCTTTCTAGTTTTGATGGTTTCTTTCATTGCCTAAGCTTGGCTGTCCTTGAACTCACTCTGTAGACCAGGTTGGCCTTGAACTCGGATATTGTCCTGCCTCTGCCTCCCCAGTGCTGGCATTAAAGGCATGCATCACCATACCTGGCCATAAGCTTTTCTTTAATTCATTTTCACAAGTTGGAAGTTTATTTGGGTAGGGTCTTGCCCAGAAGTCACCACTCCCTTTATTCCATTTAGCATCAGGCTTTTCCTTTAATCTGGTTATCTCCTTGAACACAGGACTTAATTCCCTTTACACTCACTAGTATCCTTTTTTTTCCTCAAACTGTACATTTTGTACTTTTCCTTGCTCAGCCTGCTACTTTTCATTACAGTTTTGCACAAGCATGGCCACTAATAACTAAGCAATACAGTTAATACTAGGCTCTCTGGAAGGCTCTCTGCCAAAACTATTACCCTTTAATTCTTTAAGACTCAGGAAGATTTTTTTTTTTTTTTTGGACAAAAGAAGAAAGCAGCCACATTCTTCACCAAAATATCACAAGAGCAGTTTCTAGGCCACATTAATCTCCCCTGAAACCTCTTAAGCCAGGCCCCCATAGTTCAAATCATTCTGAGCACTGCTGACTTCCATGCTCATTAAATACTCCAAGCTCATACAAGGTTCATTAAGTACAAACTTAATAATCCAACTGCTTTTCTAGTCCAAAGTCTCAAAGTGTTCCTTTATCCTCCAAAGGCATGGTCTAGCTATTACAACAGTACTCCAGTCCCTCGTACCAACTTCTGTCTTAGTTAGAGTTTCTACTACTGTGAACAGATACCATGACCATGCCAACTCTTATGAGGACATATTTAATTGGTCTGTCCTACAGTTCAGAGGTTTAGTCTATTATTGTCAGAGGTAGAAAGCATGGCAACACACATGCCGACATAGTGCTGGAGAGGTAGCTGAGAGTTCTACATCTGAATTGGCAGGTAGCAGAAAGTGAGACACTGGATCTAGCTTGAATATTTGAGACCTCCGAGCCCATCCCCAGTGACACACTTCCTCCAACAAAGCTACACCTACTCCAATAAGGCCACATCACCTAATAGTGTCACTTCCTATGGCTCTATAATGGACTCCACAGTTTTTGTGTTGTTTTTCTTGTGTGTGTGTGTGTGTGTGTGTATATATTTATTTGGCTATAGGTTGGTGGGTTTTTTGTTTGTTTGCTTATTTGTTTGTTCTTTGTTTGGGGGTGGTGTCTTGCTTTTTTTCCCTTTGTTTTGGTGTTTTGTTTTGTTTTTTTTTTTTTGAGAAGGAAATTAAAGCTGAGTGAGTAGGAGGGGGGAGAAGATCTGGAAGGACTTTTAGGAGAATATGTTTAAAATATATTTAAATTTAAAAATTATTTTAAATGATTAGTATATAATTAAAACAAAAATAAAGTACTAAAATGACAGTATTATTAAGAAATGTGCTATTCCTGCTAACTCTCTGTGCGGGTTCCTATATACAAAATGCGTTGTAAGAATGGAAGACAGGAAGCCATTGGAAATGTATATATATTCTACTGGCATTCCTGTACCACAGAAAATTACCTAGAAGCCATTTGGCTTTAATTTGCATATATGTACAGACTTGTTAAATCTGCCTTTAAGTGGCTTTTTATCTGGTAGCTTGTCAACAATTCTGTGAGAAGAAACAAATACAATAATCAAACATTTATTTCATAAATCAGAATTGTTAATGTAATTGATAAGCATTTATTGAGGTGATAATGTGTAATAAAAGAAGTCATTATTCTGTAAACACATTCTCCATCTGACTTTTAGTGCCTATTTATTATAATGTCTATTTATATATGCAGCTTTTCTATATACATTTACATTGTTTAACTGAATCAGACAAGTATAGGTTAATGTTGTCCCTTTATCTGGGTTCCTGTAATCCTGTTAAAAATAAGTTTTTTGTCGTTTTTTTTTTTTACTTTTTTTTTACTCATTTTACATACCAAGCACAGATTCCCTCCTCTCATCTTACTCCCCCATCCCTCCATCCCTCACCCCACCTTTCCCTCCCCATCCCATTCCTTTCCCCCTCTTCCAAAAGGTTAAGTTCTGACATGGGGGTGCAGCTAAGTCTGGTACATTCAATTCAGGCAGGACCCAGCCCCTTCCTGCTGCATCAAGAGTGAAAAAAGTGTCCAACCGTAGGTAATGAGATCCAGAAAGCCAGCTCATGCACTGGGGATAGATCATGATCACACTGCCAGGGGCTCCTCAAACAAAACCAGCTACACATCTCTCTCCTATAAGCAGAGGGTCTAGTCTGGTCCCATGCAGGTTCCACAGTTTTTTGTCTAATGTTTGTGAGTTTCTATGGGCTTGGTTAAGTAGACTCTGTAGATTTCACCATCATGATCTTGACCCTCCTTGCTCATATAATCTCTCTTCCCTCTCTTTGATTGGACTCGTGGAGCTTGGCCTGGTGCTTGATTGTGGATCTCTGCATCTCTTTCCATCAGATGCTGGATGAAGGCTCTATGATGACAGTTAGGATATTCACCAATCTGCTTACCAGGGTAGGCCAGTTCAGGCACCCTCACCACTACTGGTAGTAGTCTAATTTGGGGTCATCCTTGTGGATTCCTGAGAATTTCCCTAGCACCAGGTTTCTCCCTTACCCCATAATGTCTCCCTCTATCAAGATATTTCTTTCATTGTTCTCCCACTCCATCCTTCCACTAGCTCAACCATCCCATTCCCTCATGTTTTTATCCCCCATCTCCTCCCCTCTTATTCCCCTCTATCCCCAGTTTACTCATGGTGAGCTCCTGTTTTCCCTTCCCAAGGTGATCCATGTTTAACAAAGCCAAACATGTTCTTACTAAAATGGTGCAATTATTCTAACAATATACTACTTATTTTTCCTACTAACCATTAAGATGTAATAGATATTTTTGCTAATACAGCATGAATAAACAGAGTGAATGACATTTGGAAAGTAATTAACATCATTTTCACAGTTAATATTGTTTTCTACATCACGAGGACGATGCTTTTTGAACTGGCTCCATGTTTTTTGGCATTCCTATTTTTTAAGACATGTGTCATTGTCTTGCAACTATCTTCAAAAATCTTACTTTTACAGTTCAAATTATGCATTTCACATGGAGGTTGTAAATCAATCACAGAATATTTTTATTGAAGATTTAGTCATGCTCTTTAAGTCTAGAAATCAGATAATGTAGTCATCATGCTCAGTGGTTATTTTAAAACAAATAACATCACCATTATAACAAGAAATAACCCCAGTCATTTCTCAATTTCATATCTAATTTCACATGTTACTGTCTGGTTCCTTTTGAATAATTTACAAAGATTCTATTATCTTCTAATAATGGAACCTGTAATTTTCCACATTTGATAGCTATCATTCAATTTCAACTATTTTGGGGCAAAGATCTTTCAATTGCCTTCTGTTCTTTAAATAATTTATATTGTAATTGATTTTTGGTGATATTTGAAAGGGAAAAATGAACATTTTGTTGTTTCATACATTCCTATATAATCCTTAAACTATTTTGATGAAAGTCTCTCATAGAAGTTCTCTGTGTGTGTGTGCATGTGTATGTCCATTATAGTTTTTCGTTCATTATAGTTTTTCATTCATTCATTTTAGTCATTGAACTGTTATCTACGTCTACAAAAATCAAGTTATACCTAGGTGGTAAGAAAACAGAATTACAAAACAAATGAGCCCCCTGCTCTAACATTGATTGTGCTTAGAATGCATAACACATATTATTACAAATAGTAAAAATTATCTGAAGAAAAATAGAAACCATCCAAAACCAAAGGAGGCCTGTATTTAGGGAAAGTGACAGGAAACCTGTCTCAGATACCAGGCAAGTGAGGACAACTCATGAGCATGCTTACTGAGAGCAAGAGCACTGTGGAATTCTATGAAGTTGCCAAGTGTCTCATCAGAGCCCAATGTGTTCCCAGTGCAAACTGAAAAGGTAATGACAGAAAATGTACTTGGAGTATGAATAAAGATCAAAAACAAAGATTTTGCAGGTATCCTATAGTGTTTTCTTGGTGAAACAATTTCCTCGGGTACCTTAGTGTTTCTTCCTCAATCCCTGCTCTTGGCTGTTAAAATATTACCACTCTCGGGGCAAGTGGCACTTGGACATATCCCAGTCATCTCTCCAGTTAGGACGTTGACTGATTGGGTGACAAGTATGTTAGGTTACAGTCACAGGATGATGGTGTGTCATCTTGGAAGATCATCCCTTTGCTTTGATCCAAGCTGTGTCTAAAACTGACATGATATAAACAGTATCCTGCTCTCCACAATCAAGAGTTCTCAGAACACTTTTATGAGTGTTGATTAAAATTATTTATATTATATAGTTATCTTGGTCCTGGACTTCTTTAATCTTCTCAATAAACATTGTATTCTCTCCATCCTCCATGTTCAATGCACTGGATTGTGTACTTTTTTCTATCTCATATAGGGAATGCTATTTATTTCTTCTTCATCTCCAAAAGATGGAATTATGTCTAATTACTATGTAGTCTCACAGGGTTCACAGGCAAGCAAGTCTGGACAAATAAAATGGTATAGGCCTAGATTCCAGAGAGATCATATCTCATAAAACAAAGGACATACCTCCTAAGCTGAGACACCCAAGAGAAACCTCTGGCCACTACATGCACTGTGCACAAAGCATATGTACTTGCATGCATATGAACACACAATGCATGCTCTCACATCTTTAAAACTATTTTTCTCTTTGAAATTCTATTCTATATCATGTAATGTTCAAAGAATCTTTGAGCTTACATATAAGCCCTTTCCATTTCAAATAGCCTTGGCTTTTTAATATAATCTATATTCTTTCTAATCCAATGTTTCTAAAAACAGGGACGTGTAATGGAAGTAAAATTGAAATATTGGATTGATTTCTTTTAAAATATTCATTTTAATCATGTTTATGCATGTGTTCATGTGAATGCTTGCCACATGTGAGTGGCCTTAGAGACTGGAGGTGTAGGATATCCTGGAGCTAGAGTAACAGCTTGTGAGTCACCTGACATAAGGGCTAGGAATCAAAGTCAGCTCCTCCAGAAAAGAAGTGCATGCTCATAACTTCAGAGCCTTCGCTCCAGCCCCTGAACTTATGTTCTAGAAACTGAATTTCTTGAAATGGGAATTATTTCTGGAGCTGTCACAGCATTTAACATAGAGGTTTTCCAGAAAATATGATTCAACTAATTCAGAATAAAACCGAAAAAAATTCAGTTAATTAGAGTGTAACTATTTTATTTCTAATTCCATATCTAAACCAAACCTAGTGTTATGTTACTGTTCTATTTCTGTGAAGGGACACCATGAACGAAGCAATTCTTATAAGAAAGCACTTAACCGGGGGCTTGCTTGCCTTTTCAGAGGATTAGTCCATGATCATCATGAAGGGAAGCAGACAAGCATGGTGCTGGAGCAGTGGCTGAGAGTTTTACATTCTGAGAGAAAGATAATATAGGAGTGGGCTTTTGAAACCTTAAAGCCCACTCCCAGCAGCAGACCTCCTCCAAAACACCTCCTAACCCTTCCAGAACTGTCCACCACTTAGGGACTAAACATAGCCCATGGGGCCATTCTCATCTAAGCCGCCACACCTACATATACCTGTATTTATCCATTTTATCCCTACTTTAATATTTATACCAATACATACATAGATAGATTAATATATGTCAATGCAGTTATAAAGACCTAAATGGAGGTATGCATATTGTCATAGCCTAGTACTTCAATGTACTCATGTGCTAAAGGGTTAATTGTAGATGAATTTCTAAATGGTCTTATTAAATAAAAAAAACACGGAGCTGGATATATGGGTGAAAACCTGGCCTTGAACACACAGAGATCCTGCTTGCCAAGTGACAGGACTAAGGGCATGTGCTACTGTTGCCTGACTTCTTTGTTTACTTAAAATAGGTTGCTTTTTCCTCTGATCTACAGACAATTTTTATATTACAAATATTTTATTTTACAAATAAAATATCATCACATTTCAACACAAATAAAATATCACTGCAGTTAGTCCTCATCTTTATATCATTTTGAAATTGTGGAAACTAAGAGAGGTATGGCCTATTATGTGGTTATCTTAGTTTGCTTTCCTGTTGCTGTGAAAACACCATGACCCAGATCAGCTTTTGGAGGAAATAGTTTATTTTAGTTTGCAGGTTACCATGCACTATCCATGGAAGCCATGGCAGTTGTTCAAGTCAAAGACCTGGAGGCAGGAACTGACATAAATAGAATGGAAGAACTTGACTTATATACCTGCCCCCAATGGATTGGGCCTTGCTTTATAAAGTATCAAAAGTTATCCTATAGACATGCCCACAGGCCAATCTTATGGAAGCAATTCTTCAATTGAGTTTTCTTCTTCATAGGTATGTGAAGCTGGCAAGCAAGATTAGGCCTCCAGTCATGTCCTGGGAGGGCTATTTCTCTTTTCTTCCCTGCCTTGTGGAGGAGGGACTTCATGGGACATGCATTTCTGCCATAATGAAATGTGTCACTGCAAGAATCAGATGTTCATTGAAACTTTCAAGATAAGAATCACAATGATACTTTCATTATTTTTAAGATAAATGGATTATCATAGGTATGTGCTACAGTAACAAAAATGTTACCAGTAGAGATATTTTACCTCTAAGTTTGATATTAAAATATACTCTAAGTGTTTTGAGTGCACTAAATTTATAATTTCTTAAAAATTAATGATATTCTTAGGCATATACCCAAAGGACACTTGCTGAACTCTGTTCATAGTGGCTTTATTCATAATAGCAAGAAACTAGAAACAACTTAGATGCCCCTCAACTGAAGAATCAAATAAAAAATGGAGGACATTTACACAACGGAGTGTTACTCAGCTGTTAAAAAAATGACAATATGAAAGTTGCAAGCAAAGGGGTGCAACTAGAAAAATAATCTTCCCAAGTGAGGTAACCTAGATTCAGAAAGACAAGCATGGCATGTGCACATTTATAAGTAGATATTAGCTGGTATTTTAATAATAAACATGCTACAATCCACAGACCCATAGGCGTTAAATAACAGAAGGGCTCGAGGGGTGACACATAGACTTGGAGGGTAGACTGGGGAAGATAGGGATGGTAATAGGAGGGATGAGGCGGGTGGGGAGAAATGGAAGGAGAGAGTACAGGGAGGGACGACTGGAATTAGAGGGCATTTTAGGGACAATAAAGAAACTCATCACAGTGGAAACACACTGGAATCTTCTAGAGTGATCCTAGTGAGGAATTTTAGTTATGGAAGGTACAGAGCCTGAACCAACCACCTTCTGCAACCAGGCAAGGCTTCCAGTGGTGGAACTGTGACATCGAGACAGTCATAAAACCTTCTACCTACAATCTGTCCTTCCTGCGAGATGTGCTGTGGGCAGCGGTGGTGCAGAACTTGTGGAAGTGGCTAACCAATGACTGGTTTGAGGCCCACACCTGACCCTGCCTGGATGACCAGGACCTGGAGCTGGCTAACCCAGAGACCTAGGTTAATCCAAATTCAACCGAAAAAAGGAAAAGAAGGAAGGAAAGAAAGAAAGAAAAGGATTCCTAATGATATTCTGCTGTACTCATAATTCAATGCCCAGTACAGTCATCGTTGTCAGAGAGGCCGCCTCTAGCAAATGAAGGGAGTGGATGCAGAGACCTACAAACCAAACACTAGGAAGAGAGAGATCAGGTTGGCAGTCTCCATCAGATCCCTCCCTTCAGAGCTCCAGGAATCATGCAGAAGAGGGGGAGGAGGAATTGTGGGAGCAAGAAGAGTGTACAATACTAGGAGAGCAAGGCCCCTGAAATCAACTAAGTTGGGTTCATAGAGGCTCACAGAGACTGAAGGGGCAATTGCTGAGCCTGCATGGGTCAGCATTAGATAACTGTGCAAATATGTCGTGATTGTTGACTTGTTGTTTAGGGGAACTCCTGTCAGTGGGAGTTGGGTTATCACTGACTCATTCATTTTCTCTCGTGACTCTTCCTCCTTCTGGGTTACATCATCAAGCCTTGATCTGAGGGTTTGTGCTGAGTCTTATTGTATCGTATTGTACCCTGTTTGGTTAATGTACAGGTTATTGTTCCCTGTGAGACCTGCTCTTTTCTGGGGTTACCTACAGGTTAGACTTGGAGGAGAGGGGAGGTAGGGGACTACTGAGAGGAGTGGAGGGAGGGAAAGCTGATTTTAGGATGTATGAGATTAGAATAAAGAAAAATTGAAGAATTTTGCATCTTTAGCATAATGGGTGTATGATGGTGTTTTCATGTCATTTATGCAACTTAAAGATATTTTTTAAATGTTAAAACTGGATATGGTATGACTGTAATTGCTTCAGAGTCACTGGCAGGGAGGGGAAACAGTCCTTTATCATACAGACGCATTTGTCAGAGGACTGAAAAAAAGTGGGAAATAGTTTCAGAAAGAAAATGATACGAGTGAAGAAAATAAAAGAAAGAAAACTATATGGTTGACTTATAAAATACAGGTCTTTTGATGCATGACAAGAGTTGGTGATTGCTTGCTGTCTGTCTGTCCTGGTTTATTACTCTATCTTTACAATTTTACAACATGTATAATTGAAGTGAATCAATCAATGATTTCCAACACTTCTCAAATAAGAAAAGAAAAAAACAATATCTCTTGATCCCATGTAACTCTGGTTGGGAAATATTAGACTAAATTCAACTTCTAACACTTCCTTCTTCAAAGGTTTCATTTCTGATGGTCCTAAGAGGACTGAGAATCCTTATGGGAAAACAAGGGCTTCACATTAAAATTTGTGTCTCTGGTTTTTGTATAGGCTGTGGCCTTGTGAGGTTTCCTCCATCCACTACAGCATGTCTATTTGGTGCCATCTTTATTCTGCCAGTGAATTCTGCAAGCTGGAAAAGTAGTCTTCTTCAAGGATGAGAACACCAATTGGTTATCCAATACCCAAATGATGAGTCCTGAAAACATACATATGGGTAACATTGTATAGACTGAGTAGTGTTTATATGTATATATATTGTGTGTGATTCAAGAGAAATTAATCATTTAATGATAGAAGTCATGAGTGTGACTAAGATCAAGAAAAAGTATATGGGAAGTTTTAAAGGGAAGAAGGGGAAAGTAGAAATGATATAAAAGAAAAATAAATTTGCATATGGTAGAAAGAGCAGTAAAAGAGGTGGGTAGGAAATGCTTGAAAAAGAATGTTCTCACAAATTTCATTTGCCCAGGCACTATAAATACGCATATGTTTTGAGGACATAAACACTGATAAGACACAGATATTGCTAAGATGAATGAGAAAAGAAGTAGGCAACAGAGCATGAACTCACTCATAATTTTTAAGAAAACATGTTACATGCTGTGGTGGATGGCCACTAAACACTGGGGCTCTGACCAGTGCAACTGCAAGACTATGTTTTGGTTTTGTCTAATTTTAATTAAGCAAAATTTAAAACAACACATTTGATTAGTGTTGCCACATTGAACAGTGAAGATTGGATACTAGCCTCAGTTTAAACTGGTTTGATACAGTAGTGTCAAGCAGATATCTGTTACAAGGATGGGTACTGTAGCAATCTTCTTGTTTAGACAAGTACAATGTTTCTCACATGTTTCTTTACAGAGATACAAATACTGTCTTGATATTATAACTGTTTAAATTAATATCTAATTCAGATATTTTATTGTTTAGGCCAAATAGATTCTCATTCATCCATAAATTCCTTAGTTTTATTCTGTACTCTAATAGCATTATGGATTGTATTATATTCCTTGCTCACAACACCCATTGCACTGTATCTAGAGAAGGAGTATTTAAAGGGTTGATTAATGTTAAATGAAGTCATAAAGCTAATGCTCACATCCAAAATGACCAGAATTCATCAAAAAAAAAAAAAGTACAGGTAACAGGTGTTGCACGCACAAAAAATTCCAGTTGGTACACTGAACTCCTCAGACTTCCAGTATATAGATGATAAAAAAGAATTCCTATTGCATAAACAACTCAATTTGTGGTATTTTCTTAGTAATAACATAAAGCAGCTATTACCCCTAGTCTTCAGTTTTTAAAGGCATACAGACATGGATTTGAAACACAGCTACCTCATTTGCTTATGTTATTTGCTGAATGTAGAGTATCTATTGCCATTACGTTCACATCTTTTTAAAAGATTTAAACATTTTCTTAAAGTATTTATATCTAAAATGTAATTTCAGTAATTGAAGAAGGAGGTTTTAACCCTAAAACAGACTGACAGCATCTAAGGTACAATGATGATGATGATGACAGTGATAAAAATGATGATGATGATGATAATAATAAAAATAATAATAATGTGAAATAAGTAAATAAAAGGATATCCCCTTCACAATGTCAGAAAAAAGTATCCTGCAAACTGTGAGTAAGGAGTGATAAAACAGAAACCCCAGGAAGAAGACTTAGATGGATAATACTGCTATGTTATGAAGCAGCAAGCTTAGCGATTACAAAGGAAACTTTGGATCAGCCTAAGAACTATTGACAAGAAAAATGGCTGCAAATACTCTTTCAAAGCAGAGCTCTCAATTGAGAGTGAGGACACAGCTGTGTCTCTCTAAGGACCACAGTGCACAGTGAGGGGCTTCCTTCATAGAAGTTCTATTCACAATTCTAGTCCATTGACTAAATTAATGGAGAAATGTTCCACTTCATTGCATAGGGAGACTCAAAATTGATGGGCCAATTCTCTGAAAATTAATCATAGGTTTAATACACTTTCAATCAAACCCTGTTAAACTAAACATTTAATGGACATCATTTGGATTACTTTAAATTTCATATAAAAGCTCCACATCTAGCATTTAACAAGATTTAAAATAAGAACCACAAATTTGTGTGACTTATTTTCTTTCAACCTAAGGCATGCTACAATATTGCTAATAAAGATAATGAACTATTTATGTAGCATAGTAAAGAAAACAAAGGGACTAGAGTCTACATACAGACCTCCGGGGATCCAGTGGATTGATTTTCAACACAGGCAATTATGAACTAGAAGCATGTCAATTTCCATTTCTGGTCTCTTGGCCAAGATCTTCTCTCATACAAGTTCAAACGATCCTTGGGATCACTATTACATTGTATTACATAAGGGAACCCTAGAGCTTAGGAAGCTTTGATTGCCAGGAATGTCTTGAGTTCTCGGAGATATATAAAATAATCCACAAACTGAGCTATAGAAAATAAAACCTTGATTAATCAAGGTATGGACTTCGTGGGAAAAGAGAATGATGGCTTAAACAAAAATAGGATTAACTATCAAAGAGGTTCCATGGCAAAGTTTGCTGTTAAGTCTAGACAGAACAGCACTACAGTTTTCAAACAATTTTCATTAATGTGTCATAATTGTACTTATGAGAGAAGTGTCATGACTAGATTCATGTTACAATGTGCAATGATAGAATCAAGGCAATTATTTCCAAATTGTTAAATGTTTACCATTTTTTAGAAACTTTCAAACCCTCTTGTCCAGTTCATTACAAAACATATAATAAATAATGCATTATGTTTTATATTATTCTATACAGACATGAGAGAGGATTCTTGTAATCATAAGGCTGATAAACCTGGTCCACCCTAACATACCAGAAGGTATCTAAATCATATCAAGCAAAACTATTTAACTTTTAAACAAATTTCAGTAGGTAGAGTTGACATGCATAAACTCTATATGTCTCCATTTGTGTATTTGTATGTAATTCTGTTCACATGAAACAAACTGTTCACACACACACACACACACACACACACACACACACACATACACATACACACACACACACACACCACCACCACCACCACGAAGGGAAAAATAATGAATATATTTAAAACTGCAATATGCCTACCTGTCCAATCCCTCCTTTTACTTGGTTTTTAGATATAAAACAATAGCTTTTGTTCTTACATCACTGTTATTCCATAGTTTCTGGAACTCTCTATGCAAATACAGTCATGCAGGATGGGCTTTCTTGCTTTGCTCTTCTTAACATTATTAGCCTAAATCTTTTTCATATTGATGCCTCAACAGTTCATTCCTCTCCATTGTTATTGATGGATATTTTATCAATAGGTTCTTTCCAATTTGGGTGATATTTCAAGTACTATATGGATTGATCATGTATGGATCATGGATGGATTACAAGTAAAATATGCATTTAAAATTTTGAAAGGTGAAGAAATTGCTAAGAAGATACATTTTTATT
This sequence comes from Peromyscus californicus insignis, assembly GCF_007827085.1. NCBI lineage: Eukaryota > Metazoa > Chordata > Mammalia > Rodentia > Cricetidae > Peromyscus > Peromyscus californicus. Next base: position 113,638,629 of record NW_026294606.1, read on the forward strand.
TCAAGCAGTATATTACATTTATAATTTTTCTAAATCCCTGGAAAACTTTGACAGGTTTATGTTATCTGCTATCTTCCTCCCCTATGTTTTAGTTATCTTTGGAGCTTACATTATAATGTGTGTGTGTGTGTGTGTGTGTGTGTGTGTGTGTGTGTGTGTGTGTGTGTAAAAAAGATTTTATATTTCAGTTTAAATGTACCACTTTCATTCTAATATAAGGAATCTGGAAGAAGATTGTCCATTTTCTACCTTTCTCAAATCTCTAAATTATTATTAAAATACATACCTTAGCATTTTTACTTTGTTATTTCATATTATTCAGCACTTCCATAGATTGTTATTACTTTTTCTTCAAAGAGCCAATTGCTTTTTAAGTAGATAGCAGAAACGTCTTAACATTTAGTTATGTATTTGGAACCCTGGGTTATCATCATTCATTTATGTATATCTAGCTATGTGATCATTGTCTCATCCAACCTTAAGGGCATCTCTCCTTCTGTGGCAATTCACGTAGTGACACATTTGTATAATTCTTCAAAATTAAATGACTTATTTCACCTTTGTTGTAAAAGATGTTTCATTTAACAGTGGAGTTTTAAGCTAGAAACTGTGTGTGTGTACCTTTCTCTTCCCCAGTATTTTAAAGAAGTTACTCTAACTTCTGTGTTACTTTTGACCTCTATGGCTTTCTGATAGGAAAGAATCAATTATCATGGCTTTATTATTCTATAAAAAATATTTGACCCATTAATTGTTCTGAAGATTTACTTTTTACATTGCTTTAAATAATGTGTGTATACTTATTGGGAAAACATTGTTAATAATCACTTGTGGATAGAGTTTTACCATATTTGAAAAGTGATTCTTTGATCATTTCCACTCTTCTTGCCTTCCCTGCACCCACCCCAACTCTCTCCTCTCTCTCTCTCTCTCTCTCTCTCTCTCTCTCTCTCTCTCTCTCTCTCTCTCTCTCTCTCTCTCTCTTCCTGACAGGCTGGCCTTAACTCACAAACCTCCTACCTCTATCTCCTGACTGTTGAGATTACAAGCATACATCACCATGCTTGATCCTTCAATATTTTTCTACATGTCCCTTCCTTCTCTTTCTCTTCATCAATACTAACTGTACAGATAATAAGCAATTTGAATATGCCTTTCAGTTCTCTGAGTAATTTCTACCTTTCACCACTTTCTTTGTTTTTAAAAAAATGTGTGAATATATTTATCATCATATGTGCATATGCATGTGAGAGACAGAATTCAAATATCAGTTATTGTATTGATTTGAATGAGTATGTCCCCCATAATCTTAGATATTTGAATACTTATTCCTTGGTTGGTGGCACTGTTTGGGGAGACTTATACATTGCACACTGATGGAGGAAGTATATCAGTGGCTGAGGAGTTCGAGTGTTAAAACTTCATGCTACTTCCAGTTCACTCTCTGTATATTGTGTCTGTGTTTGAAGATGTGGGCTCTCAGCTTCACGTTTCTCCTGCTGTGCCTTCTGCTTGCCACCAAGCCTCCCCATCATAATGGATTCTTAGCCCATTGGAACTGTTAGCTCAAATAACCCTTCCTTCAATAAGTTACCTTGGTCATGGGGTTTTATAAAGGCGACAGAAAAGTAACCAATCTTTCTCCGGTGTTCTCTACTACAGGTTATCATTGGGAGTCTTACTCTATTGCTCCCTTTCTTTTTGAAATGGGGTACTTTACTGCACCTAGAAGTCACAAATTTCACAAGATTAGTTGGTTGGGGAGCTCCAAGGATGGCCCTGTCTCTGCATCCCAGGTCAACACTCCTGGCTTTTAACTTGGCTGCTCGGATCTGAACTCAAACACTTTTACTTGCATGAAAAGCACTTTTCAAACTGAGCCCTCTCCCCAGCATTATTATCTTTTCTATATATACCATTTCATATTATTTCTATTGCTAATTCTTATGTATCAACACTCTTCTCTCAGAGGCTTAAAATGCCATTTGAGTGTAATTCTTTTTATTTATAAAATTAATTTAATACAAAGTTTGTTTAATGAACAACAATCCATTCAATAAATAATAAGTATTTCTATAACTCATTGCATTTTCAGGATATTTTTATGTTCACTGGATTGATTATTTTATTCCCTAAAATTATAATTTGTTCTGTCTGGTTCAGCTTTAATTAGTTAAATGCTACAATCCTAATCAGTTATGGACTTCTGGTTCTTACACTTCTGGGAATTTTTAATGAATTTTAAACAATGTAATTTGGAACTTTTGCCATAGTAGATATGTTTGAGTTCCTTAAAATATTGCTTCCTGTCATCTGTGATATTATTAAGAGACATGAACGTTTTGTCCTGTCAGATGCTGCATTTGAATACCTGCAAAATGCTCTTGGATACTCATATGACTTATGAGAAGTTCAAGTTCAGTTTATGAAAATAGGAGGTATTTATTCCTAGAAAGAGCTTCAGTGAGTTTCTGCTTTAATACTTTCTCCAGGATTGGGAGTTTCCACATGTGAATGTGTGGAGAACACTCAGTAACACACAAGAAATACTTCTACAAATATCCACAATGTTCTCTAATTGCAGATCTTGTCTCTCTGTTATTTCCTTGGCAAACTGCAATGACCTTGACCTCATTAACTTTTGAGTTCCATGTGTTTACTATCAGAAGTTCAGAAATGATTAGATACTTAAAGAAAACTTGAAATGAGTCTGATATCAGAAGGCACACATTAAGGAATGCACAACATAAGACCTCATAAGAAAAATAAAGTCTGAAACAAAAAAAATAAAAATAATTGAACTTTAACTAGTAAAGTATGTGAAAAAGTGTTTTAAGCTGGACATGGAATCACATGTCTTTTATCCGAACCCTAGGGAGGAAGAGACAAGTGGATCTGTAGGAATTAAAGGCAAGCCAAGGCTACATAGTGAGACCTTGTCTCAAAAAAGAAATAAACAAAAATGTAAGCAGTATTTTAAAGAAGGATAGATGCAAAAGAATGTCACAAAGAAACAGGTGGGTTATAATATTAAACACAGGGAAAATCACCATAATAGAATACATAAACATGCTTGTCTATATTTACACACACACACACACACACACACACACACACACACACACACACACACACCTACACTCATGATGCTAGAGTAAAATTAACTGGACCTGAGACTACTTCCTTGAGTTAAGATATTATATTCAATATTGAAAGCAAAAATCTTGGAAAATGACACAATAGAATTAATTACCAGAAAGAAAATTTTTAGTAGAAGTAACAATTCCTCACCACTCTTTACAACTATATGAACATACTATAGTTTCTAAAAAAATAAATATCAATACAGTTTTGAACCAATAAACCAACTGATAAATCATAATAAGTTGTGTCACACAGGACAGTGTTGAGCTATTGGTATGTAAGCATTTTACATTATATTACATTAACTTCTCTTACTATTTTAACAAGTTTCCACACTTCAAAGCTAAAACTAAAAGAAACAAGAAATTCTGGACTGATGACTTTAACTTTATTAACTGCATGAGACCAACCTTACCACACAAGTGACTGTTATGTAATGTAAGTCATTTCCCACAAACAACAGCTGCTCCCTGCTGTGGGATGTTCTGTATGTCAAATGTGTTGCTGATTAGTCAATAAATAAAACACTGATTGGCCATTGGCTAGGCAGGAAGTGTAGGTGGGACAAGGAAGAGAATAAAGCTGGGAAGTGGAAGGCTGAGTCAGAGAGACACTGCCAGCCGCCATGATGACAAACAGCATGTGAAGATGCTGGTAAGCCACGAGCCACGTGGCAAGGTATAGATTTATGGAAATGGATTAATTTAAGCTGTAAGAACAGTTAGCAAGAAGCCTGCCACGGCCATACAGTTTGCAACCAATATAAGTCTCTGTGTTTACTTGGTCGGGTCTGAGCGTCTGTGGGACTGGCAGGTGAGAGAGTTTGTCCTGACTGTGGGTCAGGCAGGAAAACTTTAGCAAAAGCTCCCTCTTAGTGGAGAGCATGTGATGCAAACAATATTGGGAGCACCACTGCTTTTAGCAGCAAAAACTATTTGTTTAAAAGTAGACATAAAACTAAGTGAGGGAATATGTGTAGCTTATCATGTTATGTAATGAAGATCTAGATACATGCACAAACTCACCAAACACTGTAACACAGAGAATGAATGTCACACATTTGAATTAAAATTTATACACTGAGTCTCTGACCTTATCACACAATATTTCTTTTTCCACTAAAACCTTTGGAAATATTCATGAGTATACAGAGGATAGAAATATAATGTTGTATTAGGAGGGAAAAAAGAAGGAAAGAAAAAAAGGAGGGAGGAAGGAAGGAAGGAAGGAGGGAGGAAAGGAAGGAAGAAACAGGAAAGAAGGGAAAAGAGAAAGAAATGTATCTCCCAAGGATTCATCAGGCAAAATCAGAGAACAACAACTTAAAAGGTGATTAATCTTTATAAAATCCAGGGTGGAAATAAATAAGTCCTTGGCTTGAAGAAGAAAAGGTTATTTTGAACAACTGTTGGTTAATGCTATGCTTATATTTTATTAATAATTAATAAATGATTAATGCAGATTGCTTTCTTCCAAATAAATTATCTGAATGTGTTATAACAGATGTGAATAAATCATGGGCTCTTGTTCATGAGTTGTCTGTAGAAATGTCAAGAGTATAATATATTATATTTAAATATTGGATATGTGTCTGTAATATAGGGAAGGACCTAATCATAATGTATTAACCACTCTTCTTATCAATGAGTTATTAATTACTGAAATTCAGCATGCTATAAAATGGTTTTCTGCATGTTTAATTGTTTAAATCCTGTATTGATACTGATCTAATTTCTCCTCTGCATTTAGTGATATATAATTGGATTGGAGAAAACACCATTAATAACAATTAGTGACATGCAAAAAATCATCAATAGTGCAATAAAAGATATAAACTGTACTATCTTCTTTTAAGAAATTGAGTTTTAACTTGGGCAGTGGTGGCCCACACCTTTAATTCCATTACTCAGGAGGCAGAGGCAGGTGGATCTTTCTGAATTAGAGGACATCTTGGTCTACAGAGCAAGTTCCAGAACAGCCAAGGCAAAACAGAGAAAAGCTGTCTCAAAAAAAAAAAAAGAAAGAAAGAAAGAAAGAAAGAAAGAAAGAAAGGAAGGAAGAAAGAAAGAAAAGAAAAAGAAAAAATAGGAAGAAAGAGAAAGAAATTTTTTTTTAATGATTGGAAATTATTTTCACTCATAGAAATAATGTTTACATGATGATAATAAACTAACAAGGCTGGGCAGTGGTGGTGCACGCCTTTGATCCCAGCACTCGGGAGGCAGAGCCAGGCAGATCTCTATGAGTTTGAGGCAGCCTGGTCTACAGAGCGAGATCCAGGACAGGCACCAAAGCTACAAAGAGAAACCCTGTCTCGAAAACCAATAAATAAATAAATGAATAAATAACAAAATAATTTTCTCATCATCATAACCATCATCATTATTGATTCTAGTAATGATGAATATGACAAGCATTGAGTAAAGTGCTCTAAATTCAGTCTCCAATATCACTCTCAATGCAATCCAAATACGTAGCTATAATCATACTGTTTATCTTACACCTGAAGATATCATTTAAATATCTTTAAAACATTCCAACATACAAGTTATGAGACATGATTAAAAGTAAAAAAGATTATTTCTGGAGATATCTTAAGATATCATTTGTATAACACAAAATTGTGGACTTTAGAGCTATGAAACCTGAAAATGTATACCACTTGAATGTAAAGATTGACTCAAACTCAACATTTTCCATCCTCCTCATGAAATCTCAAAGTATTAAGGCTAATGTCTAAGGAATAGAATGTACACAATTAATCGGTTATTAGTGCCATATATATATATATATATATATATATATATATATATATATATACTCATTTAAGCATTAAATATCACTTATATGTGGTAGAACTTAGGCTCCTCTTTTACAGATAGTAAAAACAAGATACTATGATTTAAGCAGCTTTTTCAGGTCTTTATAGTAAGAGTTAAAATAAAATATGAAACCTAATTCTGGTTGCTACCTCTCTGTTCCTAATAATTAAGCTTGAATCCTGAGTGTTTATGACTGTGTGCAAGTGTGTGGTGCAGGCACTTATTTATATAGGAGATTTCCACTGAGTTCAAACTTGGGTACTAGGGACTTTGTTTTCACTGCTGTAGCCTAAGTTCCCCATGGTTATTTGCTGTATGTACTTATTTCCCACCAGATACATCATGATTCTGAGATGCTAGTTTGGTCCAGTTTCCTGAATGCTAAACACATGCTTTTTGTCTTTCGCTGAGTCTTAAGTACCTAAATGTCAAATTCTGATGTCAAAAGAAGCAAACTGGAGGCTTGGGAATTTGAAAAGGGCAGAATCGTCTCACAAAGCAGGTGTGATCTACTGATAATTTTCTGTAGTGTCTTTTGGGTTTGAAAGTAGTCTTTGAATTGGGTGTTATCAATTGATTCACAATATTATTGCATCATATGTTTAGCTAACAACTGTCATATTACTGAAAATCTGGTTAGCCACCAAATCCATCTCACTTTCTTCCTGTATCTATAGAAAATTGATGTTTTCAGGCTATTCTGTTCCATCATGGAGCTAGTTCATTTGATATAAACTGATTTGATGTTCACTGTACCCAGGAATGGCTCACAAAAAAAGCCCACATGTGCTTGCCATTCTTTATTTTTTTTCCTAAGTGGGATGTAACAGCATGTTTGTTGAAAGTGGCACCTGCTGAGTTTCATGTCAGGCGAGTAAATACAAACTTCTCCTGTATTTGAAGAGAAACAGCTTTCTTTCTGAGGCAAGTGTTAACAGTAGCCAGCATTACACTCAATAATACATAAAGTAAAATACATAATAGACACATGTTGCTGTTATTGACAATACTTTAGCAGATGCAATCAGTAACTGTACTTTCCAGCCTGCAGAGCTTGGCTTGTTGTGGGATTTTCTTTCTTTTTCTTTACTTTTTTTTCTATCAGCTCTCTAGTTTTATCTTACCCTATCCTTTCCTTGGGCCCACTAACCTCCACAAATATTCTAAAGAAACACCGTTATTTTTTCCACCTATATTTTCTGTTTCCTTAGTTCAGATGTTGTCTCCTGACAACTTTTAGCATTTAGCTCCTATTGTTTTAGGCATCAATACAGCAGGCGGATTGCAGTGACTAATACCAGAGGTCAATATACCAAAGTTGGATATATGGCAATATAATTGTTTTAGTTTTATAGCAAGGCTATGCAATATGGAAGACACAAGTGATTTTGTATCATTTGCTTAGTTTCAGTGGCCACAATAACTTCCTTAAGAACTCTCTTGTGACTATCATATTGGATAATACAGATTATAAACATCTCTGTAGTAAAATAGCTCTAATACACAATGCTGGTATTTTAAATATTTGGTCAGAGAATTAATCGGTTTTGTGTTTGAGAGATCATGTTATAAGAAAATAGCCATAGATTTCTCCTTTTGTTTTGGTCAAATTTACACACGAAAAATCAAAGTTCAAATGAGCTAGTCTACTAAGAGCAATCAAGTGTGATTATCTATAAAATCATAAAACACGAAAAAAAGAGAAGAAAGCTGAGGTTTCTAAGTTATTAAGGAAAGAGATACATACTAAGAAATATTCATTTCCTTAAAAGGTGCTGACTCCAGTCAGAAAATGTGACAGATATTAAGAATATGGTACAGATTTTATGGAGTTTGTTGTCTGAGGAATAAAACAAATGAATTCATATCTAGCAAATGAGAGGGGACTCCTAATAGAAGAAGTAAAAAGAATCCTGAGTGTCGGGGATGTAACCATGTGTCTGGTGGCTATCAACTCCAGATTTCCAAAGAAGCTGCAATGTACCAGCCAGCATTGATGGACACCACTCTCAGTCTTGATGTTGAGTCTGACTATGGAAGATGCTTTAGTGTAGAGGAGCTCTGAGGATGCGCATTTTCACTAGTGTCCTGGATTCTTGTTTTTTGATTCACTTAGTCTCAGCATCAGGATTTTTTTCTCTGTTTAGTAGAGGTGCTATTTACTATCTTGAGTTTCCTAAGATGCAAACTGAAGACACATACATGAATTAAATCTTTCTGTTGTTACTTCAAATTACTGAAGAAACCAGTTAGTTGTGTGTGTGTGTGTGTGTGTGTGTGTGTGTGTGTGTGTGTGTGTGTGTGTGTGTGTGTGTGTTGGCACTTCTTTTCATTTATTTATTTTCTTGTCTTTACATCCTGTCCAAAGCTTCCCCTCCCTCCCCTCTTGCCAGTCCTCCCCACGTTCCCCTTTTCCCCCCACCCCACCCCCACCCCCAAAGCCCTATCCATGCCACTGTTTCTTTTCACATACTGGTGGGCATCCCATGGATATCAGCTAGCCATGGCATATCAAGCTGCCGTGAGACCAGGCACCCCCTCCTCCACCAAGGTTGGAGGAGGCAATCTGGCAGGAGGAATGGGTCCCAGAAGCAGGCAACTAAATCAGAGACCTCTCCTACTTTCACTGCTAGGAATCCTAAAGGAAAGCCAAGCTACACAACTGTAACATATAGGCAGAAGGCCTAGTTCAGTCCCATGCAGGCTGCCTGGTTGTCGGTTCAGTCTCTGTAAGCCCCCATGTGTAGCTAGAGTTTTCCTGCCTGGCCCACAGTCAGGACAAATCTCTCTCACCTGCCAGTCCCACAGCCGCTCAGACCCGACCAAGTAAACACAGAGACTTATATTGGTTACAAACTGTATGGCCGTGGCAGGCTTCTTGCTAACTGTTCTTACAGCTTAAATTAATCCATTTCCATTAATCTATACCTTGCCACATGGCTCGTGGCTTACCGGCATCTTCACATGCTGTTTGTCATTGTGGCGGCTGGCAGTGTCTCCCTCACTCAGCCTTCCACTTCCCAGCTTTATTCTCCTCCTTGTCCTGCCTACACTTCCTGCCTAGCCAATGGCCAATCAGTGTTTTATTTATTGACTAATTGGCAACACATTTGCCATACAGAACATCCCACAGCACCCATGAGCCAAGCTTAGTGGGTTCTGTGGGTTTTCTTGTGGTGCTCTTGACACCACTCCATCACACAATCCTTCCTCTCCCTCTTCTGAAGGATTCCCCAAGCTCTGCCTAATGTTTGGCTGTGGGTCTCAGCATCTGTTTCAGTCAGTTCCTGGCTGAAGCCTCTCTGATGACAGCTGGGCTGGGCACCAATCTATGAGAATAGCAGAATATCATTAGGAATCATTCCATTGACTTTTTTTTGCCATTTGTGTTTGGTTCTATCCTAAGTCTGTGAGATATACTGCTCCTGGGTCCTGGCCCTCATGGGGGAGCTCCCTTTCAGGATATGGGTCTCCAGCTACGCTAGTCATCAGTTGGTCACTCCCACAATTTCTGTGCCATCTTTACACCAGCACATCTTATATACAGGACAGAATGCAAGCCACAGGGTTTGTGGCTGGGTTGGTGTCCCAGTCCATCCACTGGAAGTCTTGCCCAATTACAGGAAATGACTAGTTCAGGCTCTGTATCCTCTATTGCTAGGAGTCCTAGCTAGTTTCTCCTTCACATATTCCTGGGAGTTTCCATTGGTCTATGTTCCAAATTCATTCCACAGATGCCTCAGATTCCAGTTCTCTCTCCCATACTCTCTCCCTCTATCCTCCCCCACCTGATCCCTCCTGTTCCCATCCCCATCCCACCTTCCAGGTCCCTCCTCACATCAACTGACATGTCCATTCTATTTCCCCTCACAGTGAGATTCATGTGTTCCCTCTTGAGCCTTCCTTGTTACTTAGCTTCTCTGGGGCTGTGTGTTGCAGAATGGTTCTCCTTTAATTTACAGTTAATATTCACTTATAAGTGAGTATATACCATGTTTATCTTTCTGGTTCTGAATTATCTCATTCAAAATGGATGTTATCTAGTTCCATCCATTTGCCAGAAAATTTACTGGTATCATTGTTTTTAACAAATAATTAATACTCCATTGTGTAAATGCACCACATTTTTTTAATCCATTCTTTGATTGAGGGACATCTTAGGCTCTTTCCAGTTTCTGGCTATTACAAATAAGGCTGATATGAATGTGGTTGAGCAGGTGTTCTTGTGGTATGATTGCATATCCTTTGGGTATATGCCCAGGAGTGGTATAGTTGGGTCTTGAGGTAGATTAATTGCCAGTTTTCTGAGAAACCACCATACTGATTTCCAAAGTAGCTGTACAAGTTTGCACTCCCAGCAGCAATGGAGGAGTGTTCCCCTTACTCCACATCATTTCCAGCATGAGCTGTTTCTTGTGTTTTTGATCTTAACATTTTTAGTAGAAGAGAAAGTATGATAAGCTATTTTTCCTCCTACCATATTAACCTCTTAGGATACATGATTTGACCTTTTCATCTTAAATAATGTTACTATAATTTTGATTACTCTGTGTTCAGATTGAATATTCAACTTTCCATTTGAACATCCATCATGGATATTAACACTAATTTAAGACTAGTATTTTCTGCACAATAAATCTACTCAAATACATACTTTGTTTTCTGCAACCTCATATTGCTTATAAGTGCAGATTCAGCCAATGAAAACTACAGAATACTAGGAGTAAGTTTTATCAAGGTGATAGGCATGTTTGTTTAGTAATGGGCACTTACTAACATGAATCTTTTAGCTCACAGATATTAAGAGGCCATGCCATTGTATTCATTGATAACTACATTCTAAGGAAGACTCTCAGATTCTTGGGAAAGGCATTTTTGGTTTATATGTCCAGTTAAAGACTGGAGAAACGTTTTCATCTCACAAGAATAGGAAAAAGGAGTTTACAAATGAGATTTTTCTAAAGCAAATGCTCCAAGGAAAGGTGTACCATGAAAGTACTGTTGGCAGATGAGATCTCCACGAGTAAAATGGAGATGAGGGGGAACAATAGAGAGTAGGGGAGGAGAGATGAGAACATGAGGGAATGGGATGGTTGAGCTAGGGGAAGGATGGAGTGGGAGAGCAAAAAAGAAGTGATTTGGTAGAGGGAGACATTATAGGGTTAGCAAGAAACCTGGAGCTAGGGAAATTTTCAGGAATCCACAAGGATGACCCCAGATTAGACTATTAGTAATAATGGAGAGGGTGGCTGAACTGGCCTACCCCTGTAATCAGATTGGTGAATATCCTAACTGTCCTCACAGAGCCTTCATCTAGTAACTGATGAAGGAGATGCAGAAATCCACAGCCCAGCACCAGGCCGAGCTCTGGGAGTCCACTGAAAAGAGGGAAGAGGGATTACATGAGCAAGGGGGGGGGGGGTCAAGATCATGATGGGGAAATCTACAAAGACAACTGAACCAAGCTTTTATGAACTCACGATCTTAAGAGTTACAGCTGTGGAACCTGCATGGGGCCGGACTAGGCTCTCTGCATGTGGGAGATAGGTAGTTTGGTCTGTTTGAAGGGGCCCTGGCAGTGGGATCAGGATACACCCCTGGTGCATGACCTGGCTTTCTGGAGCCCATTACCTATGGTGGGATTCCTTGCTCATCCTTGATGCAAGGGGGAGGGGCTTGGTCCTGCCTCAACTGAATGTAGAAGGCTTTGCTGACTCCCCATGGGAGGCCTCACCATTTTGGAGGAGGGGGTGAGGGGTGTGTATGGTTAGGGGAGAAGGCTGGGGTGGAGCAGGAGAAAGGATGAGGGGGTTCTATGGTTGGTATGTAAAAGGAATAAAAAATTTCTTAAAATAAAAAAAGAAAGCACTGTTGGCAAGAAGACAAAGATTTAATCAAACTGTCGGGATTGTTGAGGCCATTTTGATCACTAAATCAGTAAAAACCTTTCTCTCAAGTTTCATGTGGTGGACTTTATTTATAATATATCCAATTGCTGAATTATGAGATAAATATGTAGTGATATGACTTGGGATCTTCATTAATGATGCTCACAAACTATATTGAACTCTTTGTTTTTAGTCTTGTATGGCATTTTCTCTTTCCCTCAGGAGTAGTTGTTGTATGGTCATAGTCTTTTCCAGCATTTGTGGAATAATATGATGTATGTCACTATTAAACCAGAGATTGTGAAGATGGTTGGTAAACTACCAGCAAGTCAGCCTTAACAACTGTAATGATGTTACATAACCTGATTTTCAGAGTGAGACAAGATGAAGCCCAATCTACAGCAATCTATACCAGAGACTGAGAAGAAACAAACTTTTCTGCTTAAAAGTTACTTCTTTTGGGGGGCTGTGGGCTATTTAAATTCCTTACATGACTTTGTCTTTTGTAAGGATTCTAACTTTCTTCAATCAGAAAAACAAAACAGAAAAATTAAATCTTCATAAGTTCCAAGGGTTATTCACCAAAACCAAGTAATAAAATAGGAATACCTTCAACTCATGACAAAATTTATGCAGAAGGGGTGCAGAGTGGGCTGTGGATGTGGGCATGAAACATTGGTCTCTCTTCTATTATTAAAAAGCATTTATTTTTCCTTGTTCATTTTTTGATAGAAGTATGAGCCATCAATTTTCTTTTATTTCAAGATCCTATAGATTTTATAAAAATCCATAGCAATGAAAACATTTATATTTTATTATTACACATGCTACAGGGAGCCTTTTCTCTCTTTTATACTTCTCAATTTCATTACATAATTAAAATGTGAAGTTCTCCAGGGGAAATAGAAAATATATGAAGATATACCTGCCCCAAGTAAATATGTAGAACATTTTAAGTTACTTTAGTTTCATCTTAGAAATATACTTAATGACCTGACTTAGACAATTACCTAAACTTGTACATTAATACAGTCAGAGTGGTAATTATATTTTAATTAAAATGCCAAAGTGATAGAAAAGGCAAGAATAAGCTATTTACTGTGTAGAGTCTAAACAATGAAATAAATAAGGAGATGGTTTAAATTTTTATAATATTTTTGTTCTAGTAATGCTAGAAAAGTAATATTGAAAGCAATTATTATTTTTTCCAAAATAAAGCAATATATAAAGAAGAGCAAATTAAATCTACCACTCAGCAAATTTTATTTGCCATGGGGAGATTAATATAAAAGGAGTCTCTGAATTTTTATCAGAGCAGAAAACTTAATAGGATATTTCAAAAATTCAGCTGTGGTTGGCTTGAGGATAGATAATGGAATTTTGCAGCTTAAATCTTGAGGTCACTATTTCAAAAATGCCCCAAGTTGGCAGTAACTAAAAGGCATTACTATCTGATGGCACTGTAGTGCCTATGTGAAATGAATTATTGGTTTCACTCCAATGGATACCAGATAGAGATCTAATATCACCTGAACAACTGGAGCTAATTGGCCCAATTGCTGGTATTTCAAGGAGGCATCCAACAGTTGAAAATGGAATTACATTCCCACTCTGTACTTAGCTGCTTTCCTATGATGGGCATGACAGTTGTGAAGTTTATCTGGGCCTATCTTGAGCTTTGATGTAAATAAATCGAAGATTAGTTCTGGCGGCTCATGCTTTCAGCCCTCAGGTCCTGAGGATCTGGTGTATTAACTTAGGGGATAATGTATCTTGTCCCCTGTTTGCCTAGAAGGAGGACTGTGTAAATACAAGGGTGACATTTAGTGGATCCTGAGCTCTGTGGATAAAGGACTTGCTCTGAGCTATAGGAAGTCATGAAAGTTGATTTGCCTATGGCCCAGTTGGAACAAACCTAACTCCTAGTATTGAAGATTGGTAAAATGGGAAAAATTGGTGTTAGATAGGTCTTTGATTTAGAGCAAATAAAATGTTAACCCTTATGTAGTCCTCAAGCTAGTACAGGGAATGTAGAATATTGGCCAAAAGACAGATGGCCTGTGTCTCAATCATGGCTCTACATTAAAGTAACTGCATTGGTAGCATGCTCTACCAAAGCCTCAACTCTTCAATTCCCTCATATGATTGCTCTGAGAGGATGGTAGCAATAATGAATGAAGCAAGACCGGCATACCAAGTAAACACATAACAAACACAGCTTGTATTGTTTTTAATTTTATTAAATTATAAATATTATTACTGTGTTTGCTGTCTCCTCTGACTATTTGTCTCCAAGGCTTCTTTTGAGGATCAGCTGATGCTAAAAGATATGGATCTCAAGAAATGCTATTGCAAATTCATGGTGTTGATAAATATAATAATATTTGTATAGCTTTTTTTTGTTTTCAGAGTTATCATTCTTTTTCTTTAAAAAAAAAGAATGTTTCCAGAATTTCTCGATAATTACATGGGGAATTTCTTCGAACTCTGAGCTTGTGTTAAAGGTGAATCAAATGGTAAGAGAAATAAAGAAGTCCTGTGGGACTCCCGAACTGAGGTAGAGGATGAGTTGTGAGATCCATCATTGCCTCAGGCAGGTTCCCTGGAGCTCTGGGTTAACAGGACTGTCAGGTCACCAAGACTTCTTTGTATGCACTATTTATTGGAGCTGGTAGGTATTAAATTATTTCATCAAGCAGTCCTGTAACTTTGCAGCTCCCTGGTGGGTCTTCTAATCTCAGATTATGTTCACCCATCGAGCCGTGATTGCTGGAAGGGTTATTACTATTTCTCATTATGCTATCTCCTGAGTCTTCTTTTATCCCTTTGTTAAAATTGCTCCACTGGGAATATTTTTTTTTAATTCAAATTGAATTTCCTTCCAGACTTCCCACTATGATGGCATAGGGATCTGGGTTCCTATAGATCATTTAAAAATTATAAGAAAAAACAAAATATGTGGTCTCTGTATAAATTGTTTCTTTTAGTGGGAAAATCATTTCTTTTTTCTATCTATTCAGTGTGCATTAATACAAGTCAAGGTCAGGCTCTGCAAATGTATGCATATGTGAGCATGTGTGTGTAAGTGTGTATAGATTGTGCACAGTGTATGATAGAAGAAAAAGGAACTGTTTTGATCTAAATTCATGCTATTTTTTGAAGAAGATGTCATTAAAATTAATAGCCATCTATCCAATGTGTTTGAACCCCAACATTTATTTTATTGCACTTTTTTGCCCCTGCATTCAACACAGGTCAATATTTTTCTTCTTTTTATTGATTGACCTTCTTAATATATAGCCATTTGCTAGGCAGTGTGGAAGTGAATTATACATTAAAGAGTAGAAACAATAAATCAGAAGTACCCTTTGCACAGAGTGGCGGATCTATTATGTCTTCCTTGGGTACACACAAGGTTTGTGTTCCCTGCCTGGAGTTTTATGCCTGAAAGGGCTTTCTTGTATCTCTCATCAAACATTATTCTGGTCTTCTGAATATTCCCAACCCTTGTTAATGAGTGGCAGTTCTGATCAGAGAACAGTACCTAATTGCTTCTGTTCATTAGTCTTCCATATTCATTTTCATCTTACAAATTTTCTAGATGATTTATTCCAAAAGAAAAGACCATATTTTCCAAATCTCAAATCAGGATGTTAAGATGCTTATTCTCTTTCCGTGTTCATTTTTTTCACATTAAAAAACTCAATTAATTTTTCCCAGCCCAATCACAGTTCCCCACCCCCACCCCGCCCGCTTTCCTCTTCCCAGTCCCTTCCCCCAACCTCCATCCCCCCATCCACTCCACTCCTTCTCCCTTCCCTTCTGAATAGTGCAGGCCTCCCATGTATGTCAGCCTTCCATGGCATATCAATTTGCAGTAAGACTAGGCACCACCTCTCCTGTTAAGGCTGGATGAGGCAACCCCGCAGGAGGAAAGGATTCTAAAGAGCAGGCAACAGAGTCAGAGATAGCTCCTGCTCCCTCCGCCAGGAGTCCCACAAGAGGACCAAGTCACAGAACTGCAACCCATGTGCAGAGGACCCAGATCAGTCCCATGCAAGTTCTCTGATTCAGTCTCTGTGAGCCACCATGAGCTGAGGTCAGTTGACTCTGTTTTCCCGTGGTGACCTTGGCCCTCTGGCTCTGATAATCCTTCCTCCCCCTCTTCCACAGGATTTCCCAAGGTCCACCTAATGTTTTCCTGTGGGGCTCTGCATCTGTTTCCTTCAGTTGCTGGGTGAAGTCTCTCTGATGATGATTGAGCTAGGCAATGATCTGCGAGTATAGCAGAACATCACTGGTAATCATTATATTGAATTTTCTTTTATTTATTTTGTTTTGCCAGTCTTGTTTGGTCCTATGCTAGGTCTCTGGGCTGTCCAGCCTCTGGGACTTATCCATCCAGGCATTTTCAGGGGTGTGCTCCCTCTTATAGTATGGATCTCAAGCTGGACCAGTCATTGGTTGGCCACTCCCATGAGTCTGTGCCACATTTCTCCTATCATATCCTGTAGGCAGGGCAAATTGCAGGTCAGAGGTTGTATGGTAGAGTTGTGGTCCTAATCACTCCACTTGCAAGCTTGCCTAGTTCCAGAAGATGGTCAGTTCAGGCTCCATATCTTCCATTGCTAGAAATCTTAGCTAGGGTCACCCTCATAGATTCTTGGAAGTTTCCATTGCACTGGGTTTCTAGCTCATACCAGAGATGTCTCTAATTCCATTTGTCTCTCATTACTTTCTCTTTGTCCATCCTCCCCCCACCTGATCCCTCCTGTTCCCATCCCCATTCCAAATTCCAGGTCCCTCCCCATATCCACTGGCAATGTCTATTCTATTTCTCCCTCCCAGTGAGATTCATGTGTTCCCCCTTGAGACTTCCTTGTTACTTAGCTTGTTTGGGTGTGTGGATTGTAGCATGGTTCTCCTTTATTTTATGGCTAATATCTACCTATATGTGAGTACATACCATGTTTGTCTCTCTGGGTCTGAGTTATCTCATTCAGGATGATTTTTTCTAGTTCTATCCATTTGCAGGCAAGTTTCATGATATTATTATTTACAGCTGAGTAATACTCCATTGTGCAAAAGCACCACATTTTCTTTATCTTTCTTTGGTTTAGAGACAGCAAGGTTGTTTCCAGTTTCTGACTATTATGAATAAAGCTGCTATGAACATAGTTGAGCAAGTGTCCTTGTTGTATGGTAGAACATCCTTTAGGTATATGCCCAGGAGTTGAACACAAGGAATTGAGGTAGAATGATTCCCAAGCTATTGAGAAACCACCATTTTGATTTCCAAAGTGTCTGTACAAGTTTGCACTTCTACCAGCAATGGAGGAGTGTTCCCCTTGTTCCACAACCTCTCCAGCATGAGCTGTCATTTGTCTTTTTTTCTTAGCTATTCTGAAAGGTATCCTATTCAGAATGGCCTTTCTTAACTTATATCTAGAAAGGTACTACCTATGTTTTCTTCAAACAGTTTTAGCTTTTCAGGTTTCAACTGGAGATATTTGATACTTATGGAACTAATTCTTGTGAGCATGGAAGATGCAAGTCTAACTTATTTCTTCTGCATGTAGATATCCAATTTTCCCAACACCATCTGCTGAAGATGCTCTCGGTTCACTTGTGTGTTTTTTTTTCTCTTTGTCAAATATCAGATAGCTGTGACTACAAGTACTCATGTTTGGATCCTTTATTTTACTCCATTGGTCTACACATCTGTTTTTGTGCTGGCATTATGTTTTTAATTGTTGTTATTATTACTCTATAATATAGCTTAAAATCAGGAATAGCAATTCCACCAGTATTCTTTCTTCATTATTGCTTTGACTATCTGAGAACTTTTCTGTTTCCATATGAGTTCTAGATTTTTTTTAATTCTCTGAAGAATGTTGTAATTATTTAGATTGTGATCACACCTAATCTCAAATTTTTTGATATGATGGTCATTTCCACAATATTAATTCTTTTGATCTGTGAACATTAGTGTCATTCCATTTTCTAATGTCTTTCAGAACTCTTTACTGAATGTTGACTGGATCAAGAAAGAAATTAAGAAGTATAAAAATATTCCTGAAATTAATGAAAATGAAAATATAATACAACAAAATCCAAACCTAGTAAATGCAAAGAATTAAAAAACTACAGCAATTATTAATCAAATAAGTAATGATGTAGAAACAAAAGTACAATGCTAAAAGAAAAAAATCAATGACACTAAGAGCTATTCTTGCTCTTTTTTATGAAAATTTCTAGAGAATGTAGGACTGGAGAGAATGTAACTCAACACAATAAAGAATATATTATAACAAATCTACAGCAGACATTATACTAAATAGAGAAAAATAAAAGCAATCCCTCTAAAATCAGGAATGAGACTGGGATGCCCACTACTCCACTGATTTTTTTTTTTTTTTTTTGGTTTTTTGAGACAGGGTTTCTCTGTGTAGCTTTGCACCTTTCCTGGAACTCACTCTGCAGCCCAGGCTGGCCTTGAACTCACAGAGATCCACCTGGCTCTGCCTCCTGAGTGCTGGGATCAAAGGCGTGTACCACCACTGCCTGGCTCCACTGATTTTTAATATAGTGCTGGAAGAATTATCTACAACAATAATGAAAGAAGATATAAAAGAAAAAGGAATACAAATAGGAAAAAAAGAGTTTACATTATCTCTATTTGCAGATGATATGATATTATCCATAAGAGATCCTCTTTATACACCAACAACAAACACATTGAAAAAGGATTATGGGCACACTCCCATTTATAATAGCATCAAAGACAATAAAATATCTCAGAATAAACCTAAACAAAGTGGCAAAAAAATCTCTACAATGAAAACTTCAAAGCTTTGGAGAACGGGAAGATTTATGTCATATCTTTCTATATACAAAACCAAAGTAAAACATTAAAAGTCAGAGATAGTCGATGAAAGATCACAGATGGTTGTGTAAAGTGGGAGAGCTTGGCCATCTTTACGTTCTCTCATACCTCTTATCCGGATCCCTTCTTTGCCCTAAGCATAAACTCAATACACATTTTGTAAAAATAAGAGTCAATGAAAGATCCTTGACACAAAGTCAACAACATGCTGAAGCCTGTGAAGCAGAGTAGAATGGAAAAAGAAATGGTCTAAGGACACATGCAGAAAGATCCAAATCCAACGGAACTTGCCCTATGATATCTAGGGAATACAATATCAAGAAGGGTGTTATTGAGGTTTTTCTTTCTTTGAACTCCTGTAATACTTAGTCTTCAAAGGCTATTCTGTCAGTATCCATCCAAAAAGCAATGGCCTTTTCCTGATAACTAATCTTAGGGAATAAGTACCAAATTAAATTTTCTAGCTTCTCCCAAATCATTCTTACCAAAACAACAGCAATAGCTGAAACATATTCTCAAACTCCTTCACATAGTTTATGTTTCAGCAAACACTTCCTATGTGTCAAGCATGACATGAAAACAATTTAATATGAAATGATCCATAGAATCCTATGAACAAACTAAAATATTAGCCATTTACCTTACAATAATGAGATGTGGCCTCAGAAAAGTTTATTATATATTTACTGTGAGCCAATGTTAAGAGAGACAAAAAAAAGATAAAATAGTTACTCCCCTTAGATGTTCCGAAACTATTATTGAATACAAGTTTATGCAAGTATATAATATATAATAGAAAAGTTACATTCTTGCATATTAATAGCATAATGCTTAATACAGAAGCTTTTGTCTCCAGACTTGCTGTATGTCTTTGGGAAACCTGATAGAAACTCTTTCTAATTGTATGCATATCATTAATGAAGATGTTGGTATTTATCACTATGCCTTTATTTTGAAGAATAAATATAAATAATATATGCCAATTAGTAGAATATTTAATTTGGATAGGCACATGTCCCTGATGAATTTTACTGAAGAATGAATTATTTTTATGGAATCAATAACAAATTTACCAATAATTAGAACACCCATCAGAGGGAAGATTCACCTGCGATGACCATTAAGGATGAATAGGAACTGTCTCAGCCTTACAGGACAGGATTCTAAGGCCTGACAGAATGTCATAGACATTGACTATCAGCATAAAAGTTAATTTCTTATAAGACACTCACCTCAAAATTATAAACATGGGCACAACTACTTAATGTGAGCCATAATGAAACCCATATTCCTCAGCAGAAGATGGATTATACAATATAGACCATTGATCATACAGAGATGCATTGTCAGTTTGACTTTTAAGGTTTGCCAGGTATTAGAAGAGCTTATTTATAGAAAGCAGATGGCTTTTTGTCATTTAATTCACTGAAATTTACTTAGTATGAGGAAGGGAGGAATCAAGCTGGCTCCATGATAAAAGCTCTTTAAATACATTAGCTCCTGAGTGGACTGCAGAGGGACAACTGGAATACTGCTTTTAAAGTGAATTAGCCTTCTTTTATGTTTTAGAAAAGATAAGACTGAAGTCCTCAGCAGTGAATGATAACATGAGTAGAGGCAATTTCAGAATTTGTTTTATCAAATGCTGAATCCTTTCTCATCCCATTGACCACAGAACTGCCTTCATCATAAGATGCCCTCAATGCTTTCCTAACATACATCAAGTTGAAACAGCAGCATAGTGGCCAATTACAAACCCCACTATAATTCTATTATTCTCCTCAAAACTCCAGTGCATTGATCTATGGTTGTTTTTCCAGTTTAATCCAAAAGACAATTGGTTGCTTTTCAGGTTCTATACAAAATCTTCTGCTGCTTTATGCAATACCATACTATATCTACATCCTATCAAAATCTAACCCAAATTGTTCATCTAATGGCTATTTCTTCTTAATGTTCATGAGGACATACACACTCAGATTAGTGTATCTTCTATTATGTTGGTATCTAATTGTGCTTTCTACCTCTCTTCTCTTTCTGTCTCCTAATTATCCCATATTGTCAACATTTTTCAAGAGGGAGAGAAAGAACAAATTTGGAACAAGTGATTGTGTGTTTTGTTTGCAGTTTATTATGTGGCTTAAAAATCTTTAAGAAGATGCCTTTTGTAACTGTCTAGCCTATAAATAATTCTGCCTACCTAAAACTAAAATAAATTAAATGGAAGCAATACCTGTGAATGTGGTTATTTTTATGAGAGTTCTTTTAATTCAACATGCATTATAAAGTCCTACTTAGATCCTGCCACTGCTAGATGTCAGAGAAAACTCTGAGAATTCTCATGGAGTAACATACTGTCTAGATCTAGAAGAACAGAGAGTATCATTATGTTGGAAAAGGTGTTCTGGACTGAGTAGTAAAATCAGGGTTAAAATTCAGTATTTTAGTTATTTCAATAAATGATTTCTAACAAACTCTCTGTGCTAAGGAAAGCATTTAGGCTTTATTCTGCTTGGATGGCCTTGTGATGGCCTTGACTTACCATCTCAAGAACTGCACTAAACTGTGAGATAGCTTAAAAGGATCAATTCAGTGACTTGAGTTACTCAAGACCTGAATCACATTTGATTTCTCTTTCACTAGTTCTGCTAGGTTTCTGAAACTCCTTTTACAGGTTTTTATCACTACTACTCATCTTCTATGCTAATCTCAATCCCTTCACCCACTTCTGGAGAAGCAGACTTATAATACTGCAAATTTAAATTCAGGAAGATGTGAGCCATTTTTTCATACAGGCAGAACTTTTCAAAATATAGTTCTACTACTGTAGCAATACTGTGCTCCCAAAAATATTGTGCACCCTAATAAACTTACCTGGGGTCATTCCAGAAGCAGATCCACCTGGATCTCTGTGAGTTCAAGGCCACACTGGAAACAGCCAGGTGTGCTAACAAGAGCCTTTAATCCAAGGAAGTGATGGCAGAACACAGAAAGGTGTATAAGACGTGAGGACCAGGAAGTAGAGCTGGTTAAGCTTTCAGGCTTTTGAAAAGCAGTTCAACTGAGATCCATTTGGATAAGGACACAGAGTCTTCCAGTCTATGGAAACAGAATCAGCTGAGGAATTGCGAGGTGAGGAAGCTGTGGCTTTTTTTGCTTCTCTGATCTTCCAGCATTGACCCCAGTACCTGCCTCCAGGTTTGTTTTTATTAATAAGAACTTTTAAGATTTGTGCTACATATTATGTGTTGTATTAACATGTTTATGGCAGTCCGAAAAAAATTGGAAGAGAAGGACACAGCATTACCTCACTTTGTTCAAATCGAAAAAGTCTAGCAACTATCTAAAGGGAAGGAGCTACCTATGTTTATTGAGTTTTTTAACCATTGGAGGTTAGGATAATGGAATTTCTGTTGTCCTGTTTCAAATAGCCCTTTCACAATAAAAATAAAGATCCAGCAACACGGCATGATGGGTAAAAGCACTTGGCACCAACCGTTGGTGACTTGAATTCAACTCCCAGGTCACACATGATAGAAGGAAATACCCTTATTCCACAAGTTGTCCTCTTCTGCATATGTGCTAAGGTGTATATACACACGCTGCACACACACACACACACACACACACACACACACACACACACACACATTTTAAAGATGATAATGAAACTGAACTCACAACATTGTGAAGGTACTAAGTACAGGTGGATCCCACCCTGTGCAGGAACTTGTGCTTGAGAATTGGTGCAGAAGTGGCATGAAAATCTCTCATCTTTAAAATTGTGGCATTATCCTATCATTCTTCCAGTCCCAGAGAGGAGTATGAAATGAGCATGGAGCTTACACGGAAGGGAACAACTCTGGTTTAGAAGTCAAACAGATATTACTATTCAGTCCAACTGAAAAATCATTTCCTAAAAATACTCACATATTTATTATATTATATTCTCCAAATATAAAAACAATTCAATAAATAAATATCCAGACAGACTAGGCTCAATGGAGGCAGTAGGCCTCAGGCTGCTTATCTTGCTGTTACATTTTCTCACTCATTTATCTAAAGTCAGTTACCATTCACAAAAGCAATTCTTGCTATTCTGTTGTTCAGAACATTCAGTGACATTTGTTATACAAATATTATAACTACTTACACAATACCATGCACACGTATTACATTCGTATTTTCTCCTCTCTCACCTTCTCATGAAATTGGTTCATGCTGTTGCCTCTGACAAGTATACTCATTGTCCTTCTTTTGTCTGGTATTGTCTACTCATCATTCAAATATCAGGTTAAGTATTACTTCTCAAAAAACCATTTCCTGCTCATCAACCAATACAAAGAGTTAAAATTAAATAATAAAGAACCATAAATAATCAACATATTTAAATGTAAAAGTATGCATGTTTATTTATTTTTTCTTTTCTATTGGCCCCCAAGTTTGAAGAGAGTACACTAATACCAATATGGCCCATCATTTTATCATCAGGGCTTATTATGTACTGTGCTTTGATAGATGTGCTTTCTCCTTAATGATGAGATGACCCACTGAACTTACATGCTGTTACAGAAAGCCCTAAAGGAGGAAGAATTCATCAAACTCTAAATCATTGAGTCTTTCCATTCCAGAACGTTATTTACCCATTTTCAAATTAGAGAGAAATTTTCTTGAGAGTCCCTCGGGTCTGGGATTAGTCACAAAAAAATCATACCTTTACCTGGAATAATGATGGCTTGTGGGGCAGATGACACAGTTGCTCATGTGTCACAGAGGACTCAAGAGAGCGAGAACAGATTTGTCATTTGAAGATTTGTTGAAGCAAAATGAACACCCCCCCTGTCAATCTTGATAAAGGTCAGATTATATGAAATAAAGGCAAGTACCATTTAACTCAGTGGGTAGTGTATCTATACCTCTATTTTCTCTAAAGTTGGAGAATATAAATGCTTGAAAGAGGATTCAGACAAATTAACTGGTCCAGAACACAGTAACACATCATTATCTATCACCAGGCATCAACACCTCCCCATGACCCCTTTTCTCCTTTCTTTTTGCATCTCCAAGTATAGGAACTGTGGTGGTATTTTATTTGTATTGAAATGTGATTTTAATTGCATGTTAATAAATAAAGTTGCCTGGGGGTCAAAGCTATTAGAGCCATAGCAAGTACGTGGCAGGGGTGGCGCACACCTTTAAGGACCTGGAGGGCGGTACATACAGGCAGTGACAAGGCAGTCACGTGTTTGGGTTTACAACCAATGAGAAGGCAGAACAGCTAGACTATATAAAGACATACACACAGGTAGTAGGCCCCTTTTTCGGAGAGCTCTCTTGGCTGAAGAGGATCGCTGAATCAGGAAGGGTGAGGCTCTTAGCTCTGACCTCTTGGCTTTCTTCTCTGATTCGGCTCTGTGTTTCTTATTTAATAAGACGGTTGGTTATATCTAGAAGGAACTGAATCTTCACTTCTCCTAACCTCTTATACCTACCTGTTTCATTGTTTTTTTTTAGCTAATCTCTTTGATGCCGAGAGAGAGAGAGAGAGAGAGAGAGAGAGAGAGAGAGAGAGAGAGAGAGAGAGAGAGAATGTGAAGAATCCCATCAATTACTTTAAAAGAACAGGCCAAACCTTCAAAGTTTTTAAATAAATAATCACGCATGCAAGAAATGAAGAACAGGCCATTGTCCCAAACCTAGCTCCTTAAATGTGCTCTCTCTTTGTGGATTTCTCTTAAACATATGGTTTTGCACATTACTAACATCACAGTTATGTTATGAGAATATTTTCAAGGACCTTAAAAAGCAAATTCAATTATTCTAATTTTAAAAGGTTTTTTTTTGCATAATGTAGTGGTATTCGGGGGTCAACAAACCACAGTCAACAGGTCAACTCTGTAGTCATCCAGATTTTATAAGTTCTTTTATTATTATACAGCTGCAACCCATTACTTAAATATTATCTCTGGCTTCTTTTATGACAACAGCAAAGTAGTGGGGTGAGACAGGTATTACGAAAATGAATTCATCCATTATATAAATTCTTACTGACACCTGAGGGTTTATTATGTTCTTTGGTGCTTCACAAATTGGATTCAGATGGAAGTGGAGAGGAGAACATGGTCTGGCTGTTGAGCTCAGACCTGGATGGCAGCAGTATTGAGTAGGAGACAGGTCTAAGACAGGCAGAAGGAGGCTGCAGAAAGAAGCTAAGAGAGCCCAACATAATGGGGGGAGGGATTCTGAGGTGTGGAATTTGGGCACGTTGAGGTTATCTTCAAAATCAGCAATAGATGAAAATATATCAGTTTAGGTATGTGAATAACAGCTAGTTATTGATTGGATTTAGTTAATTATGGGCCCCAGTGCAAGGAAGCAGATCACCACTTTCCAGAAAGCTGATCCAGAGCAGGTCACAACTTCTGTTCAGCTGACATCTTACTGCAGGCAGAATCACTGACAAAGACATTTCTTTTTCAGCAATTACTGAGTACCCAGCAATTACAAAGAGAAATTACTAGATCGATGTCCAAAAAAAAAAAAAAAAGACTTAAAGCTTTGCTTCTAAATAGCTTGTTTGCTGTTTATATTTGTTTTTGTTGTTGTTGTTATTGTTGTTGTTGTTTTGGTTTTTCCAGACAGGGTTTCTCTGTGTAGCTTTGTGCCTTTCCTGGAACTCACTTGGTAGCCCAGACTGGCCTCGAACTCACAGAGATCCACCTGCCTCTGCCTCCCAAGTGCTGGGATTAAAGGCGTGCACCACCACCGCCCAGCCTGTTGATATTTGATTTTAATGAAAATAGTTTTTGAACTACTGTAGAAATACCTGAACAAAAGAAAACTGGAATTACTTAAGAGCCACTTAACCCTGGACCAGTGACTGCACACCTGGTACTCAGTTCCCCAATTATATGACAGAGATAAGATTAGTCATTAATAATTAAAGTTGAAAAAAATCAAGTAATCATTACATTAGAAATACACAAAACATTTTCACATGGAGTACATAATTAAAATCAAACACTAAATCTGTTGTTCTGCTCAGGATGAATTCATATTTACTAATATGAATGTGGTATGCACAGCCTCTCCAATGCTCCCTTCTTCTCTTTAGTAGGGTTATTTATCTCAAACATGAATTTGGTGGCTGTTAAAGTAGAGAAATCATTATCCTCAAACTGTGGAGCTGTGCTATTTTTTTTCTTCTGCTCATTTTCCTACACATAAAGCAATGACCTTTGATTCTCATTAATATCTTCCCCGGTGATGATCTAATCTCATCTCTAAACATCCTGTCTTTCAGGACGAGTTCAATTTCCTCTTTTTCTCAGATATCTCTGATTTTCCACAATCTAGAGTTTAGATTTCATACCTTGAGTGTGGGTCAAGACATTGTGACCGTATTTCATAAACTTTAAAGCACTGACTAGATGTCATTTGTACTAATTGCTCTCAGTCATCAGGAAAGTCACTTACCTTCCTGTCACCTAACAACCACTTCCTAAGAGATGTGTGTGATCTTAGATCACTCAGCTTTTCTCAATACAGGCTTTTATGTTCCAATTTATGTCTTTTCAATACTATCCTTTGTTGGAATCTGACCTTTAGTACAGGAAACATTAGAGTAACTAAATAATGGAAGTCTGGTGACATTTGTTTTCCTCGGCACTTTATAAATATTAAAATAATTGTCATAGGCAGTATTAACCTAAATCATGAGTTTGAGGCAGAAGACCATATTTTATTTATCTTTGCAGCTCAAGAACATGCCTTGCATCTTGTAATTAGTGGTTGTTCAATAATTTTTAAAATGTAAATGTCATAAAATATAAATGTCATTTTTAAGTCCCCTGAGAGATTAAAATAGAGTACTATTTCTTGTGTAAACATAAAATTAACTTAGTAAAGAACACAGACTGAGAATTTATTCTCATTCACCCCTCAAAACACTGCCTTCATAAGAACAAAAGCAAACCAAAAGAGGACACTTTCTCACTGATGACTTCATAGCATCATTGTCAAAGACCAGATGTTATAACAAACTGGTTGTGATTGAACCTCCTAATATAATCAGTTATTTTACAAACTTCTGCTACATTGATGATTATAAGAGTCATTTACCATATGTGTTTATTTAGATTTAAATTTATTAAAATAAATACAAATCAAAATTTTAGTTTTTGGTTTTTTTTTTCTCATATTAGCAGCACTTCAAGGATTTAACTGCCACAAGAAGTCAGTACAGACAGGGTGGAGCCTGCCTGGGAGAGAAGTCTACGTACGAGGCATCAAATCCTTAAAGAAAATTGACTGTTCCTCTTGTAGAAACTGTGGATTGCTGGAAGCTCCTCAGCTAGGGCCACGGTTTCCCGTCCACTTCCCCTCACTCATGCCGGGATTTGGGCCGGCTTGAGTGGATGTCAGTCCGCTGCCTTCTGTCACAATCACTGCGAGTTCACATGTGAAATGGCTCTGCTTTGTCCGGAGAAAATAGTTTCCTTGTAGCCATATGCCATCTCCTCTAGATTTTACAATTTTCTGCCCCTCTTCCCTGATTGTTCCGTGAGCCATTTTAATGGCGTGTGCCATTTTAAATTGTCAAATCAATTGTATTCATGTATGGGGTGAAATATGATAAATGGATACATTAATACAATAATAAATGATCAACTGATGAATGTATTTAATGCTTTTTTAAAAAATTTAAGGTGCTGAGATACTTGTGAGGTACTCTTAGTAATACTGAAGACACATTTTAAGTGCCTCACACCTCAAAGTAAGAGTTATCTATAGCTGTAAGATCTTCTGTGGACACAGACAACCCACACTTTCATCTAAAAGTAGCATTTACTTTGTTCACTTTTATGATTGCTTTGTTGTCTGATACCATGTTAGAAACAGGTTGTCTTAAAAAAGGAGAAAAGCTCTCAGGTTCTTTTTTATGTTTTTTTTGTTTGTTTGTTTGTTTGTTTTTCGAGACAGGGTTTCTCTGTGTAGCTTTGCGCCTTTCCTGGAACTCACTTGGTAGCCCAAGCTGGCCTCGAACTCACTGAGATCTGCCTGGCTCTGCCTCCCGAGTGCTGGGATTAAAGGCGCGCGTCACCACCGCCCGGCTGCTCTCAGGTTCTTAATGGTAATGATGTTGCTATGGGGGTTTCATGCTTGGTTGTTGATAGTCATTCCTTTAATATCTTATTGAGAAATTCTTTTTTTCTCTTTTTTTTTTAAGAAAATTCTTTCATTCATTTTACACACCAATCAAAGATCCCCCTCTCTCTAGAAAAATTCTATCTCGAAATAATTTTGACACTTTCCCTCCTATCTAAAGGCTCTTTTAATTTGTAGTCTTCATTTTATTAATGTTATTATATATATTTGGATTGATAAACATTCCTTCTATCCCAGAACCAATATATTTTATTTATTTTTATACTCTATTATTCTTAATTGCATTACATCCTGATGATCACCCCCCGACATACACCTCCACTCTCCCTGAGATTCACTGTTCCATTTCCTTGCAGAAAAGAGCAGGCCTCCCTGGGATATCAATTGAATATGGCGTAACAAGATACAATAAGACTAGGCACAAATGCTCATATTGATGCAGGACTATGTGACCCATTTAGTAGGAAAAAGAGAACGCAAATGAATTAGCAACACCCTCAACTCCTATTGTTAGGAGTCCCACAAGAATACCAATGTACCCAACCATAGCATATATGAAGAGGTCCTAGTGTAGATCCATACAGGCTCTGTGAGTGATTATTTCTTCAATCTCTGTGGATTCCTATGAGCTCTTCTTAGTTGATTCTGCAGGCCATGTTCTCATGCTGTCCTCAATTCCTCTCTTTCCTACAATTATTCCTCTTCTGTGGGGTTTTCCAAATTCCAACTAATGTCTGGCTATGGGTCTCTAGGTTTTATTCCCATCAGTTGCTGGATGAAGCCACTTTGGTGATGATTGGGCTAGGTACCAATCTATGAGTATAACAGAATATCACTAGCAACCATTTCATAGACTTTTTTGTGGCCAGTCATGTTTGGTTCTACCCTAGGTCTCTGGGCTATCCATGGCCATGCAGGCAGTATCAAGCATGCTATCTTTCTCATGGTATGGACCTCAAGTGTGACCAGTCATTTGGACCAGTCACTGATTGGCCATTTCCAGAAGTTCTGTACCACCATTACCCAGCACATCTTGCAAGCAGGACAAATTGTAGGTTGAAATCTTTTGATGTCCCAGTCGCACTACTGGGAGTCTTGCTTGATTACAGAAGATTGGTGGGTCAAGCTCTGTAATCCCCATTACTAGGAATCTTGTGGTGGATTATTCTTCTAAAGTTCTATTAAATTAAATAGAGATAGGTGCTTCATCAGGTATATTAGCCTACATTTTTTTTCAAATTGTATACTCATATGGTCTTGATATTGGAACATTAGTTTGGAATTTTTGCCTCTTTTTCAGTATTTTAAAGATTTTGAGGAAGACTGGTATTAGTTCTTAAAAGGTTGGCAGAAACCTCTATAAAACATTTATTTGGGGATTTTCATATGCCTTTTATTCTTATTCTTCTTAGATTCTTCTGTTTCTTCATGACTCAGCATTGTTAGGTATTATGTGTATAGAAATATTGTCTTTTCGCCAGGTGGTGGTGGCACACACCTTTAATCCCAGCACTTGGAAGGCAGAGTCAGGTAGATATCTGTGAGTTCGAGGCCAGCCCAGACTACCAAGTGAGTTCCAGGAAAGGCGCAAAGGTACACAGAGAAACCCTATCTCGAAGAAAAAAAATATTGTCTTTTCTATTTCATATACGTATCATGTGACTTGCTCATAAAGTATGCTACTCTTCATCTCTTACTAAAAATAGATTCTTTTCTCTTACAATATGTTCTGATTATAGTGTGCCCTCCCTCTACTCCTCCCTGTTGTTCCCTCCTCCCTCTTCCAAATCCACTCCCTCTCAATCTCTCATTAGAAAAGAACCAGCTTCTTAGAGATAATAACCGAATATGACAAAATAAAATACATTAAGATGAAACAAAAATATCATATCAACATTGAACATGACAAGCCAACAAGAGGAAAAAAGTTCTAAGAGTAAGCCTTAGAGTCAGCATCCACTCTTTCTCACACTTCAGAGTTTCATAAAAATGCTAGGTTAATAACTATAATATGTACATGAAGGATCCAGTGTAGACCCACGCAGGTCATGTGCTTTCTGCTTCAGTATATGTGAGCTTACATGTATCTTGCTTCATTGATTCAGAGGGCCTTGTTCTCCTGTGTCTTCCATCCCTTTGTGCTCTTACAATCTTTCCAAATCCTCTTCCATGGGATTCCCTGAGCTCTGAGCAGAGGGATTTGATGGAGACCTCCAATTTTGACTCTGTATCCATCTAATATCTGTGGGTTTCTGCATCTATTCCCATTGGCTGCCAGAGGAAGCCTCTCTGATGATGACTAGATAAGGCACTTCTCTATGACTATAGCAGAGTATCACTAGGAATCATTTTTCTATTATTATTATTATTTAGATCTGTAGTGTTTGGTTTTGCCCTAGGTCTCAGAGATATCTAGTCTCTGGTTCTTAGTTACCCAAGCAGTGTCAAGTATGAGTTCCTACTCTTGGAGTGGGCTTTAAGTCAAATCACTGGTTGGCTACTCACACAACTTAAGTGACACCATTGCCCTAGCATGTTTTTTCAGGCAAGACAGATTGTAACTTAAAGGTTTCATGGCTGGGTTGGTGTTCATGTTTCTATTTCAGTATCCTGCAGAGTACCTTCCTGCACAAAAGTGACTAGAATGCAGGGGTGAAGGCTTCATGTAGGAGCCAGGTCAACTTCTCCATGCTCAATGAGTTGTGTAGGTGTTGACCTCAGCAATGGGGCCCCACTGTCAGTTTGCACAGATAGTAACCAGCTCTCTGAGCAACAACCTGGATTGTTTCAGGATTTCTTTTTTTATATAATTTTTTTAAATGTCTTTCCTTTTACATACAAATGCCTGTTCCCTCTCCCTTCCCTTCTCCCACTCCCCCCCACACCCCCAACTCAACCCCATCCCTTCCTCATAGAGGTTAAGACCTCCCTTGAGTAGTTAACATAAGCTGGCATACCAGGATTTCTATGGGATCCAATTGACCAACAACTCAATTGAATGCAACCCAGTCCCACCAGTGGAAATTCTTAGCCATCAGGGAAAAGCAAATCAAAACTACTTTGAAATTCCATCTTATACCTATCAGAATGGCTAAAATCAATAACACAAGTGGCAGCTCATGCTGGCAAGGATGTAGTGGACAGGGAGAGAGTACAGAGAGGGATGGCTGGAATTAGGGATATTTGGGGGATAGTGTGGAAACCTAGTGTAGGGGAAACTTCATGGAATCTATGAAGGTGATCCTAATGTGGACTCCTAGTAAGGAGTATCAGTGCCTCAAATGGTTAGCTCCCTTAGCCAGGATCCTCTGCATTTTTATTGTATGTTACAATGTCATTTTCATTTCTAATTTTATTAATTTATTAATTCTCTCTAGTTTTGGTTAATGTAGATAAGGGTTTATCAACTTTATTTCTTTATTAAATAAAGTCATATTCTCTTTGATATTTGTACTGTTTTGCTAGTGCTTCATTCAATTGTGTCTGAGATCATTGTTATTTCCTATGTTTGTTAACTGATGATTTATGTTTTCATAATTTGCTAACTTCTTGAGATGCCACATTAGATTATTTTAGATCTTTCTTCTGTTTTGATAGAGGAATTTATTCTCATGACTTTGCCTCTGTATTTCTTATGATTTTTCCTGAAAGCCTAGTGTTATGTTTCCATCTGTTTTGTTTTACCAAGAGTGCTATTTATTTATGATTGCAGCTTTTTTTCTGTGTTTCATTGACTATTTTGTGGCATGTTCCAATGTTTGATTTTCATAACATATTACCTTTCTAACATTTCTTCTGTTATTGATTTACAGTTTGGTTATGATCAGCTGATGATACTGTTTCAATTGTTTTTCATTTCTAAGATTTGTTTTATAGAATAATAGATGATTTACCCTGGGGAATGTTTTGTGTATATTTGAGAAGAATGGGGTTTTTTTTACTTTTGGATGGAATGTGATATTCTTGTTAGGACCGGGTGGTCCAAAGTTTAAAATTCCAGGGCTTCTTAGCCTTTACTGTTTGGTTAATCATGCAATTGTATAATTTAGGTGTGGAATTCTTGTAGAAGAATTATTTCTTTGTTATATTACTGTTATGTCCATGTTAGGATAATTAAATAAATAAATTATTTTATCTATGTAGTTGCCTGAGTGTTGTGTTCATGTATATGTTACATATACTACGTTATCTTTGTATAACTTTATTATTTACTCATATAGTTCATTGATACATTTTTATAGTCTGTGGTTTAAGTCTATTTTTTGCCTAATGCTAGCTTGCTAAATATTTTTTTATATTTCCAATTGTGTGATATTTTCTAGCTTATCACTTTCATTCTGATCTTATTATAAATGTCAATTTCTCCATCCTCTGATCTCTTCAGTTTCTCTCTTTAAAGACTTGAAGTTCTTCTCCTACAGGTCTTTCACTTACTCAGAGTTACACCAAGATATTTTACCTTATTTGAGGCTATTATAAAGGGTGTTAATTCTATGATTTCTTTCTCAGTGCATTTATCATTTGTATACAGGAGGGTTACTGATATTTTTCTAGTTGATCTTGTAACCAGCCACTTGACTAAAGGTGTTTATCAGCTGTAGGAGTTCCCTCGTAGAATTTTGAGGTGTTGCTTATGTATACTATCATATCATTCGCAAATAACACTTTGACTTTTTCCTTTCTAATTTGTATCTTCTTGATTTCCTTTAGTTGTCTTATTGCTCTAGCTAGAACTTCAAGTACTACATTGAATAGATTAGGAGAACATGGACAACATTGTCTTGTTCCTAATTTTAGTGAAACTGCTTTGAGTTTCTTTCCATTTAATTTGATGTTGGCTATCAGCTGGCTATATATTAATTTTATTGTGTTTAGGTATGTCCCTTGGATCCCTGATCTCTCAAGACTCTTATCATGAAGGGGTGCTGGATTTTTGTCAAAGGCTTGTTCAGCATCTAACGAGATGATCATGCAGTTTTTTCTTTCAGTTTGTTTATATGGTGGATTACATTGACAGATTTTCATTAGTTGAACCATCCCTGTGTCTCTGGGATGAAGTATACTTGGTCGTGGTGGATGACATTTTTGATGTGTTCTTGGATTCGGTTTGCCAGTATTTTATTGAGTATATTTGTATCAATATTCATGAATGATGCAATGTTCTGTAATTGTTTCTTTGTTGAGCCTCTGTGTGGTTTGTGTATCAGAGTGACTGTGATCTCATAGAAAGAATTTGGCCATTTTCATTTCATTTCTATTTTGTGGAATAATTTGAGGAGTATTGGTATTAGCACTTTTTTGAAAGTCTGGTAAAAGAATTCTACATTAAAACTATCTGGCCTTGGACTTTTTGTAACTGTTGTTGTTGGTTGGGAGATTTTTAACGTCTGCTTCAATCAACTATGTTCATAGCAGCTTTATTTGTAATAGCCAGAATCTGGAAACAACCTAGATATCCCTCAACCAAAGAATGGATAAAGAAAATGTTTTATATTTACACAGTGGAGTATAACTCAGCTGTTAAAACAAAGGCACCAGGAAATTTGAGGGCAAATGGAAGGAACCAGAGAAAAAATATCATCCTGAATGAGGTAACCCAGACCCAGTACAAATGTGGAATGTACTCACTCATAGGTGGATACTAGCTGTAAAATAAAGGATAACTGTTCTACAATCCACAAACCCAGAGAGACTAGGTAACAAGGAGGGTTCATGAGGGGATACCAGGATATCCCTGTGAATGGGAAATAGAAGAGATTTTGCAAGTGGCCTTAGGGCTGATGGGGGTGTGAGCATATGCAATTGGGTTGGGGGAGCAAAGGGAGAGAGTACTGATAGAGACTACTGGAAAGGGAGGGGCATTTCAGGGTCAGGTAAAAACCTGGCACAAGGGAATCTCTCAGGAATCTACAGATAACCTCAGCAAGTCTCCTCAGCAAGACTCCCAACAATAACCAATGTTTAGATTGAAAGGGCCATCTCTTGTGATCAGATTGGTGCCTAGCCAAATTGTCATCAGCGAGGCTTCATCTAGTGACTGAAAGAAACAGTCAAATATTAGGCTGAGTTCAAGGAATCCTGCAGAAGAGGGGAGAAAGATTGTAGGAGCCAGAGGGGTTAAGGACAACAAAAAAGCCTCACAGAATCAACCAACCCTGGCTCATAGGAGCTCACAGAGACTGAACCAACAACCAAGGAGCTTGCATGGGACTGACCTAAGCATTCTACATATATGTGACTTATATAGTTTGTTTCTCTTGTGAGACTTCTGACAGTGGTAACAAGGGCTGTCTCTGACTTTTTTTACTGGCTTTTGGGACCCTACTTCCCATACTGGGTCATCTTGCCCAGCTTTAATACATGGGGAGGTGCTTAATCTCACTGCAACTTGATATGCCATGTTTTGTTGACATTTATGTGAGACCTGCCCTTTCCTGAACAGAAACAGAGAAGCAAATTTGGAGGTGGGAACAGAGGAGGCATGGAGGTGGGAGAGACTAGGAAGAGAGGAGGGAGGGGGAACTGTGACTGGGATGTAAAATAAATAGATAAATTTGTTTTAAAAAATAAGTAAAGGTAATTTCTTAGAGACTACAAATGCATTTTTAATACATTCATCTATTCCGTGTCCAACTATATACAAAGTAAGTGTCAATAGTTATGAACTTTCCTCTGCCACTTTTAATTTTTCATTGTTTTATAATTATTTCTCTACCTTAATTCCTTCTTCTCTCTCTCTCCTTCCTTTCTCCCTTCCTTCTTTCCTTTCCTCCAACATTGCCCTCATTTTCTTGCCCTCCATCTCTCTTGCTTCTCCATAACTTCCTTTATAAATTGGGCTCTAATATAGTTGTACATAGTGAGAAACCCAGGGGAGTCTGCTCATGGGGTATGATGAAATTATTAGGACAGAAATTGAAAAAGACAACTCACTAAACAGAATAGGCAAATCACTGCAGGGTCCTGGAAGGCTGAGGTCCTGTCCCAAGCTGCCCCTGCCTCCTGAGTCAGTCTGTACCATCTAAGCCCATGAGGGAGAGAAGAGAGCAAGCCCGGGTACCTTGCACATCTTCAGGGTAGCCCCCAAGCCATACCCCAGGGGCTGATATTTCAAGGTCCTAGGTAGAACAGGTATCCACTACAGCTGTATATTTCCCAATTTTATTTTCGAATTTTGTGAAACTTCTATCATTTATTTCTTTGGTTATTTTCAGGTTTACAAAAACTATCTTTTACTTATGACTGGTTGTTTCAATCTGATCACCATTTAACCTAGCATGTGTCCATGAGCTCTATATTTTTTGTTGTTTGCTTTCCATAATTTTTACACTTTTGGTAAGGAAATGTGCATCTTCTCATAATTGAGTCCTTTGAAAAATACCAATAACTACTACTGGTTTAAATATTTTTGTTTTTAGTCTTGTAATTCAAATTAAATTTTTCATATGTCATCCTATGATTTAAAATGCTCTGTGATTAAGCATTCCTTCAAAACTATTTTCACATATCTTTATTATTGTGTGTGTGTGTGTGTGTGTGTGTGTGTGTGTGTGTGTGTGTGTGTGTGTGTGTATGTGTGCCATGTTGCCCACGTGGAGATCAGAGGACAACTTACAGGAGTCAATTATTTTTTCACCCTGTAGGTCAAGGAAATTGAACTCAGGTCACCAGGTGTGGCAGCCAGCATCTTTATCAGCTGAACCATCTCACTGACCTAATTATTTATTACTTTTATCACAGATCTTCTACTTTCATTTGCTTTGTGTTTTTAATTGACAGCACATTCTCCACTTTGAAACTCTATTTGCCAATTCTTGTAAGGTCAGCCTTGGAATTATGAACTTACTGACTCAATTTTTGCTGGTATTGAAAACACTTGTTTCTCCCTCATCTCTGAAGACCTTTTTCCCCCAGATGACGTATACTTTCTGCCCACTCTGTTCCTTTCTATAAAGGATAGGATCTAAGACCTTGGACATGACTGTTAAACTATGTCCCCTAGTAAAATATTTTTTATTGATATTCTGTTTTGTTTCATTTTCTTTCAATAATTTGAATACTTCATTCTGTTCAGTTCTGAGATGCAGGGTTTCTGCTGAGAAATTTAGTGATGGCTATATCAAGAATCCTTTGAATGTGACATGCTTCTTGTCGCTTGTGCTTTGAGTTTGGCCTGTGTCTTGAAAGTACTTGTAGGTTGAAGTTAATTGGACATCACTGAACTTCCTACATCTATGTTGTCATTTTTCTTAAGATTGTACATTTTTCAATTTGTTTTCTTTCAAGAAGTTATTTGGAATTTTTCTGTATTTTCTTCTTCTAAAATTATTATTCATAATATTTTCATTGATACCTGTTGGTCTTTACCCCTTTAAAAATTTTGTCCCTCTGATTTGAGAGGTAGACATATTTTGTCTTCAAACTCAGTTTCTTTTTATTGATTTTTCTGGCCTACTGTAAATACCTTCCATTAACTTTTGTTGAGTTTGTCTCTGTATTTTACTGTTTCCATTTTTTATTTTAAGACTCCATATATTGTTTCATTACATTGTCATGTTCCCAAAATTTCTTCCTTTTTTTCATTTTTTTGCCTTTTATTTTAATTTTTATTTCTTTTGCTTTGTTTGAATTTGTTTGGGTATGCTTTTTGTTTGTTTTAAGTCTTTGAGGTGGTACACTATGCAGTCATATCACATAGGTTGACCTTGACTTCACTATGTCTCAAACAATGATCTTGAATTACTGATCTTCCAGCCTTAACTTTCTGAGTGCCTTGATTATGGGCATGTGTTAGCATACCTAGCCACTGTCCTTCTGTAAGGGGACTATTCTCAGTTCTTTGTCAATGTGCTATCTAGTTTTTGTTAACATGACACAACTAGAGTCATCTAAGAGGAAAAAAAAACCCAGTTGTCAAAATGCCTTTATATGATTGGCTTGTGTGTAAGCCTATAAGGCATTTTATTGATTAATGACTGATGGGGAGGCCCTGATGGTTGTGAGTGGTGCCACTCTCAGGCTGATGGTCCTAGGTTCTATAAGAAAGCAGGCTGAGCAAGTCATGAGGAGCAGTAAGCAGCATTCCTCCATGGCCTCTGCATCAGTTCTGGCTTGAGTTCCTGCATTGTCTTTCCTTTATGAAGATGTACTATAATCTAGAAGACAAAATAAACACTTTCCTCCCATAGTTGCATTTGGTCAGTCGAGGTGTTTGTCACAACAATAGCAAAGATTACTGAGACAATCAGTTAGATTGTTTTATAAAAACCATAAATTTCCCCTAGATTAGGATTCAACATTGCAGATATACTAGTTTCATTTGCTTCTGTAAGATTTTATTAATTATTTCTGATACATATGTGGAAATAATCATCTCTTCTGCCTTTTGAAGATTTTCTTTTGTTAACACACATCTCTGTTTATTCTAGCCTGCAATTCCAGATGGACAAAGAGACAGTAACCTCTGATAGGCACATAAAGCCCTTTGGGTCTCTGATTAGGCTGGACATCTTACTGCCTGTCCTGAAGGTTGTAAATACTTCACTATCCTCTATGCTTTTAGTCTTATGTGGTGACTGGCTAGACCCCAAAGTCAAGAAGAGCAATCTTAGCTGCTCTCCATGATGACACCTTACCAGTCAGTGTTACAGACTAAACCCTCTACTGATTAAGACTAAATTTTCAAACATGTACTTGGATAGGTTCAATGTTCAGTTATGATGTGCAAGGCTAGCGATTATTTCTCACCAACAAGAACAGAAAAATCAAACTTGTTGAAGGAAATCAATTAGTTTAGGTACAACCAAATATTCCCATTTATTGACATACATAAATCTAAGCTTGATTCCTGACCTGAAGAAAATTTAAGCAAGGAAATGAGGTTTGAAGATATTACAGTTTGTAACAGAAGTTGGACAATGTATTTGTTCTTATTCACAGATGTTGGCAGGCCAGCTATTTCTTGCTAATGGAGTACTTAAGAAGAGAACCATATCTGATTAGTAAAGGCAGCAAACCCCTATAGCCTGGCAGACATGCCAATTAGAGTCTGTTCAGAGAAATGCTATTAGCTAGTTTCTCTGATGGGGCACTTCCATTGGTTGGAATGGAGGGCCCCAATGATGGACCAATGCAATGGGTGTGAGTCACATCCCTCCTATTTGTTTCTAACTAGCTTCTTTTTCTCTAACCCTGCCAGTACCAAACATGTTCTTCTTGAGAAGAAACTAGAGTTGGCTTTCTATCAAAGATTCCAGAATGAGGTGGAAGCTGAAATTTCATCTACAATTCTTTTCCTACTGTAGAAATCATGGGACTTGGGTAATACTCTGAGTGTGTCATCATACTGCCTTACAACTTTAATTCACATTTTCTACATCTGTGGTCCTAAAAAGAATCTCAGCCCTATGATTTATTTCTGGGTGATTTACAAGGATATTCTTATCTATGGATGGTTTCTGGTTCAATTTCTGTGAGGAATAATGGGGCCAACATAGCTTAGTCTACCAATTTTCTTATATCATTCTTCCCTGGATTTCTTAAGAAGATATAAGTTGTGAGCTGCTGTGGGATGTTCTGTATGGCAAATGTGTTGCTGATTAGTCAATAAATAAAACACTGATTGGCCATTGGCTAGGCAGGAAGTGTAGGCGGGACAAGGAGGAGAATAAAGCTGGGAAGTGGAAGGCTAAGTCAGAGAGACACTGCCAGCTGCCACGATGACAAACAGCATGTGAAGATGCCGGTAAGCCACGAGCCACGTGGCAAGGTATAGATTTATAGAAATGGATTAATTTAAGATATAAGAACAGTTAGCAAGAAGCCTGCCACAGCCATACAGTTTGAAAGCAATATAAGTCTCTGTGTTTACTTGGTCGGGTCTGAAAGGCTGTGGGACTGGCAGGTGAGAGAGATTTGTCCTGACTGTGGGCCAGGCAGGAAAACTCTAGCTACAGTGAGCCTAGCCTTTAACAGCTGAGC
The DNA here is from genome assembly GCF_007827085.1 of Peromyscus californicus insignis. Classification (NCBI taxonomy): domain Eukaryota; kingdom Metazoa; phylum Chordata; class Mammalia; order Rodentia; family Cricetidae; genus Peromyscus; species Peromyscus californicus. The sequence continues at coordinate 113,677,517 of NW_026294606.1, forward strand.
CATCTCTCCAGATCAAGATTGGAAAAAGCACAGGGACAAATAGCCAAACTAATGGAAACACATGATCTATGAACCAATAGCTGAGGAGCCCCCAACTGAATCAGGCCCTCTGGATAAGTGAGACAGTTGATTAGCTTGAACTGTTTGAGAGACACCCAGACAGCGGGACCAGGATCTGTCCTTAGTGCATGAGCTGGCTGTTTGGAACCTGGGGCTTATGCAGGGACACTTGGCTCAGCCTGGGAGGAGGGGACTGGACCTGCCTGGACTGAATCTACCAGGTTGAGCTGAATCCCCAGGGGAGTCTTTGCCCTTAAGGAGATGGGAATAGGGGATAGGCTAGGGGGCAGGGGGGGGGGGGAAGGGGGGAGGACAGGGGAATCCATGGCTGATATGTAAAATTAAATTAAATCATAAAATAAAAAAAATATGCCCCCCCAAAAGAAGATATAAGCACATGATGGTTTGGGGAATTGTAAGCACTATGCATCTGAAAAATGTGTTTGAATTTTTTACCTCTGTCTCTTAGTAGTGAATATATATATATATATATATATATATATATATATATACATATATATATATATATATAAAACATTCACATGATTTTTTTTCCTGTGGTAAGTTATTTCCTTTTCATGTAAAAAATAGACCATGAATTTTAACAAGAGCAAGGAGGGGGATATGGGAGTGTTTCAAGGAAGGAGAAGAAAGGGAAATTATGTAATTATGTTATAATATAAAAATAAAAGAAAAATACAATAAATAACTTTTAAAAAGACTTGTAGGCTATATGGAGGATGAATAAAGGAGAATTGGCTGGAAGCTTGCAAGTTGTTAGTCTGGTGTAAGCAGTAGAGTGAGAACTTGGCCGTCTCTCAAATAAGGTGGATGATAAGAAGCAACTCCTAAAATTTGTCCGCTGACCTCAACACATGCGTACATGTATCTATCTGTCCAAACATACACCACACACACACACTCACACACGAGAGAGAGAGAGAGAGAGAGAGAGAGAGAGAGAGAGAGAGAGAGAGAGAGAGAATTTACACATATTATTCAGTTTGAGAACAGAATAGTGAGGGTATCTTGAATAAATCATGAACCAATCTAATTAAAGAACTCCTTAGAAGTGAAGGACCATACAAAGATAGAATTTTGGGGTTGTCTGATTATAGAAGAAAAAGTTAGGGAAAAAATCATTATTGTAGACTTTGAAGATGGAGAATGCAGGCATGAGCCAAAGAATGCGGGATACTTCAGAAGCACTGAAAGGAAATGGAATCGCCCCTGGAACATTCTGAATATTTCAAGATGTAGTCGTATTCACTACCTTTATTTTATATACTGAGGTCCATGTTGTATTTATGATTTAAAGACTGCAAACAACTAAACTTAAATGATGAACTTTGTGGCAATTTTCCACATCTGTGCAAAGTTGGCTTTCTATTTTTCTTCTGCAGTTGAATATTATTTTATATTTCAGCATGGAAATTCTATCTACTTATAAAAATGGAGTGTCTGATAGTAATCCATCCATGCCCTTGATTGAAACAATCAGCTTGACTTGAAGCCTTTAAGCAAGAACATTATCACTGAAGTCATCCAGCCTCTGTTTTTCAAAAGATATGCCAAGCAACCTAATACTACTTCAACACAGGATTCCTGAGAATTTTGATGCTTCGGTCATTTCTATGCATTTAGTGTATGATGAAAGTAATTGGGTCACTTATTGCCCTAGGGAATCATGGCAGAAAGAAAGAGGCAAAGGAGCAGAAAGGTAAAAGATACTAGAGAAAAAAGTATGAATACCGTGGTACACACAGTCACTTTCTCTGTCAAACAGTTCGTGTTTGTTTACTCCCACACTTGTCTTATCTGAACTAGATACAAAGAAATAAAACCAGTTCTTGCTGTCCTCCCTTCCGTGTGTGTGTGTGTGTGTGTGTGTGTGTGTGTGTGTGTGTGTGTGTGTGTGTGTGTAGTGCTGGATGGTACATTCATATGTGTGTCTGAGGGTGCTCGTGCTCATGAAGGCACATGTAGAAGTCAAAGGCCAACTTTGGATTTCCTTTTTTCCTTCACTCTACACTTTACACTTTGAAACATGGTCTCCCTGAGCCTAATACTCAATGTTCCTACTATCTTTTCTACTCAACAAGCCCCCAATCTTTCTCTTTACACGTTAGTTCTCAAGGTACAGATGTGCCGTATTAATTCCAGCTTTTGCTGTATTCTGGGGATCCAAATTCGGGAATTCATGCTTGTGGGTAGGGAGAAGTCAAATACTTCACTCACTAACCCATCTCCCGGGCAACTTACTGTCTTGAAATGTGTTCTTCCATTTATGAAGGATGCTGTGACCATTGTTTTTGCAGATGTTTTTGGTCACCCTTCAAGATTCAGTGCTATATATGCTCTCTGATAATCAGCAGCATGATACCTGTGTTCCAATTTCTACTCTTGGTTTATATGGGTGATAGAAAGATTACACATACTTTAGTAACAAATAATTACTTATCATTACTTTATTAGTTTTATTTACTTTTTTATGATGCATAAATATTTATCGACTGTCCTATATATGTATACACTGTTGGAAACTACTAATTGCAAACATAACAATAGATAAATATAGATCATTCCTTCCAGGACCCTAAGACAGAATTCTCCAGTCTAATAACTCACATACCCATCATTACAACCACAGTACTTAGAACCCAACCTAAAATAGGAGGTCTTTGCTGAACTGAAGTAAATACAGAAAAAAGAACAGGAAAGGAAAGAAGACAAATGAGAAAACATGAAAGAACTGGCATGTGCCAAAATCAAGGAAGGCAGAAGCAGTGGAAGATGAAAAAAATAATGGGCCCTTTATCTACCAAAATCTTCCAACCCAAATTTGGGCTAGACCTAGCCTTGACAAAAGATGAATAATCAAGTGTCCGTAGAGTATATGTAGCTGCCATTTTGGCATAAATTCATTATTTTTTAATGTAGACTATCAAAGACCTGCTGGTACAGGCTTCCACACACATTCCCACTGAATTATTCTAATAGCAAAGGGGAGTCAGTGAGAAAGAACCTCCAGAGGCACTCAGCTGACTGGAAAAGCAGAAGTTCTTTTAAGTCTCTGGATTTGTTTGAAAAATACATGTAAATTTTATATTCCACGCATAAGCCAGCTATGTTAGTTTAAATACAAAAAACACTAGATTTCTCTCGTCTGTCATAAATTTATGCTCTAGGAATTCTCACCCACAGTTACTGTTCAAGTACTCATTCTTCTCACAAACTGATGAGTCTTCTGTAGTGATAGATACATGTCACCCTACAAGGCCACTAACTGGGAACTGTCTGGGGTTTATGGTGTTTGAATCTGACACCAAAAGTGGACAGGAAGCCTTTCCAGTAAACTTATCCCAGTGAAAGTTTGCCATATAATGAGTAACCTGATTGAAATTTATATTCTTGGAGCTCCTCAAGCATTTTAAAATAGCAATTACTGTTTAAGTTCTGTTTTAGCAGTTTCTAAGTTAGTTAATAATATGTATTTTCTTTTACTATCCTTCTAAGGAGACTAAAGTGCTTCTCATATAACTTCATTAATCTGTACAACATTTTCTTTTCAAAGAGAGGCTCTTTCATCACTTAAAGTACTTTTTTTATAACAAGTTAATATGTAATATCAAATGTCTTTGACTTAATGGCAATGTTAATAACTGGATAGCAGTAAGAGTTTGTGCTTCAAATCTGAATAGTATTTTGCTATTAGATTAATAAAATGAAATGGTGATGTATGTACATCTTTTAACTTTGAAAATAAATACATGGACAGCCAAATGACATAGACAGACATGTGAATGGTTTAAAATTCAAGGACATATTTACAATGTTAGATATTTCATTTATCTGGAATGATCAGATTGTAAGTGTCACAACTTATATAGACATTTCTAATTATGCAAGTGTAAGAAAGGCTGGGCGGGCGGTGGTGGCGCTCGCCTTTAATCCCAGCACTCGGGAGGCAGAGCCAGGTAGATCTCTGTGAGTTTGAGGCCAGCCTGGTCTACAGAGTGAGATACAGGACAGGCACCAAAACTACACAGAGAAATCCTGTCTCAAAAAAAAATGTATATGAAGTCAAACAAAGTTGATTAACAAATTATATGTAGAGAAGTGATACTGATACTTCATTCAATTGATTAGCTTATTGCCGGAGACCAGCTTCAGGAGAGTTCAGGTCCCAAAGAAGAGGTGTGGTGTCAGGGGAAAGAACAGGAAGGATGCACATCTAAAGGCTCAGCAGCTCTCGCCCTCAGCCAGAGAGCCTCTATTTATACAGCATATTGACTACATGAGTCATTTGGCAAGCATCAGAGCCCCGGATCTCTTTTCCACTCCACCGTTAAATGTCCAGGGTGGAAAGTCAAAGTACAAAACAGACAGTCTTATCTGAAACAACATCTTTGGACAGCATCTGTCAAAGCAAGAAGATGCAAATTTCTCCAGGTTTGCAAAGCATCGGACCTTCTATTTTTACAGTCTGTGTCTAGGCTGGCTGCTCATGCGGTTACAATATTTTAGACAGTCTGAAATTATTTTTGCCTTAACCAAGTACATGTAGACTCTTTTGATGTTTTCTAAAATGCAAGCCTTACAAAATGTCTCATAATAACCGTTTAACTGGCTGATTATAGCAGTTTTCTGTTCCTCAGTTTTATAGAAGGGCCTGGTTCTTTACATATTTTCCCAGAAAAAAGGATTCTGGTTTCTCATTCTTTTTCCATCAACCCATACTGTTCCTGTTGCCTCTGTACAGACTCCAGTATAGGGCAGTGGACATGCTGTGACATCTTGTATACAGAGCTGAGCAAGAAATTTCTCAGAATCTACCTTATTGGTACTGCAATGCTTGAGGCACAAGGAAGACTCTTTTTTCTGTGATTCTCCTTTCAGGTCAAGTTTCCCTCAGGAACATGAATATATCTCCATTGGGGCTGCATAAAGCAGAAAACTCCCCATTAAGCAAACAACTGCCCCTAAAAGCAGAAGCAGAAGCCTCATACCTAGGACTGAATCTTTTCTCAAAATTCCACTGTAGCTTTGTCAAGCAGCATTCTCTGCCTTAGGACTCCAACTATCCCTTGTGCCATGGTCTCTGCCAGCTTATATGTGTAAGAGACAATTACAAAGCCTTAGTCTATGTATCACATGCCCCAGTATTATCTATTATCTTCTCTCTCTCTCTCTCTCTCTCTCTCTCTCTCTCTCTCTCTCTCTCTCTCTCTCTCTCTCTCTCTGTATGTATGTTTAATGGGACTCTTCCTAAAATATTTGAATAAGTTTTTCTTAATGACACCTGTGAACCTTCTGTTTTTTTTTTTTTTAAATCCAGATTGTACTCATATGTGAAAATGATCTTTTTGTCTCAAAAATTGTTATTGGTAAAGGCACCCCATAGATAAAAGGTACAAGTTAGCGTTTGTAGTGTATGAAAAGAGGAAAATATGTCTCTGCACTGCTACAGTTGCTTGAATATGCTGACAAGTAAATAAGTCTTTTTACAATAGAACAATCCTGATGTTTACCTTAAAGTATCCAGGAAAGGTTCCATTATCTCCCCTGTACTACCAAGAGGATTAGGAGCTTTCACATTAACAAATGCTCAGCCCACTGGGTAGCAAATAACACAGCAAAGACTTATAACCTTCTGTGTTGTTTTATGATGTGCTGATAGAGAGCAAGAGAGAAAACAAACAACCCAGTTTTCCTTATGCAGCTTACCAGGTAGTGAGAACACATGGATTATGTAGCAATCACTGCTGATTGATGAAGATTGATGTAGAACTGGATGTGCTAGCCAATTCCCATACTGTTCACAAGAAAATGCCTGTCCTCACAACACCTTAAAACTTTGTCTATGTGGCCTGTTAAAAAACCGTGACAAAGTTTTGCTTTAGTCCTACATGGCCACTTTTAGTCTTCAACTAAGTTATTCCCAATCATTTTTACACTAAAATGTTCTTTTCACATATGGCATTCATGCACAACAGACTCATAAAGGAATGATTTTGAATATGACAAACAAAATATTGAGTTTCCTGTGAATACTCAGTGGCAGTTCCTATAATCTGGAGGATTAATTGTTTTAGCCAATGAAGAACAAGAACCATGGAGAGGCATAACTAGGAAAGAAGATGGCAAGTAATAATTCAGACATGGCAGCAAACAGGCCACATAGGCGAGGTTGTAGGCTGTGGTGGGAAGAGGTGTTTTATTGTGAGCAGTGTGGAGACTCTTAGGAGTGACTTGAGCAGCAATAGAACTTGTTATTTATTTATTTGTTTGTTTGTTTGTTTATCTATTTATTTATGATTAAAATGGAACACTCCAGTTCATTGTATGGGAAAAATTAAAGCAGAATAAAGAAAAAGAAAAGGTGACCAGAGAGCAATTAAAAGAACTTATAAGTGCCTAAAAGATGCAGAAAAAGATTGTAGTTTCATATATATGCTGTAAAGGGAATTTATTTCTAATATCATTTGGAATTTAGCGTGGGGGAGGACAGAACTGTTGAAGCCTTGAATTTGAAGAGTAAAGAGTAACTACAGAGGTAAGGAGGTATTTAGTCTAAATAACAGTGTGAATGTCAGTAAGATTTACAGAGATGTAAACATGGGGTATATTCAATTTGAGCAAGCACAAATGATCTACCTCCCCCTTTGTGAGGGTAAGGCATAAACTAGATATGTTGGATACAGAGTAGTCCCAGTGAGATTTAAGGGCAATGCAATGTGAGCACTACATTTCAGTATTTTCAACCTATGTTTCACAGTACAGGTCTGGGTGAGGATTGTTATGCTGAACATACTTAGGGAAAAGAAATATAATAATAGATCCTTGGTCCTTTCCTCTACTTAGATATCAAGATTAGCAATAGAGGATCCAGCAATGGAACCAGAAACTCTTCTGGCAGAAGGCAGAAAAGCAGAAAAATTGAGAGATGGATAATCCTAGGAAGTCAAGTAAGAAATTTACTTTAAAGGAAATGTTATTGGGGCTGGAAAGATGTTTAATCTATTAACAGCACTCTTGCAGAGTACCACTTTCCAGTTTCTAGCTAACTGCAACTTCAGCTCTAAGGGATCTGACACCTCTGACTTACATGAGCATCTGTACTCAGATTCACATGCATGTGAGCGTACACACACACACACACACACACACACACACACACACACACACACACACACACAGTAAATAAATAATCTTTTTAAATTGTTGCTAACTGTATCAAATGATGTCATGTGAATGAATGAACATTTAAACCCTGGACATGTCTACATGAAAACCTTTGGTGATACAAAGATAGTGGGCCATGTAGGAAAGACTAAGGAATTGGGCATTTTGAGCTATTTATCTATATATACGACCACACAAATTTGTGGTTATATAATGAAGGGACATAGACTCAAAGGGATTACTTTGTTAAAAATTAAGAGTTACGGAATCTGTTGTGCTTATTTAGTCTACTAAAGTATAATTGCATCTTTTCTCCTGTCTGATACCCTCTCTACCTCTTCCATGTCTATTATCCCCACTTTTTCCAAAATTCAAGGCCTCCTCTTCTTTTTTTTTTTTTTTTCTTTTCTTCTTTCTTTCTCTTTTTTTTTTTTTAAATTTATTTTAATTTATTTTGCAATACAATTCAGTTCTACATATCGGTCACGGATTCCCTTGTTCTCCCCCCTCCCGTCCCCCTCACCTTCCCCCCAACGCCCCCCCCCCCCCATTCCCATCTCCTCCAGGGCAAAGCCTTCCCCACAGACTGAGGTCAACCTGGTAGACTCAGTCCAGGTAGGTCTAGTCCCCTCCTCCCAGGCCGAGCCAAACAATCCTGCATAGGCCCCAGGTTTCAAACAGCCAACTCATGCAATGAGCACAAGATCTGGTCCCACTGCCTGGGTGCCTCCCAAACAGATCAAGCCAATCAACTGTCTCATCCATTCAGAGGGCCTGATCCAGTGGGGACCCCTCAGCCATTGGTTCATAGTTCATGTGTTTCCATTCATTTGGCTATTTGTCCCTGTGCTTTATCCAACCTTGGTCTCAACAATTCTCGGTCATATAAACCCTCCTCATTCTCGTTAATTGGACTCCCAGAGATCCACCCAGGGCCTAGTCATGGATCTCTGCATCCAGATCCCTCAGTAGTTGGATGAGGTTTCTAGCACAACAATTAGGGTGTTTGGCCATCCCATCACCAGAGTAGGTCAGTTCGGGCTGTCTCTCGACCATTGCCGGCAGTCTGTTGTGTGGGTATCTTTGTGGATTTCTGTGGGCCTCTCTAGCACTTTGCTTCTTCCTGTTCTCATGTGGTCTTTATTTACCATGGTCTCCTATTCCTTGTTCTCCCTCTCTGTTGTTGATCCAGCTGGGATCTCCCGCTCCCCCAAGCTCTCTTTCCCTCGACCCTCGCCTTTCATTACCCCCACTCATGTCCAGGCTGTTCATGTAGATCTCATTCCATTTCTCTGTCATTGGGCGATCCCTGTGTCTTTCTTGGGGTCCTGTTTTCCGGGTAGCCTCCCTGGTGATGTGAGTAGCAGACAATTCATCCTTGTTTCATGTCTAGTATCCTGCTATGAGTGAGTACATACCATGTTTGTCTTTCTGAGTCTGGGTTACCTCGCTCAGGATGATTTTTTCTAGATCCATCCATTTGTCTGCAAACCTCATGATGCCATTGTTTTTTTCTGCTGAGTAGTATTCCATTGTGTATATGTACCACATTTTGTTTATCCATTCTTCAGTTGAAGGGCATCTGGGTTGTTTCCATGTTCTGGCTATTACAAACAATGCTGATATGAACATAGCTGAACAAGTGCTCTTATGGTGTGGTTGAGCATTTCTTGGGTATATGCCTAAGAGTGGTATAGCTGGATCTTGGGGGAGATGGATTCCCAATTTTCTAAGAAAGCGCCATATTGATTTCCAAAGTGGTTGTACAAGCTTGCATTCCCACCAGCAGTGGAGGAGAGTTCCCCTAGCTCCACATCCTCTCCAGCATAAGGTGTCTTCAGTGTTTTTGATCTTAGCCATTCTGACAGGCGTAAGGTGGTATCTCAGAGTTGTTTTGATTTGCATTTCCCTGATGATTAGGGATGATGAGCAATTCCTTAAATGTCTTTCGGCCATTTGAGTTTCCTCTGTTGAGAATTCTCTGTTTAGTTCTATAGCCCATTTCTTAATTGGACTGTTGGGCATTTTGATGTCTAATTTCTTGAGTTCCTTATATATTCTGGATATCAGTCCTCTGTCAGATGTGGGGTTGGTGAAGATCTTTTCCCATTCTGTAGGCTGTCGCTTTGCCTTGTTGACCGTATCCTTTGCTCTACAAAAGTTTCTCAGTTTCAAAAGGTCCCATTGATTGATTGTTTCTCTCAGAGTCTGTGCTACTGGTGTTCTATTTAGGAAGTAGTCTCCAATGCCAATGCGTTCAAGACTACTTCCTACTTTCTCTTCTAGCAGGTTCAGAGTAGCTGGATTTATGTTGAGGTCCTTGATCCACTTGGACTTAAGTTTTGTGCACGGTGATAGATATGGATCTATTTGCAGCCTTCTACATGTTGATATCCAGTTTTGCCAGCACCATTTGTTGAAGATGCTTTCTTTTTTCCATTGTGCACTTTTGGCTTCTTTATCAAAAATTATATGTTCATAGGTGTGCGGATTAATGTCAGGGTCTTCAATTCGATTCCATTGGTCCACATGTCGGTTTCTATGCCAGTACCAAGCTGTTTTTATTACTGTAGCTCTATAGTAGAGCTTGAAGTCAGGGATCGTGATGCCTCCAGAAGTTGTGTTATTGTACAGGATTCCTTTGGCTATCCTGGGTTTTTTGTTTTTCCATATGAATTTGAGTATTATTCTTTCCAGGTCTGTGAAGAATTGTGTTGGTATTTTGATGGGGATTGCATTGAATCTGTAGATTGCTTTTGGTAAGATTGCCATTTTTACTATGTTAGTCCTGCCTATCCATGAGCATGGGAGATCTTTCCATTTTCTGACATCTTCTTCAATTTCTTTTTTCAGGGACTTAAAGTTCTTGTCATATAGGTCCTTCACTTGCTTGGTTAGTGTTACCCCAAGGTATTTTATGTCATTTGTGGCTAGAGTAAAGGGTGATGTATATCTGATTTCCTTCTCCACTTCTTTGTCCATTGTATATAGGAGGGCTACTGATTTTTTTGAGTTGATCTTGTATCCTGCTATGTTGCTGAAGGTGTTTATAAGCTGTATCAGTTCCTTGGTGGAATCTTTGGGGTCGCTCAAGTATACTATCATGTCATCTGCAAATAGGGAAAGCTTGACTTCTTCCTTTCCAATTTGTATCCCCTTAATCTCCTTATGTTGTCTTATTGCTCTGGCTAGAACTTCAAGTACTATATTGAATAAGTATGGGGAGAGTGGACAGCCTTGCCTCGTTCCTGATTTTAGTGGAATTGCTTTGAATTTCTCTCCATTTAATTTGATGTTGGCTGTTGGCTTGCTGTAAATTGCCTTTATTATGTTTAGGTATGTTCCCTGTATTCCTGATCGCTCCAATACCTTTATCATGAAGGGGTGTTGGATTTTGTCAAATGCCTTTTCTGCATCCAGTGAGATGATCATATGGTTTTTTTCTTTGAGTTTGTTTATATGGTGTATTATATTGACGGACTTTCGTATGTTGAACCACCCTTGCATCCCTGGAATGAATCCTACTTGATCATGGTGGATAATTGTTTTGATGTGTTCTTGGAGTCTGTTTGCCAGTATTTTATTGAGTATTTTTGCATCAATGTTCATGAGGGAGATCGGTCTGTAGTTCTCTTTCTTTGTTGTATCCTTGTTTGGTTTAGGAATTAGGGTAATTGTAGCCTCGTAGAAGGAGTTTGGTAATGTTCCTTCTGTTTCTATTGTGTGGAACAATTTAGAGAGTATTGGCATTAACTCTTCTTTGAAGATCTGGTAGAATTCTGCGCTGAAACCATCTGGTCCTGGGCTTTTTTTGGTTGGGAGACTTTTAATGACTGTTTCTATTTCATTAGGGGTTATTGGACTATTTAAATAGTTTATCTGGTCTTGATTTAACTTAGGTATGTGGTACCTATCCAGAAAGTTATCCATTTCTTTTAGGTTTTCCAGTTTTGTCGAATAGAGGTTTTTGAAGTATGACCTGATGATTCTCTGGATTTCCTCAATGTCTGTTGTTATGTCCCCCTTTTCATTTCTGATTTTGTTGATTTGGATGCTCTCTCTCTGTCTTTTGGTTAGTTTGGATAAGGGCTTGTCTATCTTGTTGATTTTCTCAAAGAACCAACTCTTTGTTTCATTAATTTTTTGTATTGTTCTCTTTGTTTCTATTTTATTGATTTCAGCTCTCACTTTGATAATTTCCTGGCGTCTATTTTTCCTGGGAGACTGTGCTTCTTCTTGTTCTAGAGCTTTCAGGTATGCTGTTAAGTCTCTAGTGTGAGATTTCTCCAACTTATTTATGTGGGCATTTAGTGCTATGAATTTCCCTCTTAGTACTGCTTTCATAGTGTCCCATAAATTTGGATATGTGGTGTCTTCATTTTCATTGATCTCTAGGAAGTCTTTAATTTCTTTCTTTATTTCTTCCTTAACCCATTGGTGATTCAGTTGGGTATTATTCAGTTTCCATGAGATTGCAGGTTTTCTGTAGTTTTTGTTGTTGTTGAAATCCAATTTTAGACCATGGTGGTCTGATAGAACACAGGAGGTTATTCCAATTGTTTTGTATCTGTTTAGATTTGTTTTGTGGCCAAGTATGTGGTCAATTTTAGAGAAGGTTCCATGGGGTGCTGAGAAGAAGGTATATTCTTTTTTGTTAGGATGGAATGTTCTGTAGATATCGATTAAGTCCATTTGAGTCATGACATCAGTTAAGTCCTTTATTTCTCTGTTAAGTTTCAATTTGGGAGATCTGTCCAGTGGTGAAAGTGGGGTGTTGAGGTCTCCCACTATTAATGTGTGGGGTTTTATATGTGATTTAAGCTTTAGTAATGTTTCTTTTACATATGTGGGTGCCCTTGTGTTTGGGGCATAAATATTCAGAATTGAGACTTCATCTTGGTGGATCTTTCCTGTGATGAGTATGTAATGCCCTTCTTGATCTCTTTTGATTGATTTTAGTTTGAAGTCTATTTTGCTGGATATCAGGATGGCTACACCCGCTTGTTTCTTAAGACCGTTTGATTGGAAAGTCTTTTCCCAGCCTTTTATTTTTAGGTAGTGTCTATCTTCGAATTTGAGATGTGTTTCTTGTATGAAGCAGAAAGATGGGTCCTGCTTTCGTATCCATTCTGTAAGCCTATGTCTTTTTATAGGTGAATTAAGTCCATTGATATTGAGGGAAATTAATGACCAGTGATTGTTCATTCCTGTTATTTTTTGGTGGTGATGTGTGGGTACTTCTATACGTTGGGGTTTACTGCTGTGGCTTTATCTGTTGCCTGTGTTTTCGAGGGTGTATCTGACTTCCTTAGGTTGGAATTTTCCTTCTAGTGCTTTCTGTAGGGCTGGGTTTGTGGATAAGTATTGTTTAAATCTGGCTTTGTCATGGAATGTCTTGTTCACTCCATCTATGGTGATTGAAAGTTTTGCTGGGTATATTAGTCTAGGCTGACATCCATGGTCTCTTAGTGTCTGCATTACATCTGTCCAGGTTCTTCTGGCTTTCAAAGTCTCCATTGAGAAATCGGGTGTTATTCTGATGGGTTTGCCTTTATATGTCACTTGGCCTTTTTCCTTTGCTGCTCTTAATATTCTTTCTTTATTCTGTACGTTTAGTTGTTTAACTATTATGTGGCGAGGGGACTTTTTTTGGGGGTCTAGTCTGTTTGGTGTTCTATAAGCTTCTTGTATCTTCATAGGCATTTCCTTCTTTAAGTTGGGAAAGTTTTCTTCTATGATCTTGTTGAATATATTTTCTGTGCCCTTGAGTTGGTATTCTTCTCCTTCTTCGACCCCTATTATTCTTAGGTTTGGTCTTTTCATGGTGTCCCAAATTTCTTGGACATTTTGGTTCATGACTTTGTTGGCTTTAGTGTTTTCTTTGACTGATGAATGTATTTCTTCTACTGTATCTTCAACGCTAGAGATCCTCTCTTCCATCTCTTGCATTCTGTTGATTATACTTGCATCTGAAGTTCCCAATCGTTTTCTCAGATTTTCTATTTCCAGCATTCCCTCTGTTTGTGTCTTCTTCATTTTTTCTATTTCCCTTTTCAGGTCTTGGACTGTTTCCTTCATTTGTTTCATTGATTTTTCTTGATTTTCTCTCAGTATTTTATTGTTTTCTTCCAGGACTTTATTGATTTCTTCTAATTTGTTTGCCCTTTCCTCTAGTTGTTTACAGCATTCTTCACATTTTTTTGTCTTTTCCTCTACACAAGCCTCTAGCTTCTTCATGATGTCATTCATAAGGCTGTTTTCTTCTGCTTCTTCCAATTTCTGATGTTCAGGTCTAGGTGTTGGAGGAGGGCTAGGGCCTGGTGATGCTGTATTGCTATTCATTTTGTTGTATATGTTTCTGCCTTGACGTCTGCCCATCTCCTTGTGCTTCGTTACTGGCCTTATCCGCACACTCGGTTCAGCCAGACCAGTGTTCCAAAAGGGAAATCCGGAGCAAGATGGGAGCTGGGGGCCGGCCTCTAAGTCTCAGGAAGAGGCTTGGGGCTCAGGCAGATGGGCGTGGGGGCAGGGCGTGGAGACTGCAGGGCCTGCCAGGGGTCTTGGAGAAGGGGATCCTTCCTGGTGGGGCTAGCAGGGAACCTGCCCGGTGGCCAGAACCTGGGGCCAAGTTGGGCAGGTCTTCCCTGGAGTGGCTGGTGCCCAGGGATGGGGTCTGGGGCAAGGAAGGGTACTCACCAGTTTTCCAAAAGGGAAGTCCGGAGCAAGATGGGAGCTGGGGGCCGGCCTCTAAGTCTCAGGAAGAGGCTTGGGGCTCAGGCGGATGGGCGTGGGGGCAGGGCGTGGAGACTGCAGGGTCTGCCAGGGGTCTTGGAGAAGGGGATCCTTCCCGGTGGGGCTAGCAGGGAACCTGCCCGGTGGCCAGAACCTGGGGCCAAGTTGGGCAGGTCTTCCCTGGAGTGGCTGGTGCCCAGGGATGGGTTCCGGGGCAAGGAAGGGCACTCACCAGTTTTCCAAAAGGGAAGTCCGGAGCAAGATGGGAGCTGGGGGCCAGCCTCTAAGTCTCAGGAAGAGGCTTGGGGCTCAGGGGGATGGGAGTGGGGGCAGGGCGTGGAGACTGCAGGGTCTGCCAGGGGTCTTGGAGAAGGGGATCCTTCCCGGTGGGGCTAGCAGGGAACCTGCCGGGTGGCCAGAACCTGGGGCCAAGTTGGGCAGGTCTTCCCTGGAGTGGCTGGTGCCCAGGGATGGGGTCTGGGGCAAGGAAGGGTACTCACCAGTTTTCCAAAAGGGAAGTCCGGAGCAAGATGGGAGCTGGGGGCCTGGCCTCCTCTTCTTTAATCGTTACATATACATATAAATGAATCATCATATAAATACAACCTTCTGAGTCCATTCAATATTGCCTACATTCATAACTTTCTAGGGCTCTATATTGAATAACCAATCAGGATGCTCACACTTGTGGAACATTAATTGTGTTTTCTCTATCTTGGTAGGAAACTACCTTATGAAGATCCATACATTCCATAACTAACCAATTCTCAGTCGGATGCATTGAAATTTGCTCAAAAATACAGATTAGAATTTCAGAACCATGATCTTGAAGCTTTTCTTCCAGTCTGTTTCAGAAGCCCCATTCTCCTGTTTTTAATGATGTTTGCAACTCAAGATGTAAGTTATAAGTGTGCCACTTTCTTTTTTTTTGTTTTGGTTTTTCAAGACAGGGTTTCTCTTTGTAGTTTTGGTGCCTGTCTTGGATCTCACTCTGTAGACCAGGCTGGCCTTAAACTCACTGAGATCTGCCTAGCTCTGCCTCCCTAGTGCTGGGATTAAAGGTATGCGCCACCGCCACCCAGGTAGACTGGATTTGCAAATCACATGTTTTGTTGTTGAACATGGATTTACTGATCAAGACATCTCGTGATTCTGTTTATATCAAAGTTTTTAAGTTAGACTAAATATGCCTATAGTCATTAAGGTCAATAGTGTAAAGAACTTTGGTCACATTGATTGGTTTTGGCTAATTTCACTGAAAAGCTTTTTGAAATATAAACTTTAAAGAAAAAAGTATATATATATTTTTTTACTTTTATAGCTCATATTGTACTAAAACAGAAATCTGATCAAGACACAAGTCTCTACTGTGGTTTATTATCTCATCTTCTCTACTTACATTCTGTCCTGGGAAAGTTTACTCTGTTTTTCACTGGAGGGGGACTAAATCTTCTAGAGGGCAAAGCCTCACTGACCACAATAAATTAACTAAGACTCAAGAACCAGCCCTACAAAATTTTTATTTTTTAAATCTCAAAAACTATAGACAAATGATATTTGATTGTAGTATTAACTCTACTTGACATGGGTGCTTAATTTGTTTCTAATATCCAAAAATTGGGGGTGGAAGTTGAGGAGATATTCTATATTAGCCTTTGTCCTGGTTAGTATGTTTGTTAACCTGACAGAAATTAGAGTCATTTGGGAAGAAAGAACCTCATTTGAGAAAATGTTCCCAACAGATTGGTCTGTGGACACGTGTGTAGTGTATTTTCTTGTCTAGTGATTGATGTGAGGGGGTGACAATTATGGGTAATGTCACCCTGGACAGGTAATCCTGAAGTATATAAGAAAACAGACTAAGGAAGTCATGGAGAACAAGCCACAAAGCAACATTTTCCCATAATTTCTGCCTTAGTTTCAATTCTAGGTTAATGCCTTGGGCTCCTGCCCTGACTCACTTCAGTGGTAGAGAGTTACATGGAGTTGTAAACTGGGATACACACTCTCTTCCCTGAGTTGGTTTTTTTTTTTTTGGTTTTTCGAGACAGGGTTTCTCTGTGTAGCTTTGCGCCTTTCCTGGAACTCACTTGGTAGCCCAGGCTGGCCTCGAACTCACAGAGATCCGCCTGGCTCTGCCTCCCGAGTGCTGGGATTAAAGGCGTGCGCCACCACCGCCCGGCCCCCCTGAGTTGGTTTTGATCATGATATTTTATCACAGCAACAGAACTCCTAACAAAGACACCATAGAACATCATAACACAACAATCTAGCATAGCAAGCTCTACATTCAGATGCTTTCTCGCTCTCACTCTCTTGCTTTCTCATTTCAGGAGAAGGTCATAATAGCACAGTAACATCATCAAATGGCTTTGTGCCATTTTTCCTCTAGTAAAGATAGATGAGTTTATATTAAAATGCTTGAGTTAAGGACCCATCACTTTACCAATGGAATTTATTTCCTTTTAATTATTTTCAGCATGTGTGACACTGGACTTCATTTAGGAGAATGACCAAAGTATCTGCTGCAGTTCCCATTCAGTAAAGTCAATTGTATTCAAGGTATTTAGGTTTCCTGGCAAAGATTTAACACCTATTTTTTTTTCTGTCAGTCACTATAAATATCTCTTCTTCAAAAATGATCTTATATGAGTACATATCCTTACAATAAAGTTATTTCTAATTAAGAAATAAAATGACTTATCTTTGCATCAGAAGATGGCAATACAATTTAATGTTTTAGTTGCCATCAGTGTTATGTGCTTAAAAATTAACTGAAGGTGTTTCAAGTTACCATAATTAAAGAACCATAATCAGAGAAATTCACCAAACTGCTTATACTTCCCTCCTCTGATTATGCACCTCACTTGATCCTTTAACGTGATTATATTATATTGGATATTTTTGTGAACCTGTGATGTACTGAGTTCTAAGCATAGAAGAAGCTATGGCTCTACTTCTGAGTGGACTGAGAACTGAACAGACAAGAAGAGCCTGGAAACTGCAGTGCCATGTATTAAATGTCCTCGCTGTATGATAGAAAGCTGTGTGCACAGGAGGTCATAGCCAGTTCATTCTTTGCTTTATCTTCCAAGAAAATATTATACCTCATGATCAGGTTGACTTTAAGAATGCTCAGACAGCGTTATATTCTCACAGTTTGTTTGCTTTATTTTTATGTTTTTGCAGCTAAGAAAATTATCACAGCCAAGCCAAGAATCTAGAGTATATGGCAAACTCTCTTATATCTTATGAATGACTAGAGGAATGGAACTCAAAGATTCTAGAAATGATAAAAATATGAAGGCATGGCCGGGCGGTGGTGGCGCACGCCTTTAATCCCAGCACTCGGGAGGCAGAGCCAGGCGGATCTCTGTGAGTTCAAGGCCAGCCTGGACTACCAAGTGAGTTCCAGGAAAGGCACAAAGCTACACAGAGAAACCCTGTCTCGAAAAACCAAAAAAAAAAAAAAAAAAAAAAAAAAAAAATGAAGGCATAATTCCCTATATTTGGTTAGAATTCTCTGTGTACATATATTAAATTAGCATCATGTGATTCATAAATGTGTACAATGCAGATAGTTATCACTTTAGAAATTTGATTTGAAGTCTAAAATAATGTACAAATACAAGCAAGAATAGTAATTAAAATATTAAAAAGAAATACCATAGTATTTAAGATAGGCCAAATAATTTCTTTAACTACCATTCTAGAGGGAATGGTACAAGGCAAATGCTTCATTAGATATGGAAGCAGAAAGGTACATGTCATTTACCAAGGTCATAAAGATACACTAGTGGTGGTGCAGCCCAGAGTACAGACAAGTCATTTCAACCTTGGAGTCCATACTCTTAACTGTTGCTTTACCTTGCTGCTAAAAATAGAGTTAGTAAGTAGACATCACTCACTATTTATGAGGAATCAATAAAATAACTCAGGCGTGCTCATTTTCAAATTAGGCATCCTAAGAGAATTATATCTTATGAAAGCCCTGGATAGAGCATTTAAATGTTTACAATAGTTGAAGTCCTTCTCCCATACAAGTTTTATGTGATTCCAAATGTTAGATATTCAAGCAAAGTATCAAATTAATGAAAGGAGGAATTTGCTTACTATTAAAACGAATGCACTAATTTAAATATGTTCCATCATTTGGCAAGAAAGAAGCTCCAGATGATGAGCATTGTTAAAGCATGTACTGTTTCCTATAGTCATATAACTGCCTGGATTCATCCATTTCATGGTAAAATTATTTTTAAACCCATAGATAAAATGATGTAAAATTACATTCAATGTAACTCTAGAAAGCTTCACCTAAAATGGAAATAGAGATTCATTAAATGTAACAGTTTTGGTCAAATCACAGTTAGGGACAGGAAGAGAAGGATGTATGAGATGACTACTATTCAGATCTTTTTCAAGCAAAGGAAAGAATGTGATTAGTGACAATATGGGTTTTGATGGTCTGGCTTTTTTTTTTTTTTTTTTTTTTTTTGCTTATAAAGTAGAAACAAAACAAACAACCAAAAAGTTGACTCACTGTACAAAACAATAATGTTTGGCTATATAATATATATATTATATAATGTTATATAAAAGAATACCATAGGATATACTCTGATGTTGCTCAAAACTGGAAATTCAGTAGTGAAAAAATGAACTATACGTATTCAAAGAGAGACTTAATTAGTTCCATCACCTTGTTATTAAATCCATTCCTCAGTTTCTGAGGTGAGTTTTTGTATCAGGAACATTTCAAATATTAAGAAGTGCTGATCACAGGGAAGCCACTACTCTTGGTATGACAATACACATATCTCCCCATTTTGTTACATAATTATCCCTTTCCCTCTATTAAGGATTGGAGATATTCCTTGCCAGCTAAATGCTGTAAGCATGGCCTCATATTTAGATGTCTTCATCTTCCACTGAACTGAAAATGACTGATATGGTGAATAATCTGTGCTTTTCTGAGCTCAAAAATTATAGGCATGTATTGGGCAGTTTCACAAATTCAAGAAATCTAAGTTTCAGGCATGAATAATCTACTGATATAGTTTGAATGGTTTTATCCCTTCCAAACTTAATCCCTAGAACAACAGTATTGAGAAGTGAGGCATTTCAGAGATGGTTAGGTCATGAGGGCTCTACCTTCATGAATGGATTAATGCTGTTATAAAAAAGCAGTTCAAAAGTAGATTCACCCTGGCCAGCTCTTCTGGTATGTGAGGACAATGGATTTGCTTTCTCTTGCCCTTCTGCCATGTCAGGATACAGTAAGAAAACACACACCAAATGCCAGCACCTTCAGGTTGGCATGGGAGACTCTGGAAATGCGTAAGAATACACTTCTGGGCTTTGGAAATGAGCCTAACATGTTTCATAAATGCACAAAGCAGACACAGACAATACTAAGTAATCACAAAGAATGTAACTCATGACATATGAAAAGGGTTGCTTTATATGCATAGCTGCGAAACACAGTTAAAGAAGGGCCAGGGAAGAGGAAGGAATTCCTTTGTTATGCTAGGTCTAGACTTTCTTTCTGGAAACCTTTGTTTGCAGGCAGCATAAACAACATGCAGTAACTAAGTTGAAGATTTTCCCTCTAAATTTAAATAAATCTTGAGATTTTGATTTTCCTCCTGAATTCCTAACACTAAGCACTAAATTAGAAATGTATGTGTTACTTATTTGCATTCACATGAAGTGGTTCAAGGGCAAGTAAGAGACTCTGTTCATGCTACTTTACATTGTTTATTCCTGAGGTGCTAATTCCTCCATCATCATAAAAAGCTAATAATTATTTCCAGATTTCTTCACTGCTGTGTGACTCACAAATACATACCCAGACACCGGTGTCATGTATATTTTATTAAAATCTCACCAAGCTTCAACAAAGATAACTATTCGTACCTCCAGAATTTTTTATTCATGTTTATCCACAATGGGTGAAAGCAGCATGCAAAATAAATGAAGAATGATACCGCAAATGTCTTTAGAGAGATATTAGAAGAGAATCAGCAGAGAGGGTTATGAAAGTTGCATGAGCCATATATTATCTATGCATATGCTACAACGGTCAGAACATTTAGTATGTCATGCTCTATACCAGCTCCAAATAATTTATTTGATACATAATGACGTTCTAGCTTGGGATGGAAAGGTACATTCTGCCTTTATTGTTATTTTTAAAAATGAGCATGCCTCTGAACATCCTATTCACATGAAAAGTCTCAGCACATTTTCATGATCATTTGAAACCAGCCCTGTATACTTGAACCACAAATATTTTGCTATATGGGTATATATATATATGCCCAAACATCATTGTAGGAGCTTGAATAGTGCTCCTTTTATTAATGTCATTCATATTTCATTTTTCACAGTGTTATTAATGAATATTGAAGCTAAAGTCAGAAAATCAAATGCACAAGACAAGGTCACTAAGTTCAAACAACAGCATATTTTTTAAATTCCCATAAAGTCTTTCTCTGAGCCTTCGAGTCATGTGGTGAAGTAGAGGCACCTTTTCCCTCAGAAAGTTATTTTTCTTCTAATTTATATGTATCAGGCAGGAATGAGTGGGAAATTCATGATGTCTTAGACAATGCATTGGAGAGGCTATTCAAAGTACAAGGTTAACAAATCTACAAGCATGTTTAGACACATTTTTTTTTAAGTCTTTGCCCCTCTATAAATACAATAGATGTGGCTTGGTTAGAAATGGAAGGTCAAAGTTGAAAGGGAATTAGACATAATTTAGTCTTCTCTGTTCATTTATAAAGATGAGGACATGGTAGTCCAAAAGGTCAAGGGAATTTCTGCTGTCCATATAGCTCAGGAGAGGAACAATTAGGGAAAAATCTTTCCTGTCCTCCAGGGTCAACTCTTCCATTTTGTTTTCTTTTGTGCTTTGAGCTAAATGACTCGTGATTCAAGTAAACATTAAAGAAAATTTCAAATATTTTCCCAGAAAATTAGAGATGATAATAGACTGACTATAAAAGCTTTTGACTATCTCAAACATTTTTAATGAAAATCTATTGTAGTTCTTTGTGGGGTGTGTAAAGTCATAGTGGCATGCTAAGCTTAAGTTCTTAACTCCTAAAACTGGAGTCAAGTCAAATGTTCCTCATTTCAATGCAAGGATTATATACTTATTAATGGAATAGTGGGTCACTTAATTCCTGTGCCTAAAATATGTTTTTTCTTTGCTCATGTTTGGAAAATATCAATGATAGTATTTCCAAATGCATAGAGATTTATGGTGATTGTGTGCAAAATGTGTGTTTAACACTTTTAGAACAAGCTTGTCCAATGGATATTACCAGCTAATATTGTAAGTACAGTCATTACACTAATAAAAAGTATAATTTTTATTTCCTTGAGTCAAGATAAAGAGCACTGGGTTGATAAATTAATTTACTTCATATTTATTATCTTCTAACAGTGAAGAGACATAAGAAGACACTGGTCAATTCTCAGGCAATAAATGAAAGCAACACAGAGTATTCAGTCTTCCTGGCTTCAGAACACATAGACAGATGGCCTGCTTTGACATATTGAATTTCAAATCCTTCTGCAGTCTTGTAAAGTTCAGTCAAATGAAAACCACACTGTAAGTCATGGTACAGGGAATCAAGCATTTGGCCTTAGCTGAAATGCATGTGGTGGTTCAAAGTAAACAACCCCATAAAGCAAGTGCTACTAGATGAAGGGATTTTTCTGCACGAAATTATGAAGCCACATCTTCTGACAGACAGTCATTTAGTCTGTTGGAAAATCCCCTCACCATGTATAGAGCTTATTTAAGGAGCTGGCCATTTTCCTAATAATCATCTTACATATGCTATCTAGTAGCATGTGTCCTGGGGAAAATCCTCCAAAGTTTCCCAAAGCTACTTTAAACATACATACATCAGCTAGGATGTGGACTTCAAGCCTAGAATATCTTGGAAATTTATTCACTATGATAATTACAGTTAATGCTGCTTTCATAAGTATTCCATCACTCCATGCTTTTGTATTTTGTTTAAGCCCCACTTAAAAGTCAGAAAGGCCTTTCCATTAAGTATGGTGTATGTTTCAGTGTGGCTTATCCAAGTAGGTACCATGAACTGCGTTTGCTTTTCTCTCTAACCTTCAAATGCAAAGGCAGTACAGTATTCTGAGTAGGTAAATACCTTAATTACCAAATGGAATATTTTACCTCAAAGCATAGTTTCCAATAAGAAACAATTTATTTACAAATGACATGAGATCCAATTTATATATGACATAAAGATGTAAATATCTCTTGAACATTAACTAATTGAATCATAATTGTTGTGGAATATTCTAAACATAATAGTAAAAATTCATAATGAAGATAATACCATTATACCCTTCTTTTCTTTCTCAATGGAGACACTTAAATGGCATTCTCTTTGAGTAACACTTGCATCATGTACAATTTATTGTCACTTGCTCAGCAAGATGTTTTCAGAGAAAGATTGTGCCCAGTGAGTCATTACTTCTCCCTCCACAGAACTTACAGAGATATCAAATTGGAACATTTGAAAGCCAATGGACAATGATCAGTAGACGTGTATGCCAAGACAGCATTGTGAGAAGAAAATCTAAAAATAAAATAAAAGTAAAAAAATTACAACTGAGTTCCTGGAAAAGAAATTTCTCTATGAATCCTCACAGAATACCTAGATGGGCATTTACCGTCTCTCCCCAAGGCCCTCTTCCCACATTACAACATCAACACATCAGTCTTCGGAGTTAGATAAAAGGAATCTGATGAGGACCACGTTAACATTTATGTTGGGCTTAAATAAAACATGAAACTAACAACTTGAAAGAGCCTGCGAGTTGAGCGAGCAGCATTCACACCACTATTCAAGAATTATTCATGAAGGCTCAGAGCTTCTCAAGATTTGAGCTGCTCATATCTGATTTTACTTAAGGTTCTCCCTTACAGTGATTGTTTTCAGATATTTCATCTACAGAGATAGGAAGTGTGGAATAGCAGGAAGCAGCAGCGTCAGTGCCTAATGACAGCTAAACATCCTAATTGCTTGATCGTCTCCTTCCTGATTGTAAAGTATCTCTGCTTAGTGGGCTAGGAAAGGTGACATGGTAGGAGGAAGGAAAGGTTCGCATTTAAGGAAAAGAATTAAATGGAATCATCCTATTTAGAGAAAAATCCAGGGCTGTTCATTTCCTGGATTCAGAGTTCAGTCTAGTCCCACGCATTTGATTGATAACAAAATATCCTTTCTTTTTCTTTCAGCAGAAGCCTGGAGAAGGGAAACATTTGAACAAAGTTTGCTAACCCTCATCCCAGGAGGTTCTTTTACATATCTACTGCAGAAAACCACATACTGCTTGTTCTGTTTTGTTTTGTTTAACTCCGCCTTTTAAAACTTGCTCAATGGTACCAATTTACAGTTCTGTGATCTATCCAAGATTTCTGAGGGTCTAACACACACCAGTGTCTATAATATGAGTATTTAACATGCTGTATTGTTCAGTTTAAATGTGCTGAAATAATAGACTTTAAGAATTTTCACTGTAAAAATGATAACCATATGAATTGATAGCTGTACTAATTAGTTTGACTGTATGAATTATTTGGCATTGTGTACATATATAAAATTATTAGTTGATACAATTTCAATATATACTGTTTTATTTATAGATTACATTTAGACAAATGTGTGAAAAAGAAAAATTCTTGCTGAACTTTCAGTTAGAATGTGAAGATTGCAAGATGATGTCTGTGACCTTCCTCAATCCTTGAAAGGACTCAGTCTACCAAGTCCTTGAGAATTTGTTGTGAAGCAAGCTTTAAGCTTTTGTCACAAAGGCAAAAGCCCAGTAAGGGAAAACCTCTGGTCAAGAGAATGAAATCTTTGGCCTAGATGAGGGCTTGATATTCTAGTTTGACTGGTCAATCAATCACCCGGAATACAACTACCCCTCAGTGACTCGGAACTTTTCTGAACCTTCCTAAGGAGAGAGGATTAATAATTATCTCTTTAATGAAATAAAATGCTTCTCTCTCTTAGAATGTCCACATTGGTGTGTAGTTGCTCAAAGGGCTGCAGTCATGCAGTTATTAAGTCATCCTCTTTTTAAAATTGCTCCAAAAACCATGATTCTTCCTTTTCTTTCTTCTATCTTTTTTCTAAGAATGCTTTCCCTAACACTGTGGGCTTTACTATTTCTGTAAAGCTTGCCTTCCATCCAGGTGGCAGTTACACACATGCAACCTACCTCCATGCCAAGTTACCTTGAGTGGCATGGCTTTCTTTCTCCCTCTTCTCTGTCTACCTCCTCCAGGAAGTTGCCTAGATTTTCATCTAGCCTGTTTTAGAGGCACTTTTGGTTTGTGGGCTTGTTTTTGTTTTGTTTTTCTTTTAAACTAAAAATATAATTATCTGCAAGTCTCCATTTAAATCTGTTTTTTAATTCTTTTACTGAAGAGACTATGCTTACCAACAGAGGGCCAGATTCCTCAAGTAAGCATACATGGAATGAACAATTTTCCTTTCCATCTAAGAATTCTTCATTGTCCAAATTTGCATGGTGAGCCTGGTCTCCTTATTTAATCCCAAGCCATTGAGGGCTACACCATGAGACCATGTTTTAAAAGTTACTAAGTCTAAAACCAAGTACTCCTCTGTGGTGATAGATAGATACCCATATCTATTTTTTTTTCAGGCTTATAGTTTTCCAAGTCCTTCCTGACACATATATTTCTTTCATTTGATAACAATGATCTTTCAGCTCCATGGAAAACATATGCTAGACTAAGGGAAAGGACTGTAGCAGATGTGACATTTATAGGATTTCACACAGGGCAGAAATTAGCATGAAGAAGCCAAGGCTGTTCAAGTGTGTAAGACTCATTGTCCATAATCACAGACAGGGTGTCATTTGTATTTACATGCAGGAAGAGATAGAAATGCTGATCATGAAACATTCAGCAGTGTTCCCCTCCCTCGCTTTTACTTAGCATTAGTGTGTATTTTTAATACATGATATGCAGAATAATTTGTGCAAATCTAAAAGATAAAGACTAGTTTGATTCATACTATGCATTAGTTAATAAAAGGGATAGAGAAAAGCCCACCAAGCATAAAAAATGCTAAATAATTTTTTTCAGTTAAACTGTTGTATTCAGTTTGAGACGAAGGTATTTACTAAATAAGAGGTAGACTGAGGGGTTGAGAATAAATGCTTATTATGGCACTAATATTTTGCAATGACATTTATTTTCCCGTGCTGACTATTAATTTTATCACTTTCATAACTAATTTCACTATTTTTGATGCTAAGTTTTTTTAGAAAAAAATATCCTTGTGTTTTTTCTCTAAAACCAGAGAAACTACATTTAAAGAGTTTTATAACTCAGGAACAATTTGTTTGTCTTCGTCTTCATCTTCAACTTGCATGACTTTCACAATTTCTATTTGAAAATACTTTCTGTATCACATAAAAATATCAAAATACTATTTTCTCTGAGAAAATCTTTTTAGTTTTCAGATGATCAGAGGATGGCATCGTGAACCTCTCCCTACAATATTTAGATTCTCTGTGTGAGTGGTTGTGATCAACTCAGTGCCTGATCATGAAGGGTAGAACAAGAGACACCAAAGACCAGAGGAATGCTAGGCCTTGAAGCATAGGGGATGGTCCTAGAACAGAGAAAAATTTCCCAGCTGTATAGTGTAGTTAAGGTAGGCTAATGCAGGCAGGGGAGTCCATCCACACCTGAAATTGAGTATCTTTCTCACTCCTTTCTGGAAAACACGTAGAGATAGCAGTTTGCAGGTCTGCACACGATTTCTCTTCTGTCTGTGCATCCCTGGAGTTCGAAACGTTCATGTCAGTTCACCCTTAAACTTTTAAATTCATTTAATTCAATCTATCTGCCCCATCCCACACACATCTGTACCAGTTTTTTCCCCTCTCTTTCTCTTACTCTTTTATCTTTTCTCTCCCACTGCTCCAGAGAGGGTGACGGGAGCCATAAGTTTGTTCTCTGGTAGGATGGACTGAACAGTCTCTCAATTTCAGTTCATTAGATTTCCTCACATTCTGAGCTCTCTGCTGGGATTTATAAACATGATTTTGTAGGTTATCCAGCTTATTCTCATCAGTAAGGTAGGAGTGAGCCTCCAGTGGCTTTCCACATTAAGAAGCAGTGAAAGTTGGCCTGGCGATTATTCATGGAATGCTTCCATGGGTTTGGGAAAAGTGCAGAGAGAATAAATGATGCAATCTTCTACCAGAGCAGGCTTGCCTTTTGTGTGGTGGGTGACAGAAATGAATCCTGATTAACTTCATGCAGCTAGTATTTGAGCCAATTTGAGAGTGTGAGGCTGGCCTACTTTATTTTTGTCCCCTCTCTCTTATAGTTTAGTTCTTCTTAGACTTTAACTGCAATTTTTTACTTTTTATTTTTGAGATTATGAAATAATGGCCTCATTTTTCCTCCCCTTCATCTTCCTCCAAATCCTCCCATATATCCCTCCTGATGTCAGAAGTTACGTCATAACATCTTGCTGATTTATGAAAGGGGGGGCATAAATTTGAAGGGGAGCAGAGAAGTGCATATGGAATGTTTTTGAGGAAGGAAAAGGAAAGAAGAAATGTTGTAATTAAAAATACAATCTCAAAAACAAACTAACAATACTCACCAACATGGCCTCTTAAGTGTAAGCTAAACAACAACAGAAGAAGTGCTAAGGCGGAGGGGGAAGACTATGAGGCCTCGCCTCTACAATAGGCTCAAATATTAGTGATCTTGTATCAAAAGTCCCCAGTCTTTTAGCCTTTCCTACACTCCCATTGCTTTTTTTTCACATACTGCGTGAGATTCCGAACATATTCATAAGCATTTAAATGACAAAAATTGGTATACACAAAATTTTGCACCTAGCTCTTGAGTTTATATGTTAGCATATATCTGGTAATAAAACTAAACAACGTGATAGATTGTCTCTCTGTGGTAATTTAAAGGGATCTTTATTCACAAAGATCTTAGAGCCTTTAAGCTCACAGATTCCTGAGTATTTAGATGTGCTTTTCCTGCCTTAATGACAAAAAAAAAAAAAGCTACAGACTGTAGGTCATGGCGTTCCATATATATAGTTCTCCCCCAAGAATTAAGAATCCCCCTGCAAGAGAATTAGTGCAAAATGTGGAGTTGCTTCAGTGCATCCTCCTGCAACCTACAAACTACACTAGCTTTGTTCTGGGTGATACTTGCTATTCTAGACAATCCCTCTGAGCCTGCAATGGAGATTCTCTTAGAGTCGGTCCATAAATGGAGGAATTTGTTCTTGTAGCTATTGAAGCAAACCCACATAATTAAAAAGTGCTAAAATGATATGGGGGTTTCTCCCTACCAGCAAGAAGCAAAGAGTTCTCCAGGAGGAGATGCATGCTCAATATTCTCTAATCCAATTCAGGTCTACCAGCATCACCCAGAAACAATCAGATGCCACAGGTCAAGGTCATCCCTAAGACTGAACCTCTGTCCCAGTCCCAGACACAAATACACACACACACACACACACACACACACACACACACACACACACACACACAAACAGAGTGATATTTTATGTGTGCTGAAATGTAGTGATATTTTATTTGTATGTTAATAAATAAAGTTTGCCTGGAGATCAGAGGAAATACCAAGCCATTTTAAGTTAACACAAAAGTCAGGCAGTGGTAGCACACGCCCTTAATACCATCACTTGGCAGGCAGAGTCTCTGTGTTCACGGCTACACTAGGGTACAGAGCCAAGCGTGGTGACACACACCTTTAATCCCAGTACCTACCATAGAGACCTGGAGGTCTGTACAGACAGGCAGTGACAAGGAAGTAAGGTAGCTGTGCTAAGAGCCAATGAGAGGGCAGAACAACAAGGCCATAAAGGCGCAGGTAGACAGGAAGTAGCTCACTTTTGGGAGCTGCAGAGCTGGTTAAGTAAGGTTGGTTGGTGACTCTATTTCCCTGATCTCTAAGGCTTTCACCCCTATATTTGGCTCCGTGTTTTTTATTTAATAAGACCATTTAGAAATTCATCAACACACACACATACACACACACACACACACACACACACACACACACACACACACACACACACACACTTTAGAAGTTAAATGGAAGTACCATATTGTTCTATCTGTGTTATATAATTCAGAGTTCCCTTAACAATATGATTGGGTGCATTATTTTCTTGAGTGGCTCACAAACCTTGTGGAAATATTTATATTTGTATTTGTAAGTTTATTACAAAGTTGCATACAAAGAAAATACATGAAGAAATGCATGGAGTGAGATAACAACAAGGGTGTTCAGTTCCTGTGTGTGTGGGGGAAAATGTAAAAAAAAAAAAATGTACTCTATATCAAAGGATTAAATGAGACAAATTTTTGTCTTTAAAGAGATTTGTAAAGAGATCATCTTTCAAAAATCCCTCCCCATTTGGCATTTTTCTATGATCAAACTATATGTTCAATGTTGCATCCTGCCCTCAAAAATCAACCTTTACTTGTTAGCTGTTCTATTTGAATTAGCCAACAATGGAAGAATGTGAGGCCAAGCTCTGTCTACTCATAGTGAGGCACAGAATCCTTTGCAGTACAAATTCAAATTAGTTTGCAGAAGGGTACCTGTGCATCTTTCTGCAGAGGCAGAACTTTTTGTCTTGCTAAAATATTTTGGAGTGTGTTATCATTTTCTTGGAACACCACATCCATTTTTAACCAGAGGATCAGCAATCTCTGATGATGATGATGATGATGATGATGATGATGATGACAATGATGAATTTGATTTCTGTGAGCTTTTCAATCCCTCCCCCCCTGAGTTTTGTGCTAGTAGACAGAAAATCAAAACAAACAAACAAACAAAACAAAACAGCAGAGTCTGTCTACTCAGGCCCCTCATCTCTTCTATGTGCAGCATTCCTTTGTCTAAATTATGGGGGTAGAACTTTCTAGAAATTGTGGCGTTTGTGCTTTCTAGAAAAAAAAATGAACAAGGTCTTAATTGTAGAATAATGAGGTCTTATGACCTCTATGAGACAAGGTAGGTCAGCTAATACTTCTAAGGGGTTTTCCAGACAGAAGAACATTGGGGTTTATAGGACTCACTTGAAAGAGAAATTAATTAGCCAGACACCATATACAAAAACCAAATATACATGCTATAATATCACATATAATTGTTTAACTTTCCCATAAATGCTCTTTGAAAACATTTTTTCATCTTTACTAAGACTTTAGCACCATATCTGTGAAGTGTCTCCATGGGAAACTGAAGTTTCAATTCTAGCTTCTCTCTTCTGTGACTCTGTAAGCAAGACCACTTCAATGCATAAACATGATTCATTCACATCTGCTCTGAGATGTAGTCTTCTGGGATGTCTCCTCTTTTCTTTTCTTTAGTCCTTGATTTATTGATAGACTGTCATGATCCATATCCACGACTCTCTCAGCTCTGTCTCTACTTTACTGAATAATCATTCCAAGTTACCTATTCCTAGAACTTATGATTCATAGAACTTGTCACCATGGCCTTGTTGATTTCCTTAGAAATGTACCTTATCTACTTCACTCACAGGATTAAACTTTTATCTCTCATCTCTCATTCCTTGGGTCTTAGTCTCTATATTATCTAAACATAGATCTTAAATCAATTTGCTTGCTAGATTCTGTAGTCTACATTAGAAATAGTACTATTTCTGACCTTTTTCATCTTCACCTGCATTAATCTATTCTGAAGGATGAGTATTTTCTCAACAATTTTTATTCCAGCAATATTCCAGAAGACATCATGTGAAAAGGTGTCTCATAAGACTGTAAAAATTCTCTGAATAAAAATTAAACTAATTTGTGGTTTGATTTGCTAGTAAATCAACAGACAAAGATGAGTACAACTGGCAGAGGGGCACATTCATATAGAGCCCGAGGAAGGGGAATATATATGATTTTTGAGAAATCTCAACATGTGAGATTTGTATTACCAGAAGAAAGGATAGACTATCATAGTGAGAAAACTCATTGGAGAAATTTATGGAGTCCTGTGTATGCCACAGTGAGGTCTTTTGGACTCTAACTATAAATAAACTCATGAGACACTGTTTAGCTTTGAGGAATAAAGCGGTCTAATTCACATTATCAGGGGATACAATTGATAGCCCGCAAAAAATTGTTATCTTTCTTTGTTTTTTATAATACACATACAATGAGTTTGGTTATTATACTATGTTTTATATTTTCCTGTTCATATTCTGAGTTTCTCAAGAGTAACAATTAAGTCGTCAATCGATACACATAAGCCTATGTATGTATATAACATTGTATGTGTCCAACTCAAATGCTAAATTAATTACAAAATACCACCTGTCCAGGACATGTCAGACACAGAGGTAGAAGCTGCTACATATTAATTAGTTCAAATCACAGCAGAAGTCAGAGGTACTGTCTCACACTAATGAGCACACACCTTCAGTGGGCATTGTTATTCACCTTGGGTGGATTTTAAGTAACCAGCTGCAGTAAAGACCAAATTTTTACCACTTGAAATCTTTATATGATTTGAACAACATTGAATATAAGGAGAAAAATAGAAGAGAGAAATGAAAATGCAGAAGCATGAATAGAGCAGCAGCCCTGTAACGTCTGTGTGTATTTTATTATAATACATTTTTTTCATTCATATAATCATGAGAAATTGATAATACTTGATTTGAATTCAAACCTGTCATTGCCAGAATCAGTCCTGTAATGGACTGTTTTTCTTCCTTCCTTCCTACCTACGTTCTTTCCTTCATTCTGTTTGGCTGCTTTTTTACTTTGTTGGACCTGTGTGCATCTGTAGTTCACAAATATCTTTCAAGACCCAGATTCTAGCACCCACATAAGTAGTGTATGCAAGAATTTACTACTACATATAAGAAAAGTACCTTTTATGTAAAAATCATGTTTTGTTTAAGTGCCAAAGAGGAAGATGCTGGCATATCCAAAAAAGCTGAAGATAGGTCTAGCAGCTTATTTTCCGCAATTTGGAAGCTCTGACTGCTTCAGTAAAATCCCATATCAATTTCTCACTTTGGCTTAATGTGCCTCTTAGAAAGCTTTGAAAGATACATGAGGCTTTAAATTGCAACCTTGGTCTTCTTGTCCTCTCATAGTAGATATAAACATTAACTTTATTTTCTCCCTGTATCTTCGTTATCTGTGTGCTTTCTTGTACAAGGCCACTCTGTTTCAACCTGAAGGACAGTGCCCCGTCACTACAATGATTCACATCTACAGCAAGTGTATTGAGACATGCATGCATACACATACTTTCATACAAAATACACATATACAGGATAGGCTTGTGTGTGTGTGTGTGTGTGTGTGTGTGTGTGTGTGTGTGTGTAGATTTGCATAGTGATTTACAAACATTAGGCTCTGGTATCACATAAATTGGTAGAGTCAAAACCCATTATAATTTTAGCAAAGGCCAATGCCACTGAGAGCAAACTTTGTATCTACTGAATACAACCAACATTTAGAAATTACTACAAAGTGGTAAGGACACAAGAAAATTAAAGGCAAGTGGCAGAAACTAATTATTCACTTAGTAAAAGTGCTTTGATATCAGTTAATAATTAATGAAGGCTTATGCATTAATATCTGATATATCTGTGTACAAAATGCTTTTTACTAGGTTTGTATATATAATGAGCCCATGACAAATTTCAATGGTGGAGTGTCTTTCTTGCAAGCAGGGTGATAATTCTACTTGTTCTTTGTTGCAACTTGAACACAGAGAATAGCATTAGATAGCCACTTTGAGGGATTTCCCATCTCAAATCTCCCCCTTGGCAGCTGACTATTCTAATTTCCCCCAATGCCCACACCACCCTACCATGACAGGAAGCAATGCTGTTAGGTGGATGGAGGTGGCCCACATTTAGATCACCATGGCCTGTCATTACCCACCTTCTTCCACTTCGTCAGCACTCTGATGAGTGTTGACAAGGTTAATTGTCCTAGGGAAGAAATCAAGTTTAGCAGAATTAGTATTCCCACTGCAATTATGCCTTGTTTTGTTGTTGTTAAAAGTACTCAGTGTGCTTAACACTCTTTTAGGTACTATACATTGTTCTTTGAATTTTTAAAGTTACATTTATTTATTCTTTGTGTTTCTCTCTCTCTTTGTGTGAGTGTGCTTGTGCGTGTGTGCATGTGCGTGTTTGTGTTTGTGTGTGTGTGTGTGTGTGTGTGTGTGTGTGTGTGTGTGTGTGTGTGCTCGAGTGGCATGGCTGCAGATGTCAAAGAACAACTTATGGGAGTGGGTTCTGCCCTTCCACTCTGTGTGTGGGTCCTGGGAACTACTGGAAAACTACTTGTCTGGGTGGCAAGCACTTTGACCCACTTAGCTCTCTCATGTATCTGATATTTCTGTCCTTCTACACCATGTTATAGTAAGTTTAAGAAAGTTTTGGTGTCACAGGTTTTGATCATCTTTCCAACAGAGGAAATGCACACCAGTTTTTTTCTCCTCTATATTTTTTCTTTCGCTAAGAGAACATTAGAGACATATAAATAAACAGCTATTTGAAAAGAGAAAGACATGTTTCCTTAAAGAAACTTTGTCTTTATTCAAGAATTAAAAGTAGAAATATAGTAAATTTTGTGGAAACTAAGTCTGTTGATAACGAAACACAACAGAAGTTGTAGAATTAGTATGCATTCAATAAGTGTCAGCACTGTCTCATCTTCTAGTCCTTTCCTTCCTACCTTCATTTTTTCTGCATGATATGAATAATGCATTGCCCCTTTTGTGTCTACAACATTCACAATAATAACTATTTTTTTTCATTTTACACATGTGAGAAATGCCAAGAGGAAGAGAAATTTAGTAAAATTATTTTATAAGACATTTTAACGTTTGCTTTTCCCTCCTGAACATGAACTCATGGTACTGTTAACCACTAAAATGTTTGAATTAAGCTGAACTTTCATACTTGTCTTTCATTGGTATTACAATGAGTCTTATGATGGTTGACCTTGATCATCAGTTAACTCGAAGGAAAACTGCTTTAGAAATTGCTACAGGATACTCTGAGTATATCCAGAAGTAGTTTCCAGAAGGAGTTAAATAAAGAGGAATAAATGTCTGAATCAGTATAATGCCATGCCAGAGTCTAATGACACTGACATGCAATGAAGTAGGAAAATGA
Source organism: Peromyscus californicus insignis (assembly GCF_007827085.1). Classification (NCBI taxonomy): domain Eukaryota; kingdom Metazoa; phylum Chordata; class Mammalia; order Rodentia; family Cricetidae; genus Peromyscus; species Peromyscus californicus. Next base: position 113,710,750 of record NW_026294606.1, read on the forward strand.
TTGTTCTCTCCTTTCTCCTCCCCACCCTCATCCCTTCCTACCTACCACAAGAGAAACAGTCTCTGGAACACATTTCCTATACCAGCCCTATCCAGGCCCAAGCACTACTGGGAGGTGATCAAGCAAGCATCCTTAACAGGAGTTTGATGCTCTCTCCTCTTCCTATGTGTTTTTTCCTTTCCAGCTGGTTTGAAGTAAAAAGGCTTCCCCTGCCATTCGTAAAACTCTCCCACAGTGATGGATTATGCTGGCACATACCAAAAGCAACAAAACTAGGTGACTGTGGACTAAAACCTCTGAAACTATAAGACAAAATAGATTCAGATATTTTGTTACATTGTTACAGAGATGAAATAGTGTATTTTTATTGCTGCTGCAATAAATTATCAAAAGACAACTGATTTAAAATAGCTCAACTTATCATGTGTGAGTTTGGGGGGACAGAAGTCTATAAGCTCAAATACAGGTGCTAATTGCTCCTGTAATTGCTCTGAAATTGCTCAGGAAAAATATATAACTTTTGTGTATACCATCTTATGGGAGGGCATGTACATACTTGAGCTATACTCCTCACCCCTCTATTCATTGAATACTGCAGCATCAACCATCTGCTAGACTCACACTCTCTTAGAAAGCCCTTTGCATTTCTGTTAAGCTTCTCTAGATAACCATGAACAAATTTCCCAGGACAAGTTCTATAATTTAATTAGTTCACAAACTGCAATGTCTATTTGTTCACATGAGGCAATACATTCACAGTTTTCAGAAGATTATGGTGTAGACATCTTTGAGGACCCTATACTCTTCCCACAGATAGAAATCCACTTCTACCTTTAAGTTTCCATAATTGTACAAAATACTTGAAATTTGCATGGTTTCTTTGAAATTATAAAATTTAATTGGCTAGCATGGACAAAACCCAGATGGAGAGTTCTTTCTCAGGTGAAATCTACAAAATAAGTTGATTGCACTTGGGACACTTTCTGGAATTGGAAGGTAATGGTTGCATTATAAGATGCAAGTGTCCATGTTAACTACTTAGGGAAAAAAAATCAAAAGACATCAGTTAAGTATCTCATCTTTAAGCCTGATTTCATTCCAGGACAGATTTTGCAATCAGTAAGTTGATGTACCTCTGCCTCATGTAAAAGATTTTAATCTGTCTCTAGACTGTATGTCAAATCATCAATTGTAATGAACTTGTTTGGTACCTCTAATTAGGATAAAAGAAGGAATCCATCAGTAAGATAATACTATTGATATTCTCAGTTTCTGGTAATGTTGAGAGTTGGGTGCAAAGGAGTAACAGAACAGGGATGGTAACAAGGGACATTACAAATTCTTTCTTTGAAGTTATAAAATTTAATGTTGAGTTTCCACAAATGCTTTTTGTCACTATTCACGTAATTCACGAGATTTTCCGGCATTTAACCAGATCTCTTGTAACTGAAAGAAAAAAATGCATGAAATCAAGAAAAATGTTAAAGGAGGTTGCTGAAAGAAGTACACACTACTTTAAGGAGATAATAACAGTATATTCTGGGCTCAAGTTTTGTGCCTTTTGTTTTAAAGATTGACCTCCACAACCTCCCTAAAAGATACTCCTTAAAACATTCGATTTTCAAATAAAGAGATTAGGCAAAATACATTAAATAACATGAAAAATTCAAGAGAATAAATATAAATCAAATATTCATTTCAGTGTCTAGAAACATATTAAGGCAACTGATTAATTTTTAAATGAATGGAATGGATTGCTAGGTTAGCCATCAGAAAACACCCATCATGTTGAAAGCATGTAGGTTAGATTATCTGACAGTGCAGTTCCTTATGCATGGATGCTAGGTTTTCTAAGGAAGCTGGTCAATTTTAAATTAGATGAGTTACTTGTAGTAAGGTGATTATAAGGAAATTATAAAAATCCTTTTTAACACGACTAAAACTCAATATTTTGAAGCATTTTGGGATGTGTTATAAACTTGAATCTCTGAAAAATCTGTTTACATCTAGTGCTTAGAGAGATTAAAGTAATTTTTATCTACATGACATTGATTGTATTTTTGAAGTCATTTGTATTAAAAGAAATATTTGACTACTTATATTTAGCTATTCAAAACTAGAAATTATAGCACCCACTTTATGTGAAGGTTGGTCACTAGGCAATATGGTTCCAAACAACAGAACAACACTTGATGTGGAGATACAACAACAGGCTTTAGGAGAAAACAGGTGAACTTCACTTTTACTTTTCTACTTTGGGTAGAAAAATGGTTAACTTTACATGGCAATGTGGTAGAATTTGAATACCAGAATCACAGTCAATTATTATTATGCATAAGTTTACCTTGGACTATGAGTAACATTTGAATAAGTAGACCTGGAAGATAGTTGAATGTCTCCCATGATATGACTAGTCTTCATCCAGTCAAACTCCTTGAATATTATTTCAGTTTCATCTTTTGGATGCTAGCCTGTAAGACACAACTAATCTAGTTAGATGAAGGCTTGCTTACGACGCAGGACTGATCCCTTGAGCAAGAAGACAGTTTACCAACAGAAAGTCTTTAGAATGAAACAGCTGATTTTGGACTTGTCAGCTCCCATAATCACATGGGTCAATTTCTTAAAATAAAACCATGAGACAATTATTTGAAATAAATCTAAACAAGGATGGGCTGTATGCAAAACTTTAGTGTTTCTGTTTCTCTAGAGAACCCTGGAAAGCACAAAGAGAAAAGGGAGGGTCTTACACCCCAGAAATAAACCAAATAAAGGAGAAAGTAAGGGGTTACAACTGAGCTACAATATTGAGAGTTGAGTATGTCACAGGGAAAAAAATGCTTTTCGTGTGTGAGGCAAGGAAATTAACATCTCTTTAGCTTCCAAAGAAAAGATCTTTGCTTCAAACTGTAGCCTTCATAGCTCCCTGAGAAGTAATCATTAATACCCCCCATTTCCAAATAACAATAATGAGGCCTGAATACTCTAAAGCAACCAAAAATTGTCAATTAATAGGTAAATTAGATGTCCTTTAGTAGTTTTTTTTTAAAATCTACTACACACATGAGCTCTAATGTGATTGCTCGAGACCCAGCTCCTGGCTGAAGCCACTCCTGCCAACTAATCAAATATTTGATTGTCATTCTCATACATATGAACAAACTGCTAAAGACAAAGTACATTAGTAATATGTTTCCCAACAAAGGAGCCATAGCTGATTGTGTACTATAAGTATTTCGTGTGATTATAGCTCATATGGAGTATCATAAATATAAATGGGATAGTGACATACAAGTTCAGCATTTATATAATGCTATAGCATTACACTCAGCTATGTGCTGGTTCAATTACTAGGAATTAACATTCTATGGGTGTTTCATGTCCACAGCCATCATGCTGGGCTCCTGCAGCATAGAGAAATCTTACCCAATAGCCCCTCTGTGACTGAGTTTTATTGCCTCAATGATTTTGTTGCTTGTTGTAACCCAATATGTACGTTAGTATACCTTAAGGAATAGGTTGTCGTCCGATTTATTAGTTGGAGTATCTTACATCTTTCAATGGTAGGGAAAAATTTTATATTGACATATCCTGAGTTTTTATTGAAGTTATATTAGTCCTATCTATCAGAGATATGCTAGAAAATCTATAACTTCCACCAAAATGTTGCCCATGTGAGCAATTCAGTTTATGAAGTGCAATCTTCTAAGGCAGGCTTAGGGCCTCGTGATTCATTTTTCAACCTATGTGATGTTTAATGATTTTGTCAAAATAAAAACTAATTTGCAGTTCTATGTCCACATCAAATTATGCTATTCAATTTATAACTTAAACTATGAAAAAAGACACCCAGATATGGAGGCCTGAGGAGTCGGAAATAACTCCAGTCTATGCATTTCTCTTTCCCCTTTTGACACAGATATTTGCAGTGAATTAGAAGTTATTTGGCTTATTATTACACTGGGAAGCTGTTATAACCTAGTAATGGCACTGCTTCATTATATCAAACAGGTAGATATCTGTCTAGGGTATGCTGTGGGTCCAAAGATGATTATTAAAAAAAATAAAACTACATAAAACAAAAAAGTAAAAGTTTGAAAGGTCTTTATCACCATGCTGTAACTAATCTTAAATCCCATTTTCTGAACTACTAAACAGTAATACCATGTACAAATCATTTGTCTCAACTATCAGAGAATATCAAGGAGCGTTTTTTATAATGTGCGTGTGTTTGTATACTTGCATTTTTAAAATAAGCTTAATTCAATTCCTATTGTTTTTATTTGTTTTAAATATATTTTCTAGAAAAACATATATTGCTTTATATGGCTAATAAAAACAAAAACATGGCAATAAAAAAAAAGAAAACTATGGCTGTCCATTTGACCATAGTGATTATAAAAGTTAAACTTAGAGTGGTCAGCAGTATGCATTAAAAACAGGCTTTGGGATATGTGTAGTTATTTTCATCTTCAGAATAGAAAAGCATTACCCCAGGAGTATGATACTGTTCAGAGTCAACTGCTTTATTTCATATCTCTGTAGTAAGAGATTTATAAAACTTGCAAAATAGTACATCCCCTATCCTTTTATGTAGAGTATTTAGCCTTACTATGTAAAAACCCACCTGTATCAACAGTAGTAGGTATGACTGAAGATCATACATGAAAATAAATGGTTCCAAATTTGATCTAGAACCCCAAAGTTAGTTAGAGAGCATGGACTCATATTCAGGTTTTCAGAGTCAAGGATGAATGTGTTTTTCTGTAATTTTACACATGCAACCACACACTTGAATCACCATGCTTTAATGAGGCAAAAAATTGCAGACACACATCAGATTTAGAATTTATCACCACAATGTTCAACACAAAACATCACTCCCCTTCTGCATGAAAAACACTATCATTTATCACTTTACCTTTTCCCCATACACAGCACATGACTGGAAAAGCGAGGTCCACATGGAAGTGAAATTTACATTTTAAATTAGGGCTCTGTTCCTGTATTGCACAGGACGGATTCACCTCCAAAATTATCACTACCACATCATTTTACTATAGATTCCTACATAGTTTTCTTGACACATTGAAATAGGATCTCAGATTGTTGTCAATCACAATGTTATAAATGGAATATATGTTGGGAATTGGGGAGAGAGGTAAAAGATACCACAAGAAAAAATTAATTCATGGCACACACAAAAAAATCTTCCCACAGAGGAGATAGTATAGGCTGATCTGTTCGCCAAGGTACTACAACACAAGGCATGGAGCAGAGACTTGCTAAAGACAGAAAGAGACCACCAGCAGGGTTTGTTGTGAAAGCTGAAGGAAGCAGAGAAAGTTAGAGAAAACACTCTTATTTGCCCAGATCCTTATCTAAATGTTTCAGTTCAGTGGGGATCAGAATTATACTTCCCTTGATCTTAGAACATTATTCGTTTTTTTACTCATGTATATGTGTGTGTGTGTGTGTGTGTGTGTGTGTGTGTGTGTGTGTGTGTGTGTATCATGTGTGTGTAATTGCCTGTGGAGACAACAAGGTGTCTGATCTTTTGAAGCTGGAGTTGGAGGCTTTTGGTAACCACCCAACATGTGCGCTGGAAATTCAAATCAGGTTCTCTGAAGAGAAGCAAGCACTCTTAACTGCTGAGCTATCTTTCCAGCTCCAAGTCTCAGAACAGTTTACAGGAAACTGAACAATATATATATGCTTTTAATTTTTGAGAGAAGGTCTTCTTTATTAACCCATTCAGGCATGGAGATTCTGATCCTATTGCCTGATCATTCCCAGTGCTGGGATCACAGGTGTGTATCACCATTCTCAGGTGAACTTCTCTATGGCGATAGAATAATGACGAAATTAAATCTACAGTATTAATGTGAGATTCACTTCTTTTTCCATTTTTTCCACTAGTTGTCTAAGTACATTAATAAGAATACCTGTTCAGTGTAAATATGTGTTTTACTTTTGGTTAATACTTGTTGGTTTTTCCAATGTATTGATGTGTGGTTTCCATTTAGGGTTAATTTATTTATATTTAAAAGATAGTTAACTTGAGAGAAAATTAGCAAAGGTTTGATGCAGATATGGTGAAACTCATGAAAGTACAATATAATTATTAAATTTTTTAAAAAAAATACGCACTCATGGTGAAGGCAGGTAAAACAGTAAAGCACTTAAGTCTCTTATCCACTTTCTGAACTATTCTGACTCCAGAATTGAGAGAGTAGTTAATATTTCACAGTCAAGCACAAGGACCAGTAAGAAAAAAATAACAGGTTTGCACTTGTAAAATTTTGGGTCCTCTATGGAACAACACACCGCGGCTTCAGGGATGAAAGAGACTTCTTTCCTGACCACTCTGCCCCAGCACCCTGGGGACATGTGTTCTTATTCATTTAGTCACTGATTACATAAGAAAAACTCTCCTAGCTAGTTTTATTACAGATAAATTTCATTTAACTGCAGGCTCTCAATAGCATGAGGTGACTCATAAGATGTCTAATTCCTCTTTCTATTGTAGACCAAGATATTCATACCTCTGAAATGTTCCCTCTCCATTTGAAAGATGAACACATCCTTATATCATTCTTCCAAATTGCCTTTATCATTTTGATGCTTCATTCCTAAAAAAAAAAAACTATCATTTGTCTATAATACTTTAAAAGAATGTGACCAGCAATACTGTTTAGGAATCAGATGACATCAACTGAGCATTGATAGAATTCGTTATGCTTGCTTCAACCCAATATCACCCTAATTTTGTTTGGTTGTCTTTTGAGAATTTCAAAAGAGATTACTCCTCTCTTTCTCTTGAAAGTACTGAACACATGATAAATGATCGTCTCTTGTCTTGTGTGTTGTATTAGTCTAATACTAAAAAAAGGACCACCACTTTGAGGAAGCACATAAGCTCATGAATATTCTCTAATTGTGCACATACTATAAAAAAAACCTAGATGTTGGATCAAATATTAGATTTATTGGTTAAATAGATCTCTATTACTATCACATAATTAAAGAAGTGAAAGAAATAACAGCAATAATAACAATAATTTATATTAAAACTATTTGAGCCTTACAATGACTTAATTTACTAAAAATTTGCCAAATTCCTTTCTGAACATATCATGACCACACTAGTACATGATATTAATATTTTGTTACTACTGGATGAAGGGAGATAGGTTAAAATGTATGCAGAGAAAATACTCATTGGCACTGCGTTGACCCTATGTAATGACTTACTTCTCTATCACTATCAGGGCAGAACACTGCAAATTATACCTTGGCTAAATTACAAAGAATATAGAACTCTTTGTTCTAAAAAAAAGATGGTTCTCCACGTTTTCAAGCACTATCTTTGTGTATAAAGGGTTGTAACTTGGTACTAGTAATAGTATAATAGATAATACTCTCTTTTACTAAGAGAAGCCATTTATCCAGCAGAAAGTAAAGAAGAGAGAAGGAGCCTGTAATATGCCTGTGAAGATATACAAAGTATTCTGCTTTAGTGAACTCTCACTGAAAGGCCAGTCCTTCTGAAATTTGCATACAAATTACTAGTTGCTGATTCCCTGACTCTGAGTTGAGGGTTGAAAGTTGGCTTTTCTGACAAGCTTTTTGTGAGAACCATTCCACTGGTTCCCAGACCCTGCTTGACAAGTTAATCCAATTCCGGGAATAACAGAAAACTGACAGATTGGAAGCTTACCAAATTCATTTCTAATCTAGCTTATTATTATAGTACCATGTAGTTTGCTTAGCCAGTAAGTGTTTATTAAGCACCTGTGATGTTTCAGGCACTGGAGAGGCTGCTGGGAATTCAGTAGTGATTTTTCTCCCTGTGATTTTTAGGTTCTAAACAGCATGTACCTATATTAAGACCCCTGCAACAGGGAAAATATCACAATTTTGATAGTAAGTTAATAATAAAAACTTTAGAAACTAGAAAGACTTGATTTTGAAAGCTGACTCTGACTTAATAGATTTGTGAGCTTGGATTCATTAACAGCTCCAAATTCTCATCTATGAGGAATTCAAAAGTATATTTGCAAAAATTTAATACAGTGTCCAATTGAGGTATATGCAAAATATATCAATTATTATTCTTGCACAGTTTTACTAATCCTTGAGGTAATCCTGGGATGCATGTGCACCTATGGAGACAACCATACTATAAGGAAATCCATGAAGGACTTGCACAGGGAAAGACCAACTTATGATGGTACCAGTGGATACTTAAAATAGGTCCTTGTCCTTGTAGCATTTACTAACTTTCTTTGGAGATTTTCTCTCATTGCTGTGGTAGAATACATGACAAAAAGTTTCATGAAAGAAGGGATTGTTTTATGAAGGTGTATTTCACTATGAAGGAGAAAGAATAGCAATGCCAGCAGATCCCAGCTCTGATGTTAGGAGTGTGTAGCTGCTCACATACTGGGAAGCCGAGACTGAGAACAGAAGATTAGCTGAGCAATAAACTTCAAATTTCAACACCAATGGCTTAGTTCCTCCAGTGTGGCTTGGCCTTACATTGTAGAGGTCCCCCAATCTCCCCAAATGGTGCCACCAGCTGAAGACCAAATGTTTAAACACTTCATATGAAGCCTTATAGACAAATGTATGCAAAGTACGATGAATGAATGAAACACAGGAGGAAATCAAGTCACCCCACTGAGGTAGACAAAAGCATGTGGCTCCAGGGGTACCAGGATTTCCTAAGAAATGAGTAAAATGCTGTAATGGAGTGTGTAAGCCATGGGGATAGGGAGTAAGGATGGCCCCAAGCATCGAGTGCAATATCAGAAAGGTCGAGAGAAACGGTGTCCAAGTCTGCTTCTCCTGTTCTAGCCATTGGGTCCTGTTTGTAATAGCCAGAACCTGGAAACAACAGAGTCTAATCCTTAAAAACAAACAAAACCAAGGAAGGGCCATGTTGTCCTCTGTCTATAGAAACACAGGAAGGAAAAACTAAGAGACACCATTCTGATTAGAGAAAATCTGCCAATCTTGAGTATCAAGGAAAAACAATATAAAGCCAATGTAGCTAAAGTTTTCCTGCCTGGCCCATGGTCAGGGCAAATCTGTCTCACCTGCCAGTCCCACAGCCACTCAGACCTGACCAAGTAAACACAGAGACTTATATTGGTTACAAACTGTATGGTCGTGTCAGGCTTCTTGCTAACTGTTCTTACAGCTTAAATTAATCCATTTCTATAAATCTATACCTTGCCACGTGGCTCGTGGCTTACCAGCATTTTCACATGCTGTTTCTCATCATGGTGGCTGGCAGTGTCTCTCTGACTCAGCCTTCCACTTCCCAGCTTTATTCTCCTCCTTGTCCCGCCTACACTTCCTGCCTAGCCAATGGCCAATCAGTGTTTTATTTATTGACTAATTAGCAACACATTTGCCATACAGAACATCCCACAGCACTTCCCCCCCCCCTTTTTTTTTCAAAAGGAAGGTTTTAACCTTAACAAAGTAAAATTACATATAATTTGGGAATTTGGGCGTAGCTTCTCTTACTACTTCCTGCTGGAGGGGGGCACTGTATCTTATGGGGACACAAAGAAAATTTTAGGATTATGGAATAGTCCATGAGGCTGTATTGTCTGAGCCAGTTGCCTTCAAACCATTCTGGATGTTGGATCATCAGGGTCATGGTGTCATCGGAGACCTTTCAGGGGGTCTTGGCTGGTCAAACCTGATGTATCTTAATCTGGAACAAATCCATAGCCTCTGGCTTTCTGTGGGAACAAAAGCAGAGTCTCCTTTCCAAAGCAACACATCCTTACATCCAAATTTTGAAGTGAAGGTATCTTTAAAGTATACATATTGGTTTAACTCAACATCTTTTACGATCAAATGTTTTTCTGCAGTTAAAAATCCCAAAGACAACACAATCCAGATTCTCTGTGTAATATTCATCTTTATATGGCTTATTTTTTATATTAATTTTACTGTCTCTTTAAAGACTTTATTTTTTAAAACTATGTATTTGTTTATATAACTGTATATATCACCTTTTTTGTCTCTTTCAAGCCTATGTATATTTTACACACATTGTAAACTATTACATCTGAATCTGTCTTATTGTGAATCTATTGCTTTAAACTGCAGCAGCTGTGGCTGCTGGCTCCACCCACCTCAGCTTCCCAACATGGTGGTGGTTTACTGCCAGCTCTGGGAACTATCGTGGGTCTATGCTTTTAGCCAAGCAGCGTGTAGCCCAGAAACTTCTTTTTTTTTTTTTATACTAGCAAAGTCTAAATTCACCATGCAGCTTAGTGTGCCACTTGCAGAGGCCTCATTCCCGCCAAACTGCAGGTCAAGTGCACACGCCAGGAACCCGCAAGTAGCTCAAACCAGCAGCTGCCACTCATTTGAGAGAGAAAATTAGGAACTGTTTTTAGCTCCATTTTAGAATCTTTTTTTCTCAGTTTTTAGGTGGAAACTCTTGCCCCCACGTTGGACGCCATTTGTAGCTTGAGTTTTCCTGCCTGGCCCACGGTCAGGGCAAATCTGTCTCACCTGCCAGTCCCACAGCCACTCAGACCTGACCAAGTAAACACAGAGACTTATATTGGTTACAAACTGTATGGCCGTGGCAGGCTTCTTGCTAACTGTTCTTACAGCTTAAATTAATCCATTTCCATTAATCTATACCCTGCCACATGGCTCGTGGCTTACCGGCATCTTCACATACTGTTTGTCATCGTGACGGCTGGCAGTGTCTCTCTGACTCAGCCTTCCACTTCCCAGCTTTATTCTCCTCCTTGTCCCGCCTACACTTCCTGCCTAGCCAATGGCCAATCAGTGTTTTATTTATTGACTAATTAGCAACACATTTGCCATACAGAACATCCCACAGCAAGCCAATGACCAAAAGAATAAATATGCACACACACACACACACACACACACACACACACACACACACACACACACCCTAGACCAGACCAAAACCAAAACTAACTTTGATCAAGCATTCAAGGCTATTTGAGAGAAAATGAAAAGCCATACCAGACTTGAGCAGAGACTCTTTATTAACTTAAATGTGCTTTCATAGACCTAAATCCTTTAATGAGGAGCCTGAACACCTGAGTAGGTAAAATACCAAGAAATATTCGAAGCAACAATCAGAGTTGCCCAAATTGCACTAGGAAATAAACTTGAGTTTGTAAGGCTGAACTTCTGCTCTTCCCTTCATTTGCTTTTCTGATCTTAAATGGAGTTGACCATCCAGAAGCAGTTGAGATACAGTGGCCACAAAAATGTCAGCACACTTAGCAACTGTCAGCGCACTTGATGGGTGTTCTCCTCCAGGTCCTTAGTCTTATCCTAGTTTCTTGTTTGCACTGGAATTTTGCATATGTTCCCATTATTCCTTTCCACAGTCCTCACAGTGGATACCTGCTCCAACTGTGACTATAACCTGACTTCTCCTGCAACCACTCATGAATATATCAACATTGAGCAGACAGAAAAAGTTACCTCCCAGAAGATTTTGACCATTCTGCTAATGTCATGTCATCAGAAGGAAACAGCCAGAAGATCACTTTGCTTTTGCCTCCCTCCGTGTAATAAAACACATTTATGGCTTCAGATATGGTTTTTTTTTCATCATGGATTCATTTGGGATTGGTCCAAGTTAAAGTGGAGAGAGAGAGAGAGAGAGAGAGAGAGAGAGAGAGAGAGAGAGAGAGAGAGAGACTTTACTGGTAGTAAAGAGAGATAGGAGGAAGATGCAAATTGAGTAATGAGAGCCAATATAGACATACAAATGGACGGAAATAATGCACTTAAATGTATTCTTTAAGAATTGATTCCCGGCCAGGCGGTGGTGGCGCACGCCTTTAATCCCAGCACTCGGGAGACAGAGCCAGGCGGATCTCTGTGAGTTCGAGGCCAGCCTGGGCTACCAAGTGAGTTCCAGGAAAGGCGCAAAGCTACACAGAGAAACCCTGTCTCGAAAAAAAAAGAATTGATTCCCACCTTGGTCTCAACAATTCTCGCTCATAAAAACCCTCCTCTTTCTTGCTGGTTGGACTCCTGGAGCTCCACCTGGGACCTGGCGGTGGATCTCTGCATCCGGTTCCCTCAGTCATTGGATGGGGTTTCTAGCACACTTGGCTCAGCCTGGGAGGAGGGGACTGGACCTGCCTGGACTGAATCTACCAGGTTGAACTCAATCCTCAGGGGAGTTTTTGCCCTGGAGGAGATGGGAATTGGGGGTGGGCTGGGGGGAAGGCGGGTGGGGGGGTGGGGGTGGGGGGATGGGCGGGAGAACAAGGGAATCCGTGGCTGATATGTACAATTAAATTAAATTATAAAATTAAATTAAATTTAAAAAAAGAATTGATTCACTTTTCTTCCATGCCTGGTCTATACTTTTTAAAAATCACACACACAAAAAAAAAACAACCCATAACTCACGCTTCCTATGAAAAAGGAAATGCAATTGGTCTTTTAAATGAAGTTATATTAATATATAAACTATGTGCATTTCATTCACTGTCAGCTCTTTAAACTTTACTTGAGGAGGGGTTAGGTCCAGCCCCAACTTGGCAGGCCAGCATGTGTTGACTACCCAAGGAGCCTTACCCTCTATGAGGAGGGGATGAGGGTGGGATGACGGTGGGATGGGGGTAGGTGGGGGAGAGCGGGAGAAGGGGAGAGAGGAAGAACAGGGTTGGTGTGTAAAAGAAAAGAAAAAAATTTTAAAAAAAAGAAAACCTTTGATTGCTGAGCCCCAAACAGACTCTTTATTTGTAGAAAAAAGTTAAGTTTGTTTTAGAAATGTAAGGATTTATCCATTTAACTTTTATTTTTAAAAGGTTTCTACCATGTAGTTCAGTCTTGCTTTGAAGTCCACATTCCTTGTCCTCAGTATTCTTTGTGTGAAAATTATAGGAGTGAGCCAACACCCACCAAACCTGTGCCTTTCCTGTTATTTATCTATTTATTTATCTATCTATCTATCTATCTATTTATTTATTTATTTATCTATTTATTTATTTATTTATCTATTTATTTATTTATTTATTCGTTCATTTATTTATTTATTTAATTGTTTGTTTGTTTGTTTGTTTGTTTGTTTGTTTGTTTATGTCAGTATGGAAAATCAACCCTGGCACCTTGAACAACCCAGGCAAGAGCTCTACAAGTGAGCTACACTCCTGGGCAAATGATTTAGCTTTGACTGATCTCACAAATTCAAACCATTCCCTGCCCTTCCCCTTTGTGAAGACAAACATGCTCAAGTCTTAGTTAGACTACTCAAATACATCATGGTCAGATATTTAATAGTTAGACTCTTGGGTTTGTTTTTCTTTAATTTACAATATGGTAGCAATCATAATACTTCCCAGAAAAAAAAAGAGTGTAAAATACCGCTAGCATACATACAATGTGTTCCCATTTATTTTGGAACAAATGCACATTTATTTACCTCTTTTATCTTCCAATGGACTAAGTGATATAATTGCATTGTTCACAAAACAAAAATCCAAACACACAAGAACCTAACTACTATGTAAAGAAATATTAGGAAATATCACTGCTTATCTAATAGGCTAAACAACATTTAAAGCTATATCTCAACCATTCTTAAAGACTGTATTATGATGAAGTAGTTATTGTGTAGAAAAAAGACAAAAATATTTTTATAAATGAGCTATCTGAGGTATATTTTCACAGTTTACCTTGGACACATTTTTTGATGATTCTTTTTTTCTGGTAAAATATACATAACATAAAAATTCATATTTTTGCTATTTTTTTACTTTTATTTTAATTTTGAGGCATTATTTCTTATATCAAGGCCAGGCTTTAATTTGCTTTGTATCCCAGAATGACCTTCACTGCCAATTTTTCTTCTTCTCACTCCTGAGTGGTAGGGGCTTGCCACCCCCACCTGTTTGTTCAACTGTTTTCTACATTTTTTATTAAAAATATTTTTTTTATAAAATATATTGGGAATGGGTTTCCCTTCTCTAACTTTTTCATGATTCCCCCTCCCTAAATTCATACCTTTTCTTTCTTACTGGAAAATAAACAGGCATCTAAAAGATAATAATATACTGAAATAAGATAAAAACAAACAAACCAACTGGACTAGGATAAAACAAACAAATGGAAGAAAATAAGCACACGATAAAGCCCAAGAAACACATATAGATTAGGAGACAGGTCTTCTCACACAAAGAAATCCCATAAAAACACAAAAGTAGAAACCATGAGGGCCAGTAAGGTTAAAAAAAAAATGCCCTGGCAAAGCATTATGAGACAAAGGACCTACAAAAATGCAGTTGAGTTCATTTTGTGTTGACAGTCTGCTGTTGGGCATGGGGCTTGCCCTTAAGAATGGTGTGTATATGCAGTAAGACTATGTTGAAGAAAATTAAATTTTTCTTTGCAAATAGTTATCAATTTGTGATAATTTCTGGGTTAGGGATGGGGTGCTGTATCAACTTCTCCTATTTATTTGTAGTAAAAAAATAAAATCACCTAGTAATTTACTTGGTACTATGGCTATCAACATAGAGGGAGAATGGCAACATCAAGAATGATTTGTTTCAGAAATGTAAGCATTTATTCAGTTAATTTTTTATTTGAAAAAGAGTTCCACCATGTGGTTCAGTCCTGCCTTGAACTTCATATTCTCCTGCCCCAGCCTTGTAAGTGTGAAGAGTATAGACGTGTGCCACCAAGCCTGGGCTTTTTATGTCAGTACTGAAAATTGACCCCAGAGCCTTGAACAGCCTAGGCAAAAGCTTTACCAATGAGTTACATTCCTGGGCAAATGATTTAGCTTTAATTGATCTCACAAATTCAAACCATTCCCGGCCCTTACACTTCTTAAAGATGAACATGCTCAAGTCTTAGTTAGATTACTCGAATACATCATGGTCATATATTTAAAAGTTTCAGTCTGGCTGAGACCTGTGAAGACTATGTGCATGCTGCCACAATTTCTGTGAGATCATATGTGCTTTGGTCCTGCAGTGTTTAAAAACCCTTGTTTTCTTGGTGTCCTCCATCTTCTCTGGCTCTTACAATCTCCCTGCCTCCTTTTCTGCAGTGTTTCCTAAGCACTGAGGGGATGGATTTGATGGAGACATTTAAATACTCATTTAAAATTGAGTATTCCAGGGTTTCTCACACTCTACACATTGTCCAGTTGTTAATCTCTGTGTTTTTTCCCAACTGCTTCAGGAGGAAGCTTCTCTGATGATGTCTGAGTAATACAGTGATATATGAATAAAGCAGAATGTAGTCACACTTGCTCAACCATGTTCCATTGCTGCTATACCCAGAGGTCAGAAACAGTCTAGATATGAATCAATGAATGAATGCACAAAAATGTGGTAATTTATGCAATGAAATTTTACTGAGCTCTTAAAAATGAAATTATGAAATTTTCAGGTAAATGGATTGAACTAGAATATTTCATCCTAATGAAGTAACCCAGACCCCAAAAGACAAATATGATACATATTTTCTTATATGTGGCTGTTAGCTGTTAAGTCTTTGATAAATGAGCTACAACCCATATAACCATAGAGGTTAGGTATAGAGTAAGGGGCTATGGGGGATGGAAGGAAGGCAAAGAAAATAGATATTTAGAGATGGATGGGGATGTGTGACTAGAGCAGGAAGTTCAAATGGGGAGAGAAAAGGAAGAGAATATGGGGAGGGACAGCTAAAGGCCATTTGAGGGGTTCTATGGAAACTTATTATAGTAAAAACTTCTTTAATATGTACATGTACGGCAGAATTCTACATGGAATCAACAATAACTGAGGAGACAAAGCCCCAGTTGGACATCTCTCCTCCCAAAATGAAACCTCCAGTGTCAGTAGTTGGGTGACTTCTAATCAAGTTGTTGGCCAAAGGTACTCCAAGCAGTCAAAGCTATTGCCAAGAATATTGCCTGCTTTCCACAAACTAATGGAAACAATACTGAAGATAATACCTACATAACTCATTGAACAAGGAGAAGTTAAGCTGGGGTCTACTTAGAGCCTTCATACCTCCTGATTAGTGTTCACGGTACTGGAAGGTTCACTGTACACTACCAAAGGAGAAAGATAAACACCAACCCAGGTACCAACCTCCCATTTATAATGGTGACCTACAAAATATGCTAGTGCTATAGTGGCACAAAGCTTGTGGGAGTAGTCAACCAATATCTAATTGGATTTAATATCCATTTCATGAGATGCAGCCCATCCCTGAACTGCTCGGGTAGCCAATATCCTGAGACGAGATAGTCCAATGACCTAGAGTAAAGCCAAATATTACTGTTCTGCTAGAGTGACAAAAATTTTAAATGACCACCACAAAGTAACTAGTTCATTTATTAAGTAATATTCAAAAAGGAGATTTAATTTAACTTTACCTCATCATAAAATCCTGGGTATTTTCCTACTCATAGAGAAAATCATCCTCTTTTCCAATAGTTTGAAGTATTAATGGAAAAAAATCAGAATGTGACTAAAAGTATATGCTAAATCAGATACCCACAATGAATATGCCAGTTTCCTCAGTTTGTACTTGAAGTCATTTATCCATCTATGTTTTAGCATTTTTACACAATGCAGTGGATAGATATGTATGTTCATGGGAATATTAAAAGCCACCAGTTACATGTCATAGCTGTACAGCTGATGAAACTCTTCTTCTATAGTAATCAGACAATCAGGTTTACTATGAGAATCATAATAATAAATTTTTCCTATAGCATAGTTGAGAATTAGAACTCTACTGTATTGAGAGTGGTTTTGTACTGTTTAATGAAAGAGAAGTTCTACACAACTGAGTTGTGTTTTCAGAGAAGAATTTCCTTAGGAAGACATATATTTAATAAAATAGAAAGAAGGCTTGCCTACAGGGATTGTTGTCACCAGCGGGGCTGAGCACTGTAGTTAGAGTCTTGTTTTTATACAACTTGCAAAGTGAGATATTTTCCTCTCTACTTGGCAATACTTTGAGACTTGGTTTTTCTTCTCTAATAATCCAGTTTTCCACTCCTGCTTCGTTGAAGTTGAAACACTCTGAATAAGTTTTGAAACTGGGTAAAAAATTATATGTGGGCTACATGGCATATTCATATGTCATATGATTGTTATTGCTAGCCATCTCAATATATGAATGACTTCCAAAAATGTCCCCATATAAAAATCCAGGCAGAGTGACGGGAGATCCAGCCATGAATGGAGGTGAGTAAGTTAGAGGGGAATCCTGGGATCTTGCTAGATAACCAGTGTTACTAAAACAGTAAACTCTAGGATCAGATAAAGACCCTTTATTAAAAAAATTAAAAGTAAGAAAGAGTGATAGGGGAAGAAATCCCTTAAACTCTCATCTATACATGCAACCAGAGGAATGAATGTACCTACACATGCATACAGCACACACAACGGTGCAGACAAACACACACACACCTGTGAGTAATTTTTAAAATATGAAATTATTTTGTATTTCGTGATATTCATAATAACATTCAATCTAAAGTTAGTTGGGACATTTTGTCCATCTAAATAAATTCTTTTATACAAAATTTTGTATTCAATTTAGTGTTGTTTATCTTGAGGCTTCAGGCATAGAATTATTCAAGACCTACATAACTTATTATATATAGGCTATCTTCCAACTGTCTTGGCATTAGAGAATCTTCCAAGCATTTAGCATTTGAACATGAGCTCTAGTTCAAGCAATTTAGGCTGCCTTTGAAATGCAGCGATAGCAAACATGAGAAAAATACAACATCTTAGCACGTGTTCCATTGACTTTTTACTTTCTTTTGGGGACTCTTTCAACAATTTTACCCAAGGCTACTTTACAAACCCAGGGAATGAATATCCTCTCTTGACTTGTCAGAGCTACCAGGAGGGCTCTTTGGAAGAAAGGAACGGCATGAAGAACAAAGAAATGAATACGCAAACAGATTGCAAAGGCACAACAAGAATTCAAAAAGAGGTTGAAAGCAAAGCTGTAAAGAGACTCCTGGGAATATGATACTGGTGTTGTTTTCAGTGCTTAAAATAATTCTCCTCTTAGTCTACTCCCACTGTATTCATGTATGATCACATTTTTTAAAAAATGGTTTATGGACCAAATGCATTTTACATAGTAACACTATGCCAGTATTTGAGTGCAGTGTTGTGATACCATGCTGGGCAAAAACATGTGAATGTATAATTAGGATGAGAGACAACCACAAGCATGCATGAATCACAGATGTGGGTCTCAAGGCAGATGTGTACTTCAAGGTAGTGATACAATAATAGCACATATGTCTATTGACAGGGAAAGTTTATAAGGCAAATATACACAAAGAATTTAAGACAGAATAAGTCAAGTTAAAAGTGCATAGTTTTGTAGGGAAATTCATATTGCTGAAAATATTACATGTCAAGTAGAATGGTCCCATAATCTTTATCATTTTTTTATCTTACTACCATCATAGCAATGACTCCCACATCCAGTTAGCTGGGACCCAAGTAGTCAAAGACATTATCCTGTGTGGAAGATTCCCATGTTGAACTGGCATGTTATGGCCTGACCATGAAGAGTAGAGACCAGGGGCCTCTGTTTCCTATAAGCTTTCTATAGCAATTAGTCAAATCAATAGTCTTAAAGTTGCACACAGAAAAAATCAGAATCCTAGATTTAGAATAAATGTTAGGCTTTCTCCAGCTGAGATGCAATTTGATGTGAGTCATCTGTCAGATGCATCATTCTACTACCATCGTGGACTTGGGATGACTACTACTACACTCAGTCTAAGATGCTATGGTCCAGATACAGCCAACTATGGCCCCTGATACCCATGTTTATGGTCTTTCAAGTGAGGAGAGTTGCATAAGCCATAAGAGGGAGGAAGAAAACAATGAGAGAAGGCAAGAGATTAGGTGAACTCAAGTCCATTCTGAGAACTCTTCATAAGGAATGTGTGTAATAGGCAAAGTTCTGAGTTATAGATACACCACTCATCATTACTTTGGACTTAACTTACAACACAAATATTCAAAGATAAAGTTGAGAGCAACTGTAGAATATTGATCTGCAAACAGAAGACCTTTTTGAGGATGTAGGGAATATTAGAACTGTACTGGTCACAAGAATGGGGAAAAAAAGTTCTGAGTAATAAAGAATAACTATACAAGTGATGAAATGGTAAGGAAGCCTTTTCTAATAAGTTGAGATATGAGGGAGAATGAAGAGTTCATTCCTGTTGTCACAACTCTGGCATTTATTATAATTTGAATATGAAATTGGCCCCACAGGCTTATGTATTTGTACAGTTGGTCTCTAGTTGGCAGTAACACTTTTGGAGGTAGTATGGCCTTTAGGAAATGTGACCTACCTGGAAGAAGTATTTTGCTGCAGAAAGGGGAGGTGCTAAGAGTTATAGGCTGGTCCACTTTCCACCCAGTTCCCTAATCAAACCATATGTAACAATGTTCAACACAAGCTTCCTCTCCCCTAGCTGCACGTCATCCCCGATTGATGTCTCCCTGACCTTGGTGATCTGTATCCCCTCAAAGCAGAAATCACAATACAGTCTTCCTCCCTTAAGCTAAGTCATCCAGTTATTATGTCAGAGTGACAAGAAAAGTAACCAGTGCAACATTTTAATACTAAAAGAGCTAAATCTATTGGTGACAAACTAATACCAATTAGTTAACTCCCATTCTTCTGCATTTAATCTTGTTCTATATCTGCTTTTACTTGAGAAGGTTATCCTTACAAAACAGATTAGGCATTGTATAGAGAGGAACTGAGAATAGTTGTCTGATAAAAGCTATTCATAATGTTGGAAAGAAAACTGTCAAAAACTGCAAATGTTTACTTGACATATTTAAAATAAATACAATCATAACCAGGAAAAATTAAATGTGGGCTTGAAAAAAAAAACCATTGTTGCTTCATTTGTCCTTGGTTTCAAGTCTTCAGCTCAATAACATCCCATACCAAGTGTCATCTCTTCAAAATGAAGGGCTCTTGTGTAAATTCCTGATTCATTATTTTCCCCACATATTCCTTTGTGACTTGTAATCCTTGACACTCCAAGACTGTACAATTAAGAATGTTCATAGTTGTGCAAACCTGTCATATTTATGTATGAGAGTTGATATCATTTCAACATCCTTTTCATGTTTTATAAACCTATGGTGGTATTTTATTTGTACTGAAATGTGATTTTAATTGTATGTTAATAAATAAAGTTGCGCGGGGTAGAGCTATTAGAGCCATAGAAAAAGCTGGGTGGTGGTGGCGCATGCCTTTAATCCCAGTACTCGGTAGGCAGAGCTAGGTAGATCTCTGTGTGTTCAAGGATACAGCCAGCATTGGAGACACATGCTCCAATGTGTGTCTGGAGGTCTGTACAGACAGGCAGTGACGAGGCAGTCACATGGTGGGGTTTACAACCAATGAGAAGGCAGAACAGGAAGTCTATATAAAGACAAACAGACAGGAAGTAGGTCTCTTTTTGGAGAGGTCTCTTGGCTGAAGAGGATAGCTGCAGCAGGCGGGTAAGGCTTTTAGCTCTGATCTCTTGGCTTTCTTCTTTGCATTGGTTCTGTGTTTCTTATTTAATAAGACGGTTGGTTACATCTACATAAACCTGAAAAGAGTAATCTATAATCAAAGTCTAACTTAGTAACCAACTTTTATGGAAATATATTGCTTACCATAGATAAAAATATGGTATTTATTCTATGTTACAAGAAAATTCATTGATTTTTTTCCTTATTGTCCTTATCTCCTCACTTGGGTGTGTCAGTTTTTTTCAATTGAATCATTTTTTTTTTCTGTCATGGACTAAATAACCTTTGTTTTTGTAGCATTAATACTGCTCTTTTCATTGTTATTATTATTCTCTCATATAATACATCTTGACTGCAGTTTCCCTTCAGTCCACTTCTCCCACTGTCCTACCTCCTCTCTCCCTTAGACTCACTCCTCCTACATTTATCTCCAGGAAAAAAGCAGGCCTCCTTAATTCATAGTATATAATCACTTAATACTTGCTGACTTACAAACTTTTATTAGGCTACTGTTCAGAAACTATATCTTTTAGCCTGAAGAACTAGACATCCTACTTTTTTTAAAAAGTTGATTTTTATAAAAATTCTATACAAAAGCATCAAACAGACTCTATTCTTGGGAGTTGAACAGAAAAAAAAGAAAGAAAATGCCTGTGACCGTGGGCCATTTTGATTTGGGAGTTTTCTTTCCGTCAACATTTCCAATTAATGTTCAAGGAAACCTATTTGTCTTGGACAACCATGTCAGTGGATATTTCATTCTCTAAAAGGCTAGAATTTGACTTTAGAGAGACAGATTCAGACAGACAGAAAACAATAGAATAAAATATTTCTCTTTTTCATCTCCAGTTTAAAAAAATGAAATATACATCAAGCCAAGTTTTAAGTTCTGTGTTTCTTTCTAGTTATTATTCCCACCCAGTACCCACAGAAGCAAATAAGATGAACAGCAACTGGAGAAAAGCAAATCAAAACAAAAGGCACTGCTCCCTGAAAGACAAGCCCATGAATCTAACAAATGTGAATTATTTAAAATCACATATTTCTTTAAATGACACACAACTCAGAATGAGCATTTTAAGTTTGTTGGTTAAAGAGTATTGTATGGTATCTGCCCTGTGGCTGGCTGCTTTAGCCCAGAATAATGCCCTCAAGGTTAGTGCATGTTGTCCTACATCACAGGTACATTTGAACAGCATTTCACTGCAAGCCTATGTTACCTTTACTTTTTCCATTTTCCCATCAGTGAATGTAGATAGTCTCTCCATCTCCACAAACATAATATTCCAGTGAAGACAGACCTGTAGGAATTTCTTCAAGACTCTGGTTATATCCAGATTGTTCAGTCACATGTTAGTTCTAACATCAGTATTATATTATAAAGAAAACTCACAAGTTTGGGACATCGCATAGTTTTCCTTTGTATTTGACGGATGACTCTTTGTAAGAAATCACCTTTGATTGGCTAGTTTGTCTTCTTTGAAGAAATATTTAATCAGTTAGTTTCTTTGGCCATTTCTCCCAAGTGGACCAAGCTATACAACTGTTACACATATGTAGAGGGCTTCAGTAGGTCTCATGCAGACTTCCTGGTTGTCGATCCAGTCTCTGTGAGCTCCAATGAAGTCAAGTTAGTTGTTCTGCGGGTTCCTTTGTAATGTCCTTGACCCCTTCTTGCTCCATCACCCTGTATAATTCTTCCTCCCTTTCTTCATTAGGATTCCCAAAGTACATCTCAATGCTTGGCTGTGGGTTTATCTAGCTGTTTCCAATTGTTACTGGATGAAGGTTCTCCGATCACAATTGGGATTGCCACCAATCTATGACTGTAGCAGAGTATCATTAGGCATCATTAGGTTGACATTTTTTCTTCTCTTATTGTATTTGGTTCTAGGTCTCTGGGCCATCAAGCCTCTGGGTCCTGGCACACCAGATAGTACCAGGGATGGGCGCACTTTTGTTGTATGTGTCTGAGGCTAAACTAGTCATTGGTTAGCCACTCACACAATATCTGAGCCACCCTTAACCACCCCTCCACACCCTGCACAACACATAGGCAGGACAGACTATAGGTCAAAGGTTGCATGCCTGGGCCTGCATCCACTGAAAGTCCTGCCAGGTCACAGGAGATGGCCGGTTCAGGCTCTGTATCCACCATTGTTAGGAGTCTTAGATCCTTGTAGATTCTTGGGAATTTCTCTTGTACCAAGTTTCTAGCTGACCTGGAAATGCCCCAGCCCCTTCAAATCATCTCTTTCATATTCTCCCCCTCCCCCTACCAACATATGTGATCCCTCAACATCCCATGCCCGCTCACCCCAGTCCACCCAGGAGATCTCTTCTATTTCCCCTTCCCAGGGAGATCTGTGCATCTACATATTTGGCCCTCCTTGTTACCTAGTCTCTCTGAGTCTTTGGATTGTAGCATGGTTATCCTTTGTTTTACATCTAATATCCACTTATAAGTAAGTACATACCATGTTTGTCTTTCTGAGTCTGTGTTGCCTCACTCAAGATGATTTATTTCTAGTTCTATCTGTTTGCCATCAAATTTCTTGATGCCATTGTTTTTAGCAGCTGAGTAATAATCCATTGTGTAGATATACCACATTTTCATTATCCATATTTCAGTTGAGCAACATCTAGGTTGTTTCCATGTTCTGGCTATTACAAATTAAGCTGCTATGAACATAGCTGAGCAAGAAACTAGACATCAAAAACAAAATAATCAAATTAAAAAATTGGGTACATAGGTCCTCCTTAGCCATTGGTTCACAGTTCATGCGTTTCCACTAATTTGACTACTTGTCCCTGTGCTTTTTCCAATCATGGTCTCAATATCTCTTGCTCATACAATCCCTCCTCTCTATCACTGATTAGACTCCCAGAGCTCCACCTGGGGCTTTGCTGTGGATCTCTGCATCTACTTCCATCAGAAACTGGATGAGAGTTCTATCATGACAGTCAGGGTGTTTGGCCATCCGATTACCACAGCAGGTCAGCTCAGGCAGTCTCTTTAAAAAATAAATAAATAGATAGATAGATAGATAGATAGATAGATAGATAGATAGATAGATAAAAAAATTTACAGTCTAAACAGAGAATTCTCAACAGAAGAATCTAAAATGGCAGAGATACACTTAAAGAAATGTTCAACATCCTTAGTCTTCAGGAAAATGCAAATCATTTTTAAGATTCCATCTTACACTTGTCAGAATGGCTAAAATCTAAAACACAAATGACACCTTATGCTGGGGAGGATGTGGAGCAAGGGAAACACACCTCCATTGTTAGTGAGAGCACAAACTTGTACAGCCACCTTGTCAGTCAATATGATGGTTTCTTGGAAAATTGTGAATTGATTTCCTTCAAGATCCAGCTATACCACTCTTGGACATATACCCAAACAATGTTCAATCATACCATAAAAATTTTCTTTACACCTTCTAGAAGGCATAAGATTTCCAATTTTTAGTTTTGCCTCCAAAACACATTAAATTAGGGATTGGGGAGATAGCATAGTGGTAAGATTACTGGTGGCTCTTTCAGACATGACTTTGACTATTTATACTGTAACTCATAAGTATTCTATTTTTCGAGATCCAGAGATCGGATATCTTCTTCTGATCTCCACAGTACCAGTCAAGTAGGTGGTGCACATACATGCATGCAGACAAAACACTCACACACATATAAATAATAAATAAATCTAAATTTTTAAATATAGGTTTCGTGTATGATGTATTTCAAGGGTTCAACAATCTTACTTTTTCATCTGTATACCAATTTTCCCAATACTATTTCCTAGAGAGTCTATTTCCTTCTTATTGTCTATTGCTGGAGCCTTCTCATGACCATTTTGTTGTATACACACAAGATTCTCATTGGGACTCTTTCTTGTGTTACGTTTGTTGTGTTACCTGTTTTAATTCCATTGTTAAAGAGTTCTAATTACTGTTGGTTTGAAATATATTTTGAAATCAGGAAGTGTAACATTTTTTAGTTTATGTTTCTTAATCAAAGTTACTTTGGCTTTTCAGGGATTTTTCAGTCTCATACAATTTTAGACTTCCCGTCAATTTTTGTACATGCCATTGAGTATTGTATATACATTACATTGAATCTATACATTGTTTTGGGAAGTATGGGCATTATACCATTAGATTTTCTACTCCATAAACATGGGAATTTCACATTTACTTGGGTCTATTTTACTTCAAAATTTATGCATAGCTTTTGATGTTCAAGTCTTTTGCTTATTTGTTTAAATTTACTCCTAAGTATTGTATTCTTTTTTTTAATGCTATTATAAGTTAAAGTATTTCCTGCTCAGATAGCTTGTTAGTATATTTGGTATGGTGATATTTTATTTGTACTGAAATGTGATTTTATTTGTGTGGTAATAAATAAAGTTGCCTGGGGGTCTCCTTATCCTTCCTATCCCTGCTGTCCTTCCCTCAGCCAGAGACCTACTTTGTTTGTCCTTTTTATTGACTTTCTGTTCTGTCTTCTCATTGGTTGCAAACCCAACCACGTGACCTCGTCACTGCCTGTCTATACAGACCTCCAGGTCTTCTATGGTTGGTATTGAAATTAAAGGCCTGTGTCTCCATGCTGACTGTATCCTTGAACACACAGAGATCTGCCTAACTCTGCCTCCCAAGTGCTGGGATTCAAGGTGTGTGCCACCACCACCCAGCTTCTGCTATGGCTTGCTATTAGCTCTGTCCTCTTGGGCTTTTAACTCTGAATTTGGCTCTGTGTTTCTTATTTAATAAGACTGTTCATCTACAATTTGGTATAACTGAGTTTTGCATTTTGATTTTAAATCTTAAAAACTAGCAAGGCTAAATTAGTTATGACTATGTGTGTGCATTTGTGGTGTCTTTTAAGTGTTCCTCATGGACTATAACAACATTTGCGATCAGATATCTCCATTTTTTGCTTTCTGGTATTAATTACTTTTTTTCTTGCCTTACCACTGTAGATAGGTTTTCCAGATCCATGCTGCAAACAAGGACTGAGGTGAGCTTCCTTTCCCTGAGTTTGGTTTCTGTTTTTAAACAGCTTTCAGGTTTCCCCCAAGGAACATGATGTTAACTGTGAGATTTTAATATATTGTGTGTATTATGTTGTGATACATTCTTTCCATATATGTAGTAAAGATTCTACAGAGAAACAGAAGCAATGACTTATCTAATGACAAGACAAAGAGCTTTCTTGTAGGAATTGACTCATGGGATTATCAATAACAGGAAATCCCAAGGTAAATATCATTTTGCTAGAGAAAAATGTGGAAGATCTGGTTCATTCTAAATTCAAAGACTTAAAAATAACTGAAGGAAGGGAGTTGGAGATAGAGACAAGGGGATACATTCTACTGTGTGAAGTCCTTTGAACCAGGAACTGTGCTGCTCCAGAGCACAAGAGGACAGATATTTAGCTCAAAGAGTGGAGGCTGTACACATTCTCCCAACCTTCTGGTTTTAGCTGGACCCTCAATAAACCATCTGATTATCACTCACATTGCTTCAGAAGGTTGTATATATATAGTGTCATTATTCGATAGAGTTACTTAAGTGCACATATCCCTAGTAATCACCTTGACAGCTATAATGCATGGACTCTTTGACTCAGCCACCTAATTGTTCATTAGACCACTCAAGTTGACACATAAAATCAACCAACCATCACAAAATTTATGTTTTGAGATCTTCCAACATCGTGTAAACCAATTGCATCATTTTGTAAATGTTAACACTTTACTGAGGAAGGGAATAAAAGATTGAAGATTTTTTCTTTTCTTTCTGATACTGACATTATTATTCTACTTTGTGTAGAGCTTAATGCTGATATCCAAAACGGTAATATCAAAAACAAGCTTAAAGTTCAAAAGCAACAAATACTAGAACATTAAAAGTTTCTAGGTCTTATCAAGAACATGGTTTTAGAAGTGAATAAAATAGAGACCACAGAGTTACTTTGTCTTTGAATTATAAAAATGAAGTTATGAGTCATATGGTCTCTGCACCAAGTTATAGATTCATATATCTACATTCATGAATAATTTCTGTGTGCTCTAGAATGTTAGAATGTGTGTAACATATGTGTAATATCCATTGACCTTCATATTCCTGATATACCTAGCACTTTTTCTTTTGCTAATTTTCGTTGAGATACAATATAACAACAGTTCCTCCTTCCCTTTCCTCCCTTTAACTACCTCATATACCCCTCCTTGCTCTTTTTCAAATTCATAGTCACTTTCTTCTATCAATTGTTGTTACAGTTGTATATGTATGTCTGTCTTTATTACCAAGTACAAAATTACAACCTGCTCAGTCTGTGTAGTATTACTACAACTAGTTGTTAAACTGAACTGTTTTATAGACAGTGTACTAACTGAATGATATTTATGTAACAAAACAGCAGGAGTTGAGCTTAGTTTTTTGAAAGTCCAGAGATGATAAATTGTACCAAGCCATTTTATATGATATTGAGCTACTTCATCTTTAAAATATCATCTTGTCCCTTATCATTCTATGTGTGGTATACCTGCATATGTCTTAATATAACAGGAAAGTAAAAGATTGGGTATTACATATTGATTAGTGTTATATGTGTTGTAAAAAGCACTTGCATGGTAGAATTTTTAGAAATAAGAGCAGAAATCCATATCTAGTATTTTTGCTCAAAACTACTAAGTTGTTTTATTCAATTGTTATCTTGTATAGTGATATGAAAATTATGTTGCTTATGTGAATCAGTGTGAATAATATAGAAATAGATTTCAGTCTGGGAGATGGAAAAGATACTTTTATGTTATTATACACACACGTACACACATATGCACACACACATATACAATCTATAGATAAAAACATCTTGATATATACATATATGATTTTATCTGTGTCTTAAAGAACACCATAAGACTATGTTCCTGGCTTTGATTTTGCCATTAAAATCATCATCACACATTTTAGGATAGTTAAGTCAATTTGTATTTTTTTTAACCTATGTCTTTGTTTGTGAGGATGTGGCTGCAATATTGATGTGAAGGCAAGGGATGTCTCCTTAAAGAAAATACC
Organism: Peromyscus californicus insignis; assembly: GCF_007827085.1. NCBI lineage: Eukaryota > Metazoa > Chordata > Mammalia > Rodentia > Cricetidae > Peromyscus > Peromyscus californicus. The sequence goes on from NW_026294606.1 coordinate 113,738,411, forward strand.
CCAGCATGACATCTGATTGGACATGATCACTGAGGTGAATATGATTCTGTCATTAAAGTCACATTGTCCTCTGTCCAATTATCTTGCATCTCTAGATAGTAAGCTCTGTAGGGAAAAGAAAAGTAAAATATGATGCCAACTGTTAGCTGAAGGGGCCAATTTACTAGGAATGTTATTGAATGCATGTGAGCATTGTATCAGGAAACAAAGCCATTTATTTAGAAGAGATTTGTGGTTTGTGTGCCGAAAGAAGCTTCTAACTTTCTCCTCTGTAGGATTACCTTACTTTGTTCTGGGCTTGAAAGATGCAGTAATTATTAAATGTTTATTTCATTTATCTTCCCTGATCAAAAATTATTTTACTAAACATCTCTCTCTTGCTTCTTCTGTCTCTGACTGTCTCTCTCCTCTTCCCCCTCTCTCTTCCTTTATCCCTTCCCCTTTCTCATGTTAAAATATAAGTTCTACAAAACACTAGACATAGCCTTTAATTTCGCACATAGTGCTGTACCACCCTAAAGGAAGAACTGTTGAACCCTGCAACAAGGCTTCATCCTTTAACAGAACAACTCAGTTCAACATTGGTACTTGATTTTATTCGTTTATTTATTTATTTTGGTGTTTTGATACTATTTTGTCTTCATTTTTTTTTTTACCTTTTCATCATCTAGCTTTCTTCACTATTAAAAAGCATAACAACTTCTACTCCCAGGCTAATCTTTTTTTTTTTTTTTTTTTGGTTTTTTTTGAGACAGGGTAGCTTTGCGCCTGTCCTGGAACTCACTTGGTAGCCCAGGCTGGCCGCGAACTCACAGAGATCCGCCTGGCTCTGCCTCCCGAGTGCTGGGATTAAAGGCGTGCGCCACCACCGCCCGGCCCCAGGCTAATCTTTTAATTTATTGAGGGACCTCATTACACAGTTACTATGTTAAGGATTCAGAACATACAATATTGCTCAAAAAAAAAACTGAAGTATTCTCTACTCACTGAAAATGATTACCTGATTTTAATGATTGTTAAAAAAATTTAACACAATATTAATATGTTGAAAGAATACTGATACATGAATATACATTGAAGTGTAAAGCAGTCAAGCAAAAGAATTGAGTGTGAAGAAAAGATATTATCATTATTATTATTTATTTGACATTGATAAAATGAGAGTATAATAGCTTGTTCATGAAGACCATCATTTGGGGATCTATTTCCTATTATTTAGCCGGGGAACATGAAGAGCATAGCACAAACTTCATCCTCAAACCATATTTTTCTGCTTACTGATCAACATTTTGACTGTGACCCAGGGTCATTCCACTCACACATGTTCTTATGCTTCCTGCCACTGACAGCCTAAGGCAATGAATAGTATTTTGCTTTTGGTTATTCTGCATAGGAGTGCTGACCTCAAATGTTACTGCTAGTAAAATAGCAGGAAGAAATATACTCACTATTGCCTATATCAGCGAAAAAGAGTGCACAGCTGAGGTTCTACTGGCCATGTGGCCCAATGGAAATTTTGCTTCCAGTATGCAGAATTTGTCTAAACTTGGATGTTTAATGAATTTATTTGTCCAAGAGAGTACCCACCTCTAAGGATTGGATACAAACTAGAATTTCCTCTCTCCTGCCTATATATATGTGGTCCCTACATGCCCTGACCTAGCTAGTGTAGTGTGGCTGCCCTCAGCTCAGGCAGATGCATTCAGGACTTACATCCTCACACTCTTTTTTACCACTAAATTGGAATCATCCTCAGTTCTCCAATTAAAATTTAGTATCTGAAGTTCTGACCTACTAACTCCTCATACTTGACATGAAATCCATCAGTAAATCTTGGGCAACAACAAAAAACTGATCCAAATTTACACTCAGGAGAGATACATGGAATCTCTTATCTAACACATAACCAATGAGAGAAGCCTATGTGTCCATATTATATTCTAAACACACAAAAATATAAAGGGGTGCAACAGTATGGCCCCTCAAGCCTACCAACCTTATAGAAACATTCTCTAATAAGGATTATCTAGATGAACCCCAGGATAAAAAATATAAAAGAACAATCAATCATAAAACGATCAAACAATTCAAGGAGAAGACAGAAACCAACACTACAATGAATTTAAAAGAGGATAGGAATATACTCCCAAGTGAAGTCCAGGAAAAACACAAATATACAGCTAACTGAATTCATGAGAACAACACAGGATTTGAAAACTGGATTTCATAAAGGGATAGAAACACTGAATAAAATCCAAGCTGAAATACTGATGCAATCAAAATGTTCAATAATTCAATTAGAAAACTCAGGGGAAACCTTAACAATAGAATAGATCAAGAAGAAGACAAATTATCAGGACTTGGAGATAAAGCAGAGGAATTGGACCACTAAATGAAAGAACAGAAAAGGAATATGCAGTAAACTCAGAATATAACAAAAAGACCAAAGTTGTGGATTATGAGAAATAAGACAAAGGATAAGGAAGGAGAAGCAGGGGAAGGAAAAGGAGGAGGATGAAGAGGAGAAGCAGCAGCCCAGGAAATGGAACAGACAATATACTTAACAGGATCAAAGAAGAAACAGAAGAAAAGTTCCCTAAATTAAGGAAAGACATATGCACACATATACAAAGAGCACACAGAACATCAACTAAATATGACTACAAAGAAAACTCTCCATGGTGTAATACAGTCAAAACACTATTTATGTAGAGAAACTAAGGAGTATCAAAAGTGGCAGGAACAGAAAACACAAGTCACATATAAAGAAAACCACATCAGAATAAAAGTGAGTCAGTTTCTCAATGTGAATATTAAAAGACAGAAGAGCCTGGAGCAATGTGCCCCATGTTCTAAAAGTCTTCAGATGTCAACCCAGACTACTTTACCAATGAACCTACCTGCTGTAGTTGAAGAGAAAGGAAAACTTTCATGGTCGAGGCTGTCTAAAATAGTCCATGTCACCCAACCAACACTACAGAAAATATTTTGGGCAATACATTGGACTGAAGAGACAACTAATTATAACCAAGAGTCTACAGAAAGAAAGAAAAAGCTCCAATTACAGAAACACAAAACATGACTAAGAACACAAGCAGCAATGAGAAGAAAAAATGACAGCAATCAGCATTCACCATTCAATAAGAGCTTTAAATATTAATAGCCTTAACTCTCCATTTGGAAGACACAGGTCAGTTTGATTGGGCTTTTTCCCGAGGCAGAATATCTCTTCTGCTACAAGTTTTACTTAGTTGCCAGAAGGACTTTGTCTTGGTTCTCAGCCCCATATGATTTACCCTCCTATGTTAACAGCTCTGCATATATGGAGATGCATAGAATCTCCATGCGTGTGTGTGTGTGTGTGTGTGTGTGTGTGTGTGTGTGTGTGTGTGTGTGTCCATGAATTTGAGAGTATGCAAAGGGGTGTGTGGAGGAAAGGGTTGGAGAGAGGAAAGGGAAGAGGTATGGTGGTTTGCATGGGAATAAAGCTCGTAGGTTCTATGATGAATACTTGGTCCCCAGTTGTTTGAACTTTAGCCAAGATTGGAATCTGTGGACTTGTTTGTGAAGATGTGTCACTAGAGTTGGCTTTGAGCTTTTCCATTTAGTTTTCTCTGCTTCCTACCACCCATAAGGATGTAACCTCTCAGCTATTGATACAGTATCATGTCTGGCTGCCTGCTGCCATGCTCCCATCATGGTGGGTATGGCCTTACCCTCTGATCTATGTAAGCTCTTTCTTCCATATGTTATGATGGTGTCTTAGCAGAGCAATAAAAAGCAAGCAAGCTATGGGGGATATATGATTATACTTAAATTTCAGGGTTTTTTAAAATATCAGGTCTAAATATGATGCCCATATATTCTTGAATGTGTGGCCTACCCCTGGTGTGTGCTCAACATACCAAAGCTTACAGAAAACTGATTCACCCTCTCCCAGTATCTATCAAATGTCACTATCTCCTCAGCTAGAGGTGAGACTGGAAACATCTCCTCTCCATGATGGGATTTTCCTTCCTTGAGCTTGTTATGTGCATCCTCTTAGATTCACTATGAGTTCATATGTGTAACTTCCCTGCTGTGTTCTGAAAAGATGATTGTAGTCATCCACCACTTCTGGTTCTTACACTGTTTTTACCTGTTCTTCCCAAATGATCACTGAACCTGAGAGGAGGGTTATGAGATAGATGACCCACTTACAGTTGAGCATTCCAAAGTTTCTTATTCTCTTCACCTTAACTAGTTGTCATTCTCTGTGATAATCAACATCTACTGAAAATAGAAGCATTCCTAATGAAGGTTATAGGCTGCATTAATACATGAGTATAATGATAAACCATTAAGAGTTCATCTAAGTCTCTCACCCAAGTACTAACTGGGCCCAACCCTGCTTAGCTTCTGAGATTAGACGAGATCAGGCACATTCAGGGTGGTATGGCCACAAAGATACCCCCACAACAGACTGCGGGCAATGGTCGAGAGACAGCCCGAACTGACCTACTCTGGTGATGGGATGACCAAACATCCTAATTGTCGTGCTAGAAACCCCATCCAACTACTGAGGGATCTGGATGCAGAGATCCATGGCTAGGCCCTGGGTGGAGCTCTGGGAGTCCAATTAGCAAGAATGAGGAGGGTTTATATGAGCGAGAATTGTGGAGACCAAGGTTGGATAAAGCACAGGGACAAATAGCCAAACGAATGGAAACACATGAACTATGAACCAATGGCTGAGGGATCACCAACTGGATCAGGCCCTTTGAATGGGTGAGACAGTTGATTGGTTTGATCTGTTTGGGAGGCACCCAAGCAGTGGGACTGGGTCCTGTGCTCATTGCATGAGTTGGCTGTTTGAAACCTGGGGCCTATGCAGGGTCGCTTGGCTCGGCCTGGGAGGAGGGGACTGGACCTGCCTGGACTGAGTCTACCAGGTTGATCTCAGTCCGCAGGGGAGGCTTTGCCCTGGAGGAGGTGGGAATGGGGGGTGGGCTAGGGGGAAGGTGAGGGGGGCCAGAGGGGAAAGAACAAGGGAATCCGTGGCTGATATGTAGAACTGAATTGTACTGCAAAATAAAAAAAATATAGGAATACACACACACACACACACACACACACACACACACACACACACACACACACAAAGAGTTCATCTAAAAGACTTCCTTATAATAGAATAATACAGGTTGTCTGCTAGGAACTATAACCTGTCTAACCACATATTCTTAGTCTAACAATGGTACCAGTTATAAGTTCAATTTTAGTGTAGTGGGACATAAATCTAATCAGAAAGAAGTTGGTTATTACCATGATTTTCATGCCTGGCATTATTTTAAAAGGCAAGATTCCCAACTCATGATGATTGATCAATGCTTTTCTTCTCTGATAGTGTGCTTAGTATTTCCAGATCTATGGGAGCTAGCCAAGGGGATGAAGTTCCCATGTGAAGACCAGTTTGAATTTTCCATGTTCTAAGACTCAAAAGAATGTATTGATGTCACCAGTAGGGTCTTATTGTCAAGTGCTAAAGGTTATCCAATAGAATGGGCAATAGACTGCAATGTTGTTGGGAATCTATGGGTCCTCAATGACAAACAATTCCAAAGAAGGAAACCTATTCCTTCCACTGCACTTTTTTTGTTTGTCTCGGATATCTGGCAGTGACATTGTTACCTATCTTGTTTGAGACAGGGGTCTATCTCCATGTCATTTATTGCTATGTATGATAGTTTTGAAGACTTATTGTTTACTGGGGTTTATCCTGTTTCTACACCTCAGCTACCTATAGGAATACTGAAAGTACAGATGTGTGAATCCATTACTGGTCCTAGCCTTTATGCATCCTTTAGATTCAAACTTGGGTGTAGCTGAAAGTTTTCCTGTGTCCCGGCTGGCCAGCGGTTGGCGCAAATCTCCTCCACTTGCATCCCCCAAGTAAACACACAGTGGCTTATATTAATTATGAACTGGATGGCCTATGGCTCAAGCTTCTTGCTAACTAGCTCTTATATCTTAAATTAGCCCATAACTATTAATCTATATATCACCACATGTTCTGTGGCTTTACCTGTGTTCCATTAGATGTTGCTCCTTGGGCAGCTGGCTCATGTCTCTTTGTTTCTCCTTTTTTTTTCTTTTTCCCCTATCTGTTTGAATTTTTCTACCTGCCTCTAAGCTGCCTTACCATAGGCCAAACAACTTTATTTATCAACCAATAAGAACAATATTTTTTTACAGCATGCAGGACATTCCCCCATCTCTTAGGTTTCTTGTGGTTACATGGCAAATGATTTACACACTGGATCACCTTTCAAATCTTCATTCGATACTCTTGTATTCTAATTTCATATAAAGATTTCTCATGTGCTTTTTGAAGCTATATGTTTCATCTTAATTTTAGAATCATAAACATCCTGTAAAAAGCTAAATTTTTAAGATTCAGACCTCTGTACCTACACAGGCTCTGTTGGTCAAAAACTACATCACATGTATAGTAGAAAGTTTCTGAATAGAAAGAATAGCAAATACATGCAGCAGTCTTGTGAGGACAAATATCATGCCTGTGTGGACTACTCTTGCCCCTACCCTAGCAAGCTTTCACATTTTATAGATTCAGCATGCTTTAGAGTTGCAGGTAAAATCACTCTCTTGGTACAGAATGTGCAAAGGAAAGAATGTGGTTGTGAAACATATGTACCTGGGAGACTCCAGCATTTGCTTTTGTTTTAGATTCTCCCATTTTGCAATCTGCATTGTTTTTGCTAACAGTTCCTCTGTGAAGAGGCTACATGTGACTTCCAGCTGGAGAAGAAAGGAAAAAGAAACAGCTTGTAAGTATCTAAGCAAAGGGATCTGGGTTCCATGTAAAGTGACAGGTGAGTATTGGTGACTATTTTAAACCTTAGTGTCCCTGTATGGAAGCCTTTTCTATTATAAACAAACAAATATCCATCTTTTGAAATTAAAAAAAAGACCTAATGAACATATATCAACATTTTATATTTTATATTGTTAAATTCATCGGAAGATGGAGAGAATATGATAATAACTTAAAGATCTAAAATCTCTTTTAGATACTTTTCATATGATACATTCAGCAATGGAAAGGGAAATAAAGAACTTGAGAAGATGGAACTTGAAAATGGCCTTCAAACAGTAAGAAATAATGAAGGACCAGCTAGTAAGAAAGATGGCCTGGGAGTGATTATATGTACAATAACATGCAGCCTTCACTGTTAGAAGATAAGAAAAGTTACAAAAGAGATCAAAATATCGAGAAGCCACTTTTATTGGGTACTGGGTGCATGGGAAGTTACAGAATGGAGTGGTTATATATACTTGTTACTTCCTATAGTACCACTGGGAGGTAAGGTGTTCTAGCAACATCAGCAGCACCAGCAGTAGCTCCATTATTATATGAAAATCCACACTGAGATATTAAATAACATGCCCGAGTCAGACTCCCAGTATACATCTGCAGTAAACGTTCAGATTATTTACCCACATGTCCTTATTAATAATTGCTGCACTCTGACTTCACCCAAATATCTTAATTGTAGCATTTAGTGCACTGTTTTAGCTTTACTACCAACAACTTCCTGCAATACACAAGAATAAAACAGTGACAGAACTTATCATATTACACACACACACACACACACACACACACACACACACACACACACACACACACACATCATAAAAGGGTGTTAAAATAACAGTATTTTCCACTAATATTTGTTCTCAACTTATTTGAAGGTATCCATGGAAAAAAGAATATGCCTGCAATTATAACCAATATGTATAATTTATCAAGGTAGAAGTTTGTAATCAAAAGTTGTTTAAGTTATAAAAAATGGTATGTTTTAACCAAGATGTATCAGTTTGTGTCTAAAAGATTCCTAAGTAAATAATGGTTATTATCAAAATATACAAGAATTTTACATATACACCACAGTATCATAAATTAAGCGTTTGCCTTATTCTCTTTTATATAATGTTTAGTAGTGATGTTAAAGATATGTTTAATCTTTTTTAACAGGTAGATACTTTATCAAACAGTAAATAGAGTAACAGAGTATATACTTGATATTAATTAGGAAATAATTCCACTCTGGGAAAATGGAACTGACTCAGTGAGTAACAGTGAATTGGCTCCACACATAAGGGTACTTATGGCTAAGCCTGATGACTTCAGTTCAGTTCTAAGTATCTTCATGACTGTAGAAGAGAACTGACATTTCCAAGTTCTACTCTCACAATTGCATGTATGTAAAGACATGCATACACACATACCTACACACAGAGAAACACATGCATGCATCTGCACAAAAACACTGAAATAAATACTTCAAATCTTTTGAATTTACAAAGAAATTACTTTTCTATTTCTTATTATTTCTCAGATGACAATTTTCTATGAGTTTCTTTAAAACTGTTACCTCACCCAATTTTCTTATTGTGTAATCATATTATACTGTTCGGTACTCCTGGTTGTCATGGGAAGGGTATGCTTTTTAAGAGACAAAGATATCGCTTCTTGGCCTTTTAGCTAAGATCAAGTGTAGTATCTGTTCTTATCAGTTTTAAGAGACAAAGATGTGAAAATATTTGTAAAAGTCTTTAAGAAAATATGTTTTGAAAGCTGAATTTTAAGAGGTGAATATAATTCAAGAGGAAAGAGCTAAAAGTGTCTTCCCAGAACAATAATCAAAGTTATGCAAAAGTGTCTATGGGTATAGGAGATTATGAGGTAGTTTATGAACAGAAATGATGTCAATTGATCAGAGGTATTATATATTAATCTTGTACATTATACCTAGATTAATAATGAGACGTGAAACCTTGAGAAGGGCTAGTGATTTGGTAATGTTTATATTCTGGAAATATTACTGAAAAATTGCATCAACCTACTGCTTAAATGTTGATGGAAGACACTAAGGTAACAAGGCCTTCTAAACCTAACAGAACTACCACACATGAAATCACAGAAATTGTGGAAGCATGCAAAGGGCCTGCTCTGATCATCACCAGATGGAGTCCTGGAGTTGAGAGGAGGTGTGGACCTATACCTTTCTCCAGTTCATAACCAATTGCAAAGGAAAATTTAGCATTCTCTGAGGAAGTCTGTTTGGAGTAACAAACTATTCTTAAGGGTAGGCTTTATGCCTTGCAGATGGCCAACAGAAAATGAAATCAATGGTATTTGGAGGTTCATTTCTCATAATGACATGTCAGATCTTTCCATTCTTTATTTTTATTTTTAATTTTTATTTATTTAGTTAATTTTCTCCATTTTTTTTACCCTACAGGTCTTTTGCATATTATATATGCATATATATGCATATATTATGGCTTCCAGTTTTGTGTTTTTATGGGATTCTCAAGTGTGCAGATGAGTGGGTCTCTGCATCTCTATCTGCTTCATATACCTTTTCTTGGACTCTTTTCCTTCTCTCTGGTTGTTTTGTTCTAGTATGTTTGTTTGTTTTTATTTTATATTATTTGATTTTATTTTACTATTATTCTGTATAAATGTATTTATTTTCTAATAAGAAACAAAAATGGGGTGGATCCGGGTGGGAGAGGAAGAGAGGAGGAACTGGGCAGACAGAGGGTAGAGAAACCATAACCATGATATATTATATGAAAAGAAAATTCTTTTCAGTAAAAGACAAATATAAATTAGTGGATATGCAACATAAGTTCAATTTTAGGTCACAATTGTCATCTCTCTCTCAGTAATGTCTACTTTCCCAGTTTCATAAAAACAAGACTACAAAGTGAGTATTTAATACTGCAGTCTATGTGTTTCAAATGCTATACACAGGTATATGCTATCAAGTACAGATGTTGGCTTACTTACTTAGTATCCATTTATCTTAATTGAGGCTCACTTTCTATGTAGTTTATTTCTATATATACACAATGACTGTTTTAAAAGACAAATCTAAGAATTAACTACATTTAAGCAACCCAAATACCTGAAAAAGAACAGTATCTTAGACACAGAAACCTGCTCTTTGATTGTTTTCTCTGTGCTTCAAAGAATCCAGATCTTTATATTATTTCCTGTGAGTTCATCTAAGGCTTATAATACACAGGATGATATTTCAGAGGAAAAAGTGACAAAAGCCAAAGTATAATAAATTATAGAAAGATAGATAGATAGGTAGATAAGTAATAGACAGACACACATTAATATGTCTCCACAGACCTTATAATAAGACTCAAATTTTTACATAATTTATTAGAATGGTTATGATGATTATCAAACAAATGTGTCATCTTGTGAATTATATATTCTGCTTATTTTTTTTTTTTACAATTTCAACTAAAATCATTGATTTCTCAGGTAATCTTCTGTTGTTGTCTGACCAACTTCTATCAATAAAATTAATCATAAAAAACAAAATAATGACCCCGTCTATGATTGTGCTATCCCATTTTTATATCCTTGACGCTTTGTAAAATGAACATTGAAAATACTATTTTAATCTATGGTTTTAAGTCCTTGACTGTAGCCGTTCTATCTAGAATTTTGGAATCTCGGTTCTTTCAGTAACCCAGGTTTGTTATTGTATCCAGGAAATGTTATTTGGAGTATTCAACAAGTGAAAAGGGTATTAATTTACACAACCAGCAAAACTCCATCCAGATTAAACCCTCATGAATGAAAAGAAATATTTGTTGTTTTCACCTAATTACTATGGGCTGGTGGTTCTACAGCAAAAGCAGAAGAGTATCTTCCAAGTTCTTGTTGCTGCTGTTAACTGTTGTGGGATTGGTTGTCACTCCTCATGCAGCCATGTTCTGTAGTAACAACGCAATCTTACTGGCTCTTTGTAGCTGAAGTTTTCTCCAGTCCTGCCCAGCCCCACAGACCCTGCAGCCACTCATAAAATAATCACTCAGAAGCTTTTATTAATTATAACTGTATGGCCATTAGCTCAGGCCTGCCACTGACTAGCTCTTACATTTAAACTCAGCCCATTTTTGTTAATCTGTATGTTGCCACATGGTCCATGGCTTTACCTGTGTGCCGTTACATGCTGTTCCCTAGACGGCGGGCTGGGATCTATTGTCTCAGCCTTCTGCTTCCCAGAATTCTCCTTGTCTGTTTATCCTGCCTATACTTCCTGCCTGGCTACTGGCCAATCAGCATTTTATTTATCAACCAATTAGAGCAACACATTCATAGCATACAGAACATCCCACAGCAGATCTTCTTTCTTTTTCAATATTGATTTCTGTATTCCTACCTCAGAGATGATCTCTTGGCTTACTTGACATATTACACATCCTGGCATTGCACAAATCCTTCTTGGAGTTCACTTAAATTATGAAACAGAACCAACACAATAATTTAAGTCATAAGAGGCCTAAGGAAGATGTATTCTATAGCTCCTACTCTTCTAGTCTTTTTTTTAATGGCCTTAACTGTAAGCAGATTATTCTCAATGATACCTGAATCTTCAAGCACTGGATGATAAAAAAGAAAGTCTGTATGCCTAACAATAAAATCCTTTTTCAAACCAATAAATGCAAAGAATTACATTCTATGTTTCACTTACTCACTATTCTTGTCTCTCTTCCTTCATGAAAAGGGCATTTCAGAGTTATTTTCTTTGCCATATGTTTCTAAGAAAATGATGGACACTAGAATACTCAGATCTGTGTGTGTATGAGAGCTACTAGCATCAGTAGTTACTGATGTCATTCAGCCCTCCACCCAAAGCTCAAAACCACATTTGCTAACAAATTCCAATCACATAAGTCATATGGAGAACTGAAACACAACACCTTGAAATGCATAATTTAATTTCAGTGCTTAATGTCTTGATATTGGTAGATTAAAAGTTAGAAATTAAGGTAAGGAATGGCACCCATGAAATGTGCAGACAAGGGGACAGAATTATCCTAGAGCGTCAGAAGAAAATGTTGTCAGCGTTGTAAAACTGGAAGCTCAGGGAAGGATTTCTGAGAATAACTACCAAACTTTCTAGATGAAGAGAGGGTTAAGATTAAAATGTCCCATAACCCATTAACCTAGCTAAATATTATAGCTAGGGATTGACTTGCGCTAGAAATGGTCTGGAATTTTCTGATATTACTAATAAGTAAATAATAAGATGGATAAGAAAATGAACAATAAATGTGAAGATGGTGGTGGGAATGAAAAAAGCAGTGAATACTGATGTAAAAACAGAAATATGACAATCAAAGGAAAAAAGAAAAATATGGAGACCTTGGTGTGTTTTCTGAAGAAAAACAATAGAAATTCAGAGAACTGAGCATTTTTCTTGACTATTAAATATTTTATTTCATTCACCAAAAGGAATCTAAAATTTAAATGTTTATTTTGATGTGCAATAGGTTTCTTTGATGTACAGTAGGTAAGGGAGAATGAAAGAAAAGTTATTGTAAAGTAGACACCCCAAATGTCTACATGAGCTACATTTCTTTGATCATCTGTACAGCTCTAAAAGAAGAAGAAGACTTTAAGATAAGGAGGGTCTAAATGAGAAGGCAAGAAGAGAATTGTGTTAAAACCTAAGATTGCAAGTCAACAAAGCACCACTTGATATTTTATTCTACTGATTATTTAACGCTTTTCCTTCAGCAACTTATTCATCAATTTGAGCCTCAATTTTTGCACCTTGCAAATAAAGATTATTATGAAGATTAAATGACATAATTTTTCTAAGGCAATGGCATAGTTAAACACTTAGAAGACAAATGTGTGTGTGTGTGTGTGTGTGTGTGTGTGTGTGTGTGTGTGTAGGTTTAGAAGGTATGTAAGAGAAAAGCATGCAGGAAAAGAATAAAGTTTGCTCAAAAAATGCAAAACCAACCAACCAAATAAGCAAAAGCACAAATCTCCATATTTTAAAGAGCAAGAGACAACAATAACAAAACACTTTTGGAAGCATTTACAATAAGAACACTAGTGATTCTTAAATTCCTACCTATGGAGCTGAAGTTGGCAGTTGTGGCAGTTACAGAAAGCTCTGATTGTTCTGTAATTCTATAATTGTTCCATAAATTCCAAAGCTTGTTATGCCACAGCTATGAAACTTTGGGCACAGTAGTTAATGGAGGCTTTATGCTTGCCTGCATGATGCCAGGCTGCTGCTGATTTCAAGAATAACATTTAAAAGCAAATGAGCTTCATGCTATAGGATTCGTCATACACTGAAATTATATTTATGCAAAATGCAGCCATGTTTAAGATTTCAGTTGTTTGATGGCATAGTCAGCTGGGATTACACTACTTGGCATTTTATTGTAATATTTGCATCTTTAATTTGTAATTTCTTAGTATCTAGAAGCAAGTCTCACATCTAAGTGATTGCAAACCAATAATTTTTGAATGATTCTTCTGTTTACTAAATTCCATATAATTTAATGCCTGCAAAACAATTAAACCAGATGTCTGAATTCCAGGTGAATCTGTTATCCTAACCAGTTATTCCACAGGAATTTTAATTACCATCTATTCTGAGAATTCTCCCTTATACGTTGAAGCATAGGAACATGTTTATTCTAGCTGCTAAGTAATGCAGTTCTATTATAATGATCTTATAATTTCCTATTGAGGCCAGTATTTTTTATCTCAAATAACAACTGTGTCAGTCACAGGCTATATGACCTTGAGAAAGCTATCACTTCTATTCTTTTTTTCTTTGGGAGGGGGGTTTTCTTATCTGTACATGTGTGAGATTGCAAGAACGTGACAATAGCAGTGATGTCATAAGTGTCATTTGAGGACTAAGGAACAAGATCTAGATAATCAAGATCTTGGAGTATTTCTGGGAGGGAAAAAAACACATGATCAAACTATATTTTCTCATCTGGGCTGATAATGCTCCCTCCAAGCACCAAAGACCACCAAACAAAAACCACCACACAAGTCATGAGAAGCTGAGGTTTTGATCAAGTTTGTCCAAGAGACTCCTAAAACATATAGGTTATTTTCATATATTAATGTAACAGCAATGAAAATGATGCAATGCATTTGAAAGAGAGCAAGAATGGGCATATGAGAAGGTTTTGATAGAGGAAAGAAAAGGATAAAAGATGTAATCATATTGTAATCTAAAAAACCTTTTAAATGTTTAAGAACAATAGCATAAACAAAAACAAATGAAGTTAGTTACAAAATGTTTTAAATTTTTATGTAAATTAAAGTTAAATGAAGTATTTATGGAACATTGGAATAAAAGCATATACTTCTTGATATTAGATTTCTTTGAACAAAATGTAATCTTTAGAAGAGGATCTACATGATCAAAATTGTGTGATAAAATTACTTTATAAAATTAAAAGGAAAATAAGTCTTGTGATGTTTCAACAATGATGTAAGAAGAGAATCATTCCTTATTACCTACTTGAGAAGCAACAAATTATCTTCTCTTGTCTTTAAATTATCTTCTTCATAAGATCTCTTCATGTGATCCACTTGAGAATGTAAAACGTAACTCTGTTTTATTTAGATCCTATAGGTGCAGAATCTGAACCTGTTCTATTCCCAATGAATCTGAATTGAATATCCCTTTTTCTGGTTGTAATAGGCATTGTTGGGATTGAGCCCATTTTTCTCCTATAGCTTATGGCATTTTAAGTCTTGCTATCAGTAATAAAATCTAAATTATTTTTAATGTTTTCTCTGCATCATATACTACTCTAAGTGTTTTTCAAAATAAACTCATGCAATCCTAAGTAACAGCCATATGTTATACTATTGTAATTGTTTCCAGTTTATATAGAATAATCTTAGTCACAAAAAATTAAACAGTTTTTTAAAGGTCCAAGAGCTACTAAATATCAAGATTAATATGAAAGACATAGAGCCATGAGGCAATAACCAATACTCTCAGTCATTCTTGCCAAATGTCTGAGATATTGCTTAAGCAAAGTGAATTCAATTAACATTTGAAGAGGCATTTAGGCCTACTCTTTAAAGATGAAATGTGCTGGATTTCAAGACATTTACTGTAAGAACAATGTGTGTGTGTGTGTGTGTGTGTGTGTGTGTGTGTGTGTGTGTGTGTGTGTGTGTGTGTGTTTATTAGTATTTACGCATTGTACAAAATGGTGGGAGTCATGATGACATGTTCTTATATGCATAGAAGGTCTTCTGATCATATTTATTCCTCTTTTACCTCTACTTGAACACCCAGATCCCTCCTATTGAGTCCCATATTATTCTTTAGTAGTTCTACTTTTATGATTTTTACTTCTCCCAGGGCTCTGGAGGGAGGGGAAAATGGAAGCGCCCGCTCTAACCGCCCCCTTCCCCACACGCGCCGCACCGCGGCGCGTGGAGTGGAGACCAGCGGCGGAGAGAGTGCCGAGCGACCAACGGATGCCCCGGTTCCGATCCCCCCCGGGAAGAGGACACGGACGGGGTGGCCGGCTTCCCCAGACGCCCCTCTAAGCCCCCAAGGACCCCGCACATCCCGGGTCGGAAGGGACCGCGACGACCCCTCCGTCGGGGTGGGAGAGAGAGGGCGCGAACGGTGGGCCGGACACTTAATAATTATTAATTTACTTACTAATATTTTAACTTCCATTATTGAGAGAAAATATATAATACCTGTTATTTTGAGTTCATATCATTTAATTTCTGATGATAGCCCTCCAGATGTATATAATTTCTCGTGAGTGATATTATTTTTTTATTCTTCTTAATGACTGAATTGTGCCCTTATTGTATATAGACTGTAATTTCTCATCTATTCCTTCAGGGATGGACACATAGGCTGGTCCTATAGCTAGGCTATTGTGAATAGTGCTGAAACAAGTATAGGTGTGCAGACACCTCTACTGTAGCTAACTTTGACCTTTTGGAGCCTTTTCAGACTTCTTATCTAAAAAGTGCTATGGAAATATTAACTATTGGCTTCAACTTTTTGAAGCTAATACCCATTAATCACTTTAAATTTGATCTTAAAATTTTGTATTATCTCATTTAATACAATCACAATCTAAATACAATCACAATCTAAATATATGAGTCCTGATTTTATCCTCTCTGCTTACCGATGTGGAGGCTAAAGCTCAGGGTGGCTAGGGAGCTTTTTTAAGTTTCACAATGGCCAAAGAAGAGAGATGTGGGGTGCATTTGAGTCTGTTTTAGTCTACTAAGAATTGTTCTGATGAGCCACATTCTTTATCTCCTTTTCTGTAGACAAAAATGGATGGTGCCACCCTACTGTGGCTGTCAAACTAAAAATGTATAGATTCCTATTTAGATCATAATATATATGCCAGTTATTCAATTTCAGTCCTTGTCTCAAAACACGTTTACTACCTATTTCCTGGGGCAAGTAAAAAGCACATGTTTAAATCTCCCTCTGACTCGTGATACAGAGAACAATGCTGTTGCCTTGCTTCCCTTGGTTCCTACCCCCACACCCCCATCAAGTCCTGTAGCTAAAATGGTGAGCTAGTGAATCAGCAGTAGAATATGGACTGTCATTGAAACAAGAGGTAAAAATGAGAGAGAAAAATAGTCTTTGCTAACGATGGAAATTGCATAGGCTTAATGGGGAATTTAAACTCCCCCTTTTACCTCCTAGTGAACAAATACACAATGTTTAGCATTCTTCTTTACATCTTAAATCTTAGAAGCTTGGTAACATTAAGGGACTCAGTGCAATAGTCCTTCAAGAGAAATTATTCCCCATCTAAGAAATAGTGACAAATACCAGATCTAGTACTCTCACGCTAGTCAAACCACTGCCGTGGAAAGCAATAACACTGCCTCCTTTGATTCACACTGTGTTTCTCTGCCTCGCACTTGTAGGCTGTTTTTCTTATTCAATGGCAGCTCAATATAAGACTGAGAGCTATAAAGAATTTATTCTATACTCCCTCCCAAGTTCTTTTCTGGTCAAAATAGTGAAGAGTTATTTTACTTGAGTGCAGGAGTCTTTTTCTGTCTTATTGCTCATTCTTTTTGTCTAGTGATTGCTTTATTTTCTCCATAATCTGGAAAAAGAAGAAATTCTTCAGTTTCATCCATTAGGAAGAAATATTTCTATACTCATTTCCAAAATGCATATGTCTTTATAACCCACCTCTATATATCTATTTAAATTTAATCTACCCATATCAAGTGTATAATATCTTCAGAAACATATTGTTTACCTGACCACAGACATATTGTTTCCTTTTGTACAAAAATTGAATCCCACTATGGAGATTGAAAACACTGAATTCTTTCTTCCTAAGCCTTTTCTGTAGCTCTGAATCAACATGTAGCAAAAGTCTGCACAATCAGACATGGGAAAATGTCTACCTAAGGCATGCATGAATGATTACTTTCCCTGATAAAGAGTTAGCTCCAGTAGGATTTCCCAAGCTCAGCCTAATGTGCAGCTGTGGGTCTCAGCGTTTGTATCCATCAGTTACTAGATGAAGACTCTCTGATAACAATTAGAGCAGTCACAAATCTGATCACAAGAGAGGACCAGATCAGGCTACATATCCACTACTTCTAGGAGTCCTGGCTTGGGTCATCCTTGAGGATTCATGGGAGTTTTCATTGCATCAGGTTTCTACCTCACCCAGAAAAGTGTCCCCTTTCCAGGCATCTCTTTTATTACGCTCCATCTCCACCCATCCCTAAATGAATCCCTCAAGTTCCCATGCCCACCTACTCCCAGTCCACCCTTGAGATCTCTTCTAGTTCCCCTCACCAGAAAGAAACATGTGCCCCGCCTTGGGCCATCCTTGTTACCTATCCTCTCTGGGACTATGGATTGTAATATGGTTATCCTTTAGCTTACAGTTAATATCCACTTATGAGTGATGCATACCATGTTTGTCATTCTGTGTCTGGTTTAACTCACTCAGGATGATATTTTCTAGTTCCATCCAATTGCCTACAAATTTCAAGATGTCATTGTTTTTTACCACTGAATAATATTTCGTTGCGTAAATGTACCACATTTTCTTTCTCCATTCTTCTGTTGAGTATTTAGGTTATTTCCAACTTCTGGCTATTACAAATAAAGCTACCATGAAAAGAGTTGAGCAAGTGTCCTTGTGTACTATTGAGCATCCTTTAGATATGCCCAAGAGTGGTATCATTGGATGTTAAGGTAGATTGATCCCAATTTTCAGAGAAACCACCATATTGATTTCCAAATTGCTGTAAATTTACACTTCCACCAACAGTGGAGGAGATTTCCCCTTGCCCCACATCCTCTCCAGCATAAGCTGAATCCTGCTTAAGAGAGGGAGGAAGGATTGTAGGAGCCAGAGGGGTCAAGGACATCACAAGAAAACACACAGAAACAACTAACCTGTCTCTAAGAGCTCACAGAGTCTGAACCAACAACCAGGAAGCCTGCATGGGATGGACCTAAACCTTCTACATATGTGACAGTTGTGTAGCTTGTTGTATTTATGGGACTCTTAACAATGGAAGCAGGGGCTGTCCCTAATGCTTTGACTGGCTCTTGGGAACCTATTCCTCATAGAGGATAGCCTTGCCCAGCTGTAGTACAAAGGGGGGGGGGGGTGCTTAGTCCTACTGCAACTTGATATACCATGCTTTGCTGATACCCATGGGAGGTCTATCCCTTTCTGAACAGAAACAGAGGAGGAGTGGGTGGGGCAAGGGTAAGTGGGGTAAGGGAATGGGAGGAGAAGGAGGAAAACTGCTGTTGGGATGTAAAGTTAATATATATATATATATAGAGACGTCCTATAAGTATCTTAACTTCTTCCAGTCTATTCTGGGAAGGCTCAGAGACCTAGGGTATAACCAAACATGTCTGAAAAAAAAGTCAATAAAATGATTCCTAATGATATTCTGTTATACTCATAGATCAGTGCCTAGACAATCATAATCAGAGAGACTTCCTCTGGCATCTGATAGGAACAGATGCAGAGACCCACATCCAAACATTAGGCAGAACATGGGAGACCCTGCAGAAGATGAAGAGGAAGGATTGTAGAGGCTAGAAAGTTTGAGGACACCAAGAGTACTTGGCCCATAAAATCAACTAAATGTGACTGATAGGGACTCACAGAGACTGAAGTGGCCATCACCAGTCACAGGGTTCTCTGCTAGGTTCTCTTTACACACATGCTGTGATTGTTTAGAGTTAGGGCTTTTTGTGGGACTCTGAACAGTGAGAGAGGGGTGTCTCTGACTCTTTCACTTGATCTTGGGGCCCTTTTACTCCTACTGGGTTGCCTCACCCAGCCTTGGTATGAGGATTTGTGCCTACTCTTAATGCATCTTGTTATGCCATGTTTGATTGCTATCAGTGGGAAACCAGCTATTTTCTAAAGGGAAAAGGGGGAACAGTGGATCTGTAGGAGAAGGCAGGTAGACGGGGAGTAGGAAGAGTGGAGGGAGGGGAAGCTGCAGTCAGGATGTATTGTATGTGAAGAATAAATAAATGAATAAACAGACATACAGACAGACAGATGGATAACAAATAAATGAAAAAGAAATTGAATAAAGAAGAATGTGAAATATATAAACTATTGTTAACTATTTCATTGTCAGAACTTCACAAAAATGACAATTCAAATTAAAGCAGACTGTAACAAAAACTGAAACAGAAATATCCACTGCCTGAGGACATTATCAGCCCAGGAATAAAGTGCATAACTATACTCTGTATATTTCCTAGTTTATTAATAATCATTTTATTGATTCATTAGATAAGCCAATTTTTCAGTTTGGGAGGTAATTATTTCTCTTCCATGTAAAAGAAGTAAATTATACGTGCTCTGATTGATTCAATTACATAAAGAATATTCCAGAAACAAACTTTAGTCTCATGAAGTTGCAGAAAGATAACCTTTCTCAGAAAATGAGTTGTCAATAAGTCTTCATGTATTAGTCAAATCTTCAATGATCTTTGATCTTGACAGTTTTGACCATAACCCCGAAAACTAAACATGGAAATGGAAACAGTGATGAGTAGCTATTTGACATTGACTCTGTTTGTTAGCAGTCTGATCAGGTGAAAATCAAAGCATTGGACCTGAAGTACCCTCAAAGATTCTAAAATTTTTCTATATCCCATGTGGCCTTGAGAATCTTTTAAAAATCAGGAAAAAATGTACATTATTGAATATAGTCTAGATGTTGTCATCAGCCACCAGGACACCTTATCCTACTTAGAGTAAAGTGTGACCCTCTGAAAGAATAAAAAGTTTAACTTTAAAGATGAATGATAATGGAATTATAAACCAGCACACATTTTAAAATACATGAAAATAAATTTAACAAATGGCTCTGAATCTAAAATACAGTTTTATTTCTGGACTGCTGGGACAGACAGGGCCACAGGTCAGATGGGGACTGAAAGGCATCAAAGTATTGAAGAAACCCTTGAAAAGAAAAGACAAGGAATGACAAAAGAGAGCTCCAGGACTGACCCAAAGACCAGCTCAAAGGGTGGCTCATGAACTTGATAAACTACCTCGAATTAGTCACTTAATATTATCTCCTTAAAACTGACTCCTCAAAATTGATTCCTTAAAATATCCCAGGCATCATCTACTTATGCAAATGAACCTCATAGGTAAACGTTCAAATTTTGAATAATGAGTAACCACAAGTGAGTCTCCATTAAGAAAACTTAAGTTGGGGTTGCTGAATCTCGAACTGTGCCCTTAGAGTAGGTCGTAACCACATATGACCACTTCACCTTTTAAACACAAAATATTCAAATTCAGAGACTCTTTCCCACTACGCTATGGTTCATCCACACCTGTGCAGCAGCAACCATACTGGGTAGCAGACCTCAAATGTCTGCATCTCCACAGTAAATTCTGTTACACACCATGTATGTGCTGTGCACATGAGCCATGCTATCAGTCTGCTGGTGTTTACTTGTACATATGTAGCAACAATTAATGAAAAAGAAGCTATGAATTTCAAAAAGAGCAAGGAGTGTTATATAAGAGGGTTTAAAGGAAGGAAAGGGAAGGGGGAATGATGTAATTATATTATAATATCAAAAATAAAAGAAAAATGTATAAATAAAAACAAATCCCATTTTTATCCTTCATATCTATTCATTCAAACATATACTATCTATTCCCACATCTATACTGAAACTATGCTTTGGCAGGTATATTTTCTTTAACAGAGCAGGAATAATATGTCATCTATCATTATTGAACACTAAAAAATAATTGCTTTTACAATTTTATGCTCAATATGTATTCAAATTTTCACTGATAATTTATTAACTTATGTCAGCACCTATATTTTACTTATGAGTGAAATGAGCTGGATCAAAGACATTTGTTCAACTAGTGTTAGTTAATTGTATAGTTTTCATGAATGTTGTTCCAAAGCTAAATGACCATGGAAAGTTCAGGCTTGCATATAAACATATACACACAAAAATGCTTTCATCATAACTTTCATTTTTTGTGGACAACTGGAAAGAAAATGTGTGTATTAGTTTAAAAAAATCAAACATTCAGTGCCATACTGTGCCATTTAGCAAAGTATTTAAGAAGTCCTAAGGTAAAAGTAAACTAGAAGAATGAGATAAGGTCACCTGGACTGTAACTGGTAAATTTGAGATCTATCTTAACGCATATTTGATTCTACCAAAAGGTTATTTTCTTTCTAAACTAACAAGTTTTAGAGATCATTAAAAAGTATATTATCTGAATTTACCAGCACTTTCTGTTTATTTATTTACTTATTTAGACAATATTCACAAAAATCTAAATATGTTACAAGATACAAGGAAATATATATAACCATCATTCAAAAGAATTAGACTAGACTCTTAAATATTCATCTTTGAATTTTACACACACAGCTCTGCAGTTCCTTTTGTCAATGTTATTGGGTTTTATTCTCTTGTTATTTAATGTATTTCTGTATACAATGTCATGTAGAAAAATAAATGACATTTCTTTTTCCATTGAAAGTAGTCTAAATATAATTCTGTAGTGCTTTCCCTATAGGCTAGTGATCATTTTAATCTCAGTGAGCACACACAAACACACACAACACAACTCAACACAACATACATACATCCTCAACAAATATGCAAGGTCACTTTTGTCTTAGAACATAGGACACACTCACAGTAATCACCATTACAATAGCCACTGTCCTATTCTAGTCAGAAACTGAGATAATTGAACCGCACAGTTGAATACAGGTTACTGCTAAATTTGGGGGCTTAGTACATGGCTTCCTTAAAATCCTGTCTAAGTTATCTGTATAAAAACCCATGCCGGGCGGTGGTGGCTCACGCCTTTAATCCCAGCACTCGGGAGGCAGAGCCAGGTGGATCTCTGTGAGTTCGAGGCCAGCCTGGACTACCAAGTGAGTTCCAGGAAAGGCGCAAAGCTACACAGAGAAACCCTGTCTCGAAAAACCAAAAAAAAAAAAAAAAAACCCAACTAGTCTATTGGGAGCATACCCATGAATCAAACACCACATCTCCACATCTACCTGTAGCAGATAGAAATCTGGGCAATAACTTCTCTTCACTCCATTTTTTTTCTTGCTGCCTTAAATTTTTAGCTGTCTTGATTTTTCTCCAACTTGCACTACCATAAATCTATCTAGAAACCTCTTCAATTTCCACAAAAGGATAAATAGGTGATGCCTTTGTGGCATTGTTCACTCCTGATTACATTCTTAAGGACACTTGTGATTACACTGGACATACAGAGAAAATCTAGAATGCTTTTAAATTAAACTAATCGGCAACTCTACTTCCATCTGGAAACTCTTCCTCTGTATCATGCAAACAAGCATATTCATATATCCTAGATGTCATAAGACTGCCTTTTGAGGCCTATCTATCAAACTTTTAACTTGAAATATAATAACAGAATAATAGCAAGAACAATAAGTGAATCATAAGCTACCTGAATAATGTATCTTTTGTTTTATGGAGAAGTTAATCACTTCAATTTTCAAGTAGCTCTGGGTCATAAGTGTGATGCAGAGGATGCTGGTTCTTGCTGTATCTGCATCTCTCTACAAAATAAGATAAGTTTATTTGAAAGTCAACATAAAATAAGTATACCTGGAGAGTATCATGGATAATAAAACCATTTGATATGCAATTGTATTCTAATTATTTCCTGTACATCCCTGTTTTATAAGCAGTTTGTTCCTATGTGAAATCTTAATTCATAGTCTTCAATTTCCACTACCATTATGTTTAAACTAAAGAGAATATTGATGAAGTCAATAGGAGACTAGAGTTTCAATCTTAGCTCTGCCACTGGGTAACTACAATTCCTTGGTCAATTTGATTTCTGTCTTTGAGATTTAGTCTTCTCATATGTAAAAATCTATGAATTAGACTAGATCATAATATGACCAGTCACTGATGATAAAGGGATGTCAGTGGCAGATGTTGGACTTGGAATATGTGTACAATACAATTTAATCCTTAATAATTCAATCAATGTTTATCACTATTTCATTATAAAGTAAGAATGCTCAGAGGTGGGAGGAGTTTCCACTGGGCTTCTTCAGTAACACAGTTTATAATGGTAAAACCATTCATATATTATTTCATATAACTTAAAATACTATTATCATATATAAAGTATAAGATTTTCTCATATAATAATCTTAGTGTCATTCTGTCAAATTATGATCAATACAAATGTTTATGAAACTTACACATAACATGTAATTCTTATCTCTATGAACTTATAGTATGCTTGAGAATCCCTTGGGTAAATGCCCAAGAGTGGTATCATTGGGTCTTGAGGTAGATTGATTCACAATTTTCTGAGAAACTGCCATACTGATCTCCAAAGTGGCTGTACAAGTTTGCACTCCCATCAACAGTGGAGGAGTGTTCCCTTTGCTCTATATCCCCTCCAACATAAACTGTCATCAGTGTTTCTGATCTTAGCCATTCTTGATAGACATCATGGGGTAAGGGAGAAACTTGATGCTAGGGAAGTTCCCAGGAATCCACAAGGATGGCCCCAGCTTAGACTACTAGCAATAGTGGAGAGGGTGCCTGAACTGGCCTACCCTGGTAATCAGATTGGTGAATACCCTAACGGTCATCATAGAGCCTTCACCCAGTAACTAATGGAAGCAGATGCAGAGATCCCAAACCATGTACCAGGCTGAGCTCTGGGAGTCCAGTCAAAGAGAGAGAAGATGGATTACATGAACAACAGGGGGTCAAGATCATGATGGGGAAATCTACAGAGACAACTGAACCAAGCTCAAAGGAACTCACAAACTTTAGACTGACAGCTGTGGAACCTGTATGGGACTGGACAAGATCCTCTGCATGTGGGAGATAGATGTGTAGCTGGGTCTGTTTAAGGGGCCCCTGACAGTGTGATCAGGATCTATACCTGGTGCTTGGGTGGGCTTTCTGAATCCTATTACCTATGGTTGGACACCTTGCTCATTCCTAATAAAGCGGGAGGGGCTTGGTTCTACCTCAACTGAATGTACCAGGCTTAGCTGTCACCCCATGGGAGAACCTACCTTGTTGGAGGAGGGAATGAGGGGGGAGAAAAAGGGGGGAGTTTAAGGAGGGATGAGAGGGGGATCTGTTGTTGGTATGTAAAATGAATAAAAAAATTTAAAAAAAAGAGATAAGACAGGAAAATGATTGCATTTTAGGGGAATGTTCAGTAGTTAAAATAATTTGTGATACGAAAAAATAATTCATATCTCTAAAAAAGTCATGTGAATTCCTTAAATTCTAAGTGGTGTGTTTAAAAATGAGAGTAGCAGAAGGCTCAATTTCCCAAGCTACAGAGTCCTTGCTACTGGCAGATTTTAGCTCCAATTAAATTAATGCCTGTTCAAACATTGGTGCTGAGCCAACCTGAGAATCAATGTCAGCTAAAGCATTTTGTCTTTGAATGTAACTCCTATTTTTTTTTAATATGGAGTACACATTCTTTTTATCATTGTAGAAAATTAATAGTAGCACTTGCATCAAACACTTTCATGTTATGAACTAAAACAGTTAGAAAATGTAGCAAGAAAGGGATCATTCTTTTAGATGAAGGAAGTGATCCCTGTGTAAGTATGCTCCTGAGCATTGGTGAAAGCAGAAGTGTTTGAGTTCAAGTGGGCAGGAACAGATTATGGTGATATTTTATTTGTACTGAAATGTGATTTTATTTGTATGTTAATAAATAAAGTTGCCCGGGGGTCAGAGCTATTAGCAAGCCATAGCGAAAGCTGGGCATTGGTGGTGCACGCCTTTAATCCCAGAACTTGGTAGGCAGAGCTAGGTAGATCTCTGTGTGTTCAAGGATACAGCCAGCATGGAGACACACGCCTTTAATCTCAATACCAACCATAGAAGACCTGGAGGTCTGTACAGATAGGCAGTGACAAGGCAGTCATGTGTTTGGGTTTACAACCAATGAGAAGGCAGAACAGAAAGTCTTTATAAAGACAGACACACAGGAAGTAGGTCTCTTTTGGAGAGGTAGGACCACCGCGAGAGGAAGGGTAAGGTTTTTAGCTCTTAGCTCTGACCTCTTGGCTTTCTTCTTTGCATTGGTTTTGTGTTTCTTATTGAATAAGACAGTTACTTCTACAACAGATCATGCAGGATGGTCTGTCATGTTCACCTGGTTCCGTCACCCTGTCATTACTTTCCCTTACTTAGAGTTATTCAGCTGCTCCTTAAATACACATAGACTCTGATAACTGCAGACATTTCTGTTATGGAGCTACACTAAGTGTAGTCACAATGGTCTAAAGTATATTGTGAAGTGGAGCTTACTCACAGTCACACAGCTAAGGATATTCAGAGTAGCTGATTCTGTCAATCAAGAGTGCATGCTCTATACAGTTATAATTTAATATAGAAGTCCCTGCCCCTCCCCCCCCTCAAATGAAGAGACGTGATTAGCTCTCAGCCTCTTTCTCTGCTATTATGAGCTACAGGAGTACAATGCCATTTCGTTGTCTCTATCTCAATTTCCCTTTCCACTGGTGAGCATAGCAGTTTCCCATGGAAAAAGTCATCAGGAGAATGTCACCCAGTTGCTTAAATCTCAAAAGTCACCTCCCCATGCTTGCCACAGGTACTGTCATCATGAATGGCCTTCATTTCTGCATGCCAAAATAAATCTTTTACAAGTTTATATCATGTAATCTTCATTAGAGCACAATTTAAAATAACTATCATAACAATTACATGCATAGTAGCACACACACACACACACACACACACACACACACACACACACACACACATATAGGTGTTGACAGTCCATTGGTTAGCACATATATATTAAATATTGAATTCCCTCTTGGCATCTGGAGTATTCTAGTCACATGAATGACCCCTGTTTCTCAACTGACTTTTCACTTACAAGATCCCTTACATCTGTGGTCTTTTGGGAGCTGTTCTTTTAATGATTCTGGAGGTCTAAGAAGATGAGACCCTAAAATCTAATATTAGTGTTATATTTGGGAAATTTACTCTTCTCCAGGGACTATTTAAAGACTAATGGGGTGAGTGTCAAAAAAAAAAAAGAGCATTTAAATCAAAACATTCTAAATACCCCCACTTGTATCACATTAGCCTCATTGGATGAAAAAAAAATCAGCAAAGTAACAAAGAAAGGTTATCTAATTGCAATAAAGTGAAGGGTCTCCAAACCTCAGACAAAACTGCAAATGGGGATTTCTGGGTAATTTTTTTTTTAATTAACTACCCATCTCTGCATAGCTGTAAAGCCAATCAGCCTCCATTTTAAAATTTTTATCCCTTTTCTGGGAAGTTGAAAAGGAGACTATGATTTTGGGGAAAAGAATACTAATATTTTGCCTCTTCACTTTATAATTAAAACCCAGTAATAAGCACACAACTGTAAATTGCTGAGGGTGAGGATGAAATATATTTTAGCATATATGAGGCTATGGGTTCCATTGAAAGCATCCAAGATAAAATAAATAAATTCCTGGAGCTGGAAAGATCATTCATTAGTTAAAAACATTGCTTCTTTTGCTGAAAATTGGGTTTTGCTTCCTAACACCCACATTAGGCCCCTCACAGTCAGTTGTAACTCCAGTTTCAGGTGATTGACACCCCATTCAGGCTTCCATGAGCAACACCATGCATTTGGTGCACATATATACACTCAGGGACATACACATAATATAAAATAAATAATCTTAAAAGAATAAATATTTTCATCACCATGACTTGCTGGAAGGTTGGGATTGGTTGCTAATACTGCTATTACCACTGTATTAATGTTATTGCTAATACCCATCATGCAAAAAACTTTACTTATAAGGAGGAAGACAAAATATGAAAGGGTACAGTGTTTGCCATAAAAGCATGAGAAGTGAGTTAGGGTCTCTAGGGCACGCGTAAATACCAAGCTAGTCTGGCTATTCACCTATAATCCTAGAACATGGGAGGTAGAGATTGAGGATTCGGAGGGCAAGCTGGCTAGCTAGACTAGCCAAGTTAGTGAGCTTCAGATTCAAGTATTAGATCTAGCCTGAAAACATAAGTTGGAGCATGAACATGGAAGAAAACTAATGTCAACCTTTGACTTCTGCATTCATGGAGACACAGGCACATGCACCTTCATAAGCATACACACACATACACATAGACACAGACACAGACACAGACACACACACACACACATACACACATACACATACACACAAAAACCTGTACTTGTGTTGTTTATCTCATTTCTTAACTACATAAAATAATGGCTATGAAATTACTTTACTGGGCAGTTGAGATACTGAGTCATGAACTGAAATTTTGGGTTAAGTAAAACATTCAAAGTCAGCAGCTAATTCATATGCTTTTGAAATCATTGTTCACATTTTCTATTGTCTCCTTGCCTTGTTTGTGCCCGGCACTGAAGATGGTGTTTAGGGGAACACAGCTAGCTCAGCTCAAATCCTGAGCCTGCAGCTTTCTGTCATTTTGCTCACATACCTCAAAACCTCAACCATTTCACCTAAAAATCATATCAACAACACCAGAGTTGTGGTGTTTGTTTGTGAATTTAATTATAATTCGTGCAGTAATGATCAATAATCAGAGAAGTCCACCAGATAAAAAATGCTAAATGAGTTATTTTTCTTTACTTGTATGTTTGCACAACATGTATTTCCTCGCTCTCTCATCTGTACAAACACCAGTGGTTGTATTGAAACCTAGCTTATGCCAAGCACTGAGCATCTACTAATAAGTACAGCAGAAATGTCACTGCCCTGGAGGAATCTTTGATTTCATTAGTAGATTAATATTTCCTACAGCAAATTCTAAGAAATAAACAGACTCAAAGGCAAGAGTTAAAGACGTTAGCTCTGGCATGATGAATAGGATCAAGGACACACAGCTATGGTACTATAGCAAGGTTTGGGATTGATGAGTCTCAGCACTCCCTGTTCCTGTGATTTCCTATCCACCCAGATTTCATATGAGTAATATCAAAGTATTTTGTTGCAGGGACCAATTTAATTCAAAAGTCTTCCCTTTGGTTATGTGCCAAAACATTAACCTAACTTGTTGCAATTTAATTTTCTATACGTCCTTATGACGTAGCTTATCATAATAAATAAGAAAATAACTATTTTAGCCATGTAGTTTGTAGGAAAGAACCAAAATGTTCATTTTTACTTTTCTCCTTGCAAATATTGTTGTGTTTTTTCTGTGGCAGAGTCAATATCACAGGCATCTATCCTTTCCCAATTGCCCACCAGGCATGTCTTCGCCACGATCATCCTGGCTTGGCTTTTATCTGACATCCAAATTCCACTTGACTGATTATTGATTGTTTGCCCCCTACTTCTTATTTAAAAGCACATATTTCTACATAGTGATTTTTCCTAAGCTAGAGTTCATTTCAATCAATTTTACTTAGCTCATTTTAAATTCTATTCATGCCATGCCTTAAAAAGAATTCAATACAATAATTTGTGCTATGTCATTTCACACCTGATTGTGCTCAAAGCCATGTGCAACACCCCCACTTTCCTTCAAGTTTGGGAAAGATACAGGGAATGGTATTGTTTGGTTAGTTACCAGGATGACAGCATAAAATAAGAAGAAAGAAAAAATTATCTGGATAGGTTCTAATTATGCCATTTCTCATATTAATTTTTCATTCTTCCACCATAAACGACCAGGGAAATTCCACCTTCTTGAATAACATCTATCATAAAGGGACCTGAATCATATTCTCTATCTCTCAACCCCCTCGATTATACTGCAGCCACCTTGTGAGTATTACAACCAGGTCCCAGACATTAGTAATCCTCCAGACCTTATGCAACTGACTCCTTCGTGGAAGTACCACTCAGGTCATAAAACTCAGCATGTAAACAGTATCATCAGCTAAAACCAAAACAACAACTTAATTTATCCAAGTTCATGGTTGTGGAAAACTCTTTAACTGTACTAACCTTCCTTTTGAGCTTCTATAGCCAAACTTCTTGCTACCTGTTCTCATTAACTAAAATATACAAACCCAGAGTGGTTTTTCGGTGCTGAAAAGCTCACACTGAGAAAGTCTTGGGGCAATACTGGGTTACCAAATACCACAGTTTCCAAAGCTTAAGTAGTTTAAGAAACATCTGAGAAAAATGTAAGTCTGTAGGTTTCCTGGTATATTAGGAAAAGTATTTTGAGGGTACATGTGATTTGTCCTAGCCCAGTAAGACAAAATATGCATACTTGAAATGATTGTCACCAAATAGTTCTTTACAGTCTAAGATTCCACCAAAATAAGAGGGAGGGCATATGGTATAGGGCTACCTGGCTAAGTGGTAGGGTTGTTCAGAACGCAGAATAAATGAGAGGAAACATGGACAAAAGACTTTTTTGTGATTTATATGAAAGGAAACAGATGGGGCATGTGAGCAATTTTAAGAGGTTTCTTAGTGAAATAATGTTAGCAGCCTCTGGCAGGTCTGCTGTATCCATGGGTCTGCTGTCCGGCCATGGGAGACTTTAGACAGGAAAATCAGACCCTAAGATGAAAATTCTGCAGAAGAGGTGTTTAGCAGTGTGTGGACTCTAGGTAGGTAAATTTCCACTTCAAAGTTGTGCCTTTAGGTGAACTTCTTGCCTCTCAAGGTATTAGCTATCCCTGGGAAAAGCAGTGTCAGGAATCCTAAGATAAAAGAGAAGAAAGCCATGATCAATACTACAAGCTTCTCCAGGAAAAAAATATTAACTCAGATTTCTGAAATATCCACCTTGAATTCAAGTAAGACTGGTGGAGTACCCTGAATTGACATCCTTCAAGTAAAAATTATAGAGTTTGCATGCATTGGAGACAAGAGAAAAGAACTTAAGAGAGAAAGAAAGGAAAAGAGAAAAGAAAGAAAGAAAGAAAGAAAGAAAGAAAGAAAGAAAGAAAGAAAGAAAGAAAGAAAGAAAGAAAGAAAGAAAGAAGGAAAAGAGGGAGGAGGGGAGGGGAGGGGGAGGGAAGAATAAGAGAGAAAGAGAAAGAGAGGGGGGAAAGGAGAGAGGAAAGAATTTGATGCTGAACAGAAAGTTCATTGTTGTGTTATCATGGAGTGTGTGTGTGCAAGATGTGTGTGTGTGTGTGTGTGTGTGTGTGTGTGTGTGTGTGTGTGTCTGTGTGTGTGTGTGTGTCTGTGTGTCTGTGTGTCTATGTGTGGTGTGCATATGTATGTGTGTTTCTTTTCTTTTTATTCTGGCTTGTTTATTTTTATTCCTTTGTTTTCCAATGGTACAGAGAGAGAGAGGGCATGAATTTGGGTGTGTCGGGAGGTGGGGAGGATGTGGGAGGAGTTGGGGGAGGGAAAACTAACATCAGAATATATTTTATTTTCTATTAAAAGGAGACTAAGGCCACATTGAGAGTCTTTCCTGGAGTTTTCTGGATTTCACTGTGAGGGTCAGCTACAACTCGGGCAGAAATAGCACATATTAGGATTGAGTAATCAGAGAATAGAATTTAAGATAAAAACCTCTAAAGGATAAGGAAGTGATTCCAGCTAGTGAGGCCTAAGTCTGCATATATACCACACCTCTGGCCAACTCTGAATTTTTCAATTTTTCACACATCTGTAAATTGCAAGGGACCTCTAAGAACGAGCTTTTTTTTTTTTTTTTTTTTTTTTTTTTTTTTTAAGGATGGAAAACGCGACTAGAGGTCTCAGCTATTGTCAACAGCCCAGGAAAAAGCAAATGAAACTTGAATTCTCTCTAGTTAAAAGGTGTGACAAACATTTTTTCATTGAAATTCCACAATGCTCGTAACTATAATAAATGCTAGATCTGTGTGTGTGTGTGTGTGTGTGTGTGTGTGTGTGTGTGTGTGTGTGTGTGTGTGTGATGCTTCAGAAAAATGACATACATTTTTAGTAATACATAAAACTGAATAATATATCAAAATCATATATAAATAACAAAATAATATAATAATATAAAAACATGGTACATAAATATGTAACCTAGAATAATGTATTAGCCTCTACAAACACTGAGGATAATTGGTGATGCAGGTATCTGATTATTCTATCCATCAGTATTTCATTTCTTCTTGGTGAGCTGGGTTGTAGAGTAAATAAAAGGTTCAATTCCTTCAGATGGGCTAATGAGCAGCTAAGGGTTTTAATTTGTAGGAGACCCAATTTATTACTTTTGTTTTGTTTTGTTTTTTTGAGACAGGATTTCTCTGTGTAGCTTTGCGCCTTTCCTGGATCTCGCTCTGTAGGCCAGGCTGGCCTTGAACTCACAAAGATCCACCTGCCTCTGCCTCCTGAGTGCTGGGATTAAAGGCGTGTGCCACCACCGCCCGGCAATTTATTACTTTTTAATAAGATACAATTTATACCAAGTCTACAATTTCTCGTTGTAAGTAGGATTTTAAAAACAACCTTCATTGTTTGATTTTTATTAATCAGAATTACAATTTTCTACATAAATTCTCTTCTGTGAATAGTGTAGCCTTTAAAATGTGCATATTTTAAGATATAGTAGGGTAATTTGTTATATACATAATGCATAATGAACAATCAGGGGCCAGGGGCTCTAGCTGCCCCTCAGCTTAAGTACTTTTTAAAGTTTTTATTAGCACAAAATAATTGCCCATATCTACCAGTTACTAAGCTTAGAACACAAACATTTTTCCCAATTTGGTGTCTTGAGAAATAGTTTTAGGAAAGATATAATGGTTTTTGCTTACAGTCCCAGGACTCAGGAGACTAGGACAAATAAAGTGGCATAAGTTTGAGGTCATCATGGTCCACATAGCAACTTCCAGATCAGACTGAGTTATATATAGTGAGACTTTTTCAAAAAAAATAAAAATTTAAGGAAAATAAAAAGTATTTTAAAAGATTATCTTTCTTCCTTTGAATTTCTTTTGTAACTATGGAAGAAAAATAAGGTTAGATGGAGATATTTGCTTGTCTCTTTCTTCGTTCTTTGCTCATTATTTCTTGCTGTGGAGACTTGTGATGTTATTATATTATCTTGATTACTATTGATGTAGAACAAATCACAGTATTTGATAGAGTAATTTCTCACACTTCAGTGTTCTTTGTCAAGATTGTTTCGAAATCCTATGCCTTTCCATAAAAACTACAATATTCTTGTCAATGTCTGCAAAATAAATGCTTGGGATTATACAGGAACCATTTTGATCTTTTACATCATTCTGAGGAGATTGGACATTAATCTTACAGCATGTAATACATAAACATAGTATGTGTTTTCATTATTTACTCTTTAGTTCTATAAATTATTATCTCTGAACTGTTTTGTGTGCATCTCATGGAGTTCATATGTAGTACTTATATCCTCATTTAATACTATATGTCTCTGCATTCTTTGAGATTTGTATGTGCTATGGATTATTGGAGTCTGTTGGCTAATTATCATGTGTTTATGACTTTTTCTGGTCTCTTTGGGGTCATTAAATTCAGTGTTCTACTTACATTGAAAGAATATATAATATGTAATTAAAATTTCAATGATTTCAAATTGTCTTGGTTTGTTATATAGTCCACGGCACAGTCTACATTGGTGGATATCACATGAATATTAATTCACACACAATAGTGTGTGTGTGTATGTGTGTGTGTGTGTGTGTGTGTGTGTGTGTGTGTGTCTTAGGTATTATGATTGATTATGTAGATTAATTACTCTTAACTCTTTTTTTTTGCATGCAGAATTCTCTCAGCTCATAAAACAATGCTGGAATGCCATGATATAGGGGATTTTTTTTCTATTACTTCTTTCAGATCTTAACTTTTTATATCTTATATGACTGATGTCTATTCTTTGGTATGTAAACATTTAAGATACTGATGAGATTCTGGAAGATTGCTTGGTATATCCTTACGCAATGTCTTTGTAAAAGTGAACACATGACTCAGAGGAGAAATATAGTCTGTAGTACTTGCTCATTCATCACCTTTGTCTGTTGTTTCCTTCCACCTGATCTTCATATGTTCCATCTTTTATGGTTTTTTAAGAACTTCTTTTATCCATCCTTAAGTGTATGTGTGCTAGCAAAAAGAACTTGGGGGTTTCTTTTATATGAGAATGTCTTTCTCCTCTTTTTCTCTGAATGGTAGTTAGATATAGAATCAGGCCCTTTCTGGATGCATTTGAAATATCCCCTGCTGCTTCTTACTGACTTCCATTATTTCAGATGAAAAGTCAATCAAATTTATCTCTCTGTGAGACAAATTTATCATTTGTTTTTGATGGTTTTGAAGAATTTTACTTGCTTTGCCCAGAAGTCTCATTGTAATGACTATAGTCATAAATTTCTATATGCATTTTCCTCAGCTTCCTGTATTTAAGGCTATATGTATTTAATCAAATTTGAGAAGATTTTTCCTTGAGTCAACAATCTTGCCCTGTATGTTAGAGTAAGTAGACAAATAAAGAAAGTAATGTACCTCATGCTAAAATCATGTGACACAGGAACCATTTAATTCTACCCATGAAAATAGCCTCACTTTTACAACACTTAGTTGCTCATTCACAACATACCCCTTGCCTTTTGTGTTGTATTTAAACTTGAGTTGGCTTACTTGGTGACTTAGTCTCGGAATTTATAAGGGAGGTTATCCTAATACGGAACAACAGATAAAAACACATCTTCCAAGTTGTGGTTTTTTTTTTTCTTTTGTCATAGCATAACCTGGCTTTTCCTTTCACAGTTTTTTATTAAACAGCATATATTTTAAAAATCAGATTATTAAGAATCAGAAAAGAACATGTTTCTTACCTAGAATTTAAGAAAAGTACTAAAACAGTATTAGGGAACAGGTAGAAGGCTCATCAGGCAGAGGCACCTGCTGCCAAGGCTAATGACCTGAATTTTATGCCCTAAACCCACAGAGTGGAAAGAGAGAACTAACTCTAGCAAGTTGTCTTCTGATCTCCATACCCACATCGTCTCAGACATACACACACACACACACACACACACACACATACACACACACACACACACACACACACACACACACACACACACAAATAAATAAATAAACAATCAAACCATGAAAGAAAAACATTGTTTGGACTGTTTCATCAGCAATTTTGTTGGGGGTATTAAGAAATGTCAACACCTTTAGATGTTTCATCCTGTGCATGTATCTGAATTGTGACTCAGAACAAGAAGGGCAAGTCCTGGCTGCTGTTTCCTGAACCCTGTCATATTGAGTGTGTATCCCCTTGATGATTTGCCCACAATTATTCTCTGGAAAAGCAAAAATGCCCATTTTATAACAGCCTTTCTCTTTTTCTTTCTTTCTTTCTTTCTTTCTTTCTTTCTTTCTTTCTTTCTTTCTTTCTTTCTTTCTTGGTCTCTATACATGATCCCCCACATTTAGCAATTGGCCAATGTCAGTTTATTGCAGTTTTCTAGCTACAACGTTAGTACCAGCAGTTACCAAGCAGTTGTGTCTGAATCAGCTATGTGGTTAAATGGATAGTGGCCTGTCTGGGCTACCTGTGTCTTTTGAATGGCAACTTTTTCAGATTCAAATTTTCAAGTAATTTACATATCTTTTGCTGTGGCTGGTGCATCTCTGCTCCAGTCTCTTTCTGGTCCATATAAGGTGATGGGAGGAAGCTCAGTGTTCTGTTTTGCTTCAGGAAAATAATAAGAATTGAAAGGTGATAGTGGTCCACAGCTCATGGGTTTCCACTAGTGTGGCTGGTCATCTTTGTACGTTTTCCCAATAGCTGTGGAGCCCCCATAGGACTGGACTAGGCCCTCTGGATACGCAAGACAGTTGTTTAGATTGAGCTGTTTGGGGGGCCCCCAGGCAGGAGGATCGGGATCCATCCCTGGTGAATGAGCAGGCCTTTTGGAGCCCTATGCCTAAGGTGTGACACCTTGCACAGTCTTGGTGCAGGGGAGATGGGCTTGGACCTGCCTCAACTGAATATACCAGGCTCTGCTGACTCCCCATGGGAGAGCTTGACTTGGAGGAGGTGTGAAGGGGGGTGGGTTGGGGAGGAAGGCTGAGGGGAGGGAAGAGAGAGGAGTGGGGGAAGATCTGTGGTTGGTATGTAAAATAAATAGAAAATTTCTTAATAATAAAAAAATAAAAAACACTGTGAACAACTAAAAAAGGTGATAGTGTTTACAAATACATATTCTAAATTATATATATATATATATATATATATATATATATATATATATACACACACACACACTTTGGTTATCATTTTATTATTTCTGTATCATAAAGTCTTGCTGTACAGTTACATACAACCCGTATTTTATGAAGTAGAAAGGATTTTAGTGGTACAACTGTTTTAATATACCAGGAAACCACACCCCTATTTAGAAACATTAAACAAATTGAAAATGTGTCTTTATTGGAAATCAAAACTCAAGCAGTTAATAGCCACAGGCATCTCCCAGTGAGAGGTGCATTTTATTTCAATGGTGGCCACAAATGTGGACAGAAATGGCTCTGATTTATTGTGAGTAAGATAGAAATTTCTGATTACTATCCTGTCTCCGCATGAAACCAGTCTCCTCCGAAAGACCATTTGAATCTGGGAAATAGAGGGCAAATGTAAATATGAGTGGAGGTTAAAACTGTCGCTGTGAGTATGAAGTCATAAATTATGCAGCCTCAAAATTCATTATGTTGTTTTTTTGTCACCAATCTCCTGAGCTGTGTTATAAAAAAATTTAAAGAAAATGAGATTTAAAACACTGAAAGTTCTCCTAAAAGAAAATTGGGTTTATTGTAGCATTTCCTAAGGAGATTGCCTCATTGTAAAATTTACTTTTTACACAATACATTTTATATGGCTATAGAATAATAATAAAAGAACACTTGTTTTTTAAATGTTTTCTTTAGATCATAACTTAGTTCACTTTCAAAGGATATTATTCTCCTTCTAATTATAAGAAATTATTCTGATCATGGGATGGAAACAACCTAATGGAGGAAGAACATAATGTTATTTTAGAAAAATTTTGAGTCCCACTGGGTATGTTTTTAGAAGTGTTTATCTGATAGTTTCTTAAAGTGTATTTTCATTTACTTCCAAATACATTTGTAGCCAAAATATTCTTACAGTAGTTTGTGAATTCACTCATTAACCTGTAAAGTCCTCTGTGAATACCCTGTGGTTAATGTCAGTTTTGTTCCTGAGAGAATCATGATTCTTCAACTTCAGACTTTATGGGCTTTTGTAAAAGCAAGTCTGATTATGAGTTTGAACTTGCTTTGAAACTTGGAAGGCATTGTCAAAGAGAGGATGCTAACAGAAAAAGAAAAATGAACAGGGTGTGGTGATTCACACCTTATAATCCCAGCATGCGGGAGGCTAAGAGTGTTGCCTGGACTTCAAGCCCACCCTTGGACACTTAATGGTTCTAGGCCAGCCTGTAGTATTGAGTGAAACTCTGCCTCTCTTCACAAAGTAAAAACACACAAAGGAGCAAATCACTAAGGCTGGTTTACCATGGTGTTTTTTAATATGGAGACCATAAAAGAGATATACTTTGAAGGTCTAGACCACACACACACACACACACACACACACACACACACACACACACACACACATATACAGATGCACATGCACATGCACACACATACACACACAAATACAGGTCCATTTACTTTGTAAAAACAACACTCAAATATCCATTTAATACAGAGGGACAGTTACTTTCTTTGGTTTGTTCAGTTCTCACTCATAAGAATTTATTTATCTTCTCAGGTGTCACATAGAAATCATGCCAGTTAATCTTTAGTGTCAACTTGAACGAATCTGAATTCACCTAGGATATGAGCTTCTCTCTGGGAGTGTTTTTTTTTTTTTTTAAAGAAAATTTTAAACCGTTTTACATACCAATCACAGATCCCCTTCTTCCTTCCTCCCTCCCCTCTGAGACAGTTGTGTGGCTTGATCTGCTTAAGGGGTCCCCTGGCAGAAGGATCAGGATACATCCCTGGTGCATGAGCTGGCTTTTTGGTGCCCACTACCTTGGTGGGACACCTCACATAGCCTTGAGGAAGGGGTAGAGGCTTGGACCTGCCTCTTCTGAATGTACCAGGCTCTGCTGACTCCATAAGAATAAGAAAAAATGTAACATATACCTATTATACACATTTCCTGTTAATATTTGATGTTCCATCAAATAATATCAGTGATTGTACAATGATTTTCAAATCGCAAGAAGTAATAGCTGTATTCAAAACATAAAGAGTTAATAACTCAAAGAACTGACAAAAAGCATTAAAAATAATTAAAGGTAAAACACAGAAGAGGAACAGAGAGGAAGAGCTGGGGTACTGATGGGTTTAACTGTTAGGATGGAAAAGGTGGTGAGCATTGTAGAGCAGCAAGACAAGAAGTCCAGCACAGGCTTTGAGAAAATGAATGACAGGCTAACTAAAACTAGTCATATACCCTACTGATGGAATGATGAGCTTGTAGAAGTGTCGTTAAAGACCTAAGTATACCCAACACGACCAGTGCCTCATTTTTGAAATAGAATAATGACAAGGAATGTAACTTATTTATGAATTTGGAAGTTATTAAAAGAAACGCCTTGTAGAAAATATGTTGAATGGAAATTAATAGGGAGAATAACAAGGCTAGAATATAAAGCATTTGGCTCTTATTATGTCTTTCTTTAACTATTGGACTAATTTTTTAAACATCTGAATGCATTATATTGTTTTCTCTGAAAATGTTTTGTACAACATAGAAACTTTGTTTTCCACTTCAGTACAACTTCATTGAAAAATAGAAATAAGGAAAACCTACATATAGAAGAATTATTCATACCTTGATACAGCTTTGAAAAACTGATTAAATTAAAATGTTATGGAAATATATGTTTAAGAAAAATGTCTCCTATACCCAACAAAATATAATGCTGGTCTCATTTCCCCAGCTAGTGAATACATTTTTAAATTTAAGTGAATTAGTATACAACATGAATATATAATACATACAGCACTATCAAAAATGTACAACACATGATTCTGTTACTCATATACATACATATGTCAATACATGAAATACATTTTTACTTATTAAATATTTCAAAATGAGTTCATGCTAAAGATTTGCGATGATTTTCTTGTTTGTATTTG
This sequence comes from Peromyscus californicus insignis, assembly GCF_007827085.1. Taxonomy (NCBI): domain Eukaryota; kingdom Metazoa; phylum Chordata; class Mammalia; order Rodentia; family Cricetidae; genus Peromyscus; species Peromyscus californicus. The sequence goes on from NW_026294606.1 coordinate 113,776,995, forward strand.
TCAAGTAACATCTGATGATGTCTTAAATGTCTTATAAGACTTTATCCTGTTAAAATACTCTGGAGCATGTTGATAGTGTTTGTATATATTTTACAAGACAATATTCACAAATTCATACTGCATTTCTGACCCACCCCCTATAGTTATGAGGATGTGACTCCAATTCCCAACTTTTGCTTTTGTTTTTTAAGACAGAGTTTGATGTAGTTCAAGCTGCACTTGAACTCACTGTGTAGCTGAGGATGATCATGAGCTTCTGATCTTCCTGCCTCCACCTTTCAAGAACTGTGGTAACAAGCATGTGTCAACATGCCAGGTTTTGACATGCCTGGGGTTTCCAAACAAGCTCTCTACCAACTAAAAATGCCTCTTCAGTTCTTCAGTTTAGTTTGTGACACTTTTAAATTATTATTTTTGTCTATTCCGAAGGATCGTCACCTAGTCTGTTATATTGATGGTGTATTTTGAAATTCATTTAGAAAAACTTTGCTGTTTTAACTCTAGTCATTTTCACACCCTTGGAGGTGACTTCAGGACTGGAGACCCAGGTTCAAAGACTTTTTCCAGCTCTGTCATTAGCATGAGCTCATATGAAGACCTGTGCTCCCAGACTTTTAGCTCTTGTGGGGTTTATCTCCCATCTCCTTCCTGTGATGGTCATGGAACTGGGCAGAGTGGTAAGCATGTGTGAGAAGACCTTACCAACATCTACTATCTGCCACTCTCAATGCTGGCCTATCTCTCTGCTGGCACAGACTGCAGCTCTGGCATCTGGGGGCTGCCTTAGATTTCGAAGGAACTGCATATTCCTGGGAGCCTCACCATGGTTCTCTAGCTACTTCCATTTGATCCATTTGTGATGTGGATTGTTTTAGAGTCTCCAGAAGCATGAGTGAAAAACCATACCAGTATACTCCCTTGTGCATCATTGGTTTTAACTCTAAATTTCAAAATATTCTAATAAGTATCTTCACAATGTATAGTTGAATATTACTTTAATCAGGGGGAATTATTCTTAATGTTGGGCTGTGAAGGGGGCAGTGAAAGGTACAATTACTCCATCTTAAATGTATTTTGTCTCTTCTTGAAATGATATTTTGTCTTCACACTCTCATCCCAAGAACATCTTTTTTTCCACTTGATAAGAAGTTGAGAATTTTAGAATTGTTTTATTAATAAACTGTTGATTTATTCCCCTATATTTTGTCAGTTGACAGGTATATTATTTATCTAAAAATGACAAAAGGGGCACCTCCTTCTCCCATCATCTAAAAAACAATACAGATTTACTTTTCCTGCCATTTATTGCACAGCTACTTTGTATAGTACAATTTTAAGCATTTTCAGTAATGACCCCTACACACAATTTTATGGAGAAGAATCATAACATTTTGCCATGGTCTCTCCAAATCTCACTACCCACATTTGATTCATAAAATTCTTTATATATTTAAATAGGAGGAGAAATTTGTGATTGTCATTATTACATAGTATTACTATATTTTATTAAAAATTTCATTGCTGTAAATACTAATTAAATTCCCTATAAAATATGAAGTAGATAGAAAATATGAATAAATATTAGTCCTTATTATCTTCAAAAAGAATCTTTTTCCCTAAGCTGGGAGGATCATAAAAAAGAATGGACACCTGAGGCAGAAGCAATCAGGAGTAATAACACTGATAAGATCAATAACCATAAGTGCTCTTTAAATGTCCTCTGCTAGATTCTATAACAGATTCTGTGTGTATGCCACATTCGCTGTCCATCTCTATATAGAGGTTTACAATAATTAAATCTTCTGTCTAAACATGCAGAGAGTTAAGAGTGATTTAGCACACCACATTTTCACACTTTCTATTTTCTGTATTGTTGACTCTTTAAGAATAAAGCTCTGTCACACACACACACACACACACACACACACACACACACACACACATATACATATACACAAATGATCTGATCATTGTCCAACAGCTATGTAAGTAAGAGTTTCCATTGATGTCTACTTGTTTAAATGTCTGGGTTTAAAGAGTGTTGTAACTTAGGATAAGGTGGTTTTGATGCTGTTGTTGTTGGTGGTGGTGGTGTGTGTGTATGTGTGTGTGTGTGTGTGTGTGTGTGTGTGTGTGTGTGTGTGTGTGTGTGCAATCCCCTAGGATACTAAGAAACTATTTTTGTTAAAGAACCCCTGAGAGATGAGGGTCACAGTTTCCTAAAACACTACTGAAGAGAATTCAAATACTTTGTTGGGGAGGAAGATTATTTGTTTGATTTAAGAACAGCTAAAATACATCTGGATGATTTGATATTCTATAGGTATGGAAACTTCTGGCTCTGAGAGCAATGATACAAACTGAAATGTGAAATAATAGGACTTCTGGTTTCTATGGTAAGAGCTGTTAATAAAAGGTCAGTGGATAGAATGGAGCCACTCAACTGTAGATGAAAAATAAACCACAGTCTTATCTCTGTTATGATCCCTCTTTAGTTTAGATGTTGCATTTACTTGAATACAACTTTAATCAAAACTATGATCAAGTGATCTTACATAATCAGACATACATGATGACTTTGTGACCAATAAAACCTCAGAGTCTCATCTCTGTACTTAGTTACAGCTCATTGCAATTGTATAAATATCTGAAACCTTAATCTAATCACTATGCTGAAATTAGTATTATATGTTAACAAAAATAGATCAGATTATATAATATTTCAATTTTAAAAGTTTATATATGGTATATAAGTAATATATATGATCACCGTACAAATTTTCATGTTTTATATTTTGATCAATATTTATTTTATAGTTGGTTTCTATAGTAATTGTACATTTTTATTATGTATAGTTAGAAGTATCCTGAGAAGGAATCCTTAGACTTAATCAAACTTCTCATATGGTCCAGGACAGAGTGAGGATCAACCTGTTGCAGTGGATGTTCTATTGAGTGAACACACTGGTGTTGTTATTGGAGGAGAGCAGAATGCTTCCAGACTGTATTGTCACTTTCAAAATTGCTGCCTAGTGAATATTTTCCATTAATGTGCCATGGGCTCTGTCAGCTCCTAAAATAATGTCCTGTAACTACCATGTGTACTTAATATTCTTATTACATACAGGACCCTTTACAATGTTGGCATATTTTTGAAGGAAAAGACATACAGTAGAAGGAATGGTGAAAAAATAAATAAATAAAATGAAAAATGGAACCATGATGAAAAACGTACACAATAAAAAAAAAATCACTGTCTTAGTTTGGGTTTCTATTGTTGTGGTAAACACCATCACCAAAAGCAACATGGAGAGGAAAGGGTTTATGTGGCTTACACTTGCATATCCCAGTCCATAACTGAGGGAAGTCAGGTCATGGTAGGAACCTGGAAACTGGAAGCAAAAGCAGAAGCCGTGGGGAAACACTGCTCACGGGTGTGCTCTCTATGGCTTGGTCAGCTTTCTCTCTTGTACCATCCAGGACCACTTGCTCAGCAGTGGAACCAGCCACAGTGAGCATGCAGGTCAACTTTAGGGAGACATTTACTCAATTTTAAGTTCCTCTTCCAAGATATGTCTAGGTTTGTGTCAAGCCAAAAAAAAAAAAAAAAAAAAAACCCAGCACATGTGAGAAAGAAAAAGTAATGATTACTTTTAAAAAATGGGGCAGCTATATCACCCACTCGAAAGCTCAGAGAACATTGCAGAAGATGGGGGAAATAACGGAAGAAGCAAAGGATGGGGGAGAGCCACAATAAATAATGTGCCTTCTGGATACGACAGAGTCATTGCACACTTGAACTCTCAGAAGCTGTGTCTAAATGCACAAAACGTGGACATTATTGGTCCATCAACATTATATCAAGAAGCGGGGGTCCATGAGGTCCTGTTTTGCGATTCAGAGTGGTGTGGGAGGAGGTGTCCTTTTCTTCAGTGATGCAGCACTGAAAAATTGCCTTTACTCAAGTAAATAACCTCCCACCCACACTCCTGTAAGATACGCCAATTAAACTGAGTGGATCACACATAAAGAGAGGACATGGGAGTACAGAGTAAAGCATTTCTGTGGGAGCAATGGGGTGTTTAGAGAGGAGAATGAGGGCTGAAAACAACAAAAATTCATTATATAAATGGAACAGGGAAAAGGTTAAAAACCAGTGAGATCCTTCCTCACCTATTCTATGGTTCATAGGAATAGATGTCCTACTGACCCAAACCTACAGATGGCCTACTAATCCAAACCTCACAACCAACTAGTTACTAGTCACCATATTTTATGGTGTAAAACTAACTGACATGGCATCGTGACTCCTATTAATAACCAAATCCACCTGGAATCAAGTCACTGGACTAACTTGATATTATTTCAGAATTCATGTAATATGTAAGTAACATTCTAGTTTTAAAATCATTGTTGAGTTGCATTGGTGTCTGAAGTTCTAAATCTTTCATTTTTTTCTATTTGAAGCCTCTGAAGAAGACAAGATATCAATTTAACATGATGCTCTTCTAATTTCCATGCAGAAAACAAACAATTTTCAATAATCTGCAATAGAGATTTAGTTTAATCTGCTGCCTTGTTTGAAAAAGAAAAGAAAAGAAAAAAACTAACTGCAACGTCTAAAGCCCTCAAGAAATAGTTTTCCATGAGTATTTATAATGAAATGAAAGAGTATTACTGCCAAAAGTAGCTTCATTTCAATTTATGAGCAATAATAAATCAATCATTAAAATGGAAACTGTGCATGAATAAAATCAAGAGACAAGGACTGTGACAGCATTTCAAGTCAACTTTGGAATAATCCTCAAAAGCCCAATACTTATTGTTTATGCAATTCATGTTTTTTACAGCCTTGTTTTGAGCCTCTCTAATTATGCCATAGTTGAATTACAATTAATATGTAAATAGAAACATAAAACCAGGTTTATCCCATGTATCTATCTGTTCCTGCAAATATCCTTCGCAAGCCTCCCTTTGAAGGCCCCTTGGGCTGCTTAGACCTCACATTTTTCTTTTCTTTTAGCTTTAGCAATCTGGTTGGTACTATGTGCTTTTCCTATAACCTGTTTGCAAAGCTTTAACATCTGGAAATACAGAGCTTCCTGTGGCCTTCCTGTTCTCTTGACTCAGTGGCCTAAAATGTTCTCAGGTAGGAATGAAGTTTAAATACTATTTTATTGTGGTTGTCTTACTTTGCTTCATATAATTGCAGTTACAAAATTAATTATTATAGGAAGACCATGGCTTAGACCCCCATTCTAAATCTTTAAATGCCATTTATGGATCATGCATGAGTTACACAATGAAGCAGGGTGAGCTGGTGAATGTGCTTGATATTGTAGTTAATTCTTTACCTCTCTGAACATTTTCTTTCTCTTTTTTATCAATTAAATTTTTTCATTTATTTTACATCCTGATCAGTTTCCCCTCTCTCCTCTCCTTTTCCCTCCTCCCTGACCCTGCTGCCCCTCTGCCCCTCCCTCCATCCACTCCCCCTTTGTTTCTGTTCAGAACGGGGCAGGCCTCCCATGGGTGTCAAGAAAGGACAGCATATCAAGTTGAGATAGGACTAAGCCCCTCCCTTTGTACTGAGGCTGGGCAAGACAGCCCACAATGAGGAATAGGTTCCCAAAAGTCAGCCCAAGCCTTAATGATAGGCTCTGATCCCACTGCTAAGAGTATCTGATCAGTTTTTAAATTGAGAAATACTTAAACTAAATTAGGGCTTTCAATTTTGGGGGTCATGAGAATGTACTGGATAGAATTTCCTGAGAATTTTCTTTTTCACTTAAGACAGGCAAGCTGTTCACAGAATGAGTAATTTTTGAGACTGGAAACAATAGTGATTCAATGATATGGCTCTTCGCTGGGGGCAGAGCAAGTCTGCACCACTTTGTCAGTGTTCTGATTCTCAGACTAAACTACCTGGCAGACACAAACAAGCTGGTCAGTTTTCTGATTGTGACAGCATGACTAATATCATCAACTTGGTCTTGGGATGATTTAACTAATAGGTTCACCATCATAGCCCCATGATCACACAGCTCCATTGCTTTGGGTCTGTCAAGAGGATGAACATCATTGTGGGAAGTGAACAGTGAAATAAAGCTACTCCCAACAAAGCTATGAGACAGATCTGGCAGGGTCCAGTACCTCCCTCAAGGATGCACAGTGATCTCCCTTCCTTCACTTAGCCTTACTCCCCAGGGTAGCACTCACTTCTAACAACCATAATATAAATACATAGCCTTTGAAGTACATTTCTGTTTGTTTGTTTGTTTTTTGTTTTTCGAGACAGGGTTTCTCTGTGTAGCTTTACGCCTTTCCTGGATCTCACTCTCTAGACCAGGCTAGCCTCGAACTCACAAAGATCCGCCTGCCTCTGCCTCCCGAGTGCTGGGATTAAAGGCGTGCGCCGATCCAAACCATACCAGCACATTTTCTTGCAAATGCCAACTGTGATGCCCAATGATGTGATTCGATGTTGGGCCAGGTGGAAATCAGTCACGAGCACAGTTGTCGGTTATCAGGAATCTCTTGGCAGTGTGCAGGTGCTACAAATATGAGAAAGTCTCCTTCATCTTCTTGGGAAGGAGATGAAGCACAAGGCTCGTTGCAGAGTTTGCTTGACTATATGAGGATATCAGTTGCCGCCAGAGAGAATGAGAAGAGACACAAGGGCAGAGAGCAGGAGCACTGGTAGCAGCTGGAGTATGCTGTACCAGTCTCTATACTTTCTAAATATTCTTTAATTTCTCCTGAAGTTATTTGACCTATGCTATTCTACTTGCAAACAGCTCTATATGTAAATTTCTCTTGCTTGCAATGGAAAGCAAAATTCAGCTAAGAAAAAAACAGTTAGATTGAATATTTAGGAATAAAAATTGGAACCTTTGTGTGTTTCCTGTAAATCTAAAACACTCAACTTTTCACAGTCAATAGAATGACAAACTAAGGGGATGGACTTCAGAAACAGGATAAGACAATGTCACTAGGGAGGGTTCTGTTTTGTATGGCTAAAACAAGGCATTTCCTAGACCATAAAGAGAACAATGGTCAATTGATATGGAAACCATAGACCCTGAGTTACGAAGATAGTTTCCTACACACTTTCCAGTTTCCTTTGGGAAAAAAATACTATACTGATGTGATTATTAAAACTATATATCTCAGGCTATTTGGAAAATATATTGACTTGAGAGATGTAAGGAGAAATTGAAGATGGAAATTATGAAGATATTCTTTAAAGAGAACTAAATGAACATCTCCTCCTTTTGAAATACACAATCTCTGTGGAGCCCCTATGAGACCTGGTTAGTTGATTGAGTTTTCTTGTGGTGTCCAAACCCCTCTGGTTCCTACAATCCTTTCTCCCACTTCTTCTGCAGGATACCCAGAACTCCTCCTAATGTTTGGCTGTGGGTCTACATCTGTTTCCATCAGTTGCTGGATGAAGCCTCTCTGATGACAATTGGGCTAGGCACCAATCTGGTCACAGGAGAAGGCCAGTTCAGGCTAAGTATCCACTATTGCTAGAAGTCTTTAGCTTAGTCTCATCCTTATAGATTCCTGGGAGATTCTCTTGCGCCAGATTTTTACCTGACCCAAAATGTCCCTCCCTTTCCAGTAGTCTCTGAACCAACAACCAGGGAGCCTGCATGGGACTGATCTAGGCACGCTGCATATATGTGACAGTTGTGCAGCTTTGTCTACTTGTGGGACTCCTAACAACCGGAGCAGGGGCTGTCTCTGGCTCTTTTACTGGCTTTTGGGATTCTGCTCCTCATTGAGAGCAGAGCCTTAATATAAGGGGAGGGTCTTAGTCTTACTGCAATTTGATATGCCATGTTTTGTTGAAATTCATGGGAGGCCTGTGCTTTTCTGAACAGAAATGGAGGAGGAGTGAATGGAGGGGCAGAAAGGAGGTGAAGGAAGGGGAAACTTCTGTCAGGATGTAAAAATAAACAAATAAGCAAATAAATAAATAAATAAATAAATAAAATTTAAAAAGACATAGACAATCCCTTTCCCTACCCTCCCTCCCTCCCCCTTCCCTGTCAGGCTCCTTCCATCCCTACCTGTATATCTCTCTTTCTATATCTCTATTTGTTTTTTGATATGGGAACTCAAATCACTTCCAGACTACGGGGGAGAAACCAAGAGAATCACCACTATATATTTTTCTTGCCCAGCTTAAGTCCCAAGTTATCAGTTCTCTACTTCTGGTACTGTCATCACATATAAATCATACATGTTTTTCAGTGTAATTAAATTCAGGTGCTATTTTGAATTCTAAAACTTGACAGACCCAACCATCTGTATCCATGCATCCTTTTTGGTCCAGAAGAGCACTATCTATGTACATCTGTAAGAATAAAAAAAAGAAAGAAAAGAAAAGAAAAAAGGAAAAGAAAAAATTATGGATGGATATTGTCAGCAAGAGAACAAAGAAATCCTCTTAAACCATCTTCCTCAAAAGGCAATAGTTCACCCTAGTAAGAAGAATTGAGGACATATTTCATGAATCACTGAAGTGCATTTCAGGAAAGCTGGGGGTATTAGAACAAGAGCAGAAATGAAAAATAAAGGATGGTATAAAAGGGAAACATAAAATAAAATAATGAGCAGTGTGTTAACTGACTGCTGAGAGAAAGGTAATGGTACTGTTTAGAAACCAAAAACGAAAATGACAGAAAGTTTGAGTCTTTAAGTATTGAACTTGAGCTTTAATTGAATAACATTTAAAAGAGTTGTATAAACTGTCAGTTTCTTGGAGTGGGTGAAATTAGGTAAAATTAAATGCAGTATTCCCTTGTATAACAGCTATAAAATATTCAAGACTTTATTAGAGACGCAGTGACTAAAAACTGAATAATGTTGGTTCCTGGAGCAATGGTTTAGTGGTTAAGAGCACTTGTTGCTCTTACCAAGGACAGAGGTTCAGTTCCAGCAGGTATATGAACCTTCTATAACTAGAGTTCAAGGGGATTTGATGCCCTCCTCTGGCTTCCATGTGGTTCAAAGACTTACACAAACACTCATATACATAAAATCTTTTTTAAAAAAACTTTTAAAACTACTAACTATGCAAAATAGCAAAGATAGAAACAGAAATGCTTTAGAAGACCACAAAATACATGTTTCATTTGCTTCTAGAACTAACAATTTATAGCATATACTGTAAATCTTAAAATACATACATGCTTTATAATCTGTTAAATTTATAATTGGGTGTTAATAAACACCACATGCATACAGATAGTACTAAAAGATTTACAATATTAACTACGAGAGGACTTTAAACAAGTAGTTATCATCTACATTGTGTATAAATTATTATACTTCAATTTTTAAGTGTTACTACCTTTAAAATATTACTACCATCAAAAACTCCCTAATCACATGAAATTTTTTGTAATTTGTTAAATCCAAATATTAGTTTTCCAAATTTTTCAGACTTTCCAATCAAACACAAAACCATCCCCCACCCCTGATACACATAGTCATGACCCTCAGTAAAATGACTTAATATTACCATGTGTTTCAACAAAAATATAAATTCCCTTATTGAAAATTTCAGATGGGCATCTCCATGATGCTGCAGAACCAAAAATCATGGTAGGGTCTAAGGGTGAAAATAATGCAACAAGAGATGCATGCTTGCCTGCATGAGCTATGGTTTTTTTCTCTTCAAAAGTCACACATATAAAATCAAGAAACAAATATCTACGCTGAATCTTAACAGGATTATACATGATGTCAACATGCACATTGCTTAAACTATTAACCAAGTAGCCAAATTAAGCATGGCCTATTGCATTATTTTAATTATATATACAAATTCTAAGCATCTACTTAAATGTTTTTGTTTGTTTGTTTGTTTGTTTGGGTTTTTTTTTGTTTTGTTTTTCGAGACAGGGTTTCTTTCTGTGTCGTTTTTGTGCCTTTCCTGGATCTCGCTCTGTAGACCAGGCTGACCTCGAACTCCCAAAGATCCGCCTGCCTCTGCCTCCCGAGTGCTGGGATTAAAAGCGTGCGCCACCACCGCCCGGCCATAAATGTTTTTTTAAGAAGAGTAAATTTGTGTAATTGCTTTGTACTTGAAATTATACATTAGCCCAGAGCCAGAGTGATTGCCTACCATGTGCAAGTCACTACATTCAACTTTCAGTACAACAAAATTGAAAAAAAAAACTTTTATAATAGAACCTCAGAATCTCTTCCCCAACTGCAGTTTAAATAAATGGCACTTTTCATCATCTCTGTAAGTGCCCATCATATGTATTTCTGCAACCTTATAATGGTCCAGCAATAGTAGGATGAAGATACAGCAAAACTAATTCACAATTGATAATCTAGCCACCTTTTTGTCACATATAATCAATAATAAAATATGACTTTAAAAATGATTGCTTTTATTTTTAATTGTATGTGTAGGTGTGTGCCCGTGTGGGGCTATGTGGGGGGGGGGGTTGAAGTTGCCTGTAGAGAACATATGTGGATATCTGATGCCCGGACCTGTAGTTGTAAGTCAATTGATATCGCTGAGAATTGAATTTGGGTCCTCTGCAAAACAATGCATACTCTTATTTGTTGAAATGTTTCTCAAGCCCTAAACATGCTCTTGATTAAGTTTCTCTGACCAAAAATGTAAAAATCTTAAGTACAATAAAAGATGCAAACTTCCAGAGGGCACTTCTCATTTGTTCATATAACTGTTTGTAAAATACATCATTCAATTGGAATTTTCTGCATCTTTAACTAAACCCCTCTGAAATCTAGAAAGGCAATAACTAAAAAGTTGTTTCTGAAATGTTGTAGAGTAAATAAACCAAAAAATGTGGTGCAGAAAATCCAAATCTGTTCCATAACAATGACTGTAAACTAGTGTCAATATGCAGGAACAGTTAACCTCAAGCTGAATTTGTAATAACATCATGCATCCAATCCTTTATTTTTTGAGTCTAGTGTTTAAGACAAAGGTAGGATACATATCTATATCAATGTGTGGAGAAATCTACCCAACAAGACCTTGAGAAATTACTGGAAGCATTATTTACTTATACTATTTATAGTAATTTGACAACAAATTTGTAATGTCTCATAATTTATTATTGTACAGTAGTTCATGCATGTACATCTTGTGCAGCCATGAGTCTTTGTCCTCATTAAAGTTCTCTGCATCTTTAAACTTTCTGTAGTTATATTTGAGCCTGTGATTACAAAATGAACAAAGGCACAATCGCTAGATTTCTCAAGTTTTCCCAAATGCCACTTAAGTGGAGCTTCCGCTATTCATTTCTATTGTCTAGGGTAAGAGAAATAGATCATGTGTCTTAGAATATGAAATCATCTTGAATAGAGCCAAACATGTACAAATACAGTTACCTCCTTGATTATGGAATTACAGTATATCAGCATTGATATAGATGAAATTCAGAGAGAAAAATGCACTATTAAATTGCACAAACCAGCCTTATTCATTTGTTTCTGGTTAATACAGCCATAGAGAATTATTAGCTCCATGAAAGTAAAGTGTGGTTTATGTTCTAAAACTTTCACTTACATTAAGGATGCATTACTATCAAATTTTGAAAACTTGTACTAGGGAGATAATAGTGATAAATACTTACTTAATCCAAAACACAAATCTTTGGAAGAGAAGGTCAATTACAACATCTCACAGCATTCAATTACAATATCTCACAGTATTCTTTTAATTAAAACAAGAAGTATGCATGCTTGTTGGTGGTATGTGTGTTGCACTGAATGTATGAATGACACAGAGAAGCTGCAACCATTACTAATTATCCTGGTCTTTTCATCTTCAGTTAACATACACACAAACTCTCTGTGTCTCAGATTCATTTTGTTTCTAAGAAAGCAAATTAGCAACTTAGAAACATTATATGTTATAATTTCATGTGGTAGATTAGCAAGGTAACTGCAGCCTTCACAATAGGTGGAAAATTAAGGTTTCATATACAAAACCCAAAATCTTCTACTTAATGGGGAATTACAGTCATTCTACTTAATATTTATGAGCATCTCTTAATACGGGAATATCTCATAGCACTTGTTTTTTGTTTGCTTGTTTGTTTTTGTATATTTTAGTTCCCATTATGTTTCTTGAATTTGGGTCTAGAGTGATTGCTCAGCAGTTAATAGGCCTATTGATCTATGAAAGAATTTGAAATCAGGTCCCAGCATGCACATCAGGAAGATCTCAACTAGTTTTAGAGACCCAGTGTCCCTTCTTCAGGTGTCTGTGAGAACCTGTACACAGATGACATGCAGACACAGAAACACATACACATTTTTTAAATCTCAAAAAAACAGTTTCTTGGATGTTGAGTGTCTGTCACAGTCTAAGCTAAAAATGATGCACTAGCCTGAACAAACATATAAATCCAATGCAATTTTTCTTTGATTCATAAATCTGAATTTGTCATTTTGCTTTTGTTTGCTTTTTGTCACTGCTTATTTAGAAACAATGCATAAGAATATTGATGCAAAATCACAATACAGAAGAAAATCAGTAATTTACAGACATATGCATATGAAGGAGATAGGTAAGTGTGAATATAAAATGTTTACTTCCAAGATTAGAAAACAAGGGTAACTTTGCTAAATATTTATTGTTTAGAGTCAACATAATTCACCTAGAAGGACCACATGAATTGGGTAACTAGACAGTTGCAAAATATTGATTTGCTTTATTACTTCAACTGCACACCTTAATAGAAGAATATTTCAAAAAGTTAAAAATTATGTAGAAATAGTATTCTCACTATTTTTCTTTAAACTACATAGTACAATAATTGGAGACTCTCTCTCTCTCTCTCTCTCTCTCTCTCTCTCTCTCTCTCTCTCTCTCTCTCTCTTTCTTCTTTCTCTCTCAGAATGATGGATTTAGCCAATGGTAGAATGCTTGTCTAGTATATGTGATGCCTTGCTTGCATCCTGAGTAACACCACAAAAAGGAGGGGCATAGAATGGAAAGAATAATATAAATTGTTATCGCAAAGACAATTCTATTTTATTTATGTTGCATAAATTTAAAGGACTATCACATTAGAGCAAACCAATTTAAATATATTTAATATACAAAATAAAAAGTATTATTAAACAATAGCACTGTCTAATGCTTTTAGATAATTTCTGGCCATATTATTCATGTATGTGGCCTTCAGTAAATAGTCTGTCTGTAATTTTTTTATTTGGCTAGGCAATAAAAGCTGTGTTTCCTGAGCAATTGTACCTCTACTTCTAAGAAATTAATGTGTCTTTCTGCAGAAATACGATATGCCAGTATATTAAACTAGGAAAATTCATCTTATAATATGTAACTATTTCTATATTAGAAACATAAGCACCTTGTAGATCACTCTGAATTATTCTTGTCTTTTTCCATTTTATCTACAGATATTGTGGAAACTCTTTGAAGAAACACAATAAAAGGTGAAGAATTTCTGTATTTCTGATTTAATCCTAGGATTAGAAAAAGATCAGGTTTCAAAGGTAGAATAGAAAACAGTGGAATTGAGTCTTCAGAATACTCTTTCCATTTTCTTTAATCATGTTCATTGTTAGAATTATATATTGTTTCAATAGAAAGTGTGTACAATGGAACTGCCTGCAGTTTTGATTTGCTGATAAAATTGGGCCACATATATTGAGTCACATTGATTCTAAGTATCCAAGGGTACTCATACTTAATGAAAATCAACCTCATCATCAAAAGGAAAACTTGTACCTGTTCATCTGTGCGATGATGGTTCCCTGTTCATTGTTGGATTTAAACAAAAAGGCAAACTGTCAGTCTCCAAACATTTTAACTCTTTCTCTGTTTCCCAAAAGACAGAGAGACAAGGAGTCCATCTCTTTGTTCTAGAGAAATGCATAATAGATAGAAGTCTATCAGCATCACAATTCCTTTCCTTGTATGAACCACATGTGTTTGGCAGCCTGCAAGACTTTTTAAAATTTTTAAATTATATTTATCAGAGTTTTAATTTTTTTTGAGACAGAGTCTCTCTATGTAGCTATGACTGTCCTGGAACTCACTGTGTAGACCAGGCTAGCCTCAAACTCAAAGGGATCTATTTTCCTTTGCCTCCCGAGTGCTGGGATTAAAGGCATGTGCCACTATACCCAGCTGAGAATTTTAAGTTTTAGATTTACAGAACACACAACATGGGCTCAATCTCCATATGTCAAATACCATAAATCTTTCTCAAATTCAAAAGAAAACTTAACTTACATTTATTTTAATTCTTTTTTATTTATTCATAAACTTTTCAGCATTCATTAACTATCTGGGGTGTGTGTGTGTGTGTGTGTGTGTGTGTGTGTGTGTGTGTGTGTGTGTTCATTGGTGTGGAGGTCAGTGGACAACTTGCAGGACTCAGTTCTCTCCTTCTACTACGTGGGTCCTGGGGATCAAATTTTGGTCACTGGACTTGGCAGCACACATTTACCTGCTGAGCCATCTGTCAGACTCCAGCATGTATTGGTAGATTAATATTTGGAGATTTTGAGTCATGTAAGAATAACGAAGATGTCCTTTTGTATGACAAGCTGGTCCACCTCACATCTGTGTCTCCTATGGGAGTCACACTTCCTTCTTTTACAGACATTCATCTAAGTCAGAAATAAGCATTAAACCAACTTACTCCTTTATTTAGTATTCAGAGGTAAGTGAAACGTGTCTAAACTCATTTTAATGACTTCATTTTTATACAGGCGTCACTATGTGATCTAGTTATATGTCTTTTTAAAATGAAAGTCCAAAGGCAGTATTGTTTTAAAATCAAAGTACACTTGGGAAATAATTGTGCATGAATTCTTAACTTGAAGATTTGTGATGTCTTTAATTTATGGAAACATTTTAGGTGAAATTTAACAGCCTCATGCTCCCAGAGAGTCATTAGTCTTTCTAGTATGAAGTGTTATTTTAATAATAACTAATTAAGTTAATAATATTCATTATGCCAATGAACTATGAAATTATATATCTCTTTCCTCCCCTTAGCCTTTTTGACCAGAGTGGATGAGCAGTCTGACAATTTACAAATTCTAACACCAATATTCAAAATTTATTGTGTCTTAATTGAGTCAACTCAATAAATAAAGTATAAATTTATTCAATAACATTTTGCATCAGCAATACTTCCAATTTCCTTTAGTTGATTTAAACAATTAATTTTTTGATAGAAAACAGTCTAGTAATCTGGTATTGATAAGCTGTCTTTGTGTTGAAGATCTAGAGTTCTGAGGAAACTATTTTGCTGCTAAGGGGTTTTAAAACACTTAATTACTTCAGTATTGCTGTGGATATCATTTTGTATAAATAAAACACTGATTGGCCAGTGGCCAGGCAGGAAGTATAGGCGGGACAAGGAAAGAGGAGAATTCTGGGAAGTGGAAGGCTAAGTGAGAGACACTGCCAGCCACCGCCATGACAAGCAGCATGTGAAGATGCTGGTAAGCCACGAGCCATGTGGCAAGGTATAGATTTATAGAAATGGATTAATATAAGATGTCAGAATTAGATAGCTAGAAACCTGAGCCATTAGGCCAAACAGTTTAAGCAATATAAGTCTCTGTGTTTACTTGGTTGGGTCTGAGTGGCTGTGGGACTGGCAGGTGACAGAGATTTGTCCTGACTGTGGGCCATGCAAGAAAACTCTAGCTACACAGTATCTTTTCTGGCACATAATTGCAATATGAAAATTCTATCTTAACCATACCCCAGGCCCACTTTTGCAATGCGGACTCTATCCAGCAATTTAATTTCTACTGTCACTATATAGTTTATTCCTAAGGCTCATGTCCAGCTTCTGCATACATTGATGTTGGTCATTTTCTAGTTATTTCTTTCATGAGTCATGTTTATTTCTTGGCTTCCTAGACCACAATTTCTGAGGTTTCAAATATTCCTTTTCATTTATGCTTTTGAGAGTATCATGCATGGGTAGAGTCTTTATTTCATTCCCACCCTTCCTTCTCCCTAGTCCAATTCCTCTCTTTTTTCTCTCTTCTTTCTGTTATTGAACTCTTCTTTTCTTTCCTTTTTTTTTTTTTTTTTTTTTTTTTGGTTTTTCGAGACAGGGTTTCTCTGTGTAGCTTTGCGCTTTTCCTGGAACTCACTTGGTAGCCCAGGCTGGCCTCGAACTCACAGAGATCCACCAGGCTCTGCCTCCCGAGTGCTGGGATTAAAGGCGTGCGCCACCACCGCCCGGCGAACTCTTCTTTTCTATTGTCACATAAACACATGTACAGACATACACACATGTACCGCTATATGTGTGTGTAGTGGGTAGCCATTCCAGCTTTGATCTGGAAGTTCCAACCCCCATTGAGACTTCGGCAACTGTCACGCCTACAAGGCGGGGCCAAGGGAGGCGCCAGGGGACCCGAGATCTGGATCGGCGGGCGCTCTCTCCGTTGCGGGACCCTGGACTGGAGAGGTGGACTGAGCAGAGCTCCAGAGAACACCGCTGGACTGTGATACACCTTCCCCAGACTCCGCGACCTACCTATTCCTTAATTTGTAAGTTATGCCATTAAATAAATCTCCTTTTAACTACGTGGAGTGGCCTTAATAATTTCACCAATATGTGTGAACATGCATACATGTATAAATACAATCTTCTGAATTCATTTAGTGTTGCATACATGTATATAAGCAACACTAAATGAACTCAAATGTATATGTATATAGGTACACACACACACACACACACACACACACACACACATATACCTCTAACTCCTTGGTATTGGATAATCTTAATGTAGACTTTATCATCTTCTATTTTACTGGATCTTCTTCTATTTTCTTGTTAATAATTCATATACTCATCAGTCACTAAACAAATTATCTTGACTTCACCAGCATGAAATTACTATTTCTCTTTATTACTTCCCTGCTTCTTGAAATGCAACAGGTGGTGGAAAATATGGTGGAGATGTCAAGCTCATATAGGAAAGAGACAGAAACATAGAGCCCGACATAACTTTATACAAATCATTTGCTATAAATTTTCCTACTAATGTAACATTGTAAGATCAGGAAGGATCCCAACCCAAAGTTTGGTTTGGATCTCAAAACTGATTCCACCCCACTCGTAACCGAAAGGGTATGACAAAATGTACTACTTACATAACTGAATCTATAGGGTGGGATGAAAAATCCTCTCAAGGATATCCCAAAGGCTTCAACTATGAAGATGAGGAGACTGGCTTGTGTTGTTACTTGGGTTGGGGTTTAGCATCAGGTGAGAGACTACTTGAGAAAACAGGGACTTGTCCAGCTTAAATCTCCCATTTGGACCAAAGAATAAGACAGCAGACTTCTGATCATCTTGTCAGAAAGTGGAAACAGGAAGAAAGAGTGCCAAGGATTAAAAGCTGTGAACACTTAAATACCAATGTTGAAGAAGACTCTTCATTATATTATTTTATATTCTAATTATATTCTAAACTGATTTATCATTCAGTTGAGCAATACAAGCTGCACCATTCCTGTGTGCACCAACACACTGCAACCAATACTTTTAAAGAACAGAAGAGCTTTCATAAAATTAATCTATTAAGTACAAATTTTGTACTTTCTATTCAATTATTAAAGCAATAAAATATTATTACTTAATTTTCCGATATCCTGAAATCTAAAATTGTTAAGATAACTTTTTCTGTATTGTGTCATTTTGTTTTCTCTGTGAATTTGAATGTTTTATCATATTATTCTCAGTGAGAAAGTTCTGTCAGGAGAAACTCAGAAATACCTAATTTCAAGAAAAGAAGCATGTTTGACAATAAATACTTCATAATTTATTTCTTCTTTCTTTTCTTTGGTAACAGACAAAGAGTATCTTCTGGATACGACAGGACCACTGTACTCATAAACTCACAGCAACACTGGCTTTGCACACAAGACCTATACAAGATCAAGCCAATCAACAGTCTACCATGGATATACGGGGAGCTCCAACAGCTCCACTCATGGCAACTGACAGCTGCTCAGGGAGGCAAATCTGTTTTCTTCAAGTGTATGGTCCCTGATAAGTTGACCTTGCTACCATGTCACTAGCCGAACACAACGTGTTATAAAGGAAAAGAGAGAGAGAGAGAGCATTGAGAGGGTGGCATGTGAAGTAGAGGGGTGAGGTAGCAAAAATGCATTATATACATGTATGGAATTCTTAAAGAATAGATGGGTGTAGTGATATTTTATTTGTGATGAAATGTGATATTTTATTTGTATGTTAATAAATAAAGTTGCCTGGAGATCAGAGGTCAAATAGCCATTAAGCCGAAGTCTGGCAGTGGTAGCACATGCCCTTAATCTGACCACATAGCAAGCAGAGTCTCTGTGTCGTTAAGGACACAGCCAAGCGTGGTGATGCGAGCCTTTAATCCCAGTACCAAAAATAGAGACCTGGAGATCTGTATAGACAGGCAGTGACGAGGAAGTCATGTGGCTAGGCTTAGAGCCAATGAGAAGGCAGAATAGAAAGGCAATAAAATCACAAGTCAGGCAGGAAAACACCCTCTCTGGGGAAGCTACTGCTGGTGGTAAGCTCAAGCTAGTCTTGGCTATTGCTCTGATCTCTTTGGCTATTTCCTCTGTATTTGGTTCTGTGTTTCTTTTTTTTTTTTTTTATTTTTATTTTGCAATACAATTCAGTTCTACATATCAGCCATGGATTCCCTTGTTCTCCCCCCTCCCACCCCCCCTCACCTTCCCCCCAGCGCGCCCCCCATTCCCATCTCCTCCAGGGCAAAGCCTTCCCCACAGACTGAGATCAACCTGGTAGACTCAGTCCAGGTAGGTCCAGTCCCCTCCTCCCAGGCCGAACCAAGCGATCCTGCATAGGCCCCAGGTTTCAAACAGCCAACTCATGCAATGAGCTCAGGATCCGGTCCCACTGCCTGGATGCCTCCCAAACAGATCAGGCCAATCAACTGTCTCACCCATTCAGAGGGCCTGATCCAGTTGGTGACCCCCTCAGCCATTGGTTCATAGTTCATGTGTTTCCATTCATTTGGCTATTTGTCCCTGTGCTTTATCCAACCTTGGTCTCAACAATTCTCGCTCATATAAACCCTCCTCATTCTCGCTAATTGGACTCCCAGAGATCCACCCGGGGCCTAGCCATGGATCTCTGCATCCAGATCCCTCAGTAGTTGGATGGGGTTTCTAGCATGACCATTAGGGTGTTTGGCCATCCCATCACCAGAGTAGGTCAGTTCAGGCTGTCTCTCGACCATTGCCAGCAGTCTGTTGTGGGGGTATCTTTGTGGATTTCTGTGGGCCTCTCTAGCACTTTGCTTCTTCCTATTCTCATGTGGTCTTCATTTACCATGGTCTCCTATTCCTTGTTCTCCCTCTCTGTTGTTGATCCAGCTGGGATCTCCCGCTCCCCCAAGCTCTCTTTCCCTCGACCCTCGCCCTTCCACTACCCCAACTCATGTCCAGGCTGTTCATGTAGATCCAGCTATACCACTCTTGGGCATATACCCAAGGAATGCTCAACCACACCATAAGAGCACTTGTTCAGCTATGTTCATATCAGCATTGTTTGTAATAGCCAGAACATGGAAACAACCTAGATGCCCTTCAACTGAAGAATGGATAAACAAAATGTGGTACATATACACAATGGAATACTACTCAGAAGAGAAAAACAATGACATCATGAGGTTTGCAGACAAATGGATGAATCTAGAAAAAATCATCCTGAATGAGGTAACCCAGACTCAGAAAGACAAACATGGTATGTACTCACTCATAGAAGGATACTAGATGTGGAACAAGGATGACTGGACTGCTACTCACATCACCAGGGAGGCTATCTGGAAAACAGGACCCCAAGAAAGACACGGGGATCGCCCAATGACAGAGAAATGGAATGAGATCTGTGTTTCTTATTTACTAAGACTGTTTAGAATTTTGTCTACAGATGGGAAAAGTCTTCAGAAGTCCAGCAGGATCTGAAATGGATCCATGGTCTTGGCTCTGAGTTTGAGGTGAATGTGTGAGTGACAGTGAAGTCTTCTAAAACATGGTAATGTTCACGTGCAGTTTTGAATCTAGGGATCTTAGGAGCTATAAGCAGTGTGTGGGACTTCTGTCATTGCTAGCAGATTTACTTGTAATTCACATGGTGTTTTTGTATCATGGGGGAAAGGGGTTATTCATAGGAACCACAAATTATTGAGTATGGGCTACTTGCTTCCATGGACAGGGCCCACACTCAGTCCAAAATCTTCCTAAATGCGTGCAGATGTTCTGGTTGGACTGGACACTAAAATAACTAAGTTTTCTTATGGCTAATACTGAATTTGACCTCCTAATAAGAACATATTCTTTAGCAGACATATTCTAATAACAAGAGGTATAGATAAAGAAACTTATTATATTTAATGTATTTAAGATTTCATGTGTTTAGTATAGTGTATTTAATGTATAAATTAAATGTATTGAAGAAAATTGGCTAATAGGAGCCATAGTAAAATTAAGAGAGAGTATATCTTATCTCCCTAGAATAAAAAACTGTATGTCAAAGTGTCTAACATTTACTCAAGTCCCTCTTATAGCTATGGTTTCTATACAAATGGATGCATGATTTTACCACCAGAGGCATGTGGGTTCGTTCTCCACATGTTACTTTCTTCATCTGCAAATGGGGATGATGACGTTTCAGTTCTTGTATAGTTGTGAGAAGGTTTAAAGACTGTTAATTAACATGGATGGAATCTAAAAAAAAAAAGCTTAAAATCAAATTTTGGGATTTATTATAATAAATCCCCATTTTAAGAATAGAATTTATCTCAACAATCAGTCATGAGGTATAGAGACGGCTCAGCATTTAGAATGCTTGCCAGATACACAAAAGTGCTGGGCTGGATTGGATCTTGAGGGCCCAGGAACGTGACTGGTGGACATGGTGACCACCTGCAATTTCAGTGCTCAGACTTCATCCTGGGAGCAAGATTGCCAGAAAGAGTAACTTTAACCAGCAGGCTTTGGATTTGACTGACAGACCACACCTCAAAGATAAAATGAAAGAACAGTGGAGAAGTGTTCCTGAATCAACCTTGGGCCTCCACATGCACATGTATGTGCCTTCACAGGTTCAAAGCACATAGACACTCAGACCACGACACAAACACATGAAAAGGAAGGGAAAAAAATCACTATTTTCTCAATATTTTCCTTTGGCATATTTAAAACTATTTGATGCACGTTGTTTCTTTTCTTCCTGTTTTCTTTTGTAGATGGAGTTTGTACTCCATAAGAGACATCACTTTTAGTGATTTTAGCAAATATACCTACCTCATGCATAGGAACAGAGAGCACTGATCATTAAGACTACATCAGTTAAAGATGACTAAAAAGGAGATTTAGACAAAATGATTTTTCAAAACTGTTTCATGTTACATCTATTTGCATATTGTGTTATATTCATACATATAACTCAGCTGTGTAAGCAAATTAAGGACAAGAACCAAACCATGTGGGTCATTTGTTTTTATCCTTTTATTGTTATTTATTGTTGCTTTTGCTCTATAAAGGCAGAGTGAGTACTTATAACAGAGATTGGGTGTCTCAAGACTCCAAAATACTTACTGTCATACCTTCTAAATTTTAGCCAAATGAATGGAAACACATGAACTATGACCCAATGGCTGAGGGGTCCCCACTGGATCAGGCCCTCCGAATGGGTGAGACAGTTGATTGGCTTGATCTGTTTGGGAGGCATCCAGGCAGTGGGACCAGATCTTGTGCTCATTGCATGAGTTGGCTGTTTGAAACCTGGGGCCTATGCAGGATTGTTTGGCTCGGCCTGGGAGGAGGTGACTAGACCTACCTGGACTGAGTCTACCAGGTTGACCTCAGTCTGTGGGGAAGGCTTTGCCCTGGAGGAGATGGGAATGGGGGGGGGGTTGGGGGGAAGGTGAGGGGGACGGGAGGGGGGAGAACAAGGGAATCCGTGGCTGATATGTAGAACTGAATTGTATTGCAAAATAAATTAAAATAAATTTTAAAAATAAATAAATAAATAAATAAATAAATAAATTTTTCATATTTTGATATAGGTACTCACTATGAAGCCAGGACTGTACTTAACTTCACAAACCTTCTGCCTCAGCCTCCTAAATACAGGAAGAGCAAGCACGTGTTATGATTGTATATTACTTTGCCTTTTACAAGAAAAGCTTAAAGAACATTTAAAGAAACAAAGATGTGGAGCACATTTTTTAAATTCTGAAACACAGTAAGACTGTACTGCAAGCACTGTTTGAATTACAGAATGAGCCATTGTTAAGAAGACCTAAGAAAAACTTAAAACTCATGGGTTTAGCACATGTCTGAGGATTTAAATTAAATCTTCATTAAATAATAAAGTTCCCTCAAAGGAAGAGAGAATTACAAGGTAAAGGGAGCAGAGAGAAAGAGAGGACAATGGAATGTGTGTGAAATGAATGAAAAGGAGATGATGTTCTGGGGAAGGGGAGGAAACCAGAAACGGGTGTGAGTGGAGTACAGGGAAAGGCAGAGGGGAGGAGCACAACTGGGAAGAGTAAAATCACATGTATGTATAGAAACGTCACAGTGCCATTCATTACTTTGTGTGCTAACATGAAAAGCAAAAGAAACATAACTTAAAATTGCATGTGTATGAAGGAGCTATCATGAAACCTATCACTCTGTATTCTAACCTAGAAGAATGGATTTTAAAACAGAATCAACTTCACACAAGTAAATCATGTATTTGACATATGTCTCAAAAAGGAATCAAAGTGAATATAGAGACCACACA
The DNA here is from genome assembly GCF_007827085.1 of Peromyscus californicus insignis. NCBI lineage: Eukaryota > Metazoa > Chordata > Mammalia > Rodentia > Cricetidae > Peromyscus > Peromyscus californicus. The sequence continues at coordinate 113,799,830 of NW_026294606.1, forward strand.
AATAAAAGAATAAACATAGGTCTTGCATTTGAAGAATTTGTAGATAACATGACTCATCACCACAGGGCTTTGAAATTGTATTCATAGAAAAGTAGCCCATAGACTTTTCTCCCCTTTTGTGAGACGTCAACAGTATTAAAACTAAAGGAAAAGTAAAACAAAGGGGCAGATACACAGGATATTAAATATATCGGAAAGAAATTTTAAAACTTCAAAAACTTTTTAAAACTTTCAAAGCTGTTTAAATCAGTTTTGAAGTGTCTGTAAGATATCAGATAATATATTTTATCTAATATACAGTTCTGAGTCCATATACTGAAATATATTAAAGAAGAGTTTAGATTGCTGATAAGTGCTAAAGCAAATTAAAGCCACACAGCATTAACTAACCATAAAATATTTATGAGGACTTTCCCAGATTCTCCTCGAACTGGTTCCCTGCATCTATTCCCCATTAATTCTTAAATACCTCCATCTTAAATTACTCTATCAGATAGACTCTCAGAAATTGGACCTGTTTTAGTTATAGAGTCTAGAAGTGAAATATAGGTCTATTGTGAAAGAATAATCCACACACAAATCAGTTAGGAGCTCCATCTGTAAAATCTGTGAAAGAGCAGGGGATACTTTAAACATTAAACAGAAGGATTACATTTGTGCTGGCAGCTTTCTGATTTTACCACCGCTGTTTTAGAGATAACTCCCTTTCTTTTTCTGTAGTGGTAACCTATTCTAATTAAGTGGTTATCTCTCAACTCTTATCTAACGTAATTAAGTAGCTCTACACTCCTAATGGGAAGTTCCCAGATCCCTCTCCCCTTAACTACAATAGTTGCGACTTACAGTATTCTTGCAGTCAGTGATACAGTCTGGCCTACCTCAAATGTATATTTTATATTGTAAAAGTCTGGTGTTTAGTTGGCACTTATTTACTAAAGTTCACTTTAATGGGACTTTTAAGAACACTAGCTTTTGTCACATTCACATCTGCATTCTTTTCTGATTGCATATAATATAGACAAGGATTAATAGAGTTTGTATGTGTTTTAATGCTTTGGTTATTACTTATTCTCAAGTTTGTCACATAACTGTTTTCTTAAAGGTATGACAAGGAGTGGAGAGATGGTTCAGTGGTTAAAAACACACACTGTTCTGCTGCTCTTGTGGAGGATCAAAGCTCAGATCCCCACAGTTACAATGGGTGAATCACAACTGTCAGTTCAGGGAATCTGACATTGTTGTCTAGAGTCTGTATACACACACACACACACACACACACACACACACACAAACACACACACACACACATACCCTTTAGTAATCTGGTTATAAGCATGTTTCTTCACCATGATTGTGATATCCTTATCCAAGAAATTTTGCATTCCTCAAGTAATAAAGAAATATTATTCTTAAACAATAAACATGTATTAAATGAATAATGCTATATAAAAAACTCTGTGTTCAATAATAATACCATCTGTACTGAAAACATATTTAATTCAAATGGATTCTATACAGAATTGTAAAGTCAGAAATTGAAAGGACTTTCTGTTTTACCCCACATTTTAGAAGTGGTGGAGTATAACACACAGGGAAGCAGGTATGCCAACTGAAGATCTCTACCTCGTGCTTCTCTCCTACAAACTAATCCCCCAGTCTCATCTCCAGTTCTGTAGTAGACAACCTGCTGCAGAATCCCTTTGTCTTGCCCCCACCTCCAGAGGATCACACAAATCCTCACCTCCAAATGTCCTCCCTCAAACTTATCATATTATTCCAGCTCCCAACTCCAACAGGCATTCCCTGGAAGTCTACAAGCCTCTCCACCCAAGGAAGCCTGCAGTCTAACTGCTGATCTTCAACTTCCCTTCTCCTCTAAACACTATCTGCATGTCTCACCCCAGACTCTGCAGCAGACCACTAGCTGCAGCCTCCATCCTTTCTGCCCCATCTCCAGTGGATCACAGATCTCCCTCTCCAAACTACCTTCCTAACACTCATTGTTTTATTCCAGTTCCCAAATACAGCAGGCATTCCCTGGGAACCCACCAGCCAATCCTGCAGGGGAACAAGTGGGCCACTAAAGCAGGTAGGCAAGTTTCATATCTTCAGTCTCCATCTCCTAATGCACATCCAGTGCCCCTAGGCTCACACTCAACTGTGTAGCAGACTACCTGCTGTGGTCTCTCCACACTTTCTTCCTCCTTCCCAGGGAATAAGTAGATTCTAATGGAACATCCTCCTTTCCCCATCCTGTGGAGTATCTCACCCCTCCTAGACCATCCCTATCCCTAAGTGTCAATTTCCAATACATTGAAACATTTTGCCTAGAATCCCCAGTGGCCACACCCAGCAAGATCACAGAAGAATCCTCTAACAGGTAACAGACAGCCACCACACTCTCCTAAGAACCAGTGAGGGTAGGAGAAACCAAGGAACAAAATGCCCCCTCAATAATGACAAGACCATATATCAACATCTAGGATTGCAAGCATCCCAAATCCAGATGCCTAGACATCCATCAGTATCAAACCACAATCAAAAACATCCAGGACACTGTCTCCACTAAAGGTAAGTAATCATACCACAGTAATCCATGAGAATTACTACACACGATAAGGACAAGATACAGAACTTAAAACTTAAAACTGACTTCATGAGTATGATAAAGGTCCTTAGGAAAGAAATAACTTGCTTAAAAAAAATCTGTGAAAACACACAAAAAAAAATACAGTGGAAAGAAATGAATAAAAAGTTCAAGACATGAAAGAGAAAAACAACAGGATCTGTGAGGTCATATGTGAACTCATAGAGACTAAGGCAGCATGCATTGGGCTTGTGTGTGTCTGCATTTGATAAGGTCCTGGAACTGAAAGGAGAAGTAGACTTAGGACCCCATCCCTAACCCAGATGCCACCTCCCATTTGTATCCACTTGTAAATGAAAACTTATTTTTTCTCCAAGGGAGTCTCACTGGAGAAATAAACTACTCTTTTCATCATCGTCATTATCATCATCATCATCATCATCATCATCATGATTATTATTATTTTATTTATTTTACATCCCAACTACATTTTCCCCTCCCTGTTCTTCTCCCATCCTCTCCCCCCACCTCCTCTCTGCCCCCCCCCAATCTACTCCTCAGTTTCTGTTCAGAAAGGGGCAGGCCTCCAATGAATATCAACACAGCATGGCATACCAAATTGCTGCAAGACTAAGTACCCACCCCTTGAATTAAGGGCTGGGCAAGGCAATCCAGTATGAGAAATAGGTTCCCGAGAGACATCCAGAGTGTTAGGGACAAACCCTTCTCCTATTGTTAGAGTCTCACATGTAGACAAATTTATAAAACTGTCACATACATGTGGAGGGCCTCGGTCAATTCCATGAAGGCTCGCTCCCTGGTTGTTGGTTCAGAATCTGTGAGTTCCTATGAGCCAAGTTAGTTGTTTATGTGAATTTTCTTGTTTGGATGGAACTAGAAAAAAAAAATCATCCTGAGTGATGTAACCCAGACCCAGAAAGACAAAGATGGTATGTACTCACTCATAAGTGGATAGTAGATATAAAGTAAAGGATAGCCATGCTACAATCCACAGATCCAGAGAGGCTTGGTAACAATGAGAACCCAATAATGGACATATGGGAAGGGGAAATAGAAGAGATCTCTTGAGTAGACTGGAGGCAGGTGGGAATGTGAATGGGTTAAGGGGTGGGTGGAGGAGGAGAATACTGAAAGAGATGACTGGAAAGGGGGGCACTTTGTGGTCAGGTAGAAACCTGACACAAGAGAAACTCCCATGCATCTCCAAGGATGACCTCAACTAAGACCCCTAACAATAGTGAATACGCAGCCTGAATTGGCCCTCTCCTGTGATCAGATTTGTGATTACCCCAATTGGAAACAGATGCAGAGACCCAGGGCCAAACATTAGGTAGAGCTCAGGGAATCATGCTGAAGAGAGGGAGGAAGGATTGTAGAAGCCAGAGAGGTCAAAACTAAACTACTCATAATGATAGGCTATATGCCCTGAAACAGACGCCCAACAGATAATAAACTCAGTGGCATTTTTGAAGGTTCAATGCCTTATAATGTCCTGTCAGGGCTTTTTTATTTATCTTTATCTTAATTTTTTCTTTTTACTTTTCTTTTACTGTATTTTATTTTGTCTCTTTTAACTCCCTAGGTCCTTTGTGTATATAATATGGCTTTCAGTTGAGTGTTTTCATAGAATTCCTGAGTGTGTGAACAAGTGAGTCTCTACATCAATCTCTGTTTCTTCTGTCTTTTCTTTGGCTCTTTTCCCCCTGCTTGTTTGTTGTGTCCTACTCCTAAGTGTTAGTTTTTGTTGTATCTTTTATATTGTATTAATTACACTATAATCCCTAAGAAGCTGTGTTTTCTAGTGAGAGACAGAAAATAGTGGATCCAGATGGTAGGGAAGGTGGGGAGGAACTGGAATGAGTAGAGGGAAGGGAAATTATAATCAGGATATATTATGGGGAAAAAATCTATTTTCAAGAAAAGCAAAACATGAGTTAAAAGTTTTAAGCGATAGAGTTAAAATGAGAAGGGTATAATAATGCTAAAATTACAGCAGAGTTCCAACACTTTTAAATATGGGGTGAAACAGTAAGACCTTGCAGGTGCTGGTTTTGCAGTTCTGTGTGGAATCCATTTGTTTGACAGAGGATTATCTGAGGTGAAAGAGTAAAATTGTGACTAAAACTTTCCATTATTTAGACTGCGATACAACTGGAATGTCAACATATTGAATGTTAACATTTTAATAATTGATAGATTGTATTTTTCAGTGCAGTGTTAGAATTATGGAACAATAGAACAGATAACAAAAGTGTTCTATATACCACCCTGGCCTCCAGTATCCCATAATTTCCTCTGATAGAAACACCCTGCCCTAGTGCAGTGTCCTCACTACAATTAAGAGCTGATGTTGATACATTCTTCTTGCTATTATAATCCCTAACTTGTATTGAACTTTACATTGTGTGTTGTGCCTTTCCAGGGGTTATAATATGTGCACATGACCTCTAGCCATTGTTTCAGTTTTGTATAGTGGCTTTACTGCCCCAAATGTCCCCCATGATCTTCACCTCAGGGCCATGACAACCACTGATTTCTCTTTACTTTCTCTACTGTCGTGTGTCTTTCCAAAAATATTATACACCTATAATAACATAGGAAACCTTTTCAACTTCATTTCCATTATACAACGTGCCCTTAAGTTTCTATAGTCTCTCTTTTTGGCTTGCTAACTCATTTCTCATGAATAGTGAACGTTATTCTACTGGCTCAATGTGCCACATTCATTCCATTCATCTTTTGAAGGGCATCTCAGTTTCTCCCATTTTTGACAATTATAAAATTGTTATAAATATTCATGTTCATAAGTTTGTGTAGATACAGGTAACTACTGTATATAAATATGAAGGAGCATAACCTCTTCATGGGATCATATTGTAAGAGTTTGTTTAATTTGGCAAGAAACTTCTATAGTCAGAGGTTTTACCATTTCCCATCCTACCAGGAAATAAATGAGAAACTAATCCTTCACTTTAAATCTGTGCTGCTACAGTTTGGATCCTGAAAGCCTCCTAAAGACCCGTGTACGAAGTACTTGGTGCCCGGGTGGCACTCCCAGGAAGTGATGGGGTCTGGAGAAGGAGATGTGGCTTGGTGGGACTTCTATGAAGCATGTCACGAAAGCCAATGATGGGACTCTGGCGTCTACTCATTTGTTTTGTTTTCTGACTCAGGAGGTGAGCAGTTTGGCCCTTCTCCCATGGCCTGCCATTTTCATCTGGAATATGTATCTCACACCCCCAACCCTCCAAAAGAGAAAGTACCAAAAAATCATTCCTCTTTGTGAGTTAATTATTTCAGGATTTTGTTACAGTGGCAAAAGGCAGCTGTGGTGGTTTGAAAGAAAATGGACCTCAAAGGGAACGGCACTATTAGAAGGTGTGGCCTTGTTGGAGTAGGTGTGGTCTTGTGGGAGGATGTGTGTCACTGTGGAGCAGGCTTTGAGGTCTCATATATGCTCAAGTCATACTCAGTGAGAGAGTTCACCCAATTAAATGTTTTCCTTTATAAGAGTTGCCAGGCAGTGGGATCAGGATCCGTCCCTGGTGCATAAGCCGCTAGCTTTTTGGAGCCTAGGGCCTATGGTGGGACATATTGTGTGGCCTTGGTGCATCGGAAGTGGCTTGGACCTGCCTCAACTGAATGTACCAGACTCTGCTGACTCCCCATGGGAGACCTTGCCTTGGAGGAGGTGGGAATGGGGGTGGGTGGGTTGCGGGGGAAGGGTGGAGATCGAGAAGAGGGAGGAGAGAGGAATCTCTGGTTGATGTGTAAAATGAATAGAAAATTTCTTAATAAAAAAAAAAAAAAAGAGTTGCCGTGGTCATGGTGTCTCTTCACAGCAATAGAAACCCTAACTAAGATAGCTGCCTAGTGCAATCCAGCTGCCTAGTGCAATCTATGTGTTCGTTTCTCTTTTTAAAGTGAATATCTTATAAAAAAAAAAGTGTAGCTGATTTTTATAAAGTATAATAATCATTCCATTTTATTGTTTAATTAGTGAATACCCATTGTTTAAAATGTTGTGTTTCACTAAGTCATGTTCATACATGCACTTCTCTGTCTTTGATTTATTCACCATTTGCAACAGCTTGTCCTGTTCTTCCTGTCTACCTACTTACTCAACTGCCCTTTTTTTTTCTGACATTTTTTTTTGTAATACTTAGTCTCTACACATATGATATTTGTCTGAGTCTGGATTCTTTCACTAAACAAGGTAATCTTCAATCCTTTACTCCTATTCTTCTGAGCAGACATTATATTAAAAAAAAAACTACCCCTTAGTTATAGCTTTGAACCCTTAATGAAACTCTCAGCCGTCATCAGAGAAGCTTCCTTTTTCAGTAGGTGTCAATGAATACAGAGACCCACAGTCATTCTACAGAGAATAAGAGACTGGAGAGTGCTCAGCCTTAAATGGAACATCAATGTTATACCCCTCTGCCCAAATGTTCACAGATCCTAGAGAAAGAAAGGGCCAAAAAAAAAAAAATAGTAAGAGACAGAAGTAGCCTGTGACTGCAGAGAAAGGGGTTTCTCAGGATATGGCAGGCCCACTGCATACAAGAACCCCCAGTAGCTGGGACTGCATGAACAAGAATTGTGCAAGGTCAAGACAGACAAAAATCCCAGCGCAGATAGGGTAGGAGGAGTTCATAAAGTCCCCATAGCTGAGGCACTTCCAGCAATTGGTGGCTGCTGTAGGAAGGAAAATAATTTTTTTTCAGAGATGTACAGCATCAGAATCTACCTGTGCTCTCATAGATATCCCTGAAGCCAAGCATGCATAAGCAGCCTAATTAGACACAGGGTTTTAAATCAAGAGCATAGGAAGTTGTAAGGGAAAGTGGTGTGAGAGATTGGGAAGGAATTGCAGGAGAGGAACAGAGTGTGGAGACAATTAAAGTATACTATTTCCATGAATGAAAATTTCAAACAAGAAAAAAAAATAACCTCACCCCTGAAATATTGGGAGGAAATTAAAATAAAGTGAGGATCTCAGGTTCCATCCATATTCCCACAAATGATAAAGTTTTGTTCTTCTATATGGCTGAATGATACAGTGTAAGTATGACATGGCTTCTTCATCCACTCATCTGTTGATATGCTAATGAGTCGAGCTTGTCTGCATTGAGACGCTCACTAGCATTTTTGCATTCGCAGCTATCATGGCTGCAAACATTCTCTGTTTGCTCGATTTGTTCTTATTTCATTTCATTAAATAGATCTATTTTCTGCCTTCTCCTGTTATGAAGCACGGTTTTTATATGATTGAAATTTTCCTCTTAGCTTAAGAATTATACTTCTTTGAAAAGCGGAACAATGTGTGTTTTAGTATCTGTGATGCAAAAACACAGTGAGTACAAGCCACTTTCAAGCTGTACTAAACTACTCCAGAGTTAGCTCAGGTGACTTAGTGTCTTCCCAATGCTTCCTGGCCATCTCTTGTAACATGGCTACCATCCAGTTAGCTTATTTCTCTGTTAAAATCACCCAAGGCACTGCTACTTGACATAGTTGTCCATAGAGCAGATAAAAATAAGAAATATGAAGATTTTTATCATAATCCCATCTATGAAACTTCCTTTAATATCATTTAACACTTTATTAGGCCTTTTTAATTGTACATTAAAAGTGTGTTTCATTATAATGTTTTCATACATTTATGCAATGTATTTCTACAATATTCATCCCCTGCTACTGTCTCAGGTCGCCCTCCTCCTCCCACTGATCCCTTATCTCCCAACTAGTCCCCTTTTTCTACTTTCATTACTGTATGTGGGGGCATTCATTTCCCTTGGGTTCTTTACAGGAACATGGGCATCATAGCAGTAGCTATGTCCCTGAAGAAAGTATCTTTCCCATCCCCGTCAACCACTAACTACAGGGAATTTAGAACGACTTCTTGTTTGGCAAACATGACTTATTTCTGAAGAAATAATTTTAACACTTCTAGTGAAGCATGTCTGTGTCTGACGTATTCTCTGCCTTTATCCTGGAGAGAAGTTTTTCTTCTTTATTTTCCAGAAACAGCTGGGATCAGAAGGCACAGTTATGAACTTATATTAGGTACTCAGTTGCACCTGCTTCCTTCTTGCTAGTGGTTTAATGAGAAGTGTGATGTAATTTTTATCATCGTGTTTCAGTGTGAATCAGCTAAAACATAAGTCTGAGTCAGTCTATAAGGCTTTCCAGGAATCCTCCAGGCCTTCTGTGCCAGATTGGGATTGCTGAGACACCCAGACCTGTGGAACCAACAGCTGCCAGTTTCTCAGCAAGCCATGTTTGCACATTGCCATTGTTGTACTACATAACCCAAATCATGTCAGCCATGCTATTAAATTGCCTTTAAAATGTGTATTCATTCTATGAGATCTGCTCCATCAGAGAACCCAAATGAAGTTCTGTCAAGATTTCAATTCGCCTTTGGTTTCTACAGTTTGACTATAATGTATCAAGATGTGTATTTTGCGTATTGTCACTGACGTTCTGTGAGTTTTCTAGATTTCAGGATCTGTTTTTAGTCATTACTTTGGGGATATTATTACTTAAACTATTATTACTTAAACCACTTCCTTGTATTACTCTCCAATTCTTTCTTGTGTTCCTGCAGATTAAATCTTTTCAAAGTGTCCCATAGTTCCACCATTCTTAAATACTATCTTTTCTTTTGTCTTATGTAATTTACTTTACATCTTGGAATGTTCTTATTGTATCTAGCATCTTTTTTATTACATTTTCTTAGCATTTTAATATTTCCCCTTGCATCACCCATCTTTTTTACATATTAACATATGGTCACAGTTATAGTAAATCTTTGATTTGGACATTCTAAAAGCTGTTGGTATCTTAAATTTGTAATTTTTCTAGTTTTTCTCATGCTTAAATTCTGTTGTTGTTGTTGAGAGTGATAGAATGATGTATTCATTAAAGAAAATAGAAATTTGCCTTTAGTATGAAATTATGTTCATCTTTCTAGTATATCAGTGACAGATTTCAAGGCTGAAATTTTCTTCATTTTCTTTGTCTCTGTTGATATGTTAGTTTTCCTTAAATAAAGAATAAGCTTTAAAGTTATTCACTTATAACTATTATAAGTATCTAAGATTATTTTCATGGTGATATAGTGGAGGAGAGGACTATTCTGTGATCCTACATTTAGGTCTCACTCCTTTACTGATTTTGGATTTGTATAACTTGCACAAGAAAACAGGAAGTCAGCAAAAAGGTGGAGGGATATAAATGTGGTTCTCTTCTTCCCTAAAGGGCTGGTAAAGGCTAGTCTTTAGCCAGGTCACCCCGTTTGTCAGAAAGCTCTCTGCACTCTGAACACTTCTCCAATCTCTACCATGAAACTTGGGGTACCTAGGGGTTAAACTTATGAAAATATGGAAGTCTCCCTGATACTAGTCAACCCTTGCAGATTTGATTCTTGCCACTGGTCTATACATTCTCTAGCAGCAAGTAAAAGTAGCTACAGTTGCTTCTGCTTCATTAAGCTAATATATTCTTTGTATCAACCTGCATTTCCAGTGCTTGAGCAATGATTGTTTCTTGCACCTCAACTGACCTCAATAAGCCGACTTTAAAAAGGCATTAAAAGCTGTCAAAATGGCCTTACAGGTTAAGAATATGTATGCTATAAAACCTGATAACCTGTGTTTTGATTCCCAGACTCAATATGGTAGGTAGAAAAATGGAACTGACTCCTGAAAGTTCTTCCCTGACCTCCATATTTCCACAGTGGCATGCACAGCCATACATGCATGTATATACACAATACTACTACTACTACTAATAATAATAATAATAGTGAAAAATGTGGGGCTTGAGAGATAGCTTTGTGGTTGTCTTAGTTGCTTTTCTATTGCCATAGTAAGACATGATGACCAAGACAATATATAGAAGAAAGATTTGCTGGTGGCTTACATTTTCAGAGGGTTCCAGTCAATGACCATCACAGTAGTGAGCTTGATAGCAGTCAGGCAGACATGGCACTAGAGTAGTAGCTGAGAGCTCACATCTTGAGACACAACCAGGGGACAGAGAGAGAGACTCAAAATGGCAAGAGTTTTTGAAACTTCAAAACCCGTATTGGGTGACACATAGTGCCTAATATTACCACATCCTACATCCCTCCCAACAGTTCCCCAAACTGGGGACCAAGTAGTCAACTATATAAGCTTGTGGGTGTCATTCTCATTCAACCCACCACAGCATTTAAAAGCAATCACTGCTTTTGCAGAGGACTGAAGTCTAGTTCCTAGCACCTTCATCATGGTGGCACATAACCATCTATAACTCCAGTTTCATAGAAACTGACAAGCACCAAGATATCACATAGATAAAAAATATGTGAATCTCTAAAAAAAATTCATTAATACTTAGTTTGTTTTGTGAGGATTGAAATTATGACTTTCATATACTTACATATAAAGAAGAATGAATATATATGTGTGTATGCAGGTATAATTTATTTGTGTATGTGTTACCCTCATGAGCAGAAATTAGATCTATATATGGTTCTCATGCAAAAATTCTCATTTGTGTTTATATGCATGTATATAAATACATATATAGAGAGAAATTCAAATTTCTCTCTTTAGCAGTATATATTATATATTTGGAATATTTCTTATATTTCTGGCACATATATTTTAATGTAAATCTATATATTTATATATGTGTTTGGGTTGCATGTATTTAGGGGTTCAGCAGTACTTACATATATCAGTCACAACTTTTATGAAATTATTCATTATTCATTGATTTATACCCAATCAAGCAAACAAGCAAAAAACAAAATCAGAAATGTATTAGAAAGACTCAGATATAAATGATTCAATCATAGTATGTATTTCTTCCATGTAAACAAGATATTTGCAGCCAGGCTCTGTGGTATAACTTTGAGATAGGTACATCTTTGGTGTCTTAAAAGGAAATAGCCACCTGATTAATTTCCAAGTAATAGAAAATGTCTTTCTGAAGTTAGTTAAGCAAAAGAGGAACAAAAGTAATTGATGGGCATAAAGCATGAAAAAGATTCAGGAAATTTGCTGGAGAATATACTAAGGTTAACACAGCCTGATCTTTATGCCTAAACCCTTACACTAATGATCATCATTGCCATGTATATGACACAATCATGGGTGGCATGCACATATGTAAGAAAATCCCTTCCACTTATCTATTCCAGTGTGAAGATAATTCTGTCAATGATTCCTTCAATAATAATTAAATTCATGTACTCTATTTCAGATTAAATGGACCTCCTAAAATGCAATCATGTCCACATTAATTAAAAGAGATTATTAACAATCTGAGAGACTGTGGCCTTATTATTTATCAAAAGCATGCACAATACCTTTGTAAGAAAACAAAAAATATATCAGCCACAAAAAATCACAAAGTACATCTCAGAAAACACATCATCTTTTACTTTATAACTTCAGGTTTGCTCTCAGAAGTGTATATTACCATAATATTGAGAAATTTTACAATGCAAATCCACAACAACTCTACAAGGTCCTTTCCCTGTAAATGTCGTCAGATGCATAATCAAGCAGAGAAAATAAAAAATATGCTTGGTTTGTTACACAGACCTAGAAGAAATGTTTGCTTAGATAGATTCTTGCACCATCTGGGAGACAAGTGCCTGGTTTTGCAACAGATTGCATAATTTTCCTGTAGAATCTGGAGAAAAGCCCTAACTGCTTTAATAGAGAGTTGATTTTACATGCCTTTAATCTTCATTGCAGTTTGTCTTAAAGGCAATCCATATGGTTGAATGGCAGAAGTAGTCATTAGCTTAACACAGTGTTCATGTTTCCATCTTTCTGTGGAAGACATGCAATATTTCACCTTATAGAGAGCTAGTTTTCATTGCACATGGCAATTAATCTTTTTACTAGCCAAGCATCAACTGCATATATATGCCATTTGATTGATTAGATTAGAAATTCAATGTTACAGTTCATACATTAGTAATATTTCAATAGAGCACGTTCCAAGGACTCCACTACCAATAATATGAGTGGATCAAGAGCAGCACAAATTAGCACCTGGAGCAGAAAGGATGACCTTGACAGGAAGGGAATAATTCATCACTGGGAAATCTTAGTGCAAAGTTCATCTTATTAAAATCTCTGTGTAGAACCTGTGGCTGCAGGGTGCATGGATTCCTATCTGTCAACAACAACAAAAAACATATAGAAGCAGTTGGCAAAGATATAATTCCCAAATGGAAGAGAGTGAAACTACCTTTGACTTACCTACCTTTACACACTGTCTTGGAGGATTCTAGAACAAAAGTTATTTTGTATCAGATAGTGACAGGCAAAATTGAAAAAAAATGTAACAACCAGTTAGCAGAAGAGGGTATGTAAATAGACAGAAGATTCATAATTCTATTGTGAAGATTGTTTCTAAAGGAGAATAAGGTGGAATAGATTTTTCACATTGAGCTAAATTCTTTCTGGGCCTGAGGTTGGCATGCTCCCTGGGAAATGTAACCTACATGTTTTCTGTCTCTACCAAGAGAAGAAATTCAAAATGAAAGTGCATCTACATTACATGTGCTATATTAAACCCCATGTTGGCCCTGTAATTCCAAATATGTTATCAAATATGATCTACCAAATGTTATTTGAGTCTAAGATGCTTTGGCTCTCAGTACACTGGAAGGATTTAGAGAATGAACTATGTAAATAGATTACTCGACTCACAAAATTGTTCTGTTCATACCACATTACAACACTCAATACTATGAGTGCAGTAGTCACACATATACCTTGCTGGTAGCTAATAACTCCTTAATAACTTCAGACTTTCTCAAAAAGAGGGAGATCATGCCTAGTACTGTAAACATAGCTAACTACCCAGGAGAAGTTAAGTCATGAATCTTGGAGGAAAACCTCCAACCACTACTTGACTAAATTAGCATAATCTTCAACTACATTCTAAACATTTGTCCTTATACCTACAGGTACGTGTAGTTCTCACCCCCTCATCAAGAAAATTTTTTCCTTGCAACAAATGGAGATCATTACGGAAAAATCAACAACTGTTCAAATTGCCGAGTTGTGGAAGCCCAGCCCCAACTGATACAACAGCATCACAACTGCTGCTCAGGGATCATTGTGGAAGATGGGTTGGAAAGACTGTAAGAGCAAGAAGAACAAGGGTTTTGCTGTGATATTGTGTCCCTTGTAAAGGTCAGAAGCTGCAGCCATGAATTTGAAAGAGAACAGGATGGTGGGGGATACATGGGAGGATTTGGAAGAAGAAATGGGAATAGAGGGGTAATGTAATTACACTATGATTTTGAAAAAATAAGAAATTATTTTAAAAACTATATCCAACTTTTCATCTTGTAGTAAGCTCCTGTTTCTGTTGTTTATGTGTTGATTATTTTTATTTCCTCTTGGTTTTCTTGTGACAAGTAGTGAGCTGATTAGCTTTTGTCAACTTGTCACAAACTAGAGACACATGGTAAGATGGAATTTCACTTGAGGAATTTCCTCCATCAGATTTGTACTGAGCATGTCTGTGAGGTATTGCTTTAACAGATGACTAATATGGAAGGTTTCAGGCTACTATGGGAGGTGCCACTCCTGGACATGTATGTACGAAAGCTGATTATGAGTGGGTAAAGAAAGCCAGTAAGTAGCATTCATCATTGTCTCTGCTTAATTAGGGTTCATGATAGACTGTGATGGGAACTAAAAATAAATTCATGGTACTTATCACAGCAAACGAGCCCAAACTAGAATAACAATAACCAAAAGGTATTCCAAACAAGGAAAATAACATTCTCTCTCCATACCTCATTCTCAGATGACTTCAAGAGCTGTATACTGTTCACACAGGATAGCTAAAGGACACAAAGCAATGAGCATAAAAGAAAGAACAGAAATTGGAAAACAAACCAGAACATTTTTGATGGATAGATTTTTAAAAGTAATTTGAAATCATTTTAGGTATAGAATTTTTGTTTGTCTTTCTAATGTGGTCTTTGTAAAACTGAAGTACATTATATATTGTGCCTGACAATGGTGCCATTTACTCAATGGTTTTTTATCTTATCTCCTTTAACATCTACCTTTTTGGTCTTTCCCTTTGTGACTCTTACCGTTTGCTTTGGTCTCTTCCTTTGATCTTGCTGTTTGCTTTGGAGCAAGTGAATCTTAGCAAGCACCACACAAAAGGAATGTTAAAAAGAGCATTGGTCTTGTTCATTCTTTCTGTATCATCATTTAAATGAAAGTGTAAGACGTACCACTGGTTGCAGGATGAATAGGAAAGATAGGAGGCCAGAGGGAGTCACTCCAATCATTATAATCAAGGACCTCCTAAATAACTCACAACTAAATCTGAATACTGAGAAAGTCAAGTGAAAAACCAGAAAGCTGCCTCAATGAGTAACTGATGCCTGAATAATGATGTTTACTGTCCTGAAGAGGTTTAGGATAGTTGCTCATACATTACTGTGTCAGTACTTAGGATATAATGTAAATGTTAAAGTCTAACATCTGTCAACAGCAGCTGTCAACATAGGAATTGTCATCATTTGCTTGACATCTCTCCCTGTTCACCTGAAGGAGTTCTGCTTTGTGACTCCACATGTGATGGGGTTTGTCATAGTGATGAGCACAGCTCTCATGTCATTATTGTGGACAGCAGCTTCAAGTTCATACTAAGCCTATCACTGTGACCAGGTTGTCAGCCATTTGCTGGGCTTATGCTAACCAGGATCCATACTGAGAAGTGAAAATTTACAAAACTCTTTGATTGATAAACGGTGTACAAAGCTTGTTGGAATAACCAACCAATACCTGATTTGATTTAAAGCCCAGTCTGATGGAACCCATATGTGGTAGTTTGAATTTAATTGGCCCCATAGTCTCATAGAGAGTTGCGATATTAGGAGGTGTGGCTTTGTTGGAGTAGGTATGGCCTTGTTGGTGGAAATGTGTCACTGTAAGGGTGGGCTTTTAGGTTTCCTATGCTCAGAATACTGCCTAGTGTGTCAGTCAACTTCCTGTTACATATAAGATGTAGCACTCTCAGCTCCAGTACCATGTCTGCCTGCATGCCACCATGCTCCCAGGCATGATGACAATGGACTGAACCTCTAAAACTGTAAGGGAGCCACCCCAATTAAGTGTTTTCTTTCTATGAGTTGCTGTGGTCATGGTGTCTCTTCACAGCAATAGAAACCTAACTAAGACCATCCCTGACTGATACTGCTTGGGTGACCAAAAACCAGAGAATAAACAGCTCAGAGACCTAGGGTAAAACCAAATACTACTGGTGTGTGTGTGTGTGTGTGTGTAAAACAATAAAATAACTCCTAATGGTACTCTGCTGTATTCATAGATCAATGTCTTATTCAGCCAATCAGAGAAGCTTTCTCCTACAGCTGATGGGAACAAATACAGAGATTCACAGCTGAACATTTCAGAGAGTGAGAGACCTTGGAGCACAGAGACTTAAATGGGATGTCTCCATTAAATCTCTCCCCTTAGATCTTAGGGATCCTCAAGGAAGAAGATATGGAAAGAGTTTAAGAGCCAGAATGGATGGAGGACACCAGTGGAGCAAGGTCCTCTGAATCAACTGAGCGACACTCATGAATTCACAGAGACTGAAGCAGCAAGCATAGGGCTGACATGGGTCTTCATCATGTACTCTACACATACATTATAGTTTTCAGTTTAGCATTTTTATGAGACTCTTGAATGTTCAAACTAATGTTCTCCGATTCTAGTGCCTTATTATCTTGGGCTCTTTTCCTTCTGTTGGACTGCTTTGTCCAACTTCAATATGATGGTTTCTGTTATATCTTATTATATTTTACTTTTTTATGTTTTGTCATTATCTCTTAAAACCCTGTTCTTTTCTAATGAGACAGACAGTGAGTGGATCCAGATGGGAGTAACAGTGAAGAATAATTGGGAAGAGTAAATGGAGGAGAAACTGTATATATTGTATGAGAAACTAATTTATTTTTCATAAAAGGGGGGAAGAGAAATAAAAAGTATTGCTAGCAAGGGAGAAATGGAGGATGGTTATATAACAGATTAATAATAATAATAATAGTAATAGTAATAATAATTATAATAATAATAATAATTGGCAAAGAGGGGGGTGGTAAGATGGCTCAGTGTCTAATTTGGTCCCTAAGTTCCACATGGCAGAGGGAGAAAATAAACTCCCACAAGTCTTCCTCTGATTTTTGTATGCATGCCATATCACATGTGCACACACACACAAGAAAATAAGTAAGTGAATTCAATAAAAATGTAAAGTCATCCAAAGACTAGCAAAATCCATCAATTAACCAAATAAGTGAGTGAACAGATAAATGGTTGTATAATTTAAAGTTCAAGTATATTCATTTTGTCCTTTGAGCACAACTTATTATCTAATGGATATTAGTCATAGCTAAAAGATAAGCAGGATATAGAACTTTTTGTTTTCACATAGTAAACAGATATGATGTGCAGTGATAAAATTATGCAATTTACTTAATATGTTACTTAAACTTAATTATGTTTTTAAGTAGGCACTGTAGTTAGAACCTAAAAAATGGAGACTGTGTGCCTGAATGACAATGTGCATTAATTCATGTGTTTAATGTAGAAGCCAGCATGCTGAGAAAAGCTTTGCAGCCTCTTTAAACTTGTTTTAATTTGAATCCCAAGTCATTTTCTGTGTCTATAATGTGGAACTGCTTAATAATCTGTAGCAATAAAGCAAAGATTTGGGGATAGATTGGATTCCCCTTGAATACATAGCATAGACTACGCAAGGTGTGCAAATACAGTCCAAATGAGTGAATCAAAAGAAGATGATATATGCAAATCAATTAGCATGTACCATTAAAATTACCAGCCAAGAAAAGACAAAACTTTAATAATGTAAAGATCCAATTGTTAAGACTTAAGTCTTATTAATCAATTCTGTGCCTAATTATTAAGGAATTTGCCAGCAATGTTAATAGTCAAACAAAAGGATTGTCAAAACATAGTATTAGCCTGACATCATTGAATGGATTTCTGCGCAGTGATAAGTCGCTATCTAAGATTAACTGCATAGAACTGTGATTAGTTAAACCTGGAGGTGATTTGAAAACTACCTTCAAATTGTTTAGGAATTGAAGGAGAGAGCTTGTGACTTAATGCTGAGCAAGGACAGAAAAAGGGAATCTTTCCCACCTGAAAATGCTTTTTTTTTATGGTCATGGAGACTGCCCTGCTGTGTTTGGAATGATGGAGCCAAAAGTTCTCTGGATATCAATTTTTTTTCAAAGATGCCTGGGTACCAAAATGTGTGATGGACAGAGTCTGTCAGCAGGAACTCACTAGTATCCAACATCAGGGACATGAGTCATGGACAAAAAATAAATAAAAGAAAGCTAAGGTAGAAGCTGCTACCATCTCACAGTAAAGTCAGTACTTCAGGATGGATGAACTAGCCTCACACCATTAACTAAATACAAAACCACTGCCTTATGATTCTCTCAGACACAGCAATGTGGAACTTGCCATGGCCCGAGGTATCTAGCAGCACCACCACATTAAGTATGTGGGCTATAGTTTTCATACATTTATTCATGTAACATGCCTGGCAGCCTAGCTCTTCTCATACTGCTCAGTGTGTACATCATCTTCATGTGTCAGCAATTTATGAATGCTGAGGAATGACCATCCTATTTCATCATTGTATCTCATAGGTGAAAACTCCTTAGCTTAGAGAATGAGTAACATGCTCAAGGATAGCTGGTAACCCTAGAAACTGGAATTCAATACCTGGCAATATAGCATCAAAGTTTGTACTCCTAAAGTGGTTTATTTTTATAATCTATAACCTAATATTCCAAGACATTAATAGGTGTTTTCTTTTTGTTGTTGTTCCTTTGCTTCTTTGTTGTGATGTGTATGATGCTGTAATGTTAAATGTTGATGATCAACTTGACAGGATCCAGACTGTGGGAAGACCCACCCCAAAAGAGGGCAACAGCATTCTCTGGCTTGAGTTGAGTTCTATAAAAGCAGGAGAAAGTGATGAGTACTTATGTTGTCTCTTGCTAATGCACCACTGATGTCCTTGCTGTAATAGACTGTGCCTTCGAACTGTGAGCAAAATATCCCTATATCCTTTCCTTAAGTTGTTTGGGTTGGGTGCTTTGTCACCATAATGAGAGAAGTAGCGAATACAGAAGGCTTATTTACTTTTATTTATTTATCCATTTATTTATTCAACATTACTGTGGTGCAGCTATAGTTAAGGTTCTTCAACGAGCTAGAAACTATAGAACAGGACAACTTTCTATTATCATCTAATTCACATGGAATGTTCAGAAATGAAGATGAATTAATACCCATGTAAGGACTTAACTCCCTCTTTTAATTTTTTATTTATCTTATGTGCATTGGTATTTTGCCTTCATGTATGTCTGTGTGAGGGTGTTAGATCTTTGAGTTACACACAGTTGGGAGCTGCCATGTCTGTGTTGGGTATTGAACTTGGGTTCTCTGGATGATCAGTCAGTACTCTTAACCCCTGAGCCATCTCTGCTAACTCCCCCTTGCCAGTAGACAAAGGACTGACTGGTCTTACTCTGTAAGCAGGCCTAATCTTTTTATTAACTTTTTCTGAAGCTCAGGCTCACTTGTATAAACTGGAATAATGTACTAATATGACTCTGAAAGACACTTCAAATTCCAACATTCTAAGTATAAATGTATCTCCTAATCTGGAAAATCAGTGATAGATGTTTAGTAAGTGCTGGAAAAGAAAAACAAGGAACTGTGCCATTTTAAAGCTGTACTCATATGCTTCAGGTACATCAACTAGCTTAAGGGAGGAAATCTGGATGACATCATAAACAGAAGAACAATAAATTTGTCCTGCCTGAATTGTTTGTAGACCATAAGGCTACCATTTCCATTTACTTAATCTTATTTCTTTAACTAATCTGTAATATAAATTATAAGACTGACCTTTGTCTAGCCATGAAAAAATTGTAAGTAAAATGCCACATTTAAGAAACATTGACATATGTATTCTAAAGATAAAATCAACAGAAAAATGTGCACAAATTAATGTGAAAGTATATACAAATTAGATTAAGTTGGTTGGAAAAATTGAACTGTGTATATATAGTCTGATATGTGCATATGTATAAAATGTGATATATAGGTATAAAAATAATTGTGTAAGCTTTTTCTAAAGGTTAATTAGAGTGAATTTGGATTATGAAAATGGAGTGTAGGACTAGGTTACTACAACTTTTCAAAACAATGACCTGGAAGAGTCATTCTCACTAGAAAATAGACAATTCCATGTAAATAAAGTGTCCTGAAAATTTTTGTTATTTCACAATTCAGATCCATAGATAGGTTCAGATTTTAGTAAGCTGAGAAAAAAAGGATTAAGTTGCAATTTCATTTTAAAGGTCTGGAAAGAGCATGAAGATCTATTGTGGAAAGGCCACTAACCACCAAGGACCCATAATGATTGCTGTTTGATAATTTTAATATGCAAGGACACAAGATTAAAATATAAGGGGCACCTAGAGTATTTCTGAAGATAAATTGACATTTATTGAGTACTTCTTTGTCGTAGGCTCTAGACTGGTTGCTTGGCACATGATATCCTCCTATTTAATCCTCATGACAACTTTGGGAGAAAAGTTTTGTTACTAAGAACAAAGTTTAGATTTTATTAAAAAGAATGCAAATTTAGAACCAGAGGTATATATATTCAAAGTTTTCATAAATGATTTCTGTGAAACAACCTTGACATTGCCTCTTGGGTAGGAGGGAATATGAGTTGCCCCGATGTTTTCTCATTTTAAACTTTGATAAGGTATTGTTGGTGTGTCATAGTCAATATATATGTTGCCCTTAGGCAGATTCTAGAGCATTAACACTCAGTAGGAAGCAGTAACACAGTGTTGGAAAAGCTGTAGATGAAATGTTGAAAACAGACTGTAGAGAAAAGAGGAAAGCTGTTTATGTATTAATTTGTAATCTCTAAAAAGAGAAATTTTACGTTAAATTCAGAACACTTTTAAATCCCTACTCTCAATCTCATAGCAAATCATTGTATCAGGAACAGTCTGCTGGTGCTCTCTAACACAGTGGGGCATGTGCAGGCAGCAGTTAATGATACACTTCAAATTAAAAAAGGAGACCCTGTGGTTTCTTAACACATACACCTCAGTCCTAAGTATATTGTATGTATATAAGAACACATCACAACTTAGCCCATTATTTTTTATGATTAATATACACCAATAATAAGTCTAACTTTAAAATAAAATGATTAATGTTTGAAGATATGAAAATGCTGATTCCTCTGGCTCGAGCCCTACATTTTCT
The DNA here is from genome assembly GCF_007827085.1 of Peromyscus californicus insignis. Lineage (NCBI taxonomy): Eukaryota > Metazoa > Chordata > Mammalia > Rodentia > Cricetidae > Peromyscus > Peromyscus californicus. The sequence continues at coordinate 113,820,827 of NW_026294606.1, forward strand.
ATAGATGCACAAAATAATCATACTATATTGATTATATATGGACGAAATATGGACGAAAATTATACATCAATTTTTAATGGGTAAAGATAAAGAAAGCAACACCTGTTTCAAGTATATTGAAAGGAGAAGGGACAGCAGCAAGCATGGGTGATCAGATGCTTCCACCAAACATTTGCACACATCATAAAAGCCACATGTCTGTGAAAATAACTAAAATGGTGGTGCCCAACAGCAGCCATAATAACATATTTTCCTGTCTGAGAAGGAACAAGAAGCTAGACATTGCCCAAGCACTTGTGGGCTAGAATTTCACTCATCTCTGTCATTTATCTGAGAAAGAGATAACATGGGACTTCTAGCCTACAGAAGCTCCCATTTGTTCACTCATGTCTACAGCAAGTGCTGAAACAAAAATATAAAATTCCTAAGAAGTTGTCCTCTGATTCATGAACTACCACTACTACCATCATTACTACCACCCATAATTAGGGTGCTTATCAGTGCTGAATTTTGAAATTTTTATTTATTCTCAAAAAATCCATATGTGTATAACATACCGTATCTACCTCCCAAACCCAATTCTTCCCTTCATCTCCCAGTATGTCCCTCTCAACAAGTCTCTATCCTAACGTCATGTCTTTTTTTTATAACTCATTAATTTTAATTAGTGCTGCCCATGTATGTGTGGATGTGAGCCATGAACTGGAGTAAGGGAAACCTATCAGTACCACATTCTCAACAAAGAATAATCTCTCTTCCTCAGCAACTATCTTCTGCCAACAGCACCTCAGTGATGGTGAGGCCAGTAGACTGTCTACTTCATCTACACCAGATTTTATTTCATTGCCTGAATTTTTAAGGGAATGGCTTTCTATGTCCAAGAAAGTCTCCCATACTGTTATACTGTGAACTGATTGAGAGTTCAGATCTGACACAGAAATCTCACTGAGCCGGCAGCCGCCTAGATGTGGCACGTATTACACTGCATGAGTGTGGCATTTAAATTTCACAGCTTTTTCCTGATGTGTTTCAGTTGCAATAGGTTCAGCCAAAAAAAGAGAAAATAATTGAACAGTATTTTAAATACATAGTCTTCAATATAGCATCAGATATGGAACATCCTTATGTGAAATGTTAAGTGCATGAGGGTGTGTGATTATTATGGTGAATGCCAGAAGGACACAGTGTGGTATTTAACACAATTCTGTGACTGTGCAGATGCAGCATCCTCTTCACCTGGGAGAAGGGAATGAGGAATCAGAAGTTGCAGAGACTCACCTTGTACAGTGATAGTGCATTCAGAAACACATTTGAAAGTATGCATAAGTTTTCACCTGTATCACAAAGTTCTCCACAAAAGTATATAAATCATACTCCAAGAAGACATTAACTAGAAAGAAATCTAGCAAAATTCAGATGTATCAAGTGGAAAAACATTTCCCTTACATTTTTAAATACATATCAGCTTTGAAATGTCTAAAACTTTATCATGACTAAAACCTTAATCAATAGCAAACATATTTTAATTTACCTTTCTAGATTCACAAAATGACTTCATAACAATTAAAATATATAACTTTTTTAATGTGTCTAGCCCAATCCTTGTTATGAGGTAAATGCCAGTATATACTTTAATGATAAGCCCCAAAACAGAGATCTAAAAAATTCTGACTTAAAATTTGGTTATTTGGTGAAGTGATTTGAATGTAATTGGCCCCCATAAGCTCATAAGATGTGGTAATAATAGGAAGTGTGGCCTTGTTAAAGTAGGTGTGGCCTTGATGGAGAAAGTGAGTCACTGTGGGGACAAGCTTTGAGGTTTTATATATGCTCAAGCTATGCCCAATGTCTCTGTTCACTTCCTGTTGTGTGTGCAAGATGTAGAACTCTCGGCTCCCTCTCCAGCACCATGTCTACCTGAATGCTGCCATGTCACACCATGATAATAATGAACTAGACCTCTGAACTGAAACCCAGCCCCATTTAAGTGTTTCCCTTTAAGAGAATTGCTGTGACCATGGTGTCTCTTCACAGTGACAAAACCCTAACTAAGACATTTGGTTTTATATTTTACAAGGTTTATGGAAAGTTAAGTATATATGGAAAGTTTAGAAAAAGATTTGCACCTGAAATTTTATTATCAAATATTCATTATACACAGTGATAGATGTCATATAGGCAGTTTTATAAAATATATTTTATACTCAACATATTTACCTTATTTATCTTGTGTCATCCTTTCTACCCCTATTCCTCCTGCTACCTCCCTTTCCCCATAAAATCTCTTTTCTATTTCTATGTGGGGTGTGTGTGTGTGTGTGTGTGTGTGTGTGTGTGTGAGAGAGAGAGAGAGAGAGAGAGAGAGAGAGAGAGAGAGAGAGAGAGAGAGAGAGAGCTCTTATCTACAGAATTAGATTTATGAGAGTGAAAGATGAGACAAATTATTTCACATACACAAAAATGTTATCACTGACTTAAAGGCCAGGGACCCATAAATAGGCTTTGTAAAGATTAAAACAGAAAAAACTGTTTGGTATTTGTCTTTAAGACTTAATGTTTCTGACTTTTCCTGCTGATGATATAACTTGATTCTTCTTTTGACTGAATAAAATCCATATATGTATATATATATATATATATATATATATATATATATATATATATATATATATATATATCCTTTATCCACACATCAGTTGATGGATTATAAGGTTGGCTATGGTGAAGTGCTGCAGTAGACATCAATATGCAAGTATCTCAGTGCTATGGTAAGTTAAAACCATTTGTGTTAGATCCAGAACTCATAGAGCTGGGTCCTATGGGTAGTCCTGTGTTTAGTTTTCTGAGGAATATCCATACTTACTGGACTAATTCACTTTCCTACCAGCAATGGTGAATCTGTCTGAAGTTCACCATTTATATAACAAATTTTATTTGCACGTATATCTCTCCCCCTTCTCTTTTTCTCCCTCTCTTCCTCCCTCCCTCCTTCTAGGTTCAGTCCTTCAAACAGCCACTCCTGGATCTCTGATCTTTGAATCAATGAGTACTATATTAATTTGTGAAATAATTTTACTCTTCGTTTCCTAATATATATTAGAATACTCAAGACTGCTGACTTTACATTTGCCCCCTTCAAAATCGTCATTGGAAAAACATGTATTAAAATTTGTTCTGTACACAATTGGTGTTCTATTTTTTTTTTTTTTTGGTGAATATTTGACTGCCTCAACAGGAACCAACTTGACTCTAGCACCTGAAAATGCATTAAATATAGTACAGGTACTATCAATTAAAGTGTCTGAAAATTAATTACAACAAGAAGCAGAATCATTCAACTAATCACAGGCAGATCTAAATAAATTAGTTCTTAATCATAGCTTTGAAAGGAGAGAAAGGGAAGGCAACATCAAGAAAGTCAAATTGCCTTCCCTTAGGCAAAGACGCAATAAAACATACCAAAAGTCGGAGGTTTAACTTTAATTTTGTTGATAAGATCAACAGAAAGCTTTAATAATATTATTAATAAGTAATTTCCCTTAATGCAGGTTTTGAATATGATATTTTGAATGCTAGGTAAAAGGTCATATTTGCCAGGCAATGCAAAAGCTTTATAAGTGGATGATGAGGATGGAGTAATGTGGAAAAATTACACATTCCCCATATGCTTTACTCATCTCACCCCAACACTGTGCTGTAGTCAAGACTGTAGAGGGGTTGACTTTCTTGCTACAGCTTCATATTAATAATTTCCCCTCCTCTGCAATCCTTGTAGAGGTAGAAAAAGCTGGTAAAAAGGTTTTCCTATTGAAGCTAAGCATGGAATGCTGCTGGGGAAAAACTTTAAGAACTAAGAATGACATACCATGTCCATTTCTTCTAATTTCCACAAAAGCAAACATCTTTGCTGTTTTTTGGTTTTAAGGCCTAAGTTTATTTCCTATACCTTGTCTATGAGTTCCTTAAATAGTGACATGCATCAGGCTTATTAATTGGTTACAAAACTTCCCCAATCAGCGTGGCAGGTCAGGTGTTTCCTGCTTAGTTAGAAACTTTTGCTGATGACTTGTGAGCAAACTTTATTCTCAGCAGCTTTATGGTGAAACACTCGATTTGAAGGTCAGAACTCACTTTCTTAGTTTGATACAATCTATGTTCCTTAGCAGAACTTGTTTTGGGTTTGGCTGAAGGAAACTAGTTTCTCCCAAGGTTCTGGGTTATTCTTTCTGATCCATCTGAACTCTGGATTACACAATGTTGTCTAGGTACATGGCATACAGAAAACTGCTGTGTCTCTCACTGAGATACCAATAAAGACTGGGATCAGGTTCAGGTGTCCTTGGCCTGACTGTGGGTCTAAGAGTGCATGCTGCTGCAAGAACCTAAAATCCAAAGGGACAAAAGAACATATCTACCAGCTCTTCACAGAGACTGTGAAGACATTCAAATGGTGCAGAAACTATCTGAAGCTGATTCCTAAAGAAACAAACTACAATTAAAACAATCACTCAGCCTAATCTGAAATCTCAACCTTTCTACTCCACTAGCTACAATGAATCAAATATCTTTCTAGATTTCAGTTTCCTCAGAAAACATATTTTGAAAACTGTCTAGCTTCAGATTCTTGAGAAGATTATATAAACCATCTCCATAGGCCCCCAGTAACTTCAATTAAATGTAGTATAGCATGGAGAGGCAGGAAGATTGCTTATTCTTTTAATTCCAACTCTCAGAAGGCTGAAGCAGGAGGAACTCAAGATCTAGGGCATCCTTACCTGTGCATGGGGACTCTGTCTCAGAAGAATAATGTTATATAGCATTGAATGTATGCTTTCTGGTGTCCAAAAATAATTGCTGATATTTGATTTATTGTCTTAACTAGCTTGTCATCTTGATTCTTCATTTAAGAAATCTCTAATGGTAAACAGCTATTTTTAATATTTAGCCATGTGGAAAGAACTTTTATTTATTCTGCTGTGTGAGGCCATATTTTGTGTCCTCAGAAAGCACCTTCAGAATGCTATCTTAATTAATATTGTAGGATTTTGACTTAGTGTTCATATTCATTAAAATCACTTCTGAAAATCCCTCTCTGATCATAGTTCTAAAGCATGTCTCCATCTCTTCTCATTGAAAGCCTCAAAGGGACAATTTTTATGTCAACCCTTTTCCTATATGCCATCCAAAAACATCATTTTGAGATAAAGATGTGATCAAGCTACTTGGATTAAAATTCTTCAGTGTGTCTCTTATTGATGTCCTTGTTCAGCATGTTGAGACAGTTATGTGGGTAAGATTTGATGGGTGTAGTGTCTGGTCAATATACCTTTACTCATGTAACAACAATTAATAAAAAAGAGTTCATGAATTTGAAAGAGACCAAGGAAGTTTCAGAGAGAAGAAAGAAAAGGGAGAAATGGTATAACTATATTATAATCACAAAAAAATAAAAGAATTCAAAAAACTTTAGTGTTCTTTCTGTGTGGTGATATTTTATTTGTGCTTAAATGTGGTGATATTTTATTTGTGCTTTAATAAATAAAGCTTGCCTGGAGATCAGAGGAAATAGCAAGCCCTTTTAAGTAAACAAAGAAGTCAGGCAATGGTAGCACACACCTGTAATCCTAGCACTTGGCGAGCAGGATCTCTGTGTCTTCAAGGCCACACTAGAAACAAAACCAGGTATAGTGGCACGTGCCTTAAATTCCAAAATTGGTTAGCCATTGAGGTCTGAAGGTCTGTGCAGACAGACAGGAAGTGACAGATTTGGGTAGGAAGAGGAAGTGATGTAGCTGAATAGAGAGAGCAAATTAGATGGCAGAATAGTAAGGCGTTTAGGTGTGGGTAAACAGGAAATCATGGCATTTGGAAGCTGCAGAGTTGGTGAGGTAAGGTTGGCTGGTGGCTCTCCCTATTTCTCTGATCTCTCTAAGGCTTTCATCCCTATATTTGGCTCCATGATTTTTATTTAATAAGACCATTTAGAAATTCATCTACAATTGGCACCCAACTACAAATGTAGTTGAAAGTTTTCCTGTGTCCTACCTGGTCCGCAACCACTCAGACCCAAATAAACAAACAGAGGCTTATATTAATTTTAACTGATTGGCCATTAGCTCAAGCTTATTACTAACTAGCTCTTATAAATAAATTAACCCATAATTCTTATCTATGTTTAGCCACATGGCTTGGTACCTTTTCTCAGTTCTGCCTTGTCATCTTGCTTCCTCTGTGTCTGGCTAGCAACTCCTGACTCAACCTTCCTCTTACCATAATTCTCCTTATCTGCTTATCCTGCCTATACTTCCTGCCTGGCTATTGGCCAATCAGCATTTTATTTATCATTCAATCAGAGCAACACACTTTCACAGCATACAGAATGACATTCCACAGCATTTCTGATTTCTCTAATCATGTTCAACTACTTTTATAATCATATCCAACCACCTTTATGAACAGGTTCTAGCACAACCTGATACCCTCAATACCTGTTATACTTCTCACCCTCTAATATGATACTGTATTGTAATTATATTACCTTGAAAGATCTCATTCCCTAAACCTGTTCCTTCTTCCCATTTGTTCCACTCTTTGTCTGGTTAACTCATCTCTGCTTGTATTGACAAGCTTCCTCTTTGGGATTACATACTTTAGTCATGTGCACTGATATAGTATCTAATATATGACTTTCCAGAGGTTTCTCTGTACTTTCTATAAAGAATTAACATTATTTATGAATTTAATAATCCTCATTTGACCATAAGTTGAGGGACATTTTGCAAATAACTGTAACCCTGACCTCTATTTACTATCTGGCACAGAGTAAAATTAAAAACATTTTTTGAATGATCCATATAGCATTGCAACTTTATAGCTGTTGCCCATTTATCAATGAGCTTTTCAAGAACAAGAATACCTAGATGCCCTTCAACTGAAGAATGGATAAACAAAATGTGGTACATATACACAATTGAATACTACTCAGCAGAGAAAAACAATGACATCATGAGGTTTGCAGGCAAATGGATGGATCTAGAAAAAATCATCCTGAGTGAGGTAACCCAGACTCAGAAAGACAAACATGGTATGTACTCACTCATAGGAGGATACTAGATGAGGAACAAGGATGACTGAACTGCTACTCACATCACCAGGGAGGCTACCTGGAAAACAGAACCCCAAGAAAGACACAGGGATCGCCCAATGACAGAGAAATGGAATGAGATCTACATGAACAGCCTGGACATGAGTGGGGGTAGTGAAGGGCGAGGGTCAAGGGAAAGAGAGCTTGGGGGAGTGGGAGATCCCAGCTGGATCAACAACAGAGAGGGAGAACAAGGAATAGGAGTCCATGGTAAATGAAGACCACATGAGAATAGGAAGAGGCAAAGTGCTAGAGAGGCCCACAGAAATCCACAAAGATACCCACACAACAGACTGCTGGCAATGATCGAGATACAGCCCGAACTGACCTACTCTGGTGATGGGATGGCCAAACACCCTAATGGTCGTGCTAGAAACCCCATCCAACTACTGAGTGATCTGGATGCAGAGATCCATGGCTAGGCCCCGGGTGGATCTCTGGGAGTCCAATTAGCGAGAATGAGGAGGGTTTATATGAGCAAGAATTGTTGAGACCAAGGTTGGATAAAGTACAGGGACAAATAGCCAAACGAATGGAAACACATGAACTATGAACCAATGGCTGAGGGGTCACCAACTGGATCAGGCCCTCTGAATGGGGGAGACAGTTGATTGGCTTGATCTGTTTGGGAGGCATCTAGGCAGTGGGACCGGGTCCTGTGCTCATTGCATGAGTTGGCTATTTGAAACCTGGGGCCTATGCAGGATCGCTTGGCTCGGCCTGGGAGGAAGGAACTTGACCTACCTGGACTGAGTCTACCAGGTTGATCTCAGTCCGTGGGGAAGGCTTTGCCCTGGAGGAGGTGGGAATGGGGGGTGGGCTGGGGGAAAGGTGAGGGGGGCGGGAGGGGGGAGAACAAGGGAATCCGTGGCTGATATGGAGAACTGAATTGTATAGAAAAATAAAAATAAGAATAAAAAAAAAAGAACAAGAATATTTTCCATTACTAAATGAGAAAGATGAATACTGAATATGGAACAATTTAGTAAGGACCTTAAGGACAAAATCCTGCCTGCCTTTGTATTTGCTTCTGTAATATTAAATACCCAGTGCAAGAATTGCCAAAAATAATTATTAGGTCAGCATGCATTAAGTGCACTAAGACACTTCAGGTTCCAATGATGAAAATACCAGGTTACTTTCTATAATATAATATAAGCAGTCAATAGGCACTGACTCAATATAATGATTTTCTATTCAAATTTTTATTCACTATTAGTGTGGGTTTTGGGGATATGGATGCAAGTGCCATAGTGCATATGTGGAGGTCAGAGAATAACTTTGTAGAGTTAGTCTTTCCTGCCACTGTTATATGGGTTCCAGTGATCGAATTCTGGTCTCCAGGGTCCTACAGTTAAGCACCTTTACTCACTGAGCCACACTGCCAATTACATGGAAAGAATTTTTATGGAATTTTTTGTGTTTTGTTTTATTTTAAGAAAAAGTAAATGCCTTCATGAACTAAAGCAAAAATTATTCTTCAGTTATTTTGTGTGTGTTTGTGAGAGTCTGTGTGCATGTACATGGTACTGTTCCACTCTGTTATCTAGGGTAGTTTGAAAGCACCACAATAGGATGGTAGACTTTTTACTAAAAGTTATATTCAGAGTGAAATTTAAAATGATTTGTGTTCTGAAATCTTGAGAGAGGAATGATAATGTTCTTCCCCGATATTTGTGTAATGCATTAATCTTCATCTTAGCCTGTTAATTCTATACATTTTTATTCTTACATAACAATTTTAGGGAAGCAAATAGTTTCTATTTCCAGAAAAAGAAGCTGCAACATACAGGTATTTTAAAAAAGGTCTTCATCATTTTTCCCCTTGAATTCATATCATAGGAAATTATTACCTTAGAATGAAATAAGATCCATGTCTATGAATAGTGGATAAAAAACAACAAGCATAGACTGCCAGGTATCTCTTAGAATCCACTGCAAGATAAATAAATATCAATTAATTAATACCATTCCTTTATTACTAAAGTATTGCAGTATGGGTTTGTAGCTTAGATCACAAATAAGTTATGTGTAAAAGAACTAGAGATTTTGTCACTGTGATTCGCAACCACTTGCCAATTTTGTTTTAAGAAATCTTTTCTCATGTTAAACTATGTTAAATCTTATTACTTATAATTGTGAGTGCCAAAAGGCTGTGATGTCTTTTCCCTACTGTCTATTTTACCAGTCTTATGGAAGCTGTCTTGCTAAGCTATAGAAATGCTATAATGGGATAGACTACTTGTCATAGTTAGGGTTTGTATTGCTGTGGAAAGAGGGACACTGTGACCACAAGAACTCTTATAAAGAAAACATTTAATTGGGATGGCTTACTCACAGTTTCAGAGGTTTGGTCCATTATCATCATGAGGGGGGAGCATGGCAACATACAGGCAGTTCTAGTGCTGGAGCTGAGAGTGCTACATCTTATCATCAACAGGAAGTCTACTGACACAATGAGCAGTATCCTGAGCATAGTAAACCTCAAAGCCTGCCCCTACAGTGACACACTTTCTACAATAAGGCCATATGTATTCCAACAAAAGCCATATCTCCTAATAGTGTCACTCCCTATGAGATTGTGGGGGGTAAATTACATTCAAACTATCATATTCAACTCACTGGACCACAAAAACTTGTAACACTATCACAATGCAAGATGCATTTAGTCTAATTTCAAAAGTCCCTGTAGTCAATCACAGTCTCAACAATATTTACGATTCCAAAGTTCAAAGTCTCTTCTGAGATTCATACGATTTCTTAACTGTAATCCCCCATAAAATAAAAATTTAAAAAATAGATTACATACTTCCAACATATAATGGCACAGGATATGCATTAGCATTCCAAAAAGCAGGGAAGGGAGCATAGTGAGGAAATACTGAACCAAAGAAAGACTAAAAAACAGCTGGGTGAACTCCAAACTCTGCATCTTCGTGTCTGATGTCAAAATGCTCTCCACATCTCCAACTCCACTCAGCCTTGTTGCCTGCAACACACTCTGTCACTTGGGATGGTTCCACTCCCTGTTAGCAGCTCTCTTTGGCAGGTTTCTCATGGCTCTGGCATCTCAAACATCTTAATGTTTCCAAGGCAATATAGGCTTCAACTTCCCAGCTTCATGCAATGGCCTCTCTACTAGGCCTCCATTCAGGGACAAACCTGAAACATGCCTGGCCTCAGTGGCTTTATTCCATAACTCCTTTCTTCTAGCCTTAACTCTAAACACAGAACCATATGGCTGAATTTGCCAAGTCCTGCTGCTTACTGGGCTTGAACATGGCCCCATTGTTCAATTATATCTTCACCAGATTTCTGTCCTTCACTGCCTAAGATTGACTGTCCTGAAACTTGCGCTATAGTCAAGGCTAGCACCAAACTCAGAGATCCATCAGTCTCTGCCTCCCCAGTGCTGGGTGGGGTTAAAGGTGTGCCCCATCACAGCTAGCTCTAAGTTTTTCCTTAATTCCTTTTAACAAGTTAGAAACTTAGTTGGGTGTGATCTTCTATTCCACTTTCTGGTACCCTTTTTCACCTAAAATATTTTTCCTTTGTCAGCTTCCTCCTTTTAATTATATATCTTCCTTAGAGTTACCACTAATATACACACATGACTCTATATTGGGCTATTTTGAGATTTCTTCCACCAATGGAATTTATTCAAAACTCTGCCCTTTGACTCAGGCAGCCTCTTTGGACAAAGACAAAAGGCAGCCACTTTCTTCATCAAAACATCACAAGAAAGATCTCCAGGCAACATAATAAAATTCTTCTCCTGTGAAACCTCTTGAGTGAGCACCCAGTAGTTCAAATAATTCCTAGCACCTCTGCCTTCCATACTCCTACTAGTGTGGTCCATTAAGCAGTGCTTAAAGCATTCTACTGCTTTCATAACCTAAAGTACTAAAGTCCAAATTCCTCCAAACAAACACATGGTCAGGCCTATCACAGCAATACTTCAGTCCCTGGTACCAACTTCTGTCTTGGTTTTTATTGCCGTAAGGAGACACCATGTCCATGGCAACTTTTATAAGGAAAGCATTTAAGTGAAGGGGCTTGCTTACAGTTTCAGAAATTCAGTCCATTATTATCATGGTGCAGAGCATGGCAGCATTCAGGCAGATGTGGTACTGGAGCTAAGAATCCTACATCTTACAGGCAACAGGAAGTCAACTGACACACTTAGGAGTATCATGAGCATAGGACATCTCAAATCCCATCCCTACAGTGACACACTTCCTTCCAACAAGGCTGTACCCACTCCAACAAAACCACATCTCCTAATAGTGCCACTCTGTATAAGATGATGGGAGCCAATTACATTCAAACTACTATAGTAGTCTAGGTTGTTATGGTGATAGGAAGGAAGATGGAACAGATTGATAGCCTCAGCAGAATATGTTAACTGAAATGTGGATAATTTTTAAAAGAAAATGTCAACAATCTTATAAAAAATAAATTTGTATTGGAACAATGAAACTAGAAATTATTTAATCAAAGGAAGTCCAGAAATATGATGCCAAATTCACTCTTATTCACTCAAAGAGAGTTTACTTCCATTGTTGGTCTTCTTTCCTTGTAAAAAAAGACTTTTCTAATCAATTCTTTCTTACAAATAGTGAGATACCTGTATATAAGATAAGAATAGAGTCATAAAATTTATTTCTGTTGAAAACAAAACCTTTACTTATTCTTAGAAAATCTCATATGTGTATATAATGTGTATTGATCATATCTACCTTCTTATTGCCCCTTCCAGCCGCCCATAAGAAACCCCAATCACATCTCCCTCTCAACATCATTTCCTCTATTGTTTTGCTTTTTTTTTTTTTTTTTTTTTTTTTGGTTTTTCGAGACAGGGTTTCTCTGTGTAGCTTTGTGCCTTTCCTGGGACTCACTTGGTAGCCCAGGCTGGCCTCGAACTCACAGAGATCCGCCTGGCTCTGCCTCCCGAGTGCTGGGATTAAAGGCGTGCGCCACCACCGCCCGGCTTTGTTTTGCTTTTTGGTGTGGGCTTATCCACTGAAACATGAGTCATCTACCAGTGACAACACCCCTAAAGAAAATGAACTCTTCGTCCTCCAGCAACTATCAGTTGGCAATGGGGACTTGGGAATGTCTCCCACTTTGTCCTGAAGTTTTAGCTTGTTTGACCTTACACAGGTTGTGCAGGTAACATGGCTGTTGTGAGTAGTCTGTGCGACAGCCATGTCATGTCCAGAAGAAAACATTTCACAGCACTGCTCTCCACCTTTCAGCTCTTACATTTTTGATGTTTGGGTGGTGAGCTTATCCTTTAATGGCTGAGTCATCTCTCCAGCCCTCTTAAGTTCTTTATACCTCATATTCTGTAATATTCTCTGAGCCGTGGGACAAAAGGGTATTGTATATTCATCCCACCTATTGGTAAGCACTCACCGTGACTTATTCTCAGAATTTTGAATAGTTATGACTCTCTGCATTAACTACTACCCACTGCAAAAAAGATTCTCTAAGCATGGTTGAGAGTCATACATGTCATAAACAGAAGTATTTAGAAGACAGTTTGAAAATGTGACCCTTTAGCAGAAGAGGAACAATGGGTTCCCTGCTAGGGCCTATGACTCCTCTAGCCATGGTTTTTTAAGCATGTTTACAATGCCAGGTATAAATTATCTCCTAGGGAGTAGGCCATACATCCAATCCAAAAGCTATCCATTACCTCTATAACGATTATGCTGCTATTCCACCAATGATCACATGTTGCCTGCTAGTTCAGTATTGCAGCATGCAGGGCCCAGTGCTGAGTAAGACCATTGGTGTCTTTTCGTCCTATGTAGCCTGCATAACATGTTCTAGTACTATGAAAGAAGGAAGAGTTTCCTAGTCCAGTCTAGATAGATTTCTCTTTATCCTGAAACCATAGTGTGTGGTGTTACTTTTTTTTCCATTGCATTACCTGCTGTCTTGCTTCCCACTCTTTTATCATTCTTCTATAATAAGGTTTGATACACTGAATAGGGTTCTTATATATACACCAATGAAAACTTGAAATATGTTTTTCTTTAACTCTTCTGTCCTTCCTCATTGGAAATTGTTCTTGTGACTTTGACCAGACCATCCCTTCATATGGCAATGCATAGCAATTCATATGAAGTGAGAAGACCCTGTCAGGATTCCTGCACCATCATTAGCATGAGGAGTACTCTGAACAAGAAGCAACGCGGTAGTTATTTTACTAGGTTGGCAACGCGGTAGTTATTTTACTAGGTTGGAAACTTTTTTTGGACGTGTCAAGGAAAAGATGGTAAACAAGACAGAAGTTTCCCTTGTTACTGTAACAACCTTATTCTTAGACTAGTGTCATCAGTAAAGTGTTTGTGATAACACGGGAAACCATGGTCCCCTCTGGGGGTTCCTAAAAACAATAATAAAATCATTTTAAAATTGACACAGGACACTCAAGCATGATTTTGTTCGGGTTTAAAAGAAAAACCCCAGGGTGGGCAAGCTGAAAAATCTCCTCAGTTGCCTGGAGAACAGGGGAGAGAAGGGAGAAAAGCCATTCCATTGAAGCAGTCATAGAAGTCAGACAGATGAGGGGTGAGCAGCCACACAGCTGGAGGATCAGCTTTAGAGAAAAGGCACGGAAGCCCAAAATATCAGAAAAGGAATAGTAATAATCTGCCCAGCACCTGAAAGAAAGAAACCAGGAAAAAATAATAAATAATGATAATTAAAAGAAAGTTACACCTTTCTGAATTAGGCCTCAGAAACCCAGGTAAACCTTGTGGTAGTTTGTACAGACTGCACAATGGATGAGAATTCTGGGGAGAAAAAGTACAGTATTCCATTAAAGGACTAATTATCCCACCCCTCTCTTTAGCATGGCTAAGGTCAACTGTCCTCCTAGGGGTGGCCCCTTAGCCAATGTGATTGAGCCCCATTTGGAATGTTACAGCTCCACCTAGGCCAGAAATTCTATTCTTAATCAGGTTTCTTTTTTTCTTTCCTTAAAGAGTCTTTATTGCTGTTCTAACAGTCTGATTTTGTTGTAGATACAAACCTGTCATTTCATAGGAGGTTCACAGGACCAATGCATAAAACTCCTTCTTCTATCCTACATATAAATTTAGAGAAAGCACTATCCCGATATAGATGTTTAGAACATGGAAAGGATATTTCTTGGTCAGAGCTACAGCAAGTATTCAGTTTTAAATAGCAGAATCTCCTTTGCCTTAAACTAGAATAACTTGACAGTGACGTTGGAACTGAGATGTTGGCCATTTTAGGATTCAGGGGCAAAGTTTTCTGATGAAAAGAACTTGAAACTAAGTTGATGCAGAGTGACACAGTCTCCCCAATATCTCTGCTACTAGCAGACAACCATCACAAGCTCAACATGTTCAGCAGGAACATGGCGAGAGCCAGTCCACAAAAAGGCAGACGACTTCAAATGAGCAGTGGCCAATATTGCTTTTGAGAAATGAGAAACCTTGTCTGTATTCAGCTAACCGATTATTTAGCCAACTATACATTGGGGAAATTAATTCCTGGAGAAAAAGATTTCATTACATCCAAAGCCACAAATATTGTTCTTGGATATAAACTTCCCAGCTCACTTGACCCAGTGACCTTTTATTTCGATATATCTAATAGACTTATAATATGTTCTGGGAAGAAGCCTTCTTTTTCTTAAATTGCTCTTTCAAGTTCTTGAATATCACATGAGTGTTCAGTCCTTCTAAGAAGTCAAGTACTCCACATATTCTGTGAAATTAGCTACAACCCTGTTTCATACATGCAGAGCCCTGCAGACAGTCTTTGATGGAGGTACTCAAAGAATTAATCCAGTTTATTCTGATAATGTGAATTTTTTCCCTTTTGATGCTTTTGAACTACAAGAACTAAGCTAATTTTCAATTAATCTAAATTTTCAGTACCTATCAAAGGGTTCAATACATAAAAAATTTTGATTTCAGTAATTCAGGGAAACAAGATTACCTTGTCTGTGTTTTCCAGTAAGTGATGCATTTACCAGCGAAGACAGAGGAATACTATCTAAATGGAGTTGGGGTCAATGCCAGTATGCTACTGCTGTTATTTTTGCTATAGTAATATACATGTAATATTTATTATATTATTGTTGAACTAAGGAACAATAACTATGAATTAAAATATTACAATTAATATTATAGTTAAACAAAGTGCACATACAGATGCAATAACAGATGATAGAGTTTCCCAAGAGTAGATCATATGAATGACTAAAGTCTTGAGTCCCTAGATTCAATGCCCAGTCTAAGAAAAACAAAATCTGTTCTACCCATTTCACTCCCTTGTTAGAAAGCTGACAGCTTCGGTGTTTATCCAAAAAAGTAATTTTTAAAATCTTGTTATCTTATACAAACATTTATTGTGCTTTTATGAATTCATTTGTAAATATAGTTCTATTTTACCCTCAGTCATAGGACCTCTGTGTTCATTATTATTGCAACACTCAACTGTTACAATTTATTATTTTCTTGCATCAGTCTCTTTAACTTCTGATACTTCTGTTCCTTCACAGAATTCAGCAAAAGATCTAGATGCTAAAACTGGAGAAACTTACTTTTAAATGCTGTAAGAAGTCTGTTCTTAAAAGTCTCCTGTGAACGTGTAGAAGAGTACAGGATGCAGGAAAGTATGGATTTGACGTAATGTAACTAGAATCCTGGGATGTAGTATATCGTTTTGTTTTCTTCCTTCTCCCCTTTTCTCCCATACTTTCTTTCTTTGCACTGATGCTGATGAACCCATTGCCTACAACAAGTGTTCTATTACTGATCTATAACCGTAACTCCCAATTTCCCTGAACTTTATATTGGAGAGGAAAACCGAATGTTCACTAATACATGCTTTTAACATTAGTTTTCTTTCTTTTCCTTAGATTTGTTGTATGTTTAGGGTGCACTCGAGCCACAGTACACATGTGAAAGTCAGAGGACAAGTTCTAAGCTCTCTATTCGTTTTCTGCCACATGGGCTCCAAGGATCTAACTCAGGTCATCAGGCTCATTGGCAAGTGCTTTTGCCTGCTGAGCCATCTTACCTGCTTGTAGCCTTTATTTTCTATGGAGTACTGAAATAGATCCTCATATCTTTACCATTTATTTGACACAAAGGTCTTCCCTGTGATACTCTGAAATAAATAATATAATGAATTTATTAGAAATGTGGGGTTTTCTCTCACTAAAATTGGACTTAGGGGATGTGAAGCCTTCTTTCATCATTTTTTCTGACATTCATTTTCATTTTGGGATATTACAATAGTTCTCATTCTGCAGTCAGACTTTTTTGGACAGAAAGGCATTATATATGCATTAAAATCCTCAGTGAGCAGGTATTGAGCACTTGGCACCCATCTGAAATCAGTGCCATGAGAAGAACTTGTCATTGTGTTATGTTAGAAAAGGTGAATTAACCATTTTTTCATTAGCTCATTATATTTATATACATGAATGTATACAATGGATATAGTTTTCAGTTTATTAATTTTTTCCCTGAAAAGTTAAGTGTGCAAGTCTTTTGTTCCTTCTTTATTCTGAAAAGAAGCTGAACTGGTTAAAGAGAGATGGAGGCTGTGCCAGGTACACTGAATATAGAACATCAGTCTCTTGCTACATTTGTACATTTCAATCAGTTTTCTAAATCAAGTGCCAAATTTCATCCTCTTGATAATTCCCATACAAAGCAATGCTTTTAAATATCTATCTATCTATCTATCTATCTATCTATCTATCTATCTATCTATCTCTGTCACTTGGCTTTTGTGTTTGAACAAGATTACATGTAGCCCAGGCTAGCCTCAAACTCACTATATAGCCAAGACTTGCCTTTAATTGTTGATCCTCAAGTCATCAAAGCCATTGTGCATAGCTTTGATTATTTACTTTTGTGTATCTGGAATATGACAAATAATTATGCAAATTTCAGTTTAACATATTTCTGCTTTATCCTCGTTCAACATAACTTGATACACACACATGCAATATACACACACATATGACAAAGAGCTAGAGAATATATTGTAAAGACTGATTATGTTTTTTATTAAAGTATCTCTGATGAAGTTATTATTAAAAATTCTTTTACCAAATGTGTTCCCTTCATTTTAATCTGCATTGTAATCTACATTTTAAGGTAATTTAAATGACTATGGCCAATAACTTGTACTTAAAGTCCTACCATGATTACTCAAATGCCACTTACTTTTGAATAAGGAATTAAATAAGTGCCAAGAATCATGGCTCAGACCTGTAATCCTAGTCCTGGGGGAGCTGCAACAAGTAGATTGCTATGAGTTTGAGGCAACCTGGGCTACATAGAAAGTTGTAAACTAGCCTGAGCCAAATAGAAATCAGATTATGTAGAAATAAAAAAAAAAACAAATTGATGATTAGCAACATTACTTTCCAATTCCACTTCTGTAACAGCAATATAATTTCAGATTATTAAGAGAAATTATTCATAAAGTCAAGGACTTACTGATTTTTATTTCAGATGAACTGCCTTGACTAAACAGAGCGTGATAACATTTTGGGAGTTCAAAGGGAAGTTCTATTATCTTGATTGTGGTGATTGTTACATGACTGACTATTCGTCAAATTTTATGCAGCTGCATTCCATCAGAGATGAATTTTGCTGCATATGTTATGGCTCAAGAAACTATTATTGCAAGTCTGCATGTCTGAAATTTTCAAAGAATAAATAAAAATTTCAGAAGATGATAAAATGGGCACTTTGATCACAGCCCTTTCTGTATCTCACCCTATTCTCTCTGCATTTTCTCTCTGGTTGTTGCTCTGATGGTTTCCTCTACACTAGAGGAACCTGAACACAAGGCTGATTGTAATATCATTATTCTGAGAGATCATTTAGTATTTATTAACTACATTTCACTCGGCAAGTCACTATCTTTTTAACATTGTGCAAGAGAAGGGAAATCACGTGTCTGTCTCCATTTCTGCATCTCAATATACATTGTCATCTATGCTACACAGGCTCCTGGATGTCATCTTTACTTTCTTCCCAATATACTTAGATAATGAAGATTCCTAAACTGAGTGAACAGCTCTATAACATATCAGGTTTTTTTTTTTGGGGGGGGGGGGTTCAACTGAAAAAAAAAACAAATCATTAATTCTTTCTTCTGTCTTTCACATTTTCCAACAAGCACATCCTGTAAAATTACCTTCAAATTGCAGCTTTATGCTGATAATACTCCATATGTCTCACCTGCTAAAATGTACTATTTCATCTGAATTGCTGTTATGGCCTCTACCGACGTTTTTCCATTGGTGTGCACTCTTGATTTCAGCTTTTCTCCTCATAATGATCAAAGGTCGTTATTCCTGAATTTATATCTTCTCATACTGGTGCTGACAGCCTACAATGTACAATGATGTCATTTCACCTTTATGAGAAATTTCAGTCTCTACTATGATCCAAAATCCTTACACTGGGCCGCAGAAAATCATGAGTCATAGACCAGATCTAGATCACTGTCTGTGTCTTCGGAATTTGGTGAATAGTGGTCAAATACTTGTTATATATAATTTGCTCTGGCAGGTATGCCATACACACAGCACATGAATGCTCAAGATAGTAATGTGTTAGGAAATCCAACCGTATAAATCTTACAAATGCTTAAAAAAAAAAAAAAAAAAACTTAAAGACGGTTGTATGGAATTTCAGAGAACGAATAACAGAACAGGAAGTGGAGATTTGGAGAGCTGCTAGAATGAGAGAGTTACATATGAGAAAGAGAGAAAATGCTGCTGCTGCAAGAGACACTGGTAATTAAAACACTGACATACTCATCCAGGTGTGTCTGCCGACCCCTGCCTTGCACAATCTTACTGGTGCCTGTCTCTCTTTCTATCAATCGACCACTATCCCCACGGCATCTGCTCTAGCAATGTACTAAACTAAAGTCTTTTCACTTTGTTTGCAGCACACCAATATCACTCTACCTTAGGGCTTTGGTCTAGCAGATTTTTTTTCATTTAGAATACCCTCTCTCAGATCTTTAAATGATTGACTCCATTCCATCATGTGGTCTCTGTTTAAATGTCATGCCCTCAGAGAAGAAGCTTGCCACCAACTAAATATCTCAAAGAGGTAACTTCTTAATTGTATTGCTTGCCACTCATCCTGAGTAAAAGGGCAGTGCTAAAATTGTTTGACATGTTTATATATTGTACACATACATATATTACTATTGGGTAAAGAGGGAAATTCACTGCTAGTGCATTTTGTACTAATTTACTGAACTAGTAAAACTGCTACCATTCCCCTCCATATCAGCCATAAAGGATCTGTAAAGGAAAAACATCAAGAAAAAGATAAAAGTCTGTTAAAAATCCCTGGATAACATACGGAGTTATTTTGAACTACTGTATGTGGGAAGGGTAGTGGCTTTGGCCTGAGGGAGAAGACAGGCATTAATGTGGGAGGATTGGAAAAGAAAAATATCAGAAGACAAGTAGAACTACCCATTTATGGCTGATGGCTCCAAGCTTGTACCAAGGTACCACGAGGTAATATATAAGCTGTGTTCCCAGTAGTTTATCTCTATAAGCAATTGATATTCCCGGGGAAGATAAAATAATACAAAATCTGAGAAACAACTTGTTCAAAGAAAAAGGCAGTATAATAGACTATAGATTAACGATACTAATAATTTAAAACTGACCTAGTATTTATATACATATATATATACTTTAAGAAATAAAGCAATTTGTTATTAATGAGTGAGAAGGTCTGGAGAGATGGCTCAGCGGTAAAGAGTGAATGCTTCTTGTTCAGGGACCAGAGTTCTCTTCCTAGCACCCACATCAGGGGGATCAAAACCAGTAAAATTCCAGCTCCAGAAGAACTGGCACACTCTTCTGGACTCCACAGACATACAAATACACACAGCATACACATGGTGAGACGCACATACAGACACATAAAATTAAACAAAAGTACAAAGGAGCAGGAGAGATGGCTCTGAGGTTAAAAGCACTGACTGCTTTTTCAGCAGACCTAGGTTCACTGGCCAGCACCCACATGCCAGCTCACAACTGTCTGCAACTATAATCCAAGAAGACTGACACCCTTTTCTAGTCTTCATGAGCACTACATGCACATGTTTCATTAACATGCATGAATGCAAATCACCAATACATGGAAAATTAAAAAATTAAAGGTAAAACAAGTAGAAATGACAATGTGGAAATAACTATATATATGCTAGGTGCACTCCCTCAATATAGAATAAAACAAATAATGAAAAGATTCTATTCAACTACAGCATTTGAGAGGAAACATTTGAGTGCAGTATCAGTAAAACAGAGATGCTGCAGGACAAAAAGGCTCAAGATGGTTTTGTGAAGACAGAAAGGTTGTACCTCAAATTCACATTGTCGCAATCGGGATAAGATCGTCTCATAATGAGGAAAAGATGAACAATGAATGAGAGGTTCTGATAGCTCCAGTTACTATCTTGAAAGTGTGGATCTTTTGTTGTTGAAGAGTGTCATAGACTCTGAACTCAGTATTCAGAACAACCAGGAAGTCAGCATCACTGAAAGACCCAAGACAAGGAGTTGAATTCACAATGCATGTAATTAACTTTTCATGGTGTTCCGTGAGACTACATCAAGCCAAAGACTATAGAAGCTGGTGACCATCCTGGGGTCGGTATACAAAGCACTCACCTGAGCCTGCCAGAGAAATGTAGCCCATATGAAACCCTCAGCTATTTATGGAAACCCACTTTTGTTGTGTATCAGTTTTGACCACCCTGGCCTGGTAACGTGTACTTTTCCTCACATGATTCATAGACACTGATGTATAGCCTCCAACTGTAGTAATGTCTTTTATATCCAGAGTCTCTAGCCAGCCTGATCCATCTCTAAAATTGTTACATTCCACCTAGGAGAACAACACATGAACCACTACAGCATAGGAAACAGAGACACCCACAGGCAATGTGGACAGCTGATACCTGAGGAAGCTACACGGATAATTTCCTTCTTAATCTGCCTGGAATCACAAACAATCCACTCCATCCTACATAAGCAGGATCTAGCATAGATAAGCAGGGAACACACCACAAAGTTGTCAGAAGTAACTCATCTGAATCCTGTATAGGCATTAATGTATGAAAATTATTAGGATGAAAATGAAAACAGTATTTTATGACTCCAACCCAATTCAAAGAGAAGAAAATTAACCAATTGCCTAAAAAACAAATAGTCCATATGGATAACAGAAACCATAAACCTAAAAAGTTAACAATAGATAAAAATTGAAATACAATTTAGGGCTAGCAAGATGGCTTTACAGTGTCAGGCAAAGACTTCTGAGGCCAAGCATGGAGCCTGAGTTTGATCCCTAGGATACTTATAGGGATAATGGGAAATGAACTCTGTAAATGGAGGTTTCTCTGTCCCACCCCATCCCAGAGCTGTTTCTAAATAATCTTGGCCTATTAGCTCAGGCTTATTACTAACTAACTCTTACACTTTAATTAACCCACAATTCTTATCTATGTTTAACCGTATAGCTTGGTACCTTTTCTCTGTATGACATTCTCATTTTGCTTCCTCTGCATCTGCCAGAAACTCTGACTCCACCCTTCCTCTTCCCAGAACTCTTTGTTTCATTGCCCTGCCTATACTTTCTGCCTGGTTACTGGCCAATGAGCTTTTTATTAAACCAATCTGAGTGACAAATCTTTACAGTGTACAAGAGGATTGTTCCACAGCAGACCTCCAGAGGTAGCCATGCATTTACCTATCCACCCCAACATAGACAAATAAATGAATAAAAGTGTAAAAGCAAAAAGTTACAGAAAATATAATTGAATGCCTCAACAACAGACTAGAATAAGTAGAAGAATTTCTGACCTTGAAGCAGATCATTTGAAATATAGTAAAAGAAAAAAAGAGATTTGTGGGACAAGAAAGAAAGGAATGAAGGAGAGAGGGAGGGAGGGAGGGAATGAAAAATAGGAAGGGAGGGGAGGGGAGGAAAGGGAAGGGAGGGAAGGGGAGGGGAAGGAAGGGAAGGGAAGGGAAGGGGAAGGAAGAAAGATAGGAGGGAGGGAGTGTGGTGTGTATAATGTGTGTTTCAGGAGGGGAAAAATGAGAAACATAGGGAAAAACTTATTTAAGAAAATAATAATTGAAGTCTCCAAATTTCAGGAAGATATGGAAAACAAAAACACCCCACATAGATCTGAGGGAAAAAAAAGTTCCCTAAGGTATATTATGCTAAAACTTTGCAAAGTTCAAAATAGAGACAGAATACTAAAAAGTAAAATAGGAAGATATTAAGCCTCATGCAAGAAAATCTCTGCAAAATTAACAACAGTTTTCTCAACAGAAATTTTACAGGGCAGAAAAGATGAGGTGACATATTGGAAGTGATTTAAAAAAAACTGTCAAGCATAATTATATTCAGCATAACTGCCTTTCAAAAATGAGAGAAATAGTCTTTCCAAGAAAAGCAGAACCTAAGGAATTAATCATGACCAGACATGCTCAGTGGAGCATTACATCTAAATGGTAAGTGACAATGACCACCATCACAATGAAATGAAAATGTAAAACTCAGCTGAAGATCACCTAACAAACAAGAGAGAGAAAAGAACCATTGCGGCAGCACATAACACCACCAACAGCATAGACAAAAAGCAAGAGGGAAAGACAGAATATAAACAACCAGGAAAAGAAGGTGAGAAGGGGTTCTACTTTCTCTGTTGCTGTGAAAAATCACTGACATAAATCGATTTGGAAAGGAATTGGCCTATTTGGCTTACCTTTCCTCCATCACAGCCTATCACTGAGGGAACACAGGGCAGGAACTCAATGCAGGAACCTGAAAATAGGAACTTAAGCAGAGGCCATGGAGGAGTGCTGCTTCTTAGCTTTCTGACCATGGATTGCTCAGTTTGTTTTTTTTTATACAACCCAGAACCACCTTCTCAGGGGTGGCAATACCCATAGTGGGTTTTGTCCTCCCATATCAATAATCATTCAGAGAAATACTCGATTTATTATAGGGGAATCTTCTCAGTTACGATTTCCTCTTCCCAAATGGCTCAAGTTTGTGCAAAGTTATCCCAAAGGAATCAGCAGAGTGAGGTGTACTAAATGTTGAAAGTAGATATATAAAATTCACAGTTTAAGAGCATAAGATAAAAGGCTTTTACCACAGTTCACAGAGAGCTGTTTTAAGGGGGACTATGCAAACACTATAAAAAGGAATCAAAGACAATGGGATATTTAAGTAGCTCACAGGGAAGAAACATAGTCTATCTATACAAAGGGATAAGGCTGGCATTAGAATAGTAGACACCTAGCTCGCATGAAAACAAAGAAATATTTTGAAAAACATTATGGTATCTCTTTCATTACTCTCCCACTCTGTCCCTGTTTTAACCCAACATCTCCTTCCCTTATGTTCTCATCCCCCATCCCCTACCCTCTATTTCCTACCTCACCCCTAATTTATTCAGGAGATCTCATATATTTCCCTTTCCCAGCGCAATCCATGTGTCCCTCTTAGAGTCCTCTTAGTTAACTAGCTTCTCTGGAGCTGTGGGCTGTAGTCTGGTGTATCCTTTGCTTTACGTCTAGTATCCACTTATGAGTGAGTACATACCATGTTTGTCTTACTGAGTCTGGGTTACCTCACTCAGGATGATATTTTCTAGTTCCATCCATTTGCCTGCAAATTTCATGATGTCATTGTGTTTTACTGCTGAGTAGTAAGTACTCCATTGTGTGAACCACATTTTTTTTATCCATTTCTCAGTTGAGAGGCATCTAGGTTGTTTCCAGATTGTGGTTATTACAAATAATACTGCTATGAACATAGTTGAGCAAGTGTCCTTGTGGTATAATTGAACATTGCTTGGGTATATGGCCAAGAATGGTATCATTGGGTCTTGAGAAAGATTGTTTCCCAATTTTCTGAGAAACTGCCATATTGATTTCCAAAGTGTCTGTACAAGTTTGCACTCCCACCAACAGTGGAAGAGTGTTCCCCTTGCTCTGTATCCTCTCTAAAATAAGCTCTCATCAGTCTTTTTGATCTTAGCCATTCTTAATAGAGGAAGATATCATAAAGATAGGGAGAAACCTGGTGCCAGGGAAGTTCCCAGGAATCCACAAAGATGACCTCAGCTTAGACTAATAGCAATAGTGGAGAGGGTACCTGAGCTGGCTTATTCCAACAATCAGATTGGTGAATACCCTAATTGTCATCATAAAGCCTTCATCCAGTAAATGAGGGAAGCAGATGCAGAGAACCACAGGCAAGCACCAGGCCAAGCTCCAAGAGTCCAGTCGAAGAGAGGAAAGAGGGATTCTATGAGCAAGGGGCATCAAGATCATGATGGGGAAATCTACAGAGACAACCAAGCCAAGCTAGTGGGAACTCATGAACTTTAGACCAACAGCTGTGGAGTCAACATGGGACTAGACTAGAACCTCTGCATAAGCAAGATAGTTATGTAGCTTGGTCTGTTTAAGGAGCCCCTGGCAGTGGGATCAGGATCTATCCATGGTACATGAGCTAGCTTTTTGGAGCCTATTACCTATGGTGGGACACCTTGCACAGCCTTGATGCAGTGGGAGAGGGGCTTGGACCTTCCTCAACTGAATATACCAGGCTTTGCTGACTCCTCATGGGAGGCCTTACCTTTATGGAGGAGGGGATGGGGGTAGGATGGGGGGAAGGCTGGGGAGAGCAGGAGGAAGGATGAGAGGGAGATCTGTGCTTGGTATCTAAAATGAATAAAACATTTCTTAATAAAACAATTAAAAAATAAACAACTTTGAATCAGTAATTTTATACCTATAAACATTAGTCAATGGTAAATGTGTAATATTTGCACATTATAATGCCTTTCAGACATACACACCCTAGAATGCCGTGTTATATAAAGGAAAATCTATATTCACTCCATTTTTTCACAAAGTATGTGGATTTAAAGGCATAAAAATCCAGCCAATTTTTATAACTACTATACAAAGTAAGGCTGATCAAATGTCTTAACAAAAATACTTATCATTTAATAAAATACTTGAGACTGAAAAGAAAGATAAGTAATATCAAAAATACCCAGAATTTTTAAGATACTATGTAACACCTACATGATTGGTTTTACAAAAAGGTTGTGACCCATGAATATAAAAATATGTTTCAAATTCCAGTCCTATATAAGAGAGATAAATCAGGTAATATTAAAAAAAAATACAAGTTATAAGAGTTTGCAAAAAGTGACATCAATTAAAGTGATAAAATCGTCAAAGTCTGAGAAAATAGTAACAGGTAAATTTCCCAAAATTACCTGTTAAGACAGAATGACACATTTTTTAAATTTATTTATTTTAAAAAAAGGGTTTGTTTTTACATACCAATCCCAGTTACCACTCTTTCCCCTTCTCTTGCCCCTTCCCCTCCCCCAATCCTACCCCCCATCCACTCCTCGGAGAGGGTAAGGCCTGCCTTGGGGAGTCAACAAAATCTGGCATACTAAGTTGAAGCAGGACCAAGCCCCTCCCCGCTAACGGCTGATCAAGGTATCCCATCCTAGGGAATGTGTTCCAAAAACCATTTCCCGCACCCGTGACAAGTCCTGGTCCCATTGTTAGGGGCTCCCTGAACAGATCTAGTCACATAACTGTCACCCATATTCACAGGGCTTAGTGAGGTCCTATGCATGTTCCCCAGCTGAGAGGCCAGAGTCCATGAGCTCCCACCAGCTTGGATCAGATATCTCTGTGATTTTCCCCATCATGATCTTGACCTCACTTGTTCCTGTGATCCCTCCTCCCTCTCTTCAGCTGAAGTCTAAACATGGTATGTACTCACTCTTAAATAGATATTAGATGCAAAGGATAACCAGGCTACAGTCCACAACCCTAGAGAAGCTAGGTAAAAAGGAGGACACAAAGAGTGACATATATGGAGGGCCCCAAGAAGGGAAAATAGTTAAGATATCCTAAATAAACTGGGAGGGAGGGGAGAAGGGAGGGGATGTGGAGGGAAACAGGAGGGACTGAGATAGCTGAGTGGAGGGAGGGACAGAGAGGGAGAGCAATGAAAGACATCTTGGTAAAGGGAACCATTAGGGGGTTAGGGAGAAACCTGGGGCTAGGAAAATCCCCAGGAACCCACAAGGATGACACCAACTAAGACTCCTAGCAATAATGGAGAGAGTGCCTGACCTTACCTTCCCGTATATTCAGATTAGTGACTACTCTAATTGTCATTATAGAACTTACATCCAGTAACTGATGAAAGCAAGTGCAGTGATCCACAACCAAACACTGGGCTGAGCTCCTAGACTTCAGCATGACATATTTTAATAACAATATTTAGGGGCTGAAGAAATGGCTCCATGGTTAAGAGCACTTACTGCCCCTGCAAAGGACTAGGGTTTGGATCCCAATATCAGGTGACTCACAACTGCCTATAACTAGTTCCAGGGGATTCAATGCCCTCCTCTGGCCTCCTGAGGCACCCTCATGCATGAATACATACATAAACAAATATAAATATGAACATAAACAAAAATACATTTTAAAAAACATAAGTGAAATATTTGAACTAAATTTGTCTTTAGTTTTAGTGCAAGTTAGAGTAATAATAAACTTAAGCCTAAAACAACACAGTTTTCATAAAAATTCTGTCTCACGTGAACACTTCTTCATTATCTTGCACTAAAGTGCTCTGAGCTGCAAGTGAACCACACCAATCCATTATCAGTTGAGGCTTGTGCTATTAATTATTCTTAACTGTAGAGAGGTTCCTTCTATGGGTTTAGGCAAATGTGTAACAACATGTATTCACTAGTCTGTATTGTAAAGAGGCCTGAATATCTTCTACACTGTATTTATTCCTCTTACTCTAGTCTATGGCTAGACTGACATAACCAGATAAAATGGTCTTCCTTTGTTGCCTTTGCCAGGGTGGCACATACTTGCCGTCATGAAGTAGTTGCCTCTTCAGAACAATACCTTCTTAGTAATGTGCATCTAGTTTTCCTCCATGCCTTGGCATGAAATGATAGCTGATATCTGTTTAGCATCAACTAACATTTTATTGTCTGGCATATTAGTTTTTTTTATTCACGTATTGAAAGAAAATTCCATTGCTTCCAAGTCTGGGGAACTGTGAGTAGACTAAGATGAAATTTCTATTTGTGGTTTTGTGTCTGTTTTGTGAGCATATGCTGTAGCTCCTCTAGGCAAATGCTAAGGAGTCATATTTCTGAGCTATATAGTGTAAGTGTAATTAATTTGTAATAAACTGACAATATATTTCCAAAGTGACAATCATCTGAAATCCCCCTTTATGACTTATTTTTTCATTTACCTGAAAGTGTCTTCTTTAGAACAGAGATTTTTATTTTTATTAATTCTGTGCTGCTGACTCTTCTTTTTATAGATCACAACATCATTGTTCATGCAAAATATCAGAAGCAATCTTAGCACCACCCACCAAAGAGGAAAGAAATGTACCAGTAAACCATTATAGTGACATAACAGACATACAAATACATATATCAGTCATACAAATGAACTAATGGTCATGGGTGCTAATAAAAATATTAAGTAAAAAGTGTAAGTACTGTATTGATACAAGTGTGCTTTAGGAAATCAAAGAGAGATAATCATAAAAGTATGACTAATATGGACATACTTATTGTATGTTATTAAATAAGCAAGTGATCTATGTAGCATATAAATGATTTTTATAAATAAAACTATACAGAAAGGAAAACAAGGATAAGGATATGCTGTGAGAGTAAGAATGGTAGTTTTAGAGAAAGGCTAGAAAATTGAGAGGAGGAATTATTTGGTTGGAAGAGGGTACAATCAAATACATGATTTCATTTGGCAATAACCCTATGATTTCAAGTAACTAATTTCAATCTGGATAAGGGGGACTGCTCCGCACTCAGGAGTTTTCACTACCTTTGTTGGTGTCATCACTTCAGTATCCCAGGAGCCTGTCTGCTGGAGCACACAGCTAAGCCATTCCTGAAGCATAGCCTTACATTCACTGGCTAATATTAAGTATGTGTTTTATTTTCAGTAATGTAGCAGGATACAAGATATACTCAAAAAAATCAGTAGCCCTCCTATACATAAATGATAAATGGGCCAAGAAAGAAATCAGAGAAACTTCACCCTTTACAATAGCCACAAATAAAATATAAAACACCTTGGACTAACTCTAACCAAACAATTGAAAGACGTGTATGACAAGAACTTAAAGTCCGTGAAGAAATAAATTGAAGAAGATATCAGAAAATGGAAGGATCTCCCACACTCATGGATAGGTAGAACCAACATAGTAAAAAAGGGCAGTCTTACCAAAAGCAATCTACAGATTCAGTGAAATCCCCATCAAAATCCCAACACAATTTTTCACAGACCTCAAAAGAACAATACTCAACTTCACATGGAAAGATAAAAGGAAAAAAAGAGGATAACTAAAACAATCCTTTACAATAAAGCAACTTCTGGAGGCATCACCATCCCTGACTTCAAGCTCTATTATAGAGTTATAATAATTAAAAAAAAAGCTTGGTAATGGCATAAAAACAGATATGTGCACCAAAGGAATCGAACTGAAGATCCAGACATAAATCCACACACCTATGAACACCTGGTTTTTGACAAAGAAGCCAAAACTGTACAATGGAAAAAAGAAAGCATCTTCAACAAATGGTGCTGGCATAACTGGATGTCAACATATAGAAGACTGCAAATAGATCCATATCTATTGCAATGCACAAAACTCAAATCCAAGTTGATCAAAGATCTCAATATAAATCCAGCTGTCCTGAACCTGATAGGGGAAAAACTAAGAAGTCGGCTAGAAAGAATTGACACAGGAGACCACTTCCTAAATATAACACCAGTAGCACAGACACTGAGAGCCACAATTAATAAACGGGACATCTTGAAACTGAGAAGCTTCTGTAAGGCAAAAGACACAGTAAATAAGACAAAATAACAGCCTACAGAGTGGGAAAATATCTTTACCAACCGCACATCTGACAGATCTCCAAAATATATAAAGAACTCAAGAAACTAGACATCAAAATACCTAACAGTCCAATTTAAAAAAATGGCTACAGAGCTAAACAGAGAATTCTCAACAGAAGAACCTCAAATGGCTGAAAGATATTTAAGGAATTGCTTAACATCCTTAGTCATCAGGGAAATGCAAATCAAAACAACTATGAGATACCATCTTACAACTGACAGAATGGCAAAGATCAAAAATACTGAAGACAGCTTATGTTAGAGAGGATGTAGGACAAGGCAAACACTCCTACACTGTTGGTGGGAATGCAAACCTGTACAGCCACTTTGGAAATAAGTATGGAAGTTTCTCAGAAAAGTGAAAATTAATCTACCTTAACACCCAAGGATACCACTCTTGGGCATATACCCAAGGGATACTCAATCATACCACAAGGACACTTGCTCAACTATGTTCATAGCAGCATTATTTGTAATAATCAGAAACTGGAAACAACCTAGATGCCCCTCAACTGAAGAGTGGATAAAGAAAATGTGGTATATACACAATGGAGTATTATTCAGCTGTAAAAAACAATAACATCATGAAATTTGCAGCCAAATGGATGGAACTGGAAAATATCATCCTGAGTGAGGTAACCCAGACTCAGAAAGACATACATGGTATGTACTCACTCATAAGTTGATATTAGATGTAAACAAAGGATACACCAGACTACAACCCAAAGCTCCAGAGAAGCTAGGAAACAAGAAGGACCCTAAGAGGGGTATGTGGATCATCTTGGGAAGGGGAAACAGAGGAGATCTCCAGGAGTAAAGTGGGGATGGGGGCAATAGAGGAGAGGGAATGGGGGATGAGAATATGAGGGAATGGGATGGTTGAACTGGGTGAGGGACATAGTAGGAGTTCAATGAAAGAGGTATCTTGATAGGGGTACATATGATGGGATAAGGAAGAAACCTGGTGCTAAGGAAATTCCCAGGAACCCACAAGGATGACCCCAGATTAGACTACAAGCAATAGTGGTGAGGGTGCCTAAACTGGTTTATTCTGGTAATCAGATTAGTGAATACCCTAACTTTCATCATGGAACTTTTATCCAGTAACTGATGGAAGCAGATACAGAGATCCACAACCAAGCACCAGGCTGACTCCCGGGAGCCCAGTCAAATAGAGGGAAGAGGGACTATATGAGAAAGGGGAGTTAAGATCATGATGGGGAAATCTTCAGAGACAACTGAACCAAGCTCATAGAAACTCATGAACTTTAGAACAACATAAGTGAAACCTGCATGGGACCGGACCAGACCCTCTGCATACAGAAGACAGTTGTGTAGCTGGGTCTGTTTGAGGGGCCCCTTGCAGTGAGATCAGGGTCTATCCCTGGTCAATGAGCTGACTTTCTTAAGCCCATTTCCTATGGTGGGATGCCTTGCTCACCCTTGGTACAGGAGAAAGGGGCTTGGTCCTACCTCAACTGAATGTACCAGGCTTTGCTGTCCCCCCATGAGAGGACTTACCCTTTTGGAGGAGGGGATGGGGGTGAGGCAGACTGAAAGGTGGGGAAGCAGGAGGAGGGATGAGAGGGAGATCTATGGTTGGTATATAAAACGAATAAAATATTTTTTAAATAAAAATTTTAAAAAAAGAATTCAACAACAGGAAAAAAAAGTATGTGTTTTATGCTGCAAAGTTTGGGGGTAATTTCTTCCATAGCAATAGATAAATAATAGAGCAATTATCTTATCAATCGTAGTTTTAAAATTAATAGTCCACAGAAGAAGAAACTGGTATAAATCACTTATTTCTCAGGCTATTTTCTTTCCTTTTTTTCCCCAGAGGTGTTAAGAACAAGGTTTAATGCTAAACCCATCAAAGCAGCCCAAGTGTCCATCAATGCAGAGGCTCCCCCAGGATGAGGCGGGCTTCTTCAATGTCCGGCTTCCTCAGCATCCTCCAATGGGCTGTTTCTGAAGGCAGCAGGATGCGGCACCATGGAGATCCTGTGTGTGGTGAGGGGTTGCCTAATCATCCTTCTTAAACTTGCCATTGATGTAAGGCTCTCAATCCAGAATCAGCTGCCAGTCTGTGGCCCACACGAGCCCCACAGCACCCACGGCACCCCACATGCTGGCTGTGGGGACCCAGTTCTTGGCCAATTCCCGGTAGCGCGGGCCCAGAAACCTGCCGCGGGGTCTCAGCACTTCTCAGACTGTTTTCAAATGTGAAATTTCATGTGTGTATGTAACTGTCTCATTGTGTGTTTTAGCACTAACATTACTTGTGCTTAAATAGAACTTGATTTTTTCCAATTGTGATTTTAGACTAACCATCATTCAGGGTTCACTAAAACTGTCCTAGAACATAACAAAGGACCATTTCCCTTTAGTAAGCCACGTTTGTTTTCCTAAATCCCACGAAGATCTCAAGTTAATAGAAAGGGTGTTGATCTTGATGGGAAAGAAACATCAATTCATGAATGTTTCTGATTCCCTCTTTGAGTAAACATGCTTCCTTGCTCTGTAGTAGGAACACACAGGTGAACTTGTTTTTCTGCTTCATCACAGGAAAATTCTGTGTTCACATCTTTTCCTTTGTTAATTGCTTGGCATTTTTTTCTTGCAAAATATAGTCCATATTCTGTAACTTACCTCTGAATCCCACAAATCTGCCAGTCTCTAGGGATGCACTTTTGATTCATTTCCATCTCTTTAAATACATGCTTTGCTGAAAATCCAACAGGATTCCTTTTGCTGAGTTTTGTTTATACACACTCGCACACACACACACACACACACACACACACACACACACACACACACTGCCACTCCACAAGGAAATGCATTATGATTGTGGCTCTGGTGGGAGATTGGGACCAAGATGATGTGTGTCCTAACGTTTAGGAGTCCCTGATTACAGATTGAAAGCATCCTTTCCTCCCCTTTAAGCTGTTTGCCAGTTTAAACTGCCTCTGAAGATTTCTTTGCCATAATAATTCTTCATTAGTAAGATGGCAAGATAATGGAAACTACAAAACACGGGGCTACTTAGAGGAAACTAGAACAGCAAATGTGATTTCCCACCCTCGCCGTGACAGATTCAAAGTGTAATATACGGGTTGAGGAACACGTGCATCAACTTTTCTCCTAAAGAGTATGAAGAGCTTAATTAGCTGCAGGGTATTTCTTCCTGCACTGTTTTATTCTTAATTCTCACATGTCCTTTTGTAATAAAAAGTGCACCTCTCAAGCAAGCAAGAGAACTGCCCTCAGCCCCGGGTTCCACCATATTTAACGAGCTGTTGAGATATATTTTAAATGATATCTGTTATGTGTAAACTTTGTTCTTCTTTTTGTATCTGTTTTCTTTTCTTTTTTTGTTTATTTTGTTTTGGTTTTGTTTTTTGTTTTCTGGAGCCTTGACTTCCAATTTCTACCTCAATGTTCCAGTATGTTTCAAATACCTTCTTGCTCCAGACCAACTGAAAAGATGGATGAGTGGAAATGTCTGTTTCCTTTGAGTTTCTTTGGGGTTATAACATGTAGTAAGAATTGGATCATTTGCATAAACAATACAAGAGAAAGTTTGTTCACTTCCCCCACAATGATATAAAACAGATAGACTTTGGTTGTTTTTTACGGATGGGAAACGAGAGGAAAACATGATTTTTCCCAGGCTGACATTTCTGGGAACTCCTTAAACTCTCGATGTTACTAATTGCAGAGCAAATGTTCTACTCACTGCCCAAAATAGAGAAGTGCTTAAATATTGTTGATTGAGATGTCTGATCCATGGTGTTCCAGAAGTGGAAGAGCTGAAGTTATCTTAATTCTGCTCCTCTCTAATTCTCCAATTCTGAGAGCTGGTGTGCCTGGTCTAATGTTGCGTTCCATTCATTCCTGAGGTTTGGCAAATGCAATGTTTGTAATTAATACTGCAGAATATTCGTAGCATATTTTCCTTTCCATCTTGTAATGTGAATAAATGAGCTTCCCACCCCCACCCTCAGTGCAGCTATTGGTTTGTAAGCTATCCCACATAGTATCTCAAAGCTCTCTCTCTGCTGAGCTCCTTGTATTCCATCAATTAGGTATTTCGTAGATTTTTTTCAACTTATTCCATTACTATTGAGTCATCAGTACCAAGCTCATGGCTGTAGGATTCTATTTAACTCTTCCCACCAACTAAATGACTGCTATAGTTCGCTGCATCCTGTGTACTTGTCCTACACTGAGCTTCATGGAAGTGATGTACATGACTGCTGTGTAACTTGAAGTTTCTCTGGTCCTGCCTGGGCCCTGCAGTCCCGTGGCCTGCTTATAAAATAATCACACAAAGGCTTGATATTATTTATAACTGCTTGGGCATTAGCTCAGGCTCTCTACTGACTAGCTCTTACACTTAAACTCAGCCCATTTCTGTTAATATCTATGTCACCACATGTTCTGTGGCTTTACCTGTGTGCCATCACATGCTGCTCCCTGGATGGTGGGCTGGTGACTCCTGACTCAGCCCCCTTCTTCCCAGAATTCTCCTTGTCTGTTTATCCCATCTATACTTCCTGCCTGGCTACTGGCCAATCAGCAATTTATTTATCAACCAATCAGAGAAACACACATTCACAGCATACAGAACAATATTCCACAGCACTGCTGTTGTTCACTTTACTCTGTATGCTTGTCTTACACTAAGCTTCATTGAGGTAAGGTTCATGACTTATTAATGCTTTTGAACTTCACATAGAAATTATATTCGTAGCAATATTTCCAAGGCTTTTACAAATTCTTTGAAGGCTGATATGATAGGTGATGTCATTATCCACATGGTACAGAGAGACAGGAGGATATGAAGTAACCTCCCTGTGCCTTTTCACCTGGCCAGTGGTGATCTGAGAGTGTCTGTTCATTCTGCTTTTGTTGTTGTTGTTTCAGTTTGGTTTGGTTTGGTTTTTGTTTTTAACACAACGTGCTCTGTAGTCAGTATTCCTAATGCCCAAGTTTATGCTTGGTCATAATCAAGTGTGCAGTAAGTGTTTAGTGAAAGAACTAATTCCTGTGTAGCTGAAAATACAATATTATGTACTAAAATTTGTGATCAAAGTATTACTAAAATTAAGAATAAAAGTTACCCTCTATATGAGCAAAGTTTTATTTGGAATGTGCATCAAATACTGGAAATGACAGATGATATTTAGAAAAAAAAGTGAACAGAAAAGTGCAGTATTATTGTTAAACATGACAAAAAGAGCTCAACCTTGGAGATGCACACTGGTGAGCAGGACATTGAATGTCACCACTTACACGTTGTGAGCTCCTCAGGGTGTTAAGACGGTAGAGGCCCTCCTCTTTCTTCAGCTTCTCATTTTGCGAAAGTCGCATACTGGTGCTGGTGGCTGCATCTGTATATCTCTTTGCTTTTTCCCTGTCAGGTCACCACTTCTGGATAAGGTGGATTATGTGAGGAAACACAGCAGACATCACAGTTCAAAGTGAGTGGCTTGATCCCTTCATTCCTCCATCAGCAGAAATACTCAGGGCAAGAAAATGTAACCATGATGGTTCCAAACATCGCACACAAAAATACACACTGTACAGCATTCTTCAAGACCTCAGACACAAAAGAAAAGAGATTTCAGAATTCACCTGGAATTAATTCCCTCTAGAATAAGTTGAATATAAAGAAGCAAAAGATAAATGCCCCAAAACACAGTACATCTATTTGAAAAACAATAAAAATATTGATAAGCTTGGAAAGTGGCATAGCTAAATGGTAGAGTTCTTGTACAGTATGTTAAAGTCTCTGAGACTCTGCAAGTTCAATTAATGATTAACATCAAAAATGTTCATTTTATTGTACTTTTAAACATGAAAGAAAGCACAATGAATATTTGAGGGATACCATGAAGAGGATTTCTAACAATTTTCATAAGTAGTATAATAACGTGTCATATTTTTTCACTACAAGCAATACATGGGAGTTATCTGGAATTTACTCTACACTAACTTAATTCTAGAAAATTACTCTGCATGGTAGTCATCCCTCACAAGCTTATATTATGGCTCCGAATATGAAAGCTCCCTGAAGCTAAAATTAAGATTGTGTTGTAAAGGCAATCTATGTGATTATAACACAAGAAATTACTTCCTCAAGTGTGTGTTCAATGTGTATGTATTTATGTATGTGTGAATATCACTGAAAAGGGCCATATATAGAAATCTCATTATATTGACTCCAGGAACCACTGTCAAAGAGAGAAATGAAGGAGAAATTCTTCCAGGAGACTTTATGGTGACTGGAAGGTCCTCAGCTTCTTAGGTAACATCAATGTGGATGCTGTGTGAACTGCCAGAGGCTATACATAATTAATGCCAAGGAATGCAAAGGAGGTAGCAGCAGGTTCCCAGTAGTCACTGTAGTGTTAATAGTATCCATATTTTTAATAGCAGTGGTCTGCCGTGACCACAGCACATCTTCTGTGTTCTTAAATCTTCATCATAGCAATCTGAACAGCAAAACAGTGTTAACATCTCTGATTTACAGAAAAGCCATCTATAGCACGAAGTCTTAATGAGGAAATGACAAATATATATCAAAGATGACCTGAAAGATTTCTGCCACTGCCCTCCAGTGAGAGTGACCACTTTGAATATTATGACATATGCATGATAGTGACTAGATTATGGTATAAGGCATAGTGGAACTTAAGATGGAGGTTATCTGGGTATGTGTGACCTATTGAGGTTAACCCTTAAAACTCCTCTGGCTTTCCTAGAAAGAATTTAAGAGTAAGAGGGATTCAAGAAGAGGATTCTCTGCTACTGGCATTGCAGATAGAGGAGGCTGTACAGGAAGGATGCAAATAATGTCTAGGAGTTGTAAGAAGACTTGACCAGATGACAAGAGATGTAGACCTATAGTAACACTATCATGAGAGCCCAAGAGACCTCTTTATCTCAATATGAAAATTTGATTTCAGCTTGAGACACTGGGCTATGAAAGACTAGTTATTTAGCACCCAAACTGCTAAAGCAGAGAAATACAAACTAACAAAATGGCCCCTACCATTAGTCCGGGTTTCTATGTAACATTACTTGAAACATTCACAAAATGTATATAAAAGTCCTCAAGTAAGGAAGATGCAAAACAGTAATATAAATTGCAAAATGACTCTGGAGTCTACCTCATCCATCAAAAAGCATGTGCCTAAAAATGAGTTTAAAAGAATATTTAAAATACTTTGATAAAACCTTGAAAATATAAAAAACATCTCAAATGTCATGAGCATGGAATCATAGCACTTTTGAGGAATGATTTTTCTTACATAAAAGGAGCCTTCTCAATAAACAAGGGGCTTTGGATGAATCACAGCTCCACATCCTCTTGTGGGTTAACAGATTCGGGATTTGTTCTACATAACTTGTAAAGATAATCAAAAGCTTTTGTTAGGAATACTGCCATCAAACCTCAGGTGATGCAGTTGCCTTAGCAACCTTTAAGTCTAGGGTAATGACCCTTCTAAAATGACCCATCAGATTCCTTTCATGGGGAGTGGTTGCATTCTGCACCCAAGGTCCTATGTGCCTGCACCCAAATACAAGCCTTCTGATTTCCTTTCCTACTCTAGAAATACTTTCCTCCATTTTTTAGGCCACTTTTGTTCTTCTCCTGTCCATATCAACTTAACTGTCACTTCCTCAATAAGTTCTCAGTTACTTATTGAATCTTAACTATTTTTCCTTATTCGCCTACTTTCATCCATTATAGAACTCACCATATCTTATAATCTTTCAATTTTTTGTCTCCTCCTAATGTTGTCTCCTCTTTCTGGTTTCATTCTGTTGCTATGATTAAAAACACAAAAGCAACTTAGAAGAGGAAAAGATTCATTTGATTGACACTTCCATGTTACAATCCATCATCACTGAGGGGAGTCAAGACAGAATTACAAGCAGAAATTTGAAATAAAAACCAAGAAGGAAGCCAGCTAGCTTTGTTATATAGGCTGGGATCAGAAGGTCTAGCATGCTACTGTCCACAGTGGGCAGAGCCTTTCCACATTAATTAGCAATCAAGACATACATGCCTGCAAACCAATCTGATCTGTGCACTCCCTGCTTTAAGATTACCTTCTCAGATGATTCTGTGTTGTGCTAAGTGACAGAGAAAACTAGGATGCTCTCAGGCTAATAATATTAATATCTACAAAATTTATAGCAAGTTTTATAAGCTCATCAAGTGACAATAAGATCTTATATTAAGGCTTACAAAGAATCCAGAGACCTGGGATAGCATTATCCATCTACTAGAGATATTGAACTGGGCCGTGGTAGAGGTTAAAGATTACCCTGGCATGTTGCACAGCAGCTAATAATGCTTCATCCGGATTAAAACCAGTCAGTCTGAATGCCTGTTACTCAGTGATGCCTGGAGGTTACACAGTAAACAATGCACAGCCTGCAGGTAACTCAGTGGCTGATCCACAAAAGATGCTCAGTATAAATAACTGGAGGGGATAAATAACAGAATTCACGGCAGCAGCGGCAGGATTCAGTTGCACTTCACACAGCAACGTATTCTTTGAGTATAATACAATGAAGGAATACATATAGGAAGAGGGAGAGAAGATAATAGAGCTTGCTTGATGCTCTCTCCCAAATCTGGCTGTAAATTAGAATTCTTATGTAGTTTTACTCTAGACTCAGAATTACCATCTTGCACAGTTGGAGGAAGGAGAGCATGAACAGTGTGCTTTATGAAGCTTTAATGCACTTGATGGTGTGCTAGCCTTGGTCTGCTACTATACATGATGTTATGCGGGTGAGTACTGGGAATAAGCATTAACTCTCACTGCTTGCTCAGTTGAAGAAGATATGAAAGTAGAAAAGAACACTATTTCTCATTGAAATGATCATCACATTTGTTCCCATCATAGGAATTTAGCTTACATATTTCTCTTCAACTTGCAATAGGTTGAATCCCAACAGACCCCAAAATTGAAAATACTGGAGGAAAAAGTGTATTCCATAGACCTAATTAACTCACCTAGATAGCTTGGCAGCACAGTGAACTGTAGAATATCAGTTGTTTCTCCTTGTGATAACATGGCTGACTGGGGGCCTGGCCTTGCTACCACAGTTCAGGATCTTAAAAGAGCATTGATCCCAATATACTTAGTTCAAGAAAAGATAAAAATTAAAAATTTGAGGTGTAATTTCTACCGAATGTGTATTAACTTTATATCATTGTAAAGTCAAAACTTACAAGTCCAGTCATAGGTTGAAATGATTTTGGTTGTGAAAACCAAAAATTAAATCTGGAATACTTGACTCAAGAGCTCCTAAGTCACATTCTTATTCACCTAGTGAAAACTTGCTCATCTTTAAAAAGTGATGTGTCACAGTTCCAGAGGGGTGAGGGAAATTTCCTAAGCAAATGAAGCATATGCTCACACTCACACACATCGAGGCATAGTTAGTGAACTTTAATGGGTTCAATATGTTTAGACTATATAGTGTGAAGTTGTAAATGAATTGTGAGAAGTGAGAATGGAGAATCAGAAAATAGATGGCTGAGGAATGCTAAGCCACAGACAGACGATTCAACTTGCCTCATGATGGAGAGCTAGCAAACTATTTAGTATCCTGTCTGTTGCCAACATCACAGAACTTATGATAACTGTATATTTCAATGTTCAAGGTTAAAAATGGCCTGGAATAAATAATGTGGACATTTAAAACAGGGAGAAATGCTTCAGTTCTCATGTGTAATAAGGATTATCTGCTATGTAAATTAAATAATTGGCCTTATTATATTTTCCTTAATGGTTAAAATAGTTAGAAGGCTGAACCTATGACACAGAAAAAGAACTGAGTAAGTTGAAACAAATGCAATTTCATTAGAGAAGAAAGTCTGTGAATCTACTGGCCTTTTTTTCTGATTAAAATTTAGCTTGGATTCATGAAAAGTGATTCTTATCTAATATGTTTTAGGTAAAACCATGTCTGGTATAAGTGATTCTTATCTACTGTGCTTTAGGTAAACCACATCTGTTCTGACAAAACCTGAGATACACATGCTGCATTAAGTTTTAATGTATGATCCACTTATATATTCCACTAATGACATAGTTTAAATGACAGAAATATCACCCTTTCTTTTTCTTGCATTATTTTCATCTTAAAACTAATTTTCATATAAATTCATATAAAATAATCCTCTGAAACTGATATAGATGATGAAATTATGGAAGTTTACCAAATTTTATCAATTGCTCAGAAATCAAGTCATTTATTAGGATAGCCAGCCAGGGCCACACAGTTTTCTTATTTTCTGACACTCTATGTTTTCAGAAGTAAAGAGCAAAACAAACTATCAAACTATACAGCGTGGAGCAAAATGAAATTAAATTGAGAGACATCTAGACGTGAACTATATTGTTCATTTATAAAATATGACGTATTCAGATGCAGAAACCCACAGTCACACATTAGGTGGAGCTCAGGGAACCCTGAGGAAGAGGGGAGGAAGAACTGTAGGAGTCAGAGGGGTCAAGAACACAATGAGAAGAGGGCCCACAGATTCAACTAAGTAGGGCTCATGGAGACTCTGTCACAAGTGGAATAAGACAGCAAACGTCATCCTCCACTTGAGCACTCTCACTCACACACATACTCTCACACACACGCATGGACACAAGCATATACCACACACAAAACACACACCCTCAAACTTGAAATGAGGAAGATGAATCAGAGTTTAAGAGTATTTGCTTTTCTTCCAGAAAACTAGAATTCAGTTCTCAGTACCCATATTGGGTAGCTCATAAGTAACAGTAACTCTAATTTCAGGAGATGCAATGTTATGCCATCTTCTGGCCTGCACAGATTATGTACTAACATGGAATGCACCAACACATTCAACATATGTATAGATTGATGATAGATAGATAGATAGATAGATAGACAGATAGATAGATAGATAGATAGACAGATGATTTAAATGTACCTACAGTGAAATGTGTAATTACAGAAGACTCAACACAAAATAAAATACATGAAAGAAGAAAGAGGGAGGGATATTTGGCTAGAAATTCATAAAGATTTCAAAAAAGGTTAATCTGTGTTAAAGTATAATGTATAAATCAGAGTTTGTTTAATGGTGTCAAAAATAAACAATAGATCTAAACTAGAACTTTTTGTTTGCTTTATTGCAACATAAGGCAAGTTAGGGGTTTTTCACTTAGTCTAGACAGCTGAAACTCAGTATTCAAATATAGTCGTATTTGGGACTTTAATTGTCACTAAATTTGCTTATTACTTAATTTCATTTGATCTCTTTGTGTTACATTTGTACACAACCTGGGCAAATGAGAACCTAAAGTCCAGATGCTTTTGTAACCAAAACTCAAGGATTTCTTCTAATTCAAATATGACAAATGTGTGGCAAGAATTCCCATTGGCTTGAATTTAGTTAGGTATACACATTAAACTATTATGATGGTCTGAGAATGGAACATATTTCAGCTCCCTAGTATGTGTGAGAGAATAGCACTTTCCATGTTGTCCATGCTACTCTAGGTGAGAAAATACAGTCCTCACAATCACAGGCCTGGTGCTTCTAGAAAAAGAAATGGAGATCAAGATTATGTCTCCACCCAAAGCAAGATGTTCTATCACATCTCTGTCTTGTCTTAGTCACCCTTCTATTGCTGTGAAAAGACACCATAATGAAGGCAACTCTTATAAAAACAAAGCATTTAATTGTAGGCTTGCTTAAAATTTCAGAGTTTTAGTACATTATAATTATGCTGGGGAACATGGAAGCATGTAGGCAGATATTAGAACAGTAGCTGAGAGCTACATCTTGATCTATAGGCAGAGACAGAGACAGAGACAGAGAGAGAGAGAGAGAGAGAGAGAGAGAGAGAGAGAGAGAGAGAGAGAGAGAGAGAGAGAGCGTTCCTAAGCCTGCCATGGGCTTTTGAAACTTCAACGCATACCCCCAGTGACACACTTCCTCCAACAAGTCCATACCTACTCCAATAAGACCATACCTCAGAATCCTTCTAATTTTATCAAAGACTTACATTCCCTGGTAAAGAAGGATTCGAGTATATGAGCCTATGGAGTCCATTCTTATTTTAAACCACCATATTCTATCCCCTGACATCCATAGGCTTGTAGCCATATCAAAATGCAGAAATGTACTCAATCCAACTCCAAGAGTCCCCATAGTCTATCACAGTATCAACACTGTTTAAAAGTCCAGCTTTCAAAGTCACTTCTGAGGTCTGGGACTTATGGTAATCTCAAAAGTGCAACTGCCTGTAAAATCAAAATAAAACAGCAGATCACATACTTACAACAGACAATGACACAGAATATACATTGGCACCCCAAATGTGAGGAAAAGGGGCCTAGTGAGGAAATCCTGAACAAAAGTAAGTCCACAGCCCAGCAGGGCAAACCACAAATTCCACAGTTCCATGTCTAATGTCAAAGATATCTCCAACTTCAGATTTCCAATTGCTTTCAGCTTTGTGGACTGCAACATACTTCTCTCTCTTAGGCTGCTTCCATACCTGGTCTGTAGCTTCTCTCATCAGGTATCCCATGACTCTGACATCGCCAACATCTTCAACACTATCAAAGCTTCACCTCCATAGCTTCATGCAATGACCTCTCTGGGCTTGCAGGCAGGGACCCCTTGACACACACACACACACACACACACACACACACACACACACACACACACACACACACACACACACCTGGCCTCTAGTTTAACTTATTAGCCACAGAAGGAGATTCCATGCCCCCTTTCTTGTATTCTGGACTCTAAAGCCAGAACCATGGAGCTGAAGCTGCCAGCTTCTGTTGCTTGATAGACCTAGAACACAGTCCCTTCCTTTGATTACATTTGAATCAG
Organism: Peromyscus californicus insignis; assembly: GCF_007827085.1. Taxonomy (NCBI): domain Eukaryota; kingdom Metazoa; phylum Chordata; class Mammalia; order Rodentia; family Cricetidae; genus Peromyscus; species Peromyscus californicus. Next base: position 113,862,983 of record NW_026294606.1, read on the forward strand.
CTTTCCTATTGTTGCTGATTCCCTTCACTGCTAAAGCTTTCCTTTAATTCCTTCTCACAAGTTGGAATCTTAGCTGGGTGGGGACTTGCTGTGAAGTCACCATTCCCTTTATTCCATATAGTATCAGCTTTTCCTTCAATTTTTTTTCTTCTTGAGCAGTGGATGCAAAGAAACATTTCCTAATGCTCCTTTCTCTTTAAATTACATTTTGTAACTTTCCTTGCCCTGCTTGCTCCTTTTCATTGTAGATCTGTATAAAATCAATCACTAATAACCACATGATAGTCAATACTAGGCTATCTTGAAATCTTCTCTGCCAATTCCATTAATCCAAAACTCTTCAATTTAGCCTCAGTCAAGTGTTTAGGACAATGGCAAAAAGCAGCCACATTCTTTGCCAAAACATCACAATGATCTCTAGGTCACTTACTAATATTCTTCCTCTCTGAAACTTCTTGAGCTGGGCCATAATAACTTACATTGCTCTCAGCACCACTGTCTTCCATGTTCCTGTGTTACAGGAATTCTGATGCCAGGTCTGCTAGACAATTGTAAGGAGCGGCTTGGCCCAAAGGGCAGGATGTAAATTGGAGAGATGTGACCAGGATAAAAAGTCGAAGCAGGAGTTTCACACTCTCTTGGTAAGTGGATGAACTGGAGTGAGCCACAGAAGCGAGCATGGATGGCAGCTTGGATCAGGTCCTCAGGCCCTTGAGAACAAGGAAGCAATTGGTGGAGGATTCCGTGGCAGCTTCGGAGGAGGCTTAGCAACTGATGTCCCAGTTTGGATTCTTCTTCCTGTCTTATAATTATTGTGCATGGATTTTTACTGATATTGAACAGTAAAGTAACCCTCTGGCATCCTTCTATATCCCTGCTACTATGGCCCATTAAGCACCATTTAAAGACTTCAACTACTTTTCTTTTCCTTTCTTTATATTTTTTATTTAAATTTTTTTCTTTCCTTTTACATTGCAACCTCTGTTCCCCCTCCCTCCTCTTCTTCCACTCCCTCCCCCACCTTCTCCCATCCCACTCCCATCCCCTCCTCACAGAAGGTAAGGCCTCCCTTGGGTAGTCAACACAGATTGGCCTACCAATTTGGGGCCGAATCTAGTCCCTCCCTACTGGCATCAAGTCTGAGTCAGGCATCGAACCATAAGGAATGGGCTCTAAAGAGCCTGCTCGAGTACCCGGGTTAAGTCCTGGTCCCATTGCCAGGGGACTGATGAACACACCAAGCCACTTAACTTTCACCCACTTTCAGAGGACCTAGTGAGGTCCCATGCAGGCTCCCCAGCTGCCAGTCCAGAGTCCATGACCTCCCACTAGCTTGGGTCAGCTATCACTGTGGTTTTTCCCATCATGATCCTGACCTGCCTTGCTCCTATAATCCTTCCTCTTTCTCTTCAACTGAACTCCAGGATCTTGGCCAAGTGCATGGCTCTGTGTCTCTGCATCTGCTTCCATCAGTCACTGGATGTAGATTCTATGGTGACAATTAGGGTAGACACAATCTCAATACAGGAAAAGGCTAGTTCAAGCAACCTCTCAACCATTGCTATGAGTCTTAGCTGGGGACAATCTTGTGAGTTCCTGGGGTTTTTCCTACCTGCATATTTCTCCCTATCCCCTTAACGGTACTTTCACTCAAGATATCTCTTTCATTTCCCTCCCTCCCTGTCTCTCCCCCAACTCAGCCATCACAAGGCCTCATGTTCCTTCCTGTCATTCCCTCCCCTCTATTCCTCACTGTCAGTTTATCCAGGAGGTTTTAACCCTTTCCCCTTCCTGGGTCTATCCATGTGTGTCCCTCTTAGTGTCCTCCTCTTTACCTAGCTTTTCTGGAGCTGTGGATTAAAACATGGTTATCCTTTGCTTCGCGTCTAACATCCACATATGAATGAGTACATACCATGTTTGACTTTCTGGATCTTGGTTACCTCACTCAGTATGATTTTTTTCTAGGTCCATCCATTTGCCTACAAATCATGATGACAATGTTTTTTACCGCTGAATAATACTCCATTGTGTAAATGTACCACGTTTTCTTTATCCATTCTTCTGTTGAAGGGCATCTAGGTTGTTTACAGGCTCTGGCTATTATGAATAATGCTGCTATGAACACAGTTGAGCAAATGACCTTGTGGTGTGGTTGAGCATCTTTTGGGTATATGCCTATGAGTGATATTGCTGGGTCTTGAGTTAGGTTGATTCCCAATTTTCTGAGATACTGCTAAACTTATTTCCAAAGTGGCTGTACAAGTTTGCACTCCCACCAGCAGTGGAGTGCTCCCCTTGCTCCAATCCTCTCCAACATAAGCTGCCATCATTGTTTTTTATCTTAGCCTTTCTGACAGGTGTAAGATGGTATCTCAGAGTTGTTTTGGTTTGCATTTCCCTAATGCCTAAGGATGCTGAACATTTTCTTATACATCTTTCAGCCATTTGGGATTCTTCTGTTGAGAATTCTCTGTTTAGGTCTATGGCCCATTTTTTAACTGGATTCTCTAGTATTTTGCTGTCTAGTTTCTTGAGTTCTTTACATATTTTGGAGATCAGCTGTCTGTCAGATGCTGTTGGTAAAGATATTTTCCCACTCTGTAGGCTGTCTTTTTGTCTTATTAACAGTGTCCTTTGCCTTACAGAAGCTTCTCCATTTCAGGAGGGCCTGTTTATTAATTGTTGCTCCCAGTATCTGTGCTACTGGTGTTATATTTAGGAAGTGTTCTCCTGTGTCAAAGCATTCAAGGCTACTTCCTACTTTCTTTCTGTCAGGTAACTGATATGATATCAACACAACTGGATTTATGTTGAGGTCTTTGGTCCACTGGAATTTGAGTTTTGTACATAGTGATAGATATGGATCTATTTGCATTTTTCTACATGTAGTAGATATCCAGTTTAGCCATCACCATTTGTTGAAGATACTTTCTTTTTTTCATTGCGTAATTTTGACCTTTTGGCAAAAATCAGGTGTTAATATGTGTGTGGATTAATGCCAGGGTCTTCAGTTTGATTCTATTCATCAACATGTCTCCTTTTATGACAATACCAAGCTGTTTTTATTACTATAGCTCTAAAGTACAGCTTGAAGTTAGGGATAGTGATGCCTCTGAAAGTTCCTTTATTGTATAGGATTGTTTTGGCTATCCTGTTTTATTTTTTATTTTTCCATATGAAGCTGAGTACTGTTCTTTCAAAGTCTATGGAGAATTGCATTGGGAATGCAATTTGATGGGTATTGCATTGAATCTGTCGATTGCTTTTGGTAAAAATGCCATTTTTACTATATTAATCCTACCTATCCAAGAACATAGGAAATCTTTCCATTTTCTGATATCTTCTTCAGTTTCTTTCTTCAGAGACTTAAATTTCTTGTCATACAGGGCTTTCACTTGCTTGGTTAGTTACACCAGGATATTTTATCTTATTTGTGGCTATTGTAAATGGTGTTGTTTCTCTATTTTTTTTCTCAGCCCATTTATCATTTGTATATATGAGAGTTACTGATTTTTTTTTGGGGGGGGGGGTTAATCTTGTATCTTGTTACATTATGGAAGGTGTTTATCAGCTGTAGGAGTTTCCTGGAAGAGTTTTGAGGGTCACTTATGCATACTATCATGTAATCTGCAAATAGCAAAATTTTGACTTCCTTTCCATTTTATGTTCCCTTGATCTCCTTTTGCTGTCTTATTGCTCTAGCTAGAACTTCAGGTAGTGTATTGAATAGGTATGGAGAGAGTGAACATCCTGGTCTTGTTCCTGATTTTAGTCGAATCAGTTTTAGTTCCTCTCCATTTAGTTTGATGTTGGCTATGGCTTGCTGTATATTGTTTGTATTGTGTTTAGGTATGTTCCTTGTATCCCTGATCACTCCAAGACCTTTATCATGAAGTCTTGTTGGATTTTGTCAAAGGCTTTTTCAGCATCTAATAAGATGATCATGTTTTTTTTTTTCTTTCAGTTTGTTTATATGGTGGATTACATTGACAGATTTTGGTATGTTTAACCATCTCTGCTTCTCTGGGATGAAGCCTACCTGTTCATGGTGGATGATTTTTTGGATGTATTCTTGGAATCTGTTTGCTAGTATTGAGAATTTTTGCATCAATGTTCACGAGGGAGATTGGTCTATAATTCTCTTTCCTAGTTGTGTCTTGATGTGGTACAGTATTAGAGTAACTGTAGTCTTGTAAAAAGAGTTTGGCAATGGTCCTTCTATTTCTGTTTTTCGGAACAATTTCAGGAGTATTGGTATTAGCTCTTTTTTGAAATTCTGATAGAATTCTGCACTGAAACCATCTGGCCCTGGGCTTTTTTTGGTTGGGAGACTTTTAATGACTGCTTCTATTTCCTTAGGGATTATAGGTCTATTTAAAATGTTTTCTTTATCTTTATTTAATTTTGGAATGTGGTACCTATCCAAAAAATTGTCCATTTCTTTTACATTTTCCAATTTTGTGGAGTACGGTTTTTGAAGTATGACCTAATGATTCTCTGGATTCCCTCAGTGTCTGTTATTATGTCCCCCTTTTAATTTCTGATTTGGTTAATTTGGATATATGCACTCTCTGCTTTTTGATTAGTTTGGACAAGGGTTGTCTATATTGCTGATTTTCTCAAAGAACCAACTCTTTGTTTCATTGATTCTTTGTATTGTTCTCTTTGTTTCTATTTTATTGATTTCAGCCCTCAGTCTGATGATTTCCTGTGTATACTCCTCCTGGATGAGTTTGCTGCTTTTTGTTCTAGAGCTTTCAGGTGTGCTGTTCAGTCACTATTGTGATATTTCTCCAACTTCTTTATGTAGGCACTTAGTGACATGAACTTCCTCTTAACACTGCTTTCAGAGAGTCCCATAAATTTATGCATGTTGTGCATTCATTTTCATTGAATTCTAAGAAGTCTTTAATTTCTTTCTTTATTTCTTCCTTTACCCAGTGGTGATTCAGTTGTGCATTATTCACTTTCCAAGAGTTTCTAGGCTTTCTGCATTTTGTATTGTTGTTGAATTCTAACATTAAGCCATGGTGGTCCAATGAGATACAGGCAGTTATTCTAATTTTTTTGTATTCCATTGAGATTTGTCTTGTTGTTGATTATGTGGTCAATTTTGGAGAAGATACCATGGATTGTTGAAAAGAGTGTATATTCTTTTGTGTTTGGGTGAAATGTTCTACAGTTGTGTGTTAGGTCTGCTTGAGTCATAACATCTGTTATTTCCCTTATTTCTCTATTAACTTTCTGTCTGGCAGACCTGTCCAGTAGTGAGAGAGGGGTGTTGAAGTCTCCCATTATTAGTGTGTGGGGTTTGATGTGTGACTTGAGTTTTAGTAATGTTTCTTTTACAAATGTAGGTGCCTTTGTATTTGGGGTATAAATTCAGAATTGAGACTATATCTAGATGGATTTTTCCTGTGATGAATATGAAATGTCTTTCTTCATCTCTTTTGTTTGATTTTAGTTTGAAGTATATATTCTTAGATAGTAGGATAACTATACCACTTTCCTTCCTAGGTCTATTTTATTGGAAAGTATTTCCCAACCCTGTACTCTGAGGTAGTAACTGTCTTTGAGGTTGAGGTGTGTTTCTTGTATGCAGCAGAAGGATGGATCCTGTTTTGGTATCCATTCTGTTGGCCTGTGTGTTGGAGCCCATTTAGGCTTTACCCAGCAGGTCTGAATAAAGAGGATGATTGGACCACAGGCCCAGGTCCCAGGTGTCTGAGATGCTCTGCACTTGGCTGTGCTGGGTGGGAGGTCTTTTGCTCCTCCCCTTGGCATTCCTTTAAATACCCTAGTGCAGAGACAGTCCGGGCATGATGGATCAGGATCCAGGCCCTCTAAAGCTATCCTGTATTTTTTTATCTTTTTCTCCCTGCTTTATCCTTCTAACTAATATTTCCTGCTGCTTCTACTCATGAGTACTCAGGGGAAATGTGGAGGTGAGGGATGGTCCCCCACAGATGGCACCATTGAACAGGGACTGAGATGATATATAGAGAGAGCTACAAGATAGATACAGATATAGAAATATAGATATATAGGGATAGATAGATAAAGATAGACAGATAGATATAGATATAGAGATAGACATAGAGATAGACATACAGATAGAGATAGAGATGGAGGTATCCAGAGTACTTGGCAAAAGTAGAACTTTAGGAGTTTAGTCCCTGTAGTTAAAGCAGTTGGACCATTCTGGCTTTATAGTGATAAAAGGTAAATGGAGCATGGGGTTTTATCCTTGGGAGAAAAAGAAAAATTTGGACTGGAAGGATGTCTGAATATAAGGCTGCAACCTAAAATCTTCTCTGTCAAGATTCTCTCTCTCTCTCTCTCTCTCTCTCTCAATTTCTATCTATGAAAAATAAGGAATTTAGAGTGTAGTAATATATGGTAGATGAAAACTTAGAAAAGTAGGAAATAGGAAAAATTTAGAAAAATAGCATAAAGAAAACAGGATAAATTAAACAACTAGACAGAGATATAAGTCTTTAATTTTCTAACTTTGGGGCTAGAAACACAAGCTGGGAAAATCAGAGGAGAAGAAAAACAAGCAGAAAAAGGATTCCTATGGAAGCTTTTAGCCTGAGGACAGATAAAATCACATTATGCCCCTTAGGTTTTTCTTCTCATTATCTTTTTGGATTTGATAACTAACAGTTTACTTTCATTTCTATTTTCTAAATGAAGTCCAAAGAAAATTACTCTGTCTTGTTGGAAGATAATGTAACATCTCTTCTAAATGTTAAGAAATCATTTTTAAATCTTTCCTAGGTATTAAGAAATCTTTTAGGTGTTGCTAAGATGTATATTTGCTAATGGTAGCCCTATAGAGAGTTTGCTTCATAGTTCTTATGAATATAAGTTAGTAAAATATATCTACAGAGTTTCTTTATGAATGGTAGCCCTTTAGAGAATTTGTTCAATAGTTTTTATGAATATAAGTTTGTGAAATAGATCAATAGAGTTTCTTTAATATAAGAAGTATATTTGTTAAGGTAGTCTTATAGAATTTTTTAAGAATATAAACTTGTAGCCGGGCAGTTGTGGCACACACCTTTAATCCCAGCACACGGAGGCAGACCCAGGCAGATCTCTGTGAGTTTGAGGCCAGCCTGGGCTACAGAGTGAGTTTGAGAAAAGACACAAAGCTACACACAGAAACCTTGTCTAAAAGAACCAACAGAGAGAGAGAGAGAGAGAGAGAGAGAGAGAGAGAGAGAGAGAGAGAGAGAGAGATTTCTTTATTTTCTCCAATTTTTTTTTTGTCTTTTCCTCCATTTCTTTAAAAGATTTTTTTCCTCATTTAGGGCCTCTATGATCTTCAAAAAGTTGTTTTTAAGGTCATTTTCTTTCTTCTGGATCATCTGCTTTAGGATGTGCAGGTCTTGCTGTTGTAAGATCACTAGGTTTTGATGGTATTGTATTGCTCTTTATATTGTTTAGTGATGCTTACCCATTTCTTCTTTAATCCAAACAGGTGGAACTTTAAATCTCTCTTCTTCCAATTGGTGCAGATGAGGCCTCTGCTTCCTATGGTTGCGCTTCTTCCCAATAGGTCTAGGAGGAGGCATATGGCTCTAGTGGTTGCTGGTGCCACAGGGGGTGGTTGGCTTGTTGAGGAGGCAGGGGAGGAAACTACTGCAGGATCTCTGGGGCTGAAATGGCTGATTGGAGGGTCAGGGAATGTGCTCCCAGGGCCTACGGGCTAGAGAACTGGACTTACCTGTTCCCAATTGGTCTCAACTACTTTTATAATCTAAAATCTCAAAGTCCACATTCTGCCAACAAGTAACATGATCAGGCTTGTCACAAAATACCTCACTTATGGTATAAACTTCTGTCTTAGTATCTACTGTTGTGAAGAGACACCATGACCTAGACAACTCTTATAGAAGAAAGCATTTAATTGGGAGTTTACTTAAGGTTTTAGAAGGGTAGTCCATTATTATTGTGGGGGGCATGATGGCATGCAGACAGGTGATGGAACCAGAACAGTAGCTGAATGCTCCATCCTAAGTCATAGGCAGAGAGAGCCTAGGCCTAGCATGGGATCCTGAGACCTCAAATCCCATACTCCAATGACACACTTTCCTCAACAAGGCCACATCTACTCCAACAAGGCCCCAACACCTAATCTTTAAATCCACCCAAGGATTTTCACTACCTGGTGACTAAATATTCAAATATATGAGCCTGTGGGGGTCATTCTTACCCAAAACATCACAAACTCTAAAAACAGCTCTGATTAAATACAGTTAATTTTTATCTGTAGTAGAAGCACAGAAGTGAAATATATCCAAATACTTTGTTGAAATATGCTGTTTCCATTGACCCCTCAAAGCTACTTTAAAGAAGCAGAGGCTGAATGTCACTGTATGTATGTCATAGATGTCATGTACATGAGGTAGACAGAATATTTTACTTCAGTACTTTTTCATTCCAGGACCTAATATCATATTTTAAATAATCTCTATATGATATCAATACTTGTTCATTCTTTGTTCTTCATACATAGAAGAATTTTAGAAAAAATCTTTGTACCATTTAGTTTCCCTTGAGAAAGAGATATTGAAAGATTTCTCAAAACAGAAAGATTCCCAGGATATGTATGAATTTGGTAATCATTAAACATTCAATAGGGAATGTGATCAAAGATGGATTTGCTCTCAAGAACAAAAGAAGAATTTCCCTACTATAATAATGTCACTTAATTTTACTCTCACATAAACTGCAACATAGTTACTTTTTTGTGATCTTTGTTTAGATGAGCATTTTTTCCTTAGCTTCTAAGTGTTTTCAAAAAAAAATGTATGGAATTTTGAGGTTAGACTATGTACCTAGCATACTTAAAAGTATGGGTCATAGATGAATAATTCTTGAGGATTATTTGCTATAACTGAGAGTGTAATAGGTTTTTTATTTGTTTGCCAACTCAACACAAGAAGATACACGAAAACTGCAAAGTATAATACACAAAGTGGTTGAGCAGGGAGTTCAAGCTGAGGGTCTAAGGACCACAGAGTAAGATGTAGGCATCATATAGAAGTAGCCTGGATGAGGGGTGTTGTATTTGTTCCCAGGAGGTAATTTTTCACCAAGAAAGTAAAAGAGACAATAGAATTCACCCTACAAATAAATAACAAAGGCACTTAATAGTCCAAAGGAAGAGAGAACTGTAGATCCAGTATGCTTAGCATGCTTAGTTAATACATCTGCAACACAGTGAGAAAAATAAAGGAAGATTTTAGAGAGAAAATTATACTGTGTTCACATGACTTGTTAAGCATGTGACCACTCATATGCCTTTCAATTCCTGTTGATCTGGTGAGGATAGAATGGTTTGAGACAGTCCTCCCTGATTGTAAAGATCTTGTGGTATATTTAGAAAGACAAAGCTTCTACATACACACAACAGAAGGGAACAATTTCAGAGGTAGTGATAGTACTTCCCAGAAAGACTAACCAATGAGTGCTAGAGGACAAGAGAATTTCACCATAAATATGGAAAATTAAATGGATGGAATAGGGAGGACTAAAAAGACAGAATTTATATTGAACTATATCTATATATGATAGTGCTTAAAATACTCTTCCTAAATAAACAGGATAATGCTGTGGGATGGTCTGTATGTCAAATGTGTTGCTGATTGGTCAATAAATAAATCACTGATTGGCCCGTGGCCAGGCAAGAAGGCGGGACAAGGAGGAGAATAGAGCTGGGAAGTGGAAGACTGAGTCAGAGAGACACTGCCAGCCGCCACCATGACAAGCCGCATGTAAAGATGCCGGTAAGCCACGAGCCATGTGGCAAGGTATAGATTAATGAAAATGGATTAATTTAAGCTGAAAGAACAGTTAACAAAAAGCCTGCCACGGCCATACAGTTTGTAACCAATATAAGTCTCTGTGTTTACTTGGTTGGGTCTGAGTGGTTGTGGGACTGGCGGGTGACAAAGATTTGTCCTGACTATGGGCAAGGCAGGAAAACTTAACCTACAGGATAATGTACAAGAGAAAGCAGTTAAAACACAAACTCTCATGTACTTAGCTAAATATAGGGAGATGCTAAGTCCCTGCTGTCCTAGTTGTGTTTGTCCTGTCATAGTTATTAACAGCACAATCATTCACTCTCAGAAGTTTTCTGGTTTGGATGGTAATGTTCAGTCACTCCAGTCAAAGATTACAACTGATAAATGAATACAGATCACAACCCATGGATGTAAATAGAGGGCCATCTACCCATTTTGCACTCTAGTTCTATACACTGAAATTCTGAATAAATATGAGAAGTTGACTCATCAGTCTGTTTAAATTCTAGTGACAAAGCTAAGATACTTCTACCAATGAGTCCCTCTACCACAAGAAATATCCAAAAACAGTTTCCAGATTAACTCCTTCCTTAATTAGTCTTGTTTTGGTTATGTTGTGCTAGGAATTTAGGAAATCAAAAAATATAAATTAAGTGATCATACTTTCTTAATATTTACATCTATAATAATTTATTCAACAGTAGTATATAATAATATGATATTATCTTACTGAGGGTTTCTACTGCTATGATAAAATACCATGACCAAAAGCAACTTCAAGAAGAAAGGGTTTACTTCAGCTTACAACTCTGAGTTCATACTCCACCACTGAGGGCAGTCACTATAAGATTTCAAGGCAGAAAAAATGGAGTTAAGATCTGAAGCAGAAGCTATGTAGTCAGAAGTTTTCTCAGGACCCACCAAGCCCCTGCAGGTCCATGGCCCGCTTATAGAATAATCACTCAGAAGCTTATATTAATTACACGTGCTTGGCCATTAGCTCAGGCTTATTACTAAGTAGCTCTTATACTTAAATTAACCCACAATTCTTATCTATGTTTAGCTACATGGCTTAGTACCTTTTCTTATTCTGCCTTGTCATCTTGCTTCCTCTGTGTCTGGCTGGCAACTCCTGACTCTGCTCTTCCTCTTCCCATCATTCCTTTAGTTTGCTTGCCACACCTATACTTCCTGCTTAGCTACTGGCCACTCAACATTTTATTAAACCAGTGTAAAAAAGCATTATCAAACAGGAAAGCTAAGAGAAAACTGCTTCGTGGCTTGCTCATCATGGCTTCCTCAGCTTTCTTTCTCAAAGCTTTCTTAGATCTTTCTCTAGATCACCATCCCAGTATGGAACTGCTCACAGTAAGCCGCGATCTCCCATATCAATAGTCAATCAAGAAATATACTATAGGCTTACCCACTAGCCAGTCTGCTGGGGATATTTTTCCAATTGATGTTCCTTCTTTCCAAATAATTCTAGCTTGTATCAAGTTAACATATAACTAGTCAGCACAAATTTTAGGATACTTCATTCAAAAAGAGCATGTGTTCAAATGTGTATTTTTCTCTAAAATGCCCTTGGGAAACTATAATGTGCAAGATATATCATTGCTGAGATGTAAAAACAGAGAAGGCTGTTCTTAACAGTAAGTTGCAAAAACAAAGGTTAGGAATAAATGAGCATTCTTGACAATGGAGTTAATAAGCTCTTAGATCTTTTGATCAATGAATCATGTAGGAAGCTTTGTTTACACCTGTGTAAATCAATAAACTATGTTGTAAAACAAGAAACATAGACTTCAGGTCATTAGATTAATTTTTAACTTTAACAAGTCAGGAAGAGAAAAATCTGTAAAGACTTTACAGTTTTTCAGTTATGGCCCTTTAGAAAAGTGTGCTCATTCTAAAGGGCACATCACATCTGCAAATTGTAGTATGCACTGTTTCTGCTCATTCAAATTTAGTATTTGGCTGCAGTTTCACTGAGTTTAAAATCCTCTAATACTTTTATTTATTAGAAATGAGTACACCTAAAAGAAATTTGTGCAGCAATAAATGAGATTAAACCTTTTTTTAAAAAAAAATTGATCTATGCCCAGTTCTCCTAATTATAAAATAAAAAGCAAAACTGTATTGTTCAAAAGTTGCTTTAGTTAATGCTGTTTGTATATAAAAACAAGAGTCTACTAAAACCATATAGGAATCACACATATTATTATATCTTTAAATGAAATTTAATTCCATTCAATTACCCATGATTTTTAAGTTTCAAGTTCATATTATTTTATGTATATAATTCTTACTGGAGTACAAAAAGGGAAAATTAGTATATAATGTGGTTTTTTCAATGTGTGATATGAACATTATAGAGTCATAACATCTCAGAATTGGATGTAACTACATATTTTTCATTGATCACAGAAAACATTACCTATCAATAAATATTGGTAAGTTGTTCTACTTAAAAGAGCCATTGGGCCGGGCGGTGGTGGCGCACGCCTTTAATCCCAGCACTCGGGAGGCAGAGCCAGGCGGATCTCTGTGAGTTCGAGGCCAGCCTGGGCTACCAAGTGAGTCCCAGGAAAGGCGCAAAGCTACACAGAGAAACCCTGTCTCGAAAAACCAAAAAAAAAAAAAAAAAAAAAAAAGAGCCATTGGATTGTCCTGTGCATTAATTTCTCCCTTTGTCTGTTGATTCATCTGTTCGTTCACCTACCCATCCATCAAATTAAGTATTTTTCAACTGTTATTTGTCAGACATTGTGTTGCACTTATTATGTAGCATAGGAAAACATCGAAATTTAACTGAGGCTTAGCAACTTCTATTATACACTACAACACTTACTGCAACTACGGAACAGGACACTTGAATAAATAAATTTATTAGGAAGGAGTTCCACTGTATACTATGTTAAATAGAAGTTTTTGTGGAATTCATGTTATTGTTTATCCTATTCTTGGAGATTGAAAATAAAATTTATTAAAAACACTAGACCTGAGAATATTGGAAAAATTCAATGTTATATTTGCTCTTCATTTCATGGGATGATTTAAGCATCATATGACATAAGCACCAATAAAATCTTGCTGCATCCCAGAGGCTTACTGTCCTCTAAGATGAGAGAGAGATAAATGTGTATTGGGGCAACAGAGCTCTTATCTTCTAAAATTATAGTTCCTGTGGAACTGGACAGAAAAGGGAAGGGATTAAGTTGATCCAAAAGTCATTTACCAAGTTACATTGATGGAGGTTCAACTTGGGGTACAATCCATCCTCTATTGTGAGGATTTGGGGACATTTCTCTGGATTTAACAAACTGGCTTTTCAAAGCAAACTTGTTCTTTTAGATTATGTAGTGATGTCTCGAGATTTCTACGTACTCCAAACTTTCCTTGGAAATTGAGTTTCCCTAGCTGCTCTACAAACTGCTTGCCTGAAAGTTTGCAGAGTCATAGTATATTTTGTACAAAACAGAGGAAATGAAGGGACAATTTAGAGAATGGAACTTGAGTACCTGCTGACTATAACATTAAATGTCTGTGGGCTCGGGATCCTTCTGAATTAACTTAGGAATTGAAAACTAGTGTCCTGGAGGTAGAATACCATCCCTTAATGGTTTTATTAGCCAGACTTAACACAAAACTATTAGTTTGGTTGTGCAGAACAGATTATCACAGGCCCTATCATGACTCCATGCTTAAGATCCAGGCTGAAATGGACTGTATAGCTTTATATATACATACATACATATTTATATACATATATATAGTAAAATACAAATATATATAAAAACCTCTTTTTATTATTTTACTTCATCTCTAACCTACTCTCCTGTAGTTGATTTCTACCCAAGCTCCAGCGGTACTCATTTTTTGTATCATAATGCTTCTGAATATGCTCTTCCTTTAGAATCTTTGCACAGATTGCTATTTCCATCTTCAAAGTTCTTTACTGTATACCTAATAACCTCATTGCCTTCAACCCTCTCCTCGGTTGTTCCTGTCTCCACAGCATTATGCTATGGTGATGATGTTATTGTAAACCAAATCTCAACTTCAGATCTAACTAACTCAGTTTTTTGCTTGATTTACTTTGTTTTTTTGTCTTTTTTTCTGAACATTCTTGAAACTTCCTTTATCAAAATAATTCTACACTTGACATGAACCCTGCAACAGGAGTTTTTCTGTGTTCTCACCACTACTTTCAAACCAGACAGCTCAGAGTGAAAACATGAATACTGTTTCATAATGGTGTTAAGAACAGGAATAACTCAATTCAAATTCTAGCTTGACATTTTAAGATTTGATTAAGTGTCAACCCTAGGCCCCAATTTTCCAACTCAGTAAAATCAAGATCAATTATCACATGGCATCAAGTGATATTTTTGAGTTAGCTAAAATACTTATTCTTAAACATAGTGTATAAAAATAATAATTATTATTATTTTTTAAAAAATGTTGCTAGTTTCATAGAAAAGGTCCTTTGGGATATACCCAGGCTGTCAGAATTTCCAGGATAAATTTTCAAGCTGCTGACCTATTCTTAGTTTATCCTACTTAAGTTATTCACTGGTCCTCTGAAGCTATGAATATATGATTACCTCAGATCCTGGTATTCTATTGGATCTCTAGAAATGGAAAGCAAGGACATCACAAATTTTCTTTCAAGTTTAAATTAGGCATTTGAAACTAGTAGTATATCAAGGCAACAAAAGAATGGGAAACAAACATTTCTGCTGGTGTGATTATACTTTAAAATGGTTTGTGTTCCAATAATTGTCAGCAAGCAGAGACTGAAAGTCATTTAGAGGACACAAACCTTGAAAAGACCACCAGGGATGCTCACAAGTTTGGAAAGTTAATAATCATAAGCTTTAAAATGTGCCTGAATGAATTCACACATTGCCTTGAAAAGAGTTGCAGACAATGCTAGCTTTTACTATTGGAAAAGGAGGGAAGAATCAGTGATTTAAGGCTGGAATATTTATTTTGGTTTCTGCAGTAGCAATTGCTTTTGTTGCTGTTTTTATACTTCCTATTTTCATATTAAGAATAATAGAAAAATGTTTCGGAAAAAAATGATGTGAGAGAAATGCATTAGTTGAGCAATTCTTACAAATTCACCCATTGTCTTTCAGATAGACTTTTCCAGATCATGTGAAAGAATTTCTTTTCCTAAGTAACTGTACCTAGCAATGTTGCTGTAAGCTTTTCTGGAACTCTAGTAAGTCAGACAGACTAAGTAAAATCCTAAGTGAAGAACGTGATGTCTCCTGTTGAGTATATTAAATATTTCTTTTTCAGAGTCCAAAGGGTCAGCACACTTGCAGTTTGAGAATTTTTATCAGTGTGAGAATTTTTGTAAAATATTTGTATTACTTTAAAAGAGTCTAGGTACTAGGAATGAACTTTTTATGTGGAGCACAGATCATGATCAATTTAAGTCCATTTGTCAGTTCATTAATTGTATCCATATTAAATACTGGGCTAGTGCCTAAGGGAGCAAAATTAAAAGCAGGAAGAGAAAGTAAATATTGTAAATACAAAAAGGCCAGAACAATGATGCAATAATCCAGAATATAGTTAAAAAGCTGAGGAATGAGGGATGAAATTTTGGGTCAAAACTATTATGATCTGGAGCAATAGTAATATACTGAAATACTTTAAATTTCAAATTAAGTAGGTATTTTAAAACTTTAAAAATGTCCACATTTAATGCCTTATGTAATATTTAAATGACAATAGTAAACCACTGTGGGAAACTTGAACAAAAACAAACAGAAAGGAAGTGTGTGTGACCTCCTACAATCAATTTCAATTTCAAAAACTGGAGCCTAGGGGAAGCATCTGGGGGGTGGGGGCAGAGTTTCTTCCTAAGGTAGCAATTCTCAACCTGTGGGCCCCAACCCTTTTTGGGGTTGAATGACCCTTTCACGCAGGTCACATATAAGATATCCAGCAGATCAGATATTTACATTACAGTTCATAACAGTAGCAAAATTATGGTTATGAAATAGTAGTAACAAAACTAATTTGATGCTTGGGGGTCATCATAACATGAGGAACTATATTAAAGGGTCACAGCATTAGGAAGGCTGAGAAGCACTGCTCTAATGGATAGGTCATCTTATCTTTTTTTTTTTTAAACTTAATAAAGAAGATTTATTTGGGCTCTTGTTTTCGTGGTCTGAAAACAAAAGCCCAAATAAATCTTCTCAATTCAACATCTTCTAACCATGAATTCCTGCTAAGGCTGAAACAGTGAGATCAGGACAGTAAACACACACAAGAGGCTTCTCAGGTGGGATTGGTACAGTTTAACCTCCCATACAGAAGTTAAGTTAGAATCTAGTCTCATATCATGGAGGCTTTTAACAAAAACCACCTGAATTCACAAATTCTCTGCTTTGCCCTAGCCTGGGCCATCACAAACCACCTATTCTATCATCCCATTCATTTAGATTAGTTGATAGAAGAAAGCAATCTGTCTGCTATATCATAGTGAAAGATCTAAGAATCACCTCAAAATAAAAATGTAAAGGAATCATGTCAAAAATCATCACCAAACTGTGAACAAAATGGAAAATTCCAGATAGATGTGATAGTTTACACCTGCAGTGCCATCTCTCAGGAGAGCTCAGGCTAGAGGATCTTAAATCCAAATCCATCCTGTTCATTCTCACCCCTTGAGAGTGCTCAACTTTACACTGTCATATTTCCTACCTGCCCTCTAGACTAGTTTCTAGGTATCTCATTTGAATGCATTCAAGGGAAAACACAAGAACTATAGAAGTAAGAAGAGTCTGAAGTAGGTTCTTAGGGACAATTTCATTTTTAGTAAAGTGATTATAGTACATTTTCTCTTACCCCTCTTTCTTTTGTTTAGCATGTGCATGTAGGGTGTGTGTGTGTGTGTGTGTGTGTGTGTGTGTGTGTGTGTGTGTGTGTGTTTTATGGGTGCATATGTGTAAGAGCTTGCATGAACATCTATGTGCACATGGGTTTTGAATGTTGCTATTGGATATCTTCCTTTATAACTCTCTATGTTAAGCACTGAGGCAAGTTCTCTGGTTTCACTCAAAACTCAGTGGTTCATCTAATCTAGATAGCCAATTTATCCCCAAGGATCCCATGTTAGCCTTTGGAACTCTATACCCACGGCTGGCTGGCATGTTCCCCAGCTTTCATGTGAATTCTGGAGATGCAGAGCCTGGCCCTCACACTTGCACAGCAAGCATCTAATCCACTGAGCCACATTACCTATAATTCCTTTCTCTCACTTTCTTAAATCTCCTTTTTCCTTTCTACTTCCCACTTTGATATATGATGTTTAGAGTTAGGCATACCTACATTCAGTGGTAGAAATATTCTGTTTCCTGTTTTTTTTTTTCAGATACAGATTTTTCACTTTATAAATATAAACAGATCTGAGGTTTCTTCCTGTAAATCCACAGTGGAAAGCAACAGAAGCATAGAAACATTCAAATATGTCAGTGGTTGCTAATTCTGGATGGTAGGAACATAGCTGATGGCATCTCTTATTCTCAAAAGCCTTTCTATTTAATTATAGAAGATCAAATAAAAAGCAGCCTAGGCATTTTAGGTTTGCAATGAGCTCTTTATACAAATAAATTACTGAATATCTTTAGAACCATTTGAGATAGATTTAGATTTAAACTCTATTTGAGTGATTACTGTCTTTATGACCTAGAACAAACCAATTAAATGCTCACAAGTTCATTATTCTGATCTACAGCATATAGATTATCATATGGTGCTTATGACTTTAATATGAGAACAAAAAATACAATATGAAAAAAGTTTAGTCTGTGGCTGGCCCTCAATAGGTGATATTTCCCTTCTTGCATACACTATTCCTCTTTCACAATAAATTTAATGGCATTCAAATTGTGTCATTATGCACATGTAAACATGTCACATGCCTAATTATTATGTAGCAATTCACAAATGCACACACAGTAAAACTGATTCATCAAAGTTAAAACCTAGGAAAAATTGATTACATTGTTCTCCAAACCAGTTTGCCATTGGAAAACAGTTGAAAGGATTCACTATATGGAGAATATTAAAATGGATGTGGAATAAATTTGAATCTATGGCATTATCAGAACTCACTATTGTCCATATCCTCATCTCATTTTTCCTCCACTTCTAGCTCCATCCATTTGTTCCACAGGCAAATACATTGAAAGGAAACTAATAAATCCTACCTAAAACTTAACAGGCAAAAACACTCAGTCCTAGTCATAGTAACTCATAGAACATAGTGGAAGACTATATTTACCAGCTAAATACTGAAAGTCCACATGTCTGATTTTTAATGTGGTCCTAGCTGTCTCAGAAATGCATGTGAGGAAATGGTTTCCCTTTGACAGGGTTGACAGGTTTACCAAAAACAACTAAAACAACAATAAGACAGTCAACAAACATAACATGTCAGGTAAACATCAGATATTTTATGATAATACCTTTTAACTACAAAAGAAATACTGTGAGAAATCACTGGCACTTGAATCCAGACACTTGAACTCCATACTGTGAAAATCTCATACGTGACAGAAACAACTTTCAAGGAAGGAGAGTTGTTGTGACTTACAGTTGATGAAGACAGTCTGCCACAACAAAGATGGCAGGGCAGTCAGGGCAGCTGGAGCAGTTTGGTTTTTGCTGCTGGGACATCATTGCTCCATTAAAGCCTTCGTGGATGCAAAAGGAGAGAGAACTCTGGTAGGAAGTGGAGTCAGGCTCTAACAGTCAAGACCCACCTCCCAATGACCCACTTCCTGTGGCAAGGTCCCATTTTTTAAAGGTCTCATGACCTCCCCCAAATAATGCCACAGGCTAGGATTGCTGAGTATTGAAACACTTGAATCTGTGTAAATCATGTTACTTCTAAAAAGGAACATGCTCTGAGGTTTGATAGGAGATGCTGGTAACCCAGAGAAAAGAAAGAGGAGGCTAGGTAGAAAACAGCATTATTCAAGGGTCACAAAATATCTCTTAAAGCCAAACTGAGCTCGATTTTTTAGCATTCATTCAGCATTTATCATTTATTTCTTGGCTTTATTTATTGCAAAACATTTTTAGTGCATCTATTATAGTGTTCAGTTTTTAATCTAATAATATTGGTATGTAATTGAAATACTTCAATATTTTAATCAAGAAATCAGCAGATTGAAAAAGATAAGAAAAAAAAGTTTAGTTCTAAAAGCTATAAGTGACATACAACTTATTTTGGCATGTCTGTCTTTAATTCACCAGGAAAGAGAGAGAGAGAGAGAGAGAGAGAGAGAGAGAGAGAGGAAGGAAGGAAGGAAGGAAGGAAGGAAGGAAGGAAGGAAGGAAGGAAGGAAGGAAAGAAAGAAAGAGAAAGATAAAGAAGAAAAGGGAAAGGAAAGGAAAGAAAATGATTGCAATGGTTTGAATAAGAATGGCCCCTATAGGCTCAAATATTTGAATGCCTAGTCATCAGGGAGTGGAACTACTTCAGAAGGATTAAAAGGTGTGGCCTTATTGGAATAGGTGTTTCCTAGTTGGAAGTATATCACTTGGGGTGGGCTTTGAGATTTCAAAAGCCCAAGCTAGGCCTAGTAGCTCTCTCTTCTTGCTGCTTAAGGATCTGGATACAGAAATCACAGCTACTTCTCCAGCACCAAGTCTTCCCATGTGCCCTTCTGCTTCCAGCTATGATGATAACAGACTAAGCCTCTGACACTATAAGCCAGCCCCAATTAAACGCTTTCTTTTGAACAGTAGCTGTGGTCATGGTGTCTCTTCCCAGCAACAGAACACTGACCAAGACAATTATAGTTAATACTACAAACCCTTACCACACAGATCAGTATTTAAATTCTTACCCTTTTACTACTTGTGACCTTGACAAATATACGTAGAAATCTCAAGTTTTGATTTTTTGATTGGGTTAAATTGTCCTTCAATTAGAGGGCATTTGGTGAAAAGAGTGGCAGAATATGTAATTTGGTTGTAACTTCACTTGGCTCACAGAAAAAAAAATTTAATTATTGCTTTGGTTCTATGACATGCCTTGATTTTGAACATCCAAGGATAGATCCTCATATACTTCTACAAGTTAATTAGTTGGTGCCAGTTTCTCAGTTCTAAGTTTCACTTCAGCTTCTCACTTCTCAAAGGTATTATTATTTCCATATAATTCTAGCTTCTTGAAAAAATTAAACTAATGTCTTAATCATTGTCCTCTTTCTTAATTTATATGGAAAAAAGACTTGTATACTGCCTGAGACATAACAGGTCTTCATAATATTATATAATGATTCATTTCACAAATATTTAGTGTCTAGGACAGGTTAGGCAAAAGGCATGTATAGTCTGTGTGACTGTACAGGAGGTATTCAGATCTTCATTTAATTACTTGATTCATATTATTTACAAACACAGACAATTACTTTCTAGGAAAGAATTCTGACTTTGATGGGAGGCTAGGGCACAACCTTGCTGAGGAATTTATATCCCCATTTCTCTCTTTGAATAAATTTTCTCATCTGGAAATGAAAAGACTCTAATATAAAAAACATTTTAAAATGTCACCAGCAGATGGGGAATAGAACTGGAATTTCTTGATTCCCAGCCTTCAGCTCTTTCAAGACTGGGATAAGTGGTTCTGTAGCTTTGTTGCCCATCTGTAAAAGGAAAAAGGTTGGGAAAAGCAGACAATCTCTATGGCAACTTAAGAGTCCATGAATCTTTGAACTTATTGCTGTTACAAAGCGAAGTTTGTAAGAAAACCCCCAGAGAGGAATTTACTAATTCTACCCCAGTACATCTTTGGTCTGCACACACATATGCCACCATATGGGATGCACTTAGAACTTCATTAGAAGAAGAATAATTAGTCTCCCATCGTACAGGAAAGAGAAGACACCCAGAGGATAAATACTTTAGGAACTGAAATAAAAGTCTTTTAAAATAAATCTTCCAAAAACAAATTGAGGAGAAATAAACTGGAGCTCATTTGAAGAAAATCAAATGAAATGACCCAGTAATTCACCTGTAATACTGTGCAGGCACATGTGTCCTGGGGAAAGAGAGTGCATTTAAGCTCATACGGGGTGGGGGAAATGCAGTCACACATATTAACAGAAGTACCCAGTGAGGATTTCTTGCTTATTACAAGAAGGAAAATAATTGCAGACTTAAAGAAGTTAGACCGTCGGATATAATGATTCACCAAAAAAGTTTCTTGACTCCAGAGACTTCAATTTTGCCAACATGTGCATGAAACTGTTAGAGAATCAGCATATTTGACTCAATTTCTAAAGAACTCAAAAAAAATGGTAAGAATGAATCAGCCTGCAGTAAGAGACATGGGGAAAAGAAGAAAGAACTAGCAAGCTCTGCCCCCATTTCAGCAAACTCCTTTGGTTCTGTTTGGGGTATAGATGCATCTTAGAATAATTCACCATGGCGCTGACCTAATCCCTTGTAACAGTCTCTAACTTAATTGTTTCTTTTCCTCTGCCTCACCTCATGCAAAAGATGATATTTTATAATTAAAAGCCACTCATTAATAAATATTCTAAACTCACTCATTAATCTTTAGATTCTTGTCACACGTAGAAAAGAAATATCTTAATATGGAGTTCAAACCTAAACCCTCCTCCTCTCCTGTCACACTCTGCCCACTCAAGCCCATTGCTGTTGATATGATATCACTTTGATTATGAAGTTTGTTGTGTTTTCTTGTGCTTTCTTCTTTTTTTTTCTGGAGCACAGCTTTGCTCAGCTTCATTATAACTATCACAGGTGATGTACCTACCTGTTCTCTTTCTTGTTCCATACTTTGTTTCTTTTCACAGCATGTTATCACTAACTGGAATTATAGCAGTAATTTTCTGTGTCTCATTAGAATGTGAACTCACCAAAAGTGCTACCTACATTTCCTTGTCCCTAACTGCTAGAGACAGATTAAGAATTAGATCAACATTTTGAGTGGTTACTAATTTATTTTGGCAAATACTTATGGAAAGGTTTAGCGTGTGTTGTACAGGTTCTAAAATGGACACTACAGGCCAAGAAACTGACCTCCATGGGAATTTCCTCTACTTTACAGAGAGGGTATAAGCAAATTGTGAACTCAAGCATGTGCGTACACATGCACACACACACACACACACACACACACACACACACACACACACACACACACACACACACAGTGTACCTATAATGACACCAGGAAAAGAAAAAAAGCTGAAAGCTAGTTAAACTGATGCCCAACAAATCTTTCTTGAAGAAGTTATATTTAAAAAAACATAAAATGAAAACTAAGAAATGAAAATCAACTCATCCTAGATAAAAGACTTTCTGGGTTAAGAACAGGAGAAATAAAGAGATCATAAAATCTTTAGGAGAGCTAGTGCGACTAGAACAGAGTACATAAGGTAGGAATATCATGACAAGCCTTGAATGCATTACCATTTGATAGAACATCATTTATTTTGTTGATGCCACTAATGAGCAGGACTCACTAGGGGCGGATCTGCATCTCTTCAGGTACAACTCAACAGCTGAGAGTTGGATGCATGACTCACACATCCAGCAAGCATCACTGGCTGTTGTTTGATTGCTAGGACCACACCTGCATGCGACTTCTCCATGCAACTGCGATGCCTCCTTCCAGCAAGATGGCTGGGATTCCAAAGTCAATACTCAAGAAAATAGGATGGACTTACTTGAAGTTTTTATGAAATATCTTTGCTTGAAGTTACTTTATTGATCATTTTAATTACAAAGTTGGACCATGTTGAAGGAAAAGACAGAGACGTTGCACAGTATAAAAACTTTAAGGAGGACAAGATGTTGTGGGAATCATACTTGGAAAAGTATGTTCTTCCACAAGGAGGTAAATATAGAGAGGCAAATGCACTAGAAAGGATTGGAACTCCATTTAAGTTTTATTTTAATCCATAATGGAGATGCATTTCACAAATGACTATTTTAGGTGCTGAGTAGAAATGACAGTAGATGCCATAATCAAAAAGACACTAAACAGTACAGATTTTCCTCTTATACCCTCTTATATGGAGAATCTCAATAAAATTGTGTGTGTGTGTGTGTGTGTGTGTGTGTGTGTGTGTGTGTGTGTGTGTGTGTGTGTGTAAAAGAAGCAAGGGCTATTAACTGTGGAAGTAAGGGTAATAAATACAAGGAAGGGGGGAAGAAACTTAAAAAGGGAACTAGAGTAGTCAGGGGAGAAAGAAGAAAGACAAATATCAAGTGTTCTCTTAATGTACAATTTGTACTTAGCATCCTGTGTATACATATAATACAAACAAGGCAGAGCTAGGGCTGGGAGAGTGAGGGATAACAGAAGAAAACTGAGAGCGAGAAGAGGACAATTGAGGTGAATATAAGCTAGTCCTATGATATATGCATATTCAAATGTCTTAATGAAACCTATCTAAGGAAGTAATTTAAACATTAATTTTAAAAGACCTTAAAATTAGTTAAAATTACTCTTCATATTTTCTCTGGGTTATATTCTTAAAATTCACAATCTTCATTTTGAACTGCTGATGTTTCTATTTTAAATTTATGGGTGAGAAGAGTAATGTCCAGGGGTTAAGCAACTAACTCAAGGAAATTGGCAAGGAAGTGAAGCTGAGATTTAAGACCCGTCAATCCAGCTTGAGAGTCAGTAACATTCGTATCTCATCAGAGAATGTGATAAGGTAAAATGACTCACCCACTTTGAACACAGAATTTGGTGAATGCCAAATCCTAGTAATCAAGTTGAATATCGTTTCATGTCATATTTTTGAAAATATGAGAACAAATACCCATGAGGAACAAAATATCAAATATGTAAGTGAAGATAGGATTACTATCTCATGTTCATTTTCCCCTTACCATTATATGAATCCTGAGATGTTTGCTCTGCTGAAAGAATGTATTTTAAAGTAGACTTCAGATGTCCCATTGGGGCAGGTTAAGTTCCTGAAGAATGCATGATATTCTGTTGGAAATATCCAGTATATCTCCTTGAGGCCATGGAACTAGATGAAGAACGTGAGAGCATGTGGGCTGATTATAAATCCAAGGAAATATATTTTGAAATTAAAGTAACAAATTAAATAGAAAGATCTATGAATGCAAGAATATCACAATTTTGTGCTAAGAATAGTTCTAAATTATAGGAGTCAGTGTATAACTATCACAAGTGTCTGTAACTACTAGTACTTTATAAACAGCTGCCCTATAAATGAGCTTAGAAAGTATTTTGTATAATTAACAAGAGATTTCTTTTGTTATTAATTGATATAAATTATTGATAGTAATATCAAGTTCTCTTGATATTAATTGACAAAAGAGGTATCTTATATCAACTAGAAATAATGATACATAGTATTATGCTATGTTCAAATGAGTTGAGTTGAAACGATGTTTTTTTAAAGTCACTAATAAGAGAAATGGCTCAACAGTTAAAAGCACTGGCTGCCCTTCCAGGGGAACCTGTATTTGGTTCTTGGAATAAACATAGTGGCTCACAACTGTCTTTAATTTTGCTTTCAGGGAATCAGATATCCCCTTTCCATCTCAGTGAGTATCAGACACATAGAATATGTACATACATAAATATATATGCAAGCAAAATGCCCATATTATGCTCATAAAATGAAATTACAAAATATCAATTACTAGTAAAATATTTTAGATTTCTGAATTGGTATTTGAATTGAATACTCGTGAGCCACCATACAGGATCCAAAACCCCAACCCAGGTCCCCAGAAAGAGGAGCTGGTGCTCTTAACTGCCAAGCCAATTCTCCCACAGTGTTTCCTCATCTGTATACTGAGAAATTCTATGATTATAGAGTAATGTGTGGGAGTAACTATGTCAGAATTCAATATTCTATTATGTTGTCTATGTTTGCATGAAATATAAAGGGACCAAGCCAGAAGAAAACATTCAATAATTTACTTACTTCCAAGAAGATTGTACATAATTTTTCAATTTACATTCTGATACTAGATTCCAGGATCTAGGCCTTTTTTTAAAAAAATTTTTACTTCAAGGAGTTCTCAGTTTGGCTCAAAGAGAGGCAGCTGCTTTGTCCTTCACAAAAATATTGATGTGAAGAATGACTTAAATGTTTAAGTATAATGTAAGTATATTCACATGTCTTCTTTTGCCTCTTTATCTACTAAACCTAACGTATTACCATGTTCTCTTTTACCTTTTGACCCAGAAATGCTAACATATTTACTATTTGACTTTTCTTCCTTTATTCTTGAGAAATTCACACATGCATACAATGAAATACGATCATATATGCCCCTGCTTGGCCTCTCCTATTCCCTCCAATATCCTCTCATATCCATTCCAATTCCACATCTCTTTTTATATACAACTCACTCAATCCACTTAGTGCTGCCCATAGGTGCATAGGGTAGGGCCATCCACTGGAACATGGAAATCTTATCAGCAGCTTATCATCAGAAAAAAAGAATGATTCACTCTGTTCTAGAAATTATCAACTGCCAATATCTCTTCAATAAGAGCTTGGATCTGAAGATCCTCTATCCCATGTATGCCAAAGTTTTGACTGGCTTAAAGTTGTGCAAGTCTTTAGTTAACAACAGCTGCTATGAGTTCAGAAGTCATGTCTAGAAAACAGCATTTCACAGCACTTCTTCCCATCCTGTGGCTCTTACATTCTTTCCACCACATCTTCCATGACATTCCTTGAGCCTTAGTGGGGAGGAGGTGTTGACATAGATGTCCCATTTAGGACCGAGTATTAAGTCTCTCATTCTAAACATCTTGACATATTCATCTCTCTATTGACTCCTGCCAGTGAAAATGAAGCCTCACTAACCAAGGATGAAAGCAACCCAGGTCTACCAGTATAAACATACATATTCAGACAGTAATTTGATAACATGGCCACTTACAAAACAATAATAACAGGTTCTAATAGGGTCTATGACTTCCCCAACCATGGGTTTATTGCTAAAGACACTTCACAATTTTGACTAAAGGACACAGATAAATCTATCTCAAACTAACCAGGAAACTTCCTCTCCACTACCTAGCTTTCATGCTGCTGAAAGGGGGTCTGCAGACTGCTCTGGGAGAAATGACATCAATGGTCTTACAGAGTGCTTTATGCTGCATGTTGCAAAATGTATCCACTGATGCTAATAATGACATGACTGTTACAGTATAACTAATAACTTTCTGATTAAATTTGAGGCCTGTTTCACAACAGGGAAGTTACTTTTTATTTTTAATTAATTTTTGATACTTTTATATATAATTTCTGTATTTGTACCATTTCTACCCATACTTCTCCCCATCCAACTCCTCTTTTGTCTACCTCACTCACACTTAAATTTAGAACCTATTCTTTAATTGTATATATAATAATATATGTAAATATAGGAAAATTGCTGAGTCAACTTAATGGAGCTCATATGTATTTAACGCTAATCATTTGGGATTGGATGACCTATCATCAAGGGCTCTCTCAGGAGAACATGGATTCTCCCTGTCTGAGCAGCCATCTGTTGCTCATAGCTCTTCATCTGGGTGTAGGACCTTGTAGGATTTTCTACATCCATGTTGGTATTCCAATGGCTATTATCATTGTGCAAGTCTTGTTAAGGAGACTGTATTTTTTTAGATCATGTGTATATGCAGTTTCCCTGTCATATATAGAAGAGAGCATCTCATACCAGATACCCTGATTCTCTGGCTCTTACAGTCTTCATACTCTCTTTTCTACAATATTCTCTGAGCCTTAGGTATAAGCAGAATGGTATAGATTCATCTATTGTGGTTGGCTACCCCATGGTCAGTTGCTTTCTGCATTTTGACCACCCATGGATTTCTGTAATGGTCTTTATTGGGGGCAGGGGGAAGGAAACTTCTTTGATAAAGGGTGAGAGTTACACATATCTGTGGGCAAGTAGCTAGAGTGTAGTAAGAAATTATACTGGTTTACAAAAATGGCAATAGTAAGTTCTCCTCTAGAGTCCATGGCCTCACCAGACACAGGTAGTTGGCTAGGTTAATAGCAGCTGGCCTTAAATCCAACTAAATGACTGTTGGTTACTCCCAAGACATAACTTCCAGTATTAAACTCTTGGGATATCTTGCCATGCTGGTCAGTGTTGTGGTTCATGGGCTCTATATTTGGGAATAACTGTTGATTCTCCTTTGGCAGTTTGCATAGCACCTCCTGATGCTTTGAGATCTACTCCTCAAGAAGGAGGTTTCCAAGTCTGTTTCAGCTTAATTGTTTTCAAGTCCTGTGTCGAAGTATTTAGTGTTTTCAACAAGTTTTACTTTCAAGTACTGGGAGGCAACCAAATTGCCTTCTCCAAAGATGATCTTCTGTAAGATAGACATGGCTATAGTCTATATTATTTTGAGAGCTTCATGTTTGGTACCCTCTGGCATTTTATAGGTGAAAAATACAGTTCCTTATTCTAGAAGGTGTCACATTTCTAGTTTTATTTGTTTTTATTATTATAGACATGTATATAGAAATTAAATGCTTACCAAGTGACACTCATATGTTAGTCATTGTCCATGGATTTTTCTCTTAAAGATCCATAACAGTATTTTGTGGCAGGTACTACTCTTCTGATTTCTGTTTTCTGCAAAAGACTAAGTCTCAGAGACAAGAGTTCTTCAGTAGGGCCAAGGGTCATGAGAGTTCTGAATGGGTTTGAATCTCTATGAGACTGTTGAGACCTCACTTTCAATTTTCTTCCTGTTTTATCTTTGGCTGAATTATGAAGTCAATTCTTAGGTGAAGAAGAAGAGAAACTAACAGTAAGTAACCTAGACATAGAAACACACACTGCAGCTATAGTTGAAGGAGCACACTGACCATTGATTTGATCAGCCAGAGTTCAGAAAGATAAGTGATACAATGAGAGATACAAGTTGGATTCAGACGGCAAAGATCAAATAAACAACTGACCATCACTTAAGAACCGACATTGAGTCCAATGCCCTCAATGTAGAAATAGCTCTCTACACTCTTGGATTACACGGGGTCCTGCAAAGCCTCTTATGACCCTTGGCCCAAATGAGGAAATCATATTCTGAGAATTAATCTTTTCCGAGAAAACAGAAATCAGAAGAGTCATACATGCCATGAAACACCACTAAGGTCCTTAAGAGGAAAACCCATGGGGCAATTAATTTGCTATCATAGACCAACTCAGATTCTGATAATGGGACTCAAATGTCTGAGGGGGTCTTAAAGCCTACAACAGAACAATCATTCAAAGATCAGGGGCCAGTTGAAGTCTTAGAAATGAGATGAAATGTTTAAAGAGATTAGAATCATGAGGATATCTGATAAGAAAAATATAGATTCTCATATTAGAATGGACACACTGGTGCAAGTTATTAGATTCTTTTGCACCTTACATTCTTCAAGGCCATTATGATAATAAACACATAATATATCAATGAAGGTGACGTGTACATACACAAATAGTGACTAGTAAATGTCAAGTGTTATATGAGAGTTTTGGTGTCAGTGTTACTATTGTATTTTTTATGGCAGAAGGAATAGAGAAATTGAAACATTCACCCTGAAAAAGGAGCAGGGGATGCTTGTGGGACACTACCATAATACTTAAGGTAAAATTAATTAATTAATTAATTAATTAATTAATTAACTAATTGTGAAAAGAAAGAGATCTTGAATTTGAAAAAAATTTTGAGTGAGGCAATGGTGGTGCATACCTTTAAACCCAGCAGCACTCAGGAGGCTGAGGCAGGTGGATCTCTGAGTTTGAGGCTAGCCTTGCCTACAGAGACAGAATGAGTGCCAGGAGAGCCAGGGCTACACAGAGAAACCACGTTTCAAAACAAAACAGAACAAAAAAGCATATCTGAGACAGAACTGACTAGAGAGTAGAATAAAGCAAATATGTTATATAGATGAGACACTAGACAAAGATGGTCTTCCATAGAACAGAAAGCACAATATTATTATCAGATTAGGGTTCAGTTTAAGCCATGCAGTACAAAAGAGGAGATTCATAAGGATTATTGAAGCATAGACTTGTTTTTTAACAACATTTTGACAAAATCCTACACTAACACAGCTCCTATGTCAGTGGTCTAGCACTTGCACTGGCAAACTTTTCCCATACGCACGCAGCCAGGGAATAAATTGGGGGAACCCCTTGGTCTGTAATACCAGCTCACAACTATAGCTCCACCATTGCAATGCTGAGGTCAAAAGTAATTGGTGCTGACTCTATTTTGTTTTACAAAAAGAGGGGGGGGCTACACGAATTTCATATATGATCAGTGCTTTTCTATTCTTTGTGAATCTTAAGAGATTGTTTATATTTTAATTTTATTTCATCAAAATATTATTTCATTTATTCTCTCCACCCCTTCCCTTCTATATCTACCATATCTGACTACTACTTTGTCCCAAATTCACAGCCTCCTTTTCTATAACCATTGTTGTTCCTCGTATATAAACAAATCAACATATGAATACAACCTACTGAATCCATTTAGTGTTGCCTGCATGTATATGTTTCTAGGGCTGACAACTCAGTATTGGTTAATTAGTCAGTGGGCTCTCTATGTAAATACTTCTGAGCCTTAAACTACTAAATTGTAAAAAGGGGGTACAAATTAGGACTTAAACATTTTTATTACAATTAGAGTTAAAATATCTAATGTAGTTACATCCTAGTTAAAACCTTTTAAAGAATTTTTGTCATCTTTAACATTTTTGTATATTTATTTGTTTATTCTGTATATGCATGTGTTAATATATGTGTACATATGTGTGTGCACACGTGTGGATGAGTTTGAGCCACAGTGCACATGTGGAGGTCAGAAGAATCCAGTAAGCCATCTAGAGAGTCCAGGATTGTTTAAATTGATAAATAATATATTAAATTAGCAATATATCAAAAAAGTTTAATTTCTTGAATGAATTAAGTTCATAAATTCTTGACAGATCCTTTCCCCTCTAATTTCTGTCTAATAATTGTCCCTAATTCATACACCTCTACTTTGATCTAGAAATATCTAGCTAGAAGGAATAAGTAATATGCTGCTGAATAGGTAAGAAACAAGAAATACTTTAAAGGGGAATGTAACAATGAAAGGGCTCAATCCTCATTAACCAATAATCTTTCAAAAGTTTAAATCCCATGCATCAAATAATATGGATGATTTTAATAAACAGAAGAAGCTGCTCACTGACACTGTGCTAAGGGGGAAAAAGGAATGTCTCTGCTGATGTAGATGGAGAAAGTTTCTTAGAGTAATTGTAGTCAGAGCGGCAGGAGCGCTTTACGACCCCTTTAAACATGCAGTAGAAGTTGTTATTTCACTATTGTATTTCTAGGATGATGGCTACTTAAAATGGGGTGACTCACCTTTGGAATATACCAGATAATTACCTGGCTCTCCCTACACCAGTAAGGTATCAATTATAGAAGCTAATTAGTAGTCTTTTGAAGATCATCTGATCATATATGGTTTTCATTTATGGGTGCCTGTGTGCTCTGTATTCACACTGGAAAGAACCTTCAGGCAACTCTGATTATTACCATTATTTCATTTTTATTGCTTTTCCCATTCAAAGGAGACCACAGAAAGTCAACAATGTAGTTAATTTGCTTTAGCAAACTGGAAAATACAAGATAATATTATTTCTTTATGAGTTGGAAACTACTGAAGAATATAACTACAGGTTCTAAAAGTTTAGTGTGGCATCTAAATAGCAATCCTGGTTTGCATATCTCAATGTGCCTATTTCCTGTGAAAACACATAGCATATTAAACTGACAACACAATCAAAACTTAGGGCAGGAGGTATAAAATTCCCTCAAACCAGAACCTTGTAATCTTTATCTAACATCTCTATAGCTCAATTTAGATTTTGAGTTTATGCTTTTTTCTCTGGCATACAGCTGGAAGAAAATACCCTAGTTTGAAAAGAAATAAAACTCAGGATTTTTTCTCTCCCAAGACAGAGACCCCAGGCTTGTTACAATCTTAAATTCTTTGTGTGAGTTAGTTTTCTATTGTTGGACACAATACCTGAGAAAGTCAACTTAAAGAAGAAACAATTTATTTTGACTTAGGAAAGATAAAGTTTCACTCTGTTGTAATTTTGTCCCATCCTGTAGGTATGAGGTGAGGCAGAGCATCATGCTGTGTGTGGAGCACAGAGAAAAGATGTTCACCTAGTGTAAACAGGAACATAAAGAGAGGAAGGTAAAGGGACTAAAGCCAAAATATTGACGTTCAAGGATATGCCCCAAGTGACCTACTTCCTCTGAGTCCCCAACATCTCCAAAATGTCTACCATTTCTCAATAGCCAATTAAGCTATATAAGCTGACCAATGGACTAATGGCTTGAGGTCAAAACCACCAAGATCACATCACTTTCACAAGACCATAATTCTCAACACTGATACATGGATGACTGAGCTTCCAATATGTAGTAGGTACCTCCTTGCCTTTAGGAGACATTTCACATATAAATCATAACAACTATTTCTATATAGTGATGTCACCATCACATACTATTTTTAGCTGGACTGAGTTCATCACCACCTTTTTCTCTATACAAAAATGTGATGTTATCAAAATCAACAAGTCATGATGGAGGAAGAGACACATTGTAACTTATCACCTTGGGGAGTAGAAAACCAACAAATAAAACATATACATATACAATTCAGTAAGAATTTAGTCTGGATATTGCCTTTTGACATGTTCTTAGCTGAATATCTTAGAAAGCAAGAAAATCATCTAAAGATGGCATTATAGGCAAATGTATAAATCTACTCTAGTCGCTTTCTCTGCAGGTAAAAAAGTAAAAGCTTTGCTCACAAACTAACAATCCTCACTACAGACCACAAACTGGAGGGTGGGTCTAGAAATAATCAAATTGACAAATTGGGTGTCTTAACTATCATCCACAGCAAAAGCAGAGCTTTAAAAATATCGGAATTGTGTCTGGGAGTTTTCCTTGGGAAGTGATGCCAGGAAATTAGAGAGTTAAGGAGAAGGAAAGAGGAAAGAAAGTATATTAGAATTTTTTTTCTGTTGTGTGATAAAATTCCAAGACTTTTTATAAAACAGCTCATGGGAGAGTGGTGGTGGTGTGAGTGAGAAATGTCTCCCATAAACTCATGTACTTGAACAGTCAGTAGTATTGTTTGGCAGACTATGGAACTTCTAGCCTCCTTGCTGGAGGAGGTAAGTCACTGGGTGTAGACTTGGATGATTTGTAGCCTTCCCCCATTCTCGACTATATCTTGCTGCTGTGTGTTTAGGGTCGAAGTGTGATCTCTCAGCTGTTCTGCTATGACACTTGCTGCCATGCCCGTCTGCCATGATGGATTCATCCCTCTGGAAACATAAGACAAAAAAAGCCATCTTCCGTTACTTACTTTTGGTCACAGTGTTTTATCACAGCAACAAAAAGTAATTAATGGAGGGAGAAAGATGTTATATTGGTTTACAGTTCCAGCAGAATGGAGTCCATCATCAGAGTATGGAAGACAGGACAACAGTGACAGAAGACATGGTAGCATGAGCTGCAAGCTGTCACACCACATTTCATCCAACCATAGCAACCAGACAGAGCATAGTAAGTAGAGCCAGGCTATAAAACCTCAAAGCCATTCCCTGGATCCCCAGTGATATACTTCTTCCAGCAAGACTCCTCTTTCTAAAGTTTCCATCTCTCCAACAAACAGCACCACCAACCATGAACTAAGTATTTTAACACATTAACCTATAGAGAACATTTCACACTCAAACTATAACACAAAGAATGTAAGTTTTGGTTTGGGACTTAGTCACCATCTTTCCAAATTCATAAATACTCTTTTAGAACTAAAAATCAGAGAGCGAGGTACTGGTCTTTTTGTCTCAGATTATCTTTTAAAAATAAACTCTTGGAGGCTACTAACTGCTTCACAATTGCAAATTGTAATGCATCACTGACATTTAAGAAACCCAAAGAAAGAGAGTAAGAGTCATGAGTGAGAAAAGAGGTATTGCAACAAAGTGAGGTAGGATTGCATAGACCTTTTGAAAGTCAGCTGGATCAGTGGTAAGGAAATGAGGCCAAGCAATAGCACAACTGAGAGTCAGAGGAAAGTTTTATCAGCATGATTGTAGGCAAAATCACATCACTCCTCCATTCAGGAAGAACAAGTAGGCAGAAAAAACAATCCCTGTGAGATTGAGAACAAGAATAATAGTATATCTTCATGAAGACTCAGACAGCACCATCATTCAGCAGAAATCACAATGGAAGCTATGATAAAATTTAAGGAAATTCTTGGCATTTTCCAAAGAATCAAAAAAAGCCTTACTCTCTATGAAATGTTTTTTCTCTCTTCAGCATTTTGTCTCTGGGATGACAATGCACCATTATAAGAAGAAAGGCAGCTGTTTCAATGATGAGAAAAGCTGGAAGTGAACTGAAAACTCACTAACAGAATTTATATATACAAGTAGACAATAAAAAGAAGAACGGATGTAACTTTAAATTGGACTGAAAGAGGAGAACATAAATTGAGCTTTACTAAGAAATAAGCATAATGTGGGAGACATGAAAAGGAAAGATGTGTGGAGGTTTTGGGAAGGACACATCCTCACTGACTGATGGCAATGCAGGAGCTGTATCCCCATGTTTATACAGTGACAGAAGGAATCAGCTTGGATTTCTGAATCATTCAAAACAGGAAAACGAAAATTGCTGGAATCAAAATGAGCTACAATGACAGCAAAACCCTTTTACTGTGCTATATAACTGAAGTTTCTTCTTTCATTTCTTCCTTCCTTCCCTCTATTTATTTATTTATATTATATTATAAACCATTTATTAATACAGAATAATCTACCCTATTCTAATTAATACAGAAATATAAAACAGACAAATTTACCAATATCTTTGCTTCTTAATTTTGAGTTTCTAAGTTATGTGTTCTAGACACAAATATTTACCTACTATGAAAAACTGTGGATATATATATATATATATATATATATATATACACATATATATATATAGTTAGAATTTTTGCTCTCTTATAAAAATCTCTACTAATTATGACAATAGATGGAAATTGTTAATGAACATCGCAATTGCAATAAGCATTTTCAGATTATGTGTTATTCCAATCTAACTGCATGCTGTGTAAATAAATGCATTACAAAATATTAAAATCATTGCCAAGTAATTCTGAGATATTACTTATTTCAGACTGAATGAAAATCAAAGCCAAACAGCATTATAAGGGACAGAAAACATCATTTCATATTGATTAAAGGCACAATTCATAATGGAGTTAAGAGTCATAAATTATTTTGAAACAAAATATTGAATTCATCTAAATTAAGTAGACGCTTTCAGAAAAATAGGATGTTACTTCAATAGAATCTTCTTAGCTTTGGTCAGATCAAGTAACTCAAAACACAGTTATAGACATATTAAGTAATGTAAAGAGATGAAATGCATAAATAAAATATATAAAAAATAACCAAGCATTAATGAATATTAACAAGCATAAGTAACGCCAGGAACTGCTTCCTTTGAAAATAAATCGCTAGCAGCTGCATTCTTAGAGGCTTCATCTCACGCAGTTAAGTAGTCTTTAAATTTGTATCCTCTCCCCACTCCCCACTGGAATGATGAGGCTTGAGCATGCAGCAGTCTTGAATATGGTGTCAGAATTGCTGTGGGTTCACACACGCAGCTGCCCTGCTATATCCAGAAAATGCTGCTTTCTGGTAATCACCCACTACTTCTGACTTAAGATCCACCTCCATCTCCCATGATATTCCCCAAGCTTTGAGGGGAGGCATGTGATATAGTTGTCCCATTAGAGACAAGCACTCTACAGTCATGTACTGTAGGCATGTCAACCAGTTATTAGTCTCTGTGTCAGTCACCATATACTGGAAAAAAGAAACATATTTGATTTAGGTCGAGAAGTGCATTTAATCTGTGAATATAGTGATGCCATTAGGAGTTGTTTCTTCAAAGATTTATTTTTATTATTTTTAAGTATGAGGGTTATGTGCAGCTAACGGCAGGTGCCTGAGAAGACCAGAGGCTTTGTGTCCCATTAGACCTGAAGTTACAAATAGTCAGTTATGAGCAGCTGGACATAAGTGCTATGAATAGAGCTCAGGTCCTCTGCAAGAGCAGTACATGTTCTTAACATCTGAGATATCTCTTCATCCTGGAATCATTTTAATATGATATCCAATTAGCAGAGTAATTATAGCAGGCTCTCCCCACCAGGACTTATGACCCATCTATCCAAAGTTTCTTGGTCCTGATAACAGTGCCAGGCATGGATTCCGTCTTGTGGAATGTGATTTAAATCCAATCAGAAAGTGTGTGGTCACTCTCATAACAATCTTGTCACTATTATATTAGTGAATATATCTTACCAGGCCAGCTGTTACTGTTACAGTGTTCTGAGTTGGGTAAGACTAATTATTACTTTTCACCTCTAGCACTATGCACAGCACCTTCAAGAACTGTGAAAGCTAGTCAACTGTGCTGAAACTTCCAAGTCAGTACCAGCTTGATTTCTCTGTGTTCTACAGTTCAAGTATATGGTGTCTTCAACGATTGGCTCCTACTGTGAAGTTCTGGTGAATAACCAGGAGCACCAGCTATAGCCTGTAATGTTTCTGGGTCCCTACTGACCAACAGCTCCAAAAGAGAGGACTCAATCTTTGCATTAGACATAACACCATGTGTTAAACTGTCGTGTCTAGTAGTGGCACTGTGCCCCACTACAGATTAGCTCCACTTAGGCATTTTACATACTTATATGCGTATGTTTTCGGAACCCTCTACAGCAGTAGGTTTCCAGACACTTTTTCTTTAGTATGAATTGTGCATCCCAGTACTTCCTCTTCTACCTTGTAGTGTCACCACAATCCCACTTGGCATTTCCTGATCCATTATTTCTCTTTCCTCCTTTAAAAAACTGCATTCTACTTCCTCTCCCTTGAAAGCACTCTTCTCACAGCCTCTTAACTCATTTGCTGACTTTTATATCTAAATAAATAAATATTTCAAAAGAAATAAAGCTATATATTTAAAAAATGAAGTACCATTTGCTTGAACAACAATTATTATGTTATTATATCAAAAAAAAAAACTCTGCAATAGCTGGTATCTATACAAGGTATCTCCCAAATAAATAAGAATACATGTTGTTGGTCTAGTTAGATAAGTCTTGTATCATTACATTTACAATAGATTTGAAGGGAACCGCAGAGAAGACTGAATTAAAAAAAAAACATAATCTATGAATGAGTCTCAAAAATAGACATACATGGAGCTAGAGAGATGGATCAGTGATAAAGAGCACTTGCTGTTCTTCCAGAGGAACTGGATATAGCACTGTTGAAGTAGATGCTACCTTCAGATCATTTACGTGCCCATTTAAATGATTGTGGACAAGGGGCTATCTCTGCTATTTGTATGTAATTTTAGCACTTATTAATTATAAAATACAAATTGTTTTTAAAAAGCATGTTTAGTTATTATTTTATGTATAGGCTGTTTTGTGTTTTGGGCGGCATGTACTCCATGTACATGCCCAGTGTTTTGGAGATCGGAAGAGGGCACCAGATACCTTAGGACTGGAGTTACAGACAGTTGTTAGTGATCAAGTAGGTCCTGGGAATCAAATGTAGGACTTCTGCTACAGCAACAGTGCTCTTAGCTGCTGAGCCAACTCTCCAGCCTACAATAGCTATTTAATAACTAATAAGAGCTACTATCTTTATTTACTTGTTTACGGACTCAGCCTATTGTAATTTAAGCCCAATTTAATTAGTAGCCATATCTTGACTATTTATTCAGTCTGAATGTTTATAATTATTTCTAAAACATGCTATTTAATATTTAATAAGTAAATTAATGAAAATAAATGCAAATCAATGATGTAATGAAAGATTGTTGATATTATTTAGGGAACTTATTTCACTTGTTTTATTTTATTATTTTATCTTTTTTTCCCCTGTGTCAGGGTCTTAGTTTTGACTGGCCTCAAAATCACTATTTAGCTAAGAACAGCTTTGACCCAAGAGAGGATAGCAGGCATGTGCCAGCAGTCTTGGATTATTGGTCACTGACTAGAGAGTTTTTAGGTATGTACTATAGAAATATGGATTAACTAACTGAAAAAAATAATAAATGTCATGAAATTTGAAGCCTTGAAGATAATCAGACATTACTATGTAATAATCAGGATTTTTAACAAAGCTGTTTGGTTCCATTGGGCCATTATCAGTTGGCCAAGTTATTGTTTATTGTGGTATAGTGCTGGGTCTGAAAGACAAAAGCAATGAAGGGTACCATATAGACCAGGTAAATAAGAATGCAAATCAGAAAATTCACATGTTATACACTTAAATGTAAGGACCAATGAATATTAGAAGTCACTAAAAAAATAAATGGTTCTGATAGGCCTGATGAGATGGCTCAGAATTTATGAGTGCTTGCTATCAAGCCAGAAAGCCAAGTTTGCTCTCAGAACCCTTATATCTACACGGTTTTTTATATCTAAATAAATAAATATTTCAAAAGAAATAAAGCTATATATTTAAAAAAAATGAAGTACCATTTGCTTGAACAACAATTGTCCTCTGATCTTCACATTCCTGGCATGGTACATGCACATGGGCACAGTGTATGCACACACGCACGTGCCTATGCACATACATACAATAAATACATAAGCAAACAAATAATAAATAAATAGATGTATGTAAAATTAAATTAAATTTAAAATGTCTTGGGTGGAAATTTTAATTATCTACAGTACTAAAAAGAAGTTTCTGCACCAGAACACATGGAAGAGTACCTTTTAATACAGTGAGCTCTCCAGAATGGGTACAGTTGGGGAAGGTGTTAAGAAATCCGTGAATACTCAGAAAATATCATTTCCCTTGTATCTGTTGAAGACTCTATGCTAAATCATTGTAATGAATATCTCAGTTCCTCAGTGTCCTAATTTCCCAGCTCATTTGCATGAAAGTTGGTTTCCATTGAAGACACCCTTGAGCTATTTGTTACCTGTGAGCAAAGCCACATCAGAGTGGCTCTACATCCCAGCTTCTACTTGCTAAAATTTTCTTCTGGAGTCCATTTGATAGTGTATCTCCTTTTCCTTCATCATTAGTCATTTTCGCTCACTAAGACATTAAGGGGATAGTCAAGGTTACCTCTTCTCTCCCAAACATATAAACATGCCATTGAGGTCAGATTATGTCTGTTACATACATCTGTAGCACCAACACTTATTGCAAGATTACCATCTTACAAACAGAGTAAAGAATAGCCTACCTTGAAATCAAAAGGATTTGTAGTGAGGTTTTTATATTACTGTTTTGGTAGGAAAAATCAGAAACCTGCTCAGACAACCCAAGCAAAAATGGACTTATTCACTCATGAAACCTTCAGTGCAGGGCCAAGACTGGCTTATGCACAAGTGCAACTAGAGTCTTGGGCAGTTTTATCAAGAACTGTTCATTTGTTTCTCTCTCATGATGTTACCTTCATTTCTTGCTGTCTATTAGCTGTTTGTTAGAACAAAATATTCTCCCTAAAGGAAGGATCGCCACTGATAGTAACAACCCAAGCAATTTCATATTACTTTTTTTTTTTTTTTTTTGGTTTTTCGAGACAGGGTTTCTCTGTGTACCTTTGCGCCTTTCCTGGAACTCACTTGGTAGCCCAGGCTGGCCTCGAACTCACAGAGATCCGCCGGCCTCTGCCTCCCGAGTGCTGGGATTAAAGGCGTGCGCCACCACCGCCCGGCACATTTTTTTTTTTTAAAAAAAAACTTTCTTTTTATATATTCTTTGTCTTTCACATCAGGCCCCCCAATCCTACCCACCCACCCACCCACCTCCCCCACCAAAAAACAATAAAGTTTAAGAGAAAAAAAAAGGAAGAAATGGAAAATCTCGTCATGGAAGCTACAGTATCACACAGTGAGTCACACAGTAGATGCCTTTGTCCATACAGTTTTACATGCAGGCATTTATTGCAAAGAATCACTGGTCTGTTTCGAGGCCCCTGGTCTCTGCTACAACTTGACACTGGGACTCTTGCTGGACTTCCTGTTGCTGCCCTGTGTCATGAAGATCCTGCAGCCCTGGATCCAAAGGACTGATCCCACCAGCCCCCACCCCCATGCTCCAGCAGGTCACACATGGGTAGATGTTGAGGTAGGCCAACACATAACCCTGGTTCTGGGTCTGGGTAGCTGCAGGGTTGGTCATCCTGCCACCTCTCCCTTGTCCCCGCCATCAGGGGGAGCTCTCCTGCTTTGCCCTGGCTAGTTCACCCCTTCCAGTGATGAGCAAAGGGCAGTGCCAGTTCTCCTGCTTTTGTGTCCTCAGGGTCTTATCTCCCACACCTACACCTTCAGGACCAGCTCTACTGTGTTGTCCAGATGAGGTGTAGGGGCCACTCTCCAGAGTGCTGCAGCAGATGAGGGACAGGGACAGCTCTCACTCCCTTATGACCTTAGGGCCAGGGCTCCTACCTGCCTCAGACATTGATGGGAGGATCTCCCACCCATTCCCCCTTTCCAACCCTGCTGTCCCATGACAGACAAGTAGTGGGGACAGCTCTCCCACGCTCACAAAATCAGGGCTGGCTCACCCACACCTCCACCAACAGGGTCAGCTGTACTATCCTATATTACTCTTTTATATTTTTCATTGTGTATATTCATTGTACATGGTACCACATTACATAAGACAGTCACACAAGTATATATTGTGTATTGAATATATTCCCACCCATACCCCCATCTTCAGATTTTCCTCTCCCCATTCGTCTGTTTACCTGAAAGTTTCATTTCTACCTTGATGTTTTACGCACACACACACACACACACACACACACACACACACACAAATTTTAAGTGTCTATATAAAATCTTGGAGCCAAATATGAGCAAAAACAAGATACTTGTCATTTTGAGAATGGTTTAATTCACTTAATGTTTTATCTCCAGTTCCATATATTTTCTTGCAAATGACATTACTTCATTCTTTATAGCTTGAAAAAAATCCATTGTGCATGCACAGTTATTTTTGTTACCTGTCCCTTCAGTGTTAGATACCTGGACTGGAAGCACTTTTAGCTGTCTGAAAAGTGCTGCTAGAAACACTTATATGCAGGTATCTCTATCATACGTTTTTCTGACAGTACTCAAACCACAAAAGAACATCTGTTATCAATTGTGAAGAAGTATCTCACAGGTTTCTCTTTGGTCAAATATTTCATATATATTGGTCACTCTGCTGGAGAGTTGAATTAGTCTCTCAGGCTGCCCATACTATGTAGCTTTATTGGCAGAGTATTGAGCCAAAAACACTACCAGGACCAGATAACTGGAAAAGGACAATTTGCCAAAGAGGCTATACAACACCAATATGTCCATAGCTCCATCTGCTATAACCCTGATAAAGAGAACCTGGTAGTTAATATCCATGAATCTGCTTAGAAATATCCCAGTTTGGAGAAGATACTCTATAAGTTACCTGTTTCATTTTTATTTTGTTATTGTCTTTGTCCTTTGAATCCCTTTCCTCCCCAGGATACCTCCTGAGACTATTTGTTAACAGACCAATAAACACAAGACAAGCTTGGAGACTCTTCCACAATATCTACTTCAGTTTTAAGATGTAATGGAGCCCTGGCCTTTATCAACCAACAATTTTCACACCTTAAGTCCTTAACCCTCCTAGTTGATAATTAATTTCACAGTTAGAGCGTAGCTGTATCAGCTCCTGGTGAAAGAATTTGGATAAATCTAACACAAAGTGGACATGAGGTAAGACAAAAGTAATCATTATTTCACAGGTGTTTGTATTTTTCCTATTTTCCCGAGCCTTGTGAATTTATTTACATGACAATTTGAAAATTATGTCTAGGCCATAATGACTCCTAGACTACTAAATAGAGGAGGGGCAGAGGGACTTGCAGAGCTGGTGATGGGAAACTGGAATGAGCTAACATTTGACACTGGCTTCTTCTCAGGAGAGGCAAAGAGAGAAGAGGAATTGAAAGGAACCTGTCACTAGTAAAGCAGACAAGGGAGGGAGGAGAAGAGGGCTTAGGAGAAAGAAATCTGCAGAGTGCACAAAAGGAAGACCCAAAAATAAAAGAGTTAATTAGCAAGAAGGCGACATCCAAAAACTTGCAAACACGGGTGTTAAGAACTATATCAAGGAGACGGAGGAGATAAACAAGCAAGCTTAGACACCACATTCTAGTAATGCCGAAGACACTCTCAGAAGCAGCTAGGCGAACTTTCCAGGTAAGAATTGCTAGAAGACAGAACTACAGACTATTAATGTTGTACACTATGCACTGGTGGCACCAGCCTTCTTATCTATATCCTCGAACAGTAATACTCAATAGTTTTTCTGTAATTTATCCCCTGTATTAAAATGTTGCCTCATGCAATTAACTCTTTTGAAGACATAGCAATGTCAGAGACTTTCAGCTATGTTTGCCTCAGCTCTCTTCTATGTTGCACAAGTTTCTGTTCAGAGAACCTTCACTGCTTGGTGCTCCATGGGTTTCTTCGCATTGAATGCTTATGAGACTTTTGCAAGGTTGACATGCTTATCTTGCTTCCAGAGGGAAAAAAAAAAGAGACTCTGGGGCCCTTGGAGGTTAATTAGCTTTTATGCTGCCTCCAAGACAGAAAGTAAAGTGATACAGACTAAGAGAATGAAAGTTTATTTTTATACTGACAGTTAGTAGTGCACAAAACCATGATAACTTTCTTTGGGGAGGTAGCGAAACTCCCCCCCTTGAAATGCACTGGATGACAGGGACAGTTGTGAGGAAATTCCCGAGGTAGTCAGGTCGTTGCAATAGCTACTATGTGAGGCACTTCCAAAGGGAAGAAATTTTTATTTCGTAACATATAATCTTTCATTACCACACTTTACTTTCTGTCCTTAAAATTATTATTTACTTAATGAGAAGAAGAAGAAGGAGGAGGAGGAGGAGGAGGAGGAGGAGGAGGAGGAGGAGAAGAAGAAGAAGAAGAAGAAGAAGAAGAAGAAGAAGAAGAAGAAGAAGAAGAAGAAGAAGAAGAAGAAGAAGGAGAAATAATTTGTTTCTCCCTCTAAGTTGCCCTTGAAATCAAGGATCATTTTGACCTGAAAACTAAGACACTAATTTTGTCTCCTATTCTATTAAGATCATAGCAGAGTTACTGAAACCCATAACTGTAAGAAGAATATATATATATATATATATATATATATATATATATATATTACACTCATTGAAGGTATGGTTGTATGCTATTATGCTATTTACATCTCCAGGGTCTGGAATCTCTTGTCAATAGCTTTTCTTGTTCTTTTCTGTAATTAGCAACATCAAACACCTTTCCATGTAGTAGGCATCTTTTTGATTGCATCATCTATATTATTTATATATTACAACACTATTACATCAATTCTATTATCATCACCATTGTATATAAAAGAATAGAAGGACAGAGTCATTTAATAATCTATCAGCAACAGCAGAACTGATCATCTTCAAGACCAAGGTCTTAGTCTGTTCTGGCTGTTACACAGCTTATAAGTAACAAAAACACATTTCTTCCAATTTCTGGGGCTAGATGTCTAGGGTCCAAGTATCAACAGCACCAGGTACTATGATGAGGGTCCTCTTCAAGGTAGCCTCCTTCTCAAGTTCTCTAGGTTCTCTGTTAGGAGAACCCTAAATTCATTAATGAAGATTCCATGTTCCAATCTCATAACCTTCTCAATCACCAAAGGTGCTTACTTCCCTCCACCTACCATCACCCTGGAGATTTGACTGAAATCTTAAGAAAGAAGAAAATTGTGGCACATTCAACCCACAGCAATCAGTTATATAAAGATGTTACACTTAAAACTATAACATTGTTGTTTGGAAATCTTCAGCAGGCATCAGAATCAGCCAGTCAACTTTTCAAACATTTAGAAAAATGGGCCTCAAGCAAAAAGTTTCTCATAATTAAGTAGGATGTGAAACAATAATTTGCATCTTTTGAAAGTGTACTACTGGTCCAGTGGCCATATTTAGAGATTTCTTGTTCTACTGGCTCCTATCACCGTACCTAACTTCTCCCCTACCTACAGTATTCTTTGACCACTTTATTAACAAGTGACACAAGTTATGGGAAGAACTGAAACTATGGTAGGTAAGACTGTTATTTTTTTTCTTAATACAGAATGGCCATTTTTAAATGTGATAGATCTTCACTTTTTCAATGTTGACATGGTATCTGATATCCAGAAACATAATTGACTAGCTCTGTGATCATTTTGAATGTGCTGTATATCATGGAATTTAAATCCATTGCCAGGTGTAACAGAGATTTGCCACAAAGCCATCTGGTTAAAAATATGCTGGATCCAGAGAGAGAGAGAGAGAGAATACTCATGAAAGAGACAGAGCAAGCACCAAGAATCAAAAGGCAAGAGACAGATTCACCTCTAATAACACAGTCAGGAGACAGTATAAAACGTATGACATGCCCACATGTTCAGAAACACATCAATTCAAACCACAACAGAAGAAAATGAAAGCAAAAGAGTGGAATGACTGCTATGAAAATGGTTGGAGAAGTTTCAGTTCATTAATCTTTGTTCTCTACACATGGAGGGGAATCTTTTTCTAGTAGAAAGTTTCAAAAGCTCCATTCTTACTACCTATCATAGTAATTAACGTCTAACAAAATATATGACATTGTACATTGATTTTTCATGCATAGGAAGATGAGAGAGAAGTTCAGACCTCTTAGAAAAAGTTTGTTTGTTTAATTAAGCTTACTTAGATCCCCTGGCACCCATTTAGAATATGAGTTGTGGAAAGACCTGCCAGAAACCAAGTAGGTTGCCTGTAAAACATCTCCACTCTGTCTGTTTCCCAGACCCAGTCCTCAGGGTCTTCCCTAGCACTGCAATAGAACAACCACCACAGCCTTCCTACCCCACTGTCCACACCTCCTGTGCAACCCACATACCCAACACCACCCTCATCTCACCTTCCCCAGGCTCCAACACCAGTCAATTTGCTCAGAGAACACACCAGCAGAACCAGTGAGTAAAACAGGTAACACAAAGCCAACATAAAGAGGAGAATCCAAAGAAGAAACAGAATCCAAGGAACAAAACACACACCCAACAAAGACAAACCCAGAAGTGAGGATAAAAAAAAAAAACTATAATCACCCTAATGTAGAACCTTAGATTCCAGCATAAGAACACAACCAATAACAGTCAGAGCAATATGTCTTCACCAGCTATTCCGCCACAGCCGGTGCTGGACATTGCAACATAGCTGAAAAGGAGTGAAAGCGATCAGGTTGTGGGAGAGGGATGGATAAA
The DNA here is from genome assembly GCF_007827085.1 of Peromyscus californicus insignis. Lineage (NCBI taxonomy): Eukaryota > Metazoa > Chordata > Mammalia > Rodentia > Cricetidae > Peromyscus > Peromyscus californicus. Next base: position 113,907,291 of record NW_026294606.1, read on the forward strand.
GAGACCACAGGGAGAGGCAGCTAAAACTGGGGGCACTTTGGGGTGGTATGGAAATCTAGTGAAGTGGAAATTTCCTGGAATTTGTGACAGTGACCCTAGTGAGGACTTCTAGTAATGGAGAATACTGAGTCTGAACTGAACATCTATTTTAGCAGGCAAGGCTTCCAGTGGTTGGCTGGGTTTTCATTTGTTCAAGTTGTTGGCCAAGGTGGTCTCCATGGGACCCTTCCCCCCAAAACCCAGGCTAATGCTAGGACAGAGGGCTTCTCTCACAAATCTGATAGTGGAGTCCCGTTGCCAAGGACAACATCCACACAGTTCGTTGAACATAGAGAGGTCAAGCTAGTGTCTGCATGGAGCCTTCATTTTAGTATTCTGGCCTCTTTGTATGGGAAGGTACTATACAGGATACTGAAAAAGAAACCCAGACACCAACCCAACCACAGAATCTTTGATTCACAATCTGTCCAGCAGGCAAGAAGTTCTGGGGCCATGGTGGTGCAGAACTTGTGGCAGTGGCCAGTTAATGTCTCGTTTATCTTGTGTATCTTTATCCACCAAAGGGAGCCTGTGCCAACATTGCCTGGATGGCCAGGAACTGTAGATAGGATAACCCAGAGACTGATGGTAGAACCAAACACGACTGGCAAAAAACAACCAAAAGATTGAAAAAAAAAAATGAAATGATTCCTAATGATACTCTGATATACTCAAAGATTGCGTACATAGGTACATTATCCAGTGGTCATGAGATCATCAGTGAGGCTCCCACCAACAGCAGATGGAAGCTGGTGCAGAGACCAAAACTGAGAAAATGCCTCCATAAGATCAGGCTGTAGGTAGGCCTGTATAGCGTTTTCTTAATTTGTGATGGATGAGGGAGGGTCCAGCCCAGGATGGGTGGTGCCATCCCTGGGCTGGTGGTCCTGGGTTCTATAAAAAAGCAAGTTGAGCCGTGTGGTGGTGGCGCACGCCTTTAATCCCAGCACTCGGGAGGCAGAGCCAGGTGGATCTCTGTGAGTTCCAGGCCAGCCTGGGCTACCAAGTGAGTTCCAGGAAAAGGCGCAAAGCTACACAGAGAAACCCTGTCTCGAAAAACCAAAAAAAAAAAAAGCAAGTTGAGCAAAACATGTGCAGCAAGCCAGTAAGCAGCACCCCTCCATGGCCTTTGAGTCCTCTCCTGCCTCCTGGTCCCTGCTCTGTTTGAGTGTCTGTCCTGACTTCCTTTGATAATGAACAGGATGTGTGATACATCTTGTTAAAGATTTCCTCATAGGATGTTCAAAAGGAACACCCAGGGACTAAGAGATGCTCGGTGGTTAAAAGCATTTGCTGCTCTTCCAGAGAACCTGGGTTTGATTCCTAGCACCTTATAGTGGCTCATACGTATTGGTTACTCAAGTTCCAGGGAATCCAACATCCTCTTCCACAGGATCCTGCATACATGCAGTGCACATAAACTCACACAAACATGTACATATTCACATAAATTAAAAATAAATAAATCAATTTTTTAATTAAAAAGAGACCTCCCCTAATTAGTGGTTGACCAGAAAAACCTCTCATCTCTGAGACATATGCCCAGTGTGTGATTCTGAGGGGGCAAGGAAGAGTTAGGCCAGGAAGGAAAGTGCCTTCAGACAAAGGAAGCAGGGTTAAGGCCCGGAACTTGATAGAGCTTGGCTAGTTTCCATATCCTGCAGAAAGCTGCAGACCATGGAATTTTAACTGGTGTTCCAAGAACTTACAATCCATAGCCAAGATAATATAGACAAAGCTGAATGTCTTTTCAACTAATTAAGCTTTTAATTGCAATTAATTTACATACCTTTCATATGCAAATGTGGATCAAATATGCTCAAGGGGAGGTGTGCATGGGGTGTTTCTAAGCCTTATTGGATCATGACAAAAGAGTTTTGTTTTTATTTTGTTTCTACTTGATGAGCACTTTCAGCTCCTCACTACAAATATCACCCTGGGGAGCAGGTGCAGTGGTTACACCTCAGAAAGTGGGTACAGTGAATTCACCTCAGAAAGTAGATGCAGGGGATACACCGTGAAGAGTGGGTACAGTGGATACACCTAGGAAAGCTAGACTCCTGCCACACCAACTCCAGTGTCGTCCGTGTGACATGAACAATTATGTCAATAATAGAGGACGGGAGATACGTGTCCCACAGGACTAAGCTCCCTGGAGGTCCCTGGCAGAGTGCCTGTGTTATGCCTTCTCGAAGGAGATGTGCTTCACAGATCATAAGCTCTCTTGGGCTATGGGTTGTGTATAACTGCTTTTCTGATAATGTTCTAATTAATCTATAAAACACAGCCAAAACTAATGAATGCTTGGGTTGTGAACTATGGAGGAGAGGGGAAGCTGGACATGGACTTTATTTAGATATAGCAGAATGAGCTATTCTTTAAAGACCCCAAGTCACTAGATAATAGAAAATACAATAGTTCAGACACTTCTTGGGAATGAACACTCACCCACTAGGAATCCTTTAGGAATCCCAACTAAAGTGATTTATGACAGAAAACGTTATGTCATAGGAGGCAGATGGCCCCTCCGTGAGGAAGTTCAGCATGGGAAACTTAAGGACTACAGCAGAACCCCTTCCCCTTACAGGAGTAAAAGTACAAGAGTCCATATTCCAGCAGGTAAAAAGGTTTTTATATTAAAACATATGTGATAAAAGAACTAAAGAAAGACTTAGGGAGGATCTGCAACATCCAAATTGGCTAAGTGGGCCATGAGAACCAGAAAAGTAAAAATGAATAATAAACTAGCGAGTGGCTGAGATAAAAATGAAGGACACAGCTGCAACCACAAAGAAGCCTTCTCAAGTCTAGGAACCATACTAAGTTTAAAAAACACAGACTGTCGCCGGGCGGTGGTGGCGCACGCCTTTAATCCCAGTACTTGGGAGGCAGAGGCAGGCGGATCTTTGTGAGTTCAAGGCCAGCCTGGTCTACAGAGCGAGATCCAGGAAAGGCGCAAAGCTACACAGAGAAACCCTGTCTCGAAAAACCTAAAAAAAAAAAAAAAAAAAAAAAAAAAAAAACCACAGACTGCTCTTTGGGTCATAAAGTTCTTGTGGGTAAAGGGATATGTCTAGTGTCGATTAATAATTGTGTGCTTGCTGTTTTTTTAAAGATGATGTAATTGAATTGTTGCCAAGCTCTTGTTCCTTGTATGACTTGATAGTTTTCTTTCCTGTATATAAACTACTGATTTGCAGAAGTAAAATTGCAGCAGATTCAAACCACTTCTGAGTGTGTTGTCTGTCTGTCATTCGCCGAATCCTTGTCTTCCTGACTACCCAAGCTCTGGTTCCCCTATGGTTGTGGTACCCCCGATGGGCCAGTCTGTAGCAGACTCCCTTCTTTACCGGAGACATACTAAGCTGTGCAGGGAGCAAGGCTGGGGCTCAGGATATCTGGATTCTAGTTCATAAACCAACTACTGATGCCAGGTACAGCTTCACTGTCCATCTCTGTCTCGAGGCAGGCCTCCACTGTGTAACTCAACCTTGCAATTCTCCACTTCCACTGCCCACCTGTGGGTGTACCACCCCACACCCAGCTTCTTTCTCTGGGCTCTTCAACCACTAAAAGATGAGGTCACTTCTGAACCTTTTCCTGGAGCCTTAGAGCATGGGAAACGCCCTTACTTTGCCACGGGCACTGAGCAGTCTTCACTGTCAGAAAATCCTCTTGACAGGACAGCCAGCAAGGTTTATATGAATGTCCGATTTGCTGTTGAATTCAAGATATTCTTTTATTGTGGTGTGATTTAAATAGGCCTTTTTGAGACATGTCACTCCAATTTGTGATTTTTTTTCTTCATGCATTAATCAACTTTAAATAAAAGTGCTTAACAAACTTGGTCATTATTTTCAGCTTTTGACCGAAATTATGAAGCCAGGTACAATAGCATTATTTTTTATTCTCAAAGACAGTTTTAAATGAGATGTCACATTGAAGGAATGTTACACTTCTGAGAAGAGACACCTATTTAATACAGAAACAGAATAGGAAGTCATTCACAGCGAGAGGAATACAGTCTTATTCTAATATCTGAGACACCTTTTATTTTCAATGCTTTACTTATAGCACGCACTGGGGAAATAACCCAACTCCTGAATTCCTTGCACATTTATCTATAAATCAGTACAATATATGACCAACAGCATACACAATTTCAAACCAAACAAGAATGCTGATTGAGTGGCCAGTGTGGCTTTTCATTTAAAGTAGGATTTCTCACCATGGCACTATTGGCATCTTGAGCTCAGATGGATAATGCCTTATTTGACTTGTCTGTGTGTGTGTGTGTGTGTGTGTGTGTGTGTGTGTGTGTGTGTGTGTGTGTGTGTTGGAGCTAGATTGAATGATCTACCCCTTGTCAGTTATTCTAGCAGCTGGTAATGACACCAGATAAAAGTCCCCAAATGTTTCCCCAGTTGGCAACCACTGCTCAAATATATGGATGTGGAGGCTGGAGAGACAGCTCAGTACATAAAGCGCTCACTGCACAAGCCTGAAGACTTGAGATCAGATCCCCAACACCCAGATAAAAGTGTGCCATGTCAGTGAATGACTTTAATGCCCACTCTGGACAAGTGAAGATGGGAACATCCTAGGGACTCACTGGCCAGCTAGACAACAGTTAGCTCAAGTGTTAATAAGAGAACCTGTCTCATATGGTCCTATCACAACAAGGGTCTGTGTTAATGCCCATGACACATATTGCCACCAAAGACCATAAGGAACCCTAGGGTCTGGGCCACAACCTGTGACCTTGTTGGTTTCTGAAGGCATTGATGTCTCCGGAATCGTGCTGATCTGACTAGCCTGTGCCAACCTGTGCCACCACCTGGGGCCATGGTGTCATCTATGCCTGAGCTGCTGCCAAGGGCTATGTCTGGGTCCTTGGCCCCACAGCATCCAGGGTCTGAGTTGATGTCCATGGCTCCTGTTGCACCTGAGGGCTGTGTGATTACACTGGATCTGGTCAGCCACCTGAGATCATGTTGGTGTCCTCGGGCCATGTAGATCTGAGTGTCCTGCACTGCCATCTGGGGCCATAATGACATCCAGGCCCGGGCTAAGGACCATGTCTTGGTCCATGGTCCTACCATAGCTGGGGTCTGTGATGAAGTCCATGGCCTGTGTTACTACCAAAGGCCACATGGAAGCTTGGGGTCTGAACCACAACCTGTGGCCATATTGAAATCTGAGGGTCATTCTGTAGCCAGGGCCATACAAATCTGAGTGGCCTGTGCTGCTGCCTTGGGCAATAGTGACATCCAGGCCCTCTGGGACCATGGCCTTTCTGCAGCTAGGGCTGAAGACCAAGGCCCGTGTAGTCACAAAGGCCACATGGAAGCCTTGGGTCTCAGCCACAACATGTGGCCTTGTTGGTGTCTAAGGGCCATGTTGCCACCAGAGCCATGATGATCTGAGTAGTCTGTGCTGCCACCCGGAGCCATGGTGTCCTCCAGGCTGAACTGCTACCGAGAGCCGTGTCTGGGTCAGTGGTCCTGCTGCGGCTGGGGTCGGTGTTGATGTCTATGGTCCATGTTACCACAGGGAGGGCACTCAAATCATATGTGATGAAATCAGAGAGCCATTCTGGGCCAGCCTCCCTATCTTCACTGGCCCTGGTAAAGTTGGCCCTGCCCCTTGCTGAACACTACAGCAAGAGAGCTGGGCCCAAGCCTCATGGGAGAGCTGCCTCTCACCCTGTTCTAGGGAGAGGTGGGCCTACCCCTCACCATGGGTGTAGAAGAGTTTGTTATTTATTAAGCAGCACAATGTTACTCATTAAGCGGTGCTGTTTACTGTGCGAGAAAAGTCACAAGGTACAACAAAACCCACTATAAGAGTTTATTAAGGGAAGGGAACAGAAGGGGTGTGCATAGGCCTATGGAATGACCGTGCAGGAAGAGGGGGGAGGAATTTTTCGGAACCGGTTTCCACAGATTCCCACACACATGCGCATACGGGCTTACATAGCTATGCCATGCATGTGAATAGATTACATGGTCATGCTACAAGCAAATTGCATGATAGAGCACAGATTACATAGTACATAGGGCCCTGGGATGACTAAGCATCTTGCCAGGGCACTCTCAGTCGTGAAGCTGGGGGAGTGGCTAGGAACTCTAATAGAACTGGCCCTGATGGCATGAGCATAGAAGAGCTCACTCTGCCCCAGTGGCCTGGATTGACCAGTTTGGCTGCCCCCCAGGCCCACATCCTAATATCTACCCTGCTGATGCACATGAAGGGACTGGTCCTGTGGAAGGACATCCCCATTATCTCTATGACTTGGGGCAGCCTTATGGCTTGGGGCAGCCTTTGGATGTCAGAGAGGAGTTTTGGTAAGGATCCAGTGATGATGGTGTAACAGAAACCAGAGGCCTTGAACCAGACCAATGACTCATTGCAATAAACATTTGCAAGTAAGAGTGATTGGACAAAAGGGTACAATGTGTGACACACTGTACTCTCAGTGCACCGAGATGAATGAAGCAGTGTTGGAGAGGAGGGAAATTGAAAATATTCTTTTTGGTTGTTGGTTGGTTGGTTGGTTGGTTTGATTTGGTTTGAATTTTTTTAATTTTCTACAAGTGTGAGGGGCAGATATGAGGTGACTAGGAGATATGCAGAATTGGGGTACATGATGTGAAATCCAAATGAATCAATGAAGAAATTATTTTAAATTAAAATAAAATAAAAACCAAAACCAAAAATAAAAAATAGAGAACCTATCTCAAAAACAATCAAGTAGAGAAGGGTAGAAGAAGATACCAGAAGTCATCCTTCCCTCTACTTGTGCACACACATGTAGTGAACCTACATACACATATGTGCACACACAGAAACACAATGTCCAACTTGTGAGACACTTCTCTGAGTGGTCTGTATTTCAAAGATGTACCTGCACAGTGTTTAATTCTACACTCATATGAGTATTTTGCAGTATTTAAGGAATTATAATCTTCCATTGGAGGATACATTTCCACATTAGAGTTGTAATGCATTTGCATGACAGAGAGAGTAGAAGTCTGTTGTTCTCTCTGTCCAACAGACCACACAGAAGTTCATATAAAGCTTCCTTTCCCAGGTGTCCCTGTGACTTCAGGGTCAGTATTCTCCAGGAAGGGAAAGACAGAACCTGAGGCAGGTGGCAGGAACTCTCTGGGGCCTGTTCACAATCACACGTGACTTCAGATTGTGGTCCCTTAAGTGGCGTTGTGCTTCTTTGATACCACTTTTTATAGGTTCATTTTCTATCTCTTCCTATGATTGTCAGAGACTTCCAAACTTTCGGGGAAAAAAGAACAAAGAATGATAAAACATTTCTTAACAATTTCCTTAAATGCTTATTTTTCCCTTCCCACTACAAATTCAATTTTATTCCACAATTTCATCTTTGTAGCAAACCTCACGCTTCAGGAAGGACTTCAGACTTTAACCAGAGGGTTGTCTGCAGCAAGGTAAAGCATCCCCAGAAGTGCCAGGGTAGCATCAGCCAGTTTTCCGTTCCTCTCACTACTCTCTGCCCATTTCCTTCTTGTCTTACCGTTTGGTCCTCTTTTATGTTTATTTTTTTTCTCTTTCTTTTCTTCTTTTTTTTCTTTCCTTTTCTAACTTTTTTTTATCACCCGTTCCTGAGCTCTCTAACACGGACATATTTATTCTGATAGTAACCTTACATACCTACCAGACATCTAAACTGGTTTAGTTGATAACATGGTCCACTGTGCAGTCCCTGGCATCCATTTTGCCCCTTCATTTTCTACTGACTGAACTCTCATCCTTCACATGTCTCCCATCCCTTACATTCACCTACACAGAGTTGCTTTACAATGGTGACAGAATGTGAACTTCTTAATTTAAATCAGCACAAAATTTAAATGCCAGGCTCTGACCAAAGTCATTGAGAAGAAGAGCATTTGCTTTACTGGATGACGAAAAGTGGAAAATTACAACTTGAAAACAGTAGTTATTTTTAAAGCCCCTTTGAGAAGTGCAATGATGGATTCCATGCAAACTTACATGGCTCTTGCTCTATCAACATGGATTATCTGCACATTTGTTTCTTTGGGGGCTATTAGAAAAGGGGCCATACACCATTCAATTATTAGCTTTCTCTGTGACATTGTGCAAGTCTTTAAACTATCTGAACTTTAATTTCTGTATTTGTTCGAGGGGAAAGAAGGAAGGTGATCATAAGTTTCCTGGATCTATGTAAAGTGCAGTATGAGAGTCTAAGGGGAAAAGTCTCACAGCAGAAGTTCAATAGCAGTGGGTACTTCCTGCTTGACCTCCCCAGTCTTTCCTTGAAAAACACAATTTGGGGTCTACTTAAGGATCTCTCTTTACTTCATCAATGTAGAGATTTAAACTAGCCTTGGATCATCAGTATACTACCTAACCAACATGATGCTCTGAGTCAATTTATGAGCCCAACAATGAGCAAGTGACTTTGGGAAGAGGCCTGCTGAAAGAGTTCTAGGTAAGGTTAAATGGCTCCAGAAATAAAATTGTACAAACATTTTCTTTTGCCCCTTGAATATTATATTTAAACTGATTTTTAGATTATTGATGACTTTCTCAGGACAGTAGGGAGAAGTGGCATGAAGTAAGAGCCATACATCATATATAGTAGAAAGAATCAAGGGAGCAATGTTGAGATAGCTGAGCCTCTCCATCAATATCCTTCAACCTGGAGCTACTAATTCCCCAGGATCCTCCTTCTCCTCTTCCTTTGGTAAAATGTTTCCTTCTGGATTCCTTAAACACACAGCTAAATATGGACAAGGGGGCAGTCTGTGGAAATAATATATAAACAACTAGGGTGCTCTTCAACAGCCATGTAATCTCTTTACAAGTAAATCACTTTATACTCCTTCTCATTCCTCTCCCAAGTCATGGAATACAGGGTTAAACAAAAGAAAAAAGAAAAAGAGAAGGAGGAGAAAGAGGAGGAAAGAAAAATGTGAGCAGAAGAGTGATGGTTACAGCAATGACTTCCTAGAGCAGACCCTAGACCAACTTGAATTTCCTAAGCTATGCAGGTATGATAGACTACCTACCACTCATGAACCCACTGAGGAGTAGATTCCTACTTTGTTAAACCATTGTATTTAGGGTCTTTGAAACTTTAAAAAAAAATTTGTTGGTAGCTTATTGCTTTGGTGGCTGTTTTGTTTTGTTTGGCTAGTTGGTTCATTGGTTTAGGGACAGGATCTCACTCTGTAGCCAGGGGAGGCCTTGAATTTGTAGTAATCTCCCTGCCTTACTCATGGGTCTGTTTGTTTATTACAACTTTACCATAGTGACCTAGGATTCCATGCTTCAACCAGGCTCTTTGCTATGTAATTCAGTATGTTTCCTTTTCATTTAAGTCAACTTAAATTTTGAGCTTCATTTACATACAGCCAAAGTCTCTACAATTCACACAGTCAAATTTCCATGCTGTAAGCAAAGCAAAAAATACTTTAAAAGACAACTAGTGAAAATGAATGTCTAAAGGGCATATCAAGGTTGGTTTAATCCAAATATGCTGAGGAGCTTTAAAAAAATCATTGGGCTCACATTTTGAGATTTCCAACTGTTTGTATGTCTTCATGAATAATGGAAATAGGAGGGAATGTAACTATAGTAGAAAATCTAGGAAGAATTTGAAAAAAAAATAAGCTACTCTTCAAAGGGGTAAGTACTGTGGGAAAGTTATTATGATTCAGAATTGAAGATCCAGGGAGATTATAGGAGTCTTTTGAATTACTGATGAGAGAGTTCAATGAGACACATGAAATAAGAAAAGTACAACTGCCAAGTTAGGGTCAGATGGCTTTTCCTGACAATGGAGGTGACTGTGTAATGTCACTTGATGGGGACATAGGCTCAGATACTCTTTTTCATCCCTTGAAAAGTGAGATGATTCCTCAGCTGTTTTCTTGCTGTGATCATCTTGAACTCTATAAATGTGCAAAAGGCCCCTTCACCTACATCTTCTGCAAACAGAAAGCTCCAGGGTTGATTACAGCACACAGCAGATTGAACATTGATGAGAAACAACTCCTTAGAAATGGCCAGTTCATCTTATATGTGCAAATAATTACAGATACAGTACATACAGAGGAAAAATATCTACTAAGTGTGAAGCTATAAATGAGTGTTGACACAGTTAGCTAAATATCACTCTGGATTTCATGGGCCACAGTGTAACAAAAGCAAAACAAGGTTCTTAATAGTCAAAATCAATGTTGTGAAATTCTGAGGAATTGATAAAATAATGCAGAGGGCTAATGAAATAGCTTGTGGATAAAGGGACTTTTTACCAGACTGATAGCTTGACTTTGATCTCCATCAAATCACATGGTGGGAAGGAAAGGATTGACTATCACAAGCTGCCCTCTGACTTCTATACCAACACTGCAGCATGTAAGCATGTGGGTCCATGGACACACACACACACACACACACACACACACACACACACACACACACACATATATATATATATATATAATATAATATAATATAATGATTTCTTTTAATTCAGGCTTTACTAAGAAGCACTCTACACCCTACTCATAATTCCCATGTCATAACATTACAGGATGGAAAATTTGTCCCTTTCTTGTGCTATTAGTTTTCTGTTAAAACATTAGGAAAATCATAATAATGAAAATATTCCAAATCTAAAGACTGTACTTTATCATACTTTATTTCTCTGAAGTTTTGAGTGTCCAAAATGGCAGATGTTGGTGTCTTAAATATCTTCTAAAATCATGCTTAACCCTCATTGTATGCTACTGTTAATATCTTTATTTAGTGCATGGAGAAAATGACTTTCAAGGAGTTCAAGATAAACCTTTACTTGCTCAGAATACAAATAGTTAAACTAAACTTGGTGTCTGGAGTACCACCTATGAAGCATTCCATCTTCACTGGCATCTACTAGGTAATTCAGTATTATGTGCCATTACTGAATGTCAGTAATAAACCAGCTGAGATACTATTACTGCATTTGACTAAAGAGAAAGATATATTACTTTATGTCAAACTACTCAGTTTTAAAGTCTACTAAACTAAAATGAAAAGAAATGATCTTAAATGTTAAGAGCAGTTATGATAAAACATTTTGGGCCGTTTCCTGTCTATTGCTATAAATTCTTGCAATACACATATTCAGTACCAATTTTGACATTCCAAAGAAAACATAAATACCACAGACTACTAATTCTTGCAAAGTGACAAGGGAATGTGTACTATATCCTGGCAGAAAAATAACATAGTTGAAAGATATGGGTGATATGATTGATAAACTGCAAGAACTAATGACCTCTAGGTGATAAAAGGAAAAAGGTAATCATGTTAAAATTAAAACAAAGTAAAAAGGGAAAGGAAAACATGATGATTTGACAAAGTTTACTTATTTTCTTTCATAAAGAACCCATGAATGTTAAATATAAGGAAGTCAACAATTGATAATATACAATAATAATTTATTGGCATCATTGACTAAAAGCTCTTGTGTGGAAACATGATGACCAAAGTTCTAATTCCAAGTATCTGTGAAATCTGGGTGAGCATGACAGTTTGCTTCATATCCCAGCACTTTTAAAGCAAAGATCTGGGAATCCCTGGAGCAAATGATCTAACTAGACTAGCTGAATCAGCAAACTATGAGTTCAAGTGTGAGAGCATCCCTCAATGCATAAGAACGAGAATGACAGAGGAGAACATCCAACATCAATCTCTGGCTTCCCATGCATGCACAGACACATGCATACATGCCCCTCACACAAGTGTCCACACACATACAAACTTGCCTACATATAGATACAAACACTGCACACATGTATGCATGCCTAAGAATTAACATATTGCATACTGTTTGTCACTACAAGAAATTCAACACTAACCTCTGTAAGCATTATACGAGGTAGAATTTTCAAAATTGTCTTTAAAATGTGTAGCTCAGAGAATATATTAAATAGAATGAAATACTGCAACATGGAACTGCTTGTACTTTTGGGCACTTAACGGTGTGCTTTCAGGCTTTGATGTCCCTTCAGTGCAGGATTCATCACTACTGAACTCAAAGGCAGCCTCACCAACAGTAAGAGCATTGTAGAATACCCTCCTTCACACTAAGCTGCAATTCTGTACATGGGAAAACATAAATAGGCCCTTTCTTCCCTTGTAAGAAAACATAAGCCATGCAAAGAATATTTTGTACAGTGATAGGAACGGAAAAGAAAGAGCAAAAGGTTTCAGAGATGTCTTCACAATAGCTCAACATTCTACGTGTTCACGTATAATCAGGGATTGTTAGGAAACAGGCCATCAACTGCATTTTAGATAGTCTGAGTAGCACCTTCCTCTGGCACTTAGCAAACCAGTCATTTCTCTGTAAAAAAGGGTGCTTAATTAATTGGACTATTATTTAGCTCAATTATTTATGAGTGAGTTAAGAATATTTTCAATGTTCTGAACACAAAGAAATGACAAATGTTTGAAGTAATGATATATTACTTATCTTCCTCTGACCGCTACCCAATATATACATATATTGAAATGTCACATTGTACCCCATAGATATATACAAAATTGTGCATTTTAAAGCAGTATTATATAAAATATATCATATATAAATATGTAAACATGAGATACATCTACAAATACTAATATACACCACACATGACTATTGTTCAAGATGATTGACTTAAGAAGAGTTTTCTAACTCCCTGGGGACCCCACAAGCCACTCTGGTTAAGGAAGCAGTAGACAAACTGCAGATCTTTACCTCTACCTCTGTCCCTCCAAATTCAATCCCCAGTCTCATCCACAGATCTGCAGCAGAACACCAGCTGTAGGCTCCCCTCTACTCCTTCCCCTGGGCCATCTCCAGTTGATTACACAGATCTACCCTCTAAACTTCATTCTCTCCACTCCTTGCTTTATTACAAAATAAATCCAGTGGGTACTCCCTGGGAAATTGCAGGTCACTCTGACCAGGGAAACAGATAGGCTCTCTCCAGATCTTCACCTCTTCCTAACTCCCCCAAATCCAATCCTCTAGTCTCATCCCTAGATCTGTACCAGATCACCTACAGAGACCTCCCTTCCTCCCTATCCCCTTTCTCTGGTGAACTACACAGAGGTTAGCCTCCTAACTTTTCTCCTAGTACTCCTTGTTTTATCCCTCGTCCAACACACAACTCCAGCAGGTACTACCATATAAACCACTCCAGCCAGAGAAACAAGTAGGTTAACTATAGATCCTCACCTCTCCTTCTGTTCCTCCAAAGTCAATCCCCTAGTTTCATCCCCAGCTCTACAGCAGAAACCTGCTGCAGGTTCTATTCCACCTCTCCCCCTACACACATTTCCAGTGGATCACACAGATCTTCACCTCCAAAATTCTTCCCTCCCCCAGACTCATTGCTTTGTCCTATCCTCCAGCTCTAGCAGACACTTCCTGGGAACCCATAGGCTACTTTGCCCAAGGAAGCAAGTAGGCTAACTGCAGATTTTCATTATTCCTCTTGCTTCTCTAAATCTCCTGGTCCCCAGGTCTAATCCCCAGCTCTACAGCAGACCTTCTGCTGTGCCCTCACTCTCTGTTGCCATTTCCAGGGGACTTAATAAACAGGTCTGGATAATACACATCCTCTTCCTAACTCATGTAAGGTACCTCACACTGCCCCAGTACATCCCAATTCTCAACTACCAGTTCTCAATATCCAGAAGCATATTTTACTTGGAAGCCTCATTGGCCAAATGTATCAGGACCCTAGAGGAATTTCCTACCAGACAATGCACACCCATCAAACTCCCATAAGAATCAGAGGAAACAGAAACCAAGGAACAAAACATCTCCCTCAACAAAGACAAGACCAGTGTAGTGGGTAGCTATTCTGGCTATGACCTTGAAGCACCACCCCAGACATGTAGCAGGTAACTGTTCTACCTGCCTATGACCTTGAAGTACATGCCCCTGGGGCATGAGGACCCTTAAGACCTGAGGTGCATGTACTTGCTTCTCTCTCTCCCTTGTGGTTTTGGATGCTGAGAATGACCAAGCAGAAGAACAGTATGGACCATAGTTCAGCTTTCTAGGACCCTTTGATAAATCTCCTGTGCTGTGGTGAGCTTTTATCCCCTAATAAACTCTTTACCCTTTAAGCAGACTCTGTGGATTTCTCACATGATCTGGCATCCAATGTGGGGCAGGCCATTCCCTGCATTTATCCACGCAGAGAACTTCCATGAGAGCTAGCCTTTTTTTTTTTTTACTCCTGCTGGCCCAGTTCCTGCCCACAGACTCCATGAGCAGCCCACATGATCTGCTGCCTGCTAGCATAGCTCTGCTTCTAAGCTGCATGATTCCAGGTCTTTCCCAGGCTATAAGCACCTAGAATTACAATAGTACCAATCCCAGATGCCCAGATGCCAGCATAAAAACACAATCAATAACAGACAGGAAAATGTGTTTCCACTTGAGCAGAGCAATCCCTCCACTGTAGGCTCTGAGTATTCCCAATATAGCTTAATCACAAGAAAAAGACCTTAAAAGACCCTTTATGAATATAGTAAAGGTCCTTAAAGAAGAAATGAATAAAGGTCTTAAAAAAATCTATGAAAACATAAACAAACCATGGAAGGAAATGAATAAAACCATTCAAGACCTGAAGGTAGGAATAGAATCAACCCAAGCAGAGGGAACTCTGGAAATGTAAAATGTAGGATATTGAACAGGAACCACAGAAGACAAGATTCATCAAAAGAATACAAGAGATGGAAGAGAAAATCTCAAGCATTGAAGACACAATAGAAGAAATGGATACATTGGTCAGTCAAATAAAATGGCAAATCTAAGACTAACAGAAAGAGAGAAAGGAGAAAAAAATAGCTTAATAACACAGAGAACAATTTCAACAAAATACTAAAAGAAAAATTCCCTAATCTAAAGAAGGAGATGTCTATCAAAGTACAAGAAGCGTACAGAACACCATATAGACTAGACCAGGAAAGAAAGTACCATTGGGACAAACTAATCAAACTCTAAAAATACAGAACAAAGAAAGAATTTTAAAAACTTCAAGGGATAAAGACCATGTAACATATAAAGGCAGAAGCATTAAAATTACACCTGGCATTCTCAGTGGAGACTCTAAAGAACAGAAGTACCTGGGGAGATGTGTTACAGACCCAAAGAGACCAGTTTAGACTAATATACCCAGAAAACTTTCAATCACCATATGTGGAAAAAATAAGATATTCCATAATAAAAATCAAATGTGAGCAATATCTGTCTACAAATCTAAGCCTGCAAAAATGCTAGAAGGGAAACGCCAACCTAAAGAGGTTAACTAGAACCAAGAAAACACAAGGAATAAATAATCATAGAGCAGCAATTCAAAGAGGAAAGACACATACACATACAACAACAACAAAATAACAAAGTAAAAATGAATCAAAACTCATGGGTCATTGATATTGTATTGGTCAATATTTTTTTTTTGCTTTGAAGAGACACCATAACTATATCAAGTCTTATAAAGAAAAACTTTTGGCTGGGGCTGGCTTGTAATTTGAGAATTTTAGTCCATTATCATCATGGCAGGAAGCATGATGGCACACAGGCAGACATGGTGCTAGAGAAATAGCTGAGAGATCTATATCTGGATTGACAGGAAGCAGGAAAAGGAGATACTGAGTCTGGCTTGGGCCCTTGAAACTTCAAAGTAAACTCCCAGTGACACATTTCCCCCAACAAGGACATACCTCCAAATAATGCCACTCCCTGATCACTAAGCATTCAAATCTGAGTCTATGGCATCCATTCATTGTCAAACCACAAGAGATATCTTTCAACATCAGTGGTTTCAAGTCACCAATAAAAAGACACAGTTAACAGAATGGAGGAAAAAAGAGGATCCACCCTTGTGCTATTTCAAAGAAACACAATTTAACATGCAGAATAGACATCATCTCAGGGTAAAGGATTAGAAAAATATATTCCAAGGAAATTGACCTAAGAAAGCTGGCATAGCCATTTTAATATCTGGCAAAACAGATTCAAATCAAAACTAAACACAAGAGATAGGGAAGGACACTGCATACTCATCAAAGAAAAAATCTACCAAGATGACATTTCAACTCTTAGCTTCTATGCCCCAAACACAAAAAACCCCCAAGTTTGTTAAAAAAAATACTATGATAGCTTAAATCACATATTGACCCTTACACATTGATAATGGGAAACTTCAATACTCTACTCTCACCGATAAACAGATGATCCAGACAAAAACTAAAGAGAGAAATGCAGACACTAACTGACATTATAAACTAAATAGACCTAACATATTTATAGAACATTTCACTCAAACACAAAAGCATATACCCTCTTCTAGGAACCTCATGGAACTTTCTCCAGAATTGACCTCATATTAGGACAGAAAGTATGTCTCAACAAATACAAGAAAATTGAAGTAACTCCCTGTATCCTATCTGACCACAACAGATTAAAGCTAGACATCAACAACAGAAACAGCAGAAAGCTTCCAATTTCATGGAAACTAAACAACCCACAACTAAGTGAGTATGGATCAAAATAGAAATTAAAGACTATCTGGAATTCAATGAAAATGAAATACACAAAATACTCAAACTTATGGGACACAATAAAGTCAGTTCTAAGAGGCAAGTTAGAACTTACATAGCACTAAGTGGCTGAATAAAAAAAGAAATGGGGAGTTCTCATACCAGCAACTGAATAGAACACCTGAAAGCTCTAGAAAAAAAAGAATAAATCACACCCAAAAGGAGTAGATGGCAAGATCAAAACCATGGCTGATTTTAATAAAATATAAGCAAAGTAAACAATAGAAAGGATCAATGAAACAAAGGCATTATGAAATGTTCAGGCAAGTAGACGAAACTAAAAAAATAAATCCTAAATGAGATATCCCAGTCTCAGAAAAACAAATATGGCATGTATTCACTTATAGGTGGATATTAGCTGTTAAGTCAATGATAACCAAGCTATAATCTATAGACCCACAGAGGGTAGGTATAGAGTAAGAGAGTAGAGATTACAGATAGATCTCCTTAGAAAAGGGAAATGGTTGGGAGGGGCTGGAACAGAAGGATCAACCAGAGAGGGGGAGATAGGTGGAGGGAGGGAATACAGAGAAAGACAGCTACAATTTAGGGGCATTTGAGGCATAGCATGAGAAACCAAATACAGTAGAAACTTTCTAAAATATATACACATATGAAGGTAATCTAAATGAAATCACCAAATAATGGGGGAAACAGAGTCCCAACTGGAAATCTTTTGTCACCAAATGAAACTTCCTTTACTGGGACTGGATTAAATCCTATTGAGTTATTGGCCAAAGGAGTCCCATGGGAGTCAAACAAAACAAAACAAGAGCCAAGCTGTTGCCAAGACAAAAGGTTGCTGTCCACATACTGACATCAAGGCTCCAATGCTGAAGACAACAGCTACACAACTCATTGTGTATGGATTTAATATAGAAAACTCATGCTGGTGCCTGCATAGTGCCTTCATCTCTATGTTCTAGCATCTTTGATATAGAAAGATACTATGCATGATACTAAAACAGAAATGTAAACACCAAGCTAGCAACAAGTCTGTTTTCTACAATGGTATCCTTCTGCAAGATATGCTAGGCCAATGGTGGCACAAAGCTTGTGGGAGTGACCAACAAATATCTGATTTGACTTAAGGCCCACTCCACAAGATGGATCCAATACTCAGCACTGCTGAGGTGACCAAGAACCAGAGTGTAGATAGCAAAGGAACCTAGGGAAATCCAAAATACTACTAGTCTTATAGAGAAAGGGGGGGCTTGAAATACCCAACCCTAAATGAGATGTTTTCATCAAACTCTTCCTCTCAGAGCTTGAGAAACCCTGTGGAAGTGGGAGCAGAGAGAGGGTAAGAGCCAGAGTGGATGGAGGACACCAAGAAAACAAGGCCCTCTAAAACAACACAATCAAAGCTCATATGAACTCATGGAGACTGAAGCATTATGCACAGGGATGCACCACGTCCTCTGTATATGTATCAGGACTTCCAGTTTAGTGTTTTTATGGGATTCCTGAGGGTGCAGATGAATGGGTCCTTGATTCTTGTGCCTTGTTTGGGGCTCTTTTCCTTTTGTTGGTTTGACTTGTCCATCTTTGATGTGATCATTTTTGTTTTTTATTTCATTTTTTTGTTTATTTATTAATTTTAACATAACTTGTTATTGATTCTTTGGAAATTTCACAACATGCACCCCAGTCTCACTCATTTCCCAGTCCCCCCATTTCTGCCCTTCACCCTTGTAGTGCCCCCCTCAAAGGATAACTAAAAAAAAAAGATAATAGAAATAAGATGAAAATAAAACATAGAAATAAATGAAAAATACAAATAAAAATACTAATTTAAAAACAAAGAATAAAAGACTTTGCTCCTCTGTATTTCCTGCCTCTATATCACCTCTTCATTTGTCTTAATGACATTGGGAGCTGCAGTATACCATGTCCAGACAGCTGTACTGCAAATGTTCATTGTGTAATGTGTTGTTGGTCAGGTTCAAGGCTTCTGACTTCTGGTACAGCATCAATACTGGACCCTCACTGAAACTCCTCTCAGATATCCTGCTGTTGCCCAGTCATAAACATTCTATGGCTATGATTCCCTTGGACCAGTCCCTTCACACACTCTCGCAGGTCATCACCAGGTCATAGACTGGGTAGATGGTGGGGAATGCCAACTCAGCACATGGTTTACATGGGCCCCTGTGGTAACATTTGCAATGGACTTCAACACAGACCCCAATTGCAGCAGGACCACTGACCCAGACATGGTCATCATGGTCCCTGAACTCCAACATGGCCCCAGATGGCAGCCCAGACCATGAGTTGCATGGCCTTCAAAGGTAACAGGAGCCATGGATATCAACACAGATCATGGCTGTGGCAGGGCCACAGATCCAGACATGGCTCTTGGCAGCAGCCCAAAACCAAACATCACCATGGCCCTGGATGGCAAGCAGGTCTCACACATCAGCCTTTTCCTCACCACTTTCACCTGTAAGGATCTACCTCTCTCCATAGGACATGAACCAATCTGCCTCTCCCTCTCCCATACCATACCACATATTTACTCACCATAATGGTACCCAGCAGCCACTGATCAATGGCCCTGGGTGGCCATGTGTGTGTCCAGCTCTGCCCACTTGGTTTTAAATTACCATTTTTGTCTTATCTTATTATACTTTTTCAAAATTGTGTTATTATCTCTTCAAAGATTGTTCTTTTCTAAAAGACAGAAAGGACATGAATCTGGATGGGAGTGGACATGGAAAGGAACTGGGAGGAGTAGAGGGAGGGAAAATCATAATCAAGATATATTATGTGAGAAGATAATGGAAGAAAAAATATATGCTTTTAAAAGATAAAAAAAAAGAAGAAGAGTTTCCTTTCATTTGTAATTTGCTTCTGGCAGGTGACCCACATCTTCAAAATTTGCAACCCATGCTACATTATCAGGAAAACCTACTTCTACATGAAGAGGGTTTGAATAACTCAGTGTTGTAAATTAAGTACTTAGGTTAAAAAAAGAGACATTTTATAGTATATTCTGTTGGAGGATTGCCTCAAAAAGAAAAACATAATGATCAAATAGCTCCATGACTAGTATTCTTTATTATTTTAAATAAAAATCAGAAGAACAAAAATATTAATATTAACAATAATAATCATCATTTTTGCAACAATTATCATTTTTTAAATTAGAATTTCCCTTTATTCTGATTATTAGCAAATCATTCCCATTGTCTCTTACTAAATGACTTTAAACAAATTTTGCTGTGATCTCTATGATGCTTTATTCACAACAAGTGATGAAAAATTTATGCCTAGTGAGATGACTTTCAATTTTTTTTCTTTAAACCACATAGTCACAGCTAGGGGATACTAGTCCATATGGGTCTCAAAGGCAGCAGAATCAAAAATTTCTTCAAGGGTGGAAATACTAAAATAATCTCACTTATGATTAAATATTAATAAATCTTTCTCGAGATCAAAATTCCACAGCTATTCTAATATGTATTTGCAGTTTACAACTATGAAAGCTTGAAGGAAACAAATTTCAAAGCTAGAGATAAATTGCTGAAAACGTGAGGTCCTGCAAGTTAATTTTCTTTCTTGAGCTTCAGGCCCTGAGTTCTACCAGACACTTCATAGCTGTTGCCTGTGACATTGCTACGGATTCTACTAGTCACTCTATGACAGCTGGGTGCTTAATGTGACATTATTTGTTTCTAGAAAATTATTCTAATCAATTGCCATTAAAAATAAGATCATTTCCTATGTTCTGAAGAATGAAATAAGAGCAAAATTGGTCATACTCACTGTGTCATTTACTGAGTATTAATTATATGCCAAATAATGCCATGAACTCATCATAAAGTAACTTTCTACTTGATGTCATATCTTTCCACCTTTCCACCATTCCTTCTTTTATCTTTTCTCCTTCTGTATCAGGAATCTTAAAAGTTCTTATTAATAAAATCAAACCTGAGCCAGGTGTTGGGGTGAACTGGAAGGTCAGAGAACCAGAACAAGTCACAGCTACCTCACCTCGCTGGATCCTCAGCTGGTCTTGTTTCCTCAGACTGGAGGCCTCTGAGTCCTCATCCAGAATGGGTCTCAGCTGAACTGCTGCTCAAAAGCCTGAATGCTTAACCAGGCAAATGCTTAACCAGGACAAACGCTTCTAGTTCCTGGTCCTCACACCTTATATATCTTTCTGCCTTCTACCATCACTCCCTGAGATTAAAGGCTCACTCCCTGGGATTAAAGGTGTGTGTCACCATGCCTGGCTCTTTCTAATGTGTCCTTGAACTCACAGAGATCCAGAGGGATTTCTGTTTCTGTAATGCTAGGATTAAAGGCGTGAGTGCCACCATTTTCTAGCCTCTGTATCTAGTGGCTGTCTGTTCTGTGACCCCAGATAAATTTATTAGGATGCACAACATTTTGAGGAACACAATACCACCACACCCTTCTTTTTTCCCCTTTCCCAAACAATAAGTATCTTAGCCTAGAAATATTAAAATCAACAATGAATGTTTTCTTATGATGTCCTGCTTACAACAGGTGAGACCCAAGAGCAGAAAATAGGAAGCAAGAGATGCCTTAAGCAGGTTATTTCTGATGGTGTGTATTGGGTTCCAGTGCCTTACAAACTGTAGAACATGTCAGTGACATATTTGGGGGAGGTATACATAAAAGTGGGTGTTTCTTTAGAGAAGGTTGTCAGAGACAGTTTTTCTGAGGACACGTTTTTGGGGGTGCCACAAATGTTTCAGGCAAAGAATCGAAGAATGTGGAGCAAGAAACTTTCCGCAAATGGGAAAAGCCGTGCTCAGCTTTGGGGCTGACACACTAGCAGTGAAGTGAAATCTTTCACAAAATCAGAAAGTTAAGAACTACAATTTGGAGCCACACTGTAGAGTTTTCAAGACAAGTGGGCAAAGTTGTATTTTATTCCCAATGGGTAAGTAAATCAGTAATGCTTTACACGAAGGTTACTATAGTCATTGTGGTGCCAGTTTTAATGTTTTTGTCATAACACTTCTGAAGATATATTTACATTTGCAAAACTCAATCATGTATTTGGATGTCACTATAGACTTCAAACCATAGGTATATATGGAGCACCTGGTTTTGAAAGACAAACCTAGGGCTAATGAGCTACTCAAATTTAAACCATAGTCAGGAACTCAGAGTTGTGGACTCTCTGTCTGTCTGTGTCTGTCTGTCTCCCTCCCTCTACCTCCTCCCTCCCCCTCCCCCTCCCTTCCTCATTCCCCTCTGTCTCTCTTTGTCTCTCTGTGTCTGTGTGTGTGTTTGTATGTGTGTTTGTGTGTGCATGGGTGTGTTTCTACTAGATCAAATGGTCCTTACCTTTGAGTTTCAACTCAAAAGAAGGAAGATCTAACAGTGATTCACCTTAACACTGCATCAGTTTAACAAATATATTTCTGTGCATCCTTGTAATATTGACCCAGAACAAGAAGGTGATTATTTAGAAAATTCTCATCACTATAGCTTGTGCAACTAATATAAATTATATGTAACAACTACCCCATTGGGATAAAATATATTAGAAGTCTTTCTTTTCCACATATTGTAATTCAAAAGAGAAGCCAGATTGCTTGGAACTTCATGTATTGATGTTTTAATGAGTAGACTGTTTTCTCTAGTGGAGCACATCCAATTAAATACAGCACTCAGTCATTTGCTAAAGGGACAGTCTGCAGCTTCTAAATTATCCCACTTCTCCTTTACCATCACCTCCATTCCCAGAAGCCAATTTGATGGCTTGTTTGTCTATGGACCACTAAATATCTCACTGGGATACCTATTCATAGACAGGAAGTCAAGGGTTCACCATATTTAGTATTTCCCTTGGTTATTCTCAGCTCTTCTTAATTTTCACTAACTTTTTTTTTTTAGGTTTCAAAGATTTGAAATTCTTCTCAGGACTCAAAATCAGTGTTTTCCTTTCAATCTATCATGTGGTCATTATTTCATCAAATATTTATTGTCTTGAGCAACAAGCTAGGATTTTATTAACACTAGTGGTATTGATAGTGAGAAATAAGACAAAGGTAAAGAAATAAATTGAAAATAAAGCATGCACTTTTGAGAGAATTGCTATGAAGTTAAAAAAAATTAGAAATAACATGTATGAGGCAGAGGTGCAGTAATTTTATGTTTTAGACGGGGATCTTTTAAAGGTTTTTGTGAGGAGATTTGCGTAGAAACTCAGATGAAAAGTAAGTCCTAAAATATTGAAAAATAATAACCCAAATAAATAAAACAGAAAATATAAATCACCATGATACCAATGAGTTAGATGTGATCCAATAATGGAACAGAATAAGAAGAAAGGGAAGGTTTGATGATGGAACTGGGGGAAAAAATAAGAGAGGAGTAGACCCCCAGGCAAACCTGAAATTTTCCAACTACAGTTATAAACTACAGGTGATTAGTACACCATGATAAACTGAGCAACTGTTGTACTGTGATGTTCAATTTTCTAAGATTATTCTGGCTTCCAGATGGGAAAGGTACCATATACAAACAAGAGCTGATACAGAAATGCATAATAATGAGAAAATGGCTTCTGCAATCCATAGATGGAAGTTTCTGTCCTGCCCAGTCCTGCAGTCATTCAGTCCCAAGTAAACACACAGAGGCTTATATTAATTATAAACTGTCTGGCCCATTGCTCATGCTTATGACTAACTAGCTTTTACAACTTAATTCAACTCATTTCTATTAATGTATGTTTTGCCACGTAGTTTGTGGTTTTACCCATGTTCCATAACATCTTGTTGTCTCAGCAATGCTCAGCATGTCCTCTGACTCTACCTTCTTCTCCTTCTTTCTCTGCTGGGATTCCCAGTCTGTCTCTAATCTGCCTTGCCATAGGCCATAACAGCTTCTTTATTAACCAATGGTTGCAACACATATTCATAGCATACAGAAAGACCATCTCACAGCAGAAATCCAGGAGAGCAATCACAACTATTATAGTAAGGGTATTTCTTCTGAAGCTTGGAGACTTAGTCAACTTAAGGTTGATATTTAAACCCGAGCTTTGGTAGGTTGTGTCTTGTTGGAGAGCATATGTAAGAAACACAAAAATAACAAGTTGTTGGTTTGTTCTTTTTGGTTTTGTTTTTGTGTATTGGTTTTCCATAGAAACATTGATATTACAGACATGAGATAAACTTGATAAAAAATAGAATGATAGGATTGTGAATGAAGTAATAGGACTTTGGGCAGAAAATACGATGTTTTTAAAATATCTGTTTGAATTGGAGAAAACAGTCATATCTGATATGTAATGTACATATGGGCGGATTACTAGATACACAAATGTATTATTTGTGATAGAGAACTAAAGTTTTACCCCTGTTCTATACTACCTCACCTTCTCAGGCTCACTTCCTTTTGAATGAAGCAATGCCCCCCTAGCTCTGGCTGTTATGTTCAGACATCCAAGGTCTCAGATTTGAAAGTTATATTAGTTAATAAAGCATTTGTTTCAGCTTTCTAGACTAAGGATATAAGGATAGGTATGGAAGTCCTCACGAGTTCTAAAGCCTTATAATTATATACACATAAATAAATATATGAACACACATAGTTCTTAAATAAAATTGTATGTACACATAGCCCATTAATAAAACCCAGCCAAATAACTAATGAAAGACCTATTCAAACTTTGCAAGATCCTCAGAAAGAATAAGCCACCTCAAAAAGAAATGTATTAGAGGCATTCAGGAGATGACACAGTGCTTAAAAGTCACTTACTGATTTTGTGAAGGACACAGATTTGGTTCCTAGCACCCACTTGATGGTTTACAACAGTCTGTTACTCCAGTTCCAGGGGTTCCAGGTCCCTTTCAACCTCTCTGTGGACTCCAGTGGTACACATGCATACATGTACACAGACCCTCACATATACAAATTAAAAATAAATATTTTTTAAATAAATACATTAAAGTCTCCAACATGTTCCCAATTTTATAATTTAAACATTTACAGAAACTCTTCTAAATCCTAGAAAAATTCTTAATAAAGTATATCAGAAGTTGTGGTAAAGAATTAGGCAGTGATATTAAGTGAATTAATGATTCATTTCTATTCTCATTGTTCAATTTTTCTGTTTTTGTTAAAAAACATTTAAATATTGGAGACTAGAGTGAATTACATAGGTTATTACAGCAGTTAATTTAATGTCCTTTAAACCTAAAAATGTGCAGAAAAGTAAAATGGGTTGGAAGGTACATGTGAGCTAAGTAAAGGCACACTCCATCAGTAACTACAGGTGAGATAAAAAATTATTTTTTTTTTTTAAGAACACAAGCACTTCCGAGTGTGATGTGTTTTGAAAGCTTCCCACAAAGTAGTTTAATACAATCCATCAGTGGTATAATTACAGCAGAATCTACAGCACAATAAAATAAACCTATAAACCTTAATCCATTTCCATACAAATGTCCTTACTAATGAGACCAGGAATGATGAATGCGAACCGCGCACAATGGCAGGCTCAGCTCACAAAAGGCTTCTGTGCTGCATAAGTTCTCCATAGGTCTCTCAAATATTATGCCATTTATGCAATTACAATCAGCTACTATTCTTAGGGGTTAAAGGAGACACTGCTTCAGAAAAGATGGCTCAATCAATCTGGAAATGTTTCCGCTTGTTCAGGAGGATGTCATACTCTCATCTGTACAGCAGACAATGGAGTTACATTAAAAATCATGATTTCACAACTCATTATGTGATTGCCACATGAATACATCCTGTTACACTCTTGATGGGATAAGCTTTGTATGTCTCCCAGATAGCAGCCGCCGGCTCCCACCACTAAAAGGAAACAGAACTAGCTAGCACTGTATACATGTTTTCTGAGGAACGATTGTGAATAATGTACAGAACTCACAACTTATGATGAAGGAGTACCCCTTTCAGGACACCATAGTGTCAGTGTTTGATG
This sequence comes from Peromyscus californicus insignis, assembly GCF_007827085.1. Taxonomy (NCBI): domain Eukaryota; kingdom Metazoa; phylum Chordata; class Mammalia; order Rodentia; family Cricetidae; genus Peromyscus; species Peromyscus californicus. The sequence continues at coordinate 113,932,921 of NW_026294606.1, forward strand.
GATTTCATTATTGTGATAAAATATCTGAGACAATCAACCTCAAGAGATGAAATTTCATTTGGGCTCATGGACTCAGAGGTGATTGTAAATGGTCACAAAGCTGTGTTGTTTCTGGGACAACTGTAAAGAACATGGTTGAAAAAAACTTGAGCCTCTCTTGGAGGGCAGGAAAGAGAGAATGATAGAAAGGAACCACAGATGACATGCATGTCAAAGCCCTGCCCCCGAGATATCATTCCTTCACCTAAGCCCTACCTCCTAGACTATCTATCTCACAAAACAATGCCACTAGTTAGGAAACAAGCCTCCATCACAGGAATGTCTATATGTTTACACGACACTTGGTATCCAAAGCATAACAGTATCCAAATACAGAACCATTTGGTTTAAGTGCATATACAGAATAAGGTTAAAAAAAAAAAAAGTAAGAATTTAAACAATGTGTAGGGGGAAGTTTCTCTGCTCCTGCCTTGCCCAACAGTCCAGATGAATCTCTCCTACCCATGGTCCGGCAGCTGCTTATAAAATAACCTTATATTAATTACAAACTGTATGGTCTATGGCTTCAGCTTCTGGCTAGCTAAATCTTTCATCTTAAATCAACCCATTCCTATTAATTTGCATGTTGCCACATGGCCATGGCCTTACCGTAGTCTGCTGGAATCTTGTTGCTCCTTCAATGGTGGCTGGCATCTGTCTCTACTCTGCCCTTCTTTATCTCATATTCAGTTTGAATGTACCTTATCCTGCCCTGCCATAGGCCAATGCAGCTTTATTTATTATCCAATGGAAGCCACACACATTCACAGCATACAAAAAGACATCCCCCAGCAGCAATGGCCTAGATCATTATTGAATCCTGTATTGCTAAGAACACCATGTAAAAATTAGTGATCCTCCTCGACCTTGAAAGAATGAAGATTCCAATCTAAGGGAGACACAAATCCACTTAATACCAAGCATAAATATTTCACTTCACTTTCTAAGGAAGTTGGTAGTTAACAGTGATGCCCATCTACATTCTCCAACATTAAATCCATGTGAAAGGTATATTGATCCTTGGTAGTTATATTCTTTGTTGCTGCCTAGTTTCCCCTTCATAAAGCTTGATCACATGGAGTGAGACAAATTTTGACAGATCTTCTGAGGAAACCAAGTCACTTGAGAAAAACCAGTACTAAATAATACTCTGAATATTGAGGTGAAAGTGAAAAGAGGGAGTTCAAACGAAGTAGAAATGGTCAAAGGTGGTTTGGAATGTAATACAGAAAATGGATTAATGCAGAGGATTCAGAACCAAGACTATATTACTGTGTGTAATCTAGAGTAAGACTGAAGTAGTTGTTGAAGATGAGTATATGAAACATGTCTACGACTTCAGCACACTTGAAACACACAGGACAACCACATGTGAAGGTAGAGCCATAGGACTCACTAGATAGCCAGGGCAGGGTGATAAGTTATTCAGAAGACATAAGTGTCCTACTCAAATGCAAGGATGTATGTCCTTTTCTTCGTGCGAAGACTCTTAACCTCTAAATCCTCTTGGAGAATATTTAGCATCAAGAATTCTCCACCTAAAGAATGCATGGGGAGATACAAAAAGACACTCAAGACAATGCATTGTCCACATTGATGTAACAACCAATTCTGGTAGCTCTGCCTGGCATTTTTGAGTCTCAAATTCGTGTACTGACAAACAGTATAGACAATGTAAACTGAAAACAACACAAAGGATAGTGTGGAAATTTTCTATTAAGTGTAAAGAGGAAGTGAATGAGAGACAAATACCAAGGACTAGGCATCTATCTGTTGTATCTGAACTACTAAATTAATTTTGATACCCCCTCATATGTTTGGATGATAATTGTTTGGATGCTAGAGGGACTATTCACTTCTCAATATCCATGCAAATGTTATTATGTCTTATTTTGATATAACTGTGCCTCCATTCCAAAAGTTCTATAGAGATTAGCACTTTTTTCATTCTTCTTTACTTCCACATGAAAAAAAAGCCATGTTATTACAAGATTACATTTTATAATGTATGTGCTTCAAATACTGAGATTGTTCATGAATAACATCTTGGCTTGGTTTTTACCTTTCTGATTTTTGTGTGCTTGCCAACTGACATTGTTCTTAAAAGACAGGAGCTTCTCAGAAAATATTTATGTAATGTATTTTGAGTTAAACTGCTCAATACATACAAACATACTCTTTTAATTTTTCATTTCTGACATTCAGCAGATTGGGAAAGACAATCACAATGTGAGGCTCTGGATTCAGTGATGCCACAGCTACTATTTCTAATCATCCCCAGTCAGAAACACATTACATTGTGACTTACTTGTTCCCTGATTCATGCTCACTGAGTGATTCTGCTGGAAGCCTCACCTTCATCATTTTTTATTCCCTTTCACCTACAAAAGTTCCCACAACAAATTAAGAATGGGTGTTAAGGGTGTTAAGAATGTCATTAAAAATAGTCTCTGACTTTATATTCTTGAGGAATTTTTACTATTGTTAAATAACAAAGCTATTCACACCTCATCCTGAAAGGTTGCCTTCTTTCCAGGAAAATTTCACAAATGTCAATTCAAGTATTATTTTTCACATTGAAAGTACACTCTACTGAATAAACTCAGTTAAGGTGTTATATAAATGTGATAACAACAATAACAATTCTAATAACCACTACAAAGTTAAATTCATAGAATTACTGAGTTAAAATACAGGGCAACGGGACTTCAGAGTGAGTTAGTGGGAAACAGAAGAAAAGACAACTTTGTAACTTGGCTAGATCACCTAGCCAAGATTTCACCAGGAACATTTTTTGCTACCAAGTTAGTTTATCGTTTAAATGGTATATCTACAGAGGAGTTATATTGCTTGATTTCCAAACAGACTCCTTCATTCAAATTATAAAACCACTTCTTTTGATACCATTGTGGAATGATATTATATTTTAATACTAGAATTTAAGACACTTCTGCAATCCTCCTTAACACTGGCTAGATACTATCAAGTATTCCCCAAAGTTCTTTCAAATCTCCAAAGGGTGACACATAATGCACTTAACTGATATAATAAACAGTACATAATACTGAGATTTGCAAGTGTTTTAATTATCATAACAAGATCAACTGGAATACCTTTTCTCTCTCTCATCAGGTAAAACATCAACATGTTTTAAGTTCTATTTGGAGAATTTTTTGTCTTTCTTTCCCATAAACAATGTATTTTTCCATTCTGGGAGGGTATAACAAATAGTGGTGAGTATATCACAAGGTAGTATTTAAATAACTAGCCTACACTTGGAATTTCCTCACCTAAGCTATATATAGTCTCCCTGTATAACAAGGTAATAATAAATACCCTAGAATAATCAGCATTACATCAACTCTGTCAACATCTTTTTTCTAAGCAGCTGAGCCACCAAGAAGTGAGAAAAATATATTCTATTACCACATTGGCCATTAATTGTTTGGGTGAAATAATACTTATTTGAAGTATGAGAATTGTTTGGATTGATAAATGTGAAATACATAGAGAAGTTTTATATTTTCACCAAAACATACCTGATTACATGCATATGTAATCACGTATTTAAAAGATATTAACTGAAACTCATTGCAAATACAACAATATGCATAATGCAATCCTTTTCTTCAATAAATGTTAAAAAATGATTCAGTTACTATTGTTCATTGAAGGTACATTGTGAGCAAGTTTCCATTCATGAGAGTATGTATTTCCTGAATTGTGATAAATCCCTGTGTGATGACATAGTGAAAGAGAGTATAGTCACATGAGTTAGATAAGATAACTAACTCCATCGCCGGGCGGTGGTGGCGCACGCCTTTAATCCCAGCACTCGGGAGGCAGAGCCAGGCGGATCTCTGTGAGTTCGAGGCCAGCCTGGGCTACCAAGTGAGTTCCAGGAAAGGCACAAAGCTACACAGAGAAACCCTGTCTCAAAAAAACAAAACAAAAAAAAGATAACTAACTCCACCTTTCGCTAAAAGCCTTGGCTTAAGTAATCAAAGTTTAGAACCTGTTGTTACAAATGGAATGTAAATATGCTTTACTAGAGTGATTTGTATGTAAACTATCTTTATACTGTAGTATCATCTTACCCATGTAGATGTGTTCAAATGCTGATAATAGCAAATCATATGTATTGGTATGTATGCATTGGTTGCACAGTTTAGATATGCTTTCTATACATACTTACCTATAGTAAATTTTAATTTATAAGTTATCCTTAATTTATAAATCAAATAATAACATAAACATTATTAAATATATACTGTAACAAAATTGTCTGCTTCAGGATCAAAATTAAGTAAAATAAGTGGTTCTTGAACAAAATCACTATGGGGGTTGGTGTGGGGGGGGCGTGTGCGTGCGTGTGTGTGTGTGTGTGTGTGTGTGTGTGTGTGTGTGTGTGTGATGCTTATGTGCTTATTTCATGTGTATGCCTATGTGATTGGAGGCAAAAAGATGATGGTGATCTCTTCTTTGATTGCTCTGTATCTCTTATATTGAGACAGGTCTCTCACTTCTATCCATAACTCTGGGAATCAACTAGTCTAGCTTGCCATCTTGTAATATCTTAATTCCATGTAATCCCTAACTTCACTTTCTTCAAGCAAGTAATTAGAGGTAGGTCATCCACTCACCTGGCATTTATGTTAGTGTTGAGAATCCAGACTCCATCATCTTTCCACTTACATGGCTGAGCTATCTCCTTAGCCTATCACTGTATTATTTTTACAGTGTAGCTGGTGGCTGACCCAACTCTTAAGTACTAAAGGTGGATGTGTACACAATGTAATGGAAAAAGTAGTAATTCACATCCTGGGTGAAATAGACTGGGGTCATGTGAAATTTTAGCACAACACGCAATAGCCGAAACAGTGTGGATATTAAAACTTACAAATAATTTACTCTTGGAATTTTTCTATTTAATGTTTTTCTTGAACAACAGTTGATCTCCAAGAATAAACTGCAGAAAGCAAGAAGACAGATGAAGAAGACTATCATGTAAAACTTGACATTTCACTATTGATGCATAAGTGGAAAACAGTCTTAAGTATTCCTATTTTTTCTCTGTGGAACCCCATCCCACTCTTCAGGAAGTTTACATTCTGTTGTCCAGTCACAATTTGCTTTGGTAGAAATGAGATTCTCCTTACTGATCAGCTGCTGTCACTACAGTTCCTTGTACCATATCAAAGTGTTGTTTACTCATCTCAGGAGCTTTATGACAATTGCCTAAAAATTGAAGAAAATATGAGAAATGGCAGCTAAAGTGCCAGTTGCTCATTTCTTACTACACAATAGGCTTAATGCAGAATATCCAGGAATCTAATCTTCAACAATAAAGGGGATAAAGCTTGGAACACTCAGCAGTTTACAGTCTTCTAAAGGGATTGCTAGTGCTTTTCCAAAGAGTGGGCAACTTTTGATGAAGGCAGCTAACTCTGCTTAAAATCAATAGCATCAGTTACTTTACACTTTGGATATGAAGCTTGTAAATGAAGAACAATCACTAAAAAGTTATATCAATTACACATGAATATAAAGAAGGTATCTGAGTCTCCCCACCCCACCCCAGTCCCTGAAACAACTCACTTGAGCATGAAAGTCAATTTGCATTCTTTTTTCAAGGCTAGGAATGGAATTTTCATTTTGTGTCATATTCATAAAAAAACTCATATATAACTCAGCGGGGTACTCACGTGTGCTTAGAAACAATATTAGGTATGGGAATTACCTTTTGTACCATAAAGACAAAATTACTCACTGAGAAATAAGATTTTAAAGGATCTCCAGGAAGCAAACCAGAGGAAAAAAAAGATACAGAATTTCATCCGCGACTGGAACTGTGGTATTGTTCATCTTCAGGCTCCTCATCCCTCCTGTATCAATTTTACATCTCTACTTAGATTCTGTACTCTCCCAGGAGCATGAGGAAGCTGTTAGATTTTAATGAAGACATGTTACGGAGGGAACCATGGGGCTAAAAATATGAGTTCAAATCTTACACACTGTTTCTCAGGAACAAAGGCATGGAAGATTTGGTATAAAGGGATTACAGATACAGGTGCAGTGAAAGCAAAGGAAATTTAGTTAATAAGGTGCCATAAGCATTTTCCATGTTATTATAAGATATTTAAAATTATAATTCAAATGATCACATAATATTTTATCAACTAGATGCACCACGGGCAGTGTAACAAATTCCCAGTTGGAGACATCCGTGTTTTCTTCCCTATTTATGTCTAGAACAAGGCATGCAGTAATAATTGTCCTCCACTTAAGAACATCTCATTTCCCCATGCCTTTTCATATGCAGAAAAATTATATTGTTTTACAGTCACAGGAGTATATTTATTAAATCACAATTTGTAAATAGTTTTGAGCTCTTACTTATACAGCCAAGTGGTTTACCTAATGAGTTATTTTTTTTAAAAGTAAAATATTTTTAAAGCGTTTCTCTGTATCTTTTCAAGAACTGGGTATACTCATATTTGTAACTTAAGTTAAACTAAATTATAAGTAGCTTGATTGGTAATAATGAATAGATCATATGGTAAAAAAGGACTCATAATCTTGACTTTATGCCTACCACAGTAGCTTACTCTTTTTTATTGATATATGGGTGAAACATAGGAATGCTTGATGAATGTCAAGAAAAGTCTGCATATTTTTTTGGTTTGTTTCATTATCATTTAAGACTGAGAAAGATATTGATGCCAAATGCCTTTTCAAAAATATCTTGACCACTTGATATTATATTTGACTTTTAAAGATGCTTTTCAATTGGAGAAATTGTTACTTGAAGCATGTCAGGAGTGAATACACGTAAGAAGTACCCGTGAGTTGGTCAAAAATGGATTGAAAACAGGACACCCAAGCCTGAAAAAGTAAAATATGTAAAAGTCTCATAAGCAGCATTATATCTCTTGTATTCTCAATAGGTTTATCCGATGGACCCATGTTATTATTGACAAATGTGTTCATTCATGAAATTAAAATGCCTTTGTTAACATGAATATTATAAACATACCCAAAGTCAGCATATTTTGGGAGAATATAGTGGCTTGAATGCAATGTCCATATGGTCATAGGCATTAGATTATTTGGTTCCCAATTGGTGATACTGTTTGGAGAGGCCTGGTTGGAGGAAGTATTTCATGGGAGATGGGCTTTGAGGTTTAAAAACATGAGCCATTTCCCAGTTTGCTCTTTCTGCTTTGTGCTTACAGTTCGAGATATAATCTCTTGGTTTCCAGTCTCAGCTGCTGTGCCTCCACTGTGCTGTCATGGACTCTTTTCCCTCTAGAACTGTAAGCCAAATTAACTATTTTTTAAAAAATAATTTTCCTTGGTCATAGTATTTTGTCACGATTCTGGAAAAGTAACTGAAACAGAAAATTAAACATGAAATTTGATATCTTATAAATCTACATATAAAATTTTATTCTGCCCCAGTGAATAACTCCACACCCATACTCATATGAGCAGCACTAAATGAACTCAGTGGGTTAAAGAAGTAATTAATTAATTAAAAGAATATATGGTTCTTTTGTATATTGTACATATTGGCTTTATGTTTTGAGAAAATTCTTGAAATTTTCTGAAACTATCTGAGCTGAAGTTTAGCATACCACAGTTAAGTAATTAATGGCCATAAAATATAAGTAGTAAGACAGATATTCCAATTAATATGTCAGGTAGTTGTTGAGTGACTATTGTGTACCCGACCAAGAAGGAATTTCTTTATTCATTCAGGAAAGTTGTAGTTATGGAACTGGCATTCAAATTCTGATAATGACATATTTCTGAGTACAACTGTCACAAAAGTATGCAAATGCAAATGCTCATAGTCTTGAAATTAATGCATAACTTAATCTATTAAAAATAAGGAACATAGTACGTAATTCATCAGAGTTCCACATATACCACACAATGTATTTCTGAGGAATCCTTTAGCTACTAACAATGGGTCAACTGAAAGACTCTTTGGAGGAACTGGCAGGTAAGTCTGATAAATAAAATTACATCAAGAAAATAAGGTCTCAATTCTCAAGGAAAATAATTCAGAGTTTAGGATTTAAGAAGAAGAGAAACTCCTTCAACAAAAGAAGGCAATAGGGAAATAAATATATACAGCAAACATGTCATTCATTCATATGCTTTTGTATTGCCAAAGTTTAGAAGCCAGCTGTAGACTGAGCATGGAAATCTGTTGAAATATAGCATGTTAAAGGTTGTCATGATACATGCCAGTAATCACAACTGCTTTGAGGCTAGGGTAAGAGATTATGATCCAAGTTTGCTGGGTTCACAGCATAACCCTGTCCTAAATACACATAAGTCAGTAAATTAATCAATAAATAATACTTTAAATTGAATTTGTTATGTAAGCCAGCCATATCTCTCAAACAACCTTCTTGCTTGCTGAAAAAAAGGCTTTAATCATGAATACCAAGATTTTATGTTGAGAATTCAGAGAAAAGGAAAAAAACTCACAAAGAGTCTTCATCCACTACCCTGAAGGCTTCTAAGCTTATACAGACCAGACACATACACCAAAGAAAATAGGAAAATGACCCATTCATGAGTATTCATCTGATCACTCTATTCAGCAGTTAGAGGATCTTACTTTAACTCATTCAACCTTAATTAATGAGCTACTATGTGACAAGAATTATAAAGTGTTACCAATGAAATACGACATATGATCCTCAAGCAGTCTTGCTGATGTGAAGAAACTTCTAATACAATGAAATGAGGTTTGTTATGAATGGTTTATAAAATTTTAACATAAGTAATTTGGTAACCGTGGTGATATTTTATTTGTGTGCTAACAAATAAAACTTATCTTGGGATCAGAGAACAGAACAGCTACTAGACTAAGCATAGAGGCCAGACAGTGGTGGCCCACATGCCTTTAATCCTAACATTCCAGGGGCAGAGATCCGTCTGGATCTCTGTGAGTTCAAGGCCACACTGGAAACAGCCAGGTGTGGTGTCACACGCCCTTAATCCCAGCACTTGAGATCTTATGTCTTGCTTGGGAAAGACACGTCTTTAATCCCAGGAAACGATGGTAGGAAGCAGAAAGGTGTCTAAGGCGTGAGGACCAGGAACCAGAGGCTTTTAAACTTTTAGGCTTTTTAGCAGCAGTTCAGCTGAGATCCATTCAGATGAGGACTCAGAAGCTTTCAGTCTGAGGATTCGTGGAAACAGGATTGGATGAGGAGTTGTCGAGGCTGTGGCTTGTTCTGTCTCTCTGATCTTTCAGAATTTACCCGAATAGCTAGCACTGAGTTGTTTTTTTAATTATTGTTATTATTAATAAGACCATTTAAAATTTGAGTTACAGGTAACTTAAGTTATGGATTTCCATTTCATACAAAAATAAGAAAAACTTTAGTCAGAATTTACTAAGCTCATTATTTGTAAAGAAAGTAGCATCTTTGGGCTGGTGATAATAGTAGTCCTCACAGTGAAGAAAGCTGAAGAAGCCAGACATAGCAATGCAGACCCATAAGACCAACACTTGAAAGGCAAAGGCATATGGATAATGATGCTGAGACCAACCTGGAGTGCTTAGGTGAGTTCAAGGCTGGCCTGAGGTATGTACCAAAACTCTATCTCACAAGTCTACAAGATAAGGATATATATCATTGGAAGAGTGCTTACCTACCATCCATAAATCAGTGGGTTTGATCCCCAGCCCAACACAGAACAAAACTATAGATATAAAGGAACAATAAATAAATGCAATTCCTTATTGAAATGTCTTTCATATTTCATTGGACAGGTATATTTAAATAATATATTCAGATAGTATGCTTTCCTTCCAGCCCCATTGGATACCAGATTCTGGTCTTTGCCTAACTTGGCTGCATTGTACAAAGATGTTCAAATCCTATGTCTTGACTTGACCATAAGGTTCCATAAAAGACCTCGATGTCCCTGCATACAAACCAAGTGTAGTAGAAGAGGAAGTATTTGACAATGACCTAGAAGAAGTTGACCCTGACTAGGCCATTGTGTTTTGGTTTCCCTCCTGAGTGTCACAGGTACAGGTAGTAAGAGGAGGAGAACCTTCTTCTAATACTGCAGTCCTTTTGGAAGCTGTTGTTTTAATACAATTAATTTCATGTACTATAAAAACAAGTATGAGCAAAGTTTTCATTTTTTTCTCTTCTATAAATTAAATTCACAATATGAAACTTAACTTGTCTATTTTGTCCTCTCGGTAAAAGCTCATTAAATCACAAAGGCTAGCAGGACACATCCCAGTGGTGGTACCCAACTAACCTCTCCTCACCTGTCTCGGTCTCTGTTTCTGATGCCTTTGCGTTGTGCAGGTGCCACCCCCACTGGCACTGTTTCTAAGTGCCAAACTCAGGTCTCCAGCCTAGAAAGCATTGCAAATATCCTGAGGTTTTTGTGTGGATGTTTTTCTTAATTTGAATAAAACATTATGATATTTTTATTCACAGATACTCTTGGGCCTATGCAGATGTTGCTATCCTAATACCCTATCCAGAAAAGTGGGAATAAAAATACCACAAATTTATGTACTTTCATAGCACGTTCTCTACTGTGCACTGCAGGAAGGTCCTTGTATTTCGTTGCCTTTACTCTATTTAGGACATTATAACAACCTCCAAAAATGTTTAGAAAAAAAAGTTCCACTTTATTAGATCTTCTATGGATAAAATGATAACTTGGGTCTAATAATATCACTAACCTACCTGTAGAGAATAGAAATGAGAGAAGCGTGTGCATGGACTGACATTTAGTGAGCATTTAAATAATAATGCATTAGAAAAAATTATCTCCAGATTAAGAAATGGCAGATAACACTAATATTATGTGTGACTGAACTTGTACTTGTAGAGCTAAGAGGATGCTCAGCAGGCAAAGGGATCACTATTCAAGCATGATGGCCTAAGTCCAGACCCCTAGCACCCATGTCAAAGCCAGAAACAATGATGTGCCTATTTAACCCCAGCTGAGAGGTAGAGACAGGGATTGCTGTTGAGCCAGTATAGAGAAATTAGTGAGCTCCAGATTCTGTGAGAAATGCTGTCTTAGGGGGGAAAAAATAAAACAAAGAACAATTAAGAAAGACACCCAACAATGACTTCTTGCCTTCATACGCATACTCATGGGAGCATACAGTCATATACATACATGCACACATACATAAAAACATATAACACTCTCACGTAAACACATATACACATAGCTTGTACTCATACAGTGTGCAGAGGCAATGTCCATTTTCACTCTACCCTTAGATTCACTTAATTTTATGTGGATAAGTATTTTGCATACATATATGCATGTGTACCACATGCATGCCTGGTACCCACAGAAGTCAGAAGAAGATACAAGACAAACTTGAACTGGAGTTTCAGGTGGTTGTAAACCACCATACTGGTACAGAAAACCAAATTTGGATCATCTACAAGAGTAGCAAGTTCTCTTAACCACTGAGCCATTTCACCTCTCTCTCTCTCTCTCTCTCTCTCTCTCTCTCTCTCTCTCTCTCTCTCTCTCTCTCCTCTCTCTCTCTCTCTCTCTTTCTCTCTCTCTCTCTCTCTCTCTCTCTCTCTCTCTCTCTCTCTCTCTCTCTCTCTTCTCTCTCTCTCTCTCTCTCTCTCTCTCTCTCTCTCTCTCTCTCTCTCTCTCTCTCTCTCTCTCCCCTTGTCCCCTCCATTTAATTTTTTATTTTACTTTAATTAATCTTATTTTGTGGGTGTTCTGTCTGCTTGTATGTCTGTGCACATGTGTCTCTGGCACCTGTGGCAGTCAGAAGAGATTTTTGTATCCCCTGGAATTTACAGATGGTTGTTAGCTTCCATGTAGGCAGTAGAGATGGACCACTAGTCTTCTGGAAAAGCAATCAGTGGTCTTAACTGCTAAAACAGCCTGTTCCCTTCTGTTCCTAAACAATTATATAGAGTCATGCATTTGCTGTCATTGCACCAAGGGAACCATAAAGCCACATTGTCTCATTGTTGTCATATCTACCCAAGAGATTAAGATCACAGAGTGATTCCATGCAATTTTCCATGAGTATAGATGGAACAAATTTGAAAACATTTAGTCTGAAAAGGTCCCAGAGAAGAGCATATAGTTATACTCAAATATTAAAATGTCTGATAATGGAAGAGGCATTTAAATCACCTGGTATTGAAGTGAAGTTTTGAGAATCTAATTCTGTCACCAAGTGAAAAGGCTTTCTTATGAAGCCAGTGCTGTGCTTCAGAAGAGTTTATGTTCCTATTCATTAAAGACATGGAAGTAAACATGTAGGATATCATAGTTCAGATAATATGGGTGGCTACAGAATGTCCTTAGAATGTCCTGGAATTCTATCATCCTAGGCTTCTAGGCAAACTGATCTCATGATTATCATTATGCAAATAACTGAGTTATGTGTTTCTTTATGATCCTAATCTGGCAACCAGTATTTGTGCTGGAGATCCTCTAGAATCAGGCCCCACACTAGCATTTGAGAACAAGTAGTTATTTAGCCAGCACAAGAAACGTTGACAGGATGGAGATAAGTAGCAGAGGAAAGAGGCTAGTGGGAGACTATAACCTGTTCTCAGAAGGTATGTCTGAGAAACAATATAAACTCTAAACTCGGGACTTAGTCATCACACATGAACAAGGGCTGGGGCATGAATACTACAACTACTGGCAATCACTAGTTGCTGGATGAGCCATTGATCCCTAACTTGGCTCCGAGTAGGCTATGGAAGCAAGGGGGATCTTCATGATCCTAAAAATGTAGCTTGGGCAAATTCTGCCAAGTAGTAGACACAAGAATCCCTGAAGTAGAAATCTGAGGAAATACAGTCTGGAGTTTGGTGGATTTTCCCTATCTGCTCCTCTAAACCTTCCTTCTAAAAGTCTAAGATTCTAACTTTCAGAACCCACCTCACTTAAGTCAAAGCTTACCATCAATGCTATTTTTGAAGATTATTTATTTGCATGTATAAGTCTGTGTATATCTTTGTGAATGTATGCACATGTGTATGTGAGGGTGTATGCACTTGTGCCTATATATGGAAGCCAAAAGGCAGGATCAGGTTTTCTCCTCTATCACTTTCCACAGATGTCTTTGAGGCCCAGTCTCTCCCTACACCTAGGGCTCACTTTTTGTCACTTAGGATGGGAGCTTGCAAGTCTCAGTAATTATCCTGTCTGTTTCCTTTAGCAATGGTGTTACAGTCTTGTGCACAATACCTGGCTTGTTACTTGGGTGCTAGGGGCTCTTCATGATTGCACAGAAAATACTCTCAACCACTGAGCCATCTCACAACCCCCAATACCATTGTTCTTAAATTACCAAACGTTCTTCACTTTTGCTTCAAATGAAGTAGAAAAAGAAAAGTTTGAGAATATTTATCCTCCTCCCTCCCTTGTACATGCGCATACTCATACACACACATACACACACACACACATACACACATACACATACACATATACACACACACATACACACACACACACATATACACACACATATACACATACACACACACACATACACATATACACACACATATACACATACACATACACACACACACATACACATATACACACACATATACACATACACATACACATACACACAAACATACACACACACACACACACACATACACATATGCACACACATATACACATACACACACACATACACATACACACACACATACACACACACACATACACACACACATACACATATACACACACATATACACATACACATACACACACACACACACACACCACACACACACACACACACACACTGGATGTACTTGGCGAAATATTCTCTAATAAGTTTGAATACATGGAGGCTCCTTATATATAAGGAATTTATATGGTTCTAAACTCAAGAAAAAGTAGTCAAACTATAAGCAGTGAAACTTTTCTATTGAGGTCAGAACATGATCATAGAACTGTTTTAAGAATTGTGATTCAAAGAAAACAGATGGTTAATTTCCTATTTTTAAAAATGAGTACTTCTGAATTTGTGGTAAATATGTTCACATGCACTTATTGCCAAGATTACCCCTAGGAGGAATGTTCCAAATGAGGAATCACGTGTGCATCCTCCCATTTCTGTGAGAAAATACAAACATATACTTCTATACTTACAACTACTTTTGCATGAAGATATTTCTAGAAAGACATAGAACTTTTTCTCTTAGTTTTAGTTTGAAATAGAAAAATTTGCAAAAGCAATGCAAATGATCTTCTCCCAAATCATCTGAAGGTAAATTACCCAAACTATAAATAATTGAGATTGTTTTCTCACAGCAAGGGCATTCTCTAATATGACATGACATGACCAAAAATATATACACACTAGCTCTTTTGTTTTATTATTTAATCTTCAAACATTTTAGATTTCATAACGATCTCCCTGAAGTTTTGCTTGACTGTCCCCACAATTACTTTATATATCAAAAGATTTCAGTCTATAGCCTTGGCATTGCACTAAGTACCAGGTCTCATTCAGTTGCCTTTGACTGGAACAGTTCCCCTACTTTCCTCCACTTTCATGTTTGGAGTAATAATCAGTTTGCCTTGCAGATTTGGATTTGTACAGCACTAATTGGTTATGTAATTCATGAGATGCATCCATGACAACAACATCACTGCAATGCATGTGTTTGGGCAGCCCTAAATTTCAATGTATTACATTACTGTTGATGCAATTTTGAGCAGTTGATTAAAGAGGTATTCTGGATTTCTCTAACTATAGTTATTTTCCCAAAGACACTATTCTGTCTTTCTAGTGTATTGTAGGATTTTCATCAATCTCAAATGTGACTGGTCTTGAAGATATATTACTTTAGTAAGTTCCCATTGGAAGGCAAGATGATCATATGTAAATATTCCATCCTTCATCGAACTTACAATGATTGTATTCAAGCATTTATGACACCTTGACATCATAGATTCTCTTTCTCCCATGCGTTTTAATTTAGTCCAGCAATTTTAGTTAGTGTGATGCTAATACTGATACAGACTTGACTCAGTATGCCTCTTTCAGTGAGCATTCCTATCTTTAAATACTATCCTCATTTGTACTTTAAGGCTTATTTTTCACTGTTTCAGCCTTAGCAACAGCACTTTCCAACATGCCTTGATTTCATCTAGTGGGAAGAAATATTAGGAAAAGATGATATGGGCCCTCGGTGTGCTCTCCACTATTAGGTGCAGCTGTTTACAGGCACTTTCAGTGACAGGGTTTGACACAAATTTATTTTTACAGACAGATACACATAACATACACATAACTCCCATAATTCACATCTCACCTAGTCAACATATCTACAGATCTTTGTATTATAATCTGTATTTTGATAGCAGTATCTTACAGTCTAAAATCTGTGCTTTTCCCAGTTTTCTCCTCTTCTACATTTGAAGCATTGCTGACTGACGGTAAACAAAGGAGCTATTATAAGCAGTATTATTTTTGACCCAAACTCTAGATGTAACTAATTTCTCTTCACCTCTCCCCTCATTCATATGGAATAGTAGTTACCTTCTGCTTCATAACTGCTTCATGACTTTTAACCATCTACATTCCCTCCACTCTCTGAGGACCCTGTTTCTCTCCATCTTGAACCCTTGCACTCACATCAGACAGATTTCCCACCCCTGCAGATGCACTATTCACTTTGATTTCGACCTGACAAAGGCACTGGGCCTTGAGGGACCTCTTGTGCTATTAAGATACCTATTTTAGTTGGCCTTCCTAATGATATTAGATATCAGAACAGAAACAAAGAAAAGGAATAACAAATCTTGGAATGAAATTACTCTACAGAGAAAAAATGATATTGAAACAGGAGAGGAGCTTTGATTTCTTTGTATGTATCTTTTTTTTCATTTGAAAGATTCAGCATAAATTACACATGCTATTACTTTTCCAATTTGAAAATTATTTTAGAAGAATCTGATGTGTGAAAAAATGTAAAATTGTAATGTAAACCTTCTAACTGATAAACAGTAATCAGTTTAATTGAATATAGTTGCAGAATTATGTACTTATGTTCTCTCTTTTAAGCAAACATAAAAAAATCATGCAAATTGAGCTGCTGAGAACTTACTATGGAAACACTACATGTCTGAGATTGATGGAAATCCTATAGGGTAGCTAAACTTGCCTGTCAACTTGACATTTCTGGGAAGAGCAAACCTCAACTGAGGAACTACTGTCACCAGATTTTCCTCTGGCCATGTCTGCGGGATGTTTTCTTAATTTCTAATTGATATGGGTGACCCCAGACCACTGAGGGCAATGCCATCCTTAGTTCTGACCATGTAAGGAAGGTAGGTAAGCAAACCAAGAAGAAGAAACCTAATAGCCAGCACCTGTCCATTGTGTCTGCTTCACTTCCCGTCTCCACATTTCTACCTTGTGTTCTTGCCCTAAACACTGTCAATGATGCACTGTGACCTGGGGTTGTAAAATGCCATATTTTTTTTTTCTTTCCCAAGTTGATTTTGGTCAGTACTATTGTCCCACCAACACAGGGGCAAACAAGAACACCTATTGCCATCGTTTGAAAAGGAATGGCCCCTATAGACTCATGTGTTTGAATGCTTGGCTCATAGGCACTATTAGGAGATATGGCCTTGTTGAAAAAAAAAAAAGGATCACTGTGGGGGTGGATTTTGAGGTCTCATATATGCTCAAGCTATACCTAGTGTGGTACACAGTTCATTTCCTATTGCCTGTAGATCAAGATGTAGAATTCTTAGCTACCTCTCCAGCACCATGTCTGTCTGCATTATGCCTTGCTTCCTACCATGATGATAATGGACTAAACCTCTGAAACTGTAAGCCATCCCCAATTAAGTGTTTTCATTTATAAGAGTTGCCATGCTCATGGTGTCTCTTCACAATAGAAACCCTAACTAAGACAGAAGTTGGTACCAGGGACTGGGGTATTGCTGTGATAGGCCTAACCACATTTTTTTTGGAGGAATATGGACTGGGGAATATGGATTAGAGCAGTTGAATGCTTTGAGGTTTAATTGGTCATCCTAGGAGAAACATGGAAGACAGTGGTGCTGAGGGTGATTTGAACTGTGGGGCCAGGTTCAAGAGGTTTCAGAGGAAAAGAATTTTAGTTATGTTGCCTAAAGATCATGTCTGTGATAGTTTTGTAAGGAATGTGGCTGCTTTTTGCCCATGTCCCAAAAGTTTGCATGGGACTGAAGTAAAGAGTTTTTGATTAATTGCATGGGCAAAGGAAATCTCAAAAGAGCCTCATATAGACTCTGCCATGATTTTACTAGTGTTTACTCCAATGAAGATATATAATGAAAAGGAACAAGCTGAGCAAAGAAAAACATAAAAGGTACAATTTGAGGAGGAAATGGGTACCAGGATGAGGAATGGAGCTAAGCCCTGTGTTCAAGGAGATAAACAGATTTTTTTTTTTTTGGTTTTTCAATTAAGAAATGAAATAAAAGGAGTGGTGACCTCAGAGCAAGATCCTACCCAGGTAAGCTTCCATCTTGAGAAAAGGAATTAAAGAGCAGCTCAGGTCCAGCTGTGATAGTAGATGACCTTAATTCTAGCACTAGAAAAGCAGAGCCTGGTGGATCTCTGAGTTTGAGGCCAACCTGATCTTCAGAGTGAGTTTCAGGACATCTAAGCTTAACCAATGAAGGTAACCATTAGAAACAGAAAGCTGATAAAGATATAATTGAATGAGGGGCCATGTTCCAGGCCTAGCAAGCATCAGAACTTGGCAGCTTCAGGCAAGTGATTCTGGCTTAAGAGTCAAGGATATAAGAAAGGAGTTATGGAATCTCCCTCCATGACTAAGGAAAGCTACTGAGGCCAGGCATGTGTCAGGGGTGTCCCTGCATGAAGGCCCAGAGAGGCCATTGTGTGAAGCTGCAAAGGTGAAGCCTCGATTGCCTTGGAAACCCTGAGATGTTAGAGATGTCAGGGTCATAGGATACCTGCCAAGGAAAACTACCAACAAAGATTCAAACTAGCCCAAGAGAGAGAAGTTTGTTGCAATCAACAAAACTGAAAGGAGTTGGAGATCTGAAGAGTGTGTTAACATCAGACATGAAGATGCAGAGCTTGGAGTTTGCCCAGCTGGTTTTTGGTCTTGCTTTGGTTCAGTATTTCCTTACTATGTTCACTTACCACCATTTTGGAATGTTATATAATTCCTGTGACATATTTAGAACTATGTAATCTGCTTTTTTATTTTCATTTTACTGAGGACTATAATTAAGAGATTGCATGAGTCTCAGAAGAGACTTTGAACTTTGGACTTTTAAAAAAGCTTGAGACTATTATAGATTATTGGGACTTTTAAAGTTGGACTGAATGCATTTCTCCATTATGGTATGGGAAGCCTATGAGGGCCAAGGAGTGTAATGTGATGGTTTGAATAGGAATGGCCCCCATAGATTCATGTGTTTGAATGCTTGGCCCATAGGGAGTGGCACTATTAGGAGGTATGGTCTTGTTGGAGGAAGTGTGTCATTGTGAGGTTGGGTTTTGAGGTCTCATGTATGCTCAAGTTATGCCTAGTGTGGTACACAGTTCACTTCCTGTTGCCTTTGAATCAAGATACAAAACTCTCAGCTACCTCTATAGCACCATGTCAACCTACCTTCTGCCTTTGTTCCTGCCATGATGATAATTGACTAAACTTCTAAAACTGCAAGCCAGCCTCAATTAAATGTTTTCTTTGATAAGACTTGCCATGGTCATCTCTTCACAGCAATAATAACCCTATTTAAGACAACTATTTTACATTTTGAAAAGCAGAACAAATGCAAGGTATCATTTTTTATTAAATATAGAACTTCAAACACCAAAATCATCACACTAACATAGTTCATAGAATAATGATGCAAACTACAAAGATAGTTCCATCCCTAGGCATTCAAGTCAATGAGCTCTAGAAAGCAAGCCCAGTACCTCAATAATGACACTTGTAACAACTCTTCCAAGGTTAATTGGTCTAACCCTAAGGTAGCCAGAACTTCAGCAGGCAACTCAGTCCTTTCTTGTGTCATTACTAGTGTGTGAAAAAGTAAAACTTTGAATAAATAAGAAACTGCCAAAACCCAAAATTAAAGTGCCTAAGAGACATCTTCATTGGAAGAAAAAAATTATAAATATTCATATTTTATGGAGCAATCAAGATGTTGATGTTAATATTAGAGCAATAACTTTAATTGTATTTCAGCAAACGGATGCCAATTAGGAAACAAATTATCTCATAGAAGCATGTCTTGCACAGTTTTGCCCTGAAGGTAAGCTGAGGGCTATGTCAGCTTCCTGAATTTTAATGCGAAAAATGAACACCTCCAAAATTATTAAAATTAAAAATAAGTATTTAAAAGGCTTTAAATTATGCCAAAAATAAATGACAGCTCCCTGCTAACTATTAAAGACAAAGTACTTCCCCTCATAAATGAACTTACTTGCCGCAAGAAGGTAGCTTCTAAGTAAAGAAGGGCTAATTTAACTGTTCTTTTAGTGAGAGACTTGAGAGGCCACATCATGTCTGATGAAGCAAGGGGAATTGTAAACTGCCACACAAGAGTTTCATGTAAACTTCTCCAGCTTTTGAAAATCCCACAATCTCACAAAAAGCTTTTACTCAAGCTTTCTCAGAACTACCTAAGAAAATTCTGATATGAAGATGCTACAAGATAAGAGATAGGCATCAAAAGATGACTGCTCAGAGAGATCCTTGGTCGCTAGGAAGCTGATGATGTTGCCTAGACTCCAGAAACCCTCATGGAGCTAACTCTGTGATACTATTTCTCATAAGAAAAGGCTCAAATTCCAGAGCAGGCACTGTCCTTTGTACTCATGCTATATAGAAGTGATCTATGTCAGACACCCTTTGTGAATCACAGGAACAAACTCCAAACTTGAGCCATGGAAAACAGTCCTTCCCGAAAATAAAGGGGTGCTTTATATCCATGAACATTTCTGTACATGCTCTAAGTACAACCTTAGTAGAGTGCACTTCAGGTGTTGCCTGAGAATGTCAGGGCTTCCTTAGTTTTTATGTGAGATTGGAGCTTTCATTTCCATGAACTAAAGAAGTCTAAGACCTCCTGTGCATTGAGAACTTTTTTCCCCACAGGCCATTCTGTCTCTGAGTCTTTCCTTCTGAGCTTGTCATATAGAAACAAACTTAGAGGCCAGGTCTTTCTTTAGTTTCAGTGAACAATTCACTCACATATATTCTACAGATAAAGTTCATGTTCCTGGGGTAATACCGAGCTTTACATATTTAAACTAAACTGTACACTCAAATACCATATAGTGGTTTGAGTGAGAATGTCTCCAATGGGATCATATATTTGAATATTTGGTCCTGAGTTGATGAAACTATTTGGGAAGGAATCAGGGGTGTGGCCTTGTTGGATGAAGTGTGTCACTGGGGTTAGCACTGACCCAGATTAAACTTTGAGTTAGCTCTGTCTGCTCATGGCTGCACTTTGAAATGTGAGTTCTCAGCTACTACTCCAGCACCATGTCTGCCTGCCTGCTATCATACTCCCTGTTATTATGGTCATGAACCCTAACCCTCTGAAATGGAAGCCCCAATTAAAATACTTTCTTTAATACATTTATTTGGTCATGGTATCTTATCACAGCAATAGAAAAGTAACCAAGACACGTTACCTCCTTGATGTGGCCTCATTAAAATCCAACTAATTGTGAACTTCATTTAGACTCCACCCTAGTCCTCCCCTCTGTTCTTTCTTTCTTGTTCTTGTGGTTATTCTCAACATTCACACTCTAGAACATCAACTAGGTCTTATAATATGTTTGTGTCTTTTTAAACTTTAAGTTTTCATTCACATTTACACACAAAGCTTTTTCTGGTAAGAAAATATTTTCTTAACCTCATATCGTTTTGAGACATCTGGAAAGATAGGTCTACAGCAAGCTAGTAGTTAAAGTCAAATGCATGAGTACAATGTAAGCATAAATAACATTATATACATAATTTGAGTAGCTGGAAGGATTTAGGATCTGTTTGTCAGCTCAGGCTCATAGAAATGTATAGGCAGAGTATATCCTATAGAAACATTAATCTGCATCGGAAATGAAATATGATCTATTCGTCTGAGATCACCTTTAAATATGGATTTTTACATGACGTGAGATAGTGAGGGCCACCAATGAAGCCATTAAGCAATGAGTATGGTGGAGTTGGTAGTAGAAGACTGGAAGTTTCTCAGCCTAAAATTATAGATAAAAACAAAGGCTGGGAATTTCTTCAGCAGGCATCTTTCTTTCTTTATATGGTTATGAAATATACTTTAAGGAACTTTTGTTTTATTTTAAAACCAAAAGTTTCTACAGCTCTTGATTTTTTTTTCAAAATCATTCTAGAGATTGCTGAACAAATTGCAAAACTCTGTGTTTTAATTTGTTCCTTAAGTAATGGATCAACAAGTATTATCTTTGGCACATCTGCCTAAGACATGAGCTCATGTTCAAGAGATGAGCTCATTTTCAGTTCAAGACCAAGCCATTTCAGACTTGAACCCGTTGACATTTTCAGCCTAATTTCAAGAGTGAGACTTAAGATGCCTTCCCAGTGCATTTCAGAGACACTTGGTTTGCAGAAGCACCTGCGTTTCAAATGCATCAGGGCAACTGACTCCTCAAAGAGGCCTTTCCAATTGCTAAGAAAGGGCAATCCAATCTGCTGTCAGATGAAAATCCATTGAGGTCCCAGTTCCCTGACAGTCTGCTCGGATTGCAGACACATTGGTCACTACAATAATTCCAGGAGCTACTCAAGCAAATTATCAGAACTATGATGAGATGTGATCTCATGCCTCTACTGACAGTTGTGTAAGATTGTGGCTAGTCTGCAGCATACCCAGATTTTTATAGTCTTGAAAACGTAGCTAAGATAGTCACCAGATTTATCGACTGTGCCAGCCAGAAAGCATTTGGAAGCTTTAAATTAGCCCCACAATTCCAAGTCTGAGAAGCTGTTTTCTTGAAGATAGCTAACTGCCAACTTTCTCACACAGGCTATCTTTGAGGCATAAAATTGAATGTACCACGATGCTTGGTGCTTATATTTAGTTAATTGTGGGTGCAATCAGCCAATTGAGGACACAATTAGACACCGCAATTAGCTGCTGTGGTCCAAATTATTGGAGAGAGGCAAAAACAGGAGGCTCAGTCAAAGCCTCTTTAAAGATGCAGGTCTGTGGATGAAATCACTGATGGAAGTCATTCAGATGAATATATCCATGAAGGCAAAAGAAAGTGAGAAAACAGCATAAGCTGAAAGTTGTTTAGAGAAAAGTAAGAGAGTAACAGTCTTACTTCACATGCATGTATACTTTACAAATCTGTGAGCAGAGGCATCTTATCTAAAGCACATGTAGTTGAGTTATAAAATAGCAACTATGGCACACACAAGCTTGAGGCAGAGCAGAAAAAACAATGATTCCCACTAGTTTATGCCACCTCACAGGAGTCAATTCCTCCCTTTTCTTTTCCAGTTTCATAATTGTACAAGAACACAGGGAAAATCACCAATATTGACTGATCAGATCCATGTCCCTAAGATACCAATGGACAGTCACCCACTGATATTCTGCTTCATTCTGGTCATCACTCTGCGAGATGGTTCTCCTTTTAGATATGTGGTGAGTGTCCCTTAGAACGCTCACAGCTTGACGAAGCTCAGCACCGCCTGCATTGAAGGAGGTGAAGTGTCTGTTCGGCCTCAAAAAGTCTTATCTCAAAATTATGATCTTCAAATGGCTGGTTTATTATCTATAAATAAGATATAAGTCAAAATAAGCTTGAATCTAGAATCTCAGGAAAATGTCAATCACCTAATAAATGTTCATCTGAGACATTTAGAAGGGAGTTCCTTTACTTGGGCAGAGGTGACAGAGAGGACAAATGACTTTAACAGCAGCAGTTCTATTGCCTGAATTGATCTTCAGATTTTTATATTGATTCAACTTTGCTGCAGTTCCTTTAAATATTGGAGGGAAAACTCCTTAAATGATTTGCTAGTGAGTTGGTCTCAAGAATTTTAATTTTGACTTACGTCTTTGTTTCGGTATTTAATTAAATTCTGTTTTAGAACTTTACTGAAACGGTTTAAAGAAGGGGAAAGATAAATGGTCATATGGAATCCAATGCTTTTTAATTACAGAATCCGTTCACTTTGTAATATCAGTGTAACAATTACTTAATGAAATTGAATTATTTCTTTTAAAATTGACTTAATTAATGATTCAAATTATATTAGATTGATTTTATAATCCCATTTTAGCTATAATAGTAAAGTGTAGGGTTTCTTAAGAAAGGAGACTTTAAAGAACTATTAAAAACTGAACTTGGTTGAAATGGAAGTTTATATGGATAAATAGATGTCTTTAGTTAAGACACTCAAAATTTTACTACTCTATTTTGTTTAAGGGGGAAATGCTATAATTTTATATTATAATTAATTTTCAGGTTTTTAAAATCCAATTATTTCCTGAATAAGCTATTAAACTTATTTCCTTCTGTAAGGAGTGAACCTAATGGCTTACAGAAGAATGGTTCCATGATATTTAATGGACTTTTACTCTGCTAATGAATCCTCAACATTTGCTGCCTGTCAGGCTTCTAGAAGCATTCACGTGAAGCCTGACTTCCAACTTGCCTGAACCCAGACCAGTACCACAGTAGGATCCTTTTTGACTGGGAGCTTCCACATCTTGATAATTCATTATGTAACTATGGAGAGGACTAAAGCAGCTAATTCTCATTTCCATTTTCTCTCCTAAACAAGCGTGTTTTAGCTATCTCCTGACAACCTGGCATCTAGAAATACCAATGCTTAGATTACACCTGGAGTCCCCAGTGGGAAAAACTTGGAAGTATTCTAAAACAAACAGTAAGAAAAAAATGAAGGCAAACCATCCATTTTTTTAAGCCGCTAACTCTTAAGAAGGCCACACATATATACAACAGAGGTGTAAGAGTTCATCACAAACATGCAATTCTGAATTATTGAGTACATCAACGCACCATTCATTCAATTGCATCCCTGTGTCAGGCTCTTGTGGCTGCTGTCATAAGGCACCCCCAGCTAAGCAGCTTTCAGGAACACACTGTGATTTTCTTACAGCTCTGGAGTTCAGGAGTCTCTCAAGCATGCCAGCTGGAGGCTTTAGGGAAGAATAGGTTCTTTCCTTTTCCGGGCTCCAGGGGCCACCTATGCTCCCACCTTGACTGCACTCCAGGCTCAGCCTC
Source organism: Peromyscus californicus insignis (assembly GCF_007827085.1). NCBI lineage: Eukaryota > Metazoa > Chordata > Mammalia > Rodentia > Cricetidae > Peromyscus > Peromyscus californicus. The sequence continues at coordinate 113,957,288 of NW_026294606.1, forward strand.
CAGCTCCTTTTCCTTCGCCTTCTCTAAGCCCCTGGATTCCTTCCTCCAAGGTCTCAGTTTCACTGGATTGGGTATGCATAGATGATCCTGCTAATCACCATCGTAAAACCTTTAACTTATTCACAGCTACGGAAACTACATTAACAGCTTCTGATAATTAGGATGTGGGCCTCTTGGGGAATTATTCAAACAGCACAGTCCCATATAGAATCGATTTTCTTGTGTAGAAAACAAAAGAGTAAGGAATCAATCTCCTCGGGCCTTTTCTGTTCCTTCCCTTAACTTCTTCCCTTGTACACACACACACACACACACACACACACACACACACACACACACACACACACACACAAACACAAACACTTCCAAATTCCATCATGCAAAAGTGATGCTCCATATTATTTATATTTATTTACTTGTTTTTATTTACTTTAAATTCAGGGTTTCACTATTTAGGCCTAGCAGACCTGGAACTCAAAGAAACCTGCCTGCCTCTTCCTATTGAGTGCTGTGATTAAAGACACACACCACCAAGCCTGGCCAGTGACAGTCTATGTTAAAGAACGTTCTATTTGTCTATAGTATACTTTAGATACATTTGGGGGCTGGGGGAACACAGTACTTATGGCATTTTCATCATTCAAAGACCGCCCCTCCTCCAAAGAAAAGACCCAGGTGGTAAAATGAATACGAAGAGTGAAAGTGAAATCCAGTCGTCCATGCTAGGTTATTATGAACTTTCCAGAACAATTTTAATTCTCTATTAGTTTATGGGATTAAAGTTTTATAGCCCTGATTTAATTGACTTTTTGTTTTAGCTCCTTCCTCCCATTCTTCTGTTAATTCCAGATAGTGTGTGTGTGTGTGTGTGTGTGTGTGTGTGTGTGTGTGTGTGTGTTTGTATGTGCATGTATGTTGTGTGTGTGAGAGAGAGACAGAGACAGAGAGACAGAGTGAGAGAGAGGAAAGCAGACTTTTTTCTTCTCTCTTCCTGCTATTGAAGAGAATAGTCTCAGAGGGCTCTTTAGTGGAGATGATTCTCACTGCCTTAGAAAGCAGTCACACCACAAGGAATCATACTATTAACTACTGTTACCTTCCCCACAACAATATAATACACACAACATCACATACAAATATACATATATAGTTTTAATGAACCTCTCTCCTCTGTGTTGATGGTGCTCCTTACTAAGAGCCAAAGACCACCTAACAAAAGCCCCAATACCTCTCTTGAGTTGTTGACCGGGACTGCCCAAGGACTCCCATTCAGCCTATTATGGTTGCCCTTGGTTAACTCCCAGAGATGGAAGGTAAATCCAGATTGCTGAAGACACCAAGTGCTTCGGACACAGGGCCCAGAGGTCCCTGAGTTGGAACTGCCCTGAATGGCTCCTCCCTGAAGACGAGCTTTCATGGTACCGGAAGGTACCATGACAGCTTCCAATAGAGGGAGGCAACCAGTAGTCCTACACAACTATGATGCCTATGATACACATCAATGATCAGCAGGGCATGATAACCCTAAGGATGCAGGAGTGGCATGCATACCTGGGCAGTAACCGGTCACTCTCTAATTGGACTTAAGACCTGCTCAACAAGGCCAAGACCTTGCCTAGTACTGAAAACCTAGCAAACTACTCTATGCTAGTGAAATATGGTTATTGGAGGAGAATCTACAAACACTAATTACTAACCAGCATAATCCCTAGCAATAATCTATAAACATTTTTCTTTATATTCACAGAAGAACAGTCTTTACCCCTCATCAAGGAAATTTCTCTCTGCAACAGATAGAGACTACTACAGAAAACCACAAGCAATCAAAATGCAGGGTTGTGGAGTCCAGTCCCAGTGGATAGATCCACAAAATACTCTGATACCTAAGACTGAGGAAACCCTGAAGAAGAGGGAGCAGGAAGATCATAAGAGCAAGAGGATCAGGGAATTTGCTGTGAGGTTGTGATTCCTAGCAATATCCAAAGCTACACCCATAATGTCTCACCTATGTGACTCCCCAAAACTGAACAGAATGAAGACAACATCACTGAACCTGCCAAACTGAACAGAGAAGCCCATGATGCCTCAACACTCCACAAAGAACTATAGGCAAATGAGGAAGCTGGGTATGGGAGAGGGGTCCTTCCATAAGAAGAGCACACCAATTAGTTGTGCAGTGCCAAACTGTCAGTTCCGAAAATATGCATACAGACTGAACAGTTTCTATTTTGAAATATATATGGAAACACACATACATATATGCATGCAATAGCAATCACTATAAATGAGAAGCTATGAATCTGAAAAAGAGAAGTGAGGATTTGAAGGAAGAAAAGGAAAGGGAAAAATGTTGTAATTGAATTATAATCTCATTAATTTAAAAAAATTGAAAAGCAGTCACATTCAGTGGTACACTTCCACAATTCCACAGTTGTTCCTTAGACCAATATTTACATTGTCACTCAATATTCCCTCCTAGCCCAAGAAAATTATTTGTTCCCCCTTCTAACTACTGAGAAGCTAACAGTTAGAGAGATGGAACACAAAACTTAACTTGCATCCACATTTAAACCTTTGATCAAATGGGCATAAAATCTGGACCATAACAGACCACTCTGATAGTATGCCCAGTATGATGATGAACAGAGCAGGGGGAGTGAGAACAGCAAGATAGACATGGCTGACTCTCTTCCACAAGGACACCAACCAAAGCACCGTCCTCTTCCTCAGGGGCCAGCCAATGGGAGACTACGGAAGGAGAAATGATTTCAGGCTTTCTGGAGAATTACGTGGAAACAACCATTATTTTATAAACCATACAGGCTGGAAACTAAGAACGAAAACTTCTTTGCGAAGGAATCCTGTGAAGGCTAAATACTCCCAAACAGTCCTATTAGCAATGATTTCTTTAAAAGGCAATTGTAATGAAACTGTTTTAAACTATATTGCCAAGTAAGAGAAGAAATAGTGGAGGGAACGCATAAGAACGATGCCAGTGTACATTATAGAGGTACTTGGAAGATTGACTTATTTGGAAAAAGGATTATTGCGGCTGAGGTGAGTCAGCAGAAATACAAGAAGGAAATTTAAAGTAACAGAGCCTAGCTGGGCTGTAAATTCCTTGAGAGAAAAGGCTAAGGCTCATCGAGTTTGTAGGACTGACGTTCAGCTGAGCTCTTCACAGAGTCCGCACTTTAAACCTGCTGTTCAGCTGACAGTCCTTGGATATTGCCTTCTCTGTTTAAGACCTTCATTTCCAATTTATGAGTCACACAAACATGCAAGAGCACAGAACACACAGGCATGCACATCTGCAAGTCTCATCATCTCTAGAAATGTGTGATTTTAAGCGTTCTCCATTCCCCCCTATAACCAGATCCTTCTGCAATTATTACATTACCTTCTTTCAAGGTATTTTTCTGACACATTTTCTGAAATTGCTTTAACCTTAACAAGCTCCCAATGAATTCTCAACTATGCAGCTTTAATGTCCAAATCTGCTGTGAGTTCAAGGAAAGAGAATGCTTCTAAAAGAAACCCCAGGCTGATTTTCAGGTATGCTTAATCCTGTCTACATGAGAAGCAATAGCTAGATCATTTCAAAAGCATACGCCTTTAGGATTCAAGCTGTTAATGTTTGCAAACCAGACAACCACCCTTAATACCACTGCTGGTTTATTGACACAAACTCTTTGCTTCCCACAGCTTGTAATTGAATCCCCCCACTGCTTAATTGGAAATAGAATGACTCCACAACCAGATTTGAAACATCTTCTAAAGCTGGTAGGAACATCAGCACTCCCTTTTAAAAATAAAAATTATATCATTAACCATGTTAAGTGAAGATTGGTGTTCTGCTGAATATCAGGAAATGAGTGCACCCCAGGACTGTCTGAACACAGCACAATTAGGGATGTCTTCCATTTTACAGAGGCCTCCCTCCTCACTGAAGCGGAAAGTCAAAGGCTGGCTTTGTTTCCACTGTGCCACGTCCAAATGCTTGGCCTGTTCTCATCCTTTAAAAGACTTCCTTTCAGATGGCATGTAATTTGAACAGTAATTCCCTTCAAATATTCATTTAACAGATAATTGTGGATAGTGACCTAGACATGAGAGAGAAAAGGAACAAGTAAGCAGGTATTTATTTGCTATGTATATATTACAGTAAAATGTGTACATATGTGTTAAGTCTTCCAAGCCCCCTTTCCTCTCTCTCTCTTGCTCCATATATATATGGAGGTGTGTGTGAGTGTGTGAGTGTGTGTGTGGGTGTGTGGGTGTGTGTGTGTTTGTGTTTGTATGCGTGTGTGTATGCCTCAGCAGTTCCCAATCTGTGGGTCACGACCCCTTTGGGGGTCAAATGACTGTTTCACAGGGGTCACCTAAGGCTATTAGAAAACACAAATATTTACATTATGATTTGTAACAGTACCAAAATTACAGTTATGAAGTAGTAAAGAAAATAACTTACTGTTTGGGGGGTCACCACAACATGAGGAACTGTATTAAAGGGTTGCAGCATTAGGAAGATTCCAGGCTGTAGTCCAACTAATCCAACAATGGCTGGCTGTGAACATAAAGTCCAAGAATTCACTAGTTGCTTAGTCAAAGAGGCTGGATATCTCAGCTGGTCATCAGTAGAAGCAGGAATCCTGAAGAAAAAGGTTCTAATGCCAGTGAAGGAATGGGTTTGTTAGATAGAGTGAAAGTAAGCAGGCAAAGAGCCTACTTCTTCGGATTCTGCTCACCAGGGCTGATCTGGCTATAACACCTAAATCCACAGATATCACATATATCTCTAACATAAAATGTATAGAATTTTCAAAGAACCTCACTACATCCTCTTGTAGCCTTAGATGACCTCTAACTTAATTATAATGTCTCATATAATGTAAGAGTATACACATAGCTCTTACAGTATGTTATGTTGCCTAGGAAATAGTGACAAGGAAAAAGAAATCACTGCTTATATTCAATACTGGCATTCTTTTTTCCTGAATCAGTTGAATCCAAAAGTGTAAAAGTCATGGTAAGGGAGGGATATTTATATTTTTAATAATTTATATAGCTATTTATTAAAATACTGATCTTAGTAACAATAAATATACAATAAACTATTTGAAAAGAGATTGGTAAAATAAATCACCTCTATGATAAACAGATAGGGAGATAAATAAACACTATCATTTTAAATCGTATTTACCAGCATGAGAAAATGTTAGAAGTACAATAGAAATCAGCTATCTTAGTATGTGTGTGTACTTACCAACATACAGGTGCATGTGGAGACATTTGCTAATCAGAATGGAAAGGTGATGAAGCACAATATCTAAAATGAATAATGAGGACCATGTAAACATCTTGGGATTTAAGATAATGTTTCATCAAATAATTTGTTTTAAATAAGAAACCCTTTGGAGTACTGAGAAGGCGTTTCAAGTTCTCTTTGTATTTTAAGCTATTTTGCCCATAGAAAGCACATGATATTTCCAGCAGAATGTCTCAGCATTCCACCTTCCTTCCCTTCCAGTGGTTGTATGGAGTAACTGACTGTGAGTTTGGGCTGTGGAATCACTCCCCACTTGTTTTCACATCTTGCCTCAGGCATGTATTAATTGCTTAAATGTGAGGGGCCATTTAATATGCACAACCTAACTGCTTTGCAGAGAACACTTTTGTCACCACTTTACATGTATGAAAAGTAGTCGTGGCATTTATTATTTTAGAAGAGTCTAGTGTACTGTCTGTCTTCTTAAGAGTGAGAGCTAGCATTTACTCAGTATTTTCTATTTCCTGGTGTCTCCCTCACCCAGTATTCCTACCTGGACATTTAGGTTATATAAGTTCTCCTGTTATATTAACAAACATGTCAAAGTCAAGGTCACATTCCAGATGCTCTGCAATAAGAACAATAGGTTGCAGATGTGGTAGGTGAAAATAGAAGTAGCCACTTACTTTTCTTCTGCTCCCAAGCATGGCTTCAGGGTGTTTTCCATTATGGCCCTCATCTTGCTCTCCATCAACCCCTCCTCTACTCTTTTCTCTGCCTGGTTTCCAGCTCTAGTGTCCTTTAACCTACAAAATCCTTCCTACCTCACAGCACTCAATTCTGCTCTGTCTTCTTCTTGAGGAGTATTTCTTCCTGGCAAGTAAGTGCCTCAAATCTTTTGTCTTCATAGGTGTTAGAGAGAGTATCGCTTCCTCTAAGAGGCCCCCCTGAACACAACATCCAAACACAGGGGGATTTGCTTCCTTTTCCTCTTTCATTTCCATTACAGCTCCAATTGTTAACTAAAATGATGGTATGTGCGTTTGGGTAAGCAGATACTCTAAAGGTTCAGTGTTTATTAATAAATTAATCAGCTAATAGTGGCTTATAATCCATATGTTTAAAAAGGATTTACCACAAAATCCAAAAGAATAATCAGTTGTACTCCAAAAATTTGTTCAAACTTTATTCTGTCACACAGTGAAAAGGGAAAGTTTCTGAAGGTCTTTTTCTCTATTCAAGCATTTAATAGGCAATACATTCAGAGCCCCCAGAGGAAATCACTGGCCTTCCTAGGACAGACTATTTTACATCATGAAACTCTGCCCTAAAATGAGGAGAATCCATCTGCTGCTTAGTGCTGGAGAATGAACAAATGCCCTTAACAAGCAGCATGCATGGTATGATGCTAAGGATATCTAGGATAGGCTCTGAGAAATGCACAGAGATTTGCAAGTGTGATGAGAGAGCTTTGATGTGGCACCAAACTAGAGTGAATCACCTTAAGAAGATCTGGCAAGCTTTGCTTGATGATACCATGGTAGAAGGAAGCCACACCTTTCCAGGGAGAACTCCATGGGCACATACACTTGGCAGAAAAATAAGTGAGAAGAAGCATGGGGGGGGGGACCTTTCCTTTTCCTACTCACAATGCCCTCAGAGTTTCATTTTTATGTCACTGTATAGGTTTTTCCCCACAATGGTCAATTCTCTGCAGATACCAACTGGTTGTCTACCAATATAACTCAATTCTGGATATTTTTTTTACCTGGTGATAATGCCATAGTAAATACTCAGGCTGGAGGCTGACCCATTCAGGTGCCAACTGCAAGTCCAAGAGTCAGCTATTCTTCTAACTATAGCCCAGAGCTTCTCACAGTCTGGTTAGGTCATTAGTTAGAATGACTATAGAAAAAAAATGTTTTTCAGGAAAAAAAATGTTTACTTAACAAATTACTAGTATGTTCAATAACCAGGAGAAGAGCCAGAGTGAATGGAAGCAAGCATAGAGAAGATATAGGGAAAGATGCATGGAACTTTAATGCTCTTTAGAGACTTCCCACCCTCCCAACACCTACAAGTGTGCACCAACCTGGAACTTCTTTCAACACAACCTTTGAGTTCTCTGTGGCGGCTTCACCATCTGGGATTATGTTTCAAAGCAATGGCCTTGGTGGGCTTCAAACTTCCAACTCTCCAATCACAGGGCTGTTTCCCTGGCATCTACTACCCATTAGGGAATGCAGAAGGTTCTAGAGACTGGCATCTCTCATTTCCCTCTTTTAAAAACTATGTTGATACATATTTAACTCAGGGCCTTCCTTCCATATAGGCAATCACTCTGTCATCTCCAGTCACCTCATTAGCATACATTAACACACTTAGGACTTTGTAAACACCAGTGACTTTAGAAGCTGTCTGTTAGGAAAGGAGGACAAAGAACAGCATCTAATTTTTACTTCATGGGGTAGTAACACCCCTAGAGCATACTAAGAGGACCCCTGATTTGGGTCTTTTGGGGGGCAGTGCCTATGCACCACAGCTGGAGTGTAGAGATCAGAGGACAATTTCTGAGAGTTGGTTCTCTCCTACCACATAGGTCTCAGAAATATAATCAGGTTGGCAGCCATGAGAGCCAGTTCCTTTATCCACGGAGCCATCTTGCCAGTCCTGACAGTTTTATGAGGATGAAAAATAGTCTTGTTTGGTTAGGACCCTCTTGGTTTTTGTTTGTTTGTCTTGTTTGACTTTTCTGTCAAACTTTTCATTGGACACTTCCGTACATATATACAACATGTTATAAGTATTCTCCCCAACTCTCCTTTATCTCCTTCTGACCGCCTTACAAGTCCTTACTCTCTATCCACTTGTTTTTGTTTTGTTTTGAGGCCCAACACATCTAACCAGGATCTTTTGTGTCACACTGCATCTCCATTGGAGGCTTGTGGGATCACTAATTGCTAATTGCTAATAAGTGATCATTAATTGTCAACTGATAGCAGTGACTCCCCTTTTTCTAGACTCTTCTCAGCTTGAAATCAGGGACAGTATTACCTCTAGAAGTTCTTTTAGTGTACAGTGTTGTTTTAGCTATTCTGAGTTTTTTTTTTGTTTTTCCATGTGAAGTTGAGTATCATTCTTTCAAGGTCTGTAAAGAATTGTGTTGGGATTTTGATGAGGATTGTGTTGAATGTGTAGATTGCTTTGGATAAGATTGCCATCTTTACTGTGTTATTCCTACCAATCTATGTGCATGGGCACTCTTTCTATCTTCTGATATCTTCTCCAATATTTTTCTTCAAATACTTGAAGTTTTTATCATATAGGTCTTTCATTTGCTTGGTTAGAGTTATGCCAAGGTATTTTATGTTATTTGTGGCTATTGTGAATGTTGTTGTTTCCCTGATTTCTTTCTCAGCTTGTTTGTCTTTGGTATATAGGAGGGCTACTGATTTTTTTTGAGGTAATATTGTATCCAGCCACTTCACTGAAGGTGTTTATCAGCTGTAGGAGTTGCCTAGTAGAATTTGGATGTCACTTATGTATACTATCATATCATCTGCTAAAAGCTATACTTTGGCTTCTTCCTTTCCAATTTGTATCCTTTGATTTCCTTTAGTTGTTTTTGTTTTTTGTTTTGGTTTTTTTTTTTTGCTCTAGCTAGAACTTCAAGTACTATATTGAATAAATATGGAGTGAATGGACATCCTTGTCTTGTTCCTGATTTAGTGGAATTGCTTTGAGTTTTTTTCCATTTAATTTGATGTTGGCTATCAGTTTGTTATATATTACTTTTATTATGTTTGGGTATGTTTCTTGTATCTCTGATCTCTTCAAGACTTCTATCATGAAGGGGTGTTAGATTTTGTGAATGTTTTTTTTTTAGCATCTAATGATATGATCATGCAGTTTTTCTCTTTCAGTTTGTTTATATGGCAGATTACATTGACATATTTTCATATGTTCAACCATCCCTGCATAATAAGACAATAATCTTTCACAATATAAATAGTATTAAACCAGGAGTATGGAAGAACTTTCCATATTGTAGAGTCTAACATGAATTTTTTTTTCCTTTAAAGATTTATAGTTTTCATTGTAGAGTTCTTTCACATCCTTGGTTAGGTTTAATTTAAGGTACTCTATTTTATTCTATTTTCCATTCTATTCTATCTACTTTTAGGTGCCATTGTTTATCTGATTTCTTTCTAAGCATGTTTGTAGTTGGTATATAGAAAGGCTATTGGAAAAACAGAAAGATTTAAATTTTTATGTTAATTTTGTATCCTCCTATTTTACTGATTTGTGGGTTCTCTCTTTTGATTTTCACTGTCCTTTGTTCTGCACATTTATTGATTTAATCATAAAATAGCAGGGAAAGTTTATTTTCTGGTCATATCTATTTGATGTTCTGTATGATTCTTTCACCTACATAGATCTCTCTTTCTTCAGTTTTAGGAAATTTTCTTCTGTGATTGTATTGAAAATATGTTCTATGCCTTTATCTATAATTCTTTCCCTTCTTTTATGCTCATGATTCATCTTCATATTGTGTATCAACATTTAAGTAATTTCCACTAATGAGATTTTTATTTTTTTATTATTTAAAATATATTTAAATATATTTTAATCATATTCTTCCCCTCTTTCCAAGTCTTTCCAGATCCTTTACCCCTCCCTATCCACCAAACTTTGTTTTTTCTCAAGAAACAGAAACCCAATACAACAATAAAAACCCCAACCAAGAAAACAAAATAAAACCACACCCAAAAAGAAAAAAAGAACCCACCAAATTGTAACCAAATAAAGCATACAAAGAACTGTGGGGTCCACTATATATTGGCCACCTACTCCTGAACATGAAGCCTGTCCTGAAGTAGTTGATTAATTGGTGAATTTTTTTAATTACACTTTTCTTTGTTTTAATGATCTAATTCACGTGCCTTGCCTTCACACCCTGATAATCTGCCTTCTATGTGCTCCATTCTGTTGGGGAAGCATTCTTCTGAATGTTTTAGTTGACTTACTGAATTTTCTATTTTCATCTTCATTTTAGTTTGGATTTCCTTCTGCATTTCTTATTCTAATAAATTCACTTTTTGTGTTGTCTTCATAATTTTATCTAGACATCTGTGTTATCTTGGACTTTAATTAGGGGTTTGTTTCTGTTCTCTAAGTTTTACATATTTCCTCTGAACTCTGAGCACTTTGAACATATTTATAATTATTCTTTTAAACTCTGTGTCTTCAGATGCATCTATGTTGTTTTTATCATGGACCATCACAATAGGAGTGATAATTTTTGGGAAAAAAGACAAATTGTCTTTGATTTTCATATTGTTTCTGTGTTTGTAATGGGACCTGGGCATCTGGGGACCAGTTGTTCACTGTGTCATTTGATAGGAGTTTCCAGCCTCCCTGCTGAATGAAGTTTCATTCTGTTTTTGCTGTTACTCTAACTCGGCTGCTTTGGGATCGAAGAGGAGTCTGATTTTCAATATTTCAAAACTTTTGTGTTGCTTCCTGAGACCTAGAAAGGTTAGCATCATTAACTATTTCTTAAGGGCCACTGAGATCTAACTGGCTATGTGTGCAGTTGTTTGAATAATGTCTTGGAGCAGATGACAGAGTGGTCTTACCATCAGTGGCTATTTGTACTGCTTCTTGGGCAAGATCCCAAAGCAGAGAGACATTTTTGTCTTAACAGTTAAACTGTCACATCTGTGGAAACTCTCAGTCCTGGGCTAGCCAAGTGTCAGTAAATAAGGTCATGGCCCAATGTTCTTTTGTAAGAAAGGCTTCCTCTGTACTGCCACAAGAAAGAGGAAGGAGAAAGCAGGTACTGCAAAGGATGGGGAGAAAAGAAAGAAGTAAGAGGATACAGAAGCAAGGACAGGATGAAGTAAAACTGAAGGCCTAATCCAACAAGACCTTAGACGGAAACCTCAGCTGCATGCTTGACCAACCCGCATTCCCCTTTGCATCTGAAAAATTCTCTCAAGACTACAATGGACCACTGAATATTCACTGGAACCTAACACTGTCACAAAATTAGTGATGTTGCCAAGAAAATGAGCTCTGCAGTTTTACATAGTGGTGAGAACAGTGTAAATTATTGGTTTTAAAAGCCAAGGGAAATGGTATCCTAGTCAACAAAAGCCCTGTGTCATCTTCTTTGTGATTGGAAATAAGATGAGGAGCAGTTTCTCAAATACTGTGTATTACCGAGCAGATGCATAAGAATCGAACGGAACCCAGTTGCCAGGGAGATAGGACACTCACGCCAACTCTGTCGCAAACTAATCATGAATGTCCCCAGGGGGCATTGTATAGCCACAAGCACAGACAGGAGCATGTCCAAGCCAGAGATCCAGATGTTGCCCTTGGAACTGAGTACTCATTTCAGGGGCTGGCATCTGCCTGCTGCCAAACAGAATGTGTGTGGCCACATCTGCTCCCTGCAGAAAGTTAACACACACTAAATGCAGGGGAAAGGTTGCCATAAAATAATAATTTGGCACCATGCATGGGGAAATTTTTAAATACTAGATAACTCTTCTGCTAACCCTGAGTACATTGTTCTAAACATTACTTTTTCCTAACTCACCCACATCCCATAAGCAATTTTCATTCTGTTCAGCAGGAAAAAAAACTTTGTTTGCAAATAAAACCTGAATTATTTACAATCTATCTAAGTACATTTGACAGCAAAAGAGAAAGTTGGAATGGATGAGTTTTTCCAATTAATCCAATAAAATACAGCTTTTATTTTATAGCTCTTACAAATAGATGTGATATACATTGGTACCTGAGACTCTGCTAGGAAATTACTGTCTCCAATAAAAACATGGTTGACAATGAGGTATTTTCAAAGCGTTTATGTTCCCTTTCATCTCTTTCACTTGGAATGATTAGATTTTTGAACAATAAGTTACATCAGTTTAACACCTCAAGAACTTTTTTATGTTGATGAAAGAGCTCATTGAGGCATAATTTAAGTTTGTACTGCATTTGATTCTGAATGTGTATCTACAATTTCAAAATTCACAGGGTTTTTTTTTTTACTTATTTTCTGTTATTCTTAAACTATGTTAGCAGCTAGTTAGAAAAGTCTATGTTACAATTAATTTCTTTAGGTTTAGGTCACTTAGGCACAGAGGCATCAAGATATATAGTTTTATTTCAAACTATAACAATAAATAAAGCAGTGGCTCACAGAAAGACATATGAAAGCTATGTCTGTGCTTTCAATTGCAAATTATTCATTCTCCTCAATAAAAATTATAAAATCCTCAGATACTGAAGAAGAATAATCAAGACTCCTATCTTCCCCTCCCATGAATAGCATGGTTCTAGATGCTTCTGCTGAATAGCAACCTTCATCCTCATTTTACTGTCTGTTCTTACATCACAAATCATCATCAGCTTAAAGCAGCATCCACTTTTCATCTTATAGTTCCCACAGGTTGTAGACTGGGCATAGTGTGGCTGAGCTGTGCTCCACTGTCAAGATGAAATCAAGCCGTTGGCAGGCTCTGTTCTCTTTTGGGGACCATAAGGATGGACTCCCTTATAAATGCAAGTCAGAATTTGGACAAAATCCGTGTCTGTTGTGGTGTATATTGGGTTTCAGGACCCTGTCTCCTGGAGACACCCTCCTCTGGTCTTTAAGGTGACACGTTCCTTCACATATCTACCCTTTCTATGTCCAAAGTAGCAACAGTGTATCCAGCCAATCTTGTTTGGGATTTCGTGTTGTCCTTTTCCTTTTCCTTTTCATTATTATTATTATTATTATTATTATTATTATTATTATTTTGTATTCTTCTTCTGCCTTTTACAGGTCTGCTGTAATTAGCTTAGGCCTACGTGGGTAACCTCTGTAGTCTAAGGCCAATTCAAAGTGACCTGGCACTTTAATTACAAACTCATTTCTCAGCACTACTTAAATTGATGTGTGACTAAGTAACTAAGATCCGCAAATTTTAGGGAGAAAGGAATCTGAGAATTCTGCCCAGCACAGTGTTCAAAATGTGGTACAGAATGAGCAACATCAGTGTTATCCAGGAGCATGTTACAAATGCAGAATTTCAGGCCTCACCCCTGATCCACTGAAGGAGCAACTTTTCAAGCTCACTAGGAGATCTGTGTGCATGTTAATAAGAAGGGTTTGCTTAAAATGCAGTTTTCTGGTTCTGTTTTCACATTTTCTTTTTTCAGCCTACATTGGCCTGGTAAAAACAAGAAGCCGTTTAGTTCTTTTACTTTTGCCTTCTCTGTTTCTTTACTCTCTTTCTAACATAGAGAAAAGGGGTCAGCTAAGGCCAAAGGCAACTTTTTGGATCATAGTCTGAAAATGTAAGCAGAGATGCATCCTGCTGAGCTGTGGAAGAAAAGGGATTTTTCAGAGCATTTGCAATGGAGCTTTTGATGGTTTATTGCTTCTTAGCCTTTAGCATTCTTAGTGGCACTTCTTTGCTACTGAGAGTGGACAATCTTCAGAATATTATGAAATCATTTAGTGTTTGTTTATGGTGCATGGCTGAAAAGTTTGAAACTTTAAATGAAAATAGATCCCTCTGCAGAGCAGGGATAATAGTTAGAGGACAAAAATCAATTTTGCTTTAGATGGAGGGAATTATGCACCATCCGATTGTTACGATATGCTGCATTATTTAGAATGTATCTCATAGGGGCCAGCTTTCCACAAGTACGTATTGATTTCATGTCCATTTAGCTATAGACTGAGATGGGACTACAAGGAAATGCAAGTGCTGTTGGTCAAGGGTTTTAAACATATGCTCAGCTGCCCAGGGCTAATCAGACTTAACTGAGTAGTGGTGAAGTGACTGGCCTCACCTCTGCCTGGTGCCAGCATGGTTATGATGCTGCAAGTCCTCATCCCAGAGTAGAATGTAGGACAACTCAGTGAAAGGATGGTGAGAAGTTCAAGACAGACTTTATTTTTCTAATGATTAAATGCACAGCTGTTAAGAAAGGATAGGAGGGACTAGATCAGGAAGTATTTGGATTTAGGATGTAACTGTCTGTATTGGTGGCAGTACAGGGGGGTGGAAAGCCATTAAGTGCAGGAAGAATCTATGCCACCCTTTTAACAGTTAAGAGCCAGAAATATCTAACATCCGTTTTGAGGAAGTAATATAACCCACATAGCATATGCTATTGTTTCTGGCATATAGTAGGTATGCTAGGAAGTTTTGTTCCTGCTTTCTATAAAGCACTATGGAAATTACTTCACTGATTTCATGTTTTCTCTCTAATGGTAGCATGTCAAAAAGTAGAGAAGACTTTATCCCTCTGATATTAATAGCACTGATATGAATGCACTAATAGCATTGCACTTAGTAGGCATTATTGAGCAGCCCACTTGGCAGATGACAAACCAGGAGCTGTGGTTACACAAGTAAGTTTCCCTTTGTTACTAAAAGCTTGCAATCTGAAGAAACAAAGAGCCATTAGAATCATTATACAAAGACCAATGGTTGTACTAGGAGGCAAACAGAAACCAATATTTCAAGAGAGAATGACAAAATTCAGAAATGAGGTGGATGGATTATGGAAGACCACACAGAAGGGACACTTCACAGTGTCTGAAAGCGGAATAGGAGCTCAGAGACTCATCATTCCACTGCAAAGCAAACTGAATGTGATTTAAACGTCACATTCCCAGAGTGTGAGGCATTGGTGCAGATGAGGTCCAGCATATCTGGGATCAGGTAGCTGATGGAAATATTTCAGTTTTGTAAGAAGGGAATTCAGCTGAAAACAACCAAGAAGTTTGATGGTAAACTATACTTTTGCCTAAAATATTACTTTATGAATTCTAATATTATGCAAATGTTTGGGTCTTTTTCCAAAAAAAATTATTTGACATATTTTGTGGTTTCAAAAGTGGAGTATCACAGAGTTGAAATTGCCTTTAATTTTTTAGGTTTGTAAAGCAAGTAGACAAACTAGTACAGGAATGGAGAGGACTTCCTGTAATATAAAACATTTGAGCCCACCTTTCCTGGCTACTGCTTTCTGATTAGTCTTCAGACTTTCAAAGCTGAATATATGAATTAGTAAAGGTTTAACACAGGGCATAATTCTGCTCCTAAAAACATCAGCGAATCAATGTGAAGGCTTCTTCCTTCTTCAAGGAGCTGCATTGCTTACACTCCAGACTCTCAGGCAAACTCTGCATGCCACACACTGTGGACCCACCAGAGCCTCACTATTGTCACCCAGCCTGTTGATCAGCTCTCTGGGCCTAGGCCTGCAAGTCAGTCATTCTTAGTACTGAATGTACCAGCCATTTATTCAAGAATGTTGGAATGGTTTCTTGGTAATAACTGACATTTAAAAGAATGCGCTGTGTAGCAGCCTCTGGGCTCACTATTTTGCACATATGATCTTGTTTTATAATCAAAACATTCTCTATGAGGCATGTAGCCTTCTCATACTGCCTTCTATGTGATGGAGAAATAATGCAAAGAGAAGTGGGGTCACTTTGTTTAAATTTATGAGGCAACAAAGTCTGGGTTGTTTGATGGTCTATTTTAGTAAGCACCCCTATCTCATAAATTTAAGTTGCCTGCCTATCAAGCTGATGGCCAGAAAAGGTAGAAGTGGGAATTCTCATTGAGTAGCCTCAGTCAGCACAGCATGGGCTGGGAATTAGAAACTTTGTCTTCACTAATTTGAGATCCGGGCTAATCGAGATTTGGAAGACTAAAATACATCTACTAAAAACTAATTCTTTTGCATTTTGAAAAAGAAGGAGGGCATTTCCTAAAACAGTTCCTCTTCTTTTTAACTTTTCTTCTTCCTCTTTTAATTTAGAAGTTCAGAATCAATTGCCTTGCTATCTTTGCTGAAGCCACAATAGGCAGCAAGCATCACCATCCCCATCAGCACCAGTGAATATGATCATTAGACTTTAAATTGCCCTCGCGTGCTTGGTCATTTCCTCATGCAGTTGGATTTAAACTTGCTTATTACATTACAAAATGAAATGTATTAAGTTTGCTCAAGTTCATCTCTGGAGTTTACATCAGAGTGCTGTGATTATACAGTGTTTGAGCTGAAGCTAAAATTGACATTTCCTTAGAATATATAAAGATTAGATTAAACTACTTCCCAAAATAAACAAAGACTAAGAAAATCCCACTCAGCTTTAAGGTCCCAAAATAGGACTTTGACGTCATACCCAGAAATCCCTCTGCCTGCAGCAGCTCCAGTGTCCAAGTCATACCCACAGCAAATGCTGCACAATGATAAAATTTGGTCCAACTCAGTCACCATTAAATCCTTGAAAATTCTTACAGCCAGCTCATACTATATTTCAAGAAATCCATTGAAAAACAGGACAGTGTTTTTTTAGAGTGACAGGAATGTGAAACTTGGGTTCTGCTAATGAAGAGATCCAGTATTTTAAGACAAAGACTCTTCAACTTCAACAGCCTTGATTTCCTTGATTAGAAAATATAAATATAAATATTTACCAGGCAGAATATTTTGAGGACAAGAATTTATATATTACATATTCACCTTGCATTGTGCTTATGTGTTGGAAGTACTCAATAGAATTTTTCTTACTGAAAGCATTAAACACATAAAATTAAAATTAAGGATACCAACAGATACAGCCATGCTATGCTTGACCAGTGTCTTAACTGCCAGTATTCTTAACCATCCCCTCTTCTTTTACATATAAATTAAAGGTTGTTCATCTATAATCTTAAGAGAAATATTAAGAAATCAAGAGTCTAGTGTCACGTGTGCTCCCTTCTTCCAACTTTTAATCTAATTAAGACCTCCGAATATTTTATATTAGTGAATATCAATGAAAAGTTCCTGGTCTCCTGAGACCGGAACTTATAACTTACCAGTTATCTGTTACTATTCTGCAATAAAAATCTTGGTTTTTGAGTCAGTGCATCCATAAGTGTTCTCCAGTGTCTACAGTGCCCAGATTCTCATGGATGATCAAGTTCTATTACAACCTGACTCCCTGATACTATGACTACTACTTATTTCTGTATTATATATTTCTTAGCATCCACATGGAAGCACATACACTAGGACATATTGCTATGGGAATCTAATTTACAGCTTTTTAAATGTGCCATAATCTTCCACACTTCTGCAACTTTGAACATGGACTTTCCTATGCCCAGAACACAACTTCTTCATTCATCAGTTCAGAAAATGCAGACTCATATTCACCAGCTAGCTCAAATCCACATTCAGCTAGTAACTGTCCTTTCATTACATCAGACTTATATCACCTCTGTGATATGTCAGCACCATATCAAATACATACTTCCAATGTTTATATATATATATATATATCTTTCTGATTCAAGATTGGCCTCACAGATGTGTGAGCAGTCATCACACTATTGCCTTCAGAAAGCCTTATACTAGAAGAATGTTGCATTTTAAATGTAAAATGTCCCTAAAGGCTCATGGCTTTGGACACCTAGTCCCCAGTTGGTGGAGCTATTTGGAAGGGTTATAAAAACCTTTAGGGAATGCAGCCTCAAATGGTGGAAGTAGGTATCTTGGGGAAGGCCCTTGAGGTTTTATAGTCCAGTCCTACTTCCTGACCATTCTCTTCTTCTTGACTGCAGACACAGTGACCAGTTGCTTCATGTTTCTGATAACAATCCCACACTTGTATCCATTCTTGAACTGTAAACCAACATAAAGCCTTCCTTTCTTAAGTTGCTCCTTGGCACATATTTTATCACAGCAAAAGGTTATGCAAAGGATAATGTCCAGTAATAATGGCCAACTTTATATATTTTATTTCCAAATCTGTATTTTGTAGAATGGATGTGTAGAATTGGAAGACAGAACCTTGGTTAATTAGTGGTCCAACTTCTCAAAACCTTCAAAACAGATTCTCTCTTGTCTTCTCTCTGACCCTCTGGGAGCCAGGTTCAGTCCAGACCAACCTAACTTTATTCTTTTTCACCCTACTGTGGTTGCCATACTATATTGTCTGTGGGATCAAGGTAGTTGAGACCACATGCCTCACAGTCTCTTAACTGAGAGTATGGTGGTAGCCATTCTACGATGGGTGGAGAGCAACCCAGAGCATTTGACAGGTGACTGACTAGAGAGATGCTGCTTCTTTGTGAAGAGACTCTCTGGAACTATTCAGGTATTTAGAGCTTTCTAGTACATAGATCTAAAGCCCTTAAAAGATTGCCCAACTGACATGGGTTTGGCTGGTAAGATCAAAATTGAAGGAGGTGCCCAGTAACATTCCCTATGACTCATGTGAGGGTAGGCCTTGACTAGATCTACATGAGTCAGAACAGACAACCCTAGGATACCTGTGACAATTTGTGATGATTTTCATATGTGCTAATAATATTTGCTCCCTGCTAATATTTTTGAGTCTTTGTGATGATCTCATCTGGCCATCTGAACACTTTCCCTGCCCAAGGTGGCCATGTATCATCAGCATGTCATGCCAATGGTCCTATGTAAGGGTTAAAGGCTCTAGTGTTAGCTCATAATAAAAGGCTTCATAAAGACATTTTCATTCAAATGTACTGTGAACTTTGATCATATTTAACAATGTCATCTTTGGTTTCCAGCTCATTTTAAGACAACCATGTTCTTTCAAAGTGTTCCCCACTCATGTTCTGCAGTAACTCCAATAAACTCTTTAGTTGACTATGCTATTCTTGGGCAGAGTCATTTCTTTGGCCTGTCATTGGTGCTCTATATGGGGGTGAATAGACATCTGTTCATGTCTTTGTAGAAAAGCCACATGGCAACATGTCTATATGTATCTGTTATGGATTTGTGTGCCTAGGTATAAAATATCTAAGTAAAAGCATGTGGCTGGTGCTAAGTAACTTAGTATATTATACATCTATGTACCTCTGTGTGCATATGTATTCTATATTAATTTGTATATTAATGCCTATGTGTGTTTTTGTAGGTGGCTGTGTGTATGCAAGTCTCCCTGTGCAAGTTTATGTGTCTATATAAATGCACTAAAATATATTTCCAACTTTTTAAATAATTAAAATGTTCCTTAAAGACAAGGTAATCTATTTAGTGAAAACACTCATATTAAATACATCTGCTTGAACTATATTCTATTTTGTTTACATTTAGCTACAGGTGTTTAAAAAATGATAAACACTTGGGATGTAGACAAACCAAAAACTATAATATTAATACCTATCTTGGATTCCACAGTAAATCAAAGAATAAGCAATGAGAAAAAGTCAGCCTAAGATTTTTGTGAGTTCTCTGTGGAACAAACAGTACTCATTTCTCAGTGAAATTTGCTGACATTAGGCACATTCTGAAAGCTTATAGTACAATGAATCTGCTTACCTGGTATTAATTTACTTTTTATAGTTCATTTAATATAGTATTGATTAAATTAGCATTTGGATTAATGGCCTTTTAAATTCAAAGGGATTAAAACTGTAATCTCTTAATAGAAATGATAACTGCAAGACACAAGTGTTGAAAAATCATTTTCTAGATACTCTATTTCATGTCATTATATAGTCATACTATATATTTATTAGATATTTATATTATGTGAATACATAAACACAAATTTGCAAATGTCCAGGTATTATACAGATAGGCATCACATATATAACATAAATCAAATTAATACAAATGTCAAAAGCATTTTCTGAATGCCTGATGAAGGCTAAATCTTATGCCAGATATGAAATAACAAGGTAAAAGCCTGTGACTTTTGCTAAGTAACGCAGTTTGAAGAATAAGGATGACTATGTACTATGCATGTCTGAATAAAAAAAACAAAGCAATATGGATCTTTTATAAAAATAGATTAAACAATTAGAAGCAAATGCCATCTTCTTCAATCTTCCTTCCCCCTGCTCTGCAAAGCATAAGGTCTGAGTTCAAGAAAATTGAATGATATGTGGTCTACAGACCATATTGTTTTAGTTCCTGCTGCTGGACAGCATAAACTGTCCTATTGCCTAGTCATCAAATTTTCTAAGCAAAGATTTCCTCACTTATATCCTGAAGCAGCATTAATTCTTCAATGGAGGTGCTATGTGACTGCATTGATCAAGAAGTGTTATGGAATCAAGTAGGACATTTAATCAAAACCATTACCAATGTTGCCTACTCTTTTAAATTCTAAACAATTATTTTATTGTAAATTATTAATAAAATATATTTTTCTTTTTTAATTTTAAAAATTATTTTTATGTATAGAGGTGTTTTGCCTCCATCTCTGTCTGTACAATACTTGTGTGTCTTGTATCCACGGAGGCCAGAAGAAGGCACTGAGCTCCCTGGAAGTGGGACTATAAATTGTGATCACCATGTGTGTGTTGAGAATTGATTGAATCTGGGTTGTCTGGGAAAAACAACTAATATACCCTTACACTGAACAATCTCTCCGGCATGAAAAATGTTTTTCATTCTTAACTCTGTTAAAAATATTTGTATGATACCTATAGGTTATCTATTCCCAACTGTTTTTCAAAAGCCTAGAAGTAATTCTACTTTTTCCCCAACTTATCCCCACAGGAAATTTTGCTAACCTTTATTTCTAGCTAGTATATATCCCATTCTCTTTTCAGAGCCAATAAGAATTCATTCAAACATTATCCAGGACTAATAATCTGCCATATCCTTTCTCTACCTTCTGAAATGGTCCTAACCACTAACTGAGAAAAAGATAAATGTGTTAGCATGCCAATATAACATGTTGGGAATCTGAAAGGCAAAAAATAACCTATCTACTGCTATCTGTCCCCTATGCAACCAGGCTAATCCCCTATCATCACACGTTGTTCCCAGTCCTGTCTCTTTTGGGAAGTCACAAACAGATACTGGGACTATATCCGCCTTTGTCTCTGACCTGTATATTGTTGTAATGCATGTAAGAAAGTTGCAAAGGTTTTTGCTTTCAGTAGATCTTAAAGCCTTGGATGCAATTCTTCTACTTCTGTGAAGACTTCTCACTCACACAGCCAATTCTGAGCTTTATCTTCCTATGACCTTTTTCATTATAATTTTCACATCATTCAAAATTCTTTGGCGCATTTCTTGCAACTACTGTTGTCTTTGCAAGTAGAATGTAGGCTTGTTGAAATCAAGGCTAATATGATGGCACAATCTTAAAGTATATAAAAGATAAATCAATGGTATGTGCAAGGTCCCATGAGTATAATGCACCCTTGCACTAGTTTTGGGGTTTTGTTTGTTTGTTTGTTTGTTTGTTTGTTTGTTATTGTGATGATGTTTTCTTGGTTAAATGAATCAGAACTGCTTTGAGACCATGTTTTCAGTTAGTTTCTTTCTTTTCAACCACATTTTATTCTACTAACTGAAGGATTGCCTGCCTCATAGTAATTCTCTTCATGCTAGAGGAGCTTGGAAGGAGAGGTGTGTGCAATGGCTCCTGGCCTTTACTGACTATTCTGAGAACCAGTAGGAGATATCTACTGAGTAAGAACATCTGAGCCTGAAATTCTCCTCAACACACCCTTAGATTATTCTCAACATATTCTTACAAGAGTCATTGCTAGTAGTATTTCATTCATCATTTTTTCTTCCTTTTGTAAATAATTATTGGTTGCCCATATTAGTCCACACATAAAGTTGATAAACAACAAAACAGTGTCTCTTTTTGTTCTTTGTTTTAACATTAATAAATCTTAAATGATGCCTATCAACTACGTTTCGATATCCTGGAGAGCTAGAACTTGGAATCTCTGATAAGTTCACAATGACCCCTCCACTGTATTGGCATCATGACAACTATATGTTCAAGTGAGTAAGCATAACCTAGCAGAGTGGTCTTTGGACTTGAAATTATCATGATTTCTCTGAAGCCATAGAAATTGGTTCAGCCTATTTGCATGAGGTCCTGGCTATGCCAACCTTGTCTCTTCTCTCATGACAGAAAATGGGTGTTTGCAGTGGTGAAAATTCCTTCTCTGTCTACGTATGTTTGCAAGAAAGATTGACATCAGGGGCAAAACGGGGAGGAATGAAAAATAGCAAAATGACAGAGAAGTTGCTTTTATACGCCTGATGTGCAGTCTTCGTTTTCTCTGGGAAATGTGGTCCATGGAACAAAATGATGGATGTTACTTAGGAAGCAGAATCTTGAGTTCCACTCCAAATCTACTAAACCATAATCTGTATTTAAAATGCAGCCCTTAGCTGTTTCACATGTCCGTGGAAATTGCAAAGCACTGCAGGAGTTGCATTGTTTAACTATATTCTGACTCATACTGGTCTGTTTTCAAACATCTGCAATCTTTCTCACCACAAGCCGCTTGTGATGTTGTGTCTCCTACTTCAAAAGATCTTTTCTCTCCCCATTTACCTAGGTAAATTATAATTAAAGTTTAGATATTGGTTCATGTGCTTTTCTCATATTTTATAGTAGCTGAACTTTTTGAGTAAACATAATACATATTAAGTTTCATGACAGACTTCTTTTTTTCTTACTATTATATTCCTAGTATCTAGACCAGAGCATACTATATTTTCCATTCATATTTCTGGAGTGAATAAATGTTTGAATGAATAACTTAAACATTTTGACAGATAAGCTGAAGCTCAAAGAGGTAAGTGAATAACCTGAAATTATCTTAAAAGTAGTGGTGGATCTGCATTTATTACCTATATATTTTCTTGATGCCTGAAAATGGGCATATTTTAATATTCCCCTTTGTCTTAACGGTTTGATTTCCTAAGCTAACAAAGTAAGAAATTAAGTAGATGACCTCCAGCTGCTAATACCAGTAGAAATGAGAACTTCTTTGGAAATATTTTCTTTTCTGTAGGTAGAGACTGACAGTATCTACTGTTCTGCTGAGTGGGAGGCTTGGGTGGCAATACCAAGTGCTTTTGATGATGGAAAAATGAAAAGTAATGGGTCAAAGTGAAGCTGCAGGAGCTGGTTCACCTCTGACTTGTGAGCAGGTGGGAAGTCCCCAGTAAGTGGGAGCACACGTAATTGTCTAACATATGCCTCACTCATGGGAGAGCTGCTGGATATGGAGAGGGTGTATTTTACCAAACTAAAGTTTGTTATATGTGCAATTGTATTTTCAATGTTTTCTTATCATTGGGAGTATTTTAGCAACAGAGTAATAAAGAACCTTATATAGATTTATTGTTTATTCCAGCATGTTTTGGCATTAAAATAGATGTCATTAGGTAGAGATATACTAGGGAAGTTGAGTTAGTTGATCAATCCTTTCTCTGTTAAACTACCAATGGACTCTGTAGCAGCAAACTTTACCAGCTCTGATGAACTTTTCTTCAGCCTTCCTACAATTACAAGACAATATCCTGAGCAATTTCTTTTCTCCTACCTACACTTCTACTTCCTGAACTGATGGCCCTTGCCCTGACCCAGAACTTGTGATTTTTTATCACAATAATAGCCTGTCTCTGTGCTTCTTGTGGACTAGGATATTGTGGCACTAATGTCATGCCAAACAGCTTTCTGCAGACCTGGCTAAGTCTCAGTTCTTTCCTTCATGTATTCAAATATTTAGCTTGCACATCCAAGATAATATGCACTGCTATAAGTTGGGGGTGATAATAGAACTCTTATTCCACTGAATAAAATTAAATTTAGTGTAAGATATTATGTTATGTAATTATAGTTGAGTGCTTCTGTGGAGATATGGATAGCTTGTGTTGGGTTTTTTGTTGTTGGGGGGAGATGTGTGTGTATGGTGTACATGTATGTGCATATGTGCTTGCACATGTAAGTACACACATGTGTGAAGGTACACCTGTGTGGGTGAATATACATGAGCGGGAGTGCAGAGTCCAGAAGTTGACACTGAACATCTTCCCACTGACACTATCCACATCACTAAACCTGAGGCTTGCCATTCAGCTAGTCTACCTAGCCAACTTGCCCAGGGATCCTTTGTCTTTACTTCTTGAGTGCTGGGATTCTGCAGGAGGGGAACCTGCCTGACTTCTGTAGGTGCTGAGGAGCCAAACACCCATCTGCATGCTTGCATGACAAGCCCCTTATCTACTGAGCTACCTCCCCTGTCCTAGACTGCATGTTTTAAATAGATACTCAAATATTAATTCCTGACATACTATCCTATTTTTGTGTGAAGATATTTTCTCTAGGTTTGTCTTACCTCTGTGCCTGGGCCACTGCACTTAAAGTTTCAGGGCAATTCCTCTAGTATGTCTGCGTCTTTGCCTGGCATTCCTTGTTTATCTTTACTCTTATATTTACAGAAGCTAAAAATTACAATGCTGTAGATACCCCCAAATTATCTGATACCATGATGAAAATGATTATTCTTAACTCATTTCTATATCCCTACTATCGAGCACAGTGCCTTCCTTCTAGAGCTACTTCATAGATGTTGAACTCAATGGCTCATTTGATAAATGCAAAACCAGCTTAACGTTTCATTTTCCTCAAATAGAACTCAAAATAGGATTAACTGTGTCATCCCTCAGAAATGAAGCCATTTCTAATATACCTTCAGTAAAGGAAAAGAGGAAGATGAAAACATTGTGCAAATTACAATAACCTGACAGCTGCTTGCTAAACAATACCACATTAATTTTCAATGTACTGCACATGGCTGAGTGGAAGATCCCTTAATCCCAGGTCCTATTTTACTTTTACCTCAGTGTCTCTGTCCCCTCATTGTATTGCTTGCAGAAATCACCCGTCGCTATGCATTCTCCTCTGCCTTATTATGGTCAGAGAAGTCATAGACTAGTTAATGCAGATCTGCTTCCCAGAGGAATGCTAAAATGGATTTAGCTTCTTTATTTTGAGTGATTGACTTTGAGAAATTCTCTTCTTTATCAGTTACTGGCAGAGAAAGAGAACCTTTCAAGGGATACAGTAAACTAAAGCACACATTCTCCACTTCTATAGGCATAATGACTTTTAATAGGATTGAGATTAACTGGGCCATCCATGAGTGTGTAAACTCAGATGACCCTGTGGGTTAGCCCCAGTGACATGGTGTGTCCAAGGTTTAAATTACTGGGTGCTGGAGATCTGCATTTGAGTAACTTCTAAATAAGTTCTGAACACTTTATTCACAC
Source organism: Peromyscus californicus insignis (assembly GCF_007827085.1). Classification (NCBI taxonomy): domain Eukaryota; kingdom Metazoa; phylum Chordata; class Mammalia; order Rodentia; family Cricetidae; genus Peromyscus; species Peromyscus californicus. Next base: position 113,982,651 of record NW_026294606.1, read on the forward strand.
CACTGTGATTCCTTTTTGTTCTTTGTTTACTGTTTCCAACAAATTGCTACCTTCCAAAAAAAAAAAAGAGAGAGAGTTTCTTGAACAGCTTCTTTGCCTATGAAAATAAATAAATAAATAAATAAGTAAATAGCAGGCTGAGTTGTCTTCTTTTTGAAAGCCTAATAACTTACTTAGGAAAGAAAGATATTTTTTCAAATAAAAATGATATAGCATGGGTAGAGAATAGGAAAGGTAATGACTATTGAGCTAGAATTTGGAAAGTGGGGACCTGTTTGATCTGCTTATTGTCATCCAATAATAAATAAAGGAATCAAGAAAGTTAATATATTTTACTATAGAAATCTATTTTTATTTGATTATCTTAGCTCTTAGGCAAAGTGTAGATTTTAATAGGCATTTGAGAAAATACCTGTACAGTACAACTAGCATCCTGGTTATAGGAATGGTCTTGGAATTAGAAATGATGTAGCAAAGTGACCAGTGACAAGTTTGCTCATCACAAAATTCACAAAGTAGCTCAACCCAATTGTATGTGGAAACACTCGCCAAATTTTACTTAAACATTTCTATCTACATTAAGCAAATAGAGTTGAGCATCTGCAATATCAAAGCAGAAAGAATGCTTGACAAATGGTTTTGGTAAAATGCGAAGTAAGCAAAGCTGGAATTTATCAAGGAATGTCATTGTTATGGAGTCTTGTTTTGTTTTGTTTTTTCAGAAATATAATATCATAAACCTGTGTCAGTGCACAATTCTTATAACATATCCATTTAATTGGTTGGGACACCAAAAATATTGAATAAATAATGAGACCTTACTCAATAACCTGGTCTTAGTCAGTATTCTATTTCTCTGAAGAGACACCAAGACAAAGGCAACTTTTATCAAAGAAAGCATTTTAATTGTGTGTTTGCTTACAGTTTCAAAGGGTTAATATTTAGTCTTCATGATGGGGAGCATGGTAGCACACAGGTAGATGGTGGTGCTGGAGAAGTACTTGAGAACTACATCCTGACCCAAAGGCAGCAGGCAGAGAGAGAGACACATACATTCAGGCTGGAATGGGCCTTTGAGACCTCAGAAAGGCCAATCCCCAGCAACACATCTCCTCCAGTAAGGCACACCTTCTACTCCTTCCAAACAGTTCATCAACTGGGAAATATGCATGCAAATATAAGCCTATGGGGGACATGCTCATTCAAATCACCACACCTGGTTACAACTATTCTTCTGTCTCATTCTTAAATGTTTTTATCCATTCATCTAGTCATAGTCCGGTATCACTGTCTTCCATCCTTCATGTAACACATACACTGAGCATCTTTAATGGTACCCATAATTTTGACTAGTACTGAGGACACAGAGAAGAGTAAAAGTTCTTACCTTCAGGAACAATCCAGTAGAGAGAACTTGTACATGATTACAAATGAGACTTCCCCTTTCATTATGAGAATGAAATAAAACAGTATTTCAGTCAGATGGAGTGTCACACACCAGCAATCTTGGCACTTTGAGGCTAAAAGAGGAGAAGAAAGAGCATGAGGCCCTATGATAAGCCTACCCTCAGTAGTTCATGGCCTGGGATCAGCACTTTTACTAAGTTATTATACTTAGTCCTCACCGTAAAAGTTCCCCTCATATCATTAGACTCATTTTAAACATAATAAGTATGAGCTTAATAAGATAAATCACATGGCCAAAGCTGAGTCATTAGTTATAGCTAATGACTTGTCTAAATAATGACAAATGACACCTCCTTCCCAATATGGAACACTGAGCTCCTGTGACTGGACACAGGACAAGAGTTAAAAAGAGGGAGTTTGAGGAAATCGGTTACGATAAAAGTTAAGATGTACTTCTTTGTATAGTGAGTCCAGTTGTGAGTCATGAAGATGTATTGACTGTACTTGGAAAACACTTTGATTGTATTTTATTTTAAAAATGCAAGTTCAATATGAAGTCTGGAGGAAGATGGTTTTGGAGATGCTGAGGGAAGCCATAGAGAGGTATTGGGGGGAGATGGATTTGCTCAAAATATGTTGTATACATGTATAAAACTTTTCAAAGAATAAATTAAAATATCAAGAAAAATTGAAGTTCAGGGTTAGCAAAATGGCTCAATGTGTAAAGGCATTTGCTAATATGTCTGATTATCCCAGTTTGATTCTAGGGACCAAAATAACTGAAAACGAAAACCAACTCCCCCAAAATTTGACTTCAGACCTACACCAGTATGATATGGCACATGTGCATACCCCTACATATACATACACTCTTACACACAAAATAAATAAATGAATAAATAAATAAATAAATACATGTAATTTGGAAAATAAGAACAATGCAAGTTCAAATAAGCAATATATTTTCTTAATGTTCTGTTATTATTGCTTTGGGGAAAGACAGCAATGTATCTCTTGATAAACAATAATGTCTTCAATGTCACTTCACCTAACATAACCCTGAACATTCATCTCAAATGGAAACAATTGATTTTATTATGTTTTCTCTGCATCTTTTAAATGTTTTATTAGTATCTTGATCTTCCTTTCTTTTCTCCTTTCTTCCATTCATCCCTCTCCATCTTCTTCCTTTCTTTATACTTCTGTCCAATAGCTAACAAATGGGAGTAAGGTAGGCACATATAGGATGGACAGATCCTGTGCAAGGCATGAGGGGCATTTACAAAGAGGAATATAATGCTCAAATGTTTGTGGACAGAGGAAGGAGTGGCAAGAGTAGACTGGCCTGGGAAGTCAGAGCTCTACTAATTCTAAGAGAGTATCCATTTGAGACAGTAATAACTGGTAGTAGAAATGTAATAAGCTGTTAAAGCTCAAACACTATAGAAATATTTCATAGACAGCATTTGTATCAAATTGGATGAAATAATCAGTGCAACTATTTTAAAATTGGGAATAATTAAATTGTATATTATCTACTAAGAGTCAATAACAAAAGACAGTCCTGATGATGCCTATCGTGGAAGGAGGGGCATAATCCAAGATCCATGTGGACTACAGAATGAGTTCAAGGCTGGCCTAGCCAATGTAGAGTGATTCTATCTCAAAATCAAAACTACAAGAGGGGCTGAGAATAACCTCAATGGTACGGTTCTTTAACTAGCATGCACAAGGCTCCAAATAATTCTCACTACTACAAATAGAAAGAAACCATCAATAACAAATGCACAGCAATGTTCCTGTCATACTTCAGTCCAAAAGTATTGTAATAACATCAACCTAACATGAAGAAACTGCTGATAAAATTCAAGGGAATTCTGTAACGTGAATGTCCTAAAATCTAAAATGATGAAAAGTTTTAAAAGTCAAGCAAAGAGTAGGAAATTCTATAGAATGGAAGAAACTAAATAGAGATGACACCTACATGAAGTGTTTGATCTTGAACTGATCAACTTATAAAAACATTAGTTTGGGCTTAGGGAAACTGATATCAGTAATAATTTTCTGATTTTTATGGCAACATTATCGTTAATGTAAGATAAATCCTGTGTTGTAGATATTATTCGGTTTTCAGGAATGGTATTATGCAGACAACTAATTCTCAGATGGTTCAAGAAAAAGAAATTGTATTGTTCTTGTAAGATTGGAGGAAATTTGAAATTGCTTTACAATATTTTATATAATTAATTTTATTGTTGAGAAGATGAAATGTCTAAACTCTGAGGTGTCAGGTAATCTTTAATTCAAACTGAAGGCAATTTCTTAGAGGCTGTGTGCTACAGTTAAATGACTCAACTTTCAGACCTTTGTCTGATGAATTGTGAAATATGGAATGTTTCCCTAGAATCTCATGGGATAAACTCTTGATGCAAAACTATTTGAGGGGATAGTGAGGTGTGCTAGAGGGTGTAGGTAACTTGAGAACATGGTTTTGAAGGTTATGCCTGGTCCTGGGTCTCTGACTCTTTCACTGATTCTTGTTTAGAAAAATGTGAGCTTCCCTGCTCTGACACTCCTTCCCAATCATGATGGACTCAATCTGTGGAAACCAGGAACCAAAGCAAGTCCCTCTTCCCATAACTTGTTTATTACTCAGGTATTTGTCACAGCAATTAAAAGTCTGACTTACAGAGAAGGATATTATTTCATACACACACACACACACACACACACACACACACACACACACACACACACACGCATGCACACAATCTTTCAGGTTCCCTATGTGTTTTAAGTTCTTTTGAACATCTAAGCAGATTCAAAGGGTGTCTGACACATTAAAAACTCCAAATTAGTGCAACTATTATCATTATTGATTGATTGATTTTTCATTACCATTACCATCATTATTTTACTGAATGGGTGGAATAGAGCACTCATAGTACAAAAGTTGGATTTGCAGTGACATTAACCTGACTGTTCAAATTCTCATTCTAAATTACAAGATGGCCCAAAGAAAGCTTTTTTACTTTGTGAAACTTCCTTATATTCTGTTGACTTCCATGACTTCATATGACCTATGAAACTCATATTTACTTGCTATCTATTTCACACTGGCTTTCTTTTAGATCCTCAGAAACCAAGTTATTTCAGATATGAAGAATCACACAATCTCTTGCCTGTGCATGGAGCATACCTTGACCCTTACTGTCCAGATGACTCTGCTACTCAAATCCACACTTAGAAATTAGGTCTCCATAGCCCCTGATCATGAAGCTATTTGCTTTCATAAGTTTACATGTTTTATAAAGCATTGAATTGAATATTTCTTTTCTATTGATAACTTTTCAAAACAAAAACCTTCTTGAGTCATGTGTTGTGATGTTTTGGTCTCTACTGTATTTACTGTTGTGTACCCACTGTCCATCATAGGGTCTGGCACATAGTACGTTTTCTACAAATAATTATACAATGAATGAAATAATGGTATAAATGCATGAATTAGTCAAAGAGTAATGGGCACTTGAAATCTATCATTTGACATCTCTGCAGCCGCCCTATGATGCTGAAAACAAAGCAGTTCAAATCAGCCCTGTTGCCATAGACTCTACCTTTTCAGATTCAACCAAAGTACTGAAAAGACAACATTTGCATACAGACCAAACATCTACAGTCATCATTTCTTCGTAAAGTTTTCTAAACAATAAAATCAATAGCTACTTACACAGCATTTGTAGCAAGTATTGTAAGTAATTTAGAGATGAGTTAAAACAGTGGGCCATATACATAGATTAGAAATAACACTGTATTGTAGAAGGGTACTTGAGCTTCTACAAGTATATACAGGAGTTCAAGAACCAATTCACAAGAGATACTAAGAGAAGACCATATTAATATACAATTGCTATAAACTACACACAAGGTTGTTTTTAAAGATTTGCAACATTGTATTTACAAAGTCATGTACCTTTTACAGAATTGTTTTATTACATGGCCAATAAACAGCAATACAATACCAGAAGATTTAACTAATTGCCTACATCTTTCTCTCAATTTTGAAAATTGCCTCTAAATTTTTCTAAACACACAAAATAAAGCCTTATGCAAGTGAAGAATGGTTTCTGTGTGGTGTAGTATCATGCTAGGGTGAGACCATCCTGCAAAAAAGAGAAGTAGCACATTAATAGGGTCATGGTTCCCCTATTTTTAACAACTTTCATACAGTTGTTATTTTTCATACATTTTGTTGAAAATAAATATTTTTCATACAATATATTCTGCTCATGATTTCACCTCTTCCAAATCTACCTTAATCCTTTCCACATCCCCACCCATGCAACCCTACATCCCTTCTTTCTCTCTCTTTAGAGACAGAGAAACAAACAAACAAAGAAGGTATATCAAAGTAGGACTATCCTAATATGACAATTTCCATAAACTGCAGGCAAGTTTTTTTAAGTGTCAGTAGCTCTTGACAATGCTCAAAGAAAAACTAATTATTTTCAGGTATTAAACATCAAGACAGGAGAGCAAAGGAGACTCACCCTAATTATGTAAGGAGACATTGCTGTATGCAAATTTCCTGTTCCTTCTAAAATAATGAATGATTGCTTAGGAAGAAAATAATTGCTTTGGCAATAAATGCAGCTGTTATTTATGTCACATTATTTATAAGACTGATGTGCATAATATTCCTCCAGTCCTGCTATAAATTACAATAATTCAGGAACATATCACCTACAGACACTAACATCAAAATGTGCTTCAGTTGCTGCATTCCTCATTCTAATAAGAACAGGAACGTTTCTCAGAGATAAAGACATTTTAAAGGGAGAAACGAGTAAATAAACTCATTATTGACACGCAGGAGTGAAGGAAAAACAATAGAGCAACATACTAGTTATATGATAGAAACATCTCTAATAGAAATAAATGACTTAATTATTCTAAGCCATTTAGTCCTTACCAAACCTTAAGGTAAGAGTGGTGATGTTCAGGGGATGTGACTAGATGCTGCAATAGGGAATCATGATCCACACACCAGCATCTTATACATCTGATACAAGACTTTAGTCAGATCATTGAGCAAAATAAACCCGTTTCCTATTTTACAATGAAAGTAGTAATAATAATCTCAAATATTGTAAACACTATTATCACCCAAATCTCACTTACTGAAGCCAACTCCCTCCCCTCTGTGTGGCACTAACAGGAGATGGAGTCTTTGAGAGGTGAGTGGGTCATAAGGGCTCCACTTTCATGTCTAAAATTAGTGCCCTTGTAAAGGAGACTCCCTGGAGCAAACTGGCAAATAGTCCCTTGTGGGGGCACAGAGGACATCATCTATGTATCTAAGAATGAGCCCTCTGGGTCAACGATCAGCTTATGTTATTAATCTTGAACTTCCCAGTCTTTGGAACTGTGAGCAGTGCATTCCTATTATCTATAAGCTAATTCGGTTATGGTGATTTTTGCTAGAGCAGCCCAAAGGACTAAAAATTCTTATAGATTGGTTAGTGAAAATAAATAAGACAATGTGTGAAAATAAATGCAATGTTGACCATATAGAGAATGCATGATAAGCCATGATGATATAGAATGCATGCAAATGTTTGTGAGACCTTTAATTCCTTATTAAAGAGACTAAAGGTACAGTTGTTAATCAATACCTTAATGGCTGAATAAAGAAAGCCACCAGAGCATTTTTAGGATATAATGTGTAATGAAAATACCAACGACACCATGTTCGCTTAATCTGGTCATAGATAGAATGCCCCCAACAGATTAGAGCAGATGTGAAAATGCTTAATTTGCCATGGTTCTGTGATGCAGCACAATACACACTATCCTTGTTCATCCCACTTTATTATGAGCATCTTTTCAGTGATGAGGAAACTTATACTGCAGTTTGATAACGCATCTAAAATAAGCCAGTTGGGTGACAAACCTAAGCCAGAGATGGAAGGAAATATTCAAAGCCCTTTCTACCTTGATGCTGCTAACAGAGAGAGCTGAGTCTCATTTCTCTTCTGACAGAAACCAATAACAATGGCAGAGATTATCACCTTTCAAAAGAACATTAATGGCATCCTTGTGTGAAACAAACTGTCTCCTAGTAATGATGTCTTTTCTGGATGCTCTGTAATCAAATTGCCGTAAGGATCTTGAGGTATTGTCTGTCTGTATGTGTGTCTTCCATTCCCTAGCATCTAACATGTAGCTGCAGAGTGCAGGTCTCGGTCTATCTGCTACTCTTGCTTCATTGCTACTTTTGCCTCAGGCCCCTTTGGAAGGTGCAGTCACTCTGTTTAACTTCTGTGGGAACCCATTCTCTTTTTTTATGAGGGAAATTTCTTAGAGCAAGGACGATAATAACAGCAGTTATTGCTGCCTCTGTGGTGGCTGGGTATTGAGTGTCTGTGTATCAAGCACTATACTAGCTGCTTTAGATGCATTATCTCTCACCCTTAAAATGACCCTGGAAATGGAGATTGTTATTCACATGGCATGGAGGTAAAGTACATTGTCCAATATCACAGAGCTGTGGAAATGAAACCGCTGGGTTAATACAGGTCTATCTGGCTCTAGACCTATGCATCTCTGGCCATACCAAAATACAAACAGGTTTATAATTATCCTAATACTTTGAATAATCATTATGATTATAGCAATTAAAAGCCAATAAATTACTTACTGTTAGTCACAGTTAATCATTATTTTGTTAATCTGATGACATCTGAGATTTATATTGTGCAATATAGCTTACATATGAACTTAATGTGATGGACTTCATGATCCTGGTGCCAGTCTTGTGTTTCTGTCATATAGCCCCACTCCCCCCTCCCACACACACGTATTTACAGGATCACTTTGATATAATCAGATATCTTGGGAACTAATGGTTTGTGGCTAATGGGAACAATATATTTTTAAACCAAACTGGACTTGATACAAGAAAGAAAAGCGTTTTACATATTCTGTCTTGTCATTTTTTTAACTCACCCTTTCCCATAGGTAAATATCAGCTAAGTGTTTTGTTATAATCTAAAGGAAAATTCTTAGCTATCATTTGCATCTTCATTCATCTACAGGGGTTCAGTACCAATTTGGAGTAACTGGCTTTCCCACATTAAAACTTTGTACCAGTCTATCCGTACCCCTTGCTATATGCCCCTTGCAGACAATAACAACCTACCTTTTGCTCTGGGCATATTAAGGACAAATAACCTTTACATGTATTAGACAGGATTTGACCAGCGGAATTCAAGTGTGGTCTCTGACTGACTTCTGTCATAGAAGGGTATCAACATCAATGGAGCAAGAACAAGAGTACGATATGAAGAAGGAAGGAAGGGTGGGGTGCGGTGAAAGACACATCTCAGAAAGGAGAGGTGAGTGCAGGGGTCAGGGAAGTTTCACTGAAGCGATTCAGAGACCATCCCATTAAAATAAAGAAGTAATATGTAACTTACAATACTCCTGTTCATGTTGTTCAAATGGCTCTAACTTCTGTTGCATTAAATTGTTGTGTGATAAATTAATGAAAAGAATGGAGACATTGGAATAGCTCCATAATGAGAATAAAACTGGCACCCATTATCTGGATTCTTCAGTGGGATCAAGATGCTAATGAGCAGCCAGCACTCACAAAAGCCTCACCTTAGTATAATGAGAGATTAGTAAACTAGATTGCATTGCCCCTTGAAATCATGCATTTGAATCATCTCTCACGACAATGCAGCACTTTCCAAATGACACATTCTATAGCAGACCAATAACTCATTTCTGCCTCCCTGAAGGTTTCTCTTCCTATCTCTGAGCCCAATATGCATTACTCATAAATATTAACATTTTGTTAGTGCAGGATCTTAGGCCAATTTGAATGGTGGAGATTGGGATGTGATGTGACTTGGAAAGAGGGATAAAATTATTGTGAGTCCATGGACAGAAATGAATTCAGCAGAAGAAAATATCCGAAACAGTACATGAAACAAGTGACAACCTTTGGTTCCTTTAATTACAGTCCAAAGGAAAATCACAATAGAGAGATTAAGCTCATTTTTACAGCCTTAAAATTGGATACTGACCCTTCAAGTTCATTTTTCTCCTCATCTTCAGCATTCTCAAGAATAGGCTTTTAAAACAAGACTGTCTAGCACATATTAGTTGGTATTAGTACTATTTCTGTATGCACCATTTGGTGAAGTTTTTTCCAAAACTTCCCTGACTTATTGTAATTATTCTCCCCACACTTGCCATCTTATTTCTTAACATCCTTGCAAATTGCAGACCCAGAGATTTGAACCCAGACCTGGGAGATTTTAACTATGAGATTTATTGATTAAAGTTAACATGGTATAGGTAAAAACAGGGCAGGGCCAATATGACTCTGTCCTTTACTTTATGAAACTCTCGCTTACTGTTTAAAGAATCATTTTGAGTTCACATTTCTCCCAGCTTAATGATAGCACACATCATTAGGCTCAAATAGATAGACTTAAACTATTTTTCCATGTTTTTTGGCAAAATAAGGTGCTATATTAGACACCGTGGAGGCGGTATTTGGGACCAGTGCACATCTGATACCCTTAAGTGTATGTGTATTGATGAACTCTGACTACTTAATGTTTTAAGGTAATTAAACCACAAAAACTCATTGGAATAATGTTTAGGGCTGACTTAAACCCTTAAAAGCCATTAGCAGTTAACTGCCAAGTTGTTCAGAGTCTCCATGTGCATGAAATTGAACCATTGGCTAGTGGCAAGATGCATCAAACCTTGACAGCTTTACATATTTTATCACAAACCAGGAAACAGGGAAGGAGGGTGAAAATCTGGATTTAAGAGGAAAAGAACTTTCAGAGCCCTCTGGTTTCCCCTGGATGTTTCCTTAGCATCATTAACTGATTAACCCAATTTGACCTTCCTATGGTAGTATTGCCAATATTTCATTTGTTTAATATGGTTGCTGTACCTGTAGAGTTTGGACAATGAATAGGGGTGGGTAAAGTACCCACCCCACCCTCAGAAGTTTAGCAGCTCAGGGAAGTCATGCAGATGTACAAATGTTCAGTGTAGTCTAGTAAGCACCAGAGGAGGACTTGGCAAAATCTAGGTACCAGAGGGGGACTAAGCATGAAGCACGGGGTTTGGAATTGTAGGATTTGGGTAATCAGAGGCCCCTAGGTTTAGGGAAGGATATAATAGGTTTGAAGACTTCACTGGAACAAAACATAAAGGGTGGGGAGTCTGTTGCTAAAAAGAAAATATCTATTAAAACATAAAAAAAAACCTAATCGAAGTTACAAGAATTTAAGAAGAAGAGAAACTCTGCTTTGTAATAAAAAAAAGTTGCTGCTTTAATCAGCTTTCTGACAACAAGACCTCTGAGACAACTTATTTTGTCTCACAGTTCTGGAAATTTCAGTCCAAGACCTACTGATCTCATTACTATAGAGCTCTGGAAAGAGGAACATATTATGGTAAAAGTGTGTGGCAAATCCAAACCTCTTACATAATGAGACAGAAACCAAAGACGGAAAAAAGGAGACCAGGGTTCCATAGGCCCCATGCCACCAATAACCTAAGAGCTTCTCATAAGGGGTCACCTGCTTAGATGGCATAATGACTCCCATTTAGTTCCACTGGAGGGACTATGTCTTTAGCACATGATGGGTATTCAACATCTAAACTGTATCATCTGTAACTGTGAAAAAATATGTTCTTATGGTCACAGAAGACAGATGGAATCAAGAATTGATTCTAAATGAAGAATCCAAGAATCTGAGCAATGATGATTTGACATACTTAAACACAAATTTCTTTAATATTGTAGAAGAAACAGAAAAACACACAGAGAGAGATAAAAAAAAAACAGAGACAGAGACAAAGATTGGGTAGTGTTATGTCAGAGAGAGTAAAGGAAACCATATTCACTGTGGTATATGAAAAATAGGCAAAAATAAACATTGTTTGAAATGATCAAAATATTCAATATTCTCCATAAATGGCATTAATGAGTCCATCTGTAACCATTGGGTTACAAATAGGCTTAAAACTGGAAACGACAGAATTTTGGCCTGCCATCATTTTTTATCAAAACTTTAAACATTAGCAGTGATTTTTTTTTTCAATCAAAGTGGGCAGAGCTTGCCAAATGATGCCCTGTTGATGTGACAGCACTAACCATTTCAGCCTTCACCCTAGAACGGGGAACAGTATGAATGTCTTGATGTAATGCCACCAGCATCACAGGATGGTTTTAATATTTGGAATGAAGGTGAACACATTTTCAACAGATCTTGTTCAAGCTGAAGAGATCACTAATCTGACCACAAATTGAGCCCAAGCAGGTAACTCCCACCAGGCAGCAGGCAAGGTTTTATTCCTGGACCTGATTTCCATGAACACTTATGATACATCTGTTTTCTCCCTGAGTTCATTTGAATAGTACTCAAATTTGTACAAATCTGCAAATGTGAAGAAAATATTTAAAATGTAAATTATTTTAATAAAATTTGAATGTGTCTCTCACACTTAGAATGAATTTAGAGAAATGTGTTCATGGCAAACTTCCTAAGCAAATGTCATTTCACTTTGGGGCATCCTGAAGCATAATGGCCATTTTTTCAATACATGTATATAAAGGTTGGACATGTCTTTATATCAAAAATACTACCTTGAAAATTGTTGCTTCAGAAAACAAATGCCTTTAAATAAGTAAGAACTTTATAAACTTTTTCCTATCAAAGCATTTTCCCCTTTGTGCATCTTCTTCCAGAAGGAGAAAATTCCATCACCAACGTTAAATCCTTCTTTGAGTTCTCATTGATCATAGCCTTAGATTATCCAAACAGCCCAAGACTAAGATAACATATCAGAGACTTTGGAAAATCTCCAAAGTTCATTTTAGATTAAATCTACTAGTTTCTTAGACTCCTGCTCCCTTCTAGTGATAAAGGTGGATTACCACTGTACACTCCCTAATTAAGGACAAATACTAACTTGAGCTTTTATACTTGTAGCACAAATAGCATAACCTTTCTTTTCTACATTTGATCTGTCATTTATGTGAACAGTGCAGCCATTGTGTCTTCAATGCCTGAAGTATTGACTTAGGTAAAGACAATCTCCCTTGTAGCTAAACTGTATTTTTTTTATCATGATTGGATTTTCAACTTTGTTACTGTTGCCACTAGTTCCAAACTGATATATCTAAATCTGAGAGTTACAAGTCAGCTTTTGATGGTGATAATGAATATAGAACTTTCTTTAATTAAAGTACTTTTAATCTGGGGGTGGAAAGCCAATTAGGAAGTTGCTGCGTGCTTTACTCTAAAATTGCATAGGTAGGCCTGGATCAGAAGCGATAATGATGCTGAATCTTCAAAGATCTGCTTTATTATTGTCTTGTTACATATTGGCATTGTGATACTAAAATCAAAGCAATGTTTCCTTGTTTGAAGAATTAGTGCTTGCTTTTATATCAAAGAATAATTTGTACATGGAATAACTACTGTGTTATAGCCCTGAAATGCAAGAACTAAGTGTTGATTCATATTATACACAGTTTGTGATAGTTCTAGAATCACAAGACAAGGGCCACTAAGAGGCATCCATCTATGCTGGATATAGTGATGCAAACTGCTGTGGATATCGGTCTGTATAAATAAAGTGCTGATTGGCCAGTAGCCAGGCAGGAAGTATAGGCGGGACAAGCAGAGAAGAGAATTCTGGGAAGTGGAAGGCTGAGGCAGAGAGACGCTGCCAGTCGCCACCATGAGAAGATGTTAAGATACTGGTAAGCCACGAGCCATGTGTGTTGCGGGACCCTGGACTGGAGAGGTGTACCAAGCAGAGCTCCAGAAAACACCGCTGGACTGCGATACACCTTCCCCAGACTCCGCGACCTACCTATCCCTTAATTTGTAAGTTACGCCATTAAATAAATCTCCTTTTAACTACGTGGAGTGGCCTTAATAATTTCACCAATACATGTGGCAACTTATAGATGAATAAAAATGGGTTGATTTAAGATATAAGAATAGTTAGCAAGAAGCCTGCTACGGCCATACAGTTTATCAGTAATATAAGTCTCTGTGTGTTTACTTAGTTGGGTCTAAGCAGCTACAGGACTGGCGGGTGAGAGAGATTTGTCCTGACCATGGGCCAGGCAGGACTGGAGAAAACTTCAGCTACAGAAAACCTTTAATAACAGTCTTCCATAGATGAAGGCAGACAGATCTGTGAGTATGAGGCCAGCTTGTTCTACATAAGGATTTCCAGGTCAGTTGAGGCTACATAGTGAGACCTTGTGGATGTGAGGACATAGTCCAATATTTGAGACATGATTTGGGCAAAATTATTTTAAGAGAAAAATGAAGATAACTTAACATCAACACAGGTTCAGCTCCTGTGGGAATGATGGGAGGTATAGCTAGTAAAATCTTTAGTCGTAAAGTTATTCTTAAATGATGTGTCACATCCCAGGAGCTCAGGGATAAATGCTCTAGAATCCAAGCATGGCTTTGCCACCAACTTGGAACAGTCACAGGAAGTAGCTCTTATTTGTGCAAACACTGAGTTGGACCCCAGGATGCAGCAATGAGGATAGTGACACATGAAGGCTTCCTGAAGGAAAGTTGAGAGGGCCTCTCTTACGGCCACCATGATTTCCTACCATGTCTAACATTTAACATTTTCCTCACCTCTCCATACTTATCTACCTATCTAATTTTCTTCACCCATACATGTAATATTTCTTATCCTCTGATGAGCCTTTGTTGGCTGTGGGTGGTTTCATTGTTGGGAAGGAAAAAAAAAACATCAAATAGAATCCAACTAGAAATGGGGTACAGATCTAAAATGGGGTAAAGAATTCTCAACAGAATCTCAAATGAGCAAGAAACACTTAAAGAAATGTTCAACATCCTTAGGCATCAGGGAAATGCAATTCAAAATGACTCTGAGATTCCATTTTACATCTGTCAGAGTGGCTAAGATAAGAAACACAAGTGAGAGCTCATGTTGGACAGAATATGGAGCAAGGGGAACACTCGTCCATTGCTGGTGGGAGTGCAAACTTGTACAGCCACTTTGGAAATCAATATGGCAGTTTCTCAGAATATTGGCAATCAATCTTCCTCAAGATCCATCTGTACCACTCTTGGGCATATACTCAAAGGATGTTCAATCATACCACAAGGACACTTGCTCAGCTATATCATAATAGCTTTATTTATAATAGCCAGAACCTGGAAACAACCTAGATATCATTCAACAGAAGAATGGATAAAGAAAATGTGATACATTTACATGATGGAGTATTACTTGGCTGTTAAAAAACAATGATATCAGGAAATCTGAAGGCAAATGGATGGAACTAGAAAAAAATCATCCTGAGTGAGATAACCCAGACCCAGGAAGACAAGCATGGTATTTACTCACTTATAAGTGGATATTAGCTATAAAGTAAAGGATAACCATGCTACAATCCACGGATATAGAGAGGCTAGGAAACAAGGTGGGCTCAAGGGGGGATGCTTAGATCTCCCTGAAAAGGAGAAATCAAGGAGATCTCATGGGTGGATTGGGGATGGATGTGGATAGGAATATAAGGGTTCAGGTTTGGGGGAGGCTGGAGGAAGGGAGCACTGAAAGAGATGACTCAAAAGTGAGGGGGTGCCTTCATAGGTAGAAACTTGGTGCAAGGGAAACTCCAGGAATCTACAAAGATGACCCCAGCTAAGACTCCTAGCAAGAGGGGATACATATCCTGAACTGGCCATCTCCTGTGACCAGGTAAGACTTCCAGTAGAAGGATGGGGACACCAACCCAGCCACATAAACTCTGACTTACAATCCATCCTGCCTATGGTATATGCATGGGTAAGGGTGGCGCAGAGATCATGGGAGTGGCCAACCAATGACTTATCCAGCCTGAGACTCATGCCAAGAAAGGCAGTCCACTCCTGACACTGCCTGGAGTGCCAAGACCCAGAGGATGGATAACCCAGATACCTAGTATAGAACTAAACACAATGGCAAAAAATGTCAATGCAATGATGCCTAATGGTATTCCTCTATAATCATAGATTGGTGCCTAGCCCAGTTGTCATCAGAGAGATGTCATCCAGCAACTAATGCAGACAGGTACAGAGACCCACAATTGAACATTAGGTGGAGTTTGGAGGATCCTGCAGAAGAGGGGGAGAAAGGATTGCAGGATCTAGATTGGTCAAGGACACGAGAAGAAAATCCCACAGAATCAAAAATCCTGGGTTCACAGGGACTCACAGAAACTGAACCTACAAACAGGAAGCCTGCATGTGAGCAACCTAGGCCCCTGGCTTCAAAAGACCTGCACAAGACCACAGCACTCTACAAGTGAACCTGACTTGGGGAGGTTCACAAGGCCACACCCCTAGATGAAGAACTAAAGGCAGTCAATGGCTGCCAGGGGAGAGGTAGCAAGTTTCTCCTGAGTCTAAGCCTGTGAGAGATTGCTCAAGTCTAACGGGCAATGCATGTTCATGCAGACATTAACTAGACTCAGTAGGATGTATATGCACATATATTTACATGAATATAAAAAGAAGAGGTCACAAATTTGAGATGGGAGAGTGAGTGAGAGACATGGAAGGAATTAAAAGGAGACATGGAAGAGGGGGATATGAAATAAATGATATAAATGCAGTGTGTTCATGAATGAAATCCTCAAAAATTAACTTTAAGTAAGTAACCAAAATTATTTGCCCCTTGGAAAATGAAATTAATAAGTGAAAGTTTTTAAAGTAAAATAAAATAAAAGATTCAAGATTAAAACATGGTTGTGAAGGATATGAAAATACAGAGATTTGGATACTCAAATTTTGAAAATTCAAACATGTTTGCAAAGGTTTTTTAAAGGCTTATTCCATCTTATTTAGATAAAGGCATCAACACACAAGTCACTACATAGAACCTGAGCAAAAGCATGCCTAGGCAGAAAACATATGACACATTTATTTAACTAAGCAAAGATATATTGCATTTGTTTATGTTGAAGAATATTTATTTGACTATGTAAAGATGGGTCTATGAGGGAGGAGGTATAGGTGGCACTTGAGGTCAGAGAGAATAAGTAGGAGGAGGAATTTAGGAATTTAGGGAAGAAAGAGAAGGAGACGACAGGGAGACATGAGGGGCCAGACAGACAGACATGGAGAAAACCGGAAAGTAGGACATACAGAATGAAAGAAAGGTAAAAAGCTCCACGATGAACAGAAACAGGTTAAATTAAGTTAAAAGAGCTAGTAGGACAAGCTGAGCATTCATAATTAATAAGTCTCCATGTCTTTACTTGGGAGCTGGTTGACAGCCCAAAGAAAATGCCAACTGGACGCACTCATTGATTCTATTTTCAATTTTACTACTATATAATGAGAATAGATGTTTAAATGAAGTTTGATGTTGTAAATTCCTCTAGCCTGTTGAAAAGTCATCCATTCTATCAGTTACTATGTTGTAAGTTCTTTAATTAACACAGCTCACAGCACAAACTCCTTGAGCTTTTTCCTCTTTCTTTCTTTCACTAACCTTATTTTCTATTAAACACTAGTCCTCAGCTCTACTGTTGTGTTAAAGTTTCCTGAGTAGACAAGTACAAAAGTCTAGTCATCCAAACATTGCACTGATGGCAGATCAAATCTTCGTGAAGCAAAGTAGTTATTATGAATCAAAGTTTTACTGAGGCTGTTGACAGAAGGGTGGATGACTCAAAGGCGATTACACCATGAAAAAGTCCACCCAAGCATTGGTACCAACTCACAAAAGTCACACCCTTGGAATTCTCTGAATACTTTGAAGGTGGCTCTGCCAATAAGAGAGTTTCTTCTCAACCACTGTTACTTCTTATAGAGTTTTGGAAAGGGGTTTTGTGAATCGTGTAACTTTCTCAGCTTCCCAAGCTGGTAAGTTGTGTGTGATTCTTCCCTCTAAGAGGGAGTCTTTGAACTTTGAGGAATTATCTCCACAGCATCTAAGCATCTTATTTTTATTGAACTATGTTCTTTACCAAAATATAATTCCTACAATGTTATAAATAGACATATCTCTTTTTTAAAAAATCTTTTGGGCTTACATGCCAAACAGAGCCTCTAACACATATAAAACAGACAAAGAACTTCTGAGACAGGATGAAGAGGGGAGGTAACAGGAAAAGAAAGAAAAAATAAACAAAAGAGAGTTGGAAGCAAAGGACAGGAAAGATATGCAGAGTGAAGCAAGAAGGAACTTGAGTCTGAGTCCTTCCATATGCTAGGATGTGCACTATGTCCTGCGACCACCTGCATAGTCCCATGACAATCCCTTGACAATCCCCATCCTCAACTGCTGTAGGATGTCTTTCTGTATGCTGTGAATATGTGTTGCTCTGATTGGTGGATAAATAAAACTGTTTGGCCAATGGTGAGGCAGAATAAGGTTAGGCAATACATACCTACTGGAGAGACAGGAAAAAAAAATGCTAGATTGGGGAGATAGGAGCCTGCCACCATAGGAGAAACAAGATGCCAGCAGACTGGTAATGCCACAGCCATGTGGCAACATACAGATTAATAGAAATGAATTAATTTAAAATGAAAAAGCTAGCTAGCGAGAAGACTGAGGCATTAGGCCAGTTTGTATGTAATATAAACCTCTGTTTGTTTACTTGGGTCTGAGCAGCTGCAGGACACAGGAAAACTTCTGACTACACTTAACACTCTCAACTTCCTTCCTAGTCCTTACAGACTGTCTCAATCACCTGCCAATTCATGGTCTTAGAAGCCATCTTCCTCGAGTGTCATTAATTCTAGGAAACTGTCACAGAATTGCTGAAGATTTCTCTGCACAAGGAACTTTTTTTTTCTGGGGCAGAAAACTTCATTTTGAATATAACATTGAATTATTTTTTACAAATCTACGGCTGTGTCCTGCACAGAGAATTTATCTAGAGTAACTATAATCTTCCCTCTTTCTCGTCTCTAACACCTAAGAATGCTACCTCATCCCCAGGCTAGTTTGTCATGCAGAGTAATTCAGACTTCCTCCTTCCTTGTGCTTCTTCTTATATTCATTTTTCTTCCCACTGCTAGGGTACCACTTACTTACTTGTTATTTATTTGTACTTTGCTTCATTCTGTGAAGAATTTGTTATATCACAGGATCAACTGCAATAAAAATATAAAAGAAAATGTAAGTACAATATGAACATAGGATTATGATTAATCCATTTCTGTTCAACTGAAGTAAAAAAAAGTGACAACAGGCAAATGAGTTAAAATGATATATCATGGCAGGAAAAGTATATGTTATAGTGTAGGCTCAAGGCTTAGGCTGAAATAAAAATAAAATTCCAAAAGCTGTACTTCCATCTACTCTTCCTCTCGCTTTTCCATCCTTCTCCCAGCCTTGGTTATTTTGGAGAGGGTGTAACCCAAACTGACCTCAGACTCATAGCAATCCTACTATTCTGAAATTCCAGGTATGCACCACCATGCCTGGCTTTAGACTCTTGATTGATCTCAACCATCAGATTAGCATTTCGAGGCAGCCAAAATAAGAAGGAACCAAGGCTGTTTTTTTTTTTGTTTGTTTGTTTGTTTTTTTGTTTGTTTGTTTGTTTTTTGTTTTTTTTTTATCATTTCTGACAACAACATGGAATATGTGTAACACACCCCCTTTTACCCAGGGAACAACAACACTTTGCCCTGGCAAGGACTTATTTCTAAAACAACATGTTGATATAGTTATTGAAACATGACATGCAAAGCAAAGCTCAGGGACGAGAGTCCTGGTCTTCCCTAATAAACGGAGGAAGAACAGTGGCTGGCGATATAATGGAAAACACATCCAAAAGAAGCTTTTTGAGCCCAGAACAGTCAGAAGCAAGTGGAAGGCTCTAAGACAGTGGGAGAAGAGAGAGATCGAGTGGTGACTGCCAGCAATCTGTTCCAGCCTCTTTTGTATCACCCAAGTTCTGCTTTTCTCACACTTTAGCTTTGTGGTCAGCCCTCCCTTGTAGTTACATCCTGGAAAGGGTACGACTGTAGCTTCCTCACTAGGCCGTGATCACATATATGGGGGCCCGAGGCAGACAGAGCTCTGGGCTAGGACTTTAATACGCCACTCACTGAAATAGCTATTTTCCTTAATGGTGTCTATCCAAAGGATACCCCAGTGAAGGTGACATTGACTATTAACCTATTCTGAGTGTGGGAGGCCTGCACAAACGATGCCTAAATTGTTCCTCAAGAACAATTTGAGTGTGAATAGAAACTGCAAAATAGACTGTGTCACCCATGAAAAAATGATCCTCATCATACATGCAGAAGTTATTCCTCAAGATTCCCTACTTAAGGGAGCAGGCTTATCACCACAGCTTAGATATCTATGGTAACGATTTTTCAAACCAGTAAAACAAAAGTAACAGACTTAACCACTGATTGTGTTTATTAAATTGCTCAGCATGACATTGTTAATAGTCTCAAAAAACAATTTGGGTGTGCAAAGTGACCCGGAATAGAATACATTATGATGCTGAAGCTGTTTTAAATATCTACTCAGTGGGCTTTTTTGTTGTTTGTTTGTTTATGAGGTGCCCTTCTAGGAAGGAGATTTTAGAGACATAGGCGGCAGCTTCTCAGTCGCCTTCATTACAGGTTTATATTTAAGCTATGCATGGCTTTCAGTGAATGTAAGTCAGGAAGACACATCTCAGATTTTTCTTAGGAATATGTTCTAGGAGAAAGCATATGAGAGAGAGAGAGATCACATGGATATGGGTGCATGTGTGTTTACATATGTAGGTGTAGGTGTATGTGTGTGTGTGTAATTTATGTGGCTATGTACAAGGGTATATGTATGTATTTCTGTGTGTACATGTGATGTGTATAGTTGTGTTATTTATACCCAAGGCACTTGTATCTGATTCTGCACTCATGATTAACTCAATAAAGATATAAAAATGACATTTAGGAAAGCTTCCTGGCTAGGGACTACTCCTAAAGAATCCTAAACAATACACAGACATAATCAGAGAGAAGACATGATGTTGCCACTGTAACAGCATCATGTGTTGGAGCAGGAAACTCACAATGAGTAAGATTTGGGGGCAATGGGGACAAAATGACAGTGTTCAAGAAACTACAGAAAGTTCCCAGAGTAAAGAATATTTTGAACTCTGTGTGGATTCACACGGAAACAAGAATTTTCCTTAGAGGAAATGCCAGGAATTGAACCCTTAACTCCAGGAAAGAAAAACTTTTTGTTTGTTTTGGTGGGGTGGGGGGGGCTAAGTCAAGAAAGGAGAAGCGTTTAATATGAACCCAAAATGTGGCAAATATTTGCCAAATATTTACTATCTCCCCCATAATATGCATATCAAACTTGCAATCTGCAATCCCTGATATTTTGCTAATGTTCCACTGAAGCCTATTAACTCAAGATGTGACAGTTACAGTTTGAATGTGGTGAACACTGGGTCCCCAGTTTGTGGTATTATTTGGGAAGATTGTGGAGCCTTCTCAGAGGGAGTAGGTTGTGGCCTTACAGCTCAGGCCCACCTTCTGTCCACTCTCTGCTTGCTAAATACAGATGGATTGTGACTAGTGGGCCTCCTGATCTGGCCACCAGACCTTTCCTGCCTGTGGCCAGGTTTTCCCCTCTACAATGGACTGTGTCTTCCTAGAACTACAAGCCAAAATACTTTCTTCCCTTCAACTGCTTTTACAGAAGAGAAAATAAGAAAATGACCTGGCCTAAAACTGATTTGTATAGCAGAACTTTAATCTGGAAAAAAAAAATCAATTACAGTCTGTGCTCTTTAAAAAAAAATCTTTCTTAAAATTGCTCTATTATTGTTCTATATTAATGAAACATATACTTAATATTACTTTCTAAAGTCTGAAAAGAATTATGGATTCTGAAGTATTTCTCCTTGTAGGTTTTAAACTAGAAGATGGTGCAATACATAATATTGATATTTTGTGCCTATAATATGCTGGCCCCTTTTGAGTATTCACTCATTTAGAACTTATTATTCTGCTCTGTGGTAGATATGATAATCCCTGTCAATGCATAAAGATACCTAAGGCTTGTAGAGGATTATTTACGTGTTCAAGGTTACACAGCTCATAAACATTAAGAATGTCATTCTGTCTTTAAATGCCATTCTAAGCCCTGTGATTCTTATCAGGAAAAATGGCCATACACGCATAAATCTAGGAGGAGAAAATGCTAAGCACGAAGTGAATAAAATGTCTATTTCTGTGATGTTATGTGTTGCTCAAGATCAATGATCCAGTCAGCTCAAAACCTGTTTCTTTTTTGAGGAGACAGATTAAAATAATTAACAATGCTAGAAAATAAAGTACAAGAATATTTGCTTTCTATTTAGGGTTTGTTTATCAGCTTTGCAAAAACATTTGTAGAGTAAATTCTTAAAATGCCATACATTCCTGATGCCTCAGCACACCTGCAAGCATGCAGCCTGGAGACAAGATGCAAAAGTGCTGTAAGACTGCTGCTTGCCAAAAGTTCTTCTGGCTTTCCTCTGACTGTGACTTAATCATTCAAAAGCATCAGAGATATCCCCCAATACTTTTTTTGTGTGTATTCTTTCCTGGTCCCCAGAAAGGTACCAATCTCAATAAAAGCACTTCCCAACATTCCTCCAAATGCTTCTTGGATCTCCACCTGCTTGCTTGAACGATTTCCCTGAAAACTTGTCATACACAGCCTTTGTATTCCATGCCATTCACTGCTCTCCAGGGCCTAGGAGTATAATAAATTCCTTAATCCCATGTGGTTCTTCAGGTATAATTTGGTGACCTTGTGAGAATAATCATCAAAGATTCTTTGTAGGGGAATGACTCTCCCTTTTACAACACAGCACCTCTCTTTGACCTTTGACCCAGTAGTTCTCAACACATAATTAGTACAAAACCAATGACAAATGAAGTTCACATGCTCTTACCATTCCGATGATTTTGACAAGTATGAAACATCCATTCCCTGACTAAAGCTCCCTTTCACATTGAAGATACTCAATAAATATGTATTGAAGGCATTAATAAATTAATGTTAATTAATAAAGTCTTTGACTTGGCTGTGTTTTTGTTGTTTGTTTAATATACTAAGAATGCTCCAAGTTTCCTTAACAACAATAAACTGGAGAGCTCTTCAGAAAGTCATTTAAAAATGCTACGGTAGTCTCTTGTTCCCCAAATTCTCCTCCAAGAACTAAAAAAAGGATTTGCTTGGTTAGTGACTTCAAGGTAGCTTCTCATTAAAAGGTTCTTGGGACTGGAGCAAAATTTGCAGTCTATAAGTGAACTATAAATAACACACATACACACATAGAAAGAAGTAGAAATGATGTTTCTATTCTTAAATAAAGTAGGACTCACTTTTTCTCAAGCAAATGAAATGTTTAGCAAGTTTATATGTAGCAGAACACAGATCTCTGGCAGTAATTAATTGTGTTAAATGCTTGGCATTAAGTTAATTGCCAGTTATGTGGCATCTTCATAGGCCATATCTCCAAATGGTAGTTTCATAGAATCTCCTTTCTATGTGCTAATGGTTTGCTTGGCCATACCATCCAAGTAAATGCAGAGCATCCAGCCCTGTCTGCCTAGAAAACATCCACATTTAGCAGTCTGAAATCAAATGGTTGTGGTGATCATTCTGCCACATACAGTGAGATGTGACAATTTAGAAAGACAATGGGTATGTTAATCTATTCAATGGAGTTTCAAAGCTAGTAACACTCAGAAGAATAAATAAAAGCAGAAGCTTTGCAGCTGTTTAGACAGATGAGCCAACAGGGAAAACAGTAAGTACTTCCATCCTTTCCTTGTTATCAATAAGCAATTGCTTTGCCTGAAGAGTCAATTTTTTTTCCTTTTGTCTTGTTTATATTGGCTTGCGGTCTTCTTGTTATCTTTTTCAGTGTATAATATAATTCATACATTAACAGACAATTCTAATAAGTAATATATTACCTGAGTTTCTAATTTTGCCCATGACAATTTTCACAAGACTTCAAAGTCTCCCAACAATATTTTAGTTCCTGAGTTTTTTTTGTTTTTTTTTTTTTAGCAAGAGCTTTATCCCCTGCTTGAAGCCATACCCATAAAATGCTTTTAAATATAAATTTCTCTTGCATTGATATTAGGAATGTCTTTTAAGTTGTGTGTGACTGATACACCTGTGTTATTGCTGTCCTTCTCCTGGGAAGACATGAAGGAACGCTTCTTTATACAGATAGAGCACCAACAAAACAGCAAAGAAGTTGATTTCATCCAAGTCCAATGTGGCCATGTAAAATGGCCTCATGAAAGCTGCTGCATTCTGTCTGTCTTTAGTTAATTTTCTACCTCCTTTGTAATGTAGATTTCTCCAAGATCACTAGAAACAGATCAGCAAGAGTGGGGTGAAATCTGAGATAACAAACCCTTTGAGCTTCCCTGACTCTGCCCACTAGGTGTTACTAGCACTACTACCATTGGCCTAGATATCACTCTATTATTTCACACATATTCTTTTCAAGACTTCTGGGTCAGGATTAATCTCTACACTGTGATGGCAGTCAATGGTCATGATACACTTGGAGGAAAAGCTATCCTGGAGTAAATGCTTTGCACTTATCTATTAATAATCCCTTACACAGTAACTACCTGTTACTGAAACTTGATTGTAAATTTCTGTGTGGCATGGATACCATGTTATTTTTTTTCTACCTTCTAAAGCAGAGCAAACAGTAATGGATATTCATTGGGTTACCTTATATTCACCTACCCCCTTCACCATTGTGAGCTTTCCTTTCATTTCACACAACTCTGTAAGGATTTCTAATCAAACTAAAGCTTTCCAGAATCCACTCATCATCATGTTTGACCCAACATAGAACATTTGCTTATCCTTAGTCCAGGCAGAAAGTCGCTGCATATTTTCCTATTTTTGTTTTAAATTTGGGCTTGAAACAGTTATAAGCAAAAGAATGAGACACTGATTTCTGAACACTTGTGTGCAAGATACCTAGACTGTTAGAATTGTCTGCAGAAGAACTTGACCTTCATTCAGAGAGAAGAGAATATAAGTTAGAAAATATGCATTTTCTAGAGTTATGAATAAAGACTAGCTCCTTCTTCCTACCTAGTTGTTTGAATGGGGCTAGTGTCTCTCTCAGGGAAAAAAAAATCCTGCCTTATAAAATAGGTAGTTAAAAAATGAATATTCAATGTAATGTTGGTAAGAATAAGAGTTTGGGCTTAGAATATGCCTGTTCCTATCTTTAAAACTGATGAGGAAACCATACTATTATTTAAAATGAATATCTCCTAAGTCAGCTTAGATATCTGACTGGAGAGATGAGAAGTTCAAGGAAGCAAACCGAAGTGTGGATTGACTCCCTAGGAATCAAATGAGAGTGTGGACTGGCTCCCTAGAAGCCTTTTAAGTTCTTTTAGTCATCATAGACTTGATGAATGGGGGGCCAAAACTGGAAACCTTTCTGAAGGGATAAAAGAGAGAAGACATTGCCCATGATAAGGCCTAGAGTACAACTATTTATTATTTAATAATTCAATGTTCTCTCATTCATTTATGCAACTACTTGATAAAGTTATACAGTGTGACAAGAGCTATGACAGATAGTGTGGACATGAAGTGAGCAAAAACTGCTCTTGTCTTGAAAGTCACAGATCTTAGCTATAGATCCTACAAAAACAGACAAGCAATACAGACTTGGGTTTTATAAGACAAATGATATAGTAATCAATTATGAGGCTTTTTAGATCAAGCTCTTAAAGTAATTCTGAGTGCTTTGTTTATTGGTTGTTTTTTGTTTGATTGTTTGTTTCGTTGGTTGGTTTTGGTTTTTGATTTGAAAAGTAAAGTTATTGTGTAGATATGCCTTGGATCCTCTGGCATCCAATTCATGTCTTAATATACAGTTGTTTAGCCTGACCTGCTTAGGGACCCCTTGGCAGTGGGATCAGGATCTGTCTCTGGTGCATGAGTGGGCTCTTTAGAGCCCAGTGTCTATGGTGGGACACCTTACACAGCCTTGGTGCAGGGGGAGGGGCTTTGACCTGCCTCATCTGAATGTACCAGGCTCTGCTGACTCCTCATGGGGAAGCCTTGCCTTGGAGGAGGTGGGAATAAGTTGGGGGAGAAGGATGGGGGGTGGGACGAGGGAGGAGATGGGGACCTGTGGTTGGTATGTAAAATGAATAGAAAATTTCTGAATAAGAAAAAAAGAATCAGCCGGGCGGTGGTGGCGCACGCCTTTAATCCCAGCACTCGGGAGGCAGAGCCAGGCGGATCTCTGTGAGTTTGAGGCCAGCCTGGGCTACCAAGTGAGTTCCAGGAAAGGCGCAAAGCTACACAGAGAAACCCTGTCTCAAAAAAACCAAAAAAAAAAAAAAAAAAAGAATCATATACATATGTATGTATATATATATATATATATATATGTTGTTCTAGGAGGGAATGAAACTACTAAATTTTCTGAGTTCAATCATTAATAATGTCTTGAAAACATGATATCTGAATGTTAGAAGGTGAGTAAGTATCACCCAGGTAAATGGAGAGTATTTTGGACATATGAAGTGATATTCCTAAGGATTGGAAGGCAGGAGTTATCTAGAAACACAAGGGATGTATCAGAGCTTTCATATGTCTGAAGTAGAGTCTTGGGGCTTAATGAAAAACTGAGGCCACAGAATTCCCCTTGGTAGCAGAATGTTCAAGCCTTTGAGCCTCTTGGTCAAATAGTGTAATCTCACATCTAACACATTTAAAGACAGAAAAGGAAACAAAGAAAACCAAGGAACACCTCATAATGCAGAGTTCAGACTTGTAGCACACCACCGTTGTCTCAAGAGATTTTCTTCCCCTGGCTAAGCCTCTTATGTCTGACACAATACAACACTGTCAAATATAAGCTTGAATCCTGCTGGAAAAAATTAAGATATTCTCATCCTGGTTACTTACCACAAATGTGACAAACTTTGATCTTGTTTACCTGACAGTATACATAAATGATACCTTTAGGTTTTCCTATAAAATTATTTGGTGAGCACATCAATTGATAAGCATCAATGGTCCTTTCTTTTTTTAAAGTGTAGAAAGAGATGATTGAAAAAAAGGGTGGGCTATTTCTTTGATTAGGATTCTTCTTTATGTTTTCTGTTAATCTAAGCCCTAAATTGTATTCAGTTGATTTTATGCTCCTTGAGGGAAGAAGTAATTTGCAATTCTTCTTTCTGTCTTCAATGTATTGATAGTACCTAAGGTCTACTCTTAAATACAATCAAGCAATATTTTAGTTAATTGATTTGAACACTATCTTAGTTACCTACTGCTGCATAAACAAATTAAACTTAAAATTGTAGCTTAAAACAGCAAACATTTACCATTGTATGATTTTGATGTCTGAGAGCAACTTGACTGTTAGATCTGGCCCAGAGTCTCCCTCATAAAATCAATCTTAGTGCTATCTAGGGCTGCAATTGAGTCAAGGCTTAAGTTTAAAGGGATTTACATCTAAGCTCATTAATATAATATTGCCAGGCCCAAGAAGATCCAATCCCTAGCTCATTCACAGGGTCTTCTCCACAAGGCTGATTTATATCTGTGATCATGTTTCTCTAGAGAAATATTAGAGAAGACACAGAATAACAATCACTATGGACACCCTAATCTTTAATAACCTGAAATCAGAAATATGAACTCATCATGTCTACCATTTGATGGCTCAACAGTGAAGTTATATACTGATTAAGCTGACAAAATTGGAAATAATCTAAGTAAATATTTGCAGGCATATAACCCATCAACTCACCCAGTAGAGTACAAAGAAGGACTGTTTGCCCTGATGATCATGAGGCTGATATAAAGTTATGTTCTTCCACTGAGCAGAATGTTGAAAGAATATCTGACAGTATATTACAAATCTGGGAAATACTAAAATTTAAAATTTGAAGTATGGTTTCTGTTGAACGTGGCTCATTTTCACACTATTGTAAAGATGAAAAAATCTGAATCAAATTATGGTAAGTTAGGGTCCTGTATACAATCAGAACAACAACAAAATCCACACTTGAAGGGAGGAAATTACAAAAGGATAGAAATGCCAAACAACAGGACTTATATGGAGCCACATTTAAAATTACCTACCATAAAGACTTTAAATAGAAACTGGGAGAATGCTACTGTGAATGAACTTAAAATGCTTACTGAGGAAGCACCTTTTAGTGAGTATGAGGATGTAGGTTACTGTAGGTTGAGCAGTTGTGTGGAAGGTCATGCCCTCTGAGATACGACTTTACCTCCTGATCTCTACAGTCTTCAGCAGAATTCACTTTAAATTGGCAAAAGTGCTAATGGAATTTTTTAATGAAAGATCAGTAAAACAACTAATTTTTGTTATGAGTCTTTTTCATGTTGTTAAAGCAAATCAGATAAGAAAACACCCAAGTACGGAGGACGCAGGTTGGATGAGGCAGCATGTCCAGGAATTCAGAGAACCTTTGGAAAAATACAAGAAGTCAAACAGCTGTAGAATTAAGATCTACTGGGACCAGATCTCAGGGGCATTGCCTTCAGTGGCAGCAGCACTGAAGTATGTTACAAAGCAATGCACTGAAATGAGTGATCACATGTTCAGAAAGCAAGAAAAGAGAAATAAGCAAGGAAATTCTTGACTTTTCTAATTCGTGGAGTAATATTTCAGAACTAAATGTGTAACTAGAGTTTTCCTGCCTGACCCACAGTCAGGACAAATCTCTCTCACCTGCCAGTCCCACAGTCACTCAGACCCAACCAAGTAAACACAGAGACTTATATTGGTTACAAACTGTATGGCCGTGGCAGACTTCTTGTTAACTGTTCTTACACCTTAAATTAATCCATTTCTATTAATCTATACCTTGCCACATGGCTTGTGGCTTACCGGTACTTTACATCTTCCTTGTCCTGATGGTGGCTGGCAGTGTCTCCCTCACCCAGCTTCCTGTTCTCTCAATTCTCCTCTCTGTTAGTCCCGCCTATACTTCCTGCCTGGCCACTGACCAATCAGTGATTTATTCATTGACCAATCAGCAACACATTTGACATACAGAGCATCCCACAGTACTTCCCCTTTTCTTTTCTTAAAAAGGAAGGTTTTAACCTTTACACATCTCCAAAGTCAGCTTGGTATATTTGGGAATTTGGGCGTAGCTTCTCTTACTACTTCCTGCTGGAGGGGAGCGCTGTATCTTATGGGGACACAAAGAATATTTTAGGGTTATGGAGTAGTCCATGAGGGTGTATCATCTGAGCCAGTTGCCTTGAAATGGTTCTGGATGTTGGATCATCTGGGCCATGGTGTCATCGGAGACCTTTCAGGGGGTCTTGGCTGGTCAAACCTGGTGTGTCTTAATCTGGAACAAATCCATAGCCTCTGGCTTTCTGTGGAAACAAAAGCAGAGCCTCCTTTCCAAAGCAACATATCCTTACATCCAAATTTTGAAGTCAAGGTACCTTTAAAATATACATTTTGGCATAACTCAACAGCTTTTGAAATCAAATGTTTTTCTTTAGTTATGAATATCAAAGAGAACATAATCCAGATTCTTTGTGTGGTAGTCATCTTTACGTGGCTTATTTTTTTTATATTAGCTTGAGCCTATTGCTTTGAACTGCATGCAGCCTTCTAAGCCTGAAAGGGCGCTAGCGCTGCTGGCTCCGCCCACTTCATCTTCCCAACATGGCAGTGATACGTTTTCTGCCAGCTCTGGGAGCCATCAACTCTCAGAAATAGTAGGTCTATGCTTCTATCAAAGAAGCGTGTAGCCCAGAAACCTCTTTTTTTTTTTTTTTTGTTTTGTACTAGCAAAGGCTAAATCTGTCACACAGCTTAATGTGCCACTTGCAGAGGCCTCATTCCCACCATACTGTAGGTCGAGCATACACGCCAGGAACCTGCCATAGTAGCTCAAACACACAGGCTGCCGCTAGCTTAAAAGAGACAACTAGGAGCTGTTTTTAGCTCTGTTTTAGAATCTTTTTACTCAGGTTTTAGGTGGAAACTCTTGCCACCACGTTGGACGCCATTTGTAACTAGAGTTTTCCTGCCTGACCCACAGTCAGGACAAATCTCTCTCACCCGCCAGTCCCACAGTCACTCAGACCCAACCAAGTAAACACAGAGACTTATATTGGTTACAAACTGTATGGCCGTGGCAGACTTCTTGTTAACTGTTCTTACAGCTTAAATTAATCCATTTCTATTAATCTATACCTTGCCACATGGCTTGTGGCTTACCGGTACTTTATATCTTCCTTGTCCTGATGGCGGCTGGCAGTGTCTCCCTCACCCAGCTTCCTGTTCTCTCAATTCTCCTCTCTGTTAGTCCCGCCTATACTTCCTGCCTGGCCACTGACCAATCAGTGATTTATTCATTGACCAATCAGCAACACATTTGACATACAGACCATCCCACAGCATAAATGTTCAACTTTTATTTTTAAATATTTTCTGGACTGAAAGAAGGAATGAATAAATATATTTATACAACTTGTCTCTGAAACATAAAGATGTATCACTTTATGACTCTTTCCCTCCTGAAGGATGTGGTCATAACTGCTGTATTAACCAACATCACCTACATTTGTCCAACACACATTACTTTGTATTCAAATTGCACAGAAGCCTAGAAGGAACTTGGCATAAAAGCCTTGCTCAAAAGGGTGATTTGCAGCCCAATCGCCCTCTTACAATACAACTCATACAGAGAAGCAATTAGTTGGAGTTAGCAAAGTATGGAAGCAAAAGAGACAGTGACTATGCAGCCATAATGATAACACACTATAGTATGTATTGCTAGGACATCAGATCACTAAATTCTCAATTTTGTGTGAATAATTATAAGACACTCTAATCTTTGGAAGTTTTAATTATCATTGAAAGTTGACAGCAGCTACCAAGGTTCCTTGCTTGAAAGTTTTGCTTCCCTTTTTTTTTTTTTTAACTCTTGTGAGCCAGTTGACATTAAATTCCCATCATCTAAGCTTGGCATCGTGCCTGTAAGAGAATATTACTGAAGTGCTCTGTACCTTTTAAGCGCAGAGATCATATGATACTTATTTGAGAGGGAGTTCCATAACCTTCTTACCTCCCAGCAGCTGTTTAGCTCTTAATATCCCACATTAGACAGCAATCTTCATGCGGGAAGGAAGTATATTTATCTAATTCACTAATGTATCTTACATAGCAGATTTCCTGGAATACAGTAAGTTCTTAATAAATATTCATCCTGTGCCTGTTAAATGAATTGGCATCATTTTCAAAGCCTCATTATAAACAGGATATGAATTTTCATTCTGTCTTACCCTGATTTAATAGGTTCAAATTCCTTTAATAAATCATGCATTACAAAAAAGAGGAAAAAAATCCCATCACTAATGACAAAGACACGTCACATTCCATTTGCTTCCTTTTTAATACTTTCCCAGCCCTTTGATGTTCTATGATGTTCTGAGTGGACTTTTACATCAAAATTGCCATGGAATTGAGAGCAACTTTTTTTGGAAATGTAAACAAAACAAAATTAAGAGAGCCAAGAAAATATTGGGGCTTTCAATTTTTTATACAGTTAGGTGGAACTTGGAGACTATTGAGGATGATCCCCTCCCTCATGATTGGTTATGGACCCAGCCTCCTTTTTCCCTGGTAACCCTGGCAAGGGGAAAATATCACAATTTCCCCTCTTAAGGATTTAAAATGCCATGCAAAAAGGGGGATATAGTAAGGTTTTCTTTAGGTCCTTTGAAGAAATGCTACATACTTCTGGTCAAAGAACGAAACATGTGTTTCACCTCTGGTCATGGATAGAGAGTTACTATTCAGATGTACAAAGATTAGAACACTCCGTACTATTGCATCCTCCCTTAAGAGTCCATTTAGCCTAACAAATCCATTCCATAATATTGCCTCCTACCCTAAGACTTCATTTAGTCTATCAACTCCTTGGCTAAGAGCCTGCCCCACAGGAAAGCAAATTCATCTGGAGTAAAGTGATTGTGGTCTTTGGGTGAAGTTGGCATTAACATGAATAGCACGAGTAAAGTGTAGTCCCCAGTTCAGTGCTGGCAGCTGTTTAAATCCTTGCTTGGGAGATGGAAGGAAAATCTTCTTATTAAGATGTGCTAATATTTCCAGAAGCCTCCCTCCCTAGCCCCACTCACACAGATGTTCTCACCGCTTCCTCCCTGCAGCCGTCTGATTCTGTGTGTTCTAACTTCAAAACTATAACTTTTCCTTTTCCCGCTTTCTGAAAAATGTAAACGTGCTTTGCCTGATTCTCTGGTGTCACCCTCTTTCTTTGCAGCCTCCATACTTTCCCACCATGGAGCTGCTTGCTGACCTTTATTGCTAACATAACTGCTTCCTTGGAGCGTTAGCTCAAAGGAACATGATTTTCTCTCTTTCTCTTATCCAGCTCTTTCCTTCCAGCAGCTGCTAAGATGTACAGCTTTCTTTCCCTATTATTTCTCATCCAAAGTCTGATAAAATTGTTAAGGAATTTCATGTTGAATCCTTCTTAAAATTCTTTTATTAGCAAAACTAAGAAACCCAAAAGGGAGTCCCAATTCCTTAGTAATAACAGAACAGAAGGAATTAACTGATGCATTTAACCCATTCTTTTTAATTTCTCAAGTCAAAATGTCAGATAGTCTATGGCCCTACCACCCGGAATACTGCATTTCCTGCCTGATCTCGAAAGGTAAGCAGGGTCGAGTCTAAACAGTGCTTGATGGGAGTGTAAGTGCTTATTGTACCTCTACTTATACACCCCACCCACTTTTTTTTTTTTATTTTTTTTTCCCCCGAGACAGGGTTTCTCTGTAGTTTTGTGCCTTTCCTGGAACTCACTTTGTAGACCAGGTTGGCCACCCCACCCACTTTTAAATCCATCGATTGCTGCAAATGAGTTATGCACTTGTGGTATTTTCTCTTGAAATATATCAATTAATTGTCCATTTCTTCTAAAGAGCTTTCTATAAAAGATATGGTCATGGTTGTCCTGTATAGTCACATAACTCCCAAAATAGAGGAAAACAGACATTCTGTATTAACTTTCAAGTATAATGAGAATCAGTAGGGTCTCCTCCAAGTTGATTTATTATAAGGACTTGACTCATGAAACTACAGTCAAAAAAGTCTCAGATCTGCAGAGATCTTATCCAAGTTCAAGTCAGAAGGTAATAAGCTGCTATTAAACCAGGGAGAGCAAAGTTCCCTTACCAAAGGCTGTTAGGTGAGGGAAATCTCTGGTTTTGGAGAAGATCAGCCTTTAAAATGTATATATTATTTATGTATTCAGCTGACTGATAGATGCCTACCAACACTGACCAGGGAGTTACACTTTACTCATTCTGTGCATTTTAATGTCAACTTCATCCAAAGATAAAAATCACTAAAACACCCTGAACAGACTTTGAACAAGCATCTGGCTCTTCTGTGACCAACTGACGCACAAAACCGAGTACCTATTATACCAAAAGGAAGTCTCTAAGATGGTTTAAATGGAGCCAGGCATGGTGCCCCCTGCCTTTAATCCCAGCACCAGGGAAACAGAGGCAGACAGATCTCCAGGTTCAAGGTCAGCCTGGGCTACAAAGTGAGTTCCAGGACCACCAGAGCTTCACAGAGAAATCCTGTCTCAACAACTGCCCCCGCCCAAAGAAAAAGTGATGGTTAAGATGGGAAATGGAAAAAAAAAATGGTTATATATCCTTCTCTCCCATCTTCCAGGTATGGAATCTTCTACATGATACATAAAAGAAGCTGAGTAACAATGAGAACAGGATATAAGTTCATTAACTTACATGGAGTCAGCTTTCTCTAATTTCAGTACTGTCAGCACTCACCCTGACACACATATACAGCCCTTCACCTTCTAAAATAAGTTATCTATACGCGTGTCTCATGCTGTGTCTTACTGGGGAAAGAGAGCCAGCTGAGGTGATACTTTATTTGTGCTGAAATGTGGTGCTGTCCTATTTGTATGTTTATAAATAAAGCTTGCCTGGAGATAAGGGGGAAAAGGCCAGCCATTTTTAGTAAACAAGAAGTCAGGCAGTACACGCCCTTAATCCCTTAGCAGGTAGGATCTCTGTGTGTTCAAGGGCACACTAGGGAACAGAGCCAAGCATGTTGACACACGCCTTTAATCCCAGTACCAACCATAGAGACTTGGAGGTCTGTACAGACAGACAGAAACTGACAGAGCTGCGTGGAAAGAGGAAGTGAGGTAGCTGGTTAAGACAGACAGTGAGAGGTCAGAAAAGCAAGGCATATAAAGCCTGGGTAGACAGGAAGTGAGTGCATTTGGAAGCTGTAGAGTTGCTGAGGTAAGGTTGGTTGGTGGCTTTCCCTGTTACCCTGATCTAAGGCTTTTACCCCTATATTTGGCTCCATGTTTTTTATTTAGTAAGACCATTTAGAAATTTGTCTACAGCCAGCTGATGCAATAAGGTAAGCAGAATGTTCCTTCATAGACAGCCTATTGATAATGCAAACGTATCTTTCACATATAATGGATTTTGGTCTTTGATCTAGTAAGCTTTCTGTTGCTATGATAAAACAATGACCACAAGAAACCTAAGGGGTAAAAGTGTTTATTTCAGTTTGCAGATTAGAGTCCCTCATCACAGGAAGTCAAGGCAGGGACTCAAGGTCAGAATTTAGTGACAGGAATTGAAGCTGATGCTGTGCAGGAACACAGCTTACTGTCTTGTTTCTATATACCTTGCTCAGCTTGATTTCTAATGCAACTCAGGACCACCTGCCCAGAGGTGGCACTGTCCACAGTGGGCTGGGCACTTTCACGTCACTCATCAATCAAGAAAATGTCCCAAAGACTTGCACACAGGCCATTGTGATAGAGGAAATTCCTCAATCAAGTTTCCCTCTTCCCAGGTGACTTGAATTTTATCAACTCGACAGTCACTATCTCCAAAAAATGCTCACTATCCAAGATTTCAATATTAGAAAACAACATTTGTACATACAAATGTTAGCTCTCTAGGATGTGATGTACAAACAGAATACGAAGAACTGTGTCTCTACTAAAGTTGCTTTCTTTCCTATTTAAAACATTTCTTTAAGGACAAGTCCAATGGCAATGCTGTCTCTCAGTTTCTGTTTGTCTGTGAATGTCTTTGTCGCTCTTTTATTTCCAAGTCGGCTTTTCTTATTCTTGATTGGCAAGCTT
This sequence comes from Peromyscus californicus insignis, assembly GCF_007827085.1. Lineage (NCBI taxonomy): Eukaryota > Metazoa > Chordata > Mammalia > Rodentia > Cricetidae > Peromyscus > Peromyscus californicus. The sequence goes on from NW_026294606.1 coordinate 114,017,351, forward strand.
TTGCTGTTCTTGCTGTTTTCCTTCATTGTCATGAAAATCTCACAGCACTTTCTCTTGCTGCCTCATTGAGAAGTTGACTGTGTCTTAGAATAGACTTGGCTGTGTTAAACCTGAGCTTTGCCTTTTGACTTCCTATATCAGGATATCTATCATTCTTAGGTTTGGGGGTTCTTATTAATATCTCTTCAAATAAGCTTCCTACTCTCTTCACATTTTTAAATCCTTCTAGAACTTCAGTGACCCCCAAATTGCTCCGCTGTTCTGTTGGGAGGTTTCTTTGGACTTTGTTCGTTTTCCTTCATTCCATTTTCATTTTTCTTCTCCAACTCTGTGTTCTCATCTAGCCTATCTTCAAGCTCCCTAATTTCTTCTGTTTGCTCTATCTCAAGACTGATGGCTTGTATCAAATTTTTAATTTAGGTCTCTGAAAGGTCTCAAGAACTTCTGTGAGTTTTTAATTGCATCCATTGCTCTGTTAAATTTCCCTGTTAGAATACTGAATTTGTTTCTCTATACTTACTCAAACCTTTGCTTAAATAGCTGTTGTAAATTCTCCATCTCAGACTGTGCACATACTAATTCCTAATTAGTCAGTTTCTTATGCTTTATTTTTCTATGGGGTGAGGTTGTGCTTTCTGAACACTCCTGCTACTGTATATGTGTCATTGCCTGTTCAAGGACTAAGTATTCATTCTAGTCATCAAAATACAACTTTGTTTGTGCCCATCTTCCCTGCTTCTCTCTAGACTGCAAGGTTGCTGAAGGCAGAACGTATACCATAATGTTAAGGACTAATCCATAAGGCTCAGACACATTGTATAAAGGGTCATAAAATCAGCACAGAAATAATGTGAGACTCAGAAAACAACCACTGCAGCACAGGAAAAGGAACCTCATCAGAAACTAATCCTTGCTGGCACTCTTATATTAGCTATCTATCTTCTAGAAATGTCAATCATATGTTATTTAAGCTAACCAGTCTATAATATTTTGTTACCAAAGCATAAGCAAAGCTGATACACTTCATCAGTGATATAGGGTACCAATGGTATGGTTTTAGCCTATGGGATTATTATAAGAGTTAAATGAGTAAGAACAGTACTTTATATGAAATACAAAGTGGAATGTAACATTTTAATTCCTTTACTCAGTAATATATTTGGGATTAAACACCTTACAATTAGTCTTTGTTTAGAAAGAAAGGTTGTCTAAAACCTGAAATATTTCAAAGGATCCTATCTTCTATTGCAAGAAAGATTTGATCATTTTCTTCATGTTTTTCAAATTCTAAAAGACTGGAGAATGCCAATGTCTATAAATAAAATCCCTTGAGTAAAACCTGTGTATATGACTCCTAACTGAATTTCCATATTCACTGTGTTCCAGCAGGTCAAACTTGTAAAATAAAAAAAAAATTCCAATAATGGTGACGAGATGCGGTTGAATGGAACAAACTGAAGATGATTTTTCTTGGCATTGTGCAGATTTTCAGATGAGAAATTAGAGGTGCACTCTGCTTACCAGAGGCTGGGAAATACACAGGCAGCTTCTATAGTAGGAGCCAGCTTCTCTGGAACATCAAATCTGAAACACTTGACAAAATGGCATCCGATTTAAGTTATATTCAGAAGAGGGGATGACACTGAATATACCTTGACAGTCCATCTGGTAAATGTGAATGCCATTTAACGGTCTATTTCCCAATGAGTGGCATGCTAACATCTCAATAAAATAAGAATACACGGTGGGCGTCAATCATCCCAAGCCTTCTCAGTTTCCAAGGACTAGTTTCATGTGCGATAGCATGGAAAGACAAAAAGTTCCCTTTCTTAATAGATTAAAATGTAATAGTACCAATATTCACTAGAATGCATCAATAAATAAAATTGGCTTTGAATGTGGAATTTGGCAAATGATGGCTAACTTTAATGACATAAAATATTCACAACCTTTCTGTGTTTCTTTCTTGTATATGTGGTATGTAGAGATATGTTCTGGTTTCCTTTTCTGCTGGTAATATTTTTATAGTAGACACTAGAAAATGTCACTTAATCATGCTTTGAGTATTCATGTGTTAGTTTTGACAAAGATAAACAAGAAATATTTTTAAATAGAGATATAAAAGGAGAAGTCTATTCAAGGAATATGGCTTGTCCTATAACTTCCTGCCTTTAAACATGATGCCCAAAATTGCACTAATCATCTTGTATCCATGAGACAAACTGGTCCAGCCCTTGCCTGACCATGCCAAAAGCTGCACTTTATCTATAAAAGCAGGAATGATCCTAAGGATAAAGTTTGCTTGACTATAGATAATCAGGAACATGTAACAGAAGATAAAGACAGAGGAGATGGAAAACACATTTAATGATGGAAAAGACTTCCTATGCCATGTTAGCTTTTAGCCAGGTTCCACAGTATGTCAGAGAAGCTGAGAATCACCCAAGTCAAGATCAATCAAGCAAACCTAGTCCCTAGGTTACTTAGAATCAAAGTGCCTGGATGTGCACTGAAAGGGGTCCATTCTGAAAACCTGTAGGGGAAGAAAAAATAAAAGACTGGCCAATACACTGATTTCAGTCTTATAAGATGATATTCACAGCCGAGAAATTAGCTGAGACTACAAAACACAAATTTTCTATGATATTTATGCTTGTACTTTTGCTTAGGCACTGTTTGTAGTAGTTAGTTATCGTATCAATAGGAGACAGATATATCTCCCCTGACCAGCATTGTGTGCTCTGATATATTATAGAAGACCATTCTAGGGTGTTAAATAATAGAAACAATTACAATAACAGCAATGGTAATAATAATAACTAATGATGACTGAGCATTTGTTACTGTGCTTTGTATGGCAATGTTCTGTAGCAAGCAGTCTGAGTGGGACAGTAGCAGCATAAGTAGGTTGGTGAAACATAAAGAATCTTTGGAGTAGAAGATAACAGCAAAGATATATTCCATGGGCTCATGGCCACAAGATGGCTAATGCACTTTCAGGCTTCCTGCCCAATTACAAAAGCAGCAGAATACTTGAGTTGGAGAAGTTATTGAACCCAAGGCTCTTTTATGTCATATTTTTAACATTATGTCATAAAAGAAGGAATGTATAATAAATAAATTTACATGAAAAATATTTGTGTTATTTAAATAATTTAGATTGCACAATTTAAAAGAAGTATCTTATTTAATAACATATTGAATAGTGAGAGGAAATTTCTTTTTGTTTTGTTTTATTTTGTTTGTTTTTGTTTTTCGAGACAGGGTTTCTCTGTAGATGTAACTAACCATCTTATTAAATAAGAAACACAGAACCAATGCAAAGAAGAAAGCCAAGAGATCAGAGCTAAGAGCCTTACCCGTCTGCTGCAGCTAGCCTCTTCAGCCAAGAGACCTACTTCTTGTGTTTTTGTCTTTATAGAGACTTTCTGTTCTGCCTTCTCGTTGGTTGTAAACCCAACTACATGACTGCCTCATCACTGCCTGTCTGTACAGACCTCCACGTCTTCTATGGTTGGTATTGAGATTAAAGGCATGTGTCTCCAATGCTGGCTGTATCCTTGAACACAGAGATCTACCTAGCTCTGCCTACCAAGTGCTGGGATTAAAGGTGTGCACCACCACCGCCCAGCTTTCGCTATGGCTCTAATAGCTCTGACCCCCAGGCAACTTTATTTATTAACATACAAATAAAATCACATTTCAGTACAAATAAAATATCACCATATTTTTCTGTGTAGCTTTACGCCTTTCCTGGAATTCACTCTGTAGCCCAGGCTGGCCTCAAACTCATAGAGATCCACCTGCCTCTGCCTCCTGAGTGCTGGGATAAAAAAATTTCTTTGTTGAAGTTAATTCTCAATAAGAATGAAGATGTAGTAAAATTCTATGAGAAGAATGATTTCAAGAGCTGCCAAAGGCTCAGCAATGGAAAAAAGATCTGGGTGCTTCACACCAAACAAGTAGAACCTGGGAGAGTGGAAAGAGATGATGTGGGTTGGGGGAAGACAGGATGTCTGTGAGTGGCGGAACAGGGACAAAAGATAGGTTCTCATCATCCATGAACAGTTTGCATTTGATTCACAGAGCAATAGGAAGTTGGTGGAGGAATCTAAATTATGTTTGAAATGGCCACTGATGTGTTAGATTCATCTGGATATGGTGCCTCATGCCTCCAATACCAGCAGTTCTATAGGTGACCATTGTCTGAGACAAGTTCAAAGTCAGACTGAGTTACACAATAAGTAATATTCCATGAAAGTCTTGTGTAATTTGGGACAATGACCCTGTTGTCCTTGCCCAAAGTAGGTCAGGGATTAGGAGGATTACATGTTGTGCAAACACGAGGAACGGACTTCAGATTTAAAACACACACACACACACACACACAAATGACTATAACCAAGTCTCCTCTGGTAACCCCAATGGTGTGAGATGGACGTGGACATGTTAGTGGATGACACATGGGGGTGACTGGGCTTGAGGGTTCAGGAAAGACCCTGTCCCAAGAGAATATGATAGAGAGTGATAGACTAAAACATTTGGTATCTTCTTCTGAACTCCACATTCAGCATGCACACTCACACATACAAAACAAACAAATGAATAAACAAGCAGATGCATTTACTTTGTCATACTTTTCTCCCCCCAGGAACACCTTTGTACAAATGTTGTTGCACCAAACAATATTGAACTACTTTAATGTGGAAATTTCCAGACAAAGTAGAAAGTTAAACATTATTAGGTGGCATGGAGAAATGACCACTATTTAAGTGCACTGGCTGCTCTTGCTGAAGACCTGAGTTCAAGTCCCAGTATCCACAAGGTGTCTCACAACCATCTGTAACTCTAGTTCTAGGAAATCCACCACCTTTTTTAGGATTCTGTGGATAATACACATACATGGTGCACAGACATGGAGGCAAAACATCTACACGCATAAAAATAAGTAAATTTTTAACAAATTGTAAGCCATCTAAACATACCTTGCTCTGCAGAGATGAGTGTGAGCTTCTGTATGTGAAGACTGGAGTTGGGAGAGAAGGTTACTCATTCCCTTTACACAAATATTTCTCCCAGTGCCAATGGCAAACCGAGTAATTTGTATATTTGTTGCTTTTCCCAGTCCAACACCCAGGAATGAGGAATTCTACATTATATCAGGGTCTGTGAACTGCCAGGTAGCATGAAGAACAACTGAATTATAAAGGGAGAGTGCCTATTCTTATTTATTCTTCATTTGAAATACTTGCACAGCAAAAAAAAAATTCTAAATGTGTAACTTTGAATCAATAAGTAGTATGGCTCGTCCTGATTTAACTAGCCAACATCACTATTCAGTTCCAAGTTACTTTACAATGACTATTTTAATAAAGCATTAGTGTGAGCATCTACAGATGAAAAGAAGAGGGAAAGTGCTTTTGGATTGATGTCCTGTCCTCTCGCTCAGCTTCAACAGAATTGCTCAGAATTGTAAGGAGAACCTTACAGAGGAGCATGGAACTGGTAAGATACACCCACACAAGCACTGGCAAAGAATAGATTATTGTTTGAGCTGGCTACCTATCTTGCAAAACATCAAAAGGCCTATCCTGTTGTTGTCATAAAACACTTTGACCAGAAGCAACTTAGGTGATGAAAGAGTTTATTGGGCTTATACATTCCAATCGTAGTCCATTATGGAGAGACACCAAGGCAGGAACTTAAGGCAGGAACTATATGCAGGAACTGAAGCAGAAACAATGGAGGAATACTGCCTGTTGGTTTGTTCTTCATAGCTTGCTCAGCTTGCTTTCTTACACAATCCAAGACCACTTTTCATTCATTGTGTATCCAATATAAGGTGCATATGCCCTTTGGGCACTCTGAAAGATTTGCCCTTTGACTCACGTATGTATCTTTTCACATAGATCTATGCTTATTCAAAATATTTGTAGTTTCTTATTTCCTGCTCAAAGCCAAATGCAATGTCATATATTCATGCTTGCACACATTTTGTTTTACATAAAACTACACTTTACTGGCAAGAACAACTAGTAACACACCTGAAAATTTATCATGCCTCACATCATGAATGAACTAACTCAAAATGTTTACTCATCAGCAAGCAAATTTGGTGTGCAAAAGGCAGTAGAAAAATATCCCAGTATGAAAAAAATGAATGCTTGCCATGTTTCAAAACCAATTTTCAGAAGAATTAGTGACATCTAATGTTGGAGCCCCATGCCTTCCCCTAGTGACATCAGTATAGGTTGCCAAGGATTCATGCATCATATGTATGTATAAATTTCTCAGGAAACAAATACTAGTACTGTAAATACTAGCTTGTAAATCATTAAATACTGTTGTAGCATTGGGCTGCCACATTACAAAGATCCTTGAAATGTGCACCTTGGATCTACATCATAGGCATAACCTACAAACTTAGAAATTTCTATGCCCATATTCTATTTCATGTGTGATATCTGGTTGAAGCTCCATGGAAAAGGTCTAGCATTCTGCTTTTATACTTTAAAAAATTGTTTCTGTTATATACTAACATATTACAAACATGGAATCTCAGGTGGTGTTAAAAAAACAATTCATTTTGCATCAATGTTAAACCCTGGAATTTATGCTAATGGCACAACTATGGGTTATGGAGATGTCTAAAGATGTATCCAAAAAATACATTCCTCAAAAAATTGCAAACAATTCTGATATGCTATAACAAAGTGATCAATGCTCTTCATAAAGAATAATGATGCCCTGGGTGGCACATAGCTGTCATTGCCCAAACTAAAAGGCAGAAGCAGGAGAATTGAAATGGGTTACAGTCTATTCTGGCCTATATAGTAAGTTACAGGCCAGGATGGACAACAAAGTGCAATCCTGTCTTTAAAAAAAAAAATTAATGATTTGTACTTTTTTTGTTTTGTTGTGTTTTTTTTTTTTTTCGAGATAGGGTTTCTTCTCTGTGTAGTTTTGGTGCCTGTCTTGGATCTCACACTGTAGACCAGGCTGGCCTTGAGCTCACAGAGATTCGCCTGGCTCTGCCTCCCAAGTGCTGGGATTAAAGGCGTGTGCCACCACTTCCTGGCATGATTTGTTCTTTAAATAAGGAAAGATGAGTTTAAGTAAGTCTAGAATTATCATAATTTTCTCAGAATCATACAAATGATTACACAGAAGGGTCAAGCCTATTCATTAAAATAATAAAAGTTTCCAAAACCTTGCCTATTCCAAGGATCATGAATGCTCATAATTTTCTCTTTATATAAAGTTGTTATTAACATGCATTGCTATGTGATGATATTTTATTATTATAATATTATATGGTTTAATCACAATATTCCCCCATTTACCCTAACTTATGACTTCATCCCCATTCCTTTGATATCTTTCCTTTTCCGTAATAATCAGTCTGAAATTTCATGTCTTTTTGCATAAATTCTACAGAAAACCTGTTTTTGTCTTTCCAAGTATGGTTTATTTCTCATAATAAAATAATCAGTTTTACTCATTTCTCTGTAAACAACATAATTTAATTGTTCTTGATAGATAAATAGTACTCTGCTGTGTCTATGTACTACATTTTCTTTATCCATTCACCTAGTAATCACTCATGGACTGATTCCATGATTTCAATTTTACACATTCTGCCATGGCATACATGGATCTGTTGGAATCTCTGTTATATGCTCCCCATGATTTCTTCAGATGGGCATGCATGAATGGTACAGTTACATCATGGGGTGATTCAATTTTCTTCTCTTGAAGAAATCCCCAAACTAACTTTCACAGTGGTTGCATTTATTTACATCCCTAATTTGTTCATATGGAGTTTTGTTGAAAGTGCTATAAGTGATATATGTATATGTATAGTCAAACCTGTAAATAAGCATATGAATGTTTATGTTGTGTTTATATTTTATTTAAATTAGAAAGGTTGGGAAATGTCTGTTTAGAAAATTCTCTTTATCATTTCCCGTCTGAAATATACATTTTATATAGTCTTCTCCTAATTTGTAAAGCTATACCCTCTGCCTCCTTTCTCTCCCCTCCCATTAGTTCCCTTAGATTCCAGTTTTATTTCTCCTTTCACATGATATATGCATACATGAGTTTTATGTGTCTATAGAAATTCAGGAACTACACATGAAAGAAAAGAGTGTATGATTATGTCCAGTTATATTTATTTTACTACAAATGGCATGCTTTTTTCTCTAATTTCTTTCCATTTTCATATACACCACATTTTCCTCATCTATTCTTCTATTGGCAGCTAGCTAGGTTGATTCCATAATTTTTCTTTTGTGAATAGTGCTGCAATGAACATTAATGTGGCAGTGTCTCTGTGATTTGTAAGTTTGAAATCCTTTGGTTAAATACTCAAGAGGAGAAGAGCTGGGCCCTATGGAACATCTATTCTTAATTTTTTTTAATCCTTTGTACTGACTTCTCTAGTGAGTGGACTGGTTTATATTCCCACCAGCCGAGTACATGGGTTCTCATTTTTTCCTGCAATGGTTAGAAGAAAATGTCAAGAAAAACTTTTCAAAAAATAAGGTAATGATTGAAGAAGGCATCCAGTGTTGACCACTGGCCTTCACATGCATGCAAACACACACACACACACACACACACACACACACACACACACACACACACTCATTCGCAATCTGCACAGAGAAATAATTAATTTAATAAATAAGGAACATAAGATTTATAATAAGATCTATCACCTATACTGTCATACTCATACAAAACCTCATACAAAAACCTCACTATGGAATTAAAATATTAATTCTTTTTTAAAATAAATTTTTATTTCGAAACAATATTCAGAATTTCCACATCACCCAACCTCTTACTCAATAGATACAACATAGTAGACAATTCTTGGGATGAGTGCTCATTTTGAGTTTAAAACCTGGTTCGTTCTCTTGAATGTAGACTGAGTGTAGGATTATTATCTGTATAGACAATCCAGAACATAAGTGTACATAGTCTCATCTAAGAAATAGCTGATTTCATAAGTTCATTTTATGTACATATTAGTGGGTAGAAGGTCTTCCCAGTTAACTACAGATGATGAGATAATAACATTACAATATAAAAGAGAAGTCCCTTTCCCATCCCTTAACTTTAATGTCTTAATATCTCTCTACCTAAAACATAATTGCTACTTTCTGTAAAATGCTGATAAGTAGGGCTTACTTCAAGAGGAAAAAATTGTCACAAATTCAATTTTTATGATATTTAAGGGAGCATTTTAACCTGTTTTCAAAGGTTTATCTGCTGTAAATATGAGACTGATTATAATTCTCCACTTTATTATAGTCTAGTGTTCATATGCTAATCCTTATTATATTGCCATGAAATTACAAAAAGAATATCAAAACAGTTTTGTGTTTATTCTAAGTATGCTAGATAAGCCAGTAGTATTAATGCAGCTGAGGTTTTATTATTTTTCTTCTTAGAAAGAATGAAAATGAGTTTACTTAATATGAGATGACGGTTTCATACAACTGTTGAGATTAGGTAATGTTTAAAATAATACAGATTAATAGAAAAATGCTCAATTTCTATGCAGCTGAAGTCATATACATGGACATAAATAATAAGGTTGGCACATGTGGCCTGATTCAGTCTTTTGTAACAGTTAATTGATGCACTCAGTCACCATCCTCTCCAGATCCCTCTAGAGTATATGATATGTGATGTCTGACTGTTCCTTCTGAAATCAGAGACTTTCTGCAATTAAACATGGTTTGTTATTGCACAGAAGACTCTTATTTATTTTTGTTTTTATTTATGTATTTAAATGTGTATATGCCATATGAGTGTGTGTACCAGCAGAGGCCAGAGAGGCAGGGAGCTTTGGATCCCCTAGAACTATACTTGTAAACAGTTGTAGATCACCCAATGTGGATGCTGGTAATTGAGTTTTCCTTTGCTAGTGGGTATCTGAGAGTCTCTTGGAGCCAAAGTCTCTTGTATGGGATCAGAACCTATGTCTACTATTGCTTTTCAATGCTGGAACCCCATCTTCACTGAATCTGTGTAGGTCTTGTGAGTGCTGCCACAGACCCTGTGAGAACGTATGTACATCATTCCCATTGTATCTGGAAGGCGCTGATTCCTTTGTGTCATCCATTCCCTCAGGCTTACAATCTCTCAATCTTTCTGCCTCCTATTCTGCATAGATCCCTGAACCCTGACGGGAAGATTTCATAGACACACATCAGGTAGGACAGAATGCTCCAAAATCTCTCATCCTTAACACATTGTCCAGTAATGGCTCCCCATGTTAGTTCCCATCTACTGCAAGAATAAACTTCTCTGATAAGAGGCACTGATCTATCAGTATAACAATATGTCATTAGAAGTCATTTTATCACTATGTTCTTTTAGCAGAATAAATAATGGAAAATTTAAGGAGAAAGCTCTGACATGGCATTAAGAGACAAGAAACCTTCAACAAACCTTTTGAGTTCATTTTCTGTTGACCATCTATGCTGGGCATACAGCCTACTTAAGAGTAGTTTGTTTCATATTGATTTAGAGGTCCTCATTTTCTTGATTTTATCTTTCCCTCTCGGTATCACATTTTTCTTGCCTTCTCTTGTGTAAGGTTTCCTAAACACTAAGGGGAAGGATTTGATGGCGACGTTCCATTTAGGGCTGAGTAACCCAAGGTCTCTTCTTCTCTGTACAATGTCTGCTGTGAATCTCTGTGTTTGATCCCATTTGTTGCATGAGAAAGCTTCTCTGATGATGACTTAGCAAATCGCTGTTTATGAGTATAACAGAATGCCATTAGGAGTAATTTTAGTGCTAGGAGTTTTCTTTATTTGTTTGTTTTGCTTTTTAGAACAGTAAAATTTGGTTTCCCTCTAGTGCCCTGGTCTATCTAGTCTCAGGTTCTTGGTCACTCAAGCAGAGTCAGATATGAACAGATACTCCATCTCTTGAAGTGGGCCTTAAGTCAAATCAGATATTGGTTGGTTACTCCCAGGAGCTCTGTGTCACCACTCCATTAGCATATCTTGCAAGCAGGACAGCCTTGCAGAACAAATGTTTTGTGGCTGGTTTGGTGTTTACATTTCTTGTTTGGTAGCATGCAGAATACCTTCTTGTACCAAAGACATTAGCATGTAGGGTTAAGGCACTATGTAGACACCAGCTTGACTTCTCCAAGTTCAATGAGTTGTGTAGGTATTGTCTTCATCAATGGAACCTTGCCATCATTTTGTGGAGAGCAACCTATAGTCTTTGCAACACCCTGGGTTGCTTAAGGGTTCCCACAGGACCCCTTAGGGCAACAATTCAATTAGATGTAACATAATCCTGGTATTGGGAGCTTTACTTAGTGACAAGAGATGGCCAATTGGGGCCTTGTCATCCCAATTTTTGACTGTATCATTTAGATTATCTTCATATGTGTGTATATTACCTCCAAATGGCCCCTTTCAGCTATCTCTCCTGTATTTTCTCCTCCATCCTTTTCTTCCCTCTCACTCTCCACTTGATCCACCTCTTCTAGTCTGAGTCCCCATCCATCCATAACTATCTATTCTATTTCCCTTTACTAGGGAAACCTGTCTCCCAGTCCATTAACTTATACCTAACCTGTGGTTCTCTGCATTGTAGCTTGGTTGTCACTGATTTTATAGCTAATGTCCACATATAAGTGAATATATACCATATTCATCTTTCTGAGTCTGAGTTACCTCATACAGGATGATGTTTTCTAGTTCCATTCATTCGTCTGCAAATTTTATGATTTTTTTAAGGCTGAGAAATACTTCATTATGTAAATGTACCATATATTTTAAATCCATTCTTCTGTTGAGGGACACCTGCGTTGTTTCCAGTGTCGATACTGTGAGTGCAGCAGTGAACGTGAGCAAGTGTCTTTGGAGTAAGATGAAGTATTCTTGGGTATATGCCCCAGGGTGGTATAGCTAGGTAGACTGATTCCCATCTTCCTGATGAACAGTCACACTGATGTCCATAGTGGCTGTACAAGTTTGTACTTCCACCAGCAAGGGATGAGTGTTCTTCTTGCCATCATGAGTTGTCACTTATTTTATATAACTTATTCCTTCTGATGTTGTAAGATGAAATCTCAAGTAGTTGTGATTTTTCCCTGCTGGCTAAGGATGTTGAACATTTTTTTAAGCATTTCTCAGTCATTTGTCTTTCCTCTTTTGAGAATTATCTGTTTATATTTGGACCCCATTTTTTACTTGAGTAATTTGTTTTCTTGATATCTAGTTTCTTGAGTTCTTTATGTATTTTGGATACTAACCCTCTAGTGGATACAGAATTGGTTAAAAATAAATCTCCCATTCTGTAGGCTGCCACTTTGTCCAAATGACAGTGTCCTTTGCTTTACAAGAGTATTTCCGTTTCATGAGGTCCCATTTATTAAATGTCAATCTTAGTGCCAGGGCTATCAGTGTTCTGTTCAGAAAGTCATTTCCTTTCTCTTCTGTCGGGTTCAGTGTGTCTGGTTTTATGTTAAGGTCTTGATCTATTCGGAGCTGAGTTTTGTGCAGGGTGATAAGTAAGGATCTATTTGTATTCTTCTACATCCAGTTTTCCCAGCACCATTTATAGAAGACGTTTTCTTTTTCCAGTGTATATTTCTGGCTTTTTCAAAATCAAAACTTAGGTGTCCATAGATGTGTGAACTTATGTCTGAGGTCTTCAGTTCAATTCTATTGACCAATGTGTCTGTTTTTACACCGATACTATGCTGTTTTTATTCTATAGCTCTGTAATAAAACTTGAAATCAGGGATGGTGATACCTCTAGCAGTTCTTTTGTTGTTCATGACTGTTTTAGCTATCCTGGGTTTTTTGTTTCTACATACAAAGTTGAGAATTGTCCTTGGAAGGTCTGTAAAGTATTGTGTTGGAATTTTGATGAGGGTTGCATCGAATCTATAGGTTGCCTTTGGTAGGATTGCCATTTTACTATGCTAATCCTATCAGTTCATGAGCAATGGAGATATTTTTATCTTCTGATATCTTTCTCAATTTCTTTCTTCAAAGATTTGAAGTTTTAATCATATAGGTCTTTCACTTGCTTGGTTAGAGTTACCCCAAGCTATTTTATATTTTTGAGGCTATTGTGAAAGGTGTTATCTCCACGATTTCTTCCTCAGTTCATTTGTCATTTGTCTATAGAAGGGCTACTGACTATTTTTTTTTTTAGTTAATCTTGTATCCAGCTACTTTTCTGAAAGTTTCTATCAGCTGTAGCAGTTCCCTGATTGAATTTTCAGGGTCACTTATGTATACTATCATCTGCAAATAAAGATACTTTAGCTTCTTCCTTTCCAATTTGTATTCCTTTCTTAAGTTTTCTTATTTCTCTAGCTAATCCTTCAAAGTACTATAATGAATAGATATGGAGAGGGTGGACAGCCTTTTCTTGCTCCTGATTTTACTGGAATTGCTTTGTGTTTCTATTTAGGTTGATGTTGGTTATGGGCTTAATGTAAACTGCCTTTACTGTGTCTAAGTACTTCTTTTGTATCCCTAATCTCTCTATGACACTTATCATGCAGAGATGTTGAATTTTTGTCAAAGGCATTTTCTATATCTAAGAAAATGTTCATGTGATTATTGACTTTCAATTTGTTTATATGATGGACTACATTTATCAATTTATTTATTTTGAACCATCCCTATATTTCTGGGATGAAGTATACTTAATTATGGTGGATGATGTTTTTGATGTGTTCTTGGATTCACTTTGTAAGTATTTGACTGAGAATTTTTATATCTATATTCATAATGGAAATTGGTTTGTAATTAACTTTTTTTGTTTGTTTCTTATATCATTTGGATATACAGGTAAGCATGGCTTTGTAAAAACAAATTGGGCCATGTTTATTCTGTTTGTATTTTGTGAAATAATTTTAGGTGTATTGACATTAACTTTTCTTTGAAAGTCTGGTAGAATTCCATACTAAAACCATTTGTCTCTGGGCTTATTTTGATTTTGAGATTTTAATAACTGCTTCTATTTCACTGGGGGTTATAGGTTTGTTTTAATTGTTTAACTGATCTTAATTTAACTGTGGTAAATGGTCCCTATGAAGAATATTACCCATTTCTTTTAGATTTTCCAATGTGGTGGAGTACAGATTTTTAAAATATGTCCTTGTGATTCTCTGGATTTTCTCAGTGTCTGTTTTTATTTCTCCCTTTTCATCTCTAATTTTACTAATTTGGATATTCTTTCTCTGAATTTTAGTTAATTTGGATAAGGCTTTGTTGATACTATTGATTTTCTCCAAGAACCAACTTTTTATTGATTCTTTGTATCTTTGTTGTTGTTTCTATTATATTTATTTCAGCCCTGGGTTTGATTATTTCTTGCCAGCTATTTTGCTGTTGTTGTTATTTTGTCTTTTTATTCCAGGGCTTTCAAGTGTGCTGTTAAGTTACTAGTGTGATATGGCTCCAATTTTTTTCTGTGTAGGAACTTTCTGCTGTGAACATGCCTCCTAGAGCAGTCTTTATAGTGTCCTATAAGTTTGAGTATATTACACATTCATTTTCATTAAATTCTAGAATGTGTTTAATTGCTTCTTTGATTTCTGTCTTGACTCATTTTTCATACAGTAGTGAGTTGATCATTATCCATGTTTTTGTAAGCTTCTTGTTATTTCTATTGCTAGTTCCAGATTTAATTATGGTGTTCAGATATGATGCAGGGTGTTATTTCAATTTTCCTATGTCTGTTGAGACTTGCTTTGTATCCAAGCATGTGGTCAGTTTTTGAAGAAATTCCATGAGGTGCTGTGAAGAAGGTATCTTTTTCTTTGTTTGAGTGAAATGTTCTGTAATTATCTGTTAGGTCCAATTTGGTTTATAATATCATTTAACTCCAGCATTTCTCTGCTTAGTTTTTGTATGGATGATCTGTCTATTTGTGAGAGTGGGTATTGAAGTCTCCCACTATTAGTTTGTGATTTAAGTTATAGTGGTGTTTCTTTAACAGATTTGGGGCACATTGTGTTTGGCGCATAGATGTTAAGAACTTAAATTTTGATCCTACCACCAGAGGGCCCCCCAAGCAGATTAGGCTACGCAACTGTCTCACCATACAGAGGGTCTAGCCTGTCCCATGCAGGCTCCACAGCCGTTGATCCAACTTTCATAAATTCTCATTAGTTTGGTTTGGTCATCTCTGCAGGTTTCCCCATCATGATCTTGGTGCACTTGCTCATAGAATCCCTCTTCTCTCTCTTTAACTTTTCTTGGTGGATTTTTTCTTTGATGAGCATATAGTGTCCTTCTCTATCTCTTCTGATGAGTTTTGGTTTGAGGTCTAATTTGTCAGTTATTAAATGACTATACCAGTTTGCTTCTTAGATCCATTTGCTTAGAATATCTTTTTCTAACCTTTTACCCAGAGATAATGTCTATCATTGATGTTAAGGTATGTTTCTTGGATACAGAAGAATGGATCAAGTATTCTGTTAGTCTGTGTACCTTTATTGAGGCATTGAGACCATTGATTTTGAGCAATATCAATGAATGTTGATTCTTATTACTTTGTTGACATTGGTGATGAGTGTGTGTGTGTGTGTGTGTGTGTGTGTGTGTGTGTTTCACCCTCTTTTGACTTGCTGGTCTGAGCTTACTTACTCTGTGTGCTTTCTTGGGTATGCCTAACTTTTTAGGTTGGAGTTTTCCTTCTATCCCCTCTGTAGGGCTGGATTTGTAGGCAGATACTGCTTAAATTTGGTTTTATCATGGAATAGCTTATTTTCTTCATCTATGGTGATTAAAAGTTTTGCTGAGTATAGTGGCCTTGGCAGGTATCTGTGGCCTCTTAGGGTCTACAGAACATCTGTCCAAGTCCTTCTGTCTTTTAGAGTCTCCAATAAGAAGTCAGATGTTACTATAATAGGTCTGCCTTTATATGATACTTGGTCTTTTTTCCTTGCAAATTTTCATATTTTATATTTGTTTAGTATGTTTAGTGTTTTGATTATTTTGTGCCTAGCAGAATTTCTTTCTAGTCCAGGCTACTTGGTTTTCTATATTCTTCTTATACCCTTATAGGCATCACCTTCTTTAGGTTAGAAAATTTTTATCTGTGATATTGTTGAAAATATTTTCTGGGCCTTGGAGCTGGGATTCTTCTCCTTCCTCTATTCCTACTCTTCTTAGATTTAGTCTTTTCATGGTGTCTCAGAGTTCCTGGAGTTTTTTAAATTTAATATGTTCTTTGACTGAGGTATCCATTCCTTCTATTGTGTCTTCAGTGCCTGAGATTTTCTCTTCCATATCCTATATCTTGTTGGTAAGGCTTACCTCAGAGGTTCTTGTTCAAGTACCTAGATTTTTCATTTCCAGATTCCCCTGTGCTTTGGTTTTCTTTATTGATTCTATTTCTACTTTCAGGTATTAAATGTTTTATTCATTTCTTTCTATTGTTTGTTTGTGGCTTCATAGATTTCATTAATAGATTTATTCATTACCTCTTTAAGGACATCTATCATATCCATAAGGGCTATTTTAAGGTCTTTGTCTTGTACTTCAGTTATGTTGCAATACTCAGGGGATGCTGTGGTAGGGTTGGTGGGCTTTAATTCAGACATTCTGACTGTTTTTTTATTGGATTTTTACACTGGTGTCTAGGCATCTGGGTTTGAGAAGATTGGAATTCTAGATACTGATATCTGTTGTTGTGTTTCTTGGGTGGGTGTTTTGTTCCTTGGTCTCTTTCACACTCTCTGGTTCTTAGGAGAAAGGCAGAGCTGTGTGTTTCCTGGTAGGAAATTATTCTTGGATCCTGATAGGCATGACCAGTGGGGGTTCCAAGTAAAATACTTTTCTAGGTATTGGGAGCTCACATTTAGGAATGTGATTGCGGCATTCACTGGAAGGAGAATAACATAATGTTCCACGAGGATCTACCTGGTTTCCTGCCATTGGGGTCAGAGAGTGAGCAGTGGCCACAATAGGTAGTCTGCTGAGCTGGGGGTGAGACTAGGTGATTTGATATAGAGGGAGATGGGGGAGACTAAAGATCTGCAGATAGCCTACCTGCTTAGCTGGCTTCCTTGCTTCTCTATCTGGCTCGGCTGGTGGATTCCCAAAGAATGCCTAATGGAATTTGGGTTGGCATAACAGGATGAGTAGGGAGGATAGTTGGAGAAGATGTGATTGATTCACTGGGTACGGAGGCCAAGACAACTGGGAGGCCATATAAAGTGATCTGTTAAAGAGATGGGGTGCAACTGGGTGACTGGATTTGGAGGAAAGGCTGAAGAGGAGAAGAGCTACAGTTAGCCTACCTGCTTCTCTGGCAAGAGTGGCCTGTAAGTTCCCAGAGGATGCCTGCTGGGGTTGTGGGCTGGGATGAATCAATGAGTAAGGGAAAGAAAATTTGGAGTGTAAGATCTGTGGGATCCACTGAAGATGAGAGCAGGCAGGGAAGGGAGACTGTAGTAGATGGTCTGCTACAGAGCTGGAAATAAGACTGGGGGATTGAATTTGGAGGAATGGAGGGCAAGGGGAAGCAGTGTAGTTAGCCTGCTTGCTCCCCTGGCCAGAGTCAACAATATATTCTATTTGCCTTTTCTCTTGAGATCCTTTCCTCCTCCCTAGTCCCTTACTAGTTACCTAAGCTCTGTGGTCATTCAGAGTGTGCTGCTGATATTCTTTCTTTTTTTATTAAGAGGTTTTCTATTTGTTTTGCATATCAACCATGGATTTCCCTGTACTCCCTCCTGCCAGTCCCCAGCTTCCCCCTCCAACCCACCCCTCATTCCCACCTCCTTCAAGGCAAGGTCTCCCCTGGGGAGTCAGCAGAGCCTGGTACCTTCAGTTGGGGCAGGTCCAATTCCCTCCTCTCTGCACCAAGGCTGAGCAAAGTGTCTCAGCATAGGCACTAGGTTCCAAAATGGAACTGGACTAGGCCCAGTGGATAAGTAAGACAGTTGTTTAGCTTGAACTGTTTAGGGGGCCTCCAGGCAGTGAGACCAGGACCTGTCCTTAATGCATGAGCCGGCTTTTTGGAACCTAATGTCCATGCTGCTGATATTCTTAATGAGACTACTGATGAGAGGGTTAGGGAAGGAGGTAGCACTGTTATTGTTAAATATTGAAATTGTAGCTAAGTTATAAGTTTATCATGTATAATATTGAATATTTATAAATATTCAATACAATAGATTTTCTTGTAAAATTTAAAGTCATGGTTTCTGTACTCCACTACAAAATTTTCCCCAGTGGTCTCAGATATCATTCTTAGTGTTGAATCCTTTCTGTTTTTTCTTTTAGATAAATAAATGAGAACATGGATTGCCCAGGTTGCTCTCTGACTAATCATTACTGTGCAATCACAAAGAGAAAAGGAAAGGGAGTACTGATATTTGTTCAAAAGTTAAAATATTTGTGAAGTAGCAGAGAGAAACCTACTGCAAGCTTTATGAATTGAGACTAGTGATACTGCCTATGAGAAATATAAACAGAATATCCCCAGTCTGCCAGCAATGGATGGAATTTTCTCACCTATCTACAATATACATGAACCATGTTAGCTCAGTCAAGGAGAATATTCTTGAAAGCTCCATAGGAATTTTTCACAGTAACAGATGAATCTCTGAACTGAGTGAGCCCTCTCTCTACACAGTATTTTTCAGCATTGTATAACCAAAGAAAACACTTCTCAACCTCATAAGACCTCTGAACTCTTTCTTCCTCTCTTTCTATGAAGCTAGTTGTAAGTTTCCGAAGCCTAGATTGTATCAGAGCCATACCTGCAACGTCTTGAAGCTCAGAAGCACCCCTTAGTAGACGATCTCTCTCTCTCTCTCTCTCTCTCTCTCTCTCTCTCTCTCTCTCTCTCTCTCTCTCACACACACACACACACACACACACACACACACACACACACACACACACACGCTGAAAAGGTAAATCCTTACCAAAACTTTACATGAATAACAAGCATAATTGTATGTCCAATCACCAATATTTTTATTTGCTTTGGCAACTGTCTTCTCTGACTAAGGTTACTCTTATTCCACAGGATCTTCTTAGCCCAGACATTTGAAGTACTGCAGGCCTTCATGCCTTCACGCCGTTCTTTTTCCTGGATTATTTACTATATATCTTCAGTGAACCTCTGGTCCAGTCACTCTGTCCTTTATGATCTAGCCACCCTTCACATTGACAAGACCAACCTCTTGCAGCAGAGCCCCTGGCCATATACTCTGATTCTAGGTCTTAATGTTCACCTTTGTTGAGAGAAAAAGGAATCACTGAAAAAAGAGCTTACAGTTTTGGAAAGAGAATTGGAAAGACACATTCTCAACCTGTCTCCGTTTTGCCCATAGCAACTTAAAGAAAAGGTGAAGGAAAACTATGAAACATCTATATGGAGCTATCACTGTGTGCCCCACTTCCTAGTCTTTCTGTTGGAAGAGGAGGTCAGGCCTCTTGGGGTTGTTTATTTTCACCCCCAGCATGGTACCTCCTGCAGGTTCTAAATTCCTAGTCACCAATTACACTTTGACTTAGCTTTTATGCCAGAAATTACAGGTGGTCAAAATTGTGGGTCCTTGCTTTTTAGCTGTGTAACCATGATACATTTATCCACTATGAACATGTTTCTTTATCTTTCCTGTTATGGTGGTCTGTTTGCAGTCAGTCCCAACTCTCGTGGACAATCTGTTATGTTGACATCAATTACCATAAGCTAGGTTTACCTGTTGTGTCAAGGTGGAGACAAAGAAGTGACACTTACATAATGTTTTATGTACAGCTTCTAGAAATGACATTCTTGCCGTTTGTCACTATTGCTGCCTGTGTTAATAGCTTATTCTTTTTCCAATTCTGAGTCATAGTATATGCAAGGGAAATGAAAAAGCAGTTTGCTTACCCACAGGTTAATTGACAGCTGTGGCTTCTACCTTCTGCTAGTTTTTTTGTTCTTCTGTGTTTCTCTCTCTCTCTCTCTCTCTCTCTCTCTCTCTCTCTCTCTCTCTCTCTCTCTCTCTCTCTCCATATATTTTTTCCTGTTTGGGGTCAAATCCTAGAAGTAGAAGTTCAGGCCTGAGTATTTAACTTTTTTAAGGAACTGCTAAGCATTTTGAAAACAAGGAAGCCCACATTTTCTGAGTTACTCACTAAGTGACAGACACTAAACTATTCACACTGATATCTTATCTACTCTTTTAACTTTGTGAGCCAGGTGGTGTTTTTATCTCTGATTTTCAGAAGTATAAATTGAGAGATTAGAAAATGTTCCCAAAATCACTGTGTTAGTCAGGGAGACAGGGCATTTGAAGCCTGGTTCCCTTTCCCTTCGGGTATGGGCTAGGGAGAAAAGGCAGACCCGATCCATACCACCACAGAGTTAATGCAGTTTCAAAGATCTTGTTTGCATTAGTGATACAGCTTAAGTTATTCTTCACTTAGTGGGCCAGAGGAACATTTATTGTTATAGCTAGAAAAGTATCTCCATTTCTCCAGTGTCATCCTGACTAGGACACACTCAGGGAAGAGGAACTGTATGTATGCTGCAGCACTGTTTTATCCTGTAGCCAGCAGAGGCCCTTCCTCTGCTCTGCTATTCGCACAGGCCGGCATGCATGGCCACTACCCCACAATTAACCTATCTGAATTAGGCTCCCAATTACTATCTAAGGAAGCTGGCAGAACCCTTTGGGTGTTCTCCATCAGGGACTGAGTTAAGCATACATTTACATGTAAATGGCCTCCTTTTCTCCTTCTCAGCCTGCTAATGAAATAGTCTGCATTGCCTCCCTTGCTGTTTTACACACATATTTTGAGTGAGAAAGATGAAGGGAAGAAAATTAAAGCAAAATCACATATAAAAATAGTCTTTGGAGAAAGCCGCATACCTTTCACTTTCCATGAATTCATTGTTATTCAATGCATATTTGAGTGCCTACCAAGCTGGAGGCTACATTAGACACTAGGGAAATATTTGTGGTGACCCAATACCTGAGACATGCCCTCCGGGAGCTGCCTAGATTCTAAGGAAGCCAGCTGCTAAATTAATGGTTACATGGATACATTTTTTTTTAATTTTTAAATTGTTGAATAATGGTTTAAAAAAAAAGAAGATGATAAAATAGCTAGCCAGAAAACATTCACTAGATGAATCTGACTTAGGCTAAAGTTAAGCTAAAGCTTCCCTGAGGAAGGTGCAAGGCAGGAACCCACTTAGGCTGTGAGAGTGGCCACAGGAAATGATGAGAATGGGCACTGAAAACCCATATGTGCCAGGGACGGCCACAAGCACCATAAAAGCATAATCTCCACTTTATGAGGTGAAACAGCTGTTGTCCCATTATGTGGAGAGGGATGTAGAGCTGGGATTCAAACCAGAAACTGCATGATTTTGAAATGTGCACCTTCAAGCATTGCAAAATCGCGTGACCCTAATTACTTTTCAAAATCACTGCACATGGAACATGAGTGCTGCTCAGTGGTAGAGTATGTGCTTAGTATATATGAGGCTCTGTATTTAACCCCACAGTGTGTGCAAGCACACACACACACACACACACACACACACACACACAAACCTTTTTTTGAAAGGATACATTTAAGGGCCTAAAAAGATGGTACAGCAGTTAGGAGCACTTACTACTCTTCCAGAAGATGTGGGTTCAATTTCCAGCACCTACATGGTCGATCTCAACCTCTGTAACTCCAATCCCAGGGAAATCCCTTGTCCTCTTCTGGCCTCCTCGGGTACTGCACCTGTTAGATTATTTAAAGGCAGCTGGAGGGACAGGTGGAAAGACAGGCTTGGTCTGACCTTAGGCATGACCACAGCAAGGGGACATCTTTTTCACTCACAAGTATGGATGGACAAAATGCCTACATAAGAAGATGGGATGCAGCCTCTTATCAAGGCAGAAATGATGTCTGTAGTCCACAAAGGAAGCTGGGAAGTGTAGTCCTTCAGCAGGAAACTCATTCCTAACCCTGAGAGGTTATAAAAAAAAAATTGCAAGACAGGAGCATTACAGCTTATCTATTGAGGAGGGTCTTTGTCAGAGGGGGTGGTTCTAGGTTCATTGAACGGGGTCCTCTTGTCATGTGGTAGGGGGACAGTTTTAATTTGATAGGCTGCTAAGGATCATGTGATTGTCATCTTGTATTCCCGAAGAGACTTGGAAAATAATTACTAGAGGGCTGTAAGTGGATGATGTAGTTGCAGAGTAAGTGAGAGATTTTTCTGGGGATGTTGAGGGATAGCGAGGAACAGAGGCAGGAGTAACAAAGTAGGCTGGTGAAAGGAAGTGGGCATAGAATTGACTCAGGCTGACGGAGACTAGTCCCATTGTTACGACTGCTGCACCCAAACGAGCTAGCACAAGTAGAGCAATCATTGTCAGAAAGGCTTCATCCAGCACCTGAGAGGAGCAGATGCAGAGACCCACTGCCAAACAGCTCAGGGAATCCTGTGGAAGAGGGCAAGGAAGGATTGAAGGAGCCAGATGGGGTCAAGGACACTACAAGGAAACAGCCCACAGAATCAACTAAGCAGGGCTCATAGTGACAGCACACAGAATCAACTAAGCAGGGCTCATAGTGGCTCTCAGAGACTGAACTGACACTGAGGGAGCCTGTATGGGTCTGATCTAGGTCCTCTGCATACATGGTATGGTTGTGTAGCTCAGTGTTCTTGTGGGACTCCTAACAGTGGGAGAGGGGGCTCTCTGTGATTCTTTGGCCTGCTCTCAGGACCCACTTCCTCCTACTGGGTTGACTCACCACCCAGACTTAATATGAGGGCATGTGCCTAGTCTCAATATAACTTGATATGCCATGTTTGATTGATGTCCCTGGGAAGGGTGCTCTTTTCTGAAGGGAAAAGAGTAGGAGTAGATCTGGGGGGAGAGGTGAGGTGGGGGGAGGCTGGGAGAAGTTGAGGGAGAAGCAACTGCAGTTGGGATATAATATATGAGAGAAGAATAAATAAAAAAGAATCACAAGATAAAACACAAGAGGAAAAAAGAAGTGGAAGGAACATCATAGGCAGGAGACAGGAGAAAACAGAGGACTAATAAAAAGAATTGCATCTGGCCCAGGTGAATGATATAAAAATCCCTTTTAATCAACTTCTCCACAGCCTCTAAAAGATCTTTTTACAGATGTATTAGGAATGAAGGGAGCTGTTGTAGGCTGAAAGCTATTGGAAGAGCTTGCGTGGATCACTTTATTTGGGTGTAAGGTGAAGACTGTTGACTCTACACATAGAAAAACCAACTGTTAAGGATACTGCTTGGGTATTCTGAGTAACTTCCCAAAGCTATGAGATTAATGACAACATCTGGCGTCTTTCTTTCATCGAGGAACTTGGGCGGCTAGGGTATAAGCCCTGAAATTTACTTTTGCTCAGAGGAAGAATTGAATGTCAGGATAAAGGGCATGACCAGCTGAATTAGCACTTAGCACACAGGTCCCATCCCAGTGAGTGGTTGGCTTATATACAATGTTCCCCTGTTCACAGCATCCTCACATGTCAGTTTAGGGAGACATTGAGGGCAGAGTAATTGCTATTTGCCTCTCTGCTGATTGAGACATTAAGGATGTGAATGTAGACTCTGAGATCCTCCACTGGGCAAAATAATCAGTATCCCATTGTCATTTGAAACATGAAGAGTAATTCATCTTTAGATAAGGAGGGGTTTTTAATGGTCAGGCCTACATGAATGAAGCTGGTCAGGCCTACACAGGACAGAGATGGTCAGGCCTACACAGTCAAAGGTGGTCAGGCCAACTCAGCTAAAGGTAGAAGCAGCAGACTTCTGGCAGGTCTTATTTTTATGTATCCTTGTCCTATAAGGAGATCAGCATGCAACTTACTGTGACGGGATGGTGATCCATCCCAGCAAAATTGTGCTCCATCTAAGAGAAGGACTTGAGTCTCAGGGTTTTCTGCAATGCAAGTGTATTGTAAATTTCACCCATTTTACTCTAGCATTCAATCCTGTATAACTAATTTTATATACCTGATTTTGAATATTATTTCACATTAAATAAGCTTTAAGTTTACTTTATGCTTGCTTTGCTTTACTTGCTTTATGCTTAATTTTGACAATATATACAGAATACTATTATGATAGGATAAAAAAAAATGGTCTCTCTCTGGACTCTGCACCCTATCTGAGCAGCTGACCCTGTTCTCAGAGACACAGATGATCTGACCCTGGAGGTATGAGGGCAGCAGAGCTGACCCCACCCCCACCCTCGTCTACCATGTTGTGACATGGGTGACCCCTTGCTACCTGGCAGTCAAGAGAGCTGGCCCTAGAGTCACAAGACTGAGAAGACTAGCCCTGCCCCCCTCACTAGCTACAGCACACAGGAGAACAGACCCTGCACCCTACTTGGCCAGCGTTAAGAGTTGAGAGTAAGAAAGCTGACCACCAACCCCCATATACCCCCTGCAGCAATCCAGAGAGAGGGCCCTGCACCACCACACATGGACAAAATAGTAGAGCTGGCCCTGGCAGTGTGAGTGTGGGTGAGCTGGACCTGAGAAGAGGAAAACTGACTGGCTCAGTGCAGCAGACTGCATTGGGCAAGTTAGCCAGGGCAGTGCTGGAGAGGTCACCCGGGTAGTGGCAATGAGGGAAAGCTGGTGGGCTGACCAACGGAGCTACCACCCAGGCCCAGATCCAGGGCTGTTAGTTAGAACACCCAACATCCACCTTATCTATAAACTGTTAGAGCTTGTGGAGGGGACAAACCTATAGATCCAAAACAGCAGAATCTCCATGACACAGGACAACAGGATATCCAAGAGGAGCCTCAGAGAGAGCCCATTATTGATAGTGTAGCAGAAGCCAGAGGCCTCGAGCCAGACCAGTGACTCACCGCAATGAACACTTACAAGTAAAGATGAATGGACTAAAGGACAAACAGTGTGACTCAATGGGCCACACTACAGCTTCCATGATGAGATTCTTCTCTTTCTTTCTTTTCTTTTTCTTTTTTTTTTATTGGCTTTTCTTTTAAATTTTGCTTTTGGGGCATTGGGGGGGGGGTAGGTTGCATAGGCAGAGGGCAGAAGTGAAGGGACAGAGAGATAAGACGGATGCATAATATGAAATCCACAGAGAATCAATGTAAGATGAGAGGAAAAAATAAATACAAAATGGGTCTCTCCCTCCAAGCTTGTCCTGTAAATGAATTACATTTGTACTGAGCATTACCACCCATTAGCATATATATCTTTATTATCATTAACAGTTTATGATTTTAGTAATTTTTTCATAAGATCAGGATTTTATAATTTTATCCCTGTTGAGCATCCACCTTAAAAAATTATAATTATTTAATTAAAGATTCTTCAGTATCAAAATAAATTTTAAATCATGAATGTAATCTACAGAGAGACAGGGAGGCACATTTTCCTGATTGTTTTATAACGTACTTTTATAAAATTCCAGGTTTTTATATGGTTTCTTTTCAAAACAAACCATCTTGCCTCTGTAGTATAATAAAAGGGGATACAATGATAAGCAGAGGGCTCAGTAGGTCTGTTTGCTTTATGGGTGCTCCCTTAAATGATTACGCCACATGTTTAATTTAACCAAAATGGCAGTAAGTCACATGGCATGCCCTATCTTTAACCTTAGTAAAGGCTGCTCACATAGCTGCCAAGATGGAGGTGACCCACTTGGTTGTTATTTAATGTAAGTTGAGCCCAGGTCATCAGCCAAGATGGCAGCAAGCCACATGGTATTCCAAGGTGAGCCTATGAGGCACACATTCTTTTCCTAAACAAGAGTTGAATCCAAGCTGCATAAAGGATTTATTATAGCAAATTAAGATGATCTATACATCCTTTAAAAAAAATCACCTTTGATGAACTTAAAAATCCTAAAATAAAGAAAATTATAAAGTTTCAACAAAGCCTTAAAGATAGTAAACAAAAACAAAGGAAAGAGGGGAGAATTGAGAGCCATTTTCAGTCTTGATGGGGATAGTTTACTTCTTGGTTGTCTTGGTTAGCCCAAAACAGCTTGACCACAAAACTGCCATGACAGGCTTAGAGGCCCGGACAGAGCTTCTGTGATAGGCTTACTGACAGGCGACACTGGGATTTAGGAGAAACCAGGAACTGACCCATCCAGGAAGGGCTTGCATTGAAGGGGAAATATCTGACATTACAAACATTCCCAGCACCCCCACATGCCAGCCAACCATGGTCCTGAACCCTGGAAATCCCCTCACTCCAACCTCCACTATGTTGAAAACTCCACCCTGCCCAGTCTCAGGGCTCTCTGCTCTCATCACTGTGTCGGACAGAGTCCAAGCTCTGAGCTTGAAATGAAGGCTCTTTGATTTTACAGATTGGATTCAGTCTCCATGGTGGTCTTTGGGGAATCCCCACGATCTGGGCATAACAAGTTGTTTTCAGTGCAAAGTGTCTTTTCCTGGGCTGCTGTTTTTCTCTCCTCCTTGTCACAGAGTCAAGGGGTCAGCTTGATCCAAGAAAGGGACTTTGGAGGAAACTTTAAAACAGACATGTTTGGGTCTGGAGCAGATAGACCAAGTTCCAACTCTAGAGCCAGCCTTCTCAATAGAGTACAATAGCATGAAACAATTTTTCAATATTAGCTGCACCCAAAAGACATTTGAATCTCTAGAAGACTGAATCCAGTGATCTATATAGCCATAACAAGTTTATTTTTGTCTGCAGATGGAAGCAGACAACCTGAATGTGAAGATACAAGCAGGGTTTTCCAAGTTGAGAGTGGCAGAAACACAAGTAGGCCGAAGACACAAGGCAAAAGATGCATAAGGCCAAAGAGTTCTATGTTATCTCAGCTAGGAATAATTGTAATGTATTTGGAGGCCCAGCAGAAATGGTAAGCATTGGGGATCTGGGTGTAGTTGTAGGTCAGAGCCTTGAGAAAGATTTAAGTGAGCTGGGAGTATGTAGTGGCATTTGCTCCACCCATGACCTTGGGCTATATGGCCCAAAGGAAGCAGTGCTTCCTGCCATTGCAAGTGACCACTGATAAGGAGAGGAGAGAGAGGTCACATTTCCTTCTTCCATTGTTTGTTTATTTATTTATTTATTTATTTATTTATCTATCTATCTATCTATCTATCTAGTTATCTAGATATCTTTTATCCTGGTGTGATTGGACTCTGGACAGGCTGGGAATTGAACCCAGGTCCTCTGGAACATCAGTCAGTGCTCTTAACCACTGAGCCACCTCTCTCCAATCAGCAGCCATGTACGGGGAGGTGGTGACGAAAAATAACAATACAGGACTCTTTCAAGGCCCTATAATTAGAATGAGTCCACTTTAAATCCTTTAACAAGTATCCATTGGAGGGTAAGTCTGATGCCAGCAGCAGGAGCTTCAGGCTAGACAGTGTTCGAGCCTGTCAGCCTGAGATGTCTACGTGGAGCTACCATGGAAAATTGCTGGATGCTGTGGAGCTTTATTGAAAGATGGCTACTAGCCTTGACTCTCTGCCACATCTCTCTCTTACCTTTGATAGTGACTTCTCATCTGTATGGAGGCATTGTCTTACTCCTGTTAATATTCATGTCGATCACAGGTATCTTGTATAAGTTCCAGGATGTAACTCATTAAAATTGTAATGGATAATTAAGAAACACAGATTAATAATTAGTCTTCTATGATAGCCAAACTTATAGTCATGTTAGTTAAGTTTTCTAGGTATATATAGATATATTTCAATTAGGTAGGTAATCTTCAAACACTTCAAATACCCACAGAATATGACATTTAAAATGTTTTAAAAACTTAGACTTTCGGGACAGTGAGATACATCTGCTTCTTGCAGCACCGATTTACTTCAAAGAGAAAGATGGGCATCAACGACACTCTATATGGAATTTACCTTCTTCTTGGCAAAAATAGCCATTTGGGCAAGAAACAGTTCTTGTCTGGACTGCTGATAATATTTTATATAAACTGGACATGCAGGATCCATAGGAAGATGACCACTGAACTTCTCAAGGCGAAATGATTCTTCAGGTTCCTGCTTCACAGAGGAGACTGCCAAATATTCTACAGGACACAGCGAGAAGTGACTAAAAAACTCTACGTCTATTGGCTGAAGATGGATGACCCAACATTGCAGAGAAACTTTGGATGACTGTCCAGGCAAGCAGTTGTCTCTCTCATTTCCAGAATTTTGGAAGTTGCTTACAATGCATTTCCTGTTTACTTAGGTAATATTATAACCTTCTGAAGTCTTTGATGTAGTTGAAGACTAGACAGTTATAATTATAATTATATAGTTATAATTTTCCTTGGTTATGATAAAAGATAAGTTAGATATGAAACCTTAGACTCCCAAATATAGGATAAATAGAATATTTTCTTTGAATTTGCCAAATAGACTAGATATTGTAACTGTAATTCTTACTTGACAACTCTTTTGTTATGTGTAATTTTACTATGTTAAATTTAAAACCATCCTTTTTGATTAGACAGAAAAGGGGAAGTGCTGTGGGATGTCATTCTGTATGCTATGAATATGTGTTGCTCTGATTGGTTGATAAATAAAGCTGCTTGACCTGGGGCATGGCAGCTTAGAGGCAGGCAGTAAATCCCAGAAAGAGAAAGGAGGAAGAAAGGCAGAGGCAGAAGAGATGACATCCCACTGTCCAGGGAGCAGCAGCATGTCATGGCACACAGGTAAAGCCATGGAATACATGGTGACACATAGATTAATAGAAATGGTCTGAGTTTAGTTATAAAAGCTAGCTAGCAAGAAGCTTGAGCCATAGGCCATCCAGTTCATAACTGATATAAGCCTCTGTGTGTTTAGTTGGGTCTGAGCAGCTCCAGGCCCAGGTGGGACACAGGAAAACATCCAGCTACAGGAGTGTTATTGGGAATAGGGTATCAGACTACACTGCCATTTCGTCTTATGAGGTTATTTAAATTAGTTTAAATATTAAAAATTAAAAGCTCTGATTTTGGGCCAACAGGGGCCATTTCAATTATGAAGTTCCAGTGAACCCCAAAATTAAGATCACAGAGTCAGTGAAAGGTTCAGAGTTTTTGGCTATGGGCCAGTGAAGAATTCCAGGAATTTTTGGCCAATCTTAGCAAGTGGAAAGCTCTAGGAATCTTGGACTGAGCAAGTCTCTACAGAAAATTTGAAATGGATGAAAGACAAAGACAAGAATTGAGATCAATATCCAGTTGCTTGGAGTGTCCTCTAAGTCTCTAAATGACCCACCACACCTGGAAAGTAAAGGAGTATCCCCAACCATTACAATCCTGTCAGGGACCAGCCTCAGGGGTTTCAAGGGTCTCAAAGGGCAGGAATATCTGGCAGGCACAAGAAAAGACTGGGATACAAGAGTTGGTGCAAGCTGACAAGTCTTGTCAGATCTGGAGATGTGTGTTTTCTGTTGCTAGAGTTTTCCTGCCTGGCCCACAGTCAGGACAAATCTCTGACACCCGCCAGTCCCAAGCCGCTTAAACCCAATCAAATAAACACAGAGACTTATATTGGTTTCAAACTGTATGGCTGTGGCAGGCTTCTTGCTAACTGTTCTTACAGCTTAAATTAATTCATTTCTATTAATCTATACCTTGCCACATGGCTTGTGGCTTACCAGTACTTTACATCTTTCTTATCCTGATGGCGGCTGGCAGTGTATCCCTCACCCAGCTTCCTGTCCTCTCTATTCTCCTCTCCGTTAGTCCCGCCTATACTTCCTGCCTGGCCACTGCCAATCAGTGATTTATTCATTGACCAATCAGCAACACATTTGACATACAGACCATCCCACAGCACTTCCCGTTTTCTTTTCTTAAAAAGGAAGGTTTTAACCTTTACACATCTCCAAAGTCAGCTTGGTATATTTGGGAATTTGGGCGTAGCTTCTCTTACTACTTTTTGCTGGAGGGGGGCACTGTATCTTATGGGGACACAAAGAACATTTTAGGATTATGGAGTAGTCCATGAGGGTGTATCGTCTGAGCCAGTTGTCTTGAAACGGTTCTGGATGTTGGATCATCTGGGCCATGGTGTCATCGGAGACCTTTCAGGGGGTCTTGGCTGGTCAAACCTGATGTATCTTACTCTGGAACAAATCCATAGCCTCTTGCTTTCTGTGGAAACAAAAGAGACTCTTTTCTAAAGCAACATATCCTTACATCCAAATTTTGAAGTCAAAGTATCTTTAAAATATACGTACTGGTTTAACTTAGCTTCCTTTACAATCAAACATCTCTCTGTAGTTAAGAATCCCAAAGACAACACAATCCAGACTCTCTGTGTAATAGTCATCTCTATGTGGCTTATTTTTTATATTAATTTTACTGTCTCTTTAAAGACTTTATTTTTTAAAACTATGTATTTGTTTATATAACTGTATATATCACCCTATATCACCTTTTTTTTTGTCTCTTTCAAGCCTACGTATATTTTACACACATTGTAAACTATTACATCTGAATCTGTCTTATTGTGAATCTATTGCTGTAAACTGCAGCAGCTGTGGCTGCTGGCTCTGTCCACCTTAGCTTCCCAACATGGCAGCGGTATGCTTACCGCCAGCTCTGGGAGCCATCGTGGGTCCATGCCTTTATCCAAGCAGCATGCAGCCCAGAAACCTCCCCTTTTGTTCTGTACCAGCAAAGGCTAAATCCACCATGTAGCTCAAAGTGTTACTTGCAAAGGCCTCATTCCCACCATACTGTAGGTCGAGCATGCACATACGCTAGAAACCCGCCAGTAGCTCAAACCGGCAGCTGCCGCTCATTTGAGAGAGACAATTAGGAAGCTGTTTTTAGCTCCGTTTTAGAATCTTTTTTCTCAGGTTTTAGGTGGAAACTCTTGCCCCACGTTGGGCGCCATTTGTAGCTTGAGTTTTCCTGCCTGGCCCACAGTCAGGACAAATCTCTCTCACCCGCCAGTCCCAAGCCACTCAAACAATCACTGATTGGCAGTGGCCAGGCAGGAAGTATAGGCAGGACTAACGGAGAGGAGAATAGAGAGGACAGGAAGCTGGGTGAGGGAGACACTGCCAGCCGCCATCAGGACAAGGAAGATGTAAAGTACCGGTAAGCCACAAGCCACGTGGCAAGGTATAGATTAATAGAAATGAATTAATTTAAGCTGTAAGAACAGTTAGCAAGAAGCCTGCCACGGCCATACAGTTTGAAACCAATATAAGTCTCTGTGTTTATTTGACCGGGTTTAAGCGGCTTGGGACTGGCGGGTGTCAGAGATTTGTCCTGACTGTGGGCCAGGCAGGAAAACTCTAGCAACAGTTTTCTCTGCCTTTTCTCGATCTGACTCAACCCCAGTGTTTTATTGTAATAATACAAGGAAACGGGGGATGAAAAAAATTCAACAGGTGATTGGGTTCTTCACAACAGTTTCAAAAGTTCTTTTTGTAAATCAGCAAAGTGTACCCCATGCCCCTTGATTGCACATAGAAGTTCCTAGGAAGAAAGCCAAAGCATACCAGCTTATTCTTTTGCAGGTTAATAATTATCAGAACATCTGAGGTAATCACCCCAGAGGCCATCTACTTGCAGTTTCTCAGAAAGCACAGAAATACAAGCAATGGTTTAAGCTGCCAGCTTCCTCTCAGCTTAAGTCCTTCTTTATCACTCTGTAATTCGTCAGGTTGTCTTCTAACTAGTCTGGACAACTCTTATCTTTTATCCCATTTATAAGTCACTCCATCTACAGTTTTTGTCACCAGCCTTCTGGGTTTTTCCCATGACCTGCATAACAGCTTTAACTCCTGTCACTGTCACAATCTCAGTATTCTTTCTAATTTCATGGAAACCACCGCAGGAGAGAAAAAAAAATCATAAAGAACAAATAGAGTAGGAGGATTACAAGAACCAGTGGCAGTTGGATGGGTGAGAACATGACATGCATACGCCAAAAATTCTGCCCTTGGGACACAAGGGTTGTTTTCTCCCTATCCCACAGAAGGCAGGCTTAGTAGAATATCTGGTGGGGCAGGCCCAGAGGGATTGATGTCCTCGTCCTCGGGTATCTCCAGCACAGATTCCACTGGCAACATGCTAGGCTTTTCATATGCTGTCTCCGGCACAATCCCAGGGTGAAGATACCACAGGGCCAGCAGAAAGTGCTCAGAGTCTGTGCTGATTAAGTGGTTCTCGAAGCCAGTGGAAAATGTCCACTGCCTTCAATTGAGTGGGTCTTTTTTGTGTGTGTGTGATGGATAGACTTCATATTTTTTTCATTTTACATACCAACCATAGATCCCCCTCTTCCCTCCTCCCGCTCCCAGCCTTCGCCCCCCAACTCACACCCCATTCCCTCCTCCAACAAGGCAAGGCATCCCATGGGGAGTCAGCAGATCCTGGTACATTCAGTTGAGGCAGGTACAAGCCCCTCCCCCTGCATCAAGGCTATGAAAGGTGTCCCACCATAGGTAGGTAGGCTCCAAAAAGCCAGCTCATGCACCAGGGATGGATCCTGATCCTACTGTCAATGGCCCCTTAAGCAGGTCAAGCTACATAACTGTCTTGGTTATGCAGAGGGCCTAGTCCAGTCCCATGGAGGCTCCACAGCTGCTAGTCTAAAGTTCATGAGTTCCCACTAGTATGGTTTGGTTGTCCCATTGAGTGTGTCTTATGGAAGGAAACTCCAATGAGCTCCCAATCCTAGCTGGGGCACCTCTGAGTTAGGTCCAACAGATTACCTCCTAGTGATGCTTTGCTGTGTGGAAACCATGTTCTGGTTGAATGCAGTGTGGTCTCCCACCTCGGTCCGGCTGTGTCAGGACAAGACAGTAAGGTGAGAGAGAAAGGGCAGAGACAGAGTGAAAGAAAGGCTTCTTGAAAGAAATGGGTAGCCCTGGCTGGCTCTGGGGTCCTAGAGTAAAGACTTGGAGGTGTCTGCTAGGGGCATGGGCTCCAAATGCCTTTCTATTGTGTTAGATTATTAAAGGCAGAGAGACTTGTTCTAAACTTAGGAGGAACCATCTTTACTCATGATGAGGGGACATTTTGGTCACACACTTGTACGGATGGCCAAAATGCCTACAGAGGAAGAGGGGACATGGTCTCTTATAGGGGCAGAAATACATTGTAGTCCACAGGGGAAGCTGGGAAGTATAGTCTTTCTGCATGAAACAATTAGTACACACATAATGGACAGATGTATATTCAGGCAAAACACCTATACACATAAAAATAAAGGCCAAAAACAAAAGTATATTTTTAAATTTCTTTAGTTTCTTGTTGTTGCCTTTATTATAAAAATGTTCTATTTTGCAAACCTTTGTTAAAATATTTACTACAAACATAAATGTTACTTTATTAATAAGCACCACACTAATACTTTAGTTTTACAAAAGGTCTAATGATTATTAATAAGCTAAGCCCAAAACTGTAAGAGGTGCTTGTGCCTGGCACCTCTTATTACAGCTTTCTATATTTCTGTCTCAGATGAGAAATTTAAGTAAAGAAACAGTTGAATGGTGAGCCCAGACCAGGGCTGCCTCTCTCATTTTAATATTAATATACAGAAATGAGGTTGGGGATATATTGAGATACAGTAGGATTTCCATTTCTTGGGTATCCTCGACACTTAGTATTGGGTATTCTCAAACCTCCTTATAAATTCAGATTACATGATAAAATGGTCTGGAAAATTCTTCCAATTCTTTGGCATAGGTCATCCATTCATTGGCCAATATTCTAATGGTTGCTACTTTCCTGTTATTTTCATATTAGGGATGAATTGTCTTCAGCATTTGATAGACCCATTTAGTTGGCCTGGATGTATGCTTTGCATTGCAAATTTTTATCATTGATATTTTGTCTGATTTTATTTTCTGAATTTAGGAGGTGTCAGGGTTCCAAAGGACTGGGATGAAGGTCATTGTGCCCCCAAGAGTTTTTTAACCTTACATATCCCATAACCTCTCTATTCTACCTCTATGCTTGCATTTCTCTCTGTCCATATTCTACTCCCATTTCCACTCTGATTTATTGCTTAGACTATCATTTCATTTCTAGAAATCATAAGGTAACCCTCTATTGCATGGTAGTTTTTGTTTCAAATAGAGCCATCGTCCTACGAGCATCCTCACACCTGTGATACCATACAGCCTGATTTAGGACACAGGAAGCAGGTGTGTCAAGTTCTTTACGATCTCTTTGGAAACAGTCAGCTTTCACAACCTTTCTCTAGGAAGATCTACTGATGCAGACAGCATGATGGTGTTTGCTATTCTGCGCTCCATCTTTGCTCACGGTCCACCCTCTTCTTCTGCTATATGAAATTTCAACTCCAAAGCCCTGTCTTAAGTACCCTCCTTTAGTGGGCCTCACATCACACCTCCACCTAATCTAGCCCAGAGACATTTCATTAGGTTTTTACTATAGGGCATAACAATTTTCATAAGATGGCCACACTCTCCATGAAGACTTGGCCCTGAAACTGTTTTTGAAAAATTAAGTGGCCCAAACTGTACCCCTTCCCCTGGGCTCCATGCTAGGGCCCACAGTTCCCTGTAGATGTACCATAGGCCAGAGCAGTCCTAGAGATCCCAGGGAAGACACTGCCCACTACCTGGTAAACCCCTTTAACCTGTCTAACAACTCCTGTACCTCACCCTTGGGCTCCATATCCCAGCCTACTACTTTGGAAGAAGTCTTTGGCTTTATTAGAGACTAGGCAGGATCAAGGAACCCCAGGTAAGACACTGCCCACCACCAACTAACACTGCTTAAAGCCCTCAGAGCAACTCCAGACTGCACCCCCTCCCCTGGGCTCTACACTAAGGCCCACAGTCTCCAGCACCTATAGCAAAGGCCTGGCCAGATCTAGGGCCCTCAGGTAAGAGTCCACCCACTAACATTACTTAAAGCCCACCCAGCAACCCCCGACAGCATCCTCTCTCCTGGACTCCACACTAGAGCCCACAGAACGTCAGACTGGTCCTAGGAACCCCAGGTAAGACACTGTCTACCACCACAAAACCCCTTTAAGCTTGTCCAACAACCCCAAACTACATCCCCATTCCTGGGCCCCATATCACAGCCTACTACTTTGGAAGAAGTCTTTGGCTTTAACAGAGACCGGGCAGGGTCAAGGAACCCCATTGTCCATTGCCAGCTAACATTCCTTCAAGCCAGCCCAGCAACATCAGATTGCACCCCCTCCTCTGGGCTCCATACTAGGGTTCACAGCCCCAGCAGCACTATGGGAGGTCAGGCTGCTCCTAGGTTCCCCAGAGGCCAGGCCAGATGTAGAAACCCCAGGTCTACAACTTCAGAAGAATTCAGTCCTACTAGAGCACAGGACAGATCTAGGGATCCCAGTGTCCACAGCTATACTAGAGGCCAGGCTGGTCCTAGAAACTCCAGAAGCCAGACCAGATCTAGGAAACCCAGTCTGCATCCCCTCCCCTGGTCTTCATATCCTTGTCTACACCTTCAGAAGAAGACTTCTTCGGATTTATCAAAGTACAGGCCAGATCTAGGGACCTCTAGCCCCCAAAAAACCAACAGGGAATACCCTACTGAACCCAAAGACACATTAGTCACCAAAACTGTTGGCCATTTAGGCCAGAAGACCAGAGAGGAAAGAGAAACCAAGGAATAAAACACCCATTCAACAAAGACAAACATAGGAATCAATACCTAAACATAAATTCATTCCAAATCCTGGTTCTTAAACACCAGTGTAAGAACACAATCAATAACAGAAAAGGAAATATGGCATCTCCAGAGCCCAGCTATCCTACAACAACAAGACTTGAACAATCTAACACAGCTGAAGTACAAGAAAACAACCTTAAAATTTTCTTTATGAAGATAATAGAGGTCCTTAAAGAGGATATGAACAAATCTCTTAAATAAATTGAGGAAAACACAACCAAAATATTAGAAGAAATCAACAAATGCGTAAAAGAAAACTAAGAAAAAGCAAACAGATAAAGAATACTGTACAAGACCTGAAAATGGAAATAGAAACAATAAAGAAAACACAAATGGAGGAAATCCTGGATATGGAAAATCTGGGTAAGCGAACAGGAACTATAGATTCAAGCATCACCAACAAAATACAAGAGATGGAAGACAGAATCTCAGACATTGAAGACACAATAGAGGAAATAGATTCATCAGTCAAAGAAAATGTTAAATCAAAAAAATTTCCTAACATATAACATCCAGGAAATCTGACACACTATGAAAAGACCAAACATAAGAGTAATAGGAATAGAAGAAGGAAAAAATTAAACTATCTCAAAAATCCAGAAAATTTATTTAACAAAAATTTTAAGAAAAATTTCCCAACCTAAATAAAGATGTGCCTAAAAAATTATAAGAAACTTACAGAACACCAAATAGATTGGATCAGAAAAGAAAATCCCCTCACCACTTAATAATCAAACCACTAAACATACAGAACAAAGAAAGAATATGAAAAGCAGCAAGGAAAAAAGGCCAAATAACATATAAAGGCAGTTCTGTTAGAATTACACCCTGTAGCAGGACAGGCCCATAGGGTTGAGGAAATTGGCTCAGACCAGTAGCCAAGGCCTGCAAATAAGGTACTCCTTAAGAGTCAACCTAGAGTCTACCTGAGGGCCAAGCAACAGAAGCTGTCAGAGTTCCAGATCCTGTCCAACCAGTGAGGGATGACCACACAGATTGAGCACTGGGAGGAGGGTATATAAGGCCTTCCCTCTTATTGAATAAATGAGTTTGTTATTTGCTTTCAATGGACTCTCAGTGTCTGAGCTGTTGACACCACACCTCCTCACCCCCTCACCCCCACCAGGTAGCCATTAGGATCCAAGCAACAACACCCAACTTCTCAGTGGAGACCCTAAAATCCAGAAAGGCCTGTTTATTACACTCAAAAATATAAAAGGTAATATGCAATTTCCTTAGACTCCTCAGTAGTTTAGTTTTACAAAGCTGTCTCTCTAAATAGATAACAATGACTGGTTCTTTCTTTGAAGCTGCAGCTGTGAGATCACATCCCACCAATTAGGAATCTAAAATTTATTTCATGTGAATTGTCAAGATGACTATCTTTCTTATCAAATAAAATGGAACCTTCAATGTAACTTCTATATTGCCTGAAGGATTTCTGTTGTATATATATAGCTGTGAAAAACAAAAGGATGTTGGAATTCAGTATGAGATAATAAAGAGATTAACCATCAGAACATGTATGTTCAATTCTTACCGCCTCAGATAGAAAACGTCCAAAGTTTTGCTATGCTACAGTATACTCTTTGAGCCCTGCATGTAATACTGAGGCTGGTTCCCCAGGAATGCAATAGAAAAAAATAAAAAATAAAATTTGAAATAATCTCCCTGTATCTTATCAGACTACCATGGATTAAAGCTGGATTTCAACAACAGAAACAACAGACAGCCTACAAACTCATGGAAACTGAACAATGCTCAACTGAATCATCAACGGGTCAAGGAAGAAATAAAGAAAGAAATTAAAGACTTCCTAGAATTTAACTGAAATGAATGCATAACATACCCAAACTTGTGGACATCATGAAAGCAGTGCTAAGGAGAAAGTTCATAGCAGTAAGTGCCTACATAAAGAAAATGGAGAAATCTCACACTAGTGACCTAAAAACACACCTAAAAGCTCTAGAACAAAAAGAAGCAAACTCACTCAGAAGGAGTAGATGACAGGAAATAATCAAATTGAGGGTTGAAGTCAATAAAATAGAAAAAAAAAGAACAAATACAAAGAATCAATGAAACAAAGAGTTGGTTATTTGAGAAAAATCAACAAAATAGATAAACCCTTATCCAAACTAACTAAAAGGCAGAGAGAGAATATCCAAATCAACAAAATCAGAAACAGAAAGGGAGACATAACAACAGACACTGAGGAAATCCATAGAATCATTAGATCACACTTCAAAAACCTATACTCCACAAAATTGGAAAATCTAAAAGAAATGGACAATTTCTTGATAAATGCCCCTTACCTAAGTTAAATCAAGATCAGATAAACAATTTAAATAGACCAATACCCCCTAAGGAAATAGAAACAGTCATTAAAAGTCTCCCAATCAAAACAAGCCCAGGGCCAGATGGTTTTAGCCCTGAATTCTACCAGACTTTCAAAAAAGAGCTATGCTCTTCAATTTATTTCACAAAATAGAAATAGAAGGAATATTGCCAAATTCTATGAGGCCACAGTCACCCTGTTACCCAAACCACACAAAGACATAACTAGGAAAGAGAACTACAGGCCAATTTCCCACATGAGCATTGGTGCAAAAATACTCAATAAAATACAGGCAAACTGAATCCAAGAACACATCAAAAAGATCATCCACCATCAAGTAGGCTTCATCCCAGAAATGCAGGGATAGTTCAACATAAGAAAATTGGTCAATGTAATTCACCATATGAACAAACTAAAGGAAAAAAAACACATGATCGTCTCATTAGATGCTGAAAAAGCCTTCAACAAATTCCAACACCCCTTCGTGATAAAAGTTTGGAGAGATCAGGGATACAAGGGATATACTTAAACATAACAAAAGTAATATCCAGCAAGCTGATTGCCAATATCCAATTAGATAGAGGGAAACTCAAAGCAATTCTACTAAAATCAGGAACAAGGCAAGGTTGTCCACTCTCTCTCCATACCTATTCAATATAGTACTTGAAGTTCTAGCTTCAGCAATAAGACAACTAAAGGAAATCAAGGGGATACAAATTACAAAAGAAGAAGTCAAAGTATCATTATTCACAGATGATATGATAGTATACATAAGTAACCCCAAAAACTCTACCAGGGAACTCCTACAACTGATAAATGATAAAGTCAAATGGCTGGATACAAGATTAACTAAAAAAATTAATTATATTATGATATATTATACCATGATAAATATCAATATATTAACTTAAAAGTATTCTCCCTCTTATATACAAACAATAAACAGACTGAGGAAAAAAATCAGAGAATCAACACTCTTTATAATAGTCTCAAATAAAATAAAGTATCTTGGTATAACTCTAACCAAGCAAGTGGAAAATCTGAAGATAAGAACTTCAAATATTTGAATAAAGAAATTGGAGAAGATAGCAGAAGATGGAAAGATTTCCCATGCTCATGGATCGGTAGAATTAACACAGTAAAAAATGGCCATATTACCAAAAAATCTACAGATTCAATGCAATCTCCATTAAAATCCCAACAGAATTCTTTATAGACTTCAAAAGAACAATACTCAACTTCATAAAAAAACAAAAAATCCAGGCTAGATAATACAATCCTGTACAATAAAAGAATTTCTGGAGGTACCACCATCCCTGATTTTAAGCTCTACTACAGAGCTATAGTAATAAAAACCTCATGGTATTGGTGTAAAAACAGACACCTGGATCAATGGAATCGAATCAAAGACCCAGATGTAAACCCAAACAACTATGGATACCTGATTTTCAACAAAGAAGCTAAAATTATAGAATGGAAAAAAGAAAGTATCTTCAACAGATGAGTCTGGTCTAACTGGGTGTTGGCATGTAGAAGAATGCAAATGGATCCATACTTATCACCCTGCACAAAACTCAAGTTCAAGTGGATCAAAGACCTCAACATAAATCCAGATACACTGAACTTGATAGAAGAGAAAGTGGGAAATAATCTCGAACACATTGGCACAGGAGACAATTTCCTGAAAAGAATACCAATAGTACAGGCACTAAAATCAACAATTAATAAAAGGGACCTCGGGCTGGAGAGATGGCTTAGCTGTTAAAGGCTAGGCTCACAACCAAAATAAAAGGGACCTCATGAAATTGAAAAGTTTCTGTAAGGCAAAGGACACAGTAAATAAGACAAAATGACAGCCTACAGAATGGGAAAAGATCTTCATCAACA
The DNA here is from genome assembly GCF_007827085.1 of Peromyscus californicus insignis. Lineage (NCBI taxonomy): Eukaryota > Metazoa > Chordata > Mammalia > Rodentia > Cricetidae > Peromyscus > Peromyscus californicus. The sequence goes on from NW_026294606.1 coordinate 114,057,250, forward strand.
TCACACCTGACAGAAGGCTGATTTTCAAAATATATATTAAAAAAAAAACTCAGGAAACTAGGTATCAACAAACCAAATAACACAGTTAAAAAATAGGGTGAAGATCTAAACAGTGAATTCTGAGCAAAAGAATCTCAAATAGCTGAGAAACACTTAAGGAGATGTTCAACATTCTTAGTCATCAGGGAAACCAAAATCAAAATGACTGAGTTTTCATCTTATGCCTATCAGAATGACTAAGATCAAAAACACAGTTTTTGGAGAGGATGTGGAGCAAGGGGAACACTCCTCCATTGCTGGTGGGAGTGAAAACTTGTACAACCACTTTGGAAGTCAGTGTGGCTGTTCCTCAGAAAACTGAGAATGAACCTATCATAAGACCCAGTTATACTGTTCTCTGGCATACATTCAAAGGATGCTCAATCATACCACAAGGACACTTGCTCAACTAAGTTCATAGCAGATTTATATGTAATAGCCAGAACCTGGAAACAACATAGAAGTCCCTCTATGGAGAAATGGATAAAGAAAAGGTGGTACATTTACACAATGTAGTATTACTCAGCAGTTAAAAAAGAAGAGAGAGACACCAAGAAATCTGAAGGCAAATGGATGAACTAGAAAAAAAATCATCCTGAGTGAGGTAACTCAGGCTGAGAAAAATGAACATGATATGTACTCACTCATAAGTGGATATTAACTGTAAAATAAAGGATAACTAGGCTATAATCCATAGACCCAGAGAGACTAGGTAACAAGGAGAGTTCATAGGGGAATGACCAGATCTTCCTGGGAAGGGGAGGTAGAAGAGATTTCATGAGTGGACTGAGGGCAGATGGAGATGGGAACATGAACAATCAGGTTGGGAGGGTATGGGGTGGGAGAGTGCTGCAGGGGATTGTGGGGGCAGATGGGGTTTGGGATTGGGTGGAAGCATGGCACAGGGGAATCTCATAGGAGTCTATGGGGAGGACTTTAGCTTAGACTCTTAACAATAGTGGATTAGTAGCCTGAACAGGCTGTCTCCTGTGACCAAATTGGTACTGAGCCCAATTGTCATCAGAGAGTCCTCAGTCAGCAACTGATGGAGGCAGATCCAGAGACACACAGCCAAATATTAGGTGGAGTTTAGGCATCCTTTGGAGAAAGAGAAAGACATACAGGAGCCAGAGGGGTCAAGGACACCAGGAGAAGGCTCACACAGTCAACTAACCTGGGCTCATAGGAGCTCACAGAGACTGAACTGACAACCAAGGAGCCTACCTGAGACTGACCTAGGCAGTCTGCATATATTTTACAGTTGTGTAGTTTGGTCCTCATACAGTACTCCAAACAGCAGGAACAGGTGCTGTCTCTGACTCTTTTACTGGCTTTTGAGACCCTATTCTTCATACTGGGTTGCCTTGCCTAGCCTTAATACATGGGAAGGTGCTTAGTCTTATTGCCATTTGATATGCCATGTTTTATTGATACTCCTAGGAGACCTGCCCTTTCCTGGATGGGGATAAAAGAGGAGGGCATTGGGTGATGGGAGGGAGGAATGGGCAAGAAGGACTGGGAGGGGAGGATGAAGGGTAGGCTGTGTCCAGGGTGTAAAATAAATAGATGAATTTAAAAACTGAAAAAAATTTAAGCCATCTGAAATGCACTAGTGTCATGTCAGATTTTTATGTCAAATAAACCTGAAGACTTTGTGTTTATAAATCCACTTCACTAAAGTAATGATGGCTGACAATAGCAACAGTAAGAAACAAAAACAAACAAACAAAAACAGAGCCCAAACTACATGTTTTGAAAAGAATTTATGTGTACAGCATTCCTTTCACACATAACTAGCAGGGCACTGACATCCAAGGGACATAAAGTGTCCTTGTATTTTTTTTTCTAACATGGATACAGAATCATGATCTTATACCTGACAGATACCTGAGGTGTTCTTGCTTAACCATTTATCAAAAGTTTATGTATCTTTCCATCTAGGGAAAAGTTTATATATGTGGAATGTAGATGAACAGAATTTTAATAGCTTGACTGACATCAGACCTCCACTCTTTCATCTCTAGAAGTCTCAAAATATTTTTTATATGCAAAGTCCATAGACTCAGTTTTCGAAGTAGTGTTATCTAGCAGGAATTTGTAGCAATATTTTCATGAGTAAATGGAGTGGGGCTATTGCACTTTACACTAAACAATAACTACAACAAAAAAAATCACAGCCATCTTTATATTCCATTTCATCATCTGTCTTTGGACCTTCGGTTCATCTCCTTTTTAGACGAAGACCATCTGCTACTCATGCCCTTCTGTGTTTCCATGTCTGCCTTTTTGGACTTTCTGTCCCAGACTTATGCCCCCTCTGTCCACTCTCTCCCCATTTCCCTGCCTGCTCTTCTCTCCACTCATCCCACTTTTTCAGAGCTCGACTAATGGGTAGAGGGAATCGCTTCCTATGTAAAGTATATCACCCAGTTTAAACATCCATGGTCCCCAGAGTCTCTCCATTTGTCACTTCAAAGCACCTTCCTTCACCACAAGATCTTCAGAATGCAGAGAAGAGAATCTCTTGTGACTCTTGTGAGTAGTAGACATTATTGTAGCACGAATCTTAAATGGTCTTGTCAGTTCCTCAGCTGATCCTATTTCCTCCAGAGACTGAAAGCCTCATCCAGAATGGGTCTCAGCTGAACTGCTGCTAGAAGCCTGAAAGTTTAACCAGCCAAATGCTTCTAGTTTCTTGTCTTCACGCCTTATATATCTTTCCTTTCTACCGTCACTCCCTGGGATTAAAGGCTCACTTTCTGGGATTAAAGGCGTGAGTCACCATGCTTGGCTGTATCCTTGAACAGATGGATTTCTGCCTCTGGAATGCTAGGATTAAAGGTGTGTGCTACCACTGCCTAACCTTTTTGTTTAATATTGTGGCTGTTCTGTCTCTGACCCCAGATAAGTTTATTAGCGTGCACAATATTTTGGGGAACACAATACCACCACACATTATTCTTTTTTTCTTGTCATAATTCCTTCACTATGTCTAGTGTGTGTGTGTGTGTGTGTGTGTGTGTGTGTGTGTGTGTGTGTGTGTTGCAGCACAAATCTTAAAAGGTCTTGTTAATAAAAATAAACCCAGTGCCAGTTATTGGAGTGAATGCTGGAAGATCAGAAAAGCAGAACCAGCCACAGCTAACCTCACCTTGTCAGTTCCTCAGCTGATCTTGTTTCCTCAAACTGGGTGCCTCTGATTCCTCATTCAGAATGAATCCCAGTTGAACTGCTGCTCAAAAGCCTAAAAGCTTAATGGGCTCTGGTTCCTGGTTTTCATGCCTTATATACCTTTCTGCTTCCTGCCATCACTTCCTGGGATTAAAGGCATATGTCACCATGCCTGGTTGTTTCCAGTGTGACATTGAACTCACAGAGATCCAGACAGATCTCTGCCTTCAGAATGTTAGGATTAAAGGTGTGTGTGCCACCATTTCCTGGCCTCTATGTCTGTCTAGTGGTTGTTCTGTTCTCTGACCCCAGATAAGTTTATTAGGATGCACAATATATTGGGGGACACAGTATCACCACAGTGTGTGCCTCTGTGTGTGTGTGTGTGTGTGTGTGTGTGTGTGTGTGTGTGTGTGTGTGTAGGCTGGGTTGACTGGCTAGTGAACTCCAGGGGTCTTCCTGTCTCTGCCTTCCCAGCTCTGGGACTAAAAGTGCATACCAACATGCCTGGCTTTTTGGCATGGGTTTTAGACATCCAAACTCAGGTCCTAATGCTAGTGAGGCAAGCATTTTACTGTCTGAGCATTTTGCCAGCCACCATCATCTTCATTTTTTTCTTTTTTTTTTTTTACTTGTGTATAAGTGGGTTTTTTATTTTATTTTATAATTTAATTTAATTCTACATATCAGCCACGGATTCCTCCTCCCAACCCCCCTCCCCCGCACCTTTCCCCCAGCCCACCCCCCATTCCCATCTCCTCCAATGCAAAGACTTCCCTGAGGATTGAGTTCAACTTGGTAGATTCAGTCCAGGCAGGTCCAGTCCCCTCCTCCCAGGCTGAGCCAAGTGTCCCTGCATAAGCCTCAGCTTCCAAACAGCCAGCTCATGCACTGAGGACAGGTCCCAGTCCTGCTCCATTTTTTAAAATGAAATCATATTAATAATACATATAATTCTTTGAATAACTATTTTTAAGTAGCGTAATTTTTTTAATTGGAAGTTTCCGGTACCCTTGTGCCCAGATGAATTTCTTGCTTCCAAATAAGGCCATCATTTGGGAAATATGGCAGTATATCCATAGAAATTTTGATGTTGGATTTATTAGTGTGCACTGTTGAAGATATATTGTGGATAAATGACAAGTTGATATTTTTTAAACACTATATTAACCCAGGAAGTGAGCATTGGCTGTAAAAATGAATTTGTGTGAACTACACTGTTTGAAAATATCCGTTTTCTATTCATTTGAAAAGCAACAGTTCAGTTTTTCCCTGTGCCCTAAAATAATCTTCACAATGTCTGAGGCAGTACAAAAACTGTAACACATTTATTTAGCTTCCTAACTTAACTTCTGCTAAATAGAACACTGTAATCTAATACAACAACGTTAAATTTATTTCCCTAAGGAATCATGTCTTTCCAATTTACTAAGTCATATTTTTGGATTTAACAAACTTCTGGTGTGGACAGAAACAAGATGGTTTCATTGTACTGTAAAGTGAAAAAAAAAAACTGTAAATAACTCTAAACCAAGCTGTGTGGTATTTTTTTTTTTCACAGCTGGAATACTAGCTTTTATTACAGCTCAACTGGCATTACAAATTAAAATTCATCTCTGTTTGTTAAACTGCTACTTAAAATGGCTTCCACCAACTGTTACAGCCGAATATTATACTGTCATTTATGCCCTTACTGGGATTGGTTCAATAACTTGAATACTTAAAAATGAATACATAGAAAGTACTTTTCCCCCACTGGTTCTCAGTGGTCTGTCAGTTAAATTCTGTTTTGAGTTCTTGGTCAAAGTTGGCTTAATTTTCACTAGTGATAAGGCAGCTGTCCACTGAGTTAATCACATTGTCTTTATAGGTAATTAGAACTACAATGCTTGCTTATAGCCAAGCAGCTCTGTTACTATGTCTCCATCACATAACCACAGGCTTGCTGCTTATAAAAGCTGGTGCATCTTTTAGAGACCAGCCAACTTCTCCTATATAATAAATGGCATCAAAATACAATACAGTAGGTTTTCTTTTTCTTTATTTTTGAATTTTTGTGGAACATAAAATCCTGTGTACTATTTTGAATAAATGTAAAATTGTTATTTGACTGTTCACTAGGCTAAGGCCATGTATGTCTAGAAAAATATTTACTCAATTTAATGTATTAAAGAAAAAAAAACATGGGCTGGAGAGATAGCTCAGCAGTTAACAGCACATACTGCTCTTGCAGAGGACCTGACTTTGATCCCCAGCACTCATGTCCAGAAGCTCATGACAGCTTCTAATTCCAGCTCAAGGAATCTGGCATCATCTTCTGGCCTCCAGAAGCACTGTCACTCAGTTGCACATCCCCATCCCCACACGTGGAGTTAAGGTTTTTGAATGTGATTGTTAGAATGTGTGCAGGAGTGGAGAACTGTACAAGAATACAAGAGGCACCCTCGGTGTCATCACATGTAGATAAGTGAAAGCAGCACATTGTTTTTCTTTTTAATACCAGTTATTCTGATTAAAGTAGGTCGCACTTTGTCGATGGCTTCACTTTCCTCACTTTTCACTTTCACTTAGCAATGCTTATCTACTCTTGAGAAACATGAAAAAATTACTTTTTAAAAATGTGTGTGTGGTGGGGGAGTAGCACACGAATGCCTAGAGAGGCCATAGGGCATTAGGAATCCCTCAAAATCACTCCCCACCTTATTGCTTCAGAAAGGGTCTTTCACTGAAACTGGAACTCATTGATTCAGCTAGGTTAGCTTCCCAGGAGCATCAAGTATCCTTCTGTGTCTGTCCCCCAAGTGCTGGTATAGATAGACATGTGCCATTATACCAGCTTTTTACCTGAGTGCTAGGGATTTGAACTCAGGTCATCATGCTTACATGGCAGGCACTTTGCCCACTGAGTCATCCTCCCAGCCAGCCATTTGTGAAACATAGTAAGATTATACAATCAGGAACAATATGAAAGAAAGAGAAATAGTTGTAGAAGGGAGTGGACATTCACTTAATTGTTATAATCGTCCTGCTTATTATCATTATTGTTGATTGTTCTATTGGGAGACTTTAGGCTACTGTGGTTGTGTCCTTAAAGAGCATTGTGAGACACTCGTACTTTCCCATTGCCATGAGGACGCTTGTTCCACCATGACATCATCACCATGATGAGCCACCTATGGTAGGCTAATCCTTGACATGGAACAGCAGGGACAACCAACTGAGCATGGAGACTTCCACAACTGAGTCAAAATAAACCTTTCCTCTTATTTAATTGAAGCAGCCTCATGCATTCTGTAAGACAAAGATGGCTAACATGATAGGGATGGCTGGCTAATATCCATGGTTTCCACTCTGCAATACTATCTAGGATAATACTCCTTATGGGTAAGAAATGACTGTTCTTCCTCCTTTGGGAAACTTGCTTGGTTTCCCAAGTAAATTAGACTCTCCTCAATTACCCTGGTTGTCATTTTTGCTATGAAGATTTTAAAACATTGTTTATATATCTGTCACCCAAAGAAACTCATGAGAACATACTACTCCTCATTACATCACAGTGATCCAGCAGTTTCTTGGTCTCAACACATACCTATCACTATTAAAATATTGAATAAAGTGGGACTAGAGAGATAGCTCAGTAGTTAAGAGCACTTCCTGCTCTTCCAGAGGACATGAGTTCTGCTCCAAACACCCTGTCTGGCTGTTCACTCTGTCTGTAACTCCCTCTCCAGGGGATCCAACACCCTCTTCTGCCTCTTCAGGTATCTACACTCATGTGCACATACTCACACAGAGACACACATACATGTTAAACTGAAGAAGAATTTGTTTTGTCTGAACCATTAGGCAAATACTTACAACACAGTTAAATTCTTCTCTCCAAAATTCCATTCCTACCCAGTCCTGAAGTCATGTTATATATTTATTTCTTACTTACAAATGCTTTTGTTTCCTCGAGGTGACAGAACATTCCAAATGCTTATTTATATAAAAGTAACTTTAAGCTCATTTCTAAGATTTGATCACATAAATTAAAAGAAAACAATATCATGTATAAGCCCTGTATTGGGAGGATATGAGTTCAGATATAAGGTCATGATTTTGCTACAGAAAATAAAAATTTGCTTACAATTAGCTGTTATTTTCACAGGATCATCAAAATTGCAATTTATCTCCCACTTCATAGAGCAAAGAAATACTGCTTCATTATGTAGAGTGTTCCTGAAGGCATTACAGTCTTCTTAAGTACTCACCATGGAGCAGGGCCCAGTATATGTCTAATTTGTAACCCATTCTTGTTCTAATGTTTTATCCTGTTACATAGTAAAAGAGATGACAAGGAGGGATGGAAAATTCTGTGGTAGTTTTATAGCCAGCAGGAAGAAAACTGTTAACCTTTTCTTCCTTTAATATCTGACTAGAAAAACACTTTACCAGCATTTATTCTCTCATTCTCATTCTACACTGTGAATTCCAAGAAAAATGTGTGTTTAAGGTCCTTAGTAAAATATCATGTGCCTGACAGGTTGCTTTAAACTCACTACTCAGACCTGAATAAGTCTATTGATTTTAAACTTCATAAATGTTTATTTGGCACTAGGGAAACTGAGGAACACAATAGTTCAGAGACAAACAGAAGACATGAGAAGAGAGCCAAAAAGCAGTTTTCAGAGTCTGGATCCGCAATATGTGAAAGATCCAAAATGTATGTTTATGATTAATTGCTTAAAAATGAAGTTTGATTAAATTTTTTATTTACAAAAGGATGTCAGCGTTCACTGTCCCTCATTTTTAGAATATAGTATGTTCATGTTAAGCATAGTTGGTGAATACATTTCAGTCAATCACATCTTATCAATTAAAAAATAAAAAGACAGCTGTACTGCTAAAGAACTAGAAATGAGCATATCCAACTTAGATAGGAGTCTCCTCCCTTCCTTCCCCTGTACCTTCTCCTCCCCGCTTTCCTTCTCCTGCAATGTGAAACAGGCATTTGAGGAATTAGGACTTTGTAACTTCATGAGTCAAGCAATCACTTCGTATTTGAGAATTACAACTAGAAAATACTCTGTAGCTAGGACAAAGGGGAAATATGCCTATATTAAGGAATACGATGAATGCAGTTGATTATCTTTGGATATATTAGATAAGCATCTTGACATATTTCCTTTGAAGTATCTTCTCTAATCTCAGTATGGATTGCTAACAAGATTACACATCATTTTTAAATGATTTCAAAGGAAGCGACCTATAGCCATAAAAAGAAGAAAGGAAGTAGCAACCCAAAATAATTTCATGAAGAAAGTAATCAAGCACGATACAACTGGCCACCATGGTTCAGTATGGGGTTGGGAGAATGGGCAGACATTGCAACTGGGGATACGAAGAGTTTAACTTAGAAATCATTGTAATGCCTTGTCCTTATTTAAGTTCGGCACAGGTGACACATCCTTTCTGATATTTCATTGATTTTTTCCCCTAAACTTCCCACTTACCACCCCATCCATTCACTCAGCAAAACATATCTAATTAATCTGCTTGTTGTGATGATGCATTCTCTAATGAAGCTTACAGCCATTAATATTTTGTTGCCGATAATTAGTATGTATTTACAGATTGTGGGAAGAAAACTTGAAAGAAAAGCAGAGATCTCCATCAAAATAAAAGCAGAAATGCAATCTCAGTGTGAGGAAAAGGAGGCACTGATCAAACTTCACTCACTTAAAGTCAGGAGAAGAAAACCAGCTTTGATCTGTGGAAAATGGTGGCCACTAGATACATATGGCTTGTGAGTTTCCAGATGTAGCTAGCAGGTGTGAGTGAATAACTTGATTTAGCACTTTATTTAAACTTTGTTTTTTAAAACAGCCAAATGTGAAAATTGTCCCTTTAGACACCACACTAAAAAGCACAGCGAATTTTCATTCAACCGCATGTGTTTGATGTCTCCCCACCTCGGGACACACACTTTCTTGTGTTCCCCATACCTTCACCTGTTCTCTGAGATTAACATCTTCCATACTGGAGGGAAGCTTGTTAAGACACAGGACCTTCAGGGAAGTTCCTAAAGCTCAGGAAGCAAACAGCACAAAGGCTTCAGGAAGTCCCTGAAACTGACAAGATTCTCTAGGCCTCTCCCTTCCCAAGCATATATAACCTGAAAAGACTGATGACAGACACTCTCAGACAAGCTGAGATGCCTAGAGGAGACTCAGTTCAGCTGGGCCAGCTGGAAAATGCAAAGATCAGCTACTGTGTCTGAAAAAGTCTCATTCCACCTGAACTACCTGAACGAGGCAGTTTCCAACTCATTGATCTGCCTAAAAGTCACACAATGTGCTCTGGGTTTCTAACTTTCATGAACCGTCACCAATGCTCTGGTGGTCTCTTAATAAAGCAGATGTCTATGAGTCATTTCCGTTCTCATAATTAAGCGTTCACCCATATTCCTGTAAGTAACCCCAATAAAGCTTATTGGGTCACGAAGCTGACTTTTGGGTTGTAATCTTCACCTTTTCTGTCACTAGTTCCCTATGTTCACTATCTGAGGGGGTTGACATTTGCTTCATGTGTCTCCACGAATAGTGTCACAAAATAATATAGGTATGGGTATGCATGATGTCACACATGTCTGGATCAGAGGACAACTATGCCAAGTTGCTTCTCTCCTTCCACTTTTAACGAATTCCTAGGACAAACTCAGATTGCCAGTTTATGCAACAAATACCTTAACCCACTGAGCCTCCTTGCCAGATGCCAACTACTTCTTTAATTAAAGCTAAAAGTAGCACGTCACAAATTATTGTTTTGTGCAACCTAAGATTTCCATTTTACTATTTTAAAAAGCAATATGTAGACTTCCACAGATAGACAAAAAGAGAAAGAGATAGGCAAACAGATGGACACAAAGACAGAGAATAAAAAGCAAAATGAAAAAAGAAGCATCAGAACAGCATAATCTGTCCCCTGCTAATGTTACAGAACTTTCCCCACGTTCTTGGGAAGACTCTTAGGGACAGACACCACTCATCCATTCCTCTCTTGTCCTTATGCTTAAATTTAACTTAGAAGTGAAATCAGAGAGTCAAGACATGGGGATTAGTGTTGAATTGCAAGCATTTGCCTTGTAAATGCTGTGAAGATTGATGTTGTTTTCTAGTTCTAAGGCCACTAGAACACAGGGCTCCTGTCCATGTTCTGGATTGCAGTTCCTCTTATCTATGTACACACTGATTTTTAAAAGCCCTGCTCTTCCCGTCAAAGTATACTTTACTGATAATATAAATCCTGAATGATCTTTTTCCAAAAGTAGCAACCAAGTTATATATTTATGTACAATTATACTTTAAATGAATAAAAATTGAATAAAACAGCTATAATCTTCACTTAGTAAAATATAACAAAGGATAAAATTAATGCTCAAGAATGCTCTAATGTACATTAAATTAAATTAACACATAATCACTTTTGGTTTTTCAGACAAGCAAATTTCATGTGTTCAGCCTGGGTTTGTGTGTGTGTGTGTGTGTGTGTGTGTGTGTGTGTGTGTGTGTGTGTGTGTGTGTTGGTATTGTTATTGTTTTTGTTTTAATTTTGAACAAGAGGCTTTAGGACAATATGACTTATTTACATTCAAATATAGAAAGAAAAGCCGTGCTAAACAAACCTAGTTCTGTTCTTGCTGAGAAACACACATAATTATTTAGTTTCCATATAAGCATATAGTTTCAATTATGTACTGTGACGAGTTATCAGTTACACATTTAACTAATTATTCATTGAGTTACAAAGGTCTGTGGCAGTTATAAATACACACAATTTTTATGACTGTCTCTCCTAATTAAGTTCAAGGTCACTCATAGGAGCAATAAAAGTTATTGTGAAAAGCTACGGACAACATTAGCCAAAAGATCAGCTGAAAGCACAAATACTGGATTCCTCAGTAGACCAGGAGGAAAAGGGAGCATTCACCATGGATATGCTTGTGGAAACCAAATCAAAACTAAGTCCTTACACCGGGCGGTGGTGGCGCATGCCTTGAATCCCAGCACTCAGGAGGCAGAGCCAGGTATATCTCTGTGAGTTTGAGGCCAGCCTGGTCTACAGAGTGAGATCCAGGACAGGCACCAAACCTACACAAAGAAACCCTGTCTTGAAAAAAAAAAAAATCAAATCAAAAAGTAAACCCTCAGAGAGGGGATGTTTCTAAGCACAATAAAGAAGTTATGGCTTGCAGAATGGAACAAGACATGACATTTGTTTGGATACTAGTAAGAAGCAATTCATTGTGGCTAGATAAAGAAACAAGGACAGAGATGATCCTAGAGATGTAGGCCGCTGTGAGAAATTAAAAACCCTTCAACATCTCAATGAAAGACGATATCTACCCTGAAAAAAAAAACACTAGACAGTGGTTGTGTTTGTTCTAGGAACATAATCCACACTTGTCCCACCTCTCTGTGTGTCTCTCTCAGTGTTTCTCTCTCTGTCTGTCTCTGTGTGTGTCTTTTTCTGTCTCTGTGTGTGTCTTTTTCTGTCTCTGTCTGTGTCTGTCTCTCTTTCTGTCTCTCTCTTTCGCTGTCTGTCAGTGTCTCTCTCTGTCTCTATCTGCCTCTCCTTCTCAAGCTCTCTCTTTCTCTCTCTCCCTGGCTTTGCTGGACTCTAACTTGTATCTCTTCAGATTCAGTCTTCCCTGTAACAGAATTACATATTCATATTATAGCACCTAGCACCTAGCAAGTTTCTTTTAGGAAACACTTCATCTTTTCAATGGAATATTGATGACAGAATGGATCATAAGCTGTGAGAATTTTAGGCCCATTTTATGATTTCAAGATTTAACATAACTACAGCCATTTTCATTGCAATTGCCATTTTACCAAGTTACCAAGTTACCCTGGCACATATCCCAAGCTTATTGAACAAAAAGTGATTTAAAGTAGTTGGTCTAGATGGTATGGAGTCATGATGCTGTTTCTCGCCTGACATTTAGCATGTTTTAAGAGAAGTTGTACATACTCTGATCGTCTGTGCCTTCCTTTCTCGAGTTTAGTATCTAAACTCCTCCTTGTACTTTGGAGTGTGCAAATCCACATGTGTTTGTGCCATTCAAGATGTGCTTCACTTTTAAGTCCCTAAAACTGCCTTTCTTCATTCCTGAATCTGTCTCCTTGGCCTCTTTTGTTTATGGTACCACTGTCTGCACAATTATCAGGTGTGTCAAAACAGTGATGCATCTGGATCTTGCTGTAGAAATCCTCACAAACAATTTGATTCATGAACTTAATTGAAAATTTTGGTTACACCAAGACGTTTAGTAACTGTGAAAATTATAGCTGCCTGGTTTATAAGTAGAGGGTAAACAAATGCAAACAATGGGGTGTTGTAGCTAGAGTTTTCCTGCCTGGCCCACAGTCAGGACAAATCTCTCTCACCTGCCAGTCCCACAGCCATTCAAACCCGACCAAGTAAACACAGAGACTTATATTGCTTACAAACTGTATGGCCGTGGCAGGCTTCTTGCTAACTTTTCTTACAGCTTAAATTAATCCATTTCTATAAATCTATACCTTGCCACGTGGCTCATGGCTTACCGGCATCTTCACATGCTGTTTGTCATCGTGGCAGCTGGCAGTGTCTCTCTGACTCAGCCTTTGACTTCCCAGCTTTATTCTCCTCCTTGTCCCACCTATACTTCCTGCCTTGCCACTGACCAATCAGTGATTTATTTATTGACTAATCAGCAACACACTTGACATACAGACCATCCCACAGCAGGGTGTACCATGTCCGTGCTAGAAGATGCATGTAAAAGTACTTGAGGTTGCACAGAATTGAAGCAAATTGTCTTGCCTAGGAGGAGTTCACTGCTGAATGGTCACTTCACTGGATCATAATGGAAGGGTACTGTTCCTTCACAGAGAGATTCATCTACCATCTTATTAGGTTTTTTGTTTGTTTGCTTTTTACCATGAGTTTGTGTGTTAGAAGAGTATGTGTGACTCGTCTCTCCTGCATACATTGGAAAGAAAAGTTAAGACCCCATCTATCTACTAGACAGCCCAGTTCTGTAGCCCCTAGGCCCCAGGGGTACATTTTGTGCCCTTTGCCCCCAGCCACCGCAGCACCAGAGACCAGGTAGCATTCTTCCCCCACCAACCATCCCACCACTGCACAAGTGACTACCAGAGCCACATGCCCCTCTTGTATCCATTGGGAAGAAGAGGTAAAGCCCCATCTCTTAACTGGACAGCCAAGTTCTCTAGCCCTTAGGCCCCAGGGGCACATTCCATGCCCCTTTTCCCCAGCAACCACAGCCATAGGTCCCACCTGCACCAATTAGAAGAGGATCTGGAGCTCCACCTGCATGGATTGAAGGGAAAAATGGGTACATGGCAGCATAAGAACACATTCAGCAACATAAAGAGCAATATGGCACCACCAGAGCTTAGTGACCCTACAACAGCAAGACCTGAATATCCCAATGCAGATGATACAGAAGAAAAAGACCTTAAAAATAACTTTATGAAGATGATAGAGGTCCTTAAAGAGGAAATGAAAATTTTCCTTAAAGAAATGGAGGAAAAGTCAGACAAAAAAAATTGGAAGAAATCAACAAATCTCTTAAAGAAAGCCAAGAAACCCAAGAAAAAAACAATCAAACAGGTGAAGGAAACAGTTCAAGACTTGAAACTGAAATAAAGGCATTAAAGAAAACACAAACTGAGAGAATTCAGGAAAAGGAAAATCTAAGCAAACAAACAGAAACTACAGAGGCAAGCATAATCAACAGAATGCAAGAGATGAAAGAGAGAATCTTGGGTGTTGAGGATACCATAGAGGAAACAGACTCATTGGTCAAAGAAAATGTTAAATCCAGCAAATGTTTAACACAAAACATCCAGGAAATCTGGGACACCATGAAAAGACCAAACATGAGAATAATAGGGATAGAAGAAGGAGAAGAATTCCAGCTCAAAGGCACAGGAAATATATTCAACAAAATAATAGATGAAAACTTTCCCAACCTAAAGAAAGATAAACCTATGAAGGTACAAGAAGCTTACAGAATACCAAATAGACTAGACCCCCCCCTCAAAAAAAAATTCCCTTGCCATATAATAATAGAAAGAATATTAAGAGCAGCAAAGGAAAAAGTTCAAGTAACATATAAAGGCAGGCCTATCAGAATTACACTTGACTTCTCAATGGAAATTCTGAAAGCCAGAAAGTCCTAGACAGATGTTCTGCAGACACTAAGAGACCACAGATGCTAGCCCAGGCTACTGTACCTAGCAAAGCTTTCAATCACCATAGATGTAGAAAATAAGATATTAATGACATAACCAGATTTAAACATTACATATCCATAAATCCAGCCCTACAGAAAGTACTAGAAGGAAAATTACAATCCAAGGAAGTTAGATGCGAAAAACAAAATGTAGGCAATAGATAACCTCACACCAGCAAATCCCAAAGAAGGGAAACACACACACACTGCCACCACCACCACAAAACTAAAAATAATAAGAATTAACAATCACTGGTCATTAATATCTCTTAATATCAATGAACTCAATTCACCTATTAAAAGACTCAGGCTAATAAAATGGGTATGGAAACAGGATCCATTCTTGTTCTACATACAAGAAACACACCTCAACCTCAAAGATAGACATTACCTCAGAGTAAAGGGTTGGGAAAAAATTTTTCTAATCAAATGGACCTAAGAAACAAGCTGGTGTAGTTTCCTAATATTTAACAACTAAAATTAATCAAAAGAGATGGAGAAGGATATATCACATTCATCACAGAAATATTCCATCATGATGAAGTCTCAATTCTGAACTTTTATGCCCCAAACACAAGGATACCTACATTTGTAAAATAAACATTACTAAACCTTAAATCACACATCAAATTCCACACACTAATAGTGGGACACTTCAACATCTCACTCTCACTACTAGACAGGTCAGCTAGACAGAAATTTAACAGCGAAATAAGGGAACTAACAGATGTTATGACTCAAATGGACCTAACAGACATCTATAGAACATTTTACCCCTACACAAAAGAATATACCTTCTTCTCAGAACTTCATGGAACCTTTTCCAAAATTGACCACATACTTGAAAACCAATCAAACCTCAACAGATACAAAAAAATTGGAATAACCCCATGTAACTTATTGGACCACCATGGCTTAAGGTTAGAATTCAACAACAACACAAATTGCAGAAAGTCTACAAACTCATGGAAACTGAACAATGCTCAACTGAATTATCAATGGGTCAAGGAAGAAATAAAGAAGTTAAAGACTTCATAGAGCTCAATAAAAATGAATGCACAACATACCCAAACTTGTGGGACACCATGAAAGCAGTGTTAAGAGGAAAGTTTATAGCACTAAATGCCTACAGAAAGAAAGTGGAGAAATCTCACACTAATGACCTAACAACACACATGAAAGCTCTAGAACAAAAAGAAGAAAACTCACCTAGGAGGAGCAGATGACAGGAAATAGTTAAACTGAGGGCTGAAATCAATAAAATAGAAACAAAATAAAATAAAATAGAAATAGAAATAGAAACAAAGAGAATCAATGAAACAAAGAGTTGGTTCTTTGAGAAAATCTACATGATAGAAAAAGCCTTATCAAGACTAACCAAAAAGCAGAGAGAGAATATCCAAATTAACAAAATCAGAAATAAAAAGTGGGACATAATAACAGACACTGAGGAAATCATGAGAATCATTAGGTCATACTTTGAAAACCTGTACTCTACAAAATTGGAAAATTCAAAAGGAATGGACAATTTTCTGAATAGGTACTACATACCAAAATTAAATCAAGATCAGATAAATAATTTAATTCAACCTATAACCCCTAAGGAAATAGAAGCAGTTATTAAAAGTCTCCCAATCAAAAAAAAAAAAAAAGCCAGGGCCAGATGATTTCAGTGCAGAGTTCTACCAGAATCTCAAAGAAGAGCTAATACTAATACTCCTCAAATTTTTCCACACAATAGAAACAGAAGGAACATTGTCAAACTCTTTTTACAAGGCTACAGTTACCCTGATACCCAAACCGCACAAAGACACAACTAGGAAAGAGAATCACAGCCCAATCTCCCTCACGAACATTGATGCAAAAATACTCAATAAATACTGGCAAACCGAACCCAAGAACACATAAAAAAATCATCCATCATGATCAAGCAGACTTCATCCCAGAGATGCAGGGATGGTTCAACATAAACATATCTGTCAATGTAATCCACCATATAAACAAACTGGAAGAAAAAAAAGCACATGATCATCTCATTAGATGCTGAAAAAGCCTTCAACAAAATCCAACATCCCTTCATAATAAAGGTCTTGGAGAGCTCAGGAATACAAGAAACATACCTAAACATAGTAAAGGCAATATACAGCAAGCCAACAGCCAACATCAAAGTAAATGGACAGAAATTCAGTTATTCCACTAAAATTAGCAACAACACAAGAATGTCCGCTCTCTCCATACCTATTCAATAAGGTGCTTAAGATCTAGCAGGAGCAATAAGACAACAAAAGGAGATCAAGGGGATACAAATTGGAAAGGAAGAAGTCAAACTTTCACTATGTGCAGATTATATGATAGTATACATAAGTGACCCAAAAAACTCTTCCAGGGAACTCCTACAACTGATAAAATCCTTCAGTAATGTGGCAGGATACAAGATTAACCTCCCCCAAAAAATCAGTAGCCTTCATATATACAAATGATAAATGGTCTGAGAAAAAATTTAGAGAAACATCACCCTTTACATTAGCCACAAAAAAACTACAAAATATCTTGGGGTAATTCTAACCAAACAAACAAAAGACCTGTATGACAAGAACTTTAAGTCTTTGAAGAAAGATATTGAAGAAGTTATCAGAAAATAAAAAGATCTCCCATGCTCTTGGATATGTAGGCTCAACCAAGTAAAGATGGCAATCTTACCAAAAGCAATCTACAGATGCAATGCAATCCCCATCAAAATTCCAATGCAATTCTTCATAGACCTGGAAAGAACAATACTCAACTTTATATGGAAAAACAATAAGCCCAGGATAGCCAAAATACTCCTGTACAATAAAGAACTTCCGGAGGCATTACCATCTCTGACTTCAGGCTCTACTATAGAGCTATAATAATAAAAACATCTTGGTATTGGCATAAAAACAGACACATGTAACAATGGAATTGAATCAAAGACCCTGACATTAATCCACACACTTATGAACACTAAGTTTTTGGCAAAGAAGCCAAAACTGTACAATGAGGGGAAAAAGCAGCTTCAACAAATGGTGCTTGCATAACTAGATGTCAACATGTAGAAGAATTCAAATAGATCTATATCTACTGCCATGCACAAAACTCAAGTCCAAATGGATCAAAGACATAAACATAAATCCAGTTACACTGAACCTGATAGAAGAGAAAGTGGGAAGTAGCCTTGAATGCATTGGCACAGAAGACCACTTCCTAAATACAAGACCAGTAGCACAGACACTGAGAGCAACAATTAATAAATGGGACCTCCTGAAACTGAAAAGCTTCTGCAGGGCAAAGGACACTGTCAATAAGACAAAATGGCAGCCTACAGGATGGAAAAAGATTTTTATCAACCCCACATCTGACAGAGGTCTAATCTCCAAAATATATAAAAAACTAAAGAAACTAGACATCAAAATACCAAATAATCCAATTAAAAAATGGGCTGCAGATCTAAACAGAGAATTCTCAACAGAAAAATTCCAAATGGCTGAAAGACATTTAAGGAAGTCTTCAGGGAAATGCAAATGAAAAGACTCTGAGATACCATTTTATACCTGTCAGAATGGCTAAGATCAAAAATACTGATAACAGCTTACATTGGAGAGGATGAGAATCAAGGAGAACACTCCTCCACTGCTAGTGGGAGTGAAATCTTGTACGGCCACCCTGGAAATCAGTATGGCGGTATCTCAGAAAATTGGGAGTCAATCTACTTCAAGACCCAGTAATACCTCCCTTGGGCATATACTTAAAGGATGCTCAACAAGGATAGTTGCTCAACTATGTTCATAGAACCCACTATTTATAATAGCCAGAACCTGGAAACAACCTGGATGTCCCTCAACTGAAGAATGGATAAAAGAAAATGTGGTACACTTACACAATGGAGCATCACACAATGGTAAAAAACAATGCCATCATGAAATTTGTAGACAAGTGGATGGAACTAGAAAAAAATCATCCTGAGTGAGGTAACCCAGACCCAGAAAGACAAACACAGTATGCACTCACTCATAAGTGAATATTAGAGGCAAAGCAAAGGATAAACAGGTTACAACCTACAACCCTAGAGAAGCTAAGTAAAGAGAAGGACCCTGAGAGGAGTATGCATGGATCACCCCAGGAAGGGGAAAGAGTTAAGATCTCCTGGGTAAACTGGGAAAGGGGAATAGAGGGGAGGGTTTTGGGTGGGTCTAGGAACATGTGAGCTTCAGATGGCCAAGTTTGGGGAGGGACAGAGAAGGAGAACAATGAAAGAGATATATTGACAGAATCAGTAATTATAGGAAAAAATCTGGTGCTAGGGAAGTCCTCAGGAACCCACAAGTTTGTCCCCAGCTAAGACTCATAGCTATGGTGGAGAGGGTGCTTGAACTAGCCTTCCCCTGTACTCAGATTGGTGACTACCCTAATTGTCATCACAGAACCTACATCTAGCAACTGATGGAAGCAGATGTAGAAACCCACAACCAAGCACTTGGCAAAGCTCCTGGAGTTCACTTGAAGAGAGGGTAGAAGGACTATAAGAGCAAGGGGGGACAAGATCATGATGGAAAAAATCACAGAGACAGCTGACCCAAGCTAGTGGGAGCCCAAGGACTCTGGATTGACAGCTGGGGAGCCTGCATGGGACCGCACTAGGCCCCTTGAATGAGGGTGACAGATGAGTGGTTTAATCTGTTTGTGAGTCCCCTGACAATTGGACCAGGACTCATCCTGAATATATGAACTGGCTTTTTTAGAGCCCATTCCCTATGGTGCCATGCTTTACTCAACCTTGATGCAGCGGGGAGGGGCTTGGGCCTGCCCCAACTTGGTATGCCAACCTCTGTTGAATACCCAAGGGAAGCCTTACCCCCTGTGAGGAGTGGGTGGGCATGGGATGAGGGGAGGTGGAGGGATAGCAGGAGAAGGGGAGGGAGGGGGAACAGTGGGCAGTATGTAAAATGAAAAAAAATAAACAAATAAACCTTTAAAAAAAGTGTGTGTGTGTGTGTGTGTGTGTGTGTGTGTGCGCATGCGCACACGCACATACATGCCTGTGTGTTCATGTGTATAGACACATGTCTATGCAGGTGTATATGTACATATATACATGTACACTCAGAGGCTCCTAGTTCACGGTTGGTGTCTTTCTTATTGCTCTCCATCTTTTACATTCAGACTCTCTTGCTCTTTCAGATTGTCTGGCTAGCTTTCTCTAGGGATTCTCCAACTCAGGAGGAGTGACTGCTTTGCCCACCCAGGTTTGCATGGGTTCTGGAGATTCTAACTGCACTTCTTAAGCTTTCACAGCAAGCATTTTACCCCTACAGCCATCTCTTCAACCCTCACCTAGTTTATAAAAGCAGAAAAATTAATAAAATTTGTAAAGTTAAAACCTAAAAAAAAGCAGCTGGAGAGATGGCTCAGCAATTTAGAACACTTGATCTTAGATAGGACCTAGGTTTGATCCTCAGTGTGTACATGGAGACTTATAAGCATAGATAGCTCCAGTTCCAGGGGATCCAATGCCCTCTTCTAAATTCTGTGGGCACCAGGTAGGCACATGATACACAGATAAATATGTGAGCAAAACACTCAATCACTTGAAATAAAATAAATCTCTTAAAAAGAAAAATAAAACAATAAAGGTAGAAAAAGTAAGGCATTCAACATAAATATCGTGCAAAATACAAATCTGTTTATAGTAGAGATAATCATTCAAGATTATTATGCTATAGGAAATGTGGAGCCTACAAAATATATATAAAATGGAAATGGTGTATGCCAATTTGTGTTTTGCAAACATAGTTCTCATGAGAATATGAGAATTGGTTGTGTTTAATAAAACCCATCCTCTTGCTTTAGAATGAAGTTTTCAGAGTGAAGTGAAGTGATACCACTGGTTTCCTAAACTCTGCTGTGGTGTTCTTTTTGTCTCATAAAAACAATAAAGAATAATATTCAGCAATAGAGCAATGTAGACCTACCTCACTTAGAAAGTCTCAGATTTACTATCACATGTTAGTTCTCAGTAAATTAATTACTGATAAATTTAAGAATAAAAAATCTCAAATGAATGATATTACAGGTTGTTTGAATGAAACTGAATTCATGTTTTCTAATTCCTCAATTGCTCATAATTGTTTGGGATAAAAATTTATTGTGATGAGATTTGCTACCAGTGATTATTCTATCTTATCTCCATGCCCCTGTTCTTTATATATATCCTCTGGTGAGATATATATAAAGAACAGGGGCATGGAGATTTATATATATCATGTATATATATATATATATATATATATATATATATATATATACATGATATATATATAAATATATATTAGCAGAGGAAACATATTATATATGGTAACTTTGATGCATATCCTATGTATATGCAAATACATAGAGAATATATATCATAAGTATATATATATATATATACATATATATCATCAGAGGAACTTGATTAAAACACACAGTACCATTACTGTGCCTGAATCCAATAAAATAAAAAGACAATCTATTCCTGACAGGAAAGGGTTCTGATACCTAGATAGGTCTCATATGTAGTGAGTTTGAGATTAACTAATATCCTGTGGTGCCAGACGAGATTGGAGACTGAAAGAGAGGTGCATAAAGGTTGTCACAAGCAGTGCTTGGAGAATGAGTGGATAGACCTTCTAACCCCTAAAATTGTGATTGTGAGAAGCAGACTCACCACTAAAGGAAGATAAAATATTCTCAGGTGTTCTCAACGAGATGCCAGTGGTTCTCGGAAAGTGATCTCTGTTGCTCAGAAGATGAAACTCTGGACTTGAGAGTCAGCACAGAGGTTATCATTGAACCATGATATTTATGGTCCAGGAAGACTCGTGTTTTTATTTGTTTGTTTGCTTGTTTGTTTCAATTTATAAGAATTAGAATGGGGGCCCAGTAGATACCTCAGTAGGGAAAGACATTTGCCACTAAAAATCTGAGTTCCATACCTGGAACTCACATGGTAGAAGAAAAGACCCAAACTCTGATGTCCATGGGTGTACTGTCACAGATGAATGCACACCACACACACACACACACACACACACACACACACACACACACACACACACACACACACTAATAAATAACTGGTAAAAGTTATTTTTAAAATTTTTAAAGGAAGGTACTATAAGCCTATACTATAAAGCACAAAGACCATAAGTCAAAGTGCAGGAAGGAAAAGAAGCTAATAAATCAATCTCCAATTACATATCACAATATTTGGGGGTTAACCAGTCCTTAGTGTTGGTCAGACATGGATCCTCTGAAGATGGCTCCAGAGTGGCACTCAATGAACTACCACATAATTCTCTTCTGCGTACTCAGGAAGCCTCTACCACTTCCACACTTAAGAGTCCACAGTCCTAGTGAAGAGAGACATTGATCTCCCTCAGTGACCCAAATGAGTTCAAATCTAACTCTTCTTCACATAAGCACAAGTCACCAAAGCACTGGGACCCAGTGAATGAGAGTCAGATATCTTTAGTCACACAAGAGCAGAGGAAGAGTTAAGCCCACTATGACCAGATTCTGACCTGAATATGACCACTAACCTTTGACCTAGGATCCAGGAAGAGGAGATAAATATTCTACTTGCCAGACACTAATGTCATCCTCACAGTACTTTGTCTAAGGAAAACAACTTCCTCATCCTTTTGAAAATCAGGGTACCTCTTTCTGTCTTCATTCTCCCTAATACTCTCCCACTCCCTATTATGCTTCAAAGATCAGTGGTTTAGCAATATAATTTTCTCCTTATTTCAGTGCCCTGGGAAGTCATAAATTCTGACTAGGGTTCCTGAACTCATTCAACACCTCTATTTTGGTGTCATTATAATGTATACACACATCTGACTGTGCGATGCATTAAATATAAGTTCTCATTTCCATAATCATTCAGAGTTTTACATTGTGCTAAATAAGACCCAGTGATTTTTTTTTAAGTTCTTTCCCTGCTTTGTCCACGGAAGAATGGTGCTTAAAGGGCAGCCTTAGATAATTCACAGAGCTGAAGGTCATGAAGCTGGGGAGGAAGAATGATAGGATTGCTCATAAAAGAACCCAGTGATATCAAGTTGTGGCCATTTTAGTTTAAAGAAATTAAACAATGAATAAGGAAAGAAAGTTTGATTGAGAAATATAAATATATACATTAAATATTGATATGTTAGAGCTGTTGAAAAATACAGGACATTATAAAAGAAAAATAGTTATTAATACTTGTGGAGAACTACTTGGTAGCAGTGCACTAAATCTATAATAAAATTATACGGCCCAAGTATTTTATTCCTTGTGCTTTATTTTCCAAACTTTCTATGCTAAGTGCTTCTTACCTCAAGACTGGAGGAAGAAAGATAAATCGTTACTTGATGTTTGCTTTCTTCCCCAAACTCATCCATGAAATTTTTTTTCAATTTTATTGATAGGCAATAAAAATTTAAATTTTTCTTTTAACAAAAACATGTCCTGAAAATGTATCACAAAGCATCCTACACATAAAAATTATTTTGTTTGCCAATAACCCATGAACTTTAGCTATGCAGAAAATGTCCACAAAAATGGGATTAGTTACAAAATAAAAACACAAGAAAATGTCAGTTTTGGTTCTAACACATAGTAGCTGGTTTAAGTATGTTACTGACCTTAGAAACTTATTTATCCAGAGCCTGGGAAGAAGAGATGAGAGAGAATGGTTAGCATGGTAGACAAGTGTAGACAGATAAGAGATATAGCTTTTAATGTTCTATGGCACAGCAGGTTAACCGTGGTTGACAGCAATTAATTATAAGCTTCAAACCAGTGCCAAGTCAACAGATTGGTTTCCACAAATGGATAACAAGACTTCATTGCTGCGGATAACACCCACACAACTCACTGAACATGAGAGGTCGAGCTGGTGCCCACATCGAACCATCACCCCTGTTCTAATGTCATTGATGCAGGAAGGTACTCTGCAGGGTACCAAAAGAGAAACATGAGAACCAAATCAGCCACAAACCCTTCAATCTACAATGCTTTCCTGCCTAGAAACACGCTAGGGCAATGGGGGCATAAAGATACTGACAGTAACCAACCAATGACTGATTTCACTTAAGACCCACTTCAAGAGATGAAACCTATACCCTACACGGGTTGAGTGACCATGAACCAGAGTCTAGACAGTTCAGAGACCTGGGGTAAAAGCAAGTACTACTGGTCTTAAAAAAGAAAAAAAGGAGTGATAAAATTACTCTTAATGAGACAGAAAGAGAGTGACTATCAGAGGGTAGGTGGAATGGAACTGGGAAAAGTAGAGGGGGTAAAATGTATTCAAAATATATAGTAGGAGAAAAGAATCTATTTTCAATAGAAGGGAAAAATAAAAAATAAAGTTACTATG
The DNA here is from genome assembly GCF_007827085.1 of Peromyscus californicus insignis. NCBI lineage: Eukaryota > Metazoa > Chordata > Mammalia > Rodentia > Cricetidae > Peromyscus > Peromyscus californicus. The sequence continues at coordinate 114,081,174 of NW_026294606.1, forward strand.
ACATAATCACTACATGTTATATTTATATACTGAAATATTACATTGTATGTAGTATGTACAATTTTATATAAACACCAATTAACAATTAAATGTTTTTGAAATTGTTGTGTAAACACATATTGTTTTCTTCACATTATTCTTAATGTTATACTTTATTTTCAATAACTATAAAAAGTAGTAACTCACAAATCATATGCAGGCCAATTCTTTGCAAAAGAAACAGCATTTTCATCTAGCTCTTTATGTGTGCCTTGCAGCTTTTCTCATCACTCCACTGACATGTTTGTTTGTATGTTTGTACTTTATGCATAGAAAGAATAAGACTTCTCTGCCCTCAAGAATCAACATTCACTATCATGGAAGTGATAGGATGATTCCACTGAGGATACATGGACTTAACTTTCTCAGAGGCAAAGACACTGATGTTTGAGACAAGGAACTCTTTATTGTGCAAATTTACTCACAAACTGAAAGACACTTAACTTCTCTTGATCCTGCCAAATAAGCATCAGTAGCATTCCTAGTCATTTTAGTGACAACAGAACAAGTTGGCAAGGACTAGTATTTATTAATACTCCTAGCTTAAGTGAGAAGCTGCTTTATACCTTCACTACTAATGGGTGGCCTGGTTTATGACAGACTTGTAATGAATGAAGTGGGAAGGGATATAGAGCAGTTTCACAGTGGAATAACCTGTCAGTCTAAGGATGTGAGACCTTAGATATCCTCAGAGATGTCATGAAATGCCATGGAGTCCCTGTATGAAAGAATGGTGACTTCATAACTATAGTCTAATTATGAGAAAAATACACAAATTAAGGAATATTCTATAAAATATCTGAAATAGTCCTCAAACTGTCAATGGTTACAAATATATACATATATATATATATATATATTTTTTGTGTGTGTATATATATATATAGTATATCTCCCAATATATTGTGCACCCTAATAAACTTATCTGGGGGTCAGAGAACAGAACAGCCACTAGATAAACATAGAGACCAGAAAATGGTGGCACCTAGAGTTCTGGAGGCAGAGATCCATCTGAATCTCTGTGAGTTCAAAGTCACCCTGGAAACAGCCAAGCATGATGACACATGCTTTTAATTCCAGGAAATGATGGCAGGAAACAGAAAGGTACATAAGATGTGAGGACCAGGAACTAGAGGCCTCATTAAGCTTTTAGGCTTTTAGCAGCAGTTCAGCTGAGATGCATTCGGATGAGGATACAGAGGCTTCCAGTATGAGGAAACAAGATCAGCTGAGGAATTGGTGAGGTGAGGTTAGCTGTGACCTGTTCTGTCTCTCTGGTCTTTCAGCATTCACCCCAATACCTGGCTCCAGGTTTGTTTTTATTAATAAGACCTTTTAAGATTCATGCTATGTGTATAAGATAAACTGAGTAACTTCAAAAACCAGAGGACACAAAAAGAGACATGGCCATTTAAATCAAATGATGTGCTAATTTGAATGATGAGAGTCAAATGGTAATGGGAAAAACTGGTTGTTGGTTAAGAGTCATGAGCCAATAATCATTCTGAAAAAAAGCACTAAGATAAGGTATGAAATTAACAGTAGGTGAGATTGACAGGATATATGTAACTCTTCATGATATTTTCCAGAGGTTTGGGTAAATCAAAAATTATTCAGAAATTTAAGTAAGAACTTTATACACATATGCTTTGCACACATGCTTATGGATGTTCCAGGTTGAAAATATGTTTAGATGACTCTTTAAAAATGTGTATCCAGTCGTGTCCCTGCACTTGCAAAAGTTCTTAAATATCCCTCTTTCCTCAACATGCATCCCCTCAGACCTACTCTAGATGGTTTTTGACTGCCTTTCTAAATTTCTCCACCCCATCCAGGCTGCTTGCTCTTGCCTGGACTGCTGATAATGTGTTATATAAACTGGACATGCAGGACCCATAGGAAGGTTTGCAAGGTGAAATGCTTCTTCAGGTTTCTGCTTCATAGAGGAGACTACCAAATATTCTACAGGACACAGGGAGAAGCGACTAAAAACTCTAGGCCTATTTGACTGAAGATGGATGTCCCAACATTACAGAGGAACTTTGGATGACTGTCCAGGCAGGCAGCTGTCTCTGTCATTTCCAGCATTTTGGAAGTTGCTTACATTTTGTGTTTACTTAGTTAATACTATATTCTTCTGAGGTCTTCGATGTAGTTGAAGACTAGATAGTTATAATTTATAATTTTCCTTGGTTTTGATAAAAGATAAGTTAGATATGAAACCGTAGACTCACAAATATAGGATAAATAGAATATTTTCTTTGAATTTGCCAAATATAAATAGACTAGATATTGTAGCTGTAATTCTTGCTTGATAACTGTTCTATTATATGTAATTTTACTGTGTTAAAATTAAAAACCTTCCTTTTAGATTAAATAGAAAAGGGGAAGTGCTGTGGGACGTCTTTCTGTATACTGTGAATATATGTTGCTCTGAATGGTTGATACATAAAGCTGCAACGGCCTATGGCAAGGGAATTTAGAGGCAGGTGAGAAATCCAGGCAGATATATTGAAAGAAGAAAGTCAGAGTGAAGGAGACCCCACCCAACCATCCAGAGAGCAGCACATAATGGCACACAGGTAAAGCCACCAAACATGTGGCAACATACAGATTAATAGAAATGGGCTGAGTTAAGTTATAAGAGCTAGCTAGCAAGAAGCCTGCCATATGCCATACAATTGGTAATTAATATAAGCCTCTGAGTAATTATTTTAAAAGTGGCTGTGGGACCACGGGCCAGGTAGGACCAGAGAAACCTTCCTACTACAAGTCACCTTATCTGACAGGATCTTTTGACAAAAGATCTAGTTCCATAGATTATTGCTTGCTTGAAAAATGGCCTATGGTACCCCAGGAATGAACTACTGATGAGGAAGCCCATTAGAAGTGTAGAATCTGACCTCTGTGTTCTCTTTCTAGAGGCTGTGTCATAGAAGTTCATAGATGGACTTCAGAGGTGATGCATCTGATTTTTTTTAACATGTCAATTTTTTCCTTTATTAAGGAACTATTTTATTCATTTTACATATCAACCACAGATCCCCCTCTCTTCCCTCCTTCTGCTCCTTGCATCTGATTTTAAGCATTTGAATGTGATATTAGAATAATGATGAAGAGTATTGGTTTAATCTCCAAATACACTGGCACTGAACCACAACTGATGTTAGAAGCAATAGGAAGGTTTTGTTTTCAGCACATTATTTAACAGATATAGGTTTATTAACTTTGTATACTTTCTGATTCATGAAAAATTTGGATCCTAAATATTTAAACAAAAGACCTACATTGAAGATTATGAAACTGGACTCTGCCTGACCATTATTATTTGACATCTACTTTCAAGCTAGATCTTATGACTTTGGCAAAGAACTCTAATTCTATGATTTCCCCAAATAATCTCACTTGAATGAATGACTATTAAATAAAAGTTAATATTCATTTATCCAAGAACTATTTATTATTTGAACACATTATAGTATATTTTATGAAATCAAAAATAGGACTTTTAGATGCTTCTATATATTTCCTCCTGACAATGTCACTTGGAAAATTTATGAAAAGAGTTGTTTAGCTACAAAAAAAATTATTTGGCAATATGATAAAAACAAAAAAAAAATCACAGCAGAGAAGGTGACACAATATAACTGTAACTGTGTTCTTGAGATGAAGATATGTTGTAGGAATCCAGCTATGACCTGTTGAAGGTCCTTGGTGGGAGGAGGGAGGAATGAGGAAGTATTAGATAGAAGTATAGATGTAGACAACAATGAGAAAGACAGAGACACAGGATAGCTTTGGGAGGGCCCTGGGTCAATACCCATCACTCAGGGTTTTATTCTAATGGGCTTTTTATATACTATCAAGGGGAGAGGCAAAGGACTCCACCCTTTTAAGATCAAAGCACAACATACAGCCAAGTGTAGACCCTTCAAAATGCCTGGTAACCACGACCTTGGCCAAATCATCCCATTATGCAGCCCTGCTGGGTAAAGCAAGCTCATACTTTCTGACTTTGAGTAAGGCCTTCCTAGGGAGTCTCTGTGGGCCCTCCCAATATGTCCTTGTTAAAATGATGAATTTGGTGTGGCCCAGGGCAGCCAGGAACACAACATACAAACAACCGGCCCCAGTCCCCTTGGGCCAGGGCAGCAGGTGCCATTATGATGAACAAATATATAATGGAGAGATGGGAAAGACAGAGTACAGGATGGAGAGATAGGAGAGAAAGAGAAATGGGGCAGTTCATGCTCTGTGGAGAAAGGTGAAACTAGAGATACAATGGTGCTGAGGAAAAGGCCAATATGAGGAGCCTGCAACTGCCACCTGAGACCATGTTAATGCCTTGGAACTGTGCTGCCACTGTGAACCACACTGATCTGAGAGGCCTGTGTTGCCACCTGAGGCCATGAGAATGTCTAGGCCTGGGCTGTCGGCAAGGGCTATGCCTGCATCTTTGGCCCTGCCACAGCCGGGGTCTGCGTTGATATCCGTGGCCCAAGTTATCACCAAAGGACACACAGTTGTCTGTGATCCGTGCTACCACCTGAAGCCATGCTGATGTCTGAGGGCCATGCTGACACTGGGCACATGGTGATGTCTGGACCCATGCTGCCACCAAGGGCCATGTTTGAGTCCATGGTCCTACTGCAGTTGGGGTCTCTGTTGGTGTCCATGGCCCATGTTACTACCAAAGGCCAAGAGGACGTTTGTAGTCTGGTCTGCCACCTGAAACCATTGTTGATATCCCAGCACTGTGCTTTCCTGGTACCACCACTTGCTGGCTTCAGGAGAGTTGGCCCCACCCTTCATGGCATGGGCATGAGAGATCAGGCCTTGCCTCTCACCTGTTGTGGCACTAAAGAGAGATGTCCCTACCCCTTGTAGGCTATGCTATGGTGGGAGATATGCTTCACCCCACCCCTACCCCTCACTACCTATGTAAGTGACAGAGCTGGCCCTGAGAGTGGCAGAGCTGGTCCTGCCTCATGCCAGCTTCAACATTGGTAGAGCAGGCTCTGCACCTCATTTGGGCAGCAGGAGTAGAGCTGGTCCTGGTGGCATGGGAGTGGGTGAGTGGGCTCGAGTGCATGAGAGCTGGAGAGCTAGACCTGTCCCTCACCCTGGACAGTGTGGGAGAGCTGGCCCACAAAGACATGAAAGTGAGCTGCAGCACTCAAGAGAGCAGGCCCCACACCTTGCTGGCTGTGTGGTGGCACTAGCACAGGAGAGATGGCCCTGGTCCTTGCTGGCTGTAGCACTTATGTGAGCTAGTCCCACCTCTCACCAGGAAATTGTTGAAGAGCTGTCCCTGGTGGTATGGGTGAAGGAGAGCTAGTCCCCCAATGGTGTGAGCATAGGCAAGATAGTCCAGCCTCTGGCACAGACATGAGAGCTGACCACACCCCTTGCCTGGGCAAAGCAGGACAGTTGTCCCTGGTAGCATGGGTGCAGGAGAGCAGGCAGGCTGACCAACTCAGCTACAGAGCATTGTGTGGACCCATCCCAACATCTACCCTATCCATGAACTGCTGGAGTATATGAAGGGACCAGTTCTGCAGAATCAAAGCTGCAGGATCTCCATGACACAGGGCAACAACAGAGTATCTAAGAGGAGTCCCAGTGAGGATCTAGTATTTAGACCTTGAAGCAGTCCAATAACTCATTGCAATGAATATTTGCAAGTAAATCTGTTTGGACAAAAGGTATACTGTGTGACACATTCTGAAACATCACAGCTTCCATGGTGAGATTGTTTGTTTGTTTCTTTGTTTATTTGTTTGTTTGTTTTCTTGGTGGGAGATTACAGAGGCAGAGGGTGGGAGATAAGTGGGATTGGAGTGCATAATGAGAAGTTCACAAAGAATCAACAAAAAGTTTTTTTTTTAAATGGTGAATTCAGTTTGAGCCAGTATGTTATTTCTGCCAACATTAAGATGTTTATGACTATTCTTCCTATGTGATCAAGAATCAGATTTCGTGCAGGCAGCAGCATTCATGTCTCCCAGTATTCATAGACTCAAAGCACTCATTACACATGGAAGTCTACCTTGTCCAGGTAGTGCCACTATGAAGGATCTCATAGACACTAAGAAACTAAAAACCACCCTGTAAGGTGATGCAACTGCTAGTCCCCTCTACCCCTTAACTTCTGTTTAGATTCTATATTCCTAACTTTAAAGAAGTGGCTAATCTCAGCCTCTAGTTTACTTTTAACTTATATAAGGAACTGCATTGTTAGTTTTTGAGATGTGGTCAGACTCATATCTCAAAAACTAACAGACTTGCTCTGTAGCTAAGGATCACCTTGGACTTTTGATCCATCTGCCTCCACCTCCCAAGTGTTCAGATCAGACATGTGTGCTATTATGCTTGGCCTTAAATGTGGACATTTAACAAAGAAATCCTGTTTAGTCATTTATCATAATGCAGGAAAGATTGTATTAACTAAACAGAAGATTGCTGCTGGTGGTGGCATTTTATTATCTTTGTTATCATTAACATCAAGAACAACATACCTGAAAATCAGAGAATAGACTCAATGACTTGTAGGAGCACAACATCTTTTTTTCTGAGCAACAATTATTGATATCCTGCTATCAACTGGGCACATCTTGTTGCAAAATAGTGGTGACTAGGGCCGAACAAAGAAAATAGTCAATTGTACTGGATTAACAAAAGACAAGAAGGATCCAGCTGGAGATAATCTTTGTCAGGGGGATGAAATTACTGGGTATTTTTAGAAATAAAAATACATGTTTCTATCATGGTACCTAGGATTTACTATATACAATATAATTATTATGTTATATAATAAATATATATTATGTAGTTTATTGGAACACAGTCTAAGAATGGAATTGTGTAAGGAGGGAGACTTTTGAGTAGTTGGGAAAAATATCCAAGAAACCAATCAATGCAAGAGTCTTGTGACCTCAGTTTCTTCAAAAACATGGAATTGTGCTTGGATTATGCTTTCATGCCCCTCCCAGGTGTAATGGAAAGGAGTGAGTTTACTTCAGATTATTCATTGTTATTTGCTTATATGCCTCAATGGAAAAAATATGTTTTTGCCCCCACATGCAACTTGCCTGTCACATGAGGCTTGCACCTGTGATTGTACATGTTATTTGTGTGACTCCTCTTAACCCTCAGAGTATACATTCCAGAAGTCTCTGAATAAAGTTGGCTATTTGCATAAGACTTTAGTGTGACTCATTTATTGGCTCCATTCTCCCAGATCCTACTGCCTCTAGAGTGGTAATAATGACAATAATTATTAGTTATAATATCAATATGTCATACAATATAATGGTATATACTATCTATTGTATAATAAATGCATGTTAAATTGAATGTATTAAATTTGTGATTATTTTATGAACATGTTATGAAGCCATATCCAAGTCAAAAATTTATATTCTTTTAATCAGTAGACTATCTTTTTCTCTTCAAATTTCAGGTTGTATGCCTAAACCTGACATTTCATCCAGACTGCAATTTGAGAATCTCTCAAAAAAATTTTTGAATATTCAGATCACATTTAGAATGAAATGAGGATGAAGAAATGAATGGAGAGACTATTGCTAAAATTCTCATGCATTTTGGGAACTAATGGGAGTCGGTCAGCTTATTTAAGCATCAGATAATTTGCAGGTAGAAGTGGAGATGTCTTTTTGTCCATAAGGCAATATAAGAGATTCAAAATGTCTCTCAAAGACACCATATTAGTCAGCTCCTCATTATCATAAAGAAACTTATGATAAGATTCACTACAAAGAGTCAAATATATTTTGGTCCATGGTTCTGGAGGTTTCAGCCCACGGTTAAGTGATTCAATCCTTTTGGGCCCCAGTGAGGAAAGCACATCATAACGTGAGTATATAATGGAGCTACCTTTTACCTCATGAGTCAGGATATGACATAATGATATCCCACAAGTCTCTACCCCACTAAAGATCCTACCACCGCCCAACCTTGGGAACCCCCCTTGAATACATGAACTTTGGAAGGACACTACTCACATTGAAAACATAAGAGACATACAACCAGCAAGTTAAAGAGAAACTCCCATCTGTGGTCCTTGGAAAGATGATGATTTCCTTTCTGGTACCACTGCCTTCCTAACTGAGATGCCACAATTTTGATCTATTATTCAGAATTATTGAGTCATGTAGGTAGTAAGTATTTAAACCTTTATAGCAAAGTTCACTTGATGCATCATAATTAGCAACATAGATTAGCTAATCAAAGCACTAATGGTAGACTAATTGGTGCTGTGTTTTATTGCTTACAAAGCACTTTCAGTTAATTATATGATTTGATTCTTAAAATGATGATGAGTGGCAGGGATTTCCCTCCTCTATCTTTTAGAAGAAGAGACTGAGGCTCCATGAGATTGATTGACTTATCCTCAAGACAGTGAGCCTCTAAAGAAGCAATGATGGGAAAGGAATGAATTTTAGCTAATTGTCACATGCCCTTCACTACAGGATATGCCACTTTCCATCCAGACAAGAAGATCCAGAGCAGAATTCTCAAGAGGCCTTCCTCTTCTCAGAACTGATACATGCTGAATTCCTTAGAGGGTAATTACCCTTTCATCTGCAATCCTAGATCTTAGTTATCATTCTGGTCTCTTCTCTATGGAAAACATTTTCAAAAGGCCATTCAATGCCCTGGGAATACAGATTTAAGTTTCACTTCTTTCATGGTACATAAAATCACAGAACTTGTCTGATCCTAAAGAAAATACTCAAAGTTTGTTCTGCATCAACTCCCATCCATAGTTTACAAGGTATCATAAAGGAAACCTCAGAGTTTTTTTCAATACACATTTTAGTTTATCAAACTTAAGTGCTGCATAATATTTTCCATATTTTTTAAACTATTTCCATTCTTTCTTAAATAATCTATTAACTAATATAACTATATATGTATTAATAAGACATACATGCATCAGACATGTGTTTATGCATAAGATATGTCTCATATATAAAGAAAAACAAGCATCAACATACACATGCACATACTCATGTAGATATCTCTATCACTTGATAAATAGATATGCTGATTGGCTAGACCCCCTACCTTACTATGTGCTTTTGTTGCTGTGATAATACATTCTGACCAGTAGGTGTGGTGGCTCATGCCTTTAATTCCTGCACTCTGTGGACAGATGTATGTAGGTCACTGAATGGCTTTGAATTCAAGGCCAGCTTGACTTATATAGTGAGTTCTAGGTCATCCAGGGCTACAGCGTGAAACTCAAAAAACATTCTGATCAGAAGCAATTTGAGAAGAGGGGGTTTATTTGACTCACACTACCATATCACAATCCATCATTGAGGGGAGATTAAAGGAAATCAGAAACTATGGAGAAAAGTTGCTTGATGGCTGTCTCATCCAGACTTTTGCTTAGCTAGCTGTCTTATACAGCCCAGAATTCCATGGATAGTATCACACACAGTGGGATGGGTTCTCCTGCATCAATTAATAACCAAGACAATCTGTAGTAGGACAAGCCCATAGGGTCAAGGAAATTGGCTCAAACCAGTTGCCAAGGCATGAACATAATGTACTTCCTTATGAGTCAACCTGGAGTCCGCCTGAGGGTCTAGCAACAGGCATTGTCAGAGTTTCTGATCATGCAATGTCATGGTGAGGGACCACCATGCAATGTCACCAGATTGGGACACAGCCTGGGTGCTGGGAGGAGGGTATATAAGGCCTTCCCCATTATTGAATAAGTGAGTCTGCTGTTTGCCTTCACCTGATTCCTGGTGTCTGTGTCATTGACACCATACCTTCTCACTCCTTCCCCCAAGGAAGTCATTAGGACTTGGCAACAACAATCCCTCACAGTCATGCCTACAGACCAACCTGATAAACACAACTGTTGATTAAAATTCCTTGTTCACCTAATTCTGGTCTCTGTCAAGTTGACAATTAATACTGACTGGGACACTGTGGAAGTCAAGTTAAGTTTTTCCAGGAAGTTGAGCAAACAGCAGAACAGCTTCTTTATAAAATGTGATCATAAAGAATAAGGGGCGGGAGGAGGGAGGACAGGGGAATCTGTGATTGGTATGTAAAACAAATAGAAAATCTTTTAATGACAAAAATTAAAGAAATAAGTCTTCATTCTAACATTAAATGTTAGTTTAAAATCATATTCTACCTGTTTTTTCTAGTACTTCCTAAGTGGCTATCAATTCTGGCTGCCACTTACATGATGTGTCAAACATTCTAGCTATGGAATGAAGTGCTCCTACTTGATTGCCTGGGAAGTCAGGATGTCAAAGGAAAAAGGAAGAGGAAGGAAAGAATGCAAACAACAAACTGCCTAGAGCAGGGACACATCTGCTGTGCCTGAGAGTGTCATGCAAACATTAGTTTCTACTGGATATTACTAAGAATAAAGGCCTTCCAATTTACCCAACTACATTTTCAGAAATCTGAATGACCCAGGACCACAAAATTGTGGCTACCGGTGGGAGGTCATCAACCAGAAAATAGATTGAAACGGTACTTAGCCTATAATTCAATTCACACTTGGTGGGGTCTGAAGCAATTCGGACAAGTTGCAAGCAATTTATCAATGCTAGCACTTGTATCCATTCATTCTCATCCTAGGAACTCTAAAATTGCTCATTTTTAAGTTTGGGGAAAGAACATCACATCCACTTAAGAATTAGGGGCAAGTGAGGTTGGTTCATTATATTTTCTCTACTTCGTTTTATTTAGTGAGAGCTTTTTGGGGCACTGAGACTATGTGAACTCAAATTCTCACCAGCTTCTTCTATAAAGATATCAACTCCTATCAAAACCATAATATTTAAAAACAAAATCAAAGCCCAGCAGTGGTGGTACATGCTTTTAATCCCAGCACTTGGGAAGCAGAGACAGAAGGATCTCTGTGAGTATGAGACTACCCTGGTCTACATGAAGAGTTCCAGAACAACCAGGAACACACGGAGAACCTCTGTCACATGTCTCAAAAAAAAAACAAGAACATCTATTGGACACTTAGAGTATCCAAGTATCCAAGAAGTGTGGTCCATCTAGGACTCACATTACTTAGGGGAAAGGATTATACTTTTTAATCACACAGATAATAGAAGTGAGTAGGAAAGAAAAGAAATGGCTTGCTCAGGTCCACAAAGTCAGGGTGACAGAGTACATGATCAAACGTTCACCGCAATCCATGTCCTTCTTTACTCGATGTTAAATTACATTTTCCATTCTCTCTGCAGTTAGGAGGGACAGGATAATTAACATTTAGCCAACAGAACATGAGCAGAAACGGTGTGAATCCTGCCAGGTGAATATGTTTAAGAAGTAATGTGGTCTTCTGCATGAGACCTTTCCTAATCATTGGCTAAGTGAAAAATCCATCAAAGCCATGGGCAAATGATAGAGCCACAACTGGAAGGCCAGTATCACACACTCATTTAAAAAAAAGCATCATATTGATCTACTCACTGAACTCCCTTAGACATTCATTTGCATTTTGTCTTATTATTTTGGGGGGGGCTTCTGTGTTGGTTTGTTTAGGGTTTTGTTTTTCTTTTGACAAGATCTCAGGTAGCCCAGGGTATATATTCATTTACTGTGTAGAATAGGCTGGCCTTGAACACCTGATATTTCTGCCTTCACCTCCCAGGTGCCGGTATTACAAGCCTGTGCTACCACTCCTGGATCTTTTGTTTGATGTTTGTCTTCCTTATTAAACTACATTTTATGTGTATAGGTGTTTTGCTTGGGTGTATACCTGTGTATAAGGTGTGTTTCTGGTGCTCATAGAGATCAGAAGAGGGTGTTGGATCCCGTGGAACTGAAATTACAAATAATTGTAAGCCACCATATTGGTGCTGGGAATATAACCTGGAACTTTCAATAAAGTGCTTTTAACCACTGAGCCACTTCTCCAGCCGTTTTGTTTTTGTTTTTGTTTTTGTTTTAAGATCAAGATAGGCTGGGCAGTGATGGCGCACGCCTTTAATCCCAGTGCTTGGGAGGCAGAGGCAGGCAGATCTCTATGAGTTCAAGGCCAGCCTAGACTACAAAGTGAGTTCCAGGAAAGGTGCAAAGTTACACAGAGAAACCCTGTCCCAAAAAAAGAAGAAGGAAAAAAAAAAAAGATCAAGATAGAATTTTGAAAAGCCATTGGCTTAACACAAGATGGATTGACAGCTCATTATACCATTCAGGAATAATGAATTCAGTTTAAGATATTCCAGAGACCAAGATATCTGTGATTGCTGTAACTACAATTTCTGTTTGATAATTAATTCTCCCTTGCTAGAATTCTGAACACAAATCTGCATTCTGTCTTAATAACTACCTTGCTATTGTGCTAACTGGGGAACTAAATAGTTTACTATGTTTCTAGTAAGAAGAAAGATATGTTTACTATTTGATCAATCTCAAGTCAGAAGTGGGAAGTCAACTTTTGAAGGAATCTTGATAGGCTTAGCCATATTTTCCCTCAAATGCATATAGAGATAGTTTTCTATGTGCCTTCCCAGGGTTCCTAGAAATGAGCTTGGGATACTTGACATATGAAATTTCATGTAATTTGCAAAGGTTTTTTTTTTTTCCCTATAGGCTGCTTTAAAATATTCTTACATCATCACTTCACAGGTGGCAAAACACATCAAAAGTGTAATAATTTAAGTAAGCTAAGGCATGTGGTTATGTATAAGTAGAGTTTAGGGTCAATTCAAGACAATTTTCCACTGTTGCTTTTTCCCCCTACTATTTCCTCAGCCCCCATCATACCTAAACATTAATTTCTCGAAACAAACGAAAAAACTGCTCTGGTTTAAGCATAAATTTTTATAAATATGACAGCTTCGTAATACGAAATCTATTTGTGCAAAGTCAATGTGTGCATGTATATATGGGAGAGAATCACTAAAAAATGAGAACGACAACTGTAACAGCTACCTATCACACACTATCTCAAATGAAACAGCAAGAAATAACTCATTCAATTTGCAAACCTCAATTATATGCTCAATAAAATGGAAATAATTGCAGCGTTTTGTAATGTGTCTAAAGATTAAACAAGAGTTTACAGTAAAATGGTGGCAGATTGTACCCAGTAATGAGAGAAGTAAATAAAAGGTCATCAAAAATAAAATGTAAAAGTATTTGTTGATTCATGTTTTTTTATTTCCCATAAGGCTGAGGTAACACTAAAAAAGAAATCTTTACAACAGTTCCTTGAATTTTTCTTTTCTTCTAGTAGGTTTATAAATTCAACTTTATATATTAAGTCTGTGATCCATTTTGAGTTCTTTTATTTTTCTGTTATGAGAAATTTGCTTAATTTCATTATTCAAGCATTCATTTACCAAAAAAAGGACTATCCTTTTTCTACTACCTATCTTTGGTGGGCCTACAAAATCATCTGAATAAAAATAGATGGATTATTTCTGTGTTTTCTTTTCTGTTCCATTGGGTGAAGTGTCTGACTTCATGCTGGTCCCAAGCTGTTTTTTCCTATAGCATTGTGGTGTGTTTTGAAGTCAGAAACTAACTTTGCTCTTTGAATTCAGAATTACTTTGCCTCTTTGTGGTGTCCTGTGGTTCCATAGGAATTTTATGACAGTTGTTAAGAGAGCCATCTCCATTTGGAGGACAAATGTCACTTGTATTTCAGCTCAATTTCAAAATATTGAAAACAATAAAATAATTAGCATAGAAGACTTTGAAGATTCTGAACACAAAGAAGAAACACTGTCTGAAGTAAGAGATATGCCAGCTGCACTGACAAGAGCATCACACGTTGCATATGAGTGCTAAGCTGTCGTGTTTTGACCTCTCATGTGTACAATGTGATGTGTCAGCTAAATAGAATTCAGATGTTTTATAAATGACAGTTATACATACACGCTAAAAGTTCAACTCTTAACTGTCCATAGCATTCTTTGTAGTTATGTCTTTAAAGTTCTTTTCTTCCTCTCAAAAAATAGTAATTTTACTTTCTTTGTCTTGTCTAATGAGTACCAGATTCTCTTTCTTAATGTATGTTCATTCTACTTTTGTTTAATGTTACTTCTCCTGTCAGAAAGTTGATGTGGCTCATCTACCAAATGCATAGTTTAATTAATTCATTTGTGAGTGCAAGGATTTTCTTGTCTTGGATTCCAAAAGAATTTCAAAAATTTAGAGAAAGAGATTTGGGGATGATGTACACATGAAAATTCAGAGACCTCAAAATCTGTGTTGGATTCAGAGATGTGGAGTCTTAGACAATAGTCAATCATTCTTATTCCTCCTTTGCACATTTTTTTATTAAATATAACACGTAATAGTATATAAAAACTGTCTTCTTCCCGAAGTACCAGTGTAGAGTAAGAATTCACAGTTCACACTCTTACCAAGGCCCACAGATCAACAGATCTGATTTGCAGGTCCCCAACCTGACCACAGCGCCCCGCCCCCCACCCCCCACCCCCACTGAGCACGGTAGTGACATTCTCTCCCTCCAACTGTCCTCTTCTTCTATTCCTTACCACTCTTTTTGAGCTTGCTGTGCTTTCACAGGGGCTTTCTCCCCTCAGAGTTATTTCCATTGAAGGATTTTCTCAACATTAAGATCTCAGTTAAAATCCTGATTTCCCATTATAACCTTCCCTGAGGACCCTATAAATTTCTTTGCATATTCTACCATGTTATTCTCATTCTCAGTATCTAGGTGGTAATACATAATTGCACATCCCTTCCTAACAATCATTTACATCGGAATTATTTGATTTACTTTTCTTTCCTTCTTACAGAGTGCACTTCAAGAAGGCGGCACCAACCGTCTGCTCTGTTCTCTGCTGTCTTCTCCCGTCTGCACAGCAGGACGGATGCATAATATCTGTTTAATGACTGGAAAGTTGTAGCTTTCACCCAATCCAGTGATTTGGGGAATTCTCTAATGATGACAGACAGATCAAGTTCTCTAGTTCCTAAATGGATCCAGTATACCTTACACAGTTGTGTTTTGAAAAATCCAAGTAATGAAATGACTCTTGTGAGTCCCAGGCTAATGAGAACTGGTGCATTGGTCTAGGAGGAATAGACCACACAAACACTTTAAATTGCTTTTCCTCCCTCCTCAGGAGCAACTGAATCAGGGACTTGCAAAAGGGCAGATGTCATTGCTCTGCCACACTCTGGAGTGCCTGCCTCATCTCCACACTGAGAACATCTGCTTCCTCCTACACTGACAGTGATCCCTCCTCAGTCAGGGACAGGAACCAAGGGCTCCGGTCACCACTGGAGCAGAGAGGCACTTTCTGCTAATTCAGAAAGATGTCCTGGGGTGCTGGCAGGCAATCGATTAGTCAGGACCAAGCACTACATAGATCTTGAGTCAAAGCACCAATGGCACACTGTTGCTGGAACAGAAGTATGCCTTCATTTCCACATCTGAGATTTGAAAAAGAAAGTGAAACCAGCCAAGGTGTCTTAATTAAAATCTTATCACTTCCATCTGTAGAGAGGAGTGCATTGTGAATGGCGAGGACCTAGCTTTGATTTCCCTTTCCTACGTATGAGATTCTGATATTGCATGTGTCAGAGAACTTTCCTTGCACACAGAATTGAAATAAGTGTGCAGCTCCTTAGGAAGCTTTGGAAACACAACTTTCTCTTCTGACTTGACTCAGATTCCTTTAGAGAAATGTTTATTCCTTCCGCATGCCACTTCTTTCAAAGCAGCCTTAGATAACTGGCACCCAAATCACTCACTGCCCAGGTAATTCAAATGCAGCACAAAGACTGTTCTAAGTTATTTTATTAAGTGGTTTGGACAGAGACAAAAGAGTATCTTTTCCATAATCTGAAAATTATAATCCTTACAACTTTATATAGAGAAATTTGAAACCCATAATTTAAATATTTTATATATTTATACATGAGTCTAGGAAGTGTATGTTGTAAACACATGCACACATGCATATTGAGCCTTTACTCATTTTGATATGGACATAAAAATCATTCCATATAGACATAAAAATTTTACATAATATTAATAATCATTTTGAGACATCAATATTGCATATTCTTCATGGTGGTATCTTGATAGCTATTTATTACTGTTGTTTGCTATGTACTCAGAGATAGATTTTGCCTACATTTTCCTAATAAACATGTCTAGCTTCAGAGTAAATCACAGAACATGATTTGGTGTCTCTTTGTCAGGTTTACTATAATAATTATTTTAAAATAAGATTGGAGATTGGAAATTGAGTCAATGTCTACTAGCAATTTTACCCAGACTAATGTAGCATTTATAGGCCTAGTTTGCCTATCTAGGAGATAATGAAATATTTACAGTTTCACTTTCATGAATGTCCAGGAGGTTTACAGATAGGAGAGATTATCAACTCAGAATCAACCTAAACTCAGAATTTATAAATACAAGATCAGTTGACAATTAGTGTTTCTATAATCAATACATTTACATTAAGTCAGCAAGGTTAGAAAACTGCAATCTAGGGAATGAAGGTGTTCTAGAACAGAATTTAAATATGCTCTCTTTTTAATACCAGAGTACTAGGTTCCCAACCCCTCACTAGCTGGATGTTGCTCGCCTCTCCTTTTCAGGAAACCTAAGGAAGTATGTGGGAAATGGGGCAGAGAGTAGTCTGAGAGTTGATTACAAAGTGTTTGCCACTTCATAAACTCACAGGTTCTGTTTATACTCTAAATTCAGACTCCAAGGAATAGAAACGGAGTATTCATCCATAATTTACAAATCCTTATTGGATGTCCATACTGGTGATGTACACATTTATCTTGTATTGAATGGACATGTTTTTTGTCTTCATGAAACCCCCAAATTTAAACATTAATTCACAATAACCTTGAAGAGCGCTAAATATGAAAAATCCTATATACGTCAGGGGTGACAAATACAGACCCTATAGTGTTTAATTAATTTTTACGAAAGAGAAATCTTGGTTTTGAGTGACTTCATATATTAGCCAGAATCCTACATGTTATAAAGAACTCATTAATTAAAATAGGGTGATCTTTATTCTTGGCAATTCCAGGCCCATACATTACATCATAATGAACCCAAAACAAACTCAATCTTAACAGCAGTGGGAAGTAAGAAACACCTCTTCAAAGACTAGCTCATTACACTTACAAAATCTACTACAATATTTATACAAGTGTAAATATTTCATACCTATAAGTGTGATTGTTTAGATCTCCAACACAAAATGCTTGGCTACAAGTGGAATTTGAAAAAGCCACTAAATTCTTGTACAATAACAAAAGGTAAGAAGTCGGAATTTCTTAGGGAGTGCTGGTTCTTCAAAGAAAGAAGTAAACCTTCCATGTAATTTTTAGACACTGAGTTTTACAAGTTGAAACTATGAGGGAAAGTATAAACAATCTTAATTGGCAGACAAATGTCTACTCCATTTTATCACTCTGAAATACTCATTTATTTTATATTTCAGTATCACTGAAATCAGGGTGAATCATGTAATGTGTGGCTTCCCACAATCACTATCAACAAGGCAAAAGTGGTATGATAGTGTTGTAAGGATATTTGATGCTTTCCACTATATTTATAGTCATAATTTACGCTGAATCTTTCTAGATTAGTACTCTGGAACTCATACATGGAGAATGGCAACATTTTGTTTCCTTTGGTCAACAAACCAAAAATAACAAATTATTTAAGAAACAGAGTATGAACCCAGAATATCTAATAGTATTTTATTACTGACACTCTCAAGTATTATTTTAAAAGTTACAATGAAGGTGAAGTAGGACTCAATCAGAGAAAAGCAGTAGAACAAGATGCCTCAAGAATTAGTCATTTCTTTGGAGCAACCCTTCAGCTAGGTAACATTGGCAAAATCAAATTCTGTGGAATTCTGGAATCTAAGTGAAGTGTCAAAGAAGAAAGAGACTGCTAAATCTTAGAAGGTGGTGCAGTGATCTGGGAACAGTATATTAATTGTGTGATGCAAGTTGCTGGGACCAGAAGGGGCATGTAGACCTTATTATTGAGATATTATGCTGTGCATTTGATGTGTCTGAAGACTACTTGAAGACACAGAAACTTGGCTATACTTGTCCTCCTTGACTAAGGCTGATTCTCAGGCAGGTGTATACTGACATTTGAAGATACAATACTCATATCTGTATGGAACAAGGAGACAAAATGGGAGCAGAGCATGGGCACAAGTAGACCTACGGGAAAGGCGAGTAGGAAGGACTTTGGGAGGAGATCACCTGAGGAAAATGGGCTTTGCAGATTTTATGCTACTGAACTATCAGGAAACCCAGAATGTCAGAGCAACCATGGATTTAAGCTCAGAAAAGACCTAAGAGAAACCCATATGTGACTGTGTCATTTATGAGTTCTGTGCCAACAGACAGTTTAATACATGCCAAATAGCCACCCCAGCATTTCCCACATGTTCTGGCACAGAAAGAGTTTTCAAAAACAAGGAGGAGTGGTCATTGTTGTGTCATTGTTTTGCTTTATTTTGTTTGAAGATGTATTGACTAGCTGACGACTGTGATAAGGGAACAGAAAGTTGATCACTACACATAATGAAGAAGGCAAAAAGCTTCAAAACACTGCTAAATAAACAAATCATTACAGCATTCAGCAAGCAAGGACTAAAATCTGGGAGAGTTCTAGATTCATTACATAATAACTTTCAGATTCTCTAGTTTTCAACTCAAGTCAGAAGGCATTCAGAGGGAATGATGGCTTGTTTACAGAAGGAAAAGGAATCATGGCATGCCATCTCCAAGAACTCACACATTGGACTCACTTGATAAATCTAGCATTTTACCTCTGTTCACACAGCTAATATAGACTATGGGAAAATAAATAAAGGAAACAGGAAGACAATATCTGATGTAATGAAGAATATCAGTAAAGAAAAACCATACTAGAGAGATGAAAAGTCACTAGTTAGAAAAATTATCAAAACATTTGGAAAAAATTTCAACAAATGCAAAAAGAACCAATAAACTTAAGTATAAGACTATAAAATCGTCTAATATGAAGAACAAGAGTTTAAAAAAATGAAGACACAAAGCTCCAGGAATATGTGAGTCACTAACAAGTTTAACAGTATATGCATTCTGAGAGCCTCAAAAGGTGGAAATAAAGAGAAAGAGGTAGAAAGAATATGTCCAGATATAATGCCTGACAATGGCCAAAACTGGTGAAATATACCTAAGAATTTTAATAAATTCCAAGTAAGATAAACTCAGAGATGTACACAATATAGTGATATTATGGAGAACTAAAACCAACAAGAAAAAAATCTTAAAAATCGACATACGTAACATAAGCAGAACATTCAAAGTTAACATCCAGTTTCATATGAAAAACCTTGGAATCAAGAGTAAAATGGGAAAACATATTTAAAATAATAAGAGAAAAAAGAAAATCCATCAAGAATTCTGTAACCGGTCAGAAAACTTTCAAAAGTGAAGAAGAAATAAAAACATTTCCAGATAAGCAGAACCTGGGTCATCCTGTGCTAATAGAAGTAACCTTCAGGAAATACTCAGAGGAATCCTCCAAATTAAAATTAAAAAGTACTAAATAGAAAGTAGAAGTGGGGCTGGAGGGATGGCTCAGTGGTTAAGAGCACTGACTGTTCTTCCAGAGGTCCTGAGTTCAATTCCCAGCAACCACATGGTGGCTCAACCACTTGTAATGTGATCTGGTGCCATCTTCTGGCCTGTAGGGACACATGCAGGCAAAATATTGTATACATAATAAATAAATAAATCTTTTTTTTTAAAAAAAAAAAAAAAACAAAGTAGAAGTGATATAAAAAAATAAAGAGTCACTCTCCCTGAGGATGTGGTCATCGGAAGTTAGCTCATGCCTCAGGAATGGCTACAAGTCCATGTACATTTGGGCATCACTAATTGGATTCAGGTGGCTTATTAATAACAGAAAAAATGAAAAAGAGGTTGTAAAGGTGGGCACGAGACATGGTGATAGACACTAGAGGAAGTTGGGGTAGATATGGTGCGTGGTTATGATCAATATGCATTTATAAATGTATGAAACTTTCAAATAATAAAAATTATTTTTAAAAAAGTAAAACAAAAAGAAATAATTAATTACATAAGGAAATAGAAAAAAGTTATTTGAGCTTGTAACTCTTCTTTGTTTCTAATATACTTAAGAATCACAATGTAGTATTTATTAATATATAAATGAATATACAATATATAAAAATGTTTTCTGAAACTATGATAATATTAAAAGAGAATTCAGCTATTTAGAACAGAGATTAGCTTCCCAACCTACAGAAGCTAAGTTTCTTTAATTCAAAATAGATAATTATGAAATTAGGACAATTGTAATCCCTGTAATAATGATACAAAAACATCACTGGAAAAAATATGTAGAAAAGGCTACAAGCACAAAAGGCTGGGAAGATGGCTCACTAGTTAAACATATTCAAGGCTGTCATGTAGATCCTCAGCAACTCTCAGCTAAAAATAAAATAAGATACAAAAGTAAAAAACATGCTTACTGGCCTGCACCTGTCACTCCAGAGCTGGGAGATGCTGGGGAGAAAGATGGATCCCAGGACCTCACTGGCCAGCCTAGTTAACTGGTGAGCACCAGGTTCAGAGAGAGAATTTGTCTCAAAAACTAAGACAGAGAATGATGGAGGGGGACACCCGATGTCAATGTCTGACCTCCATACACACAGGCACATGCAGAAATCACACACATAACATAAGGAATTCCAGGAGAGAATCAAGATGGTACAGCGTAAGAAAAAGTCAAACAAAGAACAGAGAAAGCAATACTCGGAGAACTGAAGAGTATACATGGTGGAAGATATACCAGAGGCTGGGAAGGCAGCTCCGAAGGTGAGGCTGCTTGTTGCCAAGCCTGATGACCTGAGTTCCATCCCAAAGACCCGCATGGTGAGAGGAGAGAACTGAGTCCTACAAGTTTTCCTCTGACCTCCACACATGTGCGCACATGGCATGCACACACCAGTGAGTGTGAGCATGCATGCACACACACACACACACACACACACACACACACACACGTACACACACGCACACACACACACACACAATGAACAAAAACGTATTTTTAAAAGACTAGATACTTGAACCCAATAATATAGAAAGGATTGTACGCCTAGTGGAATATGACCCACCGCTCTTCAGTAACAAGGAAGTCACTGCAGAGAACGACTTCCTCCCTGTGAGGAGAACAGAGGAAAAACCAGTCACCTCAATGAGCAGAGAGAACTCTTCAGAGGCCCCTGGGTTGTCATGATTTAAGTGTTCAATTTTTTTTATTAAGGGAAGAAAAAAATAACTAAAAATAGAAGTAGAGCTCCTCATCCTGACACAGGATATTTTTTATGAAAAAAAATCCACAGTTAATATTACACTCAGAGGCTGGGGATGCAGTTCATTGGCAGAGCACTTGTCTGTCATTCATAAAATCCTGAGTTCAAGCCCCAGCACTGCATGGATCAGGAGAGGGTGTGTATGCTTATAATCCTAGCACTCAAGAGAGACACAAGAAGACCAGAAGGTCAAGACCATCCTCAGCTGCATACTGAGTTGCAGATCAGCTTGGGATATATGAGACCTTGTCTTAAAAACCAACAGAAATACATCATACTCAATAGTGAAATATGAAAGTTTCCCTCCTACAATGATGGGAAAGACAAAGATGTTCTCTTTCATTAGCTGTATTCAATTTTGAGCTTGGGATTAAAATAACATTAAGAAGTTAAAGGCATCTAAATGGCAAAGGAAATAATAAAATTATCTGTATTTGCAGTTGACATTAGTCCTTACATAGAAATTCCTCCAAAATAAATAAATCCATAAAAGAAGTGTGCATGTTATATACGTACACCACACTCATACATACAAAAAGAGAAGTGTTCAAATACTTGTAGAGATAAAGTAATGTTCACAGTAGCCAAGAAATGAAAACACACCCAAAAGTCTGTTTATTAGCTGATAAATGAAGAGATTATATCTAAAATGTAATGTTACTCAAACACAAAAGGTCTGAAGTATAGATACCACAGTGCAAATGAACCCTGAGAACATTTTATATGCATAAGAAGACTTACAGAAAATGTCACATTTTACAATTTCCTTTGTGTAAAGTATCCAAAATAGAGAAGGGACAGAAAGCAGATGGGTGTTTTCCAAAGACTAGAGGAAGGAAACTGAGAGGAGGGGTTGCTTAGTGGGAGTGAAGTCTCCTTGGAGCAATAAAACATACATTATACTTTATAGATCCACAACTGAGGAGGAGGCGTTGGAGCTTAGAGAAGCACAGTCAGCTGAGGGCTGTTCAGAAAGACTGGCATTCACACATCACGTACAACGCAGGGACTCTTCCTAGGAGATTTATAAGCTTCTTCATAGAAAGAAACAATGGGTTTGAACAGTCTCTCAAAGGATAGAGAGGAGCTTGGGGCTTAGTTCAGCAGAATATAGCAGAGCGGCATAGGCAGGAGAAGCAACAGGAAAAGGTGTGAGTCAATTTGAGAAGAATATGAATGAGGCCAGGTGATAAGGAGAATGGGGTGGATAGAAAGAAATGAACCAAAAGATAAAGTCAGACACCAAGTCAAGAATCTTTCAAACACTGCATATCTGGACATTGCATTACTAACCATTTCCCTACCCTGGTTTCTTAACAGAAAGTGTAGAAGCACTAGCTCATGCCATCGATCATTAGTAATCTCTATGATAAACCACAACTGATTTACTACAGGGGCAAATGAAGCTTTAGACTTTGGCCTTTTTATCCATGACACAATATCTCGTGATCTCTAATTTCTCCATTTTTAAAAATGGTCAAAATTTCAAGCCTATACAATATAGTTCCAAACTGAAGAGAATTTTACCCCCAGGAATTACACTCAGAACACGCACAGGGACATATACACATGCTCATATATTCACACACGTACAGAGATGTTTTAGACAATTTAGTTCAATGCTCAGCTAAATTAAGACACATATCTTCACAAAGGTTTGATACAATCTGGGTCCATTCTAAGCAGGAAACCCACTGAAGTCAACTGTGGAAATTCTGTCATTCACTCATTACATATGCATCAAGTAAGTGTTCAATACTTTCTAATTTTGCAAATAATTTCAGCCTCTTTCCTGTATCAAGGATAATATAAATAGGTTTTTCTAATTCCCAAAGGCCAAGCACTGATTAATGCATTGTATGTCACGACCACTATCTCCACAAGTCTGAATTCTCTTGGTTATTTTCACAGTTATAGTTTGTATGTACACATACGTGTACATGTGTGTATAAGCGGTTAAATCAGAGGAGTGAGGGTTAGGAACATCTGTTATTTTCATTTCAATCTGTCTTCAGGAGGGACACAACACTTACTTCAGGGAATGTCAGGTTGGGTGAGAAACATGAGGAATGCCGTTTTTACATCACCGTGTTTGAGTCTTTGTGGGGATCTCAGAAAATAATAGAAAATGACTTGTGCAACTTTTGGGGGAGAAAATTATTAAGGCAAGCAGGTATGTCCCTGTGCTGAGAAATAAGGGGTCACTGGAATCTGCTGTTAATTTATGAAAGAAGAAAGTATCTGTGACATACATGTCTTTGTCGTTGATGCTGACTTTTGTCCATGCATATTGAGTTTGTCTCAGAATAAAGAAGGTTATTTTCTTTATCATCTCTGTTCTGCACATTTGGTATACTATACTTTCAACATGCTTTTCTGCTCTTCTCTGATCTTTGTACATTCTGGGTTACTAAAGGTAAGAATCCTTTCTTATTAACCTTTTTACCACCAGATCCTAGAATGCTTCCATTTGTGTGCTAACACTGTTTAAATTCATGAAGAATAAACTGCAGAAGAAATGTCCTAGAGAGGGTGTGAATAAAGAATAAATAGCTGTATGGTAAACAGCTAACTTTAGAGCTCTTATATACCTCTAAAATGCCAACATTATCATCATCTCTTACCTAGTGAATAGCATCAACATCACAAAATTTGAGTGGTAAAATATTGCATGTCATTATTACCATCAAGAAATCAGTGTTATAAACCAAACATTTTATCAAATAAGTTGTAGGATTTAGTTGAAGTCACATAATATAGAATTGAATCTAGAGATCCAAGCACTTTATTTTACAAAATATTCCAAATGTGGAAGTAAAAAAATATTCAAAGAAAAACTACACAATTGCACAAATTAAATTCAACAGCATTTATCTGAGCAAACAACTCACAAATCAGTCATTAGTCAGAACAGAACTCAGGAATGAAACGTTCAGAAGCACCTTTTTAATTTTTAGGCTATTTTGTAATAATATGCTATATAACTATTTTTTGTAGGCTGCAAAGTGGAAGCAAAGAAGACGAATCACCTGGTTGGTCATGGTAAGCTGGTACGGTCACGACCTGGGCTGCAAATGATACTTGCTAAATAACCCTGAATTCCATTTTGATTTTTTCTATCCTCAGTCATGTTAGAGTTTTGTAGAAACTCAGTAAGTGGAGGAAGCTTCGGGCTAATTTAGTCCTGTGTAGATAAAATTTAACAAAAGGAATACCATTCATCATTTCCTAGGTTGACAGAGGCAAACAGATTATTACAAGAAAACTAGAATTTTTACTCTGGCTTCATTTCTGTTTTGTGGATGGAAATTTCCAAAACGTCTTTAGAATGTTTGGGTCCATGCTCTGGATTTGCTTCTGTGTGAGGAAGGAACTAAGTACAAGTTTGAAGCAGCAATGATAAGAAATAGCATATGCATTTACCAGAAGAACAGACTGAGATGTGTGACTTGGGAGACAATAGGAAGAGAAATTTAAACAGAACACAAGCAGGAAGCTTGAGTTGAATATCAAGAACTTACATAACTGCACAAGAAAATTGATCTGTCCTTGTTACCATAGAGACCCAGTCTCAAAGACTTTTACTTACACATAATTCTCCCATCCACTGCCTCTAGTTTTAACACAAAGGGAATTAAATTTTCACATTCTTTTATTCTTATTCATCAATTTTTATTGTCCTATGGTTACCTAAACTTGTGATTTTGTTCATGATTTCTCCTTCAATCCCAAACACAATATCAAATGATTTCCCGTCTATAAAAACTTTGAGAGCTAAATTGGCAATGGACACGGATGCCTTTCTCTACAGTCTTTTGGGTCTGCAGGGACCACAATCAACCAGGAGCCCACCTGGCACCTCTGGTGCCAGGCAATCAGATACCATCATACCAGATACTGCCTGAGGGCTCTAGGCCCAGGCATGGGAGAGAGGAAAGGCAACAGCACCATGTCATCTCTTATGGCTGGGAAAGGCAGTATTTAACCAAACACCACCTGCGACCCAACCAAGAGCCCTGGCGCTGGGCAATTGGGCACCATTGTAGTGAGAGAGAACAGGGCAGGGAGATGGAAGAGAGGGAGAAGTGGAATGGTTTGTGGGCTGGGGAGAGATGCAGATCCAGAGAGGTGAGGGTGATCAGGAATGCGCTGATGTGAATGGCCAGTTGGTGACCCAAGTCCAGAGAGATGCCTGGGCCTGGACTATGACCAAGGGACAGGTCTTGATTTGGGGACCTTGAGCAGCCAAGGTGGCCTGTGTTGATGTTTGTGGCTCCTGCATCACGGGGGCTGTTCAGGGGTCTATGGGGGGGCCACATTGGTGTCCGAGGGCCATGCTGCCATGGGGCAATTTGGGTGGCCTGCATGGCCACCAGGAGTCATGGTGACAACCTGGGCTACTGCTGAGGACCATGTCTGAGTCCTTGGTCCTGCCACAGCTGGAATCTGTGTTGTTGTCTCTGGCCCATGTTGCTGCCAAGACCCACATGGATGCCCAGGGTCTGGGCCAAAACCTGCAGAGGGGTGTGCCACTGCCGGTGCCAGGCCCATTTTGTTGGCCAGTGTTGTCAACTGGGATCATGATATCATGCAGACCCAAGGCTACAGCCAAGGGCATGTCTGGGTCCATGACCCTGCTGTATCCAGTGTCTATGTTGATGTCTGTGGCTCCTGAGACCACCAAAGACTGTGCTGATGCCAGGGGTCTAGGCTGCCATCTGTGGCCATGTTGATATCCGAGGGCCATGCTGCTGTGGAGTCCAAGCCAGTCTGGATGGCCTATGCTGCCACCTGGGACCATGGTGATATCCAAGCCCCGGCTGCTGCCAGGGTCTGTATTGATGTCCATGGCCTATGTTGCCACCAAAAGCCGCATAGATGCTCAGGATCTGGGTCACAGCCTGCGGCTATGAGGACATCCTAGGGACATGCTGCCACCAGGGACATCCTGATCTGAGTGGCCTGCACTGTTGCCCCAAAGCCATGGTGTCATCCGAGCCAGGGCCATGTCTGGATCCATGGTCTTGCTATACCTGGGATCTGTGGTGATGTTCAGTGTAGTGGGTAGCCATTCTAACCTTGGTCTGGATGTTCCAACCCCCATTGAGGCTTTGGTAACTGTCACGCCTACAAGGTGGGGCCAAGCGAGGACCCTGAAGACCCAAGATCCGGATGTGCCAGCTCTCTTGGTTCCTGGACCCTGGAAACTGGAGGTAGACCCAGCAGAGTTCTCCAGAGAACACAGCCGGACTGTGACACACCTTTCCTAGACCCTGCAACCTACCTATTCCTTCACTTGTAAGTTACGCCATTAAATAAACCTTCCTTTTAACTATGTGGAGTGTCCTTAGTAATTTTACCAATATCTGGAGACCACAAGGCTCCAGATCCAGAGCTGGCAGTAAACTGTGCCATCAACTATCAGAAGCAGAAGCAGTGGGTCTAAGCTTTTATCAAGGCAGCGTGTAGCTCAGAAACCTCTCTTTTTTTTTTTTTTAAACTAGTAAAATCTATATCTAACACACAGCATAGTGTGCAGCTTGGAGACACCTCTGTGTAACATATCCTAGGTCATTATCCCTCTTTACTCCTGGACATTATTTGATAACCATTCCTTTGTACATAGTCTTGTATTAGGTTAGAACCTTCTTATTTAGATAAAAGGGGGAGATGTAGTGGGTAGCCATTCCAACCTTGGTTGAGGCTTTGGTAACTGTCATGCCTACAAGGTGGGGCCAAGAGAGGACCCTGAAGACCCAAGATCCGGATGCGCCAGCTCTCTTGGTTCCTGGACCCTGGACGCTGGAGGTAGACCCAGCAGAGTTCTCCAGAGAACACCGCCGGACTGTGACACACCTTTCCCAGACCCTGCAACCTACCTATCCCTTCACTTGTAAGTTACACCACTAAATAAACCTCCCTTTTAACTATGTGGAGTGGCCTTAATAATTTCACCAATAGTCCAGTGCCACTGTTAGCACAGGGATCATCAGAACCATACTATGCTGAGCCATCACCACCCTTCACTGGCCCTGGGATGGCTGGTCTGCCCATCGCTGGATACTAATTGCAGCAGGCAAGCTGGCCCTATCCCTCAAGGAAGAGTTCACCACTTCCCTGCACAAACGCGCGTGCGTGCGCACACACACAAACACACACACACACACACACACACACACATTTGGGAAAGAGGGTCCTACCCCTCACCATAGGCATATACCTCACCTGGGAAGCACACTAGAACTGATTCTATGGATAGGGACACAGGTGAGCCATCCCTGAGGGCATGAGAGTGAGAGAGCTAACCCTACTGCCCCTTGGCTGCCATGTAGTGGCATGGATGAGGAAAATATGCCCTCCCACGACCACCCATTACCACCTAAGGCAGGTGAGAGAGCTGGCCCAAAATATGCCCTCCCACGACCACCCATTACCACCTAAGGCAGGTGAGAGAGCTGGCCCTAAGGTTAAAAGAGAAGGAGAAGTACTCCATTGTGTATATGTACCACATTTTCTTAATCCATTCTTCAGTTGACGGGCATCTAGGTTGTTTCCACGTTCTGGCTATTACAAATAGTGCAGCTATGAACATAGTGGAGCATATATCTTTGTGGTATGATTGAGCATTCCTTGAGTATATGCCCAAGAGTGGTATGGCTGGGTCTTGAAGTAGATCGATTCCCAATTTTCTGAGAAACCGCCATACTGATTTCCAGAGTGGCTGTACAAGTTTGCATTCCCACCAACAGTGGAGAAGTGTTCCCTTTGCTCCGCATCCTCTCCAACATAGACTGTCATTAGTGTTTTTGATCATAGCCATTCTGACAGGTGTAAGGTGGTATCTCAGAGTCGTTTTGATTTGCATTTCTCTGATGATTAAGGATGTTGAGCATTTCTACTGAGCAGAGAAAAACAATGACAGCATGAAATTTGCAGGCAAATGGATGAAACTAGAAAATATTATCCTGAGTGAGGTAACCAAACCCAGAATGACAAACATGGTATGTACTCACTCATAAGTAGATACTAGATATAAAGCAAAGAACAATCAGACTGCAACCCACAGAACCAGGGAGGCTTTAAAGCAGGGGGGACCCTAGGATGACTGTGGCTTATAATAAGTTTTGGTTTTACTCAACTACTGGGCAAGCCTCAATGAAACATTTCACTATTAGGATAAGAATTTGTACTATATCAAGCTGATAATAGAAAAATAAATAAATAAAAATGAAAAAAAAAAGAGGAGAGCTAACCCTGACCCTCACTGGCTGCAGTGCACGAGAAAGCAGTCTCCGCTTGCCATCTGGGCAGCTCACTAGAGCTGACCCTGTAGTCAGGGTGAAGGTGAGCCAGCCCTGAGGGTATGAGAGAAGGTAAGCTGACCTCCCCGCCCCCATATGTCCCCTACAGCATTTGGGAGAGAAGGCCATACACCTTGCCTGGGGAAATAGTGGAGCTGGCCCTGGTGATGTGAGTGTGGGGGACCCAGGTCTGAGCAGGAGAAATGGCTCCGCCTCTTGCTGTGGCTGCCTTGGGTGAGCCAGCAGAGGAAGTACTGCAGAGTTCATCTGGGTAGTGACAGTGAGGGAAAGTCAGCTAGCTGACCAACCCAGTTACCCATGGAGGTCCGGAACCAGGGCTACAGTTGACTCACGCCAACACCCACCGAATTTAGAAGCTGTTGGTGCCTGTGAAGGGGATGAACCTACAAATCCAAAACAGCAGGATCTCCATAACACTGGACAGCAACAGGGTGTCCAAGAGGAGCCACAGTGAGAGCCCATTACCGACAGGGTAGCAGAAACCAGAGGCCTGAAGCTAGACCAGTTGTTAGTATTGGGGCATTTACACTGGCCTGCTCTCAGGGACCTAGCAGGACAAGTCGGCAGCAGCAGCCAAGACTTGACACTGTAGCTACGGCAGCCACCAAGTATAGCACTCTCCCTATGCGCATGCACCACATCCCCTTATAAAAGGCAAGTCCTTCCCACTCCTCAGTCTCTTTCCTTCTGCTCTCCCTCAGAGGCAGCTTTTGCACCTACCCTCCAATAAACCTCCCACGTGAGCTCTGCTGCATGGTGTGACTTAGTGGTGGCCCTTGGCTCCAACCCACCAAGGTCGCCTTCCACCGCTGAACTTTTACACCAATGACTCATAACAATGAACACTTGAAAATAAAGATGTATGGACTAAAGGGCAAACTGTGTGACTCATCCCGCCACACTACCATGACGATATTCTTCCACGACAGCGTCTGCCACAATATTCTTCTCTTTGTTGTTGTTTTTGGTTTTGTTTCTATTTTTGTTTTGTTTTCCTTTTAAATTTGTTTTGGGGGGGAGGTTGCAAGGGCAGAGAGCAGATGTGAGGGGGCGGGAAGATAAGTGTAATCCGCATGAATAATATGAAATCCACAAAGAATTGATAAAAGTAAAAAAAGAAAACTTGGAGAAATAATTTGAAGCCAATATTATACTACCTCTCAGTGTCATCGCAACTGAAACTATCTGGAATAAAGACCTGTATGTAACGTTGTCATTGCTTGCCTAAAATCCATGTAGATTCCTTGGGCTGATTCTCTATTCTCCTTTACACTCTCATATTGTACACACTGACCTTTTATCCCCAGGATGCTCCCTGGAGGAAATTCCTTTCCCTGGCATCCACCATCAGTCTAAATTCATACTGTACTTCCTTAGCTGGTTTCAGAACATCCTTTAGAATTTGCTGGAATCTGGTGTGAGCATGATATGTTCTGACTGAATATGCACTGCCATCATTGTTTTCCCAGTGTGAATGATCCCTCTATAGGTTGGAAGCAACTTAAATGTTATCTAAATTTGATTAAAAAATAAACAGAAAGACATATTGTTCAATAGCCAGTATGCATTAAAATCAAAGAGTCTTGAATTCCTCATCTTAGAAAACAGCATTAAGAACTGATCTGTGTCCATATTTGGTTCACTGTCATTTTTTCCTTCAAGGACTAGATCTCAGACAATGACTATGGAAGCCTTATTTTCATACCTTTCCAGAAAGATATGCTTCAGAGGAAGGAGACCATCTACTAGATGCTAAAAAAAAAAAAAAAAAAAAAAAAAAAAACTATGTGTATCACAGCAAATTTATTAGCTTAGACTGTGATTTCTCTGTAAGAAATACCTTTCAAGATTCCCAGTTGAGCCCAATAGCCAATGGTAGGACTAAATCATACACATGTTGTGTTTACTCTAATGCATATACATGCCTATGAAAAAGCTTAATAGTTTAATTATTGATGAAACATTGGTAGCAATAATGGAATAAAAGAGAAGTGTTTTAATGAAATACTTTGATAAAAAAGTTATGGTAAATAAGGACACTTGCTCAACTATGTTCATAGCAGCATTATTCATAATAGCCAGAACCTGGAAACAACCTAGATGCCCCTCAAAACTGAAAAATGGATAAAGAAAATGTGGTACATATACACAATGAAGTATTACTCAACAGTAAAAGACAATGACATCATAAAATTTGTATGCAAATAGATGGAACTAGAAAAATCGTCCTGAGGGAGGTAACCCAGACCCAGAAAGACAAACACAGTATGTACTCACTCATAAGTAGATATTAGATGTAAAGCAAAGGATAACCAAACTACAATCCACAACCCCAGTGAAGCTAGGTAAAAAGGAGGACCCTAAGAGGGACATACATGGAGGGCCCCAGGAAGGGGAAATAGTTAAGAGCTCCTGAGTAAACTGGAAGTGGTGGGATAGAAGGAATGGGATGGAGGAGGAGAACATGAGAGATTGAGATGACCTGGCCAAGTTGGGGGATGGACAGGGAGAGAGAGCAACGAAAGAGATATCTTGATAGAGGGAGCCATTATGGGTAAGGGAGAAATCTAGTGGTAGGGAAATTCCCAGGAATCTACAAGGATGACCTAGCAACAGCGGAGAGGGTGCCTGAACTGGCCTTCCCCTGTAATCAGATTAGTGACTACCCTAATTGTTATCGTAGAACCTACATCCAGTAACTGATGGAAGCAGATGTAGTGATCCACAGCCAAGCACTAGGCTGAGCTCCTGGAGATCAGTTGAAGAGAGGGAGGAGGGATCATATGAGCAAGGGAGGTCAAGATCATGATGGGGAAAACCACAGAGACAGCTGACCCAAGCTAGTGGGAGCTCATGGACTCTGGACTAAACACTGGGAAACCTGCATGGGACCAAACTA
Organism: Peromyscus californicus insignis; assembly: GCF_007827085.1. NCBI lineage: Eukaryota > Metazoa > Chordata > Mammalia > Rodentia > Cricetidae > Peromyscus > Peromyscus californicus. The sequence goes on from NW_026294606.1 coordinate 114,112,823, forward strand.
GGCCCTCTGAATGTGAATGACAGTTGTATGGCTTGCTCTGTTGTGGGGCCCCTGGCAGTGGGACCAGGACTTATCCCAGATGCATGAACTGGCTTTTTGGAGCCCATTTCCTGTGATAGGATACCTTGCTTAGCTTTGATGCAGGTAGGAAGGGCTAGGCCCTGCCTCAACTTGGTATGAAAGACTTTGTTGACTACCCAAGGGGGGCCTTATCCCCCATGAGGAGTGAATGGAGGAGGGGATGGGGGGTGGGGGGAGGTGGGGAAATTAGAGAAGGAGAGGGAGGGAGAACTGGGGTTGGTATGTAAAATGAAAATAAAATTTTAATGAAATAATAATAATAATAATAATAAAAAGTTATGGTAATGTGATCTCTCTCCTCTTTCTGCATGTGTCAATATTTTATTATAATATACTGAATGTATTCATTTAATGAAACACTTGAAGCTTCTCTTTGACATATATAAATGCCAGCATCAGTATTGTTTCATTTTGTGTCCAGTACTAAGTAAATAAAATCTTCTTAAACACAAGCATCATGCTACTAGTTGTTTTTATAACTCAGAAATCTACGAAGTAACTGAGAACAGGCCGTATGTATACATGCTGTAGATACTTGGGATAAAGAACTGATGCACACCTGGGTGAGGCAGGGGAACACAGTAGGTGGTCTCACCACAATCTCTAGCAAGTAGTTTTAAACCTGTGAGTTACTCATGACAACTTACATTTAATATTTTCATATGCTTCTTGACCAAGTGAAACCAAAAAAAAGTGAAACTGTGCATAGAAGTAATCACTGAGAATTAATATTCTGACCTTCCCCTTGAAATCCCACCCCTTGGTGCTGCCCTGTGTCCTGACATAAAAAGCTCATTTTAGGGAAAAACCCCTCCCCTTCATCTCTCTTCTGCTCTCTTTCTTCCCCGCCATGAGGTGCACACACCTCTGCTTTTCCTCTCTTCTCTTCTCTTCCTCTCTCTTATATGTTTTTCTGTCTTTATCTCTATATTATAATAAACTCTTTCCACATGGTTGCAGCACTTGGGTTGTGAATAAATGTCCATCACTATCGTCGCCACCATGCCTGCACCATGTGACTTGCCCTCTACCCACCACTGCATCTGCCCAGCATGCCAGCATGTTTCCCTGCACATGCAGGATACCCTGGCCGGCTGGGGTCCCCTGTGTGCATATATCATAACACTGAGCATTAAGCCAAGTCATGTTTCCAGCAGCATACAGGTCTGTGAAATACCTGCTCCAGGTCTTACACTCTAGTTTTAACCTTTTCGCAACCAGCATGAGAACACAGTTAAAATGTGGGTTCTTGTATAAAGGAAAGTGATAGCAGAGGACACCCAGAAAATGCCTTCTATGAACTCATCTGAGAAGGTTGCTTTATTCTCCATTTTCTACATCCATGCTAGCATGACCTCTGGATGCCTGACTTCTTTCTTTTTTTCCCAATCAAAGCCCAGAGTCCTGAAGTCATTAATACTGACCTCTGTAGAGAAGACTGTAGATGGGACACAAATAATAAATCTCTTAGTTTAATCCCTTCCCAGCATTTCTGTCTATATCACATACAAACTATGTATCAGTATAGGAAGAATTTTCCAAGATGTTCATATGGCTCTATGTTACTAAGTGGGCACATAATAAATATTCTTTGGCACATCTGAGGTCCCATTAAACCACTTCTCCACAGCCTCTTTGGATCAATTAATACCTTTAGAAGAAAAGAAAAATCTACAGAGCCATGCCGTAACAAATAGATTAAGATTTATTGTATACATAGTTTAGTCTATAATCTCCAACATATATTTGCATATATATACATATTCATTTATATACATATACATTTATAATTAATTTACCCCCTGGAGAATAATCAAAGTGGTTTGTCATCCCTACTTTGTTTTTCTAGCATCATTAAAATATATAATGGCATCAAGAACAGAATTTGCTGCTAAATATTATAGCAACAAATGCTGTGATAAACAGAAAAAAAAAACCTGAAGATATCAAATTGTTTTCTTTCTTTAAGTCAAACAAATTGGCTTCATAAATAGCTGAGCGCCTTTGTTTTTTGTTCATCTCATAGGAAGAAGCAAACATAAAGGAAATAAATACATTTTGGGCCTTCAGAAATGGGATGTCTCCTAATGCAGTAGAATTTGAATTGACACGGATGTGTTTGTATTTCAGGCCCACTGTTCATTACCAGCATAAAAGGGCCTGTGTTCCCTCTGTGAGCTCATTTACAAATGGCAGCGTGCAGCCATAGGTATTTTGACACAATTATGAGGATCTAAGGTAAAATACTGCTTTCCTCTTTTAAGAAATTACAACAGGTTAGCAATCATTAAATCAGACCGAGGGGTTGAGTTTTCCTGGTTCCCGCTCTGACTTGTATCTCCTTTTAGCTATGGGACTTTTGTGAATTCACTTAAGGAATGTGCGCAGTGTGAGGCCCATTCCTTAGTGACATCTGCAGATGTTCATGGAATTGTACAGGAGTCTTCTCTGTGGATAGACAAATCGGCAAATGTAACTTTTAGGAAAGGAAATTGGAAGAAAAAGAATGGGGGGGGTAATGAAAGGAGAGCAGAGTGAAACTGTTTATGAATAAAACAAATAACAATAAAGAGGCTGAAGACAAGAGGCTTGATTAGGATTGCATAAAAAACCTGGAAGACTATTTTCTTACACCTTTTGACTAACTAATAAGAATAGAATAGAATTGGGATTAGTTTTGTTTTGTTTTGATTTATTTTCCTGAACATGGCTTGCTGTAATTTGAATAAAATGTGTACCTTCTCTAAGTTCCCCTCATGGAAGATAAAAATGAAGCTGGAGATGAAACTCAGAGATGGTAAGCCACCCTAGTACACATAAGGAGTCTCTGAGTTTAATCGAGAGAGAGAGAGAGAGAGAGAGAGAGAGAGAGAATATCTTAGTATTAGTTTTATTGACTGAGCTTCCAGGGAGGGGACTAAGAAGTATAAGTTGAGCCTTCTTTAATGGGGTCCTGTGTCACCAATGCTCTCCGCAGAGATGGACAGATGTTTTTGTCTGAAGCAATGTTCGGCCCTGTCCACATTTAGAGCAAACTAGTGCTCAGAATGGTTAGGAGAGAAGTGGTTGAAGGTTCATCTTGCAGAGCTTCTTTAGAAGGGTGCCTGCAAAAAAAAAAATAAAAAAAAATTTATAAAAGCAATTTTTCTTTGACCACCTAACGTGACTGACACCTTGCCAACACTCATGTGCAGAGACTCTGCACAGCACTCACGTCAGGTGAGTGGATGCTATTTTGAAACATGGAACAGGAGCCTTTTCTCCTCCAGAATGCTGTTTCCTGCCTTTTATCATCGTTCCTCTTTTCCTTTCACTTCCTCTCTTAAAGTAAGAGGAGAAAGGTTGAGACTGTCATTTGGAGTCACCCTCTGTTGAACATGAGTGTTGAACTTCCTGCACACCTCAGTGTGATCTCAGGTACAGGCAGTAGACGTGGTCATCAAAATGATAAAGCAAGTGATCCTCTATTGCAAAAACACTGTGGCTACAGAAATAGTTATTCTCATCATGAAAATGCTATCAAAGGCAGATATTTCTGAAAAGACTCAGAGAACAAACATAAGCAATTCTGCTTTGAGAACAAAACAATGGCAAAGTGAAAAGCCTATTATTGATAAAAGACCGTATTGTTCACAGTGAAGTTTACAATATGAAATCTGAGTTATACTTTAAATTATTCTTATTATCTTTTTATGATTAACCACCATGGGTGGATATTTGTTTTGATATCTGAGATGTTTTCTCCACAGAGAAAGATTTCATATCCCATTAAAAGTGTGTGTGTTGTTAGCTGGGTGCTTAGCACCCGTCTGTAATTCCAGCGATGGAGAGACTATGACCAGAGGAAGACACATTTTGAAAGTAGCCTGGGGCACTCAATGAGAGAGAGAGAGAGAGAGAGAGAGAGAGAGAGAGAGAGAGAGAGAGAGAGAGAGAATGAGAGAATACATCTCAGTCTATTCAATTTAAAACATTTAGGTGGATTCTATAACAGTGTAACATGATTGCAGAAAAAGATTCCCAGGTTTGGGAATCAGAAAACTATGTTTTCTGTATTTGCTGATGGTCAGAAGTTAAAGCCATCCAAATAAATTCTCAGACTCAACAGGTCTTCATGTCGTGTATAAACAAGTTATTAAATGAAAAGAAAAGAAGGCTGGAAAGGATTTTTGAAGCATTGGGCACTAAGGTCTGATTCACACTTTTTTTCTGGAATTTTCCTAATCCATTCTTAGATGGGCTCTGAAGAAATTTCTACACTAGAGTAAAGTCACATTTAATTCCCTTATCCAGAAGTGGAAAAATAATCCTTTTCCAAAGATCTTAATTCCTAGAATTCATAGATGCCCTTGGAAAAGAGAGCTCTTACACATGGAGTTAAGGTGAGGGCTTTGAGATAAGAATATGGACATGACAAAGTCATCTCCACATTTTATTCAAGACATTTATGTCAGAATTGTGTTATGGCTTTTTCCAGAAGTGTTTTAATATTCTACCTTCACTAAGTATTTAAATAGCTACCATCATGTGATTTATGGTATTCTAACTACTTCCTGTATCATTCAAAGAACAGTGAACAGAATATACTCTATTAAAGAGATTTATCACATCAAGAAGGAAAAAAAAAAAAACTGGCTTGGAAATTGCTAAGCCATGTGAAGACAAGAATTCCTAGCTGAGTTTCTAGGAACGGCTCCCAAAGCAACATTGAGATCTATTCTGCAAAAGGAGTTGTTGCCCCTGAGAAGCCAGGCAGCTGCGTAATCAGGAAGTTATCTGCTGATTTGCTGACGTGATTACTGCTTTCCCAAACACACCATTCCCTGGATCACAATATGTAACAGTAGAGAATGGATAGCTTATATCCCACTTTGCATCTTCATGTATTCCAAACTCAAATTTAACTTGAGAATAGTGGCTTGGCAGAACCTACACCAACAAATAGTTACCCCTGTCTGGTCATATATCCACGTTTCTATATCCACGTAAGAAAAGACACACTGTGGTTTAAGTTTCTTCTAAGTGGACGCCTCACTCTGAACGAAGATACCCAAAAGGTGTTTGGTTGACAGCTTCCTGTATAATGGCATTCAGGAGGGTGATGCACAGACTCTAAGTGCATTAGAGGTTAAATTCTTACCATAGATATCTTCTAGTATCAGGGAAGATGAGCTCTAGTCTAGACTGGCTAATAAAAAGGGATAAAAGAGGAAGAATGAATACTGAAACCCCGAGGAAAGGAGGTGGAAGCTGATTAGAAAGGCAGGTACAGGGACTTCTAAAACAAGCAGTTCTGACTCTTCAGGAATAGTAGCAGTGTCCCAGCCAGGGATACAGATTCCTGTTCCGGTTTCAGTTTTGTCCTGGAGAGAGACCAGACAGGCATTCCACATCCATTCTTGCCAGAGACAATGTTATGTGCCAGAACCCCTGTGTGGCCACCAGGATAGAAAGACACATGGACAACATAGATAGACCCATAGGACTGAACAGCTTCTCCTTATATCTCAGTCTAATTCCTGGCACAAGTCCTGGAAAAAGTCCCTAGATTATCAGTTTCATAGATGCCCCAGCTCTGGGACCCACATCTACTGTATAGGAGCTCAGCTCCCAACCAGGAGCATATGATAAACATTTCTAAAAGCTTACACTCCTTAAGGGCCATGAAATTTGTCATCCATGAAATTCATTCTTCTAGTTCCTGACACAAGAACCCAGAGACACTGACGTAATAGGAGTTCTGTGTTTGGGACCAACCCCCCCACACCTGCCCAGTTAAGTTCACATTAGTTCATACTCAAGGAACTTGCTCCCCTGCAACCCCCTCTCCTTTCACTGTAATATGCCCCATTAACATGAATCATCTCATTTAATTCATATACCAAGCATACAAAATGGGAATCACTATCCTCATGGGAGTGTGAAGCAACCGAGGCTTAGAAAAATGTCATATCAACGTTTAAAATGATGCTGAATTTTCAAATTCCTACTTATTCTATTCCATGGTATCTCAGATGTCCTTGCATTCAGGGACCTTCTCTCACCTAAGTTAGAGAAAGTATAGGGACCCTGTGTATGACTCTGGGACTTATTTTACTCTTGCTAGGCTCAATAGTCAACAGCTTGTGATAGAGATATATGTTAAAATATTGTGCTTTTTTAAAAAAAATTGCTAAACAAAATAAATGAATATTGAAATGTACATGTACTCTCAAATTCCCAGAAGAGAATATTCAGAAAGGTAAATTTCCCATGAAATCGTTTTTCTTATTCTGGAAATATTAAGTTGAAAAGCAAAGCTGGAAATGACAGGAGCTGAAGTAAAGTTACTTGAAAGCTCATTTGAGAAAAGATCTGCCCAAGGAACTCGGAAAGTAGGAAGAATATCAAAGCCAAAGACATGAAAATGTGCTAGGAAGTACCTATTACCCCAGCAATACTCATACACACGTGTCTGTGTGCTCCTAGATTTACACAATAGGTTATCCTGTTCTAAGGTCTGCTCAGAGGCCACTCTAGGACCAAACATCATCAAGACAGAAAGGATGTCGCATAGGAAGAAGAATGCTCATCCACCATTAAAGTTGAACAATGATTGTTAAAAAAAGACTCTGCTGTAAAATTACCTAAGGAACTAAGACTTTAATCCACCTCATTTCTTAGAGATATGCTATTTGTATCCCTGCAGGACTCCATAAACTCTTCAAAGTGGAAATGCAGAATGCAGGACTAGGATGTGGCTCAATGGAAGAGAACTTGGCAAATGTGTTCCAGGTACCTGATTCTATCCCATCACTGAAGTGTCTAACTAACTAACTAACTCCCTAAGTAACTGAGCAAGTAAGTAAGAAAGATAATAAAAAGGAAATCATAAAATATATTTAACAGCCGGGCGGTGGTGGCGCACGCCTTTAATCCCAGCACTCGGGAGGCAGAGCCAGGCGGATCTCTGTGAGTTCGAGGCCAGCCTGGGCTACCAAGTGAGTTCCAGGAGAGGCACAAAGCTACACAGAGAAACCCTGTCTCGAAAAACCAAAAAAAAAAAAAAAAAAAAAAAAAAAAAAAAAAAATATATATTTAACAAATTTTCCCTTAATTCTACAGACCAGGGTACTATTTGTACACATACATATGTGTATATCTCATTTATTTGAATCTGTATTTTAACTACATAATACTTGTTCATATTCTACAGGTATTATGAAGGTCTTTGGTATAAAAACATCAATTCTTATTTCCAAACTCCACACCTGAATTCATAAATAAGACTGCATACAGTAGGTAGAAGTGCCTGGCAGGAAAAGTACTGCAGGGTGCATGTAGAGGCCATCATCTCATTACCAGAGAAGCCAGAAAGCAAGCACCTGGATATCCAATTTAAAAATATGACTTTCAGCCGGGCGGTGGTGGCGCACGCCTTTAATCCCAGCACTCGGGAGGCAGAGCCAGGCGGATCTCTGTGAGTTCGAGGCCAGCCTGGGCTACCAAGTGAGTTCCAGGAAAAGGCGCAAAGCTACACAGAGAAACCCTGTCTCGAAAAACCAAAAAGAAAAAAAAAAAATATGACTTTCAGTATTTTGTGAGAGGAAAAATAATCATTAGGTTATTGATGCGTTTATCTAAACATTCTTTATCAATAAAAAATTGGGAGTGAGATATTGGGGTAAGAACCTAAAAGATCAGAGAAGCAGAGGAACATCCACCAGTGACTTCCTACCTCTCCTGTTCCTCCACCCAAAAGGGCCAAGTTCCTCTTTAAGCCCCACCTTATTACTTCCTCAGTCTGCCAAAACTTCTATGGTTACTTTTGGTCAGCTAGTGGCAAGCTCTGCCCTCTGATTTAAAGCAAACTTTGTTGTCAGAATGCAATGAAAATATCACACAATATGTTATCTGCTTTAGACTCAACACCTCAGTTCGAGTACTTACATTCCAAACCAATGAAAATGCAAAATGCACGTTAGTAGTAGGCCATAAAATTTAGTTTCTTTATTCTTCCTGTGACTGCAAGTAAAAAGATGAAAAATTAATTCCCAGACTAAGCTAGTACAGTCTATAAAACTTGGTGAATACACAAAATAAAATTTTTGAGTTTATAAGACAGGCATGCTTTGGCTAGGTTTCATTAATTGTACTAAATATGTTAGAAAATCATTTTTACTAGCTAAGCGCAATCATAAAATTAGAGCATGTAAAATTATAATATCTTCACTTCATCTCAAATTCAGTGTTTTCACATCACAAAGCATTTAAATTTTAAAAAGCATTTTCAGTGGAAGAACTTACCCAAAGTTCATCTTTTCAGTTAGTTTAGGAAAGTTTTGTTTTTCCTTTTTCCGTTTTAACATACAATTCCAACTTGTTTATTTCCACATGTCTGCTTTGCAGCTTTCTGTAAGGGTTGTGCATACTTCCTTTGTGTGTGTTCTCACATTTTCCCCTCCTGTTGCACAAAACAGCCAGGCTATTCTCCACTGCCTCAGTCCTCAGTTCATCTCACTGTGTAGGAGATAAGATTAGAGGCCTTGATCCCCCTGCTGTTAGAACAAGACCTCAATCTCTCACTGTCTCTATTTAATCAGGTCCCCATTTTAGCTGCCACAAAGCTGTCAACAAAAGAAAATACGCTGTCCCCCCATCAAGGGGTTAAATTGGATTTCACAGTGTGCAAACTCTCTTCTGAGTGAAATTCCACCTGCACCCTCTGTCAGGCAAATTACTTCTGACTTTTAATTTATTTCTCTGGGAAATGGAAAGGTGTGGCATAACCAAAGCCAAGAGGGAATAAAGTACACGGTGCAATCAGGGACTCTCCAAGCGCAAGCCCCCTTCTCTGTCAGCTTTAATAGGTTCTCAGAACACACAATTTATAGGACGCATGACATGTCCTCTCTGTTCCAAGTTTTATTTTGGACCTGTCTAGTTAATGGCCCCAACAAGTGACAACTGATGTTTGCTTGATGCGGGGGCACCTGGAGATGTGTTCTTTGTACCCTGAAGTTCAGGATGAGAGTTTGCAAAACAAGAATAGTAATTGAACTGGACTCTTCATTTCCTGATGAATAATCTCTAAACTAGAGCACAGGGGGTGGAGATGGAGAGTGATTCAAGCAACGGCAATATTCATTTGTGACTGTGGGTGTCAAAGAGAGGGGTGCATCTTAAAGCCAAGGGAATATACATTTTTAGATGAGGTTACTATTTTGTGACTTAATCCATTTAGCAGAGTGTTATTAAATAATTCAAGTAATACCGTTTAATACACTCCCTCTTGTAAATTCAACTGAATATGAAGGTATTTCTACAATTTAATTTCACTAACCAATTTCAAGAGAGGGAAATTTATGTGAATTAATAAAATACACATTGCTGCAGAGAAAATGGCAAGCATTTTTTGTCTAAAAGACTAAAAGTCAAAAATTGTTTTTTAAGTTACAAATTTAATAAGTGTGCAGGGAATACCTTGTCAAAGGAGGAAACGTGGGATAATGGTGGAAATTTACATCTTCTCTAGAAATTAAGAGTCGATTTGCTGACAGCTTTTCTTCTTTTCCTAATGTCATTTAATATTCAACTCAAACTAACTTTGAAACCGATTTTATATGCCTCCAAAGAGTTTGCCCCTTCTTCCACTGTAGAAGATTGTAGATAAAAATCCATGTTTCTAGTGAGTAAAATTTGACTGTCAAACAGGATGATATTCATTGGGTGGAGAATTACTGAAAGTCTGTTTGATAATAATACTTTTTCCAGCTGTATATAAATAAAAGATGTTGGATTAACTTACAACTGACTTTGAAAGCATTGGCTGGGAATTGAGGTGAGGGTGTGAACTAGAGAATCAATTTGACTTTTATAGACTAGCATCTTTAAAAATTCCAGTCCAGTGCCCAGCAGTGGTGGCAAACATCTTTGATGCCAGCACTCAGGAGGCTGAGGCTGGTGGATCTCTGTGAGTTTGAGGCCAACCTGGTCTATAAAGTGAGATCCAGGACACCCAGAACTGTCTCTATTTTACATAGAGAAACTCTGTCTTGAACAAGAAAAAAATCCAGTCCCCAGAGTGGGCCAGTACTGTGAATGTATATAATGATATTACTGGGGCTCCTTAACAATAGAAGTCTGTCCTAATCCTTCTTTTATGCAATTCCAGAGCACGTCCAGGAATAACTTTTTTTTTTTTTTTTTTGGAGTTGAGGATCGAACCCAGGGCCTTGCACTTGCTAGGCAAGCGCTCTACCACTGAGCTAAATCCCCAACTTTTAAAGGAAGTCACTACACAGGTCCCCTTAGCAGATTAGTTCCACTGGAGCAAAAGGTATAGGATCAAGGTATGTCATCCAAAATAACAGTCATTACAGAATAGAGCATCATGCCTACATGTAAGCAGGGAATTTGTGAAATCTAAGGTCTCATATAAAATTTAGGTCTACCAATGTATTGACCAAATCATCCTCAAGTAAAAGAAAAAAATGCTTCGTAATCCTGACTTATCTCAATATTGCAGGTATGTCTAGAAAAGTTAATAATTAAGGCCAAGAATGAAACTGTTGAGGGCCTATGGAATAGTCAGTAGAATGGGCTGCAACTACTTAAATCTAGGATAATAATGTAGCACATGAAAAGAAATCAATTCATAACAAGTCATGACTATAAAATCCACAAACATACAAATGAAACAGAAAGTATCATTCACAAATTAAATGCTAAAATTGAACAAATGAACATTAGTAAAGGTTCAAATACAAGAGCACGTATATCTTAGGAGCAAACCATACCTGAATGAATATCAGGTTTATTTCCATATATAAATTATTGATAACTTCTGTAAAAGACACACTTGGAACATATTCCTGCTCACCAAAAGTTTATGATCCCTTAAATTTTTTGAATGTGATTGCAAGATGGGAACTTAGGGAAGTAATTAGGAGATAATGATGGAGTCATCATGGCATATTAGTGTCTTTATAAGAAGAGTATTATAAAGCTTGTTTCCTCTGTCTCTCTTCTCACTAACAGGTGATGATATGAGAGAGAGACAGAGACAGAGAGAGAAAGAGGAAGGAATGGAGTGGAGCGTGTTGGGAAGGGATTCCAACTGAGAAACAGAACCTTCATCAAACCCTGGACAGATAACCTGGCATCTTGATAGTAGACTTCCCAGCTGTGGTACACTTGTTATAGTAGCATGTACAAAGGCGCAAACCATAACAGGATTATAGACATTCTGAATTAAGTTTACATGTGGTATTGAATCTCCCCTGTCAAATGCAGACACATCATTAACATGGCCCATCCAATTTGTTATATTTGCTTATGAAGACTTTCTGTTTACGCATAGAGATATACCTACTCTTACACAGATACAGCTTTGTATAAATAAATTTAAAGAATTCACCAAGATTTTGCTTTGTTTTGTTTTGAGAGAGTCTCACTATGTAGGTCAGGCTATTACTGAGTATGTTATTCAGTACAAGCTGGCCTTGACTTTTACATCCTCATCCTTTAACTTCCATAGTACCAGGTTTACAGATGTGCACCGCCTGGCCCTGCTAAGAAAATCTTAAACAATTGAAAAGGTGAAACTATGATTGCATTACAACTCAGAAGCACAATTACAAAGGAAATAATAATCTTAAAAGAAAACATTTACGGCAGCAGTGGAGTGGGGGTTCAACAGGTAAACAGTTTAGACTCCTAGCCCTCTTGTAAACGCTAGACAGAGCAGCTCCTGACTGTAATTCCAGTGCTAGAGGAGTGGAAACAAGATCTGGGGGCTCACTGGCCAAACAGTCTAGCCAAAATGGCAAGTTCCAGGTTTATTGAGAGGCTGACTATGTCTCAACATTGACTTCTGGCTCCCACACATGTATGATGACATCTCCCCACACATATGCACATACATGTATATAACACACACACACATACACACACACACACACACACACACACACACACACACACACACACACAAGCACAATTAAAAAAGCAAGAAGTAGCTTCTGGTAGTACATTTCACTATTGATAACCACCACACCATGAGAATGATTTATTTTGCCCTTGCTACAATGTACAAATCATGTTTTTCAAATAAATATTATCAGATAATACAATGTTTCCTTGTGAATAAAAACTATAAAATTTCAGCATGAATCCCCAACACACTTCATTAGGCACAGCCATAACTGCTTTGAGAGGACTTACATTTTATAGACTCCAGGGACCTCGGACAAGTTTCTTGATTTGTGCAAGTCTTTTTATCTTATACTATAACTTATTATGAGCAGTTATACCAAATTAATTTTCATATTGCAGAACTCCAAAGCTTAAGTTTCTAATAGCAGCCGTTCAATGCACTTGGAAGCTACCAAGTCAGAATTCTATGAACAAAAAGATGAACAAGCCTCCCTCCTCCCAAAATTGGGATGAAGTACTTTCTTCTGATGCACAGTGATGGGGTATTATTGACTCTGCAAAAGATGATAGAATGTGGTGCTTTGTACCAAAGTACCTGGACTTTTTGCCTTTAGTATTTGTGTTAATATGAACTTGATAGGTTGCTCATTCTCTGTTTATGTCAATTTCCTTATCTGTAGCAAAAAAAAAAAAATGAGGAAACATTTCTACTAATACAGGGAAAAGCTGGAGCTGGAGAATATGGGAGTCCCTTGATTGCAATTGAGGATTTCTCACTTCAGGTGAGTAATAACTTGAGGAACTATGGTCCAGGACAATTAAATCAACAGCCACCAAAGCTACCCTTGGCTCTTGACTTTTGGATCCTTTGCTTTCTCTATTCAAAGGATGACTTTCATGAACAATGGATTGATGACTTTTAAAAAGGAGTTACTATGGGTTACACATGACAGCTTAAGAGAAAGCAAGCAAGCAGAGATCCAGTGTGGCTGGAGCATTTCCCCAAGATAGCTTGCACCACAAGGGCCTCCATCTGGAAGCTAACAATACTTCACTGGGTTAAGGCATGGGGGTCAGCTGATTCATCAACCCACATGTCTGGACTGAAGTTTAGTTCACATCCTCACTCATAGCATCCAGGCAGTTATGTTCATGTAAGTTGCCTATGAGAGGAGAAGAAAGGTAATGAGAAACCAGAGCACAAATGAGTCCCTTAAACACTTGTATCATCTCTCCCCTCTAGTCAGGATAGATCTGCCAGTAGAACCAAGGAGAGTTCAGACTTTCAGAAAAGAAGCAACAGGACTATTCACTTTTGAAGCCTCTATCCTAAAACCACCTCACTGTGTATTTTCTCTTCTCACTACTGCCTTTTCCTGTACATGAAGACCAAATAGATTTATACATGTAGAGCACTAATTATAATGGTAATGTGTAGTACATTTTCATTTCATCCCAGTTGTCATCCTAGCTTGCCATAGATTGGATCTTGAATGCATTCTACATCCTTGGTTCACATTTCTACCATTCTCAGTTCATGATGCTCCTCTGACCCTCCTCCCTGCCTGTTCATATTTTTTTTTTCATCTTGTAAGGAATTCTATGAGTAAAGTAGCACCCATCAAGTGCATTCAGTCGTTTTACTGCAATTATTGGTTCAGTCATGAATACAGGTCACAAACAAGAAAAGTCAAAGTTAACCTTGGGATTTTGCATGATCTTCTTCTCTTTGCCTCTGGGTACAAACGCTGGAAGGGCTATAGGTAGATTTACTATCTTCGCCTCATGTGGTAGCTGGGGTTTAAATGATTAAAGGCAAAATTTTACTTAAGAAAGAAGGGGACAGGAAGCATGCTAATGTTGCCCATTTCCTTCCTAGTCTATAGAGAGCCGTGCACGGCCGCACCTCAAAGATGGCGCCTGCGTCTGGCTTCCTCCTTCCTGATGGCGGGTGTTCTCTGGGATAAACAACTCCTTATTTGGCTTGGGCATAGAATCTGGCTTGCTTGCGTATGTCTGACCCTATCGGCATTGTCCACGTGTCACTACGGGGTTGGTTGCCCAGTGGCTATAAAGGGCGTGGGCTGGCTTTCCCTGGGGTCAGAAGATTGTTCAAGGATCCTGAATAAACAGCAGAAAGAAGAGCTCGGTGTTGTGTCTTCCTTGCTGGTCGAGGTGGTCGCAACAAGTGGTGGCCCGTACGGGGAACCTCAGCCTCTTTGTGGAGCTCAGAACTTTTTGCTGTCAGGGTGGTATACCGGTAAGTCCTCAGGTAATTTGGGAAACTGCGATAAAATCGGATTTTGCTCTCATCTGTAGATAAAGAGAGAGCGGGAAAACATAGAGCCGTGACAAAAGCGGACGGGAAAATTAAAGAAAGTGAAAGCAAGTGAAGGCAAAAGTGCTGCTAGTATCATGGGCACAACTTCTTCACACCCAATTTTTCTGGCTCTTAACGAGCTGCTCCTTTCAAAGAAATTAAAGATAAAGAAGAGTCCTTTAGAAAGATTTCTAGAGGAATGTGATGTTGTGGCACCCTGGTTCGCAGTTTCCGGAAGCCTCACGGTAGCTTCCTGGGAAAAGTTGGGCCGTGATCTAGACTTCGCTGCAGAACAAGGGACGCTTAAACATGGGGTTAGACAAGTTTGGAAATTAGTGAGAGGGTATCTTGAAGACCAGCGCTGCAGCGATGCGGTAGAGAATGGGCAGGCAGCCTTAGAAATGTTGCAGGAGGAAAGATCAGAAAAGGCCATGTCTGCTAAAGCATCATCTACCAGAAGTAAAACAAAAAAGGGGGAAGAAAAAACAAGGTTATATCCTGACCTTTCGAACCTAGAGCGTTCCAAGTCCCCTATCTCTTCCCCTGATTCTGATGATGTAGAGTCATTATGTGAAACCTTGCAGAGCGTGAGAATAAGAAAGTAAAGGGGTAGAAATAAAGGAGAAAGAGAAAGAATTAAAGGATGTGAGTCTGAGTGTGGAGTCGCTCCCTCAGCTCCTCCACCGTATCTGGAATCTGCCTCCATGTCTGGAGTTGTCTCTATGGGGAATTCTTTTAACCCGGAGGTTTGGAGACAGGTTAGAACTGAAATGCAGCTAGCTTGCCCAGTGTTTCTCAATGCCCAGACTCAACAGAGATACCATGAACCTTTGGATTTTAAGGTCATCAAGTCTCTAGCAGAATCTGTCTGGACTTATGGCATCACAGCCTCATATACTGTTGCTCAAGTGGAGGCTCTGCACAGATTTTGCATGACTCCATCTGATTGGATGAATCTTGCTCGAGCATGTCTCAGCACAGGGCAGTATTTAGACTGGAAGGCATTTTTGATAGAATTTGCCAGTGAACAAGCTGCAATTAACAGGGCTGCAGGTGGAGGTCAAGCAGCTTGGGATGTAGACATGCTGCTGGGACAAGGCCGATTTGCCAGTCAACAAAATGGATATCCACAGCATGATTCTGTGGTGATATTGCAGATTCCGACCTTTTTACCTATGCCAGTACAAGTCAGGGAAGATAGTTTGCCTATTTTATTGAGTAGACAAAAAAGGGATTTTGGCGTTACCGCAGCCATTGTAACAGCCATTGCCCTATCCGTCACCGCCGCGGGTGTGGCTGCTGCCTCTCTTGCTACTGCTGTCCCCACCGCCAAGGCATTGAATGACCTGTCAGGGGCTACAGCTCAGGCTCTTAGAGCTCAAGCAGCCATTAATGGCCACTTCCATCGGGGCATAATTTTGGTCAACCAACGAGTTGACTTGCTGCAGGAGCAGATGGATATTCTACAACAAGTGGTTACCGCAGTTTGTGTGGTACCCATGAGTGGCATTTGCCTGACAGCTGTTCAATATGAAAATTTTAGTAGGGCTGCTAACTATTCTAAAGCTTTGAGTGCTATGTTGACAGGAACCTGGCCGGCGGAGTTTGATAACCTGACCCAGATCCTGCGAAATGAGATCATTGCGGTCAACTCCACCCGTGTGCACCTGGCCTCCGCTGTGGAAATGATGTCTTGGCTGCGAAATTCTATCACCTTTTTAAAGGAGTGGGCGGGATTAGGTGCCCTGGCAGGCCTACTGGTACTTGTCTCCCTGATGTGCCTGTGGTGCATTGTTCGTTTAAGGGTTTCTCAGCAGCACAATGCAGCCATAATTATCCAAGCCTTTACAGTCATAGAGGTTGGACAGTCTCCCCAGGCCTGGCTGGCCGCATTAAAAGCTTGATCATGCAGGATGCAAGGCTAGTGCACTGCACTTGGGTCTAGCTGTATTGCAAAACCCAAGAAAAACAAGTCTAATTGCATGTGGGTTGATACCCTAATTCCCACCTCTGCAAAAAAGGGTATCGGACGGGTCAAGTGTTCTCTGGGTGGATGACACCCGGACTAACACCAGTACAATGTCCAAGTTGTATTTTGGCAGAGATTAGACCTCTGCTCTTGCCTGCTGCTTAAAACAAAAAAGGGGGAACTGTAGAGAGCCGTGCACGGCCGCGCCTCAAAGATGGCGCCTGCATCCGTCTTCTGCCTTCCTGATGGCCAGTGTTCTCTGGGATAAACAACTCCTTATTTGGCTTGGGCATAGAATCTGGCTTGCTTGCGTATGTCTGACCCTATCGGCATTGTCCACGTGTCACTACGGGGTTGGTTGCCCAGTGGCTATAAAGGGCGTGGGCTGGCTTTCCCTGGGGTCAGAAGATTGTTCAAGGTTCCTGAATAAACGGCAGAAAGAAGAGCTCGGTGTTGTGTCTTCCTTGCTGGTTGAGGTGGTTACAACACTAGTCCAGCCATGCTGAAATCTCCCTAATTCCTGGTTTTCTCAGTTACTACAGCCATCAGATTTCCATGTGGTTTAATCCATGGTAGACAGGTTTTTATATCCCTTACCAATAAGAAGGCAGATAGACAGACAGACAGACAAAATTCCTTCATTTACACATAAGGAGAAGATGCATTTCCTATCATTGATCCTCTTCTTCATGGTCTGTTTCTTGATCACAGAAACTGCCACATGTTTTTAGAATTTCCAGCAAATTGAATCAACACATTAAAATAATTTCTGTTAAAGAGTAGACCCTACCTCTAGGTGGAAACATGTAATTGTCCCTTTCTTTAAGAGTTAGTCCAGACAGACAGATCCACCACGTGGCTGAGATAGGAAGAATGACTATCACTCCAGTAAGATAATGTACTTGTCCTTCTTAAAATTCTCACCCCCAGCACATTCCCTAGAGTTGCCAAGAGTTCTGCTGGATTGGCATATTTTCATGAGTACTGGCTCAGAAACCCATAAATTATCCCTTTTCTTCTCTTCTGTCTCCATCATCTAGGCCCTGGCCAGAGCATTAAGTTCTTTTGGTCTGGGAGTTTGGACTCCTTTACTCTTTTCTAAAGGGCCCCTACCCACCGTGTGGCTGCTTTTCCACCATGTGGCTGACTTCTCTCGGGTTCACCTAACTTAAAGGTCATAATTTTTTCTTGCCTTTCTTTGCCTTTCTCATCTAGGGAGGTGCAGAGATTTCCAGTTTCCCTACCTTGAGTTTTCCTTTTAAGTGCTAATATAGTTGCCCTTGGGCTTCCTTTTGAGTCTGTTCTTAATTTCTTTTATTGATGAGACGAAGAATCTCAAGAGGGGACCCTGGTTTCCCCTGTGCCACGCAGCAATTCCACCAGAACAGTACAAAATTCTTAGTAACATTTTCATGTGCCCTGATTGGGAAGAATAAATTTCAACTTGAAGCTAATGTTGCATTAAAAAAATGGTAGAATGTCTTCATTCTCTTGGTTCTGAATATGATATCGTATGTTAGGGAACCTTACAAACAAAATGTACTAGAGAAGAAAAATTTACCCGTAAAATGTATAATTGGCCATTGTGTAAATTTTTCTTAAGTATGTTAACAAATCTCTAAGCCACACTAAAAAAAAAAACCACTATGTCTCAAGCAACATGAAAACAACTGTGAAGATTTTTTTTTAATTACGTGTTTGTACCAAAGGAATAAAATTCAAATGATATACTCAAAGTGATAGGAAACAACAGCTGAGCGAACCTGCTAAGAAACCCAGGGCTGCCCCTTTCAGAGCTGTGGGGCAGGTGTGTGTGTTTCCACTCTAAGTCATTCACTTCTTTGTGTGCCTGGGATCTAGGTCTATTTTCCACCAGGTTTATAGATAAGCCTTTTTCACTTTAAATCTGTTCATCTTGTTTGTGATCCAGAGGACAGAAAGCAATTGCACTAAGTCCTTAAGTCTGTTTGCATACAAATGGCACCTTCTAGGCCTGATTTACATTACCCAAGTAGGTTTTGTCTGGGAAATTCACTTCCAGACTTGCATGTGGGTGTCAGTTTTCATCAAGGGTGAATCTATTAGTCTCCTTCATTTCCTGATTACTCAAGGCTTTATCAACTAGAAGGGATTTAACTTGCCTGAAGGATAAGCAATCCATCCATTTCTCCAGATATGGTAAATTTTCTCTCTGAATCTAGCTAGAGAATCACAAAACCTTCTGATAGGATCACCTTGACTGAATGGGCTTTGCTAATTCCTGGGCTTTTATTAAATGCCAGAAGAGTCTCTCTTAGGAAAAGTTAGTCCTTTCTGTACTAAGCCTAAGGAAGTATGTCCGAATGTTCTCTCTGTAAATTAACTTTTAACTATTGTTAAGGCATACTCCATGATACACTTGAGAGACTAGGAGCTACACAGATTCCCTGGTAAACAGACAGGGAGCGGGGCCATGACTAGGTAATAAAAATGATTAACATCCAAGATGACAGTTTCCTTCCTTACTTTCCTGACCTAAGACAAAAACCTGGCAGCTTATTTTTTTTTTTATTTTTTGTCTCTAAATTTTTTAATGAGTCATGTATTTTTATTTTATGTGCATTGGTGTTTTGTTTGCGTGTATGTCTGTATGAGGGTGTCAGATCCTTTGAAAATGAAGTTACAGACAGTTGTGAGCTGCCATGTGGTGGCTGTGGGGAACTGAACTCTGGTCCTCTGGCATGAACAGCCAGTGCTCCCAACAGCTGAGCCATCTCTCCAGCCCAAATTTTTAAAATTATTTTTGTTGATTTCCCCGCATGTATGTCTGTGTGAAGCTGTCAGGTCTCCTAGAAATGGAGTTACAGACAGTTGTGAGCAGCTGTACCGTGAATTGAGTCTTTTGTTCTTAACTACCAAGTCATGTCTTCGGCTCAAGTTTGGCAGTTTAGAACAAAGGCCTTGTAGGTTTTTTTTACCTGCCAGCAGGCCCTTTGTTGACAGACTGGCTCAAGAAGTTCAATACTGTTTCAAGAATTGTTACACAACAGTTGTGGGCCATTAACTAGGGAAGGAACACTCTTCAAACTTTAAAGACCCCAGCCCTTGAGAAGACACTGGAAGTTTTGGCTTCTGAGCTCCCCTTTGCTTTGCAGAGGGTCTTTATCTCTGTGTATCTGCGGCGTGTTTGTGTGTGTGTGTGTGTGTGTGTGTGTGTGTGTGTTCTCTTTCTCTGTGTATCTGTGGTGTGTGTGTATGTGTGTGTGTGTGTTCTCTTTCTCTGTGTATCTGTGGTGTGTGTGTGTGTGTGTGTTCTCTTTCTCTGTGTATCTGTGGTGTGTGTGTGTGTGTGTGTGTGTTCTCTTTCTCTGTGTATCTGTGGTGTGTGTGTGTGTGTGTGTGTTCTCTTTCTCTGTGTATCTGTGGTGTGTGTGTGTGTGTGTGTGTGTGTGTTCTCTTTCTCTGTGTATCTGTGGCATGTGTATGTGTTCTCTTTCTCTGTGTGTGTGTGTGTTCTCTTTCTCTGTGTATCTGCGGCATGTGTGTGTGTGTGTGTGTGTGTGTCCCCTTTCTCTGTGTGTCTGTGGCATGTGTGTGTGTCCTCATCCCCAATAGACATCTGCCAACTCTGTCTGCTGCTGTCTGCAGTGTTTGAGATTTCTCTACCTGCTGCCTGTCGTGCTTGAGGTTTTTCTGTCTTTTAATCCTTTAACTAACAGAGAAAACAAACCTGATCCACACCTTTAAACTGTATCACACTGATAAACTTAGAAGGTGTGAGGAAATCTGGCTTATTCAGTTTCATAACAAAACCTTAAGTATCATCCCTTCTGTGTGAGACCAACTTTATTTATCAATACGCACCTTTAAAAATACAAAATTTTAACTTTTCTTTCCTAGAAGAGACTGGATACACTGGAATTTGAACCCCCAATGACTCCATTCAGTGACTTGTTTATCTTTTGTATGGTGGGGGATTTAAATTTTAACTGGCCTTGTTCCTTTTCATTGGTTCTTGTGAATTTCGGAGCCAAGTCAAATATTGGCCAACCTGGCTTTGGCTGCTATAAAGGGCTTTAATGCATGGCTTGAGGTTTGAATTCAAACCTATCTTTGATTTATGACATTTGATTTATTTTACTTTCACGACAAGTTGACATGGGTGGGCACTTTGTACACACCCTGCATCTTCCTTAGTTTTCTTTCCGCTTTATGATGATTTTGTTAGTCTCCATGCATTTGAATAGGAACATGAAGAGACATGAGGATAACTGGATATAACAAGATAATGGTACGTATAAAAACGCGATAGTTAATGACTTGTGAAACAAAGTGGCCTCTGTCTCATCACAGATCAAGTTAATGTAGTATAATAAATCTGAATGTCATTGTCTTAAACAGAAATCAGCAGGAAGACTTCTAATAAAGAAAGGAACACATGGCAATTGTTCCGTCTGTCTCTGTGTCTCTCTATCTCTGTCTCTTTCTCTTTAATTATTAAATTCAGCTAATCTCAATTAATCAAACAAATAAACAAAACATCACTGCTGAGTATGGATGTTATTCCTGAGCCAAACTTCCAGTTTTCTCATTGGGAATACAATAATTGATTTTTGTCATTGACTAAGGCCTGGACATATCCAGACATATTTTTTTTTTTTAACTAAAGTGGTCCTCTCATGATTTTCAAACAGCTTTTCCCAAATACACTCAGTATGTTCTATTTACATATGTGTACATCTCAGATATATGTAACAATAATAATCAAGGAAAGAGAGATAATCAATTTGAGAGGGAGTAAAGGGGAGGACACAAAGGAAGGACTAGAGGGAGGAGACATGGGCAAGTTTGAAAGACGGAAAGGGAAGGAGAAGTCATGTAATTATATTTTAATTTAAAATATATTTTAAAATAAAGTAATGCACATCTAAAAGAAAGAAGAATACACAGGAGAGGAAAATGCCAGGTCTTCCAATCAGCCATGTTCCCGTGACACAACATACTTCATTCCTTCTCCGCAATGGCTTTTCTCTTTATCCATTCAACTTCCTCCAACTGACAAACAGATGAAGGATTCCTTCTCTAGTTTCTCGTTCCTTTTTGTGTCTATAAAAGCCCAGTGTAACTGCCTTGGCTTCTATGTGAACTTAGCTGCAAGTCCTCTTTCATTAATAGTTTTTCAACACAAAAACGCAAGGACATTTAAAAATAAATTAATCTGTAATACTTTTATTCATTTCTTGTAGATGCTTATACAGGCATATAATGTATTTATATCATAGTCGATTCCCCATCAGGCCCACCAACTCCTTTGGAGACTTCTATGTAGAATTCACAGAAATTAGAGACTAGACTGGAATTTACCATCCCTTAGCTGTTAAGATCAAAGCCCAAGAGAAGCTTCCAACAGAATTCGGATTAGAGCTAATACTTACTGCGTGAGGCTTTGTAAAGGAAACCAAAAGTAAAGGGAAGGGATGAGGGTGAGGGTGGGGGGGGTGGTTAATGGGGGAGTCCATCCCCTAAGCGAACTGCCAGCACTTCAGGTCAATGGGATTGGTGGCATCAAGGCCAAGACAGTGAGACTTTGACAGGTTATCTAAAGGAACTAAAGATGCTATGTCATTTTAAGCTAGCCAGCAAACCTGGTAAGAAAAGGCATGGGGAACTTCATCTGAATACAATCTCTTCATCGATAATCCTTTTTCCCCCCTGCAAATTAAGCAACTGAGGCTCATAATGTTTCAATGTCCTTTTCAAGACCATACAGCATGTAAACTGTACATCCAGGCCCAAACCGGAGGCAGTGCGGGTTACACTGGTCAGATCTGTCTCTAACCCGTGGATACACAATTTTAAACCAGATAGTGTGTCTTTGTGGGTGCCAATTTTAAATGCAACTGGCCACTTCTACCTGGGAAAGATAATTGGTTCAATTGTCCAGTGCGGAGCAGGATCTTATTCACAGGTGAATTTTTGAACATTGGTGCCGTAGTGGTATTATAGCTATAAACACGATTGGATAAAGGGAATGTGTAAGTTCAAAGAACCATGTACCCTGCCTTCCATCCATGATCAGACATCAGTTAATCCTTCTTAGGAAACCTCCACAGTTCTTGACCTTTACCAGGGTGTTTCCTATTAGAATTGTTTTTACCTTAACTCCATTCCACTGACTGAAATACTATTCTATTCTTCCTATGTTTTTCTCCACTTACTCATTCATTCATCTGTTGACTTCTTAAGAACCTCCTACTCAACAGGGATTCACAAGTAGGCAAGATGTGGGTTTCACTGCCATTGGCAGCAGAGCATGGGGCCAGAGACACATAACACAATGCTGATGCCTGCAACTCTCTGAGCAAGTTTTTTCAGTGGCATCCACTCCGGTGAGGCCAGACTCTTGACTTCATTGCAGAAAAGAATTTCAGCATGAGCCAGTACAAAGAAGAGCTCATTAGGAAGAGATTTGAACAACACAGGAGTTAACAGAAAGGTGTTTGTGGAAGGAATGAGACACACTCAGGTGTGGGTATGGGCTTCTCAGTGGAGTGTGTCATTCTTAGGTGTCTCAGTAGCAGCTACAATATATGCACAAGATTTTATGTACAAGATTTTCTTGGCCCCAAGTTACATCCCAAAAGATAGTTAAGAAACTATTTTTCCCTCTTTTCTGATAAACAACATAATAGGGTAAAACTGGAGGAGCCTTGGGTAGGATTGTAACCTGAACAGGTAAAACCACAGTCTACGCGGCCTGCACAAGGGGTGAAGACGTGAGTTTTACTGTTTAAAACAAACAAACAACATGTTTCTTGTGAGATTGCCAGAAAACTGCAGTTTTTCAACTGGGGGAGGAAAGAGGCCATATATGTTTAGGTCTTAAACATAGTTCATTCATTGCGTGGAATGGCTTTTCTTTTTGCCCATCACCACTCTCCTGCATACTCTTTTGTCATAACTCTTAACTAAGTTTTATGATATTTATTTTCTTTTCTTTTCTTTCTTTCTTTCTTTCTTTCTTTCTTTCTTTCTTTCTTCTTTCTTCTTCTTTTTTTTTTTTTGATGAGCATTCCTCACTTGTATTATGTTAATTCCAGGGGATTTGGTAACATGAAAGAAACACACTTAGATCATGAGAGACATTCATGTAGCTTGAATACATGCTGCATATAGCATTTGACAGTTTAAAAGGACATTTAGATTGGCCAACATGTTTCTGGGAAGTTAATGAAGAATCATACCTAACCTAGTGATGTACTGCAATAGTTAGTTCTCTGACCAGTGTTATGGTTAAGATCTGAAATACTTGAAAGGCCAAGTCCCAGGCCTGGCTGCCAGCTGATCTGATACTGTGAATGGCAGGACCTTTAGGAACTCAGGCTTAGTTAGAAGGTTGTTAGGTTTGGTGACCTTAAAAGGCATATTGGGATGCCTATCTCTTCCTGTTGTGTCCTCTTTATCCCCCTGCCATTGTAATATAGCCAGCTCCGCCATGCCTTCCTTATCACAGCATTTTGCCTCTCACCATAAGCCACAGCAATGTAAACAAAGTGAACAGGTCTGAAATCATACATCAGAGTAAATATTTCTTCCTGTAGGCTGGTTTTCTTGGGTGTTTTGTCTCAATGGCATAAAGTAGACTAACACAATGAGGATGGGAAATGTGGGGGACTCAAATATTCACATGAACCTTTGCCCTGTGGCCACTTGCTAATATTAGCTTAGACAGATTCTAGGGGAAGCATTAAAAGTCTGGAAACAGAATCTTCCCTGGGAAGAGGGTTAGCCAGTGGGGATCATTTCTCTACCTTTTAAGGAGTGCAGTGATTCTGACTCATTTGAATCATCTGAGAAACAAACAGGTTGGTAGGTAGTCTGTACTTGATGTAGAAACTGGCTTCTCCATACATTCTGTCTTCCACAGAGGACAGCAGGTATGGTTTAAGAAACTATCAGGGAATAAAGGAGACCTTGCATTGAAATGCAGGTTGCCAGGCCGACCCCCGGCAGTCAGCTTTGATAGATCTGCCATATGAACTGGAAATCTGTGTTTTCTTTTTTATGAAGATTTTTATAAGTGAGCCCTTTCTTTATGCAGGCCGAGTCCATGACGCGCGATTACCCTGACAGATGTCCAGGGGATTCTTTCTCCCTGTCACTAAGAAAAGGGTAGATTTCCAAAGTGTATCTTCCCGTTTCAATCTTGAGGAAGATCAGGGAAGCTTATTTTCTGAATCGCTAATGAAGGCAGCACTTATATTAAAGGCTCCCTGCTGCGGAGCTATCAACTTTAGCACCAACCTCAGCTTTCAAGTGCTAATTACCACCCTCCCCATTCCCCAGAGGAGTGAGGCAGACTAGTCCATCCTATTTAGGGACTCCTGCCTGCAGGCTGACTTTCTGAGAACTCTTGGGCCAGGGGGTGTTCCACCAGCCAGTAAAGCTGTGCTTTTCAAAATCACCCTGTCCCCTCCATTTACTTCATGCCGTCCACAGTCAAAAATTCAGTGTTTCAATTTTATTCATTCACTTATTCACTTGTTTATTTATTTCATTCTTGTACTGCACATTGACCCTAAGGCTTAGTTAGTGCTAAGTTAGCACTCAACCACTGAGCCACCCATCTCCAGACAGTTCAATCCCCCTTTCTGTTGTTGTTGATGTGCACGTTTAAAACAGTGAGACAGGGATTCCCTAGTACGGCAACTTTTAACACACTCTGTAACCCCGTCTGGCCTTGAGGTTTGCAATTCTTCTGGTTTAACCTGCGGCATTCTGCAGGATTGGGGCTCACAGCCCTGAGTCCAGCTCCATGCTTTTAGTCTTTCTCCACGGGAATGTCTTCCTGAGAATCTGTAGATATGTATGACATGTGAAAGAGAGATAGGCTTGTCATCTGATGGACTTGGGTTCAAACAGTGTTAGGTTAGTGCCTAGGTATTTAATATGTGCTACTTAATTCGTACCAATTTCTTTTCTGTGAAGAAAAATGAAGTAAAAACTTTCACCGAAAAGCTAATTCATTCTACACATAAAGAGCTACTGAGCACCAAAGGGGGTCCAAATGCTAAGAGATCGGCACACAAACATACGTACACACACACACACACACACACACACACACACACACACACACACACCACAGATAGAGGGGTATCTGTCCTTTGGAACTTGGAGGAAGATAAACATTTCAGATGTAGGCATGCAGAAGCCAGTTTCCAACTGGCATAACTCTGAAGAGGACGTAAAGATGCTGCAAAGAAAGATCACAACAAAGCTTAAAGGTTGAGTTGGGATACTGGGGTGGACTGGCAGAATCGCCCGGGGAAGGAGCTTCAAGGAGCCCACTCCGTGAAGCAAAGAGCTGGAGGGAACATATGGGGCAGAAAAACACCGAGAGGAACAAGCCAGGTCATTAACAGCCTGGGAGGCCAGAGACAGAACTTGACTGTATTCTAAATATAACGGTAAGTTGTAGATGGGATAAAGCTTGTACTGTTGATGGGGATATGTAGGATATGAGAGTTTTGAATGCAGAATCAGGATTCCATAGTAGTTCTTCAGAATCTTACTTAGGAGTCATAGAACACCTAAGCTCTTAGTCCATGTATATGACAGAGCAGCAGGATTACGTTGGTTATAGACTTCATCAAATATGACTGTTCATTGTCAACTGTCATATTATCAGGAACAGCCCCATTTGTATAAAACCCCAGATATTGTAAATCTGTGAAACAGCAATATCTACAGTAAATACTGAAAGGACAAAGAAAATTAAATGGCATAATTCCCCAAAATAAAGTAGGGTGAGAAAGTACTTAATAAGGAGTTGGGGAAAATTAAACTTTAAAAAAAAAAAAGACAAATGTTTTTACATGTACAAGCATTTAAAAACCCAGGTGAAATAGAATGTTTGTAAAGACCCACTCTGTAAATGCGTTGGTAATTATCACTGGCCTGATGCTTGCTGAGGAAGAGGATGCGGCTCAGTAGGATAAGACAATTCTCTAGTGACTCTAGGCTGGTCAGTGAGAAATTCATATCACTGCTTCAAATGTGTATCTCAAACCAGACTGTACAGAGCCTGTGTCTGTTGATTTACTTCAGTTGAAAATAATGGAAGTAATAGAAAGAACAGACTGTGTAATTAAGCAAGAAGCTACTGTTTATTTATGGCAGGTAGAAAAATCACAGAAGTAAAATATTTAATGTTTTGTTGGGCCTAAATACAGAAGCCAAGAACTTTCACGGGACTAAGGTGAGTTAAGCCCAATCCCATGTCCTTTAATCAAAACAAAAACTAAACGTGTTCTAAAACTAGTAAGGCAATCTCTACTGGAAATTCACTGTCCTTCCACAGGCAAGGCAGAAGGGGGCCGTTCTATGAAGGCACGCCTCACATAACACTGAAACTAATACCAAAGCTTTAGTTCATGTTTCTGAGCTTAGCAAGAC
The DNA here is from genome assembly GCF_007827085.1 of Peromyscus californicus insignis. Lineage (NCBI taxonomy): Eukaryota > Metazoa > Chordata > Mammalia > Rodentia > Cricetidae > Peromyscus > Peromyscus californicus. The sequence goes on from NW_026294606.1 coordinate 114,139,546, forward strand.
AATCTTAACTGAGCGTCGAAATAAGTCACAAACACTGAAAGTTGGTGTGCTTTGTAAATGCATGGCGAAACGCAATTTAGAAGCAGTGTACAAAGAAGAATGAACTACCCGACAGACAGCTGGGCCAGATGAAAAGGGCAGCTTCTCTCTCGTTCAAAGCTGTAGGTTTGTTGTATGTGTGGCTGAGGTCCCTGTTCCCCTGAAATTTACCAGCCTAAGTTTCCAGCTAGCCTTCCCCAACTAAAAAATATGAATAAGAACTTTTAAGTGGGAGTGAACATGAAACCACTTCACAACACCATAGTGATGCTTCTTGTTATTAGTGATGGATCAAAATCACTTTTTAATACAACCCACGTTAGGTGTCCTGAAATCCATGTAAATTATAAATTTCAGCAGTGAACCGAGAGGAATATGTTCCTATTATGTCAATCATTTTTTAATTGAAAAAATTGTGTGTGTGTGTGTGTGTGTGTGTGTGTGTGTGTGTGTGTGTGTATGTGTGTGTGTATGTGTGTAGATGTGAGTGCCACGGCCCCCGTGTGGTTAGAGGGCAACTCGGTAGGAGTATGTCTGCTTCCTCCACCTTCATGTGGCTTCTGGGAATTGAACCGAGCTTGCAGCCTTTACTGGCTGAGCTGTCTTGTCTACATCAAACAACAAATTTATTTTTCAGATGGTTCATTGTAATGATGCTATTGTTCCCTTTGACTTCCTTTTTCCTCATAATCTCCAGTGTCAGAGATGTGTTTCTTTGTCGAAGCCAGCAGGTGGCTCTCTGGTGTACAGCTGCCAAAACAAACAAAACAAAACCAAACAAACCCAACTTTCTAATACCACAGTGACAAGTTATAATAACCTCTAAGGAAGAACACCTTCAGAGCTGATAGAAAGCCATTACTAACTCCAGATTACTACCCTCGTCCTTAGCACACTGATTTCGGTGGTGTAATTTAATTTCTACTCAAAATTACAAGTCAGCAAGCCAGAATAGATTTCTCGCTATCCTGACAGCTGTACAGAGAGAAGTGATTTTATTTTTCTCCCTCTCCAGTAGGGATGATCCATTACAACAAGTAAACAGCAACAAAATCGACAAAGAAAATGATGGTGAATATCATGCATTGTTACTGCATGAAAGGGAGTCTTACTATCTAGTGTAGACTGACTTCAAATTCATAATCCTCCTGCCTCAGCTTCCAGAGTACTAGGATTTCAGACATGCCTACCATCTTAGTTTATTTTCTAATTGTGTTAAGATACCATGATCAAGACATGAAGAAAATGTTTAATTTGGGGCTCAGTCTCCAGGGGATTAGAGTCCATGATGACTATGGGGGAAAGCATGGCAGCAGGCAGGCAAGCATGGTGCTGAAGCAGGAACTGAGAGCTTACATCTTAGTCTACAGGTGCAAGGAAGAGGTAGCTGACTAAGAATGCCATGGACTTTTGAAACCTCAAAGTCTGCTCCAGTGACACACCTCCTCCAACAAGGGAACACCTCCTAATCCTTTCCAAACAGTTCCACCTGGATGTGGGGAATGGGGCCTATGAAGGCCACTTTCATTTCAACCACCACAGCCACCATATCTAGCCACATGACCACTTTTAAAGTGGCCTAAGCTGGTAGAGTTCACCTTTCTAAAGGAAGAACACTAATGTGCTAAGAAACCCGCAAATTTAGTATTGATTGATTTTAACACATTTCTTTTAAATGTTCTCACACAACATGGAGCCAAACTCTACTGAAATCATTCTAGTATTCATGAAGCCAAACTTCTGTTCTGATACCATGGATTAGGCTGTCACTTCTGATGATTAATCATCACCCTCAGGTTTTGCAGATATTTTATGCTATACCGTATTTACTATACAGACGATTACATTGCACACAGAATCAGGATTGTTTTACAAACTTTATCTAGGGCAACAGATTATGATATTGTACTATGAACCTCAGAATTAGAAACATAAACTGCTACTTGAGTAAAATTTGTAAAGAAAACCTTAATATACTTAGCTTTTCAAATGTAACTAGATAAAACAAGTTATCTCCAGCCCCCCACTTGTTTTTGCCAAAGGAAGTAGAATTTACTGTAAATGTGCCCTTTTTAGGAACAAAATCTTACAGTTAGAAGTGTTACTAAAGCCTGGTAACCAAATGAATTAATTGCTTATCATGGCTTTAAAGTTAATTCTTACTTGAGGCTCCGTAATCATCCATATTTTAACATCAAAAGCTAGATGGTGGAAATTAAAAATAATTTTATAGAACCCTCAGAGTAACCCAGATTTGAAATGGAGCAGGTTGTTTGCATTATTCTGTAAAGGATAAAAATGAACGGTTCTGGATATTAAGATAGAATCTATGTGAGAAGAGATTTAAAGAGAAAAATAAAGACAAGAAAGAGAAACACCCAGTGTGCACTCAAACAAACAAAACCCTACTGGTTGACTGACTAGCACTTCCTGTTTGGAAAGAGTTGGAATGCCACAGGTCCAGAACCAAACCCTTGGCACTCTTTAGTCCCCTTAACAGCCATTTATAACCGACTTCTCTTTTTGGATTAACATCTGTTTGACTATTAGGTTAAAATATTTTAATGTATTAACTTAGCAAAGTAACAACTTGAGATAGGTAAGGCCGAAAGCACTGGGCCATGCCTTAAGCAAACAAAGAGCTCTGACATGCGCAGTAGTATCCTGACCCAGAGGTCCCTGAAAACAGACCCCCAAATTGACAGCTGCTGACATATGACCCAGAGGCAACCAGGAATCACCACGGCAGCTGGAAGCAGAGCCCACCAAAAACTACATCCATAAATACCTAAGCCTTTTGTTTAATAAAGGAGATTGCTGACAACCTCTCAGAGCCTGTGCCCCTGAGATTGGAGACAGTGGGATCTCAGCTGCAGAGCCAGCAACAACTTCCCCCAACCTCAAAACAAAGAAGATCATTAATATCCGAATCCTCTAAGAGAGCAATCCTCCTACTCACCCACCCCCATGTGCTTTGCTGTGGCCCAGCTACCTAATGTTCCCACAAAGTATTTGACTACCACATTGATTGACGCCCTTGGTTGTGGGACTGGGAAAGTGTCATTTGTGGCTCACTGAATCCGGTTACCCAGGCCATGGCTACTCCTATTTGCCTCAGAATAAGCTATAGTGTATTGCCTGGGGGCGGGGGGGGGGGGGGAGAAGGGGGATGGGGGGGAATGCTTGCTGCCTCAGTTCCATCTATTGGTAAAAATTGAAGTGTGATGGTTAGCATCTACTTCTCCAAGATCATGCGACTGTCATGTCAAGGAACTAGGAATTAGACAGGTTCCCTGCTAGGCAGACAGATCTGAAGAAGGGCCATGACTAGGTAATAAAGATTGTGAATTTCCAAGATGGCTGAAATTCCAAGGTGGCTGGCTTCTTCCTTTCACACGGAAAAATGCACCAGATCAAGACTCCTGGATGGTATGAATGTCACAGTTGTGCTGTTTGCTTCCCTTACTGGGACCACTCCAGGCCCGTTTACTTCAGGCACTTGGCTCCCTAAAGTTTTAATTGTTTTGTCAAGTTTGTGCTTTCTGAGGTTCAACTGTGCTATCTCTAGATGATGCTTCAACAAAGGGTTCAATCCTACCAATGAAAACTCCTCTTCCCTTAAGCTCCCTGGACCAGCCACAAGGGCATTCTATCCAAAACACTCCAAACCATGGTTCTCTTTTAGTGGCACCCCATGCAAGTTGAATCAGAGTTGTAAATGATAGATACGGCCAATACTTTGCACTTGCTCACCTGGAAACAGTTACAAAAAGAAAAGATCTCCAATCAGTTTCCTAAGATTGGGATTGTTACTCTGTCAGTGGGGAGTGTGGAGAGAATGTCTTAGATTAAAGATCAGAAATGAAACAGGTCTCAGTAAGGACTTTTCACAAAAACAGTCAAGTTCAAGTCCAAGAATGCTATGACCCCAACACCAGATGCCCTGTGACCCATCTTTTGCCCAGGACTGCCATTACTTGCATGATCCTGAGTTCCATGGTAGCTTTTGCATGGCAGAGATTACACAACTAGATATTAATACATGAATGGTAGCTCACACTAACTTCCCAGAAATGTACACCATCCAGTCTGGACTATAGTCCTTCACATGGTGTAACCTGCACACAAAGAAACTTGTCCTAACCAAGTAACAATAAAAGTACTAAAAGTTGGTCAGTTTATCATCTTCTGTCAGTGGACTCAGTAAGGTATTTTTCCTTCTTTGGTCTAAAGGGTGTGTTCATTCTCTGTCTGCTGATCCCAATCCCCTTCCTTCTCCTACAGAGACTGGACACCTAGCCCACTACAATAACCACAATATTAAATCTGTCTGCAAGATCCTCACTTATTTTCTCCTGCACTTAGGACAGCTGGCAATATTAGACACCATGCAGTTATCTATATCTTCTTCCTTCCCCAAGCAGCTAAGAGCTGTATTTATTAGGAAAAATTTAGCCTTTATCTTCGGCCAAAGCCTTATTCCTGTTTGTATTCTCTATTATAAATCAAAGAACAAAATTAAGATGAAACTAAGTTTCCAGTGTGTCAGTTAAAATAGTAGAGGCTGCTAGTTTCCTGCACATGAGGTAGATTAAGAGGAGTTAGAAGAAACCAAGGAATTTATAACCAGATTAACAGAAAGAGATGGTATGTGTGTGGAGGGGAGAAAGAGCTTGTCCAAAATTTTTTTGTTACTCCTTGGGGTGGAGGCGGGGGTTCTGCCACTCAGCTCAGCTGTGGTTACTTATGGCTAATCTACTGAAATCTAAAATGCAAATAACACACGGAACAAAGGGGTGAGATTATCTGCGCCCTAGGCAGTGCACCTTTTCTTGCTCTGTCTGCCCATCTCTCCCATATGGATTCAGGGGCTAGAAAAGCCACTGTCAGTCTGTCCCCTCCCTCCTGCTGTCAGTTGTCGATCTGCCTTCTCCCCACTGTGCTAAATCATTCAGCTCCTCTCCAAGCAACACCCCTCATTGATCACTGCTTCGGAAAATGTTGATTCAACTCAGTGGGGAAGACAGGCTAGGTGAAGCTGGAGGAGGAGGACTGGCAGAGACTCCTGAAAACAACACACCTCTTAGTTTTCATTGGCATGAAGAGCTTTTATTCCGGCTCCTCCATCTCTCCACCCCTCCCTCTGACAAACTCCTCTGCCAAGCTGGCAAAAGATTCCAACGTGCAGTAAAGAAGGGTAAGCAGAAAGCACAGTGAATGGCATTGCACAAAACACCTGTTTCTCCCTGCCCTCGCTAGATTTGCATACTCCCAAAGGAATCTAAAACGCAGCTGCCTTCAGAGTCGTCCTTCTCTGCTTAGGTTCTAAACCTGGAGAATTGAGATTAATGAAACGTACTTTTGCCACTAAAAATACCTTTCCCAAAGCAGTAATTTCCTAGCCCACAAATGCTCAGAACAGCATCGCTTAACAATGTTTATAAGTCATAAAACATGCATCGGGCTGATGTATGAGTTTGTATCTTTGGAGGAACTAGAATTGCAAACAAACACACATACACACACAAATGCAAGGAGAGAGAAAAGAAAAAAAATGTTCTAGCAGATGTGTTCGCCGCTAAATAGAACACACACCATGTGCTGCAAAATAAAAGAACCATTTGGCAACATAAACTATCTTGGCATCTGCGTTAGATTTGTAACCACAGTAAAATATTGATATGGACCATAAAACTCAAGCTCTGTACGCCTGTGTTGCTGGGTGACTCTTGCTTTGAAAGACTTTTTGTACTACAGAATTGTTCTTGTTCATCAGAGGCATTTTATGACAAACCTGCTTTTATGACCTTACGTGATTGGCTCATTTTCAGGAAATTGATGCAAGAAATTACAAACATCCATTAATTCAAAAGCAAGACATAAATTTGACAAGTTAAATGAATGGAGGAAAAGTAATGCAGGTTGGAGCCACTGAGAGGAGTTGTGTATTTAGGGACATGTGCCCGAATTAAAGGTCACTGAATCCAGAAGCAGAGCTCTCAAACCAGCCATATATTTGAGATATATATTGAGAAAATGGCTGTTTTCAGAACTAACCTGATAACCGATATTGACTCTAAAGGTATGCAGTATATAATATTAAAAAGTATGCCAATGAATGATGATCTAAAAACTGTGTAAAATACTTTTGATGTTATTTATTATAGAACATGCTCTTACATGTAAACAGCTCATATAAATTGTGGCACTGTGATATAATAGGAAATACATATTTGGTCTCTGTCCCTGATTCCTGAAACATGGCTCCTAAAATCTTTGGGCTATCCAAAGTGATGCATGATTTGTGGATGCTAATAAAATGTCTGGTGGGAGTAGGTCCCTAGTTAGCTTCAAGATAGGGACACAGACCTAGAAAAATCAAATTTTAAGAGAATGGAACTTACAACTCATCCTCCAACCTCCAGGAAAACGAGGAATTAAAAGTAAAGCTGATTCTTCATGAGCAGGGTGCTGTGTGACACTATTCCTGGAAATCATGAACAGCATTTGTCTATTCTAGACAGGGAACCAATGACAGAACAAAGTACTGATGCCATAAAAGTCCAACTTAGGGAACCAATGAGTTTTATTGTATTACTTAAAGGAGTGTAGATGAAGGGTTACTTACAGGAGTAGAATAACTCAAAGACAGCTAAATCATCAAAAGGCCAAAGCGACTAAAAAAAAAGTTAAAAGGCTAGAGTTCCTGAGTGAGGCAGCTCAATAGGCTGAGACTGTCTCTTCCAGGTAGCTCAGCTGTTGCTGTCTCTGCCAGGTAGCTAGGCTTGTTTGACAGTGTCTCTCAGCACTTATATATACTTGGGGAAGGAAACTAGTGAATCTGGTTAGTTTCAGGGACTTCCTGAAGCTATTAAGTTATTTACTTCCTGAATCTGACTAGCTGCCCTGCAGGACGAAATGTTTCACCTCCTCTTAGAATATGTGTGTGTTAACGAACTTCCCTCTAAGATATATATATATATATATATATATATATATATATATATATATATATATATATATATATATAAATCTCAAAAGAAAAAGCATAAGGTTTTAATTAGTTAGGCCCAGGTAAGGAAGTATACATAAAAGTGTCCAAAAGAACACATTTGAAGAACTTGTGGATTCTGAGCGTGTCCACATGCCTGAAGGAAGACCTTTCCCAGAGGGACAGAATCCCTAACCCACTCTCATTCCTCACCTGGGCATATATTTCTTCTACCTGACTGTTCATCCGCTCTCTTCACAATGTCCTTTATAATCGATGCAAGTGTATCTGTGAATTATATGATCCATCCTGGCAAATTCATTGAACCTTAAGAAGGGTCATGTTAAGCAGCACAAATTGTAATTTGTGTTTATGTTTGTGATTGTTATGTGAAATGAGGGACAGTCCTTTAGGGATTAATTCCTTAACTTGTGGAATCTAATGCTACTTCAAGGTAGAGAGTACTAGAACTGAGTTTCATTGTAGGAAGCCCAGATGATCTTCTAGGGAGGATTTGTTGAATTTGTGGTGGAAACTGTGATAGACCTCATGTGCTTAACTACATGTGGCTTCCTACACAAAGCACCTGTTCCACTCATCAACACACCTAGTACAAGCTCTGTTCGCTTTCTGTTCTGGTTGGTAGATGTCTCTTCAGTTTAAAGGTGTATTTATGTTGCTGTTTTCCATCCCATCTATTTCAGATACAATTAACTTCCTAATAAGAATAGTGAACACTTTGTGTTCTTACATGTGCTCCCACTAAAATTTTATTATGAATTAAATAATAAGCAGTTTCTGGTCCTCTTTACAGAGCAATATTCATATAGTGGTCATAAAGAGATTCTAGTATGCTCATTTGCACATAATGAAGTCACCTCTTTCAAATATTTGCAATCTGATTTGTATTTATAGGCAGTTCATTCCAAACTCCTGCAGGTGTTTGAATGTGCATGAAAGAATTTTCAGGTAATTTAAGGAATGTCCAGTCTCCGGTCACATCTGCTCTTCATCCCTAACCACCCTTCTTAATGTCCTCTGCTGCTTCTATTCTAAGGATTCTCTTCTTTTATTTGCTCTATTTATTTATTTAGTATGCTTTTGAAACGGGCTCTTGAAGCCCAAGTTGGATTTTAACCTTGAGGATGACATTGAACTTTTGATACTTCTGCCTCCATCTTTTAGGTGCTTCGATTACAGGCATCCAGCACCATGCTGGTACGGTACAGGGGATAAAACATAGGGCTTCCTGCACACTAAGTGAGAACTCTGTAGCCAGTCTTTCTTTGGACTGCCAGCTCAGCCCCCAAATAGTGACATAGAGACTTCTTTTTAATTATGAAAGCTTGTCTCTAGCTCAAGCTTGTTCCCAACCAGCTCTTATACCTTAAATTAACTTGTTTATGTTAATCTACATTCTTCCATGTGGCTTCGTTATTTCCCTCCATTCTGTGTGTCTGACTTCTGTGTGTCTTGCTGGAGAATCCCACCTCTCTTCTTCCCAGAGTTTCTCTCTCCCCTCAGAAACCCTGTCTATCCTCTCCTGCCTAGCTATTGACCCTTCAGCTCTTTATTAACCCAATCAGAAGGTGCTTAGGCAGGTAAAACAGCAACACATTTTCACAAAGTGTGATCAAATATCTTGCAACAGTACTCTACCAACTGAGCTCCATCCCCGGTCCCAAGACTTATCTCTTGTCCTGCTTACGTCTCCCTGGAGACACATCTTCCCCTCTTGAACACTTGCTTTGCTTTTCTCATGTACTGAAGCCTTCACTCACAGATCTTTTCCCTGATGCTTGCTAAATCCCCTCCTTGTTTTGTTTGAGAAATAGTTTATGAGACACAATTGTATTTGGAGGCTTTGCACATATCAAAGACTCCTCGTTTCTCCATTCCATGGATTAGCAGTTTGTCTAAGCACTGAAGTCTAATTTGAAAATCAAAATCCTACCTTTAGCATTTTGAAAACATTGCTTCATGATAATCTGGTATTCAGGATTTTTTTTTTAAACCAGTCCTCTAGAATCACTTTCTAAGCTTTTAAAGTTCCTTACCTTGAGTGGTGGTGGCATAACTTGTTGTGGGGTTATTTTATCATTCAGTATTCCTTTCATGGTGAGAACTTTTAATATAAAAACAATGTGTCCTAACTCTAGCAACATTTTCACACATCCAATTCTTTTATAGGAATTGTGGAAAGAGAAAAGAAAGAGGATGGACTCTGATGTTTTATCAGGTAGATATTTAATTTCTTTAACTAATTTTAAGTTATTTGTGTTTTTTTACTGATTGTCCAACTATCATCCTTACTTCATGAACTATTATTTCAATACATTAAAAATTATTTCATTTTACTTTTAATTTCCAAAAGCTTTTAAAATGATGTTAGAAATTTTCACTATTACTGTTTGCTTCTTTTTTTTTTTTTTTTTTTTTAAAGATTTATTTATTTATTATGAATACAGCATGTATGACTGCCCGCCAGAAGAGGGCACCAGATCTCATTACAGATGGTTGTGAGCCACCATGTGGTTGCTGGGAATTGAACTCAGGACCTCTGGAAGAGCAGTCAGTGCTCTTAACCTCTGAGCCATCTCTCCAGCCCCCTGTTTGCTTCTTGAATGATGTCTGAATTAAAATTCTGAGCTCTCTGATGACGCTAATTGCTAGATTTTCTACCTACCATTTCCTTCTGTACTTTTAAACACCACACACATTCTCTCTGAATACATTTTTATTATTGTCATTTATTTGAGCTCTGTTTTTCATTGGAGAATTTATATACAGGTGGTCAGAGGCTGTGTTCATGGTTAAGAGGGATACTAGAGAGTTTTGCAGGGCCTGTTACTGTTGACTTTAAAAGCAAGAAGAAAAGAGATTGTTTTGCTTTACTCTGGAAACTCTCTCTCTCTCTCTCTCTCTCTCTCTGTCTCTCTCTCTCTCTCTCTGTCTCTCTCTCTCTCTCTCTCTCTCTCTCTCTCTCTCTCTCTCTGTGTGTGTGTGTGTGTGTGTGTGTGTGTGTGTGTGTGTACATACATGTGAACAGGTATCCCCTGTGCTCATGGAGGACACAGGTTGGTATCAAGTGTCTTTCAATTTCTCCAACTTACTTTTTGAGACAGTGTTTCTAACTAAACCTGGAGATGCTGCTTCAGCTAGGTTAGTTTCATAGGAACTCCCCACTCCCCATCATCCTCTCTGCCTTTTCAGTGTCCTACAGTCACATACCACAGCTTCCAGCACTTTTATCTGGCTATTGAGGACCAAACTTGGACTCTCACAGCTGTGTGATAAATACTCTACTGACCAAGCTGTCTCCCATGTGCCAAGACTTCATTTTAGGTGGATTTTGTTTAGAACAGCCATATTCAAACAAATAATGTTAGTTTTGCTTTCTGTTTAACTTTAAGAAAATGTAAGTTGAAATTCAAGAGAAAATTACATGTAAACATTTAAAGAATAATAGTAGAAAGATACATCTTTTTCCACAGTGGCTATTGACTGGCTCAACATTCAAGTTTTTCCTCAAATCAATTTGTTCTGTACTATTATTCTTTAAATATTCTTTATATATTCTAAAAATACCAAGTCTTTCAGATCAATAAAGTAAAACAAAACAGATAAATCTCCACAATGATTTTACATTAAAAATAGTTATAATTTGTATAACATCCCTATAAATGTAACAAAAACATATGCACAACACCTAGAGAGAACACATTGTCAAGGACAGACTAGTGTCATTGTTTCTGAATCAATAAAGGAATTGTTTTTGTGAATTAAACAGTCATATATAGTAGAAAAAGTATATACAAAATGAATAAGAGAAACCATTCATACAAGCAGATCTACAACATGCCTAGCGAAGAGTAATCATTGTTATCTCAGGAAGGCAGAACTAAAGTATAATTGGAACTTAACAGTCATCTCTAAAAGTTACATTACACAGTGCTAGAAAAAGACAGTATGGGAAGTGGAGGCTGTTCTCTTTTCAAAGAAACAAGTAAGGAGAATCAAGCGGCAGAGCATTTCCAAGAGAAGTATGCTCTAGCTGCTGTACTAGAAAATTGCACAGATAAACATATCAGAGTTTGGAAAGAACTTCATCATCAAACTTATGATGATCACCCCAGATCTTTTCATTTTCAATTACAGAAGCCCATGAAATTCACTTCCCATTTGGAGACGTCTGCTTCGTTACTCTGCTGTGATCGGTCCAGCCACAGGGGCTGCATTGTTTCATCTCTGTTCAGATCTGCTAACCATCCTTATCCTTCCTTCTTTCTGCTGTGCATGTACAAGGCAAGACCTTAAAGACTGTGAATAAGTTTTATTGTGTATTTCTTCCAGCACCGTGTATGTTTTGATTGTCACCTAGCAAAAGCTGGGCTTCCAAGGTTCAAGAGAGGAATAGTGAGTGTGTCTGTGTCCAACTTAATAAGAAGCCCCTCTCAACTGCCCACATTCCTTTCTTGTGCTTTGTTATTTACCTTTCCATTGGGAACTGTCTATGGGAACACACAGGCTTTTCAGGAGATTTCTAATATTTACTTCCAAGGGTTTGCTCTTTTCCAGTGGTTTAGAAAGAGCTACTTATCTGAAGATCGTGCATTAATTCAAGCAAAATACAATACACACACCACAGCACAGAACTGTCTTTAAAACTGGAAACAAGCAATGCAATATATATATTGAAGACATTGGTTACAGGTGCTATACTTCTCATTGAATTACATTTACACCATGGAAGAGAGTCTACTACCTCTCTTTACCATGCGGAAGGACCAGTGTTCCAAATGCCACAGGAAGCAGGAAATCATCAAGATAATTTCAACTGAATATTTATAAGTTATTTTATTTTTTGTTATACTGAAATCTTATATTATTTTTACTTTTTTATTTTTATTTTCTTAGTAAGAATTAGGTTCCTAAATCTTACAAACAAAGAGACAGTGAGAGAACTGAGTTAATCTTCTTGCCAAGCTAATAACTAAATATTAGGTCATGGTGACCAAAGTAAGATAATGTCACCCTAGAATTCTTGAGATACAGTCTGTTTTCCTTAGTGAGAGTGGAAAATCATTAATTACATCTATCAAACTATATTAAGAGGAAAGATGATTTAGAAGAAGCCAAGCCTGGTTATTGCATGGGATAATATCAGTTCACTCCAGAATAATTAAGAAGATTTGTTAGCTCCAGTCCATTACAGGAAAACTATATGCCACCAGATTGTCTGGCAGAAAAATTAGAGGCAGAATTTGAAATTTTTATGGATATTAAACAAGAAAGCTTGCTCCCAAACTGCTTTCTTTATGTTTGCTGTAGGACAGGTGCTGGCTCAATGGTCCTGAAGTGCATTTGCGGACAGGGCAATAGACAGATTGGAAATAGGGGTTGCACTACTAGCCACCCACCAACCCTGGCCAACCACTCACCATGACCCAAGGCCTGTGGACAGCCAATGAGATGAGCAGCACCATGCATTTTAAATGGTTCCATCCAAAACCACCCTGTGGGCTCTTTTAGCCTCCTCTGGGGCTCGTTCTCTCTTAGGGATCCACTAAATCTGACAGCAGGATGAAAATTAGCACAGTCCTTGATTTGTGGACACCTGTTCATTAGAAACTAGACTGGAACCATCCACTCACTTTGCTGAGGCTGCAGACCGGGAAGTCACTATTCTAAAGCAATGACTGTCAGCTGCTGTTGCTCAGGGCTAGTTTGGGATTAGCTATGAGGAATGAAAGAGGCCTTAAGCATTTAGACAAATCCAACCAAAATGGTCTTCTTTGTTAAGTATGTAGTGATAGATGAGGGGAGAAACCATGTCCACAAAGCAGACTTTTATTTTTACCATGGATATAGTTCTGATTGACGTCTTTGAAAATTATAGAGGGCTGTTTAAAAAACTGAGTCATTTTCTCCTGAAAAAGAGAAGCAACATAAAATACATAGATTCTTTTATTTTTAGAAATTATTTTGTCTACACATTTAATTTGGTGCTATGTTCTTTCTTTCTATTAAAATTAAAATTGTAAGTTGTTTTTTAAGTTCTATAGACCAAGCAATTGCTTCCCCAAACCAAATCTACAACCAGAATGCCAAAAAAACAAAAACAAAACAAAGAAAAAAAGTCAAAAACCCAAAGAATGTCCAAGGAATTTTATTGTGCTAAACCTTCATGTTCAAATGCTGTTTCCACTGAAAGCTACAATAGCACCTCCCTGTTCTTCATTCTCCCAGCTTTGCCTTTTCTAGAATGTCATGTCCAGGAGTTCATGGACGGGATCAACTTTTTGAGTCTGTCTTCTTTCACTTATAGTAATACATTTGAGATTGGTAGATGTTATTTGTTTATCAATTAAGTATTTATTATTCAACAGTCTACCCTTGATTGCAGAAACTATAGTTTGCTAATTCACATGTAGACATTTCTGTTGACTCGGTTTTTGGGGCTGTGATGCATCCCACTGCTTTAAGTATTTGTATCTAAAGTTTTCTTAAAGACATAAAAGCAAGTTTTGGGGGTCAGGTAACTTTTTGATGTCAACTACTTGCTTGTTTGCATTAAGACTGATAGATTCTATGTCTATACAGTATATGTAATAATAGTGTTGCTACTATTATTTATTATCAAAGTGTATACTATGTTCCAAGCAATCCTAGGTACTGGGTCCCCAGAGTGGAATGATACACTGCACATTAGAAGAAGGCATGAGGACATGGATAGAAACTGTATTGGTTTCCTAGGATGCTGTAACAAAATACTCTGCAATCTCCATCACTTAAGTAAAAGGCAATTATTCTCACAGTTGTGGAAGATGGAGATTCAAAAATCAAAGGTTAATAGTTCCTTGCTCCCACTGAAGTTTGGGTAAACACCTTCCTCCTTTCTCTGGAAGTGGCCTTCTGTCTCTCTGCTTCTCAGCTCTTAGCTAGATCACCCCAATCTGTCTCTCCCTTCATGCAAACTTGTCTTAGCTTCTCTTGTCTTCCTTTAAGGATATGAATCATGTTGGATTAGAAACCACCTTAGTCAAGTATGACCTCATCATCTTAACTAATTAAATCTATAGTGATGTCATTTCCAAATAAGCCAATATCCTGAAATACTGGAGGTTAAAATCTGAATATAAATGTGTGTGAGACAAAAGTAGACCTATAAGGGATAGAGATAAAATGTATTTTGTCTTGACATCTAAGAATGGAAAATAGGTTAATATAAAGTTTGCCTTTCATAAACTTTATAGTTAAAGACCAAGATAGAATTTTAAATAATTATTTTGAAGAACAATTTATAAAAATATGCTTTATAAAGATGGAGCTCAAAATGCCCTTGGAATTGATAAGATGTTCTTAATTGGTCCAGATCTGACTTCTCTGAAGAAACAGCATTTAAGATGATCCCAGGAGAATAATAATATTCAATGCACAGAGAGGGGAGGAGAGACAGAGTATCTCACACTTTTAGAGAGATCTCAGGCCTTTAGAGATAATTAGAATCTGGAGATGGTGTCATAGTCAAGAAGAAGAGTGTCACAAAGCATGCCCAGAGAAGCTGACATAGTTTGATGATGCAGTTTGTAAAGCCAACATGGATGTTGCACCATACTAGAAGGGCAATGAAAAGGTGCTCAAAGTCTTTTTTTTTGTTTGTTTTTTTGTTTGTTTATCTCAAAGCCACAAGTTCAGAAATGCATTTACAAAGATTGTCCACTCTGTGCAAAATAAACCAACACTATAAAGTTGGAAGCAATATGGTCAGAACAATAAATGTTTAAAATGAGATGTAATGGTCAATTGTATTTGAGTAGAGTTAATAGAGAAATGACACTGAAATTGTGAAATATGCTAGAGTTTCACCCAAGAAGAGTTAGACACAAAAAGAGTGATCAAAAACCGCTCACATTTTATAAGACAATAGCTGAGTGGAAGCAGGTTTTTTTTTTTTTTAAACTTTAAAGACCACTGGTGGTCATCTGGTTTCATGTATGGGATGCTCTGGGATTTACATTGGTCATACACTGACTTTGAAATATTTTGGAGATATTCAAATAGTATTACCGAACCAATAGCCACACGTAGGACTCTACAGTTAAAAGAGATGTCTGGATTGAACACATAAATTTTGAGTCATCAAATAGATGGTGATTTGCCTTAGAGAAGGAATGAAATTGTCTAGGCAAGGAGGATAGAATTAAGAGAGTTCTAATTGAGCCCTGGGGAGCTCTATCATTAAAAGGTCAGGCGGAAAGAAGGTGGGAGGAAGAAGGTTGAAGGCATCGAACATTCTTGCTGACAGTACACTTCTGGCAATGGAGTTGGGGATGGAAGCTGATGTCACATGCCAGATACAGTGGGAACAGAAAAAACAAAGGTTAAAGCTGCAAGAAGATGAAATCCAGAATATGCTAGCTAACAAGTTGGTTATTTTGGTAGAACTGTTTAATGGATGAGTTAATAATGTATCAAGAAGGAAGCCTTTCAAGTTTGGTTGCAGTTAGATATAGGAAATATTTGTCTCAAAAGTTTGGTTTTTTTTTTTTCCTTTAACTAACCAGCACCATTTAAAGAAATCACTTTAGAACACAGTGTTAAATTACTATCCTGTAGTAGATCCTTGGGTAGGGGGAGGAGTTAATTCTGACTATACTGTACTTGATTTTCAGTACTTCAGAATTTATGCCTGCTTTAAATATTCCCTTTAGGAGCAGATATGACATGTTCTTCTCTTATACAAATGGGTGGATTTTATTTACTCACAGTTAAACTGATTTATAAATGATGGTTTTGTTTTGTTTGCTTGCTTTGGTTTTTTGAGACAGGGTCTCTAAGCATAGCTCTGGCTGTTCTGGAACACACTGTGAAGACTAGGCTGGCCTCAAACTCACAGAAATCTGTGGTATTGTATTTCCCCCAAATATTGTGCATGCTAATAAACTTATCTGGGGTCAGAGACAGAGCAGCCACAATATTAAACATAAAGGTTAGGCAGTGGTAGCACACGCCTTTAATCCTAGCATTCCAGAGGCAGAAATCCATGTGTTCAAGGATACAGCTAAGCATGGTGACTCACGCCTTTAATCCCAGAAAGGAGCCTTTAATCCCAGGGAGTGGTGGAATCAGAAAGGTATGTAAGGCATGAGGACCAGAAACTATAGGCATTTGGCTGGTTAAGCTTTCAGACTTTGGAGCAACACAGTTCAGCTGAGATTCATTCTGGATGAGGACTCAGAGGCTTCCAGTCTGAGGAAACAGGACCAGCTGAGGAATTGGCAAGGTGAGATAGCTGTGGCTTGTTCTGTCTCTCTGATCTACCAGCATTGACCCCAATAACTGGCCTCAGGTTTGATTTTATTAATAAGAACTTTCTAAGAAAATCCACCTGCCTGTGTTGGGATTAAAGGTATGTGCCAACACTCCCAACTTTATAAATGATAGTTTAAGTAGGGCTCTTTATCTCCTAATCCTCCCAACATTTTCTTGAAAGGCAACAATGGATAAAGACCCAGTTAAAGAATCTCTCTTTCTGGCCCTTTTTTTTTTTTTTTTTTTTTTTTTTTAAGAAACAAATGTTTTAATTTCTGGCATAACCCGCACTTTAATTCTCTAAGGTGTGTTTTTCTCATTCCATTGAGCTTGTGCAGGCTGCCACAGAAATCAGTCAAGAGCTGAACTGACTAGGTACCCAGCACAGAGACTGGAGACATTAGCTACAGTGGCAACCTAATTGTAATGTAATTCCCGTAATATGCGCAGTTAGCACTGAGTACAATCTAGGGTTCCCTGCTTAGAGTTTCAGGAACACCATGCTGTTACTGTAATGAACCCACTGCTTTGCTGCTCCAGTTTTACTCCTCAGTTTTATTATTCAGGCTGAGTTTCCCCAGTGCTTTCTAAAACTTCTCTAAAGGGCAGACTGGTAATGACTCTCTACCACTGTCATGTCACTGAGGAAGAAGACTTTGTGATATCCATTACTAGTAATCTCTTACCTCATAGCTATAAACATTTGGCATGGATTGATTGTATGGGTTCCTGTGTTTAACAGTCTCATGCACAGGCACTGTTGTTAAGTTCAGGTTCAAATAACTCAATGAAAGTCATGTGACTATGGCAGACAGGTGACGGGATTGAGGCCTAGATTAGCCTGACATCTAGGTCACATGTTACTGCTAGATTTCCACACAGTACTTGTGGCCTGTTACTTTGTTCCCTCGAGGAAATGTAAGGTCTGAAATGGAGGTCTGTTTCTGTCAGGTACTTTGTAGATTTGGGAAACCAGTGTTTGTGTGGGAGGGGAAAAGAAAAAAGAAAGAAAATATGGAAGAAGGAAATGGGGGGAGGAAAAGAGAGGAGGGTGAATAAAGAAGAAAGGAAAGAAAGGAGGGAGGGGAGGAAATGCTGAACTCACAGTGAAAACCTTCATTTTCATCTATTTGGCAGGAGATGTGTGTGATCACCAGGAAAATAATAGTAGGACTTCTCTTCAAGTGCTAAAATCTAAAGACCGGCTTGCCACAATTCTGCTGCATTCATCGGAGTGAGCGACTGTGTGGTATGAAATACACAGCCTGACTTTGCGTCTTGATTTTACTCTTCTGTGTGATTATTTATAAAATGGATGTAATGTCAATACATGCCATGAAGTTTTGCTACAAATTCTACTTGATAGACTTCTGATGAGCTGGCAAGTGACAGGTGACTTGGCCTGTTCTCCTTAGGGCCATCCTCTGACTTTTCCTTTTGCCATTGTTTATCTGGGTCCACAAGAAATCCCTGTCTACTTTTGTTCATCACTCAACTACTCTGAGGAATAACTTTCCTCAGGTAAGGGAAGGGAGGACAGCTGACTCACAACCGGCTTAGGGAATGAGACAAATGAGATGCCATCAGAATTAGAGAGGTAAGTTACCACAGCTCCCAGTGGCAGATACAGAACCCATGACTCAGGTTTACACAGAAGATTCAGAACACCAAACAAAAACCAGAACGATGTTTATATCAGTGCATCTGCTTTGTGAGCACTTTTATCACCGCGATCTCCATGATATGGAACAGCAAACAAGATTCTCCATAGGTGGTGGTGGTGGTGGTGGTGGTGGTGGTGGTGGTGGTGGTGGTAGTGGTGGTGTGTGTGTGTTTCCTGGTGGTAGCTCTGCAGATCGACTGTAAAATCTTGAACACACTTAGCACATGCTCGTTTATCGCTTCCAGCTCAAGAAATATTGCTCTAACTATATATTCTACTAATATTTACATCTGTGCAATAGAAATGTACAGGTCAAAAGTATGGCCTCAACTGAATATGAGAATGAAATGTTAAAATCTCATTTCTTACTATTTGAGATTTAATATATGCCTTGAGGGTAAAAGTGCTCTTCTCAGAACTTGGTCCAAAATCACATTCCCACTTAACTCCCTTTTTCCCAGGCCTGATTTTTATAGTCCCTGGTAATTGCTTCTGGAAATATTTCCTTAAAAAATCATGTACAGGCCCAGGTGGTGGTGGCATATGCCTTTAATCCCAGTTCTCAGGAGGCAGAGGCAAGTGGATCTCTGTGAGTTTGAGGCCAGCCTGGGCTACAAAGTGAGTGCCAGAACAGCCAGAACTGTTACACAGAGAAACCCCGTCTTGAAAAACAAAAACAAAACAAAACAAAACAAAAGAAAGTGTGTACAGTGTATGAAGAGATGGCTCAGCAGTTAAGACCAGAGGCTACTTTACCAGACAACCAGGGTTCAAGTCTCAGCATACACATGGCCGTTCATGACTTCCTGTAACTCCAGTTCCACAGGATCTGGCACCCTTCCCTAGCCTCTTCAAGGACTACATTCACTGGGTACATAGATATGCAGACAAGACAACCATACCTATAAAATAAAATAATATTCATAAAAAATGTAAAGATAATTCCCACATAAAGCCCTGTATTTGCCTGCTATGGCATGTTCTGTGAGGCCTGAAGTGAAAATCATGGCCCCCTAGCTGGATCTGACCTGGATTCCTGCTCCCTGAGGACTAGCTTTCATTATATTAGAAGGCACCATGAGAGCTACCAAAGAAGGGAGAAAAATAACACTCCTACCTAGCTATGATGCCTATGAATCAAGTCAATGGCCAGCATGGCATGATAACCCTAAGGCTGCAGCAGTGGCACACAGCCTTGGTGATAACCAACAGCTCTCTAATTGGGCTTAAAATCCATTCAACAGAGAGGAGACAATGCCTAGTAATGGAAACCTAGCCTAATACCCAGGCCTAATGAAGTCATGGATCTTGGAGGAGACCCTACAATCATTACTTCCCTAAACCAACATAATCCCTAACTACATTCTAAATGTTTGTCCTTATACCCACAGATAAGCAGTCTTCAGCCAAAATCAAGGAAACTTTTCTTTGCAAAAAATGGAGACCATTACTGAAAGCCACTGAATGCAAAACCAATCAAAATGCAGCATTGTGGAGCCCAGTCATGATGGATACATCTACAAAACACTTCTGCACCTAAGGTTCAGGGAATGTTGCAGAAGAGGGGATAGAAAGATTGTGTGAGCCAAAGGATCAGAGAGTTTGCTCTGAGATCGATAATGTCAGAAACTACACTCATAAAAATCTCACCAACAAGATTGTCTAAACAGGAGGTGAACAAGAAAAACAACAATAGACAGGCCAAAGTGGAGGAAAGAATGACTACAAGAACTCAATCCTATACATACAAAGAGTCACAGGCAACTAAGGAATGTTGAGCGTGAGAGAAATGTCCTCCTCAGGGATGGGCACACAAATTGATTAAATGGTCAGCCCTGAAAACATACATACAAGTAACATTATATAGACTAAATAGGTTGTACTTATGTATTTAGGAATATATATGTATATGCATATACATGGCCTGGTTAAGCTTTTAGGCTTTTAGCAGCAGTTCAGTTGAGATCTATTTGCGTGAGGACACAGAGGCTTCCAGTTGGAGGAAACAGGATCGGCTGAGGAATTGGCAAGGCCTGTTCTGTCTCTCTGATCTTTCACCGTTCACCCCAATACCTGACTCCAGGTTTGTGTTTATTAATAAGACCCTGTAAGATTCATCTACGTACATGTATCACATGTAACAACAATCGATGAAAACAGAGCCCAGGAATTTGAAAGAACAAGGAAGGTTATATGGGTTGGGTTGGAGGGAAGAAAAGGGAAAGGGGGATGATGTAATTATAATTATAATCTTAAAAAATAAAATAAGTCATAAAAATGGCAAAGCAAAATAAGCTGTGCTTACTGAAATCATCTGATGTGATGGCTGAGCCAATTAAGAGGGAGAAAGTAAGATAGAATTTGTTTAGAAGCTGGAGCATGTCAGAATGGTAGCCAGCTGTACCAGCAGCTCCTCAGCCCTTCACACTGAACATGGTGCTTTTACTGTAGCGTGTCTACCACACAGAGAACGGACATCTTACATCCTTATAACTGTTCTTATGATAAAACTTATAAAAGTTAGTCGAGCAGTGGTGGCACACGCCTTTAATCCTACACTCGGGAGGTAGAGGCAAGCGGATCTCAGTGAATTCGAGGCCAGCCTGGTCTAGAGAGCAAGATCCAAGCCAGGCACCAAAACTACATGGAGAAACCCTGTCTCAAAACAAACAAACAAAAAACAAACAAACAAAACAGCAACAACAACAAAACTTATAAAAGTTAAGCAACTTAAAGATCAAATCTTGAGTTAGTGATTTTTCTTGTTTTGGTGATAGAACATCTGACAAAAGCAGCTTAAAGGAAAAAAATATTTTGAGATTATGGTTTGAGAATCAGACCTTCGTGATGGTAGAGTGCCCGAGACAGCTTAGCTCACTGTGTTCACAGGGGCTCAGTAGTAATGCATTGCATACTGATGCCCATGGGCTTTACTGTTACTTTCATCACTCTTATTCACCCAGGACACTCAGCCCACACTTGGGGTAAGTCTTCCCTTCCATGTAAGTGCATGTTTATGTTGTCTTATGTTACATGACGTCGGTAATTCTAAGCACAAGGCAAGCTGACAGTGAACATCAGCCATCACAAGAACCAATGCTTTTATTTTTGTGAAAATTATGTCTTCATAGTCTTGGGTCGCCAAGACTTGGGTCGCCACACCCGAGTATACCATTAGCTCTTTTATGGAAGAGATCATTCTCTATTTTAGGAAAGCACACACAGGATTATAAGCATAGAATTGAAACTTCCCATGCTCATTACCACTATCTATGAATCACTCTCTCTGCACGATGGACTCCAAGGGGATCCAGGACTCAGCTGGAAATGACCTCACTTCATCATGCTCAAGAAACTGCAGTGGCAGAAGCCCTGTCATCTTACAGCACAATCTAAAGGAGTGCAATAGCTCTGGATGAAAAATTCAGTCCCTTCCATCCATCACTAGTGAAAGGCAGGGAAACAATGAGAAGTGTATTCTGAGCACCTTGGTCCTGGCCAGCTCACTATACTTGATGTTATTGCTAATGGAAGAAGGAGAGGTAAATGCCCTACTGTGGATAATGTGAACTTCATGGGTCTAGATAGATAAATGTAACTTTTATGAAGTTCATGGATTAGCCCTCAGGGAAGGCCTGCACTGTGTTTGTAGACAGGCATTCAGTGCCCTGCTAGCTCGCTGGGCAGGACGATAAGTAAAGTAAACACCTGTGCTCAAGGGAAGAGCTAGAGTTGATCTTTAATGCTCTGCTCAGAGGAGACCTTCAGTTCAAAGGATGACGAATGAGGTTCTGTAGCATTTATAGTTTCCCTTGGCCCGGTACTGTCCATCTGTTATTGCAGGCAAGGCCTTCATTGATCTTTTCTCCCAGCTGATATTTATTCTCGCCTTTTAGCCTCAGCAAAAGAGGAGGATGAAGGGTCTAGGTACTTTGTCATTCTCCCAATACTTCTGAACATTATAGTACTTTCTAAAGAGGAAAACCAATAGTTATTCTCTTTAGTGCTACCCATTACATTCTGATACCTTTGGAAGTGCAAGGGCTGCCCCTTGTAGAGCTAAAGATTGCACAGGGTTGGAATTGGCGGTACACACACATTTCTTTTTCTCTTTTCACTTCTGGTGGTTTCTGTACTCCCCAGCAGCACCACACTTCCTGTATCTTCCCAAAATACAGTAAGTCCTTCACCTCCAGGAACATTCCCTCACTCTAGACTATGTACCTTTTCCTGCTCAATTTCTGTAAGATTACAAAAGGGTCATCTTTGTGTCATGATAATTTGGGAAGTTCTTTTAATACTAAAACGGTGAATCACAATCCCCAGTGATGTTTCTTATTGCAGTAGTTGGCAATTAACAAAGAAAATAACTGTCAACATGCAGAGAATAACAGACTGTGGAGTACTCAGTCCTAGAGAGGGCATATACAATTCTTTTAAGGCTCTGGAATCTTCATGGAAGAGAAGGAAGAGGAACTGAAAGAGCCAGAGGGGGTAGATAGCATGAAGAAAATAATGATTTCCTGACCCAGCAGGGCAGTCGTACATATGAACTCACAATGGTTGTGACAGCATGCACAAAATATGGGCAAGCTCAAGTCGGTAGAGAGAGAACAGTGCACATATGATCCCATCACTAGCTAAGGTGCTGTTGGCATTTGATACCTGATAGGAGAGGGAGAATCAATTTTCTTTAATGGTGAGAATGCCTGGTAAGTCAACCACATGCCAAAACAAGCCCTGCTCCCAAAACCAGTTAAGCAACATAAACTGGATGTAATGGGGTAGATAGGAAGGGTGAAAAGGTTGGACATGGGAGGAGTTGGGGGAAAGGGACCCAATTTGTTCAAAGTACATTGTATGAAATTCTCAAAGAATCAATAAAAATATTATTTAGAAAAAAGGTTTATGTTCTATCTCATGTTTATTTTCCCATGTGTATTCTAAGCACAAGGTGATACTGTCCTCTGGTGACTTAGTGTAGGCAGAAGTTTTGTCCTGCAAGTTGTTGCCAAGTAACCACACAGAGGCTGAATATTAACTACAAATGCTCGGCTAATAGCTCAAGCTTGTTAGTAGCTAACTCTTACATTTTAAATTAACCCATAATTCATATTTACCCTCTGCCACATGGTGGTACCTTTTTTCAACACAGAATGTTCATTTTCTTTCTACATCTCTCTCAACTCCCCTCTGACTCTGCCCTTCTTTTTCCCAGCATTCTCAGTTTGAGTCTTGAATCTTCTCCTGTCCAGCTATTGACCAGTCAGCTTCCTTATTAAACCAATCACAGCAATATATATTCACACAGTGTAAAGGAATATTCCACAATTTAGTATCTTCTTCAAAGAATGATTAAAATGGTACTCATTCCTTAGTTCAGCATGAAAAATAAGAGCGACAGTGCAGAAACCTTAGTGTGTAGTAAGCAGTCAGTACTTTATTAAAGAATAATAATTATTGGAATTCACTTAACTATAATTATAATTAATGGTGCATGTTAAATACCCCTGAAATGCTTGAGCTAGAAGAGTTTATAGTTTTGGAAGTTCCAGGTTTGAAATCTTTGCACAATTTTTATTATTTGAGAATTCATGATCTCAGACTTTGAAATCTCAAATGCCACAAAATCGGAAACTATTTCAGTGTCCGGTCACCACTCCAAAATGTCAGATGCTAGAACACTTGGGTTTTGGATTTTAGATTTGCAACACTCATCCTTTAATGAGGATTTCAACTCCAAGCTTGTCTAGCTCTTCACACCATCCATTGCCCTGTAAAAACATTAATTTGATTTGTTTTTGAGAGCCTAAGTGACAGCCTGCACTAATGGCATTCACAATGCTTTGAGGGCTAGAATTTGCCGAGTGGTACAGTGCTTGTCTAGCAAGTGCAAGGCTCTGGGTTTGTTCTACAACATCACAGGAAAAAAAAAAAGTACGGCTTGTTTGGCTATTTGGTAACTCTCTTCTTATCTCTCTTTCTCTATTTCTATTCTCTATCCGTGGTTGACTTGGAACTTGCTATATAGCTGAGGGTAGCCTTGAACTTCTGATCTTCTTGCCTCTACTCCCAAGGGCTTGGCCTACAGAAAACACCATTACATCCAGTTTATGTGGTTCTAGGGTTTGAGGGTGTTGTGACACTCTACTGACTGAGATGCATTCCCAGCTCTTTGGCTTCTTTTAATACTCATGCTTCAACATATATTAAAACCTTTTCTTAAAAATAATTTCCATGATTATTTTTTCATATCTTACATTCCCTCCAGATTCTAAAGATCTAAGGGAAAGACTCAGTAAAAATTGTTTATTCTCAACCTATGCTAATATAATACTTGGGACAAGGTGAAATCTATGATAAGAACAGTATTTTCTTTGCCTCCTTCTAATATGCCAATCACTGAAATAAGCACTTAGTAGCTTGACTGGGATCCAAGCACAGATATGTTGGAGATGCATGGAGATTAGACATAGACACAGGAGTTCATTGTCAAATTGCAAAATGCATTAAGATTGAAAAAAAAAAAAAAACAACACTTGACCCAGTGAGCTGCACTGTATAACTGAGTCATAACCAGGGAGCTGCAGATAAGTAAGAGAATTCTAAGACAGCTGAGGGTCAGGTGGTGGAACGCAATGAATCACAAAGACCACTCAGCAGAAGTGAGACTCACGCAGAATCGAGAAAGGCAGCGTTTGTTTAAGCACTACAGAGCACAGGACAGGCTAGAATCATAGAAGTGGAAAAAAATGGCTCCTGCAGAAGGATGCAGCAGGATAAACGCCATAATCAATTTAGGGAATATCACACAGTTCAACATTTCCCATCATATCTAACAAGGCAGGAGTGGAAGGGGAGACTCGGGAGATGATCAGAAGCCTGATCAGAGGACCTTTAGTTCCATGATGGTAAAAGTCTAGAGGTGTGCAGAGATTTATTTTTGAAACAACTCAGTCCATAGTCTTGACCAGCTATTTAATGTAAGAAGATGACCTATATTTTAAAATCCTCCCTTGCAAGTGACATGGGTAGTATTCAGCCAGGAGAGCAATTGAAGTGTTGATATTCAAAGTGCAGCTCCCATCATGAAGTACCTCACAGGTCGGAGAGACAAAGCTCAGGAAATAACAAAGTGCATGGATAGGAAATTGCCTCAGGAGGCAGAGAAAACGGAGCATGAAGTTGGAATTGTTGCTAACCTGTCACAAAGTACATGACTGGGAAGAAAACTTACCTACAGTGAGGTTATAGGAGAATGTCAGCACGTAGTCATGAAAACGGAGCGGGCATGGCCAAACCTAGCATCCCTGTGAACCCCTAATTAAGGAAGTGTGAACTCTATGGTCTCTTTGTTTAATGTGTGGCTTTCATTTATAATTAGAGACATGAAGTGAATCTTCAGATCTAACTGTTATGACAAATAGATCTATAAAAAAAGCTTTCTTCCATTTTGCCTCTGCCTAAAAATACCTTTTATGGACTTATTAGTGAAGATTTAAATGGTGATTTTTAATTTATCATTTCTCTGCTTGGGATTGTAGCATCAATAAGTATTTATTAATCTTCAATATTTTTTCCAAGCAATATTTTGGTACTAAAAGGTCTTAAAAAGAGATCGGGCAAAATTAGAGTCATAAAATATACGTGATTGACCAACAACTCTTATACTGTAAAATTCAACCAGTGTTGAGGACTATGAGCCCCTGGGCAATGCAATATGTATTTTTAAAATTTTATATTGATTTCATATTATAGTAAAGCCATAACTGAGATTTTAGGATGCCCAGGAATTTGAGGTTGAGAAAAGTTAATTAGATAAAGACATACTTGGCATTTAGATTTTTCTGGTGCCAAAAGCTTTATTTTTCCAAATTTATAGTGTTTGATATTATGGCAGATCCAGAATGTAGAGTTGGGAAAATATGAGACTTAGAAGTCCCCATTTGACATGGCTCTGGCAAAAACCTATCTCCCTCCAAGTGACTCTGAGATAGCCTTCAGCTACCACAAAAGTCTGAGCATAACTAGATGGAAACAAACAAACAAACAAACAAACCACTGAGCCAAACAATCCGTCATATTATCTATCATCAGGACAACCACAACTACACAGAAAAAGTTTTCTGATTCTTCTCTTCCTCTCTTATCCCAAAGAATTTCCCACAGATATCCTTTTAAAATATAAAACTAGTAATGCCAACATCCCACATCATTTTGATTATTTTACTGGAGTTTGTTTTTAAATCATTTTTAGACTATAGCAAAAGAAAGCAGTCCTTCCCTACCCCTGCGCTTGTGTGACCTACCCACACACTTTTATGACATGCCCGTATACCTGTATAACTTTCCCCAGGAGAGATGTCCCACAATATCCAAGTAAGTGTTATTTTGGATGGACATAGTAACACCTACTGTTTACCTGAGTTGTTCATTCTATGGGTTTTGACACTCTATCATAGCACATGTCTATCATCGCAGCTATCATACAAAATGGTTTCATGGCCCTGAAAAATTTGTACCCTTATCTATGAGCCCCTCTCTCATCTAACCTTGTTAATGACCAGTGCTTTTCTGTCTTCATACTTTCGTGTTGTCAGAATATGACAGAAACAAGATATAAAAATATATGTCACGCAATTTTGTTTACGCATGCCAATAGATACAGAAGGTAACTAGGAACTGGAAACAGGCATGTAGACTAACTATAAACTACTACAAGTGATCTTGTCGGGATGCTTAGAATTAGAAACTTTATCAGGGGGGCGTTTCAAAAGAGCTCGTTAAATACAATAAAAAACTGTTAAGCTGAAGCTCAACATATATTCAAAATTCAGAATTTTATGGTAACTAAACCACACTTTAATGAATTTGTTGAATTTATTGAAAATTCATCCGATATAAAAAGAAACTCAAAAGACTTCCTGATGTGACATAAAACATTCCTTACATTGGGATCTTTATGTACAGAATAGATAGAATGCCTTTGCCCATGTAAACATATCCACTTTTTATTTGTCCTCTCAAGTGAAACCATTTCCTTATTACCATTATCCTGTAGGGCCCAATATCTTGTTTGAATCATTTCTCTTGGGCAATTTCTGAGACATAGATTCCCTGTTGTTTGTCCATTGACTTTTTAATTCCTAAGATCTTGACAATAGAGACTCGATATGTGCTCCAGGTTTAAAAACATCAGAGGAGACAAACAGAAACTCATTGCTTGCTGAGTTTGAGTGCAATCTGATGGAGGCAGGTATGTGGTTAACATTGTTGCCACAGATAGAATTAAAGGATTTTCTTTTAATGTTCTTTTAAAAGCGATTTAGGTAGATGCTCTATGTCCTTCCCTTCCGTTTCTCAGACACAGAAGAGCATTTGGGCTCCAGGCACCATGACGATACTCATTTGCCACTCAAAGAACTGGCCACTGCAACTCTAAGTCATATATAACAAGCCTTTTCCACGAAGATGAAGAATACACTGAGGAGGAACAACAGCATCCTTTAAAGCAGTGTTTTCCTCTGTGGGGTTTCCAGAGAACAAGCAACAGACACACCACAGATGTATTAAAACATGGAAATACTTTAAACTGTGCTCTAGACTTACTGAATCAGAAACTGAGGATGATAGGCACCTGCATGTTAAAAGTCTTTCAAGGTGATTTTGAGACACAGTGGCTTGACAATTATTGCTATGAACACAAGATCATAAATCTGAGCACCAGCAGCATGCCTATGACCATGATATTGAACCACATTGTAGATGGTTTGTATTTAGTAAATGTTAAGTCTCTGAGCCTTGGTTTCTATGTAGGCTATGTGATAGTAGCACCCAATTGTTATAGCATTATAACATGAGTTATCTCATAGTCTTCATAAATGGAAACCCAGAGTCATTGTGGTTGAGATGGTTTTTATGCTGAGGACCTCACAACTGTCAATTAAAGTTTCTGTCATTTAGGGGACCTACTTGGGTTCAGTGGGTCATGGATAAATTTCAATCCCTCATGATCATTGGACTGAGATCCCTAGTCCTTTTGTCTTCAAATCCTTCTCATACTTTGAATAGGGAAAGCATCGTCTCTGTCCTGATTGACTCTCTTTGCCTCCCGCCTCTGCCTTCTACTTCTAACACAAGTCAGGGAATGTTCATTGCTATTTTAAAGGTCATGTGACTACATTAGTGACTTTATGAGAATTCTTATTTTTTAGAGCAACTTATTAGTAACTTTACACACACAAATTATTGTTGTTATGTAAGATTGCATACTTGTGGATATACTTCCTTAAGGTCTCAGTGTGAAATCTTAGGGATGGTGTGAGAGAAGCATTAGTCTCTTTATCACAAATCCCACTTTATGACTTCCCCAAGACTGTATGCTTGTTGTGTGTTTTTGCTTTTTTCTTCAGGGGCCCACCACCTAGCTCCCAAGTAAATCCGCACACTCAGACTTATTCTTACTTATGAATGCCCAGTCTTAGCTTGGCTTAGTTTCTTGTCAGCTTCCCTTAACTTATTCCGACTACCTTTTGCCTCTGGGCTTTTCCTGTTGTCTAACTTCTGTAAATCTTACTCTTACTCTGTGGCTCGCTGTGTAGCTGAGTGGCTGGCTTTTGGAGTCCTTTTCCTTCTCTGGCTCCTCGAGCCTAGATCTCCAATCCCTCTTCCCAGATTTCTCCTTCTATTTATATTCTATTCTATTCTATTCTCTCTGCATGCCAGCCCCACCTACCCTTTCTCCTGCCTTGCTATTGGCCAGTTCATTATTAGACTATCAGGTGTTTTAGATAGGCACAGTAACACAGGTTCACAGAGTTAAACAAATGCAACATAAGCAAACGTAACACACCTTAAAATAATATTCTACTATACTGAACTAATATAAATGCCTTGGAGAGCCTACAGTACAGTAATAAGATTAAACACCGGCTTTACTGATTCCCACCAAAAGCATGTATTTAGAGTTGACTACTACATAAAACCTTGAGTAACTATGACTTTTACTCATCTAAATCTTAGATTGAAGAAGCATGCTTTCTTGAATAAGGAATAATCCACATCTCTAAGTGAATTTGACTGGATGAAATAGATAATCCCAGCAAAGAATAATATTTATTGTTGGAATGAAGATAACTGTCACAGAATAATATCATGAGTGGGTATAGAACTGGTTGTTTCCAACTTTAGGGTCAGAATTTCACTGGTCACTATTGAGAAGTGATTTGTTCTACCCATTCCCACATAAAACTTTAGATGTACCCAAAATATATTTTGTAGAAATAATTGACAATAATTGAAATCATTTACTGAGTATCTTCTTTTAAACATGTTGCACACATATTTAATAATAGCATTGGCAATAGCTTATAGTGTTCGGTGAGTGTATGGGATTCCTCTTTGACCAAGAACTCAAAAAGATATAACCCATTTCTGTCACTAGCTGTTTTATTTGGTAGCATATGATGTCTAACATGGGTGCTTTCCTCTCCGTTATACTGTAACTCAATTTAAATTCCTTTTATATATGTATATAATTCACGAAGATTCTATGGTAGTGGATTTCCATATGGCTTTTCAAAAAACCATTATTATTAGTTATCCCTCCCCATAGTTCTTCCTCTATCTTGTTCTCCCATCCCTGGCCCTGTTTAACCCACTTGTTCCAATTTTCCCTTTGTCCCCTTTTAACACTATATTTTATATCCTCTTCCTTAGAAGATCCTCTCCTGCTGGGCAGTGGTGGTGCACGTCTTTAATCCCAGAACTTGGGAGACAGAGGCAGGCTGATCTCTATGAGTTCAAGGCCGGTGGGCTACAGAGCGAGATCCAGGAAAGGCACCAAAGCTACACAGAGAAACCCCATCTAGAAAAAAAAATCCTCTCCCATTCCCCCATTGTCCCTTACTAGGTGCCTAACCTCTGACAGTATTTTAAATGAAACATACAACACCCCTCGCCTCAAGGACATATGCAATCGAGTGAGCAGAAAGATTGCAAGAGCTGGAGAGGATGGATTATTTTAATTAAACAGTATTTTCCAGACAGACACAATAGAACATGTCCACATATGAAATCACAGAGACTGTGGCAACATGCACAAGCCCTGCTCAGGATCAAACCAGACAAAATCCCAGCACGGAGTAGAGGAAGTGGTCACAAGGTCCTGCCCCAGCCAAGAAGATAAGCACAAATGATACCTGTTAGGAGGAGGAAAAGTCAGTTTTCTTTAATGGAGTGGCACTGGGCCTATATCAGCTATATTCTATCTAGGGCAGCATAGGCCCCATTCTCAGAAAGAGCTCACACAAATCGAATGATTAGTAATTTCTTTTTCTTTTGTTTGTTGTTTGGTTTTTTTTTTTTTTTTTTTTTTTTTTTTTTTTTTTTTTTTTTAAGTTTTTCGAGACAGGGTTTCTCTGTGTAGCTTTGCGCCTTTCCTGGAACTCACTCTGTAGCCCAGGCAGGCCTCGAACTCACAGAGATCCGCCTGGCTCTGCCTCCCGAGTGCTGGGATTAAAGGCGTGCGCCACCACTGCCCGGCTGTTTGTTGTTTGTTTTAAGGGGAAAAAGAACATGAAGTTGGGTGGGTATGAATGGGTAGGATCTAGGAGAAGTTGGGGGACAGGAAAGAATATAATAAAAATATACTGTATGAAATTCTCAAAGAATAAAAAAAAGTATTTAATCACTACGTTATACATACATGAACAAAAATTTGAAACAGAAGGTAGGCTTTAGGAAGCAGCATAAAACATTACATATTCAGTTCTTTTCCCAATTCACTATCTGAACATACGTATTTATTAGATGAATATATTTTAATAAAAACTTACTTCTTCTGGTGATTATTTTCAACATTTATTTTAACTCCCAAGTTAGATACTTTCAGCAGGTAAAGGGTAGTGTCTTTTTCTGATATGATGGTAGAATTACATGCTCTATGTTCTGGCCTTTGTGTTTATCCTTCAGCTGCTTTTAAACATAGCTTCAAAACACATTACCAATAAATTGACAGTTAACAGCTCCCAAATATAAAACTAAAATTTGAAAGTTGCCTCCATGTTCAAGATAGATTCCTTTAAAAAAAGTTTCATAGAGAACACAGAGTTTGTTTTGTTTTATGCGTGATCTTTGTTTTGGAATTTTTAAATCTTATATAATTGCATTGGTTTGTTTATGTTCTCTTTTTTTATAAGAGGTGGGGGGGGAAGATGGAAGGAGGGAGAGAGAAGAAACAGAGAGAGAGAGAGAGAGAGAGAGAGAGAGAGAGAGAGAGAACATGAAATTGAAGTTGGATGGGTAGGCAGGTGGAGAAGATCTGAGAAGATTTGGGGAAAGGGAAAGAATATGATTAAAATACATTGTCTAAAAAATATAATAGCCGGGCGGTGGTGGCGCACGCCTTTAATCCCAGCACTCGGGAGGCAGAGCCAGGCGGATCTCTGTGAGTTCGAGGCCAGCCTGGGCTACCAAGTGAGTTCCAGGAAAGGCGCAAAACTACACAGAGAAACCCTGTCTCGAAAAACCAAAAAAAAAAAAAAAAAAAAAAAAAATATATATATAATAATAGAAAAAAGAAATAAGATAGTTCTTATTGTACAAAAACTGTAATTATTGGCAAAAGCACATAGTCAATCTAGATTATTTTGTGTAAAATTTAAAAATTTCACACTACAGTTTTTAATTTTTACATTCTATAGCTATATACAACAACCTATAAATAAATATAAACTCAGCAAAAGGATTTAGCTTTAAGGAGAATATTTTAGAAAGAGTGAACTTGAACTGTGCTATGTTTCAGCCTTCTCCTCAACATGCTTTTTCACACAGAGCATTTGCATTCCATTTTCAACTGACACATGAAATGTGAACAGTTGTGAAAATTATTTATTGAACAGTTCCTGTATCTTGTAGGTTTTTCTAGGCATAAGGATGTAGCTGTAAAGAAAATACTCTGACTTGCTGAAGATAAGATTCAAAATTCAGCCGGGCGGTGGTGGCGCACGCCTTTAATCCCAGCACTTGGGAGGCAGAGCCAGGCGGATCTCTGTGAGTTCGAGGCCAGCCTGGGCTACCAAGTGAGTTCCAGGAAAGGCGCAAAGCTACACAGAGAAACCCTGTCTCGAAAAACCAAAAAAAAAAAAAGAAAAGATTCAACATTCAATGACTTGATAGGGTTACTGCTGAAAAAATACACAAAAATGTTTTAGAATCTTCCTTTCTTCAAATATTTCATCCAGTTTGAGACCTGACATCTGTTATTGCTTCCTACAGTGAAAGCATTAAATCTTTCTGGATTGGAAAGGCTCTGGATCAATCTTCTCCATTTAGGTAAACATCAACAAATAAGAAATAAATTACTATGTAAAGTACATGTTAGAGTATTTGAAAAAAGTGAAAACTAAAAAAAAAAAAAAAATCTAGAGGCGAGCATGGTGGCACACACCTGCAATTCTAATATTTGGGAGGAAAAGGACAAGGGAGCCACGAGTTCAAAACCAACTTCAGCTACATAGTGAGCTCTTGTCTTAAAATTTCAAATGAAGATTCTGTAGGAATAAAATTTGTCTTATTTATTATTGTTTGCATACATGTAAGAAAGTATCAAAAATAGGGAAAACTAATATAATAACAAAAGCAGATTTTCTTTTTTTAAATTTTATTTTCAGGAGTGTCGCCAGCATGTATACATGCGTAGCTTATCTGTGTAGTGACCGCAGCAGCCGAAAGAGGGCATTGGATTCACTGCAACAGGAATTGTAGACAGTTTTGATCTGGCATGTGGGTGCTGGGAAGCAAACTGGAGTCCTCTACAGGAGCAGCAAGTGCTCTTAACCACTGAGCCATGTCTCCAGCTCCTGCCGTTTTGTTTTTGAGACAAAGTCTTACTCTATAGCAGAGGCCAGGCTCAAGCACACTGCATAGCTCGGGCTGACTCTATACTTCCTATAATCCTTCTGCCTCAGTCTCCTGGAATGCTGGAATTACAGACCTGTGCAACCATATCTGTCAAGACTACGTTAGATAACTGAGATACATGAGTTTATGGGAATTGAGAAAATAGATAGATTTTAACACATAGAATGGCCTCAAGGATGTAAAAAATGGTCATAGGTTGTTTTGAGACCATCTCCTTAATAGATATGGCACAGATCCTGCAATTGGGATATTCCCACAAGCCCCCTTAGGGTCTGATGTTAGTGGTTTGGGACTCCTCAAGGCAGGATACCTTTAGGAAGGAAGGCTTTCTCCTCTCTGCTCTATTTAAAAAGAACGATTGTGGAGACCGTGTAATTTGCAAATGCAAGCCAGTGCATTTGCCAGCTCCTTGGGCACCTAGGCTGGGTTTGTGCCAGTCTTTGTTAAATGAGTCCAGTGGTTGTTCTCACACTGTTGTTATCTGTTTCAGTGGGTACCTAGCTGTGCGATCTGGTAGAAACTAAGGACTGAGAAATTCTTGTTCTCTTATGACCCTGCAAACATGAGCCTGGGGTCAGAGTAGTCCAGTTTGTTTTCTAGACTGGACTTTCTTTCCTTATGGAAAGGAATGCCTCATTTGTATAGAGGTCCAGAGAGGAAAAAGTGGCATTCCTGAGTCCTCCACTACAAACCACGAAATGCTTAAATACAAGGCATGATGTGAGGCAGCAGCTCTCTGAGCTCTTCTATAAGATGCTATTAAAAGAACAGAGTAAGAACCACTTGCAGAGCCAATGAGCCTAATTTCTCACATGCTCTGAAGCATTTGCAATTGTGTCATTACCAGTGTGGATCTGTTGTTCTCACACTGATGTATTTCCACAATATCTAGATATGTCAGGATAGCGAATTTGGGGAACAGAGCTTGTGGAATGAAGAAAATGTAGTACTATTAGTTTTTCCGAAATGGTAAGTGCAAATACTTCATTTACTCTCCATCCTCTTTTCAGCTTGCATTTAATATCAGAGAAGCATCCCATCAGAGCTTAAGATCCATATTGGTGATTGCATAGTTACATTGCGTGCTCTGCTGTTTCTTGATTATAATTGAGTCACTTACACAAATCCGAGGAAAGGCAGGAAATCAACCATTTGCGATGAATAATTCCTGTAAATTGGATGCAAGACTACATTTTATAAATGCAGATTAGGTAATAGTTCAGATTCTTGCAAAGAACCCTACAGGTAGATATAGTACATGATGTCACGTGGACTCATCTGTTATCGTGCTTTTAAGATCTTGCTTGTCCCAGTTTATCCAGCACAATTGTACTTGGCATCTGTTGTCCTAGTTAATAATATTTGTCTTAGACAAAACCATCTTGGTTTGGAAGAAAAAACAGTATGGGTAGCTCTGACAAAACACACACAACATATGTAGCTATCTGGGGTAAAATAGCTTTTCAGAAATCATAGAAATTTCCAAGTCAGACAGTCCTGCTCTTAAATCCCAGCTCTGCCATTCATTAATTATACAAACTCACTGAAGATTTTTTTCATATAATACAGTTATGTGTCTTCATTAGTAGAATGTAAATGCTAGTTCTGACTTACATATTAAGATTATTATAAATACTGGAGCCTGGAGAGATGGCTGAATGGATAAAAGCACTAGCTCATTTTCTGGAGGACCTAAGTTTGATTACCAGCACACACACAGGTGACTCACAGTCATATGTAATTCCAGTCTCAGGGGATCCAATGCCCTTAATGGTACTCACAACCATCTGTAACTCAAGTGTCAGGGTATCTGGTATCCATTTTGGCCACTACAGGCACCAGGCATGCACATGCTGCACAGACATACATGCAGGCAAAACATCCATAAATATGAAAACACTTAAAATTAGAAAATATTACTATGAATATTGATTTACTGCTTCACACACAATACAGCGACCATTACACGTACAGTTTTTTAACAAAAGTGTTTATAAAATAAAGAATTATCTTTTCCTGGCATTTGCCTTTAGAAAATTACTTATGTTTTATTTTATTTACTATTTTTATTCAAAAGATTTACATACAATATTTTGATCATATTTTTCCTCCCCACCTCGCTACTCAACCAACTTCATGTTCTTTCTCTTTCTCTAAAAAAAAAACCAAACCAAACAAACAAACAAACACCCCAATGAGATAAATACCAAAACTAACAAATGCACACACAAAAATTATGGCGTCCAGTTTGTGCTGTTACTTACTCCTGGACATGAGTGTTGCCCTGGAGTATGCTTCATATACCCAGGGACAATTCACTTGAGAAAACTTATTTTTTCTTACCCAGCAAGTATCAATTTCATATAGCTTCTTGGTTAGGAGTGGGATTTTGTGGAATGTCTTTATCAAATCCACCCCCGGCAAGGCTCAGGTATCTTATAGGGAAGAGGATACAGCAAGATTGTTAAGAGCCATAGGTGGTGGATGGCTCCAAGGAAACAATGTCTTCCAGACACAACAGGACTGATGCACATTTGAAATGAGCATAAACTGAACCCTGCCCCCGCCAACATCAATGCTGTAATTCTAGCTAGTTGTGTGTAGGAAAGTGTACAAATATAAATTCAAATCTTAATCATTTTAGCCAACATACAAAGGGATTTATTTCCTTGATAATTTTTTTTCTGCTAATGCCTCATAGTTACAGATTTGATTCATCTCTGTCTCTCTGTCTCACACATGATTCTTAAAGAAGGCAAATCATAGTTTTTTTTTCTACCCCCCCCCCCCCCGCCCCACGTCAGACATGGATAGATTATGAACTGTTGTGATTAGAAATGTCCCTGACCCTCTATAACAGTTTGAGCTTCCGTGCCTCATCCTACGACAGCAGAATGTGTGTTCTGGGGGCTTTAATTTTCCCCTTTAATCTCAGCCCCTTCAAAGAGGAATTTGTAGAGATTTATTGACTTTCAGACCAGGATCCATTGGCCCATTGATATTCCACTCTGCTCCTTAACTCTTCCCTGCGTTTCTTCTACGGGGTCCACAGTTCATTCCTGGTTTTTGGTGTAATTCCACCTCTCAATTATTTTCCATAATGCTAATCAATGTGTTTAAGGTTGTTTCCATTCTGAAGACCCATTGATGCAGTTAAATATCTAATACACGTGCTGCTGTTTCTTTCTTCTCTTTTCTTTCTTTCTTGTTGTTGGTGATGGTTTTAAGGATTCAACACAGGTCCTAGCACACACTGAACTAGCATTCTCCTCTCAAAGCTATAGCCCTAGACCTCCTTTTACTTTTGATTTCAAGACAACATCATTCTAAGAAGACATGACTTCTCTTGAACTCACTCTTTATCCCAAAGCATTCTGAACTTATGATTCCCTTGCCTCAGTGTCCTGTGTACCAGACATAAAGATCTGTGACACAGGCTTAGCTTTGGCCTCTTAAACATAGATTTTTCTTTTTGTTTTTGTTTTTTTCAAGACAGGGTTTCTTTGTGTAGCTCTCACTGTCCTGGAACTCACTTTGTAGACCAGGCTAGTCTTGAACTCACAGAGATCCACCTGCCTCTGCATCCCTAGTGCTGGCATTAAAGGCACATGCCACCATGGCCTGGCAGATATATATTTTTTTTCATGTGAATATATAATAGACATTTTTATAGTGTCCTAGAAATGCTTTATCTAAATAAAGTGCAAAAAATTTCTGGAGTATGAATCTATTATAATTTTGCTAGTTATATAACGTATTTCCTCCAACTTACATCATGTACTATAATTTTCTAGACTGATAAATTTTGGATGTAAATATTTAGATATTGCCCATTTTCTCTTAGAGCAATCCATTTACCCTGCAGCATCAGGAAAGAAAGCTAAGGAAAGAAGAGCAGAGTCATAGAGACAAGGCCCCAACACTGAACATGAAAACCTCCAGAAAACTAAGGAAATGGGAGAATAATCTGACCATGCAGTTGTTGGTAATAAAAGATTGACAATGCAATGGCTATTTATTTCCCAAAAAAGTGCATTGATTACAATGTCACACTAGAGAGCTAAACTACACCCAAATATTATTGTGCTTGCTTCCAAATAGATTTAAGACTCTTACCCACCTCTATTTTCCAATTTCTTTCTCTGTTTCTATTCTTATTCACATAGACAACTTACAACAGGATAGAAAGGGACTGCTCACATGCTTCTCTAGCTCCTTGTCTCCTTCAGAGTAGAGATACAGTCCTTTCTATATGATAGGAGCCCAAGGAAGATAATCAGGTTTGACAAATAAAACATCAGAATGCATAATTAGAAGACGCAGAATACTTATGCTGAACATTAGCAAACTTTGTTCTTCTTCAGGTCCGTGTTACCCAGTGAGGTTGCATTGCTGCTGTGAGGCAGGCGTTCTGACGACACATCTACATTGAAGGACTCGCTCGAATTCTATCACAACAGAGTGTCTCCTGACTAGAACAACAAACAATGCTTATCACTGTGTGTGAAAGGTAGTTTCATAATTTACTGGAATATCCCTCTCCATTCGTATGTGAAAATCTCACCAACTGGAGGATTTCTTTCCTTACAGCTTTGCATGTAACACACTGAGAATATTGATTTCCATAGAAAGAAACCCAGTAACTCCTTAGTGAACACATGTTTTTATGAGACGCTCAGACAAGAGCAGTGGAAGTGTTAAAAGTCTATCCACTGTCCAAGGTTACACTGCTAGGACAAACGCAGATCAGAAATCATGAATGCCATCTGCTCACCAATTTCCCGGTGCTGCCAGGTTTTAATGGGAAATAGAGGGTTATTCCCTTCCCTGTCTAGATCTCTATTCTTGTCATTCAACATTCATAACAAAACATCACATTCCTAGGATACAGAACTCATGGGCTCCATCTTCTACCTTAAGGCATTGAACATAATGTACTTTACTTTGTATTCTTCAGTGATCTTATAATGAAAATTGATTAGAAATCAAAGAAGCAGTGGTGATGGGTACTGTGTTTAGAGTAACTCTCTAAAATCCAATCATAATGATTCACATTGTCTAACCCAATAAACATTCTCATTCATATTGCACCACCCCTCCACCTGCTGGAAACTCATCAGAATAAGAATGTGGAAAAAAATGAGGAAATAATCAGTATAATTCCATAATCATAATTAATGCTGATAAGCCAAATGCTAAAGCAATGGCATTTGGGAAAAAATTCAATACAAAAGTAGAAACTAAATTTTCCATTCCAAATGCAGAAATGACTCACTTTCATATTTCTGTGACTTTTTAATCTATAAAATAGACTATTATTTATATTCCCTTAACTCTGCATGACGCCCCAAAAGGAACTTAATGGTTATGTACTTCTAACCAGAGATAACCAGAAGGTATCCCTGACAGTGAAGATATCTGCAGTTCTCCTTGATTGTATGAATATTGTTACATTTTGGATTCTCTTTTATTAACCTTTTTGAACAGCAATGGTGTAAGAAACAACAACCCCCAAAAAAGTCATAGTTTTTCATTTAACTGGAAAACTTACTGAGGAATGGGAGATTCTCATAGTAACTGAAGGACCATTGGGCAATGGTTTTAGTAGCATTTTTCCCCCTCAAAACTTGTATTCGAATTCATCTGCATTGGGAGGTAGAATGTGTTTAGAGTCAATGCTATAGTGCTGTGGTTAACATTATATTGAATCATCAGAGTAGAGCTTCTAGAATGAAGAAAAGTGAGAGGGATAAGGAGATATACAGAAGCTCCATGTGTCTTTTACCATGTAGTTTACCAGGCTACCGTGGGAGTCTAGCATCAAGAAAGCTATCATCACATATGACTTTTGCCATCAGATCAGCAACATGAGGCAAAATAAAGCCCTTTATTTTATAAGGTCTTCTGACTATGGTGCTGTGTTATTAGATAGTCACAACACCAACAATAAAAACAAGACAGTGTGTGGTGATGGCTGTAGTCTTTTTCTAATTACAGCTTTTTTTTTGTTGGGGAACTGCAAAGAAAACAAGACACTACACAAAGTAAACTCTCCAGGAGCTAAAAGCAAATGTGTTACAAATTCAACTAAATCACATATCAAAATGGAAAAATATGTGCTTTTTATGGAAAGGGATAATCATTCCCTTTTATGCACACAGTCAGACTTTAGAATTTATATGTTTTATATCTATGGCTTCAGCTAACTATTGATTAAAAATAGTGAATTTAGGAGAAAAAAAAACAACATCTGTGCTGAATAAGTAAAACCAAGTTTCTTTTTATTTTTCTAACTACTGCAGCATAAAAACTCATGATATAAATTCTATTACACATTGTAAGGAACCCAGAGAAAAGTTAAAACCTTAAAGGAAAATGTATGTAGGTGACATACAAATGTTCCAGCACTCTATGTAAGGTAGTATAGTTTCTGTAGCTTTAAAAATCCACAGAGGGTCAAAATGCCCTCCTAAGTGATAACTATGCGTGCATGGCTATGTGTATGAGCATGTGTATATGTACACTCATGATTGAGTATATCCAAGAAGCTATGCATAGTTGAAATAAGATTGTCGGGAGAATCAAGTGGTTTTATCTGTGCAACAATACTCTCTTGTAAATATTTTTGCTAACCCTCTAGTGTCATTTTGCATATCACATGATTATTTTAAGTACTATGATGTGCAATCTATACACATCATTTTACATTAATTTTTGATATATGTGTCTTACGCCATAGTTAACATGGTAGCGACATTTATATCCAGTCATAATAGTAAACTTGTAAAGGAAAGTGTGTTCAGATAACTATCCCAGTACACTAGTTTTTTTTGAGGACTCATTGTCTTCTTATGTGAGTTCTCAGTGGGTTCTACACCATACTCAGACTCAGTCCTGGGCCTCTCTTATCTGGACTGCCCAAGATCCCACTCTTCTCCTCTTTGACAGCAACACGCTTTTGTTTCTGTAAATTAGTGAGAATATATGGTATTTGTCCTTCTATGAACTGGTTTATTTCACTGAATGTCCCATCCATGTTGTTGCAAAGGACAGAATTTCATCTTTTATGCCTAAATAACATTCAATTGTCTCTATGCTCCCATCACTGATGGACACCGAGCTGGTGTCACGCTGCAATTAATGTGGGAGTGCAGCCATCTTAGATATCATGGCTCCACTTCCTTTCATCTATGTTCACCCATGTGACAGATGGCTGACAAGGCACTTCTCATTTCAGTTCTGAAGGAAATGCTCACTG
Organism: Peromyscus californicus insignis; assembly: GCF_007827085.1. Taxonomy (NCBI): domain Eukaryota; kingdom Metazoa; phylum Chordata; class Mammalia; order Rodentia; family Cricetidae; genus Peromyscus; species Peromyscus californicus. The sequence continues at coordinate 114,179,734 of NW_026294606.1, forward strand.
TAGCTAGAGTTTTCCTGCTTGGTCCACAGTCAGGGCAAATCTCTCTCACCTGCCAGTCCCACAGCTGCTCAGACCCGACCAAGTAAACACAGAGACTTATATTACTTATAAACTGTATGGCCATGGCAGGCTTCTTGCTAACTGTTCTTACAGCTTAAATTAATCCATTTCCATTAATCTATACATTGCCACATGGCTCGTGGCTTACCGGCATCTTCACATGCTGTTTCTCATCATGGCGGCTGGCAGTGTCTCTCCCAGCCTTCCACTTCCCAGCTTTATTCTCCTCCTTGTCCCACCTATACTTCCTGCCTAGCCAATGGCCAATCAGTGTTTTATTTATTGACCAATCAGAGCAACACATTTGCCATACAGAACATCCCACAGCACTTCCCCTTTTCTTTTCTTTTCTTTTCTTTCTTTCTTTTTTTTTTTCAAAAAGGAAGGTTTTAACCTTAACAAAGTAAAATTACATATAATTTGGGAATTTGGGCATAGCTTCTCTTACTACTTCCTGCTGGAGGGGGGCGCTGTATCTTATGGGGACACAAAGAAAATTTTAGGATTATGGAATAGTCTATGAGGCTGTATTGTCTGAGGCAGTTGCCTTCAAACCATTCTGGATGTTGGATCATCTAGGGCCATGGTGTCATCAGAGACCTTTTAGGGGGTCTTGGCTGGTCAAACCTGATGTATCTTAATCTGGAACAAATCCATAGCCTTTGGCTTTCTGTGGGAACAAAAGCAGAGTCTCCTTTCCAAAGCAACACATCCTTACATCTAAATTTTGAAGTCAAGCTATCTTTAAATTATACATTTTGGCATAACTCAACAGCTTTTACAATCAAATGTTTTTCTGCAGTTAAAAATCCCAAAGACAACACAATCCAGATTCTCTGTGTAATATTCATCTTCACATGGCTTATTTTTTATATTAATTTTACTGTCTCTTTAAAGACTTTATTTTTTAAAACTATGTATTTGTTTATATAACTGTATATATCACCTTTTTTTGTCTCTTTCAAGCCTATGTATATTTTACACACCTTGTAAACTATTACATCTGAATCTGTCTTATTGTGAATCTATTGCTTTAAACTGTAGCAGCTGTGGCTGCTGGCTCCGCCCACCTCAGCTTCCCATCATGGCTACGTTTACCACCAGCTCTGGGAGCTATCGTGGGTCTATTCTTTTATCCAAGCAGCATGTAGCCCAGAAACCTCTTTTTTTGTTTTGTACTAGCAAAGGCTAAATCCACCATGCAGCTTAATGTGCCACTTACAGAGGCCTCATTCCCGCCATATGGCGGCAGGTGGAGCACGCATGCTAGGAACCCACCATTAGCTCAAACCAGCAGCTACTGCTCATTTGAGAGAGACAATTAGGAACTGTTTTTAGCTCCGTTTTAGAATCTTTTTTTTCTCAGTTTTTAGGTGGAAACTCTTGCCACCACGTTGGACGCCATTTGTAGCTAGAGTTTTCCTGCTTGGTCCACAGTCAGGACAAACCTCTCTCACCTGCCAGTCCCACAGCTGCTCAGACCCGACCAAGTAAACACAGAGACTTATATTGCTTACAAACTGTATGGCCGTGGCAGGCTTCTTGCTAACTGTTCTTACAGCTTAAATTAATCCATTTCTATAAATCTATACTTTGCCACATGGCTTGTGGCTTATCGACATCTTCACATGCTGTTTCTCATCGTGGCGGCTGACAGTGTCTCTCTCAGCCTTCCACTTCCCAGCTTTATTCTCCTCCTTGTCCCACCTATACTTCCTGCCTAGCCAGTGGCCAATCAGTGTTTTATTTATTGACCAATCAGAGCAACATATTTGCCTTACAGAACATCCCACAGCAGCTCACCATTTTTCTATTGTGGCTATGTTATTTTCATCCCCACCACTTATCAGAATTTCTGTTTCTCCACACTTTCACCAGTCTTTGTTACTTTTTTTGTCTTTTTTAAAAAAATTATTCAAACTGTTTTTGTTGTTGTTTCTTTGTTTTTGAGACATAGTTTCTCTGTGTAGCTTTAGAGGCTGTCCTGGAACTCCCTCTGTAGACCATGATGGCTCAATCTCATAGAAATTCACTTGCCTCTGCCTCCTGAGTGCTGGGATTGAAGGCATGTGCTGCCACCCTCATCACCCAGCCAAACTGTTTTTTAATTTGCATTTCTTTGATATTAGTTAAGCTGAGCATTTTAACACACCCATAATCTATTACAGGTCTTCTTTTAGGAATATCTATTCAGATTATTTATTAATCTACAATTGAATTTTTACTACTATATTGCTGTTGATTCCTTATATATTTTCAATATTAATCCCTGTCAAACCAGTACTCTACAGATCTCATGGATGAAAAAATATAAATATAAGATCACATTATCACGGTGAACAACAAACCCAAAAGGATCATTGAAATAAATGCTTAGAAAATATTTAATAAAGTTGTATCTGCCTTTGTGATAGAAACTCCCAACAACTTAAGTATAAAGAAACTTACTTTAACTCCAAAAAGGATATATATTCAGACCCATGCTGCCAGTATCACACTGATAGGCAAAAAAAGAACAAGTTTCCTCTAAGACCTAGAACAAGACAAGGGTACTTGCTTCAGCCTTTTTAATTCAACATATTGAGAAGATTAGCAAAATCATTCAGGCAAGAGAAAGAAACACAAGAATCTTAAATCAGAAAGGAAGAAGTCAAATTATCCCTGTTTGCAGATGACTTGACTTTCATATATAAAAAATACTAAAGGCTCCCACAAAGAACAATTACAGTCCAGGAGTAAATTTAGTGATGGACACAAGATCTGCAGGCATCACCAAAGTGTTTGCTGAACAGATAAATCAAAGGAACAGTGTCATTCACTATAGTAACAGTCATATGGAGGAATAAAATCTTAGCCAGAAAAGATCTTTAAAATAAAAACTACTGAAAAGATATCCACATTGATGTTTGACCAGAACTAATATTGTAAAAACTCCCAAACTTCCAAAAGTCACTCATGGATTCAGTGCAACTACTACCAAAGTGCTACTGATATTTTTCACAGAGACAGAAAAATAATAAAATTCATATGGGACCACAAAAGATAGTGAGTAATCAAAACAATCCTGGGCACGAATAGGGAAGTGGGATTAGTATAATATTCTAATTTTTAAAGTTCAACAAAGTTGCAGTAAGGAAACAGCACTGCACTTACACACACACACACACACACACACACATACACACACACACACACACACGAGACTATGATAGACAAACCTGAAATTAACTCATGTATTTATAGATAACTGATGTCCAAAAGCCACCAAGGTCATGTGTTACAGAACGGACAATCTCTCCAGAAAGTGGTACTTTGAAATGTTGATATGCAAATATAGAAGAATAAATCTTCATGAATATTTTTAGTGGATACAAAATAAAATCAACATTGAACAAAGATACACATGTGTTATCTGGAACTATGAAATTACCCCTCCCCCCAAAAAACATGTCATTCAAAATGTCTGTATTTATTCAATTTTTGTCAGCAGCAGAAAGCAAAAATGGAGAAGGTATTTACACAAAACTATGAAGCTTCTACTCAGCAAGGAAAGAGTTGAAAGAGTGAAGATACCTACTGACTGCAACATGGGGACATGTGGAATTTGAATCAAACTTGATAGGTCTTGGCACTAACGGAAGATTCCAGATATCTGAAATCACGTGTTAATGAAGGACTGACTTAAAAAAGTGAGAGAGGCCTCAACCCTACATAAAGAACTACAGGCAATCAGGAATGCTGAGAACAAAAGAAACCACATTCCCCAGGGAAGAGCACACCAACTGGTTCTCCAGTACCAAATGGTCATCCCTGAAAACATGCATACATGTAACACTATACAGACTGAGCAGGCTATATTTAGAAACATATGTGTATATGCATATACATGTATGCTTGTCACAGTAATGAATGAAAAAGAGGATTTAAAAGAGCAAAGAGGGTAATATTGGCATGTTTGGAGTGTAGAAAAGGAAGAGAGAAATGATGTGATTATATTACAATCTCAAAAATAAAAGAAATAATTAAAAAAGACAAAATAAATAAAATGTAAGAGGAAAAAATTAAAACTTTGATTCTAAGACTGAAATTGAATTGGAGAATCTGAGTGAGAATCACAGTCATGCCATGCGGTTCAGACAGAAATAGCTTTTATACTTTTACTTAACCCCCAACAGAATGCTCTCTCTAAGATAAACATTTTGATGTGTGTCCTGCTGTTATTGTTGGTCTCAATTCCAATGCTGAGGAATATATTATACAAATTATTGGTTCAGGTAATTGAGGCTAAGGGATGATATCACTGAGTTTGCACCTGTGGTCACTTCCACTACTATCCCAGCTCTCTCCCAGTTATATACTAGTTCAGTTAACTCTTTACTTTCCTGGATTCTTTGCCCCAAGCAGAGGAGGAACAGGGGCCACATCACACTGATAGCTCTCCATGCTCTTGTCTTTCTATGAAATTTGACTCAGGGACCTAGGGACATCGCATAGGGCAGTGAGGTCAGGTATATTGATTTCCATCTTCCTCCCTTTAAGATCATCTGAGGCTGGCTGAACTTTCAATCCACAATTACTGATTTCAATCTTGGTCAAATGTCCAGTGCGCTGAATTACCCGGAAAGCTCATGACAGTGCAGCTCTAATTCTGCAAGTCTAGACTTGAGCTGGAGTTCTTTTCTCTTGCATGTGGCTTCTGGGTAAAGTCAGTATTGCCATTCTGTAGAATGTATTTTGACTAGCAAGACCTTATATAATTGTCTTCTTCTGATTTCCTCTTTTTGTCATTTTTTTTTCTGTCCCAAAGACTGTGACATTAAAACTGGTAATCATGTGTTCCACCACATCTCTTGTACTTTCCTGTATCATACACAGGGATTTCGAACTGTTCCTTTTGAAAGAAAACTCCACTTTCCCCAAGTACCTGATTTGGACACTCTGATTTACTTGTAGGTGGCACATAGTAGGATTTTAATAGTCATGATTTAATTTCTCCATTTTATAATTTGATTGTGGATATGGAGATTTCCCCCCCTAAATTCTGCTGCACAATGTGTTCGTGGAACAGTGTGTAGGTGTGCATGTATATATATATGCATAATTCTTTGAAAGATCAAGTGACTTGGTATATAACAGTGAAAAGATTAGCAGAGATTTTAAAACCAAAGTGAGTCCTCTTGTTTTCTTATGACATTCAATATAGTAGCACAGAAAAGTGATACGGGGGTGAAGGAGGCAGTTGCATAATTGAATTGCTTAATTTAGAAAGAACCTGACATTTTCCCTAGGCGCAGGAAACAAACAGCGGCAAGTCACACCAGTTGGCATCAGACCAGCAATTTGGGAAACAATATGACATTCCAGAAAGTAGTCATTATAAAACTTCTGCACAATACTCAAAAATAGCAGAAATGCAGCATATGTGATCTAAGGGAAGTCCTTTTCCTTCAAAGTATATGTTTAATTAATGTTAACACTTACGGAATCTGAAAATGCTAAACTTTTGAAAAAGCATATGCATGTACTAAGTAAACTTAGGTATTCAGATCAGTTTCATCTACTGCCACCAGCGACTTGGAAATGAGCAGAATTTATTTAGAATTCTTCCCTAAAACTTTATTATATATGCATCATCTGGATGTGAGCTGCATTTCACATGGTTTTTCATGAGTTCAAATCTCATCGTTATCATAGAAGCACGAAGTGACTATAGGCAACAACAACTCCTTTGCAGAAAGTATTTTTAAAATGTAGCATATTGCAAGACACCTTTAACAATAAAGTATAGGTTAAAACTGAGACATTTTGTCAATACATAATATGCATGAGATGTTATATGAATATTACAAGGAAATTACAGCAAAAATAACACACAAAGAAACTCTTTTGCTGATTTATATCTTGATTGTTACTGAATTCTGCTTCTTGGTTTGTTTCTTATAGAGAAGGGGCAATGAGAAACAATCACAGAATGAGTGACATTTTACTGTTACCTTCAGATTTTATTTCATCCAATTTTTCTTACTAGACTTCATTTATTTATATATATATATATATATATATATTACTACAAGCCAATTTTACATAAATCAGGATCACCCCAAAATATTTTGCTAGTCATTCATGATCTAAGAAAAACTCAAAAGCCTAGTTCCAGACACAAAGCCCATGAACTGTTTGTTAACCACAACTTTCTTGGATACTTGTAGCTATAACCCCTTGTCAAAGAAGTCTCTCCTTACAGCAAATAGAGCCCATCACAGGATATCAGAACTGGACACAATGCAGAGATCAACTGAATGTGAGGAACCCAGCTCCAACAGACACAAATACATCATAGCTCCTGTATCTATGTCTCAGGGAACTTTGCCTATGAGGGGACAGACAGATTGTAAAAACAAATACACCACAAAGTCTTCAGTGAAACATCTTTTCCTGGAAATGCTGCATGAACAATATCAATGGACATGCTAATGTGGAAGAGGGTACATTTTAGCAGGTCCTACTCCAGGATAAAGAACTACAGGCAGCTACAAAACTAATGGGAGAAGAATTATCCTCTTCTAGAGATGAGCCGCCTTATTGGATGTCCAAGGCAAAGTGGTCAGCCTGAAACCATATACACACAAACAACAAAAATAAACTCAGCATAAATATACATATATACAGTTATATATGTTTGTAACAAATGTATATATATATATATATATATATATATATATATATATATATATATATATATATGTAACAATGCTAGTCAAAGGGGAAAATGGCTATTAAGTTGAGAGCTGGGGGACACAGGAGGCCTTTAAGGAAGGGAAGCTAGAAGGGGTTGGGGGGAGAAAAGAAAAGAGGGAAGATGTTATAATTCTATAATTCTATTTCAATTAGAAACATAGTTTTTAAAAAGCCATGAGACATTTGTTTTGTAATAAGTAAGGCAGCAGCAATTATATTATTATTATTATTATTATTATTATTATTATTATTATTATCCATACCCCTTTAAAGGTAAGCTATTAGTCTGCTCTTTCTCCCTTCTTCATCTCAGCAAAGATCATTTTAGCTCCGGGATTGACCTTTTTTTTTTGGATTCTGCAAATAATCTCAGTATATCCTCTCCTCAGGTGAGGCCTTTGCTCTTGTTGGCATCTGTGTAAGAGCATCCAGTGGCCTGACCTGTCTGTCATTCACGGAAAGAGACATGGAGATTTGGTCCAGTCTTCTGCTTGTCTCCCTTTCCCACAGTCTAGCAATGAACATTCTTCCAAACAAAAATCTTGCCTTTCTCAATAGTACTCTTTTTAACTCTCCATCCATAGAACAACACTTGGGAAGTTACAACCTGCAGTTGGGTGGCCAGCTCTCTACAGCTTACTTTTTAAAAGATAGTTTCTACATATTCCTTTTACACCTTATGCTAACATTCTCTCTTGCTGCTAACATTTCACAACAGAATGGCATTTTGAAATGAGTGTACCTACACTGACTGGTAGATTCTTATCATCCAAAGTGTATGGTTTACTTCATAGTTCCCTTCTGGAGCTGTACGTTTTATAAATTTTAACAAAGGTATAACAGCATACATGACCTTTTTAAAATTTTTTGTCAACTTGACACAAACTAAGGTCATCTGGGAAGAGAGAACCTCACGGGAGAAATTGCCTCTGTTGAATAACTCTGTGGGCATGGCTGTGGAGTGTTCTCTTGATTAGTGTGGTTGATGTGGGAGGGCCCAAACCACTATAAGTGCTGTGACTCCTGGGCAGGAGGTTCTGGGCTATATTAAAAAGCAAGCTGACCAAGCCAGGAGGAACAAGCCTGTGAGCAGGGTTGGTGGATTTTAAGATTTTCTTTTTTTACTTTGTATTATGAACTTAGTGTGCCACAGTATTGCTTTTCTGGATGTATCATTTCTGAATTCTCATTGGTTAAGTGAATAATATCAAATTGTTTGGATGTACCAGTGTATATATTCACCTAGTGAAGGGCATGTAGCTTGCTTCCATGTTTGGCAATCACAAATAATGCTTCTGTAAACATTTTCATACAGGCTTTTCTGGGGGACATAATTTCAACTTGTTGGGGTAAATGCTAAAGACTATAGGATCTTAATCACACAAAGTATGTTTAGTTTTGTGAGAAACTGGCAAACTGTCTTCTAAAGCGAATATATCAATTTCTCTTGCTCACATCCTCATCTGCATCTGCTTGCATCAGGGTTTTGACTGTGGCCGTTCTAACAGGGACATTATTAATAAGTAATGCATTATTGGATGATGATATAGAACATTGTCTCAATTGGTTATTGTTCATTCATATAATCTTACTAGATTTGGTGTCTGTTTATGTTTTATTTATATTATTTTTTATTTGTTTTTTGAGCTTTCATTCTCTTTTTGAGAGAAGTTTATTATAATTTCTTTGATAAGGGATTGAGATAGAGGAAGAGGGTAGAAGGAAAAGAGAGAGAGAGAGAGAGAGAGAGAGAGAGAGAGAGAGAGAGAGAGAGAGAGAGAGAGAGAGAGAGAAAGAGAGAGAGAGCCCAGAATACCAGAAAAAGTATACATAGATTCTGGCCAGCATCCAAAAGCTAGAGACAGAAGATAAAATCAAAAACAAAAACTGCAAGAAATTATATTTCTGTGTCAGGACTCAGAAAGTTGGGCTGACCCAACAGTGCCTTGGTGGCTTATAGGGATGGTGCTAGGAGGCAGAAATTCAGGGAAGGATATGTAGATTACTCTATTAAAAGGGCTAATTATTCCTTCTATCTCTTTACCATGGCTTAAGAACCTAGTTTTCAACTGGTTTCTTTGCTTTTCTTTTGTTGAAAAGGACAACAACAATAACAAAAACAAAAATAGCAGCAAGAAAAATAGAAGGTACCCAAGGCTCCTCCTCCTTTTCTCTACGTGAGTTTGTTAATATGAAATGTAGTATGTAGATATGGATGCTATTTGAAAAGCCATATGAGTTCACTGAAGAAAGTTGTACAAAATATTAGAAGTGCAAACTAGATATTGATTCCTATAAGAGTATGAGAGAGAGAGAGAGAATTGATGAGATTTGAAAATGATGGAGGCAATCCCTTTTCTTTACCACTGTATTGATTGTGCCGTGGACTTCTGAATGTGGTACTTACAGTAGCAAAGAAGGAAGTTTTAGCCAGTGAATCCTGAAATAGGTCTGAATAAATGATCCTATGTCATCAAGTCTGTTTTAGGTCCTGCTGTTTTTGAGTGTTCAACTTGTCCACATGAGAATCACACTGTGCTCCTGACAGCAGTTCCATCTTTTCAGTAGAAACAGCAAGCCATATGGTGAGAAGATGATTCCATTGGATAGCTTCTTCATATCTTATCCAATCATGGTAGCACGTAGTCCTCATGTTTTTCTTTCTTGTCCCAAATGCATGCATATGGAGAGATTACAGAGCATGTGATCTCCTAAACTGAGTGTGAATGCTTGACAGTGGTGGGTAAGAGACTTATGACATCTGGAACTTAGTTGCACAAAATAGAGAAAAGAGACACATCATTCTCTTAGAAACATCAGAGGCAGAAATGGTCAGTCATATCAGCACAAGAAATTCTGGGCACTATTGTTTTTGTTTCAACTTGATTGATGACATGAATCTATATAGATGTTGAAACCTTTCCCGGGGGATAGCACATAACTGACTTAATGAAAGATTATCCTATGTGGTCGTTAATCTTGATTGTCAACTTACTTGGGGCTGGAATCAACAAGAAATATCCCTCTGGGTGGGTCTGTGAGGACATTTTCAACCAGGAACAGCTGAAAGGAAAAGACCCTTCCCTAGAGTGTATAGAACCTTCTGCTGTTGGGCCAGACATAAAGAGGTATGAGAGAAAGTCAGTGCTGCATGCTTGAGTGCCTTCATTCCTTGCTGGGGAGTGAACGGATCTTGTTGTAATTGCTGCTCCTCCTCCTCCTCCTCCTGCTGCTCCTCCTCCTTCTCCTCTCCCTGCTCCTCCATCTCCTGCTCCTCTTCCTACTTCTCCTTCTCCTGCCCCTCCTCCTCCTGCTCCTCCTTCTCCTCTTCCTGCTGCTGTTCTTCTTTCTCCTCCTCCTGCTCTTCCTGCTCCTCCTGCTGTTGCTCCTCCTCCTCCTTCTCCTTCTCCACCTCCTGCTCCTCCTCTTCCTTCTCCTCCTCCTGCTCCTCCTCCTGCTTATCATCCCCCTACTCCTCCTCCTGCTGCTCCTCCTCCTCCTCCTCCTCCTTCTCCTGCTCCTGCTTCTCCTCCTGCTGCCGCTCCTCCTGCCCCTGCTGCAGCGGTATACTTTTCTGACATTAGACTCCAGCTTCCTCATGTTCCAACATTAACAGAAGGACTACTACTTTCCAGGAATCTTTTAGGTCTTTGACACCACACCAGGATTTCTGAGGTATCCAGTCTTGTGGACTGAGCAACTTCAGGATTCTCAGTCCCTGCCCCCCCCCCCCCCCACAGTGTGCAAAAGTCTATTGTTGCACTACTCAGATCCTAAAGGCTGCAAGTCCTTCTAGTAAATCCAACACACACACACACACACACACACACACACACACACACACACACACACACACACACACCATTGGTCCTTTTCTGGTGAACTGTTATCTTTCGGTTTGGCAGATGGGGAAGCTACTCGGGAGGACATGACAATGTAGCAGATGTCCCTGTTCTGACACCAAGTGGAGGTCTGTGAAAATAAGAGGAGAAGATTGAGTACCATTAATGAGGGCAAAGCTAGAATTTGCTGATTGATTCACATGTAAAATGGATTAAAGATTTATGTTTTGAAAGTCCAGGGAGCTTAGGCATTATTTGGTCTCCTAGGACAACAGGATAATTCTTTACTTGCCACATTGAAAGAAAAATGCAGATGGTTCTGACACCTGGTATTTAAAAGATCATTCTCTTATAATTACCATGCAATGGATATTCCTAAGTAATATTCTTGATAATTGCCACAGTATTGTTGCATTGGTTTTGAAATGCTGCTTCTGAGCTTCAGATATACCAAGCCACAGATTCAGCCGCTTTCTTTTTTTTTTTTTATCCCCTTCTGGAAGTTAATAATGCTCCTGAGAAAGCAATTAAACTGAAAAAATAAAGCTTCATTTTGAAGAATAAGCAGCTTGCAACCTGGTTTAACGCTGAGACGGCACTAATAACACAGCACTTATGATCTAAGGGAGAAAATGAAAAGTCTTTATTATTTCCCGAAATGACGGGACAGCCAGGGCCTAAAGACACACTATCATCATTTATTGCATTAGATACCGTGCATTTCGGTAAATGAAATGCTTGCTTCTGAGTGTTATGGCCTCCACTTTAGTGATCTGGCTAAGTAGTTAATTTGATCTCCGATATAAAGAGTGCTAATGTCACTTCTGGACTCCGAAGCTGCCTGGAAAGGTGAGAGAAAAAGAGAACTAAACAGAGCCATCGAGTCAGTCTCTACTCAGAAATGTGTGATAGGGCATGGACAATCATTTGACTCAACACAAAGAAAATAATCTTTTTGTTTTAAGATAGAGTTACTATAAGAACCTGATTTTTCTTAATCCCAGCACTACTTTCCATAAGACTGGGCAACTGAAGAGAAGTTATTTCCATTGGACTGTAAATTGCCTTTTTTCTGAGGCTCTTGAACCTTGTTTAGCCTAGAGGATCTGGATCTACTCTTTGAGGGGACATACTGGATGAGGGAAAGCCTTTCAAAGACAGTCTTCAGGCCCCACTAATAAGTACATCTTTGTTCATTTTGGCCTTTGGATTGGAAACTGCTGTCCTAGAGAGAAAGCTCCATATTTAAAGCAAAAGCCATTCTAAACAAATAATCACCATCAATAAGCTGTTTCAAAGCCCTAGGGCGGTAACAAGAGGTCATCACTTTGCTTACTTCTGACACAGTAGATGTTTGGATTGTATCCCCTGAATAAAAGGAGCACTTGTGTCCCTAAATAACACAGAGACGTTCATTCCATTTGTCATTGTATTGAGCCCAGATTAACAAACAAACAACAACAACAACAAATGGAACATTTATTTTCTCTCTAAAAAAAGACCCTGGGTGTCCTTACTGGAGAGGAAAGATCAATCCTTTGTTCTACTTATGCTTCATTTCCCCTGGCAGCTTCAAGGAAGTCACACTTCTTTCTTGGTCCTTGGTCTATTTTGTGTGCTTTTTAAAAGCCCTCTACTCTTCCCATAAAGAGTTTTAGAAATATGCAATTTTTTTAATTCAAAAAAATTTATTTCTTGAAGATCAAGTTACAGTTTGGGTTTTAGTTTTTCTTGTAAATGGGTGTGGTCTTGGCTTTTGATTTCCTGAGAACCTTTACCTATTACATCCTTAAAATTTAAAATTATTTCTCTTAATTTTGAGATTATAATGTAATTAAATCATTTTACCCTTCCCTTTCCTCCCACCCCCAACTCTCCTATACACCTTTATTCCTCACATAGCCTGCTCAGTCTGTATAATGATACTTGTATGTATATAGCAGGGTCCTTAGCTGTTGTTCCCTTTGGGGGCTGGGGCCAAGTAGGCACAGAGTCAAACCACACTGACTCCGGAAGAATGTCAAAACAACAAGCTCAGTTTATTCAGGAAGAGGCAAGTCTTATACACCCTCCACCCCACCCTGGGGGAGGTCTGATGAATATGCATCTGCTGGTGTGACATGGCTGCCTCTCATTGGTCCAGGTCATCTCCAGATCACGTTTCAGCTGCTGTTGATAAAACCATCAGGCAGACCCAGGCTGGCTCTCAGAAAGTATCTTTTTTACTTGTTTGGGCCGGATGGCCCACAAGCCTGTTAGAAATGAGTCATGCCACATATGTATCTTTTCAAGGCTGACCTTTTGGCCTTGGACAACCAGCTGGTGTGCTTTTCCCAGTCCCAGCATTCCTAGGTTACACACACACACACACACACACGCACACGCACACGCACACACACACACATACACACAAATGTAAGGAACATTGCATCTCTGTTTTTCAAGGCAGCATTTTAACATTTTACAAAGAGATTGAAAGTGCTGAAAGATCGAATGTGGGGACACTTGAAAGAATTAAATAGAAGGAAAGTTTCAGTGCATAATGAGTGAGGAATGGACTGGTCTATAGGTGCCATTGTACAACTGCCTTCTGCTTTCTAGTCAGCCTAACGTAGTTCACATACTTTCAATCAGTGCTTCTCAACCTTTCTAAAGCTGAGACTCTTCAATATAGTTCTTCATGTGGTGGTGATCCCAAACATAAAATGATTTTTGTTGCTACTTCATAGTAGCAACTTATGAACTTCATAATTTTACTACTATTATGAATCATAATACATAAATGTGTGTCTGTTTTCTAATGGCCTAAGGCAACCATTGTAAAAGTGTCCTTCAATCCCCAAGAGGGTTGACAACCACAGGATAAGAACCCCTGTATCCTATCAACACAGATCAGAACCTATTTTTAAACAGAGTATACACAAACATGGAGGGGGGAATCCTTTGTTTTAACAGAGGTGGGAAATGATTTTGGAGAACTAAATGGAAAAATAATATTTTATAACTGCACGTATTTAAGTAAAAATATCTATACATAGATAGGCAATGCATAATTATTCTAATATTTTACTATCACTAAATACATTAAATACAAAAAAAAATCACAAATGCCTGCTGGTAGAGTTGTGATTAAATGAGTTCTTATACATATGTATGCAATAGTTTAGAGCTGAAATGTCTCCCAAAGTCCATGTATTAAAGGTTTGGTCCCTAGATTGCAGCTATTTAGGGAGGCAGTCCACCTCTTGGGAGGGTGGCCCCACTTGGAGATGTTATATCACATTGGCATGCTATCAGGTCTCAGACCATTTTTTTTTTCCTCTCTTTATCCAACACTCTTTTTCCTGCCATCAATGAAGAGGCATTGCTCCACTGTGAATTCCCACCGCAATCTGTGATGGGCTGACCTTACAGTCCACAAGCCAATAGGCAAATACCCATGGACGAAAACCTCTGAAAAAGCAGGCTTTCTGACTTCCCTTCCTAGTTATCTCTGATCATTTGTCACAGTGATGGAAACCTAATATACACACTCCACATTATGGCATTTTACACATACTACATTGTCTGTATGTAAACTGAATCAAAAGACTTCTGAAATATGTATGAATGAATAATCATAAAGGAAATAACTGTTGCTTCACATCAGAGAGCAAAGATTTCTACAAATAATTTTAATTGTTCTATGGGCATTTATTTCCACGTTATTGACCAATGTGAAAGAAGAAGAAGAAGAAGAAAAAAAAAAACAAGCAAGCAAGCAAAATCTTTGAGAAGTAGAAAGAGTAAACATTTCATGTCATTGCGTCCTAGATGGTCATGATTTTAAAACGTTTCTTTAGCAGAGGCCAAATTCAGTCTCATAAATGACCTTTAATTTTCATTATTGTTATCAGCCCTGATTATTACACCTAGGAAACCAACAGTTGTTTTGTGTTTTGTTTTGTTTTTCATTTTGATTTTTACAACCTAGGTACCTGAATGTTGAAACCAGATAATAGAAATTACAATGATTATAGGTAGTAACCGTTCTTATCATTATATAGAGGTAATTGAACACTAACTATGGAATAAATTCCATGGGACTGCAGTGAGAATTCTCCATACTAACCATTGAATGTGGATAAGAAGAAACTGAAGACTGAGGTGAGCATCTGAGGTCATTGGCTTGATTTCAGGGTTCTTGCATCTGTTTACCTGTGTCAAAAATCTATTAGAATCACAGTTACAGTCACCGACCTCTTGTCTAGCTTATCCATCGCCTCATGCATATTAGCAGATGATACTACCTAATGTGTCCTTTCCACCCAGCACTTTACTAATTTAAAACTTCACTAAGGAAATCTAGTGCAGTGGAAACTCCCTGGAGTCTATGAGGGTGACCTTAGCTAAGCCTCCTAGTAATGGGAGATACAGGAGCTTGAATCGGCCATCTTCTGTAATCAGGCAAGGTTTCCAGTGGTGGGATTGGGGCATCAGCCCAGCCACAAAACCTTGGATGTACAATTTGCCCTGCCTGCAAGATGTGCTGGGGTAATGGTGGCAAAGAACTTACAAGAGTGACCAACCAAGGACTGGTCTTACTTGAGGCCAACACTACGAGAGGGAGCCCGTGTCTTACACTGCCAAGAGAGCCAGGAACCAGAGACTGGATAGGCCAGAGACTTAGGATGGAGCCAAACACAAATGGAAAAAAGGCAATGAAATGATTGCTAATGATATTCTGTTATACTCATAGATTGGTATCTAGCCCAATCATCATCGGAGAGGCTTCATCCAGCACCTGGGGGGAGCAGATGCAGAGACCCATAGTCAAATATTAGGAGGCTCAGGGAATCCCAAGGAAGAAGGGGAGAAAGGATTGTAGGAGCCAGTGGGGTGGAGTATATCAGTAGAACACAGCCCATGGAATCAACTAAGCAGGGCTCATAGGGTCTCACAGAGACTGAAGCTACAAACGTGGAGCTTGTATGGGTCTGAGCTCGGTCATGCATGTTGTGGTTGTGTAACTTGTTGTACTTGTGGGAGTCCTAGCAGTGGGAGTGAGGGTATCTCTGACTCTTTTGCCTACTCTCAGGACCCTTTTCCTCCTACTGGGTTGCCTTGTCCAGCCTTGATATGAAGGTTGGTGTCTAGTCTTATTGAGACTTGTTCAGTTGGTATCCCTGGGAGAGCTGCTCTTCTCTGAAGGGAAAAGGAGGAGTGAATCTGGGGGAGAGGCAAAGTGGGGGGAAGGGACTGGGAGGAGTTAAGGGAGGGGAAACTGTGGTTGAGATGTAATGTATGAGAGAATTAAAAAAAAGCTTCACTCAGAAGTCATTCTCTGTTTTCTCCTCATGTGATTGTTTCTATTCCACTACGTTTCCACCAGTGAGAAGCCAGTGACAAACCTTCAGAAGCCGGGTAATTATCCAGATTCCAGCCAAAATTCTCCACTTGAATCTTCTTTGATTGAATGAATGCTACTCAGAGCTTTTCAACAAAGATTGAGCTCAGTGCTTGTGAAGGAAGGGTTCTGTGGTTTGGGAACTGCATCTGGGTGTCCGCAGTTCACACACCTTGTTTTTTTTGTAGTAAATAAAATCAGGGAGCAATGGACTCTGTCTTGTCTTCTAGTCATTTCCAAAACAATGGCTAACTTGAGAAATTCATTCAGGTTTCCAAAATAAACAAAAACATAGGAAGTAAAAACAGTGCCCACCTTCATGGACCTAGGCCAGAAACAACAGCAAAACAGACGTACAGACTGCTCCAAGTTTGAAAAGGTTAAACACAGACCGGAGGGTCCCGTCCCCCCTCCCAACCAAGAACACACTCTATTGCCTGGGGAGATAATCCCCTACACCTGAGGTGCTTATTGGGTAAGAATTCAAGTAGAACAGCAGGAAATTAATGGGTTCAGCTCTGCTCCAAAGGAAGGGAGGGGAGTTGCTAAGGAAGAGGACAACTTTCCAGTTTAGAAAAGAATAGTATTGTGATTTTTTTCTTACTTTTCTCATGTAATCTGTAGCTTCTTTTCTGACAGAGCAGAATTCTGACCTGTGGCCAGTACAGGAGTGCTACCATTGTTCATGCTGCAGCCTATCTCAGGATTCTCACTTCAAACTCCAGAGGAAGCTTCAGTGGAAAAAAAAGTGTGGTTTGTAAGAGATCGAAGATTGTTTGAGGACATTTAAGAGGTAGCAGGTAAGAAAATGATCTCCTCCTGGCTTAACCCGAAACCCCAATTATATATAATGTGTCTTACTGAGGAAATACAGAGCAATTAAAAAGGAGTTGCCAACAATACTCTTCTGCCAAGACTAGTGACCTTTTTAGCATGCTTGAAGGATGATTGTTCTTATTGTTTTATCAAATCAAATGGAACACACTGTTTTTAATTGAGACTTGAGTTCAATCTCATCATTTGGATGATTATTGCCTATTTGAAAATGTATTCAGGAACATTACCAAATCACCTTATTTTTCCTTTATTTCCTTGGTTAGCTTTATAAATACCAATTGCTTAATATCTTTAGAACATAAATATGCCTTCAAGAGTTTTAAAACTGTGGTTTATTGAATTATAACACTTGTGACTAGCAGGGGCCAAGTTTCAACTGCTAAGAATTTTGCTCAATTATTTTTCTATTGATCGATAATCAGCTTTTCTGATAAAGTATTTCATGATACTATCGAAATGTAGAAACTGGAAGTCTGTACAAACTGACAGTTTCTAGAGAAGATTCCTTTGTTTTTTAAGAAACTTAAAAACAAAAATAAATCAAGCATTGAACTTCTTGAGTATAATATATGGCGATTAGTGTTAGGTTGATGACAAAATGGAAAAGATAAAAATTTGCCATTTTAAGTCTTCTATGAACAAATGTTTTAAAGGCTCCATCATGCAATCACTCTTTCTATTGTGATGGAAGGTGTAAGCATAACATAGGTTTCTGGGAGCACAATCGTGTGAGTGAGCATTTGGACAGATGCTCTGCCTCCTTTGGAGATATTAGAAAATGTCTACAATAAACACAATAAAGAGATTTTGAAGTTGGCATCTGACTAAGTCTAGGCAATTTATAACCTCCCAGCAGGGAACAAATGGACATTTTTTATTTAACAGAAGATACGTCAACTACTCTAGATAGCATATTATTTGTTAGAGAGATAAAAGGAAATATTTTAAGCTGACTTATATTGTGTATTATGCCTGTTTATATTTGCTATCTACACTGTATAATTTGAATTGACACCTGTCTTCTTTCATTTTTGAAATGAGTGGTCCACGTGTCTTTTCTAGTGTTTCTCTTTGAGATTTATTTATAGATAGTAGTAGAGTATATGGGAGATACTCCTAAGTATATTACACAATTATTTTGAGAGTTGTGTATATTACCACATGGCTGCTGAAGATAGACAAGCTCAGTTCCTGAAATATGCCTGATTCATCTCCACAGTATTATTTACTGGGCCACTATATCAAAGTTACCTGTAGGTAGATATTACATGCAGATGGAACTCATTGGCATTATTCAGATATTGTGAACCTGAGTGCAGGGGGCCTCTTGTGACACCTCAGTGCAGTAGGCTTCTGGGCTTTGCAACTGTGGAGGATGGGGACAAGAAAAAAATATTCACTAATCCCAAGTTTACTTAAGACTCCAGGTCTCACAGGGGTGGGACCAGTCCTGTAGACCCAGGACTGCAGGATCTCCATGACACAGGGCAACAACAGGATCTCCAGGGCAAGTCCCAGTAAGGGCCGGCCCAGCATCCAGCATCGACAGTATAGCAGAGACCAGGGGCCTTGAGCCAGACCAGTGATTCTTTGGGATGAATGCCTGCATGTAAAAATGTATGGATAAAGGGGCTTACTGCATAATTCACTGTGTCACACTGCAGCTTCCATTACAAGATTTTCCCTTTCTCCCTCCTCCCTCCCATTTTTTTCTCTTAAATTTTATCTTGTTTATTATTTTTTTTAAGGTGGAGATTGGTAGGACTGAAAGCCATGATGTGAAATAAAAAGAAATAAATAAAAAGAAAGTTAGAAAAAAAAGACTCCAGTATTCTTTTAATCCTAATCTAATACCATATTTTTAAAAAACTTTTTCTTTTATTCTATTAGATTATAATATAACTATACTTTTCCTTTCCTTTTCTCCCTACAAACCCTCCCATATCACCCTCCTTATTCTCTTTAAAATTCATGTCTGCTTTTTAGTCGTTGTTACACACAGAGAGACACACACTCCTTCTCTCTCATATACACACATACCTAAATACATGATTGCAGCCTGTTCAGTCTGTATAATATTACTTGTAAGCTGAGAACAGAAGAAGTAGTTTTTCTCAGGGAAGAATGTCCCAATTGTTTATCAAGTACTGTGTTCTACAAGGTTTAAAATTGTTTACTCAAGTAGCTTTATTTTATTTTATTCTTATTTTATATTATATTTGTTATGAACATTCTTGTTAATCCAAATGTTTGTATTTACAATTAGTGTATAAAATTGGTAAGATGGTTTTTACAGTACTTTGCATGACATCAGTACAAAAAGCAGTATTTCTCTATTCTGCATGTCTCCTGTCAAGATACCAACAATACAGGATATAATTTAGTTGAGTCAATTTTTCAATATTTTGTGCCATTTCTTCTTGTTGCAATTAATTTCTACTCTGCATGCTTTCTGAAACATGAATCATGTAAAGAAATTTCATCCCCAAATGTATTTCTATAAGGGACTATTTATAATAAATTAGTTTTAAAAGTTGTTATTCCAATGTCATCATAAATCAATGCAAAAGACCCTAATTGATATTAAACAAACTGATAAATATGCCATCACCACATAAATGCAAATATATTATTAATTAATTCAGTGACAGCTCTTGACATTTAAAGGTGATTCCTCCTAATTCACCCAAGACATATCAGCAATGTTTTTAAAGCTGCTTTAAATCAGGAAACTAATAAGCATTTAAGATGTATAGAATAAAAACAGCTTAGAATGAAATGTTTTTTAAAATGTTAGGTGAAAAATGTTGCCTGTAAACTTTTTTTTTTTAAAAAAAAATACATAATTATTTATGGTTCTTTGGTAATTTCACAATGCCCATAAACTCTTAAAAGGTAAATAATGGAACCATTTAGTTACTCCTCTGTAATACTTCCCTTTGATTTCTCATTCTGTAATATCCCCAATCAAGGTGCACTTGTGTTTCTGTTAGAAGAAATGTCTCTTCATTATCACTCATCACAAAAATCTCTCATCTGAGGTCTTTGGCCTACCTGGCAAGTCAAAACTTAGGCAAGGAAGATGGCTTCTTACTCTCAGAATGACTGACGGCACTTTAACAAAGAGTCTTTCATTTTTGTGTGCCCATGTTCTTCTACAGCAGGAGCAGTGCCCTGGACTCTTTCTCATCTCACATGAAGAGCTGGTCACATAAGTAATATAAATAAATGCATGCTTAAAAATTGTGCCCCATGTTTGTTTCATTCAGATACCCTTGTTTAAAAGTGACTACCTTTTTAAATACCACTTATTTTATTATTTAATGATGTGTATGAGTGTTTTCTTTGGGGGTATATGTATGTGTGAGTGTAATACCAGCAGACTCCATAAGAGGAAGTTGGATCCCCTGGAGCTACACTTCCAGGTAGCTGTGTGCTGGGACTAGAACTTGAGTCCTCTCCAGCCCCAGAAGCAATGGTAATTTGAATGGAATTCATTAATTATTTCAGGTTCCTGCAGAATAATCTTGTTTAGGATAATCTTAAATACATTCTTTGGTTCTACAAGCACTAAGGAGTTTGTTTCCCTCCACATGAATTAAAACAAATACATAAAACCTGCTGTTTTGGCTGCTGCAGCAGGCGAACATGCAGAATGAGATATAGGGGGATTGAGCATTCTTGTTGATACTTCTTAATTCCATTCTTGTATCGATACTCTTCACTGTTTACTACACAGGAAATTGTTGATAAGCAACTTTTAAAAGAGACTAAGTTTTTAGAGCACATATATTTATAGAAAACAACTAAAAAAGTATGGAGTTTAATGAGCTATACATCCGTTTTTCTCTACTACTAAATTCTTATATTAGTGTCATGTTTTGCAATAATCATTTACCCAACATTGATGCCTCATTATTGACTAGAGACCATGCTTGTTTCAGATTTCTTTTGTTATTACCTAATGCCCCTTTTCTCTATTTCATATCCTTATCTTTGTTTCCACATTATACCTATCTGCATAGCTCCTTAGAATCCTTCAATTCTGACAGCTGCTCCAGTTTTCCTTTTTTCTTTTGATAACCTTGATATTTTTCTTAACTACTTCACAGAATATTCTCTGCAAGACTTTCTCATGATTACATTGGTGGTGTGGATTTTTAAGAGCAGAATTACAAAGATAATGTACCACTCTCATTTATATCACACTCATCAATCAAATGTTATGTGAATGTTCTACTGTCATGGCATCGTTGCTGATGTTGAGCGTAATTCCTAACTGACATAGCTTCTGTTAAATGTACTCACTGAAAGCTACCCCACTCTACCATTTCCACACAATCATCATACTAGAAAGAAAGAAGTCAGCAGTCACTCTCTACCTTCCTAAGTATGGGATACATCCACAAACAGAATTTATATTAGTTATTTTTGTTTTGCTTTGATCAAAGTACCCGAAGAATAACTTAAAAAGTGGAAGGGTATGTTTTAGCTCTCCATTTTAGAGCATTTTAGTCCATTAGGGTGTTGGGGAGAACATTCATTGTGTCAGGGATGGATGGTAAATGCTGTCCAAATCTCGTTGGTCTAGAAAGCAGAGAATAAATGAGGATTTATGGGTGGGTAAATCCTTCAAAGATTTATCCTTAAAGACCTACCTCACTAGCTCATCCTAACCTGCTGAAGGTTCTGCAGCTTCCCCAATGATGCTATCAGCTGGGGAACAAGCATCCAAACCACAAGTCAGTGTGTGTGTGTGTGTGTGGGGGGGTCACTTCAAGTTGAAATCTTAGTATAATTCATATAAGAAAATCTCACTTAGCAAAGGACTTGCTGTATTAAGTATGAGGACAAAGGATTCATTTCCCCAGTACCTACATTAAAAACAACAACAACAACAACAAAAAAAAAAAACAAAACTAGGCATGGTGGCCCTTGCATGCAGTCCCAGAGCTGGGAGTGCAGAGACAGGGAGAATCTGGTGGCTCACTGCCCAGTCAGCCTACTCTAATATGTGAGCCCTTGTTCCCAATGAGAGACCTCATCTCAACAATGTAGACATTTCCTGAGGAGAAATGATATTCCAGGTTGACCTCTGACTCCATGTTCATACATACTTGCACACAGACAGGCATGCATATGTAGCTGCAAACCACTACACGCACACACTCACTACAAAAAAATTTAAAAGATAAAAGGAAAAGTTTGTTCTTCCCATTAATTCCCCCTTTAATTTACTTAAAATTTAGTTTATAGTGACATGAACTCTTAAGACATCTTTATAGTACAGTATAATGTAGCATTGCTTTAGTTCACTTCTCACGTCAGTCCAACACTTATCAGTAGAACTCTTGCAGTTTTGGTAATTCTCCCTTGACTTTTTCAACATGCTTCCTACTTTCTTGTACCAGTAGATCCTTGAGGCCTGTCTTGTGTATTCTGGTCCCAGTTCCAAAGCTTGACACTTTCCCCAGGAAACCTGGGTCCTTTTATTGGAGAATGGTTTTAGAAACCAATATTTAGGCAAGACTTGTAACTTTGCTACTTGAGGTGTTGGCAAAAGTTTGGGACAACTGTATACTCTGCTACAAATAAAAACAAATAAAACAAAACAAAAAAGAAAGAAAAACAAATGCATTTCTCACTTTCTGCTATTTCCTCACTGCCACCCTAATATAGATTCATGCACACCAATATCCACATGTAGTCAAATCCAAGCATGTCTGACACATTCCATTTGTAGCTTCTTGAGAAATTATGATGTCCCCACCTTCTACATAACAGTTTCTTTTCCCTGGCAGCTCCATCTCAGGGCTCTTGCCATATACTACACTGTTGTTAACCTTCAGCTATTTCAATTCCAAAAGGGCTGGCTCAAAGTTTTCTCCTTTTCTGATATAATTGTGCTTTTGAAGACTATCTATAAACTTGTCAACCACATTTATATTTTTGGTTGAAGACTTTCCCTGAGGTCCAGAGTCATACATCCAAATGTCTTCTTAGTATGTCAACTTTAGCTCTCAGATGCATCTCAGACCTGACATTCCTAAGAGTTTGGGATGATTTTTCTCTTGACCCAGTCTTCAGTACCCTACAAAAAAAGCATCATCATGCCCAGTGAAGAATTGTAATTCAGTTCACTCTCTGCATAAAACTTGTGAGCTTTAAGTGCCTTCATATTAGATTTGGAACAAATTTTAATTCCTTTCTCTGACTCCTAACTTTTTCATCATTTTCCAATCCAATCACAGGATTGAACCAAGGGGTCCTTTTCTGATTTCCAAGCCAAGTTTTTCCTTTCTGTAAGCTTTTTAACTAACTCTCTGCTCTGCCTGAAATGCCATCTTCCAGATACAAAAAAATCAGGCATGACAGATTCCTTCTTAATTTGAAATCTGGCGCTAAGTACACCTCATCAAGGAAAAATTCCGTGATTATCTTTCTTCTATCACATCATTTGAGATATTTCATTTTTAACTTTTAAAATGAGCACTTGGAAAAACTCATGCCTACTTTCCATTGGTCTCTTTGTATGTCAATGTGTCACTTACACTAGAGTGAAAGGCTACACAGATAGGGGCTACTCATGACTACCCAAACCTGAGCATAGTGCCTAGGATATATTGTATACATGTTTTGTCTATTATTTAAAAGATGAACAAATGCAGACTGAAGAGACTGTCACTTGTCACCATTGAAATTAATTGAAGGGACTGGAGAGATGGCTAAGTGGTTAAGAGTACTTGCTGCTCTTCCACAGTGGTTCCATCAATCACTAAATAAGAAAATGCCTTACAGGAACGCGTACAGTCTGATCTTGTGGAGACATTTTCTTAACTGAGGTTTTCTCCTCTCAGTTGACTTTCACTTACGTCAAATTAACCTAAAAATATCCAGCACAGGAAGGTATACTGTCTAACTTTGAACCAAACCAGTCAGCTAGAGGCACACCACGTGACAAGAACATTGCCTGGACTGAAGGAGAGACCCAAGTTCAAGTTGCTTTAGTTATAAATTGATGTTGCATTGAGTTACTTTCCACCAAATTACCACATCTTTTCTGTAAAGTGGAAATGTATCAAGGCTGTGAGGACAACAATGCTTTCTGTTATCACCCTGTTTATTTATGTTAATATTCACAACCATTCTATGCATGAAACGCTGTGGGCTCTGTAGATTAGCATTCAATATAATCCAGTGTCTATGACATTGCTGTCTGTTGCCATTATTCTCACTTATGAAATACAGGTTTCCAACTGTGAAAGGAAAAGGTTGGGTAAGGTAGAGCTGTCTCTACCCCAGAGGAAGCATTACCTGTTAATGTCATTACCATGTGTCCTTTGACAGCCAGCTTGACTGTAACTTCTTATTATGCGGTACATTTCATATGTTATTGTTGTTACTATAATATTAGATTCCCCTAATTACATAACTCTCTTACTCATTCCTTTTCATCAGCTAACATTATTCTTTCTATTTGATACCCCAAATTTTCTACCTTCTTAGTCATGACAACATCTTCAGTGTCATTCTATAGATGACAGAATTTCTTTCCGGCATGATAAAATATTCCAGCATTGAATTTGGGACATGATTACACAACTGTGAATACATGGACACTGACTTGTTCAGTTAAATTCAGCAAACAGAATGGTGTGTGAAATGCTTCTCAGTAAAGCGATTAATACATCATTTTGAATAATGTAAGTTAATCTAATACATACATTCAGTACATACTGGGTAAAATATGGGGAAAACACAAAATTTCTGATTAAAAATTTGAATACCTAAGTATGCAAAGACAATGATGCATTTTACTTGTAAGAAAAGCAAGCTGTATTTTTCCAAGTTTTTAAATGCTACTTCTATGACTCAGTAAAATACCTTGCATTTTCTGAACATCACAACTTTCTCATTGTAGAATGCTTGGCCTACTCCTATTTAGTGATATAAACATAAACTCACGAAACTTTGTCTAAACAAGTCACTGTTTCTTCTCTGAGGTAGTAGCAATTTGCAAGCTAATCTAAGCCACTCCTGTAGGATGACCTCTTATTCTGAATGTTGACTCAGCCACTTCTACGGGCAAACCTTGTCACGCCACAGAAAATGAAGAAGAATGAGCAAGCAGGAACAGAAAATTTCACGTTAGCCCCCCTGCAGCACCACATGCCTACATTCCTTTTAAAGTAAATGTTATATATTTTCTGTCTGATTCAAGAACTCAAAGAGGTCTCAATTAATTAAATAGTCATGATTTTATTGCAAAAATGCCAGTTACATTTTGAAAAATTGACTAACCCCTTTGGAACATCTATCTTACTTTGGTAATGCATTCACCAAACTTGTTAAAGCAATGCATGCTAATTACATACATTTTCATTGTTTGATTCTGTAATTTTCTACACTTTGCATTTTATAGAGAGTAAAATTTTCCTCCTGTTTTTATACTTTGTCAATAGTTGCTGAAACTGTTTTAAAAATTTTCTATTTTGTTTTGTTTTGTTTTTCGGGACAGGGTTTCTCTGTGCAGCTTTGTGCCTTTCTTGGATCTCGCTCTGTAGACCAGGCTGGCCTTGAACTCACAGAGATCCGCCTAGGCTCACAACCAAAAATTTTCTATTTTAAAAGATTATATCATAGCTCATAGCATGTGTGACTTGTATGTGGACATTGGTTGAGTGACCAGGTACAGGGCTGATAAAAGGAAATTAAAAAATAATTCATGGCTTGAGAGTTTCATACATACCTAAATATGTTTCTGATCAAATCCACCTCCACTCCTTCCCACCTACCTGCTCCCATATCACCCCACCACTTCCCCATTTCTACTTCATGTGCTCTTTTTAAAGCCAGCCAATCTCACATACCACCAGCATTGATGATATTCTTAATTAATGTCCAGAGAATTACTAAATGTATTAACAGCAGTACACATTAGCATACCATTCAAAATATTTGGATCCAGACTTCCCCGACCTTTCACTCCCATGGTGAAACTAGGTCAGTACAAAAGTCAACTGTACATCTGAACCAAGCTTTTTAGTGTACTGGAAGGAGCTCACATTTTGTGATTAGATACGAGTGTGCTCAAAAACAAAAACAATTGAGCAACTCTCCCCTCTTTTAGTTTGGGGTCACAAGGAAAGCATTTAACTCATTAAAGCACACATTCATAATGCTGAAAACTGTTTTTACCTTGAAACATTACTCATATAGAGTACAACATAAAGTTTGTTTCAAAATTGTTTTCATTATGATAAATTCACTGAGTGTTTTTGGAGAAAAAAGTGCATAATTAAAGGGAACTGGCTAGATACAGCAGCTGTTGAAAGTATGCATGCGAGGAAAGTAGCAAGGGTGACGAAGTGTGGTGGCACAGGCCTGCCTTCCCTGCCCTTGAGAGGCTGAGGCAGCCAGATCCCAAGTTTGAGGCCAGCCTGAGCTACATATCAACTGGACGCCAGCCTGAGCTACCTGGATGTGAAAACTGAGGACATTCTGTGACAGTGTGAAGGATGAGAAGAGGCTACTAAGAATATTCAGTTGCCATTTTCATCTTCCCAGATATCTGTTGTACAGTTCAAAATGTGCCACACAAGTACTGGGGATGTATCTCTGCTGGCAGAGTGCCTAGCATTCACAAAGCCCTGAGTTCAAGCACTGTATAATGCGCGTGGTGATGTACACTGGAATTCCAGTACCAGAGAGGTGGAGGCAGAAGGCTGAGAAGCTCAAGGTAACCCTCATCCTCAGATATGTAGCCAGTTTGAGAATGACTGAGTCTAAATAAGAGTCTGTCTCCAAAGCATGGGGTGGGAGGGACTGAAGAGATGATTACAAGCATGTACTGCTCTTGCAGAGGAACCAAGTTTAGTCCCTAGCATCAGAGTAGGGCAGGCTCCCCACTGCCTGTCACTTCAGCCCTGAGGGATCTGATGCTCTCTTCTGGTCTCTGAAAGTACCTGTCTTCACATATACACACCCCTCTACACACAACCATGCACAGGATCAAAAATATGTCTTTAAAAAATTGCTACACCAAGATCACATGGTTTAAATTTTATTTCTAGGTTATGTTCTACTCTGAGTGGAGTACAATTCTTTTATAATTTTTATTTTTTTGTTTAATACTTGAGAATTTTATACATGTGTACCATATGTTTTGATCAAATCTTCCCCACAATCCATCCCTGCCAAGTCTTCCTATACATACCTCTAAGTTAGGATTTCATTGATGTGATGAGACACCATGACATGACAACTCTTATAAAGGAAAGCATTTAATTGGGGCTGTTTACAGTTCAGAGGTTTGATCCATTGTCAGCATGATGGGGAAGCATGATGGTAGGCAGGCAATCATGGTATTGGAGAGGTATCTAAGAGTTATACATCCAGACAGGCCAGCAACAGGAACAGAGAGTGACACTGGGCCTGGCTTGAACATCTGAAACCTTGAAGTCCATCCTCAGTGAAAGACTTCCTCCAACAAGGCCACACCTATTCCAAGAAGGCCACACCTACTCCAAGGCCATACCTACCCCAACAAGGCTACACCCCCTAATAGTACAACAAGGCTACATTTCTTTCTTTCTTTCTTTCTTTCTTTCTTTCTTTCTTTCTTTCTTTCTTTCTTTCTTTCTTTCTTTCTTTTTTTTTTTTAAGATTTATTTATTTATTAATGTATACAGTGTTCTGGCTGTGTATTTGCCTGCAGGCCAGAAGAGGGCACCAGATCTCATTATAGATGGTTGTGAGCCACCATGCGGTTGTTGGATATTGAACTCCTTTGGAAGAGCAGCCAGTACTCTTAACTGCTGAGCCATCTCTCCAGCATTTCTTATGGGCCTATGGGAGCCAATTTGTTTTTCTATTTTGATTATTTTAATGTATTTAATAGTAGGGAATGTATTTTTAAAAAGCAATTTATTTTTTTCCCCTAAACTAAGTATATGTAATAGAAGGAATGAAAGCTAAAAAGCTATTGATTAGTAATGATGGTATTTTTTTCTCCATCTTTTTTTTAATTTAAGAAATTGTGTTTTCATTTTATATACCAACCACAGATTCCCCCTCTCATCCCTCCTCCCGCTCCCAACCAGTCTTCCCCTCCACTTTCCATCCCCAACCCCCTCCTTCAAAAGGGTAAGGGCTCCCATGGGGATTCAGCAAAGCCTGGTGCATTCAGTTGAGGCAGGACTAAGCCCCTCTCTGCTGTACCAAGGCTAGACAAGGCATCCCACCCTAGGTAAAGGGCTCCAGAAAGTCAGTTCATGCACCTGAGAGAGATCCTAATTATGGGAGCCATTTTTATTCAAACCACCACACCGACCAACCACATTTCCCTTCCAATTTCCTGTACTCTTTTATTTTATTTTATATTTTGTTTTTAATACATTGAGTCCACTTAGCATGGCCATTAAGCACATGGGTGTAGAGTCATTCACTGGAACAGAGACTGCCTAGTAGGGCCCCTACCCATGAAGAAAACTGCTGTAAGCTTTGTAAACCACCATTTATTACCAGGGGATACTCTACTAGGGGAATTCTTCCTGAACCCCTCCTTCACTCCAGCATGAATACATTCCTTAACCTCTCAGAAGCTTTTCTTTTCAATATACAGAATAAAAACATACAAGCAAGGGGCATCAAGATCACAATGGGGAAACTTCCAGAGACAACCAAACCAAACTAGTGGGAACTTATGAAATTTAGACTAACACCTATGGAGCCTCCATGGGACTGGACTAGGCCCTCTGCATAAGCAAGACAGTTGTGAAGCTTGATCTGCTTAAGGCACCCCCCCACCCCCCGCAGTAGGATCAGGATCCATTCCTGGTGCATGAGCAGGCTCTTTGGAGTTGACTACATATGATGGGACACCTTGCCCAGCCTTGAGGCAGGGAGAGGGGCTTGCACCTGCCTCTACTAAATGTACTTCCCCATAGGAAGGGGGGAATGGGGGATGGGTTGGGAGGAGGAGGCTGAAGGGGCAGGAGAAGGGAAAAGGGGGATCTTTGACCGCTATGTAAAATGAATAAAAAAATTTTCTTAATAAAAATATGAAATTATATGTGTGAGAATCAGAACTAAGTAACATGATTGCCATCATAGTTTAGGGCCTGAAATAGAGACTTAGCAATGACTAGAAAATATACTGAACCTTTAAAAAATGTACAGTATTCTTTTCTTTTTCTTTAAAAAATCCTTAATGAGTAGAATTAGAAAGCACAAGTAGCTTTAAGCTTATGCCATGTAAGTTTGATTAGTTAAATGGGTGTTTAGTTATTTTTCCATTAAGAGATTGACATTTCATCATGGTTACAAGAGAGCCAAACACCCACTTAGAAGTCTCCTGGGGTCTTTTCACTTCACAAATGTGTTAAATTTGGTTTCAGACATTTGGAGGACTCCAAAACTAGTTTCCGTCAACCAAAACATCTCAAACTGAGCTATCCCCTCTGGTTTAGTATTTTCTTTCTAGGCAAAGAAAACTCCTCTCAAGCTGTTAAGCAAGATAATTAGAACCAGGTAGCCAGAACTGGGCTGATAATAGGCATGGGAATTTTCCAAGGGCACCTATGTCAAAGACTTCATGTAATACAGGTCCAGGGCTTGTGAAAAGCTGCACAAAGCAGACTGTTGCCACTTTGGATCCCTGAAGAGTTCAGTCTTTCTCAACATGAATGAAGTGTCTGGCGCACAATCCTCCACTGCGTTTCTAAGCAAAACATTGAAGTGGTTGCTGTCGGTTCGCTTCTTATATCTTCACAGTTAGAGACTTGAAAAAGCAAAAGCAAAAGCAATGAACGCCAAGCCTTTTAACATTACACATCCAGAATGGTACCATGGGAATTCTCCATCCAAAAGATAGAAAAGCATGACAGTTAAAATATTATGTAAATCAGTGCTTCTCAAGGGAAGGAGAAAACATTCAATAATAGAAACATGTCACTCTGGAATAATTTATTTTTGATTATTAACACCTAATACTAAGTAAGGCTTTGCAAAAAATTTCACCAGATAAAGAAATAAAATGCTCATAGGTTACCTGCTACTTTTTATCAGTGCACCCACTGATATAAAAAGTGACTGTGCTTACCAATATATGGGTAGACCATGTGGTCATGGATCCCACAACAGCAGCATGTCCTTAGAAATAGGCTTCTGGGCTTCAGGTAGGCTCTGAAAATGTCTCTAATCTTTTCCTCTTTCTTCTTTGGTGATGAAAGAGTTAAAAGATTTAACATCCTTTCAACCATTTCTGAGGAGGAAGATGCAGGGTGTGAAATGAGATGCATTTAAATTAAATCCTTTGGTGACACTGCCATTCTCTAACTACCTCACTCCATGCTATTTCCTATTATTTCTCAGCCCCAAACACAGCCCAGAAGATTATGGCTCTGAAAGTGAGATTTGAAGCTTCATGGTTTTCATCTTAGACCTGTCTTTTTCTCACTAAATATATCCTGTGAACCCTGACAAATCATTTAGCAATACTGAAGTTTCCCATTACCAAATTTAAAGATTCTTTATACTTCTGTGATATACAAATATTCAAAACTTGCTGTCACTGATGCTTCTAAGAAAATTTATCCATCTTGGTCAAGTAATCGAGTTCTTTTGCTTCTGTAAATGAAGAAGAATAGGTAAAGGAAAGCTATTGTTGTAGGCATGCTGAATAGGTCCAGCAAAATTTAATGGGAAGTAAATATGACTAAAATTGATTTCCAGTTCTGGCAAAGACAGAGTTATGGACAACCTACATTTATTCCAACCACTACCCAGTATATTGATGGATAAAATTTATGAAGCAGCTATTTGCAGGCAATAGAAAACAAAAAGAAAGAAAATATATGACAGGAGCTCTGTATGTGCCCTGAGTGGAGTCTGTGTGGGGTATTTTCTAGACAGTCACGGGGCAGTGGCAGCCAGAAAGCCATTTTCTCATTAGAGAGAATAAGGAAATGAGAGTTCAGGGTTACTGAATCAGCAGAGGGTTGTAGGCAAAGAAAGAGGTGCAGAAACCCGCATAGTGATTTCCCTTTGACTCAGACTGAACACTAATTTATATATGTAGGATGAGATTCCGTGATGACTGAGTCAAACTAGCTTTCTTTATGGACCAATCAGAGTTCAAAAAAATGGGAATTCAGATAATATCATATGAAAACATCTTGCCAAGTTGTTCAATTAGAATCTCAGCAACTCTACTTATGAATAAAGCCCATGTGTTCTTAGAGAAAAACTCATTTTATATCATTGCTGACAAAACTCCCAAACTAACTTGAATGCAATACAACTTATTTAAAGTAAATTCTTGAGAGATAAAACATGAAAGCTTTTAAAAAGTCAGTTCAGATTCTCAAAGGCATAGCATTCACTTTGCACAAGCCTGTAATCAAAGCTGAGGCAGAAAAAGCAGGGGTTCAAGTCCAACCTAGGTTATGCTGTGAGATCCTGTTTTTACCCAACAAAATTGTAACCCATGACAAGAAGTACAGTTAAAAGAAAACCAACAACCCTGAATTAATGATCACACTGTTGTAAGAATTATGAAAGGAGCTAAACCAAACAACTGTGCAAATGTGTTCAGTGAAGGAACAGAAAAAAATGGATATAATGAAAAGACAGTCAGAAAATCTATATAGAAACAGAGAACACTCTGGATATATGGAATATCTCCATATAACGAGCAAAGCAAAACCCAAATAGTATAATTCACAACAACATAAAGAGACAAACTTGAATACAATATTGTTAAAATTTCAAATTAAGAGAGAATTTAAGAACTTAAAGGAGTCCAGAGACCATGAATTAAAGAAAGAGCAAGGGCAGTATACATGGAGGGGTTGAAAGGAAGAAAAAGGAGGAAATGAACTAACTAACTATTTTTAGTTAAAAAAAAATAAAATTAAGGAGGACCCAAAACAAACAAAGGACTAATAATAAAGATGGGTTGAAAGGATTCATCAGAACTGTGTAAGTATAACATTAAAAAGAACTTAAATCATTCAAAGTAAGTATTCATACTTGAGATTTATAGATGGCAGTGTTGTTGATAATGAGCAAATCAGGGCCTTTTCAGTCAAGGACTCGCCGATTGTAACATCAGCAGAAGGGAAGCAAAGAAGCATGAAAGGCAAACACTTCAGGTTAGAGGAAGGTGATTTCTGCCTTTGTGATGTCCACATAAAAATGGACAAAGGAAACAGGAATGCAGGCATGTGCATGTGGAGATGGGCTCTGTTTTTATTTAAACAATATTTTAAAAAATGATTGACTGTTTAGAGGAGAGTAATAACAGTGTTATTGGAATTGATAATGAGTATAGAATCAGCATTAAAAATATCTGAAACTCCCACAGATGGTTAGAAATTGAGATTTGTTATTTTAATCTTCTGTTATAGGTCTGGGGTCATTCAGAGATTCACCAATCTGGCTATTAATAATATTTTTAACAAATAAGTGGCTTCATTTAATAATGACCAGGACCATGGATACTGGCCAGGTCCATATCCAAGACCCACGCTCAGAGTTATGTGCCAAATTACATTAGTTAAGAGCTTATAAAGGCAAACCCCACAAGGCTTTGTACTTCCCACCTTCATCCAATCAGAGGCAAGCATATATCCCGATGTACTTCCTGCCTACTTCCCTCCTGCCCATGTATGATTAAGTAAACATTCTGTACATTTGGGACAACCAACCTTGTACACGAACAATAGCCCCCAGCATTCCAAGAAGTTATCTGTCCTTGGGCAAGCTGGGCTTACAAGCTAGAGGCATTTTTGTTTTATAGATCTCTTAACACAGTAATTTAAACTAAAAACTGGTGTTACTCATCACACTTCCTTTATACATGAAGTGGTAAATTTGCATCAAGAAGGACTATAAATGTTAACATTGAATAATCCCTAGATATAAAGTTATAAGTAAAAATAAAAGATAATGCTAAGTGAATATCTGGGTTAGAAGATGGATCAGTCAGTAAAATGTTTGCCATACAAGCCTGAGGACCTGAGTGCAGGTCCCCAGCACCCACTAAGAGCTGAGGTCAGTGGCATAGACCTGTAGTATCAGTGCTGGGGAGTCAGAGACAGATAGATCTCGAAGACTCCTTAGTCAAGACCTGAGCTGAATTGGTGAACAACGCATTCAGATAGAGAGAGAGACTCTGTTTGAAAAATTATGGTGGTGAGAAATAAAGAGATACCAAAGTCAATTTCAGACCTCCACATCCAATGTGCATATACACACATACATACAATACACAAACTGAAAAGAAGAGAACAACAGCAACAACATGCAGTCAACCCAAAAGAATCAGAAGGGTGAGAAAAGAACAGATAAGAGAACAATTATTTTCAAAACATTGTGTTCAGGGAGACATAAGCAAGCATTGTGTTGCATGACTGTTCATTAAAAGTCCAATTTATTTTATTTTATTTTTTATACATATTTTTATTTTATAATTAATTTAATTTTACATATCAGCCACGGATTACCCTGTCCTCCCTCCTCCCACTCCCCACTGTTCCTCCCCAATCCACCCCTCCTTCCCACCTCCTCCAAGGCAAGGTCTCGCCTGGGGAGTCAGCCCAGCCTGGTGGATTCAGTTGAGGCAAGTCCAGTCCCCACCTCCCTGCACCAGAGCTGAGCACTGTCTCAGCACAGGACCTAGGTTCCAAAAAGCCAGCTCATGCACCAAGAACAGGTCCTGGTCCCACTGCCTGGGGGCCTCCTAAACAGTTCAAGCTCATCAACTGTCTCACTTATCTAGAGGGGCTGGTCCAGTTCCATGAGGGTTCCTCAGCTATTGGTTCATAGTTCATGTGTTTCCACTAGTTGGGCTATTTGTCCCTGTGCTTTTTCCAATCATGGTCTCGATATCTCTTGCTCATATAATCCCTCTTCTCTCTCGCCGGTTGGACTCCTGAAGCACCACCTGGGATTTGGCTGTGGATCTCTGCATCTGCTTCAAGGAAAGAGACACCATGATAAATGAAGACCCCATGGGAATAGGAAGAAGCAGAGTGCTGGAGAGGTACCCAGAAATCCACAAAGATTCCTCCACTATAGACTGCTTGAGCTGACCTACTCTGGCGATTGGATGGCTGAACACCCTAACTGTCATGATAGAACTCTCATCCAATGACTGGTGATAAAGTCCAATTTAAAGAGACCTTCAGACTGAAAAAGAAACTGAGGAAAACTGTTTGATCTTTCCCAATGGTGCCCTCTACTCAGCAGTAGGCAGCTTTAGGGAAAACACTGGAGACAATAGGAACCATGCCTGTAATATCCAGAATGGTTGGCCTCAAGAGGAAAAGCATACCAGTAAAGGAAAGGGAGATGGGCTTGAAAGGTGGCTCAGCGATTAAGAGCATGTGCTACTCTTCCAGAGGACTTGAGCTCGAATCCTAGCACCCATGTTAGGTGGTTCTT
The DNA here is from genome assembly GCF_007827085.1 of Peromyscus californicus insignis. NCBI lineage: Eukaryota > Metazoa > Chordata > Mammalia > Rodentia > Cricetidae > Peromyscus > Peromyscus californicus. The sequence continues at coordinate 114,214,045 of NW_026294606.1, forward strand.
GCACACACACACACACACACACACACACACACACACACACACACACCACTCAAATGATTTAAAAAGTGTTTAAAGATAAGAAGTACATTTCATAATACGGACTAATTCATATGAAGACATTATCCCCACAGTTAGTAATTTGAGGGGAGAATCAGAATTTCAGGAAGAAGTACACCAAGATTTAAATAAAGCTAAGAACCTAAATAACTTGGAGCTAAAAGGAGAGCAATGAAAGCAGAAAATGTTGAGAAATGGAAGAGGTTTACAATATAACAAGAACAGCCACCTGGTCACAGCTTTTTCTTTAAACAAAATGAGTGAAAGTTTACCATCCAAAGCAGTAAAAATGCTGAGAGGGGACCAGGCCTTAGGCAGGAAAGGGTGGTGGTGATCGTAGAACCCATGATTTGGAAGTAGCAGGTTGCACTGGGTGCTAACAGCTTGAACCAGGTCAGGAAGGGGATGAGTAGAAAAGGAGGAAGTAGGGAGTAAATTGACTCAAGCTAAGCATGTGTAAAGGAGCTTTTTGGAAACCTGTCATGTTGTAAGCTATTTAAAAACTATAAGGTGGTTTTTGTTGTTGTTCCTTGTTTGTCTGATTTTAAGGGAAGAACGTCTAATGGAAATATACTATATGGGTAGACAAAGCTTCCCTCAGAAGACATTAGTTATTAAATAAATGCCCTAGCCTCAGATGTGGGATGCTTCTCTGAAGAATATTCTTCAGGAAAGCCCTAAGGGCCTTCAAAACCATTGCTGTTGCTTTTGACTGCTGGCCACAGCTGGAAGGTAAGACCTTTTGTTGACGACCCAACACACATTGGCTGTAGCATATGCAGAAACCAAGCAGGGATGACTTGAAAACTTTCTCCCTATTATCTGGCTTTCATAATGAAGGATTGTTTTCAGGGCACTGGGGAGAAAAGTCATCAGCTGATTTATTCAGAGGTAGATCTTGCTTGCTACAACACCAAACTGTCAGGCAAGAAGTGTCCATGAGTGCAATAATGGCATGACTTTTATGGGGGTGTAAGGGAAGGACCAACTGCCTTCTGACTGAATTTGAAGCTTGTCTACAAGAGGGAATTGGTGCCTACAAGAGGAAATTGATGTCTGATACTAAAAACCTAGTAAAAAAAACTCGTGACTGGTGGAGGACTATCCTGTTGATTGGTGTTTTGATAAATGGATATGTCATCAGACTGCCTTCTACATATTTATAACCATGGATTAGTGTATAACAATGGATTAGTGGAACTCTCAACCTTGGACAGAGACACTTCTTTCTGTAATGGGCCACCACCAATGTACAGATTTATAAGAGGTCAAAGTGCTGAGAATAAACGTCTGTTGAATGTGCATGTCTAAATGAGACATCTATGTAGACATTCACAAAGCTCTGGGAATACCAAGGAAGAGGGGACAGAAATAATCTAAAAACCAGAGGGTGGAAAGAAATGCTATGAAATATCTCTGCACATTTCATGGCCATTGCATTCATGAACACAAAGCAACTGTGTTTACAATTGTAAGACCTCCTACACATGATCAAGCCAGTCAATAATTCCAGGATGGATGATAGATGAGTTCATAAGGCTCCACTGCTAGCTAAGGTATTGATTTGGGGAAGGAAGAATCATATTTCTTCTGGGACTTTGTCCATGATAAAGCAGACAGCTGTAATTGGATTCATTGCATTATTTAAAAGAGGAGAAAGAGGAAGAAAACAAAGATGAGAAAGACATGTGGAAGGGGGTTCATGGAGAGAAAGGGGAGTTGAGGAGTTGGGGGTGGCTGTAATCAAGATACAGTGTATGCATCTATAAAATTGTCAAATGGTCAAATGTATTTTTAAAAAGAAGCTAAAATGACCTTATTTATTATAACTAGAAGAAAATCTTAAAAATTAAGACAATGAAAGAAATAGAAGCTGAAAAAAAAGGAAATACTGTTCGTGTGGGGATATTAACTCACTCTCTTCCACAAAATAAAACATCCTGAATAAACCAGTTGCTTGACTGACCAAGAGGAAAAAGGAGAGAGAAAAGAGTACCCCACCGGAAAGAGGAAGCATCGACACAGACACAGATGCTGTAATTATGAGCAGCTTGACAACCACAAATCTAGCAACTCAATTGAAAAGGATGCATTCATTGAAAACCACAAATTAGTCAACTGACACAAGGAGAAATAATTAAAATAACTTCATATTTCCTAAGGGTATTGAATTTTATAATTAACAATCTTCCCACAAAGACACCTTCAGGTGCAGATGGCTTCACTGCTGAATTCTGGAAAACATTAATGGAGGAAGAAGTAGGAATCTTAAATGAAGTCTTTCAGGAAATGAAGCAGGAAACTCATCTTAACTTGGCTTATGAGGACAGCATGACCTTGACTGGAAAGCTAAACAAGGACACAATGAGAAGACAAAATGCACAGCAATCTACGGCGTGATTAGCACAGTATTTTAGCTCAAATCCTGCAATGCATTAAAACATTATAAGATGTTATGACCAAGTTGAATGTATCTCTTAGTGGCTTTCACATTTAAAATGAAAGAAATCAATGTAATTCATCGCACATCATTATATCAATTGGCAAAGAGAAAGTACTTAGCAAAATTCAACATAATTCTTGATAATGTGCCACAGCAAATGGAAGGTGGAGGTGGGCACAAGGAAATTTTCTGGACCAGATAAGGTATCTTTTGAAAATCCTGTTGCTGACCTCACACCTAAATTAAAAGATTAGAGATTCCAGAAGTAAGGGGAGATTGGTGACTTTACCCAGTCCTACTTAAAATTGTTCTGGATATTCTATACTGTGCAAGAAAATGGACAATAGCAAAAACGTTATTTGTAAAGTATAGTCAGGTCTGTTGGTATGTGCCTGCAAACCTAGTTGCTCTTTAGCCTAAGGCAGAAGGATGATAAGTGAATTCAAGAGCAGCTTGGGCAACTTACTAAGAATGTTTCAAACTTTAAAAATCTACAATTTCAAAGGTCTGATATAGCTCAGTGGTACAGCATCTGCCTCATACATGTGAGGCTGAATATTCCATCTCCAGCACTTCCATAAAAACAAAGTCCTAAAAGATACTGCAAAGAAGATTTTTAATTTATAATTTACTCCAATTCATCTCTTGTTACCAAGCTACCAGTACTGGGAATGAGTTATTTCTAATTGAGTTGTTCACTACAGGGTTCCTATGAGAAGCCCTAAACAATCCAGGCTGCTGCTATGACTATAAGGTGCTCTTCACAAACTGAAAGCAAGGCCCCATTGCTAAAGAAAATATATAAACAACTCACTGGACACAGAGAAGCCGAACTGGTGCCTATAGTGTCTTCACCCCTACATGCTAACATCTTTGGTACAGGAAGGTACCCTGCACACTACCAAAGGAGTAAACACCAACCAGCTACAAACCCTGCAATCTACAATGGTGTCCTTCCTGCAAGATATGCTAGTGCAATGGTAGCACAAGCTTATGGGAGTAACCAATCTGATTTGACTCAAGGTCCTCTCCACAATATGGAACCTATACTGCCTATACTGATGCTGCTGGGGTGACCAGGACCCTGAAACTAGATAGCCCAGGTACCTAGGGGAAAATAAAATACTGCTATTCTACTAAAATAATGTAGTAATAAAATGACCCCTAATGACATTCAGCTATATTTATAGAGCACTGCCTTGCTCAGCCATTGTCAAAGAAGCTTCTTCATGCAGCAGATGGGAACACCTTCAGAGAGCCACAACCAGACAAAATGCAAAGAATGAGAGACCTTGGAACTACTCAGCTCTAAATGATATGTCTCCATCAACCCCCAATGCCTACCACTACCACCACCAGTCAGGGCTCAGTGAACATCATGGACAAAGTTGTGGAAAGAATATAAAAGCCAGAGGGGATGGAGAACACCAAGGAAGCAAGGCTCTCTACATCATCATGATCAATGCATCTATGAACTCACAGAGACTGAGGCAGCATGCACAGGGCCTGCATGGGTCTCCACCAGATGGAGACCTAGAGCTGAAAAAAGTAGACACAAGTCCCTATTCCCAACCCAGAAGCTATTTCCAATTGATAACCACTTGCCAATGAAAATTTAATTTTCTCCAAGGGAGTCTCTCTGGGGAAACAAACTACCCTTAAGGATATGCTGCATGCCCAGAAGTAGATGATCAACAGAAAATAATCAATGGCATCTTTGGAGGTTTGTGTGTGTGTGTGTGTGTGTGTGTGTGTGTGTGTGTGTATACTCTTTTTCTTTACCCTACTGGTTCTTTACCTTACTGTGTACATTACAGCTTTTAGTTTTGCATTTTTTATTCCTGAGTGTGCAAAGTAGGTCTGCATCTGTGTCTGATTCTGATGTCTTTCTTTGGGATCTTTTCCTCAGTATGTTTGTATTGTCCTATTTCAATGCATTAGTTTTTGTTTTATCATATATTTTATTAATTTCATTTTATTATTATCCCTTAGAAGTCTGTTTGTTTTCTAATGAGAGACAGAAAAGGGTTAGATCTGCAAGGGAAGGGAGGTGGGGAAGAACTTGGAGGAGTAGAGGGAGGAAAAACCATAATCAAGATACATTGTATGAGGAGAAAAATCATTTTCTTCTTTCTTTCAGTCTGTCTGTCTTTTGTTTTTCTGAGATAGGGTTTCTGTTTGTAGCTCTAGCTGTCCTGAAATTTGCTCTATAGACCAGGCTGGTCTCTACCTCAGAGATCCACCTGCTTCTCCTCCTGAGTGCTGTAATTAAAGGTGTGTGCTACCAGCCAAGCACTGGGCTGAGGTCCTGGAAATCAGTTGAAGAGAGGGAGGAGGGATCATCTGAGCAAGTGGGGGTCAAGATCATGATGGGGGAAAACCACAGAGACAGCTGACCCAAGCTAGCGGGAGCTCACAGACTCTGGACTGACAATTGGGGAACCTGCATGGACCAAATTAGGACCTCTGAATGTGGGTGACAGTTGTGTGGCTTGATCTGTTTGTGTGGTCCCTGGCAGTGAGACCAGAACTTATCTCAGGTGCATGAACTGGCTTTTTGGAGCCATTTCCTATGGTGGGATACCTTGCTCAGCCTTGATGCAGGGGAGAGGAGCTAGGTCTGATCCCAACTTGGTATGCCAGACTTTGTTGGCAAACCAAGAGAGGCCTTACCCCCTCTGAGGAGTGGATGGGAGGTGGGATGGGGGGAAGGAGGGGAGCGGGGAGAAGGGGAAGGAGAGGCAGCTAGGGTTGGCACGTAAAATGAAAAATAGTTAATTAAAAAAAAGGTGTGTGCTACAACACTCAGCTATAAAAATTATATTCAATAAAAGGAAAATAATAGGTACTAAAACTAATGAATGAATTAGTGGCATTACAAATATGCAAAACAAATATGTGCCACTGTACTTGGCTTTTAAAAGTGGACACTGAGGGTGTTAGGATTCTGCCCAGACTCCAGCTGCATGACATATGCATAGTTCAGGAGCTAAGGAAAGGGTCTTGCATCTTATGTCATCAGTGTGCACTGATGATTACGTGCACGCAGTGTGGTCATGAAATCAGTGCATGCGTGGCGTAGCTCTGTGAGCCCACCTGTGCCTGTTCATGGAAATCCTTAAAAAGTCTGACATAGACTCCTCTCCCCTCTCTGTTCTCCTCCCCGACTATCTCTTCTCTGTTCTCTCTCTCTGCACGTGCTTCTTCCCCAGGCCTGGTTCTTTTGTCCCCTGCTTTTTCCTAATAAAGCTCTGATACTGGGTTTTGTCATGGCTCGTGCTTCGTGTCCTTTCCACACAGTAACCAACACTGCTTAACATTTTTAAACCAACAGAGGGTCACACTCAAATCCTGAAGCCAAGGCAAGTACTTTGTTAACTGAGCTATCTTGTCAAGTGGCAAATTTTGGAAATTGTAGTATGTTAATCTCATTTAGAATGGCATAAGAAATCATAAACCTTGTTGCATTATATTTAACAGGGGATGTTTAACACACACACAAAACTACAATGACTAGGGGAATTTAAAATAATGTAAGTTACTGGAGAAACATTTCCTGTTAATAGATTGGAAGAAAAATATAATTAATAAGTTGGTGCAGTTCCTAACAAAGTTTCAAGAGGAATTTCTGTAGAAATTAAAAATCCTTCCTTCCTTCCTTCCTTCCTTCCTTCCTTCCTTCCTTCCTTCCTTCCTTCCTTCCTTCCTTCCTTCCTACCTATTTATCTAATCTATCTATCTATCTATCTATCTATCTATCTATCTATCTATCTATCTATCTATCTCTCTACCTCTCTATCTCTCTGTCTATCTATTTGCCTTTTACTCTTTTATTCTAACATTTCTCCCAGTAGTAGCAATTATTGACAGAAGGTTGGGTAGGCAAAAGTATTTTGTTGCATCACTTGGCGGGTGATTTCCTAACTAGTGGCAGTGTGCCTACAAATCCAGGAAACAAGCTACAGTGCTTGTACATCTTCTCATTCACCCTGCCATCAACATGAAATAACTATGACAATCTTCTCCATATTGCGGCTATAAAATTCAGGCATGGAAAACAAACATTGCTCACCCAAAGTGGCACAGCACAGAACAGGGAAGGTGGAAGAGAATACCAAGTCTCCAGTCAAGGCCAAAATGCAAGCAGGAATCATAGTCCACACTGCAAAGTGATCTGCAGGCCTGTCACAGTCACCCATGGAATTGTTATTACGAAGTCAACGTTTCTTTTTCCATCAAGTCCAAGGAAATTCAGTTATAATGGAGGCATTTACCACAGTTACATTTTCATCATAACTAACAGAAGCTAATATTCTGTATAAAATTACAACCATGAATTAACTTTATGTCTGCAGAAAATGGGATTGTATGTAATTACTGATTTCCATTCACAATAAAAAAAGCAAATTATCTTCACCAACATAAATGCACCATAAATTGTTTTGAGGCATAATGAAGAAATGAATTTTTGAAAGAAATATGGACCAAATCTGCCAAATTATTGTAAATGATAGCCCTTTTAAAATTAGGGCATGTAATTGCAGTTGGAAAATGTTATCCTTTTAATGGTTACATTATTATTTGGGTAAACCAATAATCCTCTTTGCTGATGCACTGTTTCTAGAATATCGACAGGTTTTACTCATTTTAATATCAAAATACCATCAAATTTATATATAGAATGACTTACTGTTTTCAGTATCAGATTTATCATAATGAAGTGTCAAGCGAGAGTATAATATAATGACATTTTAATTGAGAGAAGATGCTTTGGAGAATAAAAAAGGAAGCTATTTTTCTTTCGGTATTTCTGAATTTGTTGATAATTTCAGTTGCATATACTTTCAATTCAAAAGTGTTCTAACATATGGCCACATGCATTTAATCCTAATGAGTGGAAATAACCTTTAGCACATGACATTTTAAGTTTAAAAGAATAATCAGTATGATTTCAGCATAGTATTTTATAACAATTACCTTTCATATTTCACACAAGAATGAAACATCTGCATCATAAACTGTCAAATATAATAAAGGTGTGATCGCATTTTGGCAAAACCCCTCATGTTGTCCAATATGAATCATCTATGTTATGGTGCCAGTTCTAGCTAGCTATCAGCACCTAATTAAAACATTTTAAAATCAAACTTCATAGAGACTTGAGAGATTCAATCAGTTAACCACACTGCATGCTTATTTAACAAAGAAATACACATATCAAACTTCCTGCTACTGCATTGGTATTTCCCCATTATTCACATCTCCTTTGGGCAGGTGCTGTGAGACACACTCTAAAATGTCCCAAGACAATCCCTCTCGGGATGCTACTGATCAAAAGTGTATCTGCCAGAATATTTTGAAACATATATTTAAATGTCATCCTCATACTTACAAATGAAGGTCATCATTGTGATAAATGGGAAAGCATCATTCCAGGAATCAGCTCTAAATTGAACAGTGGGGATAACAGTTAAAAAACATTCTCTCAGAATAGATGATATGTAGGCCATTGGAAGAGATTTTGGCATATTAATGACTGAATTAGCAGTATTGGAAAAACAGCAGGTATATGATGATCACTATGACTTTTACACTATTTCTTAAAAGCAGTAACAAAATTCTCATGTCAAAACCAACTTCCCTAAAAGAGAAGGTGTTCTGATTAATTTTTGTCAACTTGACACAAGCTAGATTTATCTAGGAAGAGGACACATCTGATCTACAGGCAAGTCTATGGCTGCATTTTCTTCATTGATTATTGATGTGGGAGGGCTCTGCCCACTGTGTGAGGGAGAGCCACCCCTGTTGGGGGATCCTGGGTTGTATAAGAAAGTAGACTGAGTAAACTGTTGGGAGCAGGCCAGTAGGCAGAGCTCCTCCATGGCCTGTGTCTGCTTCAGTTACAGCCTCCAAGTTTCTACCTTGAGCTTTTAGTGACTTCTTTCAGTGATGAATTGTGACAGGGAAGTGTAGGGTGAAAGGAGCCCTTCTCTTCCCAAGGTGCTTTTGACCATGTGTTTATCATAGCATCAGGAAAGAAACCAGGACAAAAGGAGAGGCCACTTTCTTTATTCTGAAGGGTTGGGAAACAAGACTGAGTGAATACTGAACCTTGTAAAAATAGTTCATTCTTTGACATCCCTCCCAGCAGTCAGCTGCTTCTTCCTGATTTGCTAAACTTTGTGCAGTTTGGTGTGCCTTAACTGACTATAATGGCCCTTGGGGGTCTTCATTTCTTCATTAGTGTTCTCAAGTCATGTAAAACTTGTAGTAAGTAAATTGTATGTTTTCCCTCTATTGAATATATTTTATGTGGACTTAAATCTCCAACTCAAGCACAACTCTCAGAGGTAAAATGTATTTGCCTTCACAATGACAAAGAATTCAAATGGGTATATCCAAATTCATTTTATTTTGTTAAGAAAAATACTGGTGATGTTGATTACATAGTTGCTTTGATCTTCTTTTAAAATCTGGGTTATCTCAATATCAATATGGACACAATTTCTCAAGTGAATTGTGACAACAAATGCTAAAAATTTCCATTTAATTTACTTTACTAACCTCTTTCTTTGGGAGAGGAGTATTGAATTTATGAATGTAGTGAATTTTATGTTCTAAATCTCCATTTTATCTGGTTTTCCTTCCAAATCCCTGCTATATAAACATTTCCTAACTTAAAAAAATCTAGACAAATGAAGAATTTAATTCAAGTCATTTATTTTCATTTTCATCTTCTTTAAGCTTCTCAGGATGCCTGTATGAATTAGAGATAAGATAAAATCATGGGAAGTAGCCCTAAGCAGTATGAAAACTCAGTAAACCAAATTATTTGAGCTTCATTTTACATATCTGTGTCTCATGGTCAAAAATATACCAGGGAGAAATATCAGCCTCTTTAACTGAATGTGCACAAAATATCTGTCATACCAGTAGTATGTTTTCAATAAGTTTTTCTAGGGCTGGACACATAACTCAGGCTTAGCTGTGTAGAAGCAAAAAAAGTAGATGAGAGAGCCAAGTACCAGGTCCTCTCTAGTGCCCTAGATTAGGTTCATAACATTGTTCTGTAGGAGCTCATGCTATAAATTGTTTCATGATATTTGGCATTAGGTATATGTTGAAGACTATATGAATCAGAGGCTAGGGAAAAATTGATACACAATATATAACAACTAATTTACCTCCTTATAAATATGGATGATACATCTTACAGCCCCTTGGAAACTGTACTCGGTGTTTTGTAATATATTTCACTCTTCAGGAAGCATCCTTGACTGCCTTGATCTAAGATTAGATAAAGATCTAGAAACCACAGGCATGTTGATTTTAAATCAGCAATAGTGCCAGCATCTAAAATACTCTTAACATGCCCTCACGAAGGGCAAAAATCACCAGGAATAAATTTAACAGATGAATGCCACCTTGTTCTTCTATTTAGTTAACTACTTTATCACATATGAATGTCACTTGGTGAGGGATCTTTATAATATTGCTTTTCACAAGGTATGAAACTTTCAGTTACTCTTTCCTGTGCTTGGAACAAACCAAGCTGTAACATTTAGGCAAGAGTCCTACACCTTCTTGTTCTTCAACTTCCTCAACATCCTATGGTTTAATAATGAGACTGATTCAGAGTCTCAGATATACTATCTACTATTCCTGTGAGCTTATTTATATTAGGTCTACTTACTTCCTAACCAGAAAACTGAGGGTTAGAATACGTAGTATAGAATCATGTAAGGGGGCCTGAAGAAGAAAATGAGGCTAGCTGTGATGGTACACGTGTATATGTGATGCTTTTTCTTAGGCATCTTACATGAACTAGAAGTTCTTCAGTCATTTACTTTCTACATAAATAGAACGAAATTAATTTTTAAAGAGTAAAGAAAGTAACTATAGAAGCTTATGTTATTGTTGTTTGTTTTTCCAGTGCATGTTTATTATACAAAACTACTGGGTTTCATTCATTACGATACATACACAATCTGTACTTTGCTCATACTCAGCTCCCCTTGCTGTCACTTGTTTGTCCCTTTTGTCTTCCAGTGTCCCCCTTTCTCTTCAAAATATGTGCTGTCATGCTGTGGATTATTTTCTTGTTCTACATTAAATCTAGATTCCAACAAATGAGAGGATATGTGATATTTTCCTTTCTACTTCTGGCCTAATTCCTTAACTTGATAGTCTCCAACCCATTTTCCTGAAAATCATATAAAAATTCTTCTTTGTGGCTGAAATCTCATTATGTATATTACCACATTAAAAAATCTATTCATCTGTTTATGGACATCTATGCTGGTTCTATCTTTTGGCTAATGTGAACACTGTAGCAATGATCACAGATGTGTAAGTACCTCTGATGTGTGCTGACTTATCGTCTTTTGAGTATATATCAGGAAATGGTATAGCTAGTACATATGGTATTGCTACTTTTAGTTTTTGAAAACCCTCTACAGTAGCTGTACTAGTTTACATGACCACCAGCAATGTAGAAATACTCCATGTTCCCACACACTCTCCAATATTTGTTGCTTATTTTCTTAAATCGGAGTGAGATGGAATCACATGATAGGTTTGGTTTGCAATTCCTGGTGTGAAAGGATGCTCAATGCTTTTTTATATTTTCATTGGCCATTTGTATTTCCTTTATGGAGAACTGTCTGCTCAATCTGAGTACTTGTTTATTGATTAAAATATTGGAAGCTTTTATATATCAAGTTTTGAAATTTTATATAGTCTGGACACTAGTTATCCTTCAGATTAATAGTTTACAAAGGTTTTCTCCCATTCCATTTGCTCTCTTCATTCCAGTAATTGTTTCCTTTACTGTTCAGAAACTTTCAATTTGTAGTTCTATTGTCAGTTCTTAATGTCTCTGCAAATTGAGAGTTCTTCAAATATTTTTCTTATGTTTATTCCTTCTTTATATCCCCTCCTCTTCTTCCTCATCTTCCTTCTCTTCTTTTTTGAGGCAGAGTCTTTCTGTGTAGCTCTGGTTGGCTTGGATGTCACTATGTAGATCAGGCTTGCCTAGAGCTCAGAGATCTGACGACCTCTGCCTCTTCTTCTTCTTCTTCTTCTTCTTCTTCTTCTTCTTCTTCTTCTTATTATTATTATTATTATTATTATTATTATTATTATTATTATCATTATGAAAATGTTTTCATTCATTCAAAGATCCCCCTCTTCCTTCCTCCTGCCCCCCAGGCTCCCCCTCCCAACCCACCCCACATTCTCCCCCACAAGAAGGCAAGGCCTCCCATGGAGAGGCACATCCAGTAGAGACAAGTCCAAGCTTGCCTTCTCCCTGCCTCAAGGCTGCATGAGGTGTCCAATCATAGGTAGTGGACTTCAACTTTCATAAGTAGAATCCTCTTCTCTCTCTTTGACTGGACTTCTGGAGCTCTGCCTGGTGTTTGGATGTGGATCTCTGCATCTGCTTCCATCAGTCACTGGAGAAAAGCTCTGTGATGACAGAGTATTCATCAATCTGATCACTGGGGTAAGCCAGTTCAGTTCAGGCACCCTCTCTACTATTTCTAGTAGTCCAAGCTGAGGTCATCCTTGGGGATTCTGGGCAACTTCTCTCTATGCCCATGATGTCTCCCTTTATCATGGTATCTCTTTCATTGCTTTCCTACTCCTTCTAAGTCCTGAGATTAAAGGTGTGTGATACTATACCCAGCATACATGTAGTGCTTCTACTTTCTGAGGAAATATTCTTGAATTATTCTAAGAACTTTTCTGTATATTTAACAAGTAGAGTTTCCCAACAATTCTATAAATTTTCTAATATTAGACAAAGTTCTCTGTTATGGTCAGGTTTCTAAGAATGGATGTTTAGAATTCACTCATTCATCATCATCATCACCATCATCATCATCATCATTATCATCATCATAATCATTATTTTGTGTTTTTGTTAAGATAAAGTCTCAATATGTAGCTCTGGCTATTCTTGAACACACTAAGTAGACCCAGCTGGCCTTGAACTCACAGAGATCTGCCCACTTCTGCCTCCTGAGTACTGGGATTAATTGCATGTGCCACAACACCTGGCACTACAATTTATTTTAAAATGAAAACAATGCAGTATTTCTTTTGCAATCATAGTGTGTTTCTTTGTAAAACATTGTCAAATAGCTGAGAAGAAATATTCTCTGTAATCTTTTTTGAAAATTAATATATTTCTGTGTTGTGGTTTATTCTTACAACTCTGTGTTAAGAACTCTGATAACAGAGCACATAAATGTAAGACATATCACACCCAAGCCCCTCCACATACTCTATACACACAACATGCATAATACTTGGGACACACACACACTATTAAAGGGAATCTTGATGGAGAGAAAACTTTCATAGCGGAAACTAACCCAGCAATGATTAACCCAACACTAGCAAAATGCTATGTTAGAAAGACCAGGCAATCAGATGGTCATTTTGTGACCAACTCAGTGGGAGAAAGAGCATATAACTGAATGTCAGCTATATGCCGGGGAGTGGGAATGGGCATTTGATCCTCATTTTTAAAATTTAGTTCTTCAAATGCTTGTCAGATAGGTATTGCTATTCTTATACAAGAAAGAGAAAGAGAGAAAGGGAGAGGAGAAGAGAAAGAAGGAAAGAGGAACTGAGTGTGAATTTAAGTAGCATGCTTAAGACAAAGCTAAGAAAGTGTAAAGCATGAAGTTAGCCTAATAGCTAACTTCAAAGCCCATGCTTCTTTTCTAATATCAGACTTTATCCCGTCACCTGGCTTCAATGCCTCACCACTGGAGACCTAAAATTTGTAGTTTGTTAGAATTCTGCTTCTTACCTGTTTCATCTCTATACTGCTTTCTGACCTCAGATTTACTTAGATCTCCTTGGATTCCGAAACAAGCTTGAATTCCATCATCTTCATGATTCTCTTCTCACTCATTCCTATGAATTAGGAAAGTGACCAATATTTGGGTTAAAATTTATGGCCTAATTTCATTGTAAATTATTTTATTGTGTTTTAATCTTAACTAAGTTATCAGGGAAATGCAATCCTTTGCCACTGCATTGTAAATAGAGGGCAATTCCACAGACTCCACAGGGATTTTGAGGATGAGGGAATTATTTTGTAATGAGAAAACAGACATTCTCCATGATCAACATGAAATACGCTCCTTGCCCCAAAGCAAGCAAAAAAGCCATTGGCATGTAATGCTGAGACAAATAGTCAAGGGGAGATACAGGCAAGATAAGTAATGTTTATGCATAAGACATCCACGACACCAAATGCTTGGCATTGCATCTGACTCTGGACACATTAGCTATGTATTTTGCTCCCTTAAAAATTCATGATGACTATTTTAATTTGTTTTCAAATGTTTAGTGATTATAAGGCAAACATTTTCTTGACAACAAAGCTGACATTTTTGTATCTCCTATCAGCTAAAAACGACTGTGGTACAGTGATGCTTGCATTCCTGAATGGAGACAGACTAGTTTCTAAAGAAACACAGCTATTGGAAAAATCCAACTTTTTGCAATTAAACCTAAACAGCAGAGACACTGCATGTAGATTACTTTTTTGTGTTTACGAAAAATGTATAACACACAGATGTAAAACAAAGCAAGTGATAATTATCCATAGGTACAAAACTATGTATTTTCTCTCTATATAAATTAGAGAATCATATATATTATATATTATAATATATATTAGAAGTTTGCACTTGTAAGAAAAATTTTATGGAAACATAGTGTTTTTTCCTTTAGTTTTTATATAACTTTTAAGATATCAGTAAATTTCATGTTGATGCATTGCATAATTTCTCTGAATTATCTTTCTAAGCATCTCTTATATGATAAGTAAAAGGAATAATAAAAAAATGATGGTCATTCAGTCTCCCATAAACTTGTTATCTTTCTTAAAGTTTTATCATTATAAAACACCAATAAATAGTTTAAGATTTAGTAGACCCACTGAATGTGGAGTGAGGGATGTGTATTGTTCTCTTGCTTCAGGCAGGCATTACATAAGAACAGTAGAAACACATCAGCCACCAAGCATGCCAACACCTTCTCATCCTGTCGAAGAACTCTCCAGTTTTAAGAGTCATGGTAATTAGTAAATACCAACTGAGTCACAAATGAGTTTTCTCCTTCGTAAATCATTTTCAAGCATACTGTGTCTTCCCAATTAGGCTTTGAGTGTAGCAGAAAGGTAATGTCAGCAGCCTCTACTCCATATGCTGGAGGTAAGGATACAGGAACTCTGTTAGCAAAAGCACACGCTGGAACAAATTAATGTTAGTAAAAGGCACATCAAACACTCAGTGCTTAAAAGCCAAGGGAGTCTACGAAAGGTTTTCATGTCACAGTTGTGATTGCTTTTTTTTTCTTCTATAATGTTCTGCAGACAGAGGGGAGTACATTTCTCTCTTCTTGTCACCACTTCTGCCTGTATGGACTGGCGTGATCTAGATTCATCAAAGAACAATTCATGTGAGCAGGGATGGCTGAATGTCTACAGCAGTGATAGTGGGAATGGATGTGTCCTGAGCAGGTGGGGCAGTGTCCAGTGATGGAGAGATGTGGGATTAGTTGTCTGTCAATGAATAAACCAAAAGGTGACCTTGAAACAAGAAGAATGCTTGTGTTGTCCTACCATTAAGGGATTTCTGGAGTAATTAGGTTGATATACCAGTTCACTGTTTTCAAAGTTTACCGTATCTTAGTGTGCAAGCCTCTCATTGGGTGACCATTTTTCAAAAATACTACTTTTAAACTTTAATCTTTGTAATTATTGCAGGTGAGAGATTGTCTTATAAATTCAGTTTCACAAATAGAGATTCAGAATGATTAATAAAGCTATTGAATGACAATTCTTTCATAAGGGGCTACGGCAGGCCAGATTCATAGCCAGATTCAAATGAACTTACATTCATTCTTATACATCACCATGCAAAGATAGGGTAATTAATGTATCCCTTTAGAAGGAGAGGGCTTGGCCCCAGGACAACAGTATCCTCATGTTCTGTGAAGAGACACAGGGACAATGTTTACTGTTATAGAAATTGCTGTGGGACAGAAAGGGTACAACCTGAGGTCAAATATTTCTGCACTGGTACAGGACAGATAAAAATACTGTAGTTTCCTTTGTTCCTCAGACATCAAGCAAAATGTTCCTGTGCATTCTATAAAGCTTTTCCAGATTCAAGCATCAGAAACATAGACTCTTTCCAGAACTGGAAGGGAAGAAATATTAGTCATCTTTGGCATTTTATAGAAGGTAAAATAAGTTAAGAATACTTACGTGATTCTCCCAAGTGAAAGAAATAAAGTGCTGGATAGAATTTGTCAAATTGTTACAAGCAAGAATTCTCTGAGAAAAGGAAATATCAATTGAGAAAATGAGACAGTCTGTAGACAAGTTTTTGGGGAGTGTTTTCATCAATAATCATGAGAGGGCCCATCCTAATATGGGTGATGCCACCCCAGCAGATGGTAGTGGGTTATAGAAGAAGACAGTCTAAGCAAGCCATGGAGTGGAGCCCACTAGGTAGCATCCCTCCATGGTCTCTGCTTTAGTTCCTGCCTCTAGGTTCCTGTCTTGACTTCCCTTGATGATGGTCTGTAACCTGTAAGCTCAAACAAGTCCTTTCCTCCCCAAGTCACCTTTGTCATGGTGTTTATTATAGCAACAGAAACCACACTAAACAGTAAGAAGAGGAAAGCAAGTAGACAATGATATGTCCTATTTTATGGACAGTGCTCTTTGCTGTGCCCTCTCATATGTAACCAGACCACAATGAAACAAATGGAGTTGCAGGTGAACAGTTGCTGTTAGTATAGACTATGAGTGTGTGTGTGGATAATATTCATCTCATGCTGTGAAAATGATTCCTCCTTAGAGTAAGCTGCTGTGGGATGTCTTTCTGTACACTGAGCAACACATATTTACCACGTAGAGAAAGACATCCCACAGCAGTAAACATTCTAACATTCATTATCATTAATAAAAGAAAAGAGTCCTGAAGACACTTTCCATCAGAGGTTCCTGGTTACAGCTCTCCCTTCAAGACGGACTAGAACAAAAGCTGATGAGAACAATAACAACCAAAAAAAGAGGTTAAATCCAACGATCTTAGCTTATGGATAAATGAACCTGAGAATTATATAGCCCCCCAAACATTAAAAGACACTCCATCCTTTAAAGAGGAGCAGTATTGAAAACTTTGACTGAGGGACATTTTTCTCCTACAGGTGCAAATATTAAATGACTTTTGGACAAGACATACAGATGTTGCTCTGGAGCGGCTGTTGAAGTTGTCTGAGGAAACACCACTGACGTTTCGTTAAACTCTTTCAGTTTCTGGGATTAAAAACACTAAAGTATTTACTGAGTTTATCATCACATTAGTATTAATGACTATTATTGTATCCCTCATCGAAAATAAAGCTGGTGTTGGTACCTGGTGCTCACGTGCTGACCCTGTTTTCCTATCGCAAATATTTTCCTCCTTTTTGCAACAAATAAACATTTCCCTCCTTTACTTAAGGAATAAAACCTTTAGGGCTACAGAAGAGGTGGTTAATGAGTGGTATATTGTAGGGTAAAACACCATAATCAATGAAAATGTATTATTTAGGAAAAGCAAATTCCTTCGTTTTCTGCTAGCTGCTGCCATCATGTGAATAAAACAACAGGATGTAAATGTCTGCCCTGGAGTTTGACAAGCCTGTCACTTTCCCTTATTGGACACAGTGCTTTATCACAATGCAGTCAAAAGAAAGGAGGAAATGGGGTGGAAAATATTATTATAGGATTTTTAGGGTATGCTGATGGAAACTTGAGACAGCTGTTAAAACTACTGTATTTAAGAGCAAATGTGAGTAATGACCTGTTAAGTGAAATATGGACAGCAGGGAAATATTTCTGGCAATTCGCATGCTCAAACATAAATTTTATGTGTGTATAATGATATTAAAGAGTAGGCTGAGGCTGCTTGGAGACACTGATCAGGCAGTCCGGGCTGCCACCTGTTTGGAAATCAGGGCTGATGTACTTGTTCAGGGTTGCAGAGCTGTCTTGCATCATGTAAGAGTAACCACGCAATTTGTCTCCCCCCAACTTTCTCTCCCTTCACCTCATGCTGCCTGTAGCTCTGTCCTTCTTGCCTTCTCTTTGCTTTACCTGCCAGTTCTGTGCAGAAAGTGAAATGCTGGACATATGCCTCAGTGTTGTCTTTCAGGACAATTATCACCTTTTTATTAGTGATATCCTTTTCTAGTTGTTCCCTGTATTCCTACACACCATTTACAGTGGTTCGCAAGTGGTTTCATTATAAATGGTTTCAAACACCTTTAGAAAAGCAGACTGCTAGTTCAAAACAAACGAAGCAGATATGAGTTTGCAATTAATTTCAAAGAAATTTCAGAGAATCCAGCAGGGTGGCAATCCGATTCTTTCCTTTCCCTGATTTAATTCTCTCCGCGGTAAAGGAGGATGGTACCAACAGTGAGAACATGTTATGTTGTGCTGGAAATCATTGCTAACAATGTTTCTGGGTAAATACATGGGTAGCAACATGAGGTTTATTGATTATCATTGCACGGTTTTCTCTGTTAAAGCTTTATTATTTTTCTGCCATTGTCAGGGGAAGAGAGAAATTTTTATTTATTATAAAATATGCCCATCATTTGGCAAGGTATTTGTTTCCCTCAATAATATTTTGAGGTTGGTGCAGAATAAATATTTAATACTTCAAAGAAAGCCTATTTAGTTGGAAATACTTATTTTGACATAAAATATTCTGTTTTGATGTGTGTTACCACAGAGGATATTAGACTTCTTTTTCAGCTAATTGATGCTTTGCTGCTTGAGTTTGTAAGAAGGAGTTTGTTAAGCCTGAAAGGGGTGTGAGGTGGTAGCACAGATAACGAGGATGCCATCTCATACTTAGAGGAGCAGACATGACTCTGTGAAGCACGGAAAAGCCTATGGGGGGAGATGAAAGTGCACTCACTGTTGTGGTCTTACACAATAAGAAAGGAGGGTTGGAAAGAAAGCCTGACATGCTCCTCTCAGGCACCGCACTTCTTTTCCAAGCAGTTAGACTATCTTTTTTTTTTCTGAAAAAAAAATATGAGTTTGGTCAAACACCTTGGCTTGAACTCCGAATAAAACTTGGCTGAAATGTGTTCATACTCTTGGTGGTCAAATTTAGAAGAATCTTGAAATAAACGTTACTTCAGAATCAGAAGTAGGCATCTGTTTTGTAGAAGCCAGAGGTTTGAATGTTCTGCTGGGTTAGACTTTCACTTCTTCCTAGGAAACTATTTTAGGTGCCAAACGTGAAGGCAGCTAGTACTGATGGTGGGAGCCATTATCTCTGTGACGTTCATCTGCTTCCTGTTAGCTACTGCTACCAGTGTCCCTCTCTATATATGGTTCACATGGACTTCATGAAAATGTTCTATTTTAATGTTTTAAACAAGCATATATTTAACAATGAATAGGGTTATCATGTACTTAAATATCCAGATCCAGGTGAATTTTAGGGTAGAAATGGACACAATTCCCAAATACAGAGCAGGAGTCACAATCTGGGCTTGCTCTGCTTATTCACTGTCTCTCACTTCAGGTACCTGAACCTAGGTTTTCATTTACAGTACAGTGATGGCCACTGTTGTTTTGAGTTTTAAATGAGGTTAAAGCCAAGATTCAAGACTCAGGATTTTGTTACTTTTCAGCTAACAGACATAAAAGCATAATCACAACCCTGGACTAATTCAGAAGTCAAGCTATTCTCAAGTGTACTCATTCAAGATTAGAGACTCTATCTAAACCGGCACTCTTAATTTGTTAGTAGGCACACAAAACAAAGGATTCTCATTCAGAAAACTCATGATAGGACTGAGATTTTGGATTCCTAACAAGCTCCTGGGCTGTGTGCTTATAATCTGCAGAGTCCGCATTGACTGACTCTAGCTCATTCACAGAGTCCTCGTCTCTGCTATTGCTTTTGAGATCTCATTTCAGTACACAAGGTAAATAAATTCACCAGTAAAACTCCATCCTAAGTACTCAGTAAACTAACAAAGCATTGGTTATTGATGATAAATAGTAATGTTGCCTGGTCTTCTGCTAGCCATCCCTGTACTCTTAAAACAATAATGTTTGCATGGCCATCTTGTCTATGGGTTGTTTTTCATCTTGTTTCTGTAAGTCGTTTGCCTTTTTCCTGAACTTTTCTTCTCACCCCACAATGGACTTCCTCTTTGTCTCAGGTTTCCTGTTCTTTGGGTGAAGAAAGTAATATTTATTTACTATCTTACATGTTAATTCTGAGATTTCTGAACCAACTGTACTCCCTCCCTAGAGGTAAATGCCACAAAGTCCACATTTCTTTCCTTTTCTTCCTTTCCTTCCCTTCCTTTCCCTTCCCTCCCCTTCTCTCCCCTCCCCTCCCCTTCCCTTCTCTTCCCTTCCCTTCCCTTCCCCTTCCCCTTTCCCTTTCCCTTTCCCTTCCCCTTCCCCTTCCCCTTCCCCTTCCCCTTCCCCCTTCCCTTCCCTCCCCTCCCCTCCCCTCCCCTCCCCTCCCTTCCCCTTCCCTTCCCTTCCCTTCCCTCCCTCCCTTCCTTCCTTCCTTCCTTTCCTTCTTCCTTTATAAGAACCGTTACTATACTCCTTTGATTAATCCTGTCTGATGATTATTTTTACTTTGCCTTAGAACAAAAGCAAAAGGAATGGTGAGTGTAGAGGGCAGTCAGAGGAGGGGCTGGTGGCTAATGCCTGTGATTGGGCTGCCTCTCTCGTTGAGGAAGACTCAGCTGTATACAAATGCTACATGCAATAAAGGTGTGTGATAAGAAGCTGTCCTATGATGGGAGCACATTTACTACCCATTTCTCTTGTAGGAGCAAACTAAATATTACAATATCACCAAGTTGTCACTTTTGGCTATACCAAAGCATGGCCTTGTAGACATATTTATAGTCTTTGTTTGTATATTGCTGTTTCAGAAATAGAATATTAGAGGTGGAGAGATGGCTCAGCCATTAAAGGCTAGTCTCATAACTAAAATGTCAAGAAATTGAATATTAGAATGCATTGTTAAAACATTTCTTTTTCATGCATAATAGTATATCTTCAGCCAGATAATACACCCAAACCCCTGCCCCTCACTAATACAAATGATACAGTTATTTTCTTTCCTTTTTTTCTTTTTTTTAAAGACAGAGTTTCTCTGTGTAGCCCTGGCTGTCCTGGAACTAACATTGTAGACCAGGCTAGCCTTGAACTCAGAGATCTGCTTGCCTCTGCCTCCCAAGTGTTGGGATTAAAAGAGTATGCCACCACTGCCTGGCCAATAACTCCATTTTCTGAGATAACTTTTAAGTCCTCATCTTCCCTTGGGTATTTACAACTAAGCATATTCATTTTAACATACTGTATCTTTTTCACAAAAGGGAAAAGGACACACACTCAAGTTCACATATAAACAGGCAGAGACTGTGAGTTTAGGATTTCAATACAGCAAGTATTAGGACAGTTATCCATTTCCTCTTTCAGCAAATATCTAGTTGGTTATAAAAAAAAGCTGAAATATTTTATTTCAAAATGATTTCAAGTAAACTATATCATGATGAAAGGAGAAGTGAAATAATAAAGCCAAGGAATCATAAGAGATTTGCCTGAGGCCAATTTCTCATTATAGTTCAAGTTTATGTCAGAACTGCAATTGATTATTGATCCAACCTGTCCATCAAACATCTTCATCAATCAGACTGCTTCAAATGCTTCCCAATATACTTAGTTCTAAATTTTTAAACACTGTACTGGCCGATTCCTATTTTTTTACCTCTGGTACTTGAAACACTTAGTTTTATGTCACTGGGACCAAATTACTTGACACAGACAATTGGAGGGAGGAAAATGTTGTTGGACTCAATTTCAGAGTTTCAGGCCATCATCACAAGGAAGGCATGGCAAAGCAGCTCTGTTATGGAGTGCGGAGTATGTTGTAGAGGCTGTTTCCATCACGGGGGAGAGAGAGAGAGAGAGAGAGAGAGAGAGAGAGAGAGAGAGAGAGAGAGAGAGAGAGAGAGAGAGAGAGAGAGAGAGAGAGAGAGAGAGAAAGCCAGGGGGAAGCAGGGGCCGAGTTAGCCATCAAAGAGCAGTCTCAGGTAACCTACTTAAACCATGGAGACCCCATGTGGTGATGTTATGTTCCCCAAAATATTCTGCACCCTAATAAACTTATCTGGGGTCAGAGAACAGAACAGCCACTAAATACAGAGGCCAGAAAATGGTGACACATACACCTTTTATTCTAGCATTCCTAAGGCAGAGACCCATCCGGATCTGAATTCAAAGCCACACTGGAAACAGCCAGGCATGGTGACTCACACCTTTAATCCCGGGAAGTGATGGCAAGAAGCAGAAAGGTATGTAAGGCGTGAAGACCAGAAACTAGAAACTTTTGGCTGGTTAAGCTTTCAGGCTTTTGAGCAGCAGTTCAGCTGAGATCCATTTGGATGAGGACTCAGAGGCTTCCAGTCTGAGAAAAGAGGACCAGCTGAGGAACTGGCGAAGTGAGGCAGCTGTGGCTTGTTCTGCTTCTCTGATCTTTCAGTGTTCACCCCAATAACTGGCATCAGGTTTGTTTTCATTAATAAGACCTCCTAAGATTCGTGCTACAACCCCATCTCCTAAAGAGCTCACTGATTGCCAGACGAGCACCATCAGCAGAGGGAGAAGCGTTTAAAACATGACCTTGAGGACATTTTAGGTTTGCAACCTAAGAATACATATAGCAAATCCTGTGATGCCTGAGGACACTGCCTTTCACTCCTCCTTTTCTGGTCATATCTGCTCACCTCTGATAGCCGTGAAGAGCAGCTTAAATACACTCTTGTTGTAAAGATATTTTGCTGTGTTTTAACTTATTTTTAGTATATCTTTATATAATTCATCTTGATACAAATGAAGATGAGATAATGTCAATACTTCCCTACTGTTCCAATCTGTTACTGCAAAATACTATCATTTCTGAGATAGAAATAGAACATTTAAAAGCCCAAAGAAACAACTTATTTCAGCCTTTGATTACTTAAGAATAAACAAATGCATACTACTGAGTCTCTTTCACCATATAGAACAGGTTCCTCTGCATTTCTTATTCAAATTAATAGGATGAATAGGAAGGTGGCAAAGGAACTGAAGATCACTATATTCAGTATTAAATGCCAAATAAAGAGAAACAGTCTTTTGTCTAATCTCTTTATTATGGTGATTGATGATCATGATTAGAGATTAGAAGACATTTTCCCACAATAGCTTTCATTTATGGGCTGCCTCACATTACCATAAACTAGATACATCCATGAATCATTGGAACTACTCTTAGCTGGCTCGTATTCTCATGTAGTGGACAATAGAGTTTTAATATCAGAGAGGTTAAGTAGCTTCTCCATACCCAAGAGCCTGCATGTGTTAGGCTTTGGAATAAGAAAAAAGGATCCTAATTTAGGTTATTTTATATTATATCTACAACATCCATATTTGGAGCCTATGTGTCATGGATGCACCCTGCTCTTTTAGGTTATGCATATACTAATACTTTATGACATCAACTAATTAAGAGAAGAAAATCTCTATAGGATATTTTATATCTTACGTATAGATGTACTTATACTTTACACAAGTTGTTCTTTCTCCAAAATAATTATTCTTACTTGAAGTATTTGTGTTAAAATCACAGGTAAAATTATTTTCACCAGTTTGATTCAACGGTTTTAATCATCACTTTCATCCTCATCTCTAATGTTGTAATAATACAATTTTTCTTATTAGTGTTCTCAACATCCATGACACACTTATGTATCCGAGACTCAATATTCTGGTGTTTTCATTACCAAATGCAAATATTCAGAGAAACACCGTTTGCAAAAGATCATGAAACATTTAGAAACAAGAAACTTAGATTCCTGCTCACAAAGGTCTCTCTCTGTAGGTTTAAATTACCTCAGTCTTCCCAGGGAAGTTAGCTTTGTGTGAATCTTAGCAGCTCACATGCTTCGAGTCAGTTGATGGTCATTATAAGTAATCCATGTGTACACATGTAGACAGGGTGTATCTGCA
The DNA here is from genome assembly GCF_007827085.1 of Peromyscus californicus insignis. Taxonomy (NCBI): domain Eukaryota; kingdom Metazoa; phylum Chordata; class Mammalia; order Rodentia; family Cricetidae; genus Peromyscus; species Peromyscus californicus. Next base: position 114,237,672 of record NW_026294606.1, read on the forward strand.
ACCGTGTACTCCATCTCCTTTTCTTCTTGTTCTGAAAGGCAGGAAGTATTTCATAGGTAATGCACTTATTTGATTGATTCACCAATGCATATACTAGTGACATCTAAATGTTTTTAAAATCAAGCAAGCATTATTAAACCATGCAAATACATTTCACAAATTTATACGGAATTGTTTCAAATAATATACAATGGCTTCTGCACTATTCTAAATTCTGCACAACTCAGAATTGCATAAACTAAGTACAAAATTAAACATTTAAAAGATGATAAAATGTATAGAAATAAATTCTCATATTTACTTCTGTTGTATTAGGATTATCATTTTGGCTCAGAAGATAATATTTAACCTCTGAACTCCTTGGCTTGAAAGGTCTAATGTGATATTCATGATCTCAAGGAATTTTCTTAACCCTACATCCTATTTACCCTCTGTTGTTCTGGACAGACATGCCATTTTTGACACTGTCTGTGACCCAGGTCAAAGCTACCAAGCAAGCAGAGTTTGACTTTGTGCATCAATAATTCTTGAATAATTGGACCTTTGAACAAACATCTCTTAGAAAATTTCCACTTAGTAAAATGTTTTCCTTAGTTTAATCAAACAGTCAGAACCTGAATGGATGTGTATCTAAATAAAAATACATCTGTGCTTTCTCCTTTCTGCAAACAACCCAGAGCAGTCTGACAATCCCGGGCATCTGCACAACTTAACAGAAGTCTTTTAGGGGGATGGGAAATGACCTCATTGAGTAATCTTGGCAAAAAGCAATTTCCTTGCATTTTTTTGTGCCAGATGAAAAAATGCGATATGTGGGCCATGAGAATATTTCAAATGCATATCTTACCTCTCATTCTTTACTACTAAAAAGAAAGGACAATAAACCATGTGAATTAGCTTTCTACATGTGTAATAATAATTAGGTAAAATTGTTATCCATAGATACCTATAGTGTTTGTGCTTTCTACATAAGGTAACATTAATCTGAAAATAGAATAAACTTTAAGAACAAGGTATTAAAAAGTAAGATCTTCCTTTGTGCTAAGTGCCAAAAAGAACACATTTTACATTAATTGGTTGTCTCAGTCCAGACCATCTGTCTCTCCAAATGTAATGAACACTGGCATTCTTGTTGGTATGTACTCAATAGATCAAATTGGGTCTGAAATAAATCCCATTCAAAGTCTTATTATAGTATCAGCTTGTGAGTTAAGGAACAAATATTAAATTTTCTCTTATCTGTGTCCTTCCCAGGGAAAAATGTAAAGGTCTTTTACAGTATGGGCTTCTCATGGTTGCATTGCACCTTGTCCTCACATTATATAATCCATGTATATATAGACAATATTATATGATGTAGTGTCCAATATATATTGATACTCACATGTGCCTTTTATGGATTGTTTAATTGGGTTTTGGCAATCTGATCAGATACTTAAAAATCACAATTAGCTTCATTTTGTGGATGAGGAAATTAAAGCTTGGGGCACAAGATAGGATTTAGCCTAAAGCCATTTTTATAATTCTCTTTCCTTTTAGCTTGTTGTCATCTATTAATCTGATCATCTCATATTGGTAAAACTCCATACCAGGATCACCATAATTTATAAATGAGGAAGGTGGCAGAAGGAAGTCCCATAAACTTTTATTAGCACCTGTGTCTCCTCTCTTGAATTCCCGTCCCCAGCAACCATGCCTTCTGTCTCACAATGAGCTTGGCATTCTCTTTGCACTTTTATAGATATTTGCTTATTGTTTTCTTTTATAAATGACATCATACTTGTAACTAAAATGGCAAATGTATAAGTATGTCCCTTCCAAAATACATAAATTTAGATTGGCTGTGGGACACAACTGTAGTGGGTAGCCATTCCAGCTTTGATCTGGAAGTTCCAACCCCCATTGAGACTTCGGCAACTGTCACGCCTACAAGGCGGGGCCAAGGGAGGTGCCTGGAGACCCGAGATCTGGATGGGCCAGCACTCTCTCTGTTCCGGGACCCTGGACGGTGGAGGTGGGCCAAGCAGAGCTCCAGAGAACACCGCTGGCCTGCGATACACCTTCCCCAGACCCCGCAACCTACCTATCCCTTAATTTGTAAGTTACACCATTAAATAAATCTCCTTTTAACTACGTGGAGTGGCCTTAATAATTTCACCAATACACAACCATTAATACCTGCACTTCCCCAGGATTCAGAAGCAGGCAGATCTCTATGAGTTCCAGGCCAGGTTGATCTATATAGTGAGTTCTAGGACAACCAAGGATGCATAGTATGACCTGTCTGGGAAAAAGAATCAAGTAAATAAATACACTTGAGGAAAAGCAGAATTTGTGTGTTTTCTTAGTTGATTTTAGTCATGATATCTATTTCAATGACTTGACCAAGAAGCTGATTTTCAGGTCACAAGCTCTTAGCACAGTCTTTTCATAACTAACTTCAAAATGTGAGGTCTCTGCTCAAATAGTAGTTATTTCTGTGCCTCAAGAAATACAGGAACCCAAACAGCTAACTTCAACTGATATTGTTGCTTTCTGCAGAAATAGTTGAAAACCTTGCCATTAAGTAGGACTAGGGTAGGTGACAAGTTCACTCATGCCCACAGAATAACAGGAAACTAATCATTCCATGGTAACTCCATAGCTATTAATATGATTGAACATCAGAAACATCTATTTAGATGTTTTCAGAATGATTCATCTCTGATAATTGCTGGGAACAAACATATTAATTGTACATCCATTTGATAGATGCTGATATTTTTCTCCTTCAGAATATGCATGCAATAGGTATGTTTGTTCATATTAATTAGATTTCTAATATTGACGTGGAATGTCTAAATTGAGGATGGCAATCATTAATATGTCTGGCATCCCCAAAAGATGTTTCTGAAGAAACTGCAAAGAATTAGTGACAGGTGGTGGTGGAATATGCCTTTAATCCCAGCACTTGGGAGGCAGAGCCAGGCAGATCTCTGTGAGTTCAAGGCCAGCCTGGTCTACAGAGCGAGATCCAGGACAGGCACCAAAACTACACAGAGAAACCCTGTCTCAAAACCGCCCACCTGTAGCTAGAGTTTGCTGTGGGATGGTCTGTATGTCAAACGTGTTGCTGATTAGTCAATAAATAAAACACTGATTGGCCATTGGCTAGGCAGGAAGTATAGGCGGGACAAGGAGGAGAATAAAGCAGGGAAGTGGAAGGCTGAGTCAGAGAGACACTGCCAGCCGCCATGATGACAAAAAGCATGTGAAGATGCCGGTAAGCCACGAGCCACGTGGCAAGGTATAGATTAATGGAAATGGATTAATTTAAGCTGTAAGAACAGTTAGCAAGAAGCCTGCCACGGCCATACAGTTTGTAACCAATATAAGTCTCTGTGTTTACTTGGTCGGGTCTGAGTGGCTGTGGGACTGGCAGGTGAGAGAGATTTGTCCTGACTGTGGGCCAGGCAGGAAAATTTGAGCTACAAGAGTTTTCCTGCCTGGCCCACAGTCAGGACAAATCTCTGTCACCCGCCAGTCCCACAGCCGCTCAGACCCAACCAAGTAAACACTGAGCCTTATATTGCTTACAAACTGTATGGCTGTGGCAGGCTTCTTGCTAACTGTTCTTACATCTTAAGTTAATCCATTTCTATAAATCTATACCTTGCCATGTGGCTTGTGGCTTACCGGCATCTTCACATGCGGCTTGTCAAGGCAGCGGCTGGCAGTGTCTCCCTAACTCAGCCTTCCACTTCCCAGAATTCTCCTCTCTCCTTGTCCCATCTACTTCCTGCCTGGCCACTGGCCAATCAGTGTTTTATTTATTGACCAATCAGAGCAATTTGACATACAGACCACCCCACAGCACCCACCCACCAAAAAAAAGAATTAGTGACCATTTTAGTTAAAAACAAAAACACATTTTACTTAATCATCATCCCTAAACATGAAAAATACCTCCTGACATGTAAAACATTAAAACCAAGGGTTAGGACTCAGTGTTTAGAGACATGCTTAAAACTTGAGTGATGACCTTCACAAAGCAGTTACTAAAGGATTCAGATTCTCTGCTACTACAGCTGACCTAACTTCCTGTCAGCAAGTGGTGGGCCTAGTAAGAGGGAGGTGGTCTTTGAGAGAGAGTATTGACTGTAAAGGGAGAAGGTATCCCTCGCTGTATACCACATTTTGATTTCCATGCTTTGAAAAACAGCAAGTGGGCAATAAAAGAGGCAGACATGTTCTTTATATCCATGATTAGAGTTTAAGAATTAAATGAAATAAATTACTTATAACTTATCTGTGCCTATAAGAAATTCTATAGCCAGAAGTGGCAGCACACACTTTTAATCCCAGCACTTGGGAGTCAGAGGCAGGTGGATTTCTGAGTTGGAGGCCAGCCTGGTCTACAAAATAAGTTCCTTTCCAATTTGTATCCCCTTGGTCTCCTTTTGTTGTCTTAGTACTCTAGCTAGAACTTCAAGTACTATATTGAATAGATATAGGGAGAGTGGACAGCTTTGTCTTGTTCCTGATTTTAGTGGAATCACCTCAAGTTTCTTTCCATTTAATTTGATGTTGACTGTAGGCTTGCTGTAAATTTCCTTTATTATGTTTAGGCATGTTCCTTGTATTCCTGATCTCTCCAAGACTTTTATCCTAAATATAACACCAGTAGCACAGACACTGAGAGCAACAATTAATAAATGGGATCTCCTGAAACTGAGAAGCTTCTGTAAGGCAAAGGACACTGTCAATAAGACAAAATGATAGCCTACAGAATGGTAAAAGATCTTCACCAATCCCACATCTGACAGAGGGCTGAGCTCCCAAATATATAAAGAACACAAGAAACTAGACAGCAAAATACCAAACAATCCAATTAAAAAAAAATGGGCTACAGAGCTAAACAAAGAATTCTCAACAGAAGAATCTCAAATGGCCAAAAGACACTTAAGGAATTTCTCAACATTCTTAGTCATCAGGGAAATGCAAATCAAAATGACTCTGAGATACCATCTTATACCTGTCAGAATGGCTAAGATCAAAAACACTGATGACAGCTTATGTTGGAGAAGATGTGGAGCAAGGGGAACACTCCACTACTGTTTTGGGGAGTGAAAACTTGTGCAGCCACTCAGGAAATCAGTATGGCAATTTCTCAGAAAATTGGGAATCAATGTACCTCAAGACCTAAGAATACCACCCTTGGGCATATATTCAAGGGATGATCAATCATAACACAAGGACACTTGCTCAACTATGTTCACAGCAGGATTATTTTTAATAGCCAGAACCTGGAAGCAAACTAGATGCCCCTCAACCAAAGAATGGATAAAGAAAATGTGGTACATATACACAATGGAGTACTACTCAGCTGTTAAAAAAAACAATAACATCATGAAATTTGCAGGCAAATGGATTGAACTAGAAAATATCATCCTGAGCAAGGTGACCCAGACTCAGAAAGGCAAACATGGTATGTACCCACTCATAAATGGTTAATAGGTGTAAAGCAAAGGATAATCAGACGACAATACACAGCTCCAGAGAAGCTAGGAAATAAGGAGAACCCAAAGAGTGATGTAAGGATCACCTTGGGAAGGGGAAACAGAGGAGATCTCCATGAGTAAACTGGGGATGAGGGGGAACAATAGAGTAGAGGGAATGGGGGATGAGAACATGAGGGAATAAAATGGTCGAGCTGGGGGAGAGCCAGAGTAGGAGAGCATGAAAGAAATATCTTAATAGAGAGAGACATTATGGGGTTAGGGAGAAACCTGTTGCTAGGGAAATTCCCAGGAATCCACATGGATGACCCCATCTTAGAATACTAACATTTGTGGAGAGGGTGCCTAAACTGGCCTATCCCTGTAATCAGATTGGTGAATACTCTGTCATCATAGAGCCTTCATCCAGTAACTGATGGGAACAGATGCAGAGATCTACAACCAAGCACCAAGCTGAGCTCTGGGAGTCCAGTCTAAGAGAGAGAAGATCATGATGGGGAAATCTACAGAGACACTTGAATCAAGCTTGTACGAACTTACGAACTCTAGACCATCAACAGTGGAACCTCCATGGGACCAGACTAGACCCTCTGCATACGGGAGACAGTTGTGTAGCTGGGTCTGTTTGAGGGGCCCCTGGCAGTGTAATCAAGATCTATCCCTGTTGCATGAGCAGGCATTCTGGATCCAATGGGATCCAAGGTGTCTTATGGTCGGACACCTTGCTCACTCCTGAGGCAGTGGGGGAAGGGCTGGATCCTGCCTCAACTGATGTACCAGACTTTGCTGTCCCCCCCATGGGAGAACCTACCTTTTTGGAGGAGGAGATGAGGGCTGGGGGTGTTTAGGCGGGGGCAGGGAGAAAGAGGAAGGATGAGAGGGAGATCTGTGGTTGGTATGTAAAATGAATAAAAAAAATTTTTTTAATTAAAAAAATGAGTTCTGGGATAGCCAGGGCTTCACAGAGAAACACTGTCTCACCCACCCCCAACAAAAGAAATCATATCAAAGAGATTTTGAGTTTTGAGTGTGTCTGATATGAGGACTAAATTTGGTCTGGAAGTACAGAAACTGGTCTTTTCTATTTAGATTTCTGCTGCTGTTGAGTAATCGTTGGCATCTATTTTTGCAGTTTGACCTATTGATTTGTCTGATAAATAAATAAACTTTGAGCATCTGGTAAATCAAGTCATTCTTCATCTACAAAGTTGAAATTCACCTTGAAGACACATTTCTCCATTATTAATTTGTACATAGATTAAGTCAAAGTATTAGAACACACTGGCATCCTACTCATTCCCTATACATAAAGACTAGCTTTGGAATCATTTTAGAAGGCTGCCAGATGCTCATGATTAACCAACCTGTTTCAAGTAGAGAAAAACAGACACCACTTTTTTTGTCCCCACTTGCACATTTAAAGCACATTCTAAAATTGACTAAGAAATATCTACCTTTGAATGCAGAACTATTTATTTCAAAATGCCTTGCATTCTGAAACATATGGTTTGTATCAAGTTGCTTTTTCTTCTTCACAAAATGAAGAGACAAAGTGTGCCAGATTCAGTGACTTTTTTTTTTTTTGCTTTTCATGCATGTTCTGATAGTTGTCAGCTCTCAGAAGATATTATGTCATAAAGAAGATTTCTACTATCATGGCTATATATGAGTTGTCTAAGAGCTTAAACATACAAAGACAGGAAAAATACAAGAAGATTTACCTTTCAAAATAATACAATGGTAGTTTTCCCAGGTACACAGAAGACAAATAACTTTGAGTCTCATTGGATTGACAATTTCTTTGGCAACAACCTATGGAAAGTTACCAGCCATTTCTTTAAAGAAACTAGAATAATTCTAAGCTTCTACGAACAGGAAACTCAGTATAACATAGATTGCTTTCTTTGCTGCTACCAACAAACATTTCATGCTTTCTACTCCTGGAAAGTCATGCCCAAGTATGTTCCAGGCAGTCTCACAACCAGGGAACATGACACAAAAGGCCAGCTCTAATACAGGTACCATGGTCCCTGGGTAGGGAATAATTTCAGGACACCACACATTGAGTTGGTCAAGCAAAGTGCTCATCCTATGATTCCTGTGGAAATGCAGTCATAAAATATCTGAGTTGACAGTTGTAAAAGCCATAGTCTACTCTCTAGAACCTCTAGAGAGCTGATGCCGGTCATGATGATCAAAACTCTATTTGTAGCATAAATATCTGTAGTGAGTAGTTGTTCCAGCTTTGACCTTGAGATACTGCCCCTAGTGTGGCAGCAAGTAACTGCCACACCTGCCTGTGACCTGCCCCTGGGTGTGGCCAAGAGGAGACCCCTTAAGACCGGAGATGCATACTTGTTTGCTCTCTTAGCTCCTCGTGGTCATTGAGGCTGGATTTGCAGACCAAGTCAGAGTTCCCCAGAGAACTACGCTGGACTATATTTCATCTCTCCCAGATCCTGTAATTGAGCCCTTATTAGTTGTAAGTTACCCCTGAGATAAACCTCTCTTAATTACCAGATAATCTACATGTAATTGCCTCATTAATTTATAGCAATATCTGGCACCCAACTTGGGGCAAGAGTTTCTACCCAAAACCTGAGAGAGCTTAAGAAGAGATTATAAATGTAGCTAAGATTACCTTCCTAGTTTATGTCACTCATGGCGGGCCTAGTACAATGATGTGTTCCCTGGCTGTGGTGGGTTCACAGCATGCGGGCTGGAGCTACAACATGGCACATTCCCGCTGAGTTACACAGAGGTTTCTGCAAGCCACACAACATGGTGCATGGTAGTACCAAAAAAAGAGGTTTCTGGGCTATACTCTGCTGGATGGAAGCATAGACCCGCTGCTTCCCAGAGTTGGTGGTGAACATGGTTCCCAGAGCTGGCTGTAAACATAGTACCACCATGTTGGGAAGCTGAGGTGGGCTGAGCCAGCAGCCAAAGCTGCATTTCAGTCCTAGTCATTCTACAGTTTAAAGCAACAGATTCACAATAAGTCAGATTCAGATTAAATAAATCCCTAAATGATTTATGGTATGTGTAAAAATGTATGTAGGCTTGAAAGAGAGAGGAGGAGGAGGATAGACAGTTATATAAAGAAATAGTTTTTAAAAATGAAATCTTTAAAGAGACAGTAAAGGTAATATAAAGGTAATATAAAAAATAAGCCACATAAAGATGGATATTACACAGAGAATCTGGATTGTGTTGTCTTTGGGATTTTTAACTGCAGGAAGACATTTAATTATAAAGGTTGCTGAGTTAAACCAATATGTATATTTTAATGGTATCTCAGTTTCAAAATTTATGTCTAAGGATATGTTGCTTTGGAAAAGAGGTTCTGCTTTTGTTTCCACAGAAGATGAGAACCTGTGGATTGCTTCCAGGCTAACATGGTTTGACCAGCCAAGACCCCCTGAAAGGTCTCCAATGACACCATGGCCCAGATGATCCAACATCCAGAACAGTTTCAAGGCAACTGGCTCAGAGAATACAGCTTCACAGGCTACTCCAGTCAGGGCTTGACCATAATCCTAAAATTTTCTTTGTGTCCCCATAAGATTACTAATGCCCTCTATCAGCAGGAAGTAGCCTAGAAAACTATGCTCACATTCCCCCAAAATGGATAATGGATGTCTGTCTTTGTTTAGGTTGTCGGTTACAAATTGTTATTGGTCATAGTCAATCTCTTTCTAAAAGAAGAAAGGGGATATGATATGGAAATATAGGATATAGATATGATAGGATAAAAGGGTGAATTGTTGGACCTACTTTTAAAGAGCAACTTGCTTAAAATATTTTACACTGGAATAGATTTTAGTTTATTGATACAAATTTAAAGTTAATTTTGTTAGACTGTATGTATATTTCCACTCTCTTTTAAGGTATTGCGTTTATGTAACTCATTTAAATTGTAATGGATAATTAAAAAATACAGATTAATAATTAGTCTTCTATGATAGTCAAACTTATAGTCATGTTACGTTTCTAGGTATACATAGATATATTTCAATTAGGTAGGTAATCGTCAAACACTTCAAAGACCTACACAACATGGCACTTAAAATGTTTTAAAAACTTAGACTTTTCTGGACAATGAGACATGTCTGTTCCTGGTAGCACCAATTTACTTCAGAGAGAAAGATGGCCATTGAAGACACTCCATATGGAGTTTATCTTCTTGGCAAAAATAGCCATTTGGGCAAGAAACTGTTCTTGCCTTGACTGCTTGACAAAATGTTGTATTGACTGGACATGCAGGACCCATAGGAAGGTAACCACTGAACTTTGCAAGACAAAATGGTCCTCCAGTTTCCTGCTTCACAGAAGAAACTGCCAGACATTCTACAGGACACAGAGAAAAATGACTGAGAGACTCTAGGCCTATGGGCTGAAAATGGAGCCCCAACTTTACAGAAAAACTTTAGGTGACTTTCCAGGCAGACAGCTGTCTCTGTCATTCTAGATATTTGGAAGTTGCTTACAATGAACTTCCTGTTTACTTAGGTAATATTATATCCTTCTGAGACCTTTGATGCAGTTGAAGACTAGATAGTTATAATTATGGTTTTCCTTGGTTATGATAAGAGAGAAGGTAGATATAAAACCTTAGACTCACAAATATAGGATAGATAGGATATCTTCTTTAATTTTTCCAAATACAAATAGGCTAGATATTATAACTGTAACTCTTGCTTGATATATGTAATTTTACTAGGTTAAAGTTAAAACCTACCTTTTGTTTAGAAAGAAAAGGGGAACTAATAGGAGAATGTCTTTCTGTATGCTGTGAAAATATGTTGCTCTGATTGGTTGATAAATAAAGTCGTTTGGCCTATGGCAAAGCAGCTTAGAGATAGGCAGAAAATCCAAACATATAGAGAGGAAGAAGAAAGACAGAGCAGAGGAGATGCTGCCAGCCACCTCCTGAGAAGCAAGATGTAAAAGTACTGGTAAGCTACAAGCCACGTGGCAAAGTATAGATTTATAGAAATGGGTTAATTTAAGATATAAGAACTATATAACAAGAAGACTGCCATGGCTATAGTTTAAAAATAATATTAGTCTATGTGTGTTTATTTGGGTCTGTGAGAAGATTTTTCCTGACCGTGGGCTAGGCAGCACACAGAAAAACTTTCAGCTACAAATATCCCTTAGGTCAGTATATTGTGTTTAATTTTAGTGTGGCATGTGCTAGGCATTTGCTACTATTAATAAGTTTTGTCCTTTGACAACGAGATACATGTATCTACTCCTTCTGGTTATCCCCATTTTCATTTCCCTCCCATTCTTCCCAGCCCCCCTCTTCCCTTTCAAATGTCTTATATTGCTAGTTCAGGGCTTGCTTAGTGTTCCACAGTTTAACTTGGTCCATCTGTGTGACACTGAATTTGACACTAACCACTAGAGACCAGTGGATTCAAGAGTAGTTAAACAAATTCTACCTTGTACCCCCTTCTCTCAGAATCCGCTAGTTGCCAATAGAGTAGCAGTAATAAGTGGTGGTTTCCCTGGAGCCCCTTCTCCCTCTGTAACTGACTGTTAGAAGGGCCAGTGCAGTAGCCACATTTGCTGTGAGCTTGTGATTGCAATGATCATGTTATGCTTAGGAGATGACATTTTGTAGCCTGTCTTCTGAACTTCTGTCTCTTTCACTGTTATGTTCTTCTCTTTGGCAATATTCCCTGTATCTCCAGGACTGGTATAAATGTCTTGTTTAGGATGAACCCTTAACCATCCTTCATTCACAGCATCTGGTGTAGCCACTGGTCTCTAGAATTACCTGTGTTCACTGAAAGGAGAGTCTTCTCTGTTTAAGGTTGGGAGTGGCCTTTGTCTGTGGATGTGCAAACATTTAGGAGGTGGATTGATACTATGTTCATTCAATGAAGCAGCAGTTTTAAGTTTTCCCCTAGGACCTAAGATGTTTCAATCATGGATTTGAACTGGGTTTACTGTGTTAGTATGGGTCCCCTCTTGTAAAGATGTCAAATCCAATATGGAGTTGTTCTTTACTCTCATAACCGCCAAGGCATTACTGCCCCAATAGGCATATTTTGTATGACTAGTTGGTATTATAGTGCATAGAATTCACATTTGGGTAAGGCCATTGATTCCCTTACCAGTATCTTCAGCAGCTAAAGAAGTTATTTTTAAAAACACTTTGTGTATATAACTAGCATATTTACATTTTTCCTCTTCTTTTATTTACTTGGATTATCTATTTTCCTCCTTTCAAGATAATATTGACATGAGCAAAGGAAACATCATTTTTGTAAGTTTAATATTTTGAGCCATTTATTAAATATTCCATAGAAAGAATTGTTAATGGAACACCTGGATTCTTAGGAGGAGGAATTTCAGAGAAATTAGCAGGTACAGAAACACAACATCTTTATAGTATTCATATCTGCTATATGGCATTATGAGATGAATTTAGGTCATAGATGGGGTCCAAGACTTGAAGGGAGAAGTGGACACATGCCCTGATGCCTAACTAAGAAACAATCTCCAGTTGATAAGCGCTTGCAAATGAAAATTTAGTTTTCTCCAAGAGAGCTCACTGGAGAAATGGATTACTCTGAAGGGTAGGCAGCATGACCAACAATAAGTAGATGGTCAACAGACAATGAGTTCAACGGCATCATTGGAGGTTCCTTGTCTCATTATGTCATGTCTGGCTTTTCCCTTTCCTGTTTTTCACTTTAGTTCTATATTATTATTTTTTTTTTAAGTTTTTTTTCTCTTGTTTTACACCACAGGCTCCTTGCATGTGTATTATAGCTTTCAGTTTAGTGTTCTTAGGGGTTTCTGAGTGTGTGAATGAATGGGTCTCGGCATCTATATCTGTTTCTTGTGTCTTTTTTTGAGTTCTTTTCCTTCTCTTTGTTTGTTTTGCCCTAATCTGATGAGTTACTTTTTGTTTCATCTCATTATACTTTCACTTTATTTTGTTATTATCCCTTAGAAGCCTGTTTTTTTTTCTAATGAGAGACAGAGAAGTGGTAGATCCAGAAGGGAAGGGAGGTGAGGTGGAACTGGGAGGAGCAGAGGGTTGGGAAACCAGAGTCAGAATATATTACCTGAGGGAAAAAATTCTATTTTCAATAAAAAGGAAAATAAATGATACAAAAAATGATTTAGGTTCAGAGCTTGTGTGCTAAGTTATGAGCTGTTTTCACTTTGGAGGTATGGGGAAGAAATGATTTTTAATAGTGTTCCCAACACAATATTAAGTGTGGTAATAGAAGTTCCCAAATGAAGCAATAAGGTACAACAAATGGGGGAGGGGCTTGGACCTGCCTCAACTGAATGTGCCAGGCAGGCTCTGTTGACTCCACAGGGGAGGCCTTAACTTTTCAGAGGAGGGTCTAGGGAGTGGGTTGGAGGGGAAGGCTTGTGGGGGGGAGGCAGAGGAGGGAAGAGAGGGGAATCCATGATTGGTATGTAAAATGAAAAAAAATCTCTTAATTTAAAAAATGAAGTGATGATAACTACGTTTTGATTTTGTTTGCTTCATTTGGTTGGATTTTGCTCATCATCACGTTAAAATCCAAGTTCCTTGTGACTTGTTTTATTTTCCTTTTGTAGTAGCTTCAAAAACATCACTCATCATTAAGGAAATGAATAAGTATATTCTTTCCACCTTGGAGGCCATCATAAAGCAATAAGAATAAGCCCTCTATAAGCAAATTGCATCACAGTGTTTCAGTTATTTGAGTTATAGTACAGGTAAATCCTGATACGAAGTAGCATTTTGGTAACCTATGAGGCATGATGACTGAAAGGGAATGTCAGGAGGCTCTGAAATATTGATCATGTTCTGTGTGTGCATATGCATGTGTGTTTAACTAAATGCGACTCTCAAGAACTGTGTGTTATCTGTGAAAACTCACTGGCTGAAAACTTATTCCACATTTGCTGTATATATCACCTCAGGCAAAAGAAGAATTCAGTGACATTGTTCTGTATTTAATTTCTTTCAATCTTGTGTTAATTTTGACTTTTTAACAATAGTTTTAATTTTTCTAACATGTCACATTTAACTATTCCTTATTTTGAAGATTGAGTGTTGGTGCCTTTAAGTTTTTATGCCCAAGGCAAGCATCTCACTTGCCTGACCGTAGACTAGACTCCGTGTTTCACAGAAGTTCTGAAAGCCGAAGGATGCTACAAAGCCTCAGAGAAAAAGCACTCCCCTTGGGAAATGTTTTCCTCATTAGCTTCAAATCTTTCCATGCCTGCTACTCTCTTTTATATAGTTAAAGAAGATGGAAACAGTCTCATAACCTTCATAACTTTTATTAGTCAAACAAGTCACAGCTTACCATTATTAAAGGGGGGAAATTAAATAGCTAAAACAAACACATTACAAAAGTGAAACACTTTGTTCCTTGCACTTACCCTAGTGTCAAAGGGAAGAGTGGTTTTTTTCCATCTAAATGTCAAAAAATCAAGAAAATTCAGTTTGAATAAGGTCCAAAGTCAAAATAGCTTGTTAAAAATTATGTGGAATCTTTTATTCAGTTTTTTCAATGAAATTTTAATTTGAAAGCCATCAACAATTTCCAAAGATTAATTATCTTCCTTGAGGGAGAAGATCATAAAAGTCAATTGTAGGCAAAGTTGTAGAGCAAAGAGTTATGATTTTCCAATTATTGCCTTATGTGAATTTTTTGCCTTTTATTTGACAATAAGCTGTATTTAATGTGATTTGGCCCTTTCTCTTGACACTTTAAAAGTCTATCAAGTACTTTTGTCACCCTCCTGCCTTCGCTTTTTCCTTTGGATTGTCTACTTGTGATTAACAGGGGCTTGAAAGTGTCTTGTTTGGAGCTCAATCTGAATGCAGCTGTTTCATAATGGTACAGTGAGCAGCTGACACTTTGCCGGGCGCAGAGCTTCTCGACAAAATGATTACATGCATTGGACATCAATCACCTGAAGTAACCCAAATAAAGCCAGCTTAATAGAACAATATCTCATGATAAATACCTTCCCTTGAAACTTCCCATCTTTGCTTCTGCACTTATATATTGATAAATGATGCTCCTTCACCTTGATGAGCTTTTTCTGTGAGCAGGAGGCCTGGAGTCCTGTGACAGCTTCCTGCTGAATTCAGTATTATACGTAGATGTTTAAGGCAGTTTTCAAAGCAACATCTTCTGTCTCAGTATACCAACTGCAAAATCAATAAATAAAAAGTGATAGCTCAAAGCTCAGAAGGGTAGTTGTCTGCCCTCATCTGATAGAACTAGGGAGCTAGACATTTGTTTCATGCTTTCTATCACCTTTCCACTTGTGAGTGTAGACACTGGCAGGTGTCAGCACCTTTGCCTTTCTGAACCAGGCGCACAGGGTTCAGGTGAGGAAGGACTCAGTATAATCGTCCCTTTTCAGTGGCTTCTTCCCTCTGTGGAGTGAGAAGAAAGATGCTTATCTCTTGTTTACTCTTAGAAAGACAGCCAAAAGCAGCTGTTGGAAAGCCAACTTTCACCTGAAGCTGATATACTGGAGCAGAACACACTCTTAGCATTTGCAGGGGGCTGATGTGGATCTGGACGATGCCAAGTTTAAGGTCAGCCTGGCTGTATAATGAGACTCTATCTAAAAGAAGAACTTTAAAAGAAACTAGCCTAACATAATTGCTTCATAATGTGCACAGTTCAGTTTGCAATCTCACTAGTAGATATATGTCAGCATTATATATGTAATGGAAAGCAGCATTACATTTATAAAAACTCTGCTAAAAACTCTGTTTTGTTGATAGCATGCCAGTCTTATATGAACAATTAAATTACAATGTTATTGACATTAAGAATTTGGGATCTTGAGCTAATTTTCTTTGAGAAAAGCAATGGAAATAATGTATTTTCTCTTTCTAGTGGCATTTCCTTGATGTAGAATATAAAATATTCATGTAAACTATACTGCAAAGTAAATATCGTGTCTGTTTACTCTGGTCACCATTCAATTTCTTTTGGTTTGTCTTATGAAGGTGAAAGGAACATATAACATTCAAAAGTTTGTAGTAATCTCATTAACAATGTAAAAGAATACAATTATCATCAGTGAATTTAGCACAGTTAATATTAACAAAGGCATCCAAAAAGTGATTGGTTTTACAAAGGATAAATGCAAATAATGTATATATAAAGACTTCCAAGAGCACCTTAACTCATCACTCAACAAATAGAAATATTGTTATAGAAATCAGTATAACATTAGTTTGGAGGGCAACATAAATGTCTGAGTGAATTCTGTATCTGTATTATTATAATAAGCTTGTGGTATTTTAGCCAGTAAATATTTTCATATTCTACTGATATAACAGATTATATTTGGGGAATCAATGGCCTTTATTCTTCAAGTAGACTTCATTACTTTCTTCCAATCTATTCTTTAATGAAAGGTTGATCCCAAGGAGAAATTATAATGCTAATTGCATTAACAGACAAAAATGGTGTAACATATTATCTAAAATACATATTTGGGTATTAAACTTAAGTGAATCATGAGAAGTGATACTAACCCCATGTCCCTGCAACTAGAAATTCAAATCTGAATATACTGAAAAAGCAGAAAGAGATATATGCTTAAATAAATACTAAAAGACTAATTGCCACTTTCTGTGTCTGAAGATTTTTTTTTTATGTTGTTGTTGTTCAAAGTGCTTGTAGAAACTTCAAATGTTGATATTCAACTTTCATGGTTCACCAACATGAGGAGTAATATGGCAAGCTATGTGACAAATTTTTGTTCGTTGCTTCCTTCTCTCCTCTGAGATTAACTCATCAACAAACCATAGGACAAACTTTTGACAAGGTCGTGTAAACTGTCTGCAGTCAGGAAAGACGAATTCTGAGCATCGCCCTCACCAAGCCCATCAGACATGATTTGCCTAATTGCAGCTTTAGAGTAAAGAATATCAAGAAAGTGTGCTAGAGAGGCATTTGCAGTCAAGCTGGCTTGAAAATATGTAACCATATTGTAGAATTTTTGTAAGATTACATAAAGTTATACTGCAGCATGCTTCAGATGGTCCAAATCCAATATGCATGCTGGAACACAGGGTCATCACTGTAGTTGTTAACATCATTATTATCACCAGCACTGTCTATGAAATATTTTGTTCTTAAGACTTTTAAGAAGTTCAGTGTCTTGAAAAAAGTGCTGTGAAAGCAATGTATCTGAACTCTCCTAACCACACAAATGTTTTAATTGAAGTTGACTTAAGGGAAGCACTTCCTAAGCACAGGACCTTAAAAAATTATAATTATAATCACAAACGAGGCCACAGCAAGGTAAGTACCATCACATCTTCAGTGAATGTTCTCTGTGTGCCCAGCAATTTCTAAAGCGGTATTACAAACCTACAAGTTTGACCTAGTGTTAAAGCTTTTTTCTCCCCTATTAGTCCTTTTCCATATCTGGTATTTCTGCATGTGTGGAATCAACCAGTTGTGCATGTAGAACAAATGCATCTCTAGTGAAGGGTAGACTTGTTTTCTTGTCATTTTCCCTAAATAATATTAATGATTTACATGCCATTTACATTGTGTTTGTACTGTAAGTAATCTAGATGATCTAGAGTATATGGAAAATGTGCATAAACATAAATGCAAATACTACACCATTTTATATGAGGGAATTTAGGGCCCATGGCAGGGCCTGCATCCAGTCCCCAGGTGATATGCTATTTTGCTCCATAAATATTTGCACAGACATTTCCTTACCAGTCTTTGCCTATTTTGGAGTTGAATAAAAGGCTCAAAGGCAGAGAAGCCATGGATGCACCCTTCAATTTTCTGTCATCTTTCCTCTTTAGCTCCACAAATACCCATTTCTGGGAGAAAGATGGAGGGTGCCCCTACTTCCACAGAACTTTTCAGAGTTGTGCATGGGTGAGTCTCAGATACAAGTCTCTTTAAAAGAAGAAATTGTCTTTATTCAGTTGCTTTGCAGCAACTTTTTGTACAAAAAAAAGCTCAGAAAGATAATTGATTTTGACTGCGGATGGTAATCTGAAAGGTGAAAAGGAATCTATGGGAATTTATTGGGAAAAGCCTGAACCATCAAAATGAAGATATCAACTTAGAGATTAATCTGTTATAACACATTTATAAGAAAATAATTTTTAAAGCACTCTATGATCATGTCAGCATGTTTTTACATAGCAGAGTTATTGGGGCATTGTGACTGTTGCTGGAAATGTAAATGCCATTGAGGGACTTATTCTGTTCTGGAGGAATTCTGAGGACAGTCCTTAGTGACATTTTCTGGGATATTTATATTTCAGTGTATTTAAGTAGAGGAAGAAGGAAATGATTCAAGCTTAAAGCATAAAAGAAAACTTAATCCAAATAGCTTGTAAATCAGCTCAACACATTATAATGGTCTGCTCAACTGACATAAGACTCCATTAATCCATTCAAAACTAGTTTTCTTTTTCAATTTATGATCTAATGAGTGCCTTTGAAATTAAGGATTAAAGAGTTAATATCGGTTACCAAATATTTGTCAGTAGGAACTTCATGGAATTAGCAAAATATATATTACACATTTTCAGAACAAGGATATATAAAGTAGTCTGTATGCGACTTCCACAGATGGAGCATCTGTCCTTCGACATTTGCCAGTCTTTATCAAATGTACTCATGACTGTCTTTCCCAGAGATACCTCATCTGTGTATCCTGATGATAAGGTTTCTGCAAAAGGTACAGTGGACATAGTGATTAAAATTCAAAAATATAAATAGAATTTACTGAACCACTTCTTTTAACTCTTTCCATTTTAAAGGAATAGCTATCCATTGACGCAGCTGAAAGAGAGACTCTGTTGGTTTTGCCCTGAAATTCTTAGTGTTTCAAAACCAATAAATGGCAGTATTGACCCACTATATAAATCCTTTTATGCACATTCCCCATTTCCCCCTTTTCAAGAAGGATGATCATATTTTCAGAATGCAAATTTGAAATCAACGTCAAAAAGTATAAAAACTGTGTCTGTCTAGACAAATGCAATTTCCTGCCTCTGTGTTTATTGAAGAGCTTTAGTTCACAGGATATGTTTATTATTTGAAGTCATACATAGGACTTGCCATCACTTCTAAATTCAATTCAGATAGTTTCTAAAATAATTTCCATATCTTTAATGAGTTTTGTAAATCACCTCTGAGAATGCACAGGCTAATATTCTTCATGACGCTACTGGAAGAACAATGCTCATAAAACGAAGCTATGCTAATGAGTGTATCACATTGGAATCTTCTCACTGTTATGTTTTCTGTTACTTTAATCAAGCAAGTGACAAAGAGAATCTCCACACTTATTGTGCAATAACAACAGCAACACCTGCAGAAAAATGAGAATTGTGACAACTGAGAAATGGAAGGCACTGAGTATGTTAAAATGAGCCATATGTTATCCAGGCTGAAAATTCTTCCTCAACCCTGCAAGAAGAAAGGTTCCTATTACCATTCGCAGTGGTTAAGCGTGTTATTATAATAGAACCTGAGTGCAGTCGGTGTAATGTAGTCCCTGTGTTGTCTGGCATTGAACAAACAATGGGGAAACCTGTGATTAGAAAATATTTTTGCTCAGAGAGAATTATTAAACAAAAAATGTGCTCAGTTGTAGGAAATATGTTCATACTAAAGTGGAATAAGGTTTCTATTAATTATACCCATTGAGACTTCTTCCTCAGTGACACAAATGTACATGCTCATGTGCCAGATAATTATAATGTCCCATGAATGAGACCTCAGGAGCCTCACTCAATATGTGCTCTGGTATCAAGCCATCAGTACTGTCCTGAAGAGTCTTTGTTTTTAAGGAATGAAAAGAGATGGAAATTTAAAAAGAAAGTAACCATCTCAGAAAATCACTTTCAAAGTGTGAATGGTCCTTAATAATTTTGACATAAGAAAGACACTTAAGCTTAGATTTGTCTCTTCTTAATTATGTGTCATTAAACAAAACTACATATCAAATAATTCTTTAGCCCTTCTCAGAGAGTCTTTGTCCTCTGGATGGAAATACACGGCCTTTCTGTGGCATATCCTTTAAAGTAATTTCTTAATTCTTTCAAAGGGTTAAAATTAAGCCTTTATGTAGATCTGACAAGTTTGTAGACCTACCTACTCATTACCGAAATGTTATCTGAAATCCTCAGCATTACAACTGGAAAATTAGTCTTCCATTCCTTCAAAAACAGACTTGAATTATAGGATTTATGAGAGGGGAAAAAAGAAAGGGAGAAATGGGGAGAGAAGATAAGAAACAATGATGGAAATGGTAAATGTAATCAAAGCACATTATATACACAGATGAAAACTGTGATACATAGAGAGTTGCTAAGTTATTGTAGGATATAAATCTATGCAAATATAGTAAGCAGTATCAAGGATGTCCATCAGAGAGCTGATGCTTAATGGGAGTCATAGCCTAAGGATCTAGATCAGAAAGTGACCAAAGTGATTGGTTGGGACATTTTAAAAATCCACTTTTGAGCCGGGCGGTGGTGGCGCACGCCTTTAATCCCAGCACCCGGGAGGCAGAGCCAGGCGGATCTCTGTGAGTTCGAGGCCAGCCTGGACTACCAAGTGAGTTCCAGGAAAGGCGCAAAGCTACACAGAGAAACCCTATCTCGAAAGACAAAAAAAACAAACAAACAAACAAAAAAATCCACTTTTGAAAGTTTTGGTTAATTCACATCATTAATATATTCAAATTGTCCTTTATAGTTTAGTTATGTCTTAGGATGTATGTTTCAGGACATGAATGAGAAAATAGCTTGCATAAAATCTTCTAGAGAGTTCTCTGAAGTATAAATTAAAGGAATGCCCCAAGAACACATCTTCTACCCTGTCCTCCATCTTACCAACTATCATTCTATCTTTTTTAAAAAATTAAAACCAAGTTTTATTGATTAATTATATTGGATCTATCCTGATGTACATTGGGCAAATGTATTATGAAACAGAGTGGGTATTTTATAGCAAGTTAAATACATCAGTGGTTTCATCTATAAGAAGAGAACTAGATGACCTCTGAACCTTCTGGTTTATCAACTATTAGAATCACAGTGAGGATGACTAATACATCATAAAAATAATGACAAAATTGTGCTTGTTGCCTGAAGTTTTGTGACCGAGGTTCAAAATCTTACTATAGAATAGGGTATCCATTATACATTTTTTCCTGAAAATTAAATGTTAAAAACTTTAAATGAGTTGACATGGTTTCAGTCTTTCAATACAATTCAATTGACCTGCTCTGTGTAGGTACTAAAATGTGTCTTGGGATCTAGCTAAAAGAAGGCAAACAACTAACTTATTTCTGCGAATTTTCATTCTTCTACACAACCTCTACTCATATCACTCCAAACATTTCCTAAAATCTGCCTGTTGCTGGCTGGGAACTGGGAGCCAATTTCCCAGATGTCACTAATTAGCTCCACAGTTGGTTTTGACACATGTGTGTCTCCTGTATTGTATTGGGAGAGGTTGGGGTGATCAATAGAATTCATTATAAATAAAACAGTCACGTCCAAGACCTCTACTTGTGCTGTTAACACCCTCTTCTTCATACTCTCTCTTGTCTCACTTAATTTTCAATGTTGTGTAGCCCCAAGAGAAGCCATATGGTAAGGAATAGAGGACTTAAGCCAAGAGTCATGAAGGAACTATGGCCTGCCAACAGCCATGTAAGTGAGTTCAGAAATCAATTCTCTGGCTGCAATACGGCCAAAAATTTAACTGCAAACTTATGAGCAATCCCGAGCCAGAATCACACAGCTAATATGCTCAGTGGTTCCTCAGTAACAGAAACAGTGATACAATAAATATTTTCATTTTTAAAGTAACTAAAAATGCAAAATATTAAAATCATTTTGGAAATAATTAGTTATGTAGCAATAGCTAACTATAACAGATTTTGGTCTCTTAAATAATAAACTCTAAATATGGAAGCCACTTTAGAATTCGGAGGTAGAATTTGAGATGGTGAGCAAAACCTTGTATCTTGGAGATGTTATTGGCAGCACGGTGGTCTCTGATAGAGCTGCAAGTAAGGGCTTTGAGAATATGAGATAAATACCATTCGGGCCTAACAAGGGAATTTTTGTATTGTTAGTTGCAGAATATTTAACAACACTATTGCCTGTAACTACAGGGAATGCAGATACTGTACTTAACAGACAAGGCATTCTATCTGAAGAGATTTCCAAACAGGATACTGCGTGTACTTATTTGGCTCATTCTTACTGATTGCAAGAAACTTAAGAGGAGAAGAGAGAGTGCAATAAAATGACAGATAGTTAAGCGAAAGGAACCAAACCATCAATGTTTTGGAAATTCCCCAGTCTCTATAGAGAACAACATAAGATCTGAAGATAAACCTGACAGTATGAGTACAAGATCTCTGTTAAGACCTAGAAGTTCAAAGCTGCTACCTCAGTGCATTCTTAGGTCAAAACAAAGGTCCTCACAAGGAGTGGGGCTTATGCATACATCATCTGAGGAAAACAGGGCTCCTAGGAAGTTTAACAGCACTGTCCTTTCCAAACCTTAGCAACTGGTAAAGAGGAGAGATTTCCGGGGAGAAATCTGTGGATGTGAGGGTTTCTTTTTGTTGTTTTGTTTTGTTTTTTTTTATGTTAATGAAGTAGATGCCAAAAATTCATAGAACATCAGCAGGTGTTTAAAAGAACTAGAGCTTAATAAAAAGCCATTTTGGACTAAAGTGAGCAGAGTATAAAATGAAAAGAAGCATGCACGATATACAAATTCTGTTGACACAAACAGGCTGAGACAGACTTCTCAGCTACAAACAGATACTTGATTCTTTCCATGAAACAGGAGGGATTGATATGAGGTGGACTTGAGACCTAATCAAGAACATTCACATGCTTGAGAGTCTGTGGGAGTTCTTCCATCCCTAATAAATCAGAATGTCTTGGGTACAGGGATGGAGTTACTTGTCCTGTCATTTTCACGGGGCTGAAAGGCCACATGGGGTGGATTGTATTCAAAGAACTGCACCTGAGGAACCTCTTGTCCATCTGCAACCAATGAAGGAATATTTATATATACATGTATTTATTGCAGTGTAGGGGAAACAAATCTTTGGGATCAGAGGGTGGTTTCCAGATAGCAAGATGAACCTTTAATTCCTCCTGCCACGTTGTCCTCACAGGCTTGTGCGTTCGCTCTCATATTTTTACAGTACTGTTCTATCTATGACACAAAGCATGTTGCAGGACTGATGATATCAGACGTAGAGTGGGTTTTATAAGGCAGCAGCTTTCGTATTGGAGACTCTTGTTTTCACCTTTTCTATCTGTTGAATCCTACGTGGTGTTTTTTTTTTTTTTTCATTGAAAATAGATTCTTCTCTCATACAATACATCTGACCACAGCTTCTCCTCTCTCCACTCCTCCCAGTTCCCTCACCCCCAAGACCTTCTCTCTCCCCCACATCCTCTCCCCCTCCATTTCCATTTAGAAAAGAGAAGGACTCCAAGAGACAATAACCAAAACAAACAAACAAACAAACAAAAAAAAACAAGATATACTAAGACAGGGGAAAAGCTCCTATATGGAGACTGGACAAGGCAACCCGATGGAGGCAAACAGTGACAGAGACATACCTGCTCCTAATGCTAGGAGTCCCACAAAAACACAAACCTAGCAGCCATACACAGAGGACCCGGTGCAGACCCTTGTAGGTCCTGTACTTGCCACTTCAGTCTCTGAGAGCCCAAGTGAGCCCTTGTAAATTGATTCAGTGAGCCTTGTTCTCCTGGTGTCCTCCATCCACTCTGACTCCTACAATCTTTCCCACTCTTCTACTGCATGGTTCCCTGAGCTCTGCAGGTTAAGGACCCAGTGGAGACCACAGATTTAGACCATCTCTTTGCATAATGTCTGGCTGTGGGTCTCTGCATCTGCTTCCATTTGTTGTCAGAGAAAGCTTCTTGGATGACTACTGGACAAGGCCTTCCATGCAGTGCAGAGCATAGCATCTCTTTCATGGCATGGGCCTCAAGTTCAAGAAGAGCTTGGTTGGCCACTCCCTCAAGTTCCCCACCACCATTTCCTCAGCACATCTTGCAGGCAGGACAGATAATAGGTCGAAAGATTTGTGTCTGAGCTGGTGTCCAGGTTTCTCTTTCATAATTTGCAGAGTACCTCCTTGTGCCAAGACACTAGAATGTATGTGTGAAGACTCCATTCAGGGACCTGTTAAACCTCTCTAGGTTAAATGAGCTATGCATGTTGTCCTCTGCAATGGAGTTTCAATGTTAGTTTTTTAACAACGGCCCTCTTTCCTACCATTAGCCTGGATCTCTTCAGGACACCCTTGGCCAACAACTCAACTGAATGGATCTCAGTCCCACCACTGGAAATCTTGCCTGGATACAAAAGATATCTAGTTCAGAATCCATATCCTCCATTGCTAGGAGTCCTCACTAGGGTCACCTTCATTGATTTCAGGAAATTTTCACTGCAATAGATTTCCACCCCGCCCCCAGTGCCTCCCAAATGCAGCTATCTCTCCCTGAACTCTCTTCCTCAGTTGTTCCCCTAGACTGATACTACTTACTCCCTTCCCCACCTTCTCCCAGTCCACCTGCAAAATATACTCTATTTCCCCTTCCCAGGGAGATCCATGTGTCTCCCTTAGAGCCCTATTTGTTACTTAGCCTTTCTGTGTCTGTGAAGTGTAGCTTGATTATCATTTACTTGACAGCTAATATCCACTTATAAGTGAGTACATATCGTATTTGTCTTTCTGGGTATGGGTCACCTCACTAAGGATGATTTTTTTTCTGGTAGCATTCATTTGCCTGCAAATTTCCTGATGCCATTTTTTAATAGCTGAGTAGTACTCCATTGTGCCAATGTACCACGTTTTCTTTATCCATTCTTCTGTTGGGGGACATCTAGGTTGTTACCAGTTTCTGGCTATTATGGATAAAGCCTTAATGAACATAGTTGAGCAAGTATCCTTGTGGTAGGCTGGGACATCCTTTGAGTATATGCTTAAGAGTAGTATAGATCGATTCCAAATTTTCTGAGGAACCACCATATCAACTTCATATGGAAAACCAAAAAAAACCCAGTACAGCTAAAACAATCCTGAACAACAACAAAGAATTGTTAGAGGTATCACCACGCCCGATTTCAAGTTGTACTACAGAACTATAGTAACAAACCCGCATGATATTGGCATTAAAAACAGACATAATGATCAAAGGAATCAATTTGAAGACCCAGCCATAAATCCACACATCTATGAACACCTGACTTTTGACAAAGAAGCCATATATACACACTGGAAAAAAGAAAGCATCTTCATGAAATGGTGCTGATGTAACTGAATGTATGTAGAAGAATGTAAATAGATCCATATCTATCACCCTACATAAAACTCAAGTCCAAGTGGATCAAAGACCTTAACATAAAATCAGATACACTGAACCTGATAAAAAGAGAAAGTGGGGAATAACCTTGAACACATTGGCACAGGAGACAACTCTCTGAACCCAACCGATAGTGCAGGCACTAAATTCAACAGTTAATAAATGGGACCTCATGAAACTGAAACACTCTGTAAGGCAAAGGACACCACCAATTGGACAAAGCAATAGCCTACAGAATGGGGAAATATTTTTTACCAATTTCACATCTGATAGACAGTTAATATCTAAAGTATATAAGGAATTCAAAAAACTAGATATTAGCACATCAAATAATCCAATTAAAAATGGGCTACAAATCTACACAGAAGATTCTCAACAGAGGAAGCAAATGCCCAAGAAACACTTAAAGACTCTTTAACATCCTTTGCTACCAGGGAAATGCAAATCAAAGTGACTCTGAGATTCCATCTTACACTTGTCAGAATAGCTAAAATCAATAGCACAAGTGACAGCTTATGTTGGCAAGGATGTGGAGCAAGGGGAGTACCCTTCCATTGCTGGGGAGAATGCAAACTTGTTTAGCCACTATGGGAATCCTTTGCTTTTAGTATGCCCTCTGTAAAGTAATGTGGCTCTATGGATAGAGCAAGGTAAGCAATAGAAGTATCCATTCAACAGAAATAACAGAGTGAAAGCCTGCTGATAGCAACCTGCATGAGCTTAGGGGATGATTTTCTAATTGTGTTCTGTGATGACTGAAGCCTTGAACAAATTTGACTACAATTTCCTATGAGGACATGGGCCATAACTAGCCAGTTAAGCTATTCCTGGTTTCTTGGTGTATAAACTATGCCGTAATTAGCTGCTATGTTTGAGAGACACTTGTTTCTCATTAACTGACAATTAATACACTGTTGCTACCTGCTTTTTTAAAATCATTTATTTTTAAATGTTTGGTTCTCTGTTGGCATATGGCCAAGACAGGTTCTGAGAGGAGTGAGAGAGAATAGGAAACAGTGCAAATTTCAGTAGAATATCTCCCAAAGGCTAGTAATCCTTGGCAAATGGCTCTCTTTAAAACGTTTTAGGCTCTGTCCTCAGAAGTGGAGGACTGTTGTTGTTGTTGTTGTTGTTGTTGTTGTTGTTGTTTTGTTACAGAAACAGTCCAGTCTTTTCTAGAGCAATTTCCTATTAACTGAAAGCAGATTCTGTTGTACTATCTTTATATAGTTTTGACTGCATAAGAAATGCCATCCTAGAAAAACATTTGTCTCTAAGAGGTTTGATTCCTTATGGAATTGGTTGAATCACTCCTGATCCTAGATGGAGTTGTAATCCTTGGAGAAATGCTATGCTAGAGCTTGAAAACTAATGATTTGAGGATTGTTAAAATTGAATTACAGAGCACTCAGGAAATGGCTCAGTCGGTAAAGTGCTTGTTATCCAAGCGTGAGGACCTGAATTTGATCCCCACAACTCTTTAAAAGCAGGCAGGCATGGGAAACAGGCATGCAATCTCAGCAGTAGGGAGGCGTTGGCAGGGGGATCCCTTGGCTAACTGGCCAGCCTGCCTGGCTTATCTGTTGAACTTCAGGTCAGTGATTGACCTCATCTCACAAAACAAGTTGAGTGTTGCCTGAGACTAACCTGAGGCTGCAGCTGTATTCATGCATACCTGTATGTGAACACACACACACACACACACACACACACACACACACACACACACACACACATCCACACAAATTGAATGATAAGTCTAAAGTTTGTGATGATTACCCTTAGTTCCACTGTTCGGAAATCAAAAATGAAATAAAAGATAATGAACATCGGCATTTCTCCTTGGCTTTATCTATACCACCAAGGACATTCAGGAACTGCATGAAATAATGAAAGAAGAGGAAGTGACCACATGATTACAAGTCTAAAGAAATACAAGAGACATACAGTGATTTTTATTTGTATATATAAATTTCAATAGCACTTATTTGGAAGAGATAATTCCACTCACATTTTAATGTGAACAGAAAGCCTTTTATGTTTATTTTCATTTTCATGTAACCTCCTCTCGTCTTACCTAAATTTGGGGGTTCAGGTTATGGTGTGAAAAAATGTCTGGATGAAGGGTCAAAAGACCTGAATTCAAGTCCTGTTCTTTGTTTTACCACTTACATTCATATCTAATACAGAGAGTGATTTTTTTTTTGTAAAATTTTAGCTGTTACAACTGAGAATTTTCTGTGTCTTGACTTTGAGAAGAATCACTTAGTGTTCTGAGCTTCAGATTTCAATAGAAAAGTACAGAAATTACCCTTTCTTCATTGAGTTTTAAAAGCAAACTTTTATTGCTTATAAATCTCTTAAACCATAAAGTATACTCTGTACTGTTCTTTCCAAATGCTGAAATAATTATTTTTAAAAGAATAAAAGTTCATGCTAAAGGGCAAAGTAATTAAGATAAGGAAAGTGATACAAAAGCCAGCCCTGGGACTTGGGTGCTGAGATGCTGTGTTCTGGGCAAAGAGTACTGTTAATATAAGCACTGGTGGAGGCCGTGGGTGTGAATGAGAGTAGAACACATATAGGCATCTTCTTGTACACTTATAACATCAGTTCACATTGACCTGGGTTACTATCAATTACCTAGTCCATGATGCCACCTGAAAAAAAAACTGAGACCGGCTGAGAGATACAACTTGAAAAGACTGAGTTTGCTATGACCTTGATATTGAGGTAGAACCACTCACTGTTTTTATGTTTTTTTCTATGTTGAAAACAAATGACTGATTTTTATACCTCTGCGCAATAAGTTCTACTGATAAGTAAGTTTCTACTGATTTGCATGTTGGCTTTAACTCCTTCATTTTTCTATTCTATGTCAGAAATTATCACATGAATAAAAATTCATGAAAATGACATTAGAGGTCTTGCTTTTGTACCTATTTAGTACAAAAAGAAATATTCTTCTAACATTCATCTCATTACTAATACTACACTCTCAAGATCCACATTATTAATAAAGTTATGCCAAGGTTATCAACCTTCAAGATTCAAGGAACGTAATTCTGTTACATTTGCAAAGACATTGTAAAGGACATGACCACTGTGGTGGCAAAATCAGAGACTTCAGTAGAAGTTAACATATTGCAAGATCCAGCTGCAGGGAAGGAAACTGGAGGTAAGCCTTTCAGAGAAAGAATTAAGCATGGGTTCAATAAATACATTAGAGAAAAGCTGATCAGGAAGCCCAGTACTGGCTAGGACTGGCAGATGCAAGAACTAATAAAGACATGCTGAAAAGGAGACCTCAGAATTTTAAAGCTGGACACACCTGGCTAATATCCCCATAGCAACCAATTCATTTGAAAGGTGGAGAGACTAAGCTCTGTAAAATTTTTACCATGAAAGGCTTAGAAAGTTAAATATTGGGTAGTCCCAAACTAAGGCTCTGGAATGGCTTGGCCACTCATTTACTTAATGCTTGGAATGATTTGGACTATAGGAATCTATCGCTCCTGAGCAGTGGCAAGTAGGTTCTTTAACAGGGTGCCTAACATACAGGATACATTCAGTAAATCTCACTGGTGCCATTAATACTCAGTTTCTCCCAGACTAGAGAATAAGATTTATAGGTCTTACTATTCAACATTTAAAAAAATCTGCTTCTAAGTTCAAACTGAAGTGCTATACACTGGCCTTTTATAATGCTGTGTGTTGATTTCACACATTTTTGTTAATAGTACACAACATTGCCGGAGTGTGTGTTCTCCCTCTGATCTCTCTCTGGGAAACAAAACTCAGTGTATAACACTAAAGAGTGGTATAACCTGATCATTCTTTTCTTGTAATATTCCTCTGATTATAACCTCCTCGCATCCAATTCATCAGTGCTGAAGATAATTTCCTTCCTTCATAAAATATTAACATTCTTTTCTTGTGTGACTAAAATTGTCTTCAAGCAACTTCTTCCTGTCATTAATTAAAATAATGAGTAATGTAATATTAAATGTGTAATTCTCTGACAAGCACTCAAGTGTTTGCTGAGAAGTCCCTTTCTACCGAAAACATCTGGAAAATAACACAGTAAATTAAAAAGCTGATACCTTAATATACTACAGGGTAATCCCCAAGTCTAGGTAGGCAGAGTGCCAACTTGGCACAGCTTTGGCTCCTGGCACTGGGCCATGGCTTCCTCATTTTTCTTTACTTGATGTTCTATATGAAGATTTTGCTTACCCACTCTCCATTTTCACTGCATTACTTATCAGACAAGAAAATGACTACAAATACTTCCCAACACAGGTTGGCTTTTCTGCTTGCGACAGACAGTGTCTCACACAGGCTCAGTGATCATAAATATTTTAGGTACTCCGATAGACTTGGGAGCAGCTGTAGTTAGTAAAAATAGTTGCATGACTCCTGCCCCAGCAGTAAAAGTAAATCGCTCCTTTTCATTGGTTTTATGTCCTCTGCTAGATGCATTTTAATGGGCGTTCAGGTCCCTTTCCAAGAAGCTGAAGTCCTTTCGTCACTTCCCCCTTTCTTTCTCAACTTGATGTTCTCAGTGTGTTGAATAGTGCATTAAGAGCCCAAAGCTTTAAAACTCAGTCATCCAGCACTTTCTGAAATGAGTTACTCAGTTTTCCTGGGACTTTACTGTTCTGATTACAAGTGCTCACAGTCATATGATATTTTACAGTTTGTAAAGGACCGTCATAATCCTGACACACTTGATTCTTGCATGTTCACAAGTAACCACCCTGATATTCATCAGAAATAAAAAACTCAGGGTGGTAAGTGATTCTTCCCTAAGTGGAGAGACAGAACATAAACAGATATTCTTTAGAGAAAGTCATATTTACATTAAGGTAATGACTCTCACTCTGGAAAGGCATAAGTGGAAAACAAAGACGTGGTCTAGGATTCAAATATTTTTGTGGCTTTACATCCAGAGACATTTGAAAAGTAACATCTCATGTCACAAAATGCAAGTGTATAACAAGAAGCAAACTAGAACTGTATGACATCAGAACATCTTTAAGTATTTCTCGCCCATCAGCTCTCAAATAAAATACTCTTGAGGTATTCTTTGTTTCTATAAAATAAAAATGACTTGTACCCCCTCAGCCTTTCTATGTCTCCTACACTCTGTGGTATGGATCATTTCCGACTTCACACTTTTGTTTCATGGGGCTGTATCTCTAACTACTTTAGATAAGAATCTTCTTGAGAAATTTTTATTAATTTGCCTTAGGTATTTCCAGAGCACCTTGAACTTTATCTAGAATACAGAAGGTACTCATTAAGTATTTGACGCCAAGTGTATTAGTTTATTCTTTATTTTTCCTAGCTGTAATTCCAGCAGGCTTCCCAGTGTAATTACCTGTGTTCTGCACCATGATATCCAGGGGAAGGTAGAGACGCAGAGGTTGAATCTATCTACGCATGTGAAAATCTGATGTTCTTTGCTATAGTAGTTCCCACACAGATACAAGACAAACACATCAAGAGGGCCAGTGAGGCTCTTCGCACATTTGTGTATGTTTACTCATAACAAGAAGAAACATATACCTGACACATTGGGGCCATCTATGAGGCTGCTTAGTGCATGAGTGATCTATACATTTCTGCATTATGGGTGGATTTTATTTGAAACTTTCCATAAGCTATATTTCTACCATAATAAGTAAACCCTTCTCTGACTCCTACTAAGATAATTCAAATTACCTTTCACTTTCTCCTCAATGACTTACTATTAGAATATAAGGATAGCATGCATATGATAGATTCACTTATTTTCTAACCCCTATTGTATTATGTGTTTTATGTGCATATGACTTTGCTTCATATTTGACCTCTCTAAGAGGTGGGAAAATGCCCTCCAGATGCTGAGATGTCAAGGTCCTTGTTAAGACCAGTGCTAGAGCAAAGATCGGATCCCAAGCAATTTGGAAATGAGCCACTTCTGCTGCTCTCTGCTACAGAGTTCAGACTCAGAATATTAAGATTAGACTGTTAGCTTCTTCCACAATCTTACTCCACCTTCTACCTAAGAATCTCGGAAGAGATGACACTTTATCAACCAAACACATAACTAACCTCATCCACTCATTCCCAACTCATCATTCCACACCCTCTGCCTCTAGGTGCTACAAACCCCTTTCACTCCAACTTCCAAGAGCTCAGAACCTATCTTCACTCTTCTTGCTCAGTCCTCTTAAATATGGACATACGTATGCATACATGCTTTTGCTTGAAGTTTTACAATCTCTAGCTCCCCACAAAAGATAGACTAACATCCATTCTCTAAATTCCTCTTCATTTTAACATTTTCAAAATCAGTATATAATACATTGACATCAACCAGTTTCTCAATGGAGAAGAACAGTTCCTTTCTTTAATATTAGAACATGTGGCTGAGTAAATCCTGCTTTGTTGAACCAATACAATTGTTTCATGACTCATGACAAGCTGATAGGAGACAGATGGAGCCAAAGCTTTTTCCGAGGTATGGAGAAGGAACATAGTCCCTTGTGTAAAACTTAGAACATGCTTGCCAGAGCCAGTAATAACCTGGGGCCCGCGCACTGTGAGCTTTTCCCTGAGTCCCTGATATATTCAGAAAGAACATAACCTTTAAAATGGAGAAGCTGAATGAGCTATAATGGGATTTCATCCTGATAAAACCACAATAAACTGAAAATGATATAAACCAAACTTATTTAACACACCAGGCCTAGGAAGCATTGTAGCTAGAGTTTTCCTGCCTGGCCCACAGTCAGGGCAAATCTCTCTCACCTGCCAGTCCCACAGCTGCTCAGACCCGACCAAGTAAACACAGAGACTTATATTGCTTACAAACTGTATGGCCGTGGCAGGCTTCTTGCTAACTATTCTTATATCTTAAATTAATCCATTTCTATAAATCTATACCTTGCCACGTAGCTCGTGGCTTACCGGCATCTTCACATGCTGTTTGTCATCACGGCGTCTGGCAGTGTCTCTAACTCAGCCTTCCACTTCCCAGCTTTATTCTCCTCCTTGTCCTGCCTATACTTCCTGCCTGGCCACTGGCCAATCAGTGATTTATTTATTGACCAATCAGCAACACACTTGACATACAGACCATCCCACAGCAAAGCATAATGTCTTGGTTTAATCTATTAGCATGCCTAGAACACTGATAATGGCCTAAAGTTGGGTACTATCACCCAATTCAAAGCCCATTATAAAAAACAAAGTATGCAATATCTCATGCAATTTATAAAATACTGTCCTAAAAGTGAAAAAAAAAGTTATAAAGGGTATGTAGTCACACCATTATAGAGTCAAAGAAGTAAGTTGTAGCTTCCTGTGATAACACATGTCTCTAATTCTAGAAGTTGAAAGGCTGAGTCAAGAGGAGCCAGAATTAGATGCCAAGCTGGTATAATGGAGACTTCATAGCAATACACAAATAAAGTGAAACTCATTTGTAAGCTATCAACAGCCAGTACTGCAAGCACTTGGGAGCCTGAGTGCCTTATTCAAAACTTGCAGTTGAAGTAGAAATCATAGTATCCACACTACAATGTAGAGTCTTTCTATACTATTTCCTACTTAAAGGAAAAAAATCACTTAAAATATACAGCAAAGAGCACAGATTCTGCAAACACTTCCATAAGCACCCATCTAGGGTTATAATCATCGAAATGGTTGTATGAACCATATGCTATGTCTGTAGAAGAGAATTTATCACAAGTCTCACCAGGCTGAGCTCTGTTATGTTTTGTTTCAGTGCTCTGCACAGCACCAGTTTATAATAATCGATAATGACTGAATTAAAGACTTGACAAGTCAGCAACATGGAGGTCCCCTACGGATAGCTTCCCTCCCTTCTATCTCAGTGACACAGTGGAAATTAAGTCATATTAATGTATAATAAGAGTTCTGTTGATTTTCTGCCCTCAAATTTCTTTTTGCCTGAAATGTTTTTTTCTTTTTTATTAAGGAAGATTTTTATCATTTATACCCAGAGGAAGAAGTGAAGTAAAATAAAAGAGACAGTTACTATAGGAATTGCATAAAACTTGAAGTTAGGAATGCTAAATTCCTGTCCAGATATGCACTAGGTAAGAGATGTTGGGAGAGTTATGTCTGTATACTGTAATTTCCTAGAAAGCATACATGAGGTCATCATAAAATGCTTGAGCATAAAATGTTTATATAATTACAATTGTTATTTTATATCAGCAAAATGGAGTGAGAAAGATTGACAGTGCTTTACAAGAAAATATCTTTTTTATTTTTTAAGATTGAGTCAGCTAGATTATTTTAATCACATACTTTACATGAACACAATTCTATTTTATTTATATTTTAATTGCCCTTGGATTTATCCTTCTTTTTCTTTTATCAAAAATAGATTTTTTCCATATAATATATTCTGATTATGGTTTCCCCTCCCTCTATTCCTCCTAGATCCTCTCCATGTCCCCTCTCATCCAGCTCCACTCCCTTCCTCTCTCTCATTAGAAAACAAACAGGTTTTTAAGGGATTATAATATAATATTATATATTATTATTTAACAAAACAAACAACACAAACACACCAGGATGGGCAAGAACAAACAAACAGAAGGAAAAAAAGCCCAAGGAAAGGTACAAGATATAGATCAGAGACCTACTCATTTGCATACTCAGGAATCCCATAAAAACACAGAACTGGGGGCCCTACCAAATACAAAAAGGACCTTTAGGGAAAGAGAGGGGAAGGGAAGATGGGGGGGGAGAGAGAGAGAGAGAGAGAGAGAGAGAGAGAGAGAGAGAGAGAGAGAGAATTAAAGAAAAAAGAAAATTTCTGACATGACATTTTTAAACAAGGACCCACCATAGATGCTGTTGAGTTCATTCCTGTTGGCCATCTCCTGCTGGGCATGCAGCCTACCCTGAACGGTTTGGGAGGCCCCCAGGCAGTGGGACCAGGACCTGTCCTTAGTGCATGAGCTGGCTGTTTGGAACCTGGGGCCTATGCAGGGACACTTTGCTCAGCCTGGGCAAAGGGAGGAGGGGAGTGGACCTGCCTCAACTGAATCTACCAGGCTGAGCTGAATCCCCAGGGCAGTCCTTGCCCTGGAGGAGATGGGAATGGGGGGTGGGGTGGAGGAGGGAGGACAGGGAAATTAGTGGCTGATATGTAAAATTAAATTAAATTATAAAATAAATTTTAAAAAAGAGTAGTTTGTTTCCCCAGCAAGACTCCATTGGGTAATACTAAATTTTCATTGGCAAGTGATAATCAGTTGGAGATAGCTTTTAGGTTAGGGATGGGTCCTGAAGCTGGGTATCTTTTATTTTTTCTGCCTGTCTGTATTAACTATTCTAGACTAGCTGACCTGTGAACTTCCTAGCTTCTAGGGGATTATTATTATTATTATTATTATTATTATTATTATGGTTTTTCAAGACAGGGTTTCTCAGTGTAACTTTGCGCTTTTCCTGGAACTCGCTTTGGAGACCAGGATGGCCATGAACTCACAGAGATCCGCCTGCTTCTGCCTCACGAGTGCTGGGATTAAAGGCGTGTTACACCACTGCCCGGCTCTAGGAGATTATTTTGTCTCCACTTGTGATAGAAACATAGGGATTACAAATTCCATCACATCCGGGTTTCTACAAGGTTTCCACTGATTAAACTCAGGTTATCATCAGGTTCATATGACGTATGTTTCCACCCACTGGGCCATCTTATCAACCTCAAATTATTATTCTGTTCAGCTTAAAGCAGCTTGAAGGAGTTGCCTTCCTTTTGGATTTCTAGAGGTTACATCATATAGCCCAGGGTTGCAGACTTTCCTGGGAGAAGTGCTTACTCAACTGCCATCTATTTACAAAATATCTCACTACCCTCTATTAGTCGGCACTAATTGTTGTCATCCCTGACGATCTGCAAAGTCCACATAGAGGAGAGCCCTCGCAGCACCTAACATGATAGTCCACATATTAAATTGTAGCAGGAATACTTGTTTATATTCACTACCTATAGGATGGAATAAAGGAAAAGCACATTTGTTTGTCTATTGTGGTCTCTTATGATACATGACCTAATAAGCCAAAGGAGTTTAAGAAGTACATGGCAGGCAGGCAGATCTTTGTGAGTTCGAGGCCAGCCTGGGCTAGAGAGCGAGATCGAGGAAAGGCACAAAGCTACACAGAGAAACCCTGTCTCAAAAAACCCGAAAAAAAAGAAAGAAAGAAAAACAACAACAAAAAACCAAAAAAACAAACCAACAAACAAAAGAAGTACACAGACCATAGTCTACTTTAAATAAATTAGAAAAAAAAGCAAAACCACCAGAATATTTAGTTTAACCTCATAACCTAGCCTTGGACAATGATCAGAGCATTAAAAGACGTTATAGTTATGTGGGTTATTAATTAAATATTAAAATTAATAAAATTAAATTATATTAAAAATAAAAAATTAATTAAATATAAAGTTATATATTAAATATAGTAGTGGATACAAAGGGCTTTGAAAAGCTTCTGGTATGTAGACAGTTATCTTACTTAGGTTTAATTATCAACTTGACATAGCCTAGAATTAGCTGAAAGGAAGGCCACCCTTGAAGACTTGTCTATACCAATTTGGTCTGTGGTGGATTATCTTGATTATTAATTGGTGCAGGACAGCTCAGCCCATTAAGGGCAGCACCATCTCTAGGCAGGTGGTCCTGGGCTATATATATATATATATATATATATATATATATATATATATATATATATATATATATAAACTAGTTAAAGTAGAAGCCCATGAGTGAGCTAGCAAGCACCATTACTCCATTGTTTCTTTTGTACTTGCTTAGCTGTGAGTGAGATGCCTGGTTGGACAAAATGTTAAGTAGAATAAAAAGTAGTCCTGCCTTGAGGTTCATGCTTAATTTTCTGCCTTGAATTCCCTTTAATTATAGGCTATGATCTGGAAGTATAAGATAAAATAGACCCTTTCCTCCCCCAGGTCATGATATTTACCAGAGCAACAGAGAAGAAATCAGAACAAAAATATGTGAGTGTTGGCTATTACAGTAACATGTGTCAATAAACTGAAGTGGAGTGCCATGGAGATGTACACAGCTGTCTTGGACAATGGGATGTGAAGAACCACTGAAGACAGAGCAATGTTTATTCTAAAATAAGTCAACAATCCAGAATGTGTGACCTGGTTCTACTACTTGCTAAATAGGTGAGCTTCCATGAGTAACCTGACTTCTGAGTCTCATTTCCTCTGTGTGTAATCTAGCTCTAGTGATGAGAGTGAGAGATTAGGGAGAAGGTGGAGAGAGGAGGAAGGAGCAGAAGCAGATCTCCCCACAGTCTCAGTGAAAAGGGAAAACAGACTGAAGAAAGTGGAGAAAAGATATGGATCAGGGAAAAGTCAGTGACTGGGAAGGACATGAGTTGAGAATAATCAACTAAAAATATATCTGGATTTCAATCAGCATGGGTGTGCTGCTGCACGCATTTGATCCACCTCAACCCTCCGGAGGCAGACACAGACATGTTTCTGTGAGTTAGAAGCCAGTCTGGGTTACAAAGTGAATTGAAGCACATATGAGAGCCTGTCATGTGTATTTGTGGGAAAATAGACCACTCTGCATACCACTGTACTACTCCTAATCTTCAGCAAAACTTGGGGTTGCATGAAATGAAAGGACTGATGAAAAAGCCTTCTTCTCTGTCTTCACTAGAGAGTTCTTGATAAGAGTAACTGCAAAGACTCACAAGTCCCAAAGCAGAAAGGCTGTGTGTAAATCCTACTAAATCCACTTGTGATTAAACATCTGTGAGACAAGCAATAAGCATTAACACAAACTTCTGTAGATTTCAAGGGACCAGAAAGTGTACCTATCATTTGGATCACAGTGTGTTTAGACAGAAAAAAAAGATGACATAGGTTTTGAAGTGGTATATTCTAGGTCATTAAAATAAGGACTATTCCAACCCTTAATTTTACATAAAGTATTAGTTGATGGGGACCACCCACTGCTTAACTTGCTTAAGCAAAACAAAATGACACTAGCTGGCATTATTACAGGTGGGGTTTAAGAGTAAGGAAAGTGAAGCGGCCGGTTTGGGGGGCTCTTTTAGAGAAAGGAAAAAGTAGAAGAGGAGGACATGAAAGGAAAAGAGTTTGAGAAAATGAACAAACCATTAACATTTGATAACAAATCTTTCTGACTTGAATGTAGCTGTTAAGAGAATAAAAATTAAATCTGAATGATAGGGAAGGAATGCAAGAGTCTTAATGTCAGAAAAGTTTGAAAATAACAGATACTGAGAAAAAATGGTGTAGATGTTGAGATGTGAAGTATTTGAAGCAGGGAGATGCTTGTAGCCCAGCAGCATCCATCGAGTTGATTTTATGGTGTTAATATGAGCTTGAAGCTAATAAAGTAGTAATTTGCAAGAGAGATGTAAGAAATAAAAGGTAGAGGCTGTCATATGGCTTTGTTAGATGTTGGCAATCTGACAATCTGCCCATCTGGGAGCTTATGTAAAATTTTACATATTTACTATTACCCAACAGTTATTTATTGGACATCAACTAGATTTAGATCACATAACTGAGGTGGGGGATACATTATGAACAGATTTTTCAGGTAGCCAATAAAGTACCTAGTCACACAGCAATTTGGTCTTAAACAATAGATATTTGAGAAAACAGAACTTGTTCTCCTCATTTATTTTTTTATTAAAAATTTTTAAAATTCATTTTAGATACCAAGCACAGATCCCCCTCTCTTCCCTCCTCCTATTACCCCCTCCCGGCCTTCCCTGCAACCTACTTCCCATCCCCTCCTCCAAAAAGGTAAGGTCTCCCATGAGGAGTCAGCAAAGCCTGGTACATTCAGTTGAGGCAGGTCCAAGCCTCTGCCCCTGCATCAAGGCTATGCAAGGTGTCCCATTATAAGTAATGGGCTCCAAAAAGCTAGATCATGCACCAGATATAGATCCTGATCCCACTACCAGGGGCCCCTCAAACAGGCAAGCTACACAACTGTCTCACTTATGCACAGGGCCTAGTCCAGTCCCATGAAGGCTCCACAGCTGTTGGTCTAAAGTTCATGAACTCCCACTAGCTTGGTTCAGTTTTCTCTGTAGGTTTCACCATTATGATCTTGATGCCCCTTGCTCATAGACTTCTTCTTCCTTCTCTTTGACTGGACTCTTGGAGCTCAGCCTAGTGCTTGGCTATGGATTTCTGCATCTGTTTTCATCAGTTACTAGATGAAGGCTCTATGATGACAGGGTATTCACTAATCTGATTACTGGGCTAAGCCAGTTCAGGCACCATCTCCATCTCCAGCTAGTAGTCTAAGCTGGGGTCATCTTTGTGGGTTCCTGGGAACTTCCCTAGCACCAGGTCTTTCCCTATCCCTGTGATGTCTCCTCTATCAAGATATCTCTTTCATTGCTCTCCCACTCTGTTCCTGTTTCAGCTTGAACATCCCATTCCCTTGTGTTCTCGTCCCCTATCCTCTACCCTCTATTGGCCCCCTCACCACTAGTTTGCTCAGGAGATATCATATATTTCCCCTTCCTAGGGCAATCCATGTCCCTCTTAGGGTTCTCCTTGTTAGCTAGCTTCTCTGGAGCTGTGACTTATAGTCTGGTTATCCTTTGTGTTACATCTAGTATCCACTTATCTCCTCAGTCGTTTATAACTCGGATGTGACTTAACAGCTCCATAAGGCATGTGTTGGTGAAGTTGGGATAAAATAACATTAGTTCCATAGTAAATTGTGACTTTTTACCAAAAAAAGGTTCCACCCACTTTCTTAAATAAAAAGATTGTATGTGTGATGTAAGCAGTGTGTGTGTGTATGTGTGTGTGTGTGTGTGTGTGTGTGTGTGTGTGTGTGTGTGTGTGAGAGAGAGAGAGAGAGAGAGAGAGAGAGAGAGAGAGAGAGAGAGAGAGAGAAAGAGAGATGAATATATGCCTTTGTGTGTCTGAGTGTTAGATTATACCTGGAGGTCAGAGGGCAACTTTGGGTGTCAGTCCTCACCTTCCACCCTTTTCAAGACAGGGTCTTTTGTTGCTCATCACTGACTATGTCAGGCTAGGTGGCCCTGGAACTTCCATGGCCTCTCCTGTCTCTGTCTCTTATCTTCATTAGAAGCATGACAATTACAGGAACATACCATTGCCCCTGGTTTTATATGACTTCTCAGGATTCAAAATCTGTTCCTCACACTCGTGTATCAAGCACTCTATCTCAGCCACCTCCTCAGCAACAGCCCCAGCCGCACTTCCCTTCATATGAGGTCTTACTCCACACATTTTCCCCTAGCCCCACTTCCCTTCACATGAGGTCTTACTCCACACATTTTCCCCCAGCCCCACTTCCCTTCATATGAGGTTTTCCTTACTCCACACATTTTCCTTCCATTCTCTTTCTGGCTTTCACTTTTCAATCTGTTTTCTCTTTCCCTTTCTGGAAACAATTATTGTCAACATTTTCCATCTTTTCAAATTTCCACTTTCTTTTTCTTCTTCAGAATGTTCAACTCATTTAAACATTCTAATCTGTGTCCTTCCAGTTCTTACACTGGCCAGTACTTCCTCATCCTATAAGATTCAAGTTAGGAATCATTTTCTCCAAGAGAAGTACAACCCATGCCTGACCTGTACACTCCATCAGAAATACTACTTGCTAAAATTTGCCTTTTGGACCATAATATCAGTTTCAGTAAAATCAGAAAAAGCATCACACTTATTTATTCACTGGGTTTTTATTTGTTGATAGACATCGCATACAGAAGATGATAATAAATTATTGAATAAAGGTTCAATAATAGATATATTAAAAATTTAATATGTGTATGTACATATAAACATATTTGTTTTTATGTATAGGTATAATTATATGAACATAGACATCAAAATATGTTATATGTATATTTCTATACATAAAACATAACAATAATATACACCCATATTTATAATATGTACATTTATACATGTATTTTTACATGCATATAAGAAATGTAACAGGTATCCTTAAGATTTTAGGTATCATGGAATTAGTGTACAGAAACAAATAAGATGACTTCCTTTGTATTCATGGTAGAGCATTCTATTAAGGGATACACATGTGTACTGACTAGTTAATGTCATCTTGACACAGGGTAGTCATTTGGGAAGAGAAAAAAGCAGTTGAGAAAACTAACTAGCACATTGGCCTATAGGCAAGCCTGTAAAAACTTTTCTTGGTTGATAGTTGATGTAGCAGGGTCTGGCCCATTGTGGGCGGTGCCACACTTGGGTAGGCAATCCAGGGTATTTAAGATAGTAGGCTAAGCAAGTGGTGAGGAATAAGCCAGGAAGCAGCGCTACTCGATGGACTCTGCATCAGGTCCTTATCTTTAGTTCCTTCCCTGACTTCCCCAGATATTGGTGATGTGGAAGGGCCAGCAAAATAAATTCTTTCTTCCCTAAGTTGCTTGATGTCATGATGTATATCATAGCAATAGAACCCCTAATTAAGACAACATGTAAATGACTATGTAGGTATATCCTGGAGTCTTTCAGATAGAAGCACTCTGACTCCAGTGATAGTACAAGAGAGGAGATGTCACCAGTAGATTGAAGCCTGGATAGCACCAGAAAGTCTTTGATCCTGTGTTGTGGAATATTATTTTAAGGTGTGTTACATTTGTTTATACTATGGACCATTTGTTTTAATGATGCAAAGATGTGTTGCATTCTTTTATGTTGCATATGTTGTGAAGCTGCGTTACATTGCCCATCTAAAACACATGATGGTATAATAAAGAGCTGAATGGCCAATAGCAAGGCGGGAGAAAGGATAGACAGAGCTGAAAGGCAGAGAGAATAAATAGGAGACATCTGGGAGGGAAAGAAAAAGAGCAAGAGAACAAGGCGAGGAGGATGCTAGGGGCCAGCCACAGAGCCAACTACAGAGTAAGAATGAAAGTAAGATACAGAAGTAAGAAAAGGAAAAACCCCAGAGGCAAAAGGTAGATGGGATAATTTAAAGTCCCCTGTGTGTGATTAATTTGGGAGCTGGGTGGTGGGCCCCCAAAAGAATGAAGAGACAAAAGAGGAAAAAACAAACAACAACTATCCTGAGTTCAGTTTGTATTCTCAAAACCACAAGATGAGGTGGGACAAGCAAGATTTTGCAGCTTGTTAAGGGCAAAAACCCATTGCTGTAGCTTTTTTTCAGGGTCACTCTATTCCAGGTATGAAGTAAAGCCATACTTGGCAATAGGCAGGGCAAGCAGTGCTGTCAGCAAACACTAAATAAATGAGTATCTGATAATTGGTCTTTTCTACTTTAGCAAAACAAGTCTGGTTTCACAATATAGGAGCTAGGGGTTCTTCACAGGAAGTAAACGTCTCGCCAAAAGCTCCAGATAAAGCACTCCAAGTGGATCTGGAGGCTATGGCTTCATTCTGAAGAGAACAAAAGAAAGTGAATGGTTAGAGAGGTTCTAAGCTGGAAGAGAAGACTCAGTGAAGGCTCTGAAGCTTGGACAAGGATGACCTTGCAGCTCAGGCTTTGGTAGCAGTTCATCGTTTTAAGTGATTTAGTCAGAAAACACATGAGCAAAAGTCAGAATATGGATGATGTTAAAATTAGAATTTGGAACTTAATCCGAGGGAAACAGAGAACTATAGGATACTTTCAAGACAAAATAGTCATATTGGGTGGACAATAACTCTGACAGTAATACAGATAATTCCTTACAGGGATTGAAAGTACCTTAATAAATTAGCTGAGTCTCTAAATAACAATGAGAAGTAATAAAAAATTCAATATCATAAAAAAATCTATAAATTTTATGTGAGTACTACTCTTTAATTTCATCCTTAACTATATGTGATGTGCATATCTGTTTATATACAGTATTGATAAGCCTATAGAGAAATCACAAACTAGCATTAATTAAATTTATAACCATGGGCCAAACATAAACGAGACATATTCAAATACAAATTAGGGTAAGTGAGATCATTTTAAGTATTTGTCTGTTAATTGACTCAACATTTAAGCCTATGTATGTGAAAATGGTTTATGTAGAGAAAGTTTCTATTATATCATGATTTGCTTTGATATAGCCATTGTTGTTCTGGTAACAACAAGTAATAGACAGAAAGGATATATGATATTTGTGGCTTGAAATTGTTCATTATTTACATAAAGATGAGAGGTTTTAGGTATTTGGCTTCTGATTGGGTGTATTTTTCCCTTCCTTGTGGAAGTGGGGTGGAGAGATCAAAGAATGCTATTGAAGCGGCTGTCTTTGCTTTGAAATCCTCCCATGTGTGTTTATTTCACCTTGATTAAGCAGCAGCTTATGCTAAGCTTGGTGAGTGGATTGCCTGGAGCTTCAATCTGCATCCAGTGCAATGACAATTTACAACACAAGGCAGCATAAACCCAGGCTGGCCCTGAGGAGGAGGGGAAGTGAGAAGAGGGATTGTCATTGTCAGGAGGGGGTACATTTTTCTTAACACAAACTACATTTCCATTTCCAGAAGCTGTCTGCTCCTCTTTCCTCTAGGCATTTTAGTTTTTATTTACAGAACAAGGTAAGGATGTGATTTTCCGTCACAGGTTTTCTAAGTGTTACCAACTGTGAAATGGAAGGATAGCTAATTGACACATAAGAACTTAAAACAACAGACGTTCTTCCTTGAGGCTCTAATACTTAAAAGCCCAATGAACCAAATAATTGTTTGAGGTTTCCCAGTTGCTTATATACATTGGTGTTCCTGGCCTCTTAGATAGCTAGCCTGCCTATGCATTCACCCTAAAAATGGCTCAGGGGACAGAACATATTAGTAACTATTTCTTTTGGTTGCCAAAGGAAAGACTATTTATTTATTTATTGATTGATTGATTGATTGATTGATTCATTCATTCATTCATTTGTAATAATAGTATAGCTATGTATCTTACACTGCCTTTGAACTTGGCTGTCTTTCTTACTGTGCTTTCCATGTACCAGCACACTGGGTTCAAAGGAACAATTATAACTGTAGATAGATTCTTCAGTGAGGCTGGCCACCCAGGGGAAGAATCAACAGAAACAGTGTGAAGAAAAGTCAAAGTGGAAACGGAATCACTCCTGGTAGCAATTACAGAGGATGAAAAAGGCAAGAGAGCAAATAACATACTAAATATGTAGGATGAAAAGCAAAGACTTGTGTGCAGCACCAATGACTTCAGTGAGCTAGAGATTGGGCAACAAGAACTGAAGACAGCAGGGGCCTTCATCTTCTTCAGGCATATTGGGGTTCATCCCAGACTGCCATTCAGAATAGTCACTAAAATTATATCATACACTTTGATATTTCAGAGAATATTCTAGCAATTCTGACCACCCCCCTTTCATGAAAATATATTTTTGGCTTCTATGATACGTCATTAGGCTGGGTTCTTGGTTCATCTCTTTGCCTCTCTAATTGCTTTAACCTCTTACAATGTAGGATCCTATGGACAGTACAACCCACTACACAATTAATAATGCCTTTAGATGTCTATGTTACCTACAACAACATGCCAACAGCTACCCTCGTTGGTACCCCAAACAACTGCTTGTCTTGGTCTCTGAAGCTGGTCAACAGCTTCCTCAGCACCTGGCCCATGTTGCCATTTCTTTCTGTTCCCTTCATCTTTCCCTCACACAACATCTATGGCTGCCTTCAAGCTTTTTGTTTGGATTTAAATAGTAGTTAGCATAAGCAGCACAGAATTAAAGATAAGGATTATATTTTTTAAAAGCATTTCCAATTATTTTGCTTTAGATGCAAATTTCTTATGTCTAGGGAATTTCCTGTGTGGGTTTTGAGTTCTTTTGTTTAGAACTATTCATTTTAGTTCATTTATGCGTGTGACAGATGCTCTCA
This sequence comes from Peromyscus californicus insignis, assembly GCF_007827085.1. Classification (NCBI taxonomy): domain Eukaryota; kingdom Metazoa; phylum Chordata; class Mammalia; order Rodentia; family Cricetidae; genus Peromyscus; species Peromyscus californicus. Next base: position 114,281,527 of record NW_026294606.1, read on the forward strand.
TAGATTTCCTTCCAGAGAATATTTTGTTGTTTCTTGTAGTTGCTTGTGTGCCTTCTCTGTGAACATCGCATTGTTAACTCTCTGGAAATTTTTGAATTGCTATTCTCACCTGTGTTAATAACAGTTCCCTCACAAAGCAATTGCAGAGGAAAATGAAGCCCTTTATTGAGGTGAAGTTTGTAAAAGACTTCCCAAGGTGTCCTGGGTATGCTGGACACATGCTAGGGTGACGAATGTCGTCAATGTCATTGCTGTGCAGCCAGCACGATTTAAGAAAACGTGTAGCTCAGTTGGTTGAATGCTTGACTACTTTGCACAAAAAGTTCTAAATTTGATACCCAGTATCATAGCTTGTAAATGGTGTGTTCTTCTAATCCCAGAATCATTTGTCCCAATAACGTGGAATATCCTATCATTATTATTATGAAACAAAGTCAAGAGCTCAGAAGACACAGACATATACGACCACTTAACATAGATAGTCCGCTTTCCACTGATGGGACTCATTCTATCATGGTCTAATTATCAAGACAATAAGATCTGGACCATTTAGAAAATAAATGTGCATTTATCTTTACTTGGTTTAAGAAGACAGTGAAGCATGTGTGTCATTTAGGAAGGTTTAAAATTGTTAATATTTTAAGGTTAAAAGAGACATTTAAGTGTACAATTTTGAAAACTTACAAGAAAAAAGTCTCTAGACAAATATTAATTCCCCAAGAATGTCATACAAGAGAAGAGGAAGAAATAAGCCCCCAGCCCCCATAAGTTAGCAGCCCCTGCTTCTTGCAGCTTTGCAAGACTGTTTGGTATGCAGGTACCAGGTCACAGGTGGAAGGAGCTGAGGACTATTATACAGTGTAAATGTTTATAATATATCATAATTACTGACACACCTGTGGTAAATAGCTGAGGTTCTGAGGCAAACATACTGAAAATGCTCAGAAGAGAAAGTGAGGAATGAAACTCTCATTTCTAACCTGCCCTTGGATGAGATCCAAATTACATGTTCCGTAAGTTGGAAGAGCCATTTGCAAGACTCTTGACACACTTGTCTTTAGAGTTTTGCTCCACCCACTGCTAGCCACTTCCCCAGCTCCCAATACTCATTCAGTAACCACTAGGCTCAGGGTGCCCCGGCCAGCGGGGTGTCAATGGGGGCGACCCACCTGCGGGAGAGAATGAGAGGGATGGGGGAGACATGAGAGAAGACAGCAAGACAGTGTTCTGATCAAGCTGCAAATTTTATTCTCCTCAGCAAGGCTTATATAGCATGGGAGGGGGCAGGAAGGAGGGAAGGGGTGTACGAGGTGCCATACGTGCAGGTGAAGGGCTACGTGCAAGTCGTGAGGCTGCTAGGTGGTAAGGTCAGTGGTAAGGGCCCATTGTTCTGTTGCTATGCTACCTGACCTGCCTGACCTGTTCTTTATCTTTGGGGGCATCTGGTTTAGGGCAGGGGCTTGTTCTCTGGTCTTGCTAGTACTTTTCCATGGTCCATGTTTGGTCCCTGACATCAGGGGTCAGAAAGTCTTTGGTACCTTGAGTTCTTTTTTGAAAACAACTTGTACTTAACTTTTCAAATACAAATTGATTAGGTATTTACCTGACTAAAATGAAGCTACAATAGACAGATTAAAAAGTTATAAATTATTGCAATGTCTAAGTTAATAATTTTAATTTGTTCTCCCTACATAAATGAATTATTTATTATTGTTGAGACATAAATTAGTTCTTTTCATTCCTTAGTGGTTTGTTTTTGCCTATAAGTTGTCTTAGTAATATATGGAAAATACAAAGAAGAAACTAGAACTAAGATGGCATAGTCTACCAGATCTGGGCTGGCCCCTGTCATGTACATAAGATTTTATGGAGATCACCATCACTGCGGTTCAGAATATAATTTAAAACATATTCTTAGACTATGTAAATACATAGAAAACCTAGAACAGAGATTGCTCAGAGAGTCAATACACTTTCAGCTGAGCCTGAGGATCTGAGTTCGATCCGATTCCTGCTGATTGAACTCTGATCTCCACATGCACACTGTGACATATGCACTCCCTACACCCCTCCTCTTTCTCTCTTTCTCTCTCTCACGTACACATACACAAATAAAATAAGGTAAAATTTCAGGAAAGGAAGTTGAGGAGAGACTAATTCAAAGCACATTACAAAAGAGACCACAAGTTTTCAAGACGCCATGGTGGGTCTGACTGTCAAACTCATTTTAATTGGAACTCTAGCTTTTCACTGGCTTGATTCCATCTACTCTATACTTTTACTTTTTCCTATACATGTTCATATATAGAAGGAAAAGTGAGCATTTCAGAAATAATTTCAATGCAGTAAATAGTAATAAGAAAATGTCTAAGATTTTGCCTTGGCCTAATCTATCTCTTCCCACTAAAACAAAACAAAATAAAACAAAATAAAACATTTACTTATAAAAGCAAATCTTAAAACCAACACAGTCCAATTCCCTAGAGAAATCACATTAGAGAAGTAGTAAAGTGGCTACATCTTGGGTGTAGACAATCTCAGAAGTAGTCATGAAAAACGAAGCCAGGTCTAATCATATTTAATTATATTCTTCTCAGCTTTAAAGTTAACATTTAAAATTGAAACTGGACTCATGGGTCATAGGTGCTGGAAAAGGGATTTGCAAATGCTGCACAGGCCAGTGGGGCTGGATGCTTGAAATGGTTTTAAGAGACAGGAAAATCCTTACCCCATGAACCCAGTGAGAAAGAAACACAGCCTGAGGCTATAGCAACAGGGAATTAATGAGCCACAGGACATAAAGCCTAATAGAGAGCAAAGCATATTAATGAGCTTGAGGCTCATGTTCACCCTCAACCAATTAGTCTGGGAAGACCTACCTGGTGTCCCTCTCTCTGATGCCTCTGCTGCATCTTGCATACTGCTGCGGGAGAAGCTCAACATTTCATATTTCAGTGCTGTCACTTAGAGAATGTAGTCTAAGATGCTTTGTCTTTCAAGACCATTTAAACTTAAATCTAAAGTTATCTCCCCCTATATCATAAGCCTTTCTTTCCTGAATGAAAATACATTTTAAACATGGAGTTCCCCAGGGCAGAAAATCCACATCAAAAACTTGTCTAAAGAGCTGGGTTACAGGGCTGGGCCTTGTTGAAGGATGGACAGATTAGTGCTAGGTTGGGACTTGTGTTTGTGAGGAATTAAGGCAAAACCTGGCAGGGTGGGTGGGTGGGATGAGGGGGCTGGGAGGGTGGGAGAGGGTCTGGGGAGGGGTCATGTGGACTACTCTCTTCTGAGGCACTCCAGTCTCTTCAGTTTGCTTGACTGTGCTTACTCTGATAGGGTCTCCTTGGTCATTCTGCCTCTCTTTTATCATTTATTTGAATGTCAAGGAGAGAAAACTGTAATATTTTCATTTTCAAAAACTTCCCAGAAAAGGCAATAAAGGAAATGAATCCCCAGTGGGTAATGCCTTTTCATACTGTTGTACAGCCAGACATTTTACCACATTGCTGTCTAAATAAATCATTCATTTACAAGTTCCTTTGGGTTTTTAGACAAAATGATCTCTTATAACAAAATGTTCTTTCCATCATGTTCTGTCTGTTCAAATCCCACTCATTTCGTCAAGAACCAACTCAAACATAAAATCGGCTCTAACTACATGTTTTTGCCTGTGCTTTCATAAACACCAACTTGCATTGTATGTGGGGAAAGGAATAATTAACTACTGAGTGCTCAGAACTTTGCTAAAGAAAGGGACTAAAGTGAAAAATTCGTTGATGATAATATCAGTGTTCAGTTCAGAGAGTTGCTTGGAGAATTTAATACACTTCATCCCAAGTAATATTGATTAGTGGTTAATAACTCATGCTAGTAAGTGACAGTTTCTGAATTTTAAATCCACCAAAGTCCCAGAGTGGTCTCTCATAGGTGAGAATGCCAATGCTGAAGGATGATGCGACTCTAATGCTGAAGACTGTTTTCAGTATGTTTTCTATACTCTGAGTTTCTAGACTCACTGTAGCAGAAGAAAATCCCGGACTCTTTCATTTCATGTGTCAGTGTCAGTTGTGAGACCCATCCAAGTCTGAAGATGCCTAACCAGATGGCCATGGAACAAGGGAGAATTAAGTCCTGCAGAAGCTCACAGAGCTTTACTGAGCCACAGGGAATGGCTAGCACAAAATGGGATTTCTCAGATTTGTTTGGAGTTTCGACTTTGCCATATGGGTTCAGACAAAACTGAAATGCAAAACAGAATTCTAAATCATTCAAAGCTGTGAATGAAAACTGGCAAGTTTTGCAGTCTCAACTATGAGGTAGAGAGACCAAGGATTGAAATGTGAGGTGGCCCCATAGAGAGAATTATCTGAGTTTCTTTAACTTATGCATGCTAACCACTATGTATAAAACATGCTAATCAAACATGAAGGGAAGCAACAATTAAACACAAAGAAGAAAGGTCTTTGTTTTACTCACATTTAGAATCACAAGTAAAGCCTTTTCATTCCTATCTTTGCAGACTTACTTTTAACCATTTGCAACCTGCCTGTGGGAGATCCTCCTTCTACCCTCCCTCCAGTCCCTGGGGACTCTGCCTCTTGGTGCTTACTCAGAGTCCCATCAGCTCTTTCTTGTCAAACCTCCCAGCTGCCCTCCTACCCTATCTCTCATTCTTTTGTGTCATCTGCCAATCTACAGAGTCCTCCAGTGTCCACACTAAGTTTGGGACACAGTTAGGCAATTTTCACTATCCTTTTTATCCTCCATTCTGGTCTCTCCAAAATCACTATTCATCCTGCCTGCAGGAACCCATCCTCCCACCTTAATTCCATTCTCTGGGTACTCTTGTCTCTTGGTGTGAACCCTAGTCCCCCACTGATCTTCTTTGTCTTTCTTCCTAGCTTATCTTCATTCCAATATGTCACCCACTAACCCACAGAGGCACTCTCTACCAGGGACCCTGCAGCCATGGCATTGCCAAGGATCCAGAGTGGGCATCATCAACAAAAGAAAAGATTACCCACCCAACAAAGGCAAGATCAGATATCTACACCAAGAAGCACTTCAAACATTCAAATACTGAGTCCCTAGAGCAAAAGCAAAAGCATGAACAGCCAAAAGAAAGTGTCTGCTCCCAGAAGCTAGTAACAAAGGGCCCTGTGTTGCAGGAGTTATCTCTAGTCCCACCTGGGCCTGCAGCCACTCGGACCCAAATAAACACACAGACACTTATATTATATAAACTGTTTGGCCTAAAGGCTCAGGCTTCTTGCTATCCAGTTCTTACATCTTAAATTCACCCATTTCTATCAATCTATAAGTTGCCATGTAGCTTGTGGCTTACCGGTACTTTCACATCATGCTTCCTCTGTCTCTGGCTGGTGACTCCTGACTTAACCTTCCTGTTCCCAGAATTCACTTCTCTGCTTATTCTGCCTATACTATACTTCCTGTCTGGCTAGGGGCCAATCAGCGATTTATTTATCAATCAATCAGAGCAACACATTCACAGCATCCCCAGCAGCCCTCAGAACTGCAATTAGCTGAGACACAAGACAAGGACTTCAGCATAGTAATTATGAATATGTTCAAAGATCTTAAACGGGATATGAATAAATGACTTAATGAAGACCATGAGAAAGAAACAAACAAAAACCCAGTTGAATAAAATAATGAACATATTTCAAGACATGAAAGTAGAAACAGAATCACTAAAATACACCCAAAGTGAAATAAAATGAAACAAAAGACAAAAGGCATCAAACAAAACCTCAGCAGAAAGCCTCACCAACAGATTACAAAGACATGTAAAAGAGAATTTCAGGTCTTGAAGACAAAGCAAAAGAAATGGATAGCTCAGTCAAAAACATTAAATTAAAAAATATCCAGGAACAAAACATCCAGGAGATATGGGACACTATGAAAAGACCAAATCAACACCTACAAATCATAGGGGTAGAGGGAGAAGAAGGAATCCAGGTCATAGAAACTAAAAATATTTCTAACAAAATCAAAGAAGAAAATTTCCCCAATCTAAAAAAGAGAAACCTATCCAAGTACTAGAAGCATAGAAAATACCAGACATGACCAGAAAGAAAATTCCCCATGACACTTAATAACCAAAATACTAAATGTACAGAACAAAAGAAGGGTAGTAAAAGCTGGAAGGGAAAAAGACCAAGATGCACATAAAAGCAGTACCATTAGAATAAAACCTGACTTCTCAATGGAAACTGTAAATGCTAGAAGTACCTGGATGGGTGTCATACAAACTCTAAGACACCACAGATGCCAGTCCAAATACTATACCCAGCAAAACTATCCATCATAGTCAATGGAGGAGGAAAAAGATTTTGGATTGAAACCAAATTTAAGCAACATCTATCTACCAACCCAGCTCTACTGGAGGCACTAGAAGGAAAACTTTAATCTGAAGAGTTTAACTATATACAAACAAACATTCGTAAATAATCCAAGCCTAGTAGATCCAAAAAGGAAGTAAAACCTACAACATAACAACATAATAGTAGTCAATAAACACTACTCATTGATAATTCTCAGTAGTAATCATCTCATTTACTCAATAAAAAGACAGAGACTAACAGATTGGAAGAGGAAACAAGATTCATCTTTCTGCTGCACCCAAGAAATACACCTTATTATTAGGACAGACATAACTTCAGGGTAGAAGGATGTTCTGAAAAAGACATGCTAAGTAAATGGACCCAAGAAGCAAGTAGTTATAGTTATTTAAATAGCTGACAAAATAGATTTCACACCAAAACTAATCCTAAAAGGTAGAAAAGAATACTATATACTCATTAATGGAAAAATTTACCAAGAAGATACTCAATTCTACACATGTATGCACCAAACACAGGCACCAGAGTTCATAAAGGAAACACTGCTACAGCTTAAATCACATATTAAACCTATGCACTGATACTCAGTACTCCTCTTTCATCAATAGACAGATCATTCAGATAAAAAATAAAATAGAGAAATTCTAGGGTTAAATAATGTTATGAATCAAATGGGCCTAGCAGATATCTACAGAACATTTCACTAAAACACTAAAGAATTTACTTTCCTTTCTGCAGCTCAAAAACTTTCTCCAAAAATTGATCACATACTGAACATAAAGCAAATCAGAACATATATAAGAAAATGAAAATAACACCCTGCTTCTGGTGAATTAAAGTTGTATACAACAACAAACAGAAATAGCAGAATGTACACAAATTCAAGGAAACTAAACAATTCACTATTGAAATAAAAATAGATCAAGACAGAAATCAATAAGGTGTTAATGTGCTTTTTAGAATTAAATGAGAACATAACATATCCAAACCTATGGAAACCAATGAAGACAGTTCTAAGAGCAAGGTAAAAGAAAAAAAAAATAGAGTGATCTCATATTATTTACTTAGCAACACACCTCCAGAACAACAGGAGAAACAAAGGAAAAATCAGGAAAAATAATCAAACTCTGGAATGAAATCAATGAAATAGAAATAACAAGAATGACAAAAAGCATTAGAATGAATCAAATGGAGTTAGTTCTTTGAGAAAATCAGCAAGATTGATAAACTCTTAGCAAAATTAACTAAAAGACTGAGAAAGAAGATACAAATTAATAAAATTAGAGATGAAAATGGGGACATAACAACAAACACTGAGAAAATTCAGGAAATAAAAAGGACATACTTTAAAATTTGTCTTCCATCAAATTGGGAAACTTGAAAGAAACAGATGAATTTCTTGATATATCCCAACTACCAAACTTAAATCAAAATCAAACTATTTAAAAATACCTAAACTCCCAGTGAGATAGAAGCAGTAAATAAAATCTCCCCCCAAAACCCCCAAAACAAAACAACAAAACCCCCCAAAACCAAAACCTCAGGACCAAATGGACTCATTGCAGCATTCTACCAGACCTTCACGGGAGAATTATCATCAATACTCCTCAAACTATTTTTCATAATAAGAACTGAAGGAAAGTTTCCTGATTCTTTTTACTAAGCCACTATTACCCCAATACCAAAACCATACAAAGACTCAACTAAGAACAAAATTATAGACCAGAATTTCTTATGATCTTAGATGCAAAACTTCTCAATAAAATAGTCTCAAACTAAATAAAAGAATACATAAAAACTATCCATCATGATCACATAGGCTTCATCCCACAGATGCAGAAATGGTGCATCATATGTAAATCAATAAATGTAGTCTATGACATAAACAGACTGAAAGATAAAACCACATTATCATCTCATTAGATGCAGGAAAGGCCTCTGACGAAGTCTTTTCATAGTAAAAGTCCTTTGAGACACTAGGGATAAAAGACACATATCACAACATAGTAAGGACAATTTACAACAAGCCAAGAGCAAACATCAACCTAAATGGAGAGAAAATCAAAGCATTTCCACTAAAGCCACAAACAAGACAAGGATGTTCACTCTTTCTATACCTATTCACTGCAGTACTTCAAATATTAGATATAGCAATAAGATATCCAAAGGATACCACTGGATACTAATAGGAAAAGACAAGTCAAAATATCTTTATTTGCAAATAATGTGATTTTATACATAGGTGACCCTGAGTACTCCACCAAGAAGCTTCTACAGCTGATAAACATTTTCAACAAAGTAGCAGGATACAAAGTTAACACACACACACACACAAAAAAAAAATCAGTAGCTTTCCTATATACAAATGACAAATAGACAGAGAAACAAATTATGGAAAGAATACCTTTCACAATGGCCTCAAAATATATCTTGGGATAACTCTAACCAAGCAAGAATAAGGCTTGTATGATAAAAGTTTGAAACATTGAATAATAAAATTTGAAATTGAAGATGCCAGAAGATGGAAATATCACCCATGTTCATGGGTCAGTTGAAGACTGATATTGTGAAAATGGTCATCTTACCAAAAGCAATTGTCAAATTTCACACAATACCCATCACAATTCCATCACAATCCTTCATAGAAATTGTGAAGAATTCATAATAAAAGAAATCTCAATTGTATATAGAAACACACAAAAAATGGGATGGCTAAAAAGATCATGAATAATAAAATAATCACATGATGTATCACTGTGCTTGATCTCAAATTCTACTACAGAGCTAAGTAATAAAAAAAAAAACCAGCATGCTGCTGATGTAAAAACAGACATGCTGATCAATGGAATCACGTAGCACACTCTGCCATAAGTCTACACATCCATCAACACCTGACTTTTGACTTATCCAAAAATGCACATTGAAAAAATAGTCTTTTCAACAAATGGTACCAATCAAACTGGATGGCTGCATGTAGAAGAATGCAAATATATCCATATTTATCACCTTTCACACAACTCAATTCCAAAACTTTAACATAGGGCCAATATCCCAAATCTGATAGAAGAGAAAGTAGGGAATAGCTTGGCACTCATTATTGTAGAGAAGGACTTTCTGAACAGGACACAGATAGCACTGGTACTAAGAACAACAACTAATAAATGGGACCTCATGAAGATGACAAACTTTTGTGTGGCAAAGGACATCATCATTTTATCAAAATGGCAGCCTACAGAACAGAAAAAGACCTTTACCAATTATGTAACTGATAAAAGGTTAGTATCCAGAACATACAAAGCACTAGAAAGGACTGACCATAAAGAAAACAAGGAACCCAATTAAAAAAAATTGTTGTACAGAACAAACAGAGGTTTTCAATAGACCAAGCACAAATGGCTGACAAATACTTAAGGAAATGTTCAATCTCCTTAGCCATCAGGAAAATACATACTAAAACTATTTTGAGATTCATATTATCCCAGTCAGACTGGCCAATCTGATCAATACAACAAATGAGAGCTCATGGTGCTGAGGATGTTGGGTAAAGGGATCATTCATCCATTGCCGGTGGGATTGCAAATTTGTACAGCCATTGTGGAAATCAGTATGGCAGTTTCTTGGAGATCTGGGAAAAGGTACACCTCAAGATGCAGCTATGACATTCTTGGGTATATACCCAAAGGACTGTATCCCCTACTACAGAGATACTTTCTCATTCATGTGTACTGCTGCTCTGTTATGAATAGTCAGAATTTGGAAACAGCCAAGATTTCCATCAACTGACAGATGGATATTCAGCTGTTAAGAAAATTGAAATTATGAAATGGATAGGACTAGAAAAAATATCAGCCTGAGTGAGGTAATCCGGACCAAAATTAGACAAATGCTGTATGTCTTTTTCCTATTTGTGGATTTAAACTTTTAAGCTTTTAATATGATGCTACAATCCAAATAACCACAGAGGTTGTGTATAGAGTAAGAGAGTAGGAGGTAGGAAGAGATCTCCCAAGGAAGGAAAAATAGAATATGGTTTTATAAAGAGATAGGGCAAGCTGGAATAGGGAGATTAAACAGGAAAGGAGGTAGAGAAGAGTAAGGATGGAACTCAGAGTGACAAGGAATAAAGACCATTTCAAAACCGTGTGGAAACCTAAATGCTATAGCAGCTTCCTAAAATACATGCATATAGGAAAGGAATATGAATCATATCATCAAGCAATAGGGGGAGAGAATTACCCAATTAGATATGTGTGGTGGTTTGAAAGAAAGTGGTCCCCAAAGGGAATGGCACTATTAGGAGATGTGGCCTTGTTGGAAAAAGTGTGTCACTGTTGGAGTGGGCTTTGAGGTCTCTTTTGCTCAAGTTTACCTCAGTGTGACTTTCAGTTGCCTTCCTGCTGCCTTCTTGTCAAGATGTAGGACTCTCAGCTCCAGCACCACATCTGCCTGCATGCCATCATGCTCCCCATCATGACGATAGTGGACTGGACCTCTGAACCTGTAAGTGAGCCAACCCAATTAAATATATAAGTGTTTTCGTTATAAGAGTTACCACGGTCCTGGTGTCTCTTCACAGCAATAAAAACCCTAACTAAGACAGTATGCTACCAAATAAAATCTCCAGTGCCAGAACTGAGTTACAACTTGTTAACTAGTTGGCCAAAGGGACCCAATGAAAACCCCTCAAACTTCACAGGCTATTTGTCAAGGATGTTAGTAAACAACCTGATAGTAAGTGTAGCTAAAGTTTTCCTGCCTGGCCCACAGTCAGGACAAATCTCTCTCACCTGCCAGTCCCACAGCCACTCAGACCCGACCAAGTAAACACAGAGACTTATATTGGTTACAAACTGTATGACCGTGGCAGGCTTCTTGCTAACTGTTCTTACAGCTTAAATTAATCCATTTCCATTAATCTATACCTTGCCATATGGCTCGTGGCTTACAGGCATCTTCACATGCTTTTTGTCATCATGGCGGCTGGCAGTGTCTCTCTGACTCAGCCTTCCACTTCCCAGCTTTATTCTCCTCCTTGTCCCGCCTACACTTCCTGCCTAGCCAATGGCCAATCAGTGTTTTATTTATTGACTAATCAACAACACATTTGCCATACAGAACATCCCACAGCAAGTAAGGCCTTACTGCTAAAGATGGCACTTATCAAAGAGAGAAAAGTGGAGCTGATGCATAACTAGAAGCTTCATCTCTAACGACTAGTTTCTTAGTACTGGAAGGTGCTCTGCATTTTACCAGAGGAGAAAGGTAGTCATCAATATCATGCAGCTACAAACCCTGTGACCTAGAACAGTGATCACCCTGAAAGAGATATTTGTTCAGCGATGGCACAAGTGTTATTGGAGTAACCAAACACTTTTTTTTTGTTGTATTTTTTTTTTCTTGAGACAGGGTTTTTCTGTGTAGTTTTGATGCCTGTCCTGGATCTCGATCTGTAGACCAGGTTGGACTTGAACTCACAGAAATCTGCCTGGCTCTCCCTTCTGAGTTCTGGGATTAAAGGTGTGTGCCACCACTGCCTGGCTGTAGCCAAACACTTTTAAATTTTGATTTAAGGTACAGCCAGTGAGATGAACCCATACCTTACATTGCTAAAGTGGTCAGGAATCTGATACTAGATAGTTCATAGGCCTATGGGAAATCATAATACTATTATTCTGCTAAAGAAACATAGCAATGTAATAACTCCTAATGACATATTGCTATATCCATAGGTCAGTGCCTCACTTAACCTACATCATGGAAGCTTATTCTTATAGTAGATGTGAATTAATACAGAGATCCACAAATTGATAATACAGAGAATGAGAGACTTTGGAGAACTCAGTCTTAAAGGAGTGTCCTCATCAAAGGCCCCCACCCCATCACAAGGCTCAGGGACCTAGGCAGAAGAGGAAGTAGAGACTATTATAGACAGAGGTTATGGGTGATTCCAAGGAAGCTGTATCTTGACACAAGAGGACTGATGCATGTACAAACTCACACAAGCTCTAGCAGCACACAAAAGACCTGAAGAGTTTCAAACCAAACTGGATCCTGCTCTAGATAACCAGGAGTGGACACAGCATTCTACTTCGAACCAATAAACTACCTGCAATTGATAATGACAAAAGGAAAACCATTTTTTTACAATATGGTCTCACTGAGAATATGAAACATACTTCAGGGCAGGCCCAACATCCAGCATCAGCTGGTTAACACAAAATGATCCCAGTGGTGTACTTTTAGACTTTTTGTTTCAGTTTGTTTTGTTTTGGCATTTTTAAAATCCTATTTACTTGTTTAGATTTTCATTTTTGTGTTTTCGTTTTTGTTTCTGTTTCATATTTTTGTTTGTTTTGAAAGAGAGAGTGAGAGAAAAATAACATAAAGGTGAGTTGCTAGAGAGGTTGGGAAAATCCTGAGAGAATTTGGGGAAGGGGGAAACATGATCAATATTTTATGAAAAAATAATTCAATAAAAAATTTTAAAAATCATAGTTGGATTACCTCTGCCATTATAATGGAGACATTAGCATGAGTCTGGCTCCCTTTACACTTTCATCTAAAAAATCATGATATCCTGGGCAAGTGAATTTTATTTCAACAATCATTAATTGGGTATTAAGTCAGGAGTATTGGTATATTTAGCCTAAGGGGCCTGATTATGAACCATGCATGCAATCTTTTAAAAGCGTCACCATATACACATTAATGTTCTTCATATTTTTTCTTTAAAACAATGATAACAGGTAATATCAGATTTTAAATATTAGTACAGAACATGGTTTAATCATTACCAATATCTCTGTATTTACAAACTCTTATTTAATATGGATAATATTGTTATAGATATGTACATATATATGTCACATTCATATGTATATTCCATTATCCATGTGTAAGAGAATTTATTTCATGGATGTTTGGCTATTATTTAACTAAAGTGTATTCCTGTAGGATCCTGATTTAGTTTTTATGTGACTAAACATGCTAAAATAATCATACAAGAGATCCAGGAAAGGCACAAAGCTACACAGAGAAACCCTGTCTTGAAAAGCGCCCCCCCTCAAAAAAAAAAAAAAAAAAAAAAAAAAAGATGTGCATGACCTCTGCCCAGCTACACTTTGCCGGGCGGTGGTGGTGCACGCCTTTAATCCCAGCACTCGGGAGGCAGAGGCAGGCGGATCTCTGTGAGTTCGAGGCCAGCCTGGGCTATCAAGTGAGTTCCAGGAAAGGCGCAAAGCTACACAGAGAAACCCTGTCTCGAAAAACCAAAAAAAAAAAAAAAAAATTATCATACAAATAGCTGTTGAGGTGCATGTATTCTCCTTTAATCTGTGACTATATTTAGTAAGATTAGTGCTTCCAAGAATTTTACAGACATGCATTTATTTATTTATTTGTTTGTTTGCTGTTTGGGGGGCTTGAACTCAGTGTTTGGCACATGTTAGGCCTTTTAGGCAAATACTTTATCACTGAACCATGCTTCTTGCCCTACTTTCAAGAGTTTTCCAACAGGTCCCATCCATCCTACACATTGTCTCCAATATTAACATATTAATATATCACATAAAGTTGACAATTACTTCAAAATGGACCAATGTTGATATGTGACAAATTATTGCCTCTCCTGGTATTTCCAATGTTCTAGTTCTTTGCAAATTTCTTTTTGAAGTAATTGTTAAACCATTTTCAGTTGTACCAAATAGTAGGAAAACCTTTGTAACGTTTACCCACTTCACTCTGTGGTGATACATTCAAGCTCTGTTCACAGGATCCTTCACTTTGTCACGTCTTCCCAGTTCCTCCCTGACAGTTTCTATTTCTCAAATTTTTTTATTTTGGAGAATCTAGTGACTGACGTTTTATCATTAGGAGTAATTGGTATGAATTCAGGCTATACACAGTGCTTAAGCGCTTTTCCTAGTCTGCATGAACTGGCTTCCATGCTCCAGTTGCATAGAGGTTTGTGCCTTTCTTTGTTTTCATCTATCATGTACTCTGGTTTATTACTGAGTCACATCCCACAGCCAACCTGTGGCAATTCATTCATCGGATGAAAGGTATTTGAGCTGTTCCTAGTTAGGAGGTCATTACAAATAAATTTAACATATATACATGTTCAGGTTCTGTGGAAACATGTTTCCATTCTTCTTAGGTAAATGTCCAAGAGTTCAATTTCTGGACTACGTATCATGACTCTATGCTTTTAACAAACTGCCAAAATATTCTAAAATGTCTTTGCTATTTTGTATTCTCACCAGCAGTGTATTTGTGATCTGTTATTCTCTACATACGCTCTAATATTTGGTATTAGCAATAATTTATTTTTTTATTTCATCATTTGAAATGCCTATTTCCCTCATTTTTATTCTTTGTTGTTGTGGTTGTCATTGTCCAGATCATAATATAATCACACCCCTTTCTTTCTCCCTTTTCTTCCCTTCAAAGTCTCTTTTATGGACCTCCCACTCTCCATCAAAGCTGTGGTCTTTTTTCACTAATTGTTACTGCATGCACACACATATCTGTTTATACATATAAATACACACATACCCACAAATATATCCTGTTTTGTCCATATAATGTTACTTGTATGTATGTTTTCAAGGCTGACCTATTGACACTGGACTACCAATTGGTGTTTTCTTCACTGGGGGTGAACATTTCTCCTGCTCTCAAATTTCCTAGTTTTCTAAAGTTCTTTATGTAGGGTCAAGGCCTAACAGGCTTTTTCCTGCACACTTTGGTGTGTCTTTAGCTCATGTTTTGACAGTCATGTTGGTGAGACTTTATGGCTGTAGCTTCTGTTATTACCAGGAAACACTGTCTCATAGTAAAATCCCAAATCTTCCTGCTCTTATAATTTTTGCAATCCCTTTTCCACAATGTTTCTCAAACCTTAGTTGAAGAAGTTATTTTGTAGTTATATCCATTGGGATTGGGCTCCACAATACTACATTTTGATTGGTCTCCATCTGTTGCAAAGAGAAGTTTTCTTGATGAGGGATGAGGACTACACTTATCTGTAGGTGTTAAGAACCAATATTTAGATTGTAATTTAGGGGTTACACAGGTATAGCAAAGTGTTGGTTATAGGTTCTCCACAAAGATATATGACTTCCCTAGTACTGGGTAGTTGGTTTGGTTTCTAGTACCAGACAGAGTGTCTCTTTTGTTGAGTGGTTCTTAAGTCTAATTAGAGAGCTGTTCATTACTGCCAAGGTATGTGTATCTGTTAGAAGATCACACTGTGAATCCCGAGTTAGAATTTGCATTAGTGAAATAAAATTAGCCTTGAGTCAGGAGGCTGAGTTAACAACTAGTTGATAGAAAGTAATCATAGAGCATCAGAAGGCATCTGGAAGAGATAGAGATGTACCCAAGATAGTAGGGAGGGATTTGGAGTGGTGCAGTTCTTTGTTTATTTTGGTGGAGCAGAAGTATGTGTTTTGGGGGAGATGCCAGCAGGGAGAGAAGGTTAGCGAGTTGCTACTCAGTCTCTCTGAGCTAGAGGGTTTTCACCCCAGCCTTTGAATCTCCAGTCTAATTTATAAATAGGACAATAAAGATTTAGTTAAAACTACCTTTAGCGGCAGCGACAGAGCAGGTGCCTGCAGGAATAAAATTCCCACAAGGCTGCAGCCTGAGAAGCCAGGCTGCGGACAGGGGGGATAGGCTGGTAACCTTGGAGGTGCAATTGCTTGCTGAAACAGCAGTAGATTAAGACACAGTCACTCTGTAGGAGATAAAACACCATGTTCCAGTGCTGAACCTTTAGGGTTATTGTGGCATGCTTGTTGTACCTGTGTTTCACAGGTGTCATAGCTGGGTAAGACTCTTGCTTGCTTACTTTGGAAGCTTACATGACACAGGAAGCAGCATTCAGGTCAGTTCCTGCTGAGGGACCTCTAAGTTCTGCATTTGAAGAGCATGGTGTCTTCAGCAACAGGGAATTGCCTTCCATCTCTGTGGAGGAGGGTGGGAACCAAAAGCAACAGCAACACACTTTTATTTTGGGAATATCTTAGACAACCCTGACCAACAACTCAGGAGGGTTTCTCATGCTTGGTGTTGGGGGTTTTGTTGGATGATCTTCGACTCCAGATGAGGGGTGTGTGTGTGTGTGTGTGTGTGTGTGTGTGTGTGTGTGTGTGTGTGTGTGTGTTAGTATGCTTTTCATTTAAGGTCGTTAATAGTATAAATTTTTATGACTTTTTCAAACATCATTAGTGTTATTTTTGCCTTCCTCTCTTCTCTGTTGTCATCCCCCGCTCCTCCCTAGTTATAGTTCACCTTTCCCCATTTCAATGGGAGAAAATCAGATCACTTGTACATTGTTTCCCTTCTCTGCTGCTTTCTCATATCTCTCCACCTTGGAAATTGTCCCTGTTTACTTCCCTGGTTTCAGAAATTACTCCTGGATATATGCTCCCATCTGAAGACTTGGAGCTAGCATCCTCCAATGAGAGAACATGCAACATTTATCTTTCTGGGTCTGGACTACCTCATTCAATAAGATCTTTTTGAATTCCATCCATTTACTTGTAAAAATAAGGAACACTTTATGAATTTATGTCTCACCTTTTCTTAAAGCCATGCTGACCTTCTCTGTATTGTTCTAATTTTAGTATATGTGCTGCCAAACTGAGAACCATGTAATTCTTTTCATCTATTTAAAATTTAGTTTGCTAAGGTTTTGTCAAATATTTTACATATGTATATATTCATAAGTTGATTTATAGCTGTGATGGTTTATTTGTTTGGGTTAAGTGATGCTCAGTGAGACAAACATTTTATGTGTGTCTGCGAGAATATTTCCAGAAGACCTTAGCCTTTGGATTATTTAACTAAGAAAAATAAATAGTCATCTCCAGTGTTCGTGAACATTATCTAATCTGTTGTGGGCTTAAACGAGAAAAAAAGCAAAACAAATAATTCACTCTCCTTTTTTTGTGATTGGACATCTCATCTCTCCTATTCTCAGCCAGTGATATTTAAGTTTCTGATTTGTAAAGTCAGTTTGATTTATACTGATTTTTCTAGCCATCTGGTTTATAGATAACATAAGATGATCCCCACAGTGATTTGAGTTAATTTCTATCACATGCACAAGTTCTCCCTCTCCCCCGTCTCTGTCTATATCTCTCTGTCTCTCTGTCTCTGTCTGTGTCTCTCTCTGTCTCTCTGTCTCTCTCTCTCTCTCTCTCTCTCTCTCTCTCTCTCTCTCTCTCTCTCTCTCTCTCTTTGCTGTTTCTCTGGAGAAGTCTAAAAGAAACTTACCTCTGTACTCTTCATACTCTTGTTCTCAGGTTAGTTCTTTTTCATCCTCTTAATTCTTTTTGTATTTTTTGTTTACGCAAATCAATCAGAATAATACTGACTTAATAAGAACTGGTAAGGGTTCTGTCTTTTGTTTTCCAAGACAAACTTTGCAGACTTGGTAATATTTTGCTGTTTTCCCTACATTCCTCTCGACAAAGCTTTGATTATTCATTTAAACCTCTTCTTTTGTTTGCATATATTTACTACAATAAATTTTCCCAACAGCAACGTTTTAGCTGTATCCCATAAATATTGATTTATTGTATTCCATTTTCACTCAGTTTGATAGTGCTATACTGCCCTTGAGACTTTCTCTTTGAACCATGAACTATTCAAAGAGTGTTGTTTGTTTTCCAAATGTTTGAAGATTTCCCTGTTATATTTCTGTAAATGATTTCCAAGTTTATTGCATTTGATGTTATTAATTCTATTCTATTTGATTTCAAGTCTTTTCAATTTCTTGAAGCATTTCCTGTTACCAAGCTTCTTCTTTTATCATATGGCTAGTCTTGGTATTTCTAATGTAGAAACAGGAAGATGTGTATTCAATCTTATTAAATAAAAAAAACTCCATGCATATTGGCCAAGATACTTTGAATGATATTAAGCTTATGCTTGCTGATTTTTTTCTACTTATGAATTTTTTTAGAGAGAAATGTTGAGTTGTCCCACTAGACGTGTATATTTTTCTATTTCTCTCTTCAATTTGAGCAGTTTTAATTTCACAAAATTTACTGTTGTACTCTTTGGTTCTCACACATCAAGAATAACTAGGTCTGACTATAGTAACTCGTCAGTTTATCCACAATTATACATGGTATTTCTCAATTTAGGATTTTCTTTACTCCAAAGACAGTTTCTTATCCCATATTGATATAGTCATAGCTCCCCTTTATTGGATTAATGTCTACTTGATTTACCTTCTTCCAGTTTTGATTCCTCTAACATGAAATGAAACACACAATTAAGCTTAAGCTCTTAGCTCTAAGTAACCACACTGAACACAAATAATTAATATATACCAATCATAAAAGAGATTGGCAGATGGATTGAAAACTAAAACAAGACCCAGTACAACTTTATGTGATTTCATTCAGGTTTTTTTTTCCACTTTGTATTCTCTGCCCATCGATGTACTACTTTAGTGATGATTTGAAGTCTGTGACTTTAAGTCTATTCCTTTGTATATCATCTCAGGTACTCTAGATACAATGTTACAAACTGACAAACCATCAGTCTATTTAGGTCATCCTTTCTGCCTGCTAAGTACAGAGTTACCTCCTTTTCACTCTACTCTTAAAAGTATTCTCCATGTAAGTATTAGAGGTACATCAGATAATACTGTAATTTTTGTTTCAAATGTCAAATATAAGAAATTCAGAGGACAAAGAAACTATCATTTTTATGGACAATTTTTATTTTCCCATTGAGTTTTCTTTATTTCTGATTTTTCAAGTCTCTTTTTAAATATATCATTTATAGTTAAATAACATTCCTAAGCTTTTAAGCTGGGTCTGCTAACACACTCTTAGTGTCCTTCATCTGAGAATGTCTATATTCACATATATTCTTCCTGTGGAATTCCAAGGTGACAGTTTTATATGGAATGTGATGTTGCTTTCTTACTACAATTTATACTATCTTTCACTCCAATTTGTGCTGTTTTTATCCTATAAGATGCTATTTCCTTCTCATTATTATTATTATTATTTTGTTTGTTTTTGTTTTTCGAGACAGAGTTTCTCTGTGTAGCTTTGCGTCTTTCCTGAAACTCATTCTGTAGTCCAGGCTGGCCTTGAACTCACAGAGCTCCACCTGGCTCTGCCTCCCAAGTGTTAGGATTAAAGGTGTGCGCCACCACCGCCCGGCCCTTCTCGTTATTTTCAAGATGTCTTCCTTTATATTTACCTTTCAGAATGTTGATGACAATATGTTTTAGAATTGACATATTCTTTAGATTTATAGTTGCTAGGTGGCAACAACCCCAGAGAAGCTAGGTAAAGAGGAGGACACTAAGAGATACACACATGGATGACCCCAGAAAGGTGAAAAGTTTAAGATATCCTGGGTAAACTGGGAATGAGGAATAGAGGGGAGCGGATGGGAGGTGGGAATATGAGGTCTCAAGATAGCTGAGTTGTGTGAGAGATGGGAGGGAGAGCAATGAAAGAGGTACATAGATAGAAAGTACCATTAAGCAGGTGGGTAGAAAGCTGCAGCTAGGGACAACCCCAGGAACTCACAAGATTGTCCCCAGCTAAGACTCACAGCAGTGGTGGAGAGGGTGCTGCTTGAACTAGCACTTAGATTGGTGACTACCCTAATTGTCATCATAGAACCTACATCCAGTGACTGATGGAAGCAGATGCAGAGACCCACAGCCAAGCACTTAGCCAAGATTGTGGAGGTCAGTTGAAGAGAGGGAGGAAGGATTATAAGAGCAAGTGGAATCAGAATCGTGATGGGAAAACCCACAGAGATAGCTGACCTAAGCTAGTAGGAGCTCATGGACTCTGGACTGACAGCAGGGGAGCCTGCATGGGACTGAACTAGGCACTCTGAATTTGGGTGAAAGTTGTGTGGCTTGATGTATTTGTGGGTCCCCTGGCAATGGGACCAGGACTTATCCCAGGTATACAAACTGGCTTTTTAGAGCCCATTCCCCATGGTGGGATGTCTTACTCAGCCTTGATGCAGGGGGGAGGGGCTAGGTTTGGCCCCAACTTTGGTATGCCAGCCTGTGTTGACCACCCAAGGGAGGCCTTACCTTCTATGAGGAGGGGATAGAGGTGGGATGGGGGAAAGGGGAAGAGTGGGAGAAGGGGAGAAAGGGGGAACAGGGGTTGGTATGTTAAAGGAAAGAAAAAAGTTTTAAATAAAAACAAAAGAAAGGAAGTATCCCAGGATGCCAGCTAAATCATTAAATCTCTGCCTTAGGCTTATAAGTACTGATATACACCAGCATGCATGAAGCTGTGTGCTTAGAGTGTATTTTTTCACTGTTGTTCATGTGGAGTCAGTTCTATTCTTTGTCCTCCAAGTTCATTACTTTCTTTCCCATTGGCCTATTCCATATAACGGCTTACCTGCTGAATACTTTATTTGAGGTGTTATAACTTTCAATTTGATTTTCCTTTATGCATTCTCTGTTCAAAGTGCCCATGCCTGGTGGTGAGTTTCCATTTGTTATTAGTTGCAAGCATGATCACTCTTACTTGTTACAGCATTTTTGTTATGAGGTCTTTAAAGTCTTTTTCAGATCATTCTAATATCTTTATTATCTCAGTGTTTGAATCTATTAATGGTTGCTTGCTTTAATTTAGTTTGAGCTATTGTGTGTTCCTGGAAATACAAGTAGATTTTATTGAAAGTCTGGCTCTGTATTATGATATGTGACTCTGGATATTAAATTTATATTTTAGTTGTCTTCCGTGGGCTCTACTCTGGTATGGAAAGAAAGTTATGGCACTTCATTCGTGTTAGGTGCATGCAAACATCCAGGTCCCCTGTTTGGCTTCTGGTGAAATCCAAGTGTGGAATCTCCTTAATGCTGCTGAATGGGAGTTAGAGCTTTGGGTCACCGTTTGTCCTCCACTGGTAACTTTCTGGGGAGAGGGCAGTGGTAAACTTGATATTTTTCCATTTATATCAAGGCTCAAGGAATGCTGTTATTATTTCTGAGATAAGTAGAAATTCCCATGTAATCTTAGCTCTCTTGTGGCACCGTCTCAATATGATAAGAAATTGAAGATAAAATGTAAGGTTCTTCAGTAGATCTCACAGAAATGGAGTCTCAATACTGATAGGAATGGAAATGTAGCTCCTGATGTTAACGTCTTTTATATTGTATTTTGTGGCAAGACTTGATCCCGCCAACGGGGCCAAGTAGCTTACTGAGCAGATTGACACTTATGATGTCTGCTTAAATTTTTTATTACTTTCATTTCCTGTAGTTGTGATAAAACAATCTGACAAAAAACACTTAAGGGAGAGAGGTTTTATTTGTTTTATAATTTCAAGTTACAGTTCCTGATGGCAGGGGAGTCATAGCAACAGAAGCTTGAGAGAACTTTTCACAGGGCATCCACAGTCAAGAACAGAAAGCAATGAATTAATGCCGAATTAATATATGCATCCTAGTGTTCAGCTTACTTTCTCCATTTTTTTCACAGAGCTGAGAACCGAACCCAGGGCCTTGCACTTGTTAGGCAAGCCCTCTACCACTGAGCTAAATCCCCAACCCCTACTTTCTCCATTTTTACATAGTTCAGAAACTCCTGCCTAGGGAATGATGCCACCTATAGTGGAGGGATTTGCTCCAGTATAATTAACTTAGTCAAGACAAACCAGCAAACCTCCATAGATATATCCAAAGGCCAGCCTATTCTAGATAACCCCTCCTTAAAACTTCTTTTCCCATATAATTGTAGACTGTCAAACTGACAAAGCATTAACAACAACAAAGCATCACAATTTGCACTATTCAAGATCGGGTGTGCGGCCTTTTACAATTTATTTAGCTAAATAGAACAGATAATGCCTAAATGTTTTCTGTTTTATTAATGTATCTCATTGAAATCCTTTTGGCTATAGAGATATTATTGTAATTTTCTTGCTTTTATCTCTATACTTAGCATCTTTGAATTGCTGCCTTCTTCAGCTCCAATCTAAAATTTATGATGTCAAATGACAAGCCAGGGAACACAATTCCATGGTACCTCTTGACTCATGAAGTTTTTAATCTGTTGATCTTCTTAACTTTAAAATTGAATCATATTATAAGTACAGCATTCACTGTTTTTAGCAAGAGAAATAAGGAATCACATTAGTCTACTTTTATGAGAGTGGAATTCTCCCATAAATGAAACGCTCCCAAAGTAGAAATACTTCTACTTTGTATTTAATTCCTTATTTTCCTAATTACATCAGTCTACAGAATACCTGGGGAAGTTATTTTTCCTTTTAACCTCTACACCACATAGCTCTTGGTTTGTTTTCTGACTATGGTCATTTAGATTCTTCACCTTTAAAATGAGAATAAATGTAGCTATTGGCAGGGTACTAGTAAGAATGAAATAGAACATTTTGCAGAATGTCTCACATAGAGTGACTCAAAACGAACACTATTAATATTAACAGATGCATTAGTTTTTTTTTTTTCCAGCTGTTCTTAAACTTCATTTAAAAAAATACAACAAAAAGCTGCTATCTAAGCCACAGGAGGATCTTTGGTTGAGAGTAGAAATTTATGGAATATGTGTCAGTAACCTGGAGCTGGAGTTGGATAAAGGGATTATGATCAGAATTTTAGACACAAATCTCTATTATAATTATTCATTTCAGCATCCACCAAAAGTTCCAGGCTGAGAAGCAGAGTGAAGCAAGCCAGCTCACACATTTAGTCTTGTGATAAATGACTTCATGCTGAGAGGATTCCACTCTGATGCTGAAAGCGCATTATATTATAGCAAAAAGGGAAATGTCAAAACAGCTCCTGGATTTGAGGAGAAGACGTGCCTGTCATATGTCTTCATTGGCCTGTCTTTTTGCCGAACTTCAAATGTAGACTATTATTGTGCTATAGTTGATGCATTTCTTTCCAAGGCTTGGGAAATGTCCTAAAGATAATCTTGAATGTTTCTGAAATCTTAGGGTTTACTCTTTTATGCTGAAGAGTTTTGTCCTCTGATCCTGTTCAATATACCAGGCTGTAACAAGAGTTCTGAAAAGGACAGACCCTTAAAAAAGCCTTAGAACATTTTATCAGTGGTTGAGCTGTGCTGTGCTCTGTATACTAGCTCAAAGAAAAGACCAACGGGTGCTCTCTTGTCTTCCCTTCCAGCTATAGGGGGAAAATGCAAAACTGTAAATCAACGTTTTGAAAAGATCACATTATAGAATTAGAAAAAATTTCAGTGGTTATGAATATGTTTGATTATTTTTTTTACTGAAGTGAACAGGTATCCTTTTTATATACTGTACCAATCTTCTGCAGGCCTTTCCAAGGGACAGCTATGTCACAGAATTCATCAGTTATCTGGAGTAAAAGTGAAATTATGGTCACATAGAACTCTACAAAAACAAGGAGCTTCTCAAAAATCATTTGTTGAACCTCCTATTGTGTTTTTATAGTCAACTTCTCTTTCAGGCTTGTAACTTCCCTTAGTGGTGAGTGATGCTGCCTCTACTACGGATGAGATGTACAGGTTTGAAACTGGCCAGGGATGGGATTTCCACTCAGGTGGTCCATCTCTCTATCTAAGCTCGAGATGTCTCTTTCACTCAGTCTACCATCTTCATGGACTTGTTCTCAGTTTAAGCTCTAAGATAAATGTCCCATCAACAAATGATAATGCTCATGAGAAGATTTTGGCAGCCGCACAGTGCATCCTTGTGGCCACCACACAAATAGCTAGAATTGAAGCTTGAGATGGAAATGAAAAATGAAAGAAAATGAAAAATTTATCTGCTTCATGTACACTTACTAGAGTCTTAGGAAAAACTAATTAATATAGAAGTTTTCTGTTTTGGAGATTAGGTTTTTATTAACTTTATGTTTTATGTGTATTCTGTGTGTGTGTGTACATTTTGCAATGAGAATTTTCTTTTTAATATTTTCTTTTGACAAATTGGAGGAGTTTTATATGCATAGTTTAGTTTAACCCTCACAATGATACAATGAAATCAGGGCTATTAATCATTACCATTTTGTATCCCATAGGTAAAGAAATCAAATCTCAGAGATGCCATATGACACCTAAGGTGTGAAGCTTAGATTTTAGTCTAAAAAAGTCAGTCACCAAGTCTGGGTAATTAACTACTCAACATTTCTGTTTCTGATTTAATTTTCCCTTTCTTCTTAAGGGAACATATGAACAAAAAGCCTAAGCTGTTGGTATTGCTGATCAAGCTAATTAAACAAGTAATTACCTTGCCTGAAGACACAGGAGGTATAGAATATTTATCTCAACTTTCTAGTCAACCAGTCCTGTTGTTATGAAAACAACCCAATTTTATTCTTTGGGTGTAGCTCAAACTGGCTTCAAACTTACCATAATCCTACTGCCTCAGTCTCCCAAATTCATTTTTTTGTAAACTTCTGAAGAAACATTTGTAGGAGTCCTAGATGAAATAATCTCAGTGAAAGGAACAGCTACAGCAATTTCTTTCATTAACCAGTGGTGCTCAATTTGTGGTTGGTTTTGACACCTTAAATAAGTTCTGGGCTTGACGCTCTTTAATATGCTATAAAGTGGCTTTCTCCATTCCATCTCCCAATCTCATTGATATAGCAAGAATGCAGAAGTTTACAGATTGAATAATTATAATTAATATGGGTAATCATTTAAGAGATTGGCTTAGAATTTAAAAATATGATGTTAATAGGCCAATAAATCAGTGATGTCGTTAGCTGATAGAAATGTTAAGAGCAGAAAGGTGCATCTCCTTTAAATGACTGTTAATATTTAAGGTTTTTTTTTTGAAAGAAAACACAAAGAATCAGCCCCAAATCATCTCGCCAATCTTTTAGGTGTGCCAGAGAGATTTTTTGTCTGCTTATTGTACCATTATAATGTTAATTCTGTGTCCAGAGGAGTTCTGCTCTGCCTGATTGGACGTGTGATGCATGAAAAATGATCTCAGATTGAGCATGTCAAGAATGTGCTGC
The DNA here is from genome assembly GCF_007827085.1 of Peromyscus californicus insignis. Classification (NCBI taxonomy): domain Eukaryota; kingdom Metazoa; phylum Chordata; class Mammalia; order Rodentia; family Cricetidae; genus Peromyscus; species Peromyscus californicus. The sequence continues at coordinate 114,306,886 of NW_026294606.1, forward strand.
CTCTACACATGAGGACTTTCCCTCCAATATACTACGCAAGAGTCTTCCAAATAAATAAATAAATAAATAAATAAATAAATAAATAAATAAATAAACAAACAGCCATAAGGAGAAAAGAGAAGGCCAAAGAAGGAGAAGGGAAACAGGACAGAAATGGGAAGGGACAACAAGGGGAGGGATAAGAAGAGGAGGAAGAGGAAGAGAAGGAGAAAGGCATTGGCTTCCTGTGTTCAGAAAGACACACTGCTGTGAAATTATCTCCAAACCCCTTATTGCACACATGAAAACCATTTCTTACCTTGTCTCACTCTTATTTCCTCGTTATGCCTTTTGCCTTTTCTCTCAGCAATGGTGAGCTCATTGTGCTCAGTGAGTGTGACACCAACAGTACTTCACAATTCTTCAGTAAAATTAGTGCTTTAGCAAGCTGCCTTTTTTTGTTGGGTTTGCAGATTATGCATTCATAAGTTAGTAAAAAAATATCATTGCAGTAGATGAGGATATGTCTACTCTCTTTGACCATTTCCATCTTATTAGAATTTTAAACATATTAATTACTAATTAGACACATCTAGATGATAATCACAGTGATTCAATTTACCCAGTATCATTTATTGGACCAAGATATTCATTACTTAGAAATGATAATTAACTCATCAAAAATGTTTTGGGATTGCAAGGGAAAAAGAGGAAGTACTCAGGGGTTATGCTAAAATAAGCAGCTGAAAATTTCCTGCTTGCTTACTATATGGATGCAAAGTACAACACACTTCCAGTAGGTTCTCTGTCTGGGGCTAAAGCAGGAATTCTTATTGGAAAGACTAGAAAAACCTTCAGATATTTTAACATTAATGTGAGTTTAAAGGTCTGTGAACATTGGGTTTCCTAATAACTTACATTTAATCAAAATAAAATCACTTTGAGAAAGGCCAAGCCTGAATCTTTAGATAAGAATACATAACCTAAAGCAGTCAAAGAGCCAGGAAATTAGAGGGGTCATGGCAGGGAGGAAGGCGAAGAAACACTAAAGAACAGGATACTAGAAGACAGGCTCCACAAAGGGGGTGACAGGAAAAATGGGGAAGGACTTTAACTGAGTGGGAAGGAAGGGTAATAGAGAGGAAGATGGAGGAAGGAGAGATAAATAAAGGATATTTGAAAAAGTCATAGGGAAAATTGTTATTTTATAAGCTTAAAGTGCATATACACACAACATGCATATATATAATGTATACATTATATAGCATGTGCAAATGTGCATTTTATAAATACATATATGTATATATGTATACATCTTAAAATGTACATATATATATAATATATGTATATACATTGGGTGAAGGTACCCTCTACCAAGAGCCATGTACTAAGTAACAAAAACCTCAGTGACAAGCATGGGAACCTTCCCTTTGACTTGTTGGCTGGGGGAATATGAATCACTCAAAATAACACGTACTATTGCCAATACTCTTGGTTACCGTTCATAATTTGAAGGTATGACCCTATTTCTGAAGACACCGCACACTTCAGACACATGTTTTGGAGGAACTGAGTTGGAACTGACTTGGAAACCTCTTGCCCGAAGAGTGACTCTCATTGAATTAGAAGATGCTATGAAATCTGCCAAAGGAGAGGAGCAATCAGTAATCCTATACAGCTATAAAGCTTATGTATCACAAGAGACCAGCAAGAGATCCTAAATGGTACAATAGTGGCACTTTTATCTTGGGAGTAACCAACATCTAGCTAGTTAGACTTATGGTCCACCCAATATGAAAGAACTCATGCCTGGTACTCCTAACCTAACCAACTAATCATGGGTAGAGAGGTTATAGATGTTAAAGGAGAATCTACAATTGCCATTTTCCTGAACAAATGTTATTTCTAAGTGTATTCTAGATACTTATTCTGATACCTACAAGTAACTGTAGCATTCCTCTTTTATCAATGAAGCTAATTTTTACAACAGATGGAGATTATCAGAGATCTACATCTCACCAAAATATAGGAAATAATTGACCATGTGGTCCCCAACTCCAAATGATACATCTATAATGCAATCCCTATACCTCAGTTTAGGGAACATCATGTAAGAGGATGGAAAGACAGATGATCAGTACCAAAGGACCAGGATACCTGCTGCTAGATAGTGTCTTCTAGACATAACAGGGAAGATGCACCCATGAAATGTCAACAATATGGTTGCCTGAACAAGACTGACATAATGACAACAACAGATGGCACACTAATGTGGATGGGGGAAATCCCACAAGATTGTACCACCAAAGAGCTACAGATGGTCAATGGCTGCTAGAAAGAAGAAGAATTGGTTTGCTCCAGGGATGAGTTGTCCAGTCTTAAGTGGTCAGTCTTGGAAATTAGTGGACAGAACAATGATAAATGTATGTATGCATAAAATATGTGTGAGAAAAATAACAAAGAAGAGGTGATAAATTTGAGGAGGAAGGGGCACTTGAGGAGTCAGAAGGCAATGGAATGGCAGGAATGATGAAGATACAGCATTTTTTTATAAGATCTCAAAATACTATTTTCAAAAAAGATTAGACAAAAGGAAGCCTCAGTATTGCTAGTTTGAGCCTGTCCACTCAAAACACAACTCTCACTTCAAAGGCAATAAGAAATGATTTGTTCTGGAGCCAAATATGAGTGGCCACTGCTATGGAACAGAGATTTACATGCTCCAAATTCTGTCTTCCAATGTTGAAGCAGTTTCATGAAGTTCTTATAGTAACAGAATAATGAAAGTCATTAATCCTAATACTTTTCAAGTGTGTGCAAACATAAATGGAGGTGACAGCAGAGCAGAGACATCTCAGTTGCAGGCCTCAGATGCTATAGAATGATTCTTAGCCTTTTGGTTGGTGGAACCCATGGTTTTGCTAAATGACGATATTCCAAAAGAGTCTTAGGTCTGACAATGAAGTGGGAAAGGATTGGCAATTTAGGTGTCTAGAGACTGCGCTAGGTAAATTGTAATTGGGCGTTTTATCTGCAGCATTGTAAACTTTCCAGTCATTGATATGCTTACCAGCTAGCCAGCTTTCCACAAGGTCTAGGCTTGTTTGAATGTGTAGCTTCTTTCTGGGACCTTCCATTTCCAAACTAGTACATGAAGAACCACAATCTCATTTAGTAGTTAATAGCTTGCTTAATGTTTTCTAAATATATTCTTTGGGAGGATGCTAAGAGTCCACCTAAGGACTCTACCACTGAGCTACAGCCTTAGGCTAATTCACTTCTTAAACTGAAAGCTCAGAGAATTGGTTTTGTCACAAAACAACGGAGTCTGAACCATCAGCAGCAGCTGAGTTTACCAAAATGGATTCAAGCAAAGCAAATGCCAGGTTTTAACCAATCATATTGTGTCCAACTCTCACTTTTTCCTGTAGTTCACGTACCTTTTTTTGGATGAAAGTATTAACAGAGCTCAGCTAAAGCAGTCCCTTCTAGGATCTGCCTGACTCAACCTACTCCTCTATTAAAACCCACTGTTAAGATGTTTCCTTTAATAGTCACCAAGACTAAACAGTTAATTTGTGAAGGTCTTTCACTTTTGTTCTTATCGTTCTCTTGTGTGAAAGAGATGTGTTACCTCATGACAAAGATCTGTTGTTGCTCTGCTTTGTTTAGATTTGATTGTTTCCCTTTATCTCCATGTGTGAATAAATAGAAATCACACACTTATTGGGTCTCAATCAATGTTATCCAGCAAACAAGTCAGATCTTTTAATAACATGATCCCAGGGAACTTAGGTGTCAGGATTGAGATATGAATATCAATCAGTCACGAGTCAGTAAGCATATACCCTCAGTTTTCACCATTCTTCTAAGATCACCAGCATGGTAATATGCAAAAGATGACAATTTGCAGCACATCCAAGTCTGACTGAATGATGTGTTTTGTGAACTTAAATATTTCATGAGCTTCAACTTCCTTAATTCCTTGCAAAATACTTGAAGGGTAAAGTTTTTAAGAAAGGGAAAAGAATGAGAAGTGAAACACCCTAGGTGTAGAAGTTACAATCTCTAGGTAGAGACATTGTAATGCAGTTCTGCTTCCTTATGCAAAGATTTCTGTTCTGGTCTGTGCTGACAGCGTGGACCACAGCTCCTTGACACTGTTGTACTCCTCTTTACCATGAGCTCTCTGTGGTGACGGATGTTGAAAGACAGTCTTTAAGTAATAACTTCTTAGAAACACTTTTCATTTTCTGATTCAATGAAGACAGTTAGTGCTTTCTTGACAACCAGAAGACTCTCCCCAAAGACTCATTTGATTGTTCAGCAATAATTTTGATTCATTTGAATTTATTATTTCAGAAAACTATGAGGCTATTTTCTGAGCCCCTCATAAATTCCTAACAATAAGCCCTGGGGACATAAAAGTAAATAGGACAAATATGGTTCTTACTTTCACCAAGCTTATAATCCACTGGCTGTCATATTTTTGGGGAAGTAATTATAGGAATAATGAATTTATCAAAGAAGGTCAAGGTGTAATGAAAATATAAATATTTTACACACAATACTAAATGAGCATACGCCAATTTTAATGTAATTTGCTAATTAATGATGAAACCAGAATTACCAAAATTGGTCAGATGAAAATTTAATTTATAAAGATTAATACTCCTTTCCACACAAAAGTTATTCCACTGCTATGAGCAGTAATAGTTTGCCTTGCTCTGGACTGAAAAATTATAATATGTCTTTGGGAATGTGTGATTTTTTTCTTTGCTTTGACCATGAATGAAACACTGGTTCTTCCCAGGTCTTAAGCCTGAAAGCCTTCAAACTGTAACACAGCTTCAGTTCTTGTCGTTGTTAGCATTTTGAACTGGGACAAGATGAAATACTATTATCTCTCTAGGGTCCCTAAATTGCTGACTGCAGATCTCAGGACTGGACACTCCATAATCACATGAATCAAATTCTTAAGTCTTTTCTACCTGGCTGGCCAGTTACTCTGGAGAACCTAGACAATCACAATATACATTTGCATGGTTTTGGTTTTCTGTTTGTTTTCATGACAGGGTCTCACTCTGTAGCTCTGAATGTCTTGGAATGTCTATGTAGGCCAAGCTGGCATCAAACTCCCAGAGATCTGCCGGCCTCTGCCTTTGAGTGCTGGGAATAAAGGTGTGCACCACCATGCATGGCTCATTTGCATGTTAAGATCTGAGTGCCTTATAATTATTTCTAATTGATTCAGTGTCCTCTTGAGTAACAAAGAAAAAGTTGTATCTCCAGTTATGCCTCCATCAGGTGACTTCCAATTTTCTCTGTTTTTTGTGTGTGGTGTGTATATGTATACTTTTGTTACTTTTAAGATCTCTTATGTTGTATAGTTAAAATGTAAAACATAATGCATTTAATTGCTTTGAAAATATAAATGTTATTTTTAAGATCTCTTATGTTGTATAGTTAAAATGTAAAACATAATGCATTTAATTGCTTTGAAAATATAAATGCATATATTCCTTAAAATAGTGTGCGCTATTATTTATTCAACCATTCTCTTTACTTGAATATTTGGTTTATTGAAGTTTTCAGTATAATACTGTTTTTTCACATTTATAAAAAAATGTAATCTGTAAGTCTATGTGTCAAAATCTATACAAAATAGCATTACAAGGGTATAAGTTTTAAGTCATTTTAGAATATAATTTTCAACATGCATTTGATTGCATCTTAGTTTCTTTTATTCCTCATTATTTTTCTGAGACTCATACTAGATCTTCACTTTCAAACTCAGAAGCTCATCCTTTTCAAAAGCAAATACAAGTTTCTCACCCCAGAAAGAGCATCACTCCATCGTGATTATGGGTGAGGAGGGAGAATGACCTTTGAGAGAACATTCCTCCTCCTTTTCCCTTTTGGTGAGTTGAAAGAAATACCATGAAGAATGGGGAATGTTAATAATTTAGAAGAATCCAGAAAAGAGAAAAATATGCTTCTTAATTTAAAATGAAAGGAGTGGATGCACAGTCACTACACATACCTCACTAGCAACAGGAAGGCCATGTAAATCATTCATGCCACAGAGAAGGAACACCAATCATTTTCACATACCCTCTTCAGTGGTTTTAACAAATTCAATCATTCAAGTACTAACTCTCAGAGGCATGCAGCAAAAAAAGGAAAACAGTAAGTTTTCCATCTTTAGACTATAACTTTAAAAGTATGTTGAGATAGTAAAACAAATTAATAATTAGCATAAGCCATGCAATTTTTGTGTGTGCACAATGTGTGCATATGTGTGTACACATTTGTGGATGGGAATGCAGGTGCTTATTAACCAAGGCATGCATGTGGTTGTCAGAATACAACATTGAGTCATTCCTCACACATCAGATCATTTAGAATAAAGATCTATTTGCTGTTTTTTCCTTCTGCACACTCTGAGCTAGTTGACTCAAGGGCTACAGGAATTCCTGTGCCTCTATCTCTTATTGCTCTCGAGGAGCACTGGACTTGCAGACAGTTTTACTACTACGTGTATATTTTACAGGGGTTCTGGGGATTTGAACACAGGTCCTTACACTTAGGCAACAAGTACTTTTATCCACTGAGTATAGGCAATATCTTTTATGGATGCACTGACATAGGAGAGACACTTGCCTAATAACTTCCTATGTGGAATGCAAGTTAGCATAGGCATTCAGAAGATACATGTTCTACTGGGTTACAAATCACAATAATGGGCCCCATAAATGTACATTTTTCATAGGGTTAAGCATGATATTGAGAGTTTTTTTCTGAATATATTCAATTCATCATTTTTTGGATTCTTTTGGAAGTAGAGATCATCTATATAGAGAACCAACTAGATATATGTTTAGTTTTATTTATTTTGCTTTTATTTCTTTTTATATTATTAAAAAATTATAACTACCTCATACACAAACACTGCCTTTCCTTTACTCTTGCTCCTCCCTTTCTCTCTAACTCCTCCCATACCACTTCTCCCTGTCCCAAGTTGATTATTATTGTTATACAAAAGCACATACACACATATTACATATGTGCATACATTCATACATGCATACACACTTTTGAGCCCATTTAGCATTACTTGTATGTACGTGTATCAAGGGCTGACCACTTGGGACTGCACAACATATGTCACAGCTTGTCTCTCTCTCAGCAGTCATTGGGCATCAGAGCCTAAGATCTTGTGGAATTCCCACATCTATACCAGCATGTCAGCTGACATTTCATTATGCCAGTCTTGCTGACATTTCGTGGTGGCATTTTCCCCAGTGTGTCTAGGGGACACAAACTAGCAGCAGACATCCTGGTCCTGTGGCTCTTACTAGCTTTCTGTTCCCTCTTAACAGCGATGTAACTCCATTTGAATATATGCACGCATTTGTGTATACTTGTTTTTTGTTTGTTTGTTTGTTTTTTTGTTTTTGTTTTTGTTTTTCGAGACAGGGTTTCTCTGTGTAGCTTTGCGCCTGTCCTGGAACTCACTTGGTAGCCCAGGCTGGCCTCGAACTCACAGAGATCCGCCTGGCTCTGCCTCCCGAGTGCTGGGATTAAAGGCGTGCGCCACCACTGCCCGGCCATACTTGTGTTTTTAAGCAAGCTTATAAAATGATATACTTCCATATAGCTTTTAAAAACTTCCATGGTGATCTGCACTATGTCTTCTGCATGTATATGATAGCTTCCAGCTTAGTGTTTGTATGGGATTCCTGAGCATGCAAAGGAGTAGGTCTCCCTCCAGTTCTTGTGCCATCTCTTGGGCTCTTTTCTTCTGTTTGTTTGTTTTGTTCCATTCTGATGTGCTATCTGCTGTTTTATCTTATTATATTATATTTATGTTATTTTAGAAATGTGTTTGTTTTCTTTCTTTCTTTCTTTCTTTCTTTCTTTCTTTCTTTCTTTCTTTCTTTTTTGGGGGGGGGGTTTGAGACAGGATTTCTCCATGTAGTTTTGGTGCCTGTCATGGATCTCGCTCTGTAGACCAGGCTGGTCTCAAATTCACAGAGATCCGCCTGGCTCTGCCTCCCGAGTGCTTGGATTAAAGGCATGCACCACCGGCGCCCAGCAGCTTGTTTTCTAATGAGAGACAGAAAGAGAGTGAATCCTAAAAGGAAGGGAGGAGGAGAGGAACCAGAGGTAGAGGAAGGGGAAACTGTAATCAGGATATATTATGTGAGAAAAAAAAATGTTAAAAAACAAAACACCAAGCATCTGTAGCCTTATCTTTCCTTCCCGCCTCTCCCCATATTACTCTTCCTGCTCTATCCCAGTTCAATTTCCCTAGTTTTCCCATGGCCCTCTTCACGCACCTGTCTTCTATTATCCCCCCCTCTCCAGAGCTCTTTCTCCCCCTGCACCCCACATGGTCCCTTTCTACACCCCTGGTTTCTTTGGTTACTTCAGGTTATGTACTCAGGTCTACACACCAGAGCTTGGATCCACAGATGAAAGAGAACACACGGTGTTTGTCTTTCTGGGTTTGGGCTATCGCATTCAGTATATTTTCTAGTTCCATCCATTTACATTGTCGTTATATACTACATTTTCATTATACATTAATCAGCTACAGAACATTTAGGCTGTTTCCATATCTTTAGGACACTTCATTTTACTATTCTATATGTGTATACAATGGATTTCTTTTGTTTTTTTTTTTCTTTCTGATGCTAAGAATATCATGGATATATCTTTGTAAAAACATTTATTTTGATTTATCCTATGTGGTTACATATTAGATGTGCTTGGTCAAAAAGTAGGTATAGTTCCATTGTTTTAAGAAATTGCGCCGGGCGGTGGTGGCGCACGCCTTTAATCCCAGCACTCGGGAGGCAGAGCCAGGCGGATCTCTGTGAGTTCGAGGCCAGCCTGGGCTACCAAGTGAGTTCCAGGACAGGCGCAAAGCTACACAGAGAAACCCTGTCTCGAAAAACCAAAAAAAAAAAAAAAAAAAAAAAAGAAATTGCTAAGAATTTTCCCAAAGCACTTGACCAATTTTATATCCCCCACAGTAGAGTGTATGAGTTCCAGCTGTTGCATGTTTTTGTCAACAGTTAACAATGTTAGATTCTTTAATAACTTTTCAAGAGAATGTGCAATGAAAGTCATCGGTATTTAATATGTAGATCACAGATGAACTGTGATGCTGAGCATTTCATATATCATTGGTCATTTCTGTTTAAGTATAAAATCTTATCTTACTTTTCTCTTGAAAATAGTTTCAAACTTAGAAAAGGTGCAAAAATTAGTAATAATAATTCTTTTTCTTCATTTTAACTTTACCTGACACTCGACATTTTGTTACATCAGCGGTATCTATCACTTGCTTCTCTTTGTCTCTCGCCATGTGTACATTGTGTTTTATGTTGTCCTTAAAAATTTTGAAGACAAATTACATATGCCTCTGGTTTCTTTCAAAATACCTTAAGGTGCACTTCCTAAGCACAGAGGTAACTTCCTTTAATAACCACAGTTTGTCAACTTCAGCAAATACAGAGCTAACATGATTGTTCTTTCATGGTTTTTATTGCAGCTTCACTGGGGCTTACTGGTTCAGTTAGGCATGGAAGGAGGTTCTCTTTAAGACGGAAAAAGTAAAGGAGACTCTTAACAACATAAAACATTGCTCATAGTCAAGGCCACATTTTAATCTTCCACATGGGCAGGAATCTTTTCTAATGCTGATTGTTCTTACCTTCTACTTTTCTACATATATTAAAACACTGAATTTCATTTAAGGTAACCATCAATCAACCACCCCATAGTTAATAAGATGGATGATAGAAACATTGGGGCTGGAGAGGTGGCTTGGTGTTTTATGGAACTTCTTTACTATCATGAAGATTGGAGTTTGCATCCCAACACCCACATCAGACCGTTCACAGTTCCCTATAACTCCAGTTCCAGGGGTCTGATGCCATCTTCTAGCCTCTATGGACACCTGCACACACATATGAGAATACACTCCTACAGACACATGTGGGAAACGTGGGAGATGAGAACTGTTCTGTTATAGCTTTGTACTTCTATCCAGTATACCACTGATCTAGCAAATTTGTCAGTTATCTCATCAATATTAAGCTCTCAGTGTAGCAATGAAGTATATTTATCCATCTATCCAAACTTTTAAATACTAGGTTTAGAACAACTATTGGAATCTTTATATATATATATATATATATATATATATATATATATGTCATAAATGTGAATATATTCAAATGCACAGACAGACAGACAGACAGAGAGACAGATAATGTTCACTCTATCAGTTCTATTTCTCTAGAGGAACCTGACTAATACACCCCACAGACTCCTTATAGTCACTGCACAACCTGGGGATGCAAGTATGGATACCACACCAGGACTGTTACACAGAGGCGGGGGACCGCATTCAGGTCTTCACATTTGTAAGACAAGTGCTCTAATGGCTGACATGTTTCTCTAACCCAATGGTTTACATTTCATAAGCATACTTTGAAAAAATATTCCTATATATTACATTTGTCTTTAATATATTTAATTAATAACTATATTTTTGAAGCACTGGGAAACAATTCCAGAGTCTACTGCTCTATTTGTTGTTAATTGGTAACTACTACTGTGGTTACAAATTAAGTACAGGATAGCCAAAGGAATCCTGTACAATAACACAACTTCTGGAGGCATCACGATCCCTGACTTCAAGCTCTACTATAGAGCTACAGTAATAAAAACAGCTTGGTACTGGCATAAAAACCGACATGTGGACCAATGGAATCGAATTGAAGACCCTGACATTAATCCGCACACCTATGAACATATAATTTTTGACAAAGAAGCCAAAAGTGCACAATGGAAAAAAGAAAGCATCTTCAACAAATGGTGCTGGCAAAACTGGATATCAACATGTAGAAGGCTGCAAATAGATCCATATCTATCACCGTGCACAAAACTTAAGTCCAAGTGGATCAAGGACCTCAACATAAATCCAGCTACTCTGAACCTGCTAGAAGAGAAAGTAGGAAGTAGTCTTGAATGCATTGGCATAGGAGACTACTTCCTAAATAGAACACCAGTAGCACAGACTCTGAGAGAAACAATCAATCAATGGGACCTCTTGAAACTGAGAAGCTTTTGTAGAGCAAAGGATGCGGTCAACAAGGCAAAGCGACAGCCTACAGAATGGGAAAAGATCTTCACCAACCCCACATCTGACAGAGGACTGATATCCAGAATATATAAGGAATTCAAGAAATTAGACATCAAAATGCCCAACAGTCCAATTAAGAAATGGGCTATAGGACTAAACAGAGAATTCTCAACAGAGGAAACTCAAATGGCCGAAAGACATTTAAGGAACTGCTCAACATCCCTAATCATCAGGGAAATGCAAATCAAAACAACTCTGAGATACCACCTTACGCCTGTCAGAATGGCTAAGATCAAAAACACTGAAGACACCTTATGCTGGAGAGGATGTGGAGCTAGGGGAACTCTCCTCCACTGCTGGTGGGAATGCAAGCTTGTACAACCACTTTGGAAATCAATATGGCGCTTTCTTAGAAAATTGGGAATCAATCTCCCCCAAGATCCAGCTATACCACTCTTGGGCATATACCCAAGAAATGCTCAACCACACCATAAGAGCACTTGTTCAGCTATGTTCATATCAGCATTGTTTGTAATAGCCAGAACATGGAAACAACCCAGATGCCCTTCAACTGAAGAATGGATAAACAAAATGTGGTACATATACACAATGGAATACTACTCAGCAGAGAAAAACAATGGCATCATGAGGTTTGCAGACAAATGGATGGATCTAGAAAAAATCATCCTGAGTGAGGTAACCCAGACTCAGAAAGACAAACATGGTATGTACTCACTCATAGCAGGATACTAGACATAAAACAAGGATGACTTGTCTGCTACTCACATCACCAGGGAGGCTACCTGGAAAACAGAACCCCAAGAAAGACACAGGGATCACCCAATGACAGAGAAATGGAATGAGATCTACATGAACAGCCTGGACATGAGTGGGGGTAATGAAAGGCAAGGGTTGAGGGAAAGAGAGCTTGGGGGAACGGGAGATCCCAGCTGGATCAACAACAGAGAGGGAGAACAAGGAATAAGTGACCATGGTAAATGAAGACCACATGAGAATAGGAAGAAGCAAAGTGCTAGAGAGGCCCACAGAAATCCACAAAGATACCCACACAACAGACTGCTGGCAAGGGTCGAGAGACAGCCCAAACTGACCTACTCTGGTGATGGGATGGCCAAACACCCTAATTGTTGTGCTAGAAACCTCATCCAACTACTGAGGGATCTGGATGCAGAGATCCATGACTAGGCCCCGGGTGGATCTCTGGGAGTCCAATTAGCGAGAATGAGGAGGGTTTATATGAGCGAGAATTGTTGAGACCAAGGTTGGATAAAGCACAGGGACAAATAGCCAAATGAATGGAAACACATGAACTATGAACCAATGGCTGAGGGGTCCCCACTGGATCAGGCCCTCTGAATGGGTGAGACAGTTGATTGGCTTGATCTGTTTGGGAGGCATCCAGGCAGTGGGACCAGATCTTGTGCTCATTGTATGAGTTGGCTGTTTGAAACCTGGGGCCTATGCAGGATTGTTTGGCTCGGCCTGGGAGGAGGGGACTAGACCTACCTGGACTGAGTCTACCAGGTTGACCTCAGTCTGTGGGGAAGGCTTTGCCCTGGAGGAGATGGGAATGGGGGGGGGGGGTTGGGGGGAAGGTGAGGGGGACGGGAGGGGGGAGAACAAGGGAATCCGTGGCTGATATGTAGAACTGAATTGTATTGCAAAATAAAATAAAAAAAAAATAAATAAATAACTAAACAAAAACAAACAAAACAAAGCAAAAAGTACAGTGGTGCTTTTTGAGTTTGAACTTTTACTCTGATTATTATTTATTAATTAATTAATCTTTGAATGAGTAATATTTTATTGTTATTTGTTGGAAGAATAAACATTATTCAAATGTTCCTACTGCCCAGAATGAGTAGATTATTACTCCTAGTCACTTATTTAATGTTACTTAGAATTTTCTGTGTAAATGACCAAATTTTCTGACACTAAAAACAACTTCCCTTTTTCTATATGCATTATTATTATTAATTTTTAAAATTATGTGCATGTGTTTGTGTTAGTGGTTGTAAGAACATGCGAATGAACTGTTGTTACAGGTGGTTGTGTGCTGTGCAGCTTGAGTGTTGGGAACCAAACTTAGATCCTCTGTAAGAGGAATATGCACTTTTAACTGCCAAGTCCTCTTTTCAGCCTCTCTCTGTGATTTTTATTTCCCTATCTTGTCCTTTGACACTGGCTAGGCCTTCCAATATAATGACGGATGGGAGCATCAAATGGCAATATCTTGACCTGGTTCCCGATCTTAGTTCAAAAGTAAATAGTTTTACATTAAGTATGATGTAAATTTTATTCATAAGAATTAAAATATCATCACTTTATCAAGTTGAGAATTCTATCCATATATTCCTAGCTTGCTGAGAGTTGTCTTGAATGCAGATAGAAGTTTTGAAATGCTCTTACTGAATCTGTTGACATAATTACACAGTTCTTCTTAGTGGTTTCTAAATGTTGTGGTAAACTCTCATCTCTCTTTTCTTTCTCTCTTTCTGCAGTGGATACTGAACTCATATATGCCCACATATATCAGCAAAAGCTCTACTACTAAACCATAGTCCCAGCTTTTTTCTTCCAGTTCTCTTAAACTGTGAGATTGAATCTCATTGAGTTACACAGGAAGTATGGAGCTTTCTCTATATCCCAGGATGACCTTGAATTTGTGATTCTCCTGCCTCAGCTTCCCATTCAGCTGCAATTTTATATCTGTGCCACAAGGCCTAACTGAAGTTGCATTTCTCAAATAAACTCTCCTTGTTGCTGGCAAAGTGTCCATCTTACATAATTAGGAATTTAATGTGCTCATTCTGTTAAAATTTCCCTCTGTGCTTACGAACTGGAATGGCTTATTTGCTTATTGATTTTGTAATGACTTTGCTTCTGGTGCCTTTGTTATAATGGTCTCATAAATAAGCAAGGAAGCATTTTCTCCTCATTTGTTGTGTATGAAAAGAATAATAATAATATTCTTCTCACATGTGTATATGTGTCTTACTGGCGACAATACCCAGGGTCCTATTCACACTGAACTCATACTCAACCACCAAGTTTTTCTTCTAGCCCAAGAATCATGATAATATTCAGAAGTTTCAAAGTACTTAACAGAGAAGACCAGTGTAGTTTTTTTATAAATATTTTTATTTTATAACTAATTTGATTTTACATATCAGCAATGGATTCTCCTGTCCTCCCTCCTCCCACCCCCAGGCTTCCCTCACAATCTACCCCCCATTCCCACCTCCTCCAAGGCAAGGTTTCCCCTGGGGAGTCAGCCCAGCCTAGATTTAGTTGAGGCAGGTCCAGTCCCCTCCTCCCTGCACCAAGGCTGAGCAAAGTATCTCAGCATAGGCCCTAGGTTGCAAAAAGCCAGCTCATGCACCAGGGACAGGTCCTGATCTACTGCCTGCGGGCCTCCTAAACAGATCAAGCTCATTAGCTGTCTCACTTATCCAGAGGGCCTGGTCCAGTTCTATGGAGGCTCCTCAGCTATTGGTTCACAGTTCATGTGTTTCCACTAGTTTGGCTATTTGTTCCTGTGCTTTTTCCAATCATGGTCTCGATATCTCTTTCTCATATAATCCCTCCTCTCTCTCACCAATTGGACTCCCAGAGCTCCACCTGGGGTTTGGCCATGGATCTCTGCATCTGCCTCAAGAAACTGGACATCAAAATACCCAACAGTCCAGTTAAAAAATGGACTATAGAGCTAAACAGAGAATTCTCAACAGAAGAAGCTCAAATGGCTGAAAGACATTTAAGGAATTGCTCAACATCCTTAATCATCAAGGAAATGCAAATCAAAATGACTCTGAGATACCATCTTACACACATCAGAATGGCGAAGATCAAAAACACTGAAGACAGCTTATGTTGGAGAAGATGTGGAGCAAGGGGAATACTCCTACCCTGTTGGTGGGAATGCAAATTTGTACAGTCACTTTGGAAATCAATATGGACTTTCTTAGAAAATTGGGACTCAACCTCCCTCAAGACCCAGCTATACCACTCTTGGGCATATACCCAAGGAATGCTCAATCATACCACAAGGATACATGCTCAACTATGTTCATAGCAGCATTATTTGTAATAGCCAGAACCTGGATACAGTGTAGTTTTCTTTACCAAAAGAGTTTTATTTAGAAATTAAATATCTTAATATATCATAGATATATAGATAATAGAACATAACAGATAATAATAGAACACAAGATAAATTTATAACCATGTACCAGATTTGCTAAATCATAGTGTTCAAGGGATTTGTTTTCTCTGAGTTGTTTAATTAAGTTGTAATTTAGACTCAAAATATTCCTTTAATATCTGTATGTTAATTGTACATTTTCTCTTACTGTTAATCTTAGTACTTTGTGCTTGTTTCTAATTGATCAGTCTATAAAATTATTACTTTTGTGGGTTTACTATCAGATCAAACTTTTTTCATTGGTATTTTAATTATCTACTTTTAAAAAATTATCAGTGTTTTTAATTTTCTTATTTCTTAAAAATGTCCTTCTTGTATCTAGATTCTGAAGATGTAAACCTGAGTTACTGAGTTTTCGGTTATTTCTTTTGTGTGTTGCCTAATCCCTATATTCTATTCCTTGTTGCTTGTTTTTTGGTGGATGGTCTATGCTTTATAGCATATTTAGTTAATTTACCAGGGCCGATCTTCAAATAGTATTCCTCTTTAATTAATTATATAATTTACTTATATACAAGCATTAGAACAAGACTTTGAACTTGCAAATTACTATCTGAGCACTGTTTAGCATATCCTATACAGTGTTTTATTCTCAACTTACTTCAGTTTCAAAATATCTTTAATTTCCCTGCTGAGTTTGTCTTTGACCTATGGGTTATTTAGAAGTCCATTGTTTAATTTCAAAATACACAAAGGTTTTCTAGATATATTACTGCTTGTGACTTATATTTTAATTATGTTTTGATAAAAGAATATGGTCTGCATAATCTTGATCCTTTTAATTTTGCTGGAGCTTACTTTATTACCCAGAATATATTTCATTTTGCTACATGCATGAATGCATTTGAAAGAGATGTAAATTTTTCCTGTGTTGCATTTGAAAAGGTGGCATTTCTTTAAGTTACTTAGTGATGAACCAAGGCTACAAAGGTCAATTATTTCAGATTTGTTAATGATGTTTACTCCTTCCACATCTCTGTTGCTTATCTGTCTACACTTCCATTGATTACTGATATTGAATGTCCTATGATAAGCATAGAATTGTCTGTTTCTCCCTTCTCTTCTATCAGCATGTACACCGCACACTTCGAGGCTCAATTACTATGTGCATACACACTGTTTTATGACTTGGTGATGAATTCACCCCTTTATCACTATTAAGGGTAACTTTTTATCTCCAATAATATTTCTCTGGTGTTTCCTTTCTATATTCAAAAAACCATTCCATTGTTCTTCTGACTTGTATTTGTAATGGTTTGTTTTTTCAAAATGTAGGCTATCTGAATCTTTTTATTAAACGGCTTCTCACAGAAAGCTCATAAATCGATCTTCCTTTATATCCTGAACTCTTATAATTTTCAGTGTTTAACTGTAGTATTTAATTATGTTTGTCTATGTTTTCTTGTGGGTACTGATCACCAAATTATGTATTTTTACTACAGAAACGAGTGAAGTACATTAACATTTTATGTCTCCTAAAAAAAAAACTTAGACACTTGTCAAACCATCTTATAGCTTCTCAAATTGTGGCTTCGTCAATAAAGGAAAACAATAATTAGCTATTGAGTTGTCTAGGAATACATACATACATACATATATATATATATGTATATATATATATCACATGGAGAGAGAGAAAGACAGAGAGAGACACAGACAGAGACAGAGAGATGGAGAAAGGGGACAGAGTCAGAGATAGAAACAAAGACAGTAAGTGAATCATCTAAGTTCTTGAGTATTGTATAACAATACTTTCTGACCAGATGTGCATAAACTTCTACTGACCCCAGATAAGGGAACTATGACAGACCAAAGTAGGATATAACCAGACTTCAAGTTGGTGAACCAACAGGTTATCTAAAGGCTTCTTACAAAAGCACAAATGATTCAAAGACAGCTGAGTCACCAAAACTCATTCCAGGATGGGCAACAGTTCGCAAAAGTGACCTGGAGCTCACTAAACAACTTGCAAGCAGTTCCACAGGCGGGAGGAGTGTCACTTCCTGGTAACTCAAGTGGTATGACCCTCTTCCAGCTAGCTCAGCTTATCTGAAAGTCATCCAAGCAGCTCCGTTGATTAGAGAGTGTCTCACAATAGTCCTTACTGCTTATAAATGCTTGGGAAGGAGGGGCCTAAGGTATCTGGTCAGTTTCAGGAACATCCTTAAACCTTTTAGTTGTTTGCTTCCTGAGCTTAAGGAGCTTCCTTGCCATACAGAAGGTTTCCTTTCCCTTTAGAAGATCCTTTTAACGGTTCTCCTTACTGTGAATAATAACAAACTAAAATCTATACAAGAATCTTGCAATGACACATATATTTTGTGGCAAAATGCAAGATTATTCATTATTTATCCTAATTCTCCAAACTATACTGTTTCTACCACAATGTGCAAGGAACATGTCGTGTTAAGTACTGAAAGTCTGCTTGGAATATGCTGTTACGGTTATGCCCACTCTCTTTGTTTGTGTTTCTATTGCTATGAAGAGACACCATGACCATGGCAACTCATAATAGCAAACATTATAAACTTTATTAGTTGAGGCTGGCTTACAGATCATTTACTGCATTATCATCATGGCAGGAAGCATGGCAGTGCACAGGCAGATATAGTACTGGAGAAGGAGCTGAGAGTTCTACATCCTGATCCACAGACAGCAGAAAGAGGAAGTGAACCACTGGGCCTGGCTTGAGCTTCTAAAACCTCAAAGCCCACCTCCAGTGACATACTTCTTCCAACAAGGTTACACCTCCTAATAGTGCCACTCCCTTATGACCAAGCATTTGAATATATGAACCCAAGAGGGCCACCACTATTCACACCACTCCACTCACTCCTTCTCCCTAGGCTCATGTTTTGAGTATGCAGATAGTGTTAAAGTTTGAGGATATTGTAGACCTCTGACACATGAGACTTACCTAATGAACACAAGCATGCTCAAGGGTGCTTTAAGGTTATAGATCATTCTCGTGTCTTGTCCTTCTCTCTGACTCTCATATACTTCCATCATGTGAGCAGCAGCAAGCTCCAGCCATCATCAAGAAAGCCACTCCAGTGGCCATGCCTGCAAGACCATGATGGACTGTGTTCTCTGAAATGATACACGTCAATATACATTTAATCTCTTAAATCTCTTGTGTCACATATGTGGTGACAGAAATAATTTAAAAAATGTAATGCATACATCTACTTGAGAATGGCAGTCTTCATCAGGCTAACTAACCTGTCACTTATTTTTACATGTATTTAACATTTGAAATATTACTGTATTCAAGTGAAATAGTGCAGTAATAATAAAGTTAATGTTGACATCAACAAATGAAATGATTAATCTTTGTTTAATCACTTCTTTCCCAATATCACACAAAAGATTTCTGAACCAGACTTCTGCTATGGCTTGCTATTGGCTCTGACCCCAGGCACTTTTATTTATTAACATACAAATAAAATAACATTTCAGTGCAAATAAAATATCACCATATGCAGTTTTCTTCAATTGTTTGGTATGAGTAGTCATAGTGTCAAATTCATATATTTTTTTCTAATATTAATGAGTTAAGAAACATAGAAGGTGCCTATTTGTTAAATAAAAGGTCACCTGAAAATAGCTTGTAAATAGCTTATATTCACTAAAGACTAATTAGTACTGACTGCTACACTGTTAGTATTTTTTAATGTATATTTATTTTGTGGTTATTTGTGTGTGGGCATGCACATGCTATTACACCTGTATGGTGATCAGAGAACTTGAGACAACTGGTTCTCCTCTGCTAGGTGTGTTCCAAAGACCAAGTTCAGGTCATTAGGCATAATGGCAAGTAGCCTTACCCACTGAGCAAACTTGCCAGCCCTAGACTACTATTCCTGAATTCATAACATATTAAGTGAGATTTTACAAAGTTTACCTTTTCAATAGGTAGCGTTTTGAACTGAAAAAGAAAGAAACTGTAAGGA
Source organism: Peromyscus californicus insignis (assembly GCF_007827085.1). Classification (NCBI taxonomy): domain Eukaryota; kingdom Metazoa; phylum Chordata; class Mammalia; order Rodentia; family Cricetidae; genus Peromyscus; species Peromyscus californicus. The sequence goes on from NW_026294606.1 coordinate 114,326,204, forward strand.
AATCAGGACATTGTTACCCTAGAGGTCCTAGTGATCGTATTACTTGGTGTAGGACATTCTGTTGTAGAATAGAAACAGGATCTTGTGTATGCCTTGCACGATCTTGTGTATGCCTTGAAGGTGAGCTGCCTCATAGAAGTACCAGGGCAATTGCATTTAGCTGTTGTTTTAGATGATTAAAGGTGCTGGATCTTGACAAATGTGTCCTTAAATCAAAGTGTAGCCTCTAAGGACAGTGTTTGCAAGGACATTTATCACCTTTTTCCCTTACCCCCTTCCCAAAACAGATTTTCTCTTCATCAGGCTGACAACTCTCTGCTCCAATTTATATTTTCCTCTTCCCTCTCCCCTTCTCAACACTCACTTCTTATATTTGGAGAAGTCACTGGTTCAACCTTCTTGGTCTGGAGACTCCTGTTTTGTTTTTTTTTTTCCAGGTGATTGTACTTGTCCCATATCCAGAGAAGAACTCCATAGTACGTTCCAGTTCATCAAATGAACAAGTAGTACAAGGGTGACAGTGCATCATTTTATAGAGCAGAGCTGTTCTTTCTTCGTCAGTCTCCCGTGATTCACTTGATTCAGATGTGGGAGCTTTTATAACTACTAATTACTACTGGGAATGATATGACAAAGCCTTATGATTCATATTAAAAAGGAAAAAAAACAACATTTCACAGTTTGTGATTCAGAAGCAAAACTGTGGTGGTATTTTTTTTTATCAATTGTGATAGATTCTCAATATATACAGATTGACTCCTACACCAACATTTAGAACCCAAGCTGTCATCCACTCACTGGAACATGTGGGAGTCTGATAGTCAACGAGAAGCTCCATTTTAAGCAGAGTGGGCCTTGCTTGATGGTCACAAAGAGTCTCCCTTCCTAAGGCACTATTTGATGCTGCTTGTGAGGTAAACACAACAAGAAAATGCATTTCTTATTCTGAAATAGCTTGAGAATAAATCTTCAAGTTGTTTGATCAAAATGTCATTATGCATGCCTTTCATCAGAGTTATTACCAAACAATATAAGAAGTTGCTTTCTTCTCTTCTTAGGTTTAATTGCTTGACTTGAATAAATTATTTAAAATATTTCAAAGATTCTTAATTCTTAAGATAATGATACTTTACAATTGGCTTAGGCTTTCAAGAGTGAAAATTATTTTTCTCTCTTAAAAACTCACTAAATTACTTCCTTAGTTTCACAGTTTGCTTTGCATTCCACCCTTACTGCATAAAACTTTTTTAAGTATCCGTGTAAGATACATACTAATTTAGCTGTGCTGAGACACGATGTTCAGCTTTCTCACTATAAGGTATATGAAGCTATGTGAGATAAATGCCCATGTGAGCTAGGCTTAGTTATTTCACAGTGCATACATACTGCACAACATCACACTGCACAGGGTAAATACATATAATATTATCTGTCAACTTATAAAGCAATATAATTTCTCCAATGTTTCTCTCCATTGAAATCTTTTCCTAACATAGGACCTGGCACATGTCACTCCTTCAGTATTTGCTGAGTGAATAAATGAACTAATTTTTAACTCGTTAGCATTTTATCTAACCTTCATTTCATTTTCACCCTCTCAATTTTCCCCTTGCTTTCTTAGATACTGTTTAGTAAGTTAGAGTTAAGGAGAGTTTGTAATGCAGGGAGTTGGAGCAGAAAAAGGAAACTCAGAAAATTATGCTTACTGTTTAGAAAATAATTTTGCTTTTGTGTTATTAATGTGGAGGCTTAATCTTGGCATCAATAGAATCTCACGAATATAATAGATTTAGAAAAAAATAGATGTAGAGATATCAATCAATGCATTATTAAAGGAAAAGACGAAAATTCATGTTGAAGTAGTCTAATCAACAAGGGCAAACAATGCATTTATTTGAACAGAACATGACTCAAAGAAGGCACACACACACACACATACAGGCATACATACATACATCCATATACATGCACATATGTACACATACATAGGAACACATGCTCATACATTCTAGTGCATGCTTATTTGATGATTTCAGACAAATAGTGATACATTTAAGTGAAAATGAAAGCACTCATTTTGCTTGAAACCATACAAAGAATTCCTAAGATATCAAGAAGAATGGAAATTGTGTACTTTTGCTTTATTTAGAGACAAAAAAAGGGGCTGGTAGGGTATGACACAAACAATCAGAGTTCACAGTCAAGTAACCTATTTAGATCCAGGTTTTCCAGTTCACCTCCATGAGGTATTGCTAAGCCTTTCTTGAATGATTATTCTAAATATTGGAGTTAGTTTATGGTAATATCAAACTTGGATTTTTTCCGTTTGCTGGGACACTGATTTAAATCTTTCTTGTAACAAAGTTAATGACATTTGAAATTCCCGTGTGTGTGTGTGTGTGTGTGTGTGTGTGTGTGTGTGTGTGTGTGTCTAGAGTGAGAGAGGGGAGAGGAGAGATGATATGAAAGATCATACTAAAATTTATGACTCATTTTCTCAGTGTTCTGAAACATGTTGGTTATGGTTATATGACTTTTGACAAATTAAATCTAATTGAATTGTTAGGTGTTTGTCTCTAAACAACTTTTCTTCTTAATACTCTATAAACCAAGTCTGATGATGTAACTCCGTATCCTAGCCGGGGAAGATGGGAGGGAAGCCAGGGAAGAAAAGTGACATAAAAGCTGTGTTGGTGGGGAGTAGAAGTTCTGAGCATGCCTACTGACAAATGTGGCCTCTGCAATATTTATTTTGAAACTAAACTCTGCCTCACATAAAAATTCTGAAAAAAATCATTTTTTGAAAACATAAGCATTTTAAACAAACATGTCTCTTGCTTCAGTGAAGACTCAATAGCCTAAATGTTATAATTGCTTTTAAGTGCCAAAGAAGTAGAAGAAATAAAAGATAAAATTACAGTAACTGCTTCCCTCATGAAAAGTCATTCTCTCTTTAATTCTGTAAACAAAGGGGCTTATATAATACTGTTCATCTGTGAAAAATACTTTACAACAAAGTTGTCTCTGTGATAAGAATTAATTAAGATCGACCATCTGCTTTGATGAGTTTGTCCCTGAAACAAAAAGTGTGTGTGTGTGCGCATGTGCGTGTGTGCATGTGTGTGTGTGTGGGGGTGTTTAGGGGGTGGGTAGTCTTGAATTGTTTTAAAATGGTAGCTTTCATTACAGAGAGAAAAATTAATATTTCAACTAATTTAAGCGAAAATGTATGTATGTTTTAGATTCATATGACAATTAAATTCATCTATATCTTTATGTGTCTGTATCTACCTAAAACCAGGTCTGTTTTAACTGGAATACCTGACACTTTGAGAACTTTTTGTTTGGAATGGAGTTTTTATGTTCAATTTCACTCAGAAGTAAGCCTATAGAAACCTCTACCCATTCTACATTTTTTTAGTCATAGCTTTCTTGAATTTAACCGGAAATCTTGCAGAATAATCAGAGAATAGCAGCCATTGTTCTCAAATTTGTATGTCTCCTTAATTCCATTCTGATAACATAGTCATGTCACCCTATTCCTGTAGGGAAAAAGCAATGCAATCTTTCAGAATGGAAGTGATGGTGACTTAGTGTTGAGGAATGTATTTCTATTTATTGATCTGATCAAGGTAGAGTAGAACTTGGTTCCCAAAGCACAGATTCTTGTCAACTTCCCAAAGAGATCTGAATTTATACCTCAGTGTGTCCTTTACTAGTTATGTGACCTTGAGTAATTTCATAGGAAAGATAAAAAGTAAATTCTCATAGTGTTTCTTGTGATATTCTTCCTAGATGTTTATAATATGTGTAGCAACTTCTCACATCAGGCAGGAACTCCATTGAGAGTATTCATGCAATAGGAGAGGTCTGAAAGATCTTTCAAAGAAATTTACAGTCTTGCTTCTCAGTAATGAAGATTCCATGAAGATCAACACACTGGGAGGAAGACACAGTTACTTGCAAAACTACATGCATTGCTGAAAACATACATGTGGTCTCTAATTACAGTCTAAGACATTCATCATCTCATTAATGTTGGCCTTTTAGTTACAACATACACAGCGCCTTGATACTTGCATTTCTAATAATTAAAAGCAAATTCAGTTCTTAAGATGGTTAATTGTATACATCGACTACAGCCTTGAAGTATCTCTGTGTATTTGTTCATTAGGTTAGAATGGTTAGGCTACAATTGACACTTGGTGTAGTATGCCCAGGAGATGGCTGACTCCACGTAAGTGGCCTGATTACAAGAGAGAGCAAAACAAGTTTGCTATCATTTACATCCTGCCTGCCTACTGAAGCTGTAACATCTAATCTTCCCTTTCTGGGTCCTCAGAAGTGTATCCCAGAAACCCCTCTGTTTCTCAGGTATTCTGGCTCAAAATAAACTATGCTGTATACCAGCGGCTTTCTTGGGGCTCCATTGTGCACATGAGAGATGATGGACATCTTAGTCAGGGTTTCTGTTGATGTGATAAACACCATTATCAAAACCAGCCACAAGACAAAAGGGTTTATTTCGTCTTAGAGCTTGTAGTTAATCACCAAAGCAAGTCCGGGCAGAAATCTGGAGGCAGGAGCTGAAGCAGAAGCTAAGGAGGAATGCTGCATACTGCTTTGTTCCTTATGACTTTCTTAGCCTGCTTTCTTACAGCACCCAGGACCACCAGGCCAGGGGTAGCACTGCCACAGTCAATCATCAGTCAAGAAAATGCCTCACATGCTCGCCTACAAGCCAAGTTTATGGAGGCATTTTCCCTATTGATGTTCAAATCTCTCAAAGGATTCTAGCATGTGTCAAGTTGTCACAAAGTTCCCCAGCACAATGGGAATTCTTCGGCTCCATTATTGTATAAGCTGATTTATCCCCTGCCTACACACATATACATCAGAAAGAGAAAGAGGGAGAGAAAGGGAGAGGGAAAGAGATGGGGGAGAGAGAGAGAGAGAGAGAGAGAGAGAGAGAGAGAGAGAGAGAGAGAGAATATTTCTTTATTTTGATAATTGTGTGCAATTGTTTCCAAATCTCCAACTGATAGTCAATAATGATTGCTGTTTAGTTTATTTATATAAATGTTGTAGTATTACAATATAACCTACCCATCTTCTCATAAACTTTAATCGTGTTTATATAATTGCTATTTCCTAACATAATAGAAAGAGTTGTTACCCTGTATTATTTATGGAATAATGATAATACAAGTCAGTATCTATTAATTATAAATAGAAAAATTTAAAAATATGTTCCACCTGTATTTGCTTGCATATGCAGAAGGACATGGATATTCTTATATCCCAATGCTGCTGTGTCTCTGGAGATTCTTACATCAAAATACAAATTTATACAAAGCCTAACTTGGTTGTGAGATAAATGAATTACTGTTTCAGAAAATGTGATTTTGAAAGTATGTGTTCCTGACAATGCATACCCAGAAATTCCTGACTCTAAGAAACATAATCATAACGTGATTTCTTGGACAGACAATGCTATGAATTCTTATGGACAGAACTTTGCTTTTAAAAAAGTTGAACTGATGGGTGTTCTGTTGAATCCAAAAATATGAGATCACTGATCTTGTGCCAAATACAATAGAACAAATATTCACCAGAAACATTTGACATATTAATGTGTAGAGTGACATACTCATTGTTTAAAGTATAACGTTTTTTAATTCTTTGAGAAATTCATGCAAGCATACAATGTGTTTTGATCATATTCACCCCTCATCCCATATCTATCTTCCACTTCTACCTTTTTATACCCTCCTAACTCTCTCTCTCTCTCTCTCTCTCTCTCTCTCTCTCTCTCTCTCTCTCTCTCTCTCTCTCTGTGTGTGTGTGTGTGTGTGTGTGTGTGTGTGTGTGTGTGTGTGTGTGTGTTTATGTATAAAAACAAAGTCCATCTGACCAAGTTCGACTTATTTTGCCCATATTCTCAGGAGCCACATCACATATTTAAAGAAAACTGACATCCCTTTCCCAGAAACCATCAACTGTCCAAAGCTCCTCACTTAGGCATGGAGACTCTTGAGCACCCCTATCCTTCCCATATTGGAAATTTTACCAAATTCATCTTGTGCTGGCAAGCACAGTCATTGTGAGTTTATGAGTGCTGCTGACCACCATGTCCAGAAGAGTTTTCTTCTAACCTTCACATCCCCTTGCTCTTACAGTCTTTCTACCCACTCTTCCATAGTGTCCCCAGAACCTTGTGTGAAGGGTTGTGATATGTAGATGTTCATTTGTACTGAGCAGTCCTGAGACACTTATTCTTTGTACAATGACTAGGTAGGAATTTCTGTGTTAACTCTTGTCCACTACACAAAGAAATTTCTTTCTTTCTTTCATTTTCCATTTGTTTTTCTTTCTTTTTTGTTGTTTGTTTGGTTTTTTTGGTTGTTTTGTTTTGTTTGAGACAGGGTTTCTCTGTGTAAAAGCTGTGGCTGTCCTAGAACTTTCCCTATTGGCCAGGTTGGCCTGAACTATCTCTATTGACCAGGCTGGCCTCAAACTCACAGGGATCCACCTGCCTCTATCTCCTGAGTGCTGGGATTAAAGGAGTGTACCACCACCATACAGCTACACAAAGAAACTTACCTGATGAGGTTGCATTAACCTGTGGTTGTAGGCATAAAACTTTAGAAGGCAGTTTAATACTGTGTTCATTAAGAAAATGAAATAACAGGTTAACACCTAAGGCTTGTGAGTTCCCAAACTGTTCTTGGCATGCATTTCCTCCTGTGGAGCAAGGCTTAGAAATCAGAGAGCAATTGGTTATCCCTATAACATTCATGCCAGTACTACACCAATGGTCATATCATGCCATACCAGATATTACTAGAGTTCACAGCATTCATAGCTGGGTAAGCCATCAACTGATGGCATTCTCTCCCAGAAGCCTGCAGAAAATCTTCAAATACTCTGAAAGCCAGCCAGTAGGAAAATAGCTTCCTAGTCAGTATTGACTTGTTTTTTCATTACCTGTAACCAAAGGGTATGATATATTCAGCAATAGGATTTTAAACATCAAGTTCTTGTGGGCAAGAACAAAGACAATAGCCTATATTTGGGGGACAATCTCTGTGATACCCTTACCAACAACTTGAAGTAAGGCATCCCATATGTGGTACTGGGGTTTTTATTTGGCAGTCTATGGTTTCTGAGAGAATTGTTATCCCCTGTGCAGGATAACTCCAATTAAACTCAAATATATTGACCAAGTGATCAAAAAAACAAGACCATCAAGATATCCCAGAAGAATCTACTCCAGGAAATAACTGACATTCCTAGAGATGGAAGAGCAGAAACAGCTTAATGGTGTGTAATAACTTGTCCTTTTTTGATACTCAGGTTTCAAATGTGTGAATGCAATGCTGAAGTCCCTAGAGTATGGGAGCTTTGTTCAACATTTGGGCTGGACCCAGTTTTGCTGGAGCCATATACAATGCACATTTTCAATCTTTCTGAAAATATTTATTATTCATAAAAATCTTAAGGTAAAGGTTTTCCTGATCCATTCCTTTCTGAGAAGAGCAACTGTTGGAATTTGGAAGATACACTTGTATGAAACAAAACTTAAGCCTATAACAATTTACTTCCTATTTTAGTCCTTGAGTTCTTTGTCACACACAGAAAAATGTGTTCTCTCTTTTATAAAGTTTAACTAAGTTTATTTCGGGGTGGGGATAAACTCACAGATTGAGTCTCAATAGCACAACATAGTACCAATCATTCCAAACATGCACAAACTGGAATTGTTCTCATGTTCCTGAAATTATTATACTGTGATGGGAGTCTTAAACTGAATCCCAGTTCATTACCACTTTCCTCAGTTCTTAATCCTGTTTGCAAATTAGAGATCTAGAATAAAAAAAAAACGCTCAGTTCAAAACCTAAAAAGGAAAAATATTAGTTAATCATTATTTAATAGGTAACTTCTCCAATATTTTATTTAATAGGAATATATAAATTTCAAGTGTTCTAATGTTAAAAATACTAAAAACAAAAGAAAGCAACCCTAATTGTGCTCTTTCAAAGCACAGTGAAGACATTTACTGCATAGAGAGCATGCTTCCTTCTCTGTGTTTGTTCATCACAGCACTCTACTCTGTGGCATTGACACAGCCTTTGCATCCTCCATCTGTGATGATGAAAGGGAACCAACTCTAGAAGAGAAAGAAGTCATTAGGAAGCAGAGGAGAGGGTCATCTTTATGAGGTTTGTTTGTATTTTGTGTTTCATATTAAACCAAGTTTGACATTGAATTTCATTATTTAACTTTTGGTATTTGTCCCCGAAAATATAGGACTATTCTCTTTCTTTGGGCAATTTTTATACTAAGGGAGAGTGAGACTGTTTAATTTAATGGGAAAACAGGACTTAACCAAAATATGAACTATGTGGTTGAGTCACAAAATACCATGGCATTTGTATATGGTATTATTGGCAAGGCCTTGAAAATGGGGTAGAGAATGGGCTCCATCATCTTCTTTTCTGTCATAATGTGATGCATAAAAAGTTTCCTGCTGGGGAGTCTCTTTGCCTCTAGCTCTGACCTAGTTACAGGAATATTGCCTGTAGGAATTCAGGTGTGGACTGAAAGCACAACTCTAACTGTGTCATTCTTCTGTGACTTATTTTTTAGTTGGGCTTTTCTATTTTTCCAATATCTTAATTCAGTCCTTTGTGCTTTTTGACAGGAGCCAGGCTGTTTCACATGAGCTACAAGGCTTTCCCATTATCTTCTCTCTGCTTACATTTCCAGCTTTCTAGGTTCATCTCTCCCTCCTTCTAAAAATGTAGTGCTCTAAAATGTGAACATCAGAGCTTCAGAATCCTTGTGTTTCCTCATTCAGAGCAGTTCTGTACTCCCTCTATATCTTTCATGTTATTCTTTCTTCTCTGAAGCACAAATATTCAATTATGAATCATTTCCAGCCTATCTTTGTTCAACTAGTCTCCTCTGAGATTCTTCAAGTTGGCCTACATCCATCCATCTATCTATCCATCCATTCATCCATCCACCCATTCATCTATCCATCCATTCATCCATCCACCCATTCATCTATCCATCCATTCATCCATCCACCCATTCATCTATCCATCCATCCATCCCTTGTTGAGTATAACTTAGATAGTTTAAGACACTGTTGACTGTGATGAACTCATCTTTTCCCCTCTAGATATTGTACTTCTTGAAGAATAGGTTTGTTTCATATCTAAGTTTGATTCTTTGCACCCAGACTAATGTTTATTCCAGCAGTGGCTTTATGAACTCAAGACCTATAAAGAAAGCATTTAATTCATGGCATGCTTACAGTTTCAGAGGACTAGTCCAGTGATAATCATGGTGGAGAGTGTGGTGACCAATGGGCAGGCATGGTACTGGGGCAGTAGCTTAGAGCTAATGTTTGATCCATAGTTACACAGAGAGAGGGAGGGTGGAGATTGGGCCTGGTGTGGGCTTTTGAAACCTCAAAGCCCAACCTCCAGTGACATACCTCCCCCAGCCATGCTATACCTACTCCAACAACACCACACCTCCTAATTTTTCCCAAACAGTCCCACTAGCTGGGGACAAATTATTCAAATATATGAGCCTTTGTGGACCATTCTCATTCAAACAACCATACTGGCCAAATGCTTACTGCCATTTTTGAGATTTAATGATTGTCTGTCACACTGGCATCACTGTAGATCAATACAGACTGGAACCACTATAAGGACCCATTAAGCATTTGCACAGGCCACCACCATTATGTACCTAATGTATGTTACACACATTGTATTTTATATATATTTGTTTAAATTATTTATTTCTTATTAAAAAGCATTCTCTGATGTTAATTTTATTCTCTTCAATCACAGATTAAATTATTTGCAATCATTATTCCCAATACTTAATTGCTATCTATTTACAAATAGTCTTTGAAATTGTCTCTCAATTTCTGTCATATTGTATAAGTTGGAAAAGTTGCACATAAGCAATTAAGGCATTTATTGAAAACTTCTAAGTCTTTCTTGTGCACACACACACACACACACACACACACACACACACACACACACACACAGTCTACTACAAACATGTAGGCTCCCTGATTCCAGGAATTTATCAGGCCTTTTTAGTCATTTCTCATTTCACATGTATTTTCTCTTCTAGAGTTAATGAGAAGTCTATACTTTTCTCAAAATGACATACAACGTGTAAGTATCTGTGATATTGGACAATTGTCTCCATTTTAAACAAAGTTTTTCTCCAAGGAAAGGTAAGGCTAGTCATTTGCCTTAGAGACTCAAGAGAATTAAGAGTCTCACTCTGAATGGAGTCATCCCAGCAAGCAGCAGAGCAGCAGACAGGTCCAACAATGACTGTTCTCTGCTAATGGAACCTACAGGGGTGGGAGGCTGCTTCTAAATCTGTAAATCTGTTCCCTCTTGCTGCTGTCAGTTGTTTATTTTTCTGTGATAACGTGTTATTGGTTGTCGATGCTGCCACCAAGCAGAAAGAAGGTAATAGAAGAAGGTGAGTTAATGTCACAAAGATGTGCTGTTTGCCAATGTAGTCTTGAATCACTCTCCCTCTACATGCTGGAAATCTCTGATTAATTTCCAGGAAAATGACCATGTTTAGTCTCACAGTGCTCCTTTTGTTTTTGTTTGAGAACAGAGGTCAGCTGATTTAGAACCTGCTCTCCTTACTTTCTGTCCTTCTTCTCCAGCTGTTGAGTCTGCCTGGGAATAATTATCACACAGGAATGATACAAGCAGGAAGAACATGAAAGCCTTTTGAGAGCCTGGCTTGAGTCTACATGCAACATTAGGTATGAACAACCTCACATTACACGTCAGAAGATACAGAGAAGTGTGATGACTGAGGCTTCTGGTGCCAGAAATTCTCAGTGACACAAGCATTAGACAAGTAGACAATTGAGCTGAGTGCTATGAAAAAGAGCATGGCACTGGAAGTTATCAAGATAGATGAACAACTGCCTAGTCATAGTGAGCTGACCAGGAAATAGATAGCCAAGAATGTTCTTTGTGTAGTAACTTTGCTTAGATTGGGTAAAAAAAAAAAGCCTTGTACTATATTGATTTTAGTGTAGGCATAGCAATTTAATTTTGTTTGTGAAACCAAGAGTCTTGAACATTTTTCAATTGTTATAAACATTTATAATTTTCTGTCATCAGGACCTGGTGATACTCTACATGATGAAAAACACTGGAGCAAAAATCAATTCTAAACCAAACCTTCCACTGCTTCTTCATTTTGAACATGTTCTTTCACATCCAGGTGAACTTTATGTCCTCATCTATAAAATGAAGATAGTTGTGCGGGGTTATTGTGAGGTTCAAAAAACTTGCTGTATTTTGAAGAGCCTTATAAATGACTAAAGCATTATGCAAATTCAAAGGGCTCTTACTATGCCATAAACCTCAGTGTGTTATTGTCCTGCTGGTTTTATTGGTCAATAAATGTTGTCTTGACTATGTATAAAGAGGAATAAGGAAATATTTTACTAACAGCTTTTAGCAACATCATTACCCAGTTCAGAATCTTTGTGTGGGCAGATTGCTACAATTTCATATTGTGACAGGGCTGCAGACAGGTGAGGTTGGTCTTGGTGGATGCAATAATTCTCCAGAGTATGCTGTTGATGAATATAGAGAAAAGATTTAGCAATTTACTTCTGGATTATTGTATAGTGTGAGCAGAGTAGCCATGAATCATTATAAGCATTATTTCATTTTAATCATATAATATCACTAAAGTAATTAGAATGAAAAACAACAACATTAAAACAATCTTGTGTAATTAGTCTTTATAAACATCTCTTGTGTATATAATTCCTAAGTACTGTTTATATATACATCTTTGTACCTTGCTTTTCTTCTATTAAAACCAATATATTCCTATAATTTCCATTCATATTTATCTTTGATAACTACTACACAAATGACAGTAAATTATTATCATTTTAAAAAAACTGAATACACCATATCCTTAACTAAACAGATGATAATAACAATTACCTAGTTAAGTATATAATAATATACTTATTATTCATAAGAGACCTAGTAGGTTTAGAAAAGATGGTAGAAAGTGACTGATTAAACCTAGAACTCTGTGGCTGCTTAGTCCATGCTTTGTGAGCATGAAGACCTCTCTCTCTCTCTCTCTCTCTCCCCCCCCCCCCCCCCCCCCCCCCCCCCCCCCCCCCCCCCGGTCTGTCTATCTCTCATTCTCTCTCCCCCATTAAAGTACTTTTAGAAGCTTCCTCAAACTAATTTAACTCTTATTTTAACAGAATATTATTTTCAACAGTTAACATTTGAAGTTCATCCCCATAACTTTAAGGACATTTTGACATACAGCTCCAGGGAAATCCTGATAGAGTAAAATGAACTCAAGCAAGGACAGATTGGAATATTCCTGGTGAAGTTTCCACTAAATCTCTCTATTAGTTGGCAAAAGTTTCCCAAGAGATCTCTGACCCTGTTCAGTGTTCTTCAGCTAGCAGAGAATAATGAGCGCCCACTTTCCCAAGGAAATAGAGTCGAATTACGTAGTGCCTGCAAGTGGGCTCAGATCTTCAATTGTGTCTTTAAATGGTCACATGCATTTAGAAAGAGTAGCATTTAATAATAAAGTTTATCTGAGTGAGAACACAAGTTTGATTTTGCAAATATCAGTTAAACGTGGAATAATTTTCCTTGCTTCCTCATCACCACATCACCACAGACACACACACACACACACACACACACACACACACACACACACACACACACAGTGTTCTTGAGAAGTTTTATTGTTCCAAGTCTCCTCTTTAATTCTTTAGTCCATTTTGAGTTGGTGTTTGTGTAGGATGTTGTCTTAGTCACTGTTCTATTGCTGTGAAGAGACACCATGATCACAGTAACTCTAATAAAAGAAAGCATTTAACTGGGACTCATTTACAGTTCAGAGGTTTAGTCCATTATCATCATGGTGGGGAGCATGGCAGCACACAAGCACACATGGTGCTGGAGAAGTATCTGAGAGTTCTACATCTGGATCCACAGACAGATCCACTGGATCTGGCCAGGGCTCTTGAAACCTCAAAGTCCACCCAAAGTAGTACACTTACTCCAACAAGGCCACTCTTCCTAATCCCTCTCAAGTATACCACTCTCTGATGACTAAGCATTCAAACGTATGAACCCATGGAGGCTATTCTCATTCAGATGACCACAAATGGTAAGATGGGGGCCCAATTTCACTTTTTGTTCCTAAGAGATACCCCAGTCACCTGAACACCATCCACCAAAGATATTCTCTTTCCCTATTTAGCAGTTGTAATCTCTCTTGCTAGATATTATTTGATCATTTCCTCAGAGTTTATTTCTACAGTCTCTCTGCTATGCTGGTCTGTCTCCAAAGCAGTATTGGCTACTGTAATTTTTTTAATCAAGTTTTGATACCAGGTAAGTGTAAGTTCAGCATCTTTTTGTTTTAAGATTGTCTTGGCTATTTGGTGTTTCATACAAATATTAGGCCGTATTTTTCTATTTATACAAAATATGCTATTTGAATTTTGTTGTGGAGTGTATTTAGTCTGTAGATCACTCAAGTAATCATAATTATCAAAGTTAAACTTCCCATTAAAATCTTGGCTTTTAATTACACATTCCATTGGAAGTGTGCAGCCCATATCAATTCATAATATATTATCAAGGTTCTTCTAAACACACTGTAAAACAGTCAGCATGTAGGGTACTGGTCACATTTAGATTACAGTGTCTATTTTCAGATTATTTCTCTTTTGTTAGCTGCAAACAAAACAAACGAAGCCCAAGACCTTAGATTCCTCCCACATGACAGTGCTCTCTAATTTACCATGACTCCTTCTTCAGTAGCTCACTAGATATTGATTTATACATGTCCTTCAAATTCAGTTAATTTTATCACAGGAGCCAATAAATTTACTTCCCTATCCCTGTTCCATTGCCTCAATCATGGTCCCAGAAAAGAATGGAGATATTTGAGGCCTGTTTTCCTCCTCTCTAATAGTGACTAGAGGGATAATGGAGATACAAAGGATGTTGGAAAATGACATAGGTTATTTTATATTTATCTCAAGTTACATATATAACATATATGCACATATGTGTCTGTATATATGTATTTTTATTTTTGTAATTTAATTACACTTCTCCCATTTCTTTCCTCTTTCCAAACCATCCCAGATACCCCTCCCCACTCTCCTTCAAATTAATTGATTTTTTTCACCAATTGTTATTTAATTTATCTACATCTATATATCTATAGATATATATATTCCTTAAATATAACTTGTGCAGTCTGTATAATGATATCTGTATGTATGGTTTTAGAGCTGACCATTTGGCACTGGTCAACCAATTAGTACGCTTTTCCCTGGAGAAGGTCAACTCTGCCGTATAAATATTTACATGAAGTTATGCCATTTGGGTTGATAATGCTCCCCTAAGAGTCACAGACTACACCAAAAAGCCTAGACTCAGGTATGAGAAAACATTTTTGAATTGCTGGAGGGGTGTCTAAGAGACAACCCACACAATACAAACTGTTATTTCCTTTGATCTCCTCCCAGACGTTGAAGGTAAGTCCCTATTGCTGAAGACACTATACGTTTCAGACACAGAATTCATAGTATTCCAGCTAAATCCGACCCAAAAGCCAGAAGACTAGTTTTCATAGTACCGGAAGGTGATATGAAAGCTGCTGAAGGAAGATATCAATAAATGATCCTATTCATTGATGTCTATGAATCATAACAATAACCAGCATGGCAAGATAACCCCAAAAGTATGATAGTAGCATTTACAAAAACTGTACCTGGTACTGGAAACCTAGCTAACTACCAGTGGCAAAAGAGGTCATGGAGAAACATTGACCACTACTTTCCCAAACCAATGTAACTTTCATTTGCATTTTACGTTTTTATTCTAGTACCCACAGGTAAATGTACATCTCATCCTTTATTAAAGAAACTTCTCTTTGCAGTAGACAAAGACTACTACAGAAAGCCTCAATTGGTCATAATGCAGAGAACAACTGACCATGGGGTGGGTGCTCAGCCCCTAGTTGATACATCTGCAACTTAACTCCTATACCTAAGGCTCAGGGAATATCCTAGAAGAGGGGTCAGAGTAATGGAAAGAGCCAGAGGACCAGAAAGTCTGTTGCTAAATTGTGCTGTTTAGCTACAACAGGAAAGCCACACCTGTGAAATCTCCATGACATCGCTGCCTAAACAAGACCTTAGCGATTCCAACAGCAGCTGACACCCCAGTGTGGATGGGGGAAACCTCATGGTGGCCCAACCCTACATGAAGAACTACAGGCAATCAATAACATTTGAGAGAGGGAGAATTTGTCTTCCCCAGAGATAAATTTCCTAATTACCAAGTGGTCCTCCATAAAAAACATATACATACAAGTAACACTATACTAACTCAGCAGGTTGTATTTATAAATTTACTCATATACATACATATATATATATGTGTGTGTGTGTGTGTGTGTGTGTGTGTGTGTGTGTGTGTGTAATATACTAATAATGAGAGAAAAAGAGACCATGCATTTGAGGATGAGCAGAAGATGATTGGGAAGGATTGAGGGAAGAGAAATGATATAACATTTCTAATTAATAATAAAACATTAAATTAAAATAAAGATAAAAGACAAATTAATAAAAATATGTAATTTATAAGATGAATTCAAAACTCTCAACCTAAAAGGCCCTTCATCACCTGACCCTTTTCTCCCACCTACATCAATCCTTCTTGTCTCCAGAAGCTGTTGCTTTTGTCATATCAACATATGTACAAGTTATTGCTATTTCAGAAGATTTCACAACTCAAGACTGCTGCTCGTTCTCTTCTTATAATGTCATAACAATTTCTTCATCTGTTTGGAGTCTCAAATTTAACAAACAGCTGTCCAAATGGTAGCCCTTGTGCTTCCATAGAATTTTTCTACCATATTCAAGCCTACATGATAAAATGGATGTAACTTTTTTTTTTTTAGTTTGTATATTAGGGTTCTTTAGAGGAACGCAACTGATAGCGTGAACCTCTATACATCTGTAGAGAAAGGAGAATTATTAGAATTCCTTTCACGTTATGGTCCAGCTAGCCCATTGGAGCTGTTCAGTCCATGATTTTGGTTGTCTTAGCTGGTCTTCAGTATACACTAGAATTCTGAAGTGGGCTCTAGTGTCAGTGAAGGAATGGACTTGCCAGTAGAATGAGAGCAAGCAGGCAAAGAACAAGCTTCCCTCCCCCATGTCCTTATATGGGTTGCTATCAGAAAGTGTGGCCCAGATTAAAGGTGGATCTTCCCACCTCAAAATATCCAGTCTAAAAGTGGGTGTTTCCATTTCACATGACTTAATTTATGAAAAGTCCCTCACAGACACTTGGGTTTTAGTTAATTCAAGATGTAGCTGAGTTGACAACCAAAAATAGCCATCACAACTCCACCCTTTGTCAATTTGACAATCATAGCTCCTTAAGTCATGCTTAATTTTCAAATAAAAACAATAACAAAGTCATAAGTATGCTTAACATGATATAACTATCCCACATATAATCACAAATGCATTATATATTTAACCAGGTCATAATTACATCTAACATGATATAACTATCTCCCACACAACTGAAAATGCATTATAAATTTTAGAATAGATGGCAATGTCCCTTGAGGGACATTCTTTTAGTATCTCAAACTTAAATATGATAACTGATATTCTCTTAATTAATGTTATATTATATAATAAAGAAATCAAGGAAAGAAAAAAAAGTGTGTACATTCTTAATAAAATATGACCCCAGAGGAGCTAAGTAACAAGAAGGGCTCAAGGTGGGTGGGGAAATGCATGAATCTCACTGTGAAGGGGAAATAAAGTAGACATCCCTGGTGGATGGGGGAGGGGTGTATATGGAGGGTAGGGTTGGGACCAGGAGAGATCAGGTGGAAGAAAGACAGCGGGAGCGAGTACTGGAAGAGATAACTGGAATGGGAGGGAGGCATCTCTGGGAAGAGCCAGAAACCTAGTGCAAGGGAAACTCCCAGGAATCTATGAAGGTGACCTTTGCTAAAACTTCTAGCAATGTGGAATATGGAGCCCGAACTGGCCATCTCTATAATCAGTCAAGACATACAGTGGAGGGATTGGGACACCAACCCAGCCACAAAACCTTTGACCTACAGCTTTTCCTGACTACAAGATGTGCTGGGGTAAAGGAGGCACAGAAATTATGAGAGTGGTCAACCAATGACTGGTCCAGCTTAAGACCCATACCATGAGGAGGAGCTCCCCCAAAACACTACCTGGAGGGCCAAGACCCAGAGGCAGGACAACCCAGAGACCTAGGATAGAACCAAACACAACTGGTAAAAACAATCAAAAAAATAATTCCTTAATTCCTAATGATATTCTGCTATATTTATAGATTGGTACCTAGCCCAGTTGTCATCAGAGGCTTCACCCAGAAACTGATGGAAACATATATAGAGACCTATAGTCAACCATTAGGCTGAGATCAGGGAATCCTGCAGAAGAGAGAGAGGAAGAATTGTAGGAGCCAGAGGTGTCAAGGACACCACAAGAAAACAGACACCTACAGATTCAACTAAGCTGGATTTTCAGGGGCTCACAGAGACTCAACTGACAACTGTGGAGCCTGCATGGGACATTCTAGGTTCTCTGCATATATGTTACAATTGTGTAACTTGATCTTCTTGTGGGACTCCTAACAGTGAGCACTCTGACTCTGTTGTCTGCTTTTGGGACCCTTTCTTCCTACCAGAGTGAATAGCCCAGCCTTAATAAAAAAGGAGGTGCCTAGTCTCATGACAAGTTTGGATATACCATGGATGATTGATATCTATGAGAGGCTTTGCTTTTTCTGAAGAGAATTGGAGGAGGAGGAATGGATGGTAAAGGGACAGAGGGGAGGTTGAGGAGAGGGAGTGGGAGGAGAGGAGGGAAAGGAAACTGCAATAGGGATGCAAAAACAAAAAAAATTAAGTAAGTAAAAAAGTGAAAACATTTAGATTTTAATCCTCATTTCTGCAAGTGGTCATGTGACTTTAGCTTGTAATTATAATTACTCTCCTCTACTATCAATTCTGTATTTCCTTTGCCCTCCACAAGCACTTCAGAAAATTGTAACTCTTTTTCTGAAGGAGTAATCCATACCTTAATTCCTGAAGGGTCTGTTGTACTTTTCCATTGACTTTAAACACAGGACATGGTAGTACCAAGAGATGCCCTAAAGGATCTCCTTTGCTCCAGATACAATCTTTCTACCTCTGTGATGGAGAAGCAATTCAATTTTCGCTTCATAATATGGATCAATTACTCCTTCTAATACTGTTACTTCTTTCTTAGCCTGTTGGCTTAAGAGCATCAGAAGCACAAAGGCCAGGGGGATTTCTAATCTTCCAGTTAAGTGGAATATTTGCTAAGTCTCCTAGAAGGAGTGTTAGCCGCTCTGGAACCAGAACTTCGAGGCCAGTAGAACTTAAAGTCAAGGGGTAGGAAGCAAAGTTTTCCCTACTGGGTCACTAAGGGTGATGTGTTCTTTCCCACCCCTTCATTCCTGGACCTGTAGATATAGGCTATTAGAGAAACCATATCATATACTGAATGCTGATTCAAAGCAAATATCACCTTCTGGAGGACCCTTCCCTAACCCTCAAGCTGCTGCTACCTAATTGGCACCGTAACTGTGTCAAAAGGCCATTCCATCTTTCTATCAGACCTGCTGATTCAGCATGGTGGGGAACATGGGAAGACCAGTGGATTCCAAGATCATGAACCCACTATCACAATTCTCTGGCTGTGAAGTGAATTCCTTGGTTAGAAGCAATACTGTGTAATACCATAATGGGGGATTAGACATTCTGAAAGTCTTTTTGACAGAGCATTACATGAAGGAAAGACAAATCCAAAATTAGAATAAGTATCTCCTCCAGTAAGGATAAAATGTTGTCCTTTTTAATAGTAAGTGACCCAACGTAGTCAACTTGCCACCAGGTTGCTGGCTGGTCTCCCTTGGGAATGGTGTCATATCTGGGACTCAGTCTTGGTCTCGGCTCTTGGCAGATCTGGCACTTAACAGCAGCTGTAGTCAGGCCACACTTGATGAGTGGAAGCCTATGTTGTTGAGTCTATGTATAACTTCTATCTCTGCCGCCACTGGGCAATTACAGGGATGGCTGTGAGAAAAGGATGACTGTCCATTGTCATCCTATTTACTTGATTATTGAACTCTTCCTTTGCTGAAGTAACCTTTTGGTGAGAATTTACATGGGACACAAGAATCTTCACATCCTTTACCTATTTGGAGAGATCCATCTGCATACTTGTTCTCCAGATATCGTTCTCAACAATTTTCTAATCATGTTCTTTCCAAATCCCTGCCCATCCATCCCATCCATTGGATACAGCCCATGAATCAATGAATAATAACACTCCTACCCATTTCTCCTTCCAAACAAATTGTTTGACCATGTGTACTGCTCAAAGTATGTCCATTGTGAAGATTTTTCTCCACCAATGTTTCTCAGGGTTGTCCCAGGAAGAGTTTGCAATGCTGTAGCTGTCTACTTCTGAGTGGTGCCTGTATAACATGCAAAGCCATCAGTAAACCAGACCCTTGACTTCTCTTCCTTGGTCAACTGATCTTAGGATACACCCCTATGAGTTGCATGCTTAGCAGCAGAGACCATTAAAATGGGAGTAGAAGCCATGGGCATTTGAGACATCTTCGCCATGAAACTTGCATGAGCTTTCATGACCTGCTCAGACCTGATCATGTATGTACCTCTTCATTTGATAATGAATTGTTTTTGTGCATGTCCTAATTTGTACCTTAGTGGGTCAAACACCACTCAGCTCATAGGCAGCACAGGTCACATGGTAATTTGTTGACCCATTGTCAAACATTCAGTTTCCTCTAAGGCCCAATAACAGGCCAAGAATTGTCTCTCAAAAGGGGAATAGTTGTCCATCTACAGAGGAGATAGAGCCTTGCTCTAAAACCCCAAACTCTTTTCTGTGATTCACCTATGCAGGCCTGTCAAAGGCTCCAAACAGCAGTCCTATCTTCCCTGACACCTTAAGTATCATTGTGTCTGGTGGATCTTATGGCCCAAGAGATGGAGCAGCCTAAACAACAACCTCGATTTATTAAAAAGCCTTCTGTCCCATGAGCCCAATCAAAGCTAGCAGATTTCAGAATCACTTGATAGATGGGCCAGAAAAACACACCCAAGTATGCAATATACTGTCTCCAGAATCCAACTAAGCCCACTAAACATTGAGCTTCTTTATTGGTGGTGGGAAGGGCCAGGTGCAACTTATCTTTCACCTTGGAAAGAATATCTCTGAATATCCCACACTACTGGACTAGTAAGGATTTCAGTGAAGCAGAAATAAGGCCCTTGAATTTTGGTTTGATTTATTTCCCATCCTATAATGCACATGTGTGTCATCAATGGTCCAAAGTGATTGCCACCTCTTGCTCATTTGGTCCAATCAGCATAATGTCAACAATATAGTAAACCAATGTGATATTTTGTGGAAGGGAATAGTTAAGACCCCTTTGAAGTAAGTTATAACACAGGGATGGAAAGTTAATATATCCTTAAGTAAAACTGTAAAGATACACTGCAGGGCTTGCCAACTGAAAGCAAATTGCTTCTTGCCATCCATATTAAGGACATGTACCTAGAAAAAGGCATTTTCTAGATTAATTGCTATATACCATATACCAGATGTGCTAATCCGCTCAAGTAAGAACACCATATCTAGTACAACAACTTCATTTGGAGTCACTATTCTATTGAGTTTTTGATAGCCAATTGTCATTCTTCATGATCCATCTGCACTGGCCAGTGTTAAAATGTTAGAGGGAATTAGATGTGTTAAAGAGAGATGTGATGGGAACCACTACTACTGCTTCTTCAAAGTTTTTAATGGTGCCACTAATTTCTACAATTCCTCCAGGTATGTAATCCTGTTTTTGAGTCTCTATTTTTCCTTCAGGGGAAAGCTATTGATGGACCTTGATGGACATCAGTATTGTTTTCTCTGGCATCTTTTCCAAAGAAAGTCACTGCTAGTTTAACAGACAGTGTAGGATTAATTTCCTCAGTCAGAGGTGAAAAGGGCAATATTTGGGGTTTGGGATTAGGAGTACGTCTTCTTTTGAAGGTGGAGAAACTGCTTTCTCATGTTTGATAAACCCTCGAATATCTGTGGCTTTATGGTTGTCATCTTCAGTAGGGTCATCACATACATCTCCATCCCTAGTTACAGGATCCCATTCTTTACCAACCAATGACCCTACTTTAACTGTTGACATCCTCCAAGGCTGGGAATTGAATTTTTTGCTGTAATTCAGTCAACTTTATAATGAGGGCTTTGGTTTGTTTTTCTGCATTGTTAGCTCTGTGGCTGTTGGAGAGAAGATTCTCTTTCAGGGAACACTTAAAAACTTTTGAACTGTTTGCATGTATCTGGAACCAGTCAGCTTTACCATTTTACCACAGAATTCAGTGCTATCCTCCACCCTATTTTGAAATGCTAATAAGTTGGTTAATTTCATCCTGGAGCTCATTCTTTTCCTTTGTCAACTCATCCAGAGATGCTAGGAGCAACTGACCAGCATTATTTTTCTTATTTTTTTCACAAATTATCAAAAGTTTTATATACAGAGCCACAAATCCCTTGCCTGTCACAGTTGGTGAATCAGGAAAAACAAATCTATTTGTCTCCTTAGGTTTATAACATAGTTCATGCACAGGCTTTCAGTACTCTCCAAGCCTCTAGGAGAGGTTTCAATGACTGGAAAGGCTTTGGTTACTGTAGGTGCTGGCAAATTGGAAAGCCTATTTCAGATAGTTAAAAAGTTCATCCTTATACTTCTGTTGCTCTAGAACTACTTCTAGCACAAAAGTCTGTGTTAGTCAGGGTTTTCTAATGGAACAGCATTGATAGAATGAATATGTAATTCATAATTCTGTTGTTTATGATAGAATGAGTGAAGTGAGAACATGCAGAGAGACACAGTTTGAAATCTTGCTGTTCTGAGCTATGTGTTATTGCATACTTGGAATTCCAGTACTCAGAGGCAGAGGCTCTAGAGCATTGCCATGGGTTTAAATCAGCCTGGTCAGACAGTGAGCTCCAGGAGAGGATTACATAGGGATACTCTGTTTCAGACAGAAAGGAAATAAATCATGCTGTTCCCTAGCTGCAAGGTTTTTCTTGGAAAAATACATACTTCTCGTAAAATGAGTGAAGAGAGTACCCTAAGCCAAGGGTTCTCAACCTGTGTGTTGCAACCCTTTGGGTGGGGTCGAACGACCCTTTCACAAGGGTCACATATCAGATATTTACATTATAATTTATAACAGTAACAAAATTACAGTTATGAAGTAGCAACAAAATAATTCTATGGCTGGGGGTCACCACAACATGAGGAACTGTATTTAAGGGTCACAGCATTAGGAAGGTTGAGAACTACTACCCTAAGCCAAATGGATCTTTCCTTCTAAACTAAAATTATCACTAAATGTTGCCCAGTGTTTGTCAAATTTAAATGTTCTCAAGTTGTATCCAGGATTACACTACTATGATTTTCAAATATAACACAAAGCCATGCAATTACTATTCTTCCTAGGTTCTCTATAATGGGGAAATACTTACTGTGTATAATGTACATATATAGCATGTATTGCTGGAAAGCAATTTTTATTAAGCAAAATTAACAAGAATTATGGTTTATAAAGAGCTATGTTCTTGGGATGAGTTAGTACGAACGAGCCTTCATTAAAAGACTCATGAATACTGTGTAATTTCATAAAATCCTTATTAAGTATGATTCAGGGATCAAAGCAAAACCTGGAACTTGAAATACAACTAAGATGGAGTCTACTCTGGGGTGGGCCTATGAAGCCGTTTGGCATAATTTTTGAGCTAGATTGAATAACCCCTGCATTTACATACCTAATTAGCTATACCACCCAGGAATCTAGACCAACAATCTTAGCTCTTTAAATGTCTCCAATTAATTCTCCTTTATATGTTCCTCGGGTTTAAAGGTCTATGTTCCTTAGTGAAATTACTTTGAATACCTTTTAAGATAAAATCTTGGTATAGGCATAAATTATCCATATATATATATATATATATATATATATATGTATACTATATAAATATGTACACCACAGTGTGACTACACATGCCACTATGATATACACATTCACCTGTCGTGCCATTGCATCCCCCAGGAGGAAAACCTTAGTGAGCAGCAGCTTGTGTCAAGGGGCTGAATCAAGACATTACTTTTGATCTGTGCTGTTTAGGACAGTCCTCAGACTCTTTTCCGTTTTCCATTGCTTTCTCTCATGCCCTTATTTTTTGCCTGAAATATTCAGTGGTGTATTTATTACAAAGATATTTCCATTTCATGATTTATGATCTTCCAGTTTTGATAAATTTAAATAGAAACATTTTTATTGCACTTTTGCCACTCTGACTCAGCCCACTGCCAACACGACCACACATAACATGCTCGTGCCGAGCTGACCTCCCAATGTCTGTTTTGGAAACTGCCTCCTGCAATTTTCCCGCTACCTGTGCTTCAGCTCACACTGTTTCAAGGGCCCTCTGAAGTTGAAGTGACTGCGGCAGACTCTGACTGGAACAAAAATGACTTCCAAGTTGTAGTGACCTAAAAATGCTCCCCCACTGAAAGAAGATATTGACTTCTGTATTTGCTCCTGTACTGTAATGTACAGCAAACTATTTGACCACAGCATCCTGGGGCTTTGTTGCCCAGCTATTTCAAACTCTCCTCTTTGTAGAAAACCCATTCTAGAATTCTGCATAACTATTTTCTTGGCCCATAAATGTCTCTTTAACCAAATGGATAGATAGATGAATTATTCCTGATGTAAGCTGGTAATGCTTGCTAACACAATCCTTTGTGGTGGGGTTATATTTCATCATGATAGATTTTATGCTCTTTCTGATTTAAAGTAAGAGCCCGACCCTTGTGTTGGTTGTTTTAATTACATGTGATGATAAAGGCTTTACTCATCTTCAAGTAAACTGTACCAAACACCAGACAATAATTCTAAGCTGAAATACAGATGCAATGATGAACACCCATATTTAATGAATAAGAACCACAATCCTTGAAAAACAGAAAACTCAGGGCATCACAGATTAATCTTAAGCAATCTATGTTTGAGCAGTAAGAATAATATTGCTCTCGACTGAAGTGTGTGGAGTCCTTAGTGAAAAACCTGTCAGGGCTAATGTAGTTAAATACAAAGTTGATACAGAGAATCATGACCCCGTGTCTCAAATATCACACTAGGCTTCTCCCGACATGAGGAAGGCAATTAATTAACTTCAACTAGAACGTGTCTACGAGTCTGTAATTAACATGTGTACCCTACTCTCATCCCTACCGTGGCCAGACTGTGTAGGTAAGAAACGAAGGCAAAGAGCAAGTGGCTCCTTGTTCCTTCTTCCAACTCTCTTACCTCTTGCCTCATCCTACTTTCCTCTTCATTTATACAGATTTCTTTTTTATTAAGAAAATTTTTTAATCATTTTACACACTAATCAAAGATCCCCCTCTTCCTTCCTCCCGCCCCTCCAGCCTCCTCTCCCCCAACCCCTGCCCCCCATTCCCTTCTACAAGAAGGTAAGCCCTCCCATGGGGAGGTACATTTAGTAGGGGCAGGTCCAAGCCCATCTTCCTGCCTCAAGGCTATGAAAGGTGTCCCACCATTGGTAGTGGGCTCCAAAAAGCCAGCTCACATACCAGGGGTGGATTCTGATCCTTCTGCCAGGGTGCCCCTTAGGCAGATCAAGCTACACAACTGTCTCAATTATGCAGAGGGCCTAGTCCAGTCCCATGCAGGCTCTACAGCTGTTGATCTAAATTTCATGAGTTCTCACTAGTTTGGCTTGGCTATAGATTTCTTAAATGCCAGTTAAACAGACAGTGCATTTCCTTAGAAATACATTTTTACTTTCTGTTTCCATCTTAGTTGTAAAACGAACCTAGAAATGAACTCCACTTTGGTTTATTGATAAAAGGAGAGTTTAAGGTGCCCATAAAATGCAAATTTCTTGCTTTCCAGCAATTTACATCCTTTAATAGTTTTAACTTTGAGGTATTCAAGAAGTGATATTTCAAAACATATTGTGAAGATTGAATATGATTGCTTCACTCAACATTTTATCCGTTGCAAGGAAGACAACTGGGCTAAGTGGTGTAGCCTTGTAATATTAGCTGCTAAGGAGAAAGGCAGGAAGATCCCCAGGTCAAGGTCATCCTCAGCTGAAGAATAAGTTTTAAATCAGCCAGGGCAACTTGGTGAGATCTTGTCTCAAAGCAGTTAAATTTCACCAAATGGAGGAATGTTGTGGTAATATAGTTCATTGACACAGTGCTTGCCTACCAAACACCGAGCACACAGTACTACAAGACTAAACATACAGACAAGATGTTTACTTATAAGAGCACACAGTACTACAAGACTAAACAAACAGACAAGATGTTTACTTGTAATTAATAGATTTTTATTCTTTATTGTCCACTACATATAATAGAGTTGTAGGTCAGTTTATTTATTCATTAATTGATACATTCATTCATTAAAATATTTCATTATTTACTTAGGAATATAATCGATTATATCATATACAGACATTGCTAGTACAGAATATACAATCACCTTATAAATAACTTTGTATTCTGTTTAATGGGAAAGAGCAAGTGGTGGGAGTCATTGGATGAGTAAACGTAGACACCAAAAGAACACATGGAAGGAGCATGTGCTCTCACCTCATGTCTACAGGAAAGCTTCCTACACAGAGTGGCATAAATATTGAGACCTTGAGTAACTAGAGCATGAGAATCAGTGGTTTCAAAGAAAAAGAATTCAAACCACCAGCTACTCCTATGGAGGTAGTTAACAGCATCTGGGTGACTTACTCAGTTGATGTGCTGTTCAGAAGAAAAAAGCTTAAATAATATTTCCATTGAGGCAAAAGTCATAGAATTAGTTTGGAATGGTGCATGTTAAGGGGCTAGTGAGAGGAGCAGAGGCAAGGTCACTGGTGAACCACTGTAAAATTCCAGTTAAGCAGGAAAAGTTGCAGAGACCTGCATTGTTCTGGCAGACGATGACACTGTAGGGAATATGTGGATATGGGGTAAAAATGCACATCTGATTATTAAGTATCATCACAATAAAATGCAAAATTTTGAAAAACTGAAAGTGAAGGCTCTTATTTCATCTGTCTTTTCTCACAGTGTTCTTCCTCTGGGAGAAGCCAGGGAGGACAGGTGCTCCACCGTGGTTCCCTCTGAATTGACACATACATTCCAGGAGGGAAAGAGGAAATTTGTGAGACTCAGGAGGCAAATTAATGCCATATGCCTGGGAATGCACAAACGTGCAAGTCTCAAAGGGCCCTTCCCAGCTTTGAGAAGAGTAAACAACTGCCAAGGAGGGGCTTCTGAGGTGTACAGATGCTCAGAAGAGAGTGTCAGACCAGCTCAGCTGCCTGCAAATCATGCGGAGAGCTCCAGGGCTGAGGCTTTTGTTCATTGCACCCAGATTGAGCAATTGGACTGTTCAGTGATGCTGTTGCTATGAAGTCAGCCCTACTCCTGAAAGTAACCCCTCACTATTCTCATGTTGGGAACCCCAGTACAAATTCATTGGATCACCAAGTTGAACTTTTGTTCCATCATTACTTGGTCCCTATCTGAGGTGAATAGAGTTGTGTGTTGCGCATGCCTAGGAAGTCTCTCACACAGCAACAGACAGCACAGAGACTGAAATAATAGATCAAAGATAAGAAAGCCCCATATCAAAACAGTCCCCAACTCCAGAAGATATCCCCAAGCTAACCCACAGTCCATGCCTGCCAGAAAACCAGATAGGCTACCTTCAGACTTTCTCCTCTCTGTGTTCCTCCTGATCCAATCCCCCAGTCTCATCCCCAGCTCTGCAGCAGAACAGCCTTGGAGGCATTCCCTGCCATACCTTCACCCCTCTCATGTCCTCTGGATCCCACTCATCTTCCATTTCTAACCTGCCTCCCCGACTCATTGCTTTTTTTCCAGCACTCACCTCCTGCAGGTATACCCTGCTAACCCACAGGCCACCAGAGACCACACCTGCCAGAAAGTCAGGCAGGCTACCCACAGACCTCCTCTTTTCGCACTGTTCTCCAGTTCTACTTCCCCAGTCTCATCCTCAACTCTACAGCAGAGGACTCTCTGCAGCCTTCCCTGACCCCTTGCTCCCTTCTCCCATGGATCCTACAGATCTTCCCCTTCTAACCTTCCTCCCCTGACTCGTTGCTTTGTTCTAGACCCCAAATTCAATAGGCACCACCTGCTAATCCAAGGGCTGCTCCTTCTAGGGCAACAAGCAGGATGAAGGCAGACCTACAACCCTCCTGCTGCTCCTGAGATCCAATTGCCCCAATTTCATCTCCAGCTCTGTAGCAGAAAATCTGCTATGGTCTCTCTTTCTCTCTGACTTCATCCCCAAGGGATCACAATAACCTTCTCCTCCAACCTTCTTTCCCCCATATCATCCCAGTATCCCAGCCTCCAACACCAGTAAGCATTGCCTGTAAACACACCAGCTGACCAGGCCAGTAAAACAGGCAACATAGAGCTACACAGAGAAACCCTGTCTCAAAAAAAAAAAAAAAGAAAAAAAAAAGAAATAATCAGACCGAGGACTAAAATCATTAAAATATAAAGAGAGAACAATATAAGAATCAATGAAACAGAGTTAGTTCTTTGAGAAAATCAACAGGAGAGACAAACTCTTATCCAAACAAACTAAAAGGCAGAGAGAGAATACCAAATAAACAAAATAAAAAATGAAAATGGGGATATAACAACAGATACCAAGAATCATAATGATACACTTTAAAAAGTCTATATTACACCAAATTGGAAAATTCAAAAGAAATAGTAATTTTCTCAATAGATACTATTTACCAAAGTTAAATCTATTTAAATAGACCCATAATAAATAGATAAACAATTTAAATAGACCAACAACATCTAGTAAAATAGAAACAGTCATTAAAGGAGAAGATTTTCTGAACAGGACAGGAACAGTGTAGGTACTAAATTAATAAATGGGACTTCATGAAACTGAAAAGCTTCTACAAAGTAAAGGATACCACCTATAGAACAAAGTGGCAGCCTTCAGAATGGGAAAAAAATTACAGAAACTCCACATTTGATAGGGAGACATATCCAAAATATATGAGGAACTCAAGAAACTGAGTACCAAAAAAACAAATAATCCAATTTTAAAATGTGCTACCAATCTGAACAGAGAATTTTCAATAGAGGAGTTTCATATGGCTGAGAAACATTTGAAGTAATGGTCAACATCCTTAACCATCAGGGAAATGAAAATCAAAAGTACTTTGAGATTCCATATTATACCTGTCAGAATGGCTAAGATTAATAACACAAGTGACAGCTCATGCTGATGAAGATATGGAGCAAGGGGAACACTCCTCCATTACTGGTGGGAGTGCAAACTTGTCCAGTCACTATGGAAGTCAATGTGACAGTTCCTCAGAAAGTTGGGAGGGAATTGATCCACCTCAAAATCCAGCTGTACCAATCTTGGGCATATACCCAAAGGATGCTTCATCCTACTACAAGGACACTTATGTATTCATGTTCATTGTGGCTTTATTCATAATAGCCAGAAACTGGAATCAACCTAGATTTTCCTTAAAAAATGAAAGGATAAAGCAAATTTACACAATGGAGTAATACTCAGCTGTTAAAAAAATGACATCATGAAATTTGCCGGCAAATGAATGGAGCTAGAAACATCCTGAAAGAGCTAACCCAGACTCAGAAAGATAAATATGGCATGTATTCACTTATAAGCAGATATTAGCCTTAAGGAAATGATAACCAAACTACAATCCATAGACCCAGAGAGGTTAGGTAAAGAATGGGGGTCTGTGGGGTATAAATGGATCTCCCCGTGTGGGGGAAATAGAATAGATTTTGGGGGAAATAGAATAGATTTTGATCGCTAACTGAGAGGCAGTGGGGATGGGAGGAGGAAAATCACATGGGTGGGAGATTAGGTGGAAGGATAAAGAGTACCAGCAGAAATGACTGGAATTGTAGGCTTTTTGGTGGGTGGTATAGAAACCTAGCACAGAAGAATCTTTCTGTAATCTATAAAGATGATAACAATAAGAATTCCTAGTAATGGGAGGTATGGAATTTCAACTGTCAACCTATTGTTGCCAGGCAAGGCTTTTAGTGGCAAGACTAGGTTGCATTTAATTTCATTGTTCGCCAAGGGTGTCCCATGAAAATTTCCAAATAATCTTTGCTGTAGTGAAGACAGAGGGTTTCTCTCTGCAAACTGACAATGGGGCCCCATTGCTTAGGACAATACCTACACAAATCAATGAATGTAGAGAAGTTGAGCTGGTGCCTATATGGAGCTTTGTCTTTGGTGAGCTTTGACCTACAACCTGTCCTGCCTGCAAAATATGGTAGGGTAATTGCTGTGAAATAATCCCTTTGCACACTGTGCAGGTTTATCACTGTGATTGGTTAAATAAACAAACTGACTGGCTGAATGGAATAAGGTTATGTGGAAGAGCCAAACTGAGAATGCTAGGAAGGAGAAGGATGGAGTCAGGAGAGTTTCAAGGAGACACAGAGAAGGAAGATGGGCATGCTGCAATGAGAAAAGTTACCAAACTATGTAACAAAGCATAAATAAGAAATATGAGTTAATTTAAGTGCAAAAGTTAGCTAGTAACAAGCCTGAGCTATCGGCCAAGCATTTATCATTAATATAAGCCTCAGTGTGTTTCTTTGGGAGTAGTTGGTGGAACAGAAACTTCAGCCTACAGGCAATTGTGGGACAACATTTGTGGGAGTAGCTAACCAATGTCTGATTTGAGCTAAA
Organism: Peromyscus californicus insignis; assembly: GCF_007827085.1. Lineage (NCBI taxonomy): Eukaryota > Metazoa > Chordata > Mammalia > Rodentia > Cricetidae > Peromyscus > Peromyscus californicus. The sequence continues at coordinate 114,356,271 of NW_026294606.1, forward strand.
GCCCACTCCTCAAGAAGGAATCAATACCTGGCACTGCTAGGGTAACAACCAGAGACTAGATATGCCAGAGACCTAGGGTAAAATCAAATACTACTGCTAAAAAAATCCTAATGATATTCTGCTACACTCATAGATTGGTCCCTTATCCAGTCATTATCTGAGAGGCTTATTCCAGCAGCAAATTGGAACAGATGCAGAGAACCACAACCAGACATAAAGTAGAGAAAATCCAAATGTGTGGTCTCCATCAAATCTCTCCTCTCAGAGCTCACTGATTCCTCCAGAAACTGTAAGAGTCAGAGGGGCTGTAGAACACCAGGATAACAAGACCCTGTGTATCAACTAAGAAAGGTACATATGAGTTCACAGAGACTGAAATAGCAAACAAAAGCCTACATGGGTGTGCATCAGGTCCTCTGTATATATATTAGAGCTTTTAGCTTAGTATTTTATGGGACTCCTGAATATGAGAATGAGTGTCTCTGTGACTCTTGTGCCTGCTCTTGGAACTCTTTTCCTCCTATTGGGCTGCAGTGTCTAAATTCAATATGACTTCATCTTATTATGTTTTATTATGATATCATTCTTGGTTGTTATCTCTTAGAAGCCTGTTCTTTTCTAATGAGACAGAAAGGGAGAGGATCTGGAGGGTAGGGGAAGTGGGGAGGAACTAGAAGAAGTCAAGGGAGGGGAAAGTATAATCAAAATATATTGTATGAGAAAAGAATCTGTTTTCAATAAAGTGAAAAAAAGAAAGAAAGAAAGCCCCATAGCTAGGGAAGAGAAAGGTAAAAATTATGCCAATTACATCAAACTGGCTGATGTTTGTTATATACATGTATGTACAATCATGCAAAGATAAAAGAAAAGCATTTGGGGTGAATTTTAGATATGTCATTACTAAGAGAGCAAAATGTCTCTGTTATTTTCTGATATTTTGCTTCTGTAGTTAATTTCTCACTGTCATCAGGATTAAACTCAAACCCTGAGCTGTACCCGCACGGTCTCCAAGGCTTTTTAAAAAAAAAAAAAAAAATGATATGGGTTGAAAGGAAAAACCATCTTGTTTGCTTATGTGCTTGTTTTCTTTCATTTTAAAAAAATAGATTACTATTGGTTCTGTGGGTAAAGCATATTTACATTTCAAAGGGAAGGGTATTAACATGTTTTATTTTACTATTATTAATTCAGTTAAAGGCAGAAAACCAGAGTCCTTCAAGCAGCATTAGCACCCTCACATTCTCAAATTCATGTGCTTTATGCTCATATGCTTTCCACCTTGGTGGAATTTGAGAAAACTATGGATGGCCCAAAAATGCTTAGTTTTGTAAATGAGTGTGATAACCCACAGAGTGGTCTATGTTGTGATAAACTATAAACTCATGATCATTTATTTAGTTGCAGATGTTCAGAAGAAGTTAGGACTGTCACCTGAAGACTATGCATGTGAAAAAAGAATAAATAGGAAGCATATTTTTGTCATATTGAAGTATGAAACTTTAGATAGTGGGAGCTAATTTTATTATACATTTTTCTGACTGTAATGTTAATGCAGAGAACAACTAATGTGGCAAAATATTTTTCTATAAAAATCTTCATTCATTCATTATTAAATGAAGGGGTTCCCTGAGGAATAACTTGCTTCAAAATCTTCACTATTTAATTTTAACTTCTTCAAATAGCTATAATTTGAGTGGAGATCTTCTTTTAAGTTGTCTATCCCAATCTAAGAGTTACTTCTTCCTAAATTCATGTATATTTTCATATTTTTGTGTGTTCTGCTTATAATATAAACAAAATACTTGTATAATTTTAGGATATCTATTTGCTTCTTTTTTCTTTTCTTTCTATTTCATTTAGTTAAATATTGAATCTAGAATTTCTTGCTGTAGCAAAATGATGACCTATGAGATCTTTAATGCTTTATGTGTTGAAAAGAATTTAAAATAAGTAACTAAGTTAAGCAAAAATGAGAAAATCATAAGTTGGTAGACACAAAAGCCAATGCTGGATGGAGTACATGAGTAATTTGCAGGGGCAATTGTGTGTGTGTTTGTGTGTATATGTGTGTGTGTGTGTGTGTGTGTGTGTGTGTGTGTGTGTGTGCCAAGAAGGTGATAGAAACTGGATGTAATTATCTTAGGACTTACAAGATCAATTTAGCCTTAAACCAGGACTTAAGGCATGAAAAAAAAAATCATATTAGAAAACAGCTGAGCCCCAACTGTATCCCCTCCCCTTGACTCCCCTAGGGCACACAACTCCACAGCTTTACCAGAGGTCAGGCTGGTCCTAGAGACCCCAGGTAAGATACCAGCCACTGCCCATGAAACCTTTTTAAGTCTTCCCAACAACCCCAGACTCCACCCCTACCCTTGGGCTCCATATCATGGTCAATAACTTCAGAAGAAGACTTCAGTTTTACCAGAGACAAGGCCAGATCTAGGACCTCAGGCCCCAAAAGCCCCAGAGGGGATACCCTACTTGATCTGAAGACTTGCTAGTCACCAGAACTTTGGCTATTTAGGCCAGAAGATCAGTGAGAAAAGAGAAAACAAGGAACAAAACACTCATCCAACAAAGACAAATGCAGGTATCAACACCTAGACCTGTAATCATCCCAAATCCATATCCTAAATACCACTGTAAGAACATAATTAATAACAGAAATGGCAATATTACACCACCAAAACTCAGCTATCTAATGATAGCAAAACTTGAACTATCACACACAGCTGAAGCACAAGAAAATGACATTAAAATGACTTTATGAACATGATAGAGATCCTTACAGAGGAAATGAAAAAATTCTTTAAAGAAATTGAGGAAAAGACAAACAAAAAATTAGACAAAACCAATAAATCCCTAAAAGAAAGCCAAAAAATTACAAACAGGTAAAGGAAACTGTTTAAGACCTGGGAATGGAAATATAAGCAATAAAGAAGACAAAAAGAAAGAGAATCCTGGACATGGAAAATCTGGGTGAGTGAACAGGAACTGCAGATGCAATTATCACCAACAGAATAAAAAATATGGAAGTGAAAACCTCAGATGTTGAAGACACAATAGAAGAAATGGATTCATCAGTCAAAGAAAATGTTAAATCTAACAAATTCCTAACACAAAACATCCAGGAAATCTGGGACACAATGAAAAGACCAAATGTAAGAATAATAAAAATAAAGGGAGGAGAAAAAACCCAGATCAAAAAAAAAAAAAAAACAGAGAACATATTTAACAAAACCTTAGAAGAAAATTTGCCCAACCTAAAGAAGGACACTCATATAAAAGTACAAGAAGCTTATAGAATGCCAAACAGACTGGATTAGCAAAGAAAATTACAATGCTGCATAATAACCACAACACTAAACACACAGAACAAAGAAAGAATATTAATATTGGCAAGGGGAAAAGGCGAAGTAACATATAATGGCAGACCTATTAGAATCACACCCAAATTCAGAAGACCCTCAAATGCAGAAGGGCCAGGACTGATGTCTTTCAGATTCTAAGAGGCCATAGATGCCAGCCCAGACTACTATACCCAGCAAAACTTCCATCATAGTTGGAGAAAATAAGATATGTCATGACAAAGTCAAATTTCAGCAGTATCTATCCACAAATCCAGCCCTACAAAAGATACTAGAAGGAAAACTCTAACCCCAGGAAGTAAACCACACCCACAAAAACACAGGCAATAGATAATTTCACACCAGCAAAACCCAAAGAAAACATACACACACACACACACACACACACACACACACACACACACACACAAACCCACCACCAACAAAGTAACAGGAATTAACAATTGTTGGTCATTAATTTCCCTCAATATTATTGGACTCTATTTGCCAATAAAAAGACACAGGCTAAATAAATGGATACAAAAACAGAATCTATCATTGTGCTGCCTAAAGGAAACATATCTCAACATCAAAGACAGACATTACCTTAGAGTACAGGGTTGGAAAAAGACTTTCCAAACAATCAGATCTAAGAAAAAGCAGGTGTGGCTATTCTAATAGCTACCAAAACAGACATCCAACCAAAATTCATCAAAAGAGATAGAGAATAGCATTTCATTTTCATCAAAGAAAAAAACCTACCAAGATGATGTCTCAATTCTGAACATCTATGCCCCAAATATAAGGGTGTCCACATTTGTAAAAGAAACATTACTAAAGCTTAGATCACACATTGAACCCCACACAATAATAGTGGGAGACTTCAACACCCCACTCCCACCAATGGACAGGTCATCCAGACAGAAACTAAATAGAGACATAATGGAGCTCTCAGACATTATGACTAAAACGGACCTAACAGATACCTACAGAACACTTCACACAAATGCAAAAGAATGTGCCTCCTTCTCAGTACCTTATTGAAACTTCTCCACAAAGCGAAGCAAGACTCAACAGAGCAAGTCTCAAATGTTACAAAAATTTTAAATAACCCCTGTATCTTATCAGGCCACCATGTGTTGCTTTTGCTTTTTGCTCTTTTTTGAGGGTCCTGCCACCCAGCTCCCAAATAAATACATACATGGAGGTTTATTCTTAATTATTAACCCTTAATTCTTAGCTTGGCTTGTTTTTTGCCATCTTTCCTTATCTTTAAATTATCTACCTTTTGCCTCTGGGCTTTTCCCATTCTCTTACTTCTTTAAATCTTACTCTTACTTCATAGTTTGCTGTGTAGCTGGGTGGCTGGGTGGCTGGGTGGTTGGGTGATTGGCCCCTGAAGACTTCCTCCTTCTCTGTCTACTTATTTCTCTCCCAGATTTCTCTTTATATATATTCTCTCTGCCTGCCAGCCCTGCCTATCGTTTCTCTAGCCTTGCAATTGGCTATTCAGTTCTTTATTAGACCATCAGGTGTTTTAGATAGGCACAGTAACACAGCATCACAGAGTTAAACAAATGCAGCATAAACAAAGGTAATACATCTTAAAATAATATTCTACAACAACCATGGATTAAAGCTGGATTTCAACAACCACAGAAAGCCTGCAAACTTATTGAAACTGAACAAATCTCTATGGATTGACCACTTGGTGAAAGAAGAAATAAAGAAAGAAATTAAAGATGTCCTAGAATTCAATGAAAATGAGTGCACAAACTACCCAAAATTATGACACACAATGAAAGCAGTCCTAAGAGGAAAGTTCCCAGCACTAAGTCCCTTCATGAAGCATTTGGAGAGATCTCATACTAACAACTGAACAAAAGGCTTGAAATCTCTAAAACAAAAAGAAACACAGCGAGGAGTAGACAGCAGGAAATAATCAAACTGAGCTCTGAAATCAATAAAATAAAAAAAATACACAGAATCAATGAAACAAAAAGTTAGTTTTTCAAGAAATTCAACAAAATAGATAAACTCTTATCTGATCTAACTAAAGGGCAGAAAGAGAATATCCAAATTAGTAAAATCAGAAACAAAAAGGGGGATATGACAACAGACTCCAAGGAAACCCAGAAAATAATTAGGTCATACTTCAAAAACCTGAACTCAGGTTCTTAAAATTGGAAAATCTAAAAGAAATGGATACATTTCTTGATAGATACCATGTACCAAAGTTAAATCAAGATCAGATAAACAATTTAAATAGACCAATAAATCCTAAGGAAATAGAAGCAGTTATTAAAAGTCTCCCACTCAAAAATGTCCAGGGCCAGTTTTAAGTCAGAATTCTACCAGACTTTCAGAGAAGAGCGAATATCAATACTCCTCAAATTATCCCACAAAATAGAAGCAGAAAGAACATTGCCAATTTTTTTCCTATGAGACTACAGTCACCCTAATATACAATCCACACAAAGACTCAACAAAGAAAGAGAATTACAGACCAATTTCTATCATGAATTTTGATGCAAAAATACTCAATAAAATACTGGCAAACTGAATCCAAGAACACATCAAAAGATCATCTACCCTGACCAAGTAGGCTTCATCCCAGAGATGCAAGGATGGTTCAACACATGAAAATCTGTCAGTGTAATCCACCATATGAACAAACTGAAAGAAAAAGAAAACACATGTTCATCTCATTAGATGCTGAAAAATCCTTTGACAAAATCCAACACCCTTTCACAATAAAAGCCCTGGAGAGCTCAGGGATACAGGAATATATCTAAACATAATAAAAGCAATATACAGCGAGCTAATTCCCAACATCAAATTAAATGGAGAGAAACTCAGGGCTATTCCATTAAATCAGGAACAAGACAAGGCCATCTACTCTCTCCATATCTATTCAATATAGTACTTGAAGTTCTAGCTAGAGAAATTAGAGAAGTAAAGGAAATCAAGGGGATACAAACTGCAAAAGAAGAACTCAAAGTATCATTATTTGTAGATGATATGATAGGGACCCCAGAGATTCTATCAGGAAACTCCTACCACCTATAAACACCTTTAGTGAAGTGGTTAGATGCAAGATTAACTAAAAAAAAAAAAAGAAGAAGAAAAGAAATCAGTAGCCCTCCTATAAACAAATGATCAGTGAGCTGAGAAAGAAATTCTGGAGTCAACAACTGTAATCAGAATTTGTAGTTGAAGTTTTCCTGTGTCCCACCCAGTCCACAGCCACTCAGACCCATGTAAATACACAGAGGCTTATGTTAATTAAAACTGTTTGTCCATTAGCTCAGGCTAACTAATGACTAGCTCTTATACTTAAACTCAGCCCATTTCTGTTAATCTACATGTCGCCACATGTTTAGTGGTTTTACCTGTGTGCTATTCCATGCTGCTCCCTGGATGGGGGGCTGGCATCTCTTGACTCAGCCTTTCTCTTCCCAGAATTCTCCTTATCTGCTTATCCCACCTATACCTCATGCCTTGCTACTGGCCAATCATCATTTTATTAAACCAGTGTACAAAAGCATTATCCCATAGCAGACACCCTTTACAATAGCTTCAAATAAAATAAAATATCTTAATGTAACTCTAACTAATCAAGTGCAAGACTTGTATGACAAGAACTTCAAGTCTTTGAAAAATGAAATTGGAGAAGAAATCAGAAGATGGAAAGATCTCCCATGTTCATGGTTGAGTAGGATTAACATAATAAAAATGGCCACCTTATCAAAAACAAGCTACAGATTCAATGAAATCGCATTAAAATCACAACAAAATTCTTTACAGACTTTGAAAGAACAATACTCACCCTGATATAGAAAAACAGAAAAAAACACTATAGTTATAGTATAGCAGGTAGCTGTTCCAGCTTTGGCCTTGAAGCACTGCCCCTAGTGAGGCAGCAGACAACTGCTACACTTGCCTAGGACCTGCCCCTGAGGTGTGGCCTTTTTGGGCCCTTAAGACCTGGGATGCAAACGTGCTGGCCTCTCTTGGCTCCTCATGATCCTAGATGATGGATTGCTGACCAAGTCAGAGTTCTCCAGAGAACCACATTGGACTGTACCTCACCTCTCCTGGACCTTGTAACCGACTCCTTTACTGGTTGTAAGTTGCCCCAAAATAAACCTCTTTTAACTACCAGATAAACTACATGGAATTGCCTCATTAATTGCCCCTTTAGTATAGATAAAACAATGCTGTAAAATAAAAGAACTACCAGAGGTATTATCATCTCTGATTTCAAGTTCTACTACAGAGTTATAGTAATGAAAACTCTATGGCATTGGCATAAAAACAGACACATGGATCAGTGGAATTTAATTGAAGTCCCAGATGTAAACCCACATACCTACAAGTACCTGATTTTTGACATAACTGGATGTTGACATGTGGAAGAATGCAGATAGTACAACATTCACTTCAGAACTCAGTAGCTTTGATTTATTCATGGTTATGGTACGCCGTGTATCATCTTGAAGTTCCATAAACTTCCTGTACATCAGTTTTCCCTCATGTAAAATATTAATAAGAACAACATTAGCTAAATTTCTGTAACTTGATAGTGTATGTTTGCGAGAGTCTACATGATTATATAGTCTTTTTCCAGAAAAAAAAAAAAAAAGTGGGTGACAAGGACAATTCAGGAAGAGAAAGTAGAATGGAAAAAACGACAATATTAAATAAGAATTTTGAAAAAAAAGAATGCAAATAGATAGATATCTATCACCCTGCACAAAACTCAATTCCAAGTAGATCAAAGACCTCAACATAAATCCAGATACACTGAAACATACATAGAAGAGAAATTGGGAAACAGCCTTGAATGCATTGGCACAAGAGACAACTTCTTAAACAGGACATCAATGAGCAGACACTGAGATCTACAATTAATAAATGGGACCTCATGAAACTCAAGAATTTCTGTCAATAAGACAAAATGGCAGCCAACAGAATGGGAAAAGATCTTCACCAATCCCTCATCTGACAGAGGGCTGATTTCCAAAATATATAAAGAACTCAAGAAACTAGACATCAACAAACCAAATAATTCAATTTAAAAATTGAATTAAAAATCAGGTACAGTTCTAAACAGAGGAATCTCAAATGAACAAGGAACATTTAAAGAATTGTTCAATATCCTTAACCATCAGGGAAATGAAATTTAAAATGACTCTGAGATCCCACCTGATACCTGTCAGAATGACTAAAATTAAAAGAAACACAAGTGACAGCTCCTACCGGAGAGGATGTGAAGCAAGAGGAACACTTCTCCTTTGCTGTTGGGAGTAAAAACTTGTACAGCTACTTTGGAAATCAATATTGCAGTTTCTCAGAATCTTGGCAATCAATCTACCACAAATATATTTGGCATATACCCAAGGATGCTCAATCACACCACAAGGGCACTTGCTCAACTATCTTCTTAGTGGCTTTATTTGTAATAGCCAGAACCTGGAAACAATCTAGATGTCCCTCAACTGAAGAATGGATGAAGAAAATGTGATACATTTACATCATGGAGTATTATTTAGCTGTTAAAAACAATGCCATCAGGAAATTTCAAGGCAAATGAATGGAACTAGAAAACATCATCCTGAGTGAGGTAACTCAGACCCACAAAGACAAACATTGTACGTACTCATTCATAAGTGAATATTACCTGTAAAATAAAGGATAACTATGCTACAATCCACAGACCCAAAGAAACTAGATATCAGGGAGGGATCAAAGTGGGATGCCCAGATATCCCTGGGAAGGGAAAATAGAAGAGATGTCATGAGTGGACTGAGGGTGAATGGGAATGGGAATATGAGTGATCAGTGATTAATAATAATAATAATAATAATAACAACAATAACAACAACGACTGAATCTGTAGAACAAAACAGAACCTTACAAAATTAGTATCTTTGGGCCAATTAGATGACTCAGTGGGTAGAGGGACTTCCTGCAAGCCTGAGAACTCCTGTTTGATCCCTGACACCTACATCATTGGAGAACAAACTCCCCCAAGGTGTCCTCTGACCTCCATGCACTCCCTGCCCACATAAAGTAAAAGAGGGAGAGGTAGAGACAGAGGGAGAAACAGAGAGAGAAGAAGAGAAAGAAATGAATATCTCTACATTACACCACATCTTAGGAAAGCTAATGCTTTTGTCAACAAACAGAACCATGTTTTCAAAACTCACCAAGCCATACACATATTAGAAAGACATTATTAAGCAAAAGAAAAAGATAGAGGAGGTCTGAAAGGGAATCACAAATAGTAACAATTAGATGCAAAATTTCAAAATATAGGAGAATTCTAGGAGAGAAAGAAGAGGGAATTATATTGAAAACAATTCTGGCAGTGTTTAAGATGGCTTCAAATGCTTCAGGAATCCTCCAACTTTGGGATAGTGTCTATTTCTCCTTTGGTTGACTGTAGATCAGCCTGCCCCTTATTTCACCAAAAGTCCAGTGAACCCAGGTGTGGATCTTGTCTTCAAGGTGGATGGCTACTCCCTCTTCCTGACTTGGAGCTGCAGAATAAGCAAATGTTGTGCCACCCCAAAGAGATTTCAACATAGAGGAACTTCAAAGTACATGAGGGGAACAGTGATCTAGCTGAACCTAGACCTCATACTGCTTGTGCCAAGGCACTCGCCTGTTGGAGCCCCAGAAGGATGTTACTGGCTGAATGTTCAAGAGTCACCTGACTATGCTACAAGGAACAGAAATGTCACTTAGAGTCTGATACAAATCTTGAAATTCAAGATCATGCAGTTTTATTAAGCTATTGGTTCTTGAGAGCATTTGTTAGGTTGGCATATATATCTAAAAAGAATTTCCCAAGAAAACAAAATCAGTCAACTAAGAACTGCACAATGAACCCACCAGTTGACACTCCAATACAGATGAGGGAAATATCATAAGGCCCCACCCCTAGATGAAGTGCTACAGGCAACTAATGGCTGCTAAGATAGACAGAAAATCAACTTTCTTCAGGGATGAGCATTCTGATAATTAATCCAATGCCAAGTAGTAAATCATAAATGCACATACAAGCAACACTTAATGGACACAGCAGGATATGAAGATCTCTCTCTCTCTCTCTCTCTCTCTCTCTCTCTCTCTCTCTCTCTCTCTCTCTCTCTCTCTCTCTCTCTCTCTCTCTCTCTCTCGCTCTGTGTGTGTGTGTGTATGTGTGTGTGTGAGTGTGTGTGTGTGTGTGTGCGTGTGCGTGTGTGTGTGTGTGTGTGTGTGTGTGTGTGTGTGTGTGTGTGTAATATAATTAAAGAAAAGGTCAATGTAGTGGGTAGCCATTCCAGCTTTGATCTGGAAGTTCCAACCCCCATTGAGACTTCTGCAACTGTCACGCCTACAAGGCGGGGCGAAAGGAGGCGCCTGGGGACCCGAGATCTGGATCAGCGGGCGCTCTCTCTGTTGCGGGACCCTGGACTGGAGAGGTGTACCAAGCAGAGCTCCAGAGAACACCGCTGGACTGCGATACACCTTCCCCAGACCCCGCGACCTACCTATCCCTTAATTTGTAAGTTACGCCATTAAATAAATCTCCTTTTAACTACGTGGAGTGGCCTTAATAATTACACCAATAGGTCAATAATTTCAGAAAAAGTGGGCAGCAAAGGAAGAATTGAATGGGGATGAGAAGGGTAAAATCGTGTAAATATAGTATTCATGAATGAAATTCTCAAAGTGAGCAATTAAATTCAAAGTAGCCAAAAGCGAGAGAGAGAGAGAGAGAGAGAGAGAGAGAGAGAGAGAGAGAGAGAGAGAGAGAGAGAGAGAGGGAGGGAGGGAGGGAGGGAGGGAGGGAGGGAGGGAGGGAGGGAGGGAGGGAGGGAGGGAGGGAGGGAGAGAGAGAGAGAGAGAGAGAGAGAGAGAGAGAGAGAGAGAGAGAGAGAGAGAGCATTAATGCCAATATAAGACAGAGAAAATATTCCCACTGAAACACACTGCTATGGACTGCAAACAGGAGCAAAGTACGGTCTTCAGTTAAGCAAAAAACATAAATTGTTTTGAAGCCAAAACCAGATTAGATTCCTTTAGCCTACTTGAAAGAAAGAATGCAATGAATTATGATTTTCCAACAGACACAGCAAAGCAACCATATGAGATTATAAACTCTGCTAAGTTATCACTAAGAGCAAAATCCAAACAACTTTGATTCCAAAAGACTAAGAACAATTGACTTCTAACAAAATACCTGTGAATGAACTTCAGGACAAGATTCTGCTGCATGAGGAGAGTAAATGTGGGAAGTAATGGAATTTGTAAACAATAAGGGAAAGTAAATAGTGAGGCATACCTATGGGGAAAACCTACCCACAGAAGGTGTTTCCCATAAAAGGCAATACTGCAATGCTCACATAAAAGGCAATAAACTTGTCCAGAGGTCACCATCAGCAGCAATGCATGTATGCTAACTATGCTGCTTTTCTGACATTTTCTGTTTAACAAAAAGTATATCTCATCTCATTTAAACCTATTGGCAACTGGAAAATTGTTTATTGGAGCTTCCATACACCACTGAGGAAAATGGGGATGCCACAATTCATCAGAATTGGACCATGAAGTTATGAAGATGGCATTTGAACTAATACAATGATTGCCAAGATCAAAGCCATTTTTGCTAATGTAGAAGTCCCCGGCATAGTCTTCCAGATTTCTTTTGTTAATTTGTGTGTCTGTATGTGCATTGGATGCATGTTCACAAGGGTGTGTGTGTGTGTGTGTGTGTGTGTGTGTGTGTGTGTGTGTGTCATGATCATCTTCAGGTGTTGCTCAGACACTGTCTAACTTGTTTTTCCGAGTCTCTCACCAGAATCTTGGGCTCACTGATTAGGCTGGTCTCGATAGCAAACAGGCCGCAAGGATCTACCTGTCTCTGCCTCCCCAGCACAAGACATACAAGAGTATGTTTTTTCATTCAGGTTTTTCAATATGTATTTTCTGAGGATCAAACTAAGGGCTTCAAGTTGTGTGGTAAGTACTCCCATGCCGACTGAGTCTTTTATCTCCTGAGCCATCTTCTTTTTGAAGGAAGAGAATTTTGAAGTGTTTTTTGTTGAAGAAACTTACACATGTCCTCTATTCCCATCTACTCTTCCTCACTACCTATATATCATTCTACTTTTCAACAATTATATAGATTTATTACCAAATATTATTCATTATGACGATAGAAGACTACTAGTCAATAAACCAGTTTCTAATGACCAATGGTGGTTATGAAAAAAGAAGCCTGTGTGTGAGGTAGAAGCATCATCATCTGAAGACACAGATCTGAGCTCTGCTTTCAGTACAGTGGTACTGCCACTCTTATTCAAACAGAACAACTATGTTCAGGCCATCTCTGTGACTAGTCTAAGATCACAGATTTTTTTTTTATTAAATTTGTTCTTTTAAAATGTCATATATACATATAATATATTCTGATTACACTAATATCTATTCTCCTTTTTACCTTCCCCTATTCCTATTAACTCCCTCCATGAAGGTCACTTCACCTCAAGTATTTCTTTTTCTTTTGTTTTGTGACCCATTGAATTTAATTAACTAGTACTATCTGCATGGCAATGACCTTGAAACTCTCCAGTGGACCCTGATGAGTTCACCAATGGATCTATAACTGAAGGTGATGACTTCCTCTCTCCTATACTCTATCACTAACCAATGCAAAACAATGTTTATATTTCAGATGAGAATATATATTCTACCATTCATGTTGATACCAGGTTGAGATGGTATATTACATGCCTGACTATAGACTGTACTTTTTGAAAGAACAATCTACTCAAATTCAAACAATTGCAATGGCACAAGCAAACCTTTGCATACCCATCAGCTACAATATTTTATTTCTTAAATTATTACTCTACAAAGACACAGTTGGGCACACGCATGTAATGTGGAGATGTAGCCCATGCAGAATCAAAATCAAGATGCATATAAAGAAGATAACACATTAAGGAGTATTAGTGTATGCACATCTCTCAGCTATTTTTAAAGAACAACAGAGAATCTGAACACATCAATAAAATTAATCATTGTAATAATGCTAATAATAGAGACAAGAATGATGAAAAGAGGAAACCCTGAAATGGTGCAAGAGAAAGCTTGAAATCTAACTAGCAAAGTTGATCTCTTCCTGTCCTTATCACTGGGTATTCTGAGCTTGTATCTTGGCCAATCATAAATGGAGTACCACATATATCTAGAGCCTCTGTGATGCCGGAAGTTGGGAAGTGAGTCAAAGAAGCACACAGCATAGCCTTTACTGCATCAGGTTCTTTAAAATAGCACAATTGTTTATGGAGTGAAAAATTCATCATTCTGTTTGACAAGAGAAGCTAGTAAAGAAAACAAATGAAGTCATTAAAACAGTCTATTTTAAGAATTGGGCATTTTACTCCCATAAAAGAAGAGAAAAATGTACTTATTAAATTTTGTCATAGTGTTTTCTCTATTAATTTTAATTAGGTCCTATTAAATATTCAAGGGTTCATTTAATGGGAACCAGACTTACTATTGAGATGTACTCTTAATTGTAGATGGAATTTCCCATTTATCAGTTCTTTTTTAGTTTTGTTTCTTTTTAGTGTTGTCCTATTACAGGTTTCTATGACGTAGTCTCAAAGAAGACACTAGAATGTGTCCCACAGTGCTGACAGAGTACAGCATTCTTCTCATTGGGGATTGTTGTTCTGGATACTGCAACTAGTGAGAACTAAGCATTGACTGAAGCATGAACAGGTCCTACAGAGACCAGTGGCCAACAAAAGCTACAAATTTATCTTCGGTTGCCGCAGTAATTATTATCCATCCAAACAACTGAGGAATACTTTTCTTAAACGATTGTTTCTAAGTTGCCTCTTTATAAATCCCTCAAAGTGATCTTTCAAAATATGAAAACATCTGGGGACAAAGAAGCATTTAAGTGTGACTTACAGAGACTGAGTATTATACTCCCATGCCACAGAAAGGGATAGTGATAACAGCTCTATGTAAAGCGGTGACAAATAGTCCAGCTAATAAGTGTTATGCTTATTGAATTTCTTATTCAATTCCTTTTGTGCATTTTCCACAGCAGATTAAGTTATCAGGAAAAGAGTCCCGAAGGCAGTGACAAATAAGTTTTAGTGGAAAGAAAAATAGAAGAGAGAAGAAAGGCTCAAAGGGCTATTTCTAATTTCCATGAAAGGAAGCGAGCAGTTGGGAGTGGCCCACCAACCTGAAATTCCAAAACTTCAAGGGTAATTTACAGCTGGGAATTAAGCCATGCTGTGAGTGGCTCACAAGCAAGAACTTAGCAGGAACACATTGCAGGGGGACCTCTGCTAGATTCAGACATTTGTGATTTATCCTGAAGTCATAAAGAGCAGTGGAGAAACAATTGGTTCATTTCCTTTTGTGTCTCTGACCAATGCTGAAAGCTCAATGTATTAACTGAATACTAGTTTATTATCTTATACTTGTGGAGGTCAAAGTCTAAAACCAGTCACACTTGTCAAATGTGGCGGTGTTCTATTTGTTCCATCAGGAGCACCTGAGAAGAGAATCCCACTTGGTTTTTCAGCTTCAAGTGGTCACCTTCTCTTTTAATTACCGCAGGGACCTTTCACACACCCACTTCTCCTTTGAAGGATCATGGTTATGATGAGATACCTCCACCTTTACAGGTTTCCATGTGATTACTTTGCACCTGCCTGAGAAGTGCAAGATCATTTCCCCGGTTCAATATCCTAGACTTAATCACAATCACAGTGTTTCTTTAAATTTGTAGCGGAACAGATTCATCAGTTTCAGGAATTAGGCCATGGGGCATCTTTGACAAACCGTTATCAATCTTATCATAAATTATAAGTAGAGCTATGACAGGATGAATGGAAACTTTGAGAAGAAGCTCCTGATAGAAGGAGAGTTAGTTTGAAGAATTACCCTGGGGAAGAACGAAGAACAGAACAGAGGCAGCAAGTGTGGAGTTCCCGGGTGGGATATGAAAGACTTATTCCTTATCTGTTAATGTGCAAAGATGGCTGTTTCTCATTTTGTCAACAGGGGAAAGTGCCCTTGTGATAAATAGCAAAAACATGTGTGAAGCATTTTTTTTTATGGTTTTTTGAAAAAGGGTACCCCCATGTAGTTTTGGTGCCTCTCCTGGATCTCACTCAGTAGACTAGGCTTGCCTCGAACTCACAGAGACCCACTTGGCTCTGCCTCCCAAGTGTTGGAATTAAAGGTGTATACCACCACCGCATGGCCAAGCATTTTTTGAAAGAATCTAGAAACTAGATAGGCCTGATGATCAAAAGTATGGGAGTGACTCCAATTTCTAAAATAAAATCATTTTCTAGAGAAAGAAGACATAGGAAAATAAGAGTTAGGAAGAGAGTGCAGAATTCAGCCATCGTTGGCGGCTTTAGAGGACCTTTGAGATGGTTAGGCAAGAGAAACCCTCCAAATCAAGGTAGAACCACAGACACAGGTCCCAGCCAGCCCTCTGCTACTTGGTATAGAGGACAATCACCCTTCTTCACAAATGACACTGTTCTAGGTAGAGCACACTAGGAGTTGGCCAGCCATAGACACATGGAGCATTGAGCTCAGTTTATCAATAGCAAATATGAAGAAGCAATGAAAACCAGATGGTGTGTCTTAAATGAATTTCTCAAAAGAAGAGCAAATATATAGATGTGCAGGGAGCATAAGCAGAAAAATAACCTTGGAATTCCCAGAGAGAGTATTACAACTTGAAGGCAATCAAGTTTAAGGATGAAATCTAAAATCATGTTATTGTTGGAATCAGAATTTGCTGGTCCCTTGTAGAAATAGTTTTGGTGGGGCTGAGGGGGAAGCAGAGTGTTTGCCAAACATGCACAAAGCCCTGACTCCCACCCTGCAATGCACAAAATCAAGGGTGGTGGCATACTCTTGTAATTCTAGCACTTCGAAAATACAGAGAGGAAGATCCAGAGTTCAAGATCATCTTTGGCTGCACATCAAGGCTGAGGACATCCTGTGCTATGTAGACCATATCTCAAAAAGAAAAAGGAAAGAAACAGAAAATAGGCCCAGACATATGTTTTACAGATTCATGGTATTTATGAGCATTTGGCCACCAGTCCTCTTATAAATGCTTTAATGTCTTAAATACTAAAGGTAAATTCTGTTTAAGCAATAGTAAGAAATGAAATAAATCTATCTACCATTGACTGTTGGCACAAAAGGAGGTTAGTAGAAGATCATCCGTAGTCTATCAGCCATGGCTGAAGATAGGTAAGCAATCCTGATGCTTATTGAAGTCCACAGTCTATTAGAAAGCTCTGGAAAGTCCAGAATTGCAAAAAGGAGAAAAAGGACAATTTACAAGAAAATATTATAGTTACTTTTTAAATCAGTTGATTTTTTACATTGAATTAATATAAGTATAAAGTAACGCTTAATTCAAATTATTTGAACCTCCATGTAATGCTTTGACTGGAGAGAGTGTATTACCTCAGGTTCTGATTGTGGGATTTACTTATCTATTCAATATATGTATTTAATTTAACTTCAGCTGATTTGAGACACCCAGCTCTCCACTGGGAAGCACTTGGCTTTTCTCATAAATGTGTAATTTTCAGCTCGAAGAAACAGTTGCACCTTCAGGGAGCAATGTATTCTCTTTCTCCAATAGTTCCTTATTTTATTTACCCTGTCAAGTAGCCAACAAGAACATTTTCTCATACTTTTCCAGACCTAAGTGAAGTTCAAGCAATCACCTTACAGAACTTCTCCAGAAGAAAATTAGAAATAGTTTCTAAAAAAGAAACTAATCATAGTTCTTATTGAGCCATAAGCCACCTGTTTAGAATTATCAATTAAATTAACTCTGAGAGTAAGATCCAATTACTTTTCAAATATACTGCATTTTGAAACTGTTTGCATTTTATGTTTGGCATCTCTGCAAACTGTTAGAAGAAATGAATGTGGATCTTGTAGCATATATGTGTTAATTGTTCCATTTCAGAGTAACCTAACCATGGAAAAGTAGAAGTGCTTTTTCTCTTATTGGTCATTTAGTGAGGCTGCCGAAAACTGGATACAATGAATTCTGTTTCTTTGGGTTGTTGTTTATCTTCTTTCTTTTTTTTGAACATGGATAGAAATGAAACTATAGGAAATGTTCCTTTTAAATGAATATTGAATAGAAGCTAGTGGCGTCTTTCCAATAAAGTAATTTCTTCCTCGGTGAGAATAGCCTTAGTTAGGTGAAAATACCATTTCAACAGCATTCTTTCTCCCTCTCATTTGTGCCCAAAGTATATTGTGTGTAAAATTATCAGGTCATAGAGACAATGATGTGCTGTTGTAGACAGCTTCTATCTGATTGCACTTCTGTTACTGTGGATAATGTTCAACTCAGGACTAGAGTTCCAGTTAATAGAGAATATGAGAAAAATTGTTATTCTCAATTCTGGGTGAAATATGGATGGATTGGGTAATTTTGAAAGAGGACATAAAATTTTCTTGTGTGTGATCCTTAAGGCAAAGATGACTAAACATTCACCATTACAGTTTCTGTATATTGCTAGCATTTTCCCCAAGTGCCATAAGTTTTATAGGAAACAGACCCCAGGCTCTTTTCCTCCCCAAGACATTGAGGATCAGAGTTCTATTGTATTGAGATTAGAAAAGGCCAAAGGATAGAAATCTAGTGAGAGGCACTGGGAGAAACTAAAGCATGGTCAGTTTCATGAACCTGGGTCAGGCTGACCAGAAGTTGATCTAAAGAAAGAGACTCTATGAAGACTCACAAAAGAATTAGGTTTTTTTTTTTTTTTTTGTCAAGCTGGTTGTAGCTGTCTGTTATTGTCTGCTCTGAAAGAATGAATAAATAGAAAAGGAAAGAAATTAATACATAGTACCTTTAAATACATATTTTAGGAAAGCTAATTTCCATGTACAATATCAGCAGACTTCAAAGTTATAATGTGTCCTAAACTACACTGGGTCATGTTTGCATATTAATTTATTCATTTTAGGAAAGCCAAGGTCCATGTACAATATCAGGGCACTTCAAAGTTATATTGTGTCCTCAACTTCACTGGGTCATGCTTGCACTCATCCACTCATTCATGGACCCATCCACCAATTCTCTATCAATTATTCTTCTAGTCAACATACACCAACTACATCCATGCTCTGGACAAGCACTCAGACTATGCTGCCCAATGATGTAGACCTGTCTCTCCTTTGTGGAATTAAATATAAATCAGAAGACATTCACTAAACACACAATTGGTTCAGTATACTTATGAAAACTTCTATGTAAGAAAATACAAGCAAAGCAATGCACTGTAAGTTTCTCTTACAAACATACAGGGGATGAATGTGATTTTCCCCACACAAACCAACCTCTTTATCCAAACAAAACGGGAGATGCAAGGTGAAAGTCAAGAAAGAAAATTCATTTGCAAGACTGTATTACCACAGTATTAATATAACTGACTTCTGAATTGCACATCCTCATAATAAGAAAGTTCCTAAAGTTTGTTCTGGGGAAGAATTTTGCCCTTGTGAAGACAAACAGAAATGCAGGGACCTTTAATATCAAATCAGTATTCCAAGTACACTGAGGCAATAAAGAAGAACAATAACAGCAAAGTCCTGCAGGAACTAACAGATTCCGCCTTTATTTGGCAGAGAATGGCATGCAATTATAAAGCTATCAAGACTCTAAACCCATAAATTTAATTAAGAATAAAGATGAGTGAGTGTTGAAATACTAATGAGAAAACTTTGCTTTCCTTCTAATGAGGTTGGGCTGTTATGACCAGAATATCGTGTTGCGGATTAGATTGACCATTCTTGGTTTGTGTGGGAGTAAGAGCGTTCCTGAATGCAGAGCTTTTAGATCTGAAAACACGAAGGATGTGGGCGATGGGTAGCCAGTCAGAAAGTCATTGATAAGTACTATGACTATGACCAAAGAGGTGACATCGGTGATGGAAGAAGAAACCATAGAAACATGCTGAATTTCAATGATTTGTGCTTATAAGTGATGTGAAGAAACATAATAATAACTTCTCATGGGTCACAGTGGGGGTTTACCTCAAATTATGGAGGAAGCAGGATAGTAGGAAGCATGTTTTGGAAGGACATGTTCTGTCATTGGCCCTTCTCTCTTTGCTTTTGGCTGCCATGCAGTCTGCAGCGTCTGTCTAACACGCCCCTCCACCATGCTGTACCTCCTCTCAGCCAAAACAGTGCCAGCTCAGTGTTCATTAAAACTTCTGAAACCATGAGCCAAGATAAATAATGCTCCCTGAATTTGATATTTGCCTTCTTAGGCATTGTGTTACCACAAGGAAAAGTGCCTAACACAAATGTAACAAAAATGTGGTGGTGAATACTGTGGGATTAGTGGGAATCTAGAACCATGTAGGAGACAAATATCTGGGCACATCTGAGGGGGAATACCTGGATTAAGTTGATTGAGATAGGAAGACTCATTCCTGGGCTGAATAAAAAGATGGAAGGGAACAGAGCAGACACATTCATAATTCTTATGCTAACTGTGAGTACTGGAAATGGCGACTTCAAGCTCCTACAACCTTGACTCCCCCATATAATGGACTACACCCTCAAATTGTGAGCCCAAATCAATCCCCACTTCCTTAAATTGCCTTTGTCCACACATTTTGTCACAGAAACAGGAAAAATAACTAATATGGCAGACTGCTATTACTGAAGGTATTCATTTGTTTTGTTTCTGCAATTCTAGGAGCTGACTTGGGGATTTGCATATGTTAGGTGAACACTCTACCACTGAACTACATAGCAAGCCTTCTTTTTTACTTTTTAAACTACAAGACAGTCTTACTGAGTTGTCCAGACTGGCCTTTCACTCACTCTGTAATGCAGCAGGCCTTAGAACTGTGGTCCTGCTTCAGCCTTTTCAGTAGGCGGAGCTACAGATTTGTACACTAGAAGTAGCTGCATTAGAGCAACGATTACTAAGTCACTTGAAAGTTTTACTGGATGTGTTGAACTATTTCATGTTCTCTGAACATTCACTTATATCCACACATAATAGATATTTTATAATATTTATAAATAGATTTATAATAGATATTTTACAATAAATAAAAGGGGCAATAGAATTGTATTCTAAGGAGGTTTTACCTATAACATGAGCAAGGACTAAACAGGCATAAGACCTCAGTAGTCACTACATTAGTGTATTTCTACCTCTTGTGATTTCTGCCCTTAGCCATGATGATTAGCAAGTATCAAAATGCCTTAACTGGTCACCCTGTGTTATGCTGACATGGACAGTGCAGTCAGGAACCATTCAGTTCTAGAGTCTAGCTCCACTTATTAGACCACTCTGTTCGAAGTTACTCCTCTAGGGAAGATTCACATTAGCTAACTTCCCCTAGGTTCAGTTTGCTTACCTTTAAACAAAACTTCATATTTAATTATCACAACTAAAATAAAGTCTCCAAGGTTTTGTTTAGTGGTAGGGACAGCAGTGCAAACTAATTTGGCAGTTAACTACCTAGAACTGTTTAGTCTTTCTACGAGTCACATGAGGTGTAAACTTTCATACACACATGTTCAACTATCCCTCAGTATATATAGGCAGGATATTAGTTCCAGGACCACAACTACCATCAAATTTCAAGGATTCTTGCACCATATTTGTGTACACACTTAACATATCTACATGAACACTTTACATTGCCTTTGGATTACTTATAATACCCAATACAATGTAAGCATCATATGACTAGTTCTTATATATTATTACTAATAGTATAATGTCAAGAAAAAAACATGTAGACAGAAGTTTCTTTTTTTGAGTTTTCAATATGTAGTTAGTTAATCTAGGCTGAGAAGCCTGTGCCTGGGAGTGACTATGAACACATAGACACACACTTTGGATAATTTGTTGGTTTATACAGCAACCATGTTACAGAACAAGAATTAGTCATTTTTAACATTCTAAATACCCCAGGTAAATATTATAAGTAACATTTTCAGTCAAGTATAATATCTTACACATATTTCTGTTCTCAGATAATATATTGACCACCCAAAATGGCATTATACTCATTATAGCTACTGATTTTGCTCCTGCACTTTTAGGGATAGTCTTAGAGACAAGCTCTAACTTTTATTTACAGGGTAGGATAGCAGCTCAACTTTATTTAGCTTGAGCCTATGAGTTATTGGTAAAAATAAAAAAAAAATAGCAAAAACACAAACGTACAGACCACAGGTGGTAAAAAGAGGAGACTATGTGGTGACATACTGATTTCCAATGCTTCAAGCTTCTCAACAGAGCCTAGAGCCAAGATAACTTCCTGTGATATACAGCAAGGGTTACCCTCAAGTAAGGGAAAATCAGGGTCTCTCCTAGGGGACAGGATTTGTCTACTGCATCTCTGTTCTAGTGTACATACCTAGTAGATGAGATTTTGATTTCAGTATTCCTGGGTTTTCCCCATCCCTACAGCTCTATGGAAAGGCAGACAAAAAGTCTTTAATTTTTTTCCTGCCTGTTTTTTTCTTTTAATAGTTTGAGTGACAAAAATTGATAGAGAATTACAAGAAGTCACATCAGGTTACCCAAATAAATTTTTAAAAATCTAAGTCAGAGGAATGAAGGTTCTACTTTAATCTCTAAGTAAAGAATACACCTATCACCCCAGGTACCACTTGACAGCCATATATCAGAATTCATTTTTTGTTTGTTTGTTTTAACGCTGAGGATCAATCCTTGAATCTTCTTAATGTATAATGCACTCTCAACCTCTGACCTATATCCTCAGCCTTTTTGCTCATTTTGTACATTGAGTCTGGTTCTCAATAATTTGTATAGGCTGGCCCTAAATTCACTCTATAGTCTAGGCAAGTCATGGACTTGCAGCCCTTCTAGCTCAGCTTCCCAAGTAGCTGAGATTACAGGCCTGTACCAGTATTCCTAGCTTAGGAGGTATGCTGAAATGATATGATGTGCCTGATGGTTGTATGGTATTTTCAAGGAGATATAAAATTTAGCATCTACCCTCACACTGGAATGGCACCAACAGCAAATGCCCACTCATTTCAGATCATCTGGATAAGTAAAATTAGTTTATTAGGTGTTACTTATAAAGCCAAAGACCTAAGGATACTTTGCCAACCATGTCCCTAATGTCTGATGTTGTATATTTCCAAGTATACAACAGAATTGATAGAAACCTGAGTTCAGAGGCCTGTGTAATATTCTATCCCTAAAGATGACTGATGACTAGTCAAAGACAAAACCAGACTTTAAGGAAATTGTATGTTCGAATGTACTCTGCCTTTGCCCTTCCAAGGGATTCTGCTGGTCCTGGCAAACACTGCCAACTGTGGGAAAGATGGCAATTTTTTTTTTTTGCTGAAGTCTGTCATGTAGAACAGCTGAATGGCAGCTTGTTACCAGATGAAGTTATTCTATTGGATTCAGAGGACTAGACTTGACTATGTGGGAATGATAAGAATGAGGAAGGAAATACCGACTCTCTAACAGTGAGGTAGGATATGATGTTACCTAGATTTGGATAAGACATTAGAGGTAGGTATTATGCTACATTTGAGTCTTGAAAACACTTGAAGAGAGGATATTTCTATTTACTTGTTTGATAAAGACCAAACAAGTAATTGGAATGTAAAATATACTTCCCAACATTTTCAATTGACATAAAAATTGGAACAGAATTATCTTAGGCAAAAGTGAAGTTTTTTCATGTAAATACTTGAAAAAATTGTTAAGGATAGTCTGTACTTATGTCTAAAATATGTGCTTTGAAAGGGGATAATCAGACCTGATTAAATGATACTCTTTAAAATTTAGTAATCTATCATCGAATACTGTAGAAAATGCTGGATTAAATTAATATAGACTTTTCTTTGTGGTAGTCATCAGGGAACTTAATAATAAAAACTTCATAGATAATATTTTGCCTTCCTAAGCAACAAATGGAGAGATGAGGCATAAATGAAAAGAATTTTAAAAATAATGGATCACATCTCAGATATGAACCCAAAATATTATTATTGACCTCTTACAATTTTATCCAAACTATTTATATTCATTGATTTATAGTGTTAATATTAAAAGAATTAAAAAGCAAATACATCACTACTGATCTAGAAAAGTCAATAAAATGATTTGAAATGGCATTCTGCTATACTCATAGATTGGTGCCAATCACCATCAGAGAGGCTTCCTCCAGGAGAAAATGTGAACAGATGAAGAGCCCCACAATCAGATGTTATGTGGAGAGAGGGTATAAATTGGAGGTCTCCATCAGATCCCTTCCCCTGAACTCAGAGAATCCCAAGGAAGAGGAGGCAGAATGGTAGTAAGAACCAGAGGGATGGACATCATCAGCAGAACAAGTCCCTTTAAATCAACTAAGTAAGGCAAATGTAAGGTCACAGAGACTGCAGCAGCCAGCACAGGGCCTACATGGGTCTGCACCAGTTCTTCTGCATATATATTATAGCTATTAGCTTACTTCATTACTTTTATTGCTTTTTTAAAATACATCTCTACACCTTTGTGGTGAGAGAGGTACAGGGTGGGGAGGCAGAGGAGAGGGAAAGGCAGAAAGGTTTGTGGGCTGGGGAGAGAGGTGGACCCAGAGAGGTGAGGGTGTTAAGGGATGGGCTGATATGAATGGTTCCAGTTGCTACTGAGGGCTCTGTGGATGCCTGGGGTCTAGCCAGCCACGTAGTACCATGTTAATGCTGGGGCCATGCTGATCTGAGGGCCCTGTGCCTCCGCCAGGGGCCTTGGTGGCATCTGGGCTCAAGCTGCTGCTGAGAGTCATGTCTGTGTCCACAGTCCTGCTGCAGCTGGGGTCTGTGGTGATGTCTACCCATGGCCAGTGCTAGCACAGGGATCATTGGAACCATGCTGTGCTGAGCCAGCTCTCCCATCCCACCCCTGTAGCTGGAGTTTTCTCAAGTCCTGCCTGGCCCATGGTCAAGACAAATCCCTCTCATGTGCTGGTCCTGCAGCCACTCAGACCCAAATAAACACACACAGGCTAATATTATTTAAAACTGCTCGGCCATTAGCTCAGTCCTACCACTGACTAGCTCCTACACTTAAACTCAGCCCATTTCTGTTCATCTATATGTTGCCATGTGTTCCATGGCTTTACCTGTGTGCCTGTTACATGCTGCTCCCTGGATGGCGGGCTGGCATCTCCTGACTCAGCCTTCTTCTTCCCAGAATTATCTTCTCTGCTTGTCCCGCCTATACTTCCTGCCTGGCTACTGGCCAATCAGCATGTTATTTATATAGAGCAATATCCACAGCACACCCCTCCTTGACCCTGGGATGACTGGTCCTTCCCCTTGCTGGATATTACC
This sequence comes from Peromyscus californicus insignis, assembly GCF_007827085.1. Lineage (NCBI taxonomy): Eukaryota > Metazoa > Chordata > Mammalia > Rodentia > Cricetidae > Peromyscus > Peromyscus californicus. Next base: position 114,381,047 of record NW_026294606.1, read on the forward strand.
ACAGGGAAGCTGGCTCTGCCCCTCAGGGGAGAACTCACTCCCACCCACTTGGGAAAGATGGCTCCACCCCTCATCATAGATGGCCCCACCCTTCACCATAGAAGTGAACCTCACCTGGGAACCACACTAGAGATGACCCTGGGGTCAGGGACATAGGTGAGCTGACCCTGAGGTCATGAGAGGAGGAGAGCTGACACTGTCATGCCCTTTGTGTGCCATGTGGTAGCATGGGTGAGGAAAAGATGACCTCCCCCCAGTACCACCCATTACCACCTGAGGCAGGTGAGAGAGCTGGCCCTGGGGTCACAAGAGTAGAAGAGCTCACCCTGACCCTCACTAGCTGCAGTGCACAAGAAAGCGGCTTCTGCTTTCTGTTTGAGCAGCACACTAGAGCTGATCCTGTCCTCAGGGGTCCAGGTAAGCCAGTTCTGAGGATGTGAGAGCAGGAGAGCTTCACCACTCCCCATACGCCCCCCCACCCCCACCCCCCGGCAACAGTTGGGAGAGAAGGTCCTGTACCTCACCTGGACAAGACAGTAGGAATGTCCCTGGTGATAAGAGTAAGGGGGACTCAGAACTGAGGGCCTGAGACCAGGAGAACTGGCCCTGCTCCTTGTTGTAGGTTATATTGAGTGAGCTAGCTGAGGCAGTGCTGAAGAGCTTTATCTATGAGCTATTAGAGCATGTGAAGGGGACAAACCTACAGATCCAAAGCAGGCTCTCCATGACACAGGACAACAACAGGATGTCCAATAGGAGCCCCACTGAGAGCCCACTATAGGTGGTATACCAGAAACCATTGGCCTCTAGCTGACCAGTGACTCCTGGTAATAAACACTTGAAAGTAAAGATGAATGGACTAAAGGGTAAACTGTGTGACTCAACTGAACATACTGCAGCTTACACAAGAAGGTTCTTTCTTTTTCCTTTTTTTCTGTTTTTGTTGTTGGTTTTGTTTTGTTTTTGTTTTGTCTGGTTTTTGGTTTTTCTTTTCAATTTGGTTTTGTTTTGTGGAGGAGGTTGCACAGGCAGAGGGCAGATTCAAGGGGACAGGAAGATAGTTGAGATCAGAATGCATGAGGTGAAATTCACAAAGAATCAATAAAAGAAAAAAATCACCCCTACCATAGTTTCCCCTCACTCCATTCCTTCAAGTTCCCCCTCCTTGCCTCTCCCCCAAATCCACTCTTCAATTTCCCTTCAGAAAAGAACAGGTCTCTCAGCGATATCCACTGAACATCTGGTAACAAGATACAATATGACTAGGCACAAATCCTCATATCAAGGCTGGATAACACAACCCAATAGGAGGAAATGGGTCCCAAGAGCAGACAAAAGAGTCAGAGACACCCCCACTCACAATGTTAGGAGTCCCACAAAAACACTAAGCTAATAATCATAACAGATATGCAGAGGATCTAGAGCAGACCCATACAGGCCCTGTGATTGCCACTTCAGTCTCTGTGAGCCCCTATGAGCCCTACTTAGTTGATTATGGAGACTATGTCCTCCTGGTATCCTAGACCCCTCTGGTTCTTATAACGCTTTCCCCCTCTTCCTAAGTGTTCCCCAGGCTGCAAGGAAATGGACCTGATGGGGATCTCCAATTTGGGATCTCTCCACCTAATATTTGGCTGCAGGTTTCTACATCTGCATCTGCTCCTAGCTTACTATTTTTTAATGGGACTCCTGCCTGTGAGAATGAGTGGGTCTCTGATTCTTGTGTCTGCCTTTGGATTCTTCCTCCTGTTGGGCTGCCATGTACAACTTTTGTACGATAGTTTTGGCTTCAACTTACTATATTTTATTTTATCATGCTTGGTCATTATATCTTTGAACCCTTTTCTTTTAGAATGAGAGACAGAAAGGGAGTAGATCCTGAGGAGAGGAGAGGAGAGATGGGGAGGAACTGGGAGGATTAAAGGGAGGGGAAATTATAATCAGGATATATTGTATGATAAAATAATCTATTTTAAATTAAAGGAAAAAAATTAAATGCATACACAAATAATATGTTGAAGTAACCACTGTATAAGTTTTGAAAGCAATTGAATATCCAAAATTCTATGAGTACAAGAAGTTACTGCAGAATCACAATATGATAGCAAAAGAAAAAGATATGTTTTCTAAAGGAACTTACCAGCCTAATAATGTATTGATATGCATGAGATGATCTTTGAGGATTCAGGAGGTCTTAGGGAAGCTTCTCCATCTAAATGAAAGCAATGATAGTTCATCACATCAACTTCCTTGAGTCTGTAGCTGGAAGTTTTCCTGTGTCTCAGCTGGCTGGGCAGTCAGGACAAATCTCTCCTACTTGTGCCCCCCAAGTAAACACACAGAGGCTTATATTAATCATAACTGCTTGACCATTAGCTCAGGCTTATTATTGAATAGCTCTTATACTTAAATTAACCCATAATTCTTATTTATGTTTAGCCACGTGGTTTGGTACCTTTTCTCAGAGCTGCCTTGTCATCTTGCTTCCTCTGTGTCTGGCTGATTCATGACTCTGCTCTTCCTCTTCTCCTTGTCTGCTCACTCTGCCTATACTTCCTGCCTGGCTACTGGCCAATAAGAATTTTATTAAACCAGCGTACAAATGCATTATCTCACAGCATGAGTCAATGGACCTGGCCTAATCTATGACTGGGCTATCTGTGAAGCTATCATTCACTCTTTGTTTTATGATTTGAGTGACAGGAGAGCTATTCTCTGTAAGCTCTTAGGTAACCAAATTTTGGATAGGTTCAGGAAAGGGTAACTGATAAGACATATGAAGAATAGGAAATTCATCTTTTCTTTCCTCTTTTGCCTTGAGGTAGACATACAGAGCATCAGAATTTTTAAAGAGATTGACATTTATTATTTTTAAATTGTGTGTATATATATGTACATGAGTGAAGGTGCTCACAGAGTCCAGATGACAGTGTTGGATCCCCCCAAAACTGGAGCCATTGTTGAGTGTGAGCTTCTGGATGTAGGTCCTGGGAATGGAAATCAGATCCTCTGCAAGACCAGTATAAATTCTTAATTACTGAGCCATTTCCCTCACCCCAAGTATTGAAGTGGTTTTGACTCATTTAAACTGTGGCTCTCACCCTTGAGATATAGGCATTCCTTTTATTTGTAGGTCTCTTTTGTCCATGTTGGTAAAAATCTTTTATTTTGCTAATCTTTGAGTTATATGAGAAATTTATTTTAATGGGAGGTTTCTTTTATTTCTTTTTTCCCTTCTCCTTCTGCTTCTGCCTCCTCCTCCTCCTCCTCCTCCTCCTCCTCCTCCTCCTCCTCCTCCTCTTCTTCTTCTTCTTCTTCTCTAATCATTCAAATAACACATTGCCATCATTTTATTTCCTGGAGTTTTCTAAAGTATTTTTGTTTCCATTATTAGGTACACACTAATATACATACTTCTACATTACTTTTAATGCTAACACATTGCTATTTTCTCATAGAATTACAGAGATGAAGGGGTTTTAGAGCTTGCTTAACTAAACAACTAGGTGCCACCCTTACTTCTCTAAGATCACTGCAAACATAACATGATTTCAGGGCAAAAATTATGTCTTCTATAGTTGTATTTATTTTCCCTAAAACAACAAAAAAAATCCTGGTGACTGATTTTTAGCCCATTTCACTTCTACCACATCCTTTCTGATTCAACAAACTTGTATTTAACAGATCTTGTTTTGATTTTATCGCCTAAGCATTGTAAGGGATTTTGCCTACATTGTTTTGTCTTATCTTCTCATCAACCCTTTAAAGGTGGCAGCATTATTGAGAAATTGGAGTTTAGAAAGGTGAAGAGGCTTGCCTATACCTACACGGTAACTAAGCATTAAAAAGAAGGCAGACATAAACCCCAAATTAAGCTCTTTCCACAACACAATCCTCTTTCTCTTGATGATTAACTGTTTATCTGATCTTAAAGTTACAAGCAGAGTTTTAGAGTGTAAAATGATTTAATTGTGTATATGTCAAATAAAAAGCTAGTGAATGTTCCTTTCAGCAGTACTTTAATGAATCTGATGTCTGATCTGTCTCTGATATAGAAATTTCTGCTAGCTTTGTTTCTGTTTAAACATTGCATTATAGAATATTTCATCCCCTGGGTACCTATAAAGTTGCCTCTCACCTACCATTTAAAATAGGTATTTCTCAAATTATTTTATCCCAGTTTATCAGTTGATATTAATATTATAACATACATTGTCCTCCTCTCTGAAATAATTCAAAGCACAAACTTGATCTGATGAAGGAAAGACAAAAATCTTTAGCAGACTCACATATGGGAGGGAAAAACCAATTAAAGATTATCTCTGAACCAGGACTGCCAATATGAGATGAGGTGCATAACTAATCAGCCCCTGATATACAACAGGTGAAGTGATGAAAATGTGATTGTGAGAAATGTAACAACAGTCTGACGTGCATAATTCATGTTTCCCATGGAGCCTCTGCCCATCTGCTGTGGCTCAATTGAATATCAGAAGATGGAAGGAGGCCATCGTTCATTAACTTGCCAAACTCCTCCAGGACCCAGCTTCGCCTTCATTTTGTTTTTGTTCTTGCACCAAAGACTTGGAATCTACTAATATTACTCTTTGGGCTTTGGAGGTTTCCAGAATAGGATCTAATCAGCTTCTCTCCTAATGGGAGCAGAGGTGGGGAGTGCTTTATACACAAAGCAAAGGGAGTCTAACATCTGTTAAAGCTCCATAGAGCTGCCTTCTCCTAGGCCGTGATGGATTAAAACCATGAAAACATAGGCCTTCATCTCTGAATCCTTGGAAACAAACCTCTCAGACTATTTTTTTTCTTAGAATGGCCCAGGCTCACATGGGTTTTCAACAGAAAGCACTTCCGGTTACCTTTTCTAGTCAATGCCCAGAGACCTGAACAACCTGAGGGTGGTAATAGAATACTAGATGACTTTAATCTAGTTCTATGCTGCATATTAAAACTTTATCTAATAGATACTTACCAAATAGTTTTTTGTGTTGAAATGTCCTCAATCATCTATTTGTATGTGAAAAGTTGTGTCTCATTCACTCAGATTATTTGTCTAACAAGTACACAACCAAGGCTTTCCATGACAGTCCCTGTAACAGGGCTCAAGTATGTATTAAGTACCCAAATGCATGCTATTTCTAAAGAGCTCAAGTCCTGATGGTTGCTTCATAAACAATTCTCCCTTCTCAGATATACCCTCTACATAGGTCATTCAACCCAGTTCCCAGCCTTGAACTCTGTCTAGAGGATATATGTCATAAGAGTGGTGGTCATGTCTGATTTCACTCACCAGTTCTTCAACCTACCACAAGGCACACTTGGAAAACATTTTAGTGACTTAATTTATTTATTAGGAAAATTCTGTTTATGAAGGCAAAAGGCTTTCTATTTCTATGAACCATGCTTCTCTCACTGAAACCAATAATATCATGTTTCTCTTAGTGTGTGATTAGTTTTTAAAAACTAGCTGGGTTATAACACATACACTGAGGGAAGAACCATATTTTATTGATCCCTCTTTTCTCGAGCACACATTAGAGCTTCCTGCAGGCTAAGGGTAGTTCACAAATAGAAAGACTAATAGTACTAATACTATTTTAAAGAAAATACTTCATTTGTATGTTTTCCTTTGGTTAAAAGTAAAAGAAAATATAAAGATACGGAATATGTATTATGATTATTGAGTTCATAAGTATATAAAAGGTTTGATTTTTAATATCACTACCTTTTCTTTTTGAGAGTACTCACCCTAGTATAATAAAAATAAAATGAAACTATGATGAATTTTGCCCCTTCCCCCTTTGTTGTGACCATGGACTCTTCTCAGTGTCCATGTTCCTCTGTGCTGAGCTGCATTATAACCATTACAATGCTTCATAATCCTAGTTGGATGATAGGAACTTTGAAATAGCAAAGGTGAATGATGGAAGCAAGGGTCCATGGAGAAGAGTCCTTAAAGAGAGCCAGCCACTCATCCCCATCAAACTGAGATGACTGAGCACAATAAACTTGTATTGTGCCATTTAACTTCTTGTTTTCATTAGCCTTTAAAAAGAATTCCATACAATATATTTTGATCATATTCCTTTTCTCTCCTCAACTTCTCCTAGATCTTCCTTACCCACCCAACTTCATGTGTTATCTCTCTCTCAAAAGATGAGCATCCCCTCCTGAGCAGGGATGCTGCCCTGTAGTGTAATAAACATAGCCAGTGTTACTCCATGGAAGTGGACATCACATTAAATTCTTAATTAACAACCTAGTGCTTTCCATACGGTATTAGATCACTTGGCTTATTTTGCAATTTTTTCTACAAGAAATACTAAATATACACAATTATCTTACTGTTCTCCATTGCCATTCTGATCAATTTTAAAACTATCAACTCAAATTAATGTTGTTGTTCAAAGAGAAAAAATTATGAAATAAAAGGATATGAGAGAATATTCATATTTGAGTAAAAATTGGATATATTTTATAGTGACTGAATATTCTGAAATACTAAAAGTAATTGTTTTAATTATGGAGCATTTCTTAAAACTGATAGGGTTGGCAAGAGGATGCTACCTTTGGTTCCAGTAGGAGAGTAGCCAAACGTTATGGTTTGCCTACAGCTTCCAAAAGCATATTAGAACTCTAAAGTCTTCGGGAACTGCTAGTGGAAAAGGGAAATGCTGTAGCTTCAGGGGTTATGTTTAAAATACGTCTACCAAGATCCTTAAGAATGAAAGTTTATATTGAGCTGGAAGGCTGCAAGTTCTGCATTCCTGCCAGAAAACTTAATAAAGGAAACCATTGGCATGGCTCACAAACAATAAACAAGATTAGCAGAAGTTACACATCCTATTCATTATCACTTTGTTGAAGAGTCACTCAATTGTGAGAACAATATTATAGGAGGTATTTACACTGATGTGAATCATTTGGTCCATAAACAAAGGAGTAATGACCTGTTAGTCCAGGAGATTAAAAGCTAAGCAGATGCTTCACAAGAATAAAATGAGCCTGGGGGAGGAAACAGAGCACATTTACATTTGACTTTGCCTGGTGGTGCCGAATGGGCTTAGACAACCAGTGTTTGGAGAATGAGACAAAGGTGTACTTTTGTTGTTTCATCTGGTATCATCTGTAGATAAGTTTTGACAGAATCTTCTGAATATATATACTGTGTCTCTTAAATAGGAAAGTAGCTGCTGAGAAAATAAGGCCTCCGGCAACTCACTCTCATTTTTCAACTAAAGGAAAATGTCAAAAGAATTGCAATTTGTATCCTAGAGGTGAATTTGTTGAATTTCACACAAGTTACTGGCCCGTGGGCCCATTGTGGTAAGTAGTGAATCTTCCTGTAATTCACTTACCAGCTGGTAGCTGGAGAAAGACAGAGAATATGAAAATAAAGGCCAAATTGTTCAAGAAACTCTCCTGATATATCAAGTCAAAAAAGTCTTTCCAGGGCATGGAGAGACAGCTCATCAGTTAAAACAATTGGTTGCTCTTCCAGAGGACCTATTCAGGACTCAAAACAACCACATGGTGGTTCATATTGTCTGTAACACCATCCCAGAGCCTACAAATTTATGGCACAAAGACATCATATAGAATACAAGATTTTTAGAATATAATTGTATGGTTGCCTTCTTTCCACATTTTTTAATATATTTACCTGAAATGTTGTAAGGTTTTATACTCATGATTAAGGAGAAATATCTTTTCCATTATGCACACATGCAAAAATTTTATTGAATACATTCAAAATGTATCCAGATTTGAACCTCAGCATGTCAACCCCTACCTCTCCTATGTGAGACATCATCATCTCTCCTCTTAATTATGGCTATTGGATTAGTTTTTATTGGTTGCTCAGTACAACTTAGTATCACCTGAGAAAAGAGTCTCATTGAGAGGTTTTTCTTGATCAAGGCTACCTAGAGGTATGTCCGTGGATGATTGTTCTGATTGTGTTAATTGATGTGGGAAGACCCAACCTAAAGGTGGGTAATATCATTACCTGGAATTGGGTTCTTAATTGAAGAACAGAGAAAGAGAACTAAGCATCAGGCATGTATATATTTATTTCCCTCTATTCTTTACAGTAGTTGTGATGTAACTAGCTGAAGTTTCCGTCACCTTGACTGCACTGTAATAACGGCCTATAACTTAGATTTTTGAGCTCAAATAAAACCCTTCTCCCTTAAGTCACTTTTTTCCTGGGCATTTTATCACAGCATAAATGAAACCAGGACAGAGATTGGTACTGAACAAGTGGGGTCCTGGCTGTCATAAACCTAACTACAGAGTTCTTACTCCAAACATTTTGTTACCAGAAAGTGAAAATTTTTAACTTTGTGTTAAAAAAAAAAAAAACTTGAATAGTGGAATCAGAGCTTAATGGTCCATTCTGGTAGGTACTTGGAAGACAAGACTGCCAAGAGAAATGCCGACAGTGAGTCCTACCTTACAAGGTTCAGAGGGGGAAAAAAGGACTCTCTTTTCTTTAGAAACACAAGAGGGACCATTCATGTGGTATTTTGACCAAGATTCTGACTGTATTCTGCTATCTGGAATGTTCTACTGCACTTAACTTTGCAGGTGATGGAATAATTTCTATGGAGATATGGAGAAGGAGTTTCATAGTTGGAGAGAGAGAGAATTCAAGTCAATGCTTAGAAAGCAGCTGTGATTTCTAAGGATATCAGCACCCCTGAAGTGAAATCTCCTTTGTTCCACTGGAACAATCGAAACAAGGTCGTAAGAGTGAAAAATCCCACCTATTGGATTCATCCAGTGGGGATCCCAATTTGTTTCAAAGATATAAGACTACCAAGGGAGTACCTTGCTCCTCAAAACTCCCTGCCTGTGAAAGTGTTTCACTGGGGTGAGCAAAGAGAAACTGTTATAGCAGAGGTCTAAGGAAGGTAGACTATATCTTTGCCTCACAGCAGGAGTAGGCAACATTTTGAAAGTCTCTCCCATGGTACTAGTCTTGAAAGAAAAGATTCAAGATTGGTGCTGTCATGGACATCAAGCCCCGTGTGACAGAGTCAGAGTATATGTAGAAAAGCCTTGAGGTTTTGCAAAATGCTATGAAAGTGAAGCTTAAGTTGTAATGAAGACCCAAGTATTTCATAAAAGCAAGCATCCTGGGACATCCACCAAAGGTAATAGGTGGAAAGTGGAGTGACCTGACCGTAAGAGAAAAGTTGTGGGCTACAGCTGTTGGAACTGGAGACTTGGTCCTACTCAAGCCTTTTAAAGCCCAGAAGATTAGATTGTAAGTACAAGATGTTGAACAAACATTAGTGCTTCACTATTTGGGGGTATTTTTTCTGATGGATTTTATGTTTGTTTTTGTGTTATTATTCACTTTATTAATACTCTTGTCCTCCCAACTTGAAATAAGAATGTTCACTTTATGCCATTATATGTTGGAACTCTGTAGCTTGTTTTTGATTTTATAGGAGTACATAGTTAAGAGACTTTGGACATCTAAGATATTGGAATTGTTCAAAACCAAGACATGAGACAGGGGACCAGGAATGTAATAGTTATCATTTAAAAGTGGTATGCTTGTGTACCAAGTTGGTAAGGGGTAGAGATGTTATGGTTAGTTTCAATTGTCAACTTGACACTACCTAGAATCCCATGGAAGAGAGTCTTAGTGAGGGATTTTCTTGATCAGATTGGACTATAGGCGTATCTCTGGGAGATTGTCTTGATTACGTTATTGATTCAGACATATCTGGGCTAAAAGTAGGCCTCTGGAATTGTATAAGAGTAGAAAAAGAGAGCTGAGCAGTAAGTTATGGATTCATTTTCCTCTGTCTTAGTCAGCGATGTGATGCAACTAGTTGTTTCTAGTCCCTGGTACCCTGACTTCCCTGCAGTGGTGGGCTGTGACCTGGGATGGTGAGCTAAAATAAACCCTCTTTCCACCTCATTGCTTTCTGACAGCAACGAAAATCAATCTAAGACATTTACCAATTCTAAGACTTTCCCTCCACCCCACTGTCAAAACTTCAAGCAAAATGTTTCACTGGAATTATTACGAGAGCGTTTAGTTGCTTGGATCAGAATCCCCCAACACCTCCCTGTCACACTTGGAATGGAAATCCTTTTTCTAGGGCCTAGCTGGCTTCTGGCTGCTGCTGCTTTACTTGACCATCTGTCACCAATGCCCCTGGATCCTCTGGTTTCTTTAACAATGGTGCTTAGACAAAATATCGTCTCAGATTCATTGAAATTTGTTTTTGTTAGCCATGCAGGCTAGTTTAGTCTTCATTCCTTACACAAATTCATCTGTGCACTACCAAAGAGGAGAGGCATTCCCTCACAGTTCTGATGAAGTTATTGTATTCCATACCCATCCTAAATCCACAACCTTAGCCCTTTCATCCTTCCTTCTCTATTTGCTTTTATTTTTATGTTATTATTCACCTATGCCTTAATATATAATATATTATCTACTTATTTGTTTTAATATCTGTCTCACAACCAAAGGAAAATATTTTATTTAAATGCTTAATTCAAATTATTTTGATAAGTTCCTGCTAATCCATCCATTCCTCCATCCATCTATCTATCTATCTATCTATCTATCTATCTATCTATCTATCTATCTATCATCTCTACTTATCTACCTAGATCTGTATGTATTTTTATATATGAATTTATTCATATAAAATTATGACTGTATATAAAGTTTTCCAAAATGTAAGTTAAGAGGTTATTAGTATGAGCACTTCAGGATAGTGTTGCATGCCTTGATAAAAAGAGTAGGGGGCGGTGGTGGCGCACGCCTTTAATCCCAGCACTCAGGAGGCAGAGGCAGGTGGATCTCTGTGAGTTCGAGGCCAGCCTGGACTACCAAGTGAGTTCCAGGAAAGGCGCAAAGCTACACAGAGAAACCCTGTCTTGAAAAACAAAACAAAACAAAACAAAACAAAAAGAGTAGGGGGGTAAGTATCCAGCTCTATAGAGATCGCAAAAATATGTCATTCTAAGGATGTTTTGGTACCAGTGGATGTTAACCTTGGAATCCCAAGACAAAGTAGCATCATGTCTTGATCAGTTACATTCATGCCTGGCATTTGAAGATACCTCCCTCCAATCTAGGGTGTACTCCTGGTTAAGTAAGTTGGAGCTAGAAGCTTGAGTTTACACAAATGTCTACATATGAGCTCTGTAACCAAAGTATAATATTGCACTGTTATTAAATTTCCCTTGAGTTAGGTGTTTTAAAATGATTATTTATACAGGAGTCACCATCCATACAAGCTAAAATCTATGGAGACATTAGATGCAAATGTAGGAATTTCTCCTAAATTTATATAAATTATTAAAAGGAAATGGAATAATGAATAGCTTGTAGATTTAACAAAAAATAAAATTGACCAAGTTCAATAAAGGATGATTTACTTAAGATGGCCAGGACTTACTACTTCAAATAGTCGTGCAAACTAGTTATTATTGTACATTCACTCAAAGTTGACTAACAACTAATTAAAAACAAAACGCAAAAGATGTTTTATCCAGGTGAAGTGGCTATATAAACTATATAAACTCTTATGAAGCTAAAAATGTTATGAGTCCTAGTTAGGGTTACTACTGCTATGGTGAAACAACATGTCCAAAGGCAACTTGGATGGGGAAAGGGTTTATTTGGTTTTCCTGTCCAGAGTCATAATCCGTGGAGGGAAGTCAAGGCAGAAACTCAGCTCAGCAAGCAGGAACCTGGAGGCAGGTGCTGATGCAGGGACCTTGGGGAAGTGCTGTTTACTGGCTTGCTCCTTCTGCCATGCTCAGGCTGTTTTCTTATACAACCCAGGACTACCAGCCCAGAGGTGGCACCACCCACAATGGGCTGGGCCTTCCTAAATCAGTCACTAATTAGGAAAATGTCCCATAGGCTTCTCTATGGCTCAGTCTTAGGGAAGCAACTTCTCAACTGAGGTTCCCTACTTTCAGATGACTGACTTTGACTTATACCCAACTGACATAAAAACAACCAGAACATTATGTTTTCATGAAGGATGATATTAATACAAATATTTTTAGTTAAGATTCTATCAATAAGTTTTTCTAGAAGTTGACTTTTCATGGTCAATTTAATAATTATATAAAAGCTTAAAAAGCTAATGTGCCTGGACTGATAGGATAATGAATCTGGTCTCTGAAAAATCAATGCAATCTTCAATTTATTAACCCTTCTTTCATTCTATTGCTCAGGAGTTCACAAAGCCCAAGTGTTTTCATATTCCCCTGAAAAAGCCTGGAGTTCACGCTTGAGTACCCAATTTACACAGCCCAAATGACAGATGAGCAAGCAGGAGAAACAAGCTGATCGCTCTTCCACTCCATCAGCACCACGCTCCCAAAGCTGCCTCTGTTTTTCATTTCACATCGTGTATCAGTAAAAATGCAGCAATGACAAGGTAATAGAAGGATGATTAGCTTTAATGTACTCCCTTTCATGTTTGCAGTTAGAGCAAATATGAGCTAATTTATACTCTTAGCTATTTTTCTTTTCAGTGTGTATTGTAACAAATGTGAAAATTGCGGGTGTGAGTGCAATCGATCAATTGAGATAAATGTAAGTCAGGTTCGATGAGTCTTTAACAAATTTTCATAAGGCAATCCTCCTTGGTAAAACTGTCAGTAATTTCTATGTCAGCCTAGAGACTGTAAATCCAGGGAACTCTAGGTTCTAGGAGGCAACATGGATTTTCTGATTAAGCATGTGAATCTAATAGCATCAAATCAAAATAGCAGACAATTTCTGTGTTTCCAAACAAAGAAATCACATAGCTGGCATTTGATTTTAAAAATACATTTTGTTATCTACAACTAATCAATATTTTGAGATGATCTAGAGAATTTGAGATTGTACTGTGAGTTCTGAATACTTTAAGTCATTTGTAACCATAATTTAATCACTACTTTTTTTTAAAATTCTATTTCCGGATAGTCTTTAAAGAGCACAGTAAAATTGATTATTATGGCATTTATAAAATTTGAAAATGTACTTAATAGATCAATAATAAATGCCTTAAATCAAATTTTGAAAATAATTTCTCTATTCTTCATATTATCAAACAGCTATACAATGAAATATGATAATCTCTACCTCCCAATTCCCATGTCCCATTCACTCCATCATCTCATCATGCCCCACTCCCACCATCATATTTTTTGATAACCCACTTAGTTCAGTTAGTGTTGTTTATATGTGCGTTGAGTATGAGATTAGCTACTAGAAAATGGCCACATCCTCAAAATCAGAAAGATTCTCTCCTCCTTCAGCACTTAACAGCTGCCATAGCTTCTCAGTAGGGGGTGAGTCCTGGAGAGCTCCTTCCCCATCAAACTGGGAATTTGACTAGTTTGATCTTGTTCAAGTCTTATCGGAATAACCACAGCTGCCATGAGCTCATGATGTAGTAATGATGTCATGTCTAGAAGACAGCATTGCTTCAGATCTTCTATTAATACAAAAATACCCTCTCAAATAATGAATCCATATATTTAAGACTGAGTATATTAGTGCTGATCTTTTTTGGAAATTTGCCATTCTTTTAGCTAATTAAAAGGCAAACTTCTATAAGATCTGTTTTATTAATCTTGAATAGTAAAACAAACAGGACAAGAATAAATCATTAGTATGGCCAAAGCCAGTTTTAGAAATGTCTGATTTTTATATTACATGCTATTATACTTTGTTATGGGTATGTTAGAATAAAAAAAGTAGGGGGAAGATTTATAATCCACAAGAACAACTACTTACATATCCTGGAAATATGAGTTGTCTTTCAAATTCACCAAGTAATTATAAGAGTTGTATTAGAGAATAATATGTATGCTAAAACATGTACTAGTATGAAAAACATTCTACTGAGACAAATTTACAGATTTTTCATAAATGTTTGTAACTATGTCTTATTTTTGGTTAAGAATATATGGAGAATCTTTGAAATAAATTAATACTGAATTTGAATCTTATTGACATTAAACATATATTTGATGTGTCAGGTAGCATCCAAATATATATATACCACATGAAAACATATATGCCCCTAAAGAACATAGAGATATGTAAAGTAAATATTGTGCTTAATAAGTTTCTATACCTTGACAAATAAATAAAGTATAAATATCTGTTTTAGTTATAACATGTAAATATTTTAGAAGTCACCACTCAAATACTTCTGGCAAGATAAATTTTTCAGAAAATAAATTCAGAATGTTGTAGTCAAGGAAGAGATTAGTGAGCAGTACAGTGCTGGTAATCCATCAACAATGTATACAAAGTCATTTTTTTAATCACTGTGACAAAGACTTGAAAGAATCAATTTAAAAAGAGGAAAGGTTTAAACTATGATTGCTTGACTGTTTGTCAGAAATCCAAGAGAATAAATGACTGGATATAACATATACTCTTTAAAGAAAAGTCTCCAATTAGCTCCACATCCAGAAGTTTCAACCATTCTTCAATAATGTCATCAAATTATGATTCTATATTTAGATAAATACATAGACTAGGTCAAAGTCTTCATTACCTCTCAATGATTGGGCCTCTGGCCTTAACGTCAAGCCTTCAATTCATGAAGAGTATTTCATTTCCAAATCTTGCCAATGTGCAATGGACCTAGACTCAGACACATTCCCAAAGAACCCCTGAGGTTTAATTGGGATATTATGGAATATATTTCCCTTTCACCATAACTGATTATCATGTCACCAATACTCTAGTATAAGAGGAGGGTTTTTTTGCCCAAATTGTAAGGCATAATGAAATAGGGATGATTAAATAGGATGGGAGATGTGAGTAGGAAATTCAGGGAGAGATAACTAACACTTAAAGATCTTTTGAAAAACTTTTCATGTAAAATTACCACTGTAGAGGTTTTCTAAAAATATATAAATAATTAAAATGAGTTTAAATAGGGTTAACCTATTATGGGGGCGATGGGAAACACCCTAACTTGGTAACCCATGCTAGCAAATAAAAACTCCAGTACTAGGAACTGGTCACTTCTATTTGAATTGTTAGCCATTGGGGCCCCATTGACACGCAAATATTATAGACAACTGCCAATACTCTTGGTTACCTCCAGAATTTAGTGATAAAACAATATTGCTAAAGATACCAATTCTGTGTCACAGAACATAAAAAAAGCAAGCTGGTACTCACCTGAAAGCTTCATCCCTAAAGGGTAGCTGGATAGTGTTATTCATACTACTGGTGGAGAAATGTAATCATCAGTCTTACACAGTTAAAAATCCAGCAATCTAAATTACAACTGGAATGACAAGATAGGACCACTGGTGTATTAGTGGTATGAATGTCATGGGAGAAATCAACCACCTTCTGATTAGAATTAAGACACACTCCATAAGATGAAACATATGTGTGGCATTGTTATTTTGGACTAAAACCTGTGGCTAGACATGTTAGAAACCTAGGATAGAACCTAACACCATCAATCTGCTAAATGGCTACCATTCTCTGTGACTTATTGCTATACCCATAGACTATTGTATCTCATAACCTTCACCAAAGGAGCTTCATTTTACTGTTGATATAATTAACACTGAGATCTATAACTGTTCAATGTGAAAAGAATAAGAGGTTGTGGAATGCTCAGGCCTAAACAGGACATCTATATTAGACACACACACACACACACACACACACACACACACACACACACACACCCTTTTAAAGATTCAGGGATCTTGGCAGAGGAGGGGGCAGAAAGATTTTCAGATCCAGAGGTAGTGCATAGCTACAT
This sequence comes from Peromyscus californicus insignis, assembly GCF_007827085.1. Taxonomy (NCBI): domain Eukaryota; kingdom Metazoa; phylum Chordata; class Mammalia; order Rodentia; family Cricetidae; genus Peromyscus; species Peromyscus californicus. The sequence continues at coordinate 114,396,850 of NW_026294606.1, forward strand.
GGAAACAGTGTTTTGTAGACACAGAAGGGCAGTGGCACATATGAACTCATAACAATGGTGATAGCATGCCCAAGCTCAAGCCAAATAAAAACCCAACAGGGAGCAGGAGGTAGACAAGAAATACCACAGATGACTGATTATTAAGGAGCTATTGATATTAGATAGTGGCTGGGAGAAAACGATTCCATCTTCTTCCATGGTATGATCCATGGTAGGTTTACCACACTCCAGGGCTGGCCCCACTCCCCAGAAAAGATGAACAACACAAACTAGAGTTAATAGTGAAAATAAAAAAAAAGAAAAGTGCAAGTTGGGTAGGTAAGGAGGCAAGAAGAGAGAGGATGGATCTGAGAGAAATTGGGAAAAGTGGTCAATGTGATCAAAATACATTGTATGGGATTATCAAAGAATTAATAATATATTTATCTATATCATCTGTCTATATCTATATCGATGCATATATTTGTACACACACACACACACACACACACACACACACACACACACACACATATATATATATATATATATACACACACATATATATAAAATCACAGAGATTCTCTCTCAGAAAAAATTTAGGAAGTTTAGAGTTAAAATCGTAGGCAAAACAGTACTAGAATTCATAAATTCTATAGACACCACAGCAATGCAAACATCCAACCAATAACAGCATAAAATAAAGATGCCCACAAAGGGCATACATCTGGTCTCATTTCCTACTGCCCAATGCCACACATTTGTACACACACACACACACACACACACACACACACACACACACACACCACAAATACAAAGCATACCAAAAGATGGGGAAACAATCATCCTTAAAATAAGAAACCGTTATAAAAAAAGTTGCAATTATCACACAAGAAAGTTCAATAATTGACAATAATGTGTCAGGTATTCTAATGGAGAAATAAAGAAGGATAACAAATAAGTATAGGTGAGAGCTGTAAATTCCAAGGAAGAATGCTGTAAAGTGATAGAAATAAAAGCATTACCAGGAGCTAAGACTGTATAGATTCACCATATTAGCTGATACAGTGAAGGAAAGAATCAGAGAGTGAGAAAAATAACAGCACAGTAAAAAGCTTTACAATTTAAGAACTATGGGACAATTTTAGAGGTATGATGTAAATATAACAGGAGGAACAGGAGAAGGAAGACATGGTGGAGTGTAAGAACTAAGCTGTAACAGCATAATGTTCTAAAATATGCAGCATGGCTATTCATGACAGACACTAAATGAGAGATACAAGAAATATCAAATAACATATATATATATGTTTTTAGGGGGAGTGAAGGAGGTACATATAATCAAGTTAGACATATATTCAGTCTTCAGAAACCCAAAACTTAAGAGAAAACTTTTACAGAATTCAGAAAAGGAAAACATCCTGTCTACAGAGGAAAGGGGTAAGAATTACAACCAACAGGTTATCAGAAAAATATGCAAACTAAAGCACAATGGAATAAAATGTTTACTGCTGAAATAAAATTCATTACCTTAAACATAATACAGCTAAATTTACTGCAAAGTGATAGAAAAGTGTTTCTCAAACAAGGTTGAGGAAATCCAATGCCAGCAAGCAAGGCTGTCTTGCACACAATGATGAGCATAAACTCCTGAGATGGAAGACAGCCGTAGAGGTTGTAACTGTGGATCTGTATTTTGAAAGGAGAGGTATCAAAGAAAGAATAAATGAAGGTAACATAGCATATTTTTCCTTATTCTTCATTTGGTCTAAAAGATAATTTTTGGAAAGGTAATAACATCCACAAGTGTGTATGCTATCATTTAAAAAATGAAATGAATAGCATATTGTCACAAGGATAAAAGAAAGAAAATGGAAATACTTTGCATGCTGTAATAATGAAATGTATTTCTGTTTTGTTGCTGACTTAAGGTACGGAATTCCTAATGATCTTGGGATTTCATAAATGACATAGTTGTCTTTTGTTATTCAAAACTACTTCCTTAACATATAAGCTTATGTTAATGACTGACTAGTATGGTAGCTAGGGGTCTAAGTAGCTTGAGAATGGAGACTGGTCACAGTAGGAACCAATCATGTGACTAGAATGCAGAAACTTTGAGTTATTCCCTCTGGCCTCTATGGAGGGGAAAGGACTAGCGATGGGAGGCCATGGAGTGACAGATGAATTACATCAATAGTGCACAGGACCATGAAAGTCCACATAAATATCATGGGATATATTTGGAAAGTTTCAGGATGGAAAACAAATCAATACTTGGAAGGAAGCAAGCCATATCTGAGTACACGTCAGGTACACAGCTCCTAAGTGGAAATTGTAGGAGTCACTGTATTTCTGCTTTTGCAGCAGCCCAACATTCAACTGTTTCATAAGAGTCTCTGACTCTGGCTGATGGAGACCTGAGCCCATCAGTGACTCAGAGAAATCTGTGTGTGAACAAGAAGTAAACCCTGACACTTGGTGAGTGAACAGAAAAGGAAACAAAAAAAGAAGAGCCAAAATAGGGCACATTTTAGGGTTGTTTGTTATGGCAATGAAAGTTAACTAATTCTGACTGGAAATTTTTTTATTATCTTTATTTATTTAAACAAAAGAATATGTGGCTCATAGTTTTCCAGGGTAATATGCTAATGAATTAAAAATCAAATAGTGAGCTCTTATAATTTGACATTGAATGATTTGATATGCTCTGTCCTTAAAAAAAAAACATTTCACCAGATTGGAGGGCATGTAACAGTCATCTGTCAACAAGCTGTCACTTTGATCACATATAAAGAAAGTTGGTTCATGAAATCTTTCATTTAGAATGTTTAATTATTAATATTTCCCCAAATCCTATCTGCCATGATAAGTTATGACACCAATCAAAAGTTTAAAAATTATACTGATCAAAATTAGAAATTATAATAACTTGACAGCTGAAGGCACCTAACTTTTAAAACTGATAAAAGTTCACAAAGTTGATAACATTTTTGAACAAAAGCATCATTTCTGTGATAAATCTAGCAGTCTTGGAAGGGAATTCACATTGCCACTTGCCTACAGATATGCTAATATACATTGCATTTAAATAAAATAAGACTGTAGGAGCTGTTAGAAATTTGTATTCCTAGTTGTTAGAAATACATGACAAGCTCTGACCAATGAAGTGTGAGCTCAGTTGACGTACACTATTTTCAGTCCGAGGTACAGTAAAACCTGTGCTTCGTTTCTCAGCATCCATTCGCAGCTCTGCAATCAAAGCATCCTCCTCAGGGCAGAGCAGGTGAAAGATGGCAACATCTCTGCCAGTGTTGCAGTATCTCTTGTGGTTCCCTACCCTCTGCTGACACCTTAGTGAATTGGCACTTTGTGAAGCATTCCTTGAATTACAGTAATTTAAATAAGCCATCTGCTTCGTACTGAGTCTCTGACAGGTAGAATCAGATCAGGTCCCAGAGTGGAATGTTGGGGAAAGCATGCCTCCCCCATCTACTGATCTTTGCTAAATGTGTAACCTCAAGAAGAAATCAGTCCCATATATTAAACCTCTGTGATCTGAGGGTTGCTTGTTGAGACTCCATTACTCTAACCTATTCTGACAAATACATTGGCTCACATATGTACCAGCTCTTCTAAGTAGTCTGCCCAGGGGAACCCAGCAAGAGAGCAAACAGCAAAGGAAAAAAAAGCCAAAAGGTTTCCTTTTGTTGTTGTTGCACTTATAAGAAATTCACAAAAAAATTAATACACAATTTCCAATAAGAAAATAAATCTAGGGTACACAGGTATTACAAAGTTTTCAATTTTAAGTTATATGTGCTGGGCATAATTCCTGTTTAATTCTGTAAGCCACACAGAATATTGATGGGAAAATAATGGCAGGTGCTTTCAAGAAACTTTATTCCTTTAAGAAATGATGCTTGTGTGACTTCCCTAAGTGCACAGGAAACACAACAAATAGAAAGGCTGATTGTTTCCTCTAAGAGTATGCAGCCCAGTGGTAAGGATAGGAAAAAAGTAAATGAGTACAGTTATAACTCATTGTCAGGTTGAAAAATGTACTAAAAAGAAGAATCATTAGGCTAAGGGAGCAATCCATAAAAAAAACAGAGGGACATTTGAGATGAAGAGGTCATAATATGTCTCCGATAGCATAGCATCATTTACCCCATTGACCTCAGTGAACTGAGGAAATAAAGCCTGAAAAGAATCTGAAGAAAGTATTCCAGGTAGAGGTCTCAGTGTGTGCCACTTCCCAGAGCCTCAAGCTGATTTCTTGGTTTGTGAACAGCTAAGCCCTGTGTTGTAGCCATGGCTTATGGAGTAAACGAGTGTGTTGCAAGATGCACTTGAAAGAATGGCTAAGGACAGACCACATATGACAAGGTAAAGTTTGTGTGTGTGTATGCACACATGCTGTTGTTGTTTTTACTTAAAATGCCACATTTAAAATTAATCTTTGAGAATTTCCTATGCACATACACTGTATTTTGGTTATATTCACTCCCTACTTCCCACTCCAACTCTTACTGTGTCCTTCTCCAACTAACTGATCTCTTCTATCCATCTCCATGTCCTTCTAAAAATTAAAGAAAAATACAGAGTATAGTTACTGCTGTCCATATATGCATGGGTTTGGAGCCATATCCTGGAGTTTGGCAAACTTTCCAGGGACCACACTGACTCTCTCTCTCCCCACTAGTAACCATCAACTATCAGTAGCTCCTCAGCCAAGGGTAGATGTTCCTCTATCTGTGGTGTGTGTGTGTGTGTGTGTGTGTGTGTGTGTGTGTGTGTGTGTGTGTGTGTGTGTGTGTGTGTTATATACAGGTGCCTGTAAATGCCAGAAAAAGACATCAGATCTTCTGGAGTTGGAGTTACAAAGTGATTGTGGGCCATCCAACATGGGCACTGGGAACCAAAATTGGGTGTTTTGGAACTACAGCAGACACTTTTCCATGCCAAACAGATGGTATTTTCTTTTAATCTAGTAATAAGCTATAAAAGTATTATGACCACAGAACTACCATTAACTAATCTAAGAGATGAAGAAGCACTAGACTTCATCTCCTATTTTAAACAGTATGCAGCTACATATAACATATGAAACAAATGTTCTTACACAATGAACAGTGAGTAGCTAGTAACTTCAATTTGAAACGCCCCATAAAAGCTCATGTTGTGAATGTTCTGATCCCAGTTTGTAGAGCTATTCTGGGATATTCTGGAAACTGTGGGAGGTGAAGCCTCGCTAGTGGGAAGTAGATCACTGCAGGTGGGTTCTTGAGCATATGTTATACCTACTCACTTCCTGTCGCGGTCTTTTCTTCATGGTCCACAGTGTTGTGAATAGACTTTGCAAGAGCTCTTCCCATCACAAACTGAACTATTTCAACATACCTTCCCAACCATGATGGGCTTAAGGTATTAGCCAAAATATATCCTTAAGTTGTTCAGGTATTTTGGTTATAATTAAACAAAAGTAACCAATATAATAATGCATGTTATAATTTATGAAAAACAAAAACAGAAGTTACTTGAAACTTATAAATGCTCTAATTTCTTCCCTGAATGCAGTATCTAAATTGCAGTCTCAAAGAAGGAGAAAGCAAGCACTGGATGTATATAAGAGTTCAGGGAGAGTTAAGTAGCTGTGAGTGGAAAGCAGTTTTGAAAAGAAGGGTCTGTGTAGATACACACAGCCTGAAATACAGCCTTCAAAACTGACAGTAGTATGATATTTAAGCCACTGGTTTTAATGAGTGTTTGTGTATACAGTAAAACTCTGTAAGGTTTAGCATCAAATTCCATAGAGTAGCATGACAACAATAAAATGTTCAAAGCTCACAGCAGTCCAGGAGTTGTTCGAAGTCTAACTAGCCAGGGAATGCAAACATGCGTGATCAGCCAGGCAGTTTGGTAAAGACTTCAGAAGAATTACACCTTAGAAGTAGGGATTAATTATCCCTAGAGTGAAATGTGCTCCAAATACATAGCACAAAAACTTTAAAGCGGGCTTCAACATCATTTTTTTTCTAAAATAACATACTTGCCAAAAATCAGTTTCTAAAATATTGGCCTAGGACATGTAAGGTCCAGCCCCAGGCAAAATATTTCATCCACACCAAGAAAGTAGGAAAAGTAAATTATAGACAAGGGAATGGGTAACACAGTCAACAAAAAAGCAAAAGTGGCAGTAAAGACCACATTCATGAATGTCAGTTTGGGTTTTTCAGTTCTTCAAGGAGAAATGAAGCCAAAGCAGTAGAACGAAACCAATTGAAAGAGACAACAAAATACCAGAAAAAATTGGGAAAGTCTTCACTGGCTGAAAGCATTCCAGATCTGATACAGATGAAAAGAAAAAGAGAAGAAGAAAAAGTTATTCAAACCTGGATTTCAAAATTGCCTTTAAAGCTTTTTCTCATTTAGTGGCTTTGAATCATTTGCATTCAGTTTTAGATCTGCATAAATTAGTTTCCTTACTGGGAGTTAAAATGTTATCTAGTTTGCTCTTTGGGAAATAATAAAGTGAGATGAAATTGAGATGGCATTTGGCCAGTACTCTCTCTTTTAATTCTAGGGAGATGTATACAGAAGGATGAAGCCAGGCAAAGCAGGACTTTATTGCTGGCTGACATTTCATGCCCATCGCCCTATAAAGGCCTATATAGTGATATAGGCTGGGACAATTGGAGAAATCAGTTTTAAAGTCTGCTTTGAGAAGGCCTATGTAAACCAGTATAATGAAGGTGAAAGGCTGAATTTTGTCATGTTCCACACTTTCCAAAGCCCCAGAGAATAAGTGCAATTCTCAACTGTAAATAGCAGAAACACAGAAATATGAAGATCTACAAAATAGCAACTGGTTATTAGGAAACGGTCAAAGGGAAAAGTATATTAATTTAGCATCATCATCACAGACAATGTTGACTATCCACTGACTTAGTTGCCATTTTAAAGAAAGAAAAACAATTTCACTTAAAAGAGTGCAATGTGCCCAGCAAACAAACAGAAACACTCCTGGAGTTCTCCCTGTTGAAGCAAGCTTTAAGCTTTTAAAGTAAGCTGTAGTAAGAAAAGAGATTATTGAGATGCTATCATGGTTAACAATCCTATGCATTTCCTTTTGTATGATTCATGTGACTAAGAACTTATTCTAGGTTGTCCTTGACTTCTTGGCCTGTATCAGCTCTGTTGAATGAATTCACAAAAGATGCACAAATGATAATGTAGAAGAGAGACCGAATTTGCTATGGATTGAAATGGGGCATTTGCAAGGGTAAGAGTGGTCAAATGTCAAAAGGACTATTGTACTAACCTACAGTATTAAATAGGCTTTATACTTGTGTTTGTTTGAATGATAAAGCCCATATGTTTGAAGACTTGGTTTTCAGTTGGTTGAACTTTTTGGAAAAGATCAGAAGGCATGGCCTTATTGTAGAAAGTGTGGCCTTACTAGACAAGCTCTGTTACTAGGGGCTGGCTTTGCAGTTTCAAAAGCTCATACCATTATGTGGTGGTTTGAATAAGAATGGACCACAAATACTCACATATTTGAATGCTTGGTCATTAGGGAATGGTGCTACTTGAGAGATACTGGATTAGAAAAGTGATTAGACACCTTAAGCAGGGCTTAATGAGCCATCCTAGTAGAAATATGGAAGACAATTGTGTTGAGGGAGATGTGAACAGTGGAAGCCTAGCTCAAGAGGTTTCAGAGGGGAAGAATATTAGCAAGTAGCAGTCTTGTGATACTTTGGCAAAGAATATGGCTGCTTTTTGTCTGTGTCTGAAAAGTCTGTCTAGGGCTAAATTGAAGAGTTTTGGATTAGTGGCATTGGCAGAGGAGATTTCAAGACAGCCTAGTATTGACTCTGTCATGTGGTTATTAGTCCTTATGAAGATCTACAATGAAAGGGAGCAAAGTGAGCAAGGAAAAATAGAAAATGTACAGTTTGAAGAGAAAATGAGGGCCAGAAAATGTAATGGAGCTAAATTCAGTGCTCATGGAGATAAAAAGTTTAAAGAGCCTGAGGCTAAATGTAATAAGGGGAATGATAGTTACAGGGCAAGACTCCAACCAGCTAAGTTTCCAGTTTGTAAAAAGGAATTAAAGAAAAGCTTAAGCAGTGAAGGAAACCATCAAAAACAGAAAGCTGAAGAAAATGTATTTGAATGACAGTTCCAAGTTCAAGCCCTGGTAAGCAAAAGAACTTGGCAGCTTTAGCCACATTGTTCTGGCTTTAGAGTCAAGAATATAAGAGGCCGTCCCCACCAGCCTGCAAGCAGGTGAGAGACCTGCCTCTAGGTTGAACCACCACCCCTGCCATCCACTGGATTCTGTACTCCAAGACCCACTCCACTGCCCAACCCCATAAACCTGAACATTCTCCCCATGGCTAGCCTACTCCCACAACCCCAGCAGACTACATAGGCACAAACCACTCCAGTTGGAAAAGCAGGTCTGAAAAGAATTGTGATGGAGAGATCCAAGCAGCCAGCCAGCAGGTGAGAGACCTGCAGGCACCACCACCACCACCACCACTGCCACCTAATAGACTCAGTTCCCACAAGACACACTCTACAGTGACCGAACCATACCTACCCCAGCATCCTCTCTGCAAACAGCCCTCTACTGCAATATCAGCAGCCCCTATAGGCACAAGCACCTCCTACACCAGTTGGAATAACAGGTGTGTAACTGGTCTCCCAGCTGAACTGACCCAACCTCCAGGCCCTAAGCCCCAGGGCAGATCCCATGCTCCTCTCCCTCTCATCGAAGCCCCAGAAAGGCAGCTGGACCTTGTCCTCAACTCTGCTGGAATCCCACTGATCTGGAACAGACCCCAGCAACAGGCCAGCAGGTAAGAGACCTGCAGGCAGGCTTCATCACCTCTGCTTCTACCCACTGGATTCTGTTCCCACAAGGCCCACTCCACAGTTCAACCACACCTACCCCAGCATCCTCCCTGCAGACAGCCCTCTCTGGCAACATCAGCAGACCCTATAGGCACAAGTATCACCTAAATCAACTGGAAATACAGCAGCCCCTACAGGCACAACACAAACTTCACCAACTGGAAGAAGAGATGGGTAAATGCCAGTGTAAGAATACATTCAAAAACATTAAGGGCAATATGGCATCACCAGAACCCAGTGGTCCTACATCAATAAGACCTGAACATCCCAACACAAATGAAGCAGGAAAAAAATGACCTAAAAATAAATTTATGAAGATGATAGAGGCCCTTAAAGATGAAATGAAAATGTCTCTTAAAGAAATATAGAAAAAGACAAACAAAAGTTGGAAGAAATTGGTAAATCTCTTGAAGAAAGCCAAAAAAGCCAAGGGCGGGGGTGGGACAATCAAACAGGTAAAGAAAACAGTTCGAGACTTGAAATTTGAAATAAAGACAATAAAGAAAACACAAACCAAGGGAATTCTAGAAATGGAAAATCTGGATAAGTGAACAGGAACTACAGATGCAGGCATCTCCAGCAGAATACAAGAGACGGAAGAGAAAATCTCAGGCACTGAAGATACGCGAGATGAAATAGATTTATCAGTCAAAGAAAATGTTAAATCCAACAATCTCCTAACACAAATCATCCAGAAAAACTGGAACACCATGAAAAGACCAAACCTAAGAATAACAAGGATAGAAGAAAGAGAATTCCAACTCAAAGTCACAGAAAATATTTTCAACAGAATCATAGAAGAAAGCTCCCAACCTAAAGAAGGACATGCTTATGAAGCCACAAGAAGCTTACAGAACACCAAAGAGACTGGACCAGAAAAAATGTCCCCTCATCACATAATAATCAAAACTCTAAACATATAGAATAAAGAATATTAAGAGCTGAAAAGGAAAAAGGCCAAGTAACATACAAAGGCAAACCTATCAGAATTATACCCAACTTCTCAATGGAGACTCTAAAAGCCAGAAGGTCCAGGACAGACATTTTGCAGATACTAAGAGACCACAGATGCCAACCCAGACTACTACACCCAGCAATACTTTCAATCACCATAGACAGAGAAAATCAGTTATTCCATGACGAAACCAAATTTAAACAACACCTCTCCATAAATCCAGCCCCACAGAAAGTACTAGAAGGAAAACTACAACCCAAGGAAGTTAGCTGCACCCACAAAAATACAGGCAATAGATAATCTTACACCAGCAAAATCCAAAGAAGAAAAACACACACACACACTACCACTACCACCACCAAAACCAAAAAAAATAACAGGAATTAACATTTACTGGTCATTAATATCCCTTAATATCAATGGACTCAATAGGCCTATAAAAAGACATAGGCTAACAGAATGGATACAAAAACAGGATCCATCCTTCTGCTGCATATATGAAATATACCTCAACTTTAAAGCCAGGCATTACCTCAGAGTTAAGGGTTGGAAAAAGATTTTCCAATCAAATGGACCTAAGAAACAACCTGGTATAGCTATCCTAATATCTAACAAAATAGACTTCAAACTAAAATTAACCAAAAGAGATGGAGAACATTTCATATTCATCAAAGGAAAAATCCATCAAGATGAAGTCTCAATTCTGAACATTCATGCTCCAATACAAGGGCACCCACATTTGTAAAAGAAGTATCACTAAAGCTTAAACCACGAATTAATCCTCACACATTAGGACTGGGAGACTTCAACATCCCACTCTCACCAATGGACAGGTCTACCAGACAGAAACTTAACAGAGAAATAAGAAAACTAGCAGATGTTATGACTCAAATGGACCTAACATATCTACAGAATATTTGTTACAGGACAATTCGCCCAAATACAAAAGAATATACCTTCTTCTCTGCACCTCATAGAACCTTCTCTAAAATTGACCACATACTCGGTTACAAAGCAAATCTCAACAAATACAAAAAAGTTGGAATAACACCCTGTATCTTATCAGATCACCATGTATTAAAGTTAGAATTCAACAACAACACAAACTAAAAAAGCTTATAAATTTTTGGAAACTGACAATTCTCAATTGAATCACCTCTGGGTCAAGGAAGAAAGAAAGAAAGAAATTAAAGAGTTTTCATAGATTTCAGTGAAAATGACTGCATAACATACCCAAACTTATGGAACACTATGAAAGCAGTGCTAAGAGGAAAGTTCTTAGCACTAAATGCCTACATAAAGAATTTGGAAAAATCTCACACTAGCAACTTAACAGCACATGTGAATGCTCTTAAAAAAAAAAAGAAGCAAATTCACCCAGGAAGGCTAAATGGCAGGAAATAATCAAACTCAGGGCTGAAATCAACAAAATAGAAACAAAAAGAAAAATGCAAAGAATCAATGAAACAAACAGTTGGTTCTTTGAGAAAATCAACTAGATAGACAAACTCTTTCTTATGCAAACTAACCAAAAAGCAGAAAGAGAATATCCAAATTAACAAAATCAGAAATGAAAAGGGGGACATAACAACAGACACCGAGAAAATCCTGAGAATCATTATGTCATACTTCAAAAACCTGTACTGCACAAAGTTGGAAAAGCTAAAAGAAATGGACAATTTTCTCGATAGGTACCACATACCAAAATTAAAACAAGACCAGATAAAAAAAATTTAGATAGATCTATAACCCCTAAGGAAATACAAGCAGTCATTAAAAGTCTCCCAAACAAACAAACAAACAAACAAAAGAAGAACCCCCCCACAAAAGAAAGGTTCAATGCAGAATTCTACCAGAATTTCAAAGAAGAGTTAATACCAATACTCCTCAATTTGTTCTACACAACAGAAACAGTAGGGATATTGTTAAATGTCATTCTTTTATACATTGGAGTATTACTCAGTTGTAAAAAATAGTGACCCCCAAGAAATTTGCAGACAAATGGATGGAATTAGAAAAAAATCATTGTGCGTGAGGTAACCCAGGCCCAGAAAGACAAACATGCTGTGTACTCACTCATGAGTGGATATTAGGAGTAAGTACAGAATAACCAATGTACAATCCACAGCCTCAGAGAAGCTAGATAAAAAAAAGTGGGCCCAAAGAGAGATTCATGGATTTCCCTGGGAAGGAGAAATAGAAGAGATCTCCTGGGTAAACTGGGGAAGGTAGAGAGGGGCATGGGGGGGGATGGGAACTTGAGGGAGCAGGTTTGGCAGGCTGCATGCTTGCGGGTGGGAAGGAAGGCTAGAGAGAAGCCTGGTGCCAGGGAAACTTTCAGGAATCTACAAGGATGACCCTAGTTAAGACTGCGAGCAATAGTGGAGAGGGTGCCTGAACTGGCTATCTACTGAAATCAGATTGGTGACTATACTAACTGCCATCACCAGCTGATGGATGCATATGCAGAGATCCACAGCCAAGCACCGGGATGAGCTCTAGGAGTTCTTCTAAAGAAAAGGACAGTGGATTGTAAGAGCCAGGGAGGTCAAGATCATGATGGAGGAACCCAGAGAGACAGCTGACCTGAGCTTGTGGGAGCACATGTACTCTGGACCAACAGTTAGGGAACCTGCATGAGACCAACCTAGGCCCTTGGCATTTGTGTGACAGTTGTGAAGTTTGGTCTGTTTGTAAGACTCCTAGCAGTGAGATCATAATCCATCCCTGGTGCTTAGCTGGCTTTTGGGAACCTGTTCCCCATGCTGGATTACCTTGCCCAGCCTTTATAAATGTGGAGGAGCTCGGTCCTACCTCAACTTGATTGTACCATGTTATGTTCAAGCCCATGGGAAGCCTGTCTTTCTGAATGGTGATGGAGAAGGAGTGGATGGATGGGGAGGTGGGTAGATGGGAGCTGCGGGGGAGGGAAAAGGAAGATAGGTGGGAAAGGAAACTGTGTTCGGTATGTAAAATAAAGGAAAAAATGTTAATTTAAACAAAAAGAAGTACATGGGGAAGAAAAGAATAGACGAAATAGATTGTGAAATCTCCCTCCACAACAAAGGAAAGCTGCTGAGGCCAGGCATGGGTCAGGGGTGTCCCTGTACAGAGGCCCAGAGAAGCCTGTGTGAAGCTTCGAAAGTGAAGCCTTGATTGTGTTGGAGAGCCCAAGGTGTTGGAGATACCAGAGTCAACGGATATCTGCTAAGAAGAGTCGCAGACTAGGTGCGGAGTAGTCCAAGAGAAGTGTGTTGCAAAAAAACCTGAAAGAAGTTGGAGATCTGAAGAGCCCTTTGACATCAGACATGGAGATGCAGAGTTTGGAGTTTGCCCTGCTGGTTTTAGGTCTTGCTTTGGTTCAGTATTTTCTCACTGTACTACCTTTCCTCCCTTTGGAATGGTAATGCAAATTCTGTGCCACTGTATATTGAAAGCAGTTGATCTGGTTTTTGTTTGTTTGTTTGTTTTTATAGGAAATTACAGTTAAGAGATTACCATGAATCTCAGAAGAGGCTTGGGACTTTTAACAGTTTTGAGACTGTTATAGACTATGGGGACTTTTGAAGTTGGACTGAATGTATTTTTGTCATATGATATGGCTCTAAGTCTATGAGGGCCAGGAAGTGGAATGTGGTGGTTTAACTAGGAGTGACCCTGGTAGGTTCATATATTTGAATGCTTAATCATTATGGAGTGGCACTACTTGATAGGGATTAGGAGGTGTGACTTTGTTGGAGTCGATGTGACCTTGTTAGAGGAAGTCTATCACTGGCAGTGGGTGGGTGAGGTTGGGTATCAAATGCTCCAGCCAGGCCCAGTGTCACTCTCTCTTCCTTCTGCCTGTGGATCTGGATGTAGAATTCTCAGCTACTTTTCCAGGATCATGTCTACCTGTGTGCTGCTCTCATGTGCTTCCCACAATAATGAAAATGGATTAACCCCCTGAAACGATAAGCAAGCCCCAATTAAGTGCTTTCTTTTATAAGAGATGCTACAGTCATGGTTTTTCTTCACAACAATAGAACAATGACTGGCCACACTGCCAGGCAGCTCTCTCTCTCTATGCCCCGTTCCTGCAGACAAAGATGAAAGCTCTCAGCCACTGCTCCAGAGCCTTCCCTTCTTGTCTGCTGTCATGCTCTTAGCCAAGATTATCATGGATTCTAACTCTCTGGAACTGTAAGTCCCCAATAAATGCTTTCTTCTATAAATTGCCTTGGTCATGGTGTCTTATCACAGCAAATAAAAAGTCACTGAACTATGTCCAGGCATGGCTCTGAACTCATGCTCAAATCCCAAGATTCAGTCAGTCCAAGGACCCTCAGTACATTGTTGCCTGTGGGCAAATACTGAACACCACTGTGTTATCTTCATGGCCTGTTGTACTTTAGTATTCCACTCTATAAGCCCCAAGAAATGAATCAAATTTCAATTAATTTTGTCAGACTCTTCACACAATACTAATATGGTAGACAGCCCACAAATGCATCATGAAATAAAACTCTATAAAGTGATTTACTGAAAAATTGAACAAAAGAAGTCACTAAGATAAAAGTGTTTCTTAAAGTCTCCAGAATGATTTTCTAGGCACCTACCAGCATCCTAAGCCATGTAAGTACAGACACACAGCCTCCAATTCTGAGAGGGGAACAATTTTATAACAAACTCACCATGTAGATAAAGGGACCCACTTCTTACCACAAATCCAGAAATTTTGGAAAATGTCTTCTGTACACCATCTAATTTAATCTGTCAAACAGTAGACTTAGAAAATGATGCCCTCTTCATTAAAATGTAGAAGACATCGGGAAATGGGAAAGGTTAGTGACTTCTTGTCCCTAAGGCTACAGGAGACTGGAAAGTCTCATATTTGAAACCGTGTCTCCTTGACGCAAAGGATGATATTCTTCATCACTGTACTAAATATATTGAGAAGATTCATAGAAAATGTCATGTTTCAGAGTCACAGGCAATGTATTCACACATGCTTTTTCCTACATTAGACAGTGATATCAGCTTATTATCCTTTAAATTTGTCTTCCTGGGTGGCTGGAGCATTGTTGAAGATCAGTAATTGAACTTCAATTGGAGTTTAACATATTCTATTTCCTTCTGACTCAATAGGAAATTAAGTCTCTCTGATCTATTCATTAGAGCATTCTGTAAAATGCATTAGAAGAAAAAATTTGTTATTTCAAATGTTTCAGAAAGCCAAGAACCAGTTACTTAGTCCAATATTTCAAGAAAACAGCCTGAGGCAAAGCTTCAGGTGAAATAAGACTTAGGTGGTTTCTTCTGGGTGTCAGGAGGAAGGCAGAAATCAACTAGTCTGACAAGAGATGAAGGAAAATACAAAGTGAGACATTAATGAGATGACCACAACCAGACAGCTTCAGATTTGTGTAGGATCATCTCACCCCAGAACAGTTCACTGAGCTACATAAAAATAAGAGATGCCTGTGTCTGCCTAGCTCTTTCCCAGCTCCATAGCTCAGTGGGCCAAGTTTTCTAGTCAGCAAATCTCAAATTTGCAAGCTCCCCTGAAATGATTTCTCCAGAGCATGCAGGAATGGACAGAAGACACAGAAAGAATGTGAAGAAATATGTGAGTTGAGACTCATATAAAATGTCATGAAATGAGAACTCAAAAATCCCTGCCAATATTCCTCATAACTCTACTTCTTGAAAAGCAGCATATATAAACGGGCTAGTCATTTGCAAATCAAATTGGCCATGTATAATAATGAACTAATCTATCCCGAGGGTTTTAGCCACATAATTGTTGCCAGGCTGCATCTTAAGAACTGGAGTTTTATCAGCTAACAAAATAAAGTGTCCTGTCACAGCAGTGCTCAGATCTTGAAGGTAACTTACAAGGTACTGCTGTCAGTAAGAAACCCTGTGGAAAAAAATCAGGGTACGTGTGGAGCTAGGAGGGGTACAGCTAATTTAAATGGTTTGAATCTTAGTTCTAAATAGTAAAAAAAAAAAAAAAAAAAAAAAAAAGAGAGAGAGAGACAACTATGCAAATCTGGAAGACCTGTGAAGGCTGATAGTATTTGAGAATGGGAACCAAAAATGCGGTGAGTCAATACTGACTATGAATCTGGCATTTTGGATGAAAAAAAGTACAAAGCCCCTTTTAAGACTCTCCATTTTACTTTCTTTGCTCATTGATACATGGAATTAAAACTCACATGAAATAATGTAAAGATGCATTGCTGACATTAGTGGGGGATACAGGGAGCAGATGATAGAATGCATAGAATTCCTTTGTTTCCTCTGCAGTAAAAATGGATGAAGCTGGACAGTGTTATGTCTAAACCAGACTATTCAGATGCAAAACAAAACAACAATAAAAACAACCAAAAGAAAACAACAACAAAACTTCATGTTCACACTCAAATACAGATACGAGCCTATAATGCCTATATGCATGTACATACCTGGTGATGAATGTGGATATAGGCTTTGGAAAAAGAAGGGATGCCAGAGTAAAGGAGAAATGAGATATTAAGGAAGGCAGGGAATGTAGAAGGACACACATGGAAGTGGAACAATACTAATTAAGGAGTAAAAAGGTACAATGTGAGCCCAGAGGATAGAAGGAGAAGAATGAACAAAAACCAATTCTGTTTTAAAATTCCAGAACACAAATGGTGCATGCAAATTTTATTATTATTACTATTATTTGATTTAAAAAAGCAAGAGAAGACTCAGCCCAGGGAAGCAGGTAGGCTAACTGCAGATCTTCATTCTCCACCTGCTTCCCCAAATCCAATACCTCAGTCTCATTCCCACCTCTGCAGCAGAACACATTTTGCAGCCTCCCTTTCCTTATTAACCCTATCTGCACCCCCATCTACATCACACAGATCCTCCCCTCCGAGCTTCCTTCTGGCATTACCTGGGAACTTGCAGGCCACTCCACCCAAAGAATCAGGTAGGCTAATCACAGATCTTCACCTCTCCCTCCATTGCTCCAAGTCCAATGCTTTAGTCTAATCCCCAGCTCTGTAGCAGACCAACAGCTGATGGACCTCATTCTCTGCCCCCATTCCCAGGGGATTTATCTCATCTTGGTGGAATATTCTGCTTTCTTCCCTTCTTCCCGCCTGTGGATGCCATTAGGACCCCACCCAGCTCACCCTCATTCTTAAGTGTCAGCTTCTATACCTTGAATCACATACTATTGAGTACTAATGGTCTAAACACCACACACATATAAACACATACACATACACACACACACACACACACACACACACACACACACACACACACACCCCAAAAACTTTAGCAATAAAATGACTTCTAATAACATTCTGATATGCTCAGAGATCAGTGCCTTGCTCATCCATCATCAGGGAAACTTCTGCAGTAGTGGGAAGAAATACAGAGACCCACAGCCTGACACTGTGCAGAGAATGAGAGACTTCTGAACACCCAGCCATAAAAAGGATGTATCCATTAAAATCCTTCCCCTTGATGCTTAGGGAGCCCTGAGGAACAAAGGGTGTAAGATCCAGAGGGGGAATGAAGAAAACAAATCCCTCAAGCAACATGATCAATGCACATATGAACTCAGAAAGTGAGGCAGTATGCACCGGGCCTATACAAGTCTGTACCAGTTCTGATGAGTATGTATCATGGTTTCCATTTTAGTATGATTGTGGGATTTCTGAGTGTGGGAACAAGTGGGTCTCTGGTTCTTGGGCCTCCTTTTGAACTCTTTTCCTAATGTTTGTTTTTGTATAATTCTGATGTTTTAATTTTTTTATTATATTCCATTATAAATTATAATATTATCCCCTAGAAGTCTGTTTGTTTTCTAATGAGAGAAAGTATGTAGATCCAGATGGGAGAGGAGCTAAGGAGAAACTGGGAGGAGTAGAGGGAAGGAAACTGTAATCACAATATATTATGTGAGAAAAAAAACTTGTTTTCAATAAAAGGAAAAAATGCAAGAGAAATCTCAAGAACAAATCCATGGCTCCTGGAAGACAAATTATAGTGGAGTAAATTTTGATCAGGCATGAAGCATTGTTAATTTTTGCTTTAGGGGTTTTATTGCATAAGAGTTGGTACTTTCATGAAAAAGAAGAAAAATCACTCTTTGTTATTTGAGTAGTTTTTTGATACAAAGTTGTCCTTTACCCTAAAGGTAACACTTTGAAGCACAAAACTTGTTCGATATTTAAGCCAAAGGCCTACTTGACCTCATTTAACATCAATGTTAAATTCAAAAGATTAATAGAAATCAGATATGCCCACAGATAAGCACATTAAACTATTTTACTTTCCTTTATAGAATTTTCTGTCTTGTTTGGCAAGGTGATTATTGATTCTCAAACAAAATCTAGGAGAAAAGACGGAAGAGGGAAGTGTGAGCCTCTTGGCTTGCTTCTGAGTATCCTAGGCTCAGATAAATTAGTGGTTGGTGATTATATTCAGGGGAAGGGCTGGCCTAATAGACTTGTAGACCCAAGTCCTTTGTCCAGAACACACATAAAAATGCCAAATGTGATGGCACACTCTTTTATCCCAGTGCTAGGGGGGCTGAGACAGGAGGACCCCTGGGACTTATTAACCACAGTCTTGTCCAGTTGATGAACTCCAGCCCAATGGAGAGTGTCTACCTTAAATGGAGGTGGACAGCATTCCTGAGGCTGACACTCTAGGTTGTCTTATGGTCTCCTCACATTCACAGACACATGCACATGTGTGTCTCCACACCTTAACACACACTTGTACATACATGTATAAAAATAACTATGTCCCATATATTGAACTGACAGTTTGTCACAGCAGTATGGCCAACTGCTAGCAAGTGAGGTATATTTGGTGTCACCATCTCTGGTAAATAATCCTGCTTCCAGAAATGATTGTCCATCAGGGCTGTTCAAGTCTATGGACTGAGAGGGTGGCTCAGTCAAGCTTAGCAATCTTAGTTACATCTCTGGAGTCTACATAAAGTTGGAAGGACAGAAATGACTCCACAAGTTGTCCTGATCACCACGTGAGTGTTGTGGCACCCAATATGTGGCACACACAGTGGTGATGATGATGATGAAGAAGATAATGATTGTGATGATAGCTAAAACCTCTAGAACTAGTGTTCCTTGAAAAAAATATTTATCAGTCTCATTTCTGAAGGAAATTGGATTTGAAGAAATATGATTTCTTGGTGAAAATTATAAAAAGAAATTAAAGAATTAAAATGTAAAGGAATAACAGAAATGTGAAAAAAGGGAACATATTTAAATAAATTATAGGAAATAAAAGGCTGTAGATTACATAGTATAAGTGTATTTCTTTAAAAATGGTAGTAGAGTGGGGGATGATACAACACTGCAAAGTGCAAACAGTACTGTGATGTGTTGAAGATTTCTTTTTTACACTTGATGATAAGCCTCTTATAGCCTATAGCATTCCTTCCATAGAATACTGTTCCCCTCTCATAGTATACGGCATTCCACCCATAGAATACTCTATCCTCACATAGAATACTCTATCCTCACATAGAATACTCTATCCTCCCATAGAATGCAGTATGCCTCCCATAGAATACTCTATCTTTACATAGAATACTCTATCCTCACATAGAATGCAGTATTCCTCCCACAGAATACTCTATCCTCACATAGAATACTCTACCCCTCTCATAGAATATAGTATTCCTCCCACGGAATACTCTACCCCTCTCATAAAATACTCTACCCCTCTCATAGAATACTGTACCCCTCTCATAGAATACAGTATCCCTCCCACAGAATACAGTATTCCTCCCATAGAACACTGCATTCCTCCCATAAAATATGGTATCCCTCCCATAGAATATAGTACTCCTTCCACAGATTGGAGCTGTCACTGGTGTCAGATTTTACGTTTCCTCACTTCTCATATGTTTATATGTGCCCATGAGACTGCTGATTATGAAGAGGAGATGAATAGAATGAATGTGTGCCATTTCTACTGCAGGCATTTTAAAAGATAATATGCCTCTTTGCTTTTTAAGCCGTTCTTTGTGTGCAAACAGACACACAGGAAAAGGAGCCTAAATCTGTGCATCACTCCACAGAAGGGAGGCTCCCTCTGCTGACAAGGGACATTCAGACTCAAATGCAAACCAGAAATCAGCCTATTCTGTGTTTGAATCATTATGTGTGATGAGACTATTTCAGCATCTAGTTTTACCCTAATGAAGAAATCTACTCTATAGTAGTGAAAAACAGCTGAGAATTTACACTGTCTCTTGCTTGGTGGCAAAATTATAAGAACATTTTATATCTGTAAATATGTGTTTTATAGTTTGCACTGCAAAATATTTGCATTATTGTTCACTAACTCCATCTGTAATTGCATTATAATTTAAGGAAATGTTAAGTATATGCATGTACATACAAACAAACATACATACATACACATATATACATATATGTGCGCAACCATAAGCTTAAGTGTGTCACTGTAGGGGTGGAAAAGGTGTATACAAATATAGCAGTCCTAAGCATCTCGTCTAGATTTTTCCCTGGTTCCTTTCCCATCTCATTCTCTTCTGAAGGGGAACACTGTTCTGATTTCTGTCACTGTATAACAAATTGGCTTTTTCTTGAAATGTATATAAATGGAACACTTACATATCCATGATACAGTCTGAAGTTTTGAGAAAATGTTACTTTCATCATGGAGTTCAAAGCTTTCCATAGAGTCCTTATCCTTTAACTCAGTTTCTCCTGGAGATCCTGCACAACTGACAGTGTTAATTTGCACATTTCTGCTGAGTAAATATTTATGACCTTAAGTCTCTATATTGTTAACCCAGTGCAGACACTAAGAAGCATCTCATAACATTTATTTAAATGATGGATGGACTAAAATATAATATTACTTTAATATAATGGTTTGCCATTTATACGGAGTATTCTGTAATTTTTTTCCCCAATTTTTG
The DNA here is from genome assembly GCF_007827085.1 of Peromyscus californicus insignis. NCBI lineage: Eukaryota > Metazoa > Chordata > Mammalia > Rodentia > Cricetidae > Peromyscus > Peromyscus californicus. The sequence continues at coordinate 114,417,666 of NW_026294606.1, forward strand.
CCCTTCCTTGGCCTGTAGCTCTTGGGCCCTCATGATGGGAGATAACAATGTTTTTACTATAATTTAATAAAAATTAAACTACTATCGTGTTTGCTCTGAGACACATTTTTCATTTCAGAAAAATGTACCATAAAAAACTTGGTAAGAGAACTGGATGTCTACAAAGCAAAGCTAACTCACTCATCACCTTTGTAGATTTAATCTGTAATATTTGATATTACATCACATTATTTATATTTTTAATTATTCTCTATAGAAGAAGATTAATTTTAGAATAAATAGGAGAAGCATGGATGAATCCAAGGATAGAACATGGAAGTTTTAGGTGATAGTCAATACCTGCTACGATACAACATCATTACACTTTCATCTAAATAGCCACCCATCAACAAGATGGCATAGTCAGGGGTCATCATCAAGTCCTTAGAAGTAAAACGATAATATAAAATAAGCATATAAGTCAAATTTTTACTAATAGTAAATGTGGTGGTTTAAAAGAAAATGCACCCTACCCCAACCCGGGAGTGACACTATTAGGAGGTGTGGCTTTGTTGGAGTATATATGGCCTTGTTGGAGGAAGCGTACCACTGTGGGGGTGGGCTTTGAATTCTCCTATGTTTATGCTACTCGCTACTCCCAGTGTTATAGTTGACTTCCTGTTGGCTTCTGATCAAGATGTAGCCAACACCATGTCTCCCTGCACGTCCCCATCCTCCCAGCTGCCATGCTTCCTGCTGTGATGATAATGAACTAAACCTCTGAAACTGTAAGCTGCCATCCCAATTAAAAAGGGGGTAGATACCAAGCAGTGGTGGTTTATGCCTTTAATCCCAGAACTTTCGAGGTAGAGGCAGGTGGATTTTAGTGAGTTCAAGGCCAGCCTGGTCTACAGAGTGAAATCCAAGACAGTCAGGGATATGCAGAGAAACCTTGTCATGAAAAACAAAAACAAAACAAAAAAAGGGGGTGGGTTTAGTCACAATTCTCTTTAGAACCTTCATTGAGGATTTCAATACCCAGTAGCTAGCTCCATTTTGAACTCACTTAAAATACACTGTGGGTATAAGGACAAATGTTTATAGTTGTTGCTAGGAATTATGCTGCTTTAGTAAATTATTGGTTGTAGATTCTCCTCTAATAACCATGTTTCACTATCAATGATGTACTCTAGTAACATCAGAAGCTATACCCATGAAGTCTCATCAACTTGGCCACCTAAACATGAGCTGAACAAAGGTGGAAACTATAAACATGCCAAACTAGATGGGGAAAATCCCATGAGGTCTCAACCCTACACAAAGAACTGCAGGTGAGTGAGGAAAGCTGGAAACTGGAGAGGTGGTCTTCTCTGGGGAAGAACACATCAACTGATTGTCTAATACTAAGTGGTCAGTCCTGAAAACATACATACAAGTAACATGATATATATATATCTGCACATGTTTGCAGTAACAATGAATAAAAGAGGCCATGAATTTGAATGAGTGTGAGGAGCTATATATGTAAAGTTTTGGAAGGAGGAAAGGTAAGGATAAAATGTTGCAATGAAACAATAATCTCAAAAAAAAAGAAAGGGAGAAAATAAAGGAAAAGCCAACACTGTGGGCCTTGGACCAACATTTCCTATTTTGGGGGTCACTACTCCTTTACTATGGATATATTTAAACAATTACAGGGGAGCAAGAATTTTAGTAAATTTGACTGAGATCCCCAGGGAGGGAAAACCTGTATCATCTTGGGCCAAAATCTCTTCTGTGGAGTTTGTCATTGGGGATAACAGAGTCTAGCCTTGTCTATCTATTCATTTCCCCCTATGCAGACAAAGGGCTAATGCCAGTTCCAAGAAAGAAACAGGAATAGGAACAATGTGCTAAAGGAAAGAGCACTGTTGTGCTGCTCCCAGGCTCTGATTCCAGTTCATTCCAGAGACCTCAGGCTAGCCTTGTCTTACAACAAACTATTTTATTGTTATAACCAAATGTCCTCTTTTCATAAGAGACAAGTAAATATATTTCATTTACTTGAGTACAAATTAAATCTCTACTGAATTTTCACATTGTCACTAATGCTTTACTATATTTGAATTAAAATAATTTAGATTATAATTAAAATGTAAGATTATTTAGTGGCTGAGCCTTGGCAGGAATAACAGTGATGAAACTCTTTACTTGGGGGCCTCACCTGTTCAGACACCTCCTGAGCCATATTCTGTGATTCACACTGTGCATTTCCATGTAATGCACCAAATAATGATAAGCAAGTGTCCATCAAGAGCTCTACCTTTTACTGTCTCTGACTTGGTTAAAAGTAGCTCTGAGTGCATAAGGAGATGAACCTATGTGGCTACATTTTCAATAGGATCCTTTGTTCACCTCTTTTCTACTCAAAGAAGATGCTTTCTGCATTATGATCATGATATTATCAGAAAGATCAAGAAACCTGGTAAACTGTGTCTTTGTTACCTAGACAACTTTTAGAGAGAACACTTTCCAGTGCATACCCTTTGCTATGTAAGTAATCGCACTGGGTCCTCCAGGGTTAGCAAGTTCTGTAGTTGAAAGCATAACTGACTTTTGTCTTGATTTAGTTAGAAACTTCTCAGAGTACTTAAAACTGATTCATGCTGTAGGATTGCATAAATAATAAATATCACTTGCCTTCCAAAAGGACTTGAATGCAGCCTGAAGCATGTAACCAAACATCAGATATAATTCTATTTTATACGGTGTACAGAAAATGGCAATAACATTCAGTGTTAGGTGGATAATTCATTTTTTTAAAAAATTACTTTGTCTCCTCTGTTTAAAATATTTGCCAGATAAATATTAAACAATATCAATTATGAAATCTAGAATATTATATTTAGAATATAGATATAATTGTATGTAAATATATCATTGTATATTTATGAATACAAATAATACTTAGAATGAAGAATGTAATATTCAATATTAAGTATAAAATTAAAATGTATTTCTCTCTCATCATTTTTTTATTCAAGGTACACTACAGTTTACTCAAAATTAAACTAACTATGCAACTTAAATGAAATGATTCAATATTTGAAATCTTCTCAAATAAGTGCTTGCTATTTTAAGTATGTTTAAGTATATACAGGCCCTTTTTCTTTTATTTCCTCCCCTGCCATTCTTTGTACTCCTCCAACACTAAAAATTAATGGTCAATCACCTTGGTTACTAAATCCTATGGAAACTCTTAAGTGTTCTGTTGATAATGCCTCTCCACTCTCAGCAGCATCACACATAGATAGTACACCGCCATTCGTGAGCACTCATTGCTTGAACTCCCAGAACACCAAATGCTGCTCTTTTATTTGGCTGGCTGATGGACTAATTGGCTGCGTGGTGACCCTTTGTTGCAAACAGGACCCTTCTGTCTTAGCCCCTAGAGTGCTGAGATCACAGGTGTGCACCACCAAGTGAACTGAGTGTCCTTTCATGTTGTTGCTACCTCTGTCTTTGATGATTTCTCTTTCTTCTCTTAATTTTGTACTGTTGAAATGTTCAAGGATCAAATGTTGGTTTTCTTTATCTGATCTTACTCTTTGGATGAACTCACATAATTTCTTGCTTTGAAAGTTCATATATACCCAAAACCCTTCATTCTTCTTCTCTTTGGGAAAGATCTGTCCTCTAACCTCCAGACTCACATACCAATTACTTACTGACAATCATCACATGACCATCTAATAAAAATCTGAAAAATCAAAATATCCTGTAAAGGATTGTGAAACTTCATTCAATCTAGTTCCCCTATAGCCTTCATCACCTCAGCTGATGGCAAACATCCTATTTGTCCAAGTAAAAACATTCAAATTATCTATGACCCATCTCTTCTCATATCCTGAATTCAATACACCAAATACTCATATTGACTACCTTCAAAATACTCCTAAAACTTAACTACTACTCCGGAAATGCACATATTTGTGCATCTGAACACAAATGATAAATTTCATAGAGATATTATGCAATACTCGAATATACTTACCAGAAGATTTGAATAGCTTTATTAGTGTATAGGATATCACAAGGGAGATTTACAAGGTTTTCAGATCCCACCTCAAGTTAGTTATGCCATTTTAGCAAAGTTATTTAATAACATCAATCTTTGCATGTTTATAGGAAAAACAGGATTGAGATTATTGATTTGAAATAATTTTGTAAGAATGCAATCTTATCTCAAGGGCTTAACTTGCGAAAGCAAGGACCATGGGGGAGGGAAGAATTGAGAACTAAATTCTTCAATACAAGTCTTTTCTTTGTAACCCACTCAGGCCTTTTTCACTCCTTGGTTTTAATGGAATAGAGGGCAGAACTCAGGGCCTCACAAGGCTAGGCACATGCTGTACCACTGATTAATATCCATAATTCAAAGCTTAACTTGTAGGCTACTTGAAGAATTTCCAATGTGAACTGAGCCACATTACACTATACTTTTTGTTTTGTTTTGTTTTGTTTTTCGAGACAGGGTTTCTCTGTGTAGCTTTGTGCCTTTCCTGGGACTCACTTGGTAGCCCAGGCTGGCCTCGAACTCACAGAGATCCGCCTGGCTCTGCCTCCCGAGTGCTGGGATTAAAGGCGTGCGCCACTTTTAAACATAGTGTGGTTTATGAGTGAGTGGTGGTTTGAATGTTTTGAATATGAGCTGTAAGTAGGAGAACTGAAGAAATGTTGGGAAAGATGAGAGCATCAACTTAGAGTGTTGTATGTGTAAGGTTCATAGTAAAGAAAGAGAGCTCCCTCAAACAGGAAAGATCTCCTAGAGCTGAGCAGAAAGCAGAGGGGGTAAGTATACATTTGAAACCATGAAAGGCAAAAGACAATCTGTAGAAGAAGAACAGGGATAAGACCTGTGGAGACAAAGTGGTGGAACCGAGAATCTTTGCTTCCAATTTGGCACCAACTTCTATACAGAGCTCTAGTTGCAGCCAGCCTTAAGCCTTCATATTATAATCATTTTATATTTTTCACTCGTGTTCAAGGAAACAAGTTTTGTTTTAAAAGCTTTTCCTGGCAAGCAGGAGGTCTTCTGTTGATTACCTTAATGTATCTTAAAAAAGTCAACCGGTAATTCAGAAAAGTGTTCATGACATTCAGGGCACCAGAGTGCCTTCTATAGGAAGCACTTAATAATAAACTGTGAGGCTTCTTTGGATGAGTCCTAACATGAAATCAGTTTATCTAAAATTCTCTGCAGCAGGCAGAGGAAAAGCAGAATGGTGCCTGGCATCTGCCTAAAGGCCATTCTCATCATGACTTAAAGCAGAGAAAACTGTGGAGTCAGAGGCCTGGATCTGGGTTCCCCCACTTCTACGGCCTTTGCCTTCATAAGCTACTGCTGCATGCATGAAATATGTACCTTCCTCGAAGCAATATTGAGAGCATTAAACGAGATCAAGTGTCATGAAATTAAAGCAATTGACACTTGCAGGCCAGAGGCAGGCAGCAGGCACAGTTTGGCTTTTTTGTCAGCATCTGTGCCAAGGCGCTTAAGACAGGTCCCTGGGCTTTGTGTGAACTGGCCTGGAGCCATGATCAAATTATTTTTAAGAACACTGAATGATCTGGATAGACAGGCCAAGGGGATTTCTAAACTGATTGAGTTTATTAAAGAGTTTGTGTGTGTGTGTTTCCTTCCTCTTCCTCCTCCTGCTGCTGCTCATTCCTGCCTCCTCCTTCTTTTCCTTCTTCGTTTTTTTGCATGAACAAGAATAACCTAGAAAGACAGATTGAATACAGTCAATAAAAATGTGCAACACTTTTTTTTCAGAAATATGAAAGTATTCATTGTATTCTCTAAGGGTCTGATATTACTATCTGATGATCTTAAAATGAAAGCAAGCCTGTTAGTGGTTGAAAGCATTACTTTCCCCATAACATGTTGTTTAAGAAGTATAAAGCCAGATTAAACTGAAATTTTTAAGTGTGCTTTAATTTAAATGTCTAAAATTTTACAGTATGAACTCTTGCTACAGGAACATCTCCTGACAGTTTTCATGAACTCGCTTTTGTATTAAATACAAGCAGAAAATAAAGACAATAACACAAAAATTCTGCAAAAGAAACATGAAAAGTATTGGAGCTTTTGAAAGCTTCCTACCTACACACACACACACACACACACACACACACACACACACTATGCCCAATGTGGAAACCCTTGTTGAAGAAGAAAATCTATTAAACTGCACAGCTCTGATTCTAACAATTCAGACTTAATGATACTGTTCATTTAAATATGCTATTACTGATATTGTTTCATTAGGTATACAATTTCTTTCTCAGTATTTTCATGCCTAAGTGACCTCTAAATTGGTCTGCTGCAAATCACTGCTAATAGACTCACAACAATCTACACCAATCAACCGTGTACAGATGCGAGAGGTTCAGATTTCTCAGGAGATAGATGAATCTTCAAAAATAAAGTATTTTTTTGTTTCTTTCTCATGTTCCCTTCCACTCTTTGCTTTCGTGTCTCCCCCATCATCTCCTTATCTCTGCTGCACTCTTTCCCTCTCAACATCTTACACCCCTTTCCCTACCCACACCCCAGATAGGAGCATCACTGAGCTTGGCTGGAGAATAGAATCATTTGTCTTTTAAGAACTTATCGCTTAAAATAGGGATTTATAGAAATATAATAAATGGAATTTCTCTGATATATCCCTGAAACAATCACATCAGTTGACCTAAGCCAATATTGGAGTTATAGTTGACAAGTAAAAGGAGACATGCATCCCTAATTTCAGCAAAGACTAAGTTCAAACCCAGGATCAAAATACACCATCCCTGTAAAAATAAATTGTGTATCTTTGCAGGTATCTTTTTTTTTTGTACATACCAACCACAGATTCCCCTGTCCTCCCTCCTCCCGCCACCCCAGTCTTCCTCCTCTCAACGGCCCCCCCATTTCCACCTTCTCCAAGGCAAGGTCTCCCATGGGGAGTCATCAGAGCCTGGTACATTCAGTTGAGGCAGGTCCAAGCCCCTCCTTCCTGCACCAAGGCTGCGCAAAGTGTCTCAGCATAGGCACTAGGTTCCAAAAAGCCAGCTTATGCACTAGGAGCAGGTCCCAATCCCACTGCCTGGGATCAGTTCAAGCCAAACAACTGTCTCACCTGTCCAGAGGGCCGAGTCCAGTACCATGGGGGTTCCTAAGCTATCTTAATGTGTGCAGGCTGCTATAAGAATACTCAATACTAACTCATATAGAAACAACAAATATTTATTTCTCAGTTATGTAACATGGGAAATCCAGAAACAAATTGCCAGCAGATTATATGCCTGGTGAGGACCTATTTCCTGATCCATATGCTCCCCTTCTCTCTGGACCCTCAAATCATAAATGGAATGAGCTAATTCTCTGCAATTTTTCCTATAGAAACCCTAAATCAAGTTGTGAGGGGGCCTTTGTGATGAATTGCCTCCCAAGAACCCATTCCCTAATGGTTCGGATTTAATATACCAGTTGGACACACACACACACACACACACACACACACACACACACACACACACACACACACAATTGTTCTTTTGCTTTTCACATAAATTAAATTATTCATCTATCCAATAAAATACATTATTATATATCTATTCTGATTAGATGTCAGTCAATAGGCAATGACAGAAACAGATATAAACCCTTAACCCACTGGAGTATTTTATATACAGCCTTTTTAGAGGAGGAAGATTATAAACTCAATAGAAAATGTGAGGCAAGGATAAATGCATACAAAGTGTTTAGCATGATGAGGATGCAATTCCTTAACAAATGTTCAGTCACCTGGAGTAATTTATACTAGTACCCCTATTGGTGAGGCACTATCCATCACTAGGTGAACATACCTACTACTAATCTTTTAGCCTTGGGCTAAAGGCAGAGAGGCAATGACTACCTGGAAGCAAGGGAGAATCAACAGGGGAAAGAGGGACTTGAGTTCATTTCTTCTGTGCTCTGTGCAGGCATGTGCCCTCCAGCCCCTAAAAGGTGAAAATAAAGGCCATTTTGTTCTCCCCATAAAATAGTGTGTTCAGCTCCAGAGAAAAAGAAAGTTGTTATTTTACACTGACAAGGCCTCTAATAAAAATAATATATAAGGATCTATTGATTTCTTTTGGCAGTCAGTTTTTGTTTTCCTTGAAGTTTTATGTTTACCATACCCAAGTAAAGGGGCATTTATTTTGGATGCCAGTAAGTTCCATCGAGGAGTCATTTCAGAAGTTCCTGTGGAAATAAGTGTATGGCAAGGAGATGGCCCACATATTTATATAATGGCAAACGAGCTGCAGGAGAAGGAAGCAAAGCCCAGGCCTCCTGGGAATGTCTGTCCTATAAATAGACCAGTCAAAGTGCAATTTAGAGATGTGAGAGGAACAGCAGGGAATAGGGAAAAAGGAAAATGCCCAATTAAGACCCAGAGGATCCTGTTCCATAGACACCTTGACATTTATGCATACACAATTATGAAACAAAGTGTTGTGAGACTTGATATTTGGGATGTTGCCCTGTGTGTCCTTTTTCAGGCCACTTTCAGCAACTTCAGAGGAATGATGTGATTAAGTGGGGAGCCTCCGTCTCTTCCCTGATGTGCACTTATACTTAATTTGCCATTGGGGCCATCATCCCTAAGAACAGTGTTTAGGCTATTTCATGCTGGATTGGCAGTGCTACTGAGTTTCTTCATGGGGAAAGTCCAATTTGTCTCTCAACTTATGCCTTGGAAAGCTCCATGCTTATCAGAGAATCAATCTAATGGGCCATTTTTGATAAAATAATACCCATTCATTTGGTTTACACCTGCCAGATTTATCAAATCATTTGGAGGGTCAGGATTGGTGCTGTAAAATTTTTGGCCCTCTGAGTTAAGGCTTGCATACTGGTGCTGGCTATAGATTGCTTTGGGGATAAAGAATATGTGCACTGTATTTTACCAATAACGTATAGGTATGCCTTTGAATGTGCTTAAATACTCATCACACCGTGCCTTGGGAGAATGGCAGGAAATAGTTGCAGTAATTTGCTATAGGCTAAAGATATTTGTGAACCATGATTATAAATTTAACATCTCCTGTAGGACCCAGAGCTTATTTGTGCTGAAGGCTAAAAGGGTCCTTGGGCATTGATGCTCACAAGTTATAGTATTTCACATAACCACTGCTGGCTCCAATTTAGTTTTACAGTCTGTAGACATAGTTCTTCTCTTTTGCTACTCTCCTGTCTGTCTGAATTGTCTCTAGAAAAGTTAAGTGCACAGATCTACTGTCCTTGTACATTGAGAGAAATCAGCATAATAGATTTGTCTGAAGACATAATACATTTGTTATGAAAATTGTCCATCACATACAAAACTAGTCTATAGATTGCAAAGGTGTTACAGGAAAAGTTAAAAAGCAGGAATGCCTAGATAGAGTGAGTAGGGAGAACGCTCAGGAAGAAGTCAGAGCATGAGCATTCTCTTCAGCTTATAGAAGGTGATTTGAATCCTGTAGTTCTCAATGAACCTTGATGGAAGGAAATTAAACAGAAGAAAGGGAGGAGGGCTATTATTGTCATCATTTCAGACTGAAAAGCTCAAAGCGGTCTCTGTCTCTCTGTGTGTGTGTGTGTGTGTGTGTTTAAATGCTTATTTTTGCTTCTAAGACAGAGTGGCATGTTTGAAAATTAAGATATTTTTTCTAATCAGGTAATGTCTTATCTGTTCCATGTTTTGAATGAATCTTGGTATATTACTTGTAAATGATTTATTTTGAATCCAAGATAATCTGGGAAGCTGTACCTGATTAGGGTCATATTGTAACACAGAGAATAGCATTGCAAGTTGGGAACACTCTTATCTATATGTGTGTAGGTTATCATGAGTTTGTGGAGGGAGCAGAATAATTCTTTTATAACAGTGGATTATAATCTATCGCTAAGGACCTAATCAACTCTAAGAGATGAACATTAATTCCATCATGAAGACACATGGCCCTAGTACATATCATTAATCTCTGCTTCATAAAAAGTTGGGAACCAAACATGAGCCTTTGGATGACAAACCACAACCACATTATAGCATGTGATGTCCATCCAGTTCTTTTCTGACTCTCAGTTCTTCCTCTGAAAGCAGGAGAATAATGTCTGCATCTGAGGTTCACAGTGACAATTGGGTGAGCACCTGTTGAAGAGGAATGCTTGCAAGTTTACAGAAGACAAGTGTAGGCTGTATGGGAGGACGTAGTCAATCAGATGTGCTGAGTCTCTGAGTTCCAGAAAATGAAAAAAAATGCTATTGTTGTTTTGTTTTCCAGGTAAAGAATCCATTTTTTTCAATGTGGCACTATCTATAGATTATAGAAATACGGTGAAATATATCCTTAACCAAAATTAAAACATTTATCTCCATAGTCAATCACACCTTCAAAGTTTTACTTAGATCTTTTAAAAAAATTCTTACTAATTTTTGAGAGCTTTGCAAAATATATTTTGGTCATAGTCACTCCCTCCTCACCCAACTCTTCCCTGATCCACCCCTTCTTCATTCATCCAAGTTTGTATCTCTTTTCCCTGCCATCAAGAGTAATTTGTACTACCCAAATATTCATAGATGCATGGTCTTCCACAGAAATGTGGTTGACTTGTCAAGGGTTGGAATCTCAGAGAAAACTGACCCTCCCTCTCCTAGCAGCTAACAATTGCCAATAGCTCCACAGCTAGGGACAGGATTTTGTGCCTAGCTCCCTTCTCCATTCTGGGACTTGATCTGGTTTGAGTTTGCATAGGTTTTGTGCATGCTGTTGCAACCACTGGGAGTACATATTGCATCCTCCCTGCTATGTCCAAAAGACACTGTTTCCCAGTAGTCATGCATTGCTGCTGGCTCTTACACTCTTTCTGCTCTCCACCCCCCCCCCACCAATGATCTCTGAGCTAAGAAGGTAAGGGTGAAAGATATATGTTCAATTTAGGGCTGAGAATTGTGCAGGGTCCAGGTCAGACAAATATTCTTACTATATAATAATGTATTTACTTCCATGAGTACAGTGATGATTTATTCTACCATAGCTAGAGGTATCTCAGTGGGAGAGTGCGTTCTAGCATGTAGAAAGCTATGGTTTCCATTCCAGGACCATGCACTAAAAGAAGTTACCTTTGGAACATAATAGTCTCCAGTCTGCCTCTGTGACCAAGGCCTTTGGTGAAGTGTTATGTCAGATATGACCCAAAGTTTAGTCAATAAATCTTGGACAAATCTGGTCTCATTCCTTGTATATGTGACTATACAATGATCCTGGCCTTACAGTTAGTAAGCAATACCTTTTTATGAGAGACGCAAATCCTGAGATGTCTGATTGACCTTAGAGAGAAGAGAATTCACATAGTACTTCTCTTGAAGTGGGTTGCAAACCCTTGGCTTGGCTTCCTAACCTCAAGAGACTTTTAAAGGTTTTATCTGAGTTTCTATAAAAAAAAATTTCTAGCTGAGCGGTGGTGTTGCATGCCTTTAATTCTGGCACTAGGGAGGCAGAGCCAGGCGAATCTCTGTGAGTTCAAGGCCAGCCTGGGCTACAGAGTGAGTTCCAGGAAAGGCACAAAGCTATACAGAGAAACCCTGTCTCGAAAAACCAAAAAAAAAAAAATAATTCTATAAATCATAATAGTAAAAAAGGCTCAGGCGTGGCTCAGTGGTAGAATGTTTGCCTTGCTATATCTACCATGGCTTGGTCCTAGAAACCTGTCTTGAGATGGTGAGAGAATGAAGAAATTTCAGACACAAGAGAAACAGTAGGCACACGCACACAGAAACGCTCCTGTGGTTCAGGTGGGCTGTGCACACTATGGCTAGGAGGTGTCTGTAGGTAAGCAGGCTCAGTCTGTAAACATCCAGGTGGAGGAAGCTGCAGTTGCTAGTGTTTGCACACCCTAGTCAATCATTCACAAACTCTTACTTGGACCATAGAAAGGTTTTGCCATTCCAAGGCAGACCCAAAGAAGGCTATGCCACTACTGTGGGTCCTTGATAAGGCCATGGTCATGTCAAACAATACACATTCACTTGGGACTTAGTCTACTCTTTTTGCATTCACTCATGTTCACTTCCTCTCTTCCCCACAAGCCTGGCATGTGGGAGGTCATATGTCAATCTTCAGTGCTCTCTCTCCTCTCAAATGGCAAAGATGAGGTGGTGGGGAGATTACAGACACAGGCACCCTCCTCTGGAACCCTCTCTTGTCCTCACTCTTACCTTTCCGCAGTTAGAAGTATTATCCACAAGTGTCAGCCATCGCATGCATTACCCTCAAATTTCATATTACCTGCACATTCTTCAGAGTCTCATTTCTGCCTCAATATTCACTGTCTTTCAGATTTGAGAGAGGTTCTCTGTACATTAAATTTAAAACATCAAAACAAACTCAGTAGTGCTTTTTGTCTTACATCCCTGAAGGATATTGAAATCAGAACAGATGTTCTTAATAAACAAGGCCAGTCTGTTCCTGAAGGTCATTAGGGAAGAATTTTTGCTGGGAGCACAGTCCTGGCAAGGGGCAGGCAGGAATCTTGTGACAGCCTCTGAAGGTCTTTGGACACTTTTTATAGAATAGTGCCGTGTTCCTACATAAGCCAGTCCGTACTTTATTACTCCACATTGTGGTTATCTGACACAAAAAGGAACCTCTAATCTGTAATGCAAGTATTATTTCTGATACTTTTGATCACAAAAATAATAATATAATTTGTGCTCATTGTTTAGTATCCTGGGCATATGGAGGAGACAATTGAGAAACATGGTTACTTGGGATGAAAACATAGGTCAAGAGGTTTGCAGCATGATATTTAGAGTACTTTTTTAACAGATGGGTTCACGAGCTCCAATACCATATTACGCTCATTTGGAATCCAAAAATCTGGAGCCACATTATATTTTAGTGAGATTTTCTGGTGATGGTTATGGATATTTTAATTCTGCTAGTAGATTATTAGTATGAATAACTGATTAATCATAATTTTCCAGAATTTTTATAGACAGCCAGATCACTGTTAGTGTATGATGAGGGAGGGCTATAATATGCAGTAGTACTAATCATGTACTTGGTGTACTGCTAGGCATTTTCATGCAGAAATTCAATTCCTTTTCACGGCAAAGCTATGAGGAAGGTGTTATTCTTTCTTCTTGTTTTTGAAGTAGTTAATAGAGTACCTGGGAGATTAAGCTAGTCAGAGGTCCTCCCCATAGCTGAAAGGTGGTAGCATGCAACTCTGTCTACCTCATAGGCAGTACTACAGCCCCTGAGTGACTAAAGTCTCATTTATCTTAGCAAATCTCTATGTGATGTCCTTCAAAAGTGCTTTGTTGGTCATTCGGCCAATTTATGTCCATTTAACTTGTTTTTCTTTTCATCAATTACGAACTTTTATGACGTGTTTCTGTTTATCACTGACAATATGCTTTTCCGCCAGTGCCTTGGTAGTTAAATCCACATGTTACTGTCTGGCCCTTTATTACAACGTGCTCTTTACACATTTGCACATCAGCTCCCTGTGCAGTTGTTTGTTTCTCGGTCCAGCTGTAGATTAATTGTAATGCCCATGTTTATGTTCTTACGGGTGTTGCACTACAATCATTTAAATTCAGTTATTAAAATGTTAGATGGCATAAAATGGCTGTTCTTTTTCCTTTTTATAATGAATCTTGTAGTTTAAAATGCCCAAGTTCTAACTCAAGAACAGACATTAATTATGTAGTGTGGAGTCCAGAGAAATGCATGAAAGAAACAGTAAAATTTAGCTTTCCACTGGCATACATTGAATTTATTTTTAGGGAGTCAGCATTGGCTCACAGGGAACAAATAAGTTCTTTTATTTAGAAAAGTACCCTAATTCAGCAATGAAAGTGTGTGGTTGTTTGAGTGAGAATGGTCCCCATAGGCTCATACATCTGAATGCTTGGTCCCTATGGAACTGTTTGAGGAAGGTGTGAACTGTTGAGGAGGTGTGTCACTGAGGGGTAGGCTTTGAAGTTCCAATAGCCTACCACAGGCCCACTGGCAGTATCTCTCTCCTGCCTGTGGATTAAGATGTAAGCTATAAGTTAATACTCCAACACAATGCTTGCTGGCCACCAGGTTCCCCACTGTGATGACAAAGAACTAATTCTTCGGAAACTATGAGCAAGCCCCCAACTAATTAAGTTGCCTTGGTCATGGTGTCTCTTCACAGCAATAGATCAGTAGCTAAGACGTTGTGACCTATTTGAGCTCATCCCCTTTAGAGTCAAGCTAGTTTCATCCTTGACCATGTGTGGTATAAAGCCTATAGTTAAGGGTCAATATTATGTGTGGTCTTGCTCTCTGGTGAAGATGGATGGCCTCACATGGCCTAACTATAAACTTCCCCCATACTCGGCTCTAATGCTTGACATCTCTGAGCCAAATGATACCATTTTCAAAGGACTAAGTGTAGTGTCTGGAGTTAGTCAGCCCATGGAATTATCAAATAAGCCAAGCACATCCTCCTACGGGAACTAGAGGGTATCATTCTTTTGACACAAGCCTGATGCTCCATCCCCTGTCTGATCATATTGTTCTTTTCTGCCTATAACATCCATATGGACATGTATTGGACACAGTATCCTCATGCCCAAGACAGAAGCACATACAATTAATGAAATACATAACCTAATCTGTCCAATATTGGTGCCATGACCTGACCTCTGTATAACCCCAGGAAGACTCTTTCTTTTAGAAATTAACCAAATAGAGGTAATTATAAAATAATACCATTTTTCCTTTCCATTTCATATCCAGAATCTGTCACTCCTATGAATTTAGATGAGCTCTTTATGGAGAAGAAGGTAATAGGAAATATCCCTTTTAAAAGGAGCTTATTGATCAATAGATTCAATGAAGCAATTTCAGTCAATATCTAGAGGGTACACTGTCCAGCCATTCAGGTTCTCAGTGGAAGTCCAGAGAGCATTTGGCATGGAGAGGGTGGAGAGAGATCACATGGCGTTCTGAGCATTTTGAGGAGATGGGGCAGCTTCTGCATGCTAGGACCATAGAAGATTCTCAGTATTCTCACAACAGAACTCTCTAGGAATAACTTCTTCAGAGACTAGATTACTGTTTCTGCTGAAAGCACCTGTTAAAGATCATATTGCAGGAGAATATGTAAAAAAGATGATTGACATGATTGTATGAACACAATGTGTTTCCAAACTCACTAGAAAATTACTGGGAGAAAAGCATCATAGACAACCTTACTAGTTAGAATTGCATATGTTGATGCAAGTCTGTTCTATCTTTCCACTTCAAAGTTTCAAATTCCAGAGTGTGCTGTACAGGCTTGCTAGTTATTTAAAAAAAAAAAAAAAAAAACCAAAAGCATCATATATATAATTCTAGTATTCCTGTACATGTATGTACATTATTTTCTTTTACAAACCAGGATCATGCAATGAACAGGTCTCTATAACTTGTCTTGTTATTTTTCAGCTCATATTATATCATGGTTGTATTTTAAGGTCACTAGTACTAAAACCATGTTTTCATTACTACTTCGCTATTCTGGAAAAGCATGCTTTAACCATCCCTCTACTGCATATAGCATGCCTCTCACTCCCAGTATTTTGCTATTATAACAAATTCTATAGGTACACATTAAAGGCGGATCAGGATTTGAGTCTTAGGACCATCACTATATACTCTATCTTGGGAATTTTACCTAATTTTCCTCATCTTCATTTTTATTTCATAGATTAAATGAGAATACTTGAACTTTTTAGGACTCATGAGTATAAAATGAAATTGTATGTATAAATAATTAGTACTTTTTTGTCCCTATCTTTTAATGGTCCTAATTTAGAAACCAAAGCATTATTGTTAAATGACTTATTTATTTTGCTTACTAAATGGTTAAGACTTTCTTTGAATATAACTGTTAAATCATTAAAAAGTAAGCATAAATTCTTCTTGAAATATTTCATTCCCAAAGCTTTAGTGAGAAAACAGAAGACACACTAATAATTTGGCTGAGAAAAAAAAACACAAAGAAATATTAACTAGTCATGGCGTTACATTCCTGTAGGTTTAGCACTTAGAAGGCCAGTGTAGGAGGATCAGAAACTCAAGGCCAGACCGGGCTACCTAAGGAGAACCTGCCCACAAAAATTAACAACAACAAAAAAAATGCACTAATTAATTGAAGTAGCTAAAAAGTATAAAAAGCACTAAAAAAAATGTCAGAACTGTATGAAGAAGCTGTCACTCTTAAGGGTGAATGAGCGTATTCAATGAGAGTGAAGCAAACAGAAGAAGCTTGGACCACAGTGCAGAGAGTGAACTCAGATGCAGTTCTTTGGAATGTGTCGTGATGTATTGGCATAACTAGGGACAGAGTTTATCTATAACAAACCA
Source organism: Peromyscus californicus insignis (assembly GCF_007827085.1). NCBI lineage: Eukaryota > Metazoa > Chordata > Mammalia > Rodentia > Cricetidae > Peromyscus > Peromyscus californicus. The sequence goes on from NW_026294606.1 coordinate 114,434,088, forward strand.
TCATCAACTAATATGTGAGTAACCTGGATCCAGTCCAAAAGAAAGTGATCATCAGTATGCTTACAAAACTTCTTGGATATCATGAAGTCATTGGGAAGACCAGCCCTTTGCTTTGCTGTATTTCCCTAAACCTATGTATTGCAGTCTATAGACAAAGTTCAGCACTACACAAATAGCTAAGGAGAAATAATTACTGAATCTAACTAAGGTATCAAACCAAGGCATTAAGAAGAACTGAAAGGCAATACAATGACTTGAATACAGTTTCACTGACAAATTAAAACCTTTTTATATAATTTCAATAGGCCATTCACCAGATTGAGAAATACTGATACAGAGCTCTGAAAATTATTTATTCTGTCCTTCCTCTTCTTGCTGAATTTAATTTGATTTTGATTGTTGTGTGGAAATAGTACGTATTAGTGGGGTACAGTTTGATATCTCAACATACACACGCAGAATGCACTGGCTAAGGAAGGAAAATGAACATTTGTCACTATCATTTCTTCTTTTTAGTCCCTGAGCTCCTTCCTCTCTTGGATCTTCATGAAACAGATACTAGGTTATCATGTCCTATAGTTATTCCACAGTGCTGGACAACACCAGAAGGTCTTTGGTTTCACAATCTTATCACATATTATTTTTGCATTCTCTTATGCATACGTGTAGGGTCGGTGTCTAGATTTACCTCCATTTTAAGGACCTAAGCAGAAAGATGCCAACTACCTATAAGAGTCCATTTAGCTATAAGCAACAAGAGAAATCTTCCCTAATAGTATATAACTTGGATCCAAGTTATATATTTAGCATTCTGGGGTGGTAGAATATGTAGCATGTACACTTCTTGGTTCTTGTGGGGTTCTCCTTCTTCATTGCAATCCAGTGGCCTCCAGGTCACAAGACTAAAGGAGCAGAAGAGGCTAGCAGGGTTTTATATGGCCTGTGAGCATGGCAGAAACAGTCTTTCAGGAGGCAGCTTCAGTGAGACAGCTCAGCTTTATTCCAGAACAAGGGAAATAGATATAAAGGATGGGAACAGCAGCTGATGCAGCACCTAATTTGTGTTTGTCAGCACAGTCCTACTATGTAACTGGGAACACAAAACCTAATTATCATATGGGCAGCAGGAGGAAGGCATCTGCAGGAATCTGTGTCAAAGGTCACACTTGAGATAGGCATCCAGGCTTAGGGACAGCTTCCATATAAGCTCAGGCCTCAGAGCCTGGAGACACCACCCAGCTAGAGAGGGAGTCCTGCTAGAAAGGGAGTCCTCCATTTTTCACTGAGCCCAGAGAGCTGTCCAGAAATGGTGGACTGCAACCTTAAGTGCAATGTACTCCAACAGGTTCTTTTAGGATCAACACTTTCAAAGTGTTCCACTGACTTAACAAAACACCATTTCAAATACGAGAATTGCAACCTTGTCTTTGAGTTTTAATGGACTACAATTATATAAGATTTGGATCTCTCATGAGAACGATCTCATTTGCATAGGAATAATCCTTGGCTGAGGTTTTTGAGACTCTGATTTTAACCATACACTTACCAGTTTCATCAAGTGAAAAAGTCACAAGCCTCTTTTTCACGGAATTCAGTTGTTAATAGTAAAAGAAATTATTTGTATTTATCCCAAGATTCCTCACAATTCCTTCACTCTCACAGGGGATCAATGATCAGTGTTTGGCAATATGGTTTAGCACATATGCAGTTCATTGACAGCAGTCTACTCAGTCTTTTACGCTGCATAATCTCGTCCTTACAACATAAGATCTAGACATCTGAATGCGATAGACAAACTTTTATCACTCACATCTCTATTTTATATCCCAGAGTCACGTCTCATCAATTTTTATTTCTTGGATCTCTCAAAAACTATATTAGTTCTCTTTCTGTTAGTTTGTTTGCACAGCCACAGGCTAGCTTGCTCCACCATCACTTCTGGCTGTTATTCACAAGCCACTGGCTGTTATTCATGCTTCCATCCCACATCTTCCGGGAAGCATTACATTGACCCCTCAACTGGCCGGAGTCTATGCTTTGTACTCCATCACAGCGTTTGTAATGCTGTCACAGTGACACACATTTGCAATCCAGCACTGGGAACATAAAGTAAAAAGGCTGAACGTCTAAGGATGGCTAGAATACACAATGGAACTTTGTTTCAAAAACAAAATGCATTGCAAGATTCTCATGGCACTCGACATTCATTTCTGGGTGGGGAGGGGTCGTTAATTGAGCTTGCTACCCCATGAAGATGAAATTTCCGAAAGAACCTACAAATGACAGCTATATCATTTGCTATTAAAATCAAACTGACATCTCCAAAATACATATGCCTCCATTCCTCCTACGTTTTCTAGTTTATACTACTTTAAAGAGTCTTTGTGGCACATTATTTGTATTAATAAATGCCCTGGAAGTCTGTGCTAATGTTTGATCAGCTGTTCCCCAATCTGGATGTCAGATAACTTATTTTGAGATGGATTGAAGCATCCTTAGCCCAAGTCTCAGCCTTTGCCAAACTGGGCGTTAATCACACTATAATATCTGAGTGTCATTTCTGGTCCGGACAGGCTTCACTTCAGCCACAAATGAATATGGTCAAAGGCGATTAACTGTGGCACCTTAATAGATGAGGCCTCCCTCCCTGCCTGCCCTTGCAGGGCTGCTCACCTAGAAGAAATGTTGCTTTATAAAGGAATGAAAAGTTAAAGTTTAAAGGGGCAATCCGGAGAAGAAATGAGTGAAGCAGGCCATTAGCCTACTCAGTGTTCAAGGTATGGTTTTATGCTGAGTTGTGGTTCAGTAGTTTGGCATTTCATATATTGTTTAACTACCAAAAAATTAAATTAGCCCCAAGTTCTTTTTCCTTAGTGACCCATAAATGTCTTAGGTAAGAAAAATGGGGGAAAACACAGAGAACTATTTCCATGTCCTCCCAGGTTGACTACAACCAGAATGGTTGTCTCATATACTATTTTCTTTTAAGTAACTGCATCACAGTTTATAAAATTTAAAGTACAAGTGATGTAATTAAATAAAAAATTTTTCTAACCATAAAGTATACTGGAAACTCATTGAAAATATTTTCATAACTTTTTTCATGTTAATATACATGGGTGTTTTGCCTGCATGTTTGTCTGTGAAAGACCATGCAGTGCCTGAGGAGACCAGAAGAGGGCAAAATGGACCCCTGGGACTAAAGTCACAGATGGCTGTAGGTTGTCACCTGGGTACTAGGATTTGAACCCAGGACCACTGAAGAGCAGCAGTCCTCTTAATCACAGAACCATTCCTCCGTTCCAGAAAAGTAATAGACTCATGATCAGACAGGGCTGGCATAATTAATTTCAAAGTACTCATGGCAAGGGTATGAATGGATTTTATAAGGATGTCTGTAATGGGAAAACTTTCAAGGTTGTTATGTTTTCAAGCAATCCGTGGAGGACTTTTACCTTCCTACTAACTGGTCAGTGCGTGAGGAATGGTCTAAGTAGGTGGGCATGGAGATACTTAACCGAGGATGCTTTCCTAGGGGAACTGTCAGCTGGTAACATCCCAGATCATTGGGAATTATATGTCTCCACCCTGCATTGAGATCTTAGCTTGCATCACAACAGTTTAGAATCTCTTGTGAGATTCTTTATTCATGCTTTGACTAATGGCAGCATTGTGAAGAAACATTAAACCTCAACTCAAGGGCTAGAGACATGGCCCTGCAGTTAAGAACATTTTCTGCTCTTGCAGAGGACCTTCGTTCTCTTCCTAGCACCCACTTTACATGACCAACAACTGCCTATTATTTCAACTCAAGGCGATCTGGTGCCCTCTTCCAGCTAACTCTGAAATATGTGCATACATACAAGACATACAAGACATATACATAAGAAAAAGAGCAATATTTTAAAAAGTCACAACCCATTTGCATTTCTAGTATTTCTACTCTTTTCTTAATTTTTTTTTGCTTTATTTGTTTATCTAAGGGCTTTTTTAAAATACAGGGTCTCACTATGCAGCCTTGGCTGGCCTCGGACTTGTTATGTAGATCAAGCTGCACCAAAACTCACAGATATCCTTCTGCCTCTGCCCCTGAGTGCTGGGATTAAAGATGTGTACCACTGTGCCCAGGAATATTTTAATTCTTCAACATACTATTTAATCATCTCCAGGCATCAGAGTTTTATATGCAATCTAGAAATATGCCATCAGTCCTCTAACTTACTTTTCAGTATGGTGGTGATGAGGATGAGAAAATGAAATCACGAACGGAGAGAAGAATTGAAGAGTATGAAAGATCACAATCTTTCCCTATAAGCTGTGTTTACCTCAGCCCAAGTCCAATCCTGCTTCTCTGTTTTTATACCATATAAGTAAATTTGACATAAGAAATTTCACAAAAAATATAAGTACATTTTCTGATAAGAAGTCATCTTGGTCACGTTGGTGAACATCTCTACTTCTACTGCACTAGAGACAGAACCAGTGGGAGAAGCATGTAAACTGGTGGCCATAATTAATGAAGACTTTTGTGTTAATAAGCAAGCAGAAAACAGAAAATTCTGTCCTACTCTTGGTGTACCCCTGAAAGTTTTCCTTCTAGGAAAGTACCAGCTAAGGGTAACTGAGATAGTAAACAAGGATATTAAGTAGAACTTTTCTTATTTTTCCATCATTGAGAGGAAAACAAATGACTTCCTTGTATCCTCTTCAAACAAACATACAAGCAAAAGTAAAAGAAAAATAAAAAGAAGAAAATAAATTATACTACACCACCTGAACTCATGACAATGTTTGGGTTGACTCAGAACTCAAGATACTCACAATGCAAAGGAACAGGCTCTAAAACATATTCAGAGGGTCCCCATCATTGACTGCATCTGATCTTGTAGTATGAATAAATGAAAAAAAAAAGGTTTTGTATTCTTAGTTTTTAAAATTGTGTTATATCACTTAAAAAATGTGCCTGCAGAAAGGAACTTCATTAAACTAGAGCATCTCAATGATGACTGGATTTAAACTTTTGTTGTGGACCAAATCATACTGATGTTGTTTACAGCCGTTTCTGCCAGTAATTTTCTTTGAGGATCAGCTGTGCCGCCAGTGAAGCAACCTTTCCCTTCTTCCCCACTAGTCCTCAATGGTCTATCCATGGGAGAAGTCCAAAGAACAGTCTTTTCTAGAGCATGGCAGGGCAGGAAAAACAGACCCTTGAAGACATTCACCCTATAATTAAATAGGATTAGTATGTTCTTACATCAGGGTTTTTTGATATGATAGACCATTTCTCATTCCTATTTATTTTTCATTTGTGACACTGTTATAGAAGGGAGGGAGGAAGAGAGGGAGAGAATAAAGGAATGAAATTAGAGGAATGTTTCACACTGGATTAATTAGACAGAAATGTAATTGAACATAATATATCCCAAACACTTGGGCTATAGATTACATCTTGGTCTTTATTAATGATGTCACTTTGCAACAATCAAAATATAACCCTGAAGATGAAATGAAGTGCCTGCTGTTTTCTGTAAACATTCTGGAGTTGTAAATGGTAAATGCAATGATGTGAAGGATTATGTTGTTTTTAAGATTACACACCCAAAATCCACTGGAGTAGCATTAGAGAGTGTGGATTTGGAAAGCAATTCGGTCATGACGGGGGAGCCACAGGAATGCTGTTAGTGACCTTGGAAAGAGACCAGTGAAGGTGCAACAGCAAGCCTCTGAAGCAGGCAGTGAGCACTCTCCTGATAGTGAATTGTCCTGAACTTTGACCTTGAATTCTGGCTTTGAAAACCTGCAAGTAAGTTTCTGCTTCCGTGCAAGCTGCCAAGTTCATGGTATTTTATTATATTGTTCAAAAAGACTAAGAAAGTTAATCTATGTAAAAAGAAATAAATGAAATGTTGCTTAAAGTATGACATAATATGCTATTCAAAATGCAATAGCTGAAGACTCTATACTAAAAATTTATCACATAAAGTTGTGCCAACAGAATGACATCCATATGTGAAATATGTGTGTCTAATGACACGATGATTTTACGTAAATAAATGAATGAAAGCTTTAATGGCTTATCAACAGGCCCTTTATGCATACTAATGTGATCAGAGGTGATAATTTTGATTGGAGAAGTAAAACATAACGGGCAAGTAAGCAAATATTTCCAGAACAATTGTCATTACAAAATCACCTTCAGGGCACAAGGAATTGAAAACCCCTCATGCATAAAATCACGTTTTCCTTGTAACTTTGATGGGTTGCATTTTGATTTTTTTCATTAAGGAAAATGACAGCAAATGATTAGCTCTTCCAATGTGCTTGTGTGAATGGAATAGATTTGTCTAGTTGGAATGTTTGTCAAATTTTTAAAGGTGGATTACTGAGCCTATCTAAAGAATCACATTTGTCAAAAGATAAAAATAGAACAATGAGTAATCAATATCAAGATTCCAAATTATTCTTCAAGTGGTCCAAAACTTGACCCCCTACTCAGAGGCAAATAAAAACAATAAAGCTTATGTAATAAATAATTTTACTATATATTTTTCTTTTGTACCCTCAATGACTTTCAGAATGTCATGGATGGAAACTTCAGGGTAAAGTTTAATTACTCATGATACCATGTTTGAACTTAGCATTACAGGGGCTTAGAAAGGATAAAAACCACCATTTATTGACACATACTATGTGGAAAGGACTTGACACTCATGATTGAATTTAATCCTTGTGAAAGCCTGTGATATGGAGCCATTATCCTAGTATTACAGATGGAGAACATCAGGTTAAATAACTAATTCAAGATCACACAGCCAGTAGGCAGGAGAGGAGAGACTCAAGCCCTTATCTATACACCTTTAAAATACATGGTCACATCCTACAAATCCAAGTCAGGAGGCTTGGACTTTCAAGCATAGTGAAAATAGGCAAATGTATGAACCAGAAAACTGTGGGTTGAAATACTAGTGCCCTTCAACACTAAACTTTCTGTTTCCTACTGTGTTTGTGGCACTGAAATAAGTGTCTGGAGATAATTGAGAATCTTGTTAGCTGATGTGTAAAACTTGAGAATGAGGACTTTCCCAGAGGAACACAAACGTTTAAGCCTCATTTGTTTGGGAATTATCTGACATGTTTTGGCAAAGCCTACACAGAAACCAGATTACGTACTGGAAACATTCTATCCAGGTTAACTGTTTTAATCACACCTTGGCCTTTCAGTTCAGATCAAGTGCTGGCGCTTGCTTTAATGCTCACATTTTACATTTGATATAGGGTTCAATAATGTACCTTCAGTGCCGTGTATCTTACAATTTTGGATTCACTCATTGCAGATGCTCACTCACTTGCTTTTCGAGCCTCACTCAGAAGCTGTCCTGAAACCCAGCGCCCTCAAGAAGAATGAAGGGCAGAGACGCAATTTCCTTGAGTGCCTTGTTCAACAATAACAGCAATTTTGCCAATAACAATAGGCTCTGTTCACTGATGCCTTGTGGAAGGCCAGCCCCTGAGCTCAGCATTCTGCTTTACACAGGAAAACAGGACTGGGAAAACAGTCCATGAAACTGGGCTGAAAATGATAAGCTAGTAGACTCAGAACAGAGTGCTGTGCCTGCATGTGTACACATCTGAACATGTCGCTGTACACACGAAAATGCACATAACTTAACACACCAAGCATGGTCAGCTATCTCTGCCATTTCCCTGTCCCTACCAGCTGTCTGAGGGAATTAGAAAATATAAATATTATGATCCTATTCTGTTCTTGTTTCCATTTGCTCATCAGTTTTAGCCCAGTATCATGAACTCCGTAGCCCTGTCAAATAGAGGGTACACACCCAGCAGACAAGGACATGAAGGGTCATAAGACTAAATATCATCCATCTTATGTATAAAATAAACAGACATGTGACTGGCAACTGAAAGATACTGGGAAATGAAAAATCTATCTTTCAAACATATCTCCATTTCTTTCTTATCCTTCCCATCTGAGAAAGAAAGTGCACATGCACCCACCCATACACACATTATTTTTAATATATTTTTATAAAGCTATACATTATAATTATTTAAATGAGATTGTCATCAACTTTAATTATGCTAAAATGCTCATTTATATAAGAAAAAGAGCCATAAATACTCATTAACACTGAAGACCTCAAGAACTTAAATTAAATTTTACTTTGAGATAGAAATTGGTATGAAAAGAAGCCTGCATTAGTCTCTCCCATCTACCCTTCCCACCATCCTCCATTAAAAATAATTTATACAAGTAATCATCTTTAAAGCTAAAGTGATTTTAGAGGAAATTTTAATCACTTTAAATTTTAAAAAGCATCTAGCCATACCAAATATGTAGATAAGAGTTGACTTTCCTCCTTGACTGGAGACACTCTCCATCTGCCCTCTTAGCTCTGAAGATACCTGTGACAGGCCAGGTGGTAGCAAGAACTGTTGAGTGTGCTTGATGTGTTTATCCATTCATAATTTTATGTGTACAAATATTTTCCTGTATTGCATACAAATGCACAGACCAACATACATGTTGTATGTAAAGCTCCATCTTCCTTCAGGAAATCTTTCTAGAGTGTTCTGCAACTGCTTTCAAGCTATGGCTATATGACTTGGGTTTAAAAGAATTCAGTACCCTTTTAGCACTTCACAATTGGTCTGGCCTGGGCGCCGCAGAACTAGTAATTTAGAAAATTGCATGTGGCCTATTCTGTTAGCAGGAGCAGCTTTTGTCATGCAGTTCGGGCAGAATGTTCATGTTCTATCCTCTAGCTTACTACTTCTGTGTATATCAACACTTTGAGTCACTAATGATTGCTACTAACAACAGCAGAAAAACAGTATCAATTGCAATTGCCTAATATTAATGATACTAGTTAACATGTACTTTTTTAAAATCTAGGTCAAGGACAAGGATTCATATCATTTTTTATAACCTCACAAGTTCAAGAAGTAGGCATTATTACCATGCATTTCTGATCATGACACTTTTACATGGATTCTAAAAATGTTCATTTTATGGAATCAGAGCAGAATGGTCCTTACTGGAGACTGGTGTGTGAAGGAAGCATTGGGGTCAGGGGATATTGTTCAACAGGTACAAGTTTTCAGTTCAAATAGGAATAAATTCTGGTATTCTGCTGTGCAATACTGTGATAATACTCTAACAGAACTAAAAGAGGATTCTAGATCTTAATATTTTCATCACAAAGAAATGATAGATATTTGAGGTGATGGATATGAAAACCACCCTAACAGTGTGTGTGTGTGTGTGTGTGTGTGTGTGTGTGTGTGTGTGTGTGTGTATGTGTATTTGTGTGTGTGTAATCATCATACTACTTGCCATAAATATAGAGATGCCAGATTTATGATGCTGTTATACCTCCAGAACCCATCATTAATTTAACATCATAAAAATTCTCTTAATAGTGTGTTAATTACTTATGTATAGCTGTGACGAAATACCAGACAGAAACAACTTAATGAAAGGAGCTATTTGTTTTTGTCTCATGGTTTCAGAGGGTTCGCTGAATCACGGAACAGAGGGTGTGGTCAAGCAGAACAGTCGCTTTAATGACAGCCAGGACAAAGGTTTGGGAGAGAAGAGTGTGCTAAGGATAAATAGTTCAGAGGACCATCCTCTAGTGATCTACTTCTTTCAGTTACTGAAGTTTCTGGAACCTCCAAAGATAGCATTAACAGACCTGGGTTTTGATACATAATCTCAAGATGGACTTTTCTCATTCCAATCACAGCATATTCTTATTTGTCAAACACCATCCTTGAACAACACAGAACACTGCAAAGCACTGGGTTTTCCAACATGTTACCATAGGAATTACATGCCAAACTTAATTGCTCAGGATCCCAACAAAGTAGTCCACTGCATATTATTTAGTCTGGGAAAATATCAAACTCCAAACCATACCTTCTACTAAATTTATATTGTTATTCCACTACAATTAAGTTGCAAAATGAATATAGACAATAAAATCATCAGTGATTTTGACATAATTAAAAAAGGAAGAAAAAAATATGAGGTTCTTATTGAAATACATTTTTAAATGATACTTCTTTTCTTCTTCTTTTTTCTTTTATTGTTGTTTTGTTTGAGACTTAGTCTTACTTTGAAACCCTGGTTGGCTGAGCACCTGCAGCTTCCTGAGTAATGGGATCAAGAAATGAACCAGGGCACCCAACTTTAAAAGAGTAGCTTTTAATTCAAGTAATAGCTAATGTTTATTTTGTGTAAAATTTGCTAATTGTGGTTATTAAATCCTGAAACGCATATGCTGAACCAAAACCAATAACTGAAAATTTCAAATGGTTGAAATTGCAAAATACAAGGTGATTTCCCAGCATTCTGTTGGCTATGAGTCATTTAGTCAGTTGATGTCTCCTTCAATGTCACTTTTTTTTTATTTTCTAATGAAGCTCCCATTGGTTCCATCTGCTGGCAAGGCATGCTGGGAAGACCAGGATTTTATATCTCTTCTCTCCATATGGATGTGTTTAGTACAAAACTAACCAGGTTTCTCATCAGGAGACTACATTGGCTATTGAAGAGCTGCCAGCACATGAGAATGGAAGAGAACTCGGGACAGGCTGACAGAAAGTGGTGTCACATTTGTAGACAAACATCTTCACCAGCTCCTCTAGGCTTTTAAAGCCTGGGAAACTTATTTTATCTCCAGGTGAGGCAATGGAAAAATCTCTTTAACGTGAAAGGAAAGCATTCTCTTTTATGGGGTATAGGCTCCTTCTATTTCCACTCTTCTTACCTTTGAATGAAATGAAGAGGCCCAAGAAACTTGAAGGCACTGCTAAGACTGATTGGGTTAGGTTCTTCCCTCTCTTTTGTTTATTTTTTTTCACTTATAAGATCAATTATAAGTGAATTAAAATCTTATATTGTAGCCACATATACTATTTTAGCTGTATCTAGAGTTCTGTTCATTCTGAATCCTGTATTCAACTTAGATCAATTACAGTATTTTATTTTTTAATTAAGATTTTTTAAATTTATTTCACATACCAATCACAGATATCCCTCCTATCCCTTGTCTTGCTTCCCCTCAGCCCACCCCCCAGGCCCTTTTTCAGAAAGGTAAGGCCTCTCATGGGGTGTCAGCAGAGAGTGGTATATTCAGCAGAAGCAGGTCCAAGCCCCTCCCCTTGCATCAAGGCTGTGCAAGGTGTCCCACCATAGGTAATGGGCTCCAGAAAGCCAGTTCATGCACCAGCAATAAATCCTGATCCTACTGCCAGGGGCCCCTTAAGCAGATCAAGCTACACAACTGTCTCACTTATATAGAGGGCCTAGTCTAAAGTTCATGAGTTCCCACTAGCTTGATTTGGTTGTATCTGTAAGTTTCCCCACCATGATCTTGATGCCCCTTGCTCAACTGAATCTCTGCTGCCTCTTAAAGGATAATTAAGGACTGCCAATTAGTCAGTAAGATAGCACTTCATCCCATAGACACCTGTATCAATGCACATGTGCAACTATGTTCACAGCCATGACTAGGATCAGAAACTACTGGGCCGGATTCCAAAGCTGCCACATTGTGACTTTGAACTTAAGTAGAAACCACAATAAATGGTTATATTTCTGCTATTCTTCTTATTTGTAAAAGAAAGCTAAGCATACTACTTACCTCAATAAGTCCTTAATATCAAACACAATAATGTATGCAAACTTCCCAGCATTTTACAGTAAACCATCATCTATTTTAATAATTAAGTTGTTAAAAATAAATAATTTTTAGCAACCTATTTTTCAAAACAAATATTTCTTCTGGATGACATTACTTTAAATGCCTTTAGTTGTAAATATTCAGAAGAGCCCATGAAAGACAGTCAAAGTTACAGGGAATTTAGTGGATAGATGTCTTGAATGGCTAGTGAGTTTAAGACTGATGTGGTCAAAGTTGTGCTTTATTAACTCTCAACCGACTTACTTCAGTTTTTCAGTTAAGTCATCAAAAAGCTTTCCTGAATGGCTGAACAGTGACTTTAGAAGCCCTGACTTCATGCTGATGCTCTACAGTGTTCAAAGCATCATCATGTTTATGATTCTAAGACATTGTGTTTATTTTCATTCTAAATGAATACAGCTAAAGCCAGCCAATATATCCAAGGGAAGCTGGTTTGTTAGGATCCCTAAGCAGAATAAACCCCACACAAGGGTAAATAGAATCTGATTAGTCTACTTATCCCAGTCAGGAGCATTATTCAGAACTGGAAGCTTAAAAGTTTATAAGAGAGCCAGGAGATGATGGGGACTTTAGAAACACGGGTATATGAGCAAAACACTGTCAGGACAAATTGTTCTAATAGATTTTATATTTTTTGAATTGACAAGTCAACATTTTCTAGGATTTTCACAAGTCTTATATTGTAGCCACGTATACTATTTTAGCTGTATCTGGAGTTCTGTTCATTCTGAATCCTGTATTCAACTTAGTCATTAACAAGCCACAAAATATTTAGCACATTACTTATTCTTTTCCTGGGCACTGGTGTTATCCCTGTAAAAAGAGGGGGACTGAATTAGATGAACTCAAAACCCCACTAGTTTCTGGGGTCTCCATGAACACAATACATTTCCTTTATAAATGGCGAAGATGGCTGTTAAGCAATCTCTCAACTTCTGTTCTGAAAATTACACAAAATAACCCAAGCTCCTTTTATCTTTCCTCACAGGAACTATTTTCTATCCCTTTAATCTTTTTGTTGATATTCTGTGGACCTTCTTCGTTTTCTCCATATATCACTTCTCTGTATGAAATTTCCAACTGGAAAAAAAAATCAGATGGAGAAATCAACAGTGTCTCCTAAGCAGGTGCATTCTCAGCCTTCTGGCCCTAAAACCATTGTTCATTCTGCCTATATGTTTAGCAATATTTTTGTATTTTCAAATTCCCCTTTAAGATGATTTTGGTAGGTCTTTAAATTGTAATTTATCAGTTTAAACTTTTATTTTCTGTAAAACTTAAATCCAGTCAAAAATACAATTCTTATTATACTTCCATTGAATTTGAATATGCATCCAGTTGCATAGCTCACACTTTCACTTTATAAAATGGAACCTTAATACCAACCCACATGTTCTCTGTGGGCTTTCAATCCTCACTTTAGTGATTCCAGAAGGAACAATAATCCCAATTTTTTAACTATGGATTCAATTTGCCAGTTGTAAAACTTTATTCAAATAAAGTCAGAAGATATGTTCCCTTCTTCATGGAAAGACTATATTTATAGTCAAAATTCAATTAACTATTTTGTATATGTCAATTTCTTGGTTCTCTATTCAGCTCTACAATTCTACATGTTTATCGTTTAGCCAATACTACATCATCATGATTTCAATGCTTATTCTAGGTGTTGAAATCAGATTGCTGACTTTTCCAGCCTGCTTTGATCTTCTAAGTTCCTTTACTTTCTCATATAAATTTTAAGAATTGACTGTTGATGCCTCCAAAGAAGACTCTGACTGGATCACTTTGCATCTGTAGATACGTTTTCAGAAAATTTACCTCTTACCAGTATTTACTATACTGACCCCAATTTAATCTTTCATTATTAAAAATGTCTTATAATTCCTCTTCTGGATTATTTTTTGCAGTGGAAAAAAACCCCTGTAGTTTAAGATAGTGCCACTAGATTTTACAAGAAAAATAAACTAAAAGTATAGAATTTTTTTTGTTTGTTTGTTTTTGAAACACGTTTTCTCTGTGTAGCACTGTCTACCCTGGAACTCACTCTGTAGACCAGGCTAACCTCCAGCTCACAAAGATCTGCCTACCTCTGCCTACTGAGTGCTAGGATTAAAGGCATGAGACATCACTGACCAGCTAGAATTCTTAAGGAATAACTAGCTAAAGCTGAGAAAAAAAAGTGACCATGTCAATAAATAAGGGTAATTTTCAAGACTCTACTGTTAAATGAACTCTCACACAAACACACACACACACACACACACACACACACACACACACACACACACGGCAAGGGACAGAGACAGAGAGAGACGGAGATGCAGAGACACAGGGCCAAAGAGACAGAGAGATTAAAAACTAGAGAGAATCACTAGGAAACCTTCCACGGCTGCAATCAACTTGATCAAGCTTGGTGAATGAAAATTATGATGGTGCAGAGTATCTGAGAGTCATGCATTATGAAGCTGGCAAGAAGTTATTAGTCTATTTAACTCATCGTGTCCTTTAAAGTCACCAAACAGAGAAACTCACTGGAACCAAGATTCTTGACAGATGAAGTTCTTCTGCAAGTGATAACAGAACAAAGGAGTCAAGTAGGAAAAGTACGTCTCTGATACATATAGAATCGCATGTTCTCACAGTAGTTCTACTACCAGGGTCATCAAGAGCTGCAGAAGGCCAAGGAGAGAGTGACGAGCTATAAAATAAGAGGCAATGAAAGAATTATTTCATTGTCACAACAGACTTGCAGAGTTATTACTATAGTTAGCTTTTATTTTATAATAATCAAATTGAAAGAAATGACAAATCCTACCAAATAAGAAAACCTAAGCATTTGAATCACAAAGAATTTGAAGTAAATTATGGATAATGTAAGATTAAGAATAATGTGAGATTGAACTTGAAAAAATACACAGAACCTCTCATGTTGTGGCTTGGTAAGCTTTTTAAAGCATATTTCTCCCTAGAATAATGAAAACCTATGAAAGATATTTTTGAAGATAAGAGTGAAGGTGATCAGAATATTGTGAAAGAAGTGGTCAAGAGAGTTGTAATAAAACCAGTACCAAGCTACTCTATCCACATAGAGAAAAAGTCAGAGTGAGACAGGGAACACTTACACACATTGTGGCACTGTTCACAATAGCCAAATTTGGAATCTGCCTAGGGGCAAACAAAATGTGGATTATGTATGTAGTATATATTCAACTGTAAAGAACAAAACTAATTTTATGAAAATATTAATGAATTGGAAATCATCACATTGAGTTTTAAAAAGTTAAATTTCTTTATTAAAGAAAGAGAAACATCCCATGTTATTGTCCATAGGCAGAACTTGATTTAAAAATTTCAAGTCACAAATGTATTTGAGAACAATTTAGGGCCAGTATGAGTTAGGGGCAAAAGAGTGTAATGAGTAGAGTGATATTATAACTTCATCTTAAATGTAAATATAGCAATAAAACTTACTATTTTGTAAAATTAATACATGCTTCTAAAGAGAAGAAAAAGATGATAACTATAAGGGAAACTACACAAGGAAATTCTAGAAAGCTCTTGATGAGAGAAGCTAAAGAAAAATACATACGAATAGGGTAAAAACAAGAGGCCCTAGCTCATTGAGGTGTTTACTGAGATATTACTATGTGTGCCTGCAAGAAAGGGATTCACTAGAAATTCACCTCCAAAATGAGTTAGGTAACTATGTAGTTTGGTGTAACAGATTGGTACTGAGGTAACAGATAAAACAGAGTCTCAATTTTAATCTCATATCTGCAGTAGACTTCTCAGGAAGCCTTGGGCCAATTATTTTCCTTATTTGAATTATTTCTTCATTGTATGTGCAAAATCTCAGTACCCAAGTGCCTAGTCACTATGGAAGGTTTCGGAGTAGGTAATAGCATGTACTAAAAAGGGACAAAGTCCCACATGTGTAAGAAAGAGAGAATGCCATTTGTATAATGTTAAGGTCCCTTGATCCCCACAACCCATCTCAAATGCTGACAATACCCAAATAACCAAAGTCAAGACACAACTTTATTTTTCAGGCTAAGTCAGAAAATTTATTCACATTTGTCCTTAATCAATCCAGAAAAAGGGGGAGGCCTTGTTGTGTTTTCCCTCTGGCGCATGATTTTGGAGTCTATATCTTGTCTTCCAGAAGTGTGAGAGAGGCAATCTGCTTGCCAGGATCCAGCAAATCAAAATAGAAAACCAGTGAATATACTATATGTGATCTGTAAACACACAGTGATTTTTTTTCATTTTAAACATAGTACTCAATATCAGATCAAAGGTGGGACTGTCTGAGGATGATATACCAGAGAAATCTTGAGAATTAAGTTAGTTACTCATTGAAGAAAATACTGAAAGTGTTTGAAAAATTTATTTAATATTTTTCAGTCATGGAAAATGACAAATTAGGCAGGAATTTATTTCTAAACTTTTCAAAGATTATTACAAACACAAATAAACTTCCTTCTAAATCTGTCCCAAATTAAACCAAGGCACATAATCCAAGTAAAACATTGTGACATAAACTATTTTAGGTTGTAATATTTTCACATTATTTGAGAAATTTAGAAGAAATATTATCTGGATAGCAAGATATAGGGAGATACAAGGCATAATTCAGGTTATACATGATTCTGTATTTAATATCCTCTAATATATATCATTTCTCACAAATATAATTTTCACAAAGTTTCTTTGCTGGCTCTGATTGAATGGGTTAAAAATTTATATCCAGATTTATGTAGAAATTTATATTGAGCTAGTAACCATAAGAGATGAGAATTGGCCGGGCGGTGGTGGCGCACGCCTTTAATCCCAGCACTCGGGAGGCAGAGCCAGGCGGATCTCTGTGAGTTCGAGGCCAGCCTGGGCTACCAAGTGAGTTCCAGGAGAGGCACAAAGCTACACAGAGAAACCCTGTCTCGAAAAACCAAAAAAAAAAAAAAAAAAAAAAGAGATGAGAATTGAGTTTTCAAAAGCATGATGTAAGTCACGGATTTTCTAAGGAAAATAAAGTAACTTGGGATATAATGCTGTTCTCATATTTTTCAGAGCTCTTAAGTCAAATTTTTAATCTTATGTGCCAATTTTAGTAGCTAGAATTACAATCATTGATCAATATAAGCTGGTGTGCATCCATGAATTTCTTCCAGAAAGCAAGTCTTGCTCTTACAAATAAACATATGGAATGAATGAGCCTCACTATCTTTCTTTGAAACCTTATAGTTATAGGTATAGTCATTTCTTACTCTGAAATGAACACTATCACAACACAAGAAATCCCCCAAAGAACAAATATAAATCATGGTGGGTACTATCAGAGTGAGATAGCAAGTGAGAAATTCTGTATAGTAAATGAGATCTGTGAATCCAAAGACATTGAATTGGGAAATGTGATGAGCAGGAAAGTGCTGTTAACGTGAAAAACACCATGAAGACATAAAGGAAGGAATGTACTAATTCGGTGGAAGAATGGTGGGAGCCAGCCATTTCATTTATATTTCCAACATTGTTGTTCAGGAAGTCTTAGGAGATACAAGTTTGGGGTGTAACTTTCAGAAATATGGGGTAAAAGATTCTTTGCTCTACATCACTACATTACCCCTATATCACAGAAAGTGTCTGTTACCCCATGATGTAGGGAAAGAGCTTTCCCCACATACGAAGCAATTATTTGATGGCAGATACAAACTGTGTGGTTAGTTATTTAAATCAATTTTGGGAGTATCTTTCTGAAGGTTACATCTGGTGCCACAGAGGAAGGCTGAGTCCCACATGATTCTTGACTTCAAATGCTAGTTACAAACTCCAAGTGATGACTTTGTTTTTAATGAACTAACAAGCTATAAATTGAAGTACTGTACCATCAGAATATGAAGTTACCAGGGCAGTTTACAGAACTTCGTAGGGAAATGGTTAACTTATGCTTGATCACTTCTAATAATGAATGATTTTAAAGAATATAAATTAATATCCTTAAAAGTCCAAGGGAATCATGGGAGAGATCTGGAAAGTTCTGAAAAATGTAGGAGCTTCTATCCCTCGGAGTTAATTCCTTAGCTCTTTATACTGTTCCTATGTCTGTAGTACCTTCAAGGAACATGAGCAGGGTTTTTTTGTACATAAAAGCTCTCCAAATTGATTTCTGCAGGGTTTTATGTAAACTATATGATATAGCTGAGATTGGTTACATCTTTGGAGCAATTCAACACTGAACCATCTCATGCCAAACTAGAGATGATAATCTCAAATTTTCCAAAATCACCTTATGAAGGCAAACTCAAATGCAGTTGCCCCAGACAACTGTCAACAAAACACTTTTCTCATCTTTGTGGCTCCCGAATATCTCCAGAACAGACATGTACTCTAAGAGATGTGCCTGTGTTCTAGTCACTTTAGAGTTACAAGTGAACCAGAAAGTGTGAAGGGAAACAGAGGTAGATGCAGTTGTCCCTTGAAAGCCGTGGAACCCTGTAGGTATCAGAATTCTCAGGTGTTCAAGTTCCTCATAGAAAACACAGAGCACTTGCATTCAACCTATCCTATCCTTTACTTTCAATAATCTCTGGGTTACTTATAATACAAAGCACATTGTAAATATTGTGTAAATAGAATATTTACAATTTATGAAATATTTACAATGCATCCTTTAGGATATACACAAAAAGAAAACAGGTCCATAAATATTCAGTACAGAAACAATTAAAAAAATATTTTTCAACTCTATTTTTGTTGGATGGATATATTGATGTGAAGCCACAGGTAAGGCTCATTATATTTCATGATATAACTACCAACTACTGGAGTATGCAGACCTGAGAAAGCAAAGACTATGAATTTGATTCTGGGACATCAAATCTGAGTGGTTTACAGGTATACCTTACACAGTTTTAGAGAAGTCTTCCACCTCAACAAAAGGAGCTGACTAATGAGAAACTATCACATCCTTCTGGAGATGTAAAAAATGCCAGCTTGTACCTACTTGTCAATTATAAATGCAGGGTTACATTTTGAACAATGCTGTGGATCCTGAAGCTGGATCTTTTGGCACTTACCAAAGGAATAGGATCTCATACTGTGTACTCCTTGTGCACAGGGCTTCTTCCTCTTCTGGGTCCATGAAACAAGCAGTTAAGTACTGTGGATCACTGCACTAGAGTTTTCTAATACTATGTGCTGTTCAACGCACAGTATTGCCTTTCTCTTTTCCTGTTCTATCTTCACCTTGGTTATACTGGCCATGCCTTATTTTCTAACAAATAACAATGAAAATTTTAGTCTTTATTTTAAATCCATGGCTTTCTCTGCAAGATTCCTGAGCTTACCCTAGTGATTTTAGTTCAGTCTCCTTCTCAGTTCTTACATCATTCTCTAAACACTGCCACCAATGCATTGCTTCCTAGGGATGACTTGCTGATGTATGCTACTTCCCCAGGAAGGCAGAATGCCAGTAGTTTTATCTGCTTATGTCTGGAGCCAAACAATGCTTGGCATATAGTCTTTATTTGAAAGTGTATTCAAAGTTTCTTCTTGCTAGCAAGGATTTTCTGCAAATAGTGTTACAAGAGTGTGAAATGTCAAAGCAGATGAGCCTGTGAAAAAAAGCAAGATGGAAAAAAAAGATTGAGCAAAACCTGGAAAGAGAGAAATCCAAATGAAGCCTGTATACAGGCTTTCAGGGACTCTGAAGTAAGTAGTCCATGCTTCCACCTAAGTCCCTCTGACCCTCACTGGGTCTTATTGTACAATCACCTCACTCTCAGCCTCCTTATGTCAACGAGATGGGGATTATACTTTATGTTTCCTAAAAGCGTTAAGTTGTATGGTTTTGCATATTCTAGCATATGAAATTATATTTCTTTCCTTATTCTGCCTTATATCGTTAGCATCTATCAAAATGCCTGCCTCAGGAAAAGACCCTCATTTTAATCTGTGATGTGATACAACCTGATTACCAGTAACTGAAAAGTTAAATTTAGTGAAAATTTAAGTTTCAGTATTTAACCAATGAGCATTTATTAAAATATTTTATGAGTAGAAGCTAGGATATGAAAATAAAATTTGATTGGTAGATTGGTAGAGTCAACAGAAGCTGTTCATTTAATTACTCCATACTTAGGGTTTGGTGATGGAAAAGCATCTATAAGTAGATAATTTTCAGTCAAAAGTATTTTTAATATCATAGCATTAAATTATAGAGTTACCATTATTAGTCATATTTATTCATGAGAAGTAATTTGATATCTTACAAAATAAGCCAATACATGGTGTAACCTCTTGCAGTCTAATTTTCCATGGATGAGCACTTACAGACTTAATATCCTTAGAGGTTATATTTTAACATAGTCTAATTACCACTTTCCCTTTATTTCTATTCGGTTTGACACAGCCACTTTGCCTAAAATAATTTAATATTCTTATGAATGAGATAGTGTTAAATCTAGCCTATAACATCAATTGCCTTTGTTTATACTAACAGCTCTGGTGAATTAGCATACTAGAAAGTGAGAACAAATGGTCCTTAGAGGAAAGTGAAAATGCATTCTTCAGAATTTTTACGTGTTTTCTGAAGAATCTTAAATATTTCTAGTTTGAATACCATACATCTGTACAACAACTCAGGGTCTCTGTTAGGATAGTTAATAGGAATAAGAACAAGTCTTTCCATCCCTTTATTTGCCCATTGAATTCTTACCCATCTTCCCAGGGCAACGTGCAGCCTGGCACGTTCCGAGGGCTTCAGGCATGACCAGGACATGCTTGATGACAATCAAAGTGCCATTTCTATAGCCTGATATCCCTCTGCACACAGGAGGTTATAAGCAGAGGTCTTGGATGTTACCATTCATAGCAGAATCCCAAAACTGACTAACAGGCATTTGCTGTCTCTGATGAGCTCTGTTGTGGGTTTTTTACCCATTTTCCAGTTTCTAGAACATGGCAATAGCAGCTATCTCACAATGTTTTCATGAATAAAATGAATAATGTCATACAAGTATTTAAGTCTTGTTTGTCATAAGGAATATTTTAAATGCTGCCTGATGATGGTTGTGATGACTATGGATTGTATATACTTTTAAATTTTATTTCCATAATAATAATCCTCTTTTCAACTTTTAGGGAGAATCATCTAATAAAATTTAATAGACACCAACAATCTATTGACTTGAGGGGTGATACTTAGACCTCCCAAATGTCTGATAAACTTTAGAAGTTGATATTTTTTCCATGCTTTAAATATGAACCTAATATCAGCAAGTCATAAAATGATAGGCAACAATTTCATCATAAGATATGTTTGTGTTAAGACATTGGAAGTGACATAAAAAGGACCAGAAGGAAAAAAACACAGGCCATGTTTGTTAATGTTCATTTTATAGTTAAAAAACATAATCTGTAATGAGCCGAAGCCACAAAAAATGACTACTCACAAGATCATGATTGTGAAACATTGAAAATCTATAAAGGACATTTATCATGTAATTCTCAGAATGTTCTTGCCAATATATTTTCCTTGGCTGAGACTAGTTCCTTCCTCTGCCAAGTGTGGACAACACTCAGAAGAAGCCAGAAATATATTGATCTGCAAATTTCACATTTGGGGTTTTTTTTTTTTGCTATCATTGTACACATTCTCCATTAAGTACAGATATTAACTCCCTTCTGCATGATGACATCATTGTGCAAATGGGAGAGAAAGGTTGTAGTAGGCTGTAATGACTTCAAAAAGCAAGCCTGACAAAATAAATCAAAATACACATTTCTTCTTCTCAAGGCTAAACTCTAATCTACTCATGTGCTGACTCTAATACTCATTCTAAGGCTCGCAAATCTGATTGATGATGTCTTTGAACAGTTTGGAAAAGGATAATCAACCACAAAGCCAAACTAGAAGCCGAGCTGAATTTCAAAGCCTAAACATTTAATGTGCTCTGATTTATACTTGCTGAAAGGCTTAAGACATTCAGATTACTTATGTGTGTATCATCATTCATAGGCTTAAAATTTAATTTCATCTTGCAATATTTCTGTTTGTGGAGCACACTCCTGACTTACCCATCTGGCCTTTGGTCAAACTTCTTAGAATCAGATTAACACAGCAATTGCCTCATGCCATTGAATAAATTTCTCTTAACAATAAAAACATCATTTTATGTTACTGATATTAATTATGACTTGTTCGTGATAGTATGCAAAATGTGATGATGACTGAAATGTTGTAATTGGTTCATTGACGATACTGCCGTAATATCTGACACAATGATTTCTAGATTTCTAGATTTCCTATGAAGAAGGTATGATTATGTAGTAGTTGTCATATAATACATGTAAGGGTGGGGACAGCTGAGAATTTTAAGCTTATTTTGAAGAGTTCATTTAAAGACAGCAGAATGTCATATTATGATTACAATTTCAATTTTTCTTCTCTGTGCTCAGCACATTCATTACATGGTAATTGAGAAATTCTGACTATTGTATGTTTGCATAACAACATATAATTTATCTTTCCAGAGAACATGCTAGAGATTTGATATGTATAATTACCAAATTTTATTTTCCTTCCAGGCTTATTATCTCTGGCTAGAAAAATCAGACAAATAAGTGGTCTAATTCTTACTTTCAACTACCTGAAAGACGATTTGGAAAGAAAATTGTTTTTCACGAAGACATTAATGTTATCTGATGACAGGTTTGCAAGTCGAGAATTACTCTACAGGGAACTCGAGATTGAAGTCTGTAGTTATCACAGCTCTTATTAGGTGCACAAGAGGGCTAATGAGTTCATTTCTGAGCTGCCTCATTTTCCCAAGGATGGTGAATCACCACGTTGCTCATAGCAGAAAGAGTTGAAAGGCACAGGTGATTTACAGGGTAGACTGGAGTTCCACACTATTGGGAGGTTCACGTCACTCCCAAAATATTCCAGTTACACATCAAAGTGAGATTGGATCCAAACAACCATTTTTTTTCTTTATAAAGTTCTTCCTGGCACTCTAGAAGTTTCCACCTCGTACAAGTCACAGACAGAATTACAAAACTGTCATTCCTTATTCCCAAGTGACAATGGTAATTAGTTCTATTCTTGATGACCATAAAGGTTATTTCAAAATACACTTTTGAATGACAAATAGTACTATTGAATAGTAACCAGGGACATTTGGATTATTCATGGTTCTCTGTCCCTGCATATGGTTTTCTAGATCTCAAATTCCCACAATGATACCAAAGTTAGTGGTGATGAATCATTTAATGATATTCTATGTTAAACTAGATTAAAGGACCACCTAACACTACAAATGGCAAAACATACTTGAAGGATGTGCCTGACTTCTTCGTTTATAACACCTAGTGGCAAGTCATTCAACTAAGGTAAGACTTATTATAGTTGTGTTTTTAATTCAAGGTGCATATTTGATGAGATTTTACTACCTAAGAAAAAGTGATTAAGTTCCATATTTAGTGAAACTTCTGGAATGGTTCAAGTGGCCACTTTGTCCATCCCTGTGTTGACTATCTCTTGCTTAAGTCAGTCTATCTGAGGTCTGAAGAGAATGAAAGTGAACACACCATGTAATGCAGATCGCCTACATGATGGAGTTCTTGGACCTTCAGTTTGAAGTAAGAAGTAGAGCTGAAAGCCTTACTTTCAGCCAACAGGCTTTCCTAAAGTGAAATATCTCGGTGGTATCTGATTTTATTTTCTGTATTTCAAAGCGACGATAGTCCACATTCGGTACCTTATGTTACCTTTAACTGCTCTAATTGTTGCTGCTATTTATTCATATTCCTGATACCTGAAGCTAAGGTGATACCTAACCCCCAATAATGTTCACTCACTTCCTGCCCACAAGGCCTGTGTGGCATGCCTCCAAAAGACGCTTGTACCACATGGATGCAATTAGACATCTCCAGGTTTTTCATGATTTCTTAGTTCTCTATTATGTTCCTCTCACTAGATACCACTGGAATAAACGGCTTAAGCAAGACAATCCATCATACTATGCTCCCCTGTTCCCCCAGTGCTTCAGACATCATTAAACCTCTCAGCTCGTGCTTATCTTATGAAGCTTAATTGTCAGAAAATAACTCGGAATTCACATTGTTAGAAGTTAACATGTAGAACTGATCAACTCTTTTTCTATATGCTAAATTAACAGAATCGAAGTCTTACAAAGGCAGTGGGTGAGGTGCATCTTCCCAGGGTATTTTCAGTGCCTTTGTGAATCTCCACCTCACACTAGGGTGTGTTTCAGTTGATTACAACCATTTATGCCCTTCCATACTCCTACACTGAAGCCTCTCTTGGTGAAAGTGATCTTTGTTGACAGCAGTATTTTAAAAGAGAAAGAAAAAAATCAGATTTTTCTCATTTCTCTCTTGCTCACTCTCTCTAAGTATCATTATCTTCACTAACACTGACAGCACTACCAATTATCCATCCTGTGTTTATGACCAATCCCTGACAGATTATATAGCCCATCCTTAAAACATCTCTATAGAAGTATCATTATTCTCCCTTTAATAACAAAGAAAGGACAAGAGAAGTAACTTCTTCACTCACACAATTTATAAGTAGGGCAATGGTTTGCAAACGTGTGCTCCCATCAGGACACATCAGAGTCCCTGTAATTACACATCTTCAGCAAAACTCTGTATTGTCAGAATTTGTCATTTTCAGAGGCATCTGCTTTTAGACTGCCTGTTTGCATATCTATCACTTTGTTGTTTTGCTCTATTTTTCTCATCTGCAAGGAAGGAAACACCCTGGCGAGTCCCCATTGCACATCTTCAGACACCCGGCACAACCACTTCCTGCTTATAATCATCTCCCTTCTCTTTAGGGAGGAGGGTAGCCTACCAGATTCATCTTTTTCCTTGTCAGAAGAACTACCCCCCAATACAAGCTTCTCTCTCCCACTCACACATTCGGAGCATGTGCACAGCAGGTGCCTCACAACCAACAACTTCAGACTTTTGATTTCATAAAGCCCTAAATATTCAGTGTTACTCCATTGAGGGAACAGTATAGTTTGAAATCAGTAATTCTTAAAGAGACCTATCTATAAGAACGACAGAAAATCAGATATGAACTTGCAATGCAATACACTGACATTTGAAAAAAATTGCCCTGAATATATATGGATACCATGCTACGATTCCAAAAATTGATAATATATCCTCCTACGACACTACCGAGGATTTTTCTGAACCACTTCTTCCAGTTCAGCCTGATAATGCCTGTCATCCTTCTCTATTTCTAAAAATGTTTTCCATTTAAGCCACTTAGTTAAATACCTCATGGTGTTCAACTGTGAAGGTATTAGAGTCATTTTGTATTTTAGTTAGCATCTTTCCCCCCCCACCTCATTCTTATTCTGAAGGTTCTGCTATAGTGTGCCTTAAGCAAATCAAAGAAAATTTCAGATGAACATTTTTTTTCAGCCTCTGAAGTTGCCTATCTTTCTGTGACACTTCAAGGGTCACCTGGTGAATAGCACAGAAGGTGTCCTGTGCATGAAAGAACATTCACTGAATATGCGCTTTGTTTCTCGGAAGTCATCAAAGATTTGACGCTCTCTAATGTCCTGTACTTGAGCTGCCTCATCATTATGCTGCTCTTGTACTCAGGAGAAATGTCTATAGTCAAACACCCATTTGTACAAAGCATCGCATTTTCTGCTTGCTGTCTGTTTGTCCTTCATGTAAACTTTATGAAGTGATAACATCTACACATCCCCACCGTGACTCGGTCTGGCTGCTCCTCTGACTCTCAGCCCCTGGGTTTCACCAGTTTCCTCCTTTTCTCCCTCCCCGGTGAAAGAGTTAAGAGTGTTCGCAGCAAGTGACAATTCACCATCAGCCACCCATCTGCGCAGTCATTATAGATGCTATAAGTGCCTGTTATCTGAGAAACTCGAGGTTTCAAAGCAAGCACAATACTCCTCTCACCCTCAAGCTCTACTTTCAGTCTAGTGAGAGCCACAGACAGGTGAACAAATCCTCGCAGAAACTGTGTTTGAAGTACTAAATAACAAATGTGTAAATGTGACATGGGATTAGCTCAAAATGAACAGATGTCCTTTTCCCTGGAAAAGCAAGGGGAATATTAGGGGGGAACCTAGCGGAGAGATGAAGAAGAGAGCTAATGATCTATAGTACTTCCACAGATCTCAGCATAATTGACTCATGCACTGAGCAATCCCAGCCTCTCTTTGAAGCTCCAGCTTCCCCAGGGAAACAATATTCAAACTGTCCTTCCCAGGCTTGGGGTCTCCACTTATAGGATTTGTAACAGGCTACTATGGCTCTTGGCCTAATGCTTCTCTGTGACTGTAGACAAAATGAGAATGTTTTTCTGTGGCCAAGGAAATAGGAGTTCTAGGACTCCTGCCTTCCTTTCTTCAATGAGTTACAATTCTCTGGGATTCAGATTTCTTCATTAGAAGGAGACAAGCAGATGATATTTAAGGATAGTTAGATGTTGCAAATGAACAAGAGCAGCTTCCACTGCAAGTCATAAAGTTCTAGGTTCAAATATGTACTTAGCCGTCAAGTAGCAAAGCAGTATATGTGCATCTGCATTCTGTATTCTCACCAAATAAATAAAAAGTGATGTAGGAATAAAGCCTTCTCCATGGGACAGTGATGAGAACCAGCTCCTACATGGTGTAGGAACTACTTAGTCTCTGGAAAGTCTTCCTTACTATACATAAACCTACTTTCATAGGTAGAACAGAAAAGGCAAAAGCAGCAGTTTTGTGGATATTAAAAGGACCAGTCTAATGTTCCAGGACTCTAATCATAAACATAATGCTCCTTGCATAATTTTTATTATTACCCTGTTCAAAAAAACAGTGTTTTAACCATGCTGAACATTCTGCCACCTATCCAATATTTTCTACCATGCAAATTCAAACCTAAGGATGTCTTTGTAGAGTACATGTCCACCAACAACCAGATAGTGAGCAGTACACTCAGGGTAAATAGCACCACTAGTCACAATTATGATTTTTTTATGGAAAAACACAATTTTCTCCAGCCAGCCAATGCTGCAATTCAAATCTTGCAACTGCAGTGATTTCCTGGGTTATCAGGGAAATGTCAGGAGATGTTACACTCTGATTAGAATGGACTTAACTTTACTTTAAGCAATGTCCAGGGACTACCAGGCATCCTGGGTGTCCTAGAAGGTTCTCTATCTCCCAGGTGACTAGGAGGCACATCTAGTGTCAGGAAGCGTAGTATATGCAGGTACTTTATACAATGTGCTATATATAGGTCAGGCACACTAAAAATAGGTGATAGAAGGGGCAATCACTGCTGATAGTCAACTAGTAGCCCTCTAACAATCAAGTAGACTGGAGAATAAGCATGTTGCCACGGACTGGTGGAAGTTGTGTGTTTTATATGTGAAGTATGGAATATTTGCAAGTATTGGGTGATTTGATCATCAATGCATACAATCCTTTATTTTTAGGAAAGCTCTGCTTCCACTTGGGGTGAATAAACTCACCAAGAGCTACAGTCTATCAAGATCTGACTTATATTTGTTAGACATCAACCACATCATGCACTATACATGTATTTATACAGGAATCTCCTCAGTTCTTTTTAACAGCATGGAGTAATGGGTAAACTGAAGTTCTGTATTAGTTACTGTTCTTGTTATTGTGAAAGAACACATAACCAAAGCAGCTTAAAGAATAAAGGAAGAAAGGAAGGGAGGGAGGGGGCAAGAGGGAGGGGGAGAGAGAAGAGGGTTTATTTTGGCTTACCGTTTGAGTATAGTCCATCATAGCAGGGAAAGTGTGACCACAGTAACATGAGATGACCCCAGGAGCACGCACTGACAGCAGGAGTGTGCAATGGCTGTTCATGTTAGAAAGCAGGGAGATGAATACTAGCGTCCAGCTCACTTTGTTCTTTATGGTTATTTTTGGACCTCAGCCCACAGAATTCAGGGAAGTTCTTCTCTTTTCCTTAAGCCTTTCTGGAAACACCCTCATAGACACACCCA
Source organism: Peromyscus californicus insignis (assembly GCF_007827085.1). NCBI lineage: Eukaryota > Metazoa > Chordata > Mammalia > Rodentia > Cricetidae > Peromyscus > Peromyscus californicus. The sequence goes on from NW_026294606.1 coordinate 114,461,853, forward strand.
GAAGTGTGTTTCCATGGTAATTCTAAGTCCTATCAGGTTCACAACGAAGATTAATCGCCACAGGCCCTGAAGTCAGATCCATGATTTACTACCTTGTGTGATTTGGGAAAAGTTGATTATTTTACATAAGCACCAGCTTTCTCATCTCTAATTGGATAATTAATACTATTGTTTCAGACACTTCAAAGAAAAAATAAATGTCACCACCAAAAATCATGTTGATATTTGGTCCCCAGTGTGAAGAATTAAGAAGCTGAGAACAGCTGGATTGTGGTATTTGGATGTGAGGTCTTTGGGATGGGATTGAGGTCAAATGATTCCATACAGCTAGTACCCTAATCTCATAAGAAGAAGACTTCATAAGAAAAGGGGGAATATCTAATTCATGACAGTCATTGTCTTTCAATGCACCATGACCTTCCTTACCTTGGAGTTCTGCAAAGAAGTGCCCCCTGGGTAATGTCACTAGATGAATTTGTCCAAGCTAACCTTCCCAGTCTTGATGGTTCAGGGACAAGAGACTGACTTAAGGGTTTTTGTTTGTTTGTTTGTTTTTTATGGTGGCTTGGACATAGGATTGGATGAGGGTTTTCATTGTTTGAACTTATTCCTAGCCCCAGACAGGGAAACTGGTAGGTTTTCTTTTGAATTTTGTCAGATGTGAAGCAGAATAGCAAACATAACAGCTTAAAATCTGTTCATAGTTAAGCTTCAAAAGTGATTTTGTTCATGAGCTTGAACTGACATGAATGCCGCTTCCGTAAGGACTAGCTTTCATGATACCAGAAGCTGTCATAAATGCATCCAAAGAAGGAAGGCAGCCGATAGTCCTACCCAGATATGTTGCCTATGAACCATATCGATGACCTGCATAGCATGATAACCTTAGGGTGAAGTAGCTGTATGCAACCTTGGCCTTGGTGATAACTAACAGCTCTGTAATCAGATTTAAGATTTGCTCAACAAGGGGGAAATCATGCCTGAGAAGAAACCTAGCCAACTACTCATGGCTAGTGAAGTCATTAACAATACTCCAAACAGTTGTCCTTATACCCACAGATAAGTGTAGTCCTTACCTCTTTTCAAGGAGGCTTCTCTTTACAACGGCCAGAGACCATTACAGAAAATCACAGCCAACCAAAATTTAGTTGTGGAAGCCAATCCCAATATATATATATATATATATATATATATATATATATATATATATATATATATATATATATATATATATATATATATATATATATATGTCTGAACTTAAGCCTCATGGAACATTGCAGAAAAAGCAGAAAGATTGCAAGAGCCAAAGGACCAGGTAATTTACTGTGACCCTGTGTCTCCTGGTAGTGTCAGAAACTACACCATAAAGTCTGACCAACATGGCTACTACACAGAGCTAAACAAAAGCAGCAACAATAGATGCCAAAATGGTTGGGGAGAAAGATCACAAGGTCTCAACTCTACACAAAGAACTATAGACAACTAAGGAATGCTGGGAGTAGGAGAAATAACCTTCCTCAGGAAGAGCACACCAATTGGTTCTCCAATACCAAATGGTCAGCCCTGAAAACATACATACAATTAACAATATACAGAGTAAGTAGGTCATATTTTTCATTTATGGATGTGTATGCATATACATATATACATATGCATATAACAACAAGTAATGATAAAAAAGAGCATTAATTTCAAAGAGAGCAAGGAGGGGTATATGGGAGGAAATGGTGGGGAGAATGGGAGAGAGACATGGTACGATTACATTACAACAACAAAAATTTTTAAAAAGTGAATTTAGACTCAATTAAGAGTCCCCACCTCAGTGCTTCCTTATAACAAGTCAAAAACATAGTCCAGGCTTCTCTTTTCTTACATTACAAGGCGTGAGTGAGCAGTCACTGTATTACCTATGTTTCTGAGGAGTGAAAATAATCCCGAGGTTACCAGTCAGAAAAGAGAGGGCCAGAGAGTTCCGTGGATAATGCACAACTAAGAAGTGGAAGAGCATGAACTCAATCTATGTCTTAGACCTTCTGAACACTGAGATTTTAACTAAAGAGCAGGCAGATACCCTACTATATCAGCATCTACAGTAGCAAGAGAACTTTATGCAAATAGCGTACATATGTGTGCAGATGAATATACATATTTCTGTTAATACCGTACTTTTTACTGTAATATTTGAGTGGCAGACCTGGCTCAAATTCTTAGTACTTTAGTGCATAGTACTAGGTGACCTACGTTGAATGAATACTAGTGTTGGACACCCAGTTAAGGTTAACTTTCTAGTAAACAAGTAGTTTTTAGTTTAAGTACATTCAGCGTGAGTTCAGAGACACGTTGCCTGCTCCAGCATTTCCTTGGTAGATATTAACAAAAATTGCCCAATTGCTCTGCAATATTTTCCTGATTTCCTTTACAGATGAGAGGTTACTCTTTGAGAGAATTAGTTCTGACTCATGCCATAGATTACGATACAAATATAACAAAGTCCATGCACTTCTGCATATTCCCACTTTAAATTGCTTCTCTTTCAGAGTAGAAAGCAAACCCACGCATGCATGCATCATAAGTAAATAGGGTCACTTTTCAACCAGTGCATTAGTTTCAGCCAAGCCTGTAGTAATTGTAGAACCACATACTTTAAGCCTCAAAAAGGCAAATGGATGATTCTTGTTTTCCTTTCTCAGGGGAATAATTGTCTTACATTTTTCAAGAAGTAAAAAATGCTCTCTTGGGATGAAGGGAAATGGTGACCTAAATGCAAATGCCTGCACTGGTTGGGGTATTCCCTTCTAGCACAGTGATGTTTCTTAGCTCGGAGTCAATCCCCTTTTGGAAGAAATATGCACGGCTCTGGGATTCATGCCAACTTGGCATCAAAAATCTTTCTGTGTGGCTTTTCTCAGTTGCCAACAGCTTTGGCTCCTCCTTAGAGAAAGGAGTGAGAGAAGAAAGGTAAGAGAGAGCGAAAAAGAAGAGAAGGTCTTTCTTTAGCTGCTTTTCTCTAATTACAGAGAGATACTTAGCTTGCCTTTTCTGGTATTTTGCTTGTCTGAAACACTATGGGGGAGAAGAATAAAGTGAAAGCCTCTAAATGCATTGCTAAGTACAAAATACCTGTAAGTGTGCTGTTCAGTTTAGAATCTAAGTGGTAAAGATTGGAGTGGCTTCTCTTCCAGTGTATTTGCTGAAAGGCCCTGGCTCGTTGCCCCTTGGCTGTAAGCACACTGATGGACTACCTTCATCCTGGCATATATTTATCACTTTATCTCAGTTATGCCTCAAATCTACATTCAGATTCTATTTCTCTGTTTCAATCTTCTCATCAATTTTAGGCATTTTGATCTAATTTTCAAGTTAATCTCAAAGTTACCAGTTCATGATAGCTTTTAGTCCATGGTGATTCACATGACCAGCAAGATACTGTCCTGCTCTTCTGACAGCGCTGTGTCTCACTGCTCTCCTTCCTGCAACAGGGAATTAATGATGCATTATTCATTGTATACCCCAAGAGACTATGGTCCCTTTGAATGTCTCATTTATTTTGATTTTTATTGATTAACTAGTGTGTGTGAGAGAGAGAGAGACAGACACAGAGAGAGATGGGGATGCACCTCTTGTGCTGTGTGGAGGTCTGAGTCTGTTCTCTCATTTTTCTTTTTGATGCAGGCTTCCTCTTAATGTTTCTATTGTGTTAAGTACTCCAAGACAACTGGATCATGAGCACCCAGGACATTCACCTGTGTTTGCAAGCAACACAATAGTAAGCAGGGTAAGCATCCGGTGCTCTATGGTATATTGTGCTCTAAGCTGGCATGCTCAGCAAGCAGATCTATTGATTTTATTTATTAGTCCACTAGCACACACCCCATTGCAATCCAAGAAGCATCTGTGTGAGCACATCAGCACTCCCAACAGAGTGCTGCAGCTCCCTGAACATCCCTATATTATTTCCTCACTCAGGGAGTCAGAATGGGAAAAAAAGGCAAATAATGTCCTCAAATTATGAATATAGCTTACATAGAATAGTTTCATGAGTCCTTTGGGAAAGAGTAATGAGGACCCTCAGGGATCCTGGAGCACACTTTGAAAAATGCCATATTAAATGAATGTTTCTAAGACTGGGTAACAATTAGAGCAGTGTGAAACAATGAGGCGATTAAATACAAGGGCATTGAAATCCACAGGTCTGGGTCCACTCCGCTATTTACTTGCTTGTGACCTTGAGTTTCTAATCACTCATGTGTTGATAGGAGTAAATGGTAGCTACTTCTTAGCATTGACATTAGTACTAGAAGGCTGGGAGAAGCCATGTGTCAAAACTATTGTAGTAATAACAAAGTATTTGATTAGACCTCAGAAGTACCTCTGGCGTCAAGTAATATTACTTAACTTTAATTTGTGCAGGTAGAGAAGAAAGAAAATTTCAAAGTAGGCAGCAAATACATCCCAGTTACAAAGGTCATTGTTCAATGGTTGTCTACAACGCTAATGTCCAAAAGAATAGCACACATCAGCAACAGAGGAGCTGGGGAGTGTTGGTCTGAACATTGGACTTTTTGTGAATTCACTTTTTATAAATGAAGGGTATAAGTCAAAAGTTTCCTCTGGTCCCACTGCAGTCCTGCAGCCTGCTTATAAAATAATCACTCAGAAGCTTATATTAAATATAACTGCTCAGCCATTAGCTCAGGCTTTTCACTGACTAGCTCTTATATTTAAATTAACCCATAATCCTTTTCTATATTTAGTCACATGGCTTGGTACCTTTCCTCAGTTCTGCCTTGTCATCTTGCTTCCTCTGTGTCTGGCTGGTGACTCCTGATTCTGCTCTTCCTCTTGCCAGCATTCCTTTAGTCTGCTCTCCCTGCCTATACTTCCTGCCTGACTACTTGCCAATCAGTGTTTTATTAAACCAGTGTACAACAGCATTATCTCACAGCATTTCCCCTTTTCTGTCTAAACAAAAAGGAAGGTTTTAACTTTAACAGAGTAAAATTACATATAATAAACAGTTATCAAGCAAGAATTACACTTACAATATCTAGTTTATCTGTATTTGTTAAAATTAAAGAAAATGTAATATCTATCCTACATTTGTGAGGCTGAAGTTTCATATCTTATCTTTTATCATAACCAAGGAAAATTATAACTATCTAGTCTTCAACTACATCAAAGACCTCAGAAGGATATAATATTACCTAAGTAAACAGGAAATACATTGTAAGCAACTTCCAAAAATCTAGAATGTCAGAGACAGCTGGCTGCCTGGACAGTCACCCAAAGTTCTTCTGCAATGTTGGGGCATCCATCTTCAGCCTATAGGACTGGAGTTTCTCAGTTGTGTCTCCTTGTGTCCTGCAGAATATCTAGCAGTCTCCTCTGAGAAGCAGGAGATTTCTCATCTTTCAAAGTTCAGTGGTCACCTTCCTATGGGTTCTGCATGCCCAGTTTATACAACATATTGTCAATCAGTTGATGCAAGGACACCTTTTTGCCCAGTGGCTACCTTTTGCCATAAGGAAAGCAAACTCCATAATGAGTTTCTTCAGTGCCCATCATCCTCCTTGAAGTAACTGGTGCTGCCAGGAGCAGACGTGTCTCATTGTCCAGAAAAGTCTTAAGTTTTCAAAACATTTTAAATGCCATATTTTGTAGGTCTTTGAAGTGTTTAAAAATTACCTACCTAACTGAAATATATCTGTGTACACCTAGAAAACTTAACTAACATGACTGTAAGTTTGATTACTATGGATGACTAATAATTAATCTATATTTCTTAATTATACATTACAATTTTAAATGAGCTGCACAAGCATAATACCTTAAACAAGAGCAGTGTAACAAAATTAAATTTATAATAAACTAACATCTATAACAATGTAAAACATTTTAAACAAGTTGTTGCTCTTTAAAAGTAGATTTAATAATCTACCCTTTCATCCTATCATATCTATATCCTACATTTCTATATCATATCCCTCTTTCTTCTTTTAGAAAGAGATTGACTATGACCAACAACAATTTGCAACCAACAATTTAAACAAAGACAAACATCCAGAGTCCATTTTTGGGAATGTGGACATAGTGTTCTAGGCTACTTCCTCCTGATTGGGGGCATTGGTAGTCCTATGGGGACACAAAAAAAATTTAGGATTACAGTCAAGTCCTGACTGGAGTAGTCTGTGATGCTGTATTCTCTGAGCCAGTTGCCTTGAAGTTGATTTTGGATGTTGGATGATCTGGGCCATGGTGTCATCAGAGACCTTTCAGGGGGGTCTTGGCTGGTCAAACCATATTAGCCTGGAAGCAATCCACAGGTTCTCATCTTCTATGGAAACAAAAGCAGAACCTCTTTTCCAAAGCAACATATCCTTAGACATAAATTTTGAAGTCAAGATACCTTTAAAATATATATATATATATTGGTTTAACTTAGCAGCCTTTACAATCAATTGTCTTTCTGCAGTTAAAAATCCCAAAGACAACACAATCCAGATTCTTTGTGTAATACCCATTTTTATGTGACTTATTATTTTATATTACTTTTACTGTCTCTTTAAAGACTTTATTTTTTAAAACTATCTGTTTCTTTATATAACTGTCTACATTCATTTTCCTTTCTCTTCCAAGCCTATGTACATTTTTACACACATTGTAAACTGTTTAGGAGTTTATTCCATCTGAATGTGTCTTATTATGAATCTATTGCTTTAAACTGCAGTGTAGCTAGGACAGAAGCAGCAGCCTTGGCTGCTGACTCCGTCCACCTCAGCTTCCCACCATGGCAGATGTAATTCAATGCCAGCTCTGGGAGCTACGCTCTCTGCTGACTCTGGGAGGCAGTGGGTCCATGCCTCCATCCAACAGCATGTAGCCTAGAAACCTCTTCTTCTTTCTTTATTTTTCCTGTACTAGCAAAAGCTAAATCCTCCATGCAACATGCTGTGTGGCTTGGAGACTTGGAGACACTTCTGTGTACCAGGGTGAGAATCTGCCATGCTGTAGGTCAGGCCCACATGCTGCAAACTTGCACAGCCAAGGTACATATCACTGTACCACAGCCTGCCATGAACAACATGAACTAGGAAGGTGCTTTTGCTACATGTATAATCTCTTCTTAAGCTCTCTCAGGTTTTTGGTGGAAACTCTTACCATCACATCTGGGCACCATTTATAGTCAAAAGTTTTCTCCGATCCTGCCAGGCCCCACAGTCCCTCAGCCTGCTTATAAAATAATCACTCAGAAGCTTATATTAATTATAACTACTCAGTCATTAACTCAGGCTTATCGCTGACTAGCTCTTACACTTAAATTAACCCACAATTCTTCTATATTTAGCCACAGGGCTTGGAACCTTTTCTCAGTTCTGCTTCCTCTGTCTGATTGCCCCACCTATACTTCCTGCCTGGCCACTGGCCAATCAGTGTTTTATTAAACCAGTGTACAAGAGCATTATTCCACAACAGAAGGGCCCTTTTATTTAAAATAAAAGTAATTACAAAATTGCTTTCAGATTGGATAAGTCCCTTTCAGAAGAGAATTTGAAAAATGTTCCTAGAATAGTAGTGAAAATACCAACTTAGTTGTTTTCAATAGGGAAGCAGTTGTAACTGGTGAAAATTTCTAACTAAATGCAAAGTTTTAGAAAAATTTCCAGCATAATATAGTCAATGAAGAAGGATTTCATTTAGAAAATCTAGTAAGGCACTAGCTAGACTTACCCCTACTGACTAGTATTCATAGTACTGGAAGGCACTCTGCGTACTACTAGAGGAAAAAGGTAATCATCAGTGTCTTCCAGCTACAAACATTACTACCTACAACAGTGACCTGCCTTCTAGATATACTGGTACAATATAGGCACAAATATTAAGGGAGTAACTAACCACTTGCTAATTGTATCTAAGGCTCCCTTCATGAGATGGAATCCATACCTGGCACTGATAAAGTGTCCAAGGACCTGAAATTAGATAGTTCATGGGTTAAGGGGAAAATTTGATACTATTATCTGGCTAGAGAAATATAGCAATAAAATGTCTTTTAGTGACATACTGCTATACTCTTGATCAGTTCCTCAAAATCAACTATCATCAGAGAAGCTTTTTCCTGCAGTAGATGGAAACTAAACTGAATAACACACAGAGAGTGAGAGATTTTGGAACATTCAGTACTAAATGGGATGGTTTTATCAAAACCTTTCCCCAAGGCTCATGGATTTATGTAGATGAGGTGGAAAGATTGTAGAGCCAGAGGTATTGAATGACTCTAAAGAAATAGCATCTACAGACACAAGAAGACTGATGCACATATAAACTCAGAGGAACTGTAGCAGCATGCACAGAGCCTTGAAAATTCAAGTCAAATGGGGTCCCAGCACTAAGAAGAGGAAGTAGACACATGTTGCCACCCCTAACCAAGAAGCTATCTGCAGTTGTCTCCCAATTGCAAAAGAAAAATCAGTTTCTCCAACGGACTCTCACTGGATATATTAACTATACAATTCAGGGTAGGCCCCAAGCCCAGGAGTAGTTGGCCAACAAAAAAAATGAATTCAATGATATATTTCTAGACTTTTGGCCTCATTTTTCTTTGGGCATTTTTTTTTAGCTTATTGTCCTCTTGCTTGTTTATTTTAATTTCCATTTTTGTTGTCATTTTTTACTCATGTTGTGTGTTTTAAAAGAATGATAGAAAAAGTATATAAATTTGAGTGGATAGCGAGCTGGAGAGGATCTGGGAGGAAATGGAGGATAAGAAAAATGTGATCAAATATATTGCACAATATTCTTTTCAATTAAAAACAAAAGAAAATCCAAAAGGCATAAGATGTAGCTTAACTAGGCACATAACATGAATAGGACCCTGGGTTTGATCCCAACACCATAGTATTTTAAGAAATGAAAATCTACTGAATTCTTTAATAATATATCTGTGCCATTTGATCCAAGACATGATCCCAGCTCACCATAACAAGGACTGTACTTTGGTAGGTGCAGGTAAGGATACAGAATTCAATCCTCCCTGGTCCTCTCAGTTACGAGTTATAACACCTTAAAGAGAGATTCAGTCTGTGTCTGTAGTTATTGTCAGAGTTCTTAGGACCAAAACCTAGATTTTGATAGCCCTAATCATTTAGGTTTGGCTGTACCTCTTCAATATACCAATTGAAGAGACAAATAATATCAAACAAGAAAAGACATATATTCAGAGTGGCCAAATTGAGAAGAGGACCACCTAAGAATGCCCACTGACCTCTAATTCCATATTACAGTCATGACATGAAGTTTAGGTTTAAATAGAAGGAAAGAGTGATATGCATAATGAAGCAGTCTTGGTCTTCCTATAGTCTCACAGTCAATGGTGGGGACACAAGTGTCTCTTTCTTGACCATTTTTACTCTTGTGAAAACAGTAGCATCATATCCCTCACTGGTTTCTCTTCCTAAACCAAGTCTTTCCTCATTGGAGAAAGTATGACCTTAGGTGTGATATGATAAGAATAAAGTGTCATCAAGTGTCCTGTGGTGGCACATGCCTTTAATCCCAGCACTCGGGAGGCAGAGGCAGGTGGATGTCTGTGAGTTCAAGGCCAGCCTGGTCTCCAAATCAAGTTCCAGGAAAGGCGCAAAGCTACACAGAGAAACCCTGTCTCGAAAAACCAAATAAATAAGTAAATAAATAAATAAAATAAAGTAGAGGTTATATGTCAAGCCAATCAAGCCAAGAAGACCAGAAACTACCTTCCCTTTCATTTTTATACTAATAAAGCCTGTGGTACCACTCCCAATTCCTGACCAGTAGTACAGAGTTTTGTTTAGGAGACAGGAAAAGCTGTAAGAATGTCCTTGAGATGCTGTAGGCTGTAAGAGCAAGTCTCCAAAAGAACTGACTTTTGGAACAAACTGTGGAATACTTCAAGCCTAAAAACATCATCGAAACAGTTGTGGTAAGTACACAATATAAAGAAACGAAGGATAGGAGCAACAAGAGAGCAACACACAGAACTACATCAACTAGAAGATTGTACGAGAGCTGGGGGCTCCACAGGAAGACAAGCCTTCCTTAGGACAGCTATCAAATACAGACTCAAAAGTGACTTCTATAAAGTAGTGATCAAATATGGACTCAAGTGTGACTTCTATAAAGTAGCCTGGCTGAGGGGGCCTACAGAGATCCCAGCTTGTGGCTTTGTGGCTTGTTTTCATCTCAACTCAAGGTCAGAGAACCTGAGCTTGTGTGTGGTCATCCCCCACCCCCACCCTGGCCCAAGGCTGCATAATAGGATGTTTTGGCCTAAGGTATGGTTACCAGATGTCTTGAGTACTAAGGAGGTGTTTACACTTGACTGTACTTTGTACCTTGAACCATGATGTCCTTGAAAGGGGGAGGTCTTTTTGTCCCCCTTGCTGTGGGTTGGGCTGTATTTCAAATGCTCTGATTGGTCAATAAATAAAACACTGATTGGCCAGTGGCCAGGCAGGAAGTATAGGCGGGACTAACAGAGAGGAGAATTGACAGAACAGGAAGGTGGGAGGAGACACTGCCAGCCGCTGCCATGACAAGAAGCATGTGAAGATGCTGGTAAGCCACGAGCCACATGGCAAGGTATAGATTTATAGAAATGGATTAATTTAAGATGTAAGAACTGGATAGCTGGAAGCCTGAGCCATTAGGCCAAACAGTTTAAACAATGTAAGTCTTTATGTGTTTACTCAGTTGGGTCAAAGTGGCTGTGGGACTGGCGGGTGAGAGAGATTTGTCCTGACTGTGGACCAGGCAGGACTGAAGAAAACTCCAGCTACACCCCCTTGCTTTGATATAAAGGCTGTGAGTAATAAACTCAGGTGTCTGTGGTATTGACCCAGAGTCCTCCCGAAGCTATCCTGTGTCTCTTTTTCTTCTTGTACGTCTATATTTCATAGCTATCATTTCCCAATTCTACACTCCCCACTTCAGAACTGCAGGACTTGACACCTGACCTCACATAAGTTAGAATAGGAAACTGTTTATGTTTTTAGGAGTACTATTGAAAGCAGTAAAGCAGTCAATTGGCAATTAGTAGAGGCTAACAGTTTTTTTGTGACTCAGGCAGCTTAACAGAGACATCAGGGAGAGTCATAGTGAATAGTGATAAAACTTCCATTCTCTTAGGGACTGGGACAGTGTCCTAGGCTGAGCTGACTGGGGAGAAAATCAGAGGATGAACTTTGTAGGAAAAATAGACTCATGATATTAGTGCATCTGAGACACAGAGCAAATAAAATAAGCAACAGTGCCTATAAAATAGAGTAGCTATAATATAGAAGGTAAACTGATGTTTTTAACAAAACATCATTACTTTCTCTTGCTGTTGCTGTGATGAAACGCCCCAACAAAAGCAATTTAGGGATAAAGGGGCTGTATCAGTTCACAGTTCAACAGGCAGTCCATCATGGCATGGGAGTCGGGGCAGCAGCAGCACAAAGCAGCTGGTCACATTCATCCAGTCAAGAGAAAAGAGGAGCACACACATGCATGTTTGTTGTTGTTGTTTTTTTTTTTTTTTTTACTTATTTAAATTCAGTCCTGAAACAGTGCTGCTTACTTTGAGGCTGGGCCTCCTTTCCTCCATGAACTGAATTAAGATAATCCCTCACAGGCATGGCCAGAGGTTTATCCTCCAGATGGTTCCAGATCCTGTCAAGTTGACAGTGAACACTAACCACCACACATACAAAGACACAGAAGGACAACATATCATATCGATGTGAGAAGGAACAGCAAGCTGATACCAAGGAAGCCCAGGCAGGAAAATCCCATAGACTCTCAATGTAGCTCTTACAAAGATGTTCTAGTGGGAACTGCGTCAGGGCAGAACAGCTGCATGGTGTCCCCAAAGGCATGCTTCAATGGGCAGCTTTGCAGAATAAACCAAGAAATAAAGTCTAGTAATTCAACAAAACTATGTCCAAAAACTTAGAGGAAAATATGAGGACAATGTCTCCTCATATAGACAAAAAATAATAATAAAACACAGACAGTTATTGAAAAGCACCATAACTAAAATGAAAAGTTTTATTAGTGGGATTGAAGCAGGAATCAGTAAATTTAAAGATAGGAATTATGCAATCATATTTTTTAAAAAAACTGACCTGAATGAAGAAATACAAACTAATCCTCAGAATGATTTCCACCAACCCAAACTTCACCATCATAGGAATCATGCATGGAAATGTATGGTGACTGAAGAAAGGAAGAGAAAGAGCAGCCAAATTAGGAGTGACTGAAAGTGTCTCTGTTTTTAGTTATTAATTAATTTTTATGTGTATGGGTGTTTTGCCTACACGTATGTCTGCACCACATGCATGCAGTGCACACAGAAGCCAGAAGAGGGCATTGGATTCCTTAGGACTGGAGCTACAGATGGTTTTGAGTAGCCATGTAGGTGATAAGAATTGAACCTGGTTCTGGAAGAACAGCCAGTGCTCTCAATCACTGAGCCTTCTCTCCAGCCCAGAGTGAAAGCCTCTTAAACTGGATGAAAAACATTCCCTTGTACTTGCCTGAAAAATTGCTAATGTGCCAAAGACACACACACACATACACACACACATCATGACAGAAACAACAGAAAAGAAAAAGTATCTTAAAACCAGCCGGAGGAAACAGATCATTCCATAGAAGAAATACTGTTGTGAGCACACTGCTGCACAAACATAGATGGACATATTTGTGGAAAGTCACAGTGTCAGAATTTATTAATGACAAATTCAAAAGCTATTCTGATTTTGTTAGCTGGAACTTGCCAAATAATCACAATTTACTTTAATAACTGGGTGTTCACAGACAGTTTTATTTTTCCATACTTTATTACTAACAGTAAGTCTCAGGTTACTTATTCTGTATCATAGTAAATACACCTATGTATGGATACATAGATATACACTGATAGGCACAGAATACCTATAAAATGGCTAAAGCTATGACCACATAGTTCACAGAGTTCAAAGTAGTCTTACTGGAAACAAACAGAGAGTGATATAGTTGCAGAGTCTCTGCAGTGTTAGGTAACAAACCCAGTTGCAAAGCTGCTGGAAATGTGAGCCCAGCTGCTGAGTGTCAGGGCTGAACTGGGCCTTAGAGTTGAGAAGTTGAGAGGTGAAGTGCAGGACCATGTTCAGAGAGATAAGCTGATGGATGGATGGATGGATGGATGGATGGATGGGTGGATGGATGGGTGGGTGTATGGATGGATGAATGGAAGGATAAATGGATGGATAGACAGCAATTCCAGCAGGCTAACACAGCAGTATGGACCAAGCTGAATTGAAGCCACAATGACAAAGCTTTATGCTTGATAGTATATTGTTCTCGACACAAGTTGGTACTATGCGAGGTGAGTGAGAGTCATCACCATAGCAGTGTTACATATTCTCCCTTTGTATGGAGTGCAGATGAAGGAGATACACCATTTCCTCAGTTCAATATGTGTCAACCCTGTATTTCCTGATATGTTTGAAACCCACCTTGTGTTCTTATGTTCTCAGTCTACTTTGTAAGTACACAAAGGATAAATGTGTAGTCTTAATAGTGAGCGGATTACCAGTGTTTTTTCCACAGGTGGTGCTGGATAAGCAGTAATGTCTACAAGTAAAGGATGACCCCGAGGTGCGGGGTCATCCTGCCTCTTCACAGGCACACACAATTGAATCAAATGATGCTTATAAAATGGAGTCCTCTCAGGCAAGGTACAGCCTAAAAGCCACTGTTGCATACCAAGTAATTTTGTGCAAGGCTCAGGATGATCTCACCAAAACCCAGTATTAGGAGCAGCTGATTTCTCACCAAGAAAGTGGAAACTGTAGGGGGACTAGAATAACAGAGACAACATCTTTCCACAAAAACAATTCCTCCTTCTGCTCATCTCCCCTTCTCCTCTTCTTCTTTTTCATTATTTTTAGTGTTATCTTTCTTCGTGTGAAGCAGTTTCTCAATATGTACCCAGGCTGGCATGGAACTCATGATGCTCCTGCCTCAACTTCTTTATGGTGTATATTTCAGGCATGCAACAATATGCACAATCCATAACAAATATTATGTCCAACAAAACTGTCTTTCAAAAGTGAAAAGAAACTAGACATTTGCACAAAAACATAACAGATTATGGTAACTGATATGCTTGTAAGAAACATGGAAATGAGCGCCTTGGGATGAAAATGGGCACCTCAGATAGTATTACAAGTCCTCATAAAAATAAAAACATGCTAGTAATATAATTATGTAATTATAAAATAACATAAATTTGTATTTCTTCTCTTTTCTTCTGTAACTAATTTATAAAGCAATTTCATTCCATGGTAAGTATGTAATTGCTCTGCAAGACTTATACCAAATAGGAAAGTAACATATTTGACAATAACAGCACAAAGAAGAATGACAGCAAAGTTGTATTAAGCAAGGAAATGACACCAGATGGCAACTCCTATCCTCAGGAATAAATCAAAAGAACTACAAATAGTGTTCAAAGTTAATGCAAAATTATATTTCCTTCCATTTATTCTCTCAGTTTTTTTAAACAGATATGTCATGTAAAGCAATGTAATGTTGGATTGCAGCATGTTTAACACTGCGCTTGACAACAAAGAATGAAGTGAGACGTAGGAATGGATGTATATAAAATAATGCTCCCATACGTTACTGAATGTAATCTAATATACATATGAAGTTTATTGTGATATGTATGAAGAAAAGGTGAAAAACCTGCTGAATTAAAATACTCCCTAAAAACTAACTGAATGGTATGCATTAGTCTATAATAACGTTAAATTGTATGTAGTAAGTAAACTTCATACCAGAAAATGTATGATCTAATGATACTGTGGCATACACAAAATCATTTTAGATTCAAAGACAGAAGTGGATTTGGATGGCAATGGTAGAATGTTCTAATTTAAACAACATAAGAAAGACTAGAGAGACAACGCTAATGCCAAACAAGTGTTTAAAAGAACATGTGCTGGGATAAACAGAAATATTTTACAATGATTAAATTTTCAGTATATCAGAACATGATGATCATAAACAAATTACACAAGCACCCATTTGAGAGCTTCAAAATATACAGAAGTCAGCTGCATTAAATTGTGACTTAACTATCCCATCAGCATTGTGAAGAATCAACAAAGAAACAAGACACGGACAATATTCTAAACCGAGTAGCCCTACATAACACTTCACTCAATCACAGCAGAAAACACACTATTTCTAAACAAAAGGAATATCCTCTAAAATAGAACATATGATAAGCTTTAGATAAACCCCAATAAATTTAAAAGAAGTGAAACCAAAATAAATTCTAATATTAGCAGAAATTTGAATTAGAAAGAGTTAACAAAAATTGAAAAACTATTCCAGATGAGAGAAAATATTTATTAACCATATCTGATATAGAACTTATATTGAACTAGAAAATAGAACACATTCTGTTCACGCATAAAAGTGGTAAATAACCCAATTTAAATTGGGCAATGGCACTGAAGATATCCCTACAAAGAATATATGGTGATGGAGAATGAGCTAAACCCATTAACCATCAGGAAAATGCAAATCAAACCACAAGGAGATGTCCCCTCATACACTCTGGGAGCAGTTATGATAAGAAGAACAGATAATGTCAACTGACAAGGGTATCTTTACACAGTGTCAATGGGAATGAAAAATGCTGTAGACACTTTGAAAAATAGCCATGCAGTGGCTCAAAAGGTTAATTGTAGAATTACCACATCACATCACTCTTCTACCCCTAGATGCATACAGATGATAACTGGAAAGGTACACTCACAAATATTGTTAATAAATTTGCAGACAGTACTTTTAATAATAGTCCCAAAGTAGAAATGATTCAAATGTTCATATATGAATGAATGTGTAAACCGTGGTATACCTACAGGACAGACTACCAGACAGAAGGGTATACTGTACATGCTACAAGGTGGATGAAAAAGAAGCAAGCTAAGTGAAAAGATCCAGGAAAAACAGTAAGTCATCTCACTATTATATTTAATAAAATGTCCAGAATAGACAAATGTAGAGAGCCGGAGAGAGTATGGTTAATTGTTCAAGGCAGGGGGCAGAGAGTGGTGGGATAAGAGTGGAGTGTAACTACTCACGATCTTGATGATGATTACAGAAAGCAACGAATGTGTCAATGATCTTTGGATTTTATATTTCAAATGGGTGGGTGACATGTGAGCTGCATGACAATAAAGTTAAAGAACTGGTCTCTCTAATCTTTTCAAGACAGGGAGCATATTCAAGACTTCAGTTTTCTGTGGTATACATCCTGGGTGATTTGACAAAAAAGTACATCAGATGCTTAAAAAATGCATGTTGTAGAAAACAAAAGGCTTGATTGCTCAGGAAAACTCCATGTATCTCTGCTTTAGCTTTTCTGTGCTGACCTGAATATCAGAAATGTAGCTGATGAACAATAGTGTTTGATGAAAAGAATCACAAGAGTCAAATCACACAATACCCAAATTTGCTAGGAACTGAAAAATTCATACATAAAAATTGAACATATATAAGTCTGTCAGATGAGAACCATTTACACAGAGCCCCATCTTCTCTGCTCCTTTGTGCTACTGTCGTTGATGTTTTCGTGACATTTCTAGGGTTGTGCATCCCAGTGGCATTAAGTAATTTAGAATTCATGTGTGCATTGCCTTTTACAAGGATGTTAGCATCAACACTAGGAACACTGAAAACAGATGAACACGTGAATATCTGCCTGGGACCAATCTGGGTCATATCTGCTGTCCCACCTATATTACTAATATGCTTTAATTTGGCAGATAAATATCACCTTAACCCCTACTGACCTTTTCTTTCTTCTCTCCGGATGATTTTTCCTTCCTGCTTGGTCCTTCACTATGCATTGTTGGAGATCCTCCTCAGATTACCTAACCACAGCTGACTCCTTTAAACTCTGGGGGAAAAAAAACCAAAAAAAACCCCTCTAATTTCTTCCTCATTCCTTTCTGCGTTTCATTTTTTAAAGAATTTAGTCTAAGATTAATTCTTTCCATCATTCCACATCTTGAGTTTTAGATTCATGAATGGAACTCCATGATTTTTACATTCTGCATGGGCAGTACATGGCACACAGAACACATGCAAATGTTTGTGGAATGGATATTTAATATCTATGACTTCACTATTTAAGTCAAGGACATTAGTGTGATAGTAAATAACTAAATACACTCATCAGAGAAGACTATTTCTGTATGATGTTGGAATCCCTCTCTTATAATAACTACATACATACCAAAGACACACACATACAACAAAAAAAATCCCTTCACTGTGGCTGCTTAGTATATGATAGATAGATAGATAGATAGATAGATAGATAGATAGATAGATAGATAGATAGATAAGGAGATAATAGATAGATAAATGAAAAACACTTATAACACTTGTCAAAGCACTACTTCCCACAAGAGAAATTTTCTCTTCTCTTTTATTTATCCAGGCAAGTGTAGAGGCTTTTGACCCAATTTAACTTAGATAAATGACCCATGATGTGAAATTCCCAACAGTTTAATAATGCATTTAACTCAAAGTGACACTTGCTTGCAGCTGCCTTTAAGCATGTTGGAGGTGGTATGTGTCACTTTGAAATGATGAATGGGGAGGAATCAGAACTGTATAAGAGGGCCCTACTCATGACCCTAGAGAGGAAGAGAGAAAATCCCCTTAAATTTGCCCTCAGCAATTCAGAGCATGAGATTTAATTGAATTGAAAGATTCATTTTGCAGTACTATCTAGTCGTGGCCACTAAGGCAGCTACAGTGTGAAGCTTTTTGTTTCCCGTGCTATATTCCTTGTTTTCTGTCACACAATTTAAAGCCTTTGTTTATTTTCTTCCACAAAATGTTGAGTATAACTCTTTCTTGTTGTTTAAAATGCTTACATAATCTAAAAAATAATTTATCTAAAATAAAATTGTGTCACATGACATTAAAAGCATGCTTCATGGAAAGAAATGTCAATTTTACTATTTGAAACTCAGTAACCACAAAACGAGTAAAACCAAAAAGAAGTTTCTGATTATGATTAATATTCTGGTCTTTGGAAAACAAGATTAGGGAAATCATATTTCTGATTTTATTCTCTATACTTTTGGAGCCACATTCCATGTTTCACTGTCACCATGTATTCTGTGGTAGTGTTTTGTTACTTAATTTGATCACATAATCTTTCTCAGACATATTTGTAACCCTCAGAGGAAAAAATAAACCATAAATATTTTAAACTGTTCTATTTTGTAAAGTTGCTTTATTTGACCTTATCTTCTGAGTTTGAAAATGACTTTGAGGGAGAATTTGGTCCTTAGTTATTGGTATGCAGAGTGACTCGGTGGTGAACTCACCAAACAATTATATCCATGCGTGAGACAAGCACAGAATTTTACTGGGAATGCAGATGAACTGAAAGAAGACTAAGCATCTGAGATGTGGGCGGCAGCCTCCTGAATTCCTGAACCAAGTGTCACAAGTCTTAAAGAACTGGTCTTTTTCTACATTCATCTGAAATCTTCCATTGATTTAATTCAAAGGTGTAGCTATGCAGAAGCATACCTGTGTGCACACACAATTGAGAATGGGATAGTGACTAATGTGTTGATATTTAGATTCTTAAGAGAAGATTATTCTGAGGACTCTAAATTTCAGATTCAGGTTTTACTGCAAACCTCAACCAGTTGCAACAGATGCTCCATACCCTGGCAGTGTCTAGCTCTCTAACATACTCTATTTTTCACAAGCTGGACTGTTTCTCAGGTTCTCTGTCAATAAATGACATTTTTGTCATCTCTAAACTACTTAACAGATTCAAAATCACCTATGTGTCTCTGATTCTTCTCACTTATTTGGCTAGATACTCTGGAGACATCAGAAGATTATGCAAAGAAAACAAAGTACTATTAGGGAAAAATGAATTTGACATAACTCTAAATCGAAGCTCTGTTGCTTGGGAAAGGAATTTTAAGTTTCCACATCTATGTCTTTATTTATCAATATGCTTATCAATATTGGTGTTGTGGTTTGAATGGGAAATGTCCACCACAGGCACAAGTATGTTAACACTTGGCTCCCTGTTGATGACACTGTTTAGGGAGGTTTTGGAACCTTTCAGAGGTGAAGACTACCTGGAAGAAGTACATCATAGGGGCCCAGAGTTTATAGCTTCATCCACTTCCAGTTCTATCTGCTCTCTCTGTGAAGTTAGATGTGAGCTCTCAGCTCCTTGCTCCTGCTACCGTGCCTGCCACTTGCTACCATGTCCCTCCACTAGAAGGGACTCTTTTCCCTGTGGAACCGTAAGCCAGAATGAATGCTTTCATTTCTAAGTTGCTTCAGGGTATTATCACACCAACAGAAAATCAAACCAGAACAAATTATGTCTCACACAATTAAGGAAGTAATTATATGAAATATCATAGATGAGGTGAAGAGTATGTCTCCCAGGAAAAGTTGTGGTAAATAAAAACAAATAACCCTCACCATGACACATTTTTTTTGAGTTCCTACTAGTTCAGATTTGGGAAACACACATAAAAGTATTGCTATATTCCTGATGAATCAGTTTTGTTGGGAAAAGTAAAGCTGGATTTTAAACTCAGATCTACGATATATTAATTACTTAGTCTTTCAAGCTTCAGTTTGTTTAATCTGAAAATGAAGATAAAATGAGAGCTAATAATCAATAATAGTGATATTAATTTCTTTTTTTAATTAAGGAATTTTTTATTCATCTTACATACCAACCACAGATTCTTCCTCTCATCCCTCCTCTTGCCCCTCCAATATTCCCCCCTCAATTCATCCCCCATTACCTCCTCCAACAATGTAAGGCCTCCCAAGGGGAGTCAGCAGAGCCTGGCACATTCAGTAGAGGCAGGTCCAAGCCCCTCCCCCTGCCTCAAGGCTGTACAAGGTGTACATAGGTAGTAGGCTCCAAAAAGCCAGCTCATGCACCAGGGATGGATTCTGATCCTATTTCCAGGGGGCCCCTTAGCAGATCAAGCTACACAACTGTCTTGCTTATGCAGAGGGCCTAGTCTAGTCCCATGGAGGCTCCACAGCTGTTGGTCTAAAATTCATGAGTTCCCACTACTTTGGTTTGGTTGTCTCTGAAAGTTTCCCCATCATGATCTTGATGCCCCTTGCTCATAGAATCCCTATTCTCGCTCTTTGACTGGACTCCTGGAGCTCAGTCTAGTGCTTGGCTATGGATCTCTGCGTCTGCTTCCATCAGTTACTGGAAAAAGGCTCTATGATGACAGTTAGGGTATTCACTGAAATGATTACTAGGGTAAGCCAGTTCAGGAATCCTCTCCACTATTGTTAGTAGTCTAAGCTGGGGTCATTCTGTGGATCCTGGGAACTTCCCTGGCACCCAGTTTCTTTCTATCCCCATGATGTCTCCCTTTATCATGGTATCTCTTTCATTGCTCTCCCACTCCAACCCGTTCCCTTATATTCTCATCCCCCATCCCCTACCCTCCATTGCTCCCCCTCATCCCCATTTTACTCATGGAGATCTTATAGTGATAATGATTTCTAAGAAGCAATAATAAGAATGGCTATTCTGTTGGGATAGTGTGATTCCTCACTAAAGTTTTAATAAAAATGATAATCGACCTTTTTGGCAATCACTGCTTCTGAAGCCGATGAAGGCACCTGGGGAGGAAGAGGAGAGTCAATATTGTTAATTAAGTAACATCACTTTTCTCTTGTAATGCATAGCACTTTACTATTATCTCACATCTAATAAACTAGAAACTCAAAATATGTATTTAACAATAATATTAAGTAAATATTTAATAATGATATAGCTGTTAAATGTATCATGTAGAAAATATAATCGATAATAATAACAACAACAACAATAATAGTGTGCTGCCATAGTAGTGCCAGTGCACCCATTACACTATATTGGCAGTGCTGGCTCAAATCATGACATCTGTTTCCCAAAAGAACCCATTGGAATAGGTTTTAAGATTTTCATTTGCAAATGAGCAAAATGAAAATCAGAACTCAGTAAGCAGTATTTTGGATATCTGTGACAAGTCTGAAACTCTCAAACTCCAGACCTCCTCACTTCAAGTCCAGGGTATTCTCCATGGGGCCCCAGTAGCAACTCAGGATTCATCCACACATTGTCACTTCCCTTTTCAGAATACAGAAATCTGTCACGAAAAGAGAAGCCTGGCTGGGGAAAGCTGAGAAAATGTAGACTTTTTCTTTTCCCTGAATTATACATGAGTTTGGCACTTAAATCACTCCATGTAAAGTTTCTGGGTTTAAATTTATATTTGATGTCACTTTATGCATATTGTTTATCTAAAGCTAGACCACTCAAAATTAGTACTATCCCTTGTTTGGTAATTAGATCGTACACTGAGAAATTCTCTCTCTCTCTCTCTCTCTCTCTCTCTCTCTCTCTCTCTCTCTCACACACACACACACACACACACACACACACACACACACACACACACACACACACATAACACACAGGGTGTCATCTGAAGATCCTTCTGACACAAGAAAAGTTGTCAGGGTCATGAGGGGTGTGACTTACCCTTAGTCATGTCCCTATTCCTTACAGTCAGTTTCTATTTCTAGAGAAAACTTCCCTCTTCCCTACCTTCATCCCTTCTCCTTTGTTGTCTTCCTCTTTCTTTTTTCTCTTCTCTCCTCTCTTTCTTCTGATGTCATCTGTCTTGATTCTTCAAGATCATGATTCATTCTCAGTGTACTTTTTCTTCTGCCTCAAAGATGCTACTGAAGCAGAATACAGAAATAAGGCTTTTCAAAATCATCAAGAAATATTGTGTCCTGGTTGGGTTTTGTTTTGTTCTGCTGTGTTATATTGTGTTGTGTTGTGTCAACTTGGCATAAACTAGTGTTATCTGAGAAGAGGGGATCACACTTGAGAAAATTCCTCCCTAGGATTGGCCCATTGGCTTGCAAGCCTATGGGGCTTTTTCTTAATTAGTGGTTGACCCAGTACGGCTCAGCCCATTGTGGTAGTACTGCCCCTGGGCAGGTGGTCCCAAACTATATATGAAAGTAGGCTGAACAAACTATGAAAAGAAAGCAAATAAGTAGAATTCCTCCATGGCTTCTGCTTCAGTTCCTGACTCCTGTGTCTCACCTTGAGTTTTTTCCTATCTGACTTCCCTAAGTTTATGGACTGTCACCTGAAAGTGAAGGATGACATAAACCTTTTCCTATCCATGACTCTTCTGGTCATGGTGTTTTATATCAGCAATAGAATCTCTGAGATGTATTGCTTAACATTTTTCATTCTTCCTTCATTTTTGACAGTTTTGTGCACATATAAAATGTATTATAATTATATATTATAATCTCATGACCCTTTATCACGCCATTTCCTTTCCCTCCAAACCCCTCTTCTTCCCAATTAGAACCACCTAGGATACACCATTAAAGAAACTTGCACTCTTTGTTCCAGTACCCAACAGATAACAGCTCCTCAGTAAAGGTTTGGCACTCAGCCTTCTTCTATTCATGATGGAATGGCGAAGGGCCAAATTTTATGCAGTTACTCATTGGTACTGTGTGTTTCTTATTACTATGGCCATGTCATATCTGGGTAGCAGTGTTTCATGACACTCCTCCACATCCTCTGGTCTTTAAAATCATTTGATGTTCTTTTACCCCTGGAGATATTGACAAAGATGTCTCATTTAGGACTGAATGCTCAGCAGTCATTCTCAAAACTTTGATGAACCATGGTCTCTACTTTAAATTTCTCCATCTGCAAAAGGGTGCTTCTCTTCCCCAGGGTGAAAGTGACATTTTCTTTTTGGGTATAAATATAAATATTTAGAATGGAGTTTGACAACATTCTGTTTAGGGAAACAATGATGGTATGATCTTGACTTGTTCTCTTGCTTAGTACTTTTAATAAACAAACTATTTTCATCAGAGTGCTTTAGGATACCCCTGTTTTTATTTCTTCATGCTACCTGAAACAATGTATATTGGTGGTTCATTAAAATTTTATAGGTTATATGAATTTTTAAGACTATCCTTGTTTATCAATCTCCAATGAAATGATTCTCATTCTCTCATACCCGTGGCTAATGCTCCAGTAGAGTTCTCCAGTCTTTTATACTTGATGTTCAGTGTTGGTGATTTCTCATGAGTTTACTAAATACTGAATTTGTTTGTTGGAAAGTTCATTTTGATTGCAATCTAAATCAAGTCTACAATGTAAATGACTAATATATCTATTGTCTTTCAAAGTAAAGTTACCAGTTTGTGTACATTTTCCCTTGTACCACCCTTGTTGAAGAATACATATCATTTGCTTTGTAGCTTTCTCTAGTGTTCATTTTGCTGATTAAAATTCTGCTGGCAACTAACAGACTTTTCTTTCCAAATGTTCTGAACGTACAGTTGTGTCTCAGGCCCTGACCAGATTCATAACTTTAAGATCTACATTGTGTCTGACAATTTGGTTATGTGCCAGATAATATTAAAAATGATCAACTTGGAAAAACATTCTTTATGCATAATTCATATGGATAATATATGAGTTTCTATCAAATGGGAGGAAAGTTGTTAGAAAACTGAGGAAATGGTCCAGAGACATGTGAGGAGGATCTCAGGAAGAGAAATGCAAATACTCTTATTCTTTTAAAAATACTCAACTTTCTCATAATGCAATGAATAGAATTACAAAATCATAAAGAAGTACAGTCTCCTTTACAACACTGGGAGAAGAATTTGACAGTTCTTTCTGTTGGTGACTGTGAAAACACGAACATATTCAGAGATGGCTAGAGAAGTAGCATGGAACAAATCCAAGAAAGAGGAATGAAGGAGAAGTCAGTAAAGTCACAGCATATTTCCCACTTTCCCCAGTAACCCCACTTATAAAAATCTAGACTAATGATACACTGAAAAAAAATTAAATGACAAATGTGCAGGTCTGTTTACTGAGTACTTGTTTCCAACAGCAAAACACCAGGCACTGGCTCAATGACTCCTTGGAATGGACCTCTTAACACACTGTGATGCATGTGTGCAGTTGATAACATGTGGCTGGAATAATACAACAGAAATAATATCTCCACATAATACTGTAATGATGTTAGAAAACATAAATTGTGACAAAAACCAAATGAAGAGAACCCTAATAGGTAAGGGAGTGTATATGAATATATATGTGTGTTTACACATGCATTCATACTGGGTTCTGTTTTTTATTATTAACTAAATTTGTTATTTGACAGTTTCGTATAATTTCATTTTGATTACTCTCATCACCACCCTCTTTGATCTCCTTTTCACTTATGTCAGCTTCTCCCTACAAGTTCTTTCCCCACATTTATGACTTTCGGTTTTGTTTGCGACTCACTGAGTCTAACCGGGTCCATCTCTGTGACCATGAGTTTGGAACCCTCTAACTCCCTCCTCCTCCCGTTTTTGGAGGACATTGTTTGTTTTCCTGATATTTTGGATTTTTAGTTTATTACATATTATAGATACCTCTGTTAGATGTCTGGTTGACAAAGAAGTTCTCTCTTTCTCTAGACTGCTTCTTCTCTCAACTGACTGTTTCCTTTAGTGTATGCCCGCATTTTAGTTCTTCACATGGCCAGGAGCTTATTCAGAAATTGCAGACCTGTGCCTATATCTCATACTACGCTCCCTAAATTTTCTCCTAGTAGTTTCGGAACTTCAGGTATTGTGCTCAGGTCTTTGATCCACTTGGGGCTGGCTTTTCTTCAGTGTGAGAGACAAAGTTCTAGTTTCATTTCTAACATTTCTAACTGTAGACATGCAGTTTTTCAAGCACCACTTGTTGAAGATAATACGTATTCTACATTATATACATTAGGAATATGTGATAACAATTAAAGAAAAAGAGCATGACTTTGAGTGAGAGCAAGGAAATGTGGAGCATGTATTGAGGGGGTTAAAAGGATGAAAGGGAAGGGGAAAATGATATTAAATTTTGAAAAATATCAAATATTAAGTGTCTCTAATTATATATATATATATATATATATATATATATATATATATATATATATATATATATATATATATATACACACACACACAATGACTTCAATTCTATTAACCTGTGTGTCTGTTTTGGCACCAGATAGATGCTGTTCTTTATTATCAGAGCTCTGTCCAATAACATGTGCTATTATTTATTTTTGGGGGGGGGCGTGGTTCGAGACAGAGTTTCTCTGTGTAGCTTTGCGCCTTTCCTGGAACTCGCTTTGTAGACCAGGCTGGCCTTGAACTCACAGAGATCCACTTGGCTCTGCCTCCCAAGTGCTGGGATTAAAGATGTGTGCCACCACCGCCCAGCTAACATGTGCTACTATAGTGCTCCTGGTGTTGCTCTTTTTTGCTCAGAATTGCTTAACTATTCTGGGTCATTTGTACTTCCATGTCATCTTCAGAATGATTTTTATATTTCAGTGAAGATTTCAATGAGGATTTTGTTAGAGATTTCATTTGATCTATGATTGCTTTTCATGGAGTGGTAATTTTCACAACTTTGGTTGTTTCAGTCCATGACCATGGATGGCTTTCTTCGTTTCAATGTCTTCCTTGTTTTCTTCAGAGTTTCTATTGTAGAATTCTTCCACCTCCTAGGTTAGGTTTATTTCAAGGAATCTCTTAAGGCCATCGTGAATGGAATAATTTTCCTCACTTATCTCTCAGAGTGCTTGTCAGTATCACATAAAAAGTTTATGGGTATATTAATTTAAATATGTTAATGTTGTATACAGACACTTTGCTAAAAAATGTTTATCAGCCCTAGGAAGTTTGAGGTGGATTCCTTGTTTTGTTTTGTTTTTTTAAAATATAATCATATCATCTTCAAACAGGGATACTATGACTTCCTTTCCAATCCATATCCTTTTTTTTCCCTTTTCTTGTATTATTACTCTTGCTTAGACTGTGAGGGCTGTATAAAATCAGAATGCCAATACAGAATTCAGGAATAGCCATGTCTTGTTCCTGTCTTGTTCCTGATTAAAGTGGAATGGCTTCAGTTATTTTTATTAATTTAACATGGTGTTAGATATGGGTACTTACTATGCTGAAGTATGTTCTCTGTATTCCTAATCTCTCCAGGGATTTTATAATGAAGGATGGTTGAGTTTTTCCTAAAGGCTTCCTGTGTCTCTTGAGATACATCTACTAAAATGGTAGTGTACTCCTTATAGATGAAAATAAATTAATCCTATTTAATAATCTAATAAACTTATTTATTTACACTTTTTCACTAGGGAATTAAATATATTAATATTCAAAGTTATCATGGAAAGATAGATACTGACCGTATCATCTTTCAATTTTGTGGTGTTTGTGCTTTTTATTTCTCCTTTGCTTAACCACTGACCTAACTGTTTATTTTTTCCCTGTAGCTTCTTAGATTTGCTTATCATTCACATCAATCAGAAGTATTCATTCTAGTATTCTTTGTATGTGTGGCTTGGTAGTCATGAATCCTTTAGCCTGATTTAGTCATGGAAATGCTTTCTATCTCCTTCAATTATGAAAAACAGTTTTCTTGGGTAGAGTAGTATTAATTGACAAGTGTAGCATTTCAGAACTGCATTACTCTAACACCTGACTTGAAAAGTTTCCATTAAGAAATCACTGTTACTCTGATGGGCCTTACTTTATATTTGATGTTTCTTTTTGCTTTCAATATGTACATCTGTAGCTAAAACTAATGGAATAAGCAACAGCTCCTGCAGCTAAATATAATTCAAATAGTCATGTCACTCTGCTCTGTACATTTTCAGAAGAGCAAGAATCTTTACTAAAGGCTAACACTTTATTCAGTGCTGATAAGAATCTTGCTGTTGTTACAAAAATAACATAGGGTACTGGACAGATAAAAAAATACTAATGACTCTAATCACTTTCTGAACTGAGTTATATCTCCTTATTTTGAAAGAAGAAAGTATAGGAGTTCTTAATATGAGCCAATATTTTGTAGAAGTATACTATAAAAAGATTCACAGTTTAAAATTCCCACTTATGGGAGATGGCATAATATAGTATACATAAATAGCTCCAAACTGATTAATTCTTATGATCACACTCCAGTGATATGAGATTAAAATCAAGTTCAGTAAAGGAAGGATTGAATTATTTTAACTAATGTCTACATCATCCATTCTTATCTTTGGATGGATTTACAAGATTTAAATATATTTTAATCATCAATAGTTGATATTTTTCTTGGACCTATGGAACTACTTAAGTCAGATCTCCCTGTACACATGATGATATTTGAGAAAATTTAGACTATTATTAAATATATAGAAATGAGAATGTTTCATTATCATCATATTTGACATGAAATACGTGCATTTGTTTCTTCAAAAGATCTTGACAGAATGTCATTCTGAGGCATCTTAGCACCATTGACTACATGGCAGAACAACCTCAAAGCTGAAGTTTCATGGAAAGAATATTTGTAATTGTCAGGTTTAAAAGTAACTATGCAAATGCCATGCTTACAAATCTACAGTATATTACCTATTTAGTAATAATAAAAATAAAAAAGAATTCATTGTGACTGTATTGCTTCCTTTGGAAGAATAGCTATTAGGAGACAGGTTTAATATACCCAACCACAAATCCTATAGCCAACAAGACATGCCTGAAAGATGTACTGGCGCAATAACTGCACAAATGTGGTAGGTGTAAGCACCCAATTGGATTTTAGGACCATTACTTTAGCTGAAACCCACCCTGCAAAAGTGGTCAAGAACCTGACATGAGGAAGGTCATGGGCCTAGGGGGAAACCCACTACTATTGTTCTGCTGAAGGATAATAAAATGACTCCGAAGGAAATACTATGACCCTAGAAGAAAGCATCATCCATATATTATTAGAGAAGCTTTTTCTTGCATTAGATACTAATTAAGAAAGAGATTCACAAGTGGACAGTGTGAGAGACTTTAGAGCAATCAGCCATAAATGTAATGTCTTTATCCAAGTCCTCACCCTCAAGATCAGGAATCTATGTATGAGAAGAGGTAGAAAGAATGTAAGATCCAGAGGTGGTAGGTGATTCCAAGGAAACAGTGTCTTCTAGACACAACAGGGCTGATACTCATATGAACTCACAGAGACAGTGGTAATATGCATGAGACCTGCATCGTTTCAAGTAAGACAAAATCCCAGCACTGAGAACTGGGTATAGACACAAAGTTTCACTCGTAATTAAGAATCTACTTGCAATTCATACCTTCTGAGAAGAGAAAAATCGGGTTTTTTCCAAAGGAGTGTCACTGGATATATTACTCACACTCCGGGGTAGAACCCCTGCTCAGGAGTATCTGGCCAATACAATGATGACTCCACATTTTTGTCTGCACTTTCTATTTTTTATTTTTTGTCTTGGTTTTCTTTTTTTAAGTTTGAGTGTTTTGATTTTTTTCCTTTTTTTGAGAAGGAGATAGTGATATATATATATATATATATATATATATATATATAGAGAGAGAGAGAGAGAGAGAGAGAGAGAGAATAGGAAGTTGAATGTAAAGGGGAGTAAAAAGGACTTGGGAGGAGTTGGGGGAGA
The DNA here is from genome assembly GCF_007827085.1 of Peromyscus californicus insignis. Lineage (NCBI taxonomy): Eukaryota > Metazoa > Chordata > Mammalia > Rodentia > Cricetidae > Peromyscus > Peromyscus californicus. The sequence goes on from NW_026294606.1 coordinate 114,490,517, forward strand.
AAAGAATATGATCAAAATGTATTATATGGCTTTTTTTCTTAAGTTAAAAAAATCTTCCTGAGAATTTTCCCTGATTAACTCTAGGGATTTCTAAATACCCTTTCTTTTTAATATGCCAAATCACATCTGTCCTTTTATACCATCTCTTGTCATCCCTCTAGAGTTTGTCCCACTAGTCACCATCAAGCAAAGAGAAGAATTCATAAGATAGTTATATGTAAGAGGATAGATGAAAGATGATAGAAAGAACAATGTCTATGCTCACTTATGGAATGCTCATTCTGATAGAACCTGGAAGTCAGTTTGTCAATTAGATCTAGGAACAGTGTCATGTGATACAGTGCTGGCATATAAGAGAAGAATGTAATTTAACGGCATGAAGAGAGTAAGTGACGGGCAAGCACAAGAATCATTCCTACAGAAAAAAGGACTCCTAGTATCTTAGCTGAAGGAGGGTCTGCGGAGGAAACGGCAGGCCAATTATACTGATTACAGTGGTTGCAAATATGTGTGGCTACCTTCACACTTCAATGATGCTGTAATTAGGATTCTAGGAAATGATGTGTGCAGGCAACCTCATTCTTATTTCAATCCTGCTGTTTATTTCCTGTCGTTTTAGCATGCACCGTTAGGAAGGAAGCAGTGTATATTAGACTATGTAATGCATTTCCCTGCTGCATTTCCATGAAAGCAACAGACTTTAAAAAAAAAAAAAAAGATTGTTTTATGCATTTATTTCTGTTTTGGTAAAAATTCAGTCACTCTTACCTAAATCAATTTGGTAAATTAACAAATAAATTCATTAAATGTTTTTTTTTTTTTTTTGGTTTTTCGAGACAGGGTTTCTCTGTGTAGCTTTGCGCCTTTCCTGGAACTCACTTGGTAGCCCAGGCTGGCCTCGAACTCACAGAGATCCACCTGGCTCTGCCTCCCGAGTGCTGGGATTACAGGCGTGCGCCACCACCGCCCGGCTTCATTAAATGTTTTATAAATTTAACATCTTAAATGTAAATTCACAACCTGGCCTTAAGACCTAGGGTGAAATTGTCCAGTAATGGTGAGAGACAGAGATAGTTCATAATGGTGTATAGCAACAATGTGTGCTTTCGGCTGTGTGTGTTTGTAATGGGAGGATTTGGGGGATACATGGGTATTTCATAGCCTTGTTTATTGTTTGTGCTTGTGTTCACTAAGGTTATGTGTTTTACAAGTGAACATATGAAATTACTGGTCGAATGACTTCCTGTCAGACCAGATTTTATGAAGAATCAATCTCAGACACAGTTTTCACATGACAGTATTTGTTCCCATGAGCTTTCAAAATCACCTTCCCATTTCAAGCCACTGTTAACTTATATTTGGGACATGCTTGTCCCCTCTTCTTTTACTATAAAATGTACTTTGGTAAAAGTAGTTCTTATATTCAAAAGGTGGCCTGAAAGTCATGGTGACAGGACACCACTACTCAGAATGAAAACCCTACTGAGATAGACTGACAGGTAGAAAGAGGGTCAGCTAGGAATTCATTACTGTGCCTGAGGATGGATGGAGCAGGGCCAGGGTGGGATGGGCTGGTAACCTATGGATGTAAGGTTCAAAGAAAATAGAAAAATCTAGAATGATTTCCCCATTCTTACTTAGCTATTTGGCAGTGGTGACACTATTTATTGAGGAGGTTTTAAGAGAAGATAATGGAGTCAACTTTGAACCTTGTTTTTAATTGTCCACATGATGTTCCACTGAAAAAGATGAATATTGTTTCACTCCCAGGAAAAATGGGGAAGGTCAAAGAATCGAGCAAAGGACTTTGCTCTAGGCAAAAAAAAAAAAAAAAAAAAAAAAAAAAAAAAAAAAAAAAAAAAATCCTGTACAACTCCAGTCATCCTTGAAATAGTCTGAAAACAAATTAGGTATGCCAAGACAACTGGTTCTTTCCACTCTATAATTATTTCTCTGAATCCTCTTTAATGGAACATTTGGTTATCCTAAAAAATATCATATTTTGGTGTTTTAATTAACACAAACATATTATTGCTTAGCTAGAAACTTAAACAATTTTGAAATAATTAGATTCGGAATATTGAAACCTTTCTGACAATTAAAGTCATAATTCATTTCTGCTCACTTAGGCACCTGGAGTGAGATGCGAAAAGGTAATTATATTCGTTGTAAATTTACATGCCATGCATATCGTGGTAAGCATTCTGCAGGAAAGTGTTACAGGAAGACACAGGTGCCTAAATTAATAAACATTAGGAAATCAGCAAGAGAATTAAACTACACTAGTTATTGTTTCCAAACTAATTATTTAATAATTGAACATCTATGTACACCTGGTCCCAAATCAAGGGATTCCACGACCTCACAGGGCCATAGGTTCATATTCGATCATTTAATATCAAATTTACATAGTGCAGGGCAGTGAACTGGGTAGTTGTTGGAGGACAATTTAAATTTCCCTGAAGTTCTCCAGGAAGTTCACAAATCAAAACACTCACACTTGTAAAGCAGGGGTGTAATTAATTGTCAAGGAGCCTTGTTAGTACAGTACTATAAATCTGAGAACAAACAAAGCATGCTAGAGACACTGGGTTCTGCAAAGAAGTTTGAAAGCAGCACTGAGTGGTACCCATGAGCTTCATAGAGCATCACACCACTCTCACCTTTGGGACAGCATTATCTCTTTGTTTGAGGATCTGTGTAAAGGTGCTACTCCCCAGGGTTACTCAGGCCTTTTATTTCTAGTTCAAGTACTGGCATTCTGAAAACTGCACGCTAGTTGAGGAATTTCATGAGACTTTGCTCATAGCAACACTTCACAATTACTACATATGAAGATGTATCTAAGAGTCTATTCACTTCACCCATGTCTAAGATTATCAAAAACATAGAATAGAGGCTTAGAATAATGCTTTTATTTTACATTGTATCTAGCATACTGTAAATGAGGCATCTGCTAAACATTTGTTGAAAAATTAATAAATAAGAGAAATAAATAATGGACCAAAGAGATAGAGAATTGTATGAAAGCATTGATGAATTAATGCATAGAGTTATTTCCTGGCTCGACAGCAGCAGTGGAAGAAGTAATCATTTTCTTAATCTTAACAAGTTTATAGCCACCTTCCCATCATAGACTGGCTGATTATCACCCAATAAACTCCCAATTTCTGGGATGTAAAGAAGAGAAACATTCTGCTTGCTCCAGATGATAAAATTCAGTGTCAGGAATGGCTTTTGAACATTTGCTATGAGATTGACCAGTAACCCAACTCATATCTGAGAAGAATTAGACATAAGAAACTCAGAAACAATATTTAATTAATGAGTTACAGGTTATGTATTATTTCATTAAAGTTTTTCAATGAAATCTTAAAGTGAAACTATTATTTATGGTTCTCCATCTAATATGTGTTTATGAATACCATTTTGAGTCTTTTCCAAGAAAATCAGGATCCATTTTTATTTAACAGAAGAGGCCACTGGGAGTCAGAGACATCAGCCTCCCTCAGAGGAGATTAGGGGGCTCTCCAGTGACAGAATTGACTCTAACCACCTCATCACTGTCGCTCTAAACACTGTGACATTTCTCAGTAGAACAGCAGACGTTAGAACTTAGCATTAGCCCAAATAATCAAATCTGCACCTTATAAATGAGATTAACCAATTGCTAAATAACTCATGCCTAGATTGTCCAGTAGACGAAGTGATACCTCACGGTGCCCTGTAAGGAAGCCAAAAATACTAAGAGGAAAGTGTTTCTATGTGATGTAGAGACAATGTCTCTCTCTCTCTCTCTCTCTCTCTCTCTCTCTCTCTCTCTCTCTCTCTCTCTCTCTCTCTCTCTAATGAAAGTACATCTTTTTTAAAAAAATCACACATCTTAAGTGTAACATTCAAAGGCTGTTAGAATGTTACAATCCATAACTAAAATATGGAGTATTTCCATTTTGGTGGCTCCTTGCTTCAAGTCTCCCCTTTAATCAACCTTTCCCTTTAAAAATCAGCTATTGCTCTGTTCCCACAGCCCAATTTTGCATGATTTTCAACTTGTTACAAGCAAAATCATATAGGTATACTCTTCCATGCCTGCATTCCTTTACTGAAAAGATACTTTTAGATCCACTGTACTTGTTATAATTGGATACTGATTACAAAACTGAATCCATTTTCTGGGCATGACGTGTATGTATGTCTCTATCTGCAATGGATTTAGGACTTTTATGCTTTTAATTACTAAAAATATAACTTCTAGGAACATGTGTATTCACATGGTGAATGAAATATCAATATAATGGAGAAATTTCTGGACATTCTTATATAGTGGGTTTAAATCTATCTGTCTGTCTGTCTGTCTGTATCAATTCATCTATCTATCTATCTATCTATCTATCTATCTATCTATCTATCTATTTTTGCTCCTAATAATATGGACAAAATAATTTGTATTGCCAAGGTGTTTATTGTCATTATTCACTGTAATGGGTATGAAATGGGATCACATGTCATGAGGTGATTGAAGATGCCAAGCATAATTTTTAGAAGCACACTGATTACTTCTTTATAAAGTGGTCATTCAAACCTAATTTCTTGTGTTTTGCCTCACTTGCTTTTAAGATTTTAGTTTTATGAATGATGTTTTATTCTGGATATAAATCTTCTTGTGCACAAGTAATGGACATATTATAAATCTGACTTTAATTCCTTAGTGGTGTCTTCTGAAAACCAAAGAAGTTTAATGAAAATTCAGATTATCTCAAATGTACCATCTGGAAATACACAATTCAGCACTGAGCCGCCGTTGCTACGATCAAGTACTGGAACATTTTTCTCACTGCAAAACAAATCCCCCAGACTACCGGTAAGGGCTCCTTCCTCCTTCCACACACTCCTGCTCTCAACAGCAGCCTCTAATCTGGTCCTTACCTCTGAGGGGTCTTCTATTCTGGACAGTTCATATAAATTTTTATGGAGTCCAGTTTATCCCACTTTTATTCTTGGGTTAGTGCTATTTGTAATATTATTCTAATATTTCATATATTCTACCCTCATAATTCATATCCAAACCCTTAGTTATGTAGCTTTAATATCATGTCTTGTATAATACATCTTCTCACTCAGGATGGTGAAATTTTTATCATAGAAATTTTATAGTTAATGGTTTTATGATTCACATTAAGGTTTTGCATGAGATTGGAGAAAGATAGCTCATCAGGTTTTTCTTTGTGACTTTTTTCCCATTTGTTGAAAGGCTATGCTTCTCCAGTACAAATATTTTATAACCATTTTTGTTGTTATTAAATAATCCTTAAAATATATTTGGGTCTATTTCTGTACTCTATAGCTGCTTCATTGCTCTCTACCTCTGTATTTTTTTTTCAAAGAGCACACTGTCTTGATCATGATGGTTTACAACATTTTCAACAGTTAGTACAAATTTTTTAATATAGTTTTGCTATTAAAATAAATTTAAATTCTGGATCACTTTTATTATCTTTTTAAAACAAGGCGAATCAACTTTTTGATTTCTACAAATCATTATGTGAGAGTTTGGATTGTGTTGTCTTTTAATATATGGATTAGTTGATGACAAACTTCTGAGAGTAATTACAAATTATGACATATTCTTGCATCCAGTGTTTGTAATTGGGACAAAAAAATCTTCTAAGAAAATTTCTGCCTCATCTGGGAAGGAGGCCACCCCACACCACCCCAGGAGTGAGCAAGAGAAGAAGCAGTGGTAGAACAGGACTTCGAAGTCCAAGAACTAGATAGAAGCCCCTTGCCGCCGCCGCCGCCGCTGCTGCTCAGCCCACTCGCCACTCTAGAAGGCTAACTGACTTTGTACGTTAGCTGGGAAGTAAAACATGGTGACTCGTTTATTGTAGCTGTGAACCCATGTGAACTTCTCCTGCAAGATCACAAAAACCAAGGCAGCTCAGGTTAGGAGCCTAGGTAATGCAGAAGACCTCTCTCCTCGTCAACAGCAATTATCACTATACAACATTCACAGCTTTAGAAACTACAACACATAATACTAAATGGTCACTTCTGCATTCAAAATGAACTTCAATAGAAATGAAATTTCTCCTTCTGTACTGTTTGTTCTGTCGTTCGGACAAGACAATCAATATCCTGCCCATCCTCTTCCCTTAATAGAGTGACTGGAGCTTCGCCATTTTTGCAGTTAAGAACAGGAAGAGGGGTAAGGAAGCTTGGCTTGACTGGTTTGTTGCATGCTGTCTGGCTGCTCCTGTGTGCTGTTGGAAGCTGGTAATATTTTCTACTTCCTCCTGTTCTTAACCACCAGAGTAATGTTCTACAGGCATGCGCCAACATGCATGGTTTCATACAGCGTTAAAATCCAACTCATCAACCCATACATGCAAGGTAAGCATTCTACCAAGGAGGCTGTTTCCTCAACCCTGCTGTTGCTCAGAGTCTGGATGACCGTCCATGCGGCTGGGAACTTTTCTAGCTCCAGTCACCCAAGTTCTGGAATTACAGGTGTGCACCACCAGGCACAATTGTTTCTTAATTTAATAAAGTAGAAACTTTAGTCATTAGTATTAAGCATATTAATAAGTCATTAGTATTAAGTTAAATAGATAGGTGGGCAAGTAGGTGAGTAGATAGGAGATAATATGGATTGTGGGAACAAGTTTTAAGCATATGTCAAATATATAGATAGGTAAATAGATAAATAGACAATATGGATTGTGGGGAGAGAAATTTTAAATAATATTTTAGAATAAAATGAAAGAATAACCATATGAATTTTATTTAATATTTATGTATTTATTTTCATATGTTTTATTATGACATGTCTATCACAGAGCAATCTAGTTGTAAAAAAAAGGGTTCCTTCCTAAAACTTCTCATCCCTAAATGTGACATAATCTGAAAATAATTAAAGAATGAAGGCATCCATTAGGATGATTTTTTTCATGTTGAATTAGGTCAAAATTATTGACATAGACAACATTGGTTAATTTGTCTTTCAATTCAATTGTCATGAATGTGTAATAATGAAAATGTCTGACTTCTTCCTACTAAGTAAAAACTGCTTCCAATTTGCATATACATATCAATGAAGTCAGTAGTTCCAATGATTCAAAAGAATTCTTTCTACATTCACAGGCTGAAATCTTCTCCATGTCCAGAAACCTCTCCCCTCCCCCTGCGGTTTCCCTTTCTGCCACCAACACGCTGAAATGCTGAGTTCAATTGAGGTGTCTTACAACAATGGTGTACATTGGGGTCTTTGCTCAGCCTGTGTGTTCTGTGATATAAAATGGTGAGCCGAAACAATAATAATGACGAAGATGATAAATAGCCACTCAGCACAATATCCAATAATAATGATGATGATTATAAATAGCCACTCAGTACAATATGCATCTTCCAAGGAGAAAGAATGCAGGAAAAAGCAATAAATTAAAACAACATGAGTTAATCACATGATAGTCTATAGAAGACAGTTAACTTTCACTTCAAAATATATATTGAGTAACTGTTCTGAATTGACTGGTAGCTGGAGACTGGTATTCAAGTTTTGGAAAATTTTAACCACAATTATTTAACTTTATCTCTTTTTCATATGTAATACACATTTACTGTATTGTAATAATAAACAAAATATATATGTATAAGTAATGTGTAATTTTACCATTAATAAATGATTGTGTTAGCATTTTGGTTCATGTACTTTGCTCTTCTGTGCTCAAGTACACACCTGTTGGTCGTCTAGCATTTTCATCTTTGTGCCAACATCTTTGCTGCTTTCTGTGTGGGCAGCATGTCAGAAATGTCAAGGAATTGGTGTTTCTTACCATCCTGGGCAAACCCCCACACAAAAAACGCAAACACACACACACACACACACACACACACACACACACACACACACACACACACATGGGCTTCCTTCCTCTTTGCCGGAACAATTTTAAGTTTCTACACTACTAAGTTTCTACACTACTTTCTTAAACTTTTCTGACAGGTTTCATTACATTTATGTATATATTCTGATATCTTGGTTTTATGCAAACTTTATTCATTTTCTTCTCTCTATTTGTTATATACCATTTTTTTTGTTTTGGTTTTTTTGGTTTTGTGGTTTTTCGAGATAGGGTTTCTCTGTATAGCTTTGGAGCCTGTCGTGGAACTCACTCTGTAGACCAGGCTGGCCTTGAATTTATACATGTCAATTTTTGAATAACTTCTAATATACCTTGTTGTCCAAGTCATATGACCTCACTTTGTTCCAAAATAAAAGGTCTAGAAGAAACATGCATTCTACAAGTAGGAGCAATGTCTTGTGATGTTCTTTTATTAAGAAATATTTTACATGTATTTATTTTGTGTGTACATGTGTGTAGGCATTCTATAATGCGTTTATGGAGGTCAGAGAATTAGTGTTTCTTACCATCCTGGGCAAACCAGTGATGAAGGGACACAGACACACACACACACACACACACACACACACACACACACACACACACACACACACACAGGTTTGCCAGCATAGGTTTTCTCCTTCCACCATGCAGATCCTGGGGATAAAGCTCAGACTCTCAGTCAACACAGGAGACACCTTTACTTGCTGAACCATCTCCCTGACTCCTGTAATTTGCTCATAGATTTGTGACCTTAGATAGTTTTCTAAGATTATAAATTATGTCATAATAATGAGAACAGAGAAAACTTTTTGTCCACATTTTTTTTTCATTTTTAAATAGCAAACTATGTGATGAGGTATTAAGATCTTAATGTTTGGTGTTCTGAAGGAAGCATTGTATCTGTGATCTCCCAGTTCAGGGTTGAGGACATGGGAAAATAATATAACTCTTTTCCTGAAAGATGGAGTCAGAACTACATAAAAAGATATTTGTAAAATATCTTTCATTGTATTGGTAGGCAAACCAATGTTCTTTCCCTTTCCTTAATTAGAATGACTGAGGAGGCTTTACTATCCTACATTATTTTACGTCTTTGGAAAACATTTAGCTTTGAAGCTATAGCTACAAAACAGATTGAAGAATGAAATGCAGGGGAAAGTGGAGGCATAGAATAAGAATTTCTGCATTTTCTCTAATTATTATGAATATTTTATAATCATCATCATCTTCATCATCTTCATCAGTAGTAGTAGCAGCAGCAGCAGTATTTATTTTGGTGTTTTTGAAACAAGTTTTCTTGGTGTAGTCCTGGATGTTCTGTAACTCACTATGTGTGGGAGGCCAGCTCCCACCTTTTCAAGGGTTCCTATGAGGAGGAGAGAGGGATAAGAAACTATTAGGTAGAAAGGGAGACCTAGTTGATGAGAGGAAAGACAGAAACACAAGATAGCTTCAGGAGGACTTGGAGCAATACCCAACAGCCTTTTTTGGTTATTCAAAAGGCTTTTTATAACGTGCCAAGGGGCTGGGCAAAAGGCCTCCCTCTTGCTAGATCAAAGCACACAGTACAGCCAAGTGTAGACCCTTCCAAACACCTGGTAACCATGCCCGTGGTCAAATTATCCTCTTATGCAGCCCTGCTGGGTAAAGCAATCTCAGATTCTCTGGCCCTGAGTAATTTGGGCCTCCACAACTTAGGTAGACCATACTGGCTTCAAACTCAGAGATCTGCCTGCCTCTACCTCCCAAGTGCTAGGATTAAAGGTGTGTGCCACCACTGGTACTATTATTACTTTATTTATTTCTTTATCTCCTACAACTGACAGTACAGGGAAAATTAATGTTTATTCTCTGGATAATAAGATTTTTTTCTCCTGTTGGTAGAAGTTCTCAAAGTTAACCTATGTTGAAGAGAAGGTGACTCACATGTTCCAATCTAGAAGGAATACAAATTCTCTAAGGACTATTGGCACATAGAATCCCTCAGGCCTGGACTTTGAGCTGGAGACATTAGGGTCCAATGTCTCTATTTCTCCTGTGCCACATCTGTAACCATTCTTTCCCACTCACCTACTGCTTGGCTAGAATATGGCTTGTCCCCATTGAAATGCAAATTGAAATTCGGTTGCCACTATGACACTAATGGAAGGTGTGCCCTTTAATGACTGGCTCATAAGGGCACTATCCTTATGAATGAGTAGGTCTGTTCATGAATTAGTGGGATATCCTGGAGATTTCTTTGGTATAAAAATGAGCTTTCTCTGGTCTGCTCACTCTAGTCACTATGTGATCCTCACTACCTCAAGGTGATGTGAAAATAAGACCTTTCTTAGAAATTGGTGCCATGCTCTTGGCCTTCCCAGCTTCCAAAATTATAAAATAAGTGAACCTCTACATGCATAGAAAAATAGTGGGAACTGCTAAACCTTTCTCAAGGGCCTGGACCTTCCAAACCTTGTTGTTAGCTCAGAAATACAAGTTCCTTGTTGAGGATGATATAAGAAAAGAGTTTCATGTATAAACTGCTTTTTATCATAATATCAAGTCAGCCATATGGATTGCATCTTGTTGTATGTATGGTGCATCCTATTGCTCAATGTTGGTATGTTTTAATTCTTTAGCCTGTGTAGCATGTGAAGTTGGGGTGATAACTGATGACCCTAATTCAAAATAGATTTGCAGTAATGAAAGGGAATAGTTCATATTCCTATTATCAGTGCTACTCAGACTACCACCCCTACACAGAGTGGAGGGCACAAGGGCAAAGAGTTCTGAATTCAAATCCACATCATTTAAGAATGGTTGACTTTGTGCAAATTATGTAACTTCTCAGAGCCTCCTATTCCTCATCAGTTATATGCAACCAGCAATACCTTTATCACAAGGTGTTTGCAAATGCTGAGTTGTATAATATAGATTCTGCTTAAGTGTGGGCCCTGGACTAAACACTCAGTAAAGTTATCTTTTCTATTACTCTCTAATCCTTTTTCTCTGCCCTAGATTGCATGGCCCTGTAAACAATATGGTAGTCTTTGTGAGTCAAAATCTCCTAGATTTAACTAACAGTGTTGTTTCTTAGAAGGTGGTAACTTGGTGTGTTTGTATGTGCTCTGTGGTTGTACAATAGTCAACTTATCAATTTAAGAAAAAAATTATTGAGAACCAGGGGCCATCCCATGTGCTGAGGATAGGAAAGTTAACAGACAATCTACATAAGAGTCCCACTTCAAGTTTGAGTCAGGTGAAAGAGGCAGATAGGATAAAATAATACATACGGGCAAATGACACTTGCAGCAAAATGTAAATCTTGGTAAGGGAAATGACAGGGTCCATGCTGGTACCAGGGTGACTCCTGAAGGTTTCTCTGTTAAGACATGTTCAGACAGTGCTGCTGGTGTGGGAAAATACTGGCAGGGACAGAGGTGGCAGGAAGCCTGGTATGGACTGATGAAGCTGATAACTTGGAAGACATGAAGCTAGAAAGGCAGACAGGTTTGTGTCTTGAAAAGGACCCAATTCCATTCTCTTGTTTGAGAATTCTTTAACCATTTCTAGCAAAGGAGAACTTTGACTTTTCTGTCATGAGCTTCCATTGACTCATAAAAAACTCAAGTACGGCCTATTTTATTTTCCTTTTATTGATAGAAAACTTTTGATAAAAAACCTATTAGTCTACGAATGAAAAACCACTCAGGACTTCACGTTTCCATTTTTCTTTGTGCCTCAATATACATTTTAAGCTCTTATAGAGAGATTTACAGTTTACCTCTCTTCTGGAGAATTTTCTGCATGTTTTATAAACGGATGGATGAAAATAAGAGATGTGAGATACAGTTTTAACCTGTGCTTTGTCTGCTTGTTAGAGCTGGTGTGACTCATAGTTTATTTATTTGCCTTGCTGAGGATCGAGCCGTGCCTCCTGCATGCTGGGCAAATACTCTACTGCAGAACTCCATATGCCTCAAACGGATAATTTCCTTCAGCTCTGTCATCATTTTAACTTCGTGAGTTCCATGGTCAGAAGCTCAAGTGAAGGACAAACATGGACTACTGTGTGACACCTTGGACCCTTTGCATTATCTGTCTCAAGTGTTAGATAATTTCTCCAATCTCGTCCTCACTGTGGGCCACACACCTACCTCTACCACTGAACAGTAGCTGATACTTTGTGTGACAAAGAGACATATCAGAATGTTCCCTGCCCACTTTGAAATCTACTGTCTCTCATTGAGTGAGGCTGATAATAGATTCATGATCATTGGTCACAAGGAAGATTTACTAGAAGTTATGAATAACAAAGACAGACCAAGGCATTTTTTTTCTTGGATGGTCTTTTTATTATTGAAAGTTTTTTCACAATATATTTTGATCATGTTTTCCCCTTCTCCAACTCCTCCCAGGTCTTCCCCACCTCCCTACCCACCCAATTTAAGATGGTAAGAGCCAAAGCTGGTAGATGGCTCCAAGGAAACACATTCCAGGAGATTTTGATTATGTTTTAACCACTTGATTATCTTTAACTACCTCAGGAAATATATGCTTGGTATAGGAAATGCCAGAAGAAAACATTCTGTCCAAAGTGCTAGTCAGAAAGATTTGTACCTATGTGAGAATTAGCAGCAAATATACAAGGACTTGCTGGACATGGAGCTCTCTATGGTAGCACTAAGCTTTTCTTTGCAGTTTCACAGCTGGGCACGTTTGTTTGTTTTTGTTGTTTTTTTTTGTTTTTGTTGTTGTTGTTGTTTGTTTTTTGTTGTTGTTGTTGTTCTTTTTTTCTAGCAGATGGCATCATGGGAGTCTTGCACTGTTAAAAGTTCACTTATTTACAGCCATAGGCTGCCATGAGGACATTTAGGCTTCTGCTCTCCTGCCCCTATGGGAAAGTAGTTAAATTGCAAACTGGGGGAATTGAGATTCATGTCCTCTTAGAAAAAGCACAGAATTTCAGCAAACTGTCTGTGGTTCTAATCTCCTTTTGGAGATTAGCCCTCATCACCATCGGACCCACATCCTGAAAAATAAAAGGGTTGTAATATATCCCTGTCTTTGAGGATTCCATGATCTGTTTAATTCTAAGAAATGTATCTGTGAGGAGTTTTTCAGTTACCCAGGTATTATGCAAAAAAATAATTTGGGTTGTGCAACCCTATGATGACATTTAACATCTTAGAAATCCCTTCTCTAGGTAGTGACATCTATAAAGAAAAATGACAGCTCTCAACAGCAGTTGAAACGAAAGAGAATTTATCAACCTTCCTATTAACAGCAAATTTATGGAATGTTTGAAAGTTGCAAGTGAACTCTTAGGGCCATGTTCATGGGGTGGCCTTTAACGTGAAATAGATCTGTGGCTGAACTGAGCCTTTGAGACTGGATGTTTTAATGAGGTTTCATCCCTTTTGAACAGAGACAAGGAAGGTTAGCGAAAATGCCATGTCTGCTAGACACTTGATAGTTTTTGTCCTAGGGGAAAGTGGTTGGGCTGTTAGAGTCCATACACTTTTAGTCATTTTTCTGTCCCTTGAAAGACCCAAAGACTTTCATACATAGGTCAGCTCCCTCACACCTCCGATTCTTACCTGTTCCTAAAGATAAGGGGTTATGAACATATCCAAATGTATAGTACCATATTACCAATTCACTTACGTTCCTGACATTTCCAAGTGATCCTCTACCTTTGTGACCTTTTGAACAATAGATTATTTATGTAGGTATTTCGGGAGACACACAGAGCATTAAAATTACTGAAGCATTTTGTGGGCTGGTGGGGACACGGGGAGACTCAAGTGTAAGGGAAATACTGTTCTCTTTGGGTTACTTTTGGAATAGTTTAAATCATCCCCAGAATAAAGGTTACACTAATAAATGTCCCATTTGTTTTAAATAGTATGGAATGTGAATCCTTCCAAGGAACATATAAAACCATACCCAAGATAAATGGGCTGTGATAAGATATGGTGAGTTGCAATAATTCGTCTTTGGGTTTGTGCTTCATTCTACTTCTTCCCCGAGTTCTAAATGAGAGATGATAGGATGAGGACCACAGAGGAAAGCTGGTACTGGTGTATTTGACTTTGAAAATCATATGAGAATGCAGTGACTGAGAATGTGGTTTTCATTGTTAGTGTGGTGTAAAAAGGATACTTCGAAGGTAACACACAGTTCACTCAGTTCTGTCCTTTCCTTTCCCCCTCCATTCCAATTCCCATTCCAAATGAGAAGTAGTAAACCACAGAAATTGCCCAAATATTCATGGACTTTGAATGAAAATTGCCTGAAGTACCCATTCCCTTATGTAACTCACCATCTTATCTTTTGCTTTGGACAACAGTAACATAATAAAATTGTTCTTGATTTCTCTACACAAGAACGTATTTTCACACCATGTTTCATTGCTTGTGTGAATTCATTCTGACGTCCAGGTGACAAAACTTAGGTTAATTTTGTGCTTGCTGTGAAATTCTGGGCACCTTTCTTTGCCTGACAGGCCTCTTATGCAAGATCATCCAAAATAAGGAAGTAGGGGTGTCAGTTCAACGGGGCTTTTGTAAAGATTATTACAGCATACTACCCCCTATAAAAAACAAACAAACAAAAAACAAAAAACAAAACAGAAACAGAAACAAACCTAAATGGAGTTCCAGACATGGTACTCAATGGCTCTTTGCTTTTCCCCCATTATGTCTCTAGTACTACAGAGATCATATAGAATTAGAAATATTCTCATTGCTATAATGTGAGAATTTAACAAGGCAACTCCACATAGTTTATCTGGTAGTTGAAAGGAGGTTTATTTGGAGGTAACTTACAGCCAGTAAAGGGGTTGCTTACAGGATCCAGGATAGGTGAGGTGCAGTCCAGCGGGATTCTCTGAAGAACTCTGACTTGGTCTGCAATCCAGCATCCAAGATCATGATGAGTCAAGAGAGCCTGCACAAAAAGATCTCGGTTCTTAAGGGCTCCTGTCTCAGCCACACCCCAGGGCCAGGTCATAGGTAGGCGTGGCAGTTACTGGCTGCCTCACTGAGGCGGTACTTCAAGGTCAAAGCTGGAATAGCTACCCACTACTGTAGCTAGAGTTTTCCTGCCTGGCCCACCGTCAGGACAAATCTTTGTCACCTGCCAGTCCCACAACCGCTCAGACCCGACCAAGTAAACACAGAGACTTATATTGGTTGCAAACTGTATGGCCGTGGCAGGCTTCTTACTAACTGTTCTTACAGATTAAATTAATCCATTTCCATTAATCTATACCTTGCCACATGACTTGTGGCTTACCGGCATCTTCACATGCTGTTTCTCATCGTGGTGGCTGGCAGTGTCTCTCTGACTCAGCCTTCCACTTCCCAGCTTTATTCTCCTCCCTGTCCCGCCTACACTTCCTGCCTAGCCAATGGCCAATCAGTGTTTTATTTATTGACTAATTAGCAACACATTTGCCATACAGAACATCCCACAGCACACTACATTGCTGAAACTAGGTGAAACCTACTACATCAAGAACATCACACTCACTTGTGACTTCTCTGGAATAACACTTACTTTTTGACTCCCAGCTAAAGGCCACATTGTCATTTCCCTGACATTGCACCAGAGTTTGTAGCCCAACCTTGATCAATTCATCTCTCTTCTTATCTTCCTTTTCTTCTTTTACAATGTTGAAAATTTAAAATTGAGACTTTCACAGACTGGGTAAGTGCTGAGCTACTGAGCGGTACTCTCAGCCTCATCCATTTCTCAAGAAATACTGAAGTTGGTTTCTTGTTTTGTGTTTCCCTAAAAATGAGATTCAATTCAAGAACAAACCTGTCTTTGTCTTTTTTACTAAACATCACAAAATTGGATTTTGACTCTTTGGAACATTTTGATTAGTTTACATTTCTTGTACATCCAGAAAACTTGTATGTTCCATGATATTTATCACATTTCTAGAATAATTTTACAAGTTAGTAAAATTTAGTAACGTTTTCTCATGAATGCAATGGTCCAACAAATGCTTTAAAGCCCAGGCCCTATGCTACAAGAGTGGCTTGGAGTAGATCAGTCTGGTTCTCTTGGACATGCTTGTGGCCACCAGTAGTATGTAGTGGAAGTAGAGGTTTTTTGGTTTTTTGTCCATAAAGATTTTATAAAACTTAAAAAAAATCCACAAAACAACAGATGGGCAGGGTGATCTGTGTGATAGAAAGATGAATAGAGACTAGGAGATGCTATTTGAACATCTGGATACAGCTATGTTATCACTTATCATTACAATATATTAAATAATATATTGTAGTAGTACTCATTCTGTGTAGATGCTATCAATTTGCATTGAAAGAATACTGCCCATAAGCCAGCCATGTATCTTTGTGTATAAAAAAGGCTTACACACATTGAAGTATTGACATGAAGATAGGAGGGGGTCCTTTTATTCTCCATGTTTGCTTAAGAGCACACTGTGATCTTGTTGATACTTGAACAATTGGGTGAGTGAACAGCACATATAAGCCCTGTGTCCTCTTGTATTTCACATTTTGAATGTATAGGATAATACCATGTCTGGCACACAGTAGAAACAACTGTTGGGAAGGTTCTCTTTTATTCTTTCAGTGCCATCTGGGAGCTCAATGCCTTCATTGTGAATCCAAAGAAAATGTAATCTGACATGTAGTAAAACGAAGTGACTCAGTCAAGAAGGCGAGAGATATTACAAAGCACAATAGTCATCTTTAGTCATTTGAGAAAATGCTACATTGAGAGAAATGATAATGTCTTACAGGATTTAAAAGAACCTAAGAAGTGATACAGACACTCAGAAAAATTTAATGTAAAAAAGAAAAAAACCTCTTTCTTGCAGTTGAGAATATTTTCATAGGATCAGCAACTATGCTTCTTATGTTCCTTAAAGTCTGCTTAGGACAGCAGGAACACCTGGTCAGCTCCAATCAATAATTATTGACCAATATAATGAAGAATTGAATGTGTGAATGAATGAGATAATAAGATAACTTGCCAATTACAGTCTTCCTACAGTTGTGTCTAAAAGGCTTCACTTGAGCCTTTTAAAAGGTTTGAGACACCTTCCTCCTAAACGTTCCAGGAGTTGGAAGACAGAATCTGATAAAAAGCCAAGTGACCTTTCAGGATCTGTTTACCACTCACATGTTTTTTTTGTATGATTTTGCATTTGTCATGGGTTATTATGCTTTTTCTAATTTTCCAACATGAAGCTTTTCTCCATTTACATCAGCATTACTGTGTTCTGCTCTATTAGTCTCTTAATCTCTTTGCTAATCCCCATATGTTGCTGCATCATTTAATTAAGGGCTACACTGTTCTGTGGCTGGGGCTTAGACAACATCCTTTCCCACTGTGAGCACATCCAGGCTCTGGGAGATGTAAAGGGGCTTGCTTTGCTGGTATTTGAGAAAACATGGCCTAAATAACATATTTAGTAAACTTTTTATGAAAGACATGCACGCTTGCATCAAAAAGCATCACAATTTTGAATTGTTGACATTTTTTCAGGATGTTTCAATCAGAAAAAAATGTAGATCAGAATCACTATTTTAAAATACTAATATCATGCTATGTAAAGTACCTCAGAGTGTGATAAGGATGGATCATAATCCATTACATTGCTAAGCCTTTGAGTAATTATTTGACTCTGGAAATGACAGCACATTTTCACCATTTCAAATGTCTTGCCAATAAAATGAAGATAAAACAAGTCATAATTTAATTTCCCCTTACCATTTACAAAGCACTCATTTAAATATTTTTAAAAAGTAAATGTAATCCTCCATCAACATCGTATGGTAGTTTAAATGATTATGTGTTTGCATTATAACCTATAGAAAACCTGTAGACTGGAAGTTGACATCATTTTAGAGATTATAAAAATGAGCTGTAGATTGCTAACATAGAAAGACCTCAATTTTCTCACAAGGTCTCTAAGAATAACTCAGTCTTCTTTAACACCAAACATGCACTATGAAAACTTATGAATAGGTCAGGACATTTTTACTGATGTAAGATTCATTTTAGCAGGATACATAGACTTCTGTATGTACTTTATATCTGTATAAAACTCAGAATACATATTTTAGCAGAATACACACATGCTGTACCACTACTAGATTCAATACTTAGGAAACTTGAAACAAAACGTCAAGCCACTAAGCAAGCTAATTCAAAGGACATGAGAACCATTTCATCAATAATAATAAATATCTAAAATCACTGTCATTCAGTCTCACAAAAGGTAAATAAAACAAATTCTTAGGAGAGTTAGCATGCTTCTGGATCAGCCCTAGCAGGTGAGGGATCATACATCATGGCTCCCATCCCCACAGCAAGAAAAGGCTGCAAGAATAGGAAACAGGAGCCGGGCGGTGGTGGCACACACCTTTAATCCCAGCACTCAGGAGGCAGAGCCAGGCGGATCTCTGTGAGTTCGAGGCCTGCCTGGACTATAGAGTGAGTTCCAGGAAAGGTGCAAAGCTACACAGAGAAACCCTGTCTCGAAAAACCAAAAGAAAAAAAAAAGAATAGAAAACAGGAACTTCACCTGGGACCACTTGTGAATATAGTTTAGAGGCAAATCACCACTCTGTACTCTGGGCAGATAGGCAAATCCAGAGGCAAGTCCGGAGAATCAAGTTCAAACACACATAGCATTAGCTGAGGCTGCTGAAACAGCTAAGCAATAGTTTTGTGGACCATCTAGAAGCTACTGGTTGACTAGTCTTGGTGGATGCTGTGCTTTCATGTGTTTAATACCACAGAACTCACCAAACTCCCATGGTGATGCTCTAAGAAAGAGTCCCACATGACTTTGGCAAGGAGAAGGGAAATATGACCACTGTGAACATGTGCAGAATTATCTGTTTTCTCCCTAGGAAAAAAAAAGGAGAGCCTTGTCTTAGAATCGTGAGACAAGTGTGGCCCTCTCCCCTAACCACATACAGTTTTGCTGTATGACCTAACTGGGATTGAAGGAACTATAAAAGTAGAAACATAAGAAACAGCCAAGAGGCTGGGCGGTTGTGGTGCATACCTTTAATCCCATCACTCTGGAAGCAGAGCCAGGTGGATCTCTGTGAGTTTGAGTCCAGCCTGGTGTACAAAGCAAGATCCAGGACAGGCACCAAAGCTACACAGAGAAACCCTGTCTCTAAAAAACAAAACAAAACAAAAAAAGAAGCAGACAAGAAACAAAACCTACCTTAAGACTGGGATTTAAAGGAAGGGATCTTCTCTCCTCCAAAAATCATCATATGAGCAGACAATTACATCTGAAAGAGTTACAATAAACAGACTCTCTCTGAGGAACAGCTCCCAGGGCAGTTCAAAGTAAAAAAGAGAGTTACAAATGCGGGGGGGGGGGGGGGGGGTGTACCAGAATAAGCCTGATCTCTATAGCTACAGCAAACAGAAGGAAAAACCTATTCTTATTCAGACTACTAATGTAGTCTAATGTCTGGGGCATATGCCCTTCAATTCCTCTTACACAATATATGTCCAACTTTCAACAAAAAAAACTGTGAAATACACCAAAAGTCCAAAAGATACAATTTAAAAGAATGCCACCAAAAAGATTCATATATGATATGAATGTTGGATAAACAGAAAATGTATGACTATAATTAATATATCAAGGATTCTAACAGAGAAAATAGATACATTGACACATAAGGGTAAGTTAATAAACAAAAGACATGTGGATCTTAATAAAAACCAAATAGAAACGCTAGAAATCAACATCATGGAAACACATATCAAAAGTGTATTAGATGGGTTCATCAATAATGCAATATAGCTCAAGAAAGAATTGCCAGTGTGAGCATGGGTTAATGGAAATACTCTACACAGAAATATAAAGAGAAAAATTAATGGCAAAAAGACAGCATCAAAGAGTTCCAAGGTAATTCTAAAAGGTGTAACACAGACATAATTGGAATATTTGAATGTAAAGGAGGAATGGAATAAAAGAAATATTTCAAGTAATAATGAATAATAGCAAATAAGTCTCCAAAATTAATGACACCTAATGAAGAAGAGCTCAAAGTGACCAAGACGGACGGTGCTTTCCCAGTCCTAAAAGTGAAAACCTATACCCCACATGTTATATTCAAATGCACAAAGGCAACACAAGGAGATATCACTGAAATTAACTAGAGAAAGGAAAACTGACCTACAGAGAGAAAAGGATAAGGATCATTGCCTCCTTCTCAGAAATCACAGAAACAGCAAGACAACAAAGTGAAATGTTTATTTTTGAAAAGAGAGAGGGGAGGGAGGAAGGGAGGGAAGAATGGAGGGAGGGAGGGAGGGAGAGACTAACCTAGAGATGTAAAACAAGCCAAATGATACTTCAAAAGCAAAAAGAGGAAAGAACTTCTTAGATGCACAAAAGATTGATGTTCACTGTAATAGACTAGCCCTACAGGCAATGTCAAGAGAGTATCCTCAGGCAGAGGAAAATAGCGTAGATTATAAGCTTCTTAAACTGTATCCTGCTCACCTAGAGCAATCATTATTTTTAACATAAGGAAGAGTCAACAACAGACCGAGAAGATAAAGACACCTGTGTTCACAGAAAAATGATTGCTTAAAACCAGGGGAGTCAGAAAAAGAAGTAAAATCTTCAAGGAGGAAACAGATAGAAAATAGTTACAAACAAGCTTTATATTAACCCGACAATGTTAATAGCCACTTTAGATGTAAAAGTTCCAAATATACCAGCCTGGAGATGTATTCTATTCTCTTTAAAGGCTATCTACAAGAAATTTATGGTAAGTAGAAAGAGGTTGTTAAGTTCAAAGGAATGGAGAAAGTTGTACCACACTAGCACAAATCAAAAGAAAGCTGGTGTATTTATTTCTGACACATTTTAAACACAGAAAACCATCAGTGTAAAAAGGAGCATCACATGGCTATTTACTAGCAATGCTTCTCTAATACATCAAAAATGTAAATCTACCTACATTGACCAAAGAACATCAAACTGTGTGAGGCAAAGCATAATACTTAGAAAAAAGAACAGATGCAGCTATTACAGTTAGAGATTTCAACATCTCCCATCAGCAACTGATAGGTGGAGCAGTCAGAAAATCAATAAGGTCACACTTGACCTGAACAGCACTATCCATCAACTTGATTTAATTTCTGCTTCCAGAATACTCCCTCTACGAAGAGAAAACACATCCTTCTCGAGCTCACGTGAGATACTCAACAAGATGGAACACATTCCCGACCACAAGCTCATCTTAATAAATATAAAAGAGGGCTAGAGAGACAGCTCAGAATTTAAGTATGGACTTTCCTTGCAGAGGACCAGCATTGGTTCCCACAGTCATAACACATGGCTCACAACAGTTTGTATCCAGTTCCAGGGAATCCGACACTGTCTTCTAGCCTCTACCTATTCTCATATGCATATTCCCACACACAGATACATACTTAAATATATTTAAATAATGTATGTTTAAATAAAATATCAGTTGATATAAAGTATGAGATGAATAGGAAGAAGAACATACAGTTGAAAAGAATATATATATTGAATGTGCACATTTATAATCCCAGCCGTGGCGAGGGGAGTGCAGAAATGGATCCCTGAAATTCACTGGTTAGCCCGTTTAGCCAGTCACAGAATTTCAGGTTCAGAGATTTTTGTCTCAAAAACTAAAGTGGAGGATGCATGAAGAAGGCACTTGACATTGACTTTTACCTTCTGCATGAATGCTTACATATGTGCATGTGTACTCACATTCATGTATATAACCACCAATATGAAAACACACACACACACACACACACACACACACACACACACACACACACACACACACAAACGCACCAAGAAAAAAAAAGAAAGATTATAAATCACACATTTTCTTTACGCAGATAACAGAAAGATAGCTAGTCTATATCAGACTTCGCCGAGACATGTGGAATTAAGACACATCTTTATAAATTACATGTAGGTTAAAAGGACATCCAAAAAATGATTAATATTTAGAAGTGAATGCAAATGAAAGTCCAACGTACCCAACTTGTGGAATACAGGAAAAACAAGTGATTATACAGCAAAAAAGCAAAGAATTCAAATTTGTAAGCTAAGTAAGCTCCTACCACAGACACCAATGAGAAAAAGAGCTAGTGGAAGGTAAAGCAGAAAGCAGGCAAAAGGCAAAGGGCAAAGGGCAAAAGGCCAAGGGCAAAAGGCAAAAAGCAAAGGGCAAAGGGCAAAAGGCAACGGGCAAAGGGCAAAAAGCAAAAAGCAAAGGGCAAAGGGCAAAAGGCAAAAGGCAAAAGGCAAAAAAACAAAACAAACAAAAACAAAAACCACAGAACAGAACATCAGTCAAGGAGAATGAAAATCACAAACCAATTTAAAAGTACTAGTACTCTATGCTCTCTGAAACAGTGCTCACATGGGTGAGACATAAGGTCAATCCAATTTTCCTCTCTAGCATCTGATGGTGAGATGAAGAAAATATGGTACATACACAAAGTAGAACAGTAGCAGAGGGAAGAGAGTGCTTAGTGGGAGTTAGGGTTGGTGGGCTGGAGAGATGCACTCAGAGTCTAAGACACCAGCTCTTGCTTCTGTACCAGAGTTTCTAATTTTGTGTGTGTGTGTGGGATTACTGTGTATGCAAGTATGTATGTCTCTGCATGGGTATGAGTTTCTTTTACTTTTTCTTTTGTTCTTTTTATGTTTATTTTCTCCTATTTTGGTTTGTGTGTTTTGATAGTTTTGTTTTTAGTTGCTTGTTTTCTATTGAGAGAAAGAAAGGGTATGGATTTGGGAGAGGGGATATAAGGAGGATGTTTAGGAGTTGAGGGAGGAGAAAAGGTGATCAGAATATACTGTATGAAAAAACAATCTATTTTTAATAAACGTTAAAATTTAAAAAATGAATCAACTAAAAATAAATTAATAAATAAAATAATATGCCCATTAGATGGTAGGGAGGCTCATCAGTTCCATTGTACAACATGGTGATCACAGTTAGTGACAGTGGATTATGTAGTTGGAAACTGCTGAGAGAAGATTTTGCACTTTTATTTGAAAAAGATATACATATGAGATGGCATTAATGTTAATTAGCTTGATTTAGTCATGCCACAATCTGTACCTATTTCAAGCATCATTTTGTACAATGAAAACATACAGAAATTCAATAGTAAATTAAAAGTAAAACAGGAAATAAGAGGAGAAAGCACTGTTGTACTATCAAAGTCATTCCACTAAAGAAACTCCATACAAATAACTCTACTAAATATAGAAAAAAAATCCTTAACAAAACATTCAAACAAATACAAATGGGTAAAAAGATAATACAACACAACCAACTAAAGTTCATTCCAAGTATTTAGAGCTGAGTCAACATTCACAAAACAAATGAGTGTAGTCCAGTACCACAAACTAATGAAGAAAAACCACAGGACCATATCAATTAAACGGAAAATTAATTTAACAAAATCCATTGCCCATTCATGAGAAAAACTCTTAGCAAACTAACTCCGAAAGGGAGCTATGACCACTTGATAGAGAATATCTACAGAACCCTGTAGCTAACACAGCCCTCATGCCATGAAACTAGATGTCCCTTCTAAGAAACAAGGCAGATATGACACCTGTCCTAATGTCCTCAACAGTGCCTGGAATTACAGGCAGTATAAAAAGAACAGGAGGGAGAGCATAAAGTGGCAAAGAATTTCAACTTCCTTTGCAGATGATACAAAGCACACCTTAAAGATTCAAAATCAGCAACAGTGAAGTTGTAAAAAAAGATGAGTGAATATAGAAGACTAGAAGGTAGGGAAGTAACATGCAAAATCTAATTTGCTTCTTATGACTGCATGACCAGAATTTACATATATGTATTTACAACAGCACAAAATTAAATGGGCGTGGAAATCCCTTATAATAAAAACCACAGCAGCCTAGAATTTCCAGGAATATAAGAAATAATAGTAATAATAATAAGCAAGCTAAGAGCCACACAATATAACCTAAACAAAATTTAGTTAAAATGAATCTTGAGGTTTAAGTTTAAACTACAAAACTCTAAGACTTGAAAGTGAAAATATAAGAGAAAAAATACATCACCTTGGATTTTATGGTGAGATTCAAGGAGTCTCAGGCATTGCTGGGAAGAATGGCAATGGTACTTTCACTTGAAGAACAGCTTCATTGAGTTTTACAAAACTAAAGAGTTTACCATGCGATTCAGTGATCACATACTTAGGCATGTATCCAGCTAATTTAAAAATTTATTTCTATATAAAAACTTTCTGTATACAAGTGCTTGTAACAGCTGTATTCATAAATTAGAAGCATTTAATGTTCTTCCAGAGGATATTTAGTAACTGAAGTGTGATGCATTCATACAGGAGAGCAATGTGCACAAGCGAGATGTGATTAAGCTATAAGAAGACTTGGGTGAATCGTAAATGCACATTGCTGAGGAAATAAGCCAACCTGGAAATCGATATGCTGTACAACTCCAATTAAATGGCATTTTGGAAAAGACAAAAATACAGCGATCCTGAATGCCGTAAATACTGTAGTGAGAGAAAGCAGAAGGTGGAATGGATGAACACTGAAGAGTTTTAATAAAATAAAATTATTCTGGATGTTCCTGTAATAATAAATATAAGATATTTAACATTTGTCAAAATATGTAGAAATTTACAATATGAAGAAAAAACATAATATATGAAAATTTCTAAAAACCAATTTATAGGCCTGGAAAATCACAGGATGCAGCTTAGAATGTGACAAAATTAATGCAACCCTTGTGTAAATGACCTGACTGAAGTGGGTGTTGGGAGAGGTGAAACAAGGTACTAATAGAAGTAACTCTGTAATTTAATGGAGTAAATAAAATGGAAGACTGATTGTTACATTCTTTCTAATAAAGTTCTTCCCATTGATGAGTGGATTAACAATTTTAAATCTACTGTGCATCTATACTTGAATTCTGGAACTGAGCAGTTAAAAAAATGGATATCAAAGAAGAGATCCTCTATGTTGGAGAGTTATTACTGGTAAAAAATAGAATTATTTATGCAGTAATAAATTGGAATTCATGTATATAGAAATATTTATAAATATTCATATGCACATTTTGTTTTACACACACACACACACACACAAACAAACACACACATGTCCTGTCATTTAAGAGCTTTTGAAAGTATTAGTATCACAGTAGAACATCTAACTGCCAAGGTTCCATTTATACATATCATTTTTCCAATGAAAGAGTAAGAATTCCTTTGATAAGTGACTAATTCTAAGACTAGGACAATACATTCACAAGCTGAAACCTGAATATCCTATAGTGTCAGAAGGTAAAGCCTATCACCCCAACACACACACACACAGCATCACTGAGGTATGTCAAAGGTGTGAAAGAGCAAACTGAAAAAGTTCCCAATGAGCTGAGCTGAAATGATGTTGGTGTGTACTAAAGCAATAGCAGATTCTAATCCCAACTCTAAGACAAACAGCTGTGGATACATACTTTTATGAATGTTTGAAAACACGCATGCTAAATGAGAGTTTAGACAGGTACCCCACAGAAAATAATTCTAATGTGTTGCTTCTGCACCTTAAAAAAGTACAGCACATCTCTCCAATCAAAATGATTACATATTACAACAGCATTCTGAAGACTACTGTGTGAAAAGGAGAAAGAATAATTCCAATGGAAAACACTAGTTAGCAGGTGCTGGAAGCATGATAAATCATGGCCAAACTATGTGCCTTCAAGGACAGGTGTAAAGGAATAAGCACACCATGGAGCACATGAAATTAGTGTGTGCATTACATTCATCACATTGCTTTTGATCCACTTCTGAACCTCTTACCCTAGGCTTCCTGTGGGTTAAGATGAAATGAATACAGAGCCATGGGGCTCACACAAGCACAGAAAGTGAAGGGAGTTGTCCATTTCTTTTCCCATCTTCTTCATGAAATCCTAGTCCTTTCTCTATGTTTTCCATCCACTTTCCTTTCTTCTGTCTTTGTTTTATTCTTTAATTTTGAGTTTGTTTATAATTTCTTCTTTTATGTTTGTATGCTATATGGAATGGCTCACATGACAAATCACTTGCCTTCCAAGCATGAGGGTCTGAGTTTATTCCCAGAACCTATGTAAAAATACTGCACATGGTAGTGCACACTAAAAATACCCAGGGCTTGGAAGGCAAAGACAGGAGGATTCCTGAGACTCAGTGGCCAATGAATCCAACCTAATTGGTTAGCTTCAGACCATTAAAAGACCCTGTCTCAAAGAAGATGCACAGAGTTCTTGATAAATGATACCCAATGTCATCATCCTCCAGCCTCCACTAGCTCAGACACACATTTACCTGTGTGCATCCTCATACACATGTGCACACACATACACACATGTAAAACACACCACATATAAAAGTGATACCCAATGTCAGTAAGATACAGTTTTTTATGAACTCATCTTGGAATAGCCAGAGAACTCCACCAAGATGAATTGTGACTTATGAAGAGCCAGGATAAAAGTATAAATTATGTTCTACCAGAAAAGATCCTTAAAGTAACTGACATTGGGAAATAATTTTTCATCACTTCCTCCTACCAGAAACAGATAAAGATCTTTAGTATGGAAGACATAGTACAGGGATATCATGGATTACCACTTCCCACATACGGGAACAATATCATAGAAATCATAATAGCAAAGTATGGTTTTTCTTCCTTTTGTACAGTACATGAAAGTTTACAAGTCGCTTAAGTGTTCTATTCATTGGTAAGAGAGGCTTGTGAAATAAAAAGATACCAGCTAGGAAAGGTGAGTATGTGGTGTGTAGCATTCTCACTGCCATTTTACATCCAGATCTCTATTCCAGGACGTTGTTTCCCACTGAGTCTATTCACCACTCACATTTCCACCCAGTAGGAGACTTGACAGCCCCACAAGATCTGACATGCAGGCTGAAAAATGTGTGCAATCTTTTCTCTAAAATACTACATCGTAAAAATATGAACGCTATTATACAATGATGCTTGCTCTTCTTGAAGTGTAACAAAAGGAGAAAGAGCAAAAGAAAATGAGTGTGAGAGAGTTATATTATGCTGGAGCTTCGCAGTGGAATTCCTAGAGTCACGTGTTTGACAAACTGGGGTTGTCTGACAGTCGCCATCACACCATGGGTCTCTCCGTGCTGTTCAGTGTTCACTGCTGGGGTACACAAATGGTTTGGGCTTAATTCCTTGATGTTTCTTCTTCTTCTTAGCAATGACAATTCTCTGTAGCCCCCAATGACAACTCCCTCCCAAGGGACAATGATGTTTTAAGAGACTTTTCTGCATGTCCTGAATTTGTCAAACCTAAATCCTATGCTTGAATGGTCAAAGACTTGAAGACACTGGAATTTAAGAATTATTCTGCCATCTTAACTTGTCATTTCTGAATGAGCAGCATTAGGATAGGATATTTATTTCATTAATTACCTACTTTCCGTCTCTGCTTCTCTTCTTCCCACTGATGTTGCTCAGTCTGTAAAGGAAAAACATGATCTCACCCACTACCAGTATTCAGATCTTCTAGCTGAGTCCTGAAGGGCGATGCTTTTTCTTTTTTTTTAATCACACTGGTGTCATATTTACTTTAAACAAACATATCCCAATAAGATCCTT
Organism: Peromyscus californicus insignis; assembly: GCF_007827085.1. Lineage (NCBI taxonomy): Eukaryota > Metazoa > Chordata > Mammalia > Rodentia > Cricetidae > Peromyscus > Peromyscus californicus. The sequence goes on from NW_026294606.1 coordinate 114,518,108, forward strand.
GTGTGTCTCCCACCTGTTCCACAATGATGTTCTCATCTTCTCTTCCTTTCATTTCGTCCGTTTTCCATGTCTAAATAAAGAAGGATGGAATCATGCCACTCTCTACCTGGTCTTAGACAACTTTTTTATGAAGGCTTCTATTCTCAAGTGATTTTGTCTAAAATAACCATAGAGCAGGTCCAAAGCATGTAGTGCTGCACAGGTGGAAGACTGTCCCCTTAAGAGCTATTAGTGGTCCTAATCTGCAGTGGTCTGAATTCATAGGTCTAGCATAATCTTACAGTGATTCTGATATGTTAAAATTGAATCATTTACCTAGCCAGGGGACTTTCAGATGTATCAATGGTGACTGACTCTCCTACTGTCTAAAATACTACAATTATGTGACCCGTCCCGCGGGCCAGGTTATTGGGGAGACCCGAGGAGGCACCTCCTGAAAGATCAATGGGGGCGAGAGAGAAAGGAGACCAGGCACATAAGGGAAGACAGAGTCAGTCTGAGTCGCGTCAAGGTCTCGTTTATTGACTGGGTATTGAGGCTTATAAGCAGGGCTTCAGGCAGGGAGGGGGAGCAGGGGAAGCAAAAGGAGAGAAGAATGGAAAATTCCTAAGGAAAGGGTGAGGTCGCTTTGGTCCCAGGCCCCTGCAGCTGGCTGATTAGCAGGTACTCCAGGAAGTTAGTTGTACTGCCGGCGGTTAGGCCAGGAACCTGTTTTTGCAAAGTTTGATAAAGTAAGGAAGGTCACACAAAATTCAAGACACAGCTGTCCGGAGTCGGCCCCCAACAATTATGTCTCCAAGAAAAGTTGTGTGGGAAGGTAAATACATTTTGGCAATTTTGGTTTAGGATAATTAGGACAAGGTCCTATTAATTTTCTTGGCCACTGCATTCAAAATGTGGCCAATATTTATAAGTGTCCAGTGATGAGCAACACTGGTTCAAAGGTCATACCTAAAGACAGCTTTAACTACTCCATTATGTCTCTTTGTGACCTTTGCAACACCATAAGCCCCCAGAACCTCAGTACTTTATAAAATCAGTGTCATTCCAGCCTTTTCAAAGGATTTTTAAAAATACAAAAAAAAGGTTGATTCACTCCCTCATACTGGATTGCCTTGCCCAGTCTAAATACAAGGGGAGGTGCTCAGTCTTACCACAACTAGATAGACTATGCTTTGTTGATACCCATGGGAGGCCTGCCCCTTTCTGAACAGAAACAGAGGAGGATTGGATTAAAGAGGGAGAGAAAGTGGGGGCAGGGAATGAGAGTAGAGAAGGAAAGGGAAACTGTGATCAGGATATGAAACAAACAAGCAAGCAAACAAATAATGAAAAAGAGTATTTCTCACAATGATTGGCATCTACCAGACTTTCAATATTAAGAGCATTGTGCAATATAGATAATTCAGAGGCAGCCATTAAAGGCATTTTATTATTAAAGTTTATTTTCTTAACATACATATAGAAATGAAAAGGACATATTTTAGCTTTTTCATCACAATGCCTTATATACAGTTTTTAAAATTATCCATTATTCCAGGGTAATCCCATTTTGTAGAAAATCTAAGAGGAGCATGGAAGATAATTATCCACTTTCTTTTCTTTTCCTACATTGTATTTCCTGGAGCTTTTTTCTTGTTTTTTCTTGTTTTCCTTTCAGAGTCACAGATGCCAAGCTTCCTAAGTGCCCTTCGAAAGGTAATATTTATGTCACTCCATTAAAAATGTTTTTCTCTGAGAATCATCATGTTAAGGAACATGTTCAGTTCCTGTGCCCATGCTGCACATTAAAGATAAAATTGTTTGAAAGAGTTCAGGTGTCCTCAAACTTATGTCCACATGTAAGTCAATTTCCCTCTGAAAGGAAGTCTTCTGAATTTTCACTCAGTTTAGTGCATCTGCTTTGCCACAATTATGAAAAGAGTTTCTGTTTAATGTCTCAATTTAAACACATCTCAGTTTCAAATTAAAAGTGCTGGTTACTAGAGTTAGATAAGACATTAATACACTTGAAGTAAGAAAATAAATACAAATAACACAAAATTAAAGAAAAGAAGAAATTCAGTGTGAGAAATGGTGAAGGAACACTGGTGACCTAATGCTACTGTCATTTGAGCAAGGAAACATTACTGTTTGAAAAATTACTGTGGGTGAGGTCAGCAAGATCCCAGAACAGCAGCTTCATGTCTTCCTTCACCCACAGATGCACTCAATAAGCAGCTAAATGAGGAGCAGTTACCATTAAGACACATCCAGAAGCTGTTGTGAGTCTGTCCCATCAAAAGACTAGAAGAATGCTTAAAACAGGGAAAGTTAGCCGGGCGGTGGTGGCGCACGCCTTTAATCCCAGCACTCAGGAGGCAGAGGCAGGCGGATCTCTGTAAGTTCGAGGCCAGCCTGGTCTACAGCGCGAGATCCAGGAAAGGCGCAAAGCTACACAGAGAAACCCTGTCTCGAAAAACCAAAAAAAAAAAAACACACAAACAGGGAAAGTTGAGGCTATTTTTTGCCATAGACTCCTTCTGCATTGCAGCAGCAGAAAACTTAGAAGCATTCCCCAGACTACAGCTTCTGCACAAGGGGCAAAGAGTTTAGACTGCACATATAGTACCCCTACCATTATTACTGCCGCTCAAGGGACTGTCCCAGTTCCAGTGTCTCTAGACGCTGATTTGGCTTCCCATAAAGCATTGAGAACAAGGTGGCTTAAAACATTTACACTAGCATGCCTTTAGCCCTTTCTGTTGGCTCATCCTAAGGCAAGCAGGAAACAACCCCAACTAAGCCTTCTTCATGAAGAGGTCAAGCTGCATATCTAATAACCCAACTTTCTGAACTTCTGCCAGAGGATCTAGCTTTCAGCTTTCCTACCACATGGTGTTGGGCAGCAAGCAATCAGAAGTTCCCTGAGGACTGACAAATTCCTAAGTACTGAGTGGACTCTGGAGATTGAATGGACTTGTTTTCAGCTCCTCACAGCTTTCTGTATATTTTCATCATCATTTATGAAATCTGCCACCCCTGGCCTCTACCATCTCTGTGCCCATACACTCGCTAGAACTCTTTAGTCACTTTCCTGCCACAACTGGTGACACCACTGAAGTTAAGGCAATGGCCACTCTGCCGTCTCCTCTTGATGTCACCACCTCATCCCATTCTCCTCATCATAAAAATCAAGAGTAGGCCAAGATCGTTTTTGGAGACTATTTCATTTGTCCTAACATTGGGATAGCACAGGGAGATGTTTCCCAGCTACCTGAAAATGTCAGATAATAGCTTAGTTATGTAGTCAGGAGGGAGATGTGACACAGATGTGGCATGCAAATGCTTTGTATTGGTACCAATGACAGCATAGCTTCCAGGTCCACTGATAACAATATTTACATAAGGACAAGTCATTAGGCATTACATGATGACAGTTTTCAGTCAAGAAAACTGTCATATTTGCAAACTTGATATGTCAGTGTGCATTGGGATAGCCTGATGAATAACAAGAAGCACATGTTCAACTTTCTCCCTTGACTCTGCTGCTCCTAGCTACCAACTCCAGAACCATGATGCATAAGTAGCCCAGCCAAAACCTAAAGATACCTAATTCGTCCCTGATAACATTGCCACATGCTACCATGAAAAGCTAATATGTAATTATTATTGGTGGGGTTCTGTTTTATGTGTATGGTACCAATCAGGGTCTTTAATTTGTTAGACAAGCACCCTACCTACCACTAAACTGTACAATGAGGTAAATTTGTAACAAGAACATTATATTGATTGGTTGAGTGTCTTTCATGTCAAATTTAAGTAAGTAAAAAGTAAAAGAGTTCCTTCAGCTAGGAGAGTAGGAGTTATATTTTCTATAAGAGAGGGGATTTGTTTTCAATTTTGGTGGAACTAAATTGAATGTTTTTCAAAGAAGGATCCCAAGTGAGCTGAAGAGGATTTCATAGTTATCTGGTTTGGTCGGCTTTTGAGAGGAGCTTCAGAGTTGTTGATAAGATGGAGACTATCTCACCACGGGGTTAAAGCACTTATTGAATTACACTAAGAATTCAACAAATCAAAGCATATTCAAAACATCACCTAGAATACCCCTGGTATATAGTACTAGCTACCTGGATGCCACCTTAAGAGTTTGATTGATGTTCACCTGTCAGATTGCCTGTGTGCTTTGTATGTGTAAATGCTCACACAAGGTGTGTGACTTAGATAAAACATAAATTATGGGCAAAGGAAGATTACAGAATGGACAGAAACGAGGGGAGGAGCATCACGTTTGGGCTATTCCTTTAACACTGATCTGTATTTTCAAAGGACTTTCATTGTTTTGACTTTCATGGTTGAGTTTTTTTCTTTTTAATTTGGTTTGGTTTTGGGCTTTTGGGTTTGTTTGATTTCTTGTTTGCCTGTTTTATTCATTTATTTATAAAATATATTTTATTTGTCATTGTCTGGACTTAGTACATATTAATTGAGATTCTCCCTTGTTTTGATCATTGGATTGTACTCGCATAAGTAATCGAGGAAAAACTATCATTATTATTTATTAAATTTTGAAGCCTGAAAACCTCACTTCACAGAAAAATTCCCTTGTGGGGTTCCTGAGCATGTTGCTTAAATAAAATCATCAGCCCATTTCTAGCACATATTGTATCTGTCTCTATGTATTTGCATTGTCTTAGTTAAAAATTATGATCCTACTATAATAACTTGCCTGGTACACTAAATTAGAGCCTTTACATTAGATTTGAAGTCTTGTTACAGAAAGAAGCAGTGCATAATGAAATAAATCATTCACAAAATCAATTGCTCCCACATTCCTTTCTTTGTTTTTGAAGGCAAGTGACAGAGTTAAATGAAAAACAATGTTTTATGAACAAAAATCTATAAATGAATAGACAGGTTATTTAGATAGATTTGTCTATATTTGTAAAATTTGTTCTGCATACTTGATGGATCACAGTTACTCCCAATTTTGCCAATATATTGAGCTCCCAGCACTCAAGAGCTTTTCTAGCCCCAAGTTCCAAGCTCTTTCCACAACCCTCCCCAAAACATGATCAGCTCTGTCACAGCAATACCCTGGTACCAACTTGTCTTAGTGTTACTATTATAGTGATAAAACATTAAAACCAAAAGCAACTGGGGATGAAAGGGTTTATTTCACTCACAGTTCCTTATAATAATTCAACACCAAAAGCAGTGAGGGAACAACTTAAGCCAGGCAGAAACTTGGAAGCAGGAGCTGACACAGAGGCCATGGAGGAATGCTCCTTATTGCCCCTGTGGTTGCTCGGTTGCTTGCTTGTAAAACCCAAGACCATCAGCCCAGGAGTAGCCTCGTGACAGTGAGCTGGACCCTCCTCCATCAATCACTAATTAAGAAAATGTTCTACAGGCTTGCCTACTGCTTGATGTTATGGAGGCATTTTCTCAGTTGAGGCTCCCTCCTCTCTGATGACTCTAGCTAGTGTCAAGTTGACATAAAACTAGTCAGCACAAACTAGAAGTATAAAACTGTTTCTAGAAGGAACAGACTAAAACATGAGAGTGTATTTCTCTTTAATGGAAAAAACATCTACTTCATTAATAGTAAAATGTACTTTACTTTCTACTGTTTTAATCATAGACAGTCTGGAGTAAGTTTTACACCTATGTTTTATCAAGTGTTTTTCTCCTTTAACTTGCAAAATGTGCAGAATTCAGCTCCACTGAAGTGTTTAATGTGCAGCACTTCCTGTGTAATACCATTATGTTAATCTAACAGCTGTCTTTCAAACTGTCAAACATTAATTACAATTAACAAGAGTGTTTTTCAAATAAGATTAAATTGGGAATTATTTTGAATTATACTTCAACAAGCTAATGCTTTTTTGTTTTGTTTTGCTTTTTTACAAAGCCCAAGTATTGACTGGTATGGTAAATGGTGATTTCAATGTAGATTTTAAGAAAAAGTATACTCAGGAAAGTAAAGCTATAGTCTGTATGATGTCTCTGAAGCCACACTCTTGGTCACTAATGACAGAAACATTCAGGGGGATCAGAGAGGCCAAGGTTTCCAATCCTTACCAAACATTATAAAGTGTTTAAAATGATGGAATAATCTTTGATAAATTTCCAATTACTTGCTCTAGTAATATTTTAGTGTATATTCCAAAAGAGAATGTAATGTTTACAGTTATGTTCTTCAAGTTAAAGGCTAAGAACAGTGAGAGTACTATGGAAGTCTTTAATGTCTAAGTGGATCTGTGTTGGACTCATAAATAAAAAAACACATAATATTTTCTCAGAGAAAGCATGTCAGTTAGATTTATAATCTTATGACAGCTCACAAGTGCTTGCTATACCATAAATAGATAATAACTTTCAATATATTAAAATTGTATAATGAAAAAAATTATTTTGTAATTTGGATATTGGCTTCATTGATCATATAGAACCTATCCCAAAGTGGTAGGGTTTAGAACATGTGTGCTTTTTAAACATCATGTGTTTTTGAACCAGACTTAGTTTCACATCCCCAGGTACCTCTTACCATGGAAGTAAACATAGACACATGGTCGGCCTTCATGTACGTTTGTAATCTACAGAGGGGAATATTTAACCAATCCCTCCATCACTTTGTTCTATTGTTTGTTCTCTTTTGTTCCATGATTTGATCACCACAATTTGGTACTTAGCAATTACTAAGTGAATATTAGTCTCATTAAATTTCCACTTGAGGCAATCCACAATTTTACCATTATGCACATTGTAAACAAGGATCTTAACCATTCTAATAAAAATTATAAATAGTAAATCCTGTGTGAATTTAGGGAAAATTTCTAATAGTTTTTCAATAGTGTCCTAACCCATTGAACTGTGGAGGCCCACAGAGGCTTCCTAGTGAGATCTGAGCTTGCTTTACCTAGCAGGGCCACATTATAGGATTGCTTGACCATGTGTATGGTTACCAGGTAATTGGAAGGGTCTGCACTTGGCTGTGCTAGGGGGAGATCTTTTGCTCCACTCCTTGGCATTTTTATAAAAGGCTCTTTAGAAGAGACAAAGGGGCCAGTGGATGTTGATCCAGGCCCTCCTGGGGCTACCCTGTGTTTCTATCTGTTTCTCTCTCCTCTTATCTTCCTATCTAAATTTTTCTCACTCTTCCCTCCTCAAGAGTACCCTGGGGAAAAAGTGGGAGCAGGCCTCCCACAGAGAAATGGGTAAGCTTCTCGCATTGAACCGGAAAATACATTACTTCACCATGGACAAATAGACTACAGAAATAACTTTTTTAAAAAGTTACTCTTCTTAATTTCCAAAACAGATGAGAAATGTACTATTTCTCTCTGTTAAAACAAAACATAACACTTTCAAACTTTTCTTCTTAGATATCTCTTAGAAGAATATATCATATTTATTTATTTGTTTGTTTATTTGTTTATTTATTTTACATCCCAAAAGCAGTGTCCTCTCTGTCCTTTCCTCTCATTAACTCCCCCTACCTCCTCTCTGCCCACCCCCATCCACTCCTTCTCCATTTCTGTTCAGAAAAGGGCAAGCTTCTCATGAATATCAACAAAACATGGCAAATCAAGCTGCAGTAAGACTAAGTACCTCCCCTTGTATTAAGGCTGAGCAAAGCAACACATATGAGAAATAGGGTCCCAAAGCCAGCAAAACGGTTGGAGACAACCCTGATCTCACTGTTAGGAGTCCCCTATGAAGACCAAGCTCCACAACTGTCCCACATATGCAGAGTGCCCACCAGTTCCTAGGTAGCTTTACCCTAGGTAGTTAAGACTCTGTGAGCTCCTATGAGCCCAGGTTAGTTGAGTTTGTGGATTTTCTTGTGATGCCCTTCACCCCTCTGGCTCCTACAATCCTTCCTCACTTTCTTCACCAGGATTTCCTGAGCTCTGCCTACTGTTTGGTGGTGAGTCTACATCTGTTTCCACCAGGTGCTGGATGAAGCCTCTCTGATGACAACTGGGAAAGGCACCAATCTACCTGTATAGCAAAATATCGTAAGGCATCATTACACTGACATGTTTTTCTCCAGTTGTGTTTGATTCTATCCTAGGTCTCTGGGCCATTAAGCCTTTGGGTTCTGTGCTCCAGGCAGTGTCAGGGGTGGACTAAACCTCAAGGCATGGGTGTCAGGCTAGACCAGTCATTGGTTGGCCACTCCTGCAATCTCCATGCCACCCTTACCCAAGCACATGCCATAGGCAGGACAGACTGTAGGTCAAAGGTTATGTGGCTGGATTAGTGTCCCAATATCTCCACTGGAAATCGTGTGTGGTCACAAGAGATGCCCTGTTCCGGCTACATATCTGCTATGCCCTGTTCAGGCTACATATCTGCTATTGTTAGGAGTCTTAGCTTGAGTCATTCTTGTTGATTCCTGGAAAAATCCCTTTGCATCAGGTTTTTATGTGACCTCAAAATATTTCCCCCTTCCAGTCGTTTATTTTAGTACTCTTTCCCTCCATTTCCCTTCAACCTATTCCCTCTTGTTCCCATCCCCACTCGCCCCCAGTCTACTCATGAAATCTCTTCTATTTGCCCTTCTCAGAGAGTTCCAAACATCCCTCCCTTACGCTCTCCTTATTACCTAGTTTCTCTGGGTCTATGGATTGTAGTATGGTTATGCTATACTTTGCAGCAGCCAATATCCACTTATAAGTGAGTACATAACGTGTTTGTCTTTCTGGGTCAGGGTTACCTCACTCAGAAATATGGAACAGCTTGAGAACTGACTTATTCTGCAAAGCCATACTGAAGACACCACCCATTTTTATCCTGCCTTCTCAACCCTTCAAAATTCCCCCTGGGTATTTTGCTTTTCCAAACATCCAAAAAATCTGGAACACTATGTAAAGACCAAACACAAGAATAATCGGAATAGAAGAAGGAGAAGAATCCCAACCCCAAAAATAAGAAAATATATTCAAAAATATCATTGAAGAAAATGTTCCCAACCTAAAGAAAGACATGCCTATAAATGTACAAGAAGCTTACAGAACACCAAATAGGTCAGACCAAAAATGAAAGGCCCTATACTACATAATATTCATACAGAAGAAAGAAAGAATATTAAAAGCTGTAAGGAGGAAAAGCCAAGTAACATATAAAGGCAGATCTTTTAAAATTGCACCTGTCTTCCCAATGGAGACAGGATTATGATAGAGGGGATTCTTATTTATTTTCATTTTTTATTTTGTTTGCTTTGGAAAGTTCAAATCAGTTTTGTGAGGGCAAGGGGGAAATAAAGTGGCTCAAATAAATCAGGCATGAGGAGTGCACCTGTAATCCTAGAGTATCAACTTGACTCTTGGGCCAGCCTGAGTTACACAGCAAGTACAAGGCTAGCCTGGACCACATTACAATGCCTTGCATTAAAAATTCAAAGTGAGGCAATCGTGGATGTGCCACATTTAAACATAAAACTTTAGCACACTGTTTTTCAGAACATGCTGCAAAATGACACAGCTGAAGTATTCTTAGGTGAGTCATTCACAGGGCCTATATGATTTCCCAAAAACAGATGAGAATGCCCTGGGAGAGAATGGGAAGGAGAAGAAGAATTAACAGTGTAAACACTCAGTGTTTACAGTGTATGTGTCTAAGTAAATATGCATAAAAGGAAGCAGATTTCAGGAAAAAGATGAGAAGACAGCAAAAGGCTTCCACGCAGAAATAGTGACACCAAGAACTGAAATTGCCTTAGGATGATGCAAAGGTCTCTGTGCTTCCTGGGAGCAGGTATTGGCTGGATATGTTTAAAACCTGTTTCTGTTTAAATTTGACCATAGTGTATGAGCCATAAATGTGAGCAGATAGTCAATAGCACTTCTCTCCTTATGATTTCGACACAAATCAAGCATGGCAGATTCAGGACATTTGATTATCATAATGTAATTCATGTAGATGATCTTGAAAAATATGTCTTGATAATTCAACTTCAATAGACCTCGATTGTTCTTTCAATTAGTTATTGTCATAGTTTGAAAGATATAATTCATTCTGAGTTTGAGATCCTGGCTAAGATTTTATACCAAATGTGTAAGTGTTTTTTTATTAATATTTTAGAATAAAAGATTATTATTTTATAATAATAATAAATATTATTAATATTTAGAGTAAAAGAATTGGATACTTGGTACTTCCTATAAATTACAACTTTTATTAAATAAAAGTGAAGGTCAGAAATAATGCAAGACAGAATATGATGCCAATGACTATCAGAAATAAAGTAAAAAAATGGAAATATTTTGTGGTATTTTGTACTTTAATGTTTCTGAAGTATATTGATTTTAATCTATTACCCAATATCCTCAAAGCTCACTGGAAAATAAATAATTGATATAAAATAGAACCCCTCTACCATGCAATTCTGTACCCAGACTTTCTGCATCCTCCTCCAGGTCAGGAAAGAAGACTGGACAACAGATGTGAATGCCTTGAGTAAGAATGGGAAGAGGAAGGATTAACAGCGTAAGCACTCAGTGCTCACAATGTATGTGTCTAGTTAAATATGCATAAAAGGAAACAGATTTCAGGAAAAAGTGAGGTGGGAAGACAGCGAAAGGCTTCCATGTAGAAATAGTAGCACGAAGAATTGGGATTACCTTAGGATGGTGCAAAGGTCTCTGTGCTTCCTGGGAGCAGGTATTGGCTGGAAAAGTTTAGAAACCTGTGTATGTGTAAACTTTACTGTAGTGTATGAGCCACAAATGTGAACAGATAGTCACTGGCACATTCACACAATCTACCAGGTTTAGCTTGGGTTCCTCAACCAGCGTAAGACCTAGTCTGACTTCCTGTCTACAATGGAAAGGAACTTTAGATTTGGGACAGGATCCTCCCTACCTTTTGCCCAAACACAGGACTCTTTCACATCGAATCCAACCTTTCCACCAAGACAGATTTATTCCACACTACAGGCTTGAATCAGGGAGCACATCCTATATATCAGCCCAGGCTCCTCAGTCCACCTGACTTTGTTCTTCCTAAGATATTCTAGCCTCTAGGCCGAACCTGCCCCTGTTACGTCTCTTCTTCCTCAGCATGTTCTGTCTAAAACAAACTCAGAAACAACAAAAGAAGTCCACCTGCCCAGATCCCAGGGAAAGAATATGGACAATATGAACAATCAAGTCAGTAGCTTCTTTTCAAATCCTAACAGTCATATAGAAATGTTTGGCAAAGAGAATCATCAAGATGAACTCCAGGACACAGGATCTAAAAGAACAAACACAAACTTCAGCAAGAATTCAAGGAGTTTAAAGAAGACACAAACAGACAGGCCGATGAAATGAAGGAGAAAGAGCTTAAGGAGAATAAACACTCGAGTGATGCCCAAGAAAACACAAGCATAAGGCTAATATAAAGTATGAAGGCAATCTAGGACTTGAGAACAGAATTCAATTAGGAGACAGAAACATTGAAAAGGAATCAAGCTGAAATAAAGATAGAATTGAAAAAAAAATATCTCAACTAGAAAACTCAAAGGAAAACATTACAAATCAAATTAATCAAAAAGAAAATAAAAGAAAATAGAATATTAGGTCTCAAAGATAAAGTAGATGATCTAGACAAAATAAGCAAGGAACATAAGGAACAAAAACTTTAAAAAAGTAAAACAGGAAAGGAACACACAGAAAAAAATGTGGGGCATCATGAAAAGAACAATCTTGAATTATAGCCATAGATGATGAAAAATAATACTAAGTCAATGGCATGGACAAGGTCTTCAATAAGATAATAAAAGGAAACTTTTCCAAACAAAAGAAAGACCCTCTCATACAAATACAACAAGGAAACAGAACACCAAAGATATAAGACCAGAAAAGAAAATCCCTGCAGTACATCATAATTAAAACACTAAGTATACATAATAAATAATGCATTCTGAAGCTGCAAAAGAAAAAAAGTAATGAGTCACATATAAGGAAAAACCAATCAAAGAACATCTGCTTTCTCAATGAAAGTTGAAAGCTAGAAGAGCCTGGAGCATTGCATTCCAAGTCCGAAAAGACTATGATGACAAATCTAGAATAATATACCCAGCAAAACTATCTGCTATGATTAAAGAAGAAAGAAAACTTTCTACAACATAAAAAAACCTCAAAGGATTCACATCCAACAAACCAAACCTAAAGAAAACAGGAAGTATTAGTTAAGGCTGAAAAGAGGAAAAGGCATAGCAGATGGGCTGTGGAAAGAAATAAAAAGCCATGAATATTAAAACACAAAATACTGAGACCATAACTGCCAGAAAACCAGGTATGCTGTTGATAGATCTCCTGTCTCTGTGTTCCCCCAGACTCAACTCCCCAGTCTTCTGCCTGAAGCTGCAATAGAACACCAGCTGCAGCCTTTCCTCTCCCCTCCCCATCACCATGGCCACTTTGCCTGTGGATCCCACAAACCATCTCCTTCTAACCTTGCCCTTTCCCTTGACACTGTATCCCAAACCCCAACTCCAGCAGGTACTTACTGATAACCTAAGGGCTGTTTAACTCAGGGAAAGAAGTAGGATGAAGGGAGACAGACCCACATCTCTCATACTGCTCCAATACCCCTAGTCTCATCCTCAGCTCTGTAGCTAGAAATCTCCTGTGGATTCCTTTTCCTCTCTGACCCCATACCCAAAGAATCACAAAGTGCTTATCTTTCAACCTTCTTTCCCCCAACCTATCCCAATTACTCAGCCTCCAACATCAGCAGGCATTCTCAAGTAACACACCAGCTGGCTGAACAGAACAGAAAAACAGGCAATACACAACCACAGCACTCTGTAAATCCAGAGAGGAAACAGAAACCAAGGAACAAAACGCTCACCCAATAGGACAAATCCAGAAATCAGCACCCAGATGTTTATTCATCCCAAACTCAGATTCTAAATACCAACATAAAAACACAATCAACAGCAGTCAGAGCAATATGTCTCCATTAGAGTCCAGCAATCCTACCACAGCAAGCCCTGAATATTCCAACAGAGCTGAAACACAAGAAAAAGAAATTAAAAGCAACTATATGAAGATGATAGAGATCCTTAAAGAGGAAATTAATAAATCCCTTAAAAATTTTTAAGAAAACACAAAGAGTATAAAGAAATAATAAAGCTATTTGAAATCTGAAGTTGGAAAAAGAGTCATGAAGGAAAACCCAATTTCTGGAAATGAAAATTTAGGAAGTCAAAGAGGAACTACAGAGAAAAGATTTACCAATAGTATAAGACACGGAAGAGAGAATCTTGGGTGTTGATAGGATAGAAGCAATGGATGCATTTGTCAAAGAAAATGTTAAATCTAAAAAATGTCCTGGCACAAAACATCCAGGAAATCTGGGATACTATAAAAAAGACCAAACTTAAGAATAATAGGTATAGAAGAAAAAGAAGAAATCCAGTCAAAGGCCCAGAAAATATTTTCAGCAAAATCACAGAAGAAAATTTTCCTAACCTAAAGAAAGAGATGCCTATAAAAGTACAAGAAGTATCAAATAGACTAAACCAGAAAAAAGTCTACTCACCACATAATATTCAAAATACTAAGCAAACAGAACAAAGAAAGAATAATAAAAGCTGCAAGGGAAAAGATGGAGCAATAAAAAGGCAGACTTACTGGAATTGCACCTGATTTCTCAATGGAGATTCTAAATGGCAGAAGGTCCTGGACAGATATGCTACAGACTCTAGGAGACCATAGATGCCAGCCCAGACTACAACACACAACAAAACTCTCAATCACTATAGACTGAGAAAATAAAGTATTCCATGATAAAGTCAAATTTAAACAATATATATCTATAGATTCAGCCCTACAGAAGGTGCTACAGCAGGAAAATTTCAACCTACTTTCAAAGAAAAATTGATGTTAATACTCTCCAAATTATTCCACAAAATAAAAGCTGAAGGAACATTGCCCAAACTATGTAAGGACTCAACAAAGACAGAGAGTTACATAGCAATTTCCCTTATAAACATAGATGCAAAAATACTCAATAAAACACTTGCAAACCAATCCCAGAATACATCAAAAAGATCATCCACCATGATCAAGTAGGCCTCATCCCAGAGATGCAGGAATGGTTCAATACATGAAAATCAGTCAATGTAATTCTCCATATAAACAAACTTAAAGAAAAAAAACACATGATCATCTTATTAGATACAAAAAAAATTCTCCTGGTAAAATAAACACCCATTCATGATAAAAGTCCTGGAGAGATTAGGGATATAAGGGACATACCTAAACATACTAAAGGCAATTTACAGCAAGCCTATAGCCAGCGTCAAGGTAAATAGAGAGAAACCCAAAGCAATTCCCCCAAAGTCAGGAATAAGATAGGGCTGTTCACTCTCTCCATATCTATTCAATATAGAGATAGCACTTGAAGTTTTACCTAGAGCAATAAGAAAACTGAAGGAGATTAGGGGATACAAACTGGAGAGGAAGAAGTCAAAAGTATCATTATTTGCAGGTGATATGATAGTATATAAAAGTGGCCCTAAAACCCCACCAGGGAACTCCTAGAGCTAATAAATACTTTCATGGAATTACCTCAAAAAATCAGTCCACTCCTACATAAAAATGAAAAAAAAAATGAAATAAGAAAGAAATTAGGGAAACAACATCTTTCACAATAACCTCAAACATTATAAAATATCTTCAGCTAACTCTAACCAAACAAGTGAAAGACTTGCTTAATAAAAACTTCAAGTGTTTGTAGAAAGAAATTGGAGAAGATATAAGGAGATAGAAAGATCTCCCATGTTTATCGTTGTATTAACATATAAAAAATGGTAATACTACCAAAAGCAATGTACAGGATTAATACAATCCCCATCAAAATCCCAACACAATTCTTTCAGACCTTGAAAGAACAATACTCAACTTCATATGGAAAAACAAAAAATCCAGTATAGCTTAAACAGTCCTGAACAGTAAAAGAACTTCCAGGGATATTACCACCCTTGATTTCAAGCTGTACTGCAGAGCTATTGTAATAATAACCCTGTGGTATTGGAATAAAAATGGACACATTGATCAGTGGAATTGAAATGAAGACCCAGACATAAATTCAAACACATATGGATACCTGATTTTTTATTTTAAAAAAGGCCAGAAGTACACACTGGAATAAAGACAACATCTTCAACAAATGGTACTTGCCCAACTGGAAATCAGCATGAAGAAGAATGCAAATAGACCCATATTTACCATCCTGCATAAAACTCAGTCCAAGTGGATCAAAACCCTCAACCTAAACCAGACACACTGAATCTGATAGAAGAGAAAATGTGGAATAGCTTTGAACACATTGGCATAGGAGAAGACTGTCTGACAGTACGGGCATTCAGATCAACAGAAAACTGACAGTTAGTACATAAGACCTCATGAAACTGAACAATTAATACGTAAGACCTCATGAAACTGAACAATTAATACATAAGACCTCATGAAACTGAACAATTAATACGTAAGACCTCATGAAACTGAAAACTTCTATAAGGCAAAGAACACTGGCATCTGGAAAAAACAGCAGCCTACAAAATGTGAAAAGATTTTTACCAACCCCACATCTGACAGAAGGCTAATATCCAAAGTATATAAACAAATTAGATACTAAGAAAACAAATAATGCAATTAAAAATGTGGGGCAGATCTAAATAAAGAATTTTCAACAAAGGAATCTCAAATGGCTAAGAAACATTTAAAGAAATGTTCAACATCCTTAGCCATTAGGGAAGTGCAAATCAAAACTTTCAGATTCCATCTTACATTTGTCACAATGGCTAAGGTCAATAACACAGGTGATAGCTCATTCTAGAGAGGTCCTAGAGTAAGAGGAATGCTCCTCCATTGCTGATAGAAGTGCAAATTACATCACTATGAAAATCAATATGGCAGTTACTCAGAAACTTGGGACTTGATCTACCTCAAGACCCACTTACACCATTCTTGGGCATATATTTAAAGGATGCTCTATCCTACCACAAAGACACTTGATCAAGCATGTTCATTGCAGCTTTATTCATAATAATCAGAAACTGGAAACAACCTATATCTTCTTCATCCAAAGAATGGATAAGGAAAATATGGCACATTTATGCAATGGAGTATTACTCAACTGTTAAAAACAGTGGTATCATGAAATTCACAAGCAACTGGATGGAACTAGAAAAAGAATCTTCCTAAGTGAGATAACCCAGACCCAGAAAGACAAACATGGTATGTATTTACTTATAAGTGGATATTCACTGTTAAGTAAGTGATAAGCAAGCAACAATCCACAGACTCAGAGAGGTTAGGTTAAGAGGAGGGGAAAATAGGATATATTTTTTGGGTGGACTAGAGACAAATGGGGGTAGGAGTTGGGGGATAAGGTGGGGAGGAGATGGGTAGAGGAAGAGAGTATTGGGAGAGATGGCTGGAATTAGGAGGATGTTGCTGAAAACTAGTGCAATAGAAACTTCCCGGAATCTATGAAGTTGATCCTAAAGAGGACTCTTGGCAATGTAGAATATGGAGTCTCAACTGGTCATCTCTTGTAGTCAGATGAGGCTTACAGTGGAGTGAATAATTTACATTCAACTGAGTTGTTGACCAAGGGAATACCTAAATAATTCAAGCTGTTGTAAAGACAAAAGGCAAGGCTGCTCTCTACAAGCTGACAATGGGGCACATTACTGAACGCAATGCTCATACAACTCATTGAACCTAAAGAAGTTGAACAGATGCCTACATGGAGCCTTCACTCCAACATTCTAGTCTCTTTGGTGTGGGAAGGTAATCCATAAGCTACCAAAAGAGAAATATGGACACTAACCCAGCCACAAAACCTTTGACTTGCAATCTGTCATGCCTGCAAAATATGCCAGGGCAATGGTGGTATAGAAGTTATGGAAGTAGCCAAACAATATCTGATTTGACCTAAGTCCCACTTCACAAGAAAGAATCCACACTCACAATTGCTTGAGTAACTAAGAACCAAAGACTACATAGTCCAGACACCTAGGGCAAAACCAAACACTATTGTCCTAAATAAATAAATATGTAACTATCAATAAAATGATTCCTAATGATATTCTGCTGTCCTCATAGATCAGTACCTTATCTAGTCATTATCAGAGAGGCTTCCTCTCACAGCAAATGGGAACAGATAAAAAAGACTCACAGCCAGGCACTATGCAGAAAGAGAGTCTAAATTGGAGGTACCCATCACATCCCTCCCCTCAAAGTTCAGGGAATCCCACAGAAGAGGATGTGGAAAGATTGTAAGAGCCAGAGGGCATGGAGGACACCAGGAGAACAAGGCCCTCTGAGTCAACTAAACAAGGCACATATGACCTCACAGAGACTGAAGTAACAAGCACAGTATAATTACCTTAGTATTTTGATAGGACTTCTAACTGTGAGAATGAGTTGGTCTCTGATTGTTGTGCCTACTCCTGGGCTCTTTTCCTCCTGCTGGATTGCTGTGTCCAATTTCATTATGATCAGCCTTTGCTTCATCTTTTATATTTTATTTTGTCATGTTTGGTTGTCATCTCTTAGAAACCTGTTCTTTTCTAATGAGAGACAAAAAGGGGATGGATCTGGAGATGAGGGGAAGTGGAGAGATATGGGGTCTCCTTTTGTTTTGAGGTCTTTTGGCTACCAGTCCATGAGGACAAAGGGACAGAAGTGGTGACAGAATTTTGTGTGGCCTGTGAACATGGCAGAAATAGCCTTCCAGAGACAGCTTCTGTGAGACAACTCAACTCTATTCCAGAATGAGGAGAGATATAAAGGATGGAGACAGAGCCTGAGACATGCCATAATTTGCACTAAACAGCATGTTCCTATCATAAGGCTTCTAGCACAAGTCTAATTACCATGAGTAGCAGGGGAAAAACTTATGCAGGGGACTGTGTCAAGGATTATACTAGAGATAAGTCAGGAATCCAGGCCTAGAGACATTCTCCATATAAGGTTAGGTAGAGAGCAGAGAAGTCCCCTGCCTTGGGGAGGAAGTCCTCCACATTGTGGAGCTTGGAGGGAGCTGCCAAGCCATGGTAGGCTGTAACATCTGCCATTAGGACCTCCCAATAAAGAGGAACTGGGAGGAGTAGAGGGGATGGAAACCTCTAATCAGGATATATTGTGTGAGAAAAATCTATTTTCAATAAAATTAAAAAAAAAAAACACAATATACCACTGAGAACATAAATATCACCACCACAAATCAACATGATGACCACAACTAACACACACATCTCAATCATAACTTTCATATCAATGGCTGTAGTTCTCCAATCAACTGTCACAGGCTTATTGAATGGATCCAGAAATAATATACATCTCTGTATTCCCTCCAAGAAACACATTCTAGTTTTAAAAGTAGGTACCACCTCAGAATAAAAAGATGGGCAAAAGTATTACAATCAAACTGGACCATGGAGCAAGCAGGTATCAATATCCTAGTATCTGACAAAATAAACTATAAATAAAACTAATCAGAAGAGATTAAGAGGAACAATTCATTTTAATCAAGGGAACAGTTAACCAAGATGATGTTACTATTCTAAATATATATGCACTGATCTCTGGGGCACCTAATTTCATAAAACATGTACACTGGATTTCATCAATTCATTAATATTAGGTGACTTCAACACCCTATTTTTTCCAATAGACAGGTTATCTGGACAAAGTAAACTGGAAGACACCAGATTTATTTGACATCATATATCAATGAGACTTAACAGTTATCTATAGAATATTCTATCTAAACACTAAAAAACACACATTGTATTCAGCAGCACATGGACACTTTTCTGAAACAGACCACATCTGGGAACACAATACAAATCTTTAAAAATTCAAAAAAACTGAAATGACTCCTTGTATCCTGTCTGACCATAATGCAGTAAAACTGACAGAGAAAAAAATTCACTAGAAAATATGAAAACTCATGGTGATTAAGAAATTCTTAACTGAATGATGAGTAGATTAAAGAAGAAATTATAAAAGAAATAAAAGACTTACTGGAACTGAATAAAAATGAAAACACAAGACAACCAAAACCTTTGGGGCACATTAAAAGTAGTCAATTGAGGGAAATATATAATTCAAAGTGTCTAGACTAAGAAAGTCTGTAAAAGCACAAACAAATGGCTTAATTATGTAACTCAAAAAGTGAGAAAAATAAGAACAAAACAAATTCAAATCTGGTTGACAGGAAGAAATAATAAAAATCAGAGCAGAAATAAATGAAATAGAAACAAAGAAAATAGTACAAAGAGTCAACAAATCTAAGAGACTTTTTTAAAGAAGATAAACAAAATCGACAGATCCTTGGCCCAATTAATCAAAAGAAAGAAAGAGAAAAGTCAAATCACCAAAATCAGAAATAAACAAAGAAATACTACAGAAGAAAGGATGAGGAGGGTAAAGGAGAACAGCAGGATACAAGTAATCTGTTGGGGGAGTGGGAAAAGGGGGGACACTTTAGGCAGGAAAAAGAGGTCAATACAGAAGACTAAGGGTGAAATAGCAAACATGGTGACTGAAAAGGCCACTAGAAATCATACTATTAACTATTTACCTTAAAAATGCCTACAAAACATAAATACGCATATGCAACTTTAATAAACTTTTCTCATCTGGGCTGACAGTGCTCACTCCCAGAGCCAAAGACCACTTAACAAATACCCCAGAGCTAGACATGAGACACCCCCTTTTGAGTTGTTCTATCAAGACTGTCCAAAAGACCACCAGCATATTGCTGTTGCTATATATATTTATATTTATATTATTTATATTTATATTTATATTTATTTATATTTATATTATTTATATTTATATTTATTGCCTCCTAGAGATGGAAGGTAAGTCCCTATTGCAGAAGACACTATGTTCTTCAGAAACAGGGCCCAGAGACACCTCAGCTGGAACTGCCCTTTATGCCTCTTCCCTGAGAACTAGCTTTTATGATACCAGAAGGCACCATACAGACTTTCAAAGGATGGAAAAAAACCAACAGCTCTACCCAGCTCTGATACCTATGAACCACATCAGAGACCATCACAGCATGATGACCCTAAAAATGCAGTTGTGGCATACATACCTTGGTGATAACCGTCAGCTCTTTAATTTGAACTTAAGATGTGCTCAAAAAAAGGGAAAAAATGCCTTGTCCTGGAAACCTAGCTAAAGTGTCGGTGAAGTCATGATTATTGGAGAAGAATCTACAACCACTAATTTACTAAACTGGCATAATCCCTAACAACAATGTATAAATTTTTGTCCTTATACCCACGGATAAATATAGTCCTCACCCCTCATCAAGGAAACTACTATTTGTAACAGATGGAGAGCACGATGCAATACCACAATCAAACAAAATGCAGAGTTGTGGAGCCCAATTCCAATAGACATATATAAAAAGCAATTTTACACCCAAGGCTGTAGATGGAGTTATCGCCACTCCCACTCGGGCCTAAGTCGCTCAGATCCAAGTAAACACACAGAGACTCATATTACTTACAAACTCTATGGCCGTGGTAGGCTTCCCGTTATCTAGCTCTTATAACCAAAACCAGCCCATTTCTATCAATCCATAAGTTGCCACATGACTTTTGGCTTACCAGTACTCTTCATTGTAGCTAGAGTTTTCCTGCCTGGCCCACAGTCAGGACAAATCTCTCTCACCTGCCAGTCCCACAGCCACTCAGACCCAACCAAGTAAACACAGAGACTTGTATTGGTTAAAAACTGTATGGCCGTGGCAGGCCTCCTGCCAACCGTTCTTACAGCTTAAATTAATCCATTTCCATAAATCCACACCTTGCCACATGGCTCGTGGCTTACCGGCACCCTCACAAGCCGTTTTTCATCATGGCGGCTGGCAGTGTCTCTCCGACTCAGCCTTCCACTTCCCAGCTTTATTCTCCTCCTTGTCCCGCCTACACTTCCTGCCTAGCCAATGGCCAATCAGTGTTTTATTTATTGACTAATTAGCAACACATTTGCCATACAGAACATCCCACAGCACTTCCCCCCTTTTTTTTTTTTTTCAAAAAGGAAGGTTTTAACCTTAACAAAATAAAATTACATATAATTTGGGAATTTGGGCGTAGCTTCTCTTACTACTTCCTGCTGGAGGGGGGCGCTGTATCTTATGGGGAAACAAAGAAAATTTTAGGATTATGGAGTAGTCCATGAGGCTGTATCGTCTGAGCCAGATGCCTTCAAACCGTTCTGGATGTTGGATCATCTGGGCCATGGTGTCATCGGAGACCTTTCAGGGGGTCTTGGCTGGTCAAACCTGATGTATCTTAATCTGGAACAAATCCATAGCCTCTGGCTTTCTGTGGAAACAAAAGAGACTCTTTTCCAAAGCAACACATCCTTATATCCAAATTTTGAAGTCAAGGTATCTTTAAAATATATATATTGGTTTAACTCAACAGCTTTTACAATCAAATGTTTTTCTGCAGTTAAAAATCCCAAAGACAACACAATCCAGATTCTCTGTGTAATATCCATTTTTACGTGGCTTATTTTTTATACTACCTTTACTGTCTCTTTAAAGACTTTATTTTTTAAAACTATGTATTTGTTTCTATAACTGTATATATCACCTTTTTTGTCTCTTTCAAGCCTACGTATCTTTTACACACATTGTAAACTATTACATCTGAATCTGTCTTATTGTGAATCTATTGCCTTAAACTGCAGCAGCTGTGGCTGCTGGCTCCGCCCACCTCAGCTTCCCAGCATGGCTACGTTTACCACCAGCTCTGGGAGCTATCGTGGGTCTATGCTTTTATCCAAGCAGCGTGTAGTCCAGAAACCTCTTTTTTTGTTTTGTACTAGCAAAGTCTAAATCCACCACACAGCTTAATGTGCCATTTGCAGAAGCCTCATTCAGGCCATACTGCAGGTTGAGCACGCACTCTAGGAACCCACCAGTAGCTCAAACCGGCAGCTGCCGCTCATTTGAGAGAGACAATTAGGAAGCTGTTTTTAGCTCCGTTTTAGCATCTTTTTTTTCTCAGTTTTTAGGTGGAAACTCTTGCCACCACGTTGGACGCCATTTGTAGATGTATCCAACCTTCTTATTAAATAATAAACACAGAACCAATGCAAAGAAGAAAGCCAAGAGGTCAGAGCTAAGAGCTAAAACCTTACCCTTCCTCCTGCGGTGGTCCTACCTCTCCGAACCAGAGCCACCCCTGTGTTAAAGTCTTTATATAGAGTTCCTGTCCTGCCTTCTCATTGGTTGTAAACCCAACCACATGACCGCCTCCTCACAGCCTGTCTGTATAGGCCTCCAGGTTTTCCATGATTGGTATTAAGATTAAAAGCATGTGTATCCAATAATGGCTGTATCCCTGAACACACAGAGACTTACCCAGCTCTGCCTACCAAGTGCTGGAATTACAAGCGTACGCTACCACTGCCCTGCTTTCCTATGGCTTGCTAATAGCTCTGACCCCTGGGCAACTTTATTTATTAACATACAAATAATATTTTAATACAAATAAAATATCACCATACTTCATCTTACTTCTCATGGTGGTGGCTGGCAGCATCTCCTCACCCAGCCTTCCATTTCCCAGAATTCTCCTCTCTGCTTGTCCTGCCAATATTATACTTCCTGCCTGGCTACTGGCCAATCAGCATTTTATTTATCAACCAAATCAGAGCAACACATTCACAGCATTCAGAGCGATCGATATCCACAGCACAAGGCCTAGGGAAGGGAGAGTGAAAAGACAGTAAGAGCCACAGGATCTGGGAGTTTGCTGTGAAACTGTCTCTTAGTAATGCCAGAACTTTTATGTATGATCAGCCATTATGTAGGCTTTGATATTATGTTCATTCGACAGTACAATAATTATGGGGAACAAGGACTTCCATCTCACTTTCCACATGGAAAAAGAAACAGCTCAAAAAGTTTAATCTGAATGACATAGATTTTAAAATACGATCCAAAAGTTAAAATTGAGTTCTGATTTCACAGGCCACAGTCTGACTCATTATGCTTCCTTGAATGTATAGCAGGAACAATTCACATGTTTTAAATGCTCAGTACTCCACTAGTACTGAGGCTCTAGCTCAAATTACTATGCCTAAAATTGTCCACAACTCCACTCAGAAGTGAGTTCCTCTCCACATATGAGGGTATAAGATTTATGATTTCGACATAGCTAATATTTGCTTTGATCATACCTTTATGGAGCCACTGTATATTACAACTATTTTTATTGAAAAAGCAATATTCATTCAGAAAAGCAAAAATTTAATAAACATAGGGCTTGCTGAATTTTGCAAAGGAACCATGCCCTTGTCACTAAAATCTAGACCAAAAACTAGAGCCTGGCAGAGGTTTCAGAATGCCCTGTTGTTCTGTGTGTACCGTGACTCTGTGCTCACTCAACTTAGCTCCCATAGTGACTGCACTTGTGTGTGAGGTGGGGGGCATCACCAAATTATTTTTTTTAATCTTTTAGGACTTAAGTAGGTGTTGAATTTCAATTTACTGATTGTCTCCTGTTAAAATAAAATTTAGGAGACCTAGAGGCTTTATTTGTATTTTCTTCCATTTCATTAGTTGTTTGAGAATTTTACACAATATTCTCCTTTAAATATGATGTGATAATTGAAAATATGAATGATATATGCAAATATTCCATATTCTTTAAGTTGATGCAGCTATGAGATTTTCTTTTTAAAGTTGTTATTATATTTTGTTTGTTTTTGTTATTGGTTGGGACTTTCAAAGAGCATAGATTAGTTTGGTAGCTGTCTTGTGTTGTTGGTCAGTTGCTGTTTGTTTTTGTTTGTTTGTAAGCTTGTCACAGCTAGAATCATCAGGAAAAAGAGAACCTCAGCAGGGGAATTGACTCCATCAGATTGGTCAGTTGGCAAGTCTGTGGGAGCACTTTTTGATTAATAATTGATGTAGTGGGACCTAGCCCGCTATGAGCAGTGGAATGTCTGCCTGGTTTGTATAAGTTAAGGGCAGAGCAAACAATGATGTAAGCAACTAAGCAGCCTTTCTCCATGACTTCTGCTTCAGTTCCTGCCTCCAGGTTCCTTGAGAACTTGAGTTCTTCTATTTCCCTCAGTGATAGATTGCCATCTAGAAGTGGTAAGATGAAATAAACTCTTTCCTCCCAAATTGCTTTTGGTCAAAGCAACAGAAACCTAACTAGACCATTTTAAGTATTTTACATGGACTCTGATTCAAATCATTGTGCTCCAGGAACAGATAAAGTCAGAATAACTTAACCAAAGCAACACAGTTGGTGACAGATCTGAAATTCAAATCCCAATAGTTAACTTCAGACACCACTTACTCATTTATCCCCCAAAAAATGGCCAATTATAGGACTTAGGTTTAATTCAATGTCTTTTAATCAATAGTCAGCATAGCCTACGGCTTATCTATTCAGCAAACATTTGCTGGCTAGTTAAATAAAGGAATGCACGCATTAAACAAATATATGTTTAAGTGTTGTGAAGGGATGCTCTAGAACTGTCCTAATACAGAGCGATTTTCCTCCACAATTTAAGTTAGTGCATTTTTTCATAGCCACCAAAGAATACATTTCAATAACCCCAAGCACTCAACATTTATCAGTAATTGCAAATTCTTCATTAAATATAGTCAGGTAAACAGAGAAAATCTGTACAGAACTTATAATGTTGTCTTACGGGTTTAGAAGAGTAGAAATTTCCTGTAACATGAACAGTCTCTGCTCTTACAACATCTCTCCACCTCAGATCACAAAGTATTTAACTGTTCAATTCACTTTCCCCCCTCTGCTGACATTTCTTATTATTGTTGTAAGCAAGATGCCTTGATAAACACTTCTCTGCCACTTCCTGAGAAGTAGCAATTTTCTTTGGTGAAAAAAAAGTTCTCACAGAACTTACAACCAATATTTTCATCAGTATGAAAGATTAAGCAAGAAAGGCAACATCAGTAAATGCCAAGGTTGATCCTTCAGACTTAGTAATAGTTAAAATTTCAGAGGTCAATGAGCTGAGCTCACTGTGGCTTACAGAAGTAAAATGAATTGGCCAACATCCTCAGACTGCCAAGGAAGACATTCTATGCCATCTTCCTTCCAAATTCTCAAAATCGTGTTCCTACCAGCCCCAATTAGACCCACCACCTTCTCCCTGACAGTTGAGAGCCAGTCAGTGCATGGCCTCACTGGATCCTGGTTTGTGTTCACTATTTGTGTCTCTCTAGTTTAGTCAGGGCAAGTGGATCCATGTTCCAAACCCTGCCCTTCTCCAGTTTCCTTGCTTTGTCACTCACCAAAAGGTTACAAACAGGACATGCAATAGTGACCATGTGGCAACGAACTAGAAACCAGAAACTTCTTAAAGTTAAGGAAAATATTTCTTACATTAGGTGAGTCCGTGCTTTTACTAACGAAGATTTTTGTCCCAGGTTTCACTTAATAAATGATCCTCATACTATACCAATCTTAAAACATATCTCTCAAGGACTGAAGAGATAGCTCAGCCTCTGGGTCAGTTCCTAGTTTACAATCATCTGTAATTCGAACTCCAGAGGATCTGACACCTCTTCGGTCCTCAAGTGTTTGCATTCACATGGTGCAGATACATCCATAGGCAAAGCACCCACACACATTAAATAAAAATAAAGAAAAAATTAAAATATACTTCCCATGTTTATTTAAAACAGCTTTGCCTCTTTGGGCTAGTACGCATCACAGCTGATTAGGTTATATTTAGGAATATATATGCACCTACATATACAAGTATGCAATAACAACAATAAAAAAGAAATGAATTTGAAAGAGAGCAAGGACGAGAGGGTTTGGAGGGAAGAAAGAGAAGAGAGAAATGTTGCAATTATATTATCTCCAAAAAACAAAAACAAAAAACAACAAAAAATTTACAAAGAAATGGAGACATGGCTCTAAGAACATGCCCAACTTCATATAGAAGCCTGAACAGTGTTGTGCCTACTTTCTAATCCTGAGAAATAGTATGTTACCAGAAACAATTAAGTAAATGATTTGAGAGGAAGAAGTTATCCTAGATTAACTGCATTATACAGTATAATTGCAGTATATTAATGGGGAAGATGGGCTGGTCAGAGTCAACACAATTTGAAAACAAGCAGAAAGAGATGGAGTTTGAAGGACGGTGTAGATCTGGCAGGTGGATGGTACTATGAGCCAATGAATGCAGGCTGCCTCTGAAAACTAGTCAAGGCAGTGGGACAAATTCCCCACCTAAGTTACAGAAGTATAGCCCTACTATTCCATTTTATAATTTTAACCTCCAGAACTATGAGAATACAGTTGCAATGTCTGTTACTTTTACATAAAAATTAAGAAACTAATTTTCATCATGTTAAAAATGTGTGGGAGAAGAAACTCAGACTTGCAGACAATAGATCAGAAGAGATGAGGAGATGCTCAGAATAAAGTTGAGAAGTGATTTAATAGCTACTAAAATAGGTCAAGAATTTCAGTCAAATATCTAGACAGAAACAAATGGGAGAAATACTGAAATTTTTCTTTGGTTTTTATATCATTTGAATATGATAATATTCAGTTGCACAGAACGATGAAATTCTGTGTAGTTTTCATTGTATTCATTGATGTCATCCAATTTCAGATTAAACTATCACAAATCCGTATAGTGAAGATTTCTGCATGATGTACTATAGATTAATGAATATCCACTGATTTTTAGAAAATCTTCAGTCATAGGAGGGAAATTTACTTATGCTTGCTCAGGCTGATATGTATATGTTCAGTCACCATCTGGTTCTATATTGAAAGAGTGACTATTAACAAAAAAATCAAGGCCCTTGAACAAAGTTTGAAATTTAAATATGCATTCTGCTGCATGAAATTCTTTCAGTCAGCTAGATGTTCTGCAGTGTCACCCGGAGGAAAGTTCCAAAGAGAGCTTTGTATGAAGCTGGGATTGGCAAAGCCAGGAAGCAAGCGTAAACATGAGGTATGTAGAAGAATGACCCACCAAAGCAATACTTACTTCCTAAGAACTTGACCCTTGTGGGTTTTACATGACATAACATGACTTTGCAGGGTGTGGATGTTGTTTAGTGACGGTACATTTACCTAGCATGGGCTAGGACCTGTGTTCCCTTCTCAACACAGCAAAGGGGTAGGGAAAGGCTTTGCAGAGTTGACTCCATTAATGACAATAAAACAAAGAGATAGTCTTGGATTGGCTGGTTGGGCCTTAAATGCAATCATGTGTGCCTGCAAGAGATTTAGGAGATGAAGCCCGAAGAGACAGACTTTAAGATGTGGCTACAAGCAAAAGGAGGCTGACCTCATTCAGTTGATGGAGGCAAGAAACAAACTTTCCTTTAGAAGTCCCAGAGGGACTAAAAGTCAGCAGATACCCTGACTTCAGACAATTTCACTGATCTCTACGTATTTGACCTCCTGAACTGATCTCTAGTTTTAAATACTCAGATATGGTAACTCCTGAGCTAAGAAACAAATAGATTCTGGTGCCTTAACATTAAGTACCTAAAATCTGTAGTAATGAACACCTAAAAACTCTTCACTTAACCAGAAGCTTAAAACCTGTGACAAGCATTATAAAAAAAAAATACAAAATCAACAGTAACAGCAATAAAATAATAAAATACTATTGTGACGAACACTGTACCCCCAAATGAGGAACTGGAGTTCAGTAATGTGTAGAGGCTGAGAGAATGATGAGGTCCAACATGGAAGGCCTAGACTGCCTTGAACAGACTGAGGGTAGCAACTCAAGCATTAAACTCTGTGCTAACAAGCACTGAAGAGAAAGAGTGCAGCAGAGAAGGTCTAGTTATCTTACAGAGTGCACATGTCCTCATAATTCAAGGCTGACAGTAAGATGAGAGGTCAATGGTCCACTTCTGGGCCCTCAGTCAGAAATAAAGGAGGATGATCTGGAAAACTGGATGAAAGAAAATTCTTTTTAATAAATTAATTTCTTCTTTGACAGTTTCATATCTGTTTATATGCATTCTGGTTACACTCAGCACCCATGCTTCTTACCTTGCTCCTCTTCCCAAGGAGTCCAACTCCCAGTATCACAGATTTTTTTTGGTTTTGTTTGACTGATGTGCTTGGTTTTTGATCTGCTGGGTTTAACAAGGACTACCTGTGTTGGCATGGGTGTTGAGCTATCCTCTGGAGTGTGGGCAATTCACGAATATTTACACCATGGAAGACAATGACTTCCCATCCTCCAGTAGCCATCAACTCTCAATAGCCTCCTGCAGAAAGGCTGACTCTATGGGCCCTTCTCCCATCCATCACTAAATGTTGGGTCTTGTCTTGTGCAAACAAAAGTAAGGTCTACATGTTCCTGAGTGTAATGACCACACCATGCCTAGAAGATAGCTCTTTGTGACATTCCTGCCTATTGTCCAACCTTTACTTTCTTTCCACCTCCTCTTATATAATGTTCCCCAAGCTTTGGAAGGGGTGCTATGGATGTCCTCTTGATGGCTGAGTACTCAGCACTCACTTATTTTAAACACCTTGAATCTCTGCATGAACTGTCATTCACTGCAGAAACACACTTCTCTGACAGAGGCTGAGGGTAATGCTAGTCTAGGCATATAAACGGAAGGCATTTAGGAGGCAGTTTGATGACATGCCCTTTTAGCAAAACAGAAGCAGTAAATTCACTTCTATTGGTCTAGGAACTGAACGGCCACAAGCCTTTGACCATTGCCATAGTACCAAGCCAGAGAATCCTTCTTATACACAATAGCCTTCCCCATTATCTGTGAGTGGTATGTTTCAAAAATCTACCCTCCCAATTAATGTCTGAAGCTATGGGTGACAGCCAATCTTGCATGTATTCTATCTTTTCCTATGTCCTCAGCAGCACTGACACACAGCATCAGAAAAATCTGTTGTTTCACGTTCTGTGACATGGTACCCCATGAGATATAGCAGATAATGTGGTAACCAAGAATGATGAGACAAAGAAGTATGTTGGAAGATTTTACCATCCTACTCAGAATAATACAATTTTAAATATGTTTAAATTCTACAGTTTTCCATTTAATATTGATTTTTGGACTATATTTCGTTATCTGTCTGTTACCCATAATGAATAAGAGGAAAGAGATTACCTAGGAAGTATGTTGAACAAATAAAACACAAAACGAGATGTGGTAAAACTGTCAGTTCAAATCAGAAAAGATGGTAATGCTAGGAGATTCCTTCATGGTAAGGTGTACACTGAGAAGATATTGCCTTGGCTGTGGTTAGAACCTCAAAGGATCAAAAGGTAAGAATATTCCTTCACTTAGACGATTCATTGAAGATTAAACATATGACTCATTGATTGCCTTAAACATCTCAGCAACAGCCAAACATAGAGATGAGACTGTTATACGAAAGCTATTCAAAGGATATTTACTGGTCTCTAAGTATTATTCTCTAAGCAAGTGGTTTTAATATACATGAATTTTTCATGTTAATACCTTGTGAATACAGAATAATTATATTCACTTTATATGTGCAATATATGTTAGAGAATTTTTACTATAGGTAACAGAGAGTACCTAATTCAAAATAAGCATGAATAGAATGTTAATAGGCAGCTCATAGAGCTAAAGTAGAATATGAAAAAGCAAAATACCCAGGGGAATTTTGAAGGGTTGAGAAGGCAGGATAAATGGGTGGTGTCTTCAGTATGGCTTTGCAGAATAAGTTAGTTCTCAAGCTGTTCCATATTGAACAGCCTCTTTGATAAAAGTTTGCCTCCCTGTAGAGTGAGGCTGGTACATTCAATTTGTATGGAGAACCCCATGTCTTAGGAGGGGTGAATACTAGAAATGAAAGTTTCATCAAGAACATATGCAGCAGGTGGATGATTATGTAACTTAGTAATAGACTGTCTTGCTTGATCCCCAGAACTATGAAACAAAAAAAAAGCCACACAACAGGAAAGAGTAGTTATCAAAGAATAAAACAAGATACAAACAAAAGTTAGAATGCATGCCAAGCAAGACCAAACACACACACACACACACACACACACACACACACACACACAGAGAGAGAGAGAGAGAGAGAGAGAGAGAGAGAGAGAGAGAGAGAGAGAGAGAGAGAGAGAGAGAGAGAGAGATGAATGTTCTCTCCAGAAATCCTAAGGTTTCTCAGTGACATCCTTATACCCTCGTGTAGACTCCTTGATTTAAATGAAAGAACTCCTGCATTTATAATACACCTGCTCTTCTCTTCCCATGAGGGTTTCATTCTCCCATGTACACAATAAGGAAATTGTGTATACATGAACCTCTTAAGACTCTTTCTGATTTTGATGTTTTCCTTGTATGACTTGTTGCTTTGAGGCATTACTTTGAGGTGGCTTTTTGTATCTTGACAATAGATATATTCTCTCCATTCTTATTTACATAGATTTACATAGACAAAAGCTATGTAGTGACAAGGTCTCTTCAAGGCTGGGACACTTTCTTAATAACATGAACAGAACAGTGACTGATATCAATCTTGCCCCACTGACTTAACTGTTGTGATTTAAAGCTTTCACTCTTTGAATTCAACAATTTATTTTTTAATGCACTTTATGTCAGTTGTCTTCGTGGATTCCAAATGAGTTTCTGTCATCCTGACAGACTCACAGATGAATTGAAACTTAACTAGGGAAAAAATAAATGCTAAAAAAACAATTTGATTCTGAATAGACTAAAGGTGATACATGTTTTAGTGATTCTCCTACTAAATTGTCGTTGGCTTCTCTGTGTTTAAGCTGATGGGCATGTGTGATGACCAACTGCCTCTGAAATGTACTGTCTGAGAAGGCTCTGTAGGTAAATTGTCAGGATGACTTCGACTGAATCCGTTATGCATTATTCCTTTGTAAGCGCCCTGACCCGAAGAAGAGAGTCAACTCATTCTTTTTTCAGGAAACCTAAAATTACTTGACACTCAACTTCTTTTCTTCCAACTACACACTTTAATTGGGTGAAGAATTGTTACACTTAAAGAAAGGCTATTGTGATGGGCAAAGATGATAAGAGGGCAATATTGCAGTTCCCTCTGACTGCCGCGGAGCAAGATAAGGAAGAAATTAAACCAAAGAGGAGAGAAATGAGAAGAGGAGGGAGAAAGGGGAGGGAAGGAGAATGTGGTGGTTTGAAAGAGAATGACCCCCATAGGCTCCTATATCTGACCGCGTAGTCATCGGAGAGTGGAACTGTTTGAAAAGATTAGGAGGAGTAAGAGGTATGGCCTTGTTGGAGGAAGTAGGCCACTAGGGATGGGCCTTGAGGTTTCAAAAGCCTATTCCAGGCCTAGTCTTTATCTCTCTGCCAATGAATCAAGATATTGCTCTCGACTACTTCTACAGCACCATGTGTGACGCTATGCTCCTACCATGTCCCTGCCATGATGATAACAGACTAACTCTCTGAAACTGTAAGTCAGCCCACAGTGAAATTATTTCTTTTATATAAACTGCCTTAGTCATAGTGTCTCTTCCCTGCAGTGGAACAGTGACTTAGAGAGGTAGAGGGAAAAGGGGAGAAGATAAAAGGGAAGTGGCTTTTGGAGGGAGTTTACACCCAGTGTATAAATGTCTATGTATTTACAGGTGTTTACATGAAACTCCAAAGTACTCGTTCTATACACTACATAGAATCATAATATTTACACACCAATTTACCACTTAGACATAGGCTGTACTCCTAGTCTCAAAATATACATTAAATAGCATGAGCTTCATTCATAAAAGGAGAAACTGAGATCCCATCACATGTTTAAGTCCTGTCAGGCAGCTGGCTAATGACACATCCTCTACCAGTTGGAGTCTACCCTCCTCTGCTCAAAGTCCTTCCTGTTCTCCTTGCTGCCTTTGTACCAGTCATTATAAACTCTTACCAAACGTTACTTACATTCTTTTTTCTCCATGAAATTTTCTGAAAAGGATTTTGTTTTGTTATTGTTGTTGTGTATGTTACTTACTAAGCAACTATATAATTTTTGAAGATAGTCTTGACTTGAGGCAATGAGGATACCAAAATTCCAATCAACAACCATGGTTGGAAGATGAAATCTTGGTCCAGTCTGACGTAAAGAAAATTCCTCATCCTTCTTAAGAGTGAACATGGGCAACCTCCCCTTGATGATTTCCCCTCCCATTAGTTTACTTATTGTTTGTCTTTGAGCAACACATTTAAATTGTTTAGGACCCATATCATTAACTATAAAACAGAAAAGGTTGCCACTATTCTAAGAATTGAATGAATTAATTCCTGGAAATGCATTTGATATATGAGTAAGATGTTAATATTGAGAAATAACAATGTGGGTGATCTTTTAATGACTGAGTGTGCAGATGCTGTGATCACCCCACCTGGGTCTCTTCAAGACTTTCCTGTCCAATACTTAGAAGTGCTTGCTGGAGTAAATACTTGAAGGCATTTGCTGGTATAGTGCTCTGATGAGAGGGACTGAGATTTCAGGATTTGATACGCTTATTGAAGAGTTTTCACTCAAAATTAGGTAAGAGTTGAAGGAAAAGTAACACATCTTCTTTTTATTCCATCTTAAGGAATTCATTTTTAACAACAAATAATATGTAAGAACATTCCAAAGCAGCCAAATAAATCACAGAGAATATTCTCATGTTTCCTCCCTTTCCCCCATGCCCTCTGTTCACAATTGCTTGACAACATCACTGCCTTCCACACAGATTGTATGGACATGCTAGATAACCACACATATCATTATACCACCACGTGAGAGGACACAATGTTAAGAATGTATCAGTATTAGAATGTTTCCTTCAAAAAAGATCATAGTTGTGTGGTGGTGGTGCACGCCTTTAATCCCAGCACTCAGGAGGCAGAGGAAGGAGGATGTCTATGAGTTCCAGGCCAGTCTAGTCTAACAGCAAGTTCCAGGACACTCAGGGCTACACAGAAAAACCCTGTCTCAAAAAAAATTAAACAAATCAATTAAACAAATAATTAATTTGAAAAAAGTCATAGTGGTGAATTTACTCGTCATGGTATAAATCTTGAAAACTGAAAGTTGCCTCGAGTTCTTCTGCATTGTTTTAAATGGATAATAAGTTGAAAAGGGAGAGAGACAAGAGTAAAAAGGCCTAAATTAATTTCAATTCCAGAGACTAAAATCTTTGTAAATGTTTTGTTTATTGTGAGTTTACTTTAAACTTGAGTGGCATATCACCTGACTCGTGTGACATACTTGTGTGACGTCTTGTGTATAAGAAAGCAGGCTTAATAAACCAAAGAATAAACCAGTAAACAGCATTCCTCCAAGGTCCCTGCTTCAGTTCCTGCCTCAAGGTTCCTTCTCTGCCTAAGTTCCTGCCTTGGTTCCCTCAATGATGGACTGTAATAAGGATGTGCAAGCCAAATAAACAGTTTCCTCCCTTAACTGCTTATAGTCATGGAGCTATTGTAAAGATTAACACATTCACACACACACACACACACACACACACACACACACACACACACACACACACACGAAATCACACATGCACGCACTTGCACTGTCATAGTAAATATTACAGTATCATTACCTTGGTCTTAGATCATTAACTCATAATATATACACATCTCCACCAATTATCAACTTTATACACAGACAAACTTTGTCTATGTATACTTCTAAATATTCCACAGGTACAATATAATTATATGCATGAGCATAAAGAGTCAACAATGTGATTCTGGTGATGATGTTGATGAATCCCATTAGGAGGCAATCTCTCTCCTGGGGAGTTAAGTAGGGTTTTTCTGGGTGCTCTGTAATAGAGCCAAACTTGAATAATTCAAGACTGTTTTAGTACCACTTGAAATGCGTCTTTTAAAACCATTATTCGATTCTCCCCTTACTGGTTAATTTTATTTGATTCTGGTTTCAAATGAATCTCTTTGCCAATCTCTTTAAAAGAAATAAAAAACAAAAATAATAACATAAATAATCATAAGCTGTTACATTAATTGGAGTCATTTTCCTCCTGGGTGTCTCTGGTTGGAACATTCCTTCCCTGATCAGCCTGCTGATCGGAGATTAACATTCACTGCAACCCACAGCCACTCTTCTCACTGAGTTCTTGAATTTGAAGATCTGATAAAGGAACAAAGAGAAAACACAGCTACCTGGCATCATGGTCACAGAGGAGGCCCTGACTTGTTACTTTTAGTGAACACTAAGGGAATGGCCACTAAACAGAAATGAAATCACTGTCTTTTGGGGAAAAGACAGGGAAAGGGAATAGAGGATGCATAAACCATATGCCACACCCCAATGGCTACTGTTTTCTGTCTTCCTGCCTGAGTCTGCGTTGCAGCACATGAGATCACTATCATACAATCAGGTTTTGTCACATCTGCCTCTCACTCCTCAAAGATTCCTAATCTGTTCTTGAAAATTCTAATACTGTCTCTTTTGTGGAAAGTGTCTAGTCCAGTTGCACTTCTGTCAACAAATCTGAAGGCTTAATTTAGTGGGAGAATGAACAGAGGAAGCTAACATTTATTCAGAACCCAGGATGTTTCAGGTATTATTACTATCACTTCCATTCCTTGAGGTATAATCACCTCCATTCTAGACTTGAGTCATTGAAGATTTCAACGCATTGAGTATTTTGCATCGTGGCGTACATTGGAAACTTGTACACCCAGCAATTGAATGCAGACTGTTTTACACCAGTGTGCATGCTGTTCTACTTTCACTGCACGTCAGATACAGCAGAGATTTCCAGAAGAAAATAAGTCGGCCTTCTGGAATCAGAAACCAGGCACTTTTCTGTAGCCAGTTCTTAGAGAGTCAATTTCCACCTGACAAGTAGTTACATGTAAAATGTTTCAAAACTTGGCTTCAAATTTTGCTGATACTCCTTGTATCACCTAGGAAAAGCAGGGTCAATGAACCCCCTCCTTGAACACAGGTGGGGTAGAATTCACCTCTTAACAGCGTGGAGCAGAAGTGATGCTCAATGACTTGAACAACTATGTAAAAGGCACTGGGGCCTTCTCTGTGTTTGTGGGTGTTAGCACTGATATCTGAAGTCTCTGTGTTGAGACAGACACTTAGCTGCTTTGGCTAACAGCTTCTATCTTTAAGTTATCCCAAACAAAATCCAGACATTTGATTGCATGAGACTCCACAGCCCTTTCATTTCCTGAACTGTGAGCCCAGACACTGTGAATCACAGGTGAGCTTACCCTGAGCCCTGTTGAATTCCTGACTTCGGAATTGGCAATCACAATAAATGAAGTGCTTTAAGTGGTTGGATTTTATCATGTTTGTTATGCAGCAAAAAATAAACAAGTCATATCGAGTCATAACCAAGCTCTCAAAGCATGTGGGACAACATGGTAAACACTGGAAAGAGAAAAGAAATGCTGCAATCCATATGGCCCTTGAATACAAATCTACTAAGAAGAAAGACATTATTCGTGATTCTAAAAGGAATCACAAAAAAGAAGCAGCATCTTTCAAGTTCTGTCTTAGAATGAATATGTAGTAGTTTGAGGGAATCAAAAGCAGACACCAGTGTTCCAAAAGGAGTCATGTAAACAAGCTGTGTAGCCCCTGCTAGAAAGGATGCTTAGTCCCAGACAATCAGAGTATTTGATGCCTGGAAGCCAGGTGGAAGTCAGAGAGGGGCAGGTCTTGAGAAATGCTGAATACTCTTCCCCTGGGTTCAGAGGATGTGCTGGAGATACCAGAGACCCCTGGAGATGTGAAGTCTTAGAAGCAATTTTCTGTTGGTAGCCAGAGGACTCCTACAAAGTAGACAAGCAGGTGGTAGGAAAAGAATTAATGCATCCCTTCAAGATTTTAAATAACAAAAAGAAGACCCAAACTAATCAAATGGTCACAGGAAAAGAAGACTTGGGAATAGAGAACTACTTATTTAAGGTAAAAGAGAAGGAATAAAACTTAAGATAAAAGGAGAAAAAAATTGCCAGGTACATGAGAAGTCACAGGGGGGAATGCATAACCATAAAAAAAATATAAAGCTTTCAAGTACATTCAGCATATTTTAATAACGAAGAGAGCATTTTTCCACTTTTTTTTTTTTTTTTTTTTTTTTTTTTTTTTTTGCAAAAAGTCTAGTTACCAAAGATACAAGGTATGGAGTGTATTACAGATTCCTTGATTTATCCGGCCTTAGGTAAGCTGGGTACACGTGTGCAAGGCTGCTGGTTTTCTTTTATGTTTGATTGTAGGTAGAACAGTTGGAAATGGATTACCTTAGCTTTTGTTGCCAATGTACACACACTGTTTGGATATCATTAAATTTCACTTAAAATGATGGCTTTAAAGCAACTTGATTTTATATTTTCTCATCTCAATTCTAGCATGTGTGTAATTATAAGCCCAAGAGCCATGAGGGGAAACTCTTCTTCCTGGCTTTGAAGTGGCTGATCATGATTGCCTAACAAACTTGGCATATTAGCCACATCTTGTCATCATTCTCTGTACTCCTCGCACAGTTTTGCCATCCCTAAGACAGACAAAGGAATTCCTGAGCACTGTGTTGTCTTGAGCCATGGAAGAAAGACTGTCACTAAAGAGCCTATGGCAAACACAAAGCTCAAAAAAGGCACAGAGCAGAAAACACGGCCCTTCCTTTGTGCCGCTCTCTCCTCTCTTGCATTTTTCTGTGGATTCCCCTCATGTGGATGTCCGTAAATCAAAATTATAACAATTCAGGGGAGCACTTGGCATCCCCAGACACTGGGCAGGAAAGACTGTACAATGGGTATGAGCAGAGTATGGAGTGGGAAAAGGAAGAATGAGCAGCACAGGGCTCCCTCAGTGTGTGTGAAATTCACTTGAATTTGTGTAGGAACAAAGGGAGACTCCAGGAAAGGATTCCAAGTTGAAATAATGGCACCAATATACAAGACAACTTTACAGTGGTGCAGAGGTCGCTGTGCTCCCAGAGAGCAGGTACTGGCTGAAAAAGTTCAGAAAACTAAATTCTAGTGATTTTGCCTTTAGGACCTGAGTCTTGAATGCAGCCAGATAGTCACCAAATAATGTTGGGTGAATCACTGACCACACAGATTAACCAGAGTTTCTTTTATGCTGATTCCTGCACAAATGAAGCATATCAGGTTCAGCAGTTTTGATTACCATAATGTAGTTCCTGTAGATGCTCTGGAGAAATAAAACCTAATAACTCAACTTTACTAGACTTCATTTGAGTACCTCACACAGTGTGATGTCTCTGATTATTGTTCAGCAAAGTGTTAGAGATTGATTTGCTTATTATGGTAATGAAATGATAAAGATAAAAATTTATTTTAAAAATTATGAAAATGAGGTACACAAATAAGCGATAAGAATAAAGATAAGATAAAATACATGCTTGTTCAGTCAAGAAATGCGTAAGGAGTATAATTTTTCGAATATTTATCTAAGTACCAAGAAAGTAATAGAGAATAAAGCAGACAACGTACTCTCAGGAAATTTACACAGTCATGGAGGGAAGGTCTAGTGAGGAAATAGCAAGTGAAGCTCAAACATACTAGATGACTGTGTGACCATCAACATATGACAAGCAGAAGGGAGAAGAGGCTTTGAAGAGCTAAAGGTGGGGGTGGGACACCATTTATCAGATACTCAGATACACAAAAGGACTTACAGGGACAGAGCTTTTCAGGAAAAAGAACAAATGTGGAGTTCTTAAGGCAGCAGTATGCTTGGAATATTGGATGGACATCAATGAGAACCAAGTCTTGGAGAGGAATGACTTAGCAGTGAAACACAGGAGACTAAACTAGAAAGAGTCTAGGAAAAAGAGGGATGCTTGATCATCAAAACTGTTGAATCAAAGCATCTTGACACAAATTAAAAGTAGCATGAACTAGGGTTTGGTTCCTGAATCTACCATTGCCGATGCCTGGAACTATAAGCTGCTAGGTCTTTGGTTTGATTTTCTCTTCTCTCCAGTAGGGGTGGCTTATTTTTGAATAGTAAGATTCTTGTAGAAATCAATGGCATGTGATATTAACAAATGCTTACTAATGCAGGATCTAGAAAAAAAATAAGGAAAAAGAATTAATATTGTTTTCATTTTTAAAATAATATATGAAAGCCACAATGTACTAGTTTGGGTCATGAAGTGGCACGAGTAGTATCCCACATTATTAAACTATTAAATCACAAAACAATTAAAATACAGTCATCATATTATTTTCCTTGGGTCATAAAACATGGATAAAAGTAAAGGGGATGTGTAATAAGGAATGACAGAGGTGAACAGAGCACACACTCTTAGTTTGTGTCCTGCCCAGGGCAGGCCTGGTCATCAAACCCAAGGTGTGTCTAAGATTCAGTGTGTCACATTAACACTTCATTAGAGTTCAGGTCAATATTTTCTTATTTAAAACTGAAAAATCTGTTTTTCATCATAAAGCATCATGCCAACTTTTAATCTCAAGTTAAAACCTAAAGCTTTGGAGTATATAATTGTTGTTGAAGGTACCATTCTGGAAATGTATTTGGTATTTGGAATTACTCATAACTCTTAGAATTATAGATTTGAGGGACTTGGACTTATTGGAGTCCACAAGAGAAGAAGCTCTTCACCATTAATTTCTGATCAGCATTTAATGAGTCATGAGTGATATTGGCTGAAAAGGAGAAGGAAGGCTCTTTCTCTAAATATTTGAACTTGACATAATGGCCATAATGGCTGGAGGCATCTGAACTTCTGACAATGTCAAGGAAACTTCTACCACCTCTAATATCCCACTGCAGGGTAATGCTGCCCAAAAAAGTCAGCTTCCAAAATTACTTTGGAAATTCCCATATTTCTGAGTTCAATTTTATTTCTGATGCATTTCCACCTGTAATGTCTTGAGAAACTGATATTAGGGTATTTTTATTGGCATTAAAAATATTTCACTGGTCAGCATAATACTGAGGTATATTCTTTGTTTCTCTGCAAGGTAAGGGTTACTTTATTGGTTGCTACAAGAAAATACATGACAAAGGCAACCTTCCCAAAGGAAGGAAGGAAGATGTTTGTTTGTTTGGGCTCATAGTTCCACTGCACAGTCCAACGTGGCAGTAGGAGCCAGAGGAAGTCACTGGTCATGTTGCATCCATAGTCAGAAAGCAGAAAGCAATCAATATTCATGCTCAGCTCACATTTTCTCTAGGACCCCAGTGACTGGGACACTGCTTAAGGGGGGTATTCCTACTTCAATTATCCTGATCTAAATAATCCCTCTTAGACATGCCTAGGGACTTTTCTCCTAATGATTCTAAATTCTGTTATAGATGATATTCTTTTGTTGTTATTGTTACAAATAGATTAAAGTCTTTGTCCTACCCCTTGAAATCCTGATGCCAGATATTTTTCAAATGCATATGTTGGTAGTTTTTGGAGCTTTTATCTTTGGAAGGAAATTGGGGGTTCCATGAGGTCTTACAGGTGAGCCTCATGGTGAGCTTAGTGGCTTTATAAGAAGAGGAACAGGGACAAGGTCTTGCATACTCCTGCTTGCTCTTGTGTGATGCTCATCCTAGGGCACAAGACAAGTGCAGACAAGATTCAGCACCTTGATTTTAGATTTTCCAGCTTTTAGAAAATAAGTGTTTTATATAAATTACTAATCTCAGGAATTATGCTATAGCAGTAGAAAATAAGCAAAGACAGGTTTCCTAATTGTCTGCAGTGTACTGTTTCAAACCCTAATGTAAGCTGTCATGAGGGAATCACGCATGAAAATTTCCCTTAATCAAACAGGCATAGGAAATGCTGAGTTAAACCATGATAAGAAGATTTATTAGGTTTTCCTCTCAGAACTTCTTAAAGGGCATTATACATTTCAGCTGCCCAAGAGAAAGACAGAGTCAGAATCATCTCTTTTTCTATATCCATGAGACACATTTTAAAAGAATAAATGTGGCTACCAACACTGTGCAGATCTTATATCAGGAAATTTGGGTCTGTTTTTCAAGATATTTCAGTAAAACCTATTTGCATTAATCAGGGTTCTCTAGAGGAACAGAATAGAATGAATCTCTCTATATATAAAGGGGATTTATTAGAGTGTACAGGCTGTGGTCCAACTATCCAACAATGGCTGTCTACAAAATGTCTAAGAATCAAGTTGTCTCAGCTGGTCTTCACTATATATGAATCCTGAAGAAGTAAGCTCTAATGCCAATGAAAGAACAGATGTACCAGGGAGAGCAAGGGCAAGCAGGCAAAGAACAAATGCTTCCTTCTTCCATGTCTTTTTTTTTTTTGGTTTTTCGAGACAGGGTTTCTCTGTGTAGCTTTGCGCCTTTCCTGGAACTCACTTGGTAGTCCAGGCTGGCCTCGAACTCACAGAGATCCGCCTGGCTCTGCCTCCCGAGTGCTGGGATTAAAGGCGTGCGCCACCACCGCCCGGCCCATGTCTTTGATATATGCTGCCACCACAGAAGATATGGTCCAGACTAAAGGGGGGGGGTCTTCCTATCTCAAAAGATCTGGATAAAAGATGAGTCTTTCCACTTCAAATGATTTAATTCAGAAAAAAATTCCTCACAGGTGAATTCAGCTGCTTGAGTTTTAGTTAATTCCAGACATAGTAAAGTTGACAACCATGAATAGCCATTACCCTCTTTATTTCTTCTTACTTCTCCTAATACTGACATGGTTGGGGCCCACAGAACTAACTCTATTTTATTCAATACAGGTACTTTCTGAAGTCCTGTGCCTCCAACAAGAGAAGACATTAACAAGAAGGGAAAATACTTGATGTAATGCTCTGTCTTTCTGATACTGACTCAAGAGCCTGGCACAGTCTTTAACATTTGACTTGGAATAAATAACTGATTGAACCAACAGATACACAATATATATGCATATATATGAATATATATATATATATATATATAAGTGTGTGTGCATATGTGCATGCATATATATACATATATATGGATGTATACACAAGATAATTATTCTTATTCCTCACATTTTTATTGCTTATTATTATCTTTAAATAGTATTTTATTTATCTTTAAGAATTTCATACAACATATTTTGATCATATTCATGCTCCCAACTCCTCCCATATCAATCCTCTCTACCCTCAACTCCCTATCCATCTGTGGTGATGTGAATGAAAATGGCCCCCATAGGGTCAAATGCAGTGGCACTATTAAAAGGTGTGACCTTGTTGGAATAGGTGAGACCTTGTTGGAAGAAGTATGTCATTGGGGGTGGGTTTTGATGTTTCAGAAGTTCAAAACCAGGCCCAGTGTCACTCTATTTTCCTGTGCCTGCTCATCCAGGTGTAGAAATCTCAGCTACCTCTCCAGCACCATGTCTGCCTGTGTGCTGCCATACTTCCTGTCATGACAATAATGGATACAACCTCTGAACTGTATGCCAGGTCCAATTACATGTTTTTCTTTATAAGAGTTGTCATGGTCATTGTGTCTCTTTACAGTAATAGAACTTTAATTAAGACACTATCCAACTTTGAATTTTCTTCTTTTGCTCCTTTACATATAGTTTATGTTGCCGAAGTACTCTTGGAGTAGGGACCTCTCTAGAGTATGGCTGACCAACCGGGGGGTGCATCATTAAAGAAAATTGATTTTCCCTCTCCTAGTAGCTATCATATTCCAATATTTTATCAGTTAGTGGTGGAATTTCATGCCCACTGTGGTAGTATTGTGTTCCCCAAAATATTGTACACCCTAATAAACTTATCTGGGGTCAGAGAACAGAACAGCCACTAGATACAGAGGCTAGAAAATGGTAGCACTCAAGCCTTTAATCCTACCATTCCAGAGGCAGAGGTCTGCCTGGATCTCTGAGTTCAAGGCCACACTGGAAACAGCTAGGCATGGTGACTCACGCACCTTTACTCCCAGAAGTGAGCCTTTAATCCCAGGGAGTGATAGCAGAAAGTAGAAAGGTATATAAGGCGTGAGGACCAGAAACTAGAAGGTTTTGGCTGGTTAAGCTTCAGGCTTTCGAGAAGCAGTTCAACTGAGATCCATTTGGGATGAGGACTCAGAAGCTTCCAGTATGAGGAAACAGGATCAGCTGAAGAATTGGCAAGGTGAGGAAGCTGTAGCTTGTTCTGCTTCTCTGATCTTCCAGCATTCACCCCAATACCTAGCTCCAGGTTTGTTTTTATGAAAAATGAACTGTTAAGATTCATGCTAGATGCCCACCGCTCTCTCTCTCTCTGTCTTTCCAGGATGAGATTTTTGTTTGGCTTGAACCTATGAAAGTCTCATGTATACTTTCACAATCACTTTGAGCCCTTTATGTGTAACTGTCCTGTTGTGTCCAGAAGAATGTTTGTTTTTTGAAGTCATCTCTCACCTCTGACATTTTTTGTCTTATTTCCACACAGTCCCCTGAGCTTTATGAAGAAGATTGTGATATGTATGTCCAATTTATTTTATGCAGTCTACTGTGTCTTATTCTCTTCATATTGACTGGTGTGGGTCGCTGTGTTCATCGTCATCTACTGTAAGAAAAACTTCTCCAATGAGGGTTAAGAAACTCACTCTTCTGTTAATATAGTAACATGTCAGTAGGAGTCTTTTAAATTGTATGTCTATTTAGCAGAATAACAGTATTAGGTTTCACCCTTGGTCCTATGGCCTATCTGACCACATGTTCTTGGCTTAACAGTTACAAGATTGGGTTCCATCTCATCAGTTAGACTTTAGATCCAATCAGAAAGTGGTTGGGTTTTCCTATAACATCCACGGTACTATTGCACCAGTGAACATAACTTGTCAGGTCACTGACTATTGTGTAAGCTTCTTGACACCATAATTCAAATAATTTCTCAATAGTTAATTGGATCTGCTCTAGGTTTGCAAATAAGACCACAGGCTAAATTGATCCAATTTACCTGACTGGAATCTTCTTCTACTTCTGAAACTGACCCAAAGATCTTGTGCACCATAGCTGATGAAACCCTAATGCAAGAAGGAGAAAACTAAGAAGGGCAACATAATGACACAGAATGGATGAAAGAGGAAGGAAGAAGGGACTAAATGAAAGAAAGAGGAGTGAAAGAAGTCTGTAAGAATCAGTTAACAGACAAAGTAAAATCACACACTAAGACACAAACACACAATAGAAACTTGAACATAAAACTTCATCATTAGATGATAGTTCTTGAAATGTAGCTCAAATAAATAATCACAAGTCAGAGAGTATATGTGTGAATGACATCACACATGTAAGTAAAATGAGTGTGGAAAATAATTACTGATTAACTAAGAAAATATTGAACAAAAATGGAGATCACAGTCTGGTCTAATAGCAGGTCTGAGTATTCATTACAAAAGTGATATTATATTTTACAGATATTTTCTGTAGCAGTAATAATATTGTAGAATATTTCTTCAGTTATGTTCTAGAGTCAGCAGACAATAGCTGATTTCATCACACTTTAATGAATTCATCTTATGGGTATATATAGTCAGTTTTCTAGAATGAGCTCACTTTGAAGCTACCTGGGCATTCTTTGACTATGGAATTGTTGTTTTGCAAATTCTTCTTTAGTGTCAAGACAGACAAGAGATATTTCTAGTTCTCTTTTTCCTACATCAGGATTTCATTAGCTGAGGTTCTGGGATTCTTTGGAACTGTTTTAGAAATGGAAGAAGATTCTTCTCAGTGAACTGGGTCAGCTCAGCCATGTGGTCCCATTTGCAGACCTGCAGCAGATGTGCAGGCAGATTCAATTTACCTTAATTTATCCCAGTTTAATTAGCAGCTGGCTTGCTTTTGGCTTCAGGAAAGCAAGAAAGTGACAGTTCGTATAACAGAGCGTCTGTCCTCAGGAAACAGCTTTCCCTCTGGAATGATGCTTGATCAATAGAGAAGTCATACCATGTTGACACCAGAAGGGACGTATTTATAATACCAGTTAATTCTAAACAAAAGTGCTATCCTCAGCATGAAGATAAACTTGGATCTTATTTGAATACAGGGCACATTAATAGATGCAAAATGGCAGATGATTTAAAACACCAATTTCCACTAAATTTGTAAATTATCCATCATTAAGGAGATTTGGGAGAAACCTAGGTCACATGGAAATAAAGTTATGGTAGCCTATTCAAAATCAGTGTGGTATTTTGAGTAAGAATGTCCCCCATAGACTCATATTTGAATGTTAAGGAATGGCATTAGGAGGTGTGGCTTTATTGGAATAGGTGAGACCTTGCTGGAGGAAATGTGTCACTAGGGGTCTGCTTTGGGATTTCAAATGCTCAACCAGGCCCAGTGTCTCCATCTCTTCCTGTTGCCTTCCAATCCGGATGGAGAACTTTCAGCTATCTCTCCAGCACCATGTCTTCTTGTGGGCTACCATGTTTCCCACCACATTGATAAAGGACTAAACCTCCGAAACTGTAAACCAGCCCCAACTGTATGTTTTACTTTATAAGAGTTGCTATGGTCATATCTTTATAGCATTAGGAGCCCTAAAACAATCAGTGATAGATCTATTA
Source organism: Peromyscus californicus insignis (assembly GCF_007827085.1). NCBI lineage: Eukaryota > Metazoa > Chordata > Mammalia > Rodentia > Cricetidae > Peromyscus > Peromyscus californicus. The sequence goes on from NW_026294606.1 coordinate 114,562,644, forward strand.
TGTCATTATATTAAGCTCCCAAATAAAGATAAGTCTACTCAAATTCTTCAAGCCTTAGGAAGCACCACTCATGGTATCTTGGGCATTAAATCATATTTTAGAAGGAAATGAAAAACTTGAGGTTCATCAAGCCAGTTAAGAGAATTTAAATTACCTAAGACCATGCATTGGCAAGATGCTAACATGAAACAGGCTGTCACGTCCCAGAGTGGGGAGTGCATTTTCTAGCTCTCATACTATGCCATAACTAGTTTCTGTTTTGTTTTATCTTTCTCATAAAATTAATATAATTGATATAGATAGAAGTAATAAATTCTAATACTTTATGTAAAGGAACAATAGTTCATAATAAACTACTTTGTAATATTTGAGTGACTAGAAAATTAGAAGATGAAGTCTACAAACACAAAGTAGTGATGGGAGATAAAAATATTAAGTACCATGATTTGATCAGAACATGTTACATACATGCAGTGAACTAGGACACTGACCTCCAAGAATATGTACCATACTTCACACTAATTAAAATTTAAAAACACACATAAGAGATAAAAATGCTACCTTACCTTCATTTGATCCTTATATACTCTCAAATCATACTATTGATTCTCATAAACATCTACAGTAAAAATAATAATTTAAAGTAAACAAGCAAACTCTCTTCTTGTAGCTACCCAGAAAAAAAAATTCACAAATTAATTCAATTAAACATCACCTTGTGATTCCAAAGGAGAGGAAGAGGCATCACCCCTTTTCTCACCATAAGTTGTGCCACGGAAGCAGTGTTTCCTGGAGATACTCAGTGAAGACTGATTTGTATTTGGCTAGATTGAGGGTAACACGACTTGTGAGTACACACTTTGTTTCCTTGTTATGTATTCTTTAATCCAAATGTTTAATGTTTTATTGGTTGCAAAATACACAAAAGTTGTTATTTCATGTCTATCTTGCTCTCTCTCCCAGGTTCCTCTTTGTTGATACCATCTTGTAAGCATATTATTTCTTATAGATATCAGAGAAGGTTCCTTTATGCACCTTTTAACAAACTCCATAAATTGGTTTACTTCAGGTAACCAATGACATTCTTCAGGTGCCTGAGAAGACATATAATAACATATCAAAGTATACTATACTTCTTATCAGGGAAAATACCTGGTGGGATTGAATGTTTCAATGAGCCTGGCTACACAGAAAAATTAAATATTTTGAAGAGGGTTAGTAAAACATAGCTAGCACTTCATTATTGTTATTTTTTGTCTGAATTTATGTTTTATGATGTGCATACTAAACATGAATATATATGGATAGGATCATAATATCATACTGTAATTAGAACCTTTGCTTGATTAGATAAATGAGTAATAAACCAAGAAATCATATAACAGAAACTACAGGGAGGGCAGTAAGGTGTTGTAAGATTATTATTAAGGAAATATAACCAGAAGTGTATCTCTGTGGTATAGCACTTGTGTAGTATGGACAGGGCACTGTGTCCCATCACATTACTGCCAAAAGACAGAGGAAGAGAAAGAGAATGAGGCATAGGAGATGATGCCTAGGAAGAGTGGGAGAATGTAGGAAGGGGGAGGGAGGAGGAGAAGACTGTTCCAGAGAATGTTAAAAATTAACATATTGAGTTGCATGTGTTTTTCATGTGTGAAAATGTTGCAGAAGTAGATATTTATTGTTACCTCAATAGAAACTATCAAATAGGAATCATTTCCCATTCAAGGTTTTTTTTTTTTTAAAGAGAATCTTGGAAAGAGTAAATGGCTATGATCTCACCATCAAAGATGAAATACAAGCCACATGACTCATTTTTCACATCTTTCAGAGTCAATTCTCCACAGCAAGGCATAACAAAAGGGGGGTGGTGTTGGAGACAGAAGTCAGGATTAGCGTGTGAAGCACATATGCAGGAGAAGAGAGCCGCACTAAGAGAGGGGGGGTTGAATGGGCTCTGTGGTATTCATTTACGGAGGGCTTGTGGGTTGCTTGCTTTCAGATGTGTTTCACAGATAAGGGTTATGTTTCATGTGGGAACTAATAGGAGTCACTTTTTGCAATATCAATGGAACTGTGCAATTTTTGTGATGGTGCTAAAACTACAGAAGGCCATGGCTCTCTGAGTGCTTAACAATGGTGAGAAGATGAATTTTACAAAAAAGAAATAGCAACTAAATTATTATCTACAACAGGGTCAGTTCTAAAAGCAGCTGCAGAAGAGATTCTAGATGGTAACGGGTCTGCAAAGTATAATTTGTGTGGAATTTTGTTGAACCTGTGAAATAAACGTCACCCATTACAGTGTAATGTAATGGTAAGGAAATGTGCCCAAAGTCTGACAGCCTTATTTCATCCTGGCCTTCCCGTCAACCAGCTTGTGCTCAAGGATAAATTAATTTCTCTTGGCTAGTTGGATGCACTGTGAGTTTCCATCTCTTTCTAAGATGTAGTTTGATTCACATAGTACTCTGAGGAATTGTGAATGATGGATGCTTCCTGGAACCAAGCTATCATCAACAGCAGCTTTTTATTCTCCCCGTTCAGTTCTTCACAAGTCCAAGTGTCTCCTCTTTCCATAGAGAACTTAACAAAGGAAGACAATGGACCTATCTGAAGAGGATGGAAAATACATTGCACAGATATAAATTTGTATGCATGTGTCAAAATAAGATCATTTATTGATGCTTTGCTTTTAACTTGACTGGGACATATGAAAGGACCTTAATTTTACCCTGTTTTTGAAGCTGTTGAGAATATTATAAAGAGTTACACAATGATAAACCACCAATTGTCAACATGAGATAATTGCCAGTATAATCTCTACACAACATTGGGAAGGGTGTTCTAATAAACAGAAATATAGTGCTATAGGAAATTCATGGGCAAAGTAACACAAAGTAAAACAAACTAGATTTTTAATGAACTTTGTTTGGATTTCCAAAAGGTCTCCTCCGGAGTTGATTACACAGTATTTAGAAGGTTCTTTGGCTCTTCCCTTGACAGAGGTAATCCATCTCTCGGGCTGAAGGTTTCCTAAGCAGACAATACAACACTTAGTAATCCTAGAAATTGTGAAGATCAATTTATTATTATTATTTCCTTTGAATTTTGATATTATAACATAATTACACCATTTATTCCTTCCCCTTCCTCCCTCCAAACCTTCAACCCTCATCAACATAACTTATCTTTGCAACACATGGAGACCATTACAGAAAACCACAACCAATCAAAATGCAGAGTTGTGGTGTCCAGTCCCAATGGATACATCTGCATTACAATTCCCACACCTATGGTTCAGGGAACATTGAGAGAGTATGGAAAGACTATAAGAGCCAGAGGATCAGGGAGCTTGCTGTGATGGTTAATCTTGATTGTCAGTGTGACCAATATGAAATCACCTAAGAGGAACACCTCTGAGGATGCCTCTGAGAGTGTTTCCTGAAAGGATTTACTGAGAAGGAAATCTAGCCCTCAGAATGGGTGGGTAGAACCCCGCAACAGGTGGCTAAGATAAGAGGTTCCAGTAAAGGTAGCATTGCCTGCCTGCCTTCACTGTTTCCTGGTAAGTGTATCTATTGCTTTTTTCTACTGTTGCTGTTCTCCGCTAACATTAAACTATAGTTTCTTTGATCTTCCACTATGAACTGAATACTAGAGTACCCCAAGCCTTTTCTATCCCTTACTGTGATATTGACACTGTTGAGAAATATGGCTTTGTAGGCTGAACAACAAACAAATACTCAGCATCTCCAACATTCAGATGAATGCTATTGAACTACCCAGGCCCTATAATATAAGCCAATCTAATAAATCCCCACATACATGTTTTTCCGTTCCTTTACATATAGCCCTATATAATACAGGGCTGCACTGAATGATTTACAAAATACTTGGACACTTCACTACACAGCAAATGATTTTATGGGAAAAGAGAGAAAGAAATGATCCCAGATTTTGTAAAATATAGATTAATAATAATGCTAAACAATAGTATTTGTAGTTAATGTTGTTTTTTTTTTAAAAAAAAAAAGCCTACTATAATGGCCCGACAAGATTAAATTTGTTTGAGAAAAAGAATATAGAAAAGAAAACAGAAAAGATAACATTTCTCCCTCCTCTAAAATACTGGAGACCTATGAAACAATCAAGAATTTGCATAGATATCTGAGAGAGACTAACTTAAACCCTATCTAACCTTGGGGGAAGTGAGCCTTCCATCAGCATTTTCTGGTTTTCTTCTAGAATTTAGAGTCTGAAAATATCTCAAAGCTCTAGACAATGTCTTTATGATTTTCAGATGATTCAGAAATAAAAAGTAGGCTTAAACTTTCTTAGACTATGCCTTACCATAACAACAGGAAAACACTGTGTGGACATTTAGAAGAAATTTGGATATGGTTCATGCTTCCTGCCTGGTCTGAGGTACTTGAGTTTTAAAGCAACTTTGTTTTTATTGGTATAGCTGAATGAAGTGTCCAGACTCCATAGTGCCATCCCAATGGACATTTCCAATGTAAACGTCTAGCTGTAAACTAGAGTGAATCAGTAACCTGATAGGGTATTGTCCACCACTTTGCTTCTAATTAGTTTCAAATTAGTGGGATTTATTTGCATGAAAACTTTGTCTTAAACACTTCTCATATTTAAATTTGTTGAAATCTATGTGTATACATTTTTAATTATTTTACCAAATATTTATATAGGGTATTTACAATATTCCAGGTAGTTTGCCTTGTACAAATCAAACAAAAATCTGCATTCTCATAGGACTTAGAGACTGTCAAAAAGGGAAGATATTTACCAAATAACTGAAATAATTTTCTTATTTTGTCAAAACGTAGTTGTCAGTTTATAAGTTTAATAAGTTTGGGGATTTTATCATCTTGTTCACTTCTATATCAAAGGACCTCACATAATAGATGCAAGAAAATGCTCTAGATATAGACAAAAGGGTTTTAGAAAATGTGCAGTAAAGTAAAGGAGAGTTAATCAACTCTGGTAGTACGTAATTTTCTAAAATATTTATATCACTCAAATGTTTGGCGTGTATCAAATGACTGCAGAATTTGGAAGAAACATGCCACACACTACTACATCCTATACTAGACAAAGACAGGTCATTTTCCTTTGACTTTTCACAGATTAGATCATCTATTGGGAAATATTATTTTCAAGTATGTTACTTTTGTTTTTGTTGCATTTGTTTAACTCTGTGAAGCTGTGTTACTTTACCTTTCTAAAACACCTGATGATCTAATAAAGAGCTGAACAGACAATGAGGAGGCAGGATGAAGGAATTAATAGAAGGAGAAATCTGGAAGAGGAAGAAGAAGAAGAAGAAGAAGAAGAAGAAGAAGAAGAAGAAGAAGAAGAAGAAGAAGAAGAAGAAGAAGAAGAAAGAGCAAGAGAAGGAGAGGAGGAGGACATCAGGGGCCAGGCATCCAGCTACACAGCAAGCCACAGGGTAAGAAATAGTGAAAAGTATACATAAATAGAAACAGGTAAAAGCCCAGAGGCAAAAGGTAGTCAGGTTAATTTAAAGTTAAGAAAAGCTTGCAAGAAACAAGCCAAGCTAAGGCCAGACATTTATAAGTAAGAATAAGCCTCCATGTGTGATTTATTTGGGAGCTGGAGTAAAAAGAAACAACCAACAACTACAATCATCCTGACATTTTTCTCTTATAAACATGGAACCTTGTACAAGCAAGTAAAATTCTTCTCCAACAGAAACAACTATTTCTTTGATCTTAGGAGTATCCCTATACATTTTGTTCTTTCTATTTAAGATGTCACTATGTCCCTACTACTAAACATGCTAACATTTTTGCTATCTAATCTGCATCTTTCATCATTACCTGCTCCTTACCTTCAACCCAGGCTGATGAGCAATAAATGTAATGCATGAGCAATGTAGTTATAAATAGATAATAAATACTGCAATGCAAAAGAGACTTGTACAGAAAGATCACATACAATGAAGTGCAAATATTTGTCATAGTCCCATTAAACATTTGGCTCTAATAGGCACTAATAATGACTTCATACTTTTCTGAAGTACCCAAATTATTATGATTTTCATAAGTGTTCCACCTGACATTCCTAGAATATTACTTTTTTTCTATCTTAGTTGCATATCTAGCACTTTGGAAAGCATGTTGGAAAGGCAATGGCCTCAGCATGAAAGATTTTCTTCTATAATATTTAGTCTTTCTTTTCCTATTACTGTAATAAAGTACTCTAAGAAAAGTAGCTTACAGAAGAAAATGTTTATTTTAGCTCACATTTTGAGGTAAAGTTCATCATGGTGGAAAAATCAAGGTACCAAGACCCTGAAGCATCTGGTCATATCACATTCACTACCAGAAAGCACTGAGAAATGAATACTTGGATTTTAATACTCACTTATGTTACTACAATATTCCCCAGACAGGAGGAAATGGTGTCATCCATAGTGAGCAGGTCTTCCTACACATCTTAGTTACTGCAATCAAGATAATCCCCCAAAGGCATACCCAGACCCCAACTCCCAGTGATTCTATATTCTGTCCAGTTGACAACTAACTGTCATGGTAGATAAATCTGTAAATATTAGTCATTCATCAAATTCTTATCATATACCTTCCATATGCCAGTCAATGTTCCTAGGACACAATGAAAAGTATCCCTAAAGAATTTTAATGGCAAGAGTCAACTATAATGACAAGTTCTGTAATTTTTCATAACTCATGTAACTGAATGTGATGGAAACATCTATAGTAAGCATCTATCTAGTATTAGGGACTGAGGGAAGTTTTTTTTCTGGAGAATAAGAGTTAAATCCAACAGTATCTCTTTGAATTTTCTTTTCATTTATTTATACAATAAAAATGAAGAACTTACCCCTACTGACTTGTGCTCATAGTACTGGAAGATACTCCCCACACTACCAGAGGGGAAAACTAAACACCAACCCAGTTATTAACATTTTGCCTGTCATGCATGATACACTGGTACAATAGGGCCTCAAAAGTTGTGGGAGTAACCAACCACTATCTGATGGGATTTATGGGATCTGATTGGATTCCTACTCCACGAGTTGGAATTCATACCTGATTCCACTTGGGTGGCCAAGAATCCGAGACTAGATAGGCCATGCACTGAAGGGGAAACCAAATGCTACTGTTCTGCTAAAAGAATGTAGTGATAAAATGACTCTTAACAACATTCTGATACACTCCTAGGTCTGTGTCTTGCTCAGCCATCATCAGTGAAGCTTCCTCCTGAAGTACATGGGAACAAATACAGAGACCAAAACTGGACAACGTGTTAGAAATGAGAGATCTTGGAATGAGATTTCTCCATCAAATTCTTCCCCTTGGGGCTTGTAGAGCTTTTTGGAAGAGGAGATGGAAAGATTTTAAGAGTCACTGGGGATGGAGGACACCAAGGAAACAAGGCCTTCTAGACACAACAGGTCTGTTGCACATATGAACTTGGAGACACTGTGACAGCATGCACAGTGCCTGCACAAGTCTCAGATAAATGGAATTCCGGTACTGAAGAAGAAGTGGTCACTAACCCCCATCCCTAACTTAGAAGCTATCTCCAATTGATAACTAATCAACAGAAAAATTAGTTTTGTTCAGTGGAATCCCACTGGATTTACAAATCACACTAAGGGCAGGCTTTATACCCAACAGAAGACAGAAAACACAAAACAAGTTCAATAGTATATGTGGAAGTCTTTTGTCTTATAATGCTTTGTCTGGGTAATTTTTTCTAGGTTACATTACAAGTATCTGCTTATGTGTTATGGTTTCCCATTTTATGATATTATTAGGATTCCTGTGTGTGTGAATGTGTGTATGTATCTCTGCATACGTACATGTTTCTTGTGCTTTTTCTTTGGCTCTTTGTTTCTGTTTATTTATTTGTTTTGTACTATTGTCATTTGTTTGTTTACTTGTTTAGTGGGCTGTTTTCTGAAAACTGTGAGAAAAGGTACATACAAACTTGGGTGATTGAGGAGGTAAGGAAAATTTGGGAGGTGCTGGGGGATGGAACCATGATTAAAATGTATTTTATGAAAAATCTATTTTTAATAAAAGAAAAATTGTAAAAAGGAAAAAACCCCAAAGAACTTTGTCAAACACATCATGTGGTATCCCAAATTTATTAATAGTAGAAAAAGGTGTATTAAACTTGAGAATAAAAGAGTTATTTTCTGGACTAGGCATTGTAGGAGAAAGAACAGGTTTGAGGAAGATAATGTCATTTTGACTTCAGCATCAGGAGCTTGTGGGTCACTATGATGATTTGAATGTGAACAACTTTCATAGGCTCATATGCTTTACTACTTAGTCCCTTGTTGGTGGAACCTTTTGAGAAGTACTAAGAGGTATGGCTTTGTAAGAGGAGGTTTCAAAAGATTTACACCATTCTCAGTGAGTTTTTCTCCACCTCCAACTTTCAGATCAAAATGTGAGGTCTCAGCTATTCCTGCCAAAATCCCTTTACTCAACCATCATGGACTGCAACCCTCTGAAACCATAAACTCAGTTAAATGATTTAGTTTATAATATCAAATATTTTTCCAAGTAACTTAACTTCATTCACTATCAGGATAGGTCCACAACTTGCCCTCACTAATACCTTATATCTTACTAAGATCTGTCAAGACATTCTGAAGGTGAGGGTCCCTGCTACCAAGCCTGATGACCTGAGTTCAATTCTCCAGGACCCACATGGTGGAAGAAGAGAACCAACTCCCACAAGTAGTCCTCTGACCTCTACATGTAAATTGTGTCACACATGTTCCTGTACTCACATATGCACCTTACACATACACACAATAATAATAAAATAAATTTAAAGTTTATTTTTGGAAATATTTTTCTTGGCAGTTTCTATGACATGATGCTAGTGGTATAAATGCAAACTCAAAGACTAGCTCCCTCCTGCCTTTTAGGTACTGAAAACCAACTTTATTCTGTTTTCAAATAGTACTCTCCTGAAAGCCATTAAGTATTGCACAAAATTCTTTGCATCTCTGAACTTCAAAGGAATTTTGAGAAGGTTCCATATGTGCATTGCGTTTAGAAATAGCTTAGACTTTATCCTCCTCCTGGTTATTTGTTCTGGAGTTGGTACAAGTCATAGCAGTGTTGTGAGAAGCTGCTTTAACTTGCCTATTTGTCCACAACCCTACGGTTGTTACGATTTTATTGCACGCTTAACAGGCGTTCACAGCACCTCCATAATAGCATCCATCTATCTTTCTCTCACACTGACCACCACAAAACCACCCTCAGGATCATATATGTACATTCCCAGCCACACATACACATACACACACACACCTGGACTTCCAATCACATGCACAGTCCACAGAGCTCACATGACAAACTCGCTAAGCTTACCCTCTCCTAAGATTTGAAGACAATTTCTCCAGCAATTTTACTTTCATCAATAATTTTTAAATTCTATATTGTTTTCAGCAAACTTCAAAAAGCCAATATATCTTCATAATCAATATTTTTTCTAAATCTGCTTTAAGTCTAATATTTTGGCAATGTGCAAAAAAATAGTGTTTGTGACAAACCTAGAGTATTTATACTTGAAAACACAAATTTAGTTAACCACGATTTCTGTCATTTCTTTTTACTTTTTTCACGTTGGTTGGGGTTTAAACCATGGCCCTCAATAAACTAAACAAGTACTTGTCCATCTAGGTTCATCCTCAGTCTTAAAAACACATTTTAAAAGAAAGTTTATGCATGATATTAAATCACCTCATATTTCCAGGATGGAGTGTTTATCATTTTTGATAAACAATGTATTTAGTGATAAAATATTTCTATGTCCTGTGACCAAATTTATAGGTACAAGGGACTAAGAATCTCTGTAATCATAGTGAAAATTCTCAGTTAACCTCAAATGCCATTTGCAAGTAAGCTCTTCTTTTTCCTTTTATTGAAAATAGATTTTTGTCACACAATTTTGTTACACAAATCCTGATTACAGTTTTCCCTCCATCTACTCTTCCCAGTTCATCCCCACCTCCCCTCCCATCAAGATCCGCTCCCTTTCTGTCTCTCATTAGAAAACAAATAGGCTTCTAAGGGTTTCTAAGAGAAAAACAACAGAATAAGATAAAACAAAAACTGACATATTGAAATTGGACAAAACAAACAAACAGGAAGAAAGAGCCTAAGAGAAGGCACAAGAACTAGAGAGCCAACTGTCGCATAAGAAATAAGCTGGTAGGTTCTGGTGGTGTCAAGGCTGCGGTGTGTGTGTGTGTGTGTGTGTGTGTGTAGGAATGAGAGGGGGATCTGTGGTTGGCATGTAAAATGAATAAAAAACATTCCTTAAATAAAAAAATTATTTAAAAAAAAGACTAAACCTCAGGCGATTCAAAATACACTAATGTAACTGCTGCTTGCTTAAACCAATTACGTAGTTGACCCTGAAACTCCCCTTAGCTGTGCTTAAAAGGAACCTACATGTCCCTCTCGGGGTCTTTGCCTCAGGCTCTGTGAGTTCATATGGGCATTCATCATGTTGATCTAGAGGGTCTTGTTTCCTTGGTGTCTTCCATCCTGTCTGGCTCTTATACTCTTCCTGTCTCTTCTTCCAGAGTTCCCTGATCCTTGAGGGGAGAGATTTGATGGAGACATTCGATTTACACATGGGTGTTCTGAGCTCTCTCTCTCTCTCTCTCTCTCTCTCTCTCTCTCTCTCTCTCTCTCTCTCTCTCTCTCTCTCTCGGCGTAATGTCTGGCTGTGGGTCTTTATATTTGCTCCCATCTGCTGCAGGAGGAAGCTTCTCTGATGATAGTTGAGCAATGCACTGATCTATGAGTATAGCAGAATGTTATGAGGAGTCATTTTATCGCTACTTAAAAGAAAAAAAAAAAAAAACGGTAGCATTTGGTTTTAACCTAGGTCCCTGGGATATCTAGTCACAGGTTCTTGGTCACCCAAGCAGTGTTGTGTATGGTTCTATCTCCTGGAGTGGATCTTAAGTCAAATCAGATATTAGTTGATTACTCCTACAAGCTTTGTGCCCCCCATTGCCCTGTCATATCTTGCAGGCAGGACATCATTGTCATCAGCAATATGTGGCTGGCTTGGTGTTTATATTTCTTCTTTGGAAGCCTGGAGAATACTTTACCAAAGATGCTAGAGCATAGAGGTGGAGGCTCTATTTAGGCAGCAGCTCTCCTTCTCGATGTTCAATGAGTTGTACAGTTGTTGCCTTCAGCAATGGACCCTTGTCATCTGTTGCGGAGAGTAAGCTATACTCTTGGGCATCAGCCTGGATTATTTGGGGATTCTTATGAGGCCTCTTTGGCCAACCACTCAATTAGATGTAACCCAATCCCAGTACAGGAAGCTTCATCTAGTGACAAAAGATGGCCAGTTGGAGTTCTGTCTTCCCCATTATTTGACAATTTCAGTTAAATCACCTTCATATATGTATATATTTTAGGAAGCTTCTACTGTATCAGGTTTCCATATTAGCTCTCAAATGACTCTTAATTTTAGCTTTCTCTCCCCATATTCCCTAGCTCAAGTAAGCTCTTGATATCATTCATTGTAGGAAATCCTTGCAGAATTGTAGAGATTATTAGTAATTAGTTCAGCCTGATGTTTAATTGAGAGTCACTAAAAGCAAATCAATCATCTTGCCTTAAATTTAACCTTTATAAAAAAATAAATCCCCCAAATAAAGCCCATAGTGACAGAAAGAAAACTAAGAAACAAGCCACAATTAAAATACCTGAAATGTTCAAGCAATGTGACTGACAAGTAAGAAAACTTTATTTCCAAAGGTAATTGGAAAAATATAACAAATGACCAAAAATGTATCTTGCTTTCCAATTTCATGGTGAAATAATTGGCTCAAGAATTAATATAAGAGCCTTATTTCTGGAGCTAAGGGGGGGGGTATCTCTTTTCCAATTAAGTGGAGATTTGCTTCCTTGAGACCACATGCTTCATAGGAGACTCTCTGTTTATTAAAGTCTCTATCAAAATGTCTTTCTTCTGTCACTTTGGGTGGCATCTATATCCATTCACTCTGGTTTCCTCAGAAAGTTTTGGAACTTTAAGTGGTTAATCACTGAATATGCAGCAATGACACTTCATGGTAAGAGCTGTATCCTCCTCAAAATAAAACCCCTTAACTCTACTGCAGGCTAAATGAACTTTTGGATTTTCTGAACATCTAATATAGCACTATCTTACATACATTAAAAGAAAACACAGATGTTATATGCATATAATACTAGAAATTTTACAAACATTTGGGGTATATGAATTATTCAAAAACTTGGAAGATTCTATCGGTTACTTTTGACGTAACCATTGCTATATGATGCAATTAAGATTTACTGAAAGGTTACCTCCCATGAAAGTTTTGATTTTTCAGATGAAGACATAGAAACTTACAGATGGAAGACTAAATGCTGCTATGGTTAATTTTCATTGGCAACTTGATTGAATCAAGAAAAGTGTGGGGAGGAGGAAGCTAGAAAGACGGATTAAGAATAATTACTGCCCTTGCAGAGGATCCAGGTTTAGGTCCCAGCATCTGCAGAGCATATCACAGCCATCTAAAATTCCAGTTCTTGGAGATCTGATGCCTCTATCTGGCCTCCTTGATCACCAAGAATTTATGTCTTGCACATACATACATGCAGGCAAATACTCATATAAATAAAGTAAAAATAAACAAATCTTTAAAAGAAAAGTCTAGGGAGTTAGTGAGGCATGTCTTCGGTGTTTTATTTTGCCTTGTTTTGTTTTGCTTTGTTTTGTGCATATATCTTCAGAGAGGTTTAACTAAAGGGGCAAGTCACTCCTATAGCACGATTCTATGAACTAAAGAATAAAAGAGACAAATCCAGCTAGCTGATCGGTAGCATTCATCTCTCTCTTCCTCCTCACTGGGATGCAGTGTAACCAATGGCCTCATAGTCTTGCCATTGTGTCTTCCACACCATGATTCCCCATATCAGCTCAAATCATGAAACTAAATAAACCCTCCCTTCCTTATGTCATTTTCCATCAGATATTCGTCACAGCAAGGAGAAAGATAATTAATACAAATGCATTCTTTCACAGTTATATAAACATGTTTTTACATAATACATGAGCAAAAACTAGTGACATTCTTCCTTTAAAGTGACTTTAATGACAACATTTTTAATAAATTCCAAATGTCAAGAGCAGGTCATGGCATGATTATTTAACTCTAGTACTCTAATACTTCATCAAATAAACAGTAGAGTGGACAAATGATGGCTAAACTCCTATGCCATTCTCATCATTTTTCTCATAAGGACCACTGAAGCACTGACAATGATTTGAAATAGATGATATTAATGGGTAATAAAGGGAGGTGAATCGACTTTGCAGGTCACTTATGTGCTAAGCGATGGGTCTAGAATGAAAACCATGTGTGTGAGTCCAGATATGATGCCATGTTTGCTACAGAAAAGGGTGATCACTTCAGCATTCATTGGAAATTAGGGGGAGTTTTTGTCCTATAAGAAACACAAATGAATTTCAGTACATACTTAAGATCATGGAGAATAGAAACAGGAGGAAATGACAGGTAAGATGAATTAAGGACTGGGGATAGTTTTAGACATGTCAATCTGCTTGGGAAGTCCACAGTTGCAAAAAGAATGAATGGAGCCCACTCCGCAGCAGCAGCTTTCAGAAATGAAAAATGGATTGGAAAAGTGTCTTACATTTCAAGTAAGTGCTCAACATATATAAGATGGGATGCTTGCAGGAGTTTAACAGGATTAAAGCAAGGATCATGCTGAAATGACAGCTACGCTCAAAGGATGAATTGTAAAGCCACAAAAGTTACAGAGAGAGGTCAAGCCACCACGGGAGTTTATTGCTAAAGGATTGATGAAGTGACATTTTCCAATAAAAGGAGATGAAGATCATTTTGAAAAGTAAAATCAGAGCTGCATTCAGGACTGCTAGGAAGGAATATAGAGGCATTTTCTGAAATCCTTTCAGAAGAACCAAGTATTCCATTGAGTACATGACCAAACAGCTCAAAATGTCCTTATTCAAGTTCAGAAACACAAGTATAAAAAAACTTTGTCTTCCTCTTTGCCTTTTAACTGGGTTAGTTGTTAATTAACTAACATGCTCCAAAAAAGAATAATGTATGAAAAAATTGTCCAATTAGTATGCACACAAGCTAAGCAGCAGATTTTGTTTTGAGATCTAAAAACAAGATAGAACTGCAAAGGATGCGACTTATTGATTCCTGAGACATTTTATGGTATCTGTATTGAAAGATTCAAGCATTTCCTCTGCTTTTTCATCACTACCTTTGAGACCTGAGGAATTTGTATGATTTTCTTTTCAAATGACAGTTTTATTTGTATTTAGAAACTTTAATTCCAAAGACTTTCAAAGGCTGAGATTTATATCTAATTGCCATGGTGGATTCTGGAATAATGAAGGTGGCCTATGTATACTAACACTCCCCTGGGAGTGGGCCAAGCCTGGTGGTAAAGACCTTTAATCCTGGCACTCAGAAGGCAGAGGTAGCAGATCTCTGAGTTTGGAGCTATCATGTTCTACATAGCTAAGGACAGTTGGAGCTAAGGAGACAGATCCAGTCTCAGAAAAAAAAAAAAAAAGGAAACAAAACCAAAAAACCACCTCACAGTCTATAGAGATAACAAAACCAGGAAAGGCAATATGGTTTATATGAAGTGGCATCATTCTTTATGAGCATTAGCTGATTCTCTGAAAATGAGATCATAGTAGAATTGAAAGGATTTCCTCTCTAAACTGACTGATCTTTACCTTTGAAAATACCTTCAGTATGCATGGACTTTTCCCTGTGATTCATCTGCAGAGCAGCAGGGCTGTAGCACTTTGGGTTCTCCTCTTGATCCCAGTTCCTCCTGTCCATATGCATTTTCCTACAGTGAGCTGCTGGCTTTCCACAGAATGGGTGGGAAGAAGAGGCAAAGATTAGAGTTGATGGAGAATAGGGTCTACCATGTAAGATGAATTGCTAAGTGGTCTTATTAATTAAAAAAAAAACCCAGAGCTAGATATTGGGGTTAAAACTGAGAGACCAGAGGAATAGGACAAGCCACAGCCAACCTCATCTTACCAACCCTCAGCTTCCAAAAAGACCTACTTTCTGTATAGCCACGCCTATATGCCTTTCTGTCCCTGCCCTCTTACTTCCTCTCTCTGGCCAGCTACATCACTTCCTCTTTCTGCCCTGTTCTATCACTTCCTGTCTGTCTGCACAGACCTCCAGACCTCCATGGTTAGTGCAGGGATTAAAGCCATGTGCCACCATGCCTGGCTCTGTTCCCAGTGTGGCCTTGAACTCACAGAGATCCAGATGGATCTCTGCCTCCCAAATGATAAGATTAAAGGTGTGTGTGCCACCATTGCCTGATTTCTAGGTTTACTATAGTGGCTGGCTTTTTCCTATGATCCTCAGATAAACCTTATTGGGGTACATAGATCAAATATCACCATACTACCATGTACATCTTGATAAGGGCTAGCATTTTAGAGTTTGGGAGAGTATTTCAGAATGTAAAGTAGAAGAAAAATGAAATAAAAGTGACTTCTTGGGGTTCTCATTAACTGACTTTCAAACCCCAACTGAAGACATTGTGAGACACATTCCAGGCTTGCTCTTTTTCAACACTGTAGTCAGTTGATCCTGGATGAAGAAGTAGCTGATTAGAAGTGAATACCTACAGGATCCTGTTTAAAACTTTGATTACTGTGTTAATTTTAATAACTTTAAAGCAGAAGTATATGAAAAGAAAATAAATTGAGAATGTGATTCATTGTGAAGATTCTAACACAAAAGTATAGTTGAGTTCATTTAAAACCAAAAATCAAAGTAACAGATTTTGGGGAAATGGAAGAGGAAAGTCAAAACCAGATTAGATATGTTCAGGCTGAATGGATCACTTTTATTCATAATGTTCAAATAGTCTATAAAATGTTTGTGTTATGTCCAAGAACAGCAGGTGTCTTGTAGTGCAAAAATATCAACTATGGGAAGATAAGCAATAACAATTCATATTTTCAAAAGTGTCAAAACACAGCCTTTGATCATAGGTATCAAAAGAACACCTGAGTTTTGTGTTCTTTTTATTTTCTTTCCATTTCCTTTTAGAAACACTCTATTTTTGAGGATAAAAACACCCAAGGTAATGATTTGTTATAGCTACAACCTGAAAGTATTCAATAACACACAAAAACAAACTTTAGATTAAATTAAGAATAAAGTTTTTTTAATGAAAAATGTCATCTTAAAAGTACTTGTTTAGCAAGGAGAAAATGCAAAGCTAAAAACACAATGGCAAAAAGAAAAGCTTTTTGTTGTTGTTGTTCTTTTGAGACATAAGCAAGAAAGAAGTAATGTTTGTACTTCTTCCGTCAATGTTATTTTTGTTATTTGGAATTTTTTTCCTTAGGCTGACACTACATCATGTGCTGAGACCCACAATTAGGCCCCTCAACAATCTCCAGCAATGCCCCACATAGTGCAGTATGCTAGCAGACTATGTGTGAAGTCCCCAACAGGCATGCAATGATTCTGACAGCCTCCACTTTTAAAACGGACCAAACATGAAGCTTCATTCCAGCTTCCCAATCATTTCACTTTGCCTTTTAAAAATCCAACCCAGGCAAGAGCAATTCACACTCTTCCTTTATGATTGTCTCCTCCACTTTCAGCTTCAATCTTTTCTCATCCCTCTTTTCCCACATTAGCTTAGCTACTCACATTTTGATCCACATCAGTGGTCACTGGTTCCTGATCTCTTCACGTTTTTCTTCTCATCATTTTAACCCAAGAATTTTCTCATGGCTCTCCATCTTCCTTCTTCCTCTGTTATTCTGGCAAAATGCATCCAATCCACCAGGAGAGACATGCTTCCTTTGAACTTTCAGTTAAGACCTACAGCTGGCACTCTAGATTATCCATTACTTTGAGTCAATTTGCAAAGGGAGGTGTTTCATTATTGGGGTATGTGTGGGTGATGTATCTTACCAAAGTGAAATCAGACTTCTATCTAACAATGGTGATAAAAAAGACAAACATGAAATATAGCAACTGCAAAAATGTGATTTGTTACCTGCATATATACATTATGTTGTTTCTTTTCTACTCCAATTCCCTTATCATGAAATATATCATAGATATATAGCTACTACAAAAAGAGTAAACATCACTTAAAAATCTCATCTGCTCTTAGGAAGAGACTAATGCATTTTTGGTTAAGTAAAGAGAAGTTGCATCATGTGATGTGGGATTATAGTTTATTATTACCTTTATTTAGAGCTTAAGTTATGGGTTTAAAGATCTATGTTGGTATCACTTGTGTTGATAAAGACTAGATTTGAAGTTGTTAATATAATGTCAATTAGGTAAAAAAAATGATCAGATAGCTAATCAAGTATTCTTTTAGGTGTGTGCTGTGGGATAATGCTTTTGTACACTGGTTTAATAAAATGCTAATTGGCCAGTAGCCAGGCAGGAAGTATAGGCAGGGTGAGCAGACTAAAAGAATGCTGGGAAGAAGAAGAGCAGAGTCAGGAGTCTCCAGCCAGACATAGAGGAAGCAAGATGACAAGGCAGAACTGAGAAAAGGTACCAAGCCACATGGCTAAACATAGATAAGAATTATGGGTTAATTTAAGTATAAGAGCTAGTCAGTATTAAGCCTGAACTAAAGGTCAAGCAGTTATAATTAATATAAGCCTCTATGCATTTACTTGGGGAAGGTGAGTGAGAGAAATTTGTCCCAACTGCTGGCCAGGACACAGGAAAACTTTCAGTTACATCTGGCTGCTCAACATGGGGCAAGAGTTTCCACCTAAAACCTGAGGAAGCTTAAAAAAAAGAGATTCTAAAATGGAGCTAAAAATAGCTTCCTAGTTGTGTCTCTCAGGCAAGCCATGAGCTACAGTATGGCGGGTTCACAGCGGCATGTGGGCCTAACCTGCAGTATGTCAGATTACCACCCCAGTACACAGAGGTTTCTCTAAGACATGCAGTATGTTGTGTGGTGGATTTAGCTTTTGATAGTACAGAGAAAAAAATTTCTGGGCTACACACTGCTTTGATGGACACATAGACCCACTGCTTCCAAGAGTTGGTGGCACACATGGCTCCCAGAGCTGGCAGTAAATGTACCACCACCATATTGGGAAGCTGAAGTGGGCAGAGTCAGCAGCCAAGGCTTCCACTTCAGTACTAGCCCGTGCAGTTTAAAGCAATACATTTACAATACGGCAGATTCAGACAAAATAAGACTTTAAATGATTTACAGTGTATGTAAAAATGTACATAGGCTTGGAAGAGAGAAGAAAATGAATATAGACAGTTATATAAAGAAATAGTTTTAAAAAATAAAGTCTTTAAAGAGACAGTAAAAGTAATATAAGAAATAAACCATGTAAAGACAGAGATCACACAGAGAATCTGGATTATATAGCCTTTGGGATTTTTAAGTGCAGAAAGACATTTGATTATAAAAGCTGCTAAATTAAACCAATATATGTATTTTAAAGGTATCTTGCCTTAAAAATTAGGATTTAAGGATATGTTGCTTTGGAAAGGAGGCTCTGCTTTTATTTCCACAGGCAGCAAGAGGCTATGGATATGTTCCAGGTTAAGATGGATCATATTTGATCAAGCAAGACCTCCTGAACCTTAACAGATGGTACCTATCAACAAAGGTTATAGCTGGTCTTCCCAGGACTTGACCATTATCTCAAGTTTTCTCAGAATCCCCATAAGACTACCAGTGTCCCCTATCAGCAGGAAGTAGCCTAGAACACTATGCCCACATTCCAAAAAAAAAAAAAAATGGATTGTGGATGTTTGTCTTTATTTAGTTTGTTGGTTACAAATTGTTATTGGTCATAGTCAATCTCTTTCTAGAAGAAGAAAAAGGGATATGATATAGATATATAGGATATAAATATGATAGGATAAAAGGGTAGATTATTGAATCTACTTTTTTTTTTCTTTTTTTGGTTTTTCGAGACAGGGTTTCTCTGTGTAGCTTTGCGCCTTTCCTGGAACTCACTTGGTAGCCCAGGCTGGCCTCGAACTCACAGAGATCCACCTGGCTCTGCCTCCCAAGTGCTGGGATTAAAGGCGTGCGCCACCACCGCCCGGCCCTGAATCTACTTTTAAAGAGTAACACATTACTATGGATTTTAGTTTATTGATACAAATTTAAAGTTAATTTTGTTATACTGTATGTATATTTCTACTCTTGTTTAAAGTATTTTATTTGTGCAACTTATTTGAAATTGTAGCATATAGTTAAGAAATACAGATTAATAATTAGTCATCTATGATAAACTTATAGTCATGTTAGTTAAGTTTTCTAGGTATACATAGATATATATTCAGTTAGGTAGGCAATCTTCAAACACTTCAAGGATTTACAGAATATGGCATTTAAAATGTTTTAGACACTTAGACTTTTCTGGACAATGAGACATGTCTACTCCTGGTAGCACCAATTACTTCAAGGAAAATGATGGGTATTGAATAAATTCAGTATAGAGTTTGCTTTCTTTTTGGCAAAAGTTAGCCACTGAGCAAAAAAGTGCCCTTGCATCAACTGATTGACAGTATGTTGTATAAACTGGACATGCAAGACCCATAGGAAGGTGACCACTGAACTTTGCAAGGTGAGATGGTCCTTCAGGTTCCTGCTTCATTGAGGAGACTGCCAGATATTCAACTGGTCACAGAGAGAAACAACTGAAAGACTCTAGGCCCCAACATTGCAGAGGAACTTTGGATGACTGTCCAGGCAGGCAGCTGTCTCTGTCATTCCCAGAATTTTTGGAAGCTGCTTACAATGCTCTTCCTGTTTACATAGGTAATAATATATCCTTCTGAGCTCTTTGATGTAGCTGAAGACTAAATAGTTATAATTATAATTTTCCTTGGTTATGATAAAAGATAAATTAGATATGAAATCTTGGACTCACAAATATAGGATGGATAGAACATTTTCTTTAATTTTGCCAAATACAAATAAACTAGATATTATAACTATAATTCTTGCTTGATAACTGTTTTTGTTATATGTAATTTTACTATGTTGAAGTTAAAGGGGAAATGCTGTGGAATGTCTTTCTGTATGCTGTGAATATGTGTTGCTCTGACTGATTGATAAATAAAGCTACATTGGCCTATGGCAGGACAGGATAGAGCCAGGCAGGAAAATCCAAGAGACACAGGAAAGAAGAAAAGAGAGTCAGCAGATGCTGCCATGAGAAGCAAGATATAAAGTACTGGCAAGCCATAAGCCACTTGGCAATGTATATATTTATAGAAATGTGTTAATTTAAGATGTAAGAGCTAGCTAGCAAGAATCCTGGGCCATTAGACCATACAGTTTGAAAATAACTTAAGTCTCTGAGTGATTATTTTAAAAACAGTGAACCTCAGGGCCACGGGAGCTGGGAGGGACCAGAGAAAACTCACGACTACAGGTGTGTCTATGAGAGAGCTTTCAGATGCTATCAATATTTGTTTTGAAAGATTGAGTAAAGACAATCTCACATCAAGGTGTAGGCCACACCAGTAAGAAGAACAATTCCTTTCCCAAAGACCCATTCTGCCTCCACACCCCCATCTCACCAACTGTCCTACTGCTGAGGCCCTGCCCCCAACTCCAATAGTCTTCAGCTGCTCAGGTGCAGGCCATATCAGTCAGAAGAAAAGGTGAGTGACCTCACTGAGCTGTCCCACTCCTTAGATTCAGATCCCAAAGACCCATCCCACTAACCCTCATCCTGCCCCACTGCTGTCCCCTCCCATTATTGTGCCCTTGGTCTCAACTCAGGAAGAATTTTGATGCCCAGAACCAGACCATGCCAATCAGAAGAACTGGTGCAGGCCATGATAGTTTTAAGAAAAGGTTCAGGCCAAGAAAACCAGGAAAATAGATAGGAGAATTCAGGCAGAGATTCCCTGCTAGACCAGAGACCACATCTGCAATCAGAACCACAGATAGGCAGCCCATCAGCAGACCTCTTCCACTTACTCAGTGCACCCAATCTCCACCCTCTTCCTCATCATCATATCTCACCCAACAACTTAGGCAAAGAGTTACTGCTGCACCAAAGGCCATGCTGGCCAACGGAAGTCCATCCCCAAACTTGGACAAAAACTTCCTACTGGATCAGGGGTAATGCTGGCTGCCAGAAATCCAGGCCACAAAGACCAGAAAAACAGTGAGGAAACAGAATCCAAAGGGAAAAAAAAACACTTCCAACAAAGACAAACTCAGAAATCAGCACCTAGACTTATACTCATCTCAAACCCAGACATCTAAATGCCAGTATAAGAACACAATCAACAACATCCAGGGCAATATGGCACTACCAGAGGCCAGCTATCCTATGACAGCAAGACCTGAAAATGTCAATGCAGCTGAAGCATAAGAAAATGTTTTAAAACCAACTTTATAAAGATGATAGAGGTTCTTTTGTTTTGTTTTCCCTTTGACCCATCTTGTTTATTCTTTTTTAATTTATTTTAATTAGTTAATTGATAGATTGATGTTTTCAGACCAATCAGTTGCTTTCCCTCCCTTCTTTCCTCCCAGTCCTTCCCCACAACTTCCTCTATTCCCCATACCGTTTACTCCCAAGATATGCTAGGATAAATATGGCACATAAATTATGGAAATGGCCAACCAATGACTAGCCCAGTTTGAGACCCAAACCATGAGAGGGAGTCCACCCATCTGGAAGGCCACGACCCAGAGGCTGGACAGGCCAGAGACCTAAGACAGAACCAAATATGACTGGCAAAAAAAAAAAAAAGTCAATGAAATGATTCCTAATGATATTGTGCAATACTCATAGATTGTTGCCTAGCCCAATAGCCATAGAAGAGGCTTCACCCAGCAACAGATAGAAATAGATGCAGAGACAACAGCCAAATATTAAGTGGACCTTGAGATCCTGCGGAAGAGAAGGAAGAAAGTTTGTGGAAGCCAGAAGGTCCATGGACACCAAAAGACAACCAAAGAATCAAACTAACCTGGGCTCATAGGGGCTCACAGAGATTGAATCATCAACCAGAGAGCTTGCATGGAACTGACCTAGGCCCTCTGCATGTATGTGACAGTTGTGTAGCTTGGTCTTCTTATGGGACTCCTAACAGTGGGAGCAAGAGCTGTCTCTGGCTCTGTTACCTGATTTTGTGACCCTTTCCTCCTACTGGGTTTCCTCTTTCAGCCTCAATACGGGAGAAGGTGCTAGTCTTACTGCAACTACATATACCATGGCTTGCTGATAGAGGTTCTTAAAGAGGAAGTTTAAAAAACTTTAAAGAAATTGAGGAAAAGACAAACAAAAAATTGGAGAAAATCAATAAATCCCTTAGAGAATGATGAGAAAGCCAAGAAAAATAAACAAACAGGTGGAGGAAAATGTTCAAGACCTGAAAATGGAAATAGAAGTAATAAAGAAAACACAAACAGGGAATGCTGGAAATGGAAAATCTAGGCAAGTGAACAGGAACTACAGATGCAAGCATCATCAACAGAACACAATAGATGGAAGAGAGAATATCAGGAGTTGAAGATATGACAGAGAAAACAGATTCATCAGTCAAAGAAAACATTAAATCTAAAGTTTTCTTAACATAAAACACCCAGGAAATCTGGGACACTATGAAAAGACCAAACATAAGAATAATGGGAATATAAGAAAAGAAGAATCCCAGCTCAAAGACTAGAAAGTATATTCAACAATATTATAGAAGAAAAATTTTCCCAACCTAAAGAAGACTTACTCATAAAGGTACAAAAAGCTTACAGAACACCAAAAAGATCAGACCAGAAAACCAAGTCCCCATATCACATAATAATCAAATCACTAAACATACAGAGCAAAGAAAAAAATTAAAATCTGCAAGAGAAAAATGCCAAGTCACATATAAAGGCAGACCTATAAGAATTTCACCTGACTTCTCAATGGAGACTCTAAAAGCCAGAAACGCCTGAACACATAGATGTCTTGAAAACTCTAAGAGATCACAGATGCTAGTCCAGACTACTATATCCAGCAAAACTCTCAATTGCCATACATGGAGAAAACAGGATATCATGACAAAGTCAAATTTAAATAATATCTAGACAAAAATCCAGCCCTACAGAAGGTACTAGAAGGACGATTTCAACCCTTGGAGGTTAATTATACTCATGAAAACACTGATAATAAGTAATCTCACATCAGCAAAATCCAAAGAAAGGATACACACACACATGCACACACACTACCAACAACAACATCATAGCAGCAGGAATTAACAATCATCGATGATTAATATCTCTCAATATCAATGAACTCAATTCCACAATAAAAAAACACAGGCTAACCAAATAGATATGAAAACAGGATCTATCTTTCTGATGCATACAGGAAACATACCTCAACATCAAAGATAGATATTACCTCAGAGTAAAGGATTGGAAAAAGATTTTCTAATCAAATGAAACTGAGAAACAAGCTGGCATAGCTATTCTAATATCTAACAAAATATACTTCCAACAAAATCAACCAAAAGAGATGGAAAGGACATTTTATACTCACCAAAGGAAAATCCACCAAGATGACATTTCAATTTTTAATATCTATGCCTCAAACACAAGGGTACCCACATTTGTAAAAGAAACATTGCTAGAGCTTAAATCACACATTGAACCTCACAAATTAATAGTGGAAAACTTCATTATCTCACTCTCACCAATGGACAGATCATCCAGACAAAAATTAAACAGATACATACTGGAGCTAGCAGATGTTATGAGTCAATGAACCTAACAGATATCTACAGAAAATTTCACACGAACACAAAAGAATATACCTTCTTCTAAGCACCTCAGAAACATTCTCCAGAATAGACCACATACTCAGTCACAAAGCAAATCTCAACAGATACAAGATAATTGAAATAACCCCCTGTATTTTACATGACCACCACAGATTAAAGATAGACTTCAACAACAACAGAAAAAACAAAAAGCCTACAAACTCATGGAATCTGAACAACTCCCTACAGAATGAGTACGTGGTCAAGGCAGAAATAAAGAAAGGAACTAAAGACTTCCTAGAATTCAATGAAAATGAATGCATAACATACCCAAAGTTATGGGACATAATGAAAGTGATATTAAGAGGAAACTTCATAGCAGTAACTTCATAAAGGAATTGGAACAAGCTCATACTAGCAATTTAATAGCATACCTGAAAGCTCTAGAATAAAAAGAAGGAAACACACAAAAGAGGAGTAGACTGGAGAAAATAATCAAACTGAGGGCTTAGATCAGTAAAATGGAAACAGAGAAAAATACAAAGAGTCAATGAAAGAAAGAGTTGGTTCTTTGAGAAAACCAACAAGATAAACAAACTGTTTTCCAAACTAAAAGAGGGAGTGAGAGACAGAATATGCAAATTAAGGAAATCAGAAATGAAAAGGGAGACATAATAACAGACACTAAGGAAATCCAAAGAATCATTATGTCATACTTCAAAAACTAGGACCAGGACTCGTGGGGCCTGGCAGAGATCAGGGAGCCTTCAGGGGCTAAGGTAGGTCCTCTGCATGTATGTTCCAGCTGAGTAGCTTGGTGTTCTTGTGGGGGTGGGGGCTGTCTCTTGCCTACTTGTGGGACCCTTTTTCTCCTATTGGATTGCCTAGTCCAGCCTTGATGTGATGGTATATGTCTGGCCTTATTGTAGCTTTTTATGCCATGTTTGGTTGATGTCCGTGTAGGCCTGCTCTTTTCTGAGGGGAGGTTGAAGGAAGGTGGATCTGAGGAAGAGGGCAAGGAAGGGAGGAAAACTGCTGTTGGGATGTAATATATAAGAAAAGAATATGTAAGAAAAGAATTTTAAAAAAAGATCTCACCTTATCAATGTGCATAAGCATCGTTTTATCAATCAAGGGAATAACAGAACAAAGAAGTAGAAGGGTGAATGTTCTCTTTCTTCTAAGATGAAACATTCAAGTTCTGCTCTCAGACATTAGCAGCAATGCTTCTTAAGCCTCCAATGTCTAGGGTTGATAGCAGCACCTCATTGCCATTACTCATGTTTATTCTTAAGCTTTATCTGTGAGTAAACTATCAAAACAGTTTTCCTGGTTCTTGTGCTTGCAACTGAAAGATTAGATAACTTCTTGGCTCCATAATTTTATGAGTCAATACTCTTCTCCAAATGGCTCTGTTCCTTGAAGAACTCTCAATAATATAACTATTAGCTTCCCCATTTAAAAGTATTTCCTTTAAGATGAATATATTCAGATTAACTATCCATACAATCAATAAACAATGTGTCTCTTTCTAAACTAAAGTAATACATGACCCAGATAATCATAAAACAAACTAATGGGTGTAAAAGGATAGGTAGTGGAGATTAGTTTCAGAAATTTAAATTACATACTTTCTATGTTAAACACTACATATTTTCTGCTTGAGTTATGAAATGTTTTCTTGATTATATATACTAAAAGACCTACTTTCTACAGTTTCATGCAGTCTATTATATGTCATTACAGCATAAGAATGATAGGACTTGTCATTCATGTTTACAAAATTTTATTTCAATAAAAGAGATCTAAATTCAAAACTTAACTTTTTATAACAGCAACCAAAACTAAAAGCTGGTCATACTTACCATAACATTTTGTGTGTGTGTGTGTGTGTGTGTGTGTGTGTGTGTGTGTGTGTGTGTGTGTTCATGTGTGTCTGTGTTTGTGTGTGCCTGTGTGTGCTGTATAGCAATATCATCCAAATTGAAACATTCCCTCCTGGAGGGACAAGAGAAGCTCATTACTTAGAAAGCTCATAATGACTAAGATTCTCAGGAAGTTCAAAATATTTTGAAAATTCACTGTCTTGACCCCAAGGTTACAGACACAGAGAACACTGGCTGTAGGAGAGGAGGTTCTTTGGGGGAGTGCCTGCCAGTCGTGCACACTATATACATCTATATAAAATGCTTGTTCTAATTAGAAAAATTAAAGCTCAGCAACACTGAAACAAGGAAGAAGTGTTTTAGAGAAGTGTAAAGTTTGAGTGTCCTATCCTAAAAAATTAAGGGTTTTCTCTGTTTTTTTAGAAATAAAAATAAAATCATTCTGGCCTAGAATTGCTGGCTCCAAAGCCACCCTGTAACTTGCCTGAAGAACACATGCACTGTATTTGTCTTCCTGCCCCTCCTCAGGTTGGGAGCCCAGGCTCACACCAATAATTCTACCTACCCTGGCCTGGTGCCCTCTGGCCCCAATGTTTAGATACAAAGCCTACAATGTGAGGCACTAACAGTACCCGTGCCCTGGACATACTCTCTGACTATCTTCCTATCCGATGCATAAGAGGTCCTTACTGAGGATCAAGAACTCTGAAGTTTGGCTGAGAATCCTCTAACTCTATAGAAGGTCTGCTCCTGGGCTTAGAAAGTCATTTAACTCAAGATGAATTGGGACTGCTTCTGATCCTCAATTCGAACATCAGTGCTGAATTTCCCAAAGAGTGAAACCAAAGCTCCATGTTCCTTCTCTATAGTCCAGAAGTTTGAAGCAACAGAAAGTCTTTATTTCAGTAGACATTTTTTTCTTTTTTCCCCTTTTTTTTTTTTAAAAGACAGAGTTTCTCTGTGTAGCCCTGGCTGTCCTGAAACTTGCTCTGTAGACCATGCTGGCCTTGAAATCAGAGATCCCCCTGTCTCTGCCTCCCAAGTACTGTGACTAAAGGCATGCTCTAGCATGCCCAGTATGTTTGGTTCTTAACATTTACTTTTAGGTGACAAATTATAGCACATATACTTTTATAAAATAGTGTATATGTGTGTTTATTTATATATGCTATCACATATGTATATATGTATTTATGCATAAATAAAAATTATACATATATGATGATATATATAATAGAATTTATTACATATGCTATTTTATATAAACATTGCTACACAAATATAAATACCATTATATATATATATATATATATATATATATATATATATATGGGTTAGAATGTGATGTTTTGATAAATATATACATCATGTGATGATTAAATAATGCTAAACAATGTATCTATCAACTCATCTACTTACATCTTTTTTCTAGTGGTAATATTTTAAATCTGCTCTCTTAGCTATTTTGCAGCATAGTTATATATCATTTAATTCTGAGATACTTTCTGAGAAATACATGCTTCGACAACTCAGTTGTTACATGAGCATCAGAGTATACTTACATAATTCAAGGTGGCATAGCCTACTAGAGACCTAAGCTACGTGACAGCTACACCAGGTATGACATATAGTCTGACCATGACCAAGACACTGTTATGTGTTATGTGACTGTACCCAATACATCACTGGAAAATTTACAGCCATGCATTCTGACTCTGTGTGATTTTTCTGCTGATAACCTTTCTTTTCTTATAGAACTTTGTGACTTTCTCTTTTATTATTAGTTTCTTGAGAATTCTGTACAATGTATTTTGATCATATTCACCTCCATCCCCAAACTCCTCCCAGATCCACCTACCTTTCCCTTCTTGTCCAAATGCGTTTTGTCTTTTTGGTTTGTAAACCCATCAGGTCCAATTTGTGTTTCCCATACGTTCTTGGATATGTGACCTCTCACTGGAGAGGGACTGACTTACAAAAGAATACACTCTTAAAGAAAACTGACTCTCCCTATCCTAACAGCTGTGAACTGTCAACAAGACTAGGACTTCGTTCCCACCTCCCTTCTCCATGCCCTTATTTGATCTGGCTTCATCTTGCACAGTTTTGTGCATGCAGTCACAGTCACTGTGAATTCATATGTGCAGTTCCCCTGCTGGGTCCACAAGACACCATTCCTTGTAGTTGTCCACTGGCTCTGGCTTTTACATTCTTTCTGCTCTTCTGAAATAATCCATGAGCCTTGTGAAGAGAGGTGTGATATAGATATTTCATTTAGGGTTAACAATTTTCCAGTCTCCAGTTGCTTGCACCTTGACTGGTTGTGGGTCTCTGTGTTAATCTCTATCTGCTGCAAATAGAAACTTTTCTGATGAGGATTTAGAGATACATTAATCTATGGGCATAAGAATAAATCATATGAGTCATTTATTACTATGTCCTTTTAGCAAAATATTAGTTTTAGATCTTCTCCTAGGATATTTGGCCTGTCTAATCCTAGGTCATTGGACCCAAAATGGTACCAGGTATGGGCTTCATCTTGTAGAGTGGGACTTAAATCAAATCAGAAAAAGTGTATGGTGATATTTTATTTTTACTGAAATGTGATTTTATTTGTATGTTAATAAATAAAGTTGCCTGGGGGTCAGAGCTAATAGTAAGCCATAGCAGAAGCCGGGTGGTGGTGGTGCACACTTTTAATTCAGATCACATGACAGGTAGATCTCTGTGTGTTCAAGGATACAGCCAGCATGGAGACACATGCCTTTAATCTCAGTACCAACCTTAGAGACCTAGAGGTTTATATAGACAGGCAGTAACGAGGAGGTCATGTGGTTGGGTTTACAACCAATAAGAAGGCAGAACAGAAAGTCAACAAAAAGACAGACACACAGGAAATAGGCCTCTTTCTGAGGGGAAGGACAGCAGCAGCACCAAAGGGTAAGAAAGGGTTTTTAGTATCAGCTCTTAGCTACTGCTCTGACCTCTTGGACTTTTAACTCTGCATTTGGCTCTGTGTTTCTTATTTAATAAGACTGTTACATCTACAAAAGTGGTTGGTTATTTCACTTCAAAAGTAGTACTTCTGCCACTATTGCACCAGTGGCCATGTCTTGCCAAGCCACCAATACTGCAGTTTGCAGGTTTCATGGCTGGGCAAGACTGATAATGACTTTTCCCATTGGTACCATGCGTATCACCATCTCACACTGTGAAAGTTAGCCAGTATGGATGAAGCTGTGTAATTTTATTATTCCATTGGTTTCATTTCTTATAATGATGATCAAATTATAAAAATATTAAGGTCAAAGTTATTTCTAATTAATATTTTTGTGTGTTCATATAATCTTAATTACAACTTTATAGTTCTTTAAGTTAGCTTTTGCCACATAACAAAATACTGCAAAACAGTGTTTATTTTTTAAAAATTATACAGCTCCTTTTTTCAAACTTCTTTTTTTTTGCTTTGGGTTTTTTCTATTATTTTTATTTTTGATATTATAATTATAACATTTCTCCTTTTCCTTTCCTCCCTCCAAACCTTCCCATATCCCCCTTTGCTTTCTTTCAAATTAATGGTCTTTTTTTCATGAATTGCTGTTACATGCATTCATGTGTGTGTGTGTGTATATATATATATATATATATATATATATATATATATATATATATATATATGATTATACGTGTGTATGTGTGCATACATGCATATTCTTAAATATAACCAGCTCAGTCTGTGTAATGTTACTTGCATGTGTGTTCTCATCCCTGACCATTTGGTATTGGATAACCAGTTGGCATGCTCTTTCTTGGGGAAGACTATTTCTCCCCTGTAGCTAAAGTTTTCCTGCCTGGCCCATAGTCAGGACAAATCTCTCTCACCTGCCAGTCCCACAGCCTCTCAGACCCAACCAAGTAAACACAGAGACTTATATTGGTTACAAACTGTATGGCCGTGGCAGGCTTCCTGCTAACTGCTCCTACAGCCTAAATCAATCCATTTCCATTAATCCATACCTTGCCACATGGCTCATGGCTTACCAGCATCTCCACATGCTGTTTCTCATCATGGCGGCTGGCAGTGTCTCTTTGACTCAGCCTTCCACTTCCCAGCTTTATTCTCCTCCTTGTCCCGCCTACACTTCCTGCCTAGCCAATGGCCAATCAGTGTTTTATTTATTGACTAATTAGCAACACATTTGCCATACAGAACATCCCACAGCACTTCCCCTTTTTTTTTTTTTTCAAAAAGGAAGGTTTTAACCTTAACAAAGTAAAATTACATATAATTTGGGAATTTGGGCGTAGCTTCTCTTACTACTTCCTGCTGGAGGGGGGCGCTGTATCTTATGGGGAAACAAAGAAAATTTTAGGATTATGGAATAGTCCATGAGGCTGTATCGTCTGAGCCAGATGCCTTCAAACTGCATATTCTTAAATATAACCAGCTCAGTCTGTGTAATGTTACTTGCATGTGTGTTCTCATCCCTGACCATTTGGTATTGGATAACCAGTTGGCATGCTCTTTCTTGGGGAAGACTACTTCTCCCCCTTTCAGCCTTCCTTAGGTACCTGTAGTTCTTTATGGAGGATTGAGGCCTAGGGGGCTTTCCTTTACCCACTTTGGTAAATCAATCGTTATTGTCTTGTTTGGATAATGTTTAGACAATCATGCTGCTGAACGTCTTTGGATATAGCTCCTGACTTTATTAAGAGACATAGTCTCACAGCAAAATCCCTGATCCTCTGCATAGTTTAGGTTTTGCTAACCTAGTTGGTTCACGTGTTTTAGATTCACTCAATCATCTACATAGGTGTTTGGCTAGGCTTGTTTGTATTTCTGGTCTGCGGGTCCATTCAACCCTTCTCTGTTCGCATTACAATAGAGGCACCAGAGGTTTGCAAATTTCCTTAGCGCCTAAAGTCACAATTGATATAGCATTGTTTCTGGTGTGCATTGTTGATTTGAAAAAAGTGACATGAGCAGCTCAACATCAAAATAATGAAAAGAAGACAACCTTTCAAAGTACTACTGGAGATGTTTCATTTAAAAAATATGCAGAGGAGAATTTATGGCCACTTCTTCAACTTTCCAATATCATTGAAATCATTTTAGTTTTCCAAATGTCACTGGTGTTATAATATTCCAAATATTTTTGTTTCATTGTTTGACACATTTTCTCAAAATAGATACTTAGTGAGAATTTGCTGTGTGGCAGTAACCAAGACATATTATGAAAACATGAAAAGTACAAAATAACATACTTGCTAAATTCTCATTTTCAAATGTAAACTGATACCAGGAGTTTCCCCTGACTTGTTGTTCACCAATAGCTGAGTTGGCCTTAAAAGCTAGAACTCCTGGCAAACACCCTGGTTCATGTTTTAACACCCTGTACCAGAGACATGTTCACATTACAAAACTGCCCTGAATATCCATTTTCAATTAGGAATGTTTTCAAGTATTTTATTGTAATGCAAGTAAATGTTTCACAAATTCATTTACAACTGTAGTCTTGATAGTTTGTAAAATGTATTTCCCCAAAGCCTTGGTTTGAGTATTTATTTTGATATCAGACCTCTGCTGTACTCATTCAAAAATTTTAGCTATGTGCATTAAACATTCAGATGCATGCTGCTAAACATAGCTGTATCAAGTCCATCTGATTTAAATGGCCCTAATTAAGAGACTGAAAGAATAATTAACATCCCATATGCTGAAATATTGCAGAATAAAAGAAAGTATGTAAAATTATAATTTTACATATAAAAGCCTAAATATTAATTACTTCCTATAGTCAATATAGATGATGACTCTTTCAAAGACCTCTTCTTCGAGATTCTGTAGACACTAAAAGTCAGAAGAATGCCAATGAAAAGAAAGTAAAATAAGACATTTCTAAGTAAATAGTTATGCATATATTAGTAACTTCTCAAAGGTTATGGTATTTAAAATATTGTGGACAGTTTAGTAGTTACATAAGCAAGGAAAATCTTCCAAGGTATTTGAGAATTATGATTTATGTTAGCAGGGATTGTTTTGTATGATTTACTCACATTCCCATTTATCTTTCCACATTCAACCAACTACCAACTTTTTTTATATCTTGACCTCAGTTTCCCCTCCCTTCTCTCTTCCCAGTCTCTCCCCCTACTTCTTTTACCTTCCTCGTGTCCATTCCTCCTCCATTTCTCTCCAGAAAAGGTTCAGCCTCCCAGGGATCAATCAAACATGGCATACCAGGTTGGAGTAAGATGAAATACTTCCCCTCATATCAAAGCTGAACGAAGCAACCCAGTATGAAGAAAAGGGTCCCAAAAGCAGGAAAAGAGTCAGAGACAGTCCCTGATCCCACTGTCAGGAGTTCCACAAGAAGACCTAGTTACACAGCTGTAACATATGTGAAGAGGACCCAGCTCAGTCCCATGCATGTTCCTTGGTTGTCAGTTCAGACTCTTTGAGCCCCTAGGAGCTCAGGTTAGTAGATTCTGTAGGTTTTCTTGTGTTCTTGTCCCCTTTGGCTCCTGCATTTTTTCCCCCATCTTCCACAGGATTTCCCAAGCTCCTCCTAATGTTTGGTTGTGGGTCTCTGCAACTGTTTCCATCAGTTGCTGGATAAAGCCTCTCTGATGACAATCAGGCTAAGCAATGATAGATGAGTGTGGCAGAATGTCACTGGAATCATTTCACTGACTTTTTTTTGCCATTAGTGTTTGGTTATATTCTAGGTCTCTGTGCTGCCTAGCCTCTGGCCCTCCAGGCAGTGTCATGTGTACTCCCTCTCTTGGAATGGGTCTTACACTGGACCAGTCATTAGCTGGCCACTCCCACAATTTATGTTCCACCTTGACCCCAGCACATCTTGTAGGCAGAACAAATTGTAGGTTGAAGGTTTTGTGGCTGGGTTGGCGTTCCAAACTCTCTACTAGAAGTCTTGCCTGATTACAGGAATGGCTAGTTCAGGCTCCATATCTCCCATTGCTAGAAGTCTTAGCTAGGGTTATCCTCATAGATTCCTGGGAGTTTCCATTTCTCTAGGTTTCTAGCTTGTCCATGAGATATGCCTGAATTTCAATTGTCTCTCCCAGTACTCTCTCCCTTCATCTCCCCATGATCTGATCCCACCTGTCCCAGGAAGATTCATGTGTCCCCACTTGAAGCCTCCTTTTTACTTGACTTCTCAGGTCTGTAGACTGTAGCATGACTATCTTTTACTTTACAGCTAATAACTACTTAAAAGTGAATACATACCATATTTGTCTTCCTGGGTTTGTGTTACCTCACTGGATTATTTTTTCTATTTCTTTTTTTTTTTTCTTTGATGAGGTTTGGAAGATTTATTAATCTATGCATATAAGGCACTAGGTGCCAGTTTAATACTGTCTATATTAGTAGGCTTTTCCCATAGGGCCTAGGACCCTCCCTGTCATAGGTTTTGGCCTCTTTTTTTTTTAACTTTTTATTTTTATTTTGCAATACAATTCAGTTCTACATATCAGCCACGGATTCCCTTGTTCTCCCACCTCCCACCCCCCTCACCTTCCCCCCAGCCCACCCCCCATTCCCACCTCCTCAGGGCAAAGTCTCCCCCGCGGACTGAGATCAACCTGGTAGACTCAGTCCAGGTAGGTCCAGTCCCCTCCTCCCAGGCCGAGCCAAGTGATCCTGCATAGGCCCTAGGTTTCAAACAGCCAACACATGCAATGAGCACAGGACCTGGTACCACTGCCTGGATGCCTCCTAAACAGATCAAGCCAATCAACTGTCTCACCCATTCAGAGGGCCTGATCCAGTTGGGGACCCCTCAGCCATTGGTTCATAGTTCATGTGTTTCCATTCATTTGGCTATTTGTCCCTGTGCTTTATCCAACCTTGGTCTCAACAATTCTCGCTCATATAAACCCTCCTCATTCTCAGTAATTGGGATGGCCAAACACCCTAATTGTCATTTTTTTCTATTTCTATTTGACTACAAATTTTATGATATCATTGTTTTTAACATCAATAATGCTCCATTGTATAAATGTAGCATATTTTCTTTACCCATTCATCAGTTGAAGGACAATTAGGTTGTTTCCAGTTTCCAGCTATTATGGAAAAAGCTGCTAAGAATGTAGTTGTGTGAGTGTTCTTGTTGTATGATGGAGTGTCTTTTGGGTATATGCCCAGGAGTGGTGTAGCTCAGTCTTGAGGTAGATCAATTCCCAATTTTCTGAGAAACTGCCATTTTGATTTCCATAATGTCTGTACAAGTTTGCATCCCACCAGCAATGAAGGAGTGTTCCCCTTGCTCTACATCCTCATCAGCATGGGGTGTCACTTGTGATTTGATCTTAGCCATTGTGACAGGTGTAAGATGGAATCTCAAAGTACTTTTGATTTGTATTTCCCTAATTCTTTAAATGCTTCTTGGTCATTTAAGATTCCTCTGTTGAGAATTCTGTTTAGATCTGTACCCCATTTTTTTTGTTTAGTTTTGTTTTATTTTGTTTTTGAGACAGGATTTCTCTGTGTAGTTTTGGTGCCTGTCCTGGAACTCACTCTGTAGACCAGACTGGCCTTGAACTCACAGAGATCCACCTGGCTCTGCCTTCTGAGTGCTGAGATTAAAGGCCTGTGCCACCACCACCTGGCCTATACCTCCATTTTTAATTGGATTATTTACTTTGCTGATGTCTGGTTCTTTGAGTTCTTTATATATTTTGGAAATTAGACCTCTCTAAGATGTGGGGTTAATGAAGATATTTTCCCATTCTGTAGGCTGCCATTTTATCTTATTAATGATGTCCTTTGCCTTACAAAAGCTTTTCAGTTTCATGAGGTCCCAGTTATTAATTGTTTATCTTAGTGCTCGAATTACATATGGGTGTTCTGTTCAAGAAATTGTCAATGAGCCAAGGCTAGTCCCTGCTTTCTCTTCTATCAAGTTCAGTGAATCTGATTTTATGTTGAGGTCTTTGATCCACTTGGAGGACATGCCAACATCCAGTTAGACCAGTACCATTGGTTGGGATTTTGCTTTCCCATCTGTATACTTTTTGCTTCTTTGTCAGAAATTAGGTGTCCATAGGTGTGTGTCTTTGATTCAATTCCAATTATCAACCTGTCTGATTTATGCCAATATTATGCAGTTTTTATTACTATGTCTCTGTAATAGAGCTTGAAATCTGAGATGGTGATACCTTCAGAAGTTGTTTCATTGTATAGGATTGGTTTAGCTATCCTGGGTTTTTTATTTTTCTATTTGATGTTCAGTATTGCTCTTCCAAGGTCTGTAAAGAATTGTTTTGGAATTTTGATGGAGATTGAACTGAATCTGTAGATTGCTTTTTGTAAGATGGCCAGTTTTACCATATTAATCCTACCAATCCATGAGCATTGGAGATCTTTCTGTGTTCTGATATCTTCTCCAATTTCTTTCTTTAAAGACTTGAAGTTCTTGTCATACAAGTCTTTCACTTGCTTGGCTAGAGTTACATCAAGATATTTTATATAATGTGTGGCTACTTTGAAGGATGTTGTTTCCCTGATTTCTTTCTCAGCCCATTTATTATTTGCATATTGGAGGACTTCAGGGTTTTTTTGGAGTTAATTTTGTATCCAACTACATTGCTGAAGGTGTTTATCAGATGTAGGAGTTCCCAGGTAGAGTTTTTGGGGTTGTTTATGTATACTATCATATCATCTGCAAATAGCCATACTTTGACTTCTTCCTTTGCAATTTGTATTCTCTTGATCTCTTTTGGCTCTCTTATTGCTCTAGCTATAACTTCAAATACTATATTTAATAGACAGGAAGAGTGGGCAGCCTTGTCT
This sequence comes from Peromyscus californicus insignis, assembly GCF_007827085.1. NCBI lineage: Eukaryota > Metazoa > Chordata > Mammalia > Rodentia > Cricetidae > Peromyscus > Peromyscus californicus. The sequence continues at coordinate 114,598,222 of NW_026294606.1, forward strand.
TGTTCCTGATTTTGGTGGAATTGCTTTGAGTTGCTCTCCATTTAATTTCATATTGGCTATTTACTTGCTGTATATTGCCTTTATTATGTTTAGGTATGTCCCTTGTATCCCTGATTTCTCCAAGGCTTTTATCATGAAGTCATGCTGGATTTTGACAAAGGCTTTTAAGCATCTAATGAGATGATCATGTGTTTTTTTTTCTTTCAGTTTATATGGTAGATTATATTGACAAATTTTTATATAATGAACCATCTCTCTATCTCTAGGATGAAGTCTACTTGGTCATGTTGGATAATCTTTTTGTTATGTTCTTGGATTTGATTTGCAAGTATTTTATTGAGTATTTTTCCATTAAAGCTCATGAGAGAAATTGGTCTGTAATTCTCTTCCTTTGTTGAGTCTTTGTGTTATTTTGGTAACAAGGTGACTGTAGCCTCATAAGATGGATTTGGAAATGTTCCTTCTGTTTCTATTTTGTGGAATAATTTGAGGCATATTGGTGTTATCTCTTCTTTTAAAGTATGGTATAAGTTTATGCTAAAACTGTCTGGCCCTGGGTTTTTATTTTTGTTGAGGAGTCATTTAATGACTGCTCCCACTTCCTTAGGGGTTATAGGTCTACGTAAATAATTTATCTGACTTTGAATTAACTTTGGTACATGGTATCTATTGAGAAAATTGTCTATTTGTTTTAGACTTTCCATTTTTGTGGAGTACAGATTTTTGAAATATGATCTAATGGTTCTCTGGATTTCCTCTATGTCTATTCTTTTTCCCCTCTTTCATTTCTGATCTGTTAATTTAGATAGTCTCTGTCTTCCTTTTAGTTAGCTTGATTAAGGGTTTGTCTGTCCTGTTGATTTCCTGAAAGAACCAACTGTTTGCTTGCTTGATTTTTATTATTATTATATTTTATTGATTTCAGTTTGATTATTTCCTGCTGTCTACTCCTTCTGGGTTTATTTGCTTTGTTTTCTTCTATAGCTTTCAGGTGTTCTATTGAGTTACTAGTATGAGATCATTCTAATTTCTTTATGAGGGCACTTAGTGTTGTAAATTTCCTCTTAGCACCACTTTCACTGTGTGTCCCATGAGTTTGGGTATATGGAAGGCATTTAAAATTTATGTACTGATAAGTAAATGAGAAAACATGTAAATTCATATGAAACACTGAAGGAAAAATATGTAATTATAAAAGATGATGATTTTGCAGTTGTTCTACTGATGAAGAATTTGTCAAAGCTCAGAACTTAGAAAGTATAATGATGTCAACCTTCCTCTACATCAAATTCTAGCTACTAATGAATCAAAGCTGGTTATGGTACAGATACCATAGAAAAACCTGGTTGTATGAATGAAAGAAACTCCTAACACGAAGTTAGCATTAGATATGATTGCAATAGATTTTATGAGTCTTAGGTTAGAAACCTGATTAAATTAATAAAGCAAATATTTTATATTAATATAATAATTATCAAACTAAAAGTAATTACTTCTTCATAGACATAAACTATTCTCAAGGCTGAAAGTGAGATCATAAATTATGTCAAAGCAAATTTCTTACTTCACTTATCCTTAAATGTGGAAATTAATTGCTTAAAGTATGATTAAGTAAAGATATATATGCACATACATATACATTCTAGAATAGAAGTATTTAGTTTAGACTCAAATAGTTTGGGGGATTTTTTGGTTTTTGTATTTTTCCACTTTACAGCAGTCTGGCTTATCATGTATTCTTACAATAGTGAAAATAAATAAATTTTAAAACTTGAATTATGAGTCCAATCTCAATAAGGTATTTCACTGATGTGAACTCATTCTCCTATCATAGCAAGACTGTGTCTTCTTTATTTCCTGGAAACATATGGACTTTATTGGTTTGTCTCCCTTAAAGTCAGAAGGCCTTTTCCATTTTCTCAAAACATCTACTCATATTTTTTCCTGAAATCATTTTTAAACAAATATACACTTAAATTAAATGGCAACTGCAATGGAGATAAAAGAAAGAAAAAAATTAATCCAACTGGAGATCTCTAGAGAAATTACTGAAGAAGCATAGCATACCCAAACAATGAGAATAAGAAAATAAATATAACATCAATTAAAAGTAGTGTTTAATGGACTGTAAAGAGAGGTGGGAATTAGCTGGCTGATAGATTTCAAATTCCTGGTTTAAATCTATAATATCTGTTTGCCTTCATAATAATTTAGAGTCTACAATTGCCTGGAGGTCACCTTTGAAGAAGCAGAGAAAAATCAATATATTTCACCTAAGTTAAGAAGTGTCTTTACCTCTATTAAATACATCTTTCATAAATTAAAGGTAACAGAGAGAGCAACAATGCATTTTTTAGTCTGAAGATGATTACTTCTTCAATACTCCTTCCTAGTTATAACAAAGCACTGATATTCTACCCTATGCAAGGCCTCTGGACAGGGTACCATCCTTCAGAGGGGCAGAATTTGAAACCCCCTAATATTAAGTGAAAACCCTCTGCTTCAGTTAGTTTTTTTGTTTCTGTGATGAAAATACCCCCAACAAAAGTAATTTCAAGGAGAAAAGAATTTCTTCTGACTCATACAGTTTATCTTGAGGAGGAAATCAAGGAGGCAGGAACTTGAAGCAGTTGTTCATGTCACATCTACAATCAGGATCAGAGAGCCATGAATGCATGCTACTCAGCTCCCTTTCTATATTTATTCAATCCAGGATCTCAGGGAATGGAGACACCCATGGTGTGTGGAGGTCTCAGCTCAATTAACACAATCAAGATAATCTCCCACAGGTGTGCCAGGAGGCCATTGAGTTTCTATCAAGTGGACAATTAACAGCAACCCCTGATAGGAATTCCAAACACACCCCCATGGTTGCACATGCCCGGTGGGACACTTAGTCATTTCTGCATAGTCATTTCCAGGTCATGCATCCTGCATGACCCATGACCCTGTGGCTGTGTTGTGTAAATTGTGCAGTACAACCATGTGATCTATGCACATGCATGGAATAGCTACATGGGCCTGTGTGCTCAGGTGCAACTTGGCCTTTAAAAGACAGCCCCCATGTTCCCCTGCACCCTTCACACATGCGTCCTTTCAGCAGGCGTGATCACGCCTATCCTTTTCTCCTTGTTTTAATAAAACTCTTGTTAGTGGATTCTGTCATGTTTCCTGATTTCCTCGCAGGGTAAGAGCACCACTAAATACCATCAATCATCACACTCTGTTTTAGGAAATTCTGCGGACCACAGCAGAAGAAAGTTGACAGGAATAGACATAGCAGATGCTGGATGGGTGCAACATGAGTAGCAAAGACTTCATGGAAATAATTAGAATCCAAGAAGCTTCTGGGCCAGCTTTGAAAATGACCATTAATAATGAATTAGTAACAACAAACCAATCACTTATAACAATAAACAAAATAGAAAAAAATCCAAACTACTTTATATTAGTTAAATTCACAAAATATCTTATTGGGTTTTGATTGCCACATATTTCCACAGAAATAGTGTGTTAAATGTAAATTTCTCATTTTTATTTTATTTATTTATTTATTTATTTATTTATTTATTTTTTGGTTTTTCGAGACAGGGTTTCTCTGTGTAGCTTTGCGCCTTTCCTGGAACTCACTTGGTAGCCCAGGCTGGCCTCGAACTCACAGAGATCCGCCTGCCTCTGCCTCCCGAGTGCTGGGATTAAAGGTGTGCGCCACCACCGCCCGGCAAATTTCTCATTTTTAAAATCCACCTTTTATTGTGTAACTTCTTGAGACTTGGAATTATTTTCTACAGAATTGTAAATAAGTATAACCCATACTTTTATTTATTAAAACATTTTAGTGGAATTCATTTGGTAAAAATAAAACCTTCAACGTTTAGACCTCAATTTTAGAATACAGACTATTTACATAAATATTTTAAAACTTAAGCACATATTTTGTTTGAAATGTATTGGGGAAACAGACTGACTCAAAGTGAGTTTATTATTTTTCTCATTGTTATGACTAAGTTGCTGTGGGATGTTCTGTATGGCAAATGTGTTGCTCTGATTGGTTAGTAAATAAAACACTGATTGGCCAGTAGTCAGGCAGGAGGAAGTATAGTCGGGACAAGGAGGAGAAGAATTCTGGGAAGTGGAAGGCTGAGTCAGAGACACTGCCAGCCGCCGCCATGACAAACAGCATGTGAAGATGTCGGTAAGCCACGAGCCATGTGGCAAGGTATAGATTTACAGAAATGGATTGATTTAAGATATAAGAACAGTTAGCAAGAAGCCTGTAACGGCCATACAGTTTGTAAGCAATATAATTCTCTGTGTTTACTTGGTTGGGTCTGAGCGGCTGTGGGACTGGCGGGTGAGAGAGATTTGTCCTGACTGTGGGCCAGGCAGGAAAACTCTAGCTACACTAAGTACTTGACATAAGCAGCTTAAGAGATGGAAGGAATAATCTTTTCATCTTGGTTAAAGATACAGGGATAGAGTTTATCATGATGGGGATGAAGTTATAGTCAGGAGCACATAGTATGACTCTTTGCAGGGTTCCTCTTAAGAAACAGAGAGCCAAAGCCTGAAGTAGGGCTCCAGGACAGGCTGTAACTCTCAAAGGCTTACCTTCACTTGAAGAACCAAAAACACCCTCATTTCAAGCAAGCCCCTCACCCCAGCTTGAAATAGGCCTGAGTTTCAAAATTCTCAGAGCTGCTGACATAGGTCCCAGGAACTCAAAAGTACAAAGTCAGAATGTTTGAAGGACTACCTGGTAGCAACTGATTAACCACAGAATGCCCCAATGCCAGAGATGGTCAAAAGCACAAAGTCAGGATGTTTGAAGAACTATCTGTTAGCAATTGATTAACCACAGAATGCCCCAATGCCAGAGATAGTCTATAAAGTTTGACAAACAACTGGTCAAAACTGCAAAGTAAGATAACAGAGAAATTTTGGAAAGCCCCTAAAATTTGAGCCAATCAGAATTGTACCTGTACTAGCACCCCTAACTGATATAACCTTGTGATTTCTGCCTTTAAAAACTGACCTTGCAGAGAGGCAGGCACCTCCTCTAGCCTCTGCCATGTCTGGGTGCTCGACGAGGTCCCTGCCACTCTGCTTGAACCACTCCAATAAACCTTGCTTTTACATTTTGATGAGTTCATGTCTCTGGTGGTCTCTTCAGGAGTTCTCATGCCCAGGGCACAACACACTGACCTATCCCCACTCTCCAACAGTCAGGACCACATAACCCCCTAATCAGAACAACTAGTACTCCAAGTACTCAACACATGAACCTACTGGAGACACCTTCCATTCTAATCATAACTGTCAGTCAGTGCCATTTGTCTCATAGTTCAGTTGTAGATTTTGTCTCTGAAGATTCATATAGTCAGTTCCCAACTTGTCTATTTGATACCATTATAAACATAGAGATTAATGAGAATTGGTTTAGGCATTTGGAAACCTGGCAAAATTCAGTGTTAAACGAAATACATAGCACAGCCTGGCTTGATAATACAGGTTTGTCACCCCAACTGCAAAGAAGCTAAGTCAGAAGCATCTCAAATTCAAAGCTTACTTGGACTACTGGGCAAATTCAAGATCACTCTGGCTTACCTAGTGAACTCTAATCTCAAATTGAAGGATAAAAAGCAGGCTAGGAGTATATCAGACCCTAGAAACAAAACTTCACAGTATAACATTAAGAACATAACTGAGCAATAATGCTCTTAGTTACATTTTAGAGAGGTAGTATTAATGTTTACTAGTAATAATAGGTAGTAATAATACTGTAGACTAAATTCTAAATGGTCTTATTAAATAAAAAACACAGAGTCAAATATAGAGTTAAAAGCCCAAGAGATCTGAGCACTAGCAAAGAGCCAAGGCCATCTTATCTTGTCACTCACTGCTGTCCTTCCCCTGAGAGAGAGACTTTCTTCCTGTGTGTCTTCTGTTTTATTGCTTTTCTGTTCTGCCTTCTCATTGGCTCTACGCCCAGCCACATGACTTCTTTGTCACTGACTGTCTATACAGACCTCCTAGTCTCTATGGCTGGTACTGGGATTAAAGACTCAAGGGTCACCACACTTGGCTGTGTCCTTGACCACACAGAGACTCTGTCTGCCATGTGATCAGATTAAGGGCATGGGCTACTACCACCTGACTTCTATTGCTAGCTTGCTAATGACCTCTGATCTCCAGGCAAACTTTATTTATTAACATACAAATAAAATCACATTTCAGCAAAATTAAAATATCACCACATAATACAATGAATTGTGATGTTCAGTTATCACTGACATCAACTGTTATATCTATGCTAACAGACACAGGAACCAATAGCCATATTATAGTACAGTGTTTTCACTTAACATGATTCAATAAATAGCAACATAAACACAAAACAATATTATAATTTATAAAAAAAACTTAAATCCCAAATGTACAACCTCTGTAATCATTTGAAACAACCTTTGCCTAAGTAGATGGATGAGAAAGTAAAAACTCAACTTACTAAACACCTGCTTTCCCTCTAATCAAATGAATAACTAGTTTCAGAATAAATCACATTCTAAATTGAAGGATTTGGCATTTCTGCTTATATTTCTTTGGCTTTTGTGCCATGATTGTCACAGTAGTAACCATACACTTTCTCTTTAAGAAGTCATAAATGTGGAATGGGACTTGGACTCATGAATGTGTGTGGCTGTGTGGAAACTGCTTCTGGTGTTTGTTAACAGTCTTAGAAAATGTGGTCAACATATATAAGTGCATGCATGGAGACTGAACGGCCTTTGTAGCACTGAGCATTATTATGCAGCTACAAACCAAAACCAGTGTTCTTGTTTCCATTTTAGAAGATGTATTCATCTCAATCACAATGTCAAAAAATGTCTTATCTTATAAATTGAGAAGAATATCTTCTTTTTATTTTAATTTAAATGAGAACATATGACCATAACAAAAATATATATTATCTGTCTCTGAAACTAGATTGCTAATTCTCTTGATAAGATGGTAAAAAAGTCAGCAGATGGAAAAATTTTTGTTGATTCCTTGTATGTTTTATTTTAAGATAATTAATGAAGTCTTCATAATTTTCTTCTTATACTGAAAGACAACTATATGTATATTTTGCTAGAAGTAAAATCAATTAATTGTAAATATGCTGTGCATATGTACTTTCAACTCAAAAAAAAATGTTTGTAGAGGAAAAACAATCTATGAAATTTGGCTCCCTGAGTGTATGGAATTACAATGGTAATTAGTGAGAAAAATATACCTAAGCACTATAGAAGAAAATGTGGGGTATATTCTTGATTCTGGATTAGCTGAAAGTCTCAGGACAATTTCGTCTTGGGGGGTGACATGCACAGCTCTCTGTTCGCATTCTTCAGCATCAAGAACACCTCATAGATAACAGTTCTCCATGTGACATCAGACCATCCTTTGCAGTAAAAATATTGCACATCTAGGGGAAGTCCAAGTAATTAGCACCAAACCCTAAAGCAGTCAGATGCCAATGATACCAGTTTCTATGTATAATAGGACAAGAGTAGAAAGTTTTCAAACTAAGATTGAAAAAACACCAAATAAGTGAAGTAGAAAACATTCAGAAAATGTCAGCTTATACCATTTCAGTACTGACAGGAATCCAAGCATCATCCCCACTCTGTGTAGCTTTGCGCCTTTTCCTGGAACTCACTTGGTAGCCCAGGCTGGCCTCGAACTCACAGAGATCCGCCTGGCTCTGCCTCCCGAGTGCTGGGATTAAAGGCGTGCGCCACCACCGCCCGGCTCAGTTCATCTCTTAACCAAAGTCTTACAAGATTGTACTCATAAACTCACACAGCTCTGGTTGCGTGTACATGATCTGCACCATATTAATAATAAATTTAATTAATTGAAATGTAATAAGGCAGCTGGGCAGAGGTGGTGCCTTTCATCCCAGGACTCGGGAGGCAGAGCCAGGCAGAACTCTGTGAGTTCAAGCCCAACCTGGGCTACAAAACGAGATCCAGGACAGGCACCAAAGCTACACAGAGAAACCCTGTCTCGGAAAAAAAAAAAGGAAAAGAAACAGAAATGTAATAAGGCATGCAAAGTGAAATAGACAAATAGTGAAATGGAGAAAATTGTCACTTACTTTTCAGAGGATTGCCAAATACACAGAAGGCATCTTAAAAAGAAGGAAAGAAAATGTCAACAATGCTACATAGAAACACTGGGCAACTTAAATGGAAAGAGACGCAAACATCTCTCAACTATTTGAAAGGATGCTCAACTTTACTGAGGGAAAGAGAGCTGCAAATTAGCACTTTGCTAGAATAGCTTTTCTCACCTATTAGACTGGCAGGATTCCAGAGGCTGGCAGCAGACTCTGTGGCAAAGCTGTGGGGAAACAGACTTATCATATATTCCTGATAAGAGTGCAAAATACTGAACCTCTGGGGGGAAGAAAATGTGGCACTGCCTAGAAAAAAAAATCTATTCATTTAGTATTTGATGAAACAAGTTTACCTCTAGGAATGTATCCCAAAATATAGTGGCAGCATATGAAATATACAGAAATATAAATAAGGCTATCAGTTGTAGCAACTCTGTGAAAGTAAGACTGGCATACACACTTTTGTGCTCCTGTAGAAAGAAATGACAGGCAAGACTCTGCATACAATATATCGTCAAGATATAGTCATACTGGAGGGATAGTGTGTAATAGTATGACCACAAGCACACATGTACTATGTTCTGTTTCAAGGAAAAACAATGGTGTCTTCTTTAGGACTTAGAACTCTGCCTCTTATACTCTCTCATTCTCAGGCTTTGACCAGTCATGCATCTCTTTGCTGATTGCTGCCCACAGTAAAAGAAGCTTCTTTGACCAAGGTTGAAGACAGCATATGAGTAAAAGCAGAAATATTTTGATGGGAACTTGTCAGCATGATCATGCAGCAGAATAGCAACAGCAAGTTTTACTCTAGGGTATATGATCTCCCCATGGGCTATTGACTAAGATTATTATATACCAGGCGTGGAATTCCCTCCCGTGAATCAGGCCTTGAATCCAATCAGAAAGTAGTTAGTTACCTCCTAACTGTCATGCCACTATTACGCCAGCCGGCAAATATTGCCTGGTAGGTTAGCACGCAGGATCCAGCACTGGGTATGACCATTAAAGTGTTTTGTTCCACAGCAGACTGCATGGGCCTTCCGACACTATGAAAGCTGGCCAGCAGTGAGGAAGTCTCCTTGTTGGTTCAAGATGGATTTCTCTGGTTCCCTTAGTCAGATTGTATAGTGTCTTCAGCAACAGGATCTCACTGCAATCTCAGAATGGGGGAAAACATCAATGGCAATACTCTAGACTGCTTTTGAGGCTTCTGGGGGACTTCCTGATCAATAATAACTCTGGGGGGCAGTCATTCAGTGGAAGAAATAACTGAAAAGTAACAGTTCTCTTTAAACAAAGAGAGGGAGAATGCTAGAGAAAATAGTATCAGAGTAGACTCACATCTACATACTTTGCTCAGTAGATTCGATTATAAAATTATATACATATTTTGAATAATGATTTACTTTACAAAGTTTAAAAACCAGGTCTAAAGAACTAAAAGTAGTGTGAAATGATGATACCATTGTTTATCCAGTTTTCAGTAAAATTGTACAGAGAAGAGTTGTTCCAATAACTTTCCAAATATACTAAAATTTACTTTTACTGATAAATAAAAACAGAAATGTATAGCTATTGGTAAGATTATATAAAAAGCTATACCTGCATACATTGTGTAATGTTTAAATCAGCTTAAATACCTATATCCTGAAACACTTATTTGTTTTCTAAATAACTTAAAAATGAACATTTCTTTGCACATGTCTAGGAGGGTATTATCTCCTGAGTACATAGAATCATGTTAGGAACTCGGCTGGGGATTTAGATTAAAGGTGGAGTACTTGCCAAGCATCACAAGGTTATGAGTTTGATGACAAGTCCTTAAAAAACCAAACTAGATGGTTAAGAAATGATTTAAAAATATTCTAAGTAAATAAACTAGTAAAAGAGCCATGGGAGCTCTCCTTATTCCTCACATTTATTAATAACGTTGATTTTGTTCTACTTGACAGAATATAAAGAAAATGAGTGACATGTTACTAACTGGAATTTTCACTATGCTTCTAAATCAATATTACACAAAGTGAGGAAAATTAAGTAAAAGTCAGTTTTGGGGATGATCACAATGAAGTCTTTATGTTGCTTTCCTTTGACATTTGAAAATGTTAGCTTTGAAAAGTCCTAGAAGCATCATACCACAAGGACACTATCATGTTCATAACAGCATTATTTGTAATCTCCAGAACTAGAAAGAATCTAGATGTCTCTCATCCAAAGAATGGATAAAGAAAATGTTGTACATATACACAATGGAATACTACTCAGCAGTAAAAAACAGTGACAACATGAAATTTCCAGGCAAATGGATTGAATTAGAAAATATCATCCTGAGTGAGGTAACCCAGACTCAGAAGGACAAACATGGTATGAAGTGGATACTAGATGTAAAGCAAAGGATAACCAGACTACAACCCACAGCTCCAGGGAGGCTAGCTAGCAGGAGAGACCCTAACAGGGACACATGGATCGCCCTGCGAAGGGGAAATAGATGAGAGCTCCTGAGTAAACTGGGGATGAGGTGGGGAGATAGAGGGGAGGGGATGGTGGATGAAAACATAAGGGAAGGGGATGGTTGAGCTGGAACAGGGATAGAGCAGGAGAGCAATGAAAGAGATATCTTTTATTGTTTGTTTGTTTTGTTGTTGTTTTCCTTTTTTTTTTTTTTTGGTTTTTCGAGACAGGGTTTCTCTGTGTAGCTTTGTGCCTTTCCTGTATCTCACTCTGTAGACCAGGCTGGCCTCGAACTCACAAAGATCCGCCTGGCTCTGCCTCCCAAGTGCTGGGATTAAAGGCGTGTGCTACCAGCGCCCGGCTTTTTTTCTTTTTTATTCTTTTTTTTTTTTTTAAGAAATTTTCTACTCACCTTACATACCACCCACAGACCCCACCTCCTCTCTCCTCCCACTCTCCAACCCTCTCTCCCAAGCCAACCCCCATCCCCACATCCTCCAAATCAAGGTCTCCCATGGGCACAGGGCACACCAAGCAGAGGCAGGTCCAAGCCCCTCCCTGCCACACCAAGGCTGCTCAAGGTGCCACACCCCAAACAGTTTGGGCTAAACAACTGTCTCCCGTATCCAGAAGGCATAGTCCAGTCCCATTGGTGCTCCACAGCCACTCGTCCATAGTTCCTGGGTCTCCACCAGTGTGGCCAGTCATCAAAAGAGATATCTTGATAGAGGGGGACATCATGGAGATAGGGAGAAACCTGGTGCTAGGGAAATTCCCAGGAATCCACAAGGATGACCCCAGCTTAGACTACTAACAATACTGGGGAGGGTGCCTGAGCTGGATCATCTCAGCTAGCCATCTCAAAATTGTCCTAAGCAGTTTGTAGTCCAAAGTCGATATTTTGGTGGTGTTAATCAGCTTAATGGCTTTATCATAGTCCATGTGGAATCATCTTTGTGGGGTCTCTTCATCCTTTTGAAGATTTCAAAGTCACTGTTAGGCATGGTCATGGGTCATGGTTCCCTGAAGAATTTTTTTTTTTTTTAACCTCCTCTGTGGTTTGGAGCAAACAATCTGATAAATGATAAATGTCTGTCTCTTGAAACCATGAACATTCTTCCCTAAAAGAGAAAATCTTCACAGCAATTTCTCCCCACCATTTGTCTTGCCAAACTTTTCCAAACTGACCTTTGCGGATGCTTTCTGGTAACACAATGGTCCTGGTAATTCTTCTCTGAACAAGCATCAATAAACCCTTTGTCCCTCTCTGTACTTCTGTACATGAAAAGACTGTTGTCTCCTTGAAGCCTATTGTCCATCAAGAAAAGGGTTTCCTTTTGGGGTATTTTGTTTTGTTTCACAACAAGGGCAGATATGTTTCTGAGTGACAGTTAAATTTGTTGAAGGTATTAAATTGCTAATGGTAATGCATTTTACAATCTTCTCAACTGATTTAATATATTAGGCTGCCACTCAAAGTTATGATAAACAATGCCGAGCTCTTAGTTGGAAATCATTCTGTCAGATCTGCAGACTTTCAAAAATGCCCACCTATGTTCAGAGTTTACAAACACAGTCTCGTTTCTCTGTGGGCTGCACCACAAACCGATGACATAAATACTTCAATTTGTATCCACTCTCTCAGGGCTTGGAACTCGTGTGAAGCCGTAATAAACACCTGGCAGGAATTCTCTGAAGCTGGGAAGTAATTTTCCATTTGGGAGATAAAAAATGCTGTTTCATTTAAGGAAAATACGTCTGAAACTTATCAGCCCTCTTCATGAACTTTTCATGACTTCTTATGTGCTTCTCAAGTTTAAAAATCATACAACAGATACAAAAAAGAGAAAGAGAAAGAAAATCAGTTATGTTGCATATCAGAAATAGGATTGAGATATGATTGAGATAAAGGTGTGTGTGTGTGTGTGTGTGTGTGTGTGTGTGTGTGTGTGTGTGTGAGAGAGAGAGAGAGAGAGAGAGAGAGAGAGAGAGAGAGAGAGAGAGAGAGAGAGAGAGAGAGAGAGAGAGAGATCTGAGGACAAATTTTGTCTGACAAGAGAAAGTAGTTGGTCTTGCTTAGTTCAGGAATACTAATAATAGGACCAAAGAGATGGCTCACAAACCGTAAGAAGAGCTTGATTCCCAGAATTCACATTAAAGGTGGAAGGAGAAAATGCACTCCACCAAGTCATTTACTCTCCACATGCATGCTGGAGCACACTGTGGCAATTCATACATACACAATAATAATGATTGATATTTTATTATTTATTAATAATTTTATATCCATTAATAATAATAATAATAATAAATTTTAAAGAGTGGAAAATAGCAGAAAACATATACAAGTAATATCCAAGTAACATTGCATTTAAAATTCTCAAAGTCTTTTATATATGCTGTTTCATTTGATTTTCACAATGAATCTACAAGGTATGGAGGAAAGGGAGTATTGTTTCATTTTATAAATGAGAAATGGAATTCTAGAAGCAAAAACAAAACAAACAAACAAAAGAAACTCCACCAAACTCCAAGAATAACAAGTATCAAACAAAACAAATGGTATACACAAACAAACACAGGACTATTGTAAAACATCCAGTAAGACTTATACAGCCATATAGAATCAAGTTGAACCCACTCAATGAGCAATTCATGCTTTATCATTGTGCGACAGAGTCTTTCTAAGAACAAAAACAGAGAATTCACAGCATGCCTATATAAATTTGAATAAAAATCTTATAAAAGTAGGTGTAAGAGACTTGCTTATTTTAATGCAGTTTAAATAAGACTTTAGTAAACCAAAGAAAGTTTCCCAAATGTAACTGCACACAATGAAACTGGAAACAGAGAAAACAGAAATGTGCTGTCCTTAAAGAACTCAATTTCTGAGAGAAACAGAATGCAAGTAGCTTTCAGGGTCTAACATTGTTTTGTGTTAAGTATTATATGGTGTAGTTGAAGACAAAGCTTGGTGAGAGGTTCCATATTAACAAAGAGACCAAGTGGAAATAAGACTAATGAGAGTTAATGAGATGAACTCTGGACAGAAAACCCTACAAAGAAATGATCATGGAGGTAAGGTTGATAATGTGGAAATGAATTGTATTGAGCATTTGTCAAAATTCTTTCAGAACCTTTTGGGAGGAAAAGTATTCAAAAAGCAAAGCAGAAATAAACCAACATTGCAAACTTGATAGATTTATTTTGATTTTGTTTATTTATTTATTTATAATTAAATCTGTCCTGAACCAGATTTTCAACTTGCAATTTACTACATTATTCAATGTGTAATTCATAAAATGCTAGAACTCCCACCACAAAATATTCTCTTTGATACAGTAAAAGAACTCTAAGAGAAGCCTACTAGCTGACTTCCAGTAGGCTTCAGTGGGATTGTGGTTCTAACTGCAACCAGAGGCCTAGATGGTCCTGCAGGCTCAGCAATAATTTTGTTGATTCAAATAAAACAGAAAAGCAAGTGTGGGTAGGTCCTGGGAGATTAACTGGTGATGCCGCCACAGTCATCAAACTTGCCATCTATGGAAAAATCTAGGACAAAAAATATTCATGTGCAGTGAGGACTTTAATTGTCCTTTGCAATGAAACATTCTTAACCACAGAGGTAGTGTGATTTCTTCCTACGAAGTACCTGACATTCAATATGAGCTTAATTAAATTCTGGTTAAATAGGCTGCTTCCTTGTTGGAAGATAGATTATGTCATTAGCCATATGATAATCAGATGGATGCATGGTGAACATGGTTCAGAGAAAAGAGAGTTTTCCTTTGGAAAACTCAGCTAGTCTCATTCATCTAGTTATCTAGCATGGCTGGCCTGACAGTTGCTAATGCTTGTAGACCAAGATTTAATACTCCCTCTCTCCCTGCTGGACTTTCACCAACTCATGTTAAATAACACTAATTGGCTCTTGTAGTCACTCTTCTTTTGCAGAACTTTCATTGCTGACCAAATTTCTTTAGTTTCCATGTTCCTCTTTCAGATATGTTAATGCTTTCTGTCTCCCTCAGGCTCAATAGTCATGTGGTCTTTTAAAGATGACTTAGCCCATTTCTACAGTAATGAATTCTTTGCTCTTGAGGGTCCCTCTTTTAGTAGGATATCAGTGTTCTTTTCTTCCAAATGGCAGAATACAGAAAAGCTTCTCAAAGTCTCCATGTATGTAAGAAACTCATCACCTTAAGACTACTCTTTGAGTCTTACTAATTGAAATCTGTCTTTGTCTACTTTCCATTGCTAAGATATAATACCCAAGGCTAGATAACTTGCAAAGAGGTTTAGTTTACTCACAGACTAGATGTTTCTGAGCTTGGTACTGACATCTGTTTCTCTCTACTGAGAGCTCCCTTCACTACAATATGATGGATTATATCATGTATAAGAAATTACATGCCTACACAGATAAACCTTGTCTCGAAAAAAAAAAGAAAGAAAGAAAGAAAGAAAAGAAATTACATGCCAAGACAAGAAGCCAGAACAAGCAAGGAAGGGTCATACTTTATCATTTATAACTATCCTTTCCAGAAATAACCAGGGCCTCAACTAGGCTCCAAGCCTTGAAGAGTCCATTATCTCTGATATTGCCCCACTGTGGACCTTGCTTCTGACACATGAATCTTAGTGTATACAGTCAAACCACACCCAAACTTAGTGCCAAACTTGTTGAAGCATTTTTAAATAACTCTTATAGGAAATGAGGTTGGATAAAATTTTAACTTCTCTGAATACCAAGGAGGGTAAAGAAAATGAAATGTGTTTAGCAAACATTCTAAAGACAGATTCTGCCATCAAGGGCTGTTATTGGAAGTAAAATGACCATATATGACAGAGGGTCAAAAATACTAAGCAAAATGATAATGGTTCTTTGTTGCCATAAAAACATATATCACAATTTGCTTAATAATTATGATCCAAGTAACTTTTAAGCAGCCATAAGAATTATGATAGCTCTCAGAATGCCAAGATGATGAGATGGCAGTCTTTGGATTGGGCGATGGTTAAATCTGTAATTGTCTTCCAGTGTTCCCTACAAATATCATTAGATATTAGAGTGTTCAGGCTCACCTGGCTATTCAGGTTTTAGAACTTGTGTAAAAACTTCCTCTGCAAGTAATGTGCTTCTTAACATTTCTATCTGGTGAATACTCCCTCCTCTTTTAAGCACTAAACCCTCTGACCCACACAGTACTAATTATTCCCATTATTCTTGATCTCCTCATCAACTATTTGCTACTGTTCTTATACCCATTACCTCATAGCACAATTATTTGCACATTTATTTGACTCAGATTCTAATGACTTGAGGTCAAAGACAATACTGTTCTCATTTCTGAGTCCTCAGCTTCAGTACCTAAAATTCAATACTTGGTGAGGAAATGTGGGCTGAAAGGATTAATGAATGTGTTGTGTTAAAAATAAATTCAGCAAAAGTTAATAAAGGAAAGGGTCACAGTAGGAGGAGCCAATGGTGTGCTGGCTAATGTTTAACAACTGGCTCCCTAAAATACAAAAAGACCATAACTATAGCATTTGCTAGCTTTCACAGTGTGCAATCTGCCAGTGTTGGATTTTAATATGCTGCTAAACATGAAGATGAGAAGAGGTAAAACACTATTAGGTAAAACATGTACCCTCCTTCTATATGTGTATAACTAAGACCCAGAAGATAAATAATAGTAGAAGGTCCTTAAATAATTTGGAAGTGATTTTCCATATTAATTTGTTTTTAATATGTTAATTAATTCTCTATATATAATTATTTTAAAATCATGGCCAATCTTAACAAGTAATTTGAATTTTTTGGAAAATCTCACAGCGTTCTCAGGCTGATGTGAGTTAGTTCTGGCATCCTACTGCAGAAGGCATTGTGAGGTGAAGAAAGTAAAGCAGAAATATTTAACAGATACAGTCCATTTAATCTGTCTGTGTGGTGCAGTTATTTCAGTAAGACACTTAACTTGAATGAGAGACAGATGACCCGCAAACATTCAAATTTCCATCTATTGAGTTCACTGGCTTCTCCTTGACACCAACACAAGTGGTAAGCACTTACTTAGTTCTCATTAAATAGTAAATGAGTAAATCAAATAAAAACATGCTTTATAGCTTCTCCGTGTCTCCTTTGATATGATCTAGAAAAATCTGCATATATTTAAAAGTAAAGAAGGATGACAGTGTTGCCTAGCCAGGGACCTCCTTCATCACAGAGTGGCTGGTGGAGAAAGCCCAGGGCAGTTGGCAGATTCTTAGGTGGGTGTCAGTTCTCACCAGGAAAGAATCTCAGCAATGACTATGTGCATCCATTGATGATAAGCCAATCCATGCTGATCTTGTAGCTACAGAAGGACACAAGAGCTGCAAAAATATTGGTTTGAAAAGAAAAAAGGTGGAAAAAAGTATCACTGCCTTAGTTACTTTTCTTTTGGTGTGATAAAACACCACAGTTGTGATGGCTCTTCTCACTGTCATCTTGAGTGCATCAGTAATGAACTAACACCCAAACACCTAGGAACACCTGTGAGGGATTTTCCGTAATGAAATCATTTGAAGGGGGCAAACCCACTTTTAATCTGAATCTTTTGAGTTGGGAAGATCCACTTTTTCTCTAGATCTTTTAAGGTAGAAAGACCCACCTTTAATCTGGGACATACTTTCTAGTGGCAGCTTGTATAAAGGACATGGATGAAGAAAGATTTTGCTCTTTGCCTGCTAACCCTCTCTCTTGCTGGCAAGTCCGTTCTTTCATTGGCATTAAAGCCTACTTTTTCAGAATTCAGTCATATACTGAAGATCACTTGAGACAGTCAGACTCATGGGCTGAACAACTTACTGGTTACTTGGACTTTCCATTGGTAAACAGCCATTATTGGACTAGCTGGACCATATAGCTTGTAAGCTTTTCTAATGAATCTTCTTTATGTATTATCATTCTATCAGTTCTGTTCCCCTAGAAAACCCTGACTAATATAATAATCAAGGAAACTTATAAAAGAAAGCATTTAATTTGGCTTATGATTTCAAAGGGTTAGAGTCTAGGATGGCAGAGTGAAGGAACAGCTGAGTACTCATATTGTGATATACAACCGAAAAGCAGAAAGAGAGAGCATTGGAATTTGTGGTAGTCTTTTTAGAGCTCAAAACCCACCCCCATTGGCACGCTTCCTCCAGCAAAGCCACACATCCTAGTCCTTCCTAAACAGTTCCACCAATGGGGGATGAAGTACTCAAATATATAAGACTATGAGGGCCATTCTCATTCAAGCCACCACAATCACTAAGGTGACAACAACCATAGCATGTAATTTTGTAATAGACTCACTGACACCTGTGCTGCACAGTGGCATCCTTCAGGAGCCTGAGCTATGGAATTTGTAGAAGTGCCCCCAGACATTTCTGTTTGTACCAAACGTCCCCGTATCATGGACACTGTGCCTAAGGATATGTTCTGTTAGTGAAGAGCGCTAAGAAAGGGAGAAGGAACAGGTGTACAAGGAAGACCCTGAATCTATCGCCCACCCTACCTGAATGAAAAGTGGAAGCACCTTGGTGATGGTCCCCTTTTTGAACAACTTGGTTCTGTGAAAGAAAGGACATTGCAGGTGGATTCAGTATAGCTAAGAAACAGTGGATAGTAAAGGCTTTGAGCTACTGAAGGGTTCTAGGCCTTAAGTGTCTTCTCTTGACAAGGGGTTGACACCCCCCTCTCTAATAATGAAGGTAAAGTGATACATTGCATGATTTAACACAGGAAAATATTTAGTAAGCTATATTCTCTAATTTCTTTATTAGATTAATGCCACTGTTTTACATTAAAAACAGGATATGGGGCTAGGGAGGTGGCTCGGTGGGTAAAGTGTTCATGGTGAATGCTGGTGAATGCATGAAGACCTAGACTTGATTCCTTAGAGCTCACCACACTAGACATAGTAACACAATCCCAACATTACTATAGTGTGATGGGATGTAGAGACAGGTGCTCTAGAAGCTCACAGGACAAACAGTGTACACAACAGCAAACAACAAGAAACCCTGCCTCCAACAAGGTGGAAGATGAGGACCAGCCTCTCTCCCAAGCATGCTTTGTGGCACATGTGAACCCACATTCATGTGTGAATACCCACATGTTATATTTTTTAAGGAATAGGAAGTAGTCTCTTTGAAAGTATGTTTAAGAAAGAGTTCTAAAGTGAAAGGTAAATTCTAGTTATGCATAGCTTTATTATGATGAACCATTTTCTTTGATTAGATTTTGCTGATATCAACAACTTTAAATTATGCAACAAAGTTGAGCATTCCACAAAATTCTATATGCTGAGCTAAACCATTTATTGGATTGAGGGGAAAAGTGAAGGCACAGCTTCATAGAATGTTAAATATGAGACACATAAGAGATCACACCCTAGATCAAAGGAGACAGGGACTGCAAGACAACTTCATTTTCAGACACATATTACCTGGCTAGTGAAATATTTTGGAACATTTTCTTAGGAGAGCTTTCTCTCCCGTGCCTGAGGATCTAGACAAAATCCCAATAATTCAGGGCTTGTGATTCAGCTCAGTTGGTAAAGATGAAGCTCTAGGTTGGATCCCCAGTATCTCATAATGTCAACACTGAAGCTCACACCTGCAGTCCCAGCACTTGGAACATGCAGGCAGGAGGATTGAAAGTTGGAGATCATCTGTGACTATATAACTAGCCTGGGATACAGACAGAAGAACCTGTTCTTTAGAAGGAAAAAAAAAAGGAAAGGAAAAAAACTGCTCTGAAGTTCCCCCTTCTCTGATGCCCAAAGGATAGGCAGCCACTTCTACCCATAAATGACAATACCCGTGTTCTAAGTATGGCCACAAATAAGAGACATGAGACTCCAGTGTCGCTGCACAGCTTCATAAGCACCTGATTCAGTGACAGACTGTACTTCGGGCTTTCTTGTTATGTGCGGAGAATGATTGCCCATTTGTTTAAACTATTCAAGGTTGAATTTTGTGTTCCTTGCAGCCCATTATGTTTTCTAACTAATGTGCCCAGTAGAACATGCCAGAGACTGCTTTTCCTCATCTGTTTGGAGAAGGAGAAGGTAGAACTGATTGTAGATTTGGTGTGTGGCCAGCAAAATATCTGGGACTTCTAAGCAAAGCAGACTCGCCTTCCTTCTGGGCTCTGGGCCAGTTTGTCATGCAAAAGGTGATGGGCTATGCATTGTACATGGGGAGCTAAAAGAGACAGGGTACATAAACAAGCTGCCTACAATAATGGAAGAATGTCATCCAAGATATTTGACATTCCCTGTACAGTTTGAGAAACTGATAGCATCGTAATTGTAGAAAAGACATGCAGTATTGCCAATCCATTGCTGCATCTCGTGTGCAGTCTGGCACATATGTCTTATGGCTCAGCACAAGCAGCAGAAGGAATGAACAAAAAGAAAAGAGCAATTTCCCCACCGTAAATTGGAAAGTCTGCCAACCAGCTAAGTGATCTGCCATCAATCAGTGTTAAATTCTCCTTAGCTGCAGAAAATTCAAGGGCTAACTATTACTGAGAGATTTCACACAGTGACTAATGGTAGATGACAAACACATTTAAAATCTGCATAGACCAGCACCAGCTTAAGATGTAACATGAATAATAAATAACTTTAAAGAAAAATCCTAACATGCGAAATAAGATATAATCTTTTCCAACATAAATTACAGAGAAGATTATAGTTCCAGAAAGGTATTTGCAAAATGACCAAAACAAAGTCAAAAGTGTAATTCATTCAGAAGGCAACTGTATTTGATGATTTTGCACATAAACAGATTTTGAAAGAGTTAGACAGAAAAGCTATCAAACACTGGTCACCCGGGTGTAACTGGGAGGAAAATCTCAGGTCTTTGATCAGTTATAAGTGGCTGTCAGTGAGGGGATTTCAGATAGACTCAAATGCAGCAAGACAGGCTTTCTGTTTTCCAAGATACATTAATAGTTCTTTGTGTGACTAATTAGAGAAGGTTCTTCTATCTCAACCCATGCTGAGGCACATGCATGGAAGAAAAATGCTATGTTTAGTGGGTAAATGCTTGAAGGTTTAAATGCTCTTAAATTTATGGTGTGCTGGTATTCAGAAAACAAATAAACAAATACAAAAAAAAGCATTGGATAAGAAACACAGATCCAATATTGTATTCATGGCCTTAGGAGATGGATCAGTGAGTAACGTATGATGTGCAAGCAGGAGGACCTGGGTTCAGATCCCCTGTACCCTAGTAAAAAGCTAGACATGGCAGCAAACATCTGTCACCCCAGTGCTCTGAGTCAGAACCAAGTCTATCCATGGGAGGGACTGCCTGGTCAGCCAGGCTAGCTGAAATGGTGAACTCTAGGTCCAGAAACCCCATCTCAGACTGACAGAAGCTGTTCCTTTAACACTACACACTTTTATATATGTTAATGCTATGACGTATGTTCCCTCTTGCCAAAGGTTCACTTCAGTATATATAACTGAACAACTGTTCATTGTGCTCTTCTGTTTTAATGGTGCTAAAAGGGTCTATCCTTTGTAAGTCATCCTTGCCGATCCTTAGGTATTTGTCTTTGTTCCATTGTTAAACAATGGTGACTTGTTTCATAGTTTTGTGTTTGGGCTTGATGCACGTCTTAACATGATAGATACAGTGTTCAGCTAGAGTATTATGGAAAAAGTCAATCTTGTAGGTGTTGCTTTTCAGATTTTCAATAATTTCCTTTCTTTAAAAAAAGATGGAAAGCAATATAAGATATCTAAGGTTGACATCTGCCTTCCACAGGTAATACACACATATAACACAGACATGAGGGGGTGAGGAGGGAGGGGAAAGAGAGGAGAGGAGTGGGGGAGAGAGAGACAGAGAGAGAGGAAGGGAGGGAGGGAACGAGAGAAAATATGAGAGATTCTATAACCAAACTTGCTATGTCTTCTTTTCCTTATAGATTTTGTTTAAATAACATGACTAATCTCATGAGACAATAAAGATGAGACATGCAGAAAATTCTTTACAAATGCAAAGATTTGCACACGCATTTATTTGACTATTTGTTCTATTATTTGGTTTCAGTATATAGTTAAGTGTTTGTGTGTCATAAGAAAACCACTGGGATGGAAAGAAATCAGGATGCCCTTTGTCCTCTTCAATTTTGATAAAGCATTTAGATGATCAAAGCAAACCTGCTGGGATTAAGGTCCTGGGATCTTGAGATTTTTTTTTGAAGTTGTATAAACAAGAAAATAGGCAAAAGCAAATTTTTAATCATGAAAAGTGATTTTTGTTAATTCATTTTCCAAATATTAGCACATTCAATCTTCAATTATATCCCAGTTTTCACAGGTGTGCCGAGATGGACAATTTTTCACTGATTGGATTTTAATTGTTATTATCAACAAGAGTTTAAAATCATTTGATAAAGTTAATATTTCCATATATTAGTTTTATGAATTGTTGCTATGCAACCTCCGCATTCTGAAGAAACATTATATACCACCAGCAAAGAGATTGCACTTGTCAGTGACTGCAGTTGCAGACCCTAGCAACTGTGACATCATAAACAATAAAAATGCATCTACTACTTGAGAAATTTAAAGAAAATATGTGAAGTTCTGATCTCATTAATAGCCTGGATACAGAAAGCAGATGGGCCATTATTTATAATTTCTTTTGAGAAAAAGGGACTTCATCATCAAAATGTTTTTATTTTTGTAAACTTCCCCAGCAAATTCATAGAATCTACTGGCTCCAAATTACGATTCTTGTGTGACCTTCAAAGCTGTTTTCATGCCAAGTTCAGCAACATTCCAGACAGCTTCTCTGGTCACATGGAAAGAATTGCATATTAGTAATACATAGAATTTTCAATATTTTTAAAAGTTATATACATTAACAAATGACCTCAGTTAAGTTCCACTGAAGCCTGAGGAATGTCAGCATTATTTTCTATATTTTGCCATCAAGAAACCAAGTAAAGAGGTAGTGACAGGCAGGATATATTAGTCAAGATGGCCTTCTCCACACCCTATCTCTGACTGCAGCTCTGTGGGTTGTCCTGAAACTTGGACTTTTGAAGCTATCCGTCAAAACTATGTAGTTTCAAACGGGTTATCAGGTGGTGTGTGTTTACAACAGGAGCTAATGATGAACGGTAAATACATGAAAAGCAATAGTTTAATAATAGTGCCTAACACATTCAGGAGACTAGATTTAACTGATATGATTATACCCAAATAATAATACACAATAAAAGAGCCAAAGAGTTAAAAACAAATCAGAATCATTTGAAAAAGCATTCAAACAAACATGCCCATGGTTCCATCCTCCCATGTATTTATTCAGGATATTTATATGTGCATTTGTTGATATAGACATCTCGTCCAATACAGATACAGACATAAATATATAATGAGTAAAGATGTGATTAATTTATAGCCTAATACACAAGACCTAAGTTCAGGTACTAAGGTACATATTCCAAGGAACTAGAAAGTTCTGTTAAATAAATCTGTTTCTACATAAGAGATAGCTGACATTTGTTCCCTTAACTATTACAAGACTTGAAGTTGATGTTTCTATGTTTAATCTTCAGAATTTCCTAAGATGCCACAAATTAATATGGAGGTTTTGAAAAATAAGAATGTTGGAACACAGAATCATCTAGTGGCCTGTTTGAGTTCTCAGTGAAACTTCCAAACCAAATCTGCTTAACCAAAAGTCTAACCTATGCTACTGTCTGATGCTGCAAGGAAGGTCTTGGCTTTGCAATCATTTTTTCTTTAGATGTCTTATTTGCTTCTTAAATTTGTGTATTTCACTTTATTTACTTTTATTTCGAGAACACTATGATCCTATGTAATAAAAATGTCACTCACACCTCATGTACTTTTGAATTTAGGGAAAACTGAAATTCCTAGCATGCAGTTTTTGTTTGATTTAGTTGATCATTACAAACCCAGATAAAATGAGGGATCAGTAAACTGCTGTACCGCATTAAGAATTCCACATCTGAACTTAGCAGATGGCAGCGACTGTAACTTTCTCTTCAACAACTCCTTGTACAGCAGAGGCAAGTGTTCCATTAGTACATTTCTATTAGGGAACAGGATGTGAACAGTGCATTGGTTTGCTGTAATTGTTCCATGATTCAGCAGCTGAGTCACTTAATGAGTCCCATGTATATACCAAGTGATATAATTTTAAGAAGGCTGTAGTGTGTGGACCATCTGTTACAATAAATCCATAGTGCCTTGAGAAATGTGTGGGTAATGCTGATGTTGCCCCATCTTCAGTCACTAGGCTGTGCTTTCACCGAAGGTGAAAAGCCTAGAAAGACTGTTAGGATTCCATGTGCTGAGACTTGCACTTGTTTGGGACACATTTAACAAAAATAAAATTCCTGTTGCTGAACAAAAAGTAGTGTTGTGGGTTTTTTTTAATATATTAAGGTTTTGAAGTCCCCTTTAGAAAAAAAAACTACTTATCAGTTCAGATATAGATACTCTCTGGCTAGAGGTATAGGGATACAGTAGTAATTGTTCTAAATTCTACATTCAATGTGGTAACCACTGACAATAACGTGATATGCTTGATATACATTTGAGATAGATGTATGAAAATGATATAAGGATCTACAAGGGAGTTCAAATAAACATCAGTCACTCACATGCTAATATCCTATGCTGCTCATAACTTGGTATTAGGCAGTGAAGTGTTTCATGACCCACATAATCTACGAGAACAAAGCCTAGAACAGGAAAAGTAGCGATAACATAGCATTTAAGTTCTCTGGCAGAGATGAATAGTTTTTTACTGAAGTGTCACACCATGCCTACAAACAGAGATATCTGGCATAAAAATCTTAGATCTATGAGATGATACAACTTCACTGGGGTCTTGAAGGATTTATATCTCTGCGACCTACACAATATGAATTGTCTTTCAGACAATGAGTAGACCATCTGCTCTTTAGTGACTCACTGAAGACTTGAGCTGTGAGTGTCACAAACTGATGAGAAGGAAAACAAGGACAAATTAATGAAAATGTGGCCATATCTAACAAAAAGAAATGAGAATTTATTCTCTGATCTCAAAAGCTCATTTCTAGGAATTTGCTAAAAATACATAGATAGACAAAAAATATTTCTAGAGTATGCAGAAGACCAATTCCTTCAGCCATATTTGTGACTGCAAAATGTTGAAGATGGAAATCTCCCTCAACAGGAGATACTGTCTATAACTAGTGCATAACACATTGACATGCTGCACAGCTGTGTGGAGTAATGCAGAATAAAACTTTTATAAATACTGCAAAGTGAAAATGCAAAAAGTAGAGGGATTATAAAAATAACAATTTTATTTTTTATGGAAATCTCTTATTTCCATAAAATAAGACACATTTTTTATTTTTTATGGAAGCATACATTCCACATACATTTCTTATTTTTATGGAAGCATAAGTCACACAAAAACACAGATTGGGGCCGGGCAGTGGTGGCGCAAGCCTTTAATCCCAGCACTCGAGAGACAGAGGCAGGCGGATCTCTGTGAGTTTGAGGCCATCCTGGTCTCCAAAGTGAGTTCCAGGAAAGGCACAAAGCTACACAGAGAAACCCTATCTTGAAAAACCAAACCAAACCAAAACAACAACAACAACAAACACCTGTGGAAGGGAAGATAAAGTTACAGAAGGTTTGGGGTGGACTGGTGTAGACTACTTCAAATGTATTTTGCTCAGTAGATACGACTGTGTGATATGTAAATATTTCACATAATTGTAAAACAATTTAATTATTGAAAAATCTCGAACACAACCAAAAGTAAAGAAAATATATGAATATATATTCATAAAACCTAATTTCAGCAACAGAATTCTCCAGAGATCCTATGAAACACAATTTTACAACATTTTTCTGGTAGAATATACCCTTTGTCAAAGTATTATAAATAGATGAGATCTCCATGAGTAAACTGGGGATGAGGGGTGAGCAGTGGAGGGTAGGGAATAGGGGATGAGAACATAAGGGAAAGGAATGGTTGAGCTAGAACAGGGAGGGAGGGGGAAAGCAATGAAAGAGATACCATGATAGATATCTTGGGGATAGAGAGAAACCCAGTGCTAGGGAAGTTGCCAGGAATCCCCAAGGACAACTCCAGCCTGGACTTCTAGCAATAGTGGAGAGGGTGCCTGAACTGAACTGGCTTGCTCCAGAGATCAGACCGGTGAATACCCTAAACTGTCATCACAGAGCTTTTCTCCAATGACTGATGGAAACAGATGCAGAGATCCACAGCTAAACACCAGGCAAAGCTCCAGGATGCAAGTCATCAGGATTATGATGGATAAACATGCAAGGATGACCAAATCAAACTAGAGGGAACTCATGAAAGTTGGATCAATGGCTGTGGAGCCTACATGGGACTGGACTATGGCGAGGTAGTTGTGTAGCTTGATCTCTGGCGATAAGATCAGAATCCATCTCTGGTGCATGAGCAGGAGGGCA
Organism: Peromyscus californicus insignis; assembly: GCF_007827085.1. NCBI lineage: Eukaryota > Metazoa > Chordata > Mammalia > Rodentia > Cricetidae > Peromyscus > Peromyscus californicus. The sequence goes on from NW_026294606.1 coordinate 114,624,364, forward strand.
TTTTGGAACTCACTACCTATGATGGAACACCTCATGCAGCCTTGAGGTGGGGGGAGGCCCTTGAACTTCCCTCTACTGGATGTGCCTCCCCATGGGAGGCCTTGCCTTCTTGTGGGTGGGAGTGGGGAGTGAGTTGGGAAGGAGAGGCTGGGGGGGGGGGGGGTAAGAGGGGGAACTTTGACTGATGTGTAAAATGAATGAAAAAAGTTTCTTAATAAAAAAGGGGGGTGAAAACAAAGTCTCAAAGTGCAAGAAGTAGTATAGGTATTGTCATAGTAACATTCGGAAGGGCTTTTGCATGAGCGATAAAATGAGTATCTATTTGGATATCACTGGAACCAAATTTTCAAATTGAAGAAAAGAATGTGTGTGTGTGAAGTTATATATGTGTGTTTAAAATTAAGAAGTGTTATAAAAAAGTCACTGTGATTTTAATAAAAAATAAAATAAGGTACACATTCTAACTGTCTACAAGAAGGGCTTGAAAATAATGAATAACTCAAGAGTCATGAGCATCAATAAAAACTTAAGAGTTTGGTCTGTAACTATTATTTTCTTTTAAAGAGAATCAGCTTTCCTTACAATAGTTCACTCCCACTCTAGAATAAGAAATGTACAAGACAGTCATAGATCAGATGACAGAAACTTTCTAATAAAACATATTCATGTGAGGTCAACTTGTATCCAGTACCATGAATCAAAAATTAGCACACTTTATGTATTTACCAAGACAGTCTAGGGAATGTACTCTAATATGTAGCTGTGTCAACTCATGAATTTGTAATTGTAGCAAACAAGAATCACAGATTATTTTTGAAGGCTGATACAGAGTCCAACTTACTTTGAATGCTGGTCAGTGAAATTCTTCAACCATTAATATTTTCTTTTAAAAAAATCCAGTAGTATAACTCTACTCATCAAGGACAAACCAAAACCACTGTGTGCTAACTCTCATTCCAAGGGTCATTAAATTCCAAGAGTGTAGAGCCCATCAGATATAACACTAAAGCAAAGGCTAAACCATGCTGCTTCCTCCAATAATCTTTAGAACTGCAAGAGCAGAGGGAGCTCTGAGTCAACCTTACGGCACCTCTACATGAAAGCAAGTATCTTAGGAACCTCTTCAGGCATTTTGTAAAAGTGACACCAACATTTTAAGTGCTGTTTCACAACCTATTCTTAGGGTTGGGAATGTAGCTAGTAGTAACAAGAATCCCCGGCATGTACAAGGGCCGAGGTTTGATCCAGCACCACAAACATTAATGAGGATAATGATGACAAGGGGAAAGTTCCTTCCATAAGAGCACAAATGCAAATGGCTCTAAGAGTAGAAAGTAAAACAAACGTCAGTGTTACCCTCCTAAGGCCAGAAATAGTAAAACAGTCACAGCAGTGGAGTAGTGAGTGTGAATATTTCCATGGGCTCATGTATCTGAATACTTGGTCCCCGGTTGGAGACACTGTTTGAGGAGGATATGGAATGTTTAGAAGGTGGAGCCTTGCTGAAGGAAGTACGTCACTGGTAACTGGCTTTGAGTTTGTAGCCTCTTTCCACTTCCTGTTCCCTCTCTATCTCTCTACTTCCTATGTGATGATAAAAATGTGACCAACCAGCTTTCTGTTCCTCCTGCCAAGCCATGCCTTTCCAACTGTGACAGAGTCTATCCCTCTGGAACCATAAGCTAAAATAATCCCTCATGGTATTTTATCACAGCTTATAGGAGCCTAGACATTTTATGAGGAGTTGGAAAAGGTACCAAACTGTCATTTCCAAGATTATTAGCAAGGAAGATAATCTCCCAGTTACACAAGTCTCTTTTTAAAGGATGTTGGGTACTATACAGCAAAAGGTAGGAAGTAGCCGGGCAGTGGTGGCGCACACCTTTAATCCCAGCACTCGGGAGGCAGAGCCAGGCGGATCTCTGTGAGTTCGAGGCCAGCCTGGGCTACCAAGTGAGTCCCAGGAAAGGCGCAAAGCTACACAGAGAAACCCTGTCTCGAAAAACCAAAAAAAAAAAAAAAAAAAAAAGGTAGGAAGTATAGATACAGAATAAGAAAGTCAAGGCCACATGAAAAGCACAGCCTACCACCATAAGGATTAAAGTGTCCATAACTGAGCTTTGAACTCTATGCTCCTTGAAATTCACGGAGGAAAGGGCAGTATGATGTTCCTTAAGGATTTTCCAGTAATTGAATTTTAAGGAAGATTTCTAGTAGAATGTTTGCAGGAACATAAAAACACACAAATGTAACGAAGACCGCTCTCCTTAGACTGCCTACAGTCTTATAAATATTCCTTACTTATTAACTCAAAAACTGCTGAAACTCTCCTCTTTCTCTACACACACACACACACACACACACACACACACACACACACAGAGAGAGAGAGAGAGAGAGAGAGAGAGAGAGAGAGAGAATGTGTTGACCTTCATGTAGATGTAGCACACAACGCTTTATTTCTGAATACTAAAGCTTTTGCGAGCTTCTTTTCCTCGTATAGTTTGCCTCTTTGCCTCTTTAATAGCTTGATCTTGACTTCCAATCTGAGCAAATGGCTTATACTAATATTGTTCTCTGGCTATACATTGCCCCAACACCTTTCTAGAATTAGACAGAATGAAAAGGCAAAAGAATGGAGTCTTCCACCATGCTATTGGATGAAAGAAAGACCTTGCCCCTTGCTTCTGAATGACCAAAACAAAATTTTATTCAGATCTCCAGACTGAGGGGGCACAAAAAATTAGAAAATAAATGAAATGAAAATGAAACAAGAAAAGAATTCCTGAAGTCCAAGAAAGTGCAAAGAACAAAGGATTGAAGGATCATGAATAGGAATGAGATTCTGAGGACTCTGATGAATGAAGCCATTCTCTCCTGTCCATTGAACCAGACCTCAAGCCACTTCTTCTGCCTTGGGATAGAAACCCAACTCAGAATGTTTCCTCAAAACTGAGACACTTCATGGCACTTGAAATTATGTTAGCTTAATCTAAATGTAGCCTTTCGTAATAGTGTGCAGATGCATGCCCATTTTGAGAAAATATGTAAATATTTTTCACTTGAAAGCTATTCCTAATCAAGGATGTGAAGAGTATATTGCTAAATTAATTCATAAGCACCTGGATTCATGATAGGGAATGGTGTCCACTTAAATGATGACCATTATTTTTATTATTAATTATTTTACTTACAGTCATTATCCTCACATCTAGAAGTGTCTCAAGACTGAGTAGATGTTTTACAATTAAGCCTAGGTGATCAATATAACTTCCATTTTACAGGTAGCTGTAGGACACCAAGGCTAGGGGGAGCTATTATTTCATAAGGCCATCGAATCAGCATCTCCAGAGCCAAGGTTAGTGGGTTTTAGTTCGTTCTGTGTGGCCACCAAGGCTGAATTTTAACTAACAGGTGCTCTAATCTCTCAGAAACACATTGAACTTCAGATTGAGATACAGAACAAATAGAATGCTCAGGTTCCTCACATATTGACTAAACCCAACAGCAAGGCAGGCATAGGACTTTTCATGAAGAGAGATACAAGAAGATTGATGGCAGTAATAATAATGCCCCAAAGTCCCATGATTGTGTTAGCATTCATACCTATGATGCATTCACACGTATGTTGCATCATTGCCATCTATAAATAAATATTCTGAAACTAAAATATAGCAGTAATATAGAAGACTTGAAATAAAGGTAATAAGTCAGAGTCAGGAATGACATCACACCCTAAATAAAATGTTCAGCAGCAAGCGTGGTGCCCTCATATTAAACTCTTGTCTTCCCTTAGAAATTGGGTTTGTGTTCCTAACAAGTTCCTCAGTCTCAGTGACACTTTGTTCTTTTTTATGGCATACTATTTCTCTTCTGGCCTGCAATCATCACAGAATTTTTTAATGATGAAATTTGTCATTATACTATACTTCTACAAAAACAATAACTCAAATGTCTGTATGAACAGCGCAGCCAGGCCATTGGTACTGACACTGGAAGATAGCTGGAAATCAAAGACCCTACACCTGTACCTTTGCATTGGATCATCAGACACAAGGAAATAATATCACCAACATGAATCAAAGGTTTACAATGACGTCTCTACCCAAATAGCTGTGGACAGTTAGATGGGTGACAAAGTGCTTTCTGTACTTGAAATGACATGATAAGAAAAGTGAATGTCACTTGATTAGTGTTTTATAATAGCACTCACTTCCTCTGTTCACTTCTGTGTGTTGTGTCTGATCATATTCCTATGTTAACACATATCCAACCTGTTGGTTTTTCATCAACTACATGAAGTGTCTGCCATACTATACTGTAAGTGGTGCTGGCAAAAATGAGATGTTGTTCTTGATCTCTTGTGGCTTTTAATCTACCATAACACCTACATTAGTGGGCCAGTCACACTACGAAATATGAAATGATTACTTGTAAAGCGCTATGAGAGAGAGAGATATTAGATAGATAGATAGATAGATAGATAGATAGATAGATAGATAGATAGATAGATAGATAGACTTCCATATGATACAAGGTCCAAGTAGGCTTCCCTGATGGTGTGGTTTAAGCTCACATAGGAAACTTAACATGTGTAAACCCTGTGAGAATGCATATCCTAGGCAGAGGAAAATTGATGCTTCATGAAGAATAAACCCTTCTAGATGTCTGAGGAAGTGTGACAGACTTGAGGGACTGCAAGAAGTTTTGCATAGCCAGAGCAGAGAATAGGGTGGGAAAAAGGAGAGGAGGGCACAAAGTTATGTACAACAGCTAATCCTACTATAGGCTAGGTTTAGGATTTCCGCCTATGATCATGAAGGCCATGAGTGGGCTTTAAACAAGCAAGTGGCATAATCAGGTTTAGATACTAAAACAATTCCTTCAACCGCAGTGCTGAATTCACTCTGGAAGAGAACAAGAGTGGCTGCTGAAACAGGTAGGAAGGAGCTGCAGAGATACAGGGGCTCAGGCCTGAGCATGAGGAACTGTTTGTAACGATGCTTAGACTTGAGCAGGCATCCTCAGTCACCCACATGGACTTGAAACATGAAAATGATAACAGTCATTGCTCCTAATGAGATAAATGCTGTAATGGTCTGATGCACCTGATACAGGAGGAAAGAAGCTCTTACATATGGCCTGACCGTTCAGGACCCAGCTCCTATAACACAGGGAAGGGCCTGCATTTTAATCCTGGTACTGATATCTACAGTTGTGTTAGCACCAGCTAAGTTCTTTTAAAAATTATTTTCAATTAATATTTTTTAATATTCTTACTAATCAATTTTTTAAGTAGTGCTGGGGATTGAACAAAGAACCTTAAAAATATTCAGTAGGTGCTTCACTGCTGAATCACAGCTGCAGCTCTTGGCTAGGTACATGATCTTTCTGAGTAGTATCATTTCACACAGCACTGAATGTACTTCATATTTTCATGGAGATTAAGTTACATAGCTTAATCAAGTACTTGAGGAGTATTAAGCAGTCCCTGCATAATTTTCATTTTATTTTGTTTCAAATAGCCATTACTCTTTTTTTCTTTATTAAGAAATTTTTTATTCATTTTACATACCAACCACAGATTCCCCTCTCATCCCTCCTTCTGCCGCCCCCCAGCCTTCTCCCCAACCCACCCCTCATCCCCTCCTCCAAAAAGGAAATGCCTCCCATAGGGAGACAGCAAAGCCTGATATATTCAATTGAGGCAGGTCCAAGCCCCTCTCACCTGTATCAAGGCTGTACAAGGTGTCCCACCATAGGTAATGGGCTCCCAAAAGCCAGCTCATGCACTGGGGATGGATCCTGATCCCACTGTTGGGGGTCCCTTAAACAGACCAAGCTACTCAACTGTCTTGCTTATGCAGAGGACCTGGAGTGAGGTAACCCAGACTCAGAAAGACAAATATGGTAAGTACTCACTCATAAGTGGATACTAGATGTAAAGCAAAGGATATCCAGACTGCAACCCACAGCTCCAGAGAAGCTAGCTAACAAGGAAGACCCAAAGAGGGACACGTGGATCACCCTGGGAAGGGAAAATAGATGAGAAAATCTCCTGAGTAAACTGGGAGTGGGGGGACAATAGAGGGTAGGGGATGGAGAAAGAGATCAAATAGCCATTACTCTCAATAGGAGGTTGAAACAATTGATTTTGACAAATGAAGATGAATATATCAAGTAGATAATGGGAGTGATGTCTTTACAAAAATCAAACAAAATTATATATATATACATATATATATATATATGATATTTTCAGAAGATGTCAAAGATACATTCTGGTTTCCCTTAAGACTGTATTAATTTTACTTTTTAGAAATATGAAAGAATGAATAAGTATTTACATAAATGCTTCTCAGTTTGAGGTGGGGTTACTCTCAATTAACCTGTGATAAATTAAAATATTGAAGTTGCACATGCATTTAAGGCATCTAAATTATCAAACATGATACCTCTGGGTTTGCTACCTGGAGTGTGCTCAGAGCACTTATGTTAGTTTATGCTTGGCGAGAATCATCTTCCACAAAGTTTACTTACAAAATGTGTTGACTGTCTTGGGAATGAGTAGAATTGGGTGTTTCTCTCTCGTGACCCTGAGGTGGATCGGAAGCTTGCCCTTGCCGCTGCCTGCTACAGCAAAGCCTCTGGTGTACTTTGCTAGTCTTCAAGAAAGTCCAATTCCAAAATGTGCTCTCTCCTGAATGTCTGTGACTTTCCTGCTCTTATTAAGTTGAAAAATCTGCCTAAATCAGGGATCATCTGTATAACATTTGAAAAAAAAAAACTGATCTTTCAAATACAATAGCTAATCAGCTACCAAAGCTCCTAACAGCTTCATGAATTTTAAAACCAATAAAAAGTTAAAGAAATTAACTGCCTGAAAGCCAAATCTGAGGTCAGGTTTGACACAGACCGCTGTTACTCAGTCACTGTAGGATGCCCATCTTACCCTTCCGACTGTCTGACTAGTCTCTAAGGGTTTATTTGGGTTCAGCTCAATGCAGAGGTGTCTCCGCTGGGCTGATGGTCCTAGGTTTTGCAAGAGAGCAAGCTGAGCAAGCCACAGGGAGCAAGCCAGTAAGAAGCAAACCTCCTTGGCCTGTGCATTGGCTCATGCCCAGCTTGCTGGTTTTTCATCAACTTCATTGTTAGGTGTCGGCCATACTAGACTGTAAATGGTGCTGGTTAAAATGAGAGGCTTGTTCCTGCCCTCTTGTGACTTTGAATCTACCACAACACCTGCATCTCATGGTTTTGAATCTACCACAACGCCCACTTAGTTGGAGTTCCTGTCTTGGCTTTCCTTGATGGACTGTGACACAGGATATACAAGCCAAATAAACCCTTCCATCCCTAAAGTGTTTTAGGTCACGGTGTTTATTACAGCAATAATAATCCTAAAACGGAGATCTAACTGATGAACAGATCCAGTTGGCTCACAGTGTGAGAGAAGACAGGGTGTTTGGGTTTTTTATTTGTTTTTGTTCTTGTTTCCCCCACACACAATGTAACCTGTGTATTGTGAATGAGAAGAGGGGAAAGGAGGAAAGGAGAGGACTTCTAAATATATGTCAGTAAGGAGCGCTAAATTTTGATAGATTGCATTTAAGGTCAATTACAGATAATCATCATTAGTTTAAAATGCAGTATATACACTCGCAACCACATAAACTAAATACACACACACACACACACACACACAAAAATAACATTGGTGTCACTTTCCAAGGACCTAAACAGTTATTTATTGCAGACAAAACAACTGCAATCTGGAGTTTATTTCTTAATTCCCCCACAGCTGCTGTAGTTAAGATTGCTGCTTTTTATTCGTGAGTGTGACTTTACTTGTGGTCTTGTTCTATTTTTCCCCATAAAGACTTCACAGAAGCTTAAGGGGCTAGTATTTTTTGGTGTGTGTTAAATATTAATGGCAGTTTGTTCTGAGATTCGTCCTTCCCCACAGAGCCTCCAAAGCTGAATTACACCTAAAGTTATGACATTACACAAGAACAGTGACTATCTTCCCCATAATGAAGTCATTGGTGTGTCAACCTTGAACTGTTCTGAGCTGGATCAGGCCTCTTCTTCTTCCCCCATCTCTCTGGGGTAAAGAGCATGAGAAATGAAGAGAATGAGCCTATTCACCACTTAGCACCCACTTTAGTTTAGGCATACCCTTTGATGCTTGAGTGTTCAATATAATTATATTAGTGGAAAAAAAAGACCCTTTTCTCTGAAAATGAGCAAATTCTTCATTGTGCAGTAGCAATTGGTAAGTTGTTTTATCTTAATATTTGAGCAAGTGGACTAGGGGATGGATTTCCTTTACATGTTTAGACCTTCTTTTGATTGGACATGCTGGGACATGGGTGGGAATGAGGAGGTGGTAGAGGTGCCCACATGTCTGAACAAGTCTCTGTCTCTAAATATTACGATTAATTTGAGGAATTGGTGGCAAGTACTAATTCTAACATGTCCTAAGAGCTGTTCTCTGGGATAAAGAAATAAATATGAATAAAAACTCATTAAAATATGCAGAAATTTATCTGCTAGAAAGGCGATAGTCATGTGTAAGGTGCCAGGAAGATAAGAGGTATCCAACTAGCTAATGAATAAAATAATATGGCTTATAAAGCTGAAATTTCCAAAATCCATCTCAAGAAAATAATCACTCTCAGTTGATAGCCCTGCCTCACACCTGGGATGAGGTGGGGTTAAGATACCTTTTTAATTAGACTTTCAGTCCTCTTAGTCAGACTTGCAGCATCAGTCCACTCTTGAAACAAACACTAAAACCCAGAGAGTCACAGTCTCACACAGAGAACATGAAACAAGGAAGTACTTATTTCCAAACGAGAAATGGTACTGTAAAGCAAATGAAGAAGAAAAAACACTGGTCCCCTTTGAAGTTTGACTATGAATGTCTCTCAAGGGCTCATGTGTTTGAGCTCTTGGGAATCTGTGGAACCTTTAGGAGGTGGGGCTTCACTGGAAGACCTGTGTCAGTGAGGTTTTTTAGTTGTACTCTACTTCCTGTCCATTCTTGTTCTACCAAGAATCTAAGAATTTAGGCATTCCACTCCTGCTACCATATAGCCACTTGCTACCATTCTATCCCATAAAATGTGGACTTTCCCCTCTCAACCTGTGAGCCAAAATAAATCCCTTCCTCTGTTAAGATGATTTTTTTAAAGGTATTTTGTTATAACTACCAGTAAAGTAATGGCCCCTTTGACAATATCCACTTGATTCAGTTTTTCTTAGAAATAAAGATTTTCTCAAATTTATGCAGACAAATCAGAGCAGGTAGTTCCCACAGTAATGTCTGGCGCGGATAGCTTGTTTCTAATTTGCCAGGCATGCATCTATGCCAGGTTGTGTAATTCTTAGAAAACTCAGTACATTTAACTTGATAGAGGCAGGTGTGTCACATACTTCAAACAAGAGATAAGTGTTCCAAATTCTAATCTCTATTTTATTACTGTGAGCAGGATTCCTAGAGCTATTGAGGCTTACTTCATGTCCTAATACATGAACAATTTTCAAGGAAGTTCCATGAGCTGGTGGGAAGAATGTGCATTCCTTAGTGTTTGAGTGAAATGTTATGTAAATGTCTGTTAGATCCATCTGTTTTCTTGATCTCATTTAACCCTAGTGTTTCCCTGTTTATTTTTTGTTCAGATGATTGCTATATAGCTGAGAGCTGGGTATGGAAGTCACTCAGTATCACTCTGTTGTGGTTAATTTGTGCCTCTATATCTGCCAGTGTTGTCTTATGAAATTACGTGTGCCTGTATATAGTAAGTATATGTTAAGAATTATCTCATCTTGATGGAGTGTTTCATTAATGAGAATGAAGTAATCTTCTTTAGTACTTCTGACTTCTTAGTTTGATGTTTGTTTTGCCAGATAAAATAACTGTGCCTGCTTGTTTCTTAGGTCCATTTTCTTAGAATTCCTTTTTTCTCCCTTTTACTTTAATGTGGTTTCTATCTTTGGTTGAGAGATATGTTTCTTGGGAACAGTAAAAGAGATGACTCCTTTTTTCTAATACAATCTGTTCATCTGTATATTTTTATTGGAGAAATGAGATAATAAGATTTATGGTTATTAATGAAAATTATGTATTAATTACTGTCATTTTAATGATTTTGTAGTGTTTTCTTAGACTTCCTCTTGATTAATTGTCCTGGTACTATTTACTCCTGTGGCACCATGGTGAGTTTATCTTTCTTTTCATGCCAAGATGTCCTCTCTTGCACTAGTTTGTTGGCCACAAGTTTCTTTGTTCTGTTTTTGTCAAGGAAAGTTCTACTCTTTAATTTTAACAGATAGTTTTGCTGGATATAATACTCTGGGTTTGCAGTTGTGTTCTTTAAGCACTTGGAATACATCTTTCAAGCCCCTTCTGCCTTTAAGTGTTTCTGGCAAATAATCAGGAATTATTCTGGTAGCCCTGATCATATAGATGACTTGACCTTTCTCCCTTTCAACTTTCAATACCCTTTCTTTTGTAAAAGTTTTTAGTGTTCTAACTATAATATACTATGGGGCATTTCTTTTCTCATTCTGTTGATTTTGGCATTCTGTAGACTTCTTGTGTCTTGGTTGGCATTCTCTATGTGTAGAATATTTTTTCGATGATTTTAGTAAAATATTCTCTATGTGTTTGCAATGGCCACCAGTGCTGCTCCTCCTCCTTCTCTTCCCCCTCTTCTTCTTCATTTTTCTATTTTTTTAAAACCCATTAATGAAGTTTAGATCTTTTCATGGTATCCCCAAGCTCTCCCAAGTTCTGATCACAGTTTTTTTTTTAATAATTTCTTACTGACCTTCACTAAATAATCCCATTCCTCTGACTAGTATTCCAGCCTTGATCATCTATTTTTCCAATGATCTGTTATTTTTATGATGCTTTTCACTGAGCTTTTAACTTGACTTATTGTGTTTTTCATACCCAGCATTGCTGTGGGATGGTCTGTATGTCAAATGTGTTGCTGATTGGTCAATAAATAAATCACTGATTGGTCAGTGGCCAGGCAGGAAGTATAGGCGGGACAAGGAGGAGAAAAAACTGGGAAGTGGAAGGCTGAGTGAGGGAGACACTGCCAGCTGCCATGATGACAAGCCGCATGTGAAGATGCCGGTAAGCCACGAGCCATGTGGCAAGGTATAGATTTATGGAAATGGATTAATTTAAGATGTAAGAACAGTTAGCAAGAAGCCTGCCACGGCCATACAGTTTGTAACCAATATAAGTCTCTGTGTTTACTTGGTTGGGTCTGACGGCTGTGGGACTGGCAGGTGAGAGAGATTTGTACTGACTGTGGGCCAGGCAGGAAAACTTTAGCTACACAGCATCCCAGCTTTGTTTCCCTTCAGCAATTCATCTTATTAAAGTCAATGTTCATGGCTTGTATTAACTTCCTTATTTCATTCACTGTTTGTTTTTTTTTTTTTCACTTGCTGTGCTTTCATGACTTCTTAAAGATGTTTGAACATAGTTATAGTCCTTTTTAAAAATGATTTCTCTGTAAGTTCTTTCAGACCATTCTCATCAGGGGGCATTATTATGAAATTGGGAGGGTTTGTGGGAGACATGGTACCTTGGTTTATCATGTTGTTTTTGTTTCTAGACTAGGCTTTGTACATCTGGAGTAAGGTTGTTGGTAATTTTTCTCTGTGTGTGTGTCTCTCTCTGTCTCTCTGTCTGTCTCTGTCTCTCTGTCTGTCTCTGTCTCTCTCTCTCTTTCTCTTTCTCTCTCTCTCTTTGTATATTCTTTTATTCAGATCCCCCTTTTTACTTCCCGTGGTAGCATTTGCAATGTTCAGTACATGACTAAGTTGTAGTATGGCTGAGGTATCATTTCTCTTTGTGGAAGTAGTATTTATGGCCAGATACTCCATTTCTGGTCTTCTTCTGAAAGTCAAGTGTTATCCTATGTCAACTCAGGCCTCACTCCTGAGTCTACAGTTTCAGCAGATGCTACTGCAAGATGTCGAACTTCTCACACATCTGTTGACTTAATTCAGAGTTAGGTCCCATCCATACCCTGGGTCTACAGTTTCTGCTGTAAGATATTAGTATAAAATTTTCACAAGAAAACCACAAAAAAACTAAAATAGTTTGACAGAAAAGAAAATAAGATTGAACTAACTAACCCCACTAGTCATTGCAAAGCTACTATAATCAAGGCATTATGGTATTGATATATAATTATGATATGAAGACACATGTATTAATGGCACAAAATATAGACAGCTTATGAGTAAAACTAAGTAGACAGTTTTTACTGAGATAATATACACAATCTATAACATATGGTTTGCCCATCTTTTGTTCTTGTTGTTGTTTTAGAGACAGGGTTTCTCTGCATAGCCCTGGTTGTCCTGGAACTGATTCTGTAGACCATACTGGCCTAGAACTCAGAGATCCACTGTCTCTGCCACCCTAGTGCTGGGAGTAAAGGCATGCACCACACACCTTTATCTGTACTATTAAATTGTTATAAAATAGCAAAAAGGAGACATTAAAACTATTTTAGAACATTTTCATCATCCCCTAAAGAAATCTCTACCATAGATGTTCTCTCCCCAGCCCTTATTCCTACAATATCTCAGGAAACTGTCAGTCTATATTATGTCTCTTAGAATTGACTCTTTTGGACATTTCTTAAATAGAATCATACAATATGGGATCTTTTTTGACAGTCTTTTTTCACCTTGAATGAAAATTAACCTTATTCTTTTTTATAGCTGAGTACTATTCCATAGCAATGCCTTCACATTTTTTTTCCTATTTTTCCTAATGGTTTATTTTAGAATGGTAGACCATAAATAAAACTAGAGCTACTTGTGCACACAAACAGCATTGATATTATTATTTCTGTAATTTTTTTTACAGCTATTGAATCACTAGCTGAAAAGTTATTCATTTTTATGATTTAGTGTATATGGGCACAGATCGTCCATTCACATTCTCCATTTAGAAATTTCAATTTAAATAAGCCAATGCAGTTGTGTTTGTCATCTTCTGGCCCCTCCAAACCCAGTGCCTCTGATTCCTTTGTCCTGGGTAAGTACAATCATGTTGGGGTTGTTCTGTGAAATGCCCTCTTTTCAAACCTGAGCCTGGGTTTGGAGCAGAGACTGGGTTTGTCAGGGTCTGTGGAGCAGGAACAACAGGCAGGCTTTCCCTTCCCTCTAGCAGCTCCAGTATTTACTCTTTTCCACATGTCTGAGCTAATGACTCTGCTGATCTGGAGCGGAGGATTACACTAAGCCACTCTTTGTAATGCTCGCTTGACTGAGGATGAACTCAGGATGAAATGATGTTTGTAATGTTCTTTCAGGAACTGCAAGGCTTTGAATTTGTCAAATATTTATATTCTACTATTAGGTACAAAGCACACCCAGGAGCTACCTGTCTCTTTCTGTACCTATAAAATTCTGCTTTTTCATCCCATCCTGTTTCAAATGGCTTACAGATATTACACAGGAGATAAGTCTAGATAGAATATAATCTCAAAATATGTGAGTAGATTCCAAATAAGGATGCTGACGAGGTATACTGAGCTCACTGGTTTATAGCCAGTGATTTAGGCTAAAGTAGAGATAGGGTTGAAATTACTAGCTCCTCACCTTTGTTCCCTGTACTCCTCTTTACTCCTCTAAACATCCTAACTTAACTTGGAAGCTACTATCTACAACTGAAATTGATAACACTCATCCTGGCTCCATTTTGAAATGGCAACAGCTGATCATGGGTGGGAAGAATCTTAAAACCTCTCTATCTGCTAATAAAAATCATTCTGCATAGAAGTCAGAGCATCTACTATTCTAGTAGTACCCTTCTCCATAAGAAATGATGCATAGGATTCAAGTTATAAAAGAAAGCAGAGAATCACATCTTTCCACATTTCCATTAATAGTCATTGAATTAGTCAGTTCTCTATCATTATAACAAAATAACCAAGGCAATTAACTTTAAAAAAGATTTATTTTGCTTCATTGTTCTGGTTTCTAGTATAAGACTGGACGATCCCAAGGTTTTGAAACTGGTGAATTCTGTACAACATGAATTGGAATGCTTTAAGAAGCAAACCACTCCTCTTACAATTCTTGAATCAGAGAAACATAAAAAAGACCAAGGGGCACACAATATCCTTCAAACTCATATTCTGATGAGTAATACTGCCTCCTAATTATCCATGACCATCCAACCCTTGGGGCCAATCCTTTAACAGACAATAAAAGACCAAAACAAGAACAACCATGAAAGTACAGTGTCAGTAATATAGATAGTGATCTGAAGTCAGGCTCACTATATAAATATAATTGCAATGATTACAGAAAACTTTTAAATTTAGAATTGTGAAGTAATGTCCATAAAGATTCCACTGGAAGAAACCAGAGGATATTTTAAAATAATCATGAATGTTTTTTCAATTTGCTATTATTCCTCATTTCACTGAATATCAATATTTCCAGCAGTCTCTATATACAAAAGAGAATAATGGGTAATTTATGGTCAGAGAAACAAGCCATTCGGGAGACACTCAGAAAGTGGCAATTCTGAGCATTGTTAATTCTGACCCTGTGGCCAGGAAGACCCAGTACATCAGCCAAGTCCTAACCAGCTTTTCCAGCACGAAAACTGCAAGGCGATATCTTCATAAATCAGGTCATGTCTTGATAACTTGGACACTTGGAAAGGAACCTGAGGCCCAGTCTGATAAACTGAGCTCTCTGTCCTGAGCATCCAGAGCAGGACTATGACAGGTGACAGGCTCAATAGTTGTTAAGTCAGCAAAATGGCACCTCTTGCTTTCCTTACAATTAAAGGCAGTAAGCCTTTCTTGTTAACATTACATTGGGGAAGAAATGAAAGCAATAACAACAGCAAAATAAAGAACACATACAAAAGCCTAAGTAATCATCTAAGAAAACAAGAGCTTTGCTAGAATGTCATTTTTTTTTTTCTTGGAAACTAGTGCATCAACAAATGAGCAAATTTGCTTGTAAAAATCTTGTGTAAGGTTAACGTTTTCACCAAGATATTGAAAGTGACAAGCAACATGCTCTTTTATTAAGTAATGTTAGAAGGACAAGCAGAGTAATTCTTGAGAAGAAAGTGATACAAGGGAGTGTTTTATTCAGGATTGAGATGTGATAATCAGCTTACAGAGTATAGAGGTGACAGAGGTCTGGAAATGCAGAGAAATTGGATAAACAGTCACATATCTAGTCCTAGAGACCATAGTATGTGTTCACCTCTCCTACCAAGGAATTAGCTTCTTTGGGGGCTGGAAATGAGTCATCTGCTAAAGTGCTTGCCATACAAGCACAAGGACCTTATGTAAAAATCCAGGTGTAGTGGCACACATCTGTAATGTCAGGACTAGGGGGACAGGGACTGGTAGAGCCCTGAGCCTTTCTGGCAAGAGGTCTATCAATAAATGAGCTTCAGTTTGGTAAGAGACCCTATCTTTAAAGTATAAGGTGGAGAGCAATCAACAAAGACATCCAATATCAAGCTCTGCCTTCTACATGCACATGAACACATGTAAGTGTGTGTACATCTGCATGCACACATGCACACAGGAGCATGACTGCACACACACACACACACACACACACACACACACACACACACACACACACACAATTTGCCCTTATTTTAATCAGTTTGATAAAAGGATGGTAATTATTATTTTTTCTTTCACTGAATATAGTGTGTAAGTGTATATATGTGTGTATATGTGTGTTTATGTGTATGTGTATTCATGACCCATGATTTGTGAATATGTAGCCATTATGGGATAAAAGAAGACATTTACAGTACTAAAAATGAAGGATTCATGATAATCAAGACTTTGCTACACTAAGAAGAACCGCTTCTTTCTTATTGTTGTTAGTGGTTTTAATGATGCTAATGAAGCAGTACCATTATATCAAAAGTAGGGTACTTCTCACCCTATTTTTTTTAATATAAACATTTTCTGAGGATTTCATACCTGAGTACTATATTTATATAATATCTGCCCCTTCCTCACTCCCCTCCTACTCTCCCAGTATAGTTCATGATTTCTTTTTCAATCATTATTATTACACATATATGCAACTAGATATATATGTATATATACATATACACATTCAGATATATAAATACAGCTTGCTGTGTCTGTTAGTGTTGCATATACGTGTATGTGTTTAGGGTTGATCACTTGGGTTGGAAAAACTATCAAGAAGCTTGTCACCAGAGAAAACTGATTAGCTATAAGCTTTACATTTAGGTGTGGAACATTATAAAATTCCCCCCCACACACATTGGCATGCCAACTAATGTTATCATTATACAGTTTTTGTTTAGGAAGCCATATTGTTGAGGTTTCATGGGTGCAACTTCTCTATCATCTCTAGAAGACATTAGCAGCAGGAGTCTTGTTCCTCTGATTCTTACTGTAACAGGTCTTTCTTCGGACTGCCAGCTCCTGAATAATGACATGGAGACTTTTTATTAATTATGAAAGCTTAGCTTTAGCTTAGGCATGTTCCCAAATAGCTCTTAAAACTTAAATTAATCTGTTTATATTAATCTACATTCTGCCATATGGTTTGTTACCTCTCCTCAGTATTGTACATCCAATTTCTTCTGCACCTAGCTTGCAAATTTCCTCTGATTCTTTCCCAGAGTTCCTATCTCTCCCTAGAAGTCCCACCTGTCTTCTCATGCTTACTTATTGGCCATTCAGCTCTTTATTAAACCAATCAGAAGGTACCTTAGGCAGGCAAGGAAGGACAGAAACATGTCTTTAGACAGTGTATAAAAAGATTAGCCCATCTTACCATCTTTCTGCCCCCTCTTCTGAAAATTTTCCCCAAACCTTAGTTTGAATTGTAGATGTATCATTTGGGGCTGGGCACCCCATGGTCACTTATTCTCTTCATTTTGGCCTTTTCAGGATCTCTGTAATAGTTTCCATCTGTTACAATAACGGAATTTTCCCAAGTACCTGCCCTGAGAAACTCCCTCCCAGAGTCCCAGGGAAGACTCTACATCCAGTGTGGAGTATCTGAGGGAAAGGAATCTATGTACACCACGCTTTTTTGTCCGTTTACTTTATTCCTGTATGACAAAACTCTACCTATACAACTTCAGTTCCGTCCTGAGTCACAGTTCCTCTTTGTACCTACTTTTTCTGTCCCCTCACAGCCCTGGGAATAACTAAGCCTTTATGCTTTGGTTTCATCTTTGTTCTCTGTTCCTTTGTCCATCTGTCCTTCTTGGCTCCTTACTCCTGGCCCTGATAAATTCTACAAGAGATATATATGCCTTATCTTCTACAGAATCTCTGTCTTCTTCTCTTTTCTCTGGTTCTGTGTCTGCCTCTGGAATTCCCCTCCAGTCCTTACTGCACCTGTTTATCCAAAAGCCCTATTGTCCTCAATCTCTCTTCCATGCCCCTAGGCCTGAAAGAAAGGGATGGTCTGAGCTTCATTTCCACAAGAGAAAAAGCTATGCATCTAGGAGCCAGGTTGCCTCCAAAAGGAAGTTTTACCATAGTTCAGGTGCTTCAGGTGCCTAGCAGGTGGTCTGGTAGCTATTCTGTTCCTCCCTTGTCCTTCAATGCTTTGTTTGGAGCTGGCCCTATCTTTGGATGTAGCTAAAAGGTGATATTTGCAAAAGGCAGATACCAAATTCAAATGCTAAAAGGGGAGCAGGAAGCTCAGAGGCAGAAGGCCCTGCCTACATGACCTTATCCAAGTACTGGCCTGAACACGATACTCACACATACACATTCTATGGGAATTATGAGCACAAGAAATTCATAATGAGGAGCAGCTGTATAACGCCAAATATTCTGTGATAAATGGCTTCCCATTTGATGGACCCTTGGTCGGTCAAAGTATAGCTTATTGTATATAGCTGGACTCCCTATTTTATATTCTTGTGGCTCCCTACACTGCAAAGAGCAGATTCTTTGAAGAGGCTTGATGGCTATGCCTTTCTGTGAGTATAAATATAAGTATATAGAATAATATTAGAAATTATATTGGCTTAGGAAATGGCAGTAGTTGGTTCTCCTCTAGGGTCTATGATCTCTCCTTCCACAGATAATAGGGTGTGTTTGTGGTACCAGGCACAAATCTCTTTGTATTGAACAGACTTTAAGTCCAATTAGGCAGATGTTAGTCACCCCAGGATATAAGTACCACTATTGGACCTTTAGGAATATCTTGCCTTTACAGCTGGGTAGGCCTATTGATTTCTTCTCTCCTTTGGCTGTTTGAAGTGTACTTTCCAATACTATGAGAGCAAGTCCTCAGAGAGGAGGTTTCAAGATCAGTTCTGGCTCAGTTCCTCCAACTCCTGTTTCTGTAGTTTGTGGTATCTTCAGCAATAGGGTATCCCCTTCAACTTTTGAGAAAACCAAGGACAATGGCAGTATTTTATGTTATTTGGGGAGTCTAGTGGAATATGTATATATTTGCATTATATATTTTTACAAATATATTTATATGTATGTATATATAATATACATTCTATTATTCACAGTATATATAAATATATAGTTAACAAAAATAGACTATATATTTTTAATATTCTTTAATATAGTTCATGTATATATATTCTTTCAATATATAGTTTATATATATTTATATATTCTTTCAATATAGTTTATATATATAGTATATATAATATGAATTTTTAAGCAAACATATAGTAATGGTTTTTCACGCCTTTTTCAACCATCCCAAACCACATCTTAGCATTATCTGAATATGTCATTTTGTTAAAAATCTATTTGTTTCATTGTCTCATCTCATTATTAATTTCTTCTTTTGTCAATTCAACTTCCACATGCAAGTATTCAGAATCAAATGGATATAGGCCATGACCCTGGAGTAGGGGAATGTGTCTTAGCATCCTCACCTTAAACAACTTTAGCAAACAAAGACTGTGTGGGAAAAGGATGTCATTGTACTTTCCAGTGTTCATCACAGGAAAAAGAAAGAAAGAAAATGAACTCTATATTTTCCTCTTTCTCCATGCTCCCATATTTCTCTGGTTTCTACTTGGACAAAACCTTTTTCTCCAGTGGCAGATTCATTCTTGATGATAGATTATCTTGATTGTGTTGCTCAAAAAAAAAATAAAAATCCTTCCCATAGATAGTTATGTCCAGATCACTACCTCAAAAAGACCACTGAAACCCGTGGATGTTCAGAATGCAACAGCAAGGTTTATTCTATAGATACAAGTCTAGACAGGGAACTCATTCCTACACCCAATACAGTGAGGCAGGGAGGAATTGCTCTTTCTTTGTGAGGCTAGCTATTTAAAGGCAAAAAAAAAAAAAAAAAACCCACAAGCCCTTCAGGGGTTTTGGGGGGTTTGGCACAGGTGCAACTCAGATTGGTTTATTTTTATCTCTGTTCTCTTTTAATTGGATGAGGGTATGTAACCTTTGAATTTACTGGTTGAGGTTTACAATTATCATTTTGGGGGCAGTTCAGTACAAGTCCCAGGCTTTGTCCTTGAGCTGCCATGGGGGCTGGCTGGCCTAGCACATACTGACTGTGGGAGCTGGCTCAGTGGTCCAGGCTCTGTCCTTGACTCATGCACGTAACTCTAAGTTAGTGAGGGGTCCCAGACAGTAAACATCTGGCTGAACTTTGAGTCAGAGTATATGCAGAAAGGGAGCTACTGCAAGGACTATGTCTTTTGTTCACGGTCCTCCCAGTGACTGCTTGCTCAGTCTCAGGAAACTGGATTTGAGGTCTGATCTCTGAGAGAAGACTGAGCAGCCTGTTACGGCATCTGCTTGGACTTTTAAGATGTCATCAGTACCATTTCAAAAGATATTTAAATTATTTCCAAGTAACATTTTAATTACAGTATTTCAAAACACAGAAAAACTTTAGACAGAGTTGTGTGTGCCGTGTACATTTGTACAGATTGTTAAAAAGGGCATGAGAAGATGATACCAAGAATAAAAAAGGAACAAGCAATCTACTCATTTCCCACTCACAGATATTATTATTATTTATTCCTCCATCTGTATGTTGAAAAGATATTTCAGGTGTTTAACCATACGCATGGCAAAGAACACCATAATATAGGATGTATTTGTAAAGATCAATATGTGAAAGGCCCCCTATCTACAAGAAGTGTGGTCTTCAGATTAGGGCATGAAACTAATATTTAAACTAGACCATGGTGCATGAAGCCATAGGAAATCATGGATTTCTTGCTATAATTCAATTGGAAAAAAATTCTGTTGTGCCCAGATCGTGACCCCCAGAGAGACCACCAAAGATGAGCATGCTGGGATGCAAAAGCAAGGTTTAATTCTGGATATCCAAAAGCAATACAAGCCTAGCCAGGGACTTCATCCAATACATCCAACACAGTGGAGGCTAGAGGAAGTGCCCACCTATCTGCAGGCTCAGTTTTTAAATGGAAAAATCAAAAGGTTACATCATTTAGGGGTGCTAGTACGGGTACAATTCTGATTGGCTCGCTTCTAGGGGCTTTCTAGAAATCATGGCTTAATCTTACTTCTAAGGGGGTGGTTGCCCACTGCCATTGCTCATTGGCTGCCCTCAGGTAGGAACATTTTTATGGTCAGTTACCCTGGAAACCAGGGTTGGAACATTCTATAGTCCGGGAGTCATTACCTCCTGACTACATTGTGACTCTGTACTTTTACACTTCCTGGTTTCTGGAATCTGGACTGACTTGTTTCAGTAACTATTGGCCTATTCCTAAAAGGAGAAATCTTAGGCCTTAGTTTTTGGGTAAAAACATTTTGGTCTTATTTCTAAGATGGCTCAATTTGGTCTCACATTCCTGACAGAGTACACAGAGATCATATACCAAAGGCTACTAGAACACACATACTATTTTTGATTACATATAATACTTGCTATCTTTAACCCCAAAACAGAGCCATCAATAATAAAAGTTCAAAAGTTTTGAGACATCTTTCATCAATCATGTGATAAATATTTTTACAACAATATACACTATAATGTTTTTATTTTTGGAAAGTCATTTCACTCACAAGGGAAAAGATATATTCTATGTAATACCATAGCAACAGGTTTGGTGTCTATGAAAGGAAGAATAATGACCCATAAAGGTGCTTTTATGTTAGTCCCTGGAGTCTGTGAGTATACTATGTTATGCATTAGGTGAGATCTGAAGTTGCAAGTAAAATTAAGGTTGTTTTGGGTTGACCCTAAAATAATGAAATTGTCCTGAATTTGTGTGGGTGTGCCCAATATAATAACAAGTGTTACTAAACATAGAGAAAGAAAAAGCCAATGCTTGAATGATGTAGTGTCAAACTGGACCAACCATTGCTGCTCTTGAAGATGAAATGGGCCATGAGCAAAGGAATGTAATCAGTCTTTATAGGTTGGAAAGGTAAAGAAATGAATACTGTCTTCAAGGCTCCAGAAGAAATACAACTCTGCTCATACCTTAACTGTAATGCAGACTGATGCTAGTTTTTGACTTACAGAATTATATAATAACAAATTTTGATTGCTTGTATTATGGATTCTATGGTAACTTGTGTCAGCGTGATAGATAACTAATCATGTCCAAACTTGCAAGCTTATGATGACAGCTATTCTCAAAAATAAACTCTCTCTCTTTTGCTCTCTCTGCTTTATTCTCTTTCTCTACCAGCAACCCAGAATTTAGAAAGCTTTCATGGTGCCCTGCCTTTTTAGTGTGCTTTCACACCATCTCTTTCTCTAATTTTACACATTTTTCTGTTCTACATCAATACTTCTAATATTGTTATTAATTGATAAAACTTGGCATGTTTCTCTCAATTCTTTTACAATAATCTATTAAATGACAACATATATGAACTAAGATAACAAAGATCAAATATATCTTAGGATAAAGATGGTAGGAAGTCACAAATATCAATATTTATTTACTTCTATGAATATTTGTCTCTTTCATAAAAATATTCTTTAAGAACAAAATGATAATTACTCTTGCTTCAGTAGGATCATATAAAGACATGTCAAATTTATAAATAACTTTTAATCATAAATGGGACATTCACAAGTGTATAAGCTAATTAAAAATAACTGAAATTATTAATATTGATTTCAGTTCAGGTCGAACACCTTCAAATTGACACTTTGGACCCTTAGAATACTAGAAAGTATTTCTATTCACCGTGAAAGATACACAATACGGAATAAGAAGAAAAAAAGATACCAAAGGATTGAAAACTCATTTCAGTTTTGTAAATAATGCATCTTGAATATTTTTGAATTAGCCATTCACATGAGTTTATCAGAATGCAGTATTCAGTTAAGCTGAAAACTGATCTTGTTTCAGGCATGGCTCAATGTGCATTAAAGAAAAGAAAGCGATGACTGAGTGTGTGGAGTCCATCTGACTATGCATTCAGTATGAACGAAGAGCAGCTGGGGAAATAAAATGCTTTTCATGCAGATGAGCAAGTGTTCTACAGAAAGCACTTCCACCATTTTTTTAATAAAAAGATTTTTCTCACTTTTAATGCAAACATAATCATAAAGGAAAAATCTTAAAGAATTCACTGTAAAGTTTGTTCTTAGAAAAGCACACCAGGCTTTAAAATTTCCTCTCTGTGCACGTATGTTTCCAAAGATGACATATATACCCAATATAAATAGAATAGGATGGAAAAGTTTGGTTTCAAGTAGTCATTTGAGACTGAGATGATCATTCTCCATGGCTTGATTTCTTAGCAGGAAAACTAAAAGTTTATTTAACCCACAGTATGCAGAAACACTAGATTGTATCTGAAGAAATGAAAAGAATGGCTGAGGCCTTCCAACCACTGTTCTTACCTCAGCACGAAGCTAATCCATAGCCTGACACTCATTATCATGGATGAGTTCTGTTTATTTTAGAATTTATGTGAATGAAATACAGTGTATCATTTTTTATGCTTGTTTCCTTATCTTAACACCACTTTTGAAATCACCTTTTGTCAAGTTAATATAGTAACAATTCTAAATACAAAATGTAATTGAATGAATTTCTTCTGCTTATAATATTTTATCCTTGGCAACCTGTGTGTATTTTAATCACACTCACCCCATTTGCCCTCTTGTATTCCCTTGCTCCTCCTGAATCATATCTTCTTCTCAATAAGCTCCTCTTCTATTTCACGTTTTTATTTGTTGTAACCCACTGAGGGTAATTAGGGTTGCTCCAGTGAACTTGGCTGTGGAGTTGCTTACTGGAGCATGGACCAATAAGCACTGACTACAGCATTGAAGAAGAGTGCCCCCCACCAGTACATCTAAATGACATATAACTAAGATGAGATAAAAAATACTAAAAATGAAAGCTCTGCCTCCAAACCCAATTCATTAACACCTTTCCCTTGAGACACAAATGTTGCTGAGTTTTTGAACACCCATGGAGAAAAATTTGAGGCACAGATGAGCTTCCAAATGCACTAATTTCCTTTGACAGAAATAATGATATGGTGTATGTAGAAAAGAAGGGTTTAGGAAAGATCCTTTCAAAATACATAACATACCAAGTCAACTATCATCATTCAACCCATTGCTAAAGAGTGTCCAAGGGCTTTTGAAAGTATTATCACTTAATTTGTGTCAGAACTAAATTAAGATTACATTAAAATATTAAGGTTTATTGATTCCACTATTTCAGGTGTATAATTGTTTTGTCTGTAGGTAGGTCTGTGCACATGTGTGCCTGGTGCCCTCAGAAATGAGAAGAGGGCAAAAGATCCCTTGGGGCTGGAGTTACAGATGATTGTGAGCCAACATGTGGTTTCTGGGAATCAAACTGTGGCCTTCTGGAAGAACAGTCAGTGCCCTTAACCACTGAGCCAACTCTTCAGTGCCCAACTTGCATGTTTGATATAAAATACTAAGGAATATGTCAGTCCCAGTGTACCGCAGTAGTAGGTTACTCATGCTTGTGTGTACTAAGACTAGTTGAGGGCATTTAGATGGTTTTGTTAAAGGACTGTCCATTTTCTCCACTAGAAAACTGCCAGTTTTCCTTTTGTAATTAACAAGCAATCTGTGAGGAAACTTTTTGAGACTGTGTATAATCTTATTTTCATCAAGAATTTATTTAAATATTTAATGTGTAATGGTGACTTTTGTCTGAATTAATCGTAACTATAGTACCTACAAATAATAACATTAAGTTCATTACCATTTTTTTCAAATTCTGCTAAGCTCTGGAGCTAGGCTCCCAGGAGAACTGTGAGAAGTCTCTGGTTCTTGTCTCTGCCTCCTGAATGTCTCCTTATCATCTTCGTACAGCACAGCTTGCAGCTCCAGCAGAAAGAAACATGCCCAGGGAGAGAGAAAGAGGTTCGGGCTCTAGTTCACAACAAACACAGTTTGTCCTTCTTGTCCATTTTGTTCTGGTCCCAGAAAAATTTCACACCTTCTGTGTAGCTTTGTGCTCACATACAATTTGCTTCCTGTGAACTTTTGCCTCAGAGACCCTGCCCCGTCTCTTACCTTTGTTCTGTGGGTTTTGTATATGTAATATTTCTCTCCAGAAAAATGAAATCTGGATCTTTGATTTTGAAGCCAACATGCACCCTTGACTCTAGAAGCCAAATGGCTTTAGCAAGCTGTTTCTGGAGTCAGCCTCAGAGGAAAAGTTGTTCACAGACACCTTTGCCATGGATACAATTGGAGCAGAGATGTAGATGGTAGGAAACCATCTGGATTCTTTACCTGAAATCTTTGATTTAGGGGCTCTGGGCCTTAGCTTGATCCTAGGTCTCGTGAAGTTCTGGTATTTTCTGAGATAGAGACCTCTTTTTTCAGTCTAAAACCTGACTTGCACTCTTGCTCTCCATACTGATTTCACAGGCAGTTTTACTTGCATAACAAAGGTAGAACAATTGGCAGCAGGGCTTGCTCAGCTGATTGCCTGTGATTTTGCTGCTGTCGCAGCTTTAAGCTGGTGACAGTCTTGTTTGGAGAGATGTCCCTAGCTTTTCTATGTTGGAAGAGAGTCTTGGTGCCTAAATACTTAAAAGAGTTCAGTTTATTCCTTGTCTGGGTGCAGTCACATGCATGCATGAGGAGCTGAACCTTGAGAGAATCTATGAGGCAAGATTAACTTTCTCAGGAATTGTTTGGGATGTCATAGAAAGATATGATGGGTTCACATGGAAATTGTCAATTTAGCAAGAACACAATTTAGAGAGGAGGAACCTTGCCTTGCTCACTGACGCATGTGCAAGATGAAATGCTGGCAGTAGCATTGTGTATTTATGATAATTTTGCTATAGCGGGGCAATGGAGGCCATCTACCAGGGAATTGCAGTAATTAGATGAGGAAAGTGATTGTTCCATAAAACTCAGCTCAAATGTTACAGTGAAGCAGAGAGAAATGAAGAATAAAGAGTATTTCCCAAATCAGAAAAGATTGTTTTATTGTCTATTTTACAAGCATAGTTAGGATGTTAAATTGGAAACAAATCTAACTGGAAAGCAGTAACATACCAGATTTGGTCATCAAATTAATTCCGTTGTAATGGAATGTGAAATTTGACTGAAATGAAGAGGAATTGGATTTAGGCTGCCTGTGCTGGTGGCTTTCAATTATAACATAATATAATCCACATCCTTTTGTTAAACATAAAAATAAATGCTGAACAAACAGAGGCAAACACTAAACAAGAAACATAAAGGCGTTGGCAATCCTGACACTCACAAGGCTTACCTAGGAGATCATCTGAAAGGAGGCGTTACAAATAGATAACTGAAAACATCCTCTATAGCGCCACTGTAAATGATACTATAGTTTTAATTTAGATCTTGGGAAGAACTAACATATCAAGACACCAAGAGAAAGAATAAAGTTGGTAAACAGTTCATGTCTTCTTTTAGTTAACAGGTTTAAGAGAATCTCCTGAACAATGCCTTGTATGCTGTCTTTGTTATTTTTAAACGGAAAGAAATAGTGAAAGTGTCGCCAGCGCTATGGTAACCTAGTCTACCATGGATACTTCTGGAACAGCATGATCTTGGGAAACATGATAAACTTACTCACATCATGCTTTAGTTCTAGAAAGTAGCAAAATAAATTTCAATAACTTTTTCTACGTCTCCTCTCTATCCTTTTTTTTTTTTTCAGTGTTGTTACTTAAGAGATAACTGGGCATGTCCATTCTCTTTTGATTTCTTTGCCCAGAAGGAATAGATGAAGGCAGGTTGCACAACCTCAGCTGAAGAGCACAAGCTCCCTGAATTCAGTACCTGGGTAAAGAAGAATCAGTCATAATTTCTGTCATAGATATCTTTTTATGATTTTAACTACTTTTAAAAGTGATTGAATGCATGGGTGTGGATGCTCAGAGAAGCCAGCAGAGGAAATTGGATCTGCTGGAGCTGCAGTTACAGGCAATTGTGAAACACTTGATATGCATTCTAGGAACCAGACTGGGGCTTTCTGAAAGAGCAACAATTACTCTCAACTGCTGAACCATCTTTCTAGCCCCATGTTCATAGCATTTTATACCGAAAACATGTTACAGTGGTAGTATTTCAGGTAGCTTTAGTTAAATAAAATACAATATGAATAATTTCACCTATTTCACCTTTGTATAATGTGGCTACTAAAAAGTTTTGAATTATATGTGTAACCTGCATGTATTTCTATGGAGTAGTACAGAGCTACACCATGCATGAAGTAGGACATTGGGCCACTATTTGGGAGTCTGTAATTGAGAAGTGATTGAACTAGATTCTTTGGCTAAGACATACACCTTTTCCAGAGGGTGGGAGAACCTGTGAATTTTTTATTAAGCTTATGATGTTCTTGGGAATCCAGGGTGAGAAGACCTTCTGGCACATTATTTCCATTGTAAAAGTCATGTTTATGCAGCTAGCACCACATATCCACACATAGTAAGACAGTTGTGTCATATTTCCTGAAAAGGTGTGAAAAAAATGTCTATTCATTTCAAGTAAAACACCAAAGTAATAATTTTACAAAGTCTAACTTGGAAGACCAATGATTTTATGGGACTACCTTATAAGAGTACATGTGAGGGATTATTTACAGGAGCACAGGTGATTAGAAGGCAGCTATACCCCAAGAAGCCCACCCCAGAATGGATGCCAACTCACAATACCTGCAACCCTAGCACTCTCTGTGTGACTTGTAAGCAGCTTAGCAAGTGAGAAAGTCTCTTCTCCCCTTTACTGCTATATATAACCTTGGGAAGGGAGAGGCTTATGAGTCTTGTTTCTGGGACTTCCTAAGACTTGTGAGTTGGTTACTTCCTAGTCCTAACAATCCTCTTTAGAATCCTCCTTTTAGTATTTCAAGTTGGAACAACCTAGTTTTTTAAGAGATGTCCCTCCAAGATGGAGATATTTCAATTCAGAGAATAGTCTTGCATGGCAGATGGAAGGTCCTTTTTCTACATTTAGGAATAGTGTCCTGATGAGTTTATTCAATGTCAGAAAGCCTGTTCATTTTTAAGAGATCCAAATGTAAGAAACTGTTTCATATTTGGGTTAATCAGCAGCAGAAGAAATCTTATGTAGCTAATCAGTTTACTAGAGAGTCTATAATGAGTGGCTTGAAGTTAAATTAGAATACTTGACCAATTCAATAAAAGCACTCTAGCTGACATTTGATACTTTACGCAGATTCCCATGATGGGCTGCATGCTCTAATACCGTAGATAGTATGTGTTGACTGCCAACCAATTGCAAATGCCACATACTCTAGAGAGTTGTACTGGGATGAATGGGAACTCTGTTTCCTGGAAAGCTAAAGCCTGTACAGAGAACTGCCAGCTAACCAAAACTAATTGATAAGGGGCCAAAAGACTAGCACCTCTTACCCTTAGCACAGCTGATGGTCTAGGGGTCCCTGTGATGCTTCTCTCATCTTCTTCCCCCAAAAGCACTCTTAAAAATTCATTCTTGAAACTTAGAACATTTACACTATTTAATATTTAAAATACCTCCATTTAGGAGTTTAGGAATTTATTGAGAGAAGGGGGCAGTTACAAAAGCACTCTTCAGCTGATAACTGTAACCACAGGCTCGTATTTCTTGTAGGTATGGACAGCAAAGCTAGGCAAAGCACCTAGATCCATACAGGTATGAACAGAAGATGAGAGAAACCTGGAATGGATGATTGATGAGGACAGTGCTGAACACCATTCAGTCTACATGAAATTGCTCTTGTTATCTTATAATTTGAATACTATTGGTACTAGAAGAGAGTATTAGTGCTTGCTGACTGTGAAGATATTTTAGGGATATAGTGTTAGAACTGGCTGTACCCAGCAGCAGGAGTTAAGAAGATGAAAGAAAGCAGGGCAGTGGGAACATGATGGCCAGAAGACTTGGGAATAAGGATGTGTGTTGGTTCTTTCTCCTGAAGTAACTTGGAGTAAGACTTACCATTGTGCCACACAGTGTTTTGATTTAGAATTAACAGTGTGACGCCTTCTTAATCAGGAAAAATAAGCTGAATGATCTCCTTGACTTCAGAGCATAAGCAACATCAAGCCTTTGAATTGTCCTTTCACTACTGTTTGGTAAAGTTCTTTCCCTGATGAGCCTTTATGATTGTTCTGCACATAGCAAGATCCTCATTAACTTCTTATTAAGCTAAAGTTTAAGATACTATATTATTACTGACGACTTTAAATTCTTTTCCAGTTCTAATTTGAACTATCTATTTGAAAACCCCACTGCCAACTTGACATTTATATTTGAATGTTTAATAAGTACTCACTTGCTAAATGGATGGCTAACCATTTTCTAGATCCTGTGCTCAGAGTCCTGAATGCTGACACATAGTAAGAACTCAACAAAATCAAATGAATTTTAAAAGTTACTATAAAATGCAAAAGAAAGGACTGTTACATAGAGTTGGTAAGTATGACCCACTTGAATGTAAAGATACTTTTCTGAAATTAGAAACCTTAAAATTAACTCTTTGGTAAGGCAGATTCCCCTCTATTTAAAAACATCCCTTACTTCTGCAAAAAATGAAATAAGTGTATTTTTTTATTTCTCTTGCTTAGTATATTTTCAAAGAAACTGGGTACTGTGCATACATAAGGAAATACACATCTCTAAATGTAGATTCACACCCTCAGGCACAACACTATTATGACTCAAAGGCTGGTGGAGAAGGTTTAGAAAATAACCATGTGGATAGAAATGTATAAAAGCTCACTTCTAATAGAAGAGGCAGGATAGAAGCAAAAGGATGCATATGAAAATCTATCATAAAAATATTAATAGGAAGCAGTTGCCATATTAATATCAAATTAAATGGATTACAGAGAAATTCAGTACAAACAGAGAAAGACATTATAAAGCATAAAAGGTTCCATTTAATAGGACATAGCATTCTAAATGTCTATTCATCTAGTAAAGAGCTGAAAATAGGCAAAGAATAAACAGATAAAATTGAAAGGAATTGACCAATGCACAAATATGGTAAGAGACTTCAAAATCCTCCTGTCAGTGATTCATAAGATGCATGTGCAGAAAATCACTGACACTACCATGAACCCACAGGGTGTTCTATACAGAAAACAGTCCACTTCATGAAGGAACATACACATCTGTTCAGGTTTACATAAAATATATTACATAATAGATCATATTCTGGATCCCCAAAAGATGCAAACAAACAGAATTGACCAGGGTATGTTCTTTGAGGACTGTGGAATCTAACAAGGAGTCAATAGTGAGAAGTAACAGGTAAATTCCTAACGTTTTAGAAGCCACTTTAGAAAGAAGACAGACAATATTACACAAATATTGCACATAACTTTAACAGAAATAAGCAAATTTCTCTGAAGAAAAAGCACTACTGCATACTCAATCTGAAAAAATCATGTGAAAAACTTCATTAATCATTAGAATGTGGTGTTTGTTAGGAAAATTCTCCATAAAAAGAAATCTTTAACTATATGACATTTCAGTGAATCATGATATCAAATATTTAAAGAGAAATTAATGCCAAATTATATAGTTTTTGCAAAAAAAACCAAAAAAGATAAACACAGGGTAAGGGGACACTTCATAATTTATTTTGTGGAATTTGTAAAACCTTCATACACAAATCAGAGATATAGAGTACAATGAACACACACACACACACACACACACACACACACACACACACACACACACAGTACAGCCAGTAATGCTCATGAAAATTGGTGCACATGTCCTTGCAAAGCATTATTAGATGTAATCACACAATGCGTGTCCCCACCCAGATTCAACATTTGAGACATACCACTAACATGATGCTAAGAAATAAGGTGCTTTCCTTTTTTTTTTTAATAAGAGATTTTCTATTCATTTTACATACCAATCACAGATTTCCTTGTCCTCCCTCCTCCCGCCCCCCAGCCTTTCCTCCTAACCCACCCCCCATCCCCAACTCCTTCAAAGCAAGGTCCCCCATGGGGAGTCAGCAGAGCCTAGTACATTCAGTTGAGGCAGGTTCAATCGCCTCCTCCCTGCACCAAGGATGAGCAAAGTGTCTCAGCATAGGCACTAGGTTCCAAAAAGCCAGCTCATGCACTAAGCACAGGTCTTGATCCCACTGCCTTGGGATCAAGCTAAACAACTGTCTCGCTTATCCAGAGGGCCTAGTCTAGTACCATCAAGGCTCCTCAGCTATTGGTCCAAAGTTCATGCATTTCCACTAGTTTGGCTAGTTGTCTCTACTTTTTCCAGTCATGGTCTCGATATCCCTTGTTCATAGAATCCCTCCTCTCTCTCAACGATTGTACTCCTAGAGCGTGACCTGAGACCCGGCCGTGGATCTCTGCATTTGCTTCCATCAGTTACTGGATAAGGATTCTATGATGACAGTTAGGGTATTCAGCCATCCGATCACAGAGTATGCCAGCTCAGGCACCCTTTCAATTATTGCCAGTAGTCTATGATGGAGTCATTCTTGTGGATTCCTGGGAACCTCCCTAGCACTCGGTTTCTCCCTATTCCCATGGTATCTTCATTTATCATGGTATCTCTCTCCTTGCTCTCGCACTCTGTTCCCATTCCAGTTCGAACTTCCCACTCCCCTAAGCTCTCTTCCCCTATCCTTTGCCCTCCATTACCCCCCCTCACCCCCAGTTTGCTCATGTAGATCTCATCCATTTCTCCATCACTGGACAATCCATGTGTCCTTCCTAGTGTCCTCCTTACTAGCTAGCCTCCCTGGAACTGTGGGTTGCAGTCTGGTTATCCTTTGCTTCACATCTAGTATCCACTTATGAGTGAGTACATACCATTTTTGTCCTTCTGAGTCTGGGTTACCTCACTCAGGATGACATTTTCTTATTCCATCCATTTGCCTGCAAACCTCATGATGTCATTGTCTTTCTCTGCTGAGTAGTACTCCATTGTGTATATGTACCACATTTTCTTTATCCATTCTTCAGTTGAAGGGCATCTAGGTTGTTTCCAGGTTCTGGCTATTACGAATAATGCTACTATGAACATAGTTGAACATGTGTCCTTGTTGGATGATTGAGCATTCCTTGGGTATATGCCCAAGAGTGGTATAGCTGGGTCTTGAAAAAGATTGATTCCCAGTTTTCTGAGAAACCACCATACTGATTTCCAAAGTCGCTGTACAAGTTTGGATTCCCACCAACAGTGGAGGAGTGTTTCCCTTGCTCCACATCCTCTCCAACATAAGCTGTCTTCAGTGTTGGTGCTTTCCTTCTAAACACAAGGACAATATCATGTTCCCTGGAAGTTCTAATCATAGACCAGAGAAGAAATGGAAAAAAAATAAGGTGCAGTCCGATATACTAGCAATAAGTGCAATGGCATCTTTTAGAGAAAGTATACCATTTATAATTGCTTAAAAATCAAATTCCTAGGTACAAATTAAATAAAACATTTAACTATTCTTATGCAGAAAATTATTCAATCAAAAATGTGCATTCATAGAATGATAGACCATCTTTTCATACTGGTAGAGTCAAAAGAATGTAAACTTGCCTATTCTTCCCAAACTTATACACAGATTTGATGTAAGTCACCTCAAAATACCAGTCATGCTTTGTTAAAATAGGAAGGATCATTCTAAAATTTATATATGATGCAAAAGAGACTGGCTATAAGAACTCTGAAAAAAAGGAATTATCACCATAAACTGTCCTACCTTATTCCAATGTTTATTATATAACTGCAGTAATTAAGGCTGTGTGGTATTATCAGACCAATAGACATATAGGTCAATGAAACAAAGCAGGTATCAGAAATAGACCCAAAATATGCTCAAGTGGCTCTTGACAAACTTGCAAAAATATTTCACTGGAAGAAAGTTAGTTGCAGTAATTGGACATCCTTAGGCAAAGAAGAACAATTCAGCCTCAGTTTTAAACACAATAAACACTAAAATTGTTTCATATATTTAATTGTAAAACAAAATTATACAAACTTTTTTTAATAAGAAAAAAATATTTACAACTTCAGGATCTAAGACTAGGTGTAAAGTTCTTATGATTGATACTCTAAGTACAATCCATGAAATAAAACCCAATAAATTAGACTCTTGCCCAGCACTCGGGAGGCAGAGCCAGGCGGATCTCTGTGAGTTCGAGGCCAGCCTGGGCTACAGAGTGAGTTCCAGGAAAGGCGCAAAGCTACACAGAGAAACCCTGTCTTGAAAAACCAAAAAAAAAAAAAAATTAGACTCTCAAATTCAACACACATAAAAGGCAATTAAAAGACAAAACTATCCAAATAGAAGAAAATATTAGCAAAACACATTATCTAGAAAAGGGCTAATAATCTAGAATATATAAAAATTCTCTCAGACAACAGCACCAAAAGCAAAGACCCAATCAAAACATAATAAAGATACAGAGTGTAATAATCCCTTGAAAGGACATATAGCATCACTAAGTATTGTGAAAGGGAAATGTAAAGTACAATGCACACACTACACATTTATCAAAAAGTCTAACATGAAATGCGTTAATAAAACTGGAGATATAGCTCAGTTGAAAAAGGCCCTAGGTTTGATTCCCAATACCACATAAAACCTAGCATGGTGGTGCAAGCCCACAATCTTAGGAGGTGGAGGCAGAATTAGAAGTTCGAGGTTGTTTTTCACTGTGTAAGAAATTCAAGGCCATGATGGGTTGTGAGAAAAGTATAATACTAATATTAGCAATAACTAGTGATGGCAAGGATGTGATACAATGGGGCAAACGCTTATGTTCACTGGGAAGGCTGTACAACAGACAAGAGCTCTGCTACTGAGCTACCCAGCCTGTTCTTTTTATTCTTTGTTCTGAGGTAATCTCACAAAATTGCCTAGCCTGACCTTGCATTTGCTCCATAGGCCAAGCAGGCCTTGATCCTGTGATTCTTCTGACTAAACTCTCCAAATTGCTGCAGTTGGCCTCTGCTTTCAGGGCTAGTACATTTTTTGTGGGACCATGAAGTAGGACAGCAATTCTGGAGAACCATTTAGCAATTTAAAAAAGTACTAAGTACTCAACTACCACAGGACCAAACAAGTGAGTTGCTGGGATTTAATCCAGGGAAATGAGAATTTATGTTCCCTTTATTAAAAGCCTGTACACAATGTTTATAAAGTCTTTATTTGAAAAAAAACACACATATCCTTTAACATAACTGTTAGTAGGTCAATGATTAAACAAATATTTCCAGATAATGAAATAACTTCAGCAATAAAAAAATGTGAGCCCACTCCATATGGGGATGGGATTTTTGCTTCATTTTATTTTGTTATTTTTATCTTATTTGTGTTTTGTTTTTTGTTTGTTTGTTGTTTTGTTTTTGTTTAGAGAGAGAGTGAAACACAAAGGTGAGTGGATAGGGAGGTAGGAAGGATCTTGGAGAAGTTACTGGAGGGGAAAACATGATCAAAATATATTGCATAAAAATTAATTTAAAAAAGAAAAATAATCTACTGGTGTATATATTAAACTGGATGAACATCTGTAGAATCGTGTGATGTTGGAGAAAGACAACTCTAAAAAAAATAACTGCCTACATTGATACAACATTCTTTAAAACTCCTCATAAATGGAGAACAGATTAGCAGTTATAAAAGACCTAAGAAGAGGCTGAGTTTGAGAGAATGAGTTGCAGTAGCATGAGAAACCTTTAAGCTGGCAGAACATGCTAAATCTTGGGTGATAAAAATATTATGCTCACCAAAAAAGTCCCCTTGTCACATAATAGTCAAAACAGTAAACATACTAAATAAAGAAAGAATTTTAAGAGCAGCAAAGGAAAAAGGTCAAGTAACATGTAAGGGCAGACCCATAAGAATAACACCTGACTTCTCAATGGAAACTCTAAAAGACAGAAGGTCCTGGACAGACATTCTGCAGATACTAAGAGACCATGGATGCCAACCCAGACTATTATACCCAACAATGTTTTCAGTCTCTGTAGATGGAGAAAACAAGACTTTACACAATAATGCAATTTGAGAAAATACACAATAGCCCTTTCTACTTTATTTCTTACAGTTTTCTTCTGATCGAAAACTGAAAATGTCTTACAAGTTCAGCTATTTGAAAATAAAAAAGTTTACTTAAAAATATTTAAAGAGGGTCTATAGGAAGAGAAATGGGGAATGGTGCAGAGGAAATGAGAGTAATGGGCTAAAAGCCTTCTGAATTCCCAGACAGTCAGTACTGAGTTTCTGTAAGACAATAATTTCATAAACACTCAGTGTAGAAGTTCATTTGATGAATCAAGATAAGTGACTTCATTGTCATTGCATTTGGAGTGATCGAATGTCCACAAATATATCCAGGTGCCATGTATGAATTTCAATGGGATATACATATCTATAAGGAAATCATTTAAATAATCATCTATATATAAATATTTAAGTATAAATCTGTTATTAGAAATTATCAACATACTAAAACTCACTCAACTCAGAACTTGGCCAAATAAAATTTGAACTGCCTTCCCATTTTGCATGAAACTTACCAATAGGATTCCCAAGATATTCTTATAATTCCAGAAAAGACAAGGCAAAGCAAATCTCCCAGAAAACTCCTAGGTTAGTAATCAGAGGAAGCTGAGTACTGGCTGAGTCCCTTCATTCCCTTAGGTTGAGACATGTTCACTAGATGGGAGATTTGCTGTAACTCCTCTAAACTCCATCCTAGACCCGGTGCTTTCCAGCAGAGTTATAAAATTGTCCATAAAATACCACAGTTGCAATTCTTACTTAAAAATGTCTTTTACACAAAGTCAAAAATAGTGTATAAGAAGGAACTGGTTTTCCTGTAGTATTTTTCTGGTTTTTTCTCCAGGGCAGGAAGAGCAATACAAAGTCTTTATTTAAAAAAAAAATGCCTACATAGGAAGAATTGAGCTATGTGAGCATGTACCTCACAGTTGTCATCAGAGGAGCCTCGTCCAGCAAAGCCAGGGAGATCCTGGAGAAGAGGAGGAGGGATTGTAGGAGCCAGAGGGATGGAGAACACTACAAGAACACATCTCACTGAATCAACTGAGCAGGGCTCCTAGGGGCTCACAGAGGCTGAAGCAACAAACACAGAATCTGTATGGGTCTGAGCTAGGTCCTCTGCATATAACTTATGGTTGTTTAGCATGGTGTTCTTGTGAAACTCTCAACATGGTGGGGATGTGTTTCTGACTCTTTTATCTGTGCTTGTGACCCTTTTCCTTCTATTGGGTTGCTTTGTTGGTCCTTGATATGAGGGTTTGTGTCCAGTCTTATTGTATCTTGTTAGGCCATGTTCAGTAGATATTTCCCCAGGAAGCCTGTTCTTTTTCTTGAGGGGAAAATGAGGAGTGGATATGGGAAAAGGGAGGCTGGGGGGAGTGCCTGTAAGGAATGGAGGGAAAGAAAACTGCAGTCAGGATGCAATGTATGAGAGAATACATTTTTTAAAAGAAAATTCATATCTGCTAGCCATCCTGTGTGCCTATCCTAGGATTCATATTATTATCTATCTACCTAAAATTATATATAATACATGTTTATGAATGTATGTAAATATGCACAAATAGTTATATATATATTTTCCCATCTGATCTGACAATGATCCTTCTAAGAGCCATAGACTATCAACAAAAACTCTAATACCAGCCAAAAGAATGTTTCTTTTAGTTGTTGGTCAGGGTTGGCTCAGGGACTCTCAAAACATTATAGATTATTACTGCTGGCATTGGCTACCTCCCAGAGGTTTGAAGTAAGGCCCTATTACTGAACACATAACCTACTTCTCACACAGGGCCCAGAGGTACTAAGCTGGGTCTGACATGAAAGTCTCCTCCCAGGGGGATAGTTTTCATGGAACCAGAAGGTGATATGTGAAATTCCAATGGGGAAAGCAACCACTAGTCCTACCAAGCTATGATACCTCTGAAGTACAATGATAACCAGTATGGCATGATAACTCTTAGGGTGTAGCATTGGTACACACATCTTGGTGGTTACCAATAGCACTTCTCTTTAATTGGACAACAGGAGGAAAACCGTGTCTGTCACTAAAAACCTAACTCAGCTCTGTAGTGGATAGCTGTTCTGTCTATGGCCTTGAAGCACCATCCCTAGAGATGCAGCAGGTAACTGCTCTACCTGCCTATGATTTTGAATTACATGCCCCTGGGGTGTGGCCTCTTGGCTACCCTTAAGACCTGAGATGCACATAGGAACTCTCCTCTTTGCTCCCTTGTGGGCCTTGGATAAGAGACTGACTCAGAGGGCTGGAACAGCATGAGACTTTGCCCCAGCATTCCAGAACCTGTGACAATTCTGTTCTGTACTGTGAGTTTTTCTCCCCTAATAAATTTCTTTGCCCTTTAAGCAGGCTCCATGGATTTCTTGCATTACAACTCCCTAGGGCTAGTAAAGTCATCTTGGAGGGGAACCTACAGCCACCATCTTACTAAACCAACAAATTTCCTAACTACTTTCCAAGTATCTGTCCTTATACCTGTAGCTAAATATAGTTCTCACCATTCATCACTGAAACTTCTCTTTCTAATAGATGGAGACCATTACAGAAAACACAACTGATTAAAATCCAGAGGACCAGAGATTATGTATTGCCCTCTCCCACCTGATAACATCTACATTATAATTCCTGCACCTAAAGCTCAAGAGGGACCAGAAAGATTGTAAAAGCCAGAGTAACAGAATGTTTGCTGTGAGCTTGTATCTCCTAGCAATGTAGACTCTTGAAGTCACTCAATCAATTATGGTGAAAAGCAGATTAAACTAGCTTCTGTTAATACTTAGCTATATCCCCATACATTTGTTACAGGCTCTCCACAATCAATTGCTTGATTATTTCATTTGTACCATGTCATGGCAAGTTACTATAAACCAATGTTTTCAACAACAATGACAACAAAAGGTTTAGCATGAGGACAATGTTTACTTTCTGTAGATGAAGGAGAAAGTCGATTCAAGAACAAAACGTAGACAATATAGGCTAGAGCTGGCAAGTGACTCGTGTAGAGTAAGTAAAATCCAGGTCTAATGTCTTCACAGTAGAGAAGATCTAAAACAGGACCCATTCTCCCTCACACCAAAGATGTCCTTCTCATGTTCTCTGTTAATTAGTACTACCATTCATCATTGCTGATGCAAGAAAATAGAGAACTATCATTGATGCTTCTTCCACCAATCAATTACCAAATTCTCAAGGTGTTACCTCCAAAACCAGTTTTCAGTTCCATTTCTTTTTCTCTGTTCCCAATTCCAACTCTTTCTTCCTGGATTGGTGAACTCCTGATGAAACACTGTTTTCTATTTAATTCTAGCACAAGTTTGACACATAAATGAGAGTTATCCAACTGCTTTGGGATGCTTTCACTACACCAAGGGATTGTAGCAAGCATACTTTTAAAGCACTGTCTCTCTTACTCTGTATCAAAAAGCTGTGAAGATTATTGCCTCTACTGTTTTAAACATAGTTTTATCTGTGTGTGTGTGTGTGTGTGTGTGTGTGTGTGTGTGTGTGTGTGTGTGTGTGTACCCTTGGAGGCTAGAACAGAATGTTGAATTAGTTGAGCTGGAGGTATAGGCATTTTTGAGCTTTCTGACGTGGGTTCTGGGGACTGAATTCTGATCCTCTGGAAGTGCAGCAAGTGCTGTTAACCATTGAGCAATCTCTCTAGTTCCTATTGCCCCTATTTTTAAATTAATGATACTGATATTTACAGGTAAAATTATTCTCCCAACTTGTTGAGGTGAAACAGTAGAGTTAAGCTTATTCTACAATCAAAATTCTTATGCTTAAACTATGCCATTTCCTCCCACCTGAACTCCTTCCCATGATATAGAGGGTCACAGCATGCCATTTCCAGCTTTCTAATGCCAATACACCCTAACCCTGTTCTTTCAGGATGTTTATTCTTGCTATAGATCAGCTTAAATGAAAACAAGTACCTTGGCTTTTGGAGTCATCACTTAACCTGTAACCCAATAAAGCAGTCCAATGGCTTCTAATAGTCAATGCCTTGCTAGCTTTGAAAATGCACTGCTAGGTCACAGGAAGAAGAAACAACCAAGTGACTGACAGATCAAGTTGTTTTCCTTTGAGTCTACAATAGTGTTTACACAACTTGTCAAAATAAAAATTATGATAAACAGTGAAATAGTTTGATTCCATCACTCAGGGAAAGGTTAAAATGAGCCAAGTGAGGCAATAGGGGTACAAAAGCCAAGGATGCATCTACTCTCAAGTTCATACATGCAATGGCCCTACGCTTCCACAACCTTGAGAATGGATGGCATCTTAAATTTGTACTCTAAGTGGTCTTCACCATACCAAAGCCCCATGAGAATCCATACCAAGAAAGATCCAAATGTAATTAATGATTGTTACAGACCCTCCTAACGCAAGGTGTCAGTTGAATAGGGGTGTATGTGCATGGAGCAATAAAGTTCCATGTGCTCATTTGAATCTTCATGCTAATCTACCAAAATACTAGTCTAGTCTAATTTGACTAATTGAGAATGTTTATTTTCTTGGTCATTCTTTATTATTCAAAATGAAATAGGCATGAAGTTGACATATTGTCAAAAGACAAACATTTAAGACTAAGAATAAAGCAATAGCACCCATTCTTATTTGTATTTGCTTATGCAGTAGTGAGGGTGTGATGACTAATCTTGGTTGTCAGGCTGAATGCACCTAGAGTCAAATAAACCCAAGCAGTTGGGTATGCCTATGAGGGATTTTCTTGGATCATATGAGGTGAGAAAACTCACTCTAAATTTGGACCACTTAGTCTGGGGGCAACCCACATAAAAGTACATGTAATAAGGAAGCTTTTGCCTAGTGCCTACTTGCCCTCACTTTCATTAGCAAGTCCATCTATCCTGCTGCTGAGGTATTCCTTTACCTGCTTTAGAGCCTACTTCTTCAGGATTCCCATGTAAACTGACTACCAGCTGAGACATCTCAACTTATGGACTGAAAAACCACTGGATTCTTGGCCTTTCTTTTGAGAGATAGCCATTGTTGGACTAGCCAGACCACAGCCTGTAAGCTGGTCTAATTGTCTAATTGTGTGTGTGTGTGTGTGTGTGTGTGTGTGTGTGTGTGTGTGTGTGTACACATATATGGTGGGGGAAGGAAATAGAAGTGTGGCTTCTATGTATATTCATTATATCTGTTTTGTTCCTTTAAAGAGAATCCAATTAATTCACTCACTTCAGACTTAGGAAGCCACACTTCTATTTCCTGCCCCAACCGTAATGCTAAGTGATTGCCAGTCAGATGACTGAATTATTAAACTTTGTATAAGAATGAAACATAGAGACATTTCCATGTCACTTGCCACAACTTCAGAAGGCCCTGTAACATGTGAGCTTCCCCCAAATTGCTCCACCCCTACATTTCTCTCTTTTCTGCTTCCTTTTTTTCTTTTCAGAGACGTAGTGGTAACAAGATCATGTCTGTTTTTATTAAGAGTCTAGAGAGGTGAAAATGGTAATATTTCCATTTTTTCTTAATTGTAAAAAATCCCTGGGCCACAGAATTCTCTACTATTAAATGAAATTTTACAACTTCATTGTCCTTGATATTTGTGAAAGACCTGACTTTATGGCACTCAAGCTCTTATATCACAACTATGCATTTCATTGTATGTCTGCATGTATAATTATTTATAGATATGATCAGTGATGTTATAGCTATATAACCACCCTTCCGTGTTTTTAATTGAGCTAATGTAATTTAATTATAAAGTTAAAAGAATTAATGTCTCAACATTCTAATTATGGATTATAATCTTTTCCTAGACAATCAAATGGCTGAGTTGTTAAAGAAAGTTTACCTAGGCAGAGTGATGCTGCATAAATCTCACTAAGAAACAGAAAATCCAGGAAGCACCCTTCCATTTCTTGCCCCCAGCTTAATACCAAATGTCTTCAGCTTTATGCTTTTATTATTAAAGTCTCTTTCTTTGGGAAATTTCAATTCTGAAAGGCTTACAGTATTTTTTTTATGGCCTAGTAGTTCCATTCAATGATATAACATCATGCCTTAATATTTAGTATGGAATGTAGAAAACACCAGAGGGGATAATTAAGTTCACCAAATGGGACACAGAATTCTTTCAAGAGCAAATAGTGAAAGGAAGACTATATTATTAACTTGCAAAACAGAACTTCTACTCACAAATCGAACTACTTGAGCAATGTTGGGTCCTCTTGCTCTTTTTTTTTTCTTTTAAAGAAATAGTCATGAATATGGTAAAATGCTTTTACAAAAACTTTAAATAACGAAAATAAAGAATGCATTAAGTTGCATTGGCATCTTGCCTCACCCATCATGCAGCCTCACTAACTCAAATTAGTGAATAGAAAGAACATTAATAGATAATTAATATTCCACCATCTATTACATCACATGTCTTTATATACCTTAGAATATAATCTCTAGGTGAAATAATTATCAGTTTGGAATTATTTTCAATCACCTAAATAAGATCAATTTTCTTTCCCTAACCATAAGGTGACCTAATGTTTGATTGGGAATAATTTAAATCCTTTCATAGTCATAGTCCAATGCCTATTACTAAATTAATTTTATACATAATTTATACTGTCATTTACTAAAATGGGTTTCTTTTTTTACTTTTTCATATCCACAATAATTTTTGTTCATTCTCTAAGTGCTAGACATGGCAGTGGGCACATAATACCTGCCTTTTTATTTTATTTTTCCCCTATTTTTAGCATTAACTTTTCCTCTTCGTTTCCTACTTGCTCCACGGGGATTCCTAAAACACAATTTACAGTTACTGCAAACCCGTAGCATCGACTCCCAATCACTGTATGTTGCTGCTTTGGGATTCACAACTTATGTCTCTTCCTTAAAAATTGTAAAAATATCTTCTGAAATGTGGTGTGCTTCCATAGAGACTCAGTAGCATAAATCATTTTGTACACATCCCAGGTCATTATGGAACTCTTTGGAAAGAGGTTATAATTTTACTAGACTCTAGTGTTTTTCTATATACAGTTTCTGTGAAGGTAGAAGCTGACAGTAATAATACAGGCTTCCAGAGATACATAGAGACTAAGTAAAGAAATCCAAATTTTTAAAATAGGGGCCCAAAACTTTGTCATCTGAAAATAAAGCCCACTTTATATAAAATGCACAGATTGAATGAGCTGTTCCACTCCAAATAACTAGGATTAAAATTTATACCAACCTTCCTAGGTGACTAGTATACTCAATGTTTTCTGATCATCTTCAAATCCCCAGGTGTCAGAGGTCAAACATCTTGCTCCAAACACCTTGGGGAAAATGGTCTGTAATTCTGTCATTCAAACTTGGGTCAGTTTACTATGAAATTTTGACTTTGCTCATTTATATTCTTCTCACTTTGGCATTTTTCCGAGTTATAAACCATTACTTAATTACATGAATATTAAACTTCTAGGTTGAGAAACAGTCTTTCTGGAATGTTCTTCCTTTGGTGACAAATACGCTGGAAGAACTGAGATCACAAAAACAAATGAAGACTGTCTGACCTGCAAAAAAGGCTAGTAGACTCCTCCCACAACACATACACACCCATTAACTATGTAAACACTGAGGAGAGAGAGAGTGTGTGTATTTTGAGTACTATATTTCTCCTGCCATAATGCACCTTTCTGGGGAGAAGAATATTCGTTTCCCATTGATTTTCCTCCTAACAAAGTAAACCCATCTCTAAGTCTTAGGCATTATAAGTAATCTATTGCTATATAAAACATAAAGATGTCTCTCTATATATGTTATATTCAAATACATTATTTTGTATCAGGAACTTGTACATCTGTAGATTTGACATCTACAGGATCCTGGGCCAATACCCTTATGTACTGAGAGATGGATGAACTTTGTTATGGTGTGTTAGGGAATCATGATAAAAAATGTCTACCTATGCTCAATAGAGATACAATCATTGCAAGTCTATGTATCTAGTAGACATCAACACTAGCACAATACTTTGAGTACTTGTGTTTAATGGATGCCAAATCCATCATACTAGCCATATATCAATAATTTTGGAAACAGTAATAATTATAATAAAAGAAAAAGAATTTAGTTGGCAGTGACTACATCTTTCAAGGCTAGAACAGCTAGCTTTTGGAACTTGTATTAAAGTCGTGGATGTGTGCGTGTGCGTGTGCGTGTGCGCGTGTGTGTGTGTGTGTGTGTGTGTGTGTGTGTGTGTGTGTGTGTAAACATAGTGCAGGTACATATGGATGTCACAACTGTACTGTGAATATCATCATTCAGGACATCACCCACCTTCTAATATGGGACAAGGTCCTTTACTGGCCTTCATACTGACAAGCAGGCCAGGCTGGCTAGCCAGTGAGCCTCAGGGCTCACTTCCTGTCTCTTCCTCCATAGTCCTGCATTATAAATGTGCACTTTCAGGCCTACCTTTTAATGTGTGTTTTAAAGGGTTCAACTGAGGTCCTTATATTTCAAGGCAAGTACTTGTGCACCATAAGACATTTCTTTTCTAGGTAAATTCGGTATTTGGAACGTGTAGAGACAAAGAAGTTAGAACTATATAATGGTTTTGAGGGTATGAGATGTTATGATTTAGTCAAGATTAGATATATGTTTCACAGTTCCATGTCTAGAAAATCCAGATTCTAGCACTTCCCTTTTTTGTCTAATAAAAAGGATGGGTCTAACTTTAACATATATATATATATAACAAAACAGTTATCAAGCAAAAACTACAGTTACAATATCTAGTCTATTTGTATTTGGTAAAATTAAAGAAAATACTCTATCATCCATCTTATTTTTGTGAGTCTAAAGTTTCATATCTAATTTACACTTTATCATGATTAAGGAAAACTATAATTATAACTATCCAGTCTTAAATTCCATCAAAGACCCCAGAAGGATATAATATTAGCTAAGTAAGCAGGAAGTACATTGTAAGCAACTTCCAGAATTCTAGAAGTGACAGAGACATCTAGCAGTCTGGACAATCACCCAAAGTTCCTCTGTAATGTTGGGGCATCCATCTTCAGCTTACAAGCCTAGACTTTTTGTGAAGCAGGAAATTTGAATATTTGTCTTGTCTATTGGCAAAGTTCATCAGTTGCTTCTTCCTGTGTCCTCCAGAATGTCTGGCATTTGTATCTGCGAAGCAGGAACCTGAAGGACCAATGAGCAGTGTTTGCTATTGGAAAATGAGCTGAAGGGTGCCATCAGACACAGGGGAATCTTGCTTCCAGTTTCAATTGCTCCCTTAAGCTAGAGGAACCAGGTTCCCAGCCATAGTTCTGATTTCTATTTGAAAACTCAATAACACACTCACTCCTTTTTGATGACACCATTTTAATTACAAATCCTTGGCACTACACTAGGCAAAATGAAATAAAAATAAACAACCACACCTACTCTTGCAGAGTTTACTTTTCAGTAGGGGTAATGAAATATTTAAAATGGCAAAAAGCAAACATACATCACACATCAAGGTCATGCAGACAGACAGACAGGTGTTTTAAAGTTTTAGAGAACCTAAGCTCCATAATAAGTAATCAAGATAAAAGTATAAAAGCTGAATTCACTCCCTGAGCCATATCAGGATGGGAATTTATACATAAAGAACAGCTTTCTC
Organism: Peromyscus californicus insignis; assembly: GCF_007827085.1. NCBI lineage: Eukaryota > Metazoa > Chordata > Mammalia > Rodentia > Cricetidae > Peromyscus > Peromyscus californicus. The sequence continues at coordinate 114,668,542 of NW_026294606.1, forward strand.
CTTTAAGAGAAATGGTCTGATGCTAGAGCTATGCTTGTGAAAAGGCATTAGGGGGCACACAGTTTCTTCCCCTCTTTGCACTCAATAGCTGAAATCTCTTTATAGAGCACACATTTCAGCAGATATGCAAACAAGTCAAAGTGATGTGTCTAATTGAATCTTTAATATTCAAGTCAATTTGTTTAATCTCTCACAACTGCCTTCCAGTTTGTTCCCTAAGTCTTGTCTGAAGGTGATAATGGCGAGGCCTGCCATTGCGGGAGTCAGGCTGTTGTCACCATGTAAGTGCCCTTCATTCCTGACGTAAGTCTGGCTGACAGAAATGAGCCTGCCCTTGAAATGCTGTGACCATTTTCCTCTCACATTGCTCTTTTATTATACAAATGAAGCACTCTCTACTGATTGTGCTAAAATGACAGGAAAAAAAAATTCACACAACTCTCACATTCTTCAGAGTTCTGAACTCAACCTGGGGACTTCCAGCTTGACTGCTCACAAAGACAAACATTTAAACATCAATAGTAAGAGAATGGTCTGTCGGCTACCTTTAAGAAAAGAGCTGGTACCCAGGGCCCCCAATAGCTCAGAAGACATTTCTCAATGCCCCACCAAACACATTAGAGTTGTCTACCACCAAACACCATTACACTAAGCCATTCGGAGACATCTTCCTCCTATTTTAGACTATGGAAAAGGATAGTTTAGCTTAATAACTCAATGGCTTATACTGCTTGTTTATTGGCTCTGAGCAAGAATGATAGTTATGTGGCTTCCCAAATTTGAAGTGAGATTGTCAACTAAGTTGTGTTCAGTTTAGGTATGTTTGATTTGGGACTGAAATTGATAATAAACTAATGGCACTCTAGTCTTCCTATGTGAGGAACTAAGTAATTCAACCATCCCAATTTAAATATACAGTATAGAGCCAGGCAGTGGTGGCACACACCTTTAATCCCAGCACTTGGGAGGCAGAGGCAGGCGGATCTCTGTGAGTTCAAGGCCAGCCTGGGCTACAGATTGAGTTTCAGGAAAGGTGCAAAGCTACACAGAGAAACTATGTCTCAAAAAACAAAACAAATATACATACATATATATATATATATTATACATATATACACATATATATGTTTTATATATATAAACAGTACAGGAATCTAGAATTGGGAACCCAAATGCTTAAGGTTTTACTACTGAACATGAGTTTTTAAAGTTTGTCTCTCCTTGTTTGTGACTGAGGATACTCCTATTGATGAACAAAGTTAGTCATACATTCCACTAGACAAAGTAAAATAAAATATTTAGTATGGTGCTTTGATGCATTAAAGGTGCCCAACAGGATAATTATGGGTATCACTTTTCTTCACTATTAACGTCTTTAAAATTTTACGATTTAGTTTTTCAGTGCAAACAAACTGTCTCAGCCCTGTGTCCTCATCATTACTGCCATCATTATCATCACCAACATTTACATTTTCCAAAGCATTTTACATTTATTATCTCATCAAATATTTACTGCTTTAATAGTTCCAGTAACAAAAACAGCAAAGACAGTCTCATCCCAAGATCAGCAGCATAGGTCACAGGACAGTGCTTCCTTGCACTGGACAAGCACCTATCACCTTGCAAGTTCCAGTTATTTGTCCTTGACCTCCATTGCTCCAGCAGTTTTTAAAAAGAATTTAAGTAAAATTTATATAACACATTCAATCAAAGTCATCCCAAACCATCTACCATCTGTTTAAAAATCGAGTTTCTTCTCTTTGAGGAAATTTTCTTCATGTTCATTGGAGCTTCCGGATAGTTGTGAGGCTTAGCATGAAAGCAGTGCTGCTTCCTTTCATGTTGTCTTGCCTTTGTTTGGTGATAGATATTTGAGTGAAAAGAAGACTATAAAAGAATCTATGTAGAATAGAGATAGGTAAGCCAAGGGGCATTGTCAAAATTATTTAGGCAAAACAATGACATTCAAAATCAGAAGGATAGGTTATTTATTTTTGATTACACATTTTTCCTCTTATTAAAAATGGATATTTTTTCTCATATAATATATCATGATTATGGTGTCTCTTCCCTCTACTCCTCCCAGCTCCCCCACCACCTCACCTCCTATCCAGATCCAATCCCTTTTTGTCTATCATTAAAATACAAACAGGTTGTATGGGCTAATAATATAATAACATGAAGCATAATAAAATAGAGTAACATAAAATAAAAACTAATGCACTGGAATAAGACAAAACAAGCAAACAGAAGGAAAAGAGTCAAAGAAAAGACACAAGAAACAAGAGACCCACTTGTTCACATACTCAGAAATACAGTAAAAACAGTAAACTAGAAGCGATAAAGTATACACAAAGGACATGTAGGGGAATGTGTTGTGTGTGTTTATATGTATGTACATATAATTTTTATAAAATTAAAATTAAAAGATACACGTTTTATAAAAGGGAGAGCCCTAACACAACATAAGACAAGAACCCCTCAAAGATGCTATTGATTTCCTTTTCTGTTGGCCATCTACTTCTGAAAATACAAGCTAGCCTCAAGAGCAGTTTGTTTCCCCAGTGAGACTCCCTTGGAGGTAACTAAATTTTAGTTATTGATTGGAGATTGCTGCTGGGTTAGGGGGTGGAGATATATGTCCACTTCTCCTTTTAGCTCCTTTCACCAGTAGGTGCAGACCCATGCAAGCCCTGTGCATGCTGCCTCAGTCTCTGCAGGTTCATATGTGCATCAGTCGTGTTGATTTAGAGAGCTTTACTTTCTTGATCTCCTCCATCCCCTCTTAGCTCCTGGAGGAATTACAAGGGACAACCAAAAATACATATGGAATACTCAACTAAGGTCCTGGTGCATAGTAAACATTCGATGAAATTCAGCTATGCCTATTTCATGATTTTCCAACCTAAATCAACATCTGGGACTTTAAAACCAAAAGTGCAAATAGAAAACCTATTTACAAAAAAGAGTAAAAAATAATTAATGTATATTAAAGAGTCAAAAATTAATTATAAGGCAAATAAAAATTTAATGGTTTCAATCAAACAAATTAGACTTAAATCTGTTTCTCATTTTCAGCTCAAGACATTTCTGAAGCTATACGAATCCTTTCTAAGTACATATCTGAAGAGAATTTAGGAACACATTTCATTAAGGGGAGTTAAGATTCTAAATTAGAAATATAACAAGCTTTAGCTGATGCTTTTAAAAGTCCATTAAGGTAAGAAGAGCCTGCTACTAGTCATATTCATTGATTTAGTTTGATGAAAGCCAAAGATAAAAATGTGGAAAAAAATAAGGATTAAACCAAATCCTGTATAATCTTTCCAGTAGGATTACTTACGACTGAGGGTTTTTTTTTCTCATCTTAAGATAGCACCTTGAAAATTCTAGGCTTACTGGGAACAAGAAGATAACATGAATCCTTTCAAATTTATTTAATATTTTAGAATAACTTGCATTGGCTACATGGGAAAAAGGCTTAGCGTGAGAACAAACCCTGGGGCAACACTTGGATCCACATTCATTATAGTCTGCCAATGCAGTATCATTGCTTCAGGTTCAAAGTAAAATCAATAGCAAATCATTTGACTTTGTAATAGCAGAAATGTAAGACGCCACCAACTTAATCAAAGAAAGCTGTCTCAAGAGAGGTAGCTACATGTACTACATGAAAACACTGTGAATGATTTCACCATCAAGTGTAAGAACTGTCTAAAATCTAGCTGTTATAGGAGTATACATGTGTAGTGTCATATACATACATATATGCTCATGTGCACATATGCATATGTGTAATATAAACATGTACAACGTACAAATGTACATGTACATACGTACAAACATAAAATTTAAGTTGAAAAGTGTTTTGACATAAAAGTGACAGGTGATGATGGGTTACGTCTCGACACCATATGAGTTAATGCCTTCTTTATCAATTTCTCAAAACATAAAAGAAAAAATAATTCCTGGCAATCAAGAAAAATATATTTCTGCCAACTATAAATGGTAGTTTTATTGCATGAATAGAAATGGTCCCTAGCTTTCTGAGGCTTCCACCTCTTTCTTTTATTTGATCTGTTCAATTGAGTGATTTGGTATCTCCTTCTAGTGATAGCTAAAAAGGAGAAGCAGTGTGATTAGTTAATGGCTGGAATTGGCACTGACCATGTGAGATGCACGTGGTCAGAGAAGTTGGCAGAAAACAGAATGTTCAACGCTGGGTACTCCTCGGCTCTGCTGTTTCCACAGCATCTCTCCTGATGATCAGAATTGTATTCCAGACAACAAAGTGGGGAGATCTGCCCACTGGGCATGCAGGTTAGGAGAGTGGGTGGATATGCGTGTGCACGAGAAATCTTTGGAAAGTCATGTATTTCATAAAATGATGAATTAGGTGAACTTCAAGGAGCTTAAGGCAACGTGTAATTTAATCTTCTTTAAGATGAGGTCAAGAAAGGTGCATGGCTTACTAAAGGGCTTGTATTTCTTTAAAAATAATGAGAACATTTGATTAGTTTAATTTATTTGTTTTTCATTTCTAGTGCTCTCTCACCCTCTGATTAATTTTTTCTCATATTCTAGGGACACTTCTTCTCTGTAAATATTTAGAATATACTTATTATTTTGAATGTCAAGGAAGATTAATACATTTGCATTATGCTTTCAGAAAACAACCAATAAAAAGGCATTGGGTTAATAATTTGTTCTTGAAAAAAGAGAAAATATAATAAAGTTAAAGACAAAACATAATAAAGTCAAGACAACTCAGGTAGGAAATGGTTGCATATTAGCTTAAGGTATAAAATAGTAATTACATAAATTTGTTAGGTCTGCTAGCCAATGCACTGCCTTAATCACTAGGCTGAAATTTAGCAAACATTAGCTATTATTAAGTGAATGTATTCAAATCAAAGATTTCTTTTAATGTGACAAATATCAATGGTCTACCCAAAGAGCTGATCTAAAAGACATCATTTAAAGATCTTCTAATAAAGTCTCCACTCCTGACATGAAGAAACCTGAGAAAGAAACTGTAGGCCACATATGACACAAACCTTTAATCCCATCAACTCAGAAATCTAAGGCAAGAGGATCATGAAGTTGAGGTCAGTATAGTCTAAAGAACAAAAGTAAAGGCAGCCTTAACTACTTAGTGGAAAAAATGTAAAAGAAAACTTATAGCCAGTTTCATAGGGAAAGATATATTCTATCTATTTACTTACTTACTATGTTTAGTAGACACTAAAAACTCTCCTTAATTGTCATTAAGCTGTTTCTCTTGCAAATAGTATTGTTTTGGAGGCTGAGACAATGGCTAAGTGGGTAAGACTAGTTTTTATCCGGGCGTAAGGACCTGAATTTGGATCCCACTATGTACCTGTTATCAAGCTTTAGGAGGCAGAGACAGATAGATACCTGGAGCTTGCTAGCCAGCCAATGTAGGGAAAAAAAAAAGATGCTGAGCTTCGGTTCAAGCCAATGAAGTATAGGGGAAAATGCCCAGCATTCTTCTCTGGCCTCTCAGACTTATACATTTACCATACGCATGCACACACATGCACACACACCCACACAGTTGATTTATACAATAATTATTGCAACTTTTATGTCCCTGGTCTTTCTTAGTAGAGATGAATTGGGCTGTTTCTTGGAATGTTATTGATAAAATAATCATGTTTCAAAATAATAGTTTAGCACTTGTATTAGGTGTGGTCTATTGCTGTGAAGAGACACCATGACCAAGGCAACTCTTATAAAGGAAAAACATTTAATTGAGATAGCTTATATTTTCAGAGATTTATTCCATTATCATCATGGTGGCATGCAGACAGACAGGGTGCTGGAGTTAAGAGTCCTATATCTTTTTTTTATTTTTATTTTTATTTTTTTTTTGGTTTTTCGAGACAGGGTTTCTCTGTGTAGCTTTGCGCCTTTCCTGGGACTCGCTTGGTAGCCCAGGCTGGCCTAGAACTCACAGAGATCCGCCTGGCTCTGCCTCCCGAGTGCTGGGATTAAAGGCGTGCGCCACTACCGCCCGGCTTAAGAGTCCTATATCTTGATAGGTAGGCAATGGGAAGTGGTCTGGGACATTGGTCAGTATCTTGAGCATATATGAGACCTCAAAGGCTGCCTCCACAGTAACACACTTCCTCCAACAAGACCACATTTATTCCAACAAAGCCACACCTCCCAATAGCGCCACTCCCTTTGGGGGCCATTTTCTTTCAAACCAATATTTATTACCAATACTTATTGGCTACTCTCAGGGCATGGGGGTGGGAGGTGGGGGGGCTTGGAGGGAAGAAAACAAAGGGGAGAATGATGTAATTAATAATGATAATAAGAATAAGAAGAATAATGTTTCACCAGGAAACAGGGAAGATCAAGTAAATAAGACAGGAGATGATCAGCCACTGTAGGAGGAGGCAAACATGGAGAATCATTATACTTGCAAACACTGGAAAAAATTCTCAAGTCAAAAAATTAAGATAATGAAGTTCATAAATATTAGGACTCAGTACCTTGAAGATCAAATACAATCAGGGAGAAAGCAGAGTTTGTACCACAAAGGCTTCCTAACATATGGCAGACTTATACTTTAGTCTATTATTCTTCTAAACTTGTTGTTATTGTTACCTTCTCTTTTGAAAAGGGAATGAGAATTGGAGGGACAGAAGATGTTGTGTGGCAAAGAGTGTACTAGGAGGGAGGAACCTGGTTTACTAAAATCCTGCAAAAAAGAAATCTGTTTCAATTAATAACTGCTTTTGTTTCTTTGCTTTCGTGTTTTCTAGTTAGGAGGGGTTTTTGTTTGCTTGTTTTTGCTGATTTTTATTCTAGAATATCTGCAAAGTTAAAGAGAAGCATTCTGTCATCAGTGGCTTTATAAAACAAAGCAGTGGTGTAGGCCCCAACAGCAATATGATGGGATCTTCATCTTGGCAATTGAGAAGAGATTGATGAAGATATGTAAGAAGAGTCCATGGAAAGGCACCAGGACAGCCCAGCATACCCAAACTCGTAGGAGGGTGAAACTGTTGGGGTTTAAGCAGCTGAACAGAATCTGGAATGCACAGCTTCCTGCAAAGGTCTCCCTAAGTGGAACTGTAACTTTCAATAAAGATGTGGACACCTCACACTAATGTAACCAGGGTAAATCTCAGGTAATGTTCATCCCTATGCCTCTCCTCTCACCTGTCCTGTAATATCCTGAAGAAAGACACATTGACAGAAGACAAGTGGCAGCCAGACAGCAAAAAAGTTCTTTAATACTGGCTATCAGAAGGTTTCTGTGACAGAGCAGGAACAACAGGGTGGAAAGCTGGTCTTTGGGAGTCAGCAGTAGATATCAGACATCACCTACCGCAAACAGAAAGAATAGGAAGAGTAGAGTATACTAGAAAACAGATGTTTTTCAGGGGTCCTTCAGCTCTTGTGTAGGTTTTCATGAGTACAGAATGACATCAGATCAAATGGCTGCTTTCTAAGCTTCAGCTGTGGCAATCTTCGCCACCATGCTCGCGTTTAGCCAACAGTGGGACCTAAAAGTCCAGAGGAATAGAGTTCAGAAGGACAGATCATTTACAAAAAAAAAAAATCATCTCTAAGATCACACAGCCATATATTCCTTAAATTGAGCTGAGGTAGGTCTAGACTGATTGATTCTCACCCCAAGAATGCCAAGGGGCTGGAGCCTGAGGAAAACGATCCCTCTGCCCTTTATTTTCATTTGTATCAAAGTTGTTTTGCTTATTTGTTTGTTTGTTTGTTTTGTTTTGTTTTGTTTTTCGAGACAGGGTTGCTCTGTGTCGTTTTGGTGCCTGTCCTGGATCTTTCTCTCTGTAGACCAGGCTGGCCTCGAACTCACAGAGATCCACCTGGCTCTGCCTCCCGAGTGTTGGGATTAGAGGCATGCACTACCACTGCCCTGGCTCAAAGTATTTTTACAATCATGTATGCAGCGTGTCTTCTTTAATCAGTATGTGTAGTGGGTAGCCATTGCAGCTTTGGTCTGGAAGTTCCAACCCCCATTGAGGTTTCGGTAACTATCTCGGGGCCAAGGGAGGGCCCTGAAGACCCGAGATCGGCGCGCTGCTCTCTCTTGTTCCTGGACCCTGGACAGTGGAGGTTGACCGAGCAGAGCTCCAGAGAACACCGCTGGACTGCAACCCTAACCCCTAACCCTAACCCTAACCCTAACCCTAACCCTAACCCTAACCCTAACCCTAACCCTAACCCTAACCCTAACCCAGACCCTGCAACCTACCTATCCCTTCATTTGTAAGTTGTGCCACTAATAAACTTTCATTTTAACTACATGGAGTGGCCTTAATAATTTCACCAATAAGTATGCTAGAACTCATTGAAATATTTTTGGGTGTGAGAACCCAGTGGAAAATGTCTACCTCTCAGTCCTGCCCACCTCATTATCCAAAGAATAACACACATGATGGTAGAAAAGGTAAAATACATGACATTTTATTGCTAATGAAATTGTTTATTGGATTCTCCAAATTCTTATCTAGTGCAAAGGGATTCAAAGTATATTTAGAAGTTCAATTAAGAAAACAATTCTCAGATTTTAAATAAACAATTAAGTCTTACCACAGTTAACAATAGTTTAATTAAAATGCTATCTAGACTCCTGAAATCAGAGTGAGAATAAAAATACAAATTTATACAAAAGTAAACCTAGTTTTTTTTTTTTTTGTTGTTGTTTTTTTTTTTTTTTTTTTTTTTTTAGGAACCAGCTTTAGGTACTTGGAAACAGCAAAAGAAACTTCTGGGTATCTCTTTAGGGGCTGGGGAGACTTCTGATTTTACAGAAGAATCATTTTCTTACATTGATTTGTCATCATAACTATAGAGGGCAGAAATTTAATTATAGAAAAGTGACTATAATACAAATATTGTTTTCTGTTCAGTAAAAATGAGCATGATCTGATATAGAAACACGCACATATATATTCTAACATTCTAATTTGTAATAAAGTTGACTGCACATATTTTATTTCAAAATAGGAATTAAGCCAGCTTCATACCGAACACCTTCATTTTAGCACTTAGTATTCCTAATTGCCTGATTATTTTTGTCTTTCAAGTTCACTTTTGAACCGCCCTTATCAACTTACTGATTATTCTGGTTAATTAATGTTACATACATCTTTAACAGATTGCCATTTTATATTTGTATAACTCATAATTTAAACTTCTTTGACTTTTACATAATTCTTTTAAATTTGAATAGTACTCAGTTATTTAACAGGCATGCACTGAGTGCTTACTTTATCCCAGGTAGTACGTATCAGGTACCCAATGATACAAATTAGTTGTTTTAAATTATTTATCTTATGTGTTTAAAATGGTGGAATATCCCTTAATATGTCATATTTCTTCTTTAACAAAAAATAAAATTTGGTAAGATATAACAAAAACTAACTCATTGGGATTGAACAAAACAAACAGAAGGAAAAGAACCCTAGAGACCAGAGACCTACTTGTTCACACACTCGAGTCCCATAAAAAACACAAAACTGGAGACTATAATATATATTCAGGACCTGGTACAGACTGTGCAGGCCCTAGCATGCTGCCTCAGTCTGTGAGTTCATGAGAGCTTGAACTATGCTGATTTAGAGGGCTTTGTTTTCTTTGTGTATTCCATTCTCTCTGATTCTTATACTGCACATGCCACAGGGTTCTATGAGCACTGAGGAGACAAATTTGATGTAGACATCCTGTGTAGGGATGAGTGTTCCAAGGTCTCTCACTCTCTGCATAGTATCTGCCAAGATCCAACTGTACCACTCTTAAGCATATAGGCAAAGGATGTTTCATCCTACCACAGAGACACTTAATCAAACACGTTCATTGCTGCTCTATTCATAATAGCAGAAACTGGAAACAACATAGGTGTCCTCCTACAGAAGAATGGATAAAGAAAAGGTGATACATTTACACAATGTAGTATTATTCAGCCATTTAAAAAACGAAATAATGAAACCTGCAGGTAAATAGACAGAACCAGAAAAAAAAGCATCCTGAATGAGGTATTCCAGACCTAGAAAGATAAATATGGTATGTATTTTCTTCTGTAGATATTAGCTATTAAGTCAATGATAGCCAAGCTCTACAGTCTGCAGAACCACAGAGAGTAGATCTAGAGTAAGGGACTAGAGGGAACAGATAGATCTCCTTAGGAAAGGGAAATAGAATAGATCATTTTGGATGGATGAGGGGTTGGAACTAGAGGATCAAGTCAGAAGGGTAGGGGAGAAAGATACAAGGGAGGGGATGTGGGGAAAAACAGAGACAACTAAAATAAAGGGACATTTGAGGGGTAGTGTGGAAACCTAACACAGTAGAAGCTTCCTAAAATGTATACATATATGAAGGCAATCTAAGTGAAATTGACAAATAAGGGGGAGACAGAGCCCCAACCGTCCATATCTTATCACCAAATGAAGCTTCCAGTGCTAATATTGGTTGACATCTAATTAAGTAGTTGGCCAAAGAAATCCCATGGGAATCCCGAAATAACCCAGGCTATTGCTGAGATTATAGGTTGCTCTCTACAAACTGAGGGCGAGGCCCCATTGCTGAAGAAAACCTACACAATTCACTGAACACTGAGAAGTCAATCTGGTGCCTACCTGTAGTCTTCATCCTTATTTTAGCATTTTTGGTAACTGAAGGTACTCTGCACACTACTAAAAGAGAAACATAAACACCAAGCCAGCCATAAACCCTTGGGTCTACAATGCTCTCATGCCTGTAAGATATGTTGGGACAATGAATGGTAGCACAAAGCTTCTGAGAGTAACCAATCAATATCCGATTTGACTTAAGGCCCACTCCATGAGATGGAACCCATACGTAACACTGCTTAGGTGACCAAGAACCTGAGACAAGATAGCCCAGGGATATAAGGTAAACCGAATACTACTGTTCTAAAATTTTTTTTTAAATACAGCAAGAAAAAGACTACAAATGGTGTTGTGCTATACACATAGATCAGTGCCTTGCTCAATATCATCAGAGAAGCTTACAGGAACAAATACAAAGACCCACTGCCTTATTTCTTAACATAAAGCTAAGAAAAGTATGGTAGTAAATGGGAATGATCATGTAGATCCTTGTAGGATATTTACATATGTATGTATGTATGTATGTATGCATATATATGCTTATATATAGGTGTTTATGGCTTCATAGTAGGCTCTCTTTACTCTGTATGTGTGTGTGTGTGTGTGTGTGTGTGTGTGTGTGTGTGTGTGTGTGTGTGAGAGAGAGAGAGAGAGAGAGAGAGAGAGAAAGAGAGAGAGAGAGAGAGAGAGAGAGAGAGAGAGAGAGAGAGAGAGAGAGAGAGAGAGAGAGAGAGAGAGAGAGTTTGTTATCATGGCTTTACAACAAGAAATTTCAAAGTTCAGTTTAATCACCTAGCAGTAGCCCAAGTGACCAAGTGACTTCTGGTTTGTTCTGGTTTGTTCTGTTTTCTTGGGGCCCAATAAATGTTACCAGTTGAAAACAATGGCCTCTTGTGAAACTTGTTATGCTACAAGAAACATGCATAAATATATATTTATAAAACATTGGGGTATATGACATGGAGAATATATGTGCCTATTTTGAAGAGTAAGGTAGAACTGCTCCCAGTTAGAGAATCTTGCAATATATGCCCACAATTTGAACAGAAATTTTGGAAAAGCTACTAGGTCATTGGGTAAATGTTGAAGGATATTAAGGGTGAGAATTTGTAAGTCTTCCCACATAGAGGAATATATTATATGTGCAAACATCCAGAGATGGAAAGGGAAGTCACTTTTGAGAAGAAACACAGATATAGTATTTTCACAAGTGAGGAAAGGCAGTACAGACCCTGGGAATTTAGTCTGCACATTTTAATCATGAAACTAGAAATATTTGCATATGCATAATACTACATATTAAGTTCTCATTACTATGGTTAAAAAGAAATATTCCTAGATATATGTGGAGGAAGGAGGGCAGGGAGTACACAACACCTAGGTGACAGAGTATAACATTTGTGATTGTTAGGTTTTGTTCCCTGGGAACAATGAGTTTGATTTCACAGAGAATAAAAGCTGTTTTGAAATACATAAGTGAGTTTTGTAGCTGTATTAAACCCTCTGATTTCATGAGTTCTACATTCAGGAAGTCAACCAAGCACAGATCAAAACTTACTAGCCAAACATCGTGTCTGCACTAAGCATCCATACAAAGATTTTCCTTAATCAGCATAGTATAAATGGAGTTAATACCATTTATATTGTATTAGGTGTTATAACCAATGTAGAAATAAAGTATATAGGAACATGTATGTATCTTACTTGAAAATACTATGAAATGCTCTGCTACCTTCTTAATAAAAAGGATTTGTGGACTTACAAAGTCTGTTATTCAGGGGAACCCAGATCATGCCCAACAGGTACAAAGGGAATACTGTATAAATGAAGTCTGGTCTATTAGAATAAGCCAAAGAGAGAGTAGATAGAAGGAAAAGAAGGAAAAATTATACATAACTTTAGACAGCCTGCAAATCTCAACATTTGGCCTGTGCCATCTGTAGAAAATGCTTCACTCATTAAGATGGACCAATCAAAGTTGATTCTACAAAGATTTATTTTCCTCTGAAACTGATGGGGGGTGGAGCTGAGCATCAGGGAACTCAATGTATTAGCAATATCCTAAAGCTTAGGCCATACAAACAGAAAGAGTGGACAATGTCCCATCACCAGAGCAATTCAAGCATAGGAATTCAAGGGCTCTGGACAAGATGCTTTGACATTCCTCATGTGTGTAAAATTGACTGTAGTCCTCTTCTACATGAAGGAATGGGGGTTATTCAGTTTCCTTCCATACTATAGTCTTCAAACTTTGTACAATATTAGAGCTTTTAAAGTTAGGTGGCCTGAAATATCTTACATAATCTCCACATACATGCCATTTACATGATTCCAACAAAATAAGCTTAATGTTTACCATGATAGGTAAATACATACTCCTTTATATTATCTGCACATAACACCCTGGGTAATACATGGGGGGTGTTTACAGAACTATGTCAAGGGAAGCATGGTCCATTGAGGAGGACGATTGGAGTTTAGTTCATCTTAAATTTCTTCTGAAGGTAAATATATATCAGTCATCCTAATGAATAATGAAAACTGCTTAAACTGCATCAGCTCTCTTAAAAAAGTTTAGAGGGCTAAGGTGTCGCTCAGCATGCACGAGTCCTTGGATTGACCTCAAGAACCACACAAAAAGCTAGAGAAAAGGCCAAAGTATGCTCAGTTGTCAACTTGACCTAGGTTCCTTAAAAATAATGTGATAATGTAAAATATATGCATGATCATGGCAATTGTTGGCATTATACTAATGAATACTAGGCATGTATTAGATAAGTGTTAATCTTTATTTTCAGTTACGTGAGTATTTCTCCTCCTGCTGTTCCTGCTTATTAAAGGATTTTATGGATTTATCAATATATTTACTACATGACTCTATGTGTCAACATCTTAGATGATATTTAATGGAAGGGAAGAAATAACTATGATTCTTGACTCTATAAATTTTACTGTTAAAACTAGCATTCAAGGCACTGTAAGTTCTTATGAAAATAAATGAAATAATATTTGAAATTTTTTTTTTACTTCTTAGAATGTATTAGACAGAAATGTAAGAATTTCTGTAAGACCTCAGATTCTCTTACATCCTAGATGTGAGCCAACTTCAAACAAATCACCCATGTAATTCCAACAAAAAATAGAAAAGGAAAAGAATAGTTGACTACATCTTTGGCAATATCTAGGCTGCAGTTCAGGATTTAAGAGTCCTGGACAAAGACTTCTCTGGTGGAAAATTGAGGAAGCAGAGCTTCAGGAAAGCTATTGCTTGCCTGGGCAACCATGTGACCAGTTAACCCAAAGACTGGGGCATGAGTCCTGATTTCTCTGCATCTACTTTCTTTCTCCCACACCATCTCATCTTAGTTTTAGTGCCCCTTTAAGGAAAATGACATGTAACTAGCAAGCATTTCACGGCAATACGACCACATGCCTGGCCTCATGGATGTGCCGTTTTCTTTCAGCTACAGTAACAATGACATTGCCAGAAGCTTCTGGCCAGGACCAAAACAATGTCCTTAAAGCAGATCATAACAAAGGAAGTCTGCCCCTTTCCAGCCATTAACCAAATCATCTTCTTGTGAAAGAAAAAATTATAAGACAGTCACAGAAACCAAACACTTTGCAGCTGAAAGTAGGGGCAAAACATCTGTTGAGGACTGTGGCTAGTAGAAGTGTATTGTTAAGCCTGTTTTCCTGAGAATCTTTCACAGTTACTTTCCTAACATGTTTCATGAGTTATTGGGGTTTTGCCCCCCTTTCTCTGTCTCTCTCATTCACACACACACACACACACACACACACACACACACACACACACACACACTCAGCAGAAGCAGCATCAGCAGCAGCATCACCATGACCGCCACTACCCATCATCATGATGTTTGTGTTCTTGGCCAGCATTCTTTATATTATCCTCCCAGTCCTATTACGCTAGCTGAGTCCTACCGTGGATTCTATTGTAGGAAAGAAATACATCTCCTGAAACCCATGAGATCTGGAATTATAGCTTGCTCTATAAATCTTCATAACTGCCTAAGATAATAACTATTACTTGAATTGAATAAAGGTATCCTTGTATAGAAAGTAACGTGCAATGTCAAGTTACTAAACAATTTAATCATGGACAAGATGATTGGACTTACATTTAATTATATTTAAAGTCTTGAAGTGAGTTAAAGTTGGATATCAGTGAAAGCACAGATTTAGAAATATATAATAGCCCAGGTGGCTGGACAAAAAGGTTTAAAAAATTCTTTTAACACTGAAATTCATTTTCATTAACATTTCAGATTACATTTAGTAGTGTTATATATTTAAATTTATCTTCATAAATACTATAAGATAGTTCATAGTAGATCATTACATCCCCATTTTGCATTATGGAAAAATGAATCTCAAAGGTTGTAAGTAATTCTCTTAGTATTTCAGTAAGATTGCAATTAAATTTAGTTCTGCTCTTTGTGTTTGATCCTAAACCCTTGATTTGTAAATCATACTGAAGTTCTTGAAGGAAATCACAAAGAAATTAACATTGACCCTGAGGCAGGCAACCTGGGCACACGTCCAGTTCCTGCCAATGTCATGATCTTCTATTTAACTTGTTTGGCTCATATATATTTATAAACTATATAAATCACAAAAATCAAAGTATGTTTCTGACATTAACTCCTAGAATGGACGAGCCAATACTATGCCATTGATCTATGTCAAAACAGTTCTAACACTTGGATTTCCTTTATGCTAAAGTATTTCAAGAGAACTTCTCAGATTATGTTTTGGTAAACTCTGGCCTTGATGGGCCAAACAGAGCATTTTGAATCTTAGAAAAGTATTTTTTGGGGGGTCTGGGGGGAAGAATGGGTTTATTTGGCTTATGCTTCCACATCACTGTTCATCACTGAAGAGCAGGAACCTGGAGGCAGGAGCTGATACAGAAGCCATGGAGGGGTGCTGCTTACTGGCTTGCTCCCCATGGCTTGCTCAGCCTGCTTTATTTTTTTCTTTTTCTTTTTTAATGACATCAGTAGTCAATATTTTAAAACAAGGCAAAGTAAGCTGGGCATGGTTGCACACACTTTCAATCCCTGCACTTGGGAGGCAGAGGCAGATCTCAGAGGTTCAGGACAGTCAAGGCTACACAGAGAAACTCTATCTGGAAACAAACAAGACAAGGCAAAGCAGGTGATATGAAATGCCCTTCTGAACTTTGAAGGACCTAGAACTGGTATCTGCAGTTAGCTATTGTCTTGGTTAGAGTTATCTGGGAAAAGAGTGCCTCAATTGAGACTGTCCTGTAGGCAAGACTATAAGGCACTTTTTCTTTCTTTCTTTCTCTCTTTCTTTCTTTCTTTCTTTCTTTCTTTCTTTCTTTCCTTCTCTCTTTCTTTCTTTCTTTCTTTCTTTCTTTTTTTCTATTATCAGCTTGATACAGTATAAGTACTACTCAGTAGAGAAAAACAATGACAGCATGAAATCTGCAGGCAAATGAATAGAACTAGAAAATGTCATCCTGAGTGAGGTAAACCAAACCCAGAAGGACAAACATGGTATGTACTCTCTCATAAGTGGATTCTAGATATAAAGCAAAGAACAATCAGACTACAACCCACAAAACCAGGGAGGCTATATAGCAGGGGAGACCCTAGGATGACTGTGGCTTATAAGTTTTGGCTTTACTCAATTACTGGGCAAGCCTCAATGAAACATTTCACTATTAGGATAAGAAAAGTATTGATAAAGGGACTTTTGTTGTTGGTTTGGGGGGTTTAGTTGTGACTTGCTATGAATTATCCCCAGTTACACAAATGGACAGGAAGATTTTTTTCTTGAGATTTTTCCCCCTCTCTTTCTGTCTCTTTCTCTCCGACTCAGTGGCAGGGTATGCTTGGTGTTGGTTTGTTTTGTTTGTTTGTTTGTTTGTTTGGTTGGTTGGTTGGTTGGTTGGTTGGTTGGTTAGTTTGGGAGATAATGCCTTATTATGTAGTCCAGAGTAATCTCAAACTCAGTATTTGGCTCATGATGGCCTGGAACTCAAGTTCTCCCTGCTTCTGCCTCAAGGAGGTTTCTTAACCTTCCCTGTTCTCTCAGTTTCTCAGGAACAGAAAGCTCAGACCAAGTCCATTTAGTGTTGCCACTGGGAAAAGTCTTATAGCAGGTCATTTAACTCTGTTTTATGACTTTCTTTACCCTTGAAATCTTTAACAGTGTTTTAGAAAAGTAAAACAGAATTCAAGAGTTAATTGTCAATATTATTTGCAAGTCTGTATTAGACTCAGAACAACTTTTTTGGAAACAATGTGAAGTTAACACAGAATAAGATTCTTTACTGTTAGAAATGTTGGACTCTGCCTCCAATCCCTGGTAGAATATTGGTTAATTTCATACTGTCAGCCTGGGCTTCTAGAAGCTAAATCAAGGAACATTATCCTAGAGGTTCTTTCTGAGTCCAATACAATGATTCAAAGATAATCATACCTAAGCCTCCACCTCATTAAATGCCACTGTGCTCTCTCCAACTCCAGTAAAGCACTACATCTCAGCACCATCCCTACTGATTGGGGGCCAATTGGTAAAGGAAAGGGGATAGGAAGAAGTAGGGCATATGAAGATTTAACTTTGAAGTGGGAATTTGCCTCCCACAGGGTTTCAATCACAGAACAGACAGGAAATCAGAACATAATGGAATTGCATTCATGCATATTCACATAGAAGCGATATTATTTAATATTAACAATATACCAAGTCATCATGATTTAGCTAATAAGCCAGCAAACAGCAATTCATATTGGGATTGTTTGACTTCCTGTCAAATAGCTACATTCTTGTACATGCCGAGAGAATGGAACAAACAACCTAACAGAGAATTAATGAATTGGAAAATACCTGAAAAGCTTTATGTATTATCTGGGTTCTTGGAAGAATTCCAAGTAGTAGTCCTGATTTTGATTAATATTACAATTTATCCTGTTAAAGAAGTACCTCATAAATACCCATGAAGCCTTTTATTAGATGATTGTAAATACTTAAAATCTTATTGTGCAGTCCTTTTCATCACAAAGACAACAAAGAGCAGGCAGAGAGCAGTATATCATTTAGCCTCATTCACTGCCAACTAAGTCATATCACATGTTTTACATGCACAGAACTGATGCTCATAAAGACCTGTTGCCATGAGAAGGCAATGCATGGAATTGATGCTATGAGCATACCTCTTTCCCTATAGCATCCATGGAATGTCTTTTCCGGGGTTTATTGTGGAAATGTATTTCAGATAGTGTATACTTTCACTAATGAAGGCGACATTGGACAGCATAAATATGCAAACAGTTTAGATGGAGAAATGCCTTACAGAACAATAGCTTGAAGCTACATCATTGTAGGAAGCTTTATAATATTTTTTAATTCATAATTTTAGCCACTAGTACTTCTCAGAATTGTAATATCCATTCTCCTATTTTTATCTACCATCATTTCCATGAAAACAAAGAATATTTTGATTTTTACCAGAGCCATATATATTTTTCCTATTACATGCACATCACTCAATGAGGAAAGATTATTTTAAAGGAAAATATATTCCTGGATTGACCAGTCAAAAGAACACAGTAATTGCTCTAAATGTATGTACCATGAACAGCACTAAGTAGACTCAGAAGGTTACGTTTACATATACATTTGTGATTGTGTGTGTGTGTGTGTGTGTGTGTGTGTATGTAAAACAACAATAATAATTTTAGAGGTCATGAATTTGAGGGTAGGAGGTCATGGGAGGAGTTGGAGGGGAGAATGGGTGGGATGGAAATGATGTAAATGCAGAACTCACATATGAAATTATCAAGAAAAAAAAGACAATGATTCTGTTTGTCCATCTAGAGAATGGGTAAATGACTTCCAGACTCTCTCAAGACCTACAATTCGCCTCTAAGTTGTGATGATATGACCTCTGTTTCCCAAATTTGCTTCATGTTAACATTATCCTAGAAGACTCATTCAAAATACAAATTGCACAGTCACTAAAGGGAGGTCCAGAGTGTCTATATTTTCTCACCAGCATTCTACCTACATTTGTCAGACTCGTTTCAGTGAAGCCTCCTTTATTCCTACCCAGATAGGTCCCCACAGGATCACTGTCTTGAATTGTTTATGTTCTGCTTTAGGTGCTTCTTCTCTAGAAGGGGGCACTATTCTGTATAGACTTTAGGAGATGGGGCCCTACCTAGCAGAGGTAGATCATTATGTGTGAGAGTTTGAAGGGCATATCCAGGCTCTGTTCTGGATGCTCTTTGTGTTTTTCTGGTCAGCCATGATGTTACCAGCCACCATTGTGTCATCCAGCCACCACAGACTGAACCACTCTGTCATGCCTTCCCCTCTGTTTTAGGCTGTAGCAGCCTATTGATACCATGAGCAAAAACAAACTTCTTCCATAAGATGATTCTGCCAGGCATGTTGGTCACAGTGAAGCAGAAATAACACAAAGCATTGGACTCAAGTCACTAATCACTATTACCATCCTTGTCCAATAACCTAAAGTTGGTCTCTCATTGGACTATGAATTTTACTCTTTGATCCACATTTAACTCTTAGCATTTTTTCTATGCACAAGGGATAATACAATTATACTTCATAATGCATTGTTTCTCAGGAGGGAGAAAGGGATTTTTTCCTTCAACAACTCGTTATTCTACAATTTCTTCCTCTCAAGCAACAAAGGCTTCCTCTTGTGAATCTCTGACTCTTACCTCATTTAGTCATAGTGATGACAGTACTCATTTCAAGGAAAGTGTGGCTTCTTTTTATTAGCATTCAAATAATTTTGGAAAACATGCTACACCACACTTCTCTCTGATGCAGCAGTTTTCAATTTCTATTGGTCTCAGGAAACTCTCAAACCAAAAGATCAGTGATGACTCCAAGAAGTTTTATTTATTTGTGCTAAATCTATTGATTTTTAGTAAATAATTTAAAATAGTGAACTTTTAAAACTTTATAAATTCATTTAAAAATTCTAATAAATCCAGCGTGTGTTACCATAGTCTTCTTTTTCTACTGTAACAAAATTCCACAGGCTGGTTAGTTCTAAACAATAGAAGGTTATTTCCCATATTTCCAAGGTCAGAGTGTCAAGACAGTCTAACACAGTCTAGTTCTGGAGGTTGACGACTTCTTCAGCTAGATTTCCTATAATTCTAATCTCACAAGACAGGTAAGGGTCTCCACTAAACTTCTTAAAGAGTACCTTTGTGACAGTTATACCTCTATGACCTAATTATGTACCAGAGGCCACACTGCTTAGCACTACCATCTTTTTTGTTTTTGTTTTTTGTTTTGTTTTGTTTTTGTTTTGTTTTGGGGACAGGGTTTCCTCTGTGTAGTTTTGGTGCCTGTCCTGGATCTCGCTCTGTAGACCAGGCTGGCCTCAAACTCACAGAGATCCGCCTGACTCTGCCTCCGAGTGCTGGGATTAAAGGCGTGTGCCACCACCACCCAGCAGCACTACCATCTTAAAAGAGAAGCTACCGCTCCTCCTATCTTTGTGTTCAGGAAAGGGCAGGTCTTCCATGAGTATCAACAAAACATGGCATATCAAGTTGCAGTAAGTAAGACTAAGTGTATTGGGGAGTAGGAACAGAGAGGGGTTGGGGGGGACTGGGAGGAGAGAACCAAGGGTAAACTACACCTGGGACGTAAAATAAATGAGTAAAGTAAAATAAAAAAAATTATCAACCTAAGAAATTTGGGAGACATGAAAATATCCAGACCAGGGACTGTGCTCACATAAAGGACATTTGTGAAAAGGAACAATGGTGAGTGTGACATTATTTTATACTGGTTTTTTTTTTTAATGTCATTCCTGTTTCAATAAAAAGACAACTGGTCTTTATATCTGCTTCTGCATAAATCATTCCTGTTAAAATGAGACCATACAAGGGTATGTTTCACAAGGAAGGACCACACTGGTCTCTTAGTAAGGCATCAGGAAACCCCAGGGTGCCCTAACTTCTTCAAGAACTTCTGTTGTGGAAAAAATGAGAGAGCATTAACTCCTGTGAAATCCTTAAAAACAGATTAAGTAAGCAGATCTCTTCAACACACTTTAACCCAGTCATTATTATGTTCATTGGGACTGCAAAGGTTATTGGCCTAAGGACATACAATACAAGATTTGAATTTCAAAATCCTTGTTAAGGCTTACACATGCTCATGTCTTCAGTGTTTGGTCCCAAGCTTTGTGGTGCTGTTTAAGGGCTATTTAAAGCCTTTAGGAGGTGGGGCTGGCTAGTGAAAGCAAGACACTCCACCCAGATCTCTTTTCTGCCTTGTCACCACATAAACAAGCATCGGTCTCATGCTCTCAGCACCATACATCCTCTTCATCAGGATGGACCAAAACTTCTGATACTGTGAGCTAGTATAACATTCATTCACTTACATTGCTTCTGTCAGGCATTTTGTTGTAACAGTGAGGAAAATACCTAACACATCTGAAAAGTTTTTGCACTCTGATAAGCCTCTCCACCCACACGCAGCAATCCAAATCAGACCAAATCAGATGGAATTAGAAAAAGTCCCAGTTTAATGGGTAAAGGGTTCCCAGGTGATTCTCCGGCCTCACAGCAAGTAGACAAGGAAGAGAGACCGAGAAGCACGTGTCTGTTTTCTGGGATGCAGTTTAAATACCGTGAGAGTGGTCTTGAGCATCTTTGGGGGAGGAGCCACGTTTGGCAGGACTTTCTGAGGGGCAGGGTCTGGCCACAGAGGTGGAGGGGGGGGGCTTCCAACAGAACATTCCAGACTCTTTGGGTATACAGACTCCAGGGTGCCAGGGACTGGGGTAGGGCTTCCACCAGAACAATATTGTATTTGACACTGTTTCATGGATGGCTTCTCTCTGTTAGACTTCTTCACCCCTGGACTGAGACAACTAAATTATCTGACTGCTGTGTAATGCTGTGGGTCCCTTTCTCATTTCTATCTTCCCGAGAGGAAAGGTCTACTGGAGAATGTGTGCTGACTTCAGGTCTCTCCAGCAATCTTCTCCGTCCTTGGGAAAACCCTGGCCAGCCCCAGCACTTCTTTCCTCTGGTTCATAGTATTCTTCTGCCATTCCGACTTGTCTTAAGGCCTCTTCCCATCCCACATCTCACCACCATGGCCTCTTTCTCACTTCCACATCACTCTAGATATCCCAATAAAAAAAATCTAAAGCCTAGAAGATGTGCCAGACATATGAGAAAGAGAATGCAGGGTTTTACTTTCTAGACTGGGTTAGCTTCCTATACTTTCCTTTCCAGTTCCACTCATTTTCCTGCGAATTCCTTCCTTCCTTCCTTTCTTGTTTGATAACCGTCCACTCTTTTGCAAACTGGCTGTATTAGTTTGTATTCCTACCAACATATATAAGGCTTCCCCTTCCCCTATATCCATCCATTCCAGTATTTGTTGTCATCTGATTTCTTGGTGATAGCCATTCTATTTGGGGTAAGCTGGGTTATTAAAACAGTTTTAACATGCATCTCCCTAGTGGATAAGGATGCTCGACGCATGTCTTAAATGTTTGCTAACCGTTTATGTTTCTTCTTTCATGAACTCGCCTCTCACATCCATGGCTCTTTTCTTTTTTTTTTTTTTCTTGATTGAGTCATTTATTTTCTTGGTATTATTTCTTGAGTTCTATTACATCAGTCTTTTTTTTATTTGAGCATTATTTCCACGTCATAATCAATCCAGAAGCATTCAAGTTAAATTTTATGTATTTGAAAAAATCAGACAGAATGTCTAATGAACAAAGATAAGTGAGAAGGAAAGACCCACCCTGAACTTGTCTGGTAGTATCAATGATCTGACAACCAGGGTGAATTAAAAGGATTTGAAAAGAAAGAAAGCCAGGAAAACACTGCCATTCCTTTTATCTATAGATTCTGACTTGCATGGTGTGAGCTGTTATGTCTCATTGTTTTCCAGAACATGATGGATTAAGTCCTCTGAAACCAGAAAAAAAAAATGAAGTCTTCTTCCTTTAAGCTTTCGAAATAAGTTTATGATTTTGTGTTGGACCACATTCACAGCTGTCCTGGGCTCAGGTGACTGTGAAGGCCACAGGTTGGATAAGCATAATAGTGTATTAGGAGAATTGATCTAGTTTTAAGAATTGAACACTAGTACCAGAATCTCAATATAGAAGCTTCAATCAGAGAGAGACAAGCTCTTGCTGTAACCCACGCTTAGTGGGTAGCTAGCTAATCAATCGTTCATTTAAGTCTACAATACTTTTGTATCATCTGGGGCCTCATAACAGACCCCCTGGTTAGCAGCAGCCAGTGCTTACAGAGATACAAATCAGGCTGATAAGGCATTAGAAAGGGATTATGAAAGCCAGCTTAATTAAAGAAACTTCAATGGGATCATAAATAATCAGTGCAAGTTATTAACTTTTGACAACTGCTCATCCGTATTGAGTTCGAATGACTTCTGGCCTATAAAGTCCTTAATCTAATGCTGAGTGGATGCAGTTCATAAGGGAAAATACCCTGTATAATACATTGATTATAATCAACAAATCTCTGAAGCAGAAATCTCCTCAAATGTACCTCAACATACTCTATATTTTCTTATATTCGTATCTTTCATCCCCTGTTTTTTCAACTTGGACACTTCACTGGGAGAACTTCAATATATTTTACAAAAACCAGATCAAATGTCACTCTCTTCAGAGATTCCACCAAAGACCTCCTTGGAACTTTTATTCTTCCTTTTCATTGATGTACTCTAATATTTGTCATAATAAAATTAATCTGACTTGGTATGGTCATGCATTCTCAGCACAGTATTATCTTCATACCTCATTCTGCTCACAACTCCTCCCATAATGTTGTACAATGGATAAAGGACTAATCAGTTTACTCTTTTCTCTCTCCTCAGCATTTATTTGTTTATTTTACATCACTTGCATGTGTGCACCTTAAAATATGGGGTGTGGTGTGTGTGTGTATGTGTGTGTGTGTGTGTGTGTGTGTGCGCACGCACATGCAGGTGCACACATGCATGTATGCACACACATATGTAGGCATGCACATATAGGCCAGAGACCAACTTCAGGAGCCACCCACATTGGTTTTCGAGGCAGGGTCTTTCACTGGCACTTGGAGCTCACAGACTAGGTTAGGTTGGCTGAACAGTAACATTCAGGGATCTACCTACCTCCTTTTCAGCAATTCAGAAAGTTCTTTGCTTGTTGTTTTTTTGTTTGTTCAGGGATGTTTTTGTTGTTGTTAACTCTATTGCTTGGTTCTCAAACCTATGGCAGGTGACAGGATCATGCATAATGTCAAAAAACTGAACATGACTCTGCAGTTAATCCTTGGAAGAAAATTTCTTTAGCAGCTGTTAGAAACCCAACTATCTCCTTTACACCTCTTAAAGATTTCTTAGGATAGGCCCCTAGCACCTGTCCAGTGGTGCCATCTGCCATTAATGTAAGAGACCTCAACAAACTGCTCTTTGGAAGAGTCAGGTAATAAATGATTATGCTTTTTTAATCCATATGATCTCTGTGGAAACTTTTCTTCTCTATTGTAGCCAAGAAGCACCGAGACAAGTTATAAATGAATAGATGTGGCTAGATTTGTTCTGGAACAATAGTTTCATGGCCCCTGCATGCACTGAGGCTTATGAAGGAAACCCTTAATGAGATTTTAGTAAATCTAATTAAGATGGAAGGTACAGAGAGATGATAAAACAGTGAAGACAACAGCTTCAAAGCAGCTGATACCAAGAATGAAAGAGAAAATAGTAGATAACAAACAGAAGGAAAAGTCATCAGGCCTCATCAGCTCCATTTTGATAATTCCAAATAAGGTCTATCACACACTCCTTCTCATTAGCTCTGCCCTGGAGTCTCTTCAGACACAGGGTTCCTCTGCATCTCACCAGGGTTCTCCGACCATATATCCAACAAGGAGACCCGGGAACTTCCGGTTTCCTTCCTCAGGCACTGTCCACTTTGTTTTTTGAGACAAGTTCTTCTTCTGGCCGGGACCTTGCCAACTAGGCAAGACTAGATGGCTGTCCAGTGAGTCCCTTGACTGTGACTGTTTTCACCTCCCCATTGCTGGGATTCCAAGTGCACACCACCACACCCAATTCAAGTGGGTTCTGTCAAACTTAGGTCATCTTTTTTCACGGAATTTGACCAAATGAGGTATCGCCTCAAATTGGCAATGTACTCCTTAATGCCCTGATTGTTAACTTTATTTTTAGATACTGTGTGAGGTTTCAGGAAAGAGAGAAATATGTTGCTTATTCCCTTTGAATTGATGACTTGAATCTGTTAACAACTACATTTCCTCTTAGCTCCTAAGACTTATTCTTGACCTCATGCTTGAAAGTTAAGGGTAATCTGTATTAGGTGAAAGATCTAATCTTGATTTCTAGACCAAACTAAGTTGAAGACCCCCAAAACATCCTGCTTGAAAGAATTTCTCATATGAAGCTAGGCCTGAACACTAAGGAAACAACTTTTAATTGTAAAAATAGTCTTGATAATACTGTTTCCTGTGTAGATCTCTTCAATTCAATGATCCCACCAGCTAAGAAAAAAAAAACTAGATAAACATCAACACTAAAATAATGCAGAATAAAATTCTTAAAATGTAATGATTTTGACTTTTCTGTGCTTGAAGCAAAGTAAGTAGATGCCAAGTACAGAGAAGAGACAATATTCTCATATTCTCCTTTCAAGCTAGAAGCGAACTAGTACTTTTGGATGATACTTTGTCCTTTGCCTGTGTGTGATGCATATGGATTGTTCATATAAATCCATAAATAATAAATAAATAGCATGCAAATTAATGTTGGAAATATTAAGATACTTGAATTTTATAGAAAATAATAAGTCATCAAGAGGGTAGAATTTTAAATCACTTGTTTTAAAATCATCAACTGGGCTAGGGTGTGCCTTGGTGGTACAGTACTTGCCTAGGATGTGCGAGGCTATGAGGTTTAAATTCCACCACTGCAAAAATAAAATAAATTGATTGGAAAAGCATTCCCAAATAAGGGTAAAACTTTTCATAATCTTGTGCCTTCCTGCCACAGAGAATTTTTGTTATTTTAAACCACTTTGTTCTCAGGAACAGGGTTCCATATGAATTGGGCTCAGATTTAATTTCTTTTTGTCCTAGGGATGGACATTAGAAGTGACTTTTGTTTTCTTTGATTTCAAATAGGTTTGAATGATCTCCTCTTGAGAATACAGAAATGGCTCTGAAGTCTTTTGTTGTTCTGTCCTTAATCCCCTTAGACTTCAGAATTCTGTTAAGCAATTTTTTATCTTACTTGCTTTTTTTCTTGTCCACTTTTCTCTGCTGGACTTTGGGATTTATGTAAATCTCATCAGAAGTAGACCATTCTACTTAAGAATAACATTTACTTTTTTACTTCTGTTTTAACCTGGATTTCTTGATCCAGTCACTTTTGGTCCAGAAGCTCAAGTTCATCTTGAAGAAAAGTTATTTATTTCTCAAGGGATATGATTATATCATTTTCCTCTCTCTCCTTAAATGACTTATTGAAATAGATTTCTGGGGACTAATTTACATTAATTCCAAAGTATGACTCTGAGGGCATGAGCATTAATTGAAAGACTATTTTTATCACCTTATGCTCTTCTTAAAAAATAAATGACATTTTTTTCTACATTTAATTCAACTTTTACTTTTGACTGGGGTATTAAATGTCAGAAATTATATTCTTTGTATATGTGTCTGCTTAATAATTCTCTAACAAATGCAATGAATATTAAGAGATTCTGATTATGTAGTGTTTCTGTGACTCCTGAAAAATAAAAGTCATTTGGCTGAGGCAGAAGGTCCATGCAAGTTCTTTAATCTTAAACTATCGGTAGTCCACAAATATACCTACCCATAAAAAGTATCCCATAATAGGCATGTTTTTCACTAAATTATATTGAAAGTTTACAGTGTCAGTACATGTAAGCACTATGATCAATACATAAACTCTACCCTCAGCTCGTTGATCACTCATGTGTCCAGAATATCTGTGTAAAGTTCTGGTGCCAGGATTTCTACCACTTCCTTCCACTAAGATCTTTGCTGTTAAAGCACAGCACCACGAGGTTCATGTGAGCAGAATGCTAGGATATAAACATTCTAGAACACGAAACTTTCCATTTCCTATTTTTTACACAGAAAACAGTTATGCAAATTAAATTTTCAAAAGATTTATTGGCATATACTGGACATACCAAACTGTACACACTTAATGAATACATGATTTTGAGCAAAATAGTAAACGCATCTGCTGTCCTCTAAATTTATCCTGTGATTTTTTTTGTGTGTGTACTCTCACTTTTTGCTAAGAACATTTAACATGAGATCTGTCTTCCCAACATATTGTAATTGAAAAATACTGTAATGTTAGCTATAGACACCACAGCATGCAATGGATTTCAAGAAATGATTATTCTTGTTCATGAGAAGGCAATATTTTATTTCTCTCTCCCCATAGGACTTAGCAGACTTCATTCCATTCTGTCCATCTATAAACCTGGCTAATATAGATACCTTATGTCCAAGCAAATATGAAGTATTAGACATTCTGCGATTAGCTTATTTTTTTCTGTGATTAGCTTATTGTCTCTTGGCTCGTAAGTGTATTAAATTACACAATGTTCTTTTAAGTCTAAATATTAGTATAACTATTTGCATGTGTGTACATTATACCTTTTACATTTACGTATTGTCTTAGTTAAGGTTTCTATTGTTGCGATGAAACACCATAACCAGAAAGCAAGTTGGGGAGGAAGAAGTTTATTTGACTTATATTTCCATATCATGTCTGTCATTGGAGGGTTAGAACAGGAGACCAAACAAGGCTGGAACCTGGAGGCAGGAGCTGATGTAGAGGCCATGGAGGAGAGCTCCGTACTGGCTTGCTTTCCCTGCCTTGCTCAGTATGCTTTCATATAGAACCCAGGGCCACCAGCCCAGGGATGGCACCACCCACCATTGGCTGCCCGCCCCATTGATCACTAATTAAGAAAATGCCTTACAGCTGGATTTCAAGGAGGCATTTCCTCAAGTGAGGCTCCTTCCTTTCTGATAAACCTAGTTTGTGTCAAGTTGACACACAAAGCCATCCAGCACATCTATTTAGTGCATTTTATTTATCCATTCATCTCTTCATGGACATGTAGTAATTTTGACTATTGAGACTAAAATTAAAACAAACATGGGAGTTGAGAAGTCTCTCTAACACATGTCAAGTCTTAAGGCTGGAGAGATGACTCAGGCAAGAGCACATGCTAGTCAATTATGTGGGTCAGAGTTCAGATCCCAGAACATCCTGAGTTGGCCCACAAAAGTCTGTACCTCCAGCTCTTAAAGCTCTGATGCCCTTTTCTGACTTCTGTAGGCACCTGCACATACAGAGCATGGGCATACACACAAATACAATGAAGCATTTTTTAAAAAATACTTTGGCCTGTTGTGAAGAAAAATTTCATTGATGAAGAGTGAGAACTTAAACACTTAGAATTATAGTTAGGGGTTGTGCTGGTTTAGTAAAGTGATACTTATAGGCTCTCCTCCAGTATCATGATTTCTAGTAACAGGCATGGTTTCTGTCTTGTTGAGTGTGCCTTAAGTCCAGTTAGAGAGCTCTTGGTTGCCACCAAGGTATGTGTTCCAATATTGCACCTTTAGGTTTATTGTGCCATATTGTTTATTGTGGCATCATTTCTGGGCAGGACTTAAAATTGTGTCCTGCCCTTTGGAGATTGCATGGCTCCTTCACGGATACCATGAAAACTGGTCCTCAGGGAGGCGGCATTCAGGGCAGACACAACTCAGTACCCCTGGACCCTATAAGAGAAGTGCTGTCCTCAACTATAGGGATTTAACTTCTACCTCTGGGAGACAGCGACCAACAGAAATAGTCTACAAACTTTTTATTTTCTCTTAGACAACCGTGACTAGCAATTCAAAAGGGGGCTTTAATGCCTGGTGTTTTGTTAGATAGTCTATGGCTGTTGGGGAGGACATTGTCAGCCCAGATAGAAAAATTTCATTTCAACTATATATGCATATACTTATTAGACATAATTTTAGGTGGATAGATGATATTATTCTTTATGATTTTTCAGGCATCTTTACCATTATTTCACCCTCCCCTGTCCTTTGACTGTATTAATCTTCTTGTTCATGCTAATGAAATTGCATCTTCTTTTTTCATTTACCCCTTCAAATCATTTGTACCATACTAGTCCCCTCTCTGTTATTCCATTCACTGTCCCCTTTTGCTTTCACTCTTTCTGCCGTTGCTATAGGTTATAGTCTCACATCTGAAAACTGCGAGCTAGGAACTTCAGATGAGAGAGAACCTGCGGCATTTGTCTTTCTGGACCTGAGGAGACCATTACAGAAAACCAAAAATGATCAAAAATCAGAGCACAAGAGATCAGTTGTGTGTTTCCCTGTCCCAACTCATACATCTATAACCCAATCCCTGTACCTAAGACACAAGGATCATTGTGAAACAGGGGACAGAAAGACTTTAAGAGGCAGATGAACAGGAAATCTGCTATTGCATTATGTCTCCTAGAAACATCAGAGATGCTACACTCCTGAAGTCTCATCACCATGGGTACCTAAACAAGATGTGACCAAGGACGATACCAATGGACATCTTAAAGTGGATGGGGAAAAGCTTGCGAAGTCTCAGCCCTAGACAAAGAACTACAATCAGTCGGAGAATGCTGAGAGTGGGAGAAATTATTTTCCTCAGGGAAGAGGCCCCCTAGTTACTTATCAATACCAATGTTCAGTCCTAAATCCTTTACAGAGACTGAAGCTCGATTCCCAGCATCCTTGCAATAGTTTACAACCATCTGTAACTCTAGTTCTAGAGAACTGATGCCCTTTTCCAGCTCTGAGGAGCACCAGACATATGAGTGAGGCATAGACATATTTACAAGCAAAACACCCATATACATAAAATAAATTTTAAAATTCATGATCAAGTAAAGGAATGGATTTTAATACTGTGTGCACTGTTATCTTCTAAAGTTATTTTATATGTGCTTTGATATGATTTAAAGTATGTTTTTGACAATTCTTGGCCTTTAAGTATGACAATTAGTGTCTTAAAATTCTCAAAGTACTCTGACCTTATATTTGGAAACTTAAGTTTTTGATGTACATTACTCTTCATTAGACATAGCCAGCACCACGCTATGAGTACAGTGGAGGCATTTGTCCAAAAGATTGCTCTTGTGTGTGTGCATGTGAGTCAGTGTATTTCTACACTACATCCAAAGCCGGTGCTCTGTATTTTATAAGAAAATATGACTAGTACATAAGTATTATAAATTCAATATAGCTATAGCATAATTTTAAGGATTACTTTAATAAATCATCTGCTCCTCCATGAAATATTTCAACTAGTCTAAACATTAAGTAGCCATCTGGCAGAGAGGATAATTCATTTGCTGTAGATAAACTGTGAATTAGGATAGTTTTAAAACATGCTTAAACAATAAAATTGGTTTCTTAACTTGTGCCCAAATAGGTTATCTTGTTCTCTAATTTTCTTACAAAAATTTCCAAGTCTGAAGTTCGTTATTCTCTCACAAAAGAGTAGATATTCATGACAAGGTAGACTCATTTCTGCACTTACCTCATCAAACATCACATCAGTATTGCCACATTCTATTTATTACAATTCCTTGCTTACTCAGAGACCAAGTGTCTATCAGCTTCAAGGCAATGGATCCATGAAAAATAAAAATTTCTAGACGAAATGTTGAAAATGAAAAAGGAATCTTAAAGCCCATAATCCCTGCAAAAAATATGATGTCTCAAATAATTTGGAGCACCAGTATAATATGGGTTGGATAATGGTAGGTGAGAGCTTCAGGAAGCTAGCAGCATCCTGCCTACTGGGATTATTTAGAATAAAAATGAAGCCACTATAACTAACAAGTGTCCTGATTTATGGAAGTAGAAGGTGTGACAGTGCTGATGTCTGTCTATGAACAACTACTCTAAGTCCTGTGTTTATTTGATGCTGCATTGCAAGCCCACCCTATTGAACATCAAGTGGTCGTTAGTTAATTTTGTAAACAACTATTTACTCTCCTTGAATCACAAATAAGAAAGTCTGTGTTGCATGTATTTTGCCTTAGAAGGCAGGTAAACATGCATGTCAATGTTCACCTATAATTATGTATATATACACATATAAAAACTTTGTGTGTTTGTTCTGTGATTTTAAATTAATTTTATTGCAGAAATTAAATATACATCAGTTTCCTAAAGAAAAATACCTTTTTGTTCTTCACTGGAATACTTTACTAACCAACGAATCAACTGTATTACTTGTTCCCAAATTGTCTTCTTTATTTCCTAGATGATCAGTTAGGTGTTAATTCACTCTCTATACTCTTCCAGCTAGCAGCATTTTTCATAATGGCTGAATGTTTTACATTTCCATTTTAGGGAACTTTAAGATGTCAGTACAATAGTGTAAATACCTATGATTATAAATTGGGCAGTAGCACCAGACCCAGTGGCCTGATGTTGTTGAGCTTACCTGGGTTTTCTGTGTCTTGTGTTGCTTGTTGACAAGTCCCCCACATGTGAGCTGTGGTGTATGAGATCTTCTGCAGATGTATTTCTCCTACAAATTGAAATGAACACATTTCTTTCTGCTCAGAAAGATTTATCTAGAAAGTGACATTGCATCAAGAAAAGATCCATGTCCTTATAGGATGACAACTTTTGTTTAAACAGGAATAAATTTCAGGTTTTGTGTCATTGCTTACCATTATTTATCATCCTCACTTTAAAGAAAGTATGGTTTCCTACAGAGATTAAAGCTATTATCTCCTGGTGACAGGATTTCCTCTAATGTGGCAGTCGAAAATGACACAGCAATCAGTTTTACCACTATCAATAATGATATATTATTTTGTCTACAGAACCAACAAATTAAGATAACCCCAAGAGTGAAACAATTGGATGATGATTCTTCTATCAGTGGTAAATGTGCCTTAAGTTTTGTTTGTTTGATTGTCTTCCTCCACCTCTTTTCTTCGAGATTCCATGACCTCAGAGGGGAGGGATTTAATGGAGACCTCCAAATTAGATTCTCTCTCTGCATAATGTCTGGCTGTGGGTCTCTGAATCTGCTACCATCTGTTGCTGGGTGAAGCCTCTCTGATAATAACTGGATAAGGCATTGATCTATTAGGATAGCAGAATATCATTAGGAGTCATTTTATTGATTTTTTTTGACTGTTAGTGTTTGGTTTTACCCTAGGTCTCTGGACTATTTAGTATCTGGCTCTTGGTTACCCATGAAGTATTGGGTATGAGTTTCTTTCCATGGAGTGGGACTTAGGTCAAATCAGACATTGGTTGGCTATTCCCACAAGTTCTATGCCACCACTGCCCTAGCATATTTTGTAGGCAGGATAGATTTTAGGTCAATGGTCATGTCTGGGTTGGTCTCTACATTTCTTTTTTGGGAGCCTTCAAAGTACCTTCCGATACCAAAGATTAGAATGTAGGGGTGAGGACTCCATATGGTAGCTGAAGTTTTTTCAGTCCTGCCCAGCCTCATGGACCCTGTAGCAGCTTATAAAATATCACTTAGAAGCTTATATTAATTAAAAGTGTTTGAACATTAGCTCAGGTTTACCACTAACTAGCTCTTACATTTAAACTCATCCCATTTCTCTTCATCTATATGTTGCCACGTGTTCCATGACTTCACCTGTTTGCCATTACATGATGCTCCCTGGACAGCAAGATGGCATCTTCTTCTCAGTTCTGTTTTTCCATCCCAGATTTCTCCTTGTCTGCTTGTTCCACCTATACTTCCTGCCTGGGTACTGGCCAATCAGCATTTTATTTATCAACCAATCAACAATACATTAACAGCATACAGAACATCCCACAGCACCATATAGGTACCAGCTCCACTTCTCCATGTTCAATGAATTGTATGGGTGTTGTCCTCCACAGTGGAGTCCTGCTGTCAGTTTACAAAGAGCAACATTTTGTTACAGTGAACAGTCTTATTTTTTGAGGATTTCCATAGACCTCATGGCTAACAACTCAACTGAATGTGACTTAGTCCTGCCACTGGAAGCCTTGTCTGGCTACAAGAGCTAGCCAGTTGAGACTCCACATCCCCCATTACTAGAAGTCTTTATCAGGACCACCTTCATAAGTAAGTTCCAAGAAGTTTGCACTGGACTAGGTTTCCACACCATACCCTAAGTGCACCGTTTCCCCCTTATTTCAGTCATCTCTGCCCTCACTCTCTCCCTCCATACCATCTCCTCCCCTCCTGATTCCACCACTCTGGTCAACACTACCCCCAGTCTACCCATAAAACCTATTCTATTTCCCCTTCCAGAGAGACCCCTGCATCCTTGCTAGATCACCCTCATCTTTACCTAACCACCCTTGGTCTACAGATTGTAGCTTGGTTATCATTTACTTAATGGCTAATATCCGCTTATAAGTGAATGCATACCATATTTATCTTTCTGGATCTGGGATACTTCACTCAGGGTAATGTTTTCCACTTCCATCCATTTGCCTGAAAATTTTATGATGTCATTCTTTTAAGAGCTGAGTAGTACTCTGATGGGTGATGTTGCTCTGTATGCTATGAATGTGTTGCTCTGATTAGTTGATAAATAAAATGCTGATTTCCAGTAGTCAGGCAGGAAGCATAGGCAGGATAAGCAGACAAGGAGAATTCCAGGAAGAGGTAGGCTGAGTAAGGACATGCCAGCCTACCATCAGGGAGCAGAATGTAATGGCACACAGGTAAAGCCACAGAACACATGGCAACATATAGATGAACAGAAATGGGCTGGGTTTAAGTGTAAGAGCTAGTCAATAGTAAGGCTGAGCTAGTGGCCAAACAGTTTTAATTACTATAAGCCTCTGTGTGTTTACTTGGGTCTGAGCAGCTGCGGACTGGGCGGGACACAGGAAAACTTCAGCTACAATACTTCATTGTATAAATGTACAACATTTTCTTTATCCATTTTTCAGTTGAGGGACATCTAGACTGGTTTTTGTTTCTGGCTATTATGAATGAAGTTACAGTGAACATGACTGAGCAAGTGTCCTTGTGGTAGTATGGGGCATCCTTTGGATATAGGCCCAAGAGTGTATATCTGGGTCATGAGGTAGATTGATTCCCAACTTTCTGAGGAACTGCTGTATTGATTTTCATAGTAGCTGTATAAATTTGCATG
The DNA here is from genome assembly GCF_007827085.1 of Peromyscus californicus insignis. Classification (NCBI taxonomy): domain Eukaryota; kingdom Metazoa; phylum Chordata; class Mammalia; order Rodentia; family Cricetidae; genus Peromyscus; species Peromyscus californicus. The sequence goes on from NW_026294606.1 coordinate 114,702,496, forward strand.
CCCACCAACAATACTGGAGTGTCCCCCTTGCTTCACATCTTCAACAGCATGAACTGTCACTTGGGTTATTGAACTTAGTCATTCTGACAGGTGTAAAATGGAATCTCAAATTAATTTTCATTAGCATTTCCCTGGTGGCTAAGGATGTTGAACATCTCTGTAACTGCTTCTCAGCCATTTGAGTTTTCTCTATTGAAATGTTCTGCTTAGACCTCTACCTCATTTTTAAACTGGAGTATTTGATGTTTTTATATCTAGTTTCTTGAGTTCTTTATCTATCTGATATCAGTCCTCTATCAGAGGTGGAGCTGTTAAAAATCCTTTCCCATTCTGTGGACTGCACTTTATCCAATTGATCATGTCCATTGCTTCATAGAAGCTTTTCAGTTTCATGAGGTCCCATTTATTAACTGTTGATCTTAGTGTCTGTGCTATTGGTGTTCTGTTCAGAAAGTTATCTCCTGTGCCAATGTGTTCAAAGCTAATCCCCACTTGATTTTCTATCAGGTTTAGTGTATCTCTTCTGGTCTTATGTTGAGGTCTCTGATCCACTTGGACTTGAGTTTTGTGCAGTATTATAAATAAGGATCTATTTGCATTCTCCTACATGTAGACATCTAGTTTGTCCCGCACTATTCATTGAAGATGCTATATTTTGTTTCCAGTGTGTGTTTCTGGCTTTCTTATCAAAAATCAGGTGTGTATATGTATTTGGATTTATGTCTGGGTCTTCAGTTTAATTCCGTTGACTAACATGTCTGTTTTCATGCTATTAACATGTGGTTTTTATAAATATAGCTCTGTAGTAATTTTTAGTAAATCAGGGATGGTGATACCTCCAGCAGTTCTTTTATTGTTCAGGGTTATTTTAGCTGTCCTGGGATTTTCAGTTTTTCATATGAATTTGATATTTGTCTTTTCAAGGTCTGTAAAGGATTGTGTTGGAATTTTAATGGGAATTGTGTTGAATCTGTATACTGCTTACTATGTTAGTCCCACCAATCCATGAGCATGGAAGATCTTTCCATCATCTGATTTCTTCTTCAGTTTCTTTCTTCAAACACTTGAAGCTTTTATCATGCAAGTCTTTCACTTGCTTGGATAGAGTTATCTCAAGATACTTTATATTATTTGAGACTAATGTTAAAGGTACTGTTTTCCTGTTTTCTTTCTTAGCCCATTTGTCATTTATAGAGGGGTTACTGATTTTTTTTTAGATAGTCTTGGATCCAGGCACCTTACTGAAAGTTTTTATCAGCTGTAGGAGTTCTATGGGTGAATTTTTAGAGTCATTTATGTATACTATCATATAATCTGCAAATAACAAGACTTTGACTTCTTCCTTTCAGATTTTTATCCCCTAGATCTCCTTCAGTTATCTTGCTCTAGCTAAAACTTCAAGTAGTGTATTGAATAGATATGGAGAGAGTCGATAACCTTGTCTTGTTCCAGAGTTTAGTGGAATTGCTTTGAATTTCTCTCCATTTAATTTGATGTTGGTTCTAGGCTTGCTTTAAATCCCCTTTATTATGTTTAGGTATGTTCCTTGCATCCCTAATCTCTCCTTGACTTTAATCACTAAGGGGTGCTAAATTTTGTCAAAGGACTTATCTCCATCTAATGGCATGATCTTTTTTTTTCCTTTCTGATTGTATATATGGTGGATTACATTGACTGATTTTTGTATATTGGACCATCCTTGCATCTCTGTGATAACGCCTACTTGACCATGCTGGATGGTCTTTTTAATATGTTCTTGGATTCTGCTTGAAAATATTTTGAGTAACTTTGCGTCTATGTTCATAAGGGAAATTGGTACGCAATTCTCTGTCTTTGTTGATTCCTTATGTAGTTTGGGTATCAGGGTAACTGTGGCCTCATAAATGAGTTGGGCAATGTGCCTTTTGTCTCTATTTTGTGTAATAATTTGAGGAGTATTGGTGTTAACTCTTCTTTGAAAGTCTGGTAGAATTCTGTGCTAAAACCATCTGGCCTTGGGCTTGTTGTTGTTGTTGTGAGACTTTTAGTGATTGCTTCTATTTCACTGAGGGTTATAGATACTTAAATTGTTTTTTTGATCTTGATTTAACTTTGGTAAATGGTACCTATGGATAAAATTATCCATTTATTTTAGGTTATCAAATTTGATGGAGTACAGGTTTTTAAGGTATGACCTGTTGATTCTCTGGATGTCTATAGTATTTGCTGTTATGTCTGCTTTTTAGTTCTGATTTTGTTAATTTGAGTATTCTGTCCCCAACTTTTAGCTAGTTTGGATAGGGCTGTTTATCTTGTTGATTTTTTTTCAAAAAAGCAACTTTTTGTTTTATTTAATTCTTTGCATTGTTCTCTTTGTTTCTATTTTATTGATTTCAGCCCTCAATTTTCTTATTTCTTGCTGTCTACTACTCTTGGGTGTTCTTTTTGTTCTAGAGCTTTCAGGTGTGCTGTTAAGTTGCTAGTATGAGATCTCTGCAATTTCTTTATGAATGCTCTTGGTGCTGTGATCTTTCCTCTTAGCACTACTTTCATTGCATCCTATAAGTATGGGTGTGTTGTATATTCACTTTCATTGAATTCTAGAAAGTCTTTAATTTTTCTCTTTATTTCTGTCTTGACTTGTTTTTTCACTCAGTAGAGAGTTGTTCAGTTTCCATGAATCTGTAAGATTCTGTTGTTCCTGTTGTTCATATACAACTATATATATAGTTTAAATTTGACTTTATCAAGGAGGAGTCAGCGGAGGGAGGTTAGAAGGGGATTGTCTGTAGGATCTACAGGAGATATACGCATGGTGAGGGAAGACTCCAGCTGGTGTTCTGTTGCAGTACTACCAATGGGACTGTGGGATTGGGTCTGGAGGAACAGAGAGCAATTTTCCTTATTTTTGTTTGTTTGTTTTACTTTTTATTTATTTATGTAATATGTATATGGGAGCTTTGTCTGCATGTGTGTCTGTCCACCAAATGCATGCTTGATACCTTTCAGAGGCCAAAAGAGGGCACTGCATCCTCTGGATGCTATACAAAGTTGAGTGTGTAACCATGTGGGTCCTGGAACTGAACCTGGATCCTCTGGCAGAGCAACCAGTGCTCTTAACCACTGAGCCATCTTTCTCCAGCCCTGTGCCTTATTTTTTGATTCAGGTTTTTCAATTCCAGTTTCACAAAAAAATAAATAAATAAATCCAGCCCATTCATACCTGGAAAATATGACCATTACTGAGAAATATTTATAGAAACTTCCTTTCCCTAGGACTAGATGGTGTGCAAACAATTATCAAAAATATCTTATCAATGATATGGTAACCCAGTTTTGAACTTGAGTCACAATTTAGTAGGGATATCACCACTAATTCAGTGATTTGTTATCTATTAGAGCTCAGAAAATCTCCTTTTTGGGAGTGTTTCTAAGAACTCCTGTTGTATTTATTAGCTGATACATCAGAACTTCATGTCTCACAGGATCTTATGTTGGCTTAAAAATAATACATGGGAAGTTTCATCAAGGTGTTGCATCATCTAGTTATCAGTTGTGCTTGCTTCTGCATGAGTGCTGGATTGTATCATGTGGTTGTTTTGTGCAATCAGAGAAGATAGCATGTGGATCTCTAGACTTACATGCACTCTTTTCTATTGTCTGATCATCTCTTTCCTAGAAGGACTCCAAATAGCTCAGGTATAGGACATGATTCTCCAGGAATCCTAGGGTCGCTATGTTTGATAAGGAGGGAAAGTTCTCAAAGGGAACAAAATTTTCACAATATACCTAGATTTATTATTTATCATTATAAATTTCAGAATAGCAAGTAATAGCAAAATCTGTGCTTCAAATAGTACTCAAACTAGGCTTTGGTTTACTATTGAGAAAAGTAACACTTATATTTTCTTGTCAGAAAAGTAGACCATGGAAACAAACCTGACATTTGCAGAGGTGATGTCATATTTTAGTCTTCCATCAGATGATATGCAAATCCCATTATCTGTACTGGAGAGATATTCTACTAAAGTCAGAAAACAGATAAATGAGTAAGATTCAAATAGTGGAGGTGACGATCGAGATTCAGCGAAGTTATGAATTACTAAACACTACAACCACACAGGCAAGAGAGCAATAAGCTAGATATGAGGTAAGCACAGGTTTTTGGAAAACAAAATTCTATTTGTGGTATCAGCATTTTACATGGGGTATCAAATTCCCTGTCAGAACAGTTTGTTTCTGCAGAGGGACTCATGATGTTCTGTAGTCTAAAACAGTTTGTTTTCTCCAGCCCCAGATTCTGTACATAAAACACTGCAGTACTTTAACTCACGGAAGGTACTAGTTCACATCCAACAGTTTATCAAAATAGATAATAATGAATTAAATGGAAGAGCAACTGAGCTGGTATTAGTGAGCGCCAGTCGCTATGATGGCCCAAAACATTTATGCTGTCAGTATCAATCAGAGACTGGGAATCGTGAAGAGTGCAGCAAATCAACCAATGAAATTTGTACCAGATCTTTTTTGTTATCGTCTCTGTTTTGTTTTGTTACTATTTCCATTTGTTTTATTTTAGAGATGAGACATGTTCCCAGGTATGTGATTAGTGAAAATACACTACAGAATCTTTGAAGGCCTGGTTAATGGCTCATGGAACTTCAGCATTATGGCATGTCTTTCTCAAAGCATTCCATTTTCTGACATATATGTGGCCATTGTTATCCAGGCGATAGAATGGGCTGACTCTAGGTTCTTAAGAAAGTTTCTAAATTAGTCCATGTTTCAGTGATTTCACTGGTACCTATGTTTTACTCTACTTTGCTGATGAGGAACAATGTTCAAATGTCTTTTTTTTTTTAATATAAAATAGAGAAAAAGATACTGTTGTCAGGGGGAAAAAAAATCCTTCTGCCTAAAACCTGTGCCAGACATGCACACAAAAAAGAATGCCTAATTATGTGAAGTTTACTGCTTAATTTAAAAGCCTTTCTATTGTGCAGGATCTTTTTAATTACTGCTGTGAACTGCTCTCTCCTGTGATCTTTCATGTATACTGCCATCTGTTTTTAAAACATCTTGTGATCTTGAAATAACATTGCATGCAGTCGACAGTCTTTTATGCAGTCTGCTGGGACAATGTGAGAGACCCCACACAGTGTGACTGTAAATCTCACTGCTCTTATGACAGAAAGAAAACAAAGTCAACTTTGAGAACCCAGTGTGTTTTCAGACTTCATTTGGATCACAGTCTCTGGATGAGTGATCTGTAAGAAATAAGTTTCCACTAATTAGGTGTATACCATCAGGTAAGTTACAGCCTATTGCTGATTTTAAGTCTCTAACTTATAGAACTAGATAAAAACTAAAGGACTTTCTAGATCTAAGATATATTTGGAACACGGACTACTGTATGAGTTGTGAGGAGTTTAATATTGTGGAGTTTCATCTTTCTATCCCTAGAAGTTTCGTTCTCTGTACACACACACACACACACACACACACACACACACACACACACACCCCAATATTTTGATACAAGCACACAATGAACGCTTCGCTGAATAGTTCCACCTTTAATTCCAGCACGTGGGAGGCAGAGCCAGGCAGATCCCTGTGAGTTTGAGGCCATCCTGGGCTACAGAGTACGTTCCAGGAAAGGTGCAAAGCTACACAGAGAAACCCTGTCTTGAAAAAAAAAACAGAATAGTTAATTTTTGAGTTGACTTCATAGTATTTACATGCTGTAGTTCCTAAACATATGTGGTAGTGAAAAATGACCCCAAATTATCTTCATTTATTATATTAAGAATACCTGGATTGTTGCTATTGTATACATGTATGAAATTTTACATTAGGGATCATAGAAATGTACTAATTCAACAGAAATTAAACACTTAACTATATAAATGTCCATAAAGTGAAGAAAATTGGGCTTCTTCACTTTATGCCTTAATGGCACATAAAGCTCTTCCTTGTACATAAGAGAAGCTAAATAAATAGTTTCTGATCTTCAGAATTTCATGATTATAATTATTTGAATGAAGGATGCAAGAAAATTCCTATTAAAGCAGTGCAGACTGCTGAATGTGTGCATTCATGGCAACATTCAACATCTAGCTAATTAATTAAATTGTTTGAATAAGGAAAATGTAATGAGCACAGTAAAAATAACTAATAAATGAAAGTCATAACTTTAAAAATAATCAACATGAGGATTTAAGGCAAAAAAATTTGAAGTAATCTGTTAAGATTGAATTGATTTGGGTAATCATGGAGACACAATATAATGCATTGTTAAAAGATCAATAATACACACAGCTGTTATTATCTAAAAAGTAAAATTCAAATAATGCAGTTCCCTCAAGCTTAATCAAATTAATTTACATAAATGTAAAATATTTAGCTAATTAAAATTAAAATTTGAATATAGTAAAGTATTTGTTTACTCTTCACCATACAATCATTAACATTGTCTTCAACCAAACTTAGTTAATATATTACACACCATAAATCACATAAAATGTAATGGACAGCTAACTATTTTAAAACATCTTCAACACTGGCATTAAATATTTTAGATCTTTAAATTCTAGGCATATTAATTCTGTATACCCATTGTAAGTTTCTTTGTATTTAATGTTAAAAATCCTTTCTACTTGGCTAATTTTCACATGCTTCAACATCACTTTTATTTCTACTACTCAGTATTGGAGGGACATACACAACTCCAACTTCTTTCATTTCTTCTATAACTGGAGGAGGTGACTCAACTGAAAATTACTTAAACTAATGACTTAACACATGCATAGTAAGTGTGTTACCCAGCTGGTATTTAGTCTTTTGGGGGTCATCAGCTGGAAATTTTTACTAATTCCTCTTTAAATATTTACTTTTTATTTTTAATTATTTCTTTTATTTTTAAGATTATAAGAAAATTATGTATTTTCCCCTTCATTTTCTTCTCTCCAAATATTCCCACCTGTCTCTCCTGGCTCTTTCTCAAATTCATTGCCTCTATTTTCATTAATTGCAACTACTACATATATGTATATATTTTTATTTGTATGAGTGTGTATGATTTGTGCCACATGTGTGTGAACAGTATGAAGGCTAGAAGGGAGCATATGGTAATCGAGGTGGTCACTAAATAAATAATAGGTGACTATCATATAAAGTACGGATACTTTGGACAACAGGATGATTCATATCATGTGAAGAGTAGACTGGAAGAATCTAGATTTTATTGCATTACTTAGACCATCTTTCAAAAGAAAAATGGAAAGTCAGTAGTATTTATGATTTGAAGCGATGCAAAAATCATACCCTCTACTATATTCTCATCATGTAGGCATTTGTGAACTTGCATTTTCATAGGAAGGATGGCAATAATACCACACTACTATAAGATATTCTGAGAAAGAGAAAAAAGCAATTCACACATTTTTTATTGTAATATGTTCTCACAAATAGCTTGTTACTACTAGTTATTGTTACTAATAGTTAAGCTATTATAGGCACATACATGATTTTATACATATATACATATACACATAGCTACTTATATAGAAAAAGCTATATATAAAGTTTAGTATTATTCTCAGTTTCAAGTATCTATGAGAGATCTCAGAATGAATTCTGTGAGATTTAAGAGTATTTGAATCAAACAAGTAGTACCATTCATTTACTGTGTCCTGATAGTACAAAAAGGTGTATTTTAAAATGCCTACAAAGAAAGCAAAGTATTGCAATGAATGCTAGTGGCAAAACCTATCCATACAGCAAAAGAGAGGTCCTGGGGGCTCATGGATAACATGGCAAACTGAAAAGTACAAGTTCCAAAGGCCCAAACTGCTGATCCAAAGAACCTCCACTATTGACATGAGAGGATGTGGGTTCAGCATTGCCAAAGCATTAACACTATAGAAGGTGCAACTTTTGATAGTTCAAGAGTTGCACATTATTCTCTCTCTCTCTCTCTCTCTCTCTCTCTCTCTCTCTCTCTCTCTCTCTCTCTCTCTCTCTCTCTCTCTCTCTCTCTCTGTGTGTGTGTGTGTGTGTCTGTGTGTGTGTGCATCTGTGTGTCTGTGTGTATTTACAAGCTCTCAAATGACCATCATTTGTATATATCTTTGCACTTTGACCAGACAAAAGACCATTATTTTACCTTTTTTTTTCCAGCCAAGGTTTATCAAATGTGCTACACAGCATGAGTCAGAGTTCTGAGAGGAAATAGCTCACTGAGCTCAGAATAGCTGTGCAGAGTTTGTATACTGAGATACAGACAGAGCTAACACCAACCAAAATAGTGACATAAGTACAGGACAAGCAGCATCAGACACACGGGAAAGGAGTCCTAATGAAGATGGCTTAGCAAGACAAAGAACAGAGAGTCCTGAAGTCAAAGTTGCCAAAGCAGGGACCAAAAGCAGTGACCTCTTACTAAGCACATGGTCACTCTCAGACAATGTCACAAGGAGCAGTGCCCCTCCTTCTTCTGCCCTGAGCTCCCCATTAGTCAAGGCCCAAACTAGCCAGAAAGTGTGTCCAATTACTTGGCCAGACACATCAAACCCAAGGTGGAGAGTAATATGAAAACTTTAGACAACAGCTCAGGAGGGCTGTGTGAAGACACGGGGCACAAGAGAGTGAAGCCAGAGTTCAGCTATCTAGTACTTTGAGCCTTTCGGGTACCCACTCCTTCACATTCTATGTGGGATGTTTACAACCAAATACAATCATTTTGCCAAAGTGTAACCAAAGATAAATCAATGTATGACTTTATATGCCACAATCTAACAGGCTGTTAAACAGCATGATCGAATTAAAGGTCCTGAAAATGGCATAATTAATGACACTGTCTTGAAAAAAAAAATAGTGCTAATGTAGAAGTTCATGAAATGTGTATGAACCGTATAACATATTCATGCCCTATTACCGAGAATTTCAAAGTGTCTCACTGCTCAAGATAATAGGCCTTGATTCAATTCAGTCTGATGTGGCATGAATTTCATGTGCTAATTAGTAAAGCATTTCTTAATGATTAAGGGGAAAAATCAGATAACATTTGATTGGAAACCCAACTGTCAGAGATAAAACATAGCTACAACCGAGGTTAGAATGAATGCCATTCAATTTGAATTCAGGTGTCTTAATTATGATAATTAATGATTGTATTCACGCTATAAATGAATTCAACTAACATGATAAGCATATGGTAATTAAAGTGCTTTTTTAGAGTGGGAGATTTAAACAAATGGCATCAATAATAATTGTGTCCTATTTTATTTTCAGTTTTATATCCAAGGTCTGTGCTCTCTGGTCATTTATGAGTTGTATATGCTGTTACTACTTTAATAACATATATTTCTTAGAGCAGCTATTTCTTGACATTGGATTTCTGGCAAGAAAGTAAGTTATTTCTTATTTGTTGAAATCGACAATAGTGAACATTGCTCTCTATCAGTGCTGTGGAAGAGTTTTTATCTCCTTTAAAGAAAACATGGTGTTGAATTTATCAGACTCCAGTGCCCCAAGTTAATAAAAAAATAAGTAACTGACCCAGTAGATATAGGTTAATGTGGAGAGCATTACATAAAGATGACTACATAAAATTTGATAGGTCATTTAAATTCTGAATATTCTGAGTGTAATCTAATCATAGGAAATGGGTTTGAAAGGTTCGCATTTTATTACAGGGTTGCTCACACTGACACATATTGATTCAGGCTTCATCACCCTTTGTCTGGCCTTTGCAGTAACCGCTCTGCTGCCATTATCTCTCAATTCCATGCCTACTTATGTTACCCAATATTTTTTCTTACTTGTTAGCTTGAAAACTATTATGATATCCCACTATGTAGTCAGTAAGCTTGAATTTAATTAGCTGATGTTAAAGGTCCCCACACAATGAAGAGATGCCAACATTCCTTTCCACTCCCATCTTCCACTTTTTTAGTCCATTTGTTCCTTGGTCTTCTAGCACAATTATTTGGTCCTTCTTAGAGCTGTAATTTCTCTCCAATTATGGAAATCCCCTCAACCTCCACTCAATTTAGCTTCATTCCTCATAATGAAGTTTACAATCTTCCTACATGACTGGAGAGATAACTCTCTCAAACAGAGAAAGCTCTCTGGGAACTTAGCTGTCTATTTCTCACCTGAAAGTAACAGAAAATAGAGTCACAGTTTTTGTTTCCCAAAAGATTATGAGATGCTACAGTACAGGTATGTTTACCTCTCCCCAATGTCTACAGTTTCTTTTAGATACTTAAACAATGCCATGAATGAATTAGATGGATTCAATCTATTACATACACTGTAATAAGGCAACTAGAAAGGGTCTTTGAGAATTATGTTGTTTCCATGGCCGAGAACACTTACTAGATTTAATCTGGTATATTGAGAAAAGTGTAAGAATAATCTGTACTGCTGTGTTCCAAAGTAAGGAACAGAGAAAGTAAGGGACGAAGTTCAAGGATACTGTCCGTGAGAAAAACATAATAGGGCATAAACATTTCAGTAGTCATAAGGGTGAACTGTGGCAAATTGCTATCAACACATTTCCCTTTTTGTCTCATAGTAAACGTTTCCTATTATTAAAATATTTTCGTGTAAACTCAGATGAGGTCTGCTGCTTTAATTACACAGTGCTAAACTGTTACTAAATCCATAATTCCTATATACTGATGTTTAGTGATTTTAGTCTATTTATTTCAGTGGATTTTCTATGACTTCATTGTAGTCCTGTACAACAAGAGTGTAACCATTCTGTCTTCATTACTGTAAATAGGTATGCTGTTTCCAGAGAATCACTAAGTATAGAAAAATCACACTTACAGCTTCCAACACAAAAGTCTACACCAAGATGATACCAATTGCTTTCCTTGTACACTGGGGTGCTTCCCATTGATCACAGTGGGTGCAGAGTGAGGAGGGGGTGGCTGCAATTCTTTTCCCCTAAATGTAGCAGCAAAATATGTTTCCATTTGTCTCTTGTCACTTCTGCTCTGTTACAATACAACTTAACCAAAGCAGCAACGAATTTTAGATTTTTGCCACGGTGAATGCTCTGTATACTTTCATGATATGTATATTTATACACATAAATATTTACATGCAATATACATGTAATATTTATATGAAAGTAGTCTGCAATCCTTTCACTGGTCAAATGTTTTAAACAATAAATATGCAACAGAAACAAAAATTCCCCATTAAGTATATGTTGGAATGCCTGTTTACTGTAACTGTGATCTAAAATTAATGCCATAGGTGCTATCTATGAGCTTGTAAAGTTCAGAAACATATAGCAAAGGCACTGCCCAGTCAGAAGCCAAAGGAAAGGTGTGTTTGTACTGAGAAGTACCATGGCCAGTACCTCATCTCTAAACCTATTCACATCATTCAGAGAAAGGAGGGTGTGCAGTTGCAGAGTGTCTGTGTCCATGACTACAGCAGCCTTTCCTGCTAAATAATCTCATTCACAGAATTCTTCATTGAGCACCTTTCTCTCCTACTAACGGACACATTCACAAACCACATGTTTTAGCTTTTAAATGATGAAGTATCACTCTAGCTCCTTTTTCTGGAAACATAAAGAAATGTGAAAATGAGGAAAGCCAAGTCCTAGAACAAAGAGATTCAACATTGTTTTCTTTTTCTTTTTTTCTCCCACTGGAAAGCAGCTTCTACCTTCTATTGAGGTTCCTCTGCAAAGAGGAAAGTGTGAGTTAGGGGCCAATAAATCGTGTCTTTCCCCAACTCAGTTCCTCTGCCTTTGCCTAGAGAATTTCCCCTGATAGCTAAAGTCTCTCTAAGTCATAAATTTTGCCTGTCCTCCCACATACTCCTTTATATAAAACAAGAAAGACTGTTCTTGCTTATACTTCAGAGCAGTCAAAATGTAGTGTCAGGAAGCTCTTCTCTGTGTTTTTTGAACTGTACTTTCTCTCTTCTCCTGAATCCTACAGAAGCATGTTTTGAATTGTCAGTCTATCACAGTATCTGTGCCAGATTCTACTCTTTGAAAGGTTGACCTTGTTTTGCATATTTCATTTCCTCATCATTAGTGATGCCATCTTCTTCCTCCTCCTTAGATTCCATAATGCAATTGAAATCTTGGCCATTTCTTGCCTGAAAAAGGAAAGCCTTTAATAAATGCTCTGGAGGCATCCAGAAAGAAGATGATTGTCTCCATATTCATTTCCTGGAAATTTCTTTCTCTGCTTTAGATGCTTCTAGCATAGCCATACGCACAAGATTGAAATAACCTAGTTGATGGACTAGACTATAGCACAGTCCATTTGTGAGAGGCAAGATTTTCACTTCAATGCGTGAAAATACAATTTAAACATTTTTAAAGAGTGGTTTTTCAGTGAAGTCAGTATCAAATGGGGTATGCAGACATGTAGCTGAAATACTTGAATTGTTTTTGTGAAGAGCAGTTTGAATGCCAAGCTTAAGGGAGATCACATTTTAATTATCCTCAAAGTGAGGCTTGGAATACACATCCACTTCTGTATTCAGGAAAACAGCAAACGTCAGTCTCAGACAATGTTTAAAAAAATTAAAAAGAGCAAAGTTAAGCACAAACAGAGCTCATCTCACTTCTCCCTACACATAACTCTATGCAATTCTTAAATAATGATGTTCACTATGGTGATGGAAGGTGCTGGCAAGTAGTCATTATTGCAGGCATTATACAAACAATTGTGCATACACTGTTTTATTCAATAATCACTTTAAAAATGCATAGAGTTGCTGATATTATGCAAAGGCATACAAGAAGGGAGAGTAATGAACATTTCTCAGACATTGAGAGCTTCAAGTTGGCATTAATAACTAAGCCTGGCATTGGTTTGGGGGGAGAGGCATGCATTTTTTCAAAGTCATGTGATACGGTCACAACATGTTAAGATGAAGCATTAATATGTGAGCATTTAGCTAAGTGCTGAATAGTTCATTCTAATGATGCACTCTAGAACTCAAAAAATAGCCACAGGAGAGACCTAGTGAACTACTGAGTCCACTGTGAGATGAAGCTGAACTAAAAATTCCATTTGTAACCTGACCTTCATCAGTCCCAATTCTGACTGGTAGATCACAGTGACACCTGGAACAGTGTCAGTTCAGACATGCAGGAAGACTGGGAGTCATGTTAGCGAAATAAATATTTAGTGATGTAGCAGCGTTTCTCCTCAAAGGGAACCAGCCTCTTTCATTGAAGGATTCAGGATAGATCAATGGACTCAAACATGGGAATTGAATGGGGAATCATGATACTGTCTTTGTTATAATTTGCTTCACTTGACCTAGTATTCCTCTGCTTACACAGTTCAAGCAAGGATTTAGTAGAATGCCCATCTGTTTCTCCTCTAGGGTGACAATGACAGACTAGCCAATGCCAGAGGTCTCAGCAGGTCAAACTAGAACTGCTAAAACTCTAACTCATTGAGATAACTACACCCTCACTTTAGCTTCCACCACCCAGGAATTCAGTTATCTCCATTGCATTAAAGGATCAGAGTTTCATGACAGCAATTTCCACTGTGTATTCTCACCTACAGAGAAGAATGGTCATAGACAGGAGCACTGAGACTTGCCTCCAAAGCTTATCCCTGGCAATCACAAAGAGGTGGATGTTATGAGACTTCCTGAAGTAAATAATGGGTCTACAGTGATAAGACTCCTTCTACCACTCTAGTTTACCAAAGCCTTTCCATTCTTTCCTCTGGTACACTAGAGCAGTTCTCAACCATAATTACTATAGGCAATTTTTTGGTTAACAAGTTACCTAAATAATCAAATTGCTAGAACACCTTCTTACTCTTATTACCTACCAATGAGCTAATTCTGATCCATTATTGTGTTTCTGATACTATTTATGCATTTATTCTTCTCTCATATATTACATCCTGACCTCAGTTTCCCCTCCCTCCTCTCCTTTCAGCACCCCCACCTCCCCTTTCCCTGATCCACTCCTTCTCTGTTTCCCTTCAGAAAAAGGTAGGTCTCCCAGAGATATCAACCAAACATGGCTACAATAAGACTAGGCACATCCCCTCAGATTAAGGCTGGAGGAGGCAACCGTATAAGAGGAAAAGAATCTGAAATGTAGGCAAAAGAGTCAGACAGCCTCTGCTTCCACTGTTAGGAATCCCACAAGAAGACCAAGCTACACAACTGTCACATATAGGCAGAGGACCTAGGTCAGTCCCATAGAAGCTCCCTGGCTGTCAGTTCACCCTCTATGAGACCCTGTGGGTCCTAGTAGTTGATTCTATGGTCTGTTTCTTTGTAGTGTCCTTGACCCCCTCCAGCTCCTACAATCCTTCCCTCTCCAGGATTTCTCAAGCTCCACCTAATGTTTGACTGTGGGTCTCTACATCTGCTCCCATCAGTTTCTTGATGAAGCATCTCTGATTATAATTATGCTAGGCTAGAAGTATAGCAGAGTATCACTAGGAATCATTTCATTGACTATTTTTTCTGGTCATGTTTGGTTCCATCCTAGGACTTTGGGCTATCAAGCCTCTTATTCCTGACTCTCCAGGCAGTATCAGGCATTAACTTTCTCTCATGGCATGGGTCTAAAGTTGGGCCATTGGTTGGCCAGTCCCACAAATTCTGTACCAGCTTTACCCCAGCGTATCTTTCAGGCAAGACAAATTGTAGGTGGAAGGTTTTTGGCTGGGTTGGTGTTCCAATTCCACCACTGGAAGCCTTGCCTGGTGACAGAAGATGGCTGGTTCAGTCTCCACATACCCATTACTAGGAATCTTCAATAGAGTCACCCTCATAGATTCATGGAAGTTTCCATTGCCCTAGGTTTCTACCTCACCTCTGAAATACTCCCCAGTTCCAGTTATCTCTGTCAGTACTCTTTCCCTCCACCTAACCATACCTGATTCTTTTTGTTCCCATTCCCACCCAGGCATCAGATTCTTATGCTCTTATACTACTATCCCACACCCAAGTCTCCATTCCAACCCATTTCTCTATACTATTGCATGAAAAGAAGTCTGTATATTTTCACATAGATAATGTGCATATTTGTTAATCAAGGAATTAATATAATAATTGTCCTTGCTCTTTGAAAAGTAATTGCTCTTAATATTTTTTTCTCTCCTGTCCATTCAAGGTTGACTGAGAATGTTTGTATCGGATAGATCTAGTTTAACTCTTCATTTGCTGTGCCAAACATCACTGTGAACATCTGTGAAACCAGCACATGAGAGACTGAGAAAGGAGAATTGTGAGTCTGAGGTCATCCTGGACTGCATACTAAGTAAAGCTCTGTCTAAAATACACACACACACACACACACACACACACACAAATTTTCCTTGCTCCTCTTTTAGGGATTGTTTTTCAGAAGTTTTTTGGATGTGAATTGCTATTTTAAAGTTTAAATTAATTCACAAAAGTAAAGAGTAGAAATAACCAACAACATGTGAAAAGCTTGAAGCCACTTTCACCTTTACTATCAATCATGTAAATACCAAGGAATAAATATAGACACCACTTTCCCTTCAAATTATACACATGCACAGACAGAATAACTAAGACAGCAGAGAGACCTGTCACATACATCACTAGTTGAAATATAGCATAAAGCAGAATTTCCGGCTGAAATGTAGCCTATTTGTCATTATTTTGTGTTGAAAAGATTTCTGTAAGTATTAAATTTGATGACAATACTTTCAAACCAATATGAATCATGCCTCCAAAGAAGGAAATAAAAAAATAAGTTGAGTAATGTGCATGGTGGGGTGAGATGCAGCACTACCTATATAGGGTCCATTTTAAATCCTACACAGGATATGTATTAGCCATCTTCACAAACAAAATTAAGTTTGCTAGCCCAAGAAAAGTAAATATATCAAAAATTGATGCTCTATCAAGATATTAATAGCTATTAATTCATAAGATAGAAAATATTGTATTTTTCATAAAAATATAGAATATAGAATTTTAAAACTTTGTTTTGCAATGAGCACATATTTGAAACAGGAATAATAAGTATTCCTACATTGAATTTGTATACCATTTATTTTTAGTTTAAGAATTATTATCCTATGTTTTTTCTTTTTTTTTTTGAGTGTGTGCAGCAGTGTGTGTGTGTGTGTGTGTGTGTGTGTGTGTGTGTGTGTGTGTGTGTGTGTGTGTGTATGTGTATTATAATTAATGTCACCTGTTAGCTTGACACAGCCAGGAGTTATTGACTGATGAGGGAGAGAGCAGCCCACTGTGGGTAGCACTGTTCTTAGGCAGGTGGTCTGGGCTTTAAAAGAAAGCAGTCTGAGAAAGATAATTCAAACTTGTAGGCAGAATTCCTCCATGATTTGTTTCCTTGAGGTTCCTGTCTTGAATTCCTGCCCTGATTTCTTTCAATGATCAACTATTACCTTGAAGTACTAAGATGAAATAAATCAATCCTTTCCTCCCTAACTTTCTTTTAATCATGGTGTTTATCACAGCAACAGAAACCAAACTGGAACAGGTTAGGACTTGTCTATCCATATGAACTAAAAGCACAAATTCTCTATAGTTTAGCTCAAACAAGAGCTAAGGGTTTCATGTAAGAAATTTTGTTTTGATAACTGTCCTAGGGAGCAGGGTTCATGGATGGAAGAGGGAAGTAGGAACAATGCAAACAAATTCAAAGTTAGATCTAGCCACCAGCTGAGCAAGTGGAATTGAGCCCCTCATGGTGTCCTCTCAGGGGCAATGGCGACTGCTCCTCTGAAATCCTACAGACAAGGAGGGAGGGATGAGGGAGGGTCTTGCAGCACCCAGTCAAGAACAGCCCTGCAGTGTTAACGTAGATATCTCAGGTTTGCATATATGCAACGGTGTTCCTGTGTGCAAGTGCTTCCTACAGCAACAAGAGAGTGGACAAGGTGGCCCGAGACGAAGTGAGATGGAAACTCCAAGCTGATGCTTTTACTAGCTCTGCAAATGGAGGCCTATTTAATTATTTCTGGATTTTAGACTTAAAAACCAATATGAAGAGGTTATTTTCCTTCTCTGTATGTGTGCAATGTTATAAACTTTGATTAATTTTTATTAAAGAATCTTGGCATGCCTTACAAGCATTTCCTTATGTTGTTAATTTGCATATTTTTATGAAAGATGATAATTATTAAAGATGTTCCTGTAACTAAACATACTTTCTGCTATATCTTAGCAAATAATAAGTTAGGTCCAAATACACAAGTTCAATAGGGCATCATGGTCAAGGGCAACCAGGCATGCTTTTCAGTCCATGTCAGGCATACACCATAAACAAATACTCTTAAGCCAAATCATCATTCTTCAGGAATGGGAAATTAAAAAAAAAAGTCAGAAAGGACACTTATGATTCCTGCACAAATAGACAATATTGATGCATACACTCAAAAAACATAGACTATTATTCCATTGTTGTCTTCCTGATATTTCCTGTAAAGCTTCAAATATAATAACATCAAGTTGGCAATACTCTGTAAATTCAAGGATAGATAAAAAGTCAATTAATTATTCTTTCATATGATAAAATTTTAGGCAAACATTAAAATTGTAGCTTCCAAACAGTGCTCTATCATATACATTACTATTTGCTTAAGTAAAATAACTGCATATATGGCATAATTTCAAGTTCATGCACACTTTTCCTACATAAGGAATAATGACAAAAAGAATATTAATAAAACCAACAAAAAATGGAGAAGTCACATGATTTGTAAAGTTTTTACTTTAATGATATACCATTAGCCATTTATTATAAGCATTAACAATGCTTAAGAAAAAGGGAGGCAGGGAGCAGGGGGGAGCGGGAGGAGGGATGGGAGGGGGAACTGTGGTTGGTATGTAAAATGACTAAAAAATTTTTTTTAAAAAAGAAAGAACATTGCCTAGCTTAAAATTCTGACTTTTTACTATTTTTTTAAAGATGTATCACCCTGGGAATATCTGTTTCCCTAAGTTCCCATTTGTTCTTCTATCAAGCAAGAACAAGACTTCTCTGTAGGATAGAGAAAATGATACATGCATCACTGTACACTAAGTGTTTGGCATGGTGCCGACCCCATAATAAACGACAGCAAACATCGTCTCCTTGTATTATGTTAGAAGATAATTTCAACATAATTTGCTTCTGTGAACACCTTATGTTAAGCATGGATGTTATGATGATAATTTCCACGGACTATCACATTATAGATTTTTTTCTTCAGTTTCATTGAGATAGCAGAATACTCACACTGATTTAAAAATACCCTTTAATAACTGAAAGTAATATCATGTGAAGATTTTTAGCCACAAAGAATACGGAGTATCAATATCTAAGATGATTTAACATTCTTTATCTGAAATTCGTGGCTATAAATTGATTGTAAGCGGCAGTCTCATCATGCAGCCCAAGCTGAGTTTGTGCTCTGGATTATGTTTCTGTTTCTCAATTGATGGGGTTCAAAAGTCACTCTCTCTCTCTCTCTCTCTCTCTCTCTCTCTCTCTCTCTCTCTCTCTCTCTCTCTCTCTCTCTCTCTCTCTCTCGTGTGTGTGTGTGTGTGTGTGTGTGCGCGCGTGCGTGCGCGCTAACTGAACCCAGGGCCTCATACATGTCAGACAGAGACTCTACCACAGAATTTCATTCTCGGCAACCTTTCATTCATGTTTTAATTTTGGTGATAAGGATGGAACCTGAGGTTTCATGATTTTTAGGTCAGATATTCTACCACTGAGCTATATACAAGCCCTTGACTTGATTATGGAGTCAGATTTACCTGAAAACTTTTTCTGTGACTATCTAACTTAGCCATATCAGCTCATAAATATTGTGACCTCTTCATAGACAACCAGCCAAACCATAGCATTGCTTGTGAGGCTGTCAGATACTCCAACGCACTGCTTTTTAAATTTCCTTGCTCCAGACCAATGGTTCTCAACCTTCCTAAAGCTGCAGGCCCCTAATACAGTTCCTCATGGTCTGGTGACCCATAACTGCAATTTGGCTATTGTTTTGAACTGTAATGTAAAGATCTGTGTTTTCCAATGGTCTTAGGCAACCCCTGTGAAAGGGTTGTTTGATCTCCACCCCTGCCCAATCTACAGGTTCAAAAACACTGCTCTAGACAAAATACATTCACAATATGGCAAGCAGGGCCAACACAGCTGAGGTAACATCTGACAGAGTGAGAGAGGTAAGGCACATGTCTTCTGTGACATTTAATGGCTTCTCATCTGTATAGTCAGCTTTCCATTATTAATAGCAAACCCCTGAGATGGTCAATTTATAGATAGAAGAGGGTTATTTTGGACTGTCCTTTTTGGAGGTTCTAATCTATAATCAAATGGGCTTCTGGTAGCATGTTTGGCAGGGGCACATGGTATCAAACCCACTTCTATCAACGCCAAGAAGGAAAATAAAGGAATAAAAAGGATGAAGTCCTACTGTTCCTTTTAACAGCGTGAGCCAGTGACTGAAAATTCTCCCATGGGGCCCCACTTCTTAAAGGTCCCATTATGTCCTTTTCAAATGTGCCTCACTATCTTTTCTTGTTTTCTTTTCTTTTTTTAAATTAACCATCACACTGACTAATTCTGCTAAGATGACATGCATACAGTCCAAAGGAGAGGGGTATTTTCCAAAGCAGGGAAACATCCTTTCAGTTTTCTTGGCAGAAGGTGATGCATTATCTGTCTGTTTGTTAGTAACCCAATTTAGTTCTAGTTTCATCTCAAATCATTCATCTTTGCTCTACTGAAGAGGAAAATTCATATGAAATTTCCTCAGAAGGAAACACATGAAAAGCACCAGTATTCAAAACAAAAGTTCTGGGACACTTCTCATGTATTGGCTAGCTCATACATATATTTATTTCAGCTATTTTGTCAATGCCTAATGTGCAAAGCATTATGCTCAGTCATCAACAGTAGGGCACACAACATACAAGATTAGGGACAGGAAAAGATTAGGGACCTTATGTGCAAATAGACAAGATTAGGGACCTTATGTGCTAATGGGTCTGAACTAATTACAACATCACTCTTCAGTGCCATTGTGATAATATTTTGATAGTGCCATGTCTCTAGAGTGTGTCTGAACAACACCAGAGAGGGCTTGATTCACTTGAGTTTGTCTTTACCAATTCTGAAACAAGAACAATTTTACACTGTGAAAATCTTTCAAATTTATTTTTGATCACTATGATCATGTGACCACACATATACTTGGGGAGACCATTTGCATAGAGGAAAAGACAATGCATTTTAGGAATAGGAAGCCTCTCTGTATGAAAAAGATGAGACTCTCAGAAAAGTATAATCCCTTTACAAAATCTTAGCAAGGTTATCACTTTGCTCTATATTTTCCTGAGGAGGCACTAGCCCCACAATTTGGCTGTGTGTTTTATATGAAACTATTGACTAATGATTTCATTTCTAATTTTTTTTCTGTTCTAAAATCAGGAAATCTCAGCTGTCTTCTTTCCCTCTATCTATGTGCAATTAATACTATCTAAAGCCTTGCTTCCTTCAAATAAGACTGCTATTCCTGGAGGGAGGTAGTTTTAAGTCTTCTTAAGGCAGCTATAACAGATAATCTACAGCTCACTTTCAGTGTATAGAGACCTATGCAGATGCCTGCATGCGTACATATTACCACGATGCTTATTGTGGATAGCCAGTCTCTACATTAAAACATATTATACTCAGGCTTCAATTTATCTATAATCTGAATTATAGGTATTCAGTGTGGAATATTTGCAACTACAGTATGTGACTTTTGTGAGAACCTTATTCAATCTTCAGTCCATGGCACTTGGAAGCACCGTTTCAATTAGAATGAAGAGGGAGGGCTACAGTAACCCTCATGAGGAGACTCTGCAAGAAGTATGTCTGACTTATTTGAACAAACTTGGAAACACAAATCTAATTACAGCTTGGAAATTTGATGACATTAATATCAATTTTATCTACACAAGAATAAGCTTTCAGATTCTGTATTTTTTCCTTTCTTAAAAAAATCCATATACTACTCTAAAGTAAGTAATTTAATTTTTTAATTGAAGGTTTTTTTTTTACTCAAAGAATGTTGATGAACCTAAAATTTAAGCTTCGAGTTATGAATTAGAAATTGAACTATCTGTCTTCCTTTCTTTTATTTATTTATTTTTTGGTTTGAAAATCATCTTTAAAAGATATTTTCATCCCATATTAGTGTATTGCTTGGTGATTTTAAAGTAAAGCTGAGTCAACATGATTTTTTTCCAGGCTATAGTAAGATTAAAATCACAACATATGGACCTGAAATGACTCGTAAGCCTAATATTTTTTCAAAGGCTCGACTCACAGTCACACACTCCGTGTTGTGGATGCTTTCTATGGGTAGAAATTCTCTGATTTTTTTTGGGGGGGGAGTAGTATTCACTCAAATGGGTAGATCTGCTTCTGTATTTTCTCAATTTATTTGCTTCTTCTTGCATAAATAAACATGATTTAATCTTTAAATCATCTTAAAAATGAAATTTAAGTCAATTCAGAGATATTTTCTCATCTTTATAGTTCAAGATAATTTATTCTTTTCATTTGGAGGATCATATTTAAAAATTCTGTGGAATATAAGGTAGAGATTTTTATTGAATTTTAATGAACTACATATTACCTTTAATAACATATATTTATAATATTTCCCTTCCATAAATAGTAATATTTTCTGCTTAATAAATTATGCCATTTTCCCAGAATATTTTGTTTAAAAATGTTTTCACATATCTTATTTTTTTATTTTTTCCCTAGAAAAGTCTATATTTATTGTGACTAGAAGAAAACATTGAATTTTTTTCTAATTATTTATTGCTAGTGCCTAAGAATGTTAATATTTATATAGCAAACTGAAAATCAGCAATATTTTCTTCCTTAGTTCCAATAGAAATACTTAGGATAGGTAAATTATATGGATTAACACAAATATTGATTATTTTCTACCTCTCTTACAGATATTTATACTTCATGTTCACAAGTTGTGTTACTTTTTTTTATAACACTGCAATATAAAAGGGTTAACATTATATTTTGGGTTTTCAAAATTAGGGAATGTTTTCAACACTTCACAGTCTGTGTTATTTGCTGTGGTTGTCAACATTTAAGACTGTATCCACACATACAAGCACACTCAAGATTATAAAAGATTTTAAAAGTAACTTCATTAAACTTTGTCTCTATATGGCATGATCATATGATACTAATGAATTACAAATATCTTGTCTTTAACTTTCTTTACTTATCCCAGATTTATGAAGTCTATAATAAAGTCACTTATAGTATTTGTATATAATTTTCTTAATATTTAATAATATATTCTTACCATCAGATTCTGATTGGTAACCAAGAGCAGTATCAATACCAGATATGGTTTCAGGGTATCTGGGGGCGCCTTGCCCAACAACTCTAGGGAGTTATCCCACATCTGGAAATTTTGTTTGATAACTTATGACTTCCAAGACGATTAAGGTGTATTCATAATCTCTAACATCAGATTAAAAATTCAATGTTATTTTGCCTGCTCAAGGTGGGGCAATTTTGTAGAATATTTTCATATTTATGTACACACACACAGAGCTTATAAAATAGTAGTTTTCCCCATAACTTCTTCACACATCCTTCATCCTAGGTTTCCATCCATGCACTATGCTCCATGTCCTACTCTCCGACACAGTTCCACATTGAAACCTTTACCACACCACTATTCCCTTCCCTTTCTATAACTTGTATCCTAATATTCCTAACTGCCTTAAGATCCTCCCACCACAACACAAAAATCCTCATGGTCCCTCCCTAGTTTTCTGGCTTCTACAAGCACAAAAAAATAAATAAACCCCAAACCTAAAGATTTAAAGCTAGGACTCACAGGGGAGAGAGAACAAGTGGCATTTGTTTTTCTGACTCTGGGTTACCTCACTCAGCATAATTTTTCCAGTTCCATCCACTTACTTGCAAATTTCTTAATTTCACTTTTCTTTATAGCTGAATAAATTTCTGTTGTGCATAAGTACCACATTTTCATTATCCATTTATCAGCTGAAAGACGTCTAGGTTGCCTGTACTTCCTAGCTATGATGAATACAGTGGCAATGGACATGGCTGCACAAGTTCCTCTATAGTAGAAATTGAGTCTTGAGGGTATAAATCAACGTGGGGCACAGCTGGGTCATATATGGATCTATTTTCAGATGTTTGAGATTTTTTTTCACACTGATCTCCACAGTGTCTGCACGAATTTATAATCCTAATGGTGGATGAGGGCTATGCTTTCTGCACATCCTCACCTGGATTTGTTGTCATTTCTTTTCATGACCATTCTGGCTGAGATAAGATCTAATCTCAAAGCAGTTTTATCTCAAAGTGTTTCTCAACATGTGGACTGCAATTCCTTTTGGGGTCATATATCAGATATCCTACATATCAGATATTTACATTATGATTTATAACAGTAGCAAAGTTACAGTTAAGAAGTAGCAACGAAATAATTGTATGGTTAGGAGTAACCACAATATGAGGAACTGTACTAAAGGGTCGCAGCACTAGTAAGGTTGAGAACCACTGTCCTAAAGGATCCACTATATTATTTCTACTAGAATTTTCAGTTTCAGGTCTCACATTAAAGTCCTTGATTCATTCATTTGGAATTGATTTTTGTGCAGGGTGAAAAATAAGGATCAAGTTTCATTATTCTACATTGTAGACATCTGATTTTTCTGGCACTCTTGGTTGAAGATGCAAAATTAAGGTGCTATCGGCCTAGAGTTTGCTCTCTGATGCTGGTCAAAGTTTAGAGAATAAGTTGTTGTAGAATGCTCATCCTTAAATGTGACATATATACTGCATACCCCACTTAGGAGTCAGGGATCGTCATGAAAGAGGGCATAGAAAGACAGTAAGAACAAGGGCTGGAAAGAACTGCCATGAAATGTCATCTGGACATAATACGGTTGTTGCACTCATGAACCCATGTAAGCTATGGATATAATATACTCAAATAAGACTTGCATGAGATCAAACCTATCAGCATTCTAGCATCAATAAAGGGGAGGCTTGTGAAGACCCTCATTCACAGAGGAGCTGTTGGTCATTGATAGCTGTTGAGAGTCATTTTTCTGCAGTAGTGTGGCTCCTGGTAGGTTGACCATATTCTAATATATAGCACTAAACCCTTTGCATACATTGGAAGTACTAATTTGACTTGGGTTACAGCGAGAAAAAGTTTAAGAACAAGAAGTTGGAAGGCAGACTTAGGGAGGCTTCTGGGAGACTTGGGAGCTGGACATAATCAAAATACATTGTATACAACATGAAATTCTTAAGAACAACATTATATATATATATATGTATATATATTACAAACATGACAAAATAAGATACAACAAGACAAGGCAAAAGCCTTCATGTTGAGATTGGACAAGATAACCCAACAGGAGGAAAAGACTCCCAAGTGCAGGCAAAATAACATTGAATTTTTAATCTGATGTAAGAGATTAGGAATACACATATATAGTGACATGTTGACATAGCAACATTTTGAGGTATTTTTGTATTTCATTAGTATCTTGCCATTGCATTATTAATTTAGCCATTCTCTTCAAAGATGGAAAATTTAAACTGACCCAATCTAGAGTGGAAGAAGGACTATCAACTGAGAAAATGTCCCCATGAGATTAGCCTGTGGGCAAGCTTTGCTGCATTTTAATGATTTATGATTGATGTAGGAGGACTCAGTCACTGTGGTGGTGCCACTCCTGGGCTGGTGGTCCTGAGTGCTATAAGAAATCAGGCTGAGCAAGTCATGGGGATCAAGCCTGTAAGCAACTTTCCTGTCTCCAGGATCCTGCCTTGAGTTCCTGCCCTGATTTCCCTGGATGATGGACTACAGGCTGTAAACTGGAAGAAACCTTTCCCTCTCCAAGTTGCATTTGGTCATGATGTTTTATCACAGTGATAGAAATCCCAACTAAAACATCACCTAAAATAACGACCATATCATATATAAGACCAATGTTTAAAACAGATACCTTTGCAACTGATATTATGAATTTTCTCACAGCCATTAAACTTGATACCTTTCCCCAGGTTTCTGCAATTTACATATTTGCTAATAAGGGTTCATAAATCACCATCCGCCTTATTGATTACATTATAATGAAGACAAAGTGTCTGTTACACACTTGGTGTGTCATTGAAGAACCTTCCAGTAGCCCTCTGTTTGGGGGACTTACCACATATTTTGAGTGATTGCAGTTACAGATCTAGAGAACACAATGGAATTCATCTTTCCTTTACCTAATTAATTCATCTCCAGAAAACATTTTTGTCTCTATATTGAATAATTCTAATCACTGATAATTTTCTTTCTCTGAAAGAGTTCAAACACATTTACTGTCCTGATATGTGTTACCAAATGTCCTTTGCTTTTTTTCTGATTTTCATGGTTTTGAGTCTTAACAATAGGATATAGAATTTCAAGGGTCTACGGCCATGTTCATTCTAGGCATTATTTATTTATTTATTTATTTATTTATTTATTTATTTATTTATTTATTTATCTATCTATCTATTTATTTATTTATTTATTTATTTATTTATTAGCATCGGAGAACAAACCTGAGGTCTTCAGCATGGGAGACAAGGGTTCTACTACTGAGCTGTGTACTGAGTCCTACAGATATTGTTTTTATTACAACAATACAAGCTTCACTAAAAACTGACTCAAGTCAAGTGACAGCATGCATAGGTTTTGGTAATACAGAGTCCATGAAAAGAAGTTCATGTTTTAGTCACCCAATTTGAATTCTGAGAACAGTCATCTCTCTGATATAGAGACAGAATGTTACTACTACTATCATGGCTTTTAAGTACCTGGGCATCTAAAATACTAGATGTAATTTAAATTGCACATTATTCATAAATCTTAACAATTAAGTAATCATTGCATTATCAATATACAATAAAAATTTACCGCCGGGCGGTGGTGGCGCACGCCTTTAGTCCCAGCACTCGGGAGGCAGAGCCAGGCGGATCTCTGTGAGTTCGAGGCCAGCCTGGACTACCGAGTGAGTTCCAGGAAAGGCGCAAAGCTACACAGAGAGACCCTGTCTCGAAAAACCAAAAAAAAAAAAAAAAAAAAAAAAAAAAAAAAAAAAAAATTTACCAAAAATTATTCATGGATAAAAATATTATCAATAACAGAAGTTGTAAGATTTAAATGTTTTTAATGTTGTTTTGAACTGGGGGTAGAAAAAGCTTGCTTCTGAAAATGACCATATCATAAATACTTTAAGGTTTACACACCATATACATATATTATTCTTTTTTCTGGTTACAACCCTTTAAAAATGTAAGCACTATACTTAGCTTTCAGGCAGAGGAACTATGCCTGGGGGTGTAGTTTGCTGAATCCTTGCTCTATAGTTTCTCTGCTTGATATTGTTTATTTATTAAGCCCCCTTATTCTGAGCTTTTGGAATGTTAAGCAAAATGAAGTTATGCTGGATGGTTTTTATGCTGAATATGTACACATTCTGTGGGAGGCCCATCTTCTCCATAGCTAGAGTGAAAAGAGCAAATGTGTTCTGGATTCTTTCATAGATTGTTTGTATCTGTTTACATGACAAGAAAAGAAGTCCACTCCCCAGACAGTCAAAGCCCTAAAGCCTCTCCAAGCAAAAGACATTGAAACACTGTCCCCAGAGGATCAGTAGGTGGAGCATTCAGTATGAGGACAAAAATAAAAGTCTTTCCGTAGGACCTTTCTTCCTCTTCCCAGGAATGTTCAGATTTGTTTATTTTCTGGCTAAGAACTGTGTGACACTTGATAGGAACATAAACTGGTATAACCACCTTGGAAAACAATATGGAATTTCCTAACCAAACTAAAAACAGAACCACACTGTTATCTAGATGTAATATTCCTCTGTACCTAGAACATCCTAAGTCAACACACCCTACAGATACATACACATCCATGTTTTTTTTGTTTTTTTTTTTTTTTACAGGTTCATCTTTTTATTGGACATGTTAACAAAAGAGGTTTAGTCAAAAAGACCAAAGCCCATGTCATCATCAGACTCCTCAGATTCTTCCTTCTTTGCTTCCACTTTCTTCTCCTCAGCTGGGGCAGCAGCAGTAGAGGGGGCAGGACCACCTGCTGGCGCGGCTCCAGCTGCTGGAGCAGGCCCACCAGCCCCTACGTTGCAGATGAGGCTCCCAATGTTGACATTGGCCAGGGCCTTTGCAAACAAGCCAGGCCAGAAAGGTTCAACATTGACACCAGCTGCTTTAATGAGGGCATTGATCTTGTCCTCCGTGACCGTCACCTCGTCGTCGTGCAGGATGAGGGCGGAGTAGATGCAGGCGAGCTCGGAGACGGAGGCCATGTTGCGGACTGCCGGCACGGTGCTAGTCGCCTGATGAAGTGAGGGCCTCACCCCAACGCGGC
Organism: Peromyscus californicus insignis; assembly: GCF_007827085.1. Classification (NCBI taxonomy): domain Eukaryota; kingdom Metazoa; phylum Chordata; class Mammalia; order Rodentia; family Cricetidae; genus Peromyscus; species Peromyscus californicus. The sequence goes on from NW_026294606.1 coordinate 114,729,948, forward strand.
CTTAGCTTCCTCGGAAGAACCGAGCACCTTGGCGGCAGCTGAGGAAAGGGCCCACATCCATGTTTACTGAAGCATTATTTGCAAAAGTTAAAGTATAGAGTCAGCCTAGAGCTCCACCTGCAAATAAATACGCAAGCAAAATACAGTTCATTAGATTTTATTCAGTTATAACCAAAAATGGAGCTGTGACATTGGCAAGAACATAGTTGAAGCTAAAGATCATTGTTAAGCTAAATATAAGTCAGACTCAGAAAAGTACATATTTCATGTTTTTCTCTCATGTGGAATCTAGATTTAAATTTACATATACATATATGTGGAGGACTTGAAAGTACACAAAAGAGAAGAGGTATAAAAATAACAAAGAATAAGGTGATAAGAGTGGGTAATGGAACATACATGACATTTAAGCAGGAAGGACTACATAATTTGGGGACAGGGGAGGAGCCAGTCAATGGCTGGTAGTAGGTAGTGAGGGAAAGGGAGGTAGAGCTGAGTGTAATGACATATGTGCATGGAAATGTCCAAAATCCATTATTCCATGTGTGAACTAAAACACAATACACAAAATGAATGACAAGTTAGAGAAACAAAACAAAAAGCACTGTGTCTTACTAAAGAAGTGTCTTATTCTCTTCTTCAAATTAGAGATGAAATCCTCCTCTTTCTCGCTTATCCTTGTCAAGAGTTAACAAAACTCTTCCTAAAAATTAATCATGTATTTCATCCTTTTAATCCTCCTTCTATCCCTATTTCTAACCTAAGTAAAACAGTAATCTAAGCTTCATTTTCATAAATCCATAAAATTCATTTCCAAATGGGTATTAACAATGACAATAATAGAAAACATATCTTTTTAATGAAGCTCACATAGTTACAGATCAAACGAGTAAATATTCAGTAGATTATCATGGTTCTGCCAATAATCGACCCAGATTTAGGAGCTAGAGAAGTTCAACCCAATTGTGAAGCCTGATATTCTCCTGATACTGGAGAGACGGCATGATAGGGCTGTCACAATCTATTTTACAGCATCTTATGAATGGTGTGGACGTGCTCTCCAAATGACTTGGAGTAAAAATGCAGCAGTTCTGGAGGGCAATTGGAAAATTTGATGAACATTTAAAAATTTAGTATGATACTAAATTGATAACTGCATTCTACACACTTATCTTTATACCCACAAATAAGTAGACTTCTCACTTATCATCAAAGAAGATTCTTTTTGCAGCTGATAAAGACTATTGCAGAAAATCACAAGTGGCCAAAATGAATAGCAATATTGACCATTGGGTGCTCAGCTCTCAATTGATACATCTATAATACAACCCTTATAGGTAAGGCTCAGGGAACATGGAGGAAGGAACAGAAAAATTAAAAGAGCCAGAGGACCAGGAAGTATACGACAAGATTGTGTCTTCTAAATGTGAAAAGGAAGCTACACTCATGAGATATCACCAATATAGTTGCCTAAATAAGACCTAACAATGGCAAACACAAGCAATACTAAAGGAACTCAGGAGGCTATCTTTTTTATTTATTTAAGTAATTTTTTATTCATTTTACATACCATACATACCCCTCTCACCCCTCCTCCCACTCCTCCCCAACTTCCCCCCATCCCACGCTGCTATCTTTTAAATAATTATTCATACATAGATATCTATGAAACCACAATAATTAAAGATACAGAGGCCATGAATTTGAGATTGGGGGCATGGTAGCATTGGAAGGAGGTAAGAAAGAAGGGGAAATAATGTTATTATATTTTAATAAAATTTTTAGTTTAGTACAAAGGTATATTATGTAACTATTAGATGTAATATCTCAGATGTAACTATTAGAATTTAAACTTAAACTTTATAAAGTGTTTTATTTAAAGACCCTTTGAATCAATCACCTTGTGACACCCTGTCTGCCCACACTAGATCATGGTTTTTAAGAAGTTCTTTGTGTGAGTAACGTGATTTGAAAGTGTTTTTGTGAGTCCAGGCACATGTGCCCACAGCATATGTGTGGAGGTCAAAGGGTAACCTTTGGTACTGATCCTCAGCGTTCACTCTGTTTGCTACTTCATACACCAGGCTAGTTGCATTGTGCTTGTGTGCCAAGGAGGTGAGTGCTTTACCCACTGAGTTAGCGTTCCAGTCCCTACATCATGAGTTCTGGAATATTAAAGACCAAAATTGATTCTCACTCAGTCTCACACAAACAGGTTTTCAGTCAACACACAAGATGCTGTTAGCTATAAACTCATCTACAGAAATAGCTTTCCCTATTTGGGGAAGAAGGGAATTTATCAGGTATTTATGAAACAAAAAAATCTCTTTGATGAGGATAATATTGGGTTGAAATATAGAAATTCTACATATCCAGTTATGGTTGGAACTTTCTGAGTTTGGGAAAGATAAATTTAATCTCGTTGAATTGCAGTGACTTCATTTATAAAATTAAAGCATTTAGCAAGATACCATCTGAAATAGAATTTTCTGATTTTAATATTAGTATGGAATATTATGTTCTGTATATTCAAAGGTAGACTTTAAATCAGTCAGGTGCATGTTCACATTCTGGAATGGTTGATTAGTGATAAATTATATTATGCAAATTATTCAACTTCTCTGAACTTCAGTTGCTTCATTTATCTTAACTTCTGATTTCTACTTGGTATAGTTGAAATAATATCACATGACTGTTTAGTAGGAATATTATGCAAATTTTTCACAAATAGAGAATAGTAACGTAGTTTGCCTGACAGTTGATAACTTGGTACAGAATTCACACAGTGAATCCAAAGACAAAACCCAGATATTGTCCCAAGACTCCCCCATATCCTAGCTCTTTTCCCACAGATCTCAAAGAAGCCGCTGTTCTTGCTGTTATGTTAAGACACTTAACTCCTAGAAAGATTCTAGCCATTGGCATGAATTTTGGAAAACTAATAGGTAGCATACAATTTCAGTCTCTCTAATCCCATCACAAATAAAGAACAGCAAGTGTCCTGCAATAAGGATGCCTCACAGTACTCCAAAACAAGGTATTTCAGAACATGCAGACAGTCTAGTAGGGCTAAGGACATGAAATATAACTTTAATCCCAATCTAGCCTCCCTGACTGAGCATGGTAAGAACCATTATAATGCAAAGAAGAAGCTGTGGTATGCCAGCTACAAAGAGTGATGCTGAGATAAACTTGGTGCAAGCACCTTGTTGTGCAATCATGAGAACTGAGGTCCAGCAACTGTGAGCCACTCCCTCAGAAGCAGTGAAAAAGTTATCATCTTTTTTATCAGTCTATGAGCTTAGAAACGTACCCTTCTTTAGGCAGTAGAAGAATGAGACTGTGTCCTTCACTATAGCGATAGAAGGAAGTTACAGAGAAACATCACCTGTGTGGCCAATAAAATTAAAAGCCTCTGGCCTTTGTGTCCATTAATGTCATGATATAATGAGAAATTACGCAGCAAGTGTTCTTTTATCCCAAGAACTTCCAACTATAATTATATCCATAATGATAATAATTAAACATAAAAATGTCATCAGCTCAATATTTTTGCTTATAATTCTATTTCAGTCAAATCTTGATTTTAAATTCACCAACTGTACTTAAGATGTGAAATAAAATAGAGACTGTCACTGATGGTACCAAGAGTCAGGAAGAAAAGTCACTTGCTCAAAAATCACCAGGTTGATTAGATGCAGGAAAGTCTCAAACTCTGATTTTATTTTATTTTATGTTATTTTGCCAATGATGTGTCAGCTTTTGTTTATAAAAATATATTGTGCAGAAACCATTGATTTCCTTAGAGAGTATAGACACAGTTCTGACAATCAGAAAGAAGCTGTCAATCTCTAGATGCCTTATTCATCAGATGATAAATTGTACTGTGCTAATAGCTATTGAGAGTAGAGACATCAAACCAATAGGCTGCTGAAATGGCCTAGAGGGTGAAGGGAACTTGATACAAAAACTTGATGACCTGCATTTGATTCCTGAAATCTATGCAAGGATGAAAAGGAGAGCATGGGTTTCACAGAGTAGTTCTCCGTCCTCAACATACATGCTGGGGGACCACATTAGCCTTTACTCAAAGAACAGAATGCACATCAACAGTTTACACACACACACACACACACACACACACACACACACACACACACACACTAAAAAATAATTCAAACCCATTAATAAATGGTACTGGAATGCATTCTACACCTTGGATAATATTTTAATTATGTATCTCCATAGACATAATACTGAGAATCAACTAGTTCCCGCAGGACATCAATAAACATTTGTTTTAAAAGATAAATTCTTCCTCCATCCTTAAAATGGTAATGATAATTAAATAAGTACCACATCTGGTGGATAGACAGTGATTTTAGAATTCATGTCAACTCTCTTTGGGGAACTAAAAAGATTAAAATAACAGATGACCTTGCATGGTTGTTTAAGACAGTGATGTATGGACACCTACAATCTAGTCCTGACATATGTCTGCTCCAACTCAGCATTTACTCATCTGTGCTGGCTGAGCCTCAGTATTACTATCAGTGAAGGAAAGGCTTCTTATTTTTAGCAGAGGATTTATGAATACCTGCATCCCCCTCTCCCTAGATGTATAGAATTGTGAAGCAAAGAAGAGAAACAGTAACTCATTCATTCTTAGAAATGCCTGGAGGAGGAAAAGAAGAGGATGAAGTTAGGAGAGGTATATAGAGAGGAGGTGCAGGAAGAGCTGTGGGAGGTAGGTAGATATGACTGAAATACACTGCATTCATGTATGAAACTACCAAAGAATAAACAAAAATTACAAAGGAATACCCAGAGAATAGATATTTATTATTCTGACCCACAGCCTTAAAAATTAATCAGAGCTCACCCCCACATCACGGTCAGTTTGAGACTGCAGTTTCCAGCTACTGTTAGCATTTAATTTCTATGGTTACTGGCTATCCAGGATTTCCCAGTCCCCAGTGCCTGCCTATCTTAATAACTGGACAAAAAGAAGATAATAAATGTGTAGAAGATCAGGAAATAAAATCCAATGGAATCCAGAGAACTTCAAGGGCATGCTGTCAGTCTTACATTTCTACAAATAGGAAAAGCATTTAAACTTCAATCCTTCCACTCCAGTGACAGGCTCCTCTAATTGTTTAGACCTCTGATGAACAATATTTTACCACCATGACTGTTGCAGTTTAATTTTGTTTTATGTCTGTTTTTTTCCAATGTCAAGTTTAGGATTTCCATTCTGGTTGTTCTTCTGACTTATGATCCTTTGAGTTCAAAAAGGTGGTGGTCAGTCCCCATAGATCACTGGAATTGTCTCGCCAGCTTTATGAGTGCTGGAGCCTTGCCTTGGACAAAGTCCTAGAGTAGTGATTAATGGCTTGGAGTTTATCTGCTGAGTGCTTTGGTTTTATATTCTTAGCGCTAACTTTACAGATTTTCCTCTTTTTATAAAAAAGAATGTGCCACTTTTCTTCTCGGAAGTCACTGCGTTTATGGGGCTTCATACTACTAGTTAATGTACAGAGCAAGAGAGAAGTAATAGTTGGACATAGCAGGCTTTGAATGAAGTTCACATTGTTTCTACAGCCAGACTCCCCCAAGAAGCATCACTGAATCATGAAACACTGTTCTTTCATGTGCTCTTTTTAAATTTTCATCTTCTGTTAACTGCCTGGAGAATTTAGGTCACTGGAGACATTGAGGCTATACAGTGGTCTTTTTCCCCCTCCTCTTTAGAAATGCCTAGAGGAGAAATAGTCTTTGTCTTGACCCGTTGTACATTGATTTCACATCTGACTGCAAACACACCATATCCCAAAATGTTATCATCTTAAGCATGACTCCCAGCTATTATAAATATTTCTCTTTTAAAAACTGGCTGGATGATATTTTAATTTTTTCCAACAAATTTGTGTTTTATCAAACACCTTTTTCCAAAGGTTGAACATGTTGTGTACACACGAAGGTAAAAAACATCCCACAGAGTCATCTAGTTTGTTGCTGGGTTACAAACTTATTATTTAGAGAAAAGTCTATACTAGTGATGTCGCTCAGAGAATTTAACGACACTTGCAGATTTTGGCAAGCTCCAAATGACTACACCAGGGAATTTACTTGCCCCTGAGGGCAGATATACTGAAAGAGGTCCCAGAAGTTAATACTACCATGGGTGAATTCCCAGGCTCAATTCCAATTAATAGCATGGCTATAAAACTTTTTGGAAACTATTAGGATCTAATGACTGAAGAAGAATAGCAATTCACAACAACTCTTAGTTCATGGTATTTTTCTCCACTGAAGGACACAACTCCAACAAAATGAAATCTCTTGACACAATGGCAATGGTTTGAGGATGTTTTAATTCATGGATACATATCATATCATATGGAAATCAGACTATTCGTTTCCTTCCAATTATACTTTGCTATCTAAATAAGTGCTAACCACTTTTAGCAAGATGTATTAATTTTCCAAATTGAAATGAAGGTTTCTGGTTATGCATTTATTGAGCAACCATTCTGTGCAGGATTCTTAAAAAGATGAAAGTGATAGAACTGCAGGACTAGAAACCTTGTGACATAATATATATTTTCATCGTGAAAAATCATTTTAATTGTCATTATATGTCAGGTCCTTTATTAAACTCTACTCTTAAGTATCTACCACTATAAGTGCATGCCTTTGGGCTATGGGTCTAATAGTAGGCACACAAAACCGATTGTAGTGAGTCAGTGAAGCCCATTTTGTAGGGTCTGAGAGCATGTATTGAGCTTTCTTCTCTGATCCACCAAGCTAAAAATGTGTAGACAAAGAGGGCTCTTAATGAAAAGTTCTTGATTTGAAGAATGGCAATTAACATATTGAGGTCAAAAACTGAAAATGCCCAGGGGTAGAAAATGCTTTACAGAGTAACTGAAGTCAGTTGTAGCCACCCACATAGGTTATGAAGTGGGTTAGGAATAGAGAGAGAAGGCTTTGAATGTCAGGCTAAGGAGCTGGAGCATCAGACTGACTTAAGAGCCAGCAGGAGCAAGCTATCAGGATCTCCGGAGCAGAAGTGACGGGAACAGCAGTGCTACTGCACTGTCTCGTCCATGTGTCTCTTTTCACCTGGGGGCTACAGTGCTGCTGAAACTGGTGCATGAGATAACGCTCACAGCAGTCTTTGCCAGAGAGATGTGTGCTGGTCTTCCTGTGACAGGAGCGGACAAATTCAACGTAAAGCATGTTTCTATAAGCCATTTTTAACCCAAATACAGACAGGTGGGAGAGAGACTCAGAGACAGAGAAAAACTGAAAGACAGAAAGTTTCTGTTTGTAGCTCAAAATAATATTCTGCTGGGGAAGCATAGCAAGATCATCTGCTTTAAAGATAAAAATTATACTTAAAAGCCTTACGTACTCTATCCCTAAAGAACGTGGACCCTTGCTCTCCCTGGTTTTGTGAAAAATGGAAAAGCACATATCCTCCCCTTCTGCTCCTCTATGGGGCTATATGAGAATCCCTACCATTTAATAGATGTTTTGTAGACTAAATATGTCTCCATTTGGATCTTCCAAAAAGATCCTCAGAAATTAGTTGGGGCTGGTGTTTCTTAAAGATCAAACAGAGGGACCTAAAATAAGCAGTGAGTGACTTGGATAATGGTATAGTTCTGTTGTGGTTTCATTATGAGGTGGCCTCCCAAAGACTCACTTACAGACTTGACCCCCAGCTGGGGATACTACTGGGAAGTGATTGCATCATGAGATCCCCAACTATATAACTAAATTAATCCATTGGTAAGTTCACAACAAAAGGGATGTTCAGACATAGAATTGTTGCAGGGAAGGTGACCAGGGGTGTGACATTCAACATGTTGTTTTGTATCCACTCCTGTGTGTCTCTATCTCCTGGCCACCATGAAGTGAGCAGCGACCCTCTTATACAGTGTTACTGCCTCAGCACAGGTTTCAGAAACAAAGCTGGCCAACCCATGCATGGACACGCTTGAATCATTTCTCCCTTACGTTGATTTTCTCTGGTGAGGAAAAGCTACCTAACAGAAGTTCTGAGATCCCTTTGTCTCCTCCACAGGGAGGACACACACTGTGTTGGCATAAGAGGTGTACAACTTTGGAGAGAAACATTCCAGCTGTGGAATCACTGTGTTTAACTCCTGGCTGTTTATCCAGAGGACAAGGATTGGGGTAGAACAGTGAGATGAATTCTAGAAGTGCTGCAACTCAACGACCACTTTTAACTTTGCCCTTCTCAAAACAGATTACGGCTATTATCATAACGATAAACAAAATTAAATACAAAATCTCCAAACCAAATTACACATGAACATTCAAAATCATATTCCAAGAGTGACCTACAAGTAGAGTGTACATCTGGCTTAAAAGCACATCTATCTTCCTGTCCATTCATTTCCTAATTACAGTACTTGATAAGTGAATTATGAAAGTTTTCTTTTCTGTCAGATTTTTTTAAAATTAACTTTTGCTTTAAATTCTTCTCAAACGTTGATCTATTTATCCATATAATTTTTTGCCCTGGTGCTATGTATCATTTTCTATCTTGCAATGTTATGACTTGTGTATATATATATATATATATATATATATACATATATATATATATATATATATATATGTATATATATATATATATCTGTACTGCTCAGATATGAGACACAGGAGCAAAATCCAGTTTTAAAATATTACTTCACTACTCATCAACTTCTGCAAAGTTTCTAGCCCATGGTAGAATTTCAATAAACATCCACTGAAAGACCATAACAATGGCTGTTTTTTTCCAGAGATTTGATCTTACACTGATTTCTCTGACTCTCTGAAACAATGATTTATGTTAAACAAGCTACAATAATAATTTGTGTATAGTTGTTGGTGGTGGTGTTTGTATAGACAATAGATAGAGACCTGGCACAGCCATATCAATAAAACATTCAGGCCACTTGAGGTTTCTTTATATAATAGATAAATTATAGATGAAAAATTAATATATTTTAAAATATTAATATTGACAATTTATATGTATGTATGTGTATCTCTGTGTGAGTGTATGCTGACATGCAGGTGCACACAGAGTCCAGAAGAGCCTATCACATCTCCTAAAGTTGGGTGTGAGCCACCCAATATGGATCCTTGGAAACAAACTTGGTTTCTCTGAAAACACAGGGGGTCCTCCTAAGTGTAGAGCCATCTCTCCAGCCAAGTCCCTGATAGATTTTATATCTAATTCATTAGACCTTTTTCTTCTCTTTGCCTGCATTTAGGACTTGTGATGCTTCATAAAAATTGAAAAAGGAATTGCTTTCTGGCTATGAAAGACAATAAAGACTTACCTTAGGGATTTCTCATTACAGAGAGTAAAATGTGGCCCTTTTGCAATACTCCCATGTTGTAATAAATACTTGACGATCTCAACAGTAAAATGAAATATTCCTGGGAATGGGCTCAGTACAAAATGGCACACTATGGATGACTTGACAAGCTTGGCATTCAGGGAGATGAATCAGAAACAAATGATGCTACACATACGTGAATTTTTCAGAACTGTCTTGTACCTAGTACAGATGTGTGTGTGTCCCGACAATTACCAAAGCTCTGTATTTTCAGAGTCCTTTTGTCCTTCTTCCTCCAACTGAATAGGTCTTCTTCAAAGCCATAGAAAATAAATTAATTCAACGAAGCCATTAACCTTCAAATGTGTTCCTACATCATTAAATTTCTGTCCAAGAAAGACTGTTAGTCACTGGACAAGCAGGCCTCTTAATCAAATGTTTTTTCCCATGTATTCACTCCTCAGATTCCTTTAGATAATAGATTTGTGACTAGAAACTGTCCGACTTTGACTAGGCATATAGAGATTTAAATACACACTTCTTTCAAGTGTACTGTTTTTTGTATTATTATTGAGAAGGAAATAGGCAAAAGTTACACTTGAATAAGTTGAAACGTGTGTGTGTGTGTGTGTGTGTGTGTGTGTGTGTGTGTGTGTGTGTGTGTGAGGTAGGGGATGCTTGTCTCATTTATCTAAACTTTTAGCCTTGGAATTCTGAGTGCTCATCAGAACAGAAGCCAGCCACGAGAAATTGTAAAAGAGGGAAAGCTTTTCCTGCTGCCTTAAAGACCATTTAGTTATGCTCTCTGTTATGATTCTCAGGGAAGAGAAAGAGTTGAGCTGACATAGATTCTTTAATGCAGACATCATCCAAGAGATTAGATCTTATACACCCAGTAGTTTAAGTACATCCTAATGACAATGAAACTGCGTTTTGTAATATTTCTTGAATAATAGGAAGAAAATAAATTCTTAAGTCCTTGATTGTGGTGTTGTAATGAAATGTCACACAGAGAAATGGCCATTTCATTAAATGAGGAGTTGCATTGAGTTCTCTCCCAGCAAGATTATAATTCATTATCTGTTATCAAAATGTCCCAAACACAATTTAGAATGACATTATAATATATCCTAATCTAATAACTATCATTTCTTTATCATTAGAATTTTAATAGTCAACTTTCTTTTTCTAAGCCAATAAATACCTACAATTAGAAATGGGATGAACTTTAAGACCACACATCTAGAGCTTCTGATTGTGTCAGAAAGAGAATGGCAGCCCATGACAGGGAAAGGGTGGCAGGACATGGTGGGGGGTTCTACTCTTACCACTCACTAACAACATAAATTCAGATGCGTACCATTTTTAAATGTGTCTTTAACTCCCCTTGAAATACCTTTGTTTCTGCTTTATTCAATGATTATTGTTAAGTATACATGACTATCATCAAGCCTGGTTATGAAATAAATATTCATCAGCTGAGTTTTCTTCATGTACATTTTCTATAATGAACATTAAAAGTAACTATCCAATAATTGATTCATCACATCAAAAACAAATATTTAATTTAACTGTGATTTTCTTCCCCTATGGATAATACTGTAGACAAAAAAATACCTCCCACTTCAAAGAGAATATAAAATAGTTTATTCTGGAGCCAATTATGAGTGACTCTGGCCCAGGGACATGGATTAGAATTACTCTAAATGCCATGTTCAATATAACAAGAGTTTTAGGAAGTTTTTGGAGTTGTGGAACAAAAGAAAACCATAAGGCACCATTCAAATTGATTAGTGGAAACATTAGGCAGGTGGGCTGCAGCAAAATGCAGGAATATTTGCTACATGATTCAGGTGCTGGAAACTTCAGTATATGATTTCAGGAAAGAAGAGAAAGGAAAACAATTTAATGTGGTGCTTGTCAGTGGCCAAATAAGCTTGAGAAAGCACATATCACAATCACTGTGTTAGGGCTCTCTGTGATTCAGTAAGCCAGTCATTTCAAATCATCTTTGAGGTCTGATCCCACTGAAGAAGAATGCCTCTCCCTATAGAAAACAGCTAAAGAATGGAAAAACTTGTTCAGACATAGAAGGCTAGTTGTCACATGAAAGAGAGTGCCCCTACCATGGCTTCATGCTTATAATGGTATTGCAGTAGAATTCTGAAGGGCAAATCAATCACAGAACTGATATATTCTTCAAGTGTCATTTACAGTATGATTTAATTGCTTCATTTGATTGTACTCGGTTCATAAAGAAACTGTCTGCATGCTGATAAACTGATTCACTTGACAATATAGCCATGAGATTGTTGGAAGTTGGGACAAGTGACATGATCCTGATATGGCAGAACCAAGATACATATTGCAAAGCTTGAAGGAAAGTTTGCTTGTCACATTCCTAAATGGAAAATGCATGGACCTATGGGGAGCAGCATTGTGAATACCACCACTCCAACCCTCAGAGGCCACATGCAGACATTAGCAGAAATAAAAATATAGTGATACACAAAGCAACCCTCAACAGGAAATATTCTTGCCTCTCAATACTCAAAAAAAAGAAAGAAAATGAAATGTACAATATATACTTTAAATTCACACACTTAAGTAAACACTTATTTTCTAATAATTTTACAAATAGTTCTTCTATTATCTTCAGGCACATGTGTTCTTTCATTTCTACTGGATAGATCACAAAAATCACTATTAAATGTTCATAGCCTTGGTTTGTTTTACCAAGCAAGGTATGTCCTTTCTAACTTGAGAATTAGAGTATCAGTTAAATAAGGTAGATTTTTTAAATTTCTCTCCAAAAAAAAGATCTCAGTCAAATTTTATATGTATTTTATTGTACATTTGTTGAGGATCTAATTAAGAACACAACAACAATCCATGCACTTGATGCTCTGTAACGCTAAGCCACAGATAATTCAAACGAGTATATAGCCACACACTGGACTGTGTCTTACAATTCTTTCATCCCTTCAGCCTCCGCAGAGCAGCACAGCAGTACCTTAAGTTGGGTTTTATTTTAATGTGATGCCATCAGCCTGAGCAGAAAGAATGCCACAGGGAGTGCCAGCATGAAATTCACCACAGTTACTGCAAGGAGGCTGAGGCTAGTGTTGAGAATGTTGTTCATTATATTATATGGTCTTTCTCAAGAACTCTCAGGAGAGGACCCCCTTCTCTTTCCATCCCCTCTTCTTCAAGAGTTCATTTGATTTGATACACTGAATATCATGAATGCCATAACAGACTCACTTCCCTCAACATGGGTTGATGAAAATCTTAAAGCAACAGGTAAATAAAACTTTCGTGAGAGCATATGTATATTTTGCTCTGCTTTTAATTCTACTTCAGTTTCCTAGTCTTGCTGTTTTTCCACTTTCTCACCTATTTCTAATTATGCTGCTTTCATGTATTTTAAATATCTTCATAAGCTATCTTAAATCTTTTTTAGAACAAACTGGGGAATAAATAAATACAACTATGAGCAATTTCACATGTGCAAAATAATACAAGAGGGTGAGTATTGAAAATACAAAATTATCTTTTCTTTAAATAGAGCCTGTCAAATAAATTGTTTTTCTTAAACCCTCCAAATGGCTTATACTCCACCTCTTCTTTCTTCAGTAATTCTCTCTCAACTCCAGTGCTGACTTAACAGTAGAAATTTGATTATCTCTTTTCCACTTATAATCAGTATATTGGATTGAGAGTCATCCAAAAGAAGACACTCTGCCTAAACCACCACATATTCCTGTACTGAGACATATAGCACAATCCTTGATAACAAAGGGAATACTAAAGTTGCCTCAATTTTTTATGTCCATGTGCATTTGATTAGACAAAGGAATATAGAAAGAGTTCAAAGGAGTTTAATATTGGGTAAATGGTTTAGCTAAGCAAGAAAGTTGTGGGTGGAGCAGAATATGAGAGATTGTTTAAGCGTGGCCTTAGACAATTAGAGTAAGCCAAAATATATTCAGAGTGCAGGCAGAGCTTGAGATGGCATCATGAAAGGAAGAAATGAGAACTGGAGCAGAGAAAGGCCTGTGAGGTAGTTCTGCAGGTAAAGGCATTTGCAGACAAGCCTAATGACCTGAGTTTATTTCACTAAAACACATGGTGGAAAGAGGAAACCAATATCCACAGGGTGTCCTCTGATGTCCTTAAATGTGTCATACCGCTCATGGGTGCCCATACACACACATACACACTGCCACCAACACCACCACAAACCAAAAAAATACAAAAATATTAAAAGGGAAAAAAGAGACAAGGCTCAATGGGACATGATTTTTTTAAATTTTCAATCCTTTATTCATTTCCCTCTTTTGTATTTTTTTCTACAAACTATGGGAATATAACTCGAGACTTCTGAATATGGTAATTTTGGTGTCTTACTTATCAAGATTGACCCCAATGTAAGTAATTACAGTTCTCATGATTTAACTTCCTTGTTATAAGCTCATTTTCTAAGACTTTTTATTTGTCAAAGCCTTCTTTAGTCACATTTCCTTGGAACATTTATTTATTATAAAAATAAAACAATTTCCACACCTGTACATATTTATAAAGCATCTCATCTATTATCTTCAGACTACCTCAAGGCAGAAATTTTCCTTTGGCATCCTTGAATCCCAGGATAGTTCTTGGAGGAATCTAAACACCTGTTGAACACCATAAAGGATTTAATAAAAGAAGGTCCTTGTTTTGAGGAATTACCCTGGACAGGTAATAAAATATTCATGTAACAAAGTAACTAAGGAAAAAGAGGAATATGGAATAGTGTGGAGTAGGCAGGTCTGTCAGAAATTCTCCAAATGAGAGAAAAGAGTGCAGTACAGTTACACAGAAGGCTTGCATTGTATTTTGATTCAAAAAACTGCTGTGTTTCTTTCTATGTACCAGACCTGTACTAGTCCTAAGTAACTTTTGTGACCAACACTGAGTGAGAGTCAGTTCAGTGGGGTGACACGTAAACAAGTAACAACATGGGAGAAAACAGTGCAAAGCGAGCTACTGTGGAGGGAGGAGTGTCCCCTGCAGCCTACGGAAAAACTCCGAAACTGGGTAAAACAGGCTTCATTAGGTAATGAACTCTTTAGTAGAGACCTGTACATAGAGTTAAAAAAACAAAGATGATAACACACAGAGTGATGGGGAAAGCATCTGGTTCCATCCAAGAAAAAGAAAATGAAGAAAAATAAAATTTAAAAAAGACTGGCAAAGGGAGGGCTGAAAACACAGGAAACTAGAGCGTTAGGACCTTGTCAGCAAAATGAGTAACTGAGAGACTGTGAGGGGAAAAAAGTAAGGGGAAAATTAAAATTAAAGTTAAAGTAAACCTGCAATGAGTAAAATGCAGGACAACAGATAAATTAAATCACCCTGAAAAAAGATCATGAAATTAGTAAAGTGGAATTGATTCTTAAAGACTTAAGGTGAGAATTTAAAAAATATGGACTAACTTGTCTTAAAAACCCAACATGACTGTTTTAAGATGAACTGAACAAGGACAACAATGGACACATAGAGGTGGACCAGGGAAAAGTCTAGAAGGTCTCAACTCTATACAAAAAGCTAAGGAACTATGGCCAACTGAAAGATACTGAGATAAGAAGAAATAGTCCTCCCAAAGGAAGAGCACACCGATTGGTTACTCAGTAAAAAACAAAAAAGCCCTAAAAACACGCATACAAGTGACATTGCACACTGAGCAGGTTGTAGTTAGGAAAATATAATGTTTACGTATGCATATATGTGTATATCTTACATATAATGCTATGTAACAATGATGGTAATTTGAAAGAGAACAAGGAGGAGTAAATGGAAACGTTTTGGAAGGAGAAAAAGAAAGGAGAGAAATAATAATGTACTTAAATTATAATCTCAAAATAAAAGAAATAATAAAAAACAAATAAAACTCTGAAGAGCTAGACTTGTTTACTAGTATTTGCTTCTGGGGAAAATGAGTCCTAAATCTAATGATCTCAGACCCACAGATGCTTCCTTGCTTCCGTCCTTCCTCCTTTCTTTCCTGTTTTTCCTTCCTTTCCTTTTCTTCTTCTGCCTCCTGTATTGTCATGTCTGAGGAATATCACATAGGGACTAAGTCCTAGCCATGAACATGCACTGTTCAAAAAGGAAACCATTGACATTCCCTATTTCACATCCACTAGGTGCCCATTGGCCAGAAACCTATCATGTACTATAGTGCCCTCTCATTATGCACAAGAACTGTTGCAAGCAGAGAAGCAATGTCTACTGAAAATCACTGTCTTTGTTATAGCCGGTGATGAAGACACTGAGTCAGTCATGGCTGAAGAAAATAAAAAGAGATTGAGTGACCAGAGGGAAGGCACTACTCAAAAAATGTGCAGAAAAAAATGAAAGGAAGATACAGAGAGAAAATTTGAGGAGGAACACGACAAAAAGAAAAATCTGTGCTACATACTTTATCAATTCAAACATGTTAACAAGTGACTGAAATAAAGGAGTTTACTAAACACACAATGTTTCCACACATGCTGTTTTACATTCAGCCCTCTAGAGATGAAGATTTATGTCCCATGAATCAAATGTCCATTTTCTGAAATGACTAAATGTCAAAACGGAAAGCTTCATGTTAATGGCATTAAGTGTGTGCACTAAATGAACGGGTCAGAGTGCGGCATCCTGAAGCATATCAGAAATGAGAGTTTGGGGACTGGGCTGCTAAGAACAGCAGTGCAGATCTGAGATACACTAAAAGCTTTCCGCTCTGTGGGAAACAGAGTTATTAGAGAGGGCAGCCCGAAGCATGCTTGTTCTGAGAGTTGGGAGTTGTACCTTTTCAAGTGAAGATCTACTGTGATATGTTTTACAATTTATCCATTTTGGATGGTTGTGATGTATGTCAGCAGGTTAATAAACTTCAAATACGTTGACATTAAGTATTTCCTGGTGTCTTCTATTAATTATCTATAAAACCAAAGAAAGAAAATGAATGGAGAGGCATGGATTGGTCTTATAACAAAGGGGGACGTGTTTGTTTTATACAACAGTTTCGAGAACAGCCCTTTCCAAAGGCACAAATGGATCAATAAATATTTAAAAGGAGTTACCTGTAATGAGTAGTCAATGCCTCCCCCATATACCATAAGCTATTAGATAAAAGCTCAGGGCCAGGTATAGATTACTTCTTTTTGAACTGTTGGTCAGGGGAGGTCTATAGACCCCACAAACATACACACTGTTGTCAATGCTCCTGTTACCCTCCAGAACTTGGTGGTAAGACCCTAGTTCAGAAGATGCTACATACCTGAGTCATAGGATATAGAAAATCAAGTAGGTAATGCCATGGAAGCTACATTCCTACTGGCTAGTTTTCATAGTGCTGGAAGGTCCTATGCATACTACCAAGAGACTCAGTGTGTGTGAGTGTGTGTGTGTGTGTGTGTGTGTGTGTGTGTGTGTGTGTGTGTGTGAGAGAGAGAGAGAGAGAGAGAGAGAGAGAGAGAGAGAGAGAGGGAGAGAGAGGGAGGAGAGCACAAACATGAAGGTGAGAGGAAAATGTGATGTGGTATAGTGAAGAAATTCAAGCAGACAGAGTATGGGGTGAATTTTTTTAAAACACATATGTATGAATGAATATTAAATATTTTGAAAAACATTGAATGTCCATGTATTAACATTATAACTATTCTAATCAGCAATTTATATAAAACAAATAGGATGGATAGCAAGTTATTTTGTATATAAATAGACTCAGTATCAAATTCTTGAGAATGTCTAGCTAACCATATGTACCAAGTAAGCTTTTCTACAAAAGTGTTGACATTCTATTAAGGGCTAGAAAAAAACGTGGTTTTTTTATGATTTTTTGAAGTAATGCAAAACATTATTAATTAAGTAAATATTTCTAATTTGTATAGTTTATAAATGAAAAATAGATGATAAGAAACAGGGTTTAGCAAATCGTCAGAGAATATCATTTGCAGCAGTAATTGAAACAAAGGAATATGAAAATAAGTGAAGAAGATATTAACTTCAATAAAACAAACATAATGCATCCGTATAACAGAATACTACACATCAATTAAATCAGATATCTCTATATCTAACATCAAATATCCACATCCATAGGAGATATCAGTAAAGAAGTATCTGAACTCTTATCTTTAACAATTTGAACACCTCACAATACAGGTACTAGACGTCTAAGTAGCTGTGACACAGATACATGCAGTCATGTGCTCAGAAACACAACTAGTAAGAGGTAGTTATTACAGAGACATGGTAGAAAGAAGAGAATTCGATTAACAGTTCCTTGACTAGAAAAGAAATCATAATTAGCATTTATAAATTGCATTTGTTTATTGACTTGGTGGTGGGGCACTCAAGCCATGGCATTCATTCAGAGATCAGAGGGCAACTTCGTTGAGTCAGTTGTCTTACACACTGACATTGGGGAGGGGTCAAACATGTTGTCAGCATTCAGAGCAAGTACTTTTACCAACTGAACCATCTCAACTACCTCACCATATTTTTTAAAATTATACAAGTCTAAAGACACATTAGACGTATTAGAAAAACAGGAGGGCAAGGAAGACAGTAACAGTATTTAGAATACATGCTTGTTTGTTTGTTTTTGACATGGGAAGAATCTATATTATTATTCCTGAATTTTGTTACTTAAAGATTCCAAAAAAATCATCTGAGAAGATACAAGATACAGAGAAGTGAACATATGCTCACACAGGTTACTCTTAAATTAGAGATTCCCGTGGTTATTGTTAAGATATCAGGTAGGTAGAAACAAAAGAACTAGATTGCATGGGAGAAATCTGATTTGGAAAAGGTAGTTGAGAGTTGTTACATATTACCTGACTTTTCCCTGCTGTTGTGATAAAAACACCCTGACAAAAGCAACCTAAATGAAGAAGGATTTATTCTGGCTCACAGCTCCAGGCTAGCATCCGTCATGGTGGGGAACTCATAGTGACAACAACTTGGAGAAGCAGCTGGTCACAAAGCGTCCTTATTCCAGAAGCAGAGAGCAATGGATGCTCATGCTTAACCTGTTCCTTTTAAAAATATATTCCAGGACCCAAGCCCTAGATGTTTCATCCCACCTTAATTAACCCAGTCAAGGTGATGTTTCTCTAATATACCTAGAACCTAACCCTGTATAAACAAGCCCACACAGCATACTGGAAGTTTGGCTTCTGAAGGATTCCAGATTTTGTCAAGATAATAATCAGTCCAATCCATAACACACTTCATGATAACACATGATTTTAGTGGATTAGGTCATCTCTGCAAGTACCCTTTGCTGGAAGAAGAGAAGGTGGACAGGCAAGGAATGGTAGGAAGTTTTTATTGGCCAAGTTAGGTGAGTTAGGAAAGTCAGGATAAAACTTAAAAATACTTTTGTCAAAGGTAAGGAGATACTCACAAGATATTCACATGCTCAAGAAACACAGCTCAAAGATGTAAGCCGCTGAGAAGAATCAACAACCATAAGACATTTAGCTGAGCTACTGAATAGTGTTCACTAAACTTTTCCAGGAGGGAGGCAGTAACAATCCTAATAACATTCCCAAGAACAGCTGCAGGACAACAAAGAGTACTTAGGAAGTCAAAAAATAAAACGTTAAAGTAGAACTGGGTAAGAAAAGGCCAGCAGGGGTGGAAACTTGTTTTAGGTAAATTACAATTTTGGGTAATTATTTCTATCTATAATTTATAAATTTATAAATATAGATAGAAAGATAATCTCAGATTTATACATCTTAGTGGGACTTTCATATATAGGTGAACACATTTGTAAGATATGTTTTGCCAAGTGTAGGAAAGGATTTAGTGGCTGAATTTCAAGAAGACTTCCTCAGTGTTAGAATCAACTAAAGGCTAACTGAAATCCTCAGTTATAGTGAATGTTCTATTTTAAATTAATGTGCAAAATGTTCATGCTTTAATCTAAACCTACAAACTCTACCTGCAAGAAGAGAAAAGCATAACCTAGAGGTGGCATTTATTTTTATCAATCACAATCTGCAATTACCATACAGCAGTAAATTTTTTTTGTTTGCTTGCTTCAGGAAATACACAGAACTGCAAACAGAGAGATAAAAGAAGATGATAACTACTGAAGAAACAAGGAAGTAATTCACTTTTTTAATCCTGAAGCCAAATAGTCAATGTATTCAGAATATATTTTAGAGGGAAAAAACATTTCGAAGACATCACATAAACGAAGATTTGTTTGAATAACTTAACTGCTTAGTAATCAAAATCATTGACTTCCAAAAGAAAATCAGAAGAAAAATATGTCTGAGGGCATATGTCAGCAAGAGCCTATTATTTGTCTGTGTTTGTGTTTATGTGTGTTTTTTTTTTCTCCAAAAAAGTCACCCAATTGTTCTGGTCACCTCAGACCACAGTTTCAGCATATCAATCACTATTAGCTAACTGGCTCCAAGGTTCATTGTGTTGGAAACGAAGAATGCATGAAAATGAAATAACACTGTAGAGAAAATATTAATATATGCAACTGACCGATATAGTATGGGGCATTTTACTATCCTGGGCGGAAAAAGGTATCAATACAGAAAGGAGGTCAGTATCTAAATAAATGCATCTTCAATTTCTATCCTACTTCTCACAATCATTATCCATACTACAGTGTTCATAAAGAACCTTGGCTAGGCCAAACTTTACAGTCCTCTGAACCTTCACCTAATCCTTTGATGAAGAGTTTCATGTAGCACAGGCTGACATCAGCCTAGCTATACAGTTGAGGCTGGCCCAAACCCCTGATCCTTCTGCCTCTACCACACAAGAACATGGATTATTAGGTTAGCCACCACCTCTAGTTATAAAATACAATTTTGACAAGTAGTCTTGCTGAGTCAGTTTATCAAGACCCTTCTTCCAGCCTTCAGTGTCCAATCATTCTGGAAACTGGTTAGGTTCTTCACCTAATACTTTCTCTTTGATAATGTCCAGTCACCCCAATCTGTCTTCAGCAGAATCCTATTAGGTGAGTTTAAATAGAATTCCCCCTTACCACTTGTTATGTTTTAAATATGAAAGGTCATCTACAGACTCATGCATTTCCCATAGGCTCGTTTATTCCCTAGCACCATTTGAGAGAACTTCTGGAAACTTTAGGAGACCTGATCTTTTTAGAAGTCATCACTAGGGAACGGTTTTAAAGGTTACTCCTTGTCTCCAGTCACCTCCTTGCTCTCTGCTTCCTATCCACCACAATCTTATTCCCTTCTTGCTTGTGTCGCTAGCACATCTTGTTATGTCATGTTTGGTTGATATCTCAGGGAGGCATGCTCTTTCCAGAAAGGAAATGGAGGAGTAGCAGATCTTGGGGAGAGGGGAGGTAGTGTGGGAAAGGCGAGGAATGGAGGGAGGGGAAAAGGCAGTCTGGATGCCTTGTATGAGAGAAGAATAATTAAAAAGAAAAAAATGCAAATGAAAAAAAGGATCATCTAGGTATGTCATCCATCTGCTGTTGACTTATTTTGTTATTATTGTGACTGAGATATCCATCAATTGTTCATACTCTTCTACTAACCTCCACAGTTTGAAGCAGCGGTCACCATTGCTGTTGTTTAGCTTTTGATACTAGCAGTCTTCTTGAAGAGTAAAGTTTAACTGGACAAAGCTATTAAGGACCTGCAGTAGATATTTCAGTGGCCAGAGGAGTCATCAGTGGACTTAGAAGCTTTACCTTCCCAGTAGCTCTCAGTAGGGGGCAGGTAACACTCACTGGAACTGTAGTCAAGTTAGTAACTCAGGAAGAAAACTTTGGTCAATAAAAGGACACATATTGGGAAGAAAGACACAAACATTTGATGTGTCTTCCACTGACGTCCCACCTGACTGAGGAACCCATTTTTTTTTTAAGTTCTGCAGTACTTTACATTTCCCCCAACATCTCTCTTCTCATTACCTTATTCTCTCTTTTCCTGTAGTAAAAAGCATCAGGTTTCCTTCAAACTTCCATTTCTGTCCTAAGAGAACACAGGTCAAGACACCAACTCATATTTCACATCGCAGTTTCAATATCACCTTCTAAGGAATATCGTAATAAAACCTGGAGTATCAGCTAAAATAGTATTTCTATATCCTATCTGGATACCTCACATAATGTGAGAACTTTTTCTACATTCTCACAAGATCTTTCCTTGTGTCCATGATGTCTACATCATGAATGATGCTGTGATATAATTGTTTGTCTGATGTTCTCTTCTAGTGGAGTTCAAGTTCCATGAGCCTTGGACAATGACTTTTCACTTATATCCCCACTTCTGCTCACCCAGCTTAATGCAAATTCACAAATGAATGATTAAGTCAATAAACACATACTCAATTTTAATGTCATCAATATTTAGAGACTACCAGCTTAAATGAATAAATACATGAGAAATGATTGCATCGCTTGATATAATCAGGGCATCTGAGTCATTCCATAAACAAAATAAGTCAGTTTGCAGATTGAGCTCAGTAAAAGAACAAGAGAAGTGTCCAAATGCCGTTGTTTAGATATTTGTAAACACATAAACCTAGGTGTAAAAAAAGAATGAAGTGTCACACTGAAATAAAAATAAATCCTATGAAGGAATTGAAAAAGAAAGATCCACACAGAAAAAAAAAAGAGGAGAGTAACTGGGGGAGAAATAAGTGGAAGAGTGGTTTTAAAAAAGTGGAGGAAATGAGAAATAAAAAGAGTGATAAATTGAGAAAAGTAAAAAAGCAAGGGGAAAAGAAAAAATGTGAACCAACAAATTCAAGTCATAGTATTTACATTGGTCACAGGTAAAAAATTGCTTCTACCTGAATCTAAGCCAAGGTTTTTCTCCATCCTAATGCCTCTCTCCCTTTCTAAATTATTCAGATATAAATGAGGATGTATTGCAAATGTATCAGCTATAGAAAACATGGAGTTGAAATATGTTCATAAGGAGACAATTAGGATGAGTAACAGTGCAGAGTAAACTAGTGCTGTTGTAACCATGCGGGTTTTTTAAAGCAATTATTTTAGATCTATTTCCATTACCACTTGCATCAATTAAAACTTTTGTATCCATCAATTTTCAGATAACCTTTGCTTTCAAAGGAAAAGAAGATTGCCGTGTCACACCACTACTCCCCACTCCCCTGCCACGTCCTGTCCATCACAAACAAGCACTAAATGTAATTCCAAAGTAAAATTAGAATACAATACCAGGAACATCTTCCTTTAAGTCAGAAAGCCCAAATACAAAACCGATTTATATATCATTAGGAGCTGTTAATATCATATCCTTTTGTTAAAAATAATTCCATGGAAATTTTAAAGAGCAAATAACAGGAGCCAGGAGACATGAGCACTGTCCTCTTCTCTATAATTTCTATCACTTCATTTTTATTGTACTTACGCTTGTGTGCATATGTTACTGTAATAACATAATCACTCAACATTTTCAACGTATTTTGAACTCAATTAATTTCATCAAACCTCCATGGGCATTTAGATAGTTTAACTTCATCTACATTAGTGCCTTCCTAATTAAAGAAACTTGACATCACAGTACATGTTGCATTGATATCTCAAGGGAATTAACAGATATTTTATAAAATTTATATTATCTTCATTAATAAACAAGCTGGGTCTTGCTGTAGATTGATTCCCAATTTTCTGAGAAACTGCCACATCTACCTCAAGACCAAGCCATACCACTCTTGGGCATATACCCAAGGAATACTCAATCATACCACAAGGACACATGTTCAACTATGTTCATAGCAGCACTATTTGTAATAGCCAGAACCTAGAAACAACCAAGATGCCCCTCAACTGAAGAATGGATAAAGAAAATGTGGCACATGTACACAATGGAGTACTATTCAACAGTAAAAAACAATGACACCATGAAATTTGCAGGCAAATCGATAGAACTAGAAAATATCACCGAGTGAGGTAACCCAGACTCAGAAGGACAAACATGGTATGTACTCACACATAAGTGGATACTAGATGTAAAGCAAAGGATAACCAGACTGGAACCCACAGCTCCAGGGACACTAGCTAGCAAGGAGGACCCTAGGAGGGACACATGGATCACCAGTGAAGGAGAAATAGATGAGATCTATGTGAGCAAACTGGCAGTGGGGGGCAATAGAGGGCAAAGAATGGAGCATGAGAACACTAGGAAATGGGAGGTTCGAGTTGGATCAGGGACAGAGTGGGAGAGCAAGGAAAGAGATACCATGATAAATGAAGACATCATGGAAATAGGGAGAAACCGAGTGCTAGGAAAGTTCCCAGGAATCCATAAGGATGACCCCACCTTAGACTACTGGAAATAGTCAAGAGGGTGCCTGAACTGGCCTACTCCAGTGATCAGATGGGTGATTACCCTAACTGTCATCATAGAGTCTTCCTCCAGTGACTGATAGAAGAAGATGCAGAGATCCATGACCGGGCGCCACTTGATGAGAGAGAGGAGGGATTCTATGAGAAGGGACATTGAGATCATGATGGGAAAACATACAGAGATGGCCAGCCAAACTAGTTGAAATGCATGAACTATGGACCAATAGCTGAGGAGCCCCCAAGGACTGGACTAGGCCCTCTGGATAGGATAAACAGTTGTTTAACTTGAACTGTTGGAGGCCCTCAGGCAGTGGGATAGGGACCAGTCCCTAGTGCATGAGCTGGCTCTTTGAAGCTTAGTGCCTATGGTGAGACACCTTGCACAGCCTTGGTACAGAGAGGAGGGCCTTGGGCCTGCCTCAACTGAATGTACCAGGCTCTGCTGACTCCCCATGGGAGACCTTGCCTTGGAGGAGGTGGGAATGGGGGGGGTGTTTTGGGGAGGAAGGCTATGGTCGGGAGGAGGGAGAAGAGGGGGATCTGTGGTTGGTATGTAAAATGAATAGAAAATTTCTTAATAAAATAAAGAAAAAATAAACAAGCTGGGATTTGGGGTTCATGTGACAACCTTAAGAAAATACCAAATTTCTAGTATCTTTAAACTGAAAGTTATCACCCATCCTTTTTCTTGTCTCTAGACATCTTTCTACATCCCTGGATTCTTGCAAACATCTCCATTGATAACTTGGCACAGAAAACAAGGACAGTGAGGAGAATAACCTATTAGAGAGATAATTTCATTGTAGTGTCACAGGGGCTGGATAATAGCATGAAAATATGCTCTTCTCTGAGGTTTGCCCCAAGAAATAGGCATGCTAAACACTGGAAAGCTGAGAGGAAAATCATGGCCCAAATGCTTTATCCAGACATTTTCCTCATCTCCTCTGAACAGTAGAAGAACAGAGGGAGAGTGAGTTTCCACTTGAATCAAGGCTTTCAAATGCTGCACATCCTTCAAACCTTCTCATGGGCAATGAATCCTTTGTCAAATTTGCCATGCATCTTCTTTCCCATTTAAAATTAATCATGTTTTCTGTTTCCTTGATTTGCTACCTATTTGACCATGGGAAGGATAAGTAAATTGAGCCCTAAAACTTTATTTTAAATTAGGAAGCTCTGTGTAGAAGGCACTGCCATTTATTCCAACCTCTATTCCCTATTCAAATTGAAGTCATTTGGAAAATTGGCCTCTCCCTTCATTTTCTCCTATAATTATATACGTGGAAATCATAATCTTGACAGCATTATCCACTTTCTAATTATATTAAAGAAGTTTGTTAAATCAAGTTTTAATGGAGAAATAAACTGTCTTCAACAATTATAGAAAGTACCTAAAATTTTTCACATTATCACAATAACATATACACAAATAAACATGCACATATAAATGAATAAATCAGTAACTCAATGTAATAATCAAACCTGGGTTATGGGGTTAAATAATTTAGAATACCAGATGTGAAACTGTCTGGCTAGTTCAACCTCTTCATTTTTATCACTGTGGAGACTGAAGCACAAAGATGAACTTGTTGTTTCAGGTCATTGTCAGAAAGGCAGATAATAAAAGTCATCAAAACATTGTTAAAAAGCAGGCTCCGCCTGTTGCAAAGCTGCGGGATATTTTTATATCCTAGTCTCATCACATAATTTAAAAATAATCATGAAGCTTGTGAAACTGTTAGAGAATGTGAATAGCAGACTTATTTTATTATAATTACCTGATTATCTTAAAAATAGAGATTTGGGGGGAATCAGAAAACTGAGAGCAGGGTTTGGAGCATGAAATCTTAGATTTTAAGCTAGTATTGAGGTAACTCCATGTACTAAGGTTGACATTTGGTTACCTTTATAACTTTTTTTTCTTCATCCCTTTATTTTGTGCTCAAAATATCTCAAACAGTCCAAATGAGGTATCTAGGGCTAAACAGTTGATATATGGCAAGGCTGGGATTTAGATTCTCACCTCAGAATACAGCTCTTCTCTATGGTTGAGTTTCAACACCTGCATCCTATCAGAGTGCTGTGGTTACAGCTGTTATTTCACTGAGAGCTAAGTGTCCCCTTTGCCTTTGCGGAGTTCTTGTGTGTCAAATAAGACTGTGATTCATCCACAACTCAACACTTGCTTCTTTCTCTTACGGTCCTCATGAGTCATTTTAACCATTAGGGGAAAGACTAGGTTAGCAACTTTCTAGAAGATTTTGAATATGGTACAACTACTCAGCTCTCAGATTACCAAAATTTATCTAATTAAATAAAAAGTTGCATTTCTTATGTTCATTAAAACTGTATAATTATTCTAAGATGTGCATTTTTCTATGAATTTCTCTGCTATTAGACTCCAGCGAACTTGTATAGCTTTAGATTTTTCTTTGTTATGTTTTCCTTGGTGTATTTGTTTGTTTGAGACTGGGTATTAATATGTAGCTAAGGCAAATCTCAATCTTGCAATCATCCTGCCTCAGCCTTCTGAGTGTACCACCAAGCAAGCCCAGCTTAATTATCTCTAGATTTTAATGTTTAGAGAAATCTGTCCTTTCTAACTAAAGACACTTTATTAATACAATAAAGATAAGCATATAGATAGGGAAATCACATGATTGTATAAGATTATATGAGTAAATAGCAAGTTCAGAAATACTTCACTAGCATAAGTAAATTTTATTTTCAAACAAGGTGAAAGTCTATATTACCAAAAATGTTCAACTTTTTTTCAAAGTGGCAAGGAAACTTTATTCAGAAGCAAAGGGATAGTACAGATCACATATTCTACAAGAACAGTAGGCTCCTTGAGTTAGAGTACTCAAAATCCCATGGATCCTTCTGAGGGACATAATATGAGTGATTCTCTGTTCTGATTGACAGGTTTGGGTTATGTAAGTCTTTATAAACTGCTCATGTCTCCATGAAATATTTAATATACATATGTAAATATAATTTTTGAAATTATAATTACATAATTTTGCTTTCCTTCCTCTAACTCCTCCCACACACCTCACTGTCTTGCTTTCTTAAATTCATGGCCCCTTTCTTTAATCATTTTAATTATTGTTACACGTGAGTGTGCGCGCGCGCGCACACACACACACACACACACACACACACACACACACACACACACACCCCATCCCTAAATACATAAAAACGACCCACTCAGTCCTTATAATGTTACCTGTAGATATATATTGTTAGGGTTAAACATTGGTATTGGAGGGCTCTCTCCTGGAGAAGACCACCTCTCCAATCTCAGCATTCTTTTGTTTCCTGTAGATCTTTGTGTAGAGTTGGGTGACTGTGAACTTTCTCGACATGATGTTATTTTTCAGATCTTTAGGCAGTCATGTTGGGACTTCATGGATATAGCCTCTCTGACTTTTCTAGGCAACACAATCTCATATAAAACTTCCTGTTTCTCTTATAGTCTTTCTGCTTTCCCCCTTTGGTGGGATTATCTCTGAGCCTTTTGGTGCAGGACTTGTGTTGTAGATGGATCAGTTGGGACTGGGAACCATGGGATCGATCTCTGTGAGTTCATCTGTAATGTTCTCTATCAGCTGCAAAGAGAAGTTTCTTTGATGAGAAGGGAGAATTAAGCTTACATGTGAATATAAAGACAAATATTTGGAATATAGTTAGGAATATGATGATTTAGTTAAGTGGCAAGTTCTAGGTTCCCCTCGAAGATCCATGACTCTACTAGTCCCAGGTTGTTGGCTAGGTTTCAGTACCCAGGCATGGTTTTCCTCTTGGTAAGTGGTCTTAGTTATAATTAGAGAGCTGTTTGTTACCACCAAGGTGTGCATGCCACTGCGAAACAGGAGTTTTGAAATATAGTCACTAGAATAAATAAAATTTTGTTTTTAAAGAAGCTGAAAGTCAAGATTACCATAAATATTCAAGTTTTTAAAATTAAAAGAAAATGATTGAAGAATTTGGCTACACTGGATAAAGTTGTTTTGTTGTTGTTGTTTTTAATTTTTAACTTTGAAATCCCATTCTTCATAGCACACGAGGTAAGACACAGCTTCACCAGCGTTCTTGTGACAGTGAGACAAGCCAAGCGACAAGGTCCCATTGAGCAGGAAAGACTTCAAAAATGAAATCCGCCGGGCGGTGGTGGCGCACGCCTTTAATCCCAGCACTCGGGAGGCGGAGCCAGGCGGATCTCTGTGAGTTCGAGGCCAGCCTGGGCTACCAAGTGAGTCCCAGGAAAGGCGCAAAGCTACACAGAGAAACCCTGTCTCGAAAAACAAAACAAAAAAAAAAAAAAAAAAAAAAAATGAAATCCAGCACTCGGGAGGCAGAGGCAGGCGGATCTTTGTGAGTTCGAGGCCAGCCTGGTCTACAGAGCGAGATCCAGGAAAGGCGCAAAGCTACACAGAGAAACCCTGTCTTGAAAAACCAAAACAAAAAACAAAAAAAAAAAAAAAAAGAAATTTACATTTCAAAAGAAAGAAAGAAGACTTGTTTGCTAAGACCCATTTTTTAAAATTATTTGTCAGCAATGATCTGTGCACTTCTCAGGAAAAATTGAGAACATTCCAAAGAGTAAAAGGCAACAGGCAATGTGATCACCCTTCCATCACAATTGTGAGACATTGCATGTTTCTAAGTGGAAGCTTCCTGCATTTTGGATTCATCATCTTGTTTTGTTAATGCATATGTCATCCTTTAAGTAGGAGCTCAGAAAAGCCAGACTCCCTCTTCTAAAGGGATGTATCCTCTGATGTCCCTGTTCATTTATCAACAGCCTAAATATTTTCTTCCAATTCTCAGAGTTGGGGACTTTTGTTAATGACTAAGAAGAACCTATCCATACTCATCTATATTTGTTTATCAGTACAATATACATTTATGCACACCAGAATGAAGTTACGAAGCTTGTCTTATACATTGTATTGGTGGCAGATGCTAAAGAAGCAGTTCAGAATCTAGTCTTTAAAAGTAGGCACGTACATATTCCTTGTGTATAGTGATAGGTGAATGCACAGTAGGAAAAGAAGCATATATTTGCCTCCAACAGAATGGCCTCCAATTACTTGAGAAGTTGTAGTCAATAACAAGAGGGAATATATTTTGGCCAGGCCAAGGGAACTCTATATCATATTGTAAATGCAAAAGTCCTGGTGGCTTTGAAAAAAAAAACAACAACTTTATTATCCCCCTTCAAAAAAACTGTAAGAACAAATGTTTCCATTATGAAATATGTGTTTGTGAAACACATTCCTCTCTCTGAAAATTACATTTAGACAGTTAAAATCGGTATGGAATTGTTCACACAAATAAATATTTCATGTGGAAAACACAAACAGTTTTGTTTGGGATGTTGCAATTTAATGAGAAATAACTTCTCCTGGTAGGGAAATTTATTGTTTCATAGCAATAGTTTAATGTAACTTTGCATTTCAGAGAAGAATGCACTCTTATCAGTCAGAGTATTCCTGGTTTTGTTTTCTTTTGTTTGTTTTGCTTGGTTACCACTTCGTGTCTTGTTTCTTCTACTATGGATGCTTAACAAAGCCCTGGGTATTTTCACTTACTGATTTGCAAATTTCCCAGCATAATAAAGGTACCAATAGGATTCGGAGAATGTGTTACTTAGATTTCTCTTCCCTACCACTTATCCGTTCCACCAAAATCTGATGCCTAAGAATGTAAGATTCTCAGACACACATTCCTAGTAATGTTAGTTCTCTCTTCAAAACTTTTCTTGATACTACACGCAGAGATACTAAAAGTTCAAAATGTATTTACTAGTAGATTCTACTTTCGTTTTTGATAACCTTGCATTTCAGATCCTCCTGTCTTCACCTCTGGCATGCTGGGTCACAGGCTTCGGCTACCATGTCTGATTCCATGTGGTGCTGGGGAGTCATCCAGATTTTTGGTGCATACTAAGTAAGCATTCTATAATATCAGCTACATCAACAACGCTTCCTAGTGGACTTTTAATTAACTATGAACCTTAGCTACAATTTCAAATCACTTAACCTTATCAAAATTGCTTAATAATTTGTTTCTATCTATATTGTATAATATTCCCCAGAAACACTGATATGCCCCAGGTGAGGATAGTCATAGCTTCATGTGTTGTGGCTGCACAATAACCATTTTTTACTATTTAAAAGTAAAATGTTAGGCTTGAGTTAAAGAAGCCTCAGAGAGGGGAATATTATGAAAGTTATTAACTATTGGAATAAACTAGTTGAATATATTTTTAAGTCTCCAAGCAAGGTTGTCATTGGAAATATAAAATGTAAGAATGTCATCACCAAAGCCAGTGATGGACCTTTTTAGACTCTATTAACATGATTAGGATGCAAAATTAGATATAATCAAATTAATAATTGCATCTTTTACCTAATTTTGAGAATAAGCCTCTAATAAAATCAGTATGCATTCTAATTGTTTATTTACACAATATTAATATTCAGACAGAAGGATCACTAAAGCACAGTTAATTAAATATAAATTAATGTGGTGGAATATTTAATTATCTTTTCTACACCTCACGACTAATGATTATGTAAATGCCTTGCATTTAATCTTGTTGCCAGGAAATTAACTTAATGGCCTTCAACAAATGAACATTTTGTATGCATTACAGGACACTTTATCTAAATTTTAACAGCATGGCATTAGTTTCAGATAATAACATGATTACACAATTTAAAATGTAAATGTATACAATACTTTTGTCCCTCCCCATCTTTTTAAACTTCTTTTAGTAAGAGAAGACTAACGTGCTCAGATATCATTCAATAACTCAGGTTTTGAAGTGTAACTGGTTTCCTGGCTTATCTATGGAGAGAGCCACTTCTTTTTAAATAAAATGCTCCAACAGAGAGTGGGCAGGTCGCTTTTCTGTGGACAGTTAAATCGATGATTTCACACAATGCCACCTTTAAAAGTAAATCATTTTGGATGTCAGAGGTGTCAGGGGCATCAGCACTCTAAGCGATTTCTCCAAGCTTTGGGGATTTCCTGACACGCCAGCACTTTTGGATGTGTTAAGAGAGCCTGGAGACTCGTCATTCTCTCAAGGAAACTAAGCCTAGGATCAATTACAAGTCTCATTAGATATCACTAAAACTATAGAAGACACGAGATTTAATTCTCCAGGACAAGAACCTCTTCTTGAGCAGTTTCACGGAGCTACCACTCCAGCACTGGAGAATAGAAATCATCTGCCTGATGCTGGGCGGGGAGCTGGGGCAGGGAGGTGCTAGGCAGATGAATAACAAGGCATGTCCTCCCTCGGTGACTGCAGCAGCTCAGGTGCCTACCTGTTCTCACACCTCAAAGCATTCCAGCACAGTGTCAACTGACAGCACCCATGCTTCATTCCCCAAGATTTTGTGGGTTATTCCATTGAATAATTTGAGTTTTTCTACCAGAGTAACTAAAACAAATGACTGAAATTGCAATATTATGATGTTGTTTTAGAATTAGCATAAGATACAGGTCCTCCGGATTCCCTAGATCATAGTCATCTTTTTCTTATTAAATCCCTAAGGGGAGTAAATAAAAAAATTACTATGTTCAGAAAGTCTTACATATATTGTCTTAATTCTCAGAAAACTCCACAATGAAGTAATTATGGTAGGCCCTCTAAATGTGCTTAGAACAACTGATATTTTACTACAACTCACAATTATGTGAATCAAGGATTTATACAAGTCTGGGTTTAGTAATTTTGTCAGTCAGTCACGTTGATAGAGGTCAATTAGCTGTATTCAGTTGGAGGAAGGCTGGGCTTGAGGATCCAGAGTGGCCTCCCTGGCTCATGCATCATGTCAGGTAAGCATGTTTGAAAAGCTTAGCTCCCTGAAATTGTCATCCAGAAGCCCTAAACATGCCCTTTTCAGCACTGTGGTCACAAAATAGTTTGTTTTCCTACATAATGCCCTAAACTCTCAGAAAGAAGGCTATAGAGAAGGAAATTGAAGTTACTGGTCCTTAAATTGTGGACTTAGAAACTAGCATCATTGCAAGGACATAGATGTAGAGATAAACATTCATCACAAACTGATAACTAATGAGAGACCATAATATGCTCATTAGCTCATGCTAATCATTCTGCACTGCATACAACTTACAAAATATTTCATTCTACCCTATAATACGGAAAATTTTTAAAACTAATATATAAAAAAGGATCCCTGTACTGCCATCTGTTGTAGTTTGTTGCTCAAAAGAATTTTTCTCTATTTTGATAAAGAGAGACAGAGAACTAGATATTTATCTGGCCAGAGGTTTTCCTGATGGCCATAATTTCCATCCAAATGATTACTCTCATAGTTCTCTGGGGACCTGGGGATTCCTCCTTCCTTAGCTTCCTACAGTTGCTGGCCCTTTGGAACATCACAAGACTTTCTCTCTCACCTGGCCAGTGCCTTTGCCAATAGTTCTTCCATTAATTTTCTTCAATGATCTACTTGGCAATAAAAATCTGTTTCTTGTTGTGGCTCCAATGAATTGAATGAACTTCATGTTTGCACTTAGTTATTTCTTACACTTAAGCTAAATACAATTACATAAGGACATTGTGCCTAACAAGTGTATACAACAATGTCCTTCAGAGCACATTATCTGAATAGAGTCCAAGTCCCAATGCACTTAAAGTTAGAAAAATAATGGAGGAAAATTATGGGGGAAAAATGAAATTTAGAGTTTACCTATGTATTCATTTTCAGCATTAATATCCATGCTCCTTTAGAAAAATTAATTTAATTGAACTCCTGACTACAGCTTCAGCACATAGCATGTCTCTGGTGGCAGCTGTAAGCAGCACTACTAAAGACATACACACCTCCTTCCAGATTACTCAATGCTCTTATAACTTATATTTGATTAGTCACTACTGTGTAACAGACACCATCTTAAGCACAGACAGCATTCTGAATGAGCATTTTATCCATAGTACCTTATGAATAAAGCTATCTATAAATAAATAAAATAAACACAATAAACCAGGTGACTTCCATAAAGCTTACAGTCTAGTAACAAAAGTAAGCATGCCTAGAACAAATGAAGTGCAGCACAAGATGCCTTAGAGCTAGTGAGAATGCATACCAGAAACTTTACAGGAATGGACTTATGTGCAGCAGCTGGAAAGACCCTGTTAAAAAGCCAAATGACACTCACCGTTTACCCATTATGAAAAGTCAAAGTAAATAAATGGATACCCTAGACATTCATAAATATAAAGGCCTCCAGAAAGTGTGCTGAGTGGTCTTTGGTAGAAGAAGGAAAGATGAGTAAAAGCAGGGTAGGAAGGTTAGAGTAATGACTTGCATGAGTTCAAAATGTGGAAAATGAAAGCTGGGCAGAAAGTGGTACCATATGATCACTACACAACTGTACTGAAGTGTTTCATCATTTCTGTGGGACAAAGACAGCTCACTGAATCCTTTAGAAGACATTGGACAAGAAAGATCAATGTTATTTGTGTCGCATACTCTAAACATGATGATAGATTTGTTGAGCAACTATGAGATATTTTTTAAGGATTTGTAAAACTGATATTTTTATTGGATAGAAAACTTAGAAGGAAGAAACAATATTTCAAAGGGAAGAAAGTAACAGACATTTGTATTTGAATTTCTTCTTTGGAATGGGTGATGCCCACACTTTTGTCTGTTGTATGAATCTTAAAGGTCTTATTAATAAAATCAAGCCCGAGGTCAAGTATTGGAGTGAACACTGGAAGATGAGAGAGACAGAACAAGCCACAGCTAACCTCACCTGGCCAACTTCTCAGCTGATCTTGTTTCCTCAGACTAGAAGCCTCTGTGTCCTCATATCTGAATGGCTCTCAGCTGAACTGTGCTGCTGCTCAAAACCTGAAAGCTTAACCAGCCAAATGCTTAACCAGGCCAAATGCTTCTTGTTCCTGGTCCTCACGCCTTATATATCTTTCTGCCTTCTACCATCACTCCTTGGGATTAAAGGCTCGCTTTCTGGGATTAAAGGCATGAGTCACCATGCTTGGCTGTATCCTTGAACACATGAATTTCTGCCTAGCTCTGCCTCCCAAGTGCTGGGATTAAAGGTGTGTGCTACCACTGCCTATCCTCTATGTTTAATATTGTGGCTGTTCTGTCTCTAACCCCAGTTAAGTTTAATAGGGTGCACAATATTTCGGGGAACACAATACCACCACAGTTGTCTATTACTAAATTGTGTGTGTGTGTGTGTGTGTGTGTGTGTGTGCGTGTGTGTTCACATATGGATTTTTACAAATCAAATTTTTAAAATACTTTCAATTTATTTTGTGTCAGTTTGACATCAAGTGATTTTCCAAGTTTCTTTTCTATCTAAAAATTTAAAATTTCACTGGCATCAAAACTCATCACAATCTCTTATTATTATTTTGATATGTGCCCATGATATTCTGTCCTGTCTTTGTGTTATTTGTTGGTTTGAACGTATTAATTTATCAGGTGGTGATAGTGATGTTGATCTTTATAATACTTACCTACAAAATAAAGCAAAATACAGATACCATAGACTACTACTGTTACTGATTACAGTAAAAGAAAGATGATGAATTCAATATCTGAAATCACTATTAAATACTATTTTTGTTCAATTTGATGGAAAGTTGTAACCATGGTCCTAGTAAAATTTAAAATATACTCTACTAATATACAAGCTTCCATTTAAATTTAAGGCTATGTACCAAATTAATGAACAGAACTGTATTCTCATTATCAGTGATCAATAAAATAACATGCACTAAGAAAAAATGCAATGCAATAATAGAATATATAAGCTAAAATTCATCTTTTAAAATTGCTCATTAAAACTTATTTGTAATTTTTTGCAAATTATATGCTTTATATTCTTTTACAATTAATTTATTATTACCTGTGTGTGTGAGATGTATGTTTATATTAATGTAAAAGCAAACATGCCTTGGCTCTGGTGTGTGGTATGTTCATCAGAGGATAACCTTTGCAAATCACTTCTCGCCTTCTGTCTTGGGATTCAGGAATTGAACTCCAGTTATCAGGACTGCATAGCAAGAACCTTATGGTCTGAGCCATCCTATGGTACCTGTAGTCCGTGCTCTTTCATGGTAACTGGTCTCAGAAGAGTTGGCATAGATTACTCCAGTCACTGCACCAGATCATGAAGAGTGGTTCTTATGGGTCTCAAACCTTGCATAGACTTTTCCTCCCTTATACCAACAAAGACACATCTAGTCAGTGTGAAATTTTCCATGTCTGTAGATTTATATTGTATCAAGTTACTGAAACAGAGAAAGCCTTAAATATCTGAGAGTAATACTTTGATTTATCTATTCATCGTTATTTACAATCTACCTTAGTAATGGTAGTACTGTACTCTACTGATATCAAACATGCCATGCTTATTTTTTCAAAGTATCAGAAGAAAACATTTATTGTTCATCAGTTTTAAAAAGACAAAGGGGAATAAAAACAGAATCAAAGTTCCACTATTCATTTCAAGTCTCATTTTTCAGCATTTTTATCTTAAATGAATGATAAAAGAATCTAAAATTTAATATATGATTGCATTGATGTGGGACTTAGTGACTCTTTTAGCATGCATTTACTGTTTATATATAATGAAAAGACTTTAATAGTCTATAGCTTACCAATGGAGAATATAATGCTAATTTACAGATTTTATTTATTTATTTATTTATTTATTTATCTATTTATTTATATGTAGGTGAGTGTTTTGCCTACATGTACCACATGCACACAGTAGACAAGGCTAGAGGAGGGTGTCATATCCCCCAGAACTGGGTTTACAGACAGTTGTGAGTGCCATGTAGATGTCGGGTACTGAACCCGATTCTTCTAGAAGAGCAACAAGTGCTCTTAACTGACAAGTGCTCTCTCAAGTCTACTATAATGCTACTCTAAATGATGATACTGTCAAAGAATTTTAGAGTAACTTTCTAAAAATCATTAACCTTGTCAAAGGAAATACTTCATTTTCCTCAATGGATTGGTATGGCTTAAAACCTGCCCTGCCCTGAACCTTGGCCTCCACTGCCAGCCAGTCATGATGACTAAAGCATGTGGTTCCTCACTTCCTATTCCTGTTAGGTCAGGCAACTCTAAATGCATGTAATTAAAATTTCTGTTCTATTATTATCATCTGAGAAAACAAATGACTTTTCAACTCCAAGAAAATCAGCTTTGTCATATATGTCTCCAAAAACTAAAATTGAGAGTTGGAGGGAGTTGGATCACAATATAATCTTGTAGGAAGATGTGGTTTGAATAGACATGCCTCCAATATGCTCATATGTTTGTATGCTTAAGTTGTAGTTGATGAACTGTTGGCAAAGAATAGAGAGATGTGGCATTATGGAGGAAATGTGTCACTGAGGGTAAGCTTTGAGGTTTCAGAAGCCCACACTAAGCTCAGTGTCTCTTTTTCTGCTTGCTGCCTATGCATCAGGATGTAAAGCTCTCAGCTACTGCTCCAGTACCATGCCTGTCTGCTTCCTGACATGATGATAATGGACTAACCTGTCGCTGGAGTTTTCCTTTAAAATATTCGATATGTTATAACCCTCTGAAAAATATTTTTTAAAAAAAACCTCTCAATTAAATGTTTTCCTTTATAAGTGTTGTCTTGATCATAGTGTCTCTTCAAAGCAGTTGTACCTAAGATAGAGGTTGGTACTGAGCACAGGGTATTGCTATGATAGACCTAACCATACTGCTGCTTGTAAAAACATGGAAAAATTTGGAATTTGGACCAGAAAAGTGATTGAACACTTTAAGTAGGGCTTAATGTTAGTGGAAGCATGGAAGATATTTCTGAGGGAAAATTGGACTATGCAGGGCCAATCAAGAGGTTTCATAGGGGAAGAATATTATTGGCTGGCTTAGACACCATTCTTGTGACATTCTGGCAAAGAATGTGGCTGATTTTTGCCTTTGTCCTAAAAATCTGCCTAAAACTAAATTTAAAAGTTTTGTATTAATTTCATTGGGGGAGGAGATTTCAAGACAACCTAGTATTGACTATGTCATAGCTATTTGTGAGCACTCTTAATGCAGATATACAACTAAAAGGAACAAGCTGGGCAAAGAGAAACATAAAATGTACAGTTTGGGGAGAAAAAAGGCACCACGAAATGTAATGTTGAAGTCAAGTCCAGTGCTCAAAAAGATAAAATGTTTAAAGAAAGGCCCAATTTGAAGTGGAATAAAGAGAGTAGTACCTTCAGGGAAAGACCCCACCCAGACAAGCTTCCAAAAGAAATTAAAGGAAGCAATGAAGGAAATCATCAACAATGGAAAGCTGAGGCAAATGCAAGTCAAGGAGGGGCCCAGATTCCAGCACCAGCAAGCAGAAGAATGTGGTAGCTTTCACCACGTGATTCTAAATTTAAAGTGAGAAAGAACAAAAGGGGTTATAAAATCTTCCTGCATGGTTAAGGAAAGCTGCTGAGGCCAGACATTTGCCAGCATAGTCCCTGAATGGAAACTTGAAGAGGCCATTGCATGAAGCTATGAAGAAGTTTGATTTTTATTGGAGAGCCCAAGATGTTAGAGACGCCAGATCGCAAACCCCCGGGATAGCTGTCAAGGAGAGCTGAAGACCAGGTGTGGGACCAGTGCAAGAGAGAGAAGTATGTTGCAGTCAAAAAACAAAGAGATCTGAAGAGCTCTTTGATGTCCGACATGGAGATGCAGAGTTTGGGATCTGCATGGCTGGTTTTTGGTCTAGCCCTGGTCCAAAATTTTATCCCTTTCCTCCTTTTTGGAATGGTAATATATATTCTGCCATTGTATTTTGGAAGTGTGTGATTTTTTATTTTCCAAGGGGTTAAAGTTAAGAAATTGTTTTAAGTCTCAGAAGAGACTTTGAACTCTTAAACAGTTTTATGACTAAAAGACCAGGGACTTTTGCAGTTGGACTAAGCATATTTTTACATTATGATACAAGCCTATGGGGACTAGGGATTGGAGTGTGGTCATTTGAATGAAATGGCCCTCATAGGCTCATATATTTGCATGCTTAGACCCAAGTTGATGAATGTTTTGAAAGGATTAGGAGGTCTACCTTGTTGAAGGTGTGTCACTGGGAGTGGGCTTTGAAGTTTCAAAAGCCCATGTACACACACACACACACACACACACACACACACACACACACACACACACACTCACACCTTTCTCTGCCACTACCTGCAGATCAAGATGTAAAAATCTCAGCTACAGCTACAGCACCATATCCATCTGTTCCCCACCATGATGATAGTGGACTAACCCTCTGATACAATAAGCAAGCCCCCAGCTAAATGCTTTACTTTTTAAGACTTGCCTTGGTTATGACGTCTCTTCATAGCAAATAAAACAATGACTAAGACACTAAGACAGAAGACTTTTGTTTTATTTTATTGTTTTGTTTTTCTTGTCTCTAGCTGAATATTTGGCCAGGACATCCAGAGGGAAATGTGGGATGTCCTTAACACACTTTAATGCTCCACTAAGTAACTTTGGTTAAAACACAAGAGGAACATAAGTGCTGCTGACTCTGTCATCTGAATAGGAAATGCTCTGATACCCTTGAGAGGACAGAGACACACAGAAGAAGGATGTGCTCTGTGTTCATGGTAGAGAGTGAAATTTCCAGTTCCTACTTTGTAAAAGTTAATCCATTCAGCTTTAGGAAAAAATGAAACATACATGGAACTTGGAGGTTGGAAGCTATATTTTAAAATCCCCTGCACATTGTCTAGTCGAAACAAGCTCCAGACACTAAAGACACATTGGCTTTCCTCTGATGTGGTGATCTTAGAGGTCATTATTCTCCACTTTTAAAATGCAAGTATAAATACTAGTATATGTAAATATTAAATAGATTTCTATACTTTCCAAAAGGGGGTCTTATTTTTCCTATTGTCTGTACAGATATCTTTATTTTTTTCTCACACTGAGTATTATTCAGATCTCAAACTATTCTTACAATGATGATTCATCATTTTTAAAGTGAATTAACATTTATTGATCATTCACTATATTCCATATGCTATTTACCACAGGATCTTTAAAAAACATCATTGTCCTTCAAGGTAAGTGTGATATTAGAGTAGTACAAACTTCCTTTTTTCTTTTTAAAAATGTTTTGAGACTGCAATATAATTATGTCATTACTCTCTTCTCATTCCTACTCCCAAACCCTCTCATATACCCCTCCTTGCTCTGTTTCAAATTCATAGCCTCTTCTTCATTAATTGTTATTATATGCATATATGTATATGTATGATGTGTGTCTTCCTAAATATAACTTGCACAGTGTGCTTAAAGATTTTAATGGACTGGCCAGCTTTTTGTGGCTATGAACAGTTAGTAATATAATTCATTTAAAATATTCAAATATCTAGAATTACTCCCTCATCTCTGTCTGTTGTATGCATGTGTTCCCCTATGTGTAAAGGTACACCTGTCGGTGTGGATCTGTTCAGAAGCCATAGAAGGACTTCAGGTATTTTGCTCTCCGCTCTCCGTCTCTTCCCCTTAAGACAGGGTCTCACACTGAGCTGAGAGCTCACCATTTTGGGGTTGTGCGGCTGACCAGCAAGCTCTAGCAACATTCCTGTCTCCACACCCCATCTTGACATGTCTGGTACAGCCAGACCTGGCTCTTCAGAAACTCTGGGGATCTGAACTCAGTTTTTCTTATTTGCACAAGTGCTCTTGCACAGTGAATCAACCCACCAGTTTCTTTCATATTTTAATAGAGAAGAATGGTGCCCTGGACACACACTTCATGATGATAACTTTGTTGCAGTTCAGCCACAAAGCATACCCAGCTTAGATTTCACTTTGTATTTCTCAATTGTCTTTATTGAGTCACAGAAAAAAATTATGTTAATTGTGCCTTTGTAATATAGAATGGACTCTCTGAGGTCTCATATAGCAGTTGATCAATCATTACTTTTCATATAATCATTCAAAAGAGAGTCATATGAATTTGTAAATAAATTAACCTGTAGTATATGATTTTCAAATATCTTGAATACTGGCAATGCAAAAAGCATTCACAGACTTGAATCACATCTACCTAGGTATCAGCATCTCCATATCCTTGAAAAATACAAGTTATATAATTGTTTTGATGTTGGATTTTTTTCTATAATTCAGTGGCTTGACATAAAGCCTAAATTTGTTACTATCTTTGACTTTTCTAGTATGAATTTTCTACTTTTAAGGAGATCTAATATTTGATAAAAATTCTTTACTTTTAAGATACTTTAAAGACTGGTTCTCCTGGCATCGAGAAGAGAAAGAAAAAGCGGACCAGAGCTAAACCTTTCGAGTCCCCTTGGGTATTTAATAGATTTACTATGAAAACTGAATATTCATTTCTATTTTACTAAAATTGGAGGCAGGGAAACAAAAAGATGAATGTTCTAAGCACCTACACTACTGAAATGAAGTAATAAAGCCAAATAGTGCCAGTGCCTTGGGGCTAAGTAATAACCACCACGGTGTTACCAACTTGAATATTTAGAGAGAGAAATGATGCTTCTGGCATGTTGGGGTGCGAGCACTTGCTGTAAAGCAGTGCCCATTCAAAATAGATATAAATGGCTGCAGAGGAACAAAACCCAGTCCCAACTCAGCAGGAAATGATAACTGTACATGTAGAAAACTTGAAACCAGAAACTGCTCATAACTAGATTTAATTCAGCCATTAATCCTCAAGGCACAAGCTAAGACTTTATTACAGGTAGGAAAACACACTCAAATGTACAGGTTTCACTATACAAACTGGTGTCTCTGAGTTCCTCTGGTCTATGTCAGACAGTTAATGTAAAACTCCTATATGCTGCACTCCTGAAGCCAGGCAAAGCAGTGGGGGTTTCAATTAAAAACCACAGGAATGGAAAGGAACACGTCAATAAAACCACGGACTTGTAAGTACTGCATACTAGTTTGCAAACAAACACAGCAAGCCTTCTTGGAGTATGAGTCTATTACTGTAGATTTAAACTGAGTGTGTGGTAGTGGAGGTGACAGTCTCAGCGTGCTTTTTTCCCATTTCTTGCTCATGGGAATGCAAACTTGCGTCCTTTCTTCCTTAAAGCAGATGCAATGAGGAAATTGCGTAACTGAAGAATGCATCACTGAAGTGGGAAAAGCTGGAACGATGCTAAATCTGCCTTTTAAATAGGAAGATCATCAAAGTAAGATAATATCTAAGCTGAACCAATATGCAATCAGCAATATGGGGAAATTGGATGTGCCAAATGTAGATATCAGAATAATGCTCATTTATATTACCTGATTACCATTATAAAGTTCCTACAAACTATCCTGACATTGTAATTTATTAGACCATCTATTAGTTACAGAAAAGTATCATCAGCATATGAGATAGATTGCATTGTATAAGGCTGAAATTCAGAATAGAAGCAATTAAGTTGAAAAAAACATAAAGACTCAATTTACAAGCCACTGTACACATCTATGTGGTCTTTCTTAAGTAACAACATGGTAGTGATAAGGAACAGAAGACAATTAGGTAAGAAAGACTAGAGAGTTTACCTGGATAGTTAAAAAGGTTAAATACGTCTCAACTTTATTACCAGTTAAAAACAGGCTTCAAACAGGTGAGTTTCTCATGCCCAACCTGCTGACGAAATTAAATTTATTGGTCATCTAGTATATTAGGAGGCTTTCTTGGCACTCAAATAAAAATTCGCAATAATTTACTTAAGGGCTATCTCAGTTAACTTTGAAAAAAACTGCTTCCATTATCATTTCACAGTAAAATATATATATATATATATATATATATATATTATACATTTTGAGAGAGAACAGAAAAAGAAAAGTCACCCTCGCTTGCTTCCCAGTATTTTGACTGACGTTTCCATATTGTAGTCTAATGAAACACAAGCGGCAGACATGGCACTTACTGAGAGGTTTGTTTTGTGGAAGGCTTTTTTCCTGGGTAAAAGATGAAAGGCTGGCGATGAAAGAGAATGCCTTATTTTCTAAAGTTCTTATTGTAAAGTACATGCAATGTAGTCACCCAGAAATTTCAAAGGCTGTGAAATACTTCGCACTTCCTAAACAGTTAATCTTCACCAATTGTAAGTTACAAAGGAGTTTGCTAGAGGCTTAACCCCCCCCCCCCCCCACACACACACACACACACACACCATTTCTGGGTTATCTCATCCATCAGTTGTTATACTTTCTATCTTAGTCACTGTGCTATTGCTATGAAGAGATACCATGACCAAGGTAACTCTTACAAAAGAAAGCATTTAATTGGGGGCTTGCTTACAGTTCAGAGGCTTAATCCATTATCATCATGACAGGGAGCATGTTGTCATGCATGGTGCTGGAGCAGCAGCTGCAAGCTACATCCTGGTCCACAGGCAGAGAGATAGAGTCAGAGAGAGAGAGACAAGGCTGGGCCTGACATTGGCTTTTGAAACCTCAAAGCCTACTCTCAGTGACATGCTTCCTCCAACAAGGCCACATCTAATCCTTATAATTCTTTCAAATAGTGCCACTCCCTGGG
This sequence comes from Peromyscus californicus insignis, assembly GCF_007827085.1. Taxonomy (NCBI): domain Eukaryota; kingdom Metazoa; phylum Chordata; class Mammalia; order Rodentia; family Cricetidae; genus Peromyscus; species Peromyscus californicus. The sequence goes on from NW_026294606.1 coordinate 114,772,278, forward strand.
GACTAAGCCTATGGGGGTCATTCTTCTGCAAACCACCACCCTTTCCTAATTCCCAGAATGATAGTCTGATAGGCATGAGTCATATTGTTTTAGTACAAAATAAAGCACGATTTTGTTTGTTTGAGAATTTGATATATGCATATGATGTGTTTTGATCATATATACCACCCCATTTTTTCCTCCACCCTCTCACCACTTGCCCCTGCAACTTAATTTTCTCATTTTAAACTAACTGCATCCCCTCAGAGTTGTTTGTAGGTGCCTGGGTATAGGCCCATCTTCTGGAGCATGGGTAGCCTCTCAAGTGAATACATACCTGAAGAAAAGTGACTCTACCTACTCCAGCATGGCTACCAGTTGCCCATAACTCCTCATTTGGTGGTGGGATTTCATAAGCCCCTCCCCCGTCCACCTTTTTTTATTAGAAAATAGAATCTTAGTTATTAAACTCAGAATGTGGAACAAGTTCTACTAACACCAAATCATTGCTATCACCCTAAGCAATTCAGCCCAGTCTCTGGCAGAGTGAGTTATACCAAGTGGTTGTGTGAATAAAGAAAATCATTCTAACTGCTTGTTGCTAGTCAAGTCATGGGTGGTAGAGCAGAACCTGCTATTGCCACTCTCCTGAACCAGTATGATTCTAACTGCACTCTAAATATTTACCCTTATACCCAAAGATGAGTGTAGATCTCACCCTTCATCCAAGAAGCTACTTTTTGAAATAGGAGACCACCACAGAAAATCATAATTAGACAAAATGCAGAGAACAGCTGATTGTGGTGTGCCCAGACTCAGGATCTACATCTACTACAAAACTCCTAAATCCAAGACTTGGAGAAGAACATAACAGAAGAGGGGGCGGACAGATTGCAAGAGCTAGAGGACCAATAAGTCAAGTCTGCTGTGACTTATAACAGCAGTTATGACAACACAGTCACACCTGTGAAATCTCAACAATATGGTACCCTAAAATGGACCCAAACCTTTCCAACATCAGTTGATATCCCAACATAGATGGGAGAAACCTCACAGGGTCCCATCCATATATGAAAAGCAATAAGGAATTAACAACTGCTGATAAAGAATCAGTCCTCCTCAGAGATGAGCCCTTGGAGTGGCTATCCAATATCAAGGGTCACTCCTAAAAACATGCAAGCAGGCAACACTGAATAGACTTAGCAGGTTGTATGAATATGTCTGTTCATTCATGTGTATATGTAGTAACAATGGTTAAGAAGAAGAGGCCACAAATTTGGGAGTGGGAACAAGAGGGTATATGGAAGAGATAGGAAAGAGGAAAAGGGGGAGAAATGATGTAATCATATCTTAACTAAATATATTTATTTTTTAAAAAGAATTCATTAGAATGAGATTCTAGATGTATGTAATGAATCCAAAAGTTTAAGTTTCCTTAAACTGTGCTCTTGTCTACTAATTTTGAATGAAGATCCTGTGAAAGTCCTCTCCCTCACCTCGAGTTTTCCAACTTTGAGATAACAGGTCTGACCACGAGACTATGAGTTAACAAAAAACACACTTTCCAGACAAAAGAGACAAAAATCACACTTATATTTTCATTATATAGAACTTTTTAAGAAGTCATTATTTGATCATGGAACCCAAGCTGTTTTTGTGAAAATTACAGTTGTGGCAAAGTATAAGTAAACAGTAACTACATTTAGCTTTTATTCCTAACCTACAAAAACACAATATTAATAAAATATCAAGCTGTTACTAGTGAAATCCCTAAATGCTGCTTAGTTTTACAAACACACGTAGTAGATTATTAAAAAGTAGTTAGCACAAAGTGTACTGTAGTCACTAAGTATTTATTTACCTGATGTAATGTGCATGCAGATTAAAAGGTTAAAGCTAGTAATAAGCTGGGAAAATTAAGCAAATTAAGAAATAATGCATTTATCATTTGCTAAAAGCCTTAACATGTATTTAAAACAAGGAATGTTGCTACATCAGCTCTCAGTATAAAACACATTCAGTTTTATGTGCTAAAGTGCATAACAAACTATGAAATGCATTGGACTTCCTAATAAAAATGTTGTGATGGGCTGTGCTTGTATTAGGAAATATAGAATTTAAATAAGAATTCATTAGCATAACAGTAATACACCAGGCTGACATCTGTCTCCTCCTTACGCTAACTGGAGAATTGGCATCTTAGTCCCCAAAGAAAGAGGTAGCCTTTGGCATATTAATACATAAATTAGTAGAAACTGTTAACAGGTATATGGTTGAGCCTCCTGAAGCATGACAACCTCTCCATCATGGGGTAAAAATGAAGTCCACTTTCCTAAGCGACCTTAGGGTTAATGTAAAAACTATGTGCATACATAGACGTATGTGCATTCTTTTGTACATGTGTGTTTATAACAATATATGTACATATATTTATACATGAACTAAATGTTCATACAAACTTACAAAGATCTTATGTAAAATTATTTCACTCAGAATGATAACATCACTGGATGATCATGGATCAAAACTCAAGAGGCAAATAAAATTTATAGGAATATTTTTATCCATTAACTCCACATTCAGAGAATTTATGGTGCTTCCTCCTAAAATGTTTCAAACCCATATTTATGACATTGAATATAACTAGTTGAAACAAGCCTTCCAAAACAAACGCATAACTTTTTTTTAATTCACTAACATTATGGGATATTTGTACACTCTGTGAAGGTGTATTGCTGTGATTTGTATAATAAAAAGCTGAATGGCCAATAGCTAGACAGGAGGTATAGGTGGGAGAGAAAGGAAGAGGAGAGGGATCTAGGTGTGTGGGAGACACCAGGAGACACAGAGAGGAAACAGGAGGTACAAGATGGAAGAGAGGTAACACCACATGATAGAACATAGATTAGTATAAATGGGTTAATTTAAGTTATAAGAGCTAGTTAAGAACAAGTCTAAGCTAGAGGCCAAGCTTTCATAATTAATAAGAAGTCTCTGTGTACTACTTGGGAACTGTCTGGTAGGACAATGAAAGACTCGTCACATACTAAATCCTCTTAAATACAATTTAAACATGCCTAATAACTCATGTGTGAATATATCAAAATGTTACCACTTTTCACTTCATCATACATTTAAATTATTGTTACACATATAAATAAAATTGTAGCATATATTTGACCTGTTCCTCATTATTACAGAGGACTAAATTCTTGAATATTGGACTTCTGAACCAAAGTGCACAGGTAATTTTTAAGTTCTTAATGAAGTAGAAATAGTATTTCAGAGTGATGACATGGATTTTAAGTATTCAAAGATAAATGATTATAGAGAACTAGCATGTGACTTCAAGAGTATCATAGTAGAAGGTCGAAACCCAATTTTTTATGAGAGCTTTACTAAGCCATTGTATGGCCACCAAAACCCTCAGAAAACATGTTATGTTTGAGTAGCAGTTTTTATAACTGCATTGTTTCTTAAGCTGACTTGGAGCTATAATCAATGTTTGCCAAAGAGTACTGAGACAATAATTTTAATAAATAAATTTCAGTCTGAAAAATATAAAATAATTTGCTATGACAAAAAAATGGTCAAGATTTATACTTTATGTGAATTTACCAACCATGTTCCCCACATTGGTCTAATAACCAAACAATTATGTTTGAGAAAACTGTGCCCGCCATATCAAGCATGCATCTGAGAACCCATGGGGCATGCATGGCAATCATCACCAGCAACTGACTCACAGCCCAGTGATCACACCCCTGCCAGCTGGCTGAACACAATGGGTGAATACGAGAAAGGTTTCCCACATGGCCACGGGAGCAGTGAGCTGGCAGGGGGCCTCCTAATCTTTCATTGCCAACTGGCACCTCGAAGCTCCTTAACTCTCAGAGGCATAGCCATGCACACTGTGCTCAAGGCATCGGTACTTCTCGTTGCTCTGGAGCTGTGTATGGATAGGCATTCTCCCAGATATGCAGGCTGAACTCTTCCTTGCATGCAAGTGCATGCAAGTTCAAGCATGTCAGGAAACAGAGAAGGGGAAATTGGCATTACCTCAGAGTAGCCCTCCCACAAGTGTGCCCATCTGCTTTCATGCCCCATCTAAATGTGCCCATCAACAGCATATCCACTCATTCTCAGCAGAGTATTTAAATGACACACAAGGCCACTCCACGAAGAAGAAACTAGCAGGGATTTTGACAATAAAGTAAAATAGTTCAAACTATTGATTCTTAAGTCCAGCAATGAAAGTGCAAGTGAAACTTTCCAAAAATAAAATAAAAACATATTTTATTAACGTTTTGTCAGGATTCAATGATAGGATTCGTTGTGGCATCTATACATTTATATCATATTATCTCCTACTTTCTGCCCATATCACCCTCCCTGGTTTCTCCTTCGTCCTCCCAGGAATCTCTTTCCTTGCCCCAATCTCTCTTCTTATTTCTCACATGTATACATCACACACACACACACACACACACACACACACACACACACACACGTTGCCATCACAAATGTGTAGGTTGGTGTGGTATCCTATGATGAGGAAAAACAATCTGGAAGCCTCACTCACAGCAAGAAACACACCTTTAGAGGCAGCTGAAGATGATTTTGCCCAAATACAATTCTCTTTCTCCTGACACAAACAACTGTTACTCTAATTTAAAAGTAATTTATAACACAAGGTATTTTTACAACTTTATCATGCAAGCATACATTTACAGTCACATCTATAGTCACTGGCTCCATCTTCCCAATTGCAAACATTTGTTTTCTCTCTTTTTTTTAATGTCTCCTGCCATCTAAATGGTCCTCCATCATCCTGTTCTTTTTCTTATAGTTTATTTGTTGAAGAACCCAAGGTATTTGACTGATGCAATTTGTCATAGTCTGTTTTTCATCACCCTGTACCGTGGTGTAGATAGCTTGTTTTTAGTGCTTTGTATTTCTTGAAAATTGACAGATGGGCTCAAGACTTTGATGAGACACATATTCAGTCCTCTTGGCAGGACCATAGGCTATGTGAGGATTCTCCTATGAGGAGGCACATCATGACTGCCAGCCTGGCTTTTTTGTGATGCTGGTGGCTGTTTAAGCCCAGAACCAGCCTCCATTTTTTCACTGCAAAATGATGGCATTGATTTACCTTTCACTTACTCTTTGGAATATTTTTTTTAAGATGTTTCCCTCCATCCATACCTAGTTCCTTCACTGCTCTGTTCACACAGGAGAAAAAATTAAATGCTTGATATTCTGCTTGCCAAATTTGGTTTTCTATTAGTCTATGGAGATAACCAATTTATTTTAAACAGCGTTTTGAACTTGTGGGTTTAAATATGTCGGGAGGCTTTCAGTTATTTTCAGTGGTTTATTCTCTTTGTTTTGTATGTCTCATTTCTTTAGTGGATGTCCCACCAAGTCAGTCCCCGGGTTATTTTGATATTAACCATCTATGATAGTGTCGTTGAATCTGGTAAATCACGGTTTTCAGGTACAGTGTGCACATTACTTGCTCTGACTTCTTTTAGTGGAAGTGGCATTTAAAGACCATTTACACGTGCCAATGGTGCTTTTTATGACAGAGTTGGCAGCAGCTTCTAGGCCACCCTGCTGAACAGAGCCAAGACTATAATATAGTCACATGCCCAGGCTATCACACAGCATATGTGAAATGTTAATCTACATGTGTGTGCAAAAGCACACATACACATACACACACACACATGCTTTTATATTACAATAGTCTGTTCCTGCTGATTATACTTCAGCTTCTAGACCAAATGACTTTTCCTTATCACTTTTTTCTTTTTATTAACTTTATACTGTATTTGTGTTTCCTTTCTTCCAAGTTGTGGTTTGATCCTCAATGGCCCAGGAAAGAATAAAATAAATCATAAAACACTCATTTACTTCATCTGACACTTGTCCTAAACATTTCAGAACAGCGACCCTCTTACTATCACTGGCAGCTTAGTTACTGAAAGCATTTTTGTTTAATACTAATATGATAATATTACTTGAGTCTCTTCAATACTTCTGAGATGCCTCCATTTTGTTCTCTATAATTGTTTTGTTATTTTAAACCCCACCAACAGTACACAGGGGCTCCAGATTCTCTTTATCCTCTCCAACAAGTCTTATCTTTTGTAGTTTTGAAATAGCCAACTAGTCAGGCCGCTTCTTCAAAACTGTCCCGGGGATGAGTGGGCAGTCCTGCATGTCTCTTACTCCCCTAGTTATGTTTGCTTCCAAGATATGAGAATCAACCTCTCCTTTAAGCAGCCCACATTCATTTTATTTCTTTTAACCTGAAGAAAGCATAGGAAAACTTGTCTACCACACCCCATTTATTGACTCTGCTGTTCAGTTCTTTTTGCTTCTGCCCATAAGGTCACCAGAATCCTCATTTTTACCCTAATCCCTAGTACTTTCCATTTCTCACACAGTTCAAGAGAAATTCCACCCCAGGGCCTTTACGATTAGTTTACATGGAACTTTCTTCATCCTGATGTATCTCTGGTTCATGTCCAACAGCTGTCACTGAAATATTTTTTCAATGAATGTTTCTCTTCCCCCAGGACAGAAGGGCACCACAACCTTACCCCACATTCTTTATGTTTTGCCTTTTAATTCTCAGTGTAACATGATGCATGTACCTGTTTAGAATCATAATAAACTAGGTTCTACATTACAAAAGGGGAAATACTTTTCTATTTATTCCCTGCTGAATCTTCAGAAAATAAAGTACCCCTGCACAAAGTAAATGTTCTCTGACAAATGAACAAACTAATAAGTAAGATTAGCTATCTAGACTACAGATTGTCTCATGGTTCCTTTTAGAGAATCCTGTCAAATGGCCAGAATTAGCAATAACATTGGCAATGATCTGATATTCAGTAAAGGGCTTCCAATTGAAGTTTGAAAATAACATGAATCGATCTCCCCTGTAGAGGGACTATTAAAAAGCTCAGGTGTAGGTGTATGTCATGAAACCAGTGAGAGACCATGAAAAAGAGAAGAGAGTTCTCAAGGAGACAGTGAAAGGAAGAGGTGGTAATAGACTATGTATGACATGAATGCGGGAAGGGGCTATGAAGGGGAATATTAGGATTGGAGAGACGCTGTTCACTGGAGACTCAGTTTCAACTAGACAGGAGGAATAAGTTCAAGAGATTGCCATGCATCATGATGATTACCTGTTATAACAACATACTGTACATTTACACTTTTCTGAGTAGATATTACAGGTTCTCGTAAACTCAAAAAAAAAAATGAACACAGAAGGCCATCCATCATATATTAAGCAGCTTGATTTAGTCATTCCATGCTACATTTTTTTTGTAAATTTATTTGTGAATAAAAACAAAAACAAAATAGCACGTGTTTGTTGTGCGATGTCCACTGAGCGTTCTGTGATTTACCAAAGTGCTCGATAAACACGGAGCAGCAGCCCTGGCTACTGTCAGCTCTGGTCCCTATTATCTATACATTCAAGACTGTTAGAAACATGATGAGTCTTGGTTTCCACACCTGTAAGTCGATGTAGTATTTGAAACTATCAAATTAGATGAGCTAGAACAAACTTGTGTGGTTGATATGCAGTGTCAGAGGTTCATCTACAGCAGCACGTGCTGTAAACTAAAACCTCTCACTGAGCTACACACCTAGCTGTCTGCGGGTGCCCCTGTGACAAAGACTTCATCTCTTCTCTGGAGGCTACACTGGAAAACTGACAGTTACACCTTCTGTGAATTTCAGATTTTACAGGACTCTGTCATTCTAATATCCACTTGCAAAATGGTGTGGAGTGAGATGTTAAACAGCGCATATTTTTAATTTAAAATCCATTAGCATTCCACATAATTAATTAGAATTTTACACTCCAGTGGCTTTTGGTTCCCTACAGAAAATTGAGCACACAGAATATAATTTGATTTAATTTTTGTTCTAGGTTTAATCTACCTTAAACTTAAAAAAAAATCTCAGGAGAAATTTTAACGAGCTAAAAATTTTGTGGCTTTTTTTAAAATAAATGTGGCATTTTTTTTGTAATATCCTTCAGAAAAAAAAAAACACAAAAAAACCTAAGAAAAGTAAAATGAAGACAAAATATTTACTTTAGTTTTTAAAGTAAAACAACTCAGGGCCAATTTTTCAACATAGCAATACACTATGAGAAGATACAAAGGGCATACGAGACATTTCCTGTCAGTTTCAAACCCACTGCTCCCATCAGAATGGGAGAACTCTGTGTCCACCTAGGTCATTCACAGCTCCAGCCAGTGCCACTAAAAGTCCCCTCCCAGAAGATCCTGAGTGGACTTGACATTGCTGCAGTGTGTTTGTTGAAGCTCAGGGGATCTAATCCCATTCCATGGCTACTTCCAGGGACCAGAGCCGTGGATGCTTCTTATTAGATTCCTTATCACCAGGGATTGGTTTGGAAGGCTGTGGCCTAACTTCAAATTCCTTGGAATTCATTGACTATTTGGTTTAGTGAATTCCTTGGAATTCAGTGACTATTTGGTTTAGTGAATTCCATGGAATTCATTGAGTATTTGGTTTAGTGAGTCATCGGTCAAGTTTTTTGACACTTTCTGTTCATTTAACCTTGTGATTCTTTAATATCTTGCTTCCTTTTAACAGTTTTTAATCTCGTATCCCATAGTGTCTGAAGCTGACATTTTCCTGTAGTATCTGTTAAATATAGAATTATGTTGACCCATTATTCTGCTTTTTATCTTCCCTTATTGCTTCACTGCCTGGCAGTGCCAATATTAACCTGAGTGCAAAGTCATTTTTCATCTATGAAAAACAACTAGAATATTAGAACATTTTCCATGAGTGACAATGAATATAAATATAGGACTACAGTAATGTAAACTAGTGAATATGACTGACTATATTACCTCAGTAATACAAACCCATGAATATGAGTCTATGACCACAGTAATACAAACTGGTGATTGTGAATATATGACCACAGTAATATAAACCAGTGAATGTGAGTATATGATCACAGTAGTATAAACTAGTGAATGTGAGTATATGATCACAGTAATATAAACTAGTGAATGTGAGTATATGATCACAATAATATAAACTATTGAGACATGAGCACACTTTCACACAAGTGTACATAGCTCTTAGAGTGATGACAGGTAGGTGGATAGATGAATGAGTGGATGGACAGACAGACAGACAGCTAGATAGAAGTAGCTAAAATAGAGGAGAAGGTATATGTTATATATAATTAAGTAATCTATTAGTAAGAAGGTTTGAAATTTTTAAAAGAACATAATACCATTTCTCCAATGATCTAGGGTTTTAGCCATTGAAGAACTAGTGTTTAAACTATTATAACTCATTTTCAAATATTTGAAAAATTAATATACTGCAGGATAGCAATCTTTTAAGTTTTCCAGTCTTGAGAGTATAATAGAGTATTAGTCTAGTTTCTGATTCCAGATTTAAATGGAAAACTTAACAATTTAGCCATTTTATAGAATTTGGGTTAACTTTTTCTACAGATGGAATTTAACATTTTAAGCCACTCATATATACATATATATACACATATCATTTTAATATAAGCAGTGCTTTAGACTTACTTTAATATCTTATAAATATTCAGTCCAAGTGTATGGTAATTCTTTTATTCACGCCCAATTAGAAACTATTTTTAATGTTAGGATTCCACATGTGAAAATTACAAAACATGAATGATTTAAAGAGACATAGACAAGATCAGATTACTTCATAAAATGCTACTTATTGGTTGTATGTTATAATGTGGATATGTTAATAACTGTGAAGATAATTGACTTGTAGAAACAAATATAAACACATTTAATGAGGTTATTGATTTTCCCTCATAAATGTTCTCACATACTTTATATTATATGCGTATCACTAATGATGTATGTCTTTTCATTAGAGTTGGCATAATAAAGATAATTTTAATGCATCTGTTAGTGAAGTTTAATATTGAAAAATTAATAAAGCAAGCTTAATTTCATTGCTAAGTCTGTTATTAGCATTATGTGTATCAGCAAGCAAATTTACCAACATGGATATTTATTTCAGCTCAGTTGGTTAAGAAAGCATTGCCAATCCTAAGTCTCCACAGGGCTGGTCAGAAAGACCAGCTCCTCTGAAAAGAAGCTAATGTGCACTGCCCTTGTGTGCTAAAGCCCTACAGGACTAGTTTCCTTTATGATGCCTGGTGTTTGTGACAGCTGTACAAAGGTCAGCCTGTTGACTAAAAGTTACCCACTTGGACTCAAATGAATTGGAGGCTGCTCTGTGAATGCCTTTGGATTAGCTGTGACAACTTCACTGGGGCTCACTTGACAAAGCTGTAGAAAAGAAAACCTGTTCTGTGCACCCACAGCACCTGCTTCCATAGACTTATTTGAGTTCTCTCTATAAAGGAAAATTAAGTATCACAGAGGCTAAGAAAGACACAAATTATTCATTGATGAAGCCCCAATTCTAGAACGAGAACTTATTCCTACATGTCTGTGCTTTACACTTACAAAAGTGAGCCCTCTTTTTCTTTCTTTCTTTTCTTTTTTTTTTTTTTTTTTTGTAAATTGGATTTGAGAAAAATGACAAATGTGTTAAGTTTCTGAACAGGATGAATCAGTCACTTTATAGAAGAAAATGTTAAGCTCGGAGTTCTTTCCTTGTGTGATTAAATCTAGGAGAGGCTTTATTACATACCAATTCATTCATAGACATCTTTTAATGTGGCTGTCAGGTAGGCTATGCCTCTCTTTTCTTCCTTCTACACAATGCATGTTACAAGTGTTCCTCTGCTCTATCATGTGCAGCTATTACATCTCTAGAGAAGCAGTCATTTTAAATGGGTGATCTGCTGCTGATTTGCAGCTTTCTACACATTGAGTCAGAGGAAGTTGAAGAAAGCAAATGAATGCATCAAAACAATGGCCCTGTTTCCCAGGGCCAGAGTAGTAGAAGGATTCTCAGAAGCCTACAAATTCATCAGAGGCACAAGGATATTGAGTACATTCCTCAGATAAGTAAAGGGAAAGAAATTGGAAAATATATGCATATGAAAAATTATATCATATCACAAGGTTTCTTACCTAAAAATTACTGTAGTTTGTTTGTTCAAGCCATCCATTTAGTCAAATAGTTAGCTCATTTTTTTTAATTTTTATTTTTATTTTGCAATACAATTCATATTGTACATATGTACAGTTCTACATATCAGCCACGGATTCCCTTGTTCTCCCCCCTATAGCCCCCCTCACCTTCCCCTCAGCCCACCCCCCATTCCCACCTCCTCCAAGGCAAAGCCTCCCCCGCGGACTGAGATCAACCTGGTAGACTCAGTCCAGGCAGGTCCAGTCCCCTCCTCCCAGGCCGAGCCAAGCAACCCTGTATAAGCCCCAGGTTTCAAACAGCCAACTCATGCAATGAGCACAGGACCCCGGTCCCATTGCCTGGATGCCTCCCAAACAGATCAAGCCAATCAACTGTCTCACCCATTCAGAGGGCCTGATCCAGTTGGTGACCCCTCAGCCATTGGTTCATAGTTCATGTGTTTCCATTTGTTTGGCTATTTGTCCCTGTGCTTTATCCAACCTTGGTCTCAACAATTCTCACTCATATAAACTCACCTCATTCTCACTAATTGGACTCCCAGAGATCCACCCGGAGCCTAGCCATGGATCTCTGCATCCAGATACCTCAGTAGTTGGATGGGATTTCTAGCACGACAGTTAGGGTGTTTGGCCATCCCATCACCAGAGTAGGTCAGTTTGGGCTGTCTCTCGACCATTGCCAGCAGTCTGTTGTGGGGGTATCTTTGTGGATTTCTGTGGGCCTCTCTAGCACTTTGCTTCTTCCTATTCTCATGTGGTCTTCATTTACCATGGTCTCCTATTCCTTGTTCTCCCTCTCTGTTGTTGTTCTAGCTGGGATCTCCCGCTCCCCCAAGCTCTCTTTCCCTCGACCCTCGCCCTTCATTACCCCCACTCATGTCCAGGCTGTTCATGTAGATCTCTTCCATTTCTCCGTCATTGGGCGATCCCCGTGTCTTTCTTGGGGTCCTGTTTTCCAGGTAGCCTCCTAGTGATGTGAGTAGCAGTCCATTCATCCTTGTTCCACATCTAGTATCCTCCTATGAGTGAGTACATACCATGTTTGTCTTTCTGAGTCTGGGTTACCTCACTCAGGATGATTTTTTCTAGATCCATCCATTTGTCTGCAAACCTTATGATGTCATTGTTTTTCTCTGCTGAGTAGTATTCCATTGTGTATATGTACCTTATTTTGTTTATCCATTCTGGCGCTTTCTTAGAAAATTGGGAATCCATCTCCCCCAAGATCCAGCTATACCACTCTTGGGCATATACCCAAGGAATGCTCAACCACACCACAAGAGCACTTGTTTGTAATAATCAGCATTGTTTGTAATAGCCAGAACATGGAAACAACCTAGATGCCCTTCAGCTGAAGAATGGATAAACAAAATGTTAGTTCATTTTTTAACTTGATATGAAGATAGAGATTGGAGGTCAGGAACTCTTACTACACTATGATACACATACAAAATACTTACAAAATATGAACACACAATACATGAAAAAACACCTGTCTTTGGTACTCATGCTGCTGTAAAACATGGATGGACTAACTGTGGCATAATTTAAATTGTTTCTTATTAACTTATTAAACACTGACCTTAGGAAGGTAGTTTATTCCAAAGTTTGCACAGAGAAGCCATTCACCTTTTAGAAGGCAATTAACTAATAGAAGGCAAGCCATATTTTTCAACAATAAGGTAAAACTAATGTGTCAAATACAAAAAAAAAAAATTCAAAGGAAAGCTCAAAGAACAATGCATAGTAAAAATTCTGAAAAAAAGTTATAAACAAAAATATAAGACATACGTAGGCTTACAACAACTACAAAAATATAGGTCTGATGTATATAAAATGGAAACTGACCAAATTTATGTGGAAAGAATAGCGGAAGTTCCCTTGAAAAGACAGGATTCAGGACAAAAGCTGTAAGTGAATAAATTCAACCTGGAAAGATTATTTAAGTTTCATAAAGCTCCTATGTTGATGAGTTCCTGGTCTTCTCCAAGCTTCTCAACACAGCTTTCACAATTACAGCTAGTGTCTTTGGTACAGGAAGGTCCAAAAGAGAAACATAAACACCAAGTCACAAACAAACCCTTTGATCTGCAATGGTGTCCTGCCTGCAAGATATGCTAGGGAAATGGTGACACAAAACTTGTGGGAGTAACCAACCAATATCTGATTTGACTTAAGGTCCATTCCAGGAGATAGAACCCATACCTGACATTTCTTGGGTGACCAAGAAGCTGAGACTAGATAGCCCAGGGACCTAGGGTAAAACCAAATACTATAGACTTTATCTTTTCAGTTGAGAAAGGGATCTTTGAAAGTTCTCTTGTTTGAATACACATGTGAATTGGTACTGCCATTATACATGCCTTTTATATGTTACTAGGTTGTAAATTGAAGAGGGAGACAAAATGGAAAGGAAAAATCATAATCCAGTTGTAAATAAAGAAATATGTTAAGCAAAATATGTATGGTTTGGTGGTAATGTACCAAAGAAAATTTTATTATTGATTACCTAAATTCTATATATTTCTTCCCAAAGAGGAAAATATCTACATATTGGTGAAATTATTAAGGCCACTCCACGTAGTTAAAGGGAGATTTATTTAATGGCGTAACTTACAAATTAAGGGATAGGTAGGTCGCGGGGTCTGGGGAAAGTGTATCGCAGTCCAGCGGTGTTCTCTGGAGCTCTGCTTGGGCCACCTCCACCATCCAGGGTCCTGCTACAGCGCGCGCTCCTGGATCCAGATCTCGGGTCCCCAGGTGCCTCCCTTGGCCCCGCCTTGTAGGCCTGTGACAGTTGCCGAAGTCTCAATGGGGTTTGGAACTTCCAGATCAAAGCTGGAATGGCTACCCACTACATCTACATTTCTTTTTTTTTTTCAATTAGGACTTGTGGGGGGTCTTTGTTAATTATTCATTGACTGTCCTAACCACCTTAAAATTCACAGACAATATCTTTTCACACAGCAAAGTATGTTTACTAATATATTGTCTTAATAAAGTAAATGCGTATGAACTGAAATTCTAAAATCTTGTTTTCACTAATGTGTTTCTTAACTGTGAGGACAATATTCCACATTTTTAACTTTTTGTATTCCCAGTTGAAATTAATTTGATGTGTTTTATTTAAAAAAATTATTTGCACTTATCATAATTTATACTCATCAAACCTTAAGGTAGAATAAATATTCAGTACTTTTGTCATCAAAAAATATAAAATAAAATTTATACACAACCACAGAACAAACCTCAAAATCATCAAAGCAACACTGAGTACAAAGGACAGAGCTGGAAACATCATATAAACTGATTTCAAAATCTACTATGAAACTGCAGTCACCAGAACACAGCAGTGCTGTCATAAAATCTGACACACAGTCAAATGGGAAAGAACCATCACATAGAGCATGGATTCATATATTCAAGTCAATCTATGTTTGACTGACAACAAAATTCATAATGAGGAAGACGGCCTCCTCGATAACACTTTGATGACTAATAGAATGCTACCATGCAGAGCAATGCAATCAGATCTTGGGTTGTGAAGATGATTCCACACATATGAGGATAAATTGAGATCCCCAGGACCTACATAAAGCCAGATATAGTAGTGTGTATCTGTAATCCCAGTGAACCTTAGAGAGGCAGGTACACAGCATGAAAGAAGAGATCATGCCTCAGACATGCTGAAGGCAAGAACTGACAACCAACATTGTCTTGTGACCTCTGCACATAGGTCAACCACTTCATATTCACACTCATACATCGTTACATTCACATGAACATAACATCATATGTACACAATTAAAAAGAAATCAGACCTCTAAATGGATTAAAAAGTTAAATGTAAATGACCTCTGTAGCTAGAGTTTTCCTGCCTGGCCCACAGTCAGGACAAACTCTCTCACCTGCCAGTCCCACAGTCACTCAGACCCGACCAAGTAAACACAGACACTTATATTGGTTACAAACTGTATGGCCGTGGCAGGCTTCTTGCTAACTGTTCTTACAGCTTAAATTAATCCATTTCTATAAATCTATACCTTGCCACGTGGCTTGTGGCTTACTGGTACTTTACATCTTCCTTGTCCTGATGGTGGCTGGCAGTGTCTCCCTCTCCCAGCTTCCTGTTCTCTCAATTCTCCTCTCTGTTAGTCCCGCCTATACTTCCTGCCTGGCCACTGACCAATCAGTGATTTATTCATTGACCAATCAGCAACACATTTGACATACAGACCATCCTACAGCAGACCTCAAACTATAAAACTACTAGAAGAATACATGAGGGAAATGCTGATTGATATTTTTCTAGGCAATGATTTTTTTTTTGGATACTATCCCAAGAAAACAGTCAACAGAAGCAAAACATTTTAATCAAATGTATAAACTGCAAATTTTCCCACAGCCAAGGAATTCATCAAGAAAGAGATAATCTGTAAAAGGGAGAAAATACATTCAAACAATATATCTGATAAGGAGTTAGAAGCTACAATGTACAAAAACTGAAACAGCTGAACAGTAGGAAAACAAATACTTGAATTTTAAAATAGGCAAATGACCTGTGTTGACATTTATCAAAGAAGACATACAAATGACCAACAGACATTTGATGAAATATTCAATACCACTCAAGAGAGAAATGAAAGTTAAAAGCACAATGAAATGCCACTTCACACTGATAAAACAGCTGTTATCAAAAATATGAAAAACAGTAACTCTTGAAGATAGTATGGTCAAAGCGGAGCCACTGAGCACTTGTAGTCACAGTGTAAATCAGCACAGCCAAATACAGTGTGGACAATTCTCAGGAACTAAAAGCAGAATTTACATGCAATCCAGGAATCCTACCATTAGGCATGTATCCATACTAAAATCAGTACCTCCAAGAGATATTTGCATACCCATGCCCACTGCAGCATTATTTGTAATAACTAGCAGTAGGAAATCAAACTAAGTGTGCATCAAAGGACAAATGAATAATTAAAAGCTCATATGTGTGTAAAGTGCAGTAAGCCTTAAAAAAGATGTCAATGAATTTGAGAATGGCAACATGAAGAAACCTGGAAATTATTATCATTATGAAGTGAGACAGGCAAAGAAAGCCAAATGCAAATACATGACCTCACTTGTATGTAGAGTATAGAATAGTTGAACACTTAGAATTAGAAAGCAAAATAGTGACTCTAAGACACCTGGGTAAGAGTGGGAGATTTTGGCAAAAGACACAAAAATTTAGCTAGATAAAAGAAGGATATCAACTATGTGTTATGAGTACAGTTGATGGTATGTTATATAGTTCAAAATTAGTAAAAGGACAGACTTAAAGTGTTCTCATCACTCAACAGGAAAAGGTACTTGACACCAAGCCTGGAGGCCTATGTTCAATCCTAGGGACCCATATAGTAGAAGGAAAAACTATGTTGTCCTCTGACTTTTGTACTTGTTCACACACACAAAGTGGGGTGGTGCATAACATTAAGTTTGAAAATATCATCACACGTGGGATGATGCTAAATACTCAGATTTAGCTATTCCACAAGTGGATACTGTTATAGGTCAGACATTAAATATTGACCAAAGTCCCATGGTTTGCACCTGATAGTGTTCTTGGGAAGTGGGGAACACTTGGGAAGTAGAGTCTAGTAGAAGAAAGGGAGTTGGGCCATTGGAAGTATGCCCTTGAAAGAGATGTGGGCATTCCTCCATCCTGCACCCCTGTCATTTCTTTCTTCTACTTGTCTCTTTCTCTTTCTTTCTATCCTTTTCTCCATCTTGTCGTCCATCCTTTCTTCACTGCCATTCCACCTCTTTCTTTCTCTCTATGCTCCCCACTCACCATGAGGTAGCAGCATTGCTCAGTTGTGTACTCTCCACCATGATGTCCCACCTTACCCAAAACAACAAAGATGGCAAAAAGAGAGCTAACATGTATGAATTGTTAAGCCAAAATTATTGATTATTTCAGGCATTTCATCACAGAAAGCTGAATAACAAACACATGCATCAAAAGGATGTGTTGCACACTGTTTTTGTTTGTCAACTAAAAACTAAAAAAGAAAGGTAATTCATAACACTAAGGATGAAATCTGAATAAACATACAGCAGTTGTGAATATGAATGAGCCCAAAAATATTATACTAGATGATAAGAAAAATGTATGGTAATACATACACAACTCAATGAACATGGAGAAGTCAAAGTAGTGCCTATCTATAGCCTTCATCCCTATGTTCTAGCATCTTTGGTATAGGAAGGTACCCTGCTTGCTACCAAAAGGGAAAGGTAAACCTTAAGTCAGCCACAAACCCTGTGATCTAAATGGTATCCTTGACTGTAAGATATGCGAGGGCAATGGCAGCACAAAGCTTGTGCGCATAACCAACCAATGTCTGATTTGACTTAAGGTCCATTCCAGCAGATGGAACTCACACCCAACACTGCTTGAGTGATTAAGAACCTGAGACTAGATAGCCCAGGGACTTAGAGCAAAACAAAATACAACTGTCCTAAAAAATTAAAATAAAATATAGCAATAAAATGACTCCTAAGACATTCTGTCATCTCATAAATCAGTGCCTGGCTTGTTCAACCATCATTGGAGAAGTTTCCTACCGCAGCAGATGGAAACAAATATAAAGACCCACAACCAGACGTTAGGTAGAGAGTGAAAGACCTTGAAACACTCAGTCCTAAATGTAATGTCTCCATCAAATCTTCCCCCCTCCACAGGGCTCAGAGAGCACCACTGAAGAGGAAGCAGGAACAGTGTAAGAGCCAGAGGAGATGGAGGACACCAAGAAAATAAGGCCTTTTGAATCAGCATTACCAAAGTCCAATTAAACTCACAGAGACTGAAGCAGCATGCAGAGGGCCTGCATGAGTTTGCACCAGGCCCTCTGTGTACAGGTTATGGCTTCAAGTTTATTGCTTTCAAGGGATTCCTGAGTGTGGCAACAAGTAGGTCTCTGATTCTTGTGCCTTCTCTTGGGCTCTTTTCCTTCTGTTTGTTTGTCTTGTCCAAATTCAAAATATGTTAGTTTTTGTTTTCTTATTTTGTTATACTTTCCTATTCCCCCTTAGAAGCTGTTTGTTTTCTAATGAGTAACAGAAAGGGAGTGGATTCCATGGGAGGGGAGGAACTGAGAGGAGAGAGGGAGGTGAAACCATAATCAAGATATATTATGTGAGAAAAAAATCTATTTTCAATAAAAAGAAAATTTTTTACAGGAAAAATATATTAAAAAATACCAGAGAGAAAAAAATACAGGAATACACAAGCCTGATATTTTTATTAAAAGACTATTGGAGGCCGGGCAGTGGTGGCGCATGCCTTTAATACCAGCACTCGGGAGGCAGAGGCAGGCGGATCTCTGTGAGTTCAAGGCCAGCCTGGGCTACCAAGTGAGTCCCAGGAAAGGCACAAAGCTACACAGAGAAACCCTGTCTCAAAAAATATATATATATAAAATATAACTAATATGTTTTAAAGTGTCTTTGGTGAAAGTAATAAATTGTCTTTTTATGGTCATGAAAAAGTCACAAAGCATGTCCATGTATGTTATAATACAAAAAAATCATTAATTTCATAAAAATAGAAATAAAATAATTCCTCAATTGGGTATAATAAAACTAAAACTGCAAAATCAGGAAAGAAAAAATTATCCCTACTACCTGAAAATATATATATATTAAGAAAGCTGTTGTTGGTAATAACAAAACACAGTATGAATTCTGCTAATTACAGAACTCAATATCAAGTCATAACTAAAGATATCCTCAGAGGAATATTCATAGCCTTACATTTACTTATCAATATTACCAAAGAAATATTTTAAATGAATTAAGCTGAAAAGGGAATTAAGCATCTTTGTGAAATTATTTTGCTGAATCCTGTAAGAAATACCTGATCTTTTCTGAAGGGCAGAGGGGCAGTGATGGGGAAAGTAGGTTCTGGGAGGTGGGGAGGGAGGGAAGGCTGTGATTGGGATGTACTGTATGAGAGATGAATACATTTTAAAAAGAAATAAAACAGATAGCAAATGTTTTTTAAAATCTGTATGAAAACATGGTACTCCAGTTGAAAAACCTGCTTAACAGACTGTTACAGATTAGCAATTCTGACACACTTGAAAGATATACTAGAGTTGGAAGTGTGTGTAAATAAACTATAAATATAATAGAACTTGGGCCAGAAAGGAAAGTTACACAAAAGCAAGACTGGAAGCTGGGATGAATATTAAATCTATATTAAAACTTACAATTTATAATAAATTCATATCTATTACATATATATACATATATATATATATATATATATATATATCACAGACTTAATCACATTTCAACTATATTCTCACCATTTGGGCAGTCAGAAATTCAAAATAGATCTCACTGTTCTAACGTACTCCTCCTCCAGGCTCTACAGTAATCCTTTTTCTTCCCTTCCCTTTGCTAGACATTCTACGCTCAGGGTGGGTCTCTTTTGTCTTCAGAGTCAGCAGCACTGCATCTTAAATGCCTCTGACTCTGATCCCCTGCAGCTCCTTCTCCCACTCTAAGGGTGTTCCAATTACATAACCCACCTGAATAAACTACAACAAACCTCTAGTTTTAAGGTTAATTGATTGGAAACCTTTTTTTAATCTGCATCCTTAGCTAGCAGTTACTGTTATGTAACCTAATATATTCACAAATTTATGACTATAGCATCACTCTGGGCTCTTATTCTGTCCGTCAAAATACCAAAACTCTTTTTTGTGAAAGAATTCTACAAAAAAATAAATAAATAAATAAAAAACGAATAATCCCAATGCTTTTGAACTTCTTCAGAGCATGGAAAGAAGTAAAACTTAATTACTTCTTTTAATCACGCAAAATAACATTGATACTGAACTTGGCAATGTTAACACCCAAAAGAAAATAACAAGAAAATCTCACTTCTGATCATCAAAGCCAACATGGTAAATAAAACAGTAGCAATTAGAATGCTGTATCACATCAAAGGAACGGCGTGCCATGACCATGCGTTGTTTTCCTACTCAAGCAATGAAATGATATTTAGTACAGTTTTTAGTCTCAAAACTCCCAAATATTAATATCATTAATGTTATCATTAATGAAATAATTCTCATATTCACAAACAAATGTGAAATCATAAGAATAAGTTCATTAAGAAGCACCTATGAGATTTGTCAATTGTTGGATTTGATTCCATGACTAATAGAGACCTAAGTGTTCAGAAAATACTTTCTTACACCTATATCTTATAGGGTACTGCCTATGTTTTATTCTATTAGTTTTTGAGTGTTTCAGAAAATATTATGCAAAATGATGAGAGGCAAACAAATAAAATAGTCTAGTTTTAGCACCTATGAACCACAACAGTTACCAGCATGGTAATATATGCATAAAAGTACAATAGGAGGCTCTCATATGTTGGTGCCAACCAGCAGCTGTCTAACTTCATGAAGACCCACTCAACAGGAAGGAGATCATATCTGGTATTGAAAACCTAGCCATTTCCCAGGGCTGGTGAGGTCCTGAATCTTAGAGAAGAATCTGTGACAGCTGCTTTGCTAGACCAGCATACTTCCTTACTACTGGCTAATCCTCCATATACCCACAGTGTAGCTACCACCCTCATCAAAGAAGCCTCCCTTTACAGTAAATGGAGACTATCATGGAAAACCACAACTGGTCACAATGCAGATATCAACAGATCACGGGGAGCTCAACCCCAATGGAAAAGTTTACATTACAGTTCCCGCTTCCATGATTCAGGAAAACATCATTGAAGAGAGGCCAGAAAGACTGTAAGAGCCAGAATGCCAGAGAGTGTGCTATGAAACAGTCTTTCATAGGAATGGCTACATAAACAAGACCAGAACAATGGGAATGTCATTGAACATGTTAACATGCAAAGGTGAAATTTTCACATTGTCCCACCCCTAGACAAAGAACTACAGCAACTAATGACTGCTGGAAGAAGTCCAGTGAGCCTCTCCCATGGAAAAGCCCTCTTATTAGTTGTCCAGTGTGGTCAGTCTTGAAACCATATACACACAAATAACAAAAGCAGATTCATCACACACACACACACACACACACACACACACACACACACACACAATAATTGAAGTAAAATAAGCTACCAACTTGAGAGTAGGGGGAGCACAAGGGGGTTTAAGGGAAGGTTTTTGAGAGGGACAGGAGGAAAGAAAGGGAGGAGGAAAAGTGATGCAATTCTATCTCAATTAAAAATCAAATGATATCAATTGTCTCTAAATTATAAGACATTAATACATTTCATTTTAAAATCTCAAAAATGTCTTCAGATAGTGCAAAATATATCATGTTCTGTAAAATCATTTCTTTGTTGAGTCTTACCAATGTAATGGACATTATAGCTACTTTTAAAAATTGTGAATACTCTATTCATTGAATTTGCAAGACATATATATTTTGTTATGCAAAATTCTAAGGTACACAACATTTTGTGTAATATGCTACCTTGTCAAGAAAGCATATATTCACATTTAGTATATATCCATATTTTGTATATATTCATCAAAAATGTTCTGTGTGGATGAAAGAATCTACAGCAGTAGCATCTATGGATTGAAAAGTCAGTAAATTGATGGGTATAGAGGGAGTTTGGCAACAGTAATGTTAAGATAGTTTCAATTTAATTTTTTTTAACCATAGAAACACTTGCATAATTTAAGACCCTGACCCAAATTAGTAAATGCATTTTCATGTTTTCCATTGCTGTGCTTTAAAAATCAGTCATGAAAGAGTTGGACCTTGACTTCCCTTGAAAGGCTCCAAGAATCTGTAATTGAACTGTGGACTTCTTAAGCAGTTCATTGATACTGGCTCCAGAAACATCTACATGATCTTTTACATGTATACACACACACGCACACACACACACACACACACACACACACACACACACACACGTGTGTGTGTGTGTGCGTGTGTGTGTACGTATATGCTGTGGAATGTCATTCTGTATGCTGTGAATATGCGTTGCTCTGATTGGTTCATAAATAAAATGCTGATTGGCCAGTAGCCAGGCAGGAAGTATAGGCATGGCAAGCAGACTAGGAGAATGCTGGGAAGAGAAAGAGCAGAGTCAGGAGTAACCATCCAGACACAGAGGAAGCAAGATGACAAGGCAGAACTGAGAAAAGATACCAAGCCATATGGCTAAAAATATATAAGAATTATGGGTTAATTTAAGTGTAAGAGGTAGTCAGTAATAAGCCTGCGCTAATGGCTGAGCAGTTATAATTAATATAAGCTTATGAGTAATTATTTTATAAGCAGTTGTGGGACCTTGGAGCCAGGTAAACCAGGGAAACCTTCAGGAGATATATATATATATATATATATATATATATATATATATATATATATATATATATATATAACAGAAAAAAAGTTAAAGAAGTAGGAACAACTCAATGTGCTGCAATTGCTCTCCCATGAGGTCCCAAGTGGGAAATAGGGGTTCTTTGTAAAGACTCATTCAGCATTAGTCTTATCAGTCTTATCACTCTTTTCCAGCTGTTAGCTGGGGAGAAATTGGCTGGATGAGAGACAGCAAATAGTAATTCAGACAACTGTGACAAGTGTTCTCAGGATCATCAACAGGATGAGGCAGGCTTCTTTCCAGGCATCTGATGCATCATAGAGAGGCAGGGTCATCTACTTGCATATTAATATGGTGATCTATGTGTGTTAGGCTGGCTTTGGGAAGCCTCTGAATTGGTGAAGTTGAATGTAGGCTATGCCAAGAGGCCACTGTGGGTTGTTACTTTTCAATCTCGATCTTGTTTCTGTGTGGGAAATACTAGAACTTGCTGAACCCATTCTTTCTTCAAGGATTTAAATGGATGGATATTCCCTCCAGGTGATTCTGACAGACTTGCTGAAATTTTGTCAAATTAAGAAGCCATGATTGTATACATACACAATATGAATTCTGTTTTCTAACTTCAAATTTCACAGACACAGAATTCCATTAGAGATAACGAAAACATTCAGCAAAATCCAAATAACTAGATAAGATGCCAAGTCTTAGATGATCAATATATCCCTAAACAAGTAACCATTTGAAAATTCTATACAGAGATCCTGAGCTAGAACTAACTGGGCAGCTCCCAGTTGGGATTTAATGAATCAGGCAACAAGAAAAACTTTTTTCCCCACACTGGGGAGGACAGGCATTAAGAGCAATATAAATACTGAAGCATCATCATGTGGCAATGCTCACAGCTGAAGCGGATAAGGAAGGCTGGGCAGTTTACATGTTCTATTTCATCTGGCTTAGGATAGCATAATTTAGGTCTCATGGGGAAGGAGCAATAGACAATACTGCAAATGGCATAGAGACTCACTGCCTAGTCATCAAAGACATCTCTATCCTGATCTTCCTCTCTAAGTCAACATTTTTGGCATTCCCTATTTTGTACAAAATGTTCATTCTGTCAAACACTAATTGAAATCTCTGTCAGGTAAGCTCTGTCAAACCTAATATTTCCAAAGCCTAAAGCCTCTGAGGAGCCTTGAAGTAAATCTTCCTGTTAGCACGATACTATTTCACACTCAGTAATCTATTTGATTACTTTGTTTTAACGAACTATCTCTCAAAAATATAAATATGTGGGGCCAGTGACATGGATCAGCAGGAATATGAATTTACCACCACACTTGATGACCTGAAGTCAATCCCTGGAACACACATTCTAAAAGAAGAGAATCAATATCTGAAAGTTATTCTTTGACCTCCACACACATACAAAGGAAAAAAGAGTGTGTTTTCAAGTTGGAATATGTGGGCAACTAATGGGTGACATCATTTTGTCTCTCATGAAAAACTTAAGATTCTTGGACTTGATTGACTCATTATAAAATCACATGTACTGTGTTCATTTTCTCTCTAGCCCCATCCCGTCATAATTCTTTGCTCATGTCTGATGGATCCCTGATGCTTATGGACTGTATCACCAAGGATTCCTCACCTTCTCACTCCTTCACTTAAAGCTAATAGTGGATACTCTCTACAGAGTCAAGAAGTGAAAGGAGGGAGTTTGATACATGTATTCTTCACTTTCTTTGTGGCCAACATTCCATCTCTGGCAGAGGCTAAGATGCTCCTAAGCATCTTGGTGGCTACTCAACACCACCTCTCACAGGCCTTTGGTGACATCATTTCCCTTCTATCTATCCAACCATTTCAGATTCTGTATAGTACTAGTGTCTAAATTCCCTTACTGTATTTTATATTCTTAAAAACATTACATATAACCAACTGGAGAGAATTCTATTTTCAATTGAAACTCTGATTACTAAAAACAGTGTTTCTATAAGTTTCAGACATTTATAGTACAAAAAACTGAAAAACAGCATTCCTGTAATTCTTATTTTGCATATATATCAACACTAAAGTCACACACATTTTGAGTGAATGATAACTTTATTTTTATAGAGCAAATTACAAGGCCGTTTTCTAGAGAGAACTGTTTTTGCTTTGAGAGAGGAGGGTTGGGATTGTTCTTTTATGTGTTAGAACTTGCAAAGGGACTTGATGTCCCCACTTGCTAGTTCTAAGGGACACATATGGAAATAGCATTTTCTTTAATCAATATTACAAATGCTTGCTGAAAGGAGACTCAGCCCTTGCGTGAAGCTTTCCCACCAATTTGTCAATGGCACTTAAAAGTTTCTTCAGCTGAAAAGTACCCTGAAAGGCTGGAAATCAAGGCAAGGAACTTCTCTAATGAATGAATGAGGCAGGTTCTTAATGAGAATTGTTTGGCATCCTGTAATTACCCTGCTAGAGTTTTGCAGACCTGGGTTTCAGTGTCTTAGAGGTGTCAGTGTCAGCCATGACTACCTGTAGTTTCCATGACATGGACCTTTCTGTTCCACAGTCTCCTTGACATTGTCTATTACTCCTTAAAGACACATTAATATTCAATGCCATTAGTTATTTCCTCCATGTGTATACATTTTGCCTATCAGTTCAGGAGACAACGAAAACAAAACACCACCATGCATGCACTATAGGAGACTACAAATTTGCAATGTGCCTTCTCAGCATGAATCAAGAGTGCCTGTGTGTGTGTGTGTGTGTGTGTGTGTGTGTGTGTGTGTGTTCTTTTTTCATGTACTGTCACACATTCACCAAAATAGTCCCCTCAGATGTCATTTTTTCAGTTTCTGTGTCTGTACTTTTAGGTGCTTCTCTATTTACACAGCTTCAGTTTACAAAACAAGATTAGATAGAAAAGTTATTACAGAAAATAAAGAATTAGAATATTCACTAATTAGTATTCTGTCAGCAGTGTGGTTATTAGCTATAAAGACTGAAGTCCATTGTAAAGGAAGTTAGCAGTGAAATTAATGAACAGTTACATGTTCTGCAGGGATAGTCTGCAATAGATTCAGTGACTTAAACATATTGTCATAAGTACAGGACAGGCAGGTATGATGGTACATAACATACACATGTTTATAAACATGTCTATAGACCAGTTACTGGTACAAAAACACTAGACTTCTCCCTATGCTGACCTCTTTGAAAACCTAAGCTGGCCTCAAATTCCTACTAAATTCCAAACTCCCGAGCAAGTCAAGCATTCACGGACTGGGCTACATCTTGCTCTCTCTCATTTCCCATCTGCTTACTATGTTTCATGTATAATCAATATATTGTCCTCTTTCCTGACCCATGTCTTTACAGAGGATGTTTCTACAGCATGAAATTCTTCATTTTTACCCTTTAACTCCTGGAAAATTCTTGTTTTTCTCATTGGGCCTGGCTTTAATGCCCTTTTGAGTGTGTACGGAAGACTTTCTGAACAGAGGCAGCCAGAATTGACTCCCCTCTGCTGCCTTGGGGCTAGGCTGAAGCTCTCAAGAAGCTACCACGCTGTGTTGAAGTTATGAATAATTTACAGTTTTTATTTGTCATCATACTGAGTTTTTGAAGCACAATATAGTGTCTTTGTGATGAACCTCAAGAATACAAAGATGATTGTTAGCGACACAGAGCTTATGTGAGAGAAGTGTTGCGGAGCGGTAGAGGAGTCCCTGTCAATTTGATTTCACAGATAATGACACTGAACTAGTTACACAATAAACTGTATAGTCAGCAAGAGCTAGCCAGGGTGGAAATCCAGACTTACATAAGCCGTGTGTGTGTGTGTGTGTGTGTGTGTGTGTATACATTGTACATATGTGCACCCACAGATGCATACATTGAAGTCCGAGAACAATTTATAGGAGTCACTTTTCCCTTTTGGTCATGTGGGTGCCAGGGATTGAATTTAGATGGCCAGCTCGGTGAGATGCATCTTTGCTCAGTGAGCAATCTTGATAGCCCCTAAATATATCCTCCAAATATTTATTTTATCATTTGTTTATGGAGGTGAGTGTCTATTCATGTGTGTCCTATGTCTGCAGAAACCAGAAAAGCGTGTTGGATTCCCTGGAGCTAAATTATAGGCACTTGTAAGCTTCCTCATGTTGGTGATGGGAATAGACCCACTGTCCTCTGGAAGAGCAACAAGCATCCATAACTGCTAAGCTACCTCCATAGACACCTAAATATTTTCTATTACATCTATCTTAGAATGTATAAAAAACCTCAGGTTACAGAAGTTGCCTGAATTTTCACCTCTCCTCCAGCTGCCTCTAAGAAGAAACATGAAGCTTTGATATATCAAGGAAAAAGAATGCAGTGGGTCTAATACTCTCTAAGTCACTGTAAGGTCAGAAGAAGAGGACTCCAGTATTTCTTGCCCTATGTTAGTACTGTCACTGTATGAGAGTTTAATGGCATTAAATCTCTGGTGTCAATTTTTAGCAGTGAGTCCAAAAGAAATGACATCATGCCAGTCTCTGCTTTGTAAGTTAGTAATCTGGGCCTGCAAGGTTTTTACTTTTCTTGAGTTTGTTTTCAGAATCCAATGATCAATTAAAGATTTTTTTAAAGACAAAATAGAGTAGCTTGAAATCTACAGACAATCAATATGTGTCTATTTCATAATGATACCATGATCATCAGCGACTCTGATGGATCTCGAGCCTTAATATGCGTCCTCTGCACTCCTTGTCATAGCAGGAAATATGGTTGGGATGCTGCTGCTCTGGCTGGATCCACCATTAACAACTAAGCCCACTATATGGTCACTAGCTTTAGAAGAAACAAAATCAAGCAAGTTAATCAAAAGAACAGAGGTGAGAACAGTGACAGCAGCCACACTGTCCTCTTCCACTTACTATCTCCACTGGAAACCATGTTGCAGTCAGAAAATCAGTTTTCCCATTTCCATACAAATAAAAACAATTTCTCTTGCTTTACATGGCCCTGCTTTTTCTCCAGTAGCTGCATCATGGGAGGGATGGGGGTGGCTGACTGGAGTGTTTTCATAATGAGAAAGAAATTACTAGACTTCCTTGACTATTAACTTAAGCCATTGAATTTATCAAATTCAAATGTTGTCAAAGTGGGGTTTGCATCTTTGCAACCTGATCTTCGAAATTTGTTTGCTTTCAGATTCATTCATCTGCCCACCTGCCAGGACTTCCTCCAGTATTTGGCTGCATAGATGCTTGTACTCACCGATTCCACACCAAGCTTACCATGAACAAGCTTCACTTGTTTGTAGTAGAAGTTTTCCTGTGTCCCACCTGGTCCTGCAGCTGCTCAGACCCAAATAAACACACAGAGGCTTATTATATCAATCACCAGTTAAATGGCATATGGCAGGCTTCTTTTGGCTAGCTCTTATAACTTAACTCAGCCCATTTCTATTAATCTATGTTTTGCCACATGTTCCATGGCTTACTGGTCTGCTGCCATGTTGTTCCTTGGGCAGCAGGCTAGCATCTCTCTGCCTCTCCTTTCTCTTCCTCCTATCTCTCTTGGATGTTCCCGCCTGGCTCCATCCTGCCCTGCCGCAGGCCAATGCAGCTTTATTTATCAGTCAGTCAGAGCAACACATATTCACAGCATACAGAAAGACATCCCCCAGCACTTGTTGGCATCCTATTGAATTATCACCTCCATCGTGCATTTTTTAAGGTAATGTTGCTCTATAGTCCAAATATCTTATGTGACTTTTGCTGCTTAAATGAAAGTCCACATCAGTGGATTTTGGAACTTGGTATCTTCCTTTAGCATGCCAATCACTCTTCTATGCCCCATACAAGTAGAAGTAAAAATAACTTCCATCAAATGTAGTTAAACAATGGATAATAGTGCTTAGATTTCTATTGAAAAAGCTGAATCCAGTAAAAATGAATGTTTAATCAACAAAGATTGACTGTCATAAGTTCTGGAAGGATGAAAATAGCTACCTGAATTTTTGCTTGAGGAGCTAAGATATCAGACATAAGAGTTTTCAGGTTATAACTGATACACAGTTAGCTTTCTGCTCTTATCTACTCCATCTTCGACTCGACAAGTCAAATCAATCAGAAAGTACCTCTCATTACACTTAAGTCTAGTGTATTGCAGATATCCTTCCAAAGCCAAGTGTAATCATGAATATGATAACTAATGCTATCAGTTGAGCATAGAAGATACAACAGGAAAACAACACATCAGAAATGAAAAGTGGATGGCTTACACTGAAGAGTTTGTATACATATTATTCAATCCAATGGCAATCAAATAAAAAACAAACCCGCAATGACAGATTGTCTGTTCTTTCAGTGCAATAAGAGAAGTGTTTTCCTGACACTGCAGGGTAAATCCCAGTGATCGTGACAACATGGGCAAGACTTTTGCAGCTTCAGCCAGACAAAATCTCAGCTTAGAAGGGAGAAGATAGGTACATAATCCCATCACTAGTTCAGGAGTTATTGGCATTTAATAGCTACTGGGAGAAGGAGAGTCAACTTTCTTTAATGATGTGACCCTTTGTAGGCTGATCACAAACTAGGGAGGCCACAATTCCAAGAGTTACTGGGCAGTGTAAACTGGACTGGATTAGGAGAGAAGAAAAAGAAAGAATCTCAAAGATAGATGGGAAGGGATGGGAGAGCGAAAAGAGTGGTAAGGGGAAGAATTGGGGGATGGGGTGGTAAATATGCTCAAAATACATTGTATGAAATTCTCAGAGGTTAATAAAATATTGCAAGAGAAAAAAATGTGTACAATCAGAAAACTCATACAAAGTTTTATATATTAATTAGAAGGTTTTACCACACTTAAAAAAAAGAACAAACTTTTTCATCTCTTATTGTTATCAGCAAATTCACGCATGCATATACTGTTTACTCTCAACCCCCACACTCTCTTATCTCCCTCCCACTTTTTTATGCCCCCCCCCCTCCGACCCAGGTCCCTTCCCACATTCACGGTCTCTTACTTTGGAAACCTGATTTTAAGCAGAACTGTTTGTGATGTCACAGGTTAGGACATGTCCATTGAAGACTAACAGGCTTACCTGATCAGAACACAACTGAAGGCAGTGACTGTCCCTCAGGCAGAAGCCATCAGTTGCCAAAAGTTCATCAGGGAGAGGTAGGGTCTCCTCCCCTTGACCCATGATTGGCTGTTGACAGGCTGAATGTCATGTGGGCCTAGTGCAGGCAACAGCAGTGGCTATGAAATCATAATCGCTGTGTCATGCCATGAAGAGAACATTTTCACATCTATTCTACTTGTCTTCAGGAAGCTCTGAAATTCTTTCTGCTCTATCTTCTGCAAGGTCCCTGAGTCCTAAAGGAGTGGGAACATACAGATGCCTGTTTAGGGCTGAACACTAACCTGTCGTTTATCCTAAGCATCTTGAACAGTCTTGAGTTTTTAAATTCTCTGTTGTTCCCTGCAAGGAGAAGCTTCTTTGATCAAGGATAAGGGGAGCATTTTTCTATGAGTATAAACACAAATAATTAGATTGCAGTTTAGTGTCATAACGGTTGTGCTAAGTAGTAGTAAGGTCCCTCTCAGGTCTATGAGATTCCCAGACATGGTTTTTCAACTTGGCTTCAAGTATCAAAAACAACACATTTCAAGAGTTCTTCTTTAAACATGACTCAAGGTTAAGAAGTACCAGTTATTAGAGTCACAGACTCCTACAGTTCCTGGCAGCATACACCATTCATGCTGTGTCAGTTCCCCTTTGGGGAGCATTTTAATGTTAGCTGCAGGAGGGTTCCCCTTTAGCTATTCTATTGTCTCATCGAAGATCAGGGCATCCTCTGTATTTCACACTATCATATAGACTGCTCAGGCTTGGGTTGAACCAGAAGTCTCCTCCCCCATCTCACAGCAACTACTACCCTAAGAGTAAGGCCTGCTTTTATCCTGGCTCCCTTCTTTTCTTTAACTGTGAGGGCAGAGCTCATTCAGCACGAGTGATAGTGATAGACCCAGATTCTAAACAAAGGGCTTTGCATGAATTATTCAATTTAATGCTTACAACTCAGGAAGGACATATACCATCTCCCACTGCACAAAAGAGGCGAGGTCTGAGAGGCTGAAGCCACTCAAGGTCACATTGCTGTAAGCAGTGGAATGGCACGTTATAGCTTATTTCAGAAGTGCAACTCATCAAACTACCTGACACTGACCTGGTCGTAGTGTTAGAGCCACCCCAGTAATTCCTACCTTTGTCCAAAGTCAGGTCAACTTCCTGTACGACACATAAAAGACACTATGATGCCAAGCATAATAGTAAAGACTTATAAATCCTGAGGAAGTCCAATCTGTCAAGATCCAGGGACAGTGTCTTTTATATTTCCAGCACTCTGTACCTCTGCCTTTCTCTCTCAGTAGTTTTATGATCTGTCACTACGTTAGCAGACAGCACATCAGCAAGTTTGGAGGGTAATTTTTTTGGACTGATCTCATTTATGCTTGCCCGTTTCTTGCCAGTAACAAATCTTGTAAAAACACTTAGCGTTCCAGGGCTTTTCACATATAACTCATCTCTCTGAAGGTTTTTAAAAAACTAATTCACAACATAGCTCTCCATCAAAAGAGGTAATCATTTCCATTTCTGTCTTCACGTAAGAAATAATAATTCTGTAATTTATGGGGCCACAGAAGCTCTATGACATATCATTTGGAGCATAATGTGATCTTCAATGATTAATATCTGCCATTTACTCAGAGACTGTGCAGGACACTTTGTATTTATTGAACATTCTCATTTAATTCTTACAACAATTTTAAGAGAGGCTTTCATTTTCTCTACTTTAGAGTGGCAATAACAATTGCAGATCGTGATGCCAGGATCAAGATGAGGGAACTCCCATAATTCTATCAATGAATACAAGGGTAGAAAAGTTGATGAAAAGCTGAGTAACATCTATCTCAGATTGATATTTGACATTTTATGATTTGTTTATTCAACTGACATTTACAAAGCTTATGTATAAAATACAGTGGGATCACCAAATTTTATGTCTACTTATGGAATATATTTAGAAAGCATTGACATCCAGAGGTACAGTCCAGGTGAGTGGCCATTGCATACATCTCTGTTCTCTGCCTCTCATCTCCCATCAGGATAGATCAGGGCACTATTGATTCTTCAGAATAAATTCTGTGCAATATGCCTGACCTACCCACTAGATCCTAGCAGGAATGCCTTCTGTAGTCATGGCTATTAAGACACCTCTAGACATTGTCAAATTTCCACTGAGAGATTAAAATTAGCCCCTGTTCAGGAACTATTCCATAGACATCATACTTTTATGCCTAGCAAGTGATTTCACTGCCTTTATTGCATATAAGATCCTTAGTAGAGGGCTATACCCATATAATGTAGAGCCTAGCTCACCTTGAGGAAACGTTTACTGGGTCAACATTGCAGTCAACTCAACTAACACATTCATTAAGGTGCCCACTTTAAAGAATGGTCTGATGGATTTGTCAGTGGCCAGACAGGGTACTGGTTTAGGGTTTTGTTTATTTGTTGTTATTCTGTTTTGTTAGAGATGACCTTAGGGAAAATAAAATGAAAAACTAATAAAAGTCAGAGACAACTGCTAAGATTTGTGTTCCTCTAAAACTATCTGCATAGCAAATAGCTCTGACTTGTCTACAGGCACATATATGGCATTGGTTCTCTGCAATGAAACTATCAGCATTTTAAGGTTATGTCATAGTAAGAATCAGAAAGCATTTTTCAATAATACAAATACAACAAACATAAAATTTTAATCTTAAATCTTATATTAATCATAGTAGTAACAGAGTCAAGGCCAGAAAGAAGGCTGACTTTTATCTCCTAATTATGATGAGTGATAGATGCTGTTGAGTCAAGGAACACATATGTGAATGGAGAATAAAGTACATGTTAAATCAAAAGAGAACATCTTATCTGAGTGTAGTTGTGCATGTCTAGAATCCCAATGTTTCTGAAATTGAAGCATGAAGATCTTGTGCTTGAGGCAAGCCTGGGCTACATACGAAGGAGGGAGGGGACGGGGAGGGAAAGAGAAAGAGAAGAGGAAAAAGAGAAGGAAAGGATGTAGAGCAAAAGAGAGAGAGGAGGACTAATAGATGAGGGAGGGAGGATGGTGAAAACATCCCTCATTACAAATAAAAACCTTAAGAAAACATCAACCTGCACAAGTTCACTATACTTAAATGATAGTAAATTTTTTGCAGAATTTTTATGTTTAATTGATAAGTGCCTGTGAACCTAATGTAATAATTACTATCTGAAGCATATTTACTTGAAATCCTAAAATGTAAAGCCCTGAAGTGAATGAGAAATATTTTCTACACCTTAGAAATAGAATATGTCTCCTCTATCACTGAAAGGTTAGAATTATTTGTCAATCTGGAGTAAAGTCACCTCTATAATTTTTCTACTTATTAATAACTGCTATAGAAATGAGTTAGGAAATTGTATGGTTTTATTTCTCTACAAGAACATAAAATCCTTTCACAATGGCCTTCAAGCAAGAACCAATTAAAGATTATGTGAAAAAGAATAATAATTTCTTAGTACTAAATTATGGCATTGATCCATGTCTTGTTTTTCATTTCTGATTTTTTTAAATATAAGGTCATTGTCTATATCCTAGGCTGAGTTGTATACCCAAGCTAGCCTTAAACTCAGAACCATCCTGCCAAGTGTGGGGTCACAGTGATTTACATCTCTAAATGTAAATGAAAACTCCATTTTGATTGTTGTGACACAGAACTAAGCAGAATAATATTTGCTATTCTAATGGTACATGTTAAGAAAATAAATGTTATTTTAAAAAATATTGTCCATGTACTATTACCAGCTGTGAATAAAAGAGGACACCTTATTCTAGGCTTTCTCCCCGCCAAAAAAATGAAGATTTGATGTTCTTGTGTTCTCTCTGTTGCAGTAATAAAGCACTGGACAAAACTAACTAGGGGGAGGAAAGGATTCATTTGGCTAATACATCATAATTATAGTCCATCAACAAGGGCAGGAACCCAGGCAGAATGAGAGGTAGAAATAATAGAGGAAAACTGCTTGCTGGCTTGCTTCCAGTCTCATGTTCCACTGCCTTTGTGATATCTCCCAGGATCATCCTGCCCAGAGGTAGGATTCCCACATTGGGATGAACCATCCCACATGAATCATCAACCAAGAAAATGCTCCACAGTCATGTCCACAGGCCAACCTGATACAGCCAATACTTCAGTTGATCTTCCCTCTTCCTAAATACATCCAAGTTTATGTCAAGTTGGCAAAAATCAACCAGCACATTTGATCAACTGTTTAGCATTATCTTCAATATTCAAGTGTTGAACCTAGCTGTTTCTAAATACTACCTAAGGCAGAAAATACTAAGCCCTGGGAAACTAATCTAAACTTAACTAAATGAGGTGGGAGGACTTGAAAATGTTTCCTTTGACTGAAATTAGCACTATTGAAAATTGGTGAAGGTCCAAAGAAAGTGTCTTCCCATATAGTTGTCTTAACATTAAGTTTTCTTTTACTCAGCAAATTGAGCTATACAACACACTTCTGTAAATTGTATTTCTCAGAAACAGAAATTGTCTTGTTATTCCTCAAATTGACAATGGAAATCTGATTCTTAGACCCCCTAGAAACCAATTTGCCTCTTAATACAACCTGAAAAGTGGTCTGTGTTAATTGGGTTTCTCTAAAACTTTAAAATCTTTCTAAAGGGCTAAATATGTGAGTGTCTGTGCCTCTACAAGCAGCTCTTGTTACTCAGGAAGCTGGAGACAGCTACTTCCTTTCCAGCCACTGCTTTATCCTCCTGCCCTATCAGATTCTTTTCTAAGCAAGTGATCAAAGCTGCCCTTCCTACAAACTTCTGTATTCACTTCTTGCTTTCCTTTTTGTCATTGTTGGTTGGGTTTGGTTTCATTTGGTTTGGAGTATTGTTTTGTTACACATAGAAGCTCACTGTGTAGTCTGAGCCAAACTTCAACTCACAGTCTTCCTGCCTTGTAGCTTGAGTTTTCCTGCCTGGCCCACAGTCAGGACAAATCTCTCTCACCTGCCAGTCCCACAGCCGCTCAAACCCGACCAAGTAAACACAGAGACTTATATTGGTTACAAACTGTATGGCCATGGCAGGCTTCTTGCTAACTGTTCTTACAGCTTAAATTAATCCATTTCCATTAATCTATACCTTGCCACATGGCTCGTGGCTTACCGGCATCTTCACATGCTGTTTGTCATCATGGCAGCTGGCAGTGTCTCTCTGACTCAGTCTTCCACTTCTTAGCTTTATTCTCCTCCTTGTCCCGCCTACACTTCCTGCCTAGCCAATGGCCAATCAGTGTTTTATTTATTGACTAATCAGCAACACATTGGCCATACAGAACATCCCACAGCACTGACTCAACATCAGAAGTGCTACAATTTCAGAAATATTCCATCACATATAGCTCTTCCCTTTCTGTAGGAGCTCTGAAAACTGAGCTTGATTTGCTTTCCTTCTGGTACATATCCAACTCTTTGTTGCTTAAGTTGTAGCAGGTTTGGTTTCTAGACAACAAAATGACTGTATAATGGTAGATGCCAAGTATACCACAGCTGTCTCTTAAAATCTGGATACCATTCCATTTGTTGCATTTCACTCTTCATGAAATCAAAAGAACATTTCGGTATGGGACACAAAGATACTAGAAGGTAACCTGGCCATTTAGTATGTGGAAGGATGTTAGCTGTGAACTTGAATGAAGATATGTCACATCCTAGCCCACCACTATTCTTTATTGGATGAAGACAAAGGGGAAAATATCATTTATTTTATTGTGCCACAAAACTACAATGGATGTTTATGCTTTTGAGCTAGTGTAACTATTGTAAATGATGGAAATCTCAAATAGACAGTATGTGATAAGTACATGTGAAAAATGATATAACAAGTACATATTTTTAAATTGATGAACCACATCTCTCTATGAATCAAAGCACAAGGAAATATGTTTAAAAAGACAGGTTTTATCGTGATTTCTACATATCAAAGTCTCCAAATATAGAATATCAAGGCTTGAGACTTTTTTCTTAATTAATCAGCATCAACTGATATCTTTTGGGAGATAAGCCATGAAGCAGAATAATTGTGATGTGTTTTATGAACCTCCATAAAACTGTACTTATAAACTGGAATTTGAGATATTTATGTAAGGACAGAAAGGAAATTGAAATATTGAAAAGAAGTTCAGTGGAATATAGTCTCAGGAGAAGACTATTAGGAGTGAATACTAAAAATTATTGTACTTTTATTAA
Source organism: Peromyscus californicus insignis (assembly GCF_007827085.1). NCBI lineage: Eukaryota > Metazoa > Chordata > Mammalia > Rodentia > Cricetidae > Peromyscus > Peromyscus californicus. The sequence goes on from NW_026294606.1 coordinate 114,808,129, forward strand.
TTGTATACTTGGTTTCATATAATGATGGGAATCAAAAATTAACACTAGAGGTTCTTTGCTGAGTGTCATTCTTCCCAAGAACGTGACAATATGTTTGAAAGCCTCAAAGTACATTTGTACTGTATATTTCTGGACAGCCAAATATACTCAAAGATTGTTTTACAAAACTATTAATTGAACAGTTAAAAATGCAAGGATAGATTTATGATAATATAGGAACTGTGCCTAAGATGTCATGCTTTCTCTTAAGTATTGCATTGATAGATGATGTTTACTTGGTGTGCCTATTCACTGTACAACACAAAGGCTAGTGTAGACACACACCTTTGTGCTCCACAGGCCTCAGTTTCCAGTCACATGATCATATTTTCTACATGATTCAGTAGCTACTCCAGTAGCTACATGAAAGATCTGGGTTGTGTGACCCCATCATGAATTATAGGAATTGCCACTTAATTTCCCCTCTTGAATGATCTTACCTTCATTAGCCCTTATGTCATTCATATTTTTAAAAACACTTAAGTCCTTGAAAGACAATAGGGCATAACTTCATTAACAAGTGCAGGCTTGCTTTTGGTCTCCTCATGTTGATCTGACTGTATCATCATGAGAAAACATCTAAAACTTCATTTCTAAACCATCTTCATACAAACTCTAGAGATTTTTCTAGAATCCTAGTGTTAGGAAGAGTTTGTGTTCCTACAGAAAGTGCTAAGTTTGTCCTCCTTGCTTTCCTGGGGCATGTAAGCATATCACTTGATTGCAGATCCTCCAGTTTGATTGCATGAAAACAGACTTGGCTACAAAGATATTTGAGCTGTTGAGCCCAGGAAAGAGAAATGTGGACAGCTTAAATTTTAATCATATTTCAGTATGACATCAGCACTCCACATTTATAGTTTCTGAGATTGTGAGATCTCTATGTCCCTCACACTGGAAAACACTAACTAAAAGTATAGTATGCTTCCTAATTAAAAAGCTAAAGTATGTACTGTCAGTAGAATTTGGAAATTTAAGAAATTAAACTTATTGTAACAAAGAACTAATTTTCATGACAAAGTATATATTTTATAAACTATAGTACATGTATACATGTAAACATACTATCCATGGATATGTGTCTGTTCATACACATATGTGTATCATTATGTATATATATATATATATGTTTATATACACATTAATGAATGTAAATAAACACACATACATGCTTATTTACATGATAGTTTGTTTCCCATACTAACGTTTAAAACTTTATTTTTTTTAGCCTAACAACTTGGTAGGACTTTCTACTTAGTGCCTATTCACCTACTGTAAGAGTTTTATTAGTTTCAGACACTGAATTTTGAATGAGAAGTTACTTGTCTAATTCTTTTTGTTATATACATATGTAATTTAAATTAAATATACATCTTATCTCTTATTTCTGTCTCATTAACAGAATTACTGGGTCAAAGATCACAATCAGTTATAATACCTCTCTTCTAATCCCAATTGAAACATGTTGAATCATACAGCGGTTTTAGCTCTACCATAAACATAGGCCATAGTAACTGAAGAATGTCACATATTGGCAATGTTACAGAATTTTGACCATGTCCAAATGAAAATACTTCATGAAAATGTGCATTGTCGTGCTTGCTCTGGGTCTTTTGTTCATGTGGCTCTATTCTTATAGAATATTTTAATTCATACATAGTTCTTCCAAACCAACCCCACTCTTTTAGAGTCAGTATGATACGCAGTCAAATAATAGAATATTGAAAAGAGGTTATTGGCTCAAACAGATATTAGATTTTGAAGTTACATAATATGATGAGATATTTTAGTTCAGATAAAACCTATTCAGAAGCCAGGCTAGAAAAGAGTTATTTGGTCTAAGGAACCTGGATATTTTGGGAGAAGACTGGATCAAAGTTCAGCGATATTTTGGTGCCTCTTCACATCACCAATCAAAATGATAATCTGTGTATGCATAGTCTAAATGATGATGTTATGTTGTACAAAGGATCCATGGCATTCCTAAAGACACTTAATATAGAATTAACTATGAAAACAAAGACAAAGGACTGGGGCAAAACTGAAGACTGAAAACATTAAATAAATAAATGCTTGTGAGATGTTTCTCGCTATGTGACAACTAAAATCGAGGATGAAAATATAGGTTTTGAAAGGAGAGAAAGAAAAGACCAAGTTGCATAGACGAATATTTAATTCATAATCTTCACTGGCACTTCAGCACACAAGTGTCACAATTTTTGTCATCTTTCTCGAACTGGTCTAGAGAGTAGCTACCATAGTATCGTTTCTGTTCTCCTTGAGGACCGTGGGCTATACTGCAGTCACCCTTACTTTATTTCATGAAGACTTGGAAACTGAATGTCACCTTCTTACATATTGTATGCTCCCACTGATAATGGCTTAATTTGGTATGAATCAAATGACGGTCCAAAAAGTCCTCACTTTTCAGTAACAAGGTAGAGAATTTAAGAATTATCATATAACATTCTGAATTATTCAATAAAAACCATGAATAATTAATGCCAAGGAGTACAACAAAAGCCATCACAGCTTGCGTTACTGAGAGGTTCCCTCAGAAGGCAGGTGTTATGGATTTTCAAAAGAGAGCTTTGGAATTGAGAGCCCAAGAGCAGTAAGTGAAGCAATTTATACGTGAAGTCTACACATGAATAAATAATACTAGAATGAATGAGTCACCTTACTAAAGAAATACTTCATAAGGGGGATAGAAATAATGGTCGGCCGAGTACTTCCTTGAATGTGTTGACTGATCATGGGACCAAAATGATACAGCAATTAGAAAGACATTGGGGAGAAGGTTGTACTATAACCTAACGTGGAAGATGACTCTCCTCCCCATCAGTCAGCTGGTTGAGTCAGAAGTCTATACAGCTATTAATTGAGTTGCCTCAGAAATGTAAATTTTTTGTTTATTTATTTATTTGTTATTTTGCATATTTGGAGTACATTAGGAATATAGTTCTTTTTACTTTTTTTTAGTTAGGTGTGTGTGTGTGTGTGTGTGTGTATATATATATATATATATATATATATATATATGTCTGTCAGTCTGTCTGTCAGTCTGTGTGTCTGTGTGTCTGTTGCATGCCACAGCATACATGCAATGGTCAGAGATCAGCTTTCACAAGTTAATTGCTTTCTGTCTACCAAAGTAGGTTCTGACTCCAGTCAGCAGGCTAGTTGTTAAGTGCCTTTACCTGCTGAGCCAACTTTCCAACCCAGTACTGCAATTCAGACTACTCTTAGTTTACTACATAGGTAATTCTTAAAGATAATTCACTCCCTATCTCAGGCAGTGGTGGGGAAGAAGGACCTTCAGCAGATAGAATCCATGACCTTCAATTGGCACATCATCTCTTTGGTCTCAAACACAACAATCACACCATTTAGGTTATTTATCACACTTACTTGATTCCATAAAACTTTAAGGCCTACCCACCTTGCTAAAAGAGTTTAAGACTTATCCTTTTTTTTCTTGGTTTTTCAGGACAGAGTTTCTCTGTGTAGCTTTGCACCTTTCCTGGTACTCACTCTGTAGCCCAGGCTGGCCTCAAACTCATAGAGATCCACCTGCCTCTGCCTCCTAAGTACTGGGATTAAAGGCATGTGCCATCACTGCCTGGCAAGACTTATTCTTGATAAAGTTCTATAACTAATGAGGTAGACATCTGAAGTAGATGTATGTCTGTGCTTCACAACCATGTGAATATCTTAAGTTCTGTCCAGTAAGCTTCTAAAAAGAAGAGGTCTAAGCCATGCTGTGCTGGCACAACACTCAAGAGGCTAAGGCAAGAGGATTGTAAGTTCAAGGCTAGCCTTGTCTACATAGAAAAACAACGACAAAACTAATAAGTTAAGAGATCACCATACAGAAGTCCAAGTTGAATTATCATTCACACTCAGAAAGTGTGACAACTTCTAGCATGAACTGAATATCAGCCAATGGGCTGAGCCAACATCCAGAACTGTTTTTCTGGAAGAGACATATAATAATTTCTGATTTTTTACAGAACATTTAGTCTCTGTCACAACTACTCCATTGTGAATTTATATAAAGAAGCTGTACATACTATTCATGAGCAATTAATAACAAACACTGAATTTAATTCATTTTATTTAACATAAAATATTGTATTCATTATTTTCCAATAATTAAAAAAGCTGTTGTCAGTCCCTGAAGTATGCAAAAACACATGAAAATCTCTCCCACAAACTAGCTTGATAAACTGATTTATAATTGTATCTGCACACACACACACTTAACCCTCACATATCTGTACAATGGGTGTTATTACTTCCACATAGAAGATGCCATAAACTGCATACAAAAAGATTAACTAACTGGTAGTTATATAACAAGTGAAGGAACTAGTCTGTACTGAATGAGAGTAAAAGTATATTTTAAACACTCCCCACATCCTTAATGTGCTGATAGTTTTCGGGTCCTTAGCAAGCATCTGTGAATAACCAGAGTTAAGATGACTGCCCCTTCCCTCTACCCCCGTTAAATTGCATGTGCTCTTCAGTATCATCCCTGAAGTTATCTGAAATGCAATAAACATCCAATATACATACTCAATTAAAATCTTATACTATGTGAAGAATGCATGAAATAGATTGGATCCTAGGTGGTTAACTTCATAGAATGCTGTAGCTGATTTGCATTACAGGAAAGTCAAAGCAAGAGCTGGAGAGATGACTCAGAGATTAAGAGCACAGGCTGCTCCTCCAGAGGTCCTGAGTTCAATTCCCAGAAACCACGTGGTGGCCCACAGCCATCTATAATGAGATCTAGTGCCCTCTTCTGGCCTGCAGGAGTACATGCAGGCAGAACACAGTAATCATAATAAATAACTCTTCCAGAGGTCCTGAGTTCAATCCCAGCAACCACATGGTGGCTCACAACCATCTATAATGAGGTCTGGTGCCCTCTTCTGGCATGCAGGCACATATGTAGACAGAAAACTGTATACATAATAAATAAATAAATCTTTAAAAAAAAAAAAAAAAGGAAGAAAAGTCAAGGCAAATAAAATAGTCCTGCAAGAATGAGAAGCAAGCCCAGCCAGTGTTCTTTCATTTCAGTGTGTGTGTGAATGCCAGAGAAGACTGAGCAGTGTGCTATGTAATCAATTAGAGATTTGGATATTTGATTCAACTAATTGTCCATTTCAGACTTGATCATAATTTCAACAAGATTACATCTGTTTCTTAGTAATATTATCAAACATGAAAAGTACAAATGCATTAAGAAAATTAAACCCTGCATAGTTATATGATTTAAATGATATTCAAGTAAGTCTTTTACTTTGTCACAAACTGCAAATTGCCTTGCTTATAGAACCAATTATCTCTAATCTCGCTAGCACAGGAGCATATAGAATTAATTATACGAGTGCTACCATTCACAAAAGCCATAGGCTTGTGAAGTATGTCAATAGTTGTTTGTCCTTTAACATTTGCAGTGAGACCAGAGCAACTGGAAAGCACAAAGGGGGCTTTTACACTGCTGGGCATATCATCCATGATATTCATGATATCTGGGCACGAAGAGAAAAAACAACAGGAGGAGAAACCGATTCTTTGTCAGATCTCAGAAATTTAGCCAAGTATCTTCCACCTCTTTCTGAGATTGGCCTAATTTCATGCTCTTGATATAAGCCCTTTCATCCTGCTCTCTACTCAGTACAGATGGGGAACAGCTGGTCGCCCCTCTCATTACAATTTCCTTCAAATATATGATGGCAGTAATTACATTACATTTTGACTGTGTTCCTCAGACTCAATAATTCAGGATACTAAATTGTAACATAAAATTATTATGAAATTACCTCATTTCTAATTTTAGAAAACTGATTCATTAGTGACATTAAATGCTGGATTTTCCCCCTTTAAAATGGAATTCTCAGCTTGGTAGAAATTTTCAGTCATGTGCAGTGGCCCCAGATGTGACTTGACAATCAAAAATTCACTCATCCTTTCAGAAAATACTGTTTTAACACAGACAGTGACTTTTGAGTGGCAAGTTCTATGTTACATGTTGGCAACGTAACAGAGAAATCACAGAAATAGACAGTATAACCATGAAGAAGGGAAAGAAAGTTAATTACATGTCATGATCAAGAGACCAAGATAGAAAAGTGAATGGTGGGGAAAAGGTTAAAATTTTCAGTTCTGTTTTTCACTTGCTTGGATAATTTATCTATGTTTTCTAAATTTTATCACTTCATCCAGAAAATCAGTACAACCATATTGTCTACTGTATAGAAACACTTATAGGATAGCTTAAGGAAATAATTTTAACATCACTTAAGGGAGCACCAAAGACTTTGTAGGAATTCATTAATAATAATAATAATAATAATAATAATAATAATAATAATAAATAATTACTTTGACTAATATTTATTATCACTAGTTAGAATGATGATTTTGATCATCATGAATTTTGTCTGTAGATACATACTGCAAAAGAAGTGAAAGCCTTATATACCATTAACATATGTGTACATAAATTGCCTCATTTATTATTGCTACGTATTAATTAAATTGGTAAACTATTACACAAGCATGTATGTGGTGGTTCAAAGGAGCATAAAGGTAGTTTCCATTCTCTCCATATATCACAGCAAAGAATTATAAGACTCCATTCCATACTCTGCCAAGCTACAAACGGTACTCCCATTAAGAAATTTACCTTCTGTGGTAGATAAACTAACCAATGTATAAAATAAAGTAAAATAAGTTTGTATTTAGAATAATTTCCTTCTTTAACCTACAATTTTTCTGCTAGCAAAATATGCACCTTGACTTATGAGTCTGTAAATTTAGTATTATTACTTCTATGATGCTAGGGCAATAATCTATAAAGTAAAACTGTTAATAGGGGCACATCTTTCCTAGGTATTTGCTGAGGATTACATTCATTTCCAACATTAAAAACAAGTTATTCATAGATTGTGAGCAGAGAAAGTGAGACTGGGCCTGGCATGGGCTTTTCAAACCTCAAAGTCCACCCCAGTGACACACTTCCTTCAACAATGACACACCTCTAGTTCTTCCTAAACAGATCTACCAACTATGAACCAAACATTTAAACATATGACTGTGGGAGCCATTCTTATTCAAACCACGACCAGGCTATAATAAATGACATGATTCTTCATTGACAATTTCACAATAAATGATTGTCAATTATTATTTCAAGTTGTTGATTTATATTTTTCAAATATCAAATATGAATACTGGTACCTATATTATAGATTTTGCACTACCGAAAGCTGTTTGTGGTGAGAGATTTTCCATATCTTTAATGAGAATAGACATCCATGTCTACAATGATAATTACATCAGACATTCTCAAGTTATTTTTCACAAAACAGTGGTGTAGAACACCTTTTGATATCAAGGCTTTTCCATAGTGTTTGATATATGATACACAAGAGCACATTAAATTCATTGGCCAATAGAATTCCAACACAAAGGAAACCTTGAGGCAGCAGAAATATTTCTGCAAGCTAGAGCAGCAAGGCCCTGACTAGAACATATTCATAGCCCTGTAGGGATGTAGTAGTGAGGATGTAAGCATTCCCAGGCAGAATTATATAGGGCTCCACAATTTAACAAAGCCTATAAAGACATTAAAGTACATTAAATATGTATCTTCATGTGTTTAGATCTATTATAGTTTATCATCTTAAAATAAAACCTGCCTCCTCCCCAAGTATAAATTAGTAAGTTGGATCGAATAGCTTCCAGTTTATTAACAGTATACACAGACTGATTCCATGTTAAACTAGTATGGAGATTTTCTTTTCTAAAGATGTTCTTAAAACTAAAGAAAACACAGCACAGGTTTCATTAATATAGAAATAGATGGTATCCAACATCCCACTCTCTTTAAGTTAAAAGTTTATAATATGACAACTATGAAGATTTATGGTTCTAGGTGTCACAGAAGGGAAAGACCTATGTGGTACAATTAGAGATATTAGTAAACATAACAGTAATGCCTTATCAAATCTTGCCTGAGTGGCAAGAATAGCTTAAGGGAGAAATCCAAGGTCACTTTCCCTCTCAAGAAACAATTCTAGGAGGAGAGTAATCTGTGTACTAGAGATTGCAAAGAAAGTACCAAGCTCTAAACACTGAAAATAGAAGTTAGGTATGGATAATCATGGAAATAAAGCAATTACTGCATTTGAATTATTAGCTCCAAATTCTGATAGACCCATTTCTGGTCACACATGTTGCTGAGCTTACTCAGTTTTTTTGTTTGTTTGTTTCTTTTGTTCTGTTTTTTAAGGTGTATTTCATTTATTTATTTGTTTGTTTGTTTGTTTGTTTGTTTGTTTAGTGTGTGTGTGTCTGTCTGTCTGTCAGCATAGGTTTATATGGAATACATAGGAGCAGGTGCAAGCAGAGGCCGGAGGGCGTTGGATCCCCTGGAATGGGAGTTACATGTGTTTGTGAGCCCCCTGATAGAGGTACTGAGAACCAAACCCTGGTATTCTCGAAGAGCAATAAATGCTCTTAACTGCTGAGACATCTCTCCAGCTCCTGTTGTGACTACTTTAAAAGCACTTCCAAGTACAAGGTAGGGCAGGCGAATAGTACGGAGAGCATCATGTGTAGCCTAAGCTCTCTACCTGTACTGAGCAGCTTTCTGAATTACAGTCATTCACCTTTGTCTCCATACTCATGCTCTCTTGGAGATTCATAATTCATTGATATTTATGAGCCAATGTTTACATATAAATTAAATCAGGAAAGGAATTATAAATATAAGATATTTTTTAATAGAAAAGAAGAGCTATTTAACAGAAAGAACATGGTTCCTGTGTGTTTATATAACATAGATATTTATATATATGAGTGTGTATACTTGTGTGTAATATGCATATATTATATTTATATATGTATGAGTGCATTTATATTATATATCTATATATATTTGTACATACAAGCTATAATGTATACCCATAGGTATTCCAATATACTTTCATAAATGTCAAAAGATATAATCAAGCTGGTTCATTTTTAAGTGTGTGTGTCTCTCTGTCTAGTGTGTGTGCATGAGTGTGTCTGTGTGCATATGTCTGTGACTCTGTATCTGTGTGTGTCTGTCTATCAGTGTCATCTGTGGCTTTGTGTATCTGTGTGTAGTATATTGGACCTGCTGAGAAATTTCTGAAACTCTTTTGGTCAAGAAAAAGGGAAATTCCTAGAGTGCAAAAATAAAGTTAGAGCCAGAATCCAAAAGGGGAAAAGCCAAAGTTTTAATAATCACACCAGGAGCAGAAGTTGCATTCCCAAATCCAAAGAATGAGAGTGACTCATTCATCTCCAATGGTGCTAACCCTCTCTGTAAATTTTTAGCTAGGAAAAACAATGCTGCCCTACCAGGAGACCTGGGAAGGAAATTGTCTTATCTCCAAGCTGTAAATTCAGAAGATAAACAAGTCTCCCTTGAGAATGCATTAACACCCACTGGCTGTTATTTGCCTTCACATCAAAATACAAGCCAAGAATTTAAATGATTTAGGTTGACAGTGCTCCCAGGTGTTTGGAAGAGAGAAACTCAGTCTCTGAAGGCACATACCAATAATTTAGAACTCAGAAGCAGGTGTATGTATAGTTCTAGGAAACTAAAATAAAATAATAAAACAAGATAAATAAAAAGTTCTATGAGAAACAATGCAGAAATAAGAGTTATTTGCAAAATATGCTTAAGGAACTAGAATTATAATTTGAAAATATGAATGTTCTGGTATGAAAGAAAAATATCTTTCATAAGTGCCTGTGTTTGAACACTTGGCACTATCTGGGAAGGATAGGGAGCCTTCAGGACTTGCTAGAAGAAGTGAATCACTGGGAGTGAGCCTTGAGATTTTATAGCCTGGCCACACTTTCTGTTCACTTTCTGACAGGATGTGATGTGCCAGCTCCTGCTGTACCCTCTCTGCCTGATGTCATATCTTCCCTGGCATAATGAAAAGACTCCCTCGAAATGTAAGAAAGAGTAAAACCTTTCTCCAACTACTTTATTTAAACTTCAACTTATTGTCATTTGCCAGCATTAAAATTATGTAGTGGGTGATTTCTAGAACCAAGATACATTTATACACAAAACTACATATTAAGTGCAGTTTTAGAATGATGAGTTTAAGACTTTCCTTATTTTGTTATATACTTATTTCAGTGAATTTTTAAGAAAAGTAAACACATAATCACTGATACTTTAAAATATAAGAAATCATACCTGTTAGATGAACAAAAATAATTTTAAAGTTTGAATGGACATTGTGCTTACAGCAGGGACGTAACAGAAATGGGGAAAGGAGACTTCTCTATTTATTTATTAATGCTTTAAAAAAAACTCACTAAAACCTGACAGACAGTATAAGAAATCAAAATCATTTGCCAATCCCATTAATATTAATAAAGATCTTAAACAAATATTAGCAAATAGAAGACAGCAGTGTAAAATTTATTTAAAATAATTGCAAATCTAGACCACACTGGATTTTTTTCTAAAAATAAAAGTTTGGTTTACTCTTCCAAAATAGATTTATAGAATTCACCACATTAACTGAAAGAAGGTTTAAAAAAAATAGAATTATCTTTGATGAAAAACTAAAAGCTAATCTCTTAGAGTCAACTCAGCCTGAATTTCTTCCTTTTCTGTATACTGAGATAAACTGATCTCAGACAAAATTCCTGTCCTTAAATAGAAGAGAATGTTTTAAATTTCCTAAAACTGAAAGCCTGAGATCAGGGTGTGATCAACCATTTTGGGTGAGGTTGCTTAAGGTACTGACTTTATTAATCTCCTGTCTGTCCCCAAAGTTCCATTCCCAGGCACAGGGATGTGGTCTGGTGGTTTTTCCCAGGGGCTTTCTCCAGTCAGGAGAAGGTCACCAGCTCCACAACACAGAGCAACCCTAAGCCTGAGGTGAATAAGCCTAGGAGCAAATCATTCACTGGTAGCAATTGCTGAATAAACAGTCCAACTTCTTATACTTGTGGTGCTTTTAATGAGAATGTGTCCTACACCTGCAGGCTTAGATATCTGAATACTTGGTCCGCAGTTAGGAGTGCTCTTTGGGTGAACTTAGGAGGGAGAGCTTTGCTGGATGAAGTATACTATTTGGGGTGGCTCTAAGACTCCAGCTATTTCCAGTTTGCTTTTTCTGCTTTGTATTTGAGATAAAAAATGTGAGCTTGCTGCTCTGGCTGCCATGCTTATATGCTGCCAAGCCTTCCAGCCAGGGTAGATCCCTATCCTTCTGGAACCATAAGCCCAAATAAACTCTTTCTCCTACAAGTTGCTCTGGTCATACTGGTTTTGTTTTTGTTTGTTTGTTTGTTTTTGTTTTTTGTTTTTTGTTTGTTTTCACATCAATAGAAAAGTAACTAAATAACTAAGACAATACTTCAATTGAAAGACCCCCCACCAAAGGCCCAGACACAGTTCCCCCAGAAACCCAAAAGAGCTGAGGGAAGAGATATCTTAAAAATAAACAGAACTGAGTCAGTTCCCCCTTCCTGGAGAGGGTAAATTCAGGAGTTTTCAAAACAACAAAGTCAGGATGTCTGGTGGTGACCAATTAACCACGAGATGCCCCTTTCTGGAGATAACATGACCAGACCCCAAGATGGGTTGTAAAACTCTTGACAGGGCAAACAGATAAGCTGAAATAAGACAAAGTCCAGGCCGGGGAAAAACTGGACCAATCAAGGATGGACCCATACTAACCCCCTCCCCTCTAAGGAATTTTGTGGGTTTTGATTATAAAAACTAACTTCCCCAAGAAAGAGGAACTCTCCTCCCTGCCTCACAGCATCGGGCATGGTGGACGAGGGTCCCAGCTAGCTTGAACTACGCATGTGCACTGAATCAAATAAGCCTTGCTATTGCATTCAGGACATCTTTGGTCTCAGGTGGTCTCTTTGGGGGTCCTAATCTGGGCAGAACACAATTAGGATATGTTCTATACCTATTAGAAAAGAGATGGCAAAAGCAGGTCAGATCCCAAAAGGAGATGACACCAAATTGCCCTTCAGAAATGAGCTTTAATATGAGATAGGTGACCTTAGCCATGGGAGACATATTGTGGCCTCAAGGTGGAAGAGCATTAGAAAGGCATTGTACAGCATGAATGGAGCCTTAAAGGGAAAGGAAGGCTTCCTTTTGAAATCTGGAAAGGAAAGTCATTAAGTGGGATAGCTAAAAGTAAGTGTGTGAGTGATAGCTGATAGGTTTCCACCCCCCCCCCCAGGAGTAAGTTTCCCCAGAAAATAAGTTTCCTTGTTGATGCAGTAAGCTGGATCAAGCCAAATTACAAGTAAGACAACAGGCCTATTGAGAACAAAGCAACTCCTGGGTGGGATCATCGGCCTCAGAAAACAAGGTGAGAGAAGTCGTGCCCCCGAGCCAAGGTAGGGAGGTTTTATAGACCTTAGGCAAGGGATGATGACATGCCAGTCAGGTGCTGGGACTGTGCCCAGGTGTGGTCCTGGGCTAGGTCCTGGGACAGGCACTTGGGTGCCATTCTTTTGTTCAGAGATTTCTAAGCGCAGGAGGGGTTGAGGAAAATAGGGCAGATGGGTTTTCCAGTTTGTGCAGGGGCAAGATGGAAGCTCCAACTGAACATAGCCATTGTGGACAAAATGACAGAAAGATGTCCAGAGGGGAGCCATGAGAAATCTTCCCAACAAAGGAAAATATCTTACTCTTATGTCCTTTGGGGGGTGTTTGGAAGATCCACATCATGTGATTTAGTCTGAGACTGCTTACTTAACAAGAAATATGAAGGAGCCAGGTCCTAGAATAGAATAAATTAAGAGTGGAAAACAACAGCATGAATTTCTTTCAAGTGTCTGTCCCCTAGAGAGAGCTGTGTGTGGTCATAGCTTTGTTCCTTCAGCTGTGGGATCTGGCTGCTTAGCCTGATCGGTATCTGACAGGACAGGACCAGTATCTGAGAAGACTGTCTCACAAACTCCCTGCTGAGGTGAATCCTGACTGTCAGAACAGTAAGGAGCTCAAGACCACAGTTCATTGGTTCCCTCTGTTCCATCGTTCACCTCCCTTAACCCTAACTACCTTCCCTGAATCATCTTCAAGACAAATTCCTTGTGCACAACCCTTATTCCAGAGTTTAATTCTAAAATAACACAGCCTAAGACTATCTCTGCCCTTTCCCTGTTTCTTATGTAAAAAACACATCACTATAAAGCCCAAATGGAATTCCTACCTATCAATCACATAGGAACTAAAAACAAATTTCCTAGTGGATGTTCTTGTTTGATTTGAGGCTGCTGCAATAAGCACCAAATCCAAGAGCAACTTAGGGGAGGAAATGTTCTGTTGAAGTTTATATTTGCAGCTCATAGTCCATCACTGTGGCAAGTCAGGGCAGGAACTGAAGCAGAACCCATGAAAGAATACTGGTTCGCTCACTGGCTCATTCTCAGCTAGCTTCCTCATACAGCCCAGACCCACCAGCCTGGATATGGTAGCACGTCCAGTGGGCTAGCCCTCCCACACAGAGCATCAGTCAAGACAGCCTCTCACAGATGTAGCCACAAAAACTGTGAAAGAGTATAGCAACCCATTCAGAAAAATGTCCTCCATGGTCTCTTGTGAGATTTTCCTGTAGGTTAGTCAGCTCTGGGAAGTCTTTATTGATTTATGGTTGGTAGGAACTAAATGATTGTCTGTGAGAGGTATGCATTTGTTTGCTTCTGAAGGTCTTTGATCACAGACTGATAGCCAACACCCAGCTAAAACACCACTGTGGGCAAAGTTAAGTGTGTGTGTGTGTGTGTATGTGTGTGTGTGTGTGTGTACAAATGTATGTATGTGTGTATGTGTATGTATGTATGTGTATATATGTATGTATGTATTTTTATGAGTGTATATGTGTATATATATTTATATGTATATAGGTATATATGTGTGTATATATGTACATATATATGTACATACACATGTGTGTGCACATGTGTGTGCATGCACATATACCCATAATAACATCTAAATGAAGACACTGGATTATCATAAAAAAATTTCCATCTCAACAAAGGATAAAGTCACAATTTTAAGTATTGTTTTCTTTCACACATGTTCTACATAAAGATAGAAAAACTAAGAGCAGAATCTTCACAGGAGTCCTGTATTTAAGTCATTCTATTCTCTCCCTATTTGAGATTATTCTAGCTAAAAACTCCTCTGAACACTTCATGTGAAAAATGCAGAACTGCGAGAATGAAAGGGAATGATGTATGTGACATTTTTCACAGCATCCACCCCTTACACCCTTTGTTCTCATTAGTGATCAACTGTTTCCTTTCCCCCTGCCCCTCCTGCCCCACCTCTGCCTACTTCTTTCTTTTCTCTTTTTGCTTTTTCTTTTTATCACTTCATTACATTCTTCTTTTATTTTCATCATATTTAAACATCTATATATGTGTGTTTTCATCATATTTAAACATATATATATATATATGTTTTTCAAGGCAGGGTTTCTCTGTGGTCCTGGAACTTGCTCTACAGACCAGACTGGGCTAAAACTCACAGAGATCTGCCTGCCTCTGCCTCCTGAGTGCTGGGATTAAAGGCGTGCACCACCCAGCTAATTTACATTTTATAATTATGTTACTGTCTCATCATCTTAGTCCTAATAATGCCTCCTGCCCTAATTAGCTTTAGCTGTCAATGCCTTTGACATGCCCTAGAATCATCTGGGAGATTTTCTACTGAGAAATTATTTTAATTGATGATTGATATGGAAGGACTAATCCCACTGTGGGTGGCACCCCTAGCGAGGTGGCATGTGCTGTGTAATAAAACTAGCCAAGTATAAGCCACAGAGCAAGCCAATAATCAACCTCCATGATTTCTGCCTCTAGGTTCCTGCCCTGAATTGCTCCTGACTTCCCTCAAAAATGGATTGTGGCTTAGAAGATGAAACAAACACTTTCCTCTTTAAGCTGCTTTTGGTCATAGTGTTTATCACAGCAATAGAAAAGCAGAGTAGGACAGATCTCTACACTAAAGAAGGCCTCATGAGAAAGTGATTTGCAAAATGTGAGCAGAACTGAGTGATTCCATAGATCTTTCCAAACACAGAGCACCTTGTCAGTTCTCAATTATGTCCCCAGACTCTTCTGACCTGTGAAGTGGCCATGTCATTCCATTTGTTCCATGGGGTCTCCTCCTGTTTGGACATTGAAAGAAAAACATCCCCATTATTGGGAATGATATTTGTTATAACATCATTGTATTTCCATCACTAGAGGAAAAGTTTGTTCATAACTGTATGCACTGTTTATGGACTTTTGTAGCATTTCTAAAATCATTTATTTATTAGGCTAATTTATTTATTCTATGTATTATTACTTATTCACTGTAAAAGGTCACTTAAATAAGCTACTTCAGAGAGCCACAATTTTCTCATCTTAAAAAAACTGAAAAAATAACAGCCATTACTTAAAAGGTTAGAAAAAGGTTCAAGTGAAATATCTTTTATGTAGTACTTGGCATATATTAAGTACTCAATGAATGGTAGGTATTAATACATTAAAGTTACCATGGATGTGCAAGGATAAGTTCAAATTACATATGAGTTAGAAGAGTGCAGGGTAGTGAATACATTATGGCATGATTTCCAAGTAAAATTATTGAAATAAAAGATTATGTGCTTTGAGAGGTAAACCCTAAGCTTTCCAGACAATTTTCCCATCTAGAAAGGCTCGTTCTTTTAGGATTTTGGATAAATGATGTCTTAGGATCACATATACTGCAGAGTTTAGCGTGCACTGTCTGGGTGTGTAGTTCTCTGCTTTGTAACATGAATCTTAAAAGGTCTTATAATAAAAAACCCAGAAAAGATATTGGGGTGAAAGCTGAAAGAGCAGAGAAGCAGAACAGCCAGCCACTAGCTTGCGTCTATGAAATCCTCAGCCTCAAAAGAGTTAGTTCCTGTTTCCTCATGCCTTATATACCTTTCTCTGTCCAGACATCACTTCCTGGGATTAAAGGAGTGTGTGCTTCCCAGTACTGGGATTATAGGCATGTGCCACCACTGCCTGGCTCTGTTTCCATGTGGCCTTGAACTCACAGAGATCCAGACAGATCTCTGCCTCCCAAGTGATATGATTAAGGGTGTGTACCACTACCTTATGGCCTCTATGTCTAATCTAGTGGCTGGCTCTGTCCTCTGATCCTCAAGCAAGCTTTATTAGGGTACACAATATATCACCACATTGCTTCCATCTCCCTCCTGATCAAGATCTCTTCACAAATTTTGAAGCCCCTCAATACCTGTTTTCAAGCCATCAGAAATCTTCTCAATTCTTAGAAAATGTATTCTGTGTACATATTGAACCTGGAGCGCCAACAGCATTCTTTGGTGATAAATTTATTATTCTCTTTTTAAAAAAAATCTCCAAACTGAGCTTCTTACAGAGAATGTCTGAAAAATATGCCACCTGCTCACAGATTTAGTGTAGATGTTGAAGAAATCATCTTGGATTGACTCTCCACATCCTCCCACCCTCGCGTCTATCTTCCTTCACAAACACCACTATAGCTGTTACAGCTTATTTCCAAGCTTGTTTTACTAGAGGTCTGTAATTAAAGGTAGATCATATTACTAGGGTCCTGAATAAAAATTTCCAGAAGCTTAAAAAAATGCAGATGAACCATTAGATACAGGATGGCAAACCCCTGTCCATCGCATGTGCCCGTTCCCTGTCCTTACTGCACTCTGATCATGATGCTCCAACCTCATTGACCCTGCTGCTTCATGGGCTTTGAATCTCTGTTCCATTTTAGAGTCTTTCCACCAACTCTTTGTTTAGGATTTCCTCTCTCTAGATGAGCGCATGGCAGATGTTTCTGATTCTATAGTTCCCAGCAAAGCATACCTTTCTCCAGGCAAACTTCTATAGCTACCTTCAGCTTAGCAGAACTCCCACCCCCAATGGTTCTCATTTTTCTCACCTTCCCTTCATCTGGCAAGCCATTTCCCTATGTCTCTTATTTGCCATGTAGTGCTTGGGTGGTATAAGTTGCATTACTGTATAAAAAAGCAAGCCCCTGTCTTACTGGAAAGAACATCACAGTGAAAATACTTATAACTATCTGGGGGGGGGGAGGAACTTTATTTGGATAAATGATTCCCAGAATGAAAGAGACCCTGAAAACAACATGATGCCTTCATTCTTTTAAATCCTAAGTGCTGTGGATAAAAGCAAATGACTAAAATAAAAAGAAGACTTGATGATTCAATTTGTGTTTTATTTTGAGATTCTAACTTAGCATATAAAGGATATCTACAGGAGGAAATTCTAAGAAGAAGAAATAGTGAACCAAAAAAGAATTAACAAGCATATTTTTAAATTACTTGTATCCCCCTGTTATTAATATAATCACTTATGAAAACTTGAAAAAGAAATTGGAATGCAATTTCTAAAGAAAATTCATTCTATCAATTAAGGACACTTGAAAGCTGAGGCTAATGAGATGTTGTGAGTCTGGGGTTGGAAAGGCCACTTACAGAAAACATTTCTTCTGGACTTAGAACTCTTCAAAGTCAGTGCTGGCTCTAGCAGCTCTCAGAAGCACTCATGCTTTCTCGTAAGTCAGAAACTAAGGCCTCTTTGTCAAGGAGAGCACCAAAGGGCATTTTTGTTCCCCTCTGAATTTGATGGGAAGTTAACGCAGATTGACGACAGGGCATCTGAAAATGCTTGTCTCTTTTATTTCCAATTTCGCTGGATGGAAATTGCCCGTATTTTGTCTGTTTGGTTCATGTTCTATGGCACTTTGAGCATCTGACAAAAATCTTCCCAATACCTAAATGTTCAGCAAATATAGAATGACTTTACCACTTTCCAAGATTTTATCATGAAAATATTTCAGGAACATTTATGTCAAATCATTGTTATAAATCAGTTTAGCAGACCTAACAATAATCAATTACATCAGGGAATAATTACATGGTTATAATTTGTGGCTGTGGCTAGAATTTTTCTTCTTATAAATAAGATCACATTTAGAATATTTGTACCGAATAAATACACCTCCTGAGATAATCATAAAGGTGCTTGATCTATAGCTCTGAAAACAATACAGTTTATAAGAAACTCTCCTTTTGCCATTGCATTACCATTGTTATGGATAATATGATTTTTAATGTATTCATACTGTATTTATTTTTTCCTTAAAGAGTGATTTGAAAATAAATGAAGTAGAACATAAAAGTATGTTCCAGTAATTGTTGTTTCAATCTCTGCTTTAAGTTTGGAGAGCTGTGACTTGGAAGAGATGCTACAATTTTTATTTTACAAACCACTTCTATCTGGATATTATGCATGCAATCTCTCTAAAGTTCCAGAATGCAGCTATCACCAAATGCTAGAAAAACAGAGTGCTGTATCCTGTGAAAAAGAAGACATAGCCCTACTACCCTATAGAAACAACAATTTAGCAATGATGGTTAAGAAATCAAAATAACTTTAAGAATTCCCAAATCCAGGTAAGAAGTAGTAGTACTCCATGCAAACAAAAAGCCAAGAACAGAGACAGAAAAAAATTCATTTTACCCGTATTAGACTTGCGCCACAATTACCAAACAAAAATTCACTCGAGGTGTGCAGCAGCTGATTCTAGAAGAAAGAAGCAAAAATCCAAGAGAAGGTAACAAAACTTCACTGGGAAAATGGTGCCCGAATAGCTCCCGTATCTCAGAAATGAAATAAAAACAGGGATTCAAGAAGCCACATGCATTGTGACAGGATTGAAACTGAAGAAATTCACAGTGAGATGTGGAATCAAAGTGTAGAAACTAATAGAAAAAGAAGTGTGAAAACTGAAAAAAAAAAAAGGAGCTTGTTACACATGAGGGAGCTTGCTCAGCAGAAATTTTATGGGCTGGAGGAAGTGGTGTGGAGCAGTAAAAGTGGTGAAAGAAATATGAAATACAAAAAGGCTCAACTGTCAAGAGCTCAACTGGCTGCTCTTCCGTAGGACCCAAGCTTGGTCCCCAGCACCCACATGGGAGCCAACAACCATCTGCAACCTCCATGTGATCCATGTGATCCAATGCCCTTTTCTGACCTCCACATAGACTGCACACACATGGTGCATGTCCATGCAGGCAACACATCCACACACATAATATAAAAATAAAGGAAATTTTTTAAATTAAAAAAATGAATACTATTTCCAGCAAAGCTGTGCTTTTAAAATGAAGACATAAAGACTTTACCCAAAAAAAAAGATAAAAGAAGTGCATCATAAAGCCTACAGGAAAGAAAAAAAAAGTCTCAAATGAACAAAGTTTACCCCTAAACAATTGGAAAAATACAAACAAAGCCATGAGCTAGCAAAAAAGATGGAGCCGGGCGGTGGTGGTGCACGCCTTTAATCCCAGCACTCGGGAGGCAGAGCCAGGTGGATCTCTGTGAGTTCGAGGCCAGCCTGGTCTCCAAAGCGAGTTCCAGGAAAGGCGAAAAGCTACACAGAGAAACCCTGTCTCGAAAAACCAAAAAAAAAAAAAAAAAAAATGGAAATGATTGCTGGCAATGGGAAAGTCTAAAAGAAATGTATAAATTCTTAAACAATCTCAAACACGGAATCAAGTAAAAATATAGGAAGCCTGAGCAAACCAATAATGTACAAAGAGATCAACCAGTATTTACCTCCCAACAAAGAAAATTCAGCCCCAGATGAAGTCTATCAAAGATTTGAAGAATTATACAGATCTTTCAAATTTTTCCAAAAAAATAAAAAATAAAAAAAAATAGGAAAGGGAACATTCCTAAAGTTGTTTTGTAAAGCTAAAATCAGGGTTTGGAATGGCAGTCCATGGCAGAGAACTTGCCCAGCATGCATGAGGCCCTGGGTCCAACTCCAAATGCTTGAGGAAAACATACAGAGGTCAAAACCATCAAAGCCAAATCCATCATAAGGAAAAAGTTTAAAAGCCAGTGTGTGTGATAAATTCAAATGCTCAGAACCTCAACAAAATATGACCAAAGCAAAATTCACTAATACATTAAGTTGTTATTCATCATGAGGAAGTAGAATTTGTGATTGGGATATAAAACATCCATGTGAAATGATACATCAAGAGAATAAAGAATAGAAAAATCATATGATCTTCCTAACAGATGCAAAAATATCACTTAACAAAATTAAATACCATTCATGATAAAAAAAAAAAAGCCACAACGAATCCAGTGTAAAGGGAACTTAATAAAGCTTATATAAGAAAAACTCCCAGCTGATACTTCATTCAGTGGTGAAAAACTGATACGCTCAAAGTCAAGCCAGGATAATTAGCCAAGAAAAAGAATTAACCTGAGAGTAGAAGGGGGTTCTGCAGGTTAGTTGTTACCAACTTAACATATTCTATAGTCACCTGGGAAGGAGTATCAATTGAATTGTCTCCATCAGGTTGGCCAGTGGCCATGTCTGAGGGGGTTATCTTGCCTGCTAATTGATGTAAAAAGGACTAGCCCACTGTGGGTGGGACCATCCCCAGAGGTGGCACCATCTCAAAGCAGGTGGCTCTGAGCCAAATTAAAAACCTCTGCGCATGAGCCAGGGTAGTGAGTCAGTAGGTACTGTTCCTCGGTAGTGCCTGCTCCCGGTTCCTGTCTTGAGTTTCTGTTCTGACTTCCTGCAGTAATGGACTATTTCTTAGAAGTATAAGCTGAAATAAACCCTGCCCTCTCCTGTGTTGCTTTTGTTCATGGATTTTTATCACAACACCAGAAAAGCAAAGACAGCAGGAAGTGAGAGAAGCAAAAAGGTGATCAAGAAAAAGGGAGGAAGAGGAAAGGAATGATAGAAGTAAGACTCACAGAGCATCTCTTTTAGAATATAGATGTAAAAATATAAACTCGTGTAGACATACAGACCTATAGATATGACAAGAAGCAGAAGGGGGACTATTTATGTGTAGGAAGGAGACCAGTGTCAGAGGAATGGTATTAGGGGAAATAGCAGAGGTTAAAACAAGCAAGTACCATTCTTGTATACGCATGGAGTGATGTCATGATGAAGCCCATTATTTTTTAACTGGCTGGAAAAAGAAAATAGAATGTTTAAAAAGTGAGAAGGTCAAAATTAAAATTAGCATTGGATGCATATGGTGTGATTTTATAGGCAAGAAATGCTGAAGACATCACAGAAAATGCTTAGAAAAAAATGTACCATTTTGAAAAGATGCAGTAGATAAAATCAACATACAAAACCCAGAAACATTTCTAGACATGAAAAATAAACCATCTAAAAATAAAATTAGGAAAATAATCTCACAGTAATATCATAAATGTTTAAAACAAACATGGCAAAAGCATGAATACTTAAAAACTATAAAACAAATGAAAGAAATTCAAGAAAACTTATATGGAGAGATATTCAACCCGTATTCTCTAAATGGAAGAGTTATTATTGTCAAAATAACTTCAGACTACCAAAAGTTACCTAAGTGTTCAATGAAACGCCTATGAAAATTTTACTAATTTCTTCCATATAAATAGGAAAAAACAATCCTAAAACACACATAGAAAACAGAAGACACTTTGAAGAACAAAAGCATATTTGAGAAAAATAGATATATAAGGATGGAGGCATTACACCTTCTGACTTTAAAAGGAATTACAGAACTACAATATACAAAACAATACAATGCCAGCATAAAACAGACATATAGATCAATCAGACCACTCCAAAACAATTGCATTCACTTACAGTGAATTGATTCTTATCAAAGATGCCAAGAATATACAGCCAGAAGTGGACAGAATGTCTTCAAAAATGGTGCTTGGGAACTGGAAAGCTGCAAGCAAAACATGAAAAGTAAGAAAAATTGGAACCCATCTCACTATTCATTTTGTGCTCAAAAATAAAATCAAAATAACTGAAGACTTAAACATGAGGGTTAAATCTATGATTCCTACAAGAAAATATTTTAAATTCTTGACATTGGTCTCCCCGGTGATTTCTTGGATATGGCATCAAAGGAAATGAGAAACAAAAGCAAAAATAGGCAAGTGTTTCTGTGTACAAGGACTGTAGAACTATATCCTAATGAAATAGCCAGTGCTGTGAACAATGCTTATTGTCACCTCATTCATGGTAACAGGAAACTGCAAATATAGTTTTTTAATTGTCAGTAGAAAGCACACCACTACAAAGTTTAAGTTCAGCAAGATCCTACTGAGAAAAGACTGAGACAGGTTATGGAGGGAATTTAAGCTCCTAAATCTTCAGAAGATGTTAAGGGGAAGGAATGGAGAAGGACTTGTTTTCTCAAGTGTCAAAGCAAAAGAAAAGCACACAGAGGTTAAGACAAAGCCTGTGACACACAATACAAGCTAAGGGTTTTGAAAATAATCATGGCAATGAGTTCTGATAACAGAAGAACTTAAAGCAATAGGATATGGTCATATACTTGAAAGCAGGAGGATATGAACAGATGTTAGAAGCAGTGGGATATGGGCAGATCTTAGAAAGCAGTGGGATATGGGCAGATATTAGAAAGCAGTAGGATATGGGCAGATACTTGAAAGAAGGAGGATATGAACAGATGTTAGAAGCAGTGGGATATGGGCAGATATTAGAAAGTAGTGGGATATGGCAGATATTAGAAAGCAGTAGGATATGGGTGGATATTTGAAAGCAATAGGGGATAGATGGATCGTTCAGCTAATGGTGTGGTTACCAGGAGACAACTATAAATAATCTCTATCTCTTACCCACAAAGTACTAAGAGTTTTTCTAGAAGAAAATATGCCATTCACATTAGTTAACCCCCTCACTACTGTGACAAAATATCTGAAAACTAACACATAAGAAAGAGGACTTCTAGCCGGGCGGTGGTGGCGCACGCCTTTAATCCCAGCACTCGGGAGGCAGAGCCAGGTGGATCTCTGTGAGTTCGAGGCCAGCCTGGACTACCAAGTGAGTTCCAGGAAAGGCGCAAAGCTACACAGAGAAACCCTGTCTCGAAAAAACCAAAAAAAAAAAAAAAAAAAAAAAAAAAAAAGAGGACTTCTTTTAGGCACACGGTTGTAAAGAGAGTTCAATCCATCATGATGGGGGTTTATGGCAGGGACCCTATGTGTCTTGGGCCAGGAAGTTTATGTCAGAGACTTCTCATATGGCATGGACCAGGAAGCAGAGAAGACAGATCAGTATCAGAAGCAGGTATAATCCTCAAAGAAATGCCCATTTTTGATCTATTTTCAGCAGCCAATCTCTACCTCCTAAAAGCTCCACATCCTTCCAAATAGCACCATAAGCTGAGGAGTGAGTGTTCCAAACATAATCACCTGGCACATCCCAGAGTAAGACCACAACAGCCTTGAAATAACTTGTGAGCAGGAATATCTTTCCAAATAGAACATAAACCCTATAAAGCCTATAGTCCATAAAAGGAAATATTGACATTTACTATCTTTAAAATAAATTTAAAATAAATAAATACAATTAGTAAACTATAAATAAAAAAGCTTTTTCTAATACATAATATTTCTGGGCTGGCAGATGGTTTAGAGGTTAATAGTACTTCTTCCAGAACACTTGAGTTTGAGTTTCAACATCCATATAAAAATAAAATAAAATAAGTAGCTCACACTGCCTCTAACTCAAGTTCTGGGTCATTCAGCTCCCTCTCTGGCCTCTGCCAGCATGTGGTGTGTGTGTGTGTGTGTGTGTGTGTGTGTGTGTGTGTGTGTGTGTGTGTGTATGCAATCCACATGCACACAAATAAAAGTAAATCTTTAAAATATTGAAAACATAGTATTTCTAATTATAATTTTCAAATGATATGCATAAGCTACAAAAAATAAAGAAATGTATGCAATATACTAAAAAAAATCCTGTAGAAAATGGGAGTGAGGAGTTAAAAAACAATGAAACACACTAAGGAAAACCCAAGTTTTCCGAAGGTAACTTTCTTTACAGATTGAACTTTGAAAACCACATCTATGGCTGAGGTGTATGAAATAAAATTAAGAACAAATCAAAATAAAATTAAGCTTTAGGCAAAGTAAACAAATATCTCTAACTGTATATTGACTTGGTTTTAACACAGAGACAGTACCTTACTAAGATAAAGATAAGATTCAAATCTAGGACATCTAGGACACAAAGGGTCAGTGAATGTCCTCTGTAGTCTTAAGGCTGTTTGGACTGTCTGCATCAGCCAGAGATTCAGAAATCATCCTCTATACTTTGACCCTTGGAGCCTCCACTTTACTGGATGATTCATATCTGTTTCCCCTCTATTTCCACAGAGCCATCCTAATTAATGTAAGGAGCTAGGTAGGAACTGCTCATTCAGTCCTCATACAAATGCTGAGACCCATGAACTCTACAAGGATTTTCAAGTCACCATGCTAAGTCTGAAACAGCACAACACAGATAATGTAACCCTTTTGGGTCTCAAAGTCACCAGTGTATAGTGGAAAGAAAAGTAATCTGGACTTCAGTTTCAAATCATGGCAGAACAGCTGTGTGCCCTTACACAATTTTTCCTTCTTTAAGTCTTATCCCTTTCCCTCATGATTCAGGGCAGCAAGCGAGAGGATAAAGCCACAAAAGCATCAACAAAGCCATGTACCAAGGCTTAAGTGAAGGTTAGGGATATTCTTCATAAAACTATTTTCATTTTATCTGGACCATTTCTCTAGCCGGTCATTGTGTATTTTGACAGGGAAGCTTAACACTCCAGAATGGTATCAGAAAGCTGAGTCCAAACAGTATCCCTGATGTTCACCAGCTGTATAAGTTTCAGTCTTTATGACAGTGAATTAATATGACCCTGCACCAAGCTTGAATGTATATTTCTGTTAGTCTTTAGTGAATGAAACCTACCTCTGACTCTCTTTCTATTGAGTAATATAAAAACCAATTAGCTATAGAGCTTGGCAGTGGTAGCACATACCTTTAATCCCAGCACTTGGGAGGCTGAGGTATAGGGGTCTCAGTTCAAGGCCAGCCTGTTCTACAGAGTGAGTTCCAGAACAGCCAGGGCTTCACAGACAAATCCTGCTTCATAAAGAAAAGAAACCAATTACCTATAAAACAAATTACAGATGTCAATATGCTTCTGTGTGTGTGTGTGTGTGTGTGTGTGTGTGTGTGTGTGTGTGTGTGTGTGTGTTTTACAGGTTCAACATTTGCTCATATATCTACAATTGTATGTGTATAATTAAACTCACAAATTTAATAATACAAGTCTACGTATATGTTCATCACAGCTCTGTCAAGGTAAAGAATTACCATCATCCCAAATGGTTCATTTATGCACCTTCAAAGTTGATCACTGTCCCTATCTCACAGAAGTAATGACTATACTACATTTTGTCTACCAGTAATTTGCTCTATTATAAAATTTTATACATATTTGCTGTTCAACTATTTGACTTACAGGTAGTAAAAATTATAATCATTCATCTCTTTTTATCATTCTTGCTTTCTGAATTATGAACTCTGTTATTAGATTCATACACACCCTTATAACTGAAATGCATTTTTGATGAATTGACCTTTTTAACTTGATGAAACTTAATATTAGTGTTTTTTCTGTCTTGAGATCAATATTATCTGATATTAAATTAACTACCCCACCTTTTGTAAGCTCCATACAGAGCATGTATTTTCTACCTTCTAGTTTTTAACATATCCAAGCTATTTATTTTATAGACAGTACTTGTGTTTTCATTGATGAATAAAATAACTACTTTTAGTTGAAATGCCTTATTTTTAAAATTTATTGTAATAGTCAAGGAGGTTGGAGTTAGGCCTACATAGCTATTATTTTGGTATGCTTCTTTGTCTTCTGTTTCGGTCATTGCTGCTATTCTTCTGTACTTTTCCTAATTTCTTTAACACTATTCGTTATTTTTAGAATTCTATTTTTTGTATTGGATTTTAAGTATACCCAGTTACACACTGAATGCTTGATCTAAAGATTATCATATACAACATTAACCCTTTAGTCTTTGAAAACTAGAATTGTGATAATCCTACAAAGTATGAAATATATTTCATTAATCATGTTTTATATTTATTCATTAATATATTTATTAATTAGTAAAATATATTTCATTAATTAAATATTTCTTAAATACATAAGATACTTTACTTCATATAAAATGATACAAACTTGTTGATTCACCTCTGTCCTTTATTCTCTCCTTCTCATGTGTGACATAGCTATACATTACAGAGCTCAAAAGAAAATGCAGTAGTATTTATTTTAAGTCATACATAAATCTAAGGAAAAAGTCTATTTTCTCTGGGACCTTTTATGCCTATTGTTCTGGATGCAGAGATCCACGGCCAGGCCCCAGGTGGAGCTCCAGGAGTCCAATTGGCGAGAAAGAGGGAGGTTTGTATGAGCAAGAATTGCTGAGACCAATTTGAAAAATCACAGGGACAAATAGCCAAATGAATGGAAACACATGAACTATGAACCAATAGCTGAGGAGCCCCCAACTGGATCAGGCCCTCTGGATAAGTGAGACAGTTGATTAGCTTGATCTGTTTGGGAGGCATCCAGGCAGTGCGACTGGGACCTGTCCTCATTGCATGAGTTGGCTGTTTGGAACCTGGGGCTTATACAGGGACACTTGGCTCAGCCCGGGAGGAGGGGACTGGACCTGCCTGGACTGAATCTACCAAGTTGAACTCAATCCTCAGGGGAGTCTTTGCCATGGAGGAGATGGGAATGGGGGGGTGGGCTGGGGGGAAGGCGGTGGGGGGGGGGGCAGGAGGGGGAGAACAAGGGAATCCGTGACTGATATGTAAAATTAAGTTAAATTATAAAATAAAATTAAAAAATAAGTATCTGTATGGAACACAGTTCACAAATAAAATATTTGTCCTCTGAAAATATATAAAACTGTATTTATACCAATGAGGAAAGAAATCAAGAAAATGTAAAAGAAAGTAGATTTTCATATTCCAGCAGTTCTAAAACATTGGTTTGTTTGTTCCTTTCCTTGGACATATGTTATTTCCACAATAAAAATAACTTAAAACTGAGAAGTTCTTTGCATAACCAAGAGCTTTGCCACTTTAAGTAGACCCTCACTGTAGGAACTTCTCTAAGGTCATGAGCTGGGATGATAGGGAGGTAGAAAACTAAAACACTGCTCGTTATCTGGAAAAGGAAGGGCTGACAAAATCACACAACAAAATCAAATAAAAAGAAATGTGCCTTTTTACTTTTAAAGCAGCACACATCAGGAAAATCAGGTTAATCACAAAAGGACCCTTAGAAACCCCCAAAGCATTTTAATTTCCATCCAGGAGAGGACAACTATGATTGCCTTTAACACTTTTAAGCAACACTATCAATCTTTCCTCCCAATATGTGACCCACTGGGAGTTGTCTGCATTAGAAGACAACAAAACACCTCATGATTCCTCAAAGCCTAGACAAGTATTAAGACTAAACAAACTTTGCTGCAACTGTAGTTTTCCTAGGAGTAAAAACAAAAACAAACACCAGAACAAAAAATCCAAGGCTCTTGGAGATGGTCTAACATTTCTACAAATATTATAACTTTAATTTATTATGATTATGATTATTAGTATTTTTAGTTTTGAAGAGACTCAGATTCTGGATTCAAATCCCAAATGTGTTATTTACAATTACTTGTTATATGACAAAATATTTAACTTTCCTATGTCTTGGTTTCTTTATTGAAATAAAAAGATTGCAATCAGTTAAGTTTATGATAAGTATAAAAATGTAAAGGCAGCATAATTACTGCCATAGAATATACTTAGGGAAAAATGGTCATTACTAATTTTTATCTTAGAAATAATTTTATATTGGAAAACCATACGTAAGTTTCAAAGAATGTAATTCTCCTATTTTTCTCTCGTGTGAAATAGGCTGAAAAGACAGTTTCATTCTCAATTAGCCATTTCTCTACTTCTGCATCACTCATAGTTGTAGGGCATGTAGTAAAGGGCTGGTGACTTGTGAACCTCTTATTCTCATTGAGAGAGGCCAAAATCTGCTTACCCATTAGTGTTTTGCTTGGTATCCAAAACCACAGTGTTGGCTTGGTGTTTGTAAACCAAATGTCTAATAGCTTTGGGAACCACAAATCTTGCTCAGGCCAAATGGCAATATTTCATTCTACTGTCCATATGAAGACTCTTGCTTGCCAAGTCATAAAACATAAAAAAAAAATGGGACTTCATACCAGTAGCCTAATATCATGGAGAAAGGAAACTATCATGTAGTGGATGTAAATGAGCTATTGGATACAATTTATTGTGCCAGTACATTTTACATGTGTCATTCCATTTTAATCTTCATAAGAATACTTTAAGGCACAAATTATAGTCCATATTGTAAAGGAGAGGTTACCAGTGTTGAGAATGTTAATTTTCATTGCCACACAGATGGTTAGTGTCAGTACTGAGATTCAAACCCATTTTAACATGATGGCCACATGTTATATTCTTTGTACTTATGTGCATAGAAAGATATAGTTAGTTTGGAGCATGTTCCTGGATATACCTGAAGTATCTTGTGACATAGGAAGTTGCATAGAATATGTATTTCACTTCCTTGTGTAAGGCAAGAGTGATAATCATAGTCTAGGACAACTCATGTCAGTATCACTTTCTGTGGGTCTATCTTTTAATCAATAAGCCATCTTTGCAAATGACAAAATTGAAAATCTTCAGGATTTAGCTTGATACCCCTAATGCTCAAACTATAATGAAAGAAAAACTCACATCAATTAAACCATTTGCAAAAGAATGAGATTATCCAGGTTTAGAAATGTGATTGAAAAACAAATGACACACAGTTAACAATTAACAGTGCCTTTGCTTACCAACAATTATTTCTTTTCCTCCATGGACACATACTGATTAACCAAAGATGCTCACTCTGGCTCCAACATAGAGGACTATGTCCCTAGCCAAGTTTCATGGCAACTCTGTAAATAACAATATGTCCCACAGACCAGATTCCTTGCCTGCAGGCACCATTATATCATGTCTTCCAGCCCTGTGCATTGGCAAATGCCCATAGATTCAGTGCTTGGAAGAAACTCAGTTGAAATTGGAAAGAAATTCTGGCATCACTAAACTACTACTTCAAACAAAGGAGAAGGTCTGCATGGGGACTACACCTCCAGGTAGCCAAGAAGTCTTCAGTACTCGGCTGCTTTGGTAAATATCAGGAAGAAACAGAAGAATTTTTCAGCTTCAGAGGCAGGGCACAGGCAGACATATGAGAACTCAGCACCCCTAAACAGAACCCTGTGCATTTAGCCCCTCTCACACTTGGACGCCATCTCTGGAGAAAGAGGTAATTATAATAGCTAATGAGCTCAGTTGCTTTGGGAGTTTATTATTAATATGTGAGCAAGCATTTAGTTCAATCTGGTACACATTCAGATAAAAAGTTTTTGTTTTTCATTGGGGTGGCAAATTCCCTCTGAGCTTTAGCAGCCCGTGTTTCAAAAGTTGTAAGCAATGAGTGTATCTAATTGGACTTGAATTTGAAGGTCTAACATTGCCGTGCCTTGAATATTTTCTCTACTTGTCTCTCTCCACAGTGGTGCAATGGTTTCCTCTGAATTAAAATTTTCATTCCTGGAGGGAGGGAGGCATTTCATAACACTAGGAAACTTACAAGGCTCCAAACATTACAAGATTTACAAACACCCATCCTACTGCCCCCAACACTATAAGGTACAGTATGAACTGTAGCTCTATAGGTAGGAAAGTCACTTGCCACAGAATCTGACCCTCCTCTATCCTTCTTCTGTTTTTACCTCTCTTCTTCTCCCTATAGATACCCCCCTTCCCATTTACCTGATCAGGTCTCTTGTACCTTGCTAAGCCTTGATCTGTTGATCCACACTGCATGCCCTCCCAACCCACCATCCAGGCAATGGTCCTGTTTTTCTCTCTTGGTTTCTGCAGTTACTCCAGGCTGTGTACTCACATCTGAAGATTTAGAGCTAGGAGTCTCTAATAAGTGAGAACATGAGATGTTTGTCTTTCTGGGTCTTGGTTACCTCACTCAATGTGATCTTTTCTAGTTCTATCACTTTACTTGCAAAGTTAATGATTTCATTTTTCTTTACAGTTGAATAAAATTTCATAGTGTATGTTTATCACATTTTCATTGTCCACTCATTGGTTGAAGGACATTTAGGTTGTTCATATTCCCTAGCTATTGTGAATAGAACAGAAACGAAGGTGACTGAGAAATATCTATGAAGTAGGATGTTGTGGGATATTTGGGCAATCTGAAAGATGTGTCCCTGTTTTACCTTGCCTGCCTAAGGCATCTGATTGGTTTAATAAAGAGCTGAATGACCAGTAATGAGGCAGAAAAGGTTAAGTGGGACTTCCAAGCAGAAATAGGAACTCGGGGAAAAAGTGAGGCAGATTTCACAAGCAAGATGCAGAGGTAGGCAGGCCTACAGTATGGAGGAAAGGTAATGAGTCACATGTCAAGACATAGATTAATAGAAATGGGCTAATTTAAGTTATAAGAGCTAGTTGGAAACAAGTCTAAGCTAAGGCCAAGCTTTCATAATTAATAAGAAGTTGGCATGTCATTATTTGGGGTCTGGCAATCCAAAGAAAGTCCAAATACAGGATGCCAAGTCCTTGCACATATGCCTAAGAGTGGTATAGCTTGGTCATATGATAGATTTGTTTGGGGGGTCCTTCCCGTTGCTTAGAGTTTTTTGTTGGTTTGTTTCAGGTTTTGTTTTGTTTTGAGAAGTCTCCACACTGATTTCCATAATGGCTGCACCAGTTTGCAATCGCTCCAACAGTGAACAAGGCTTCCCCTTTCCCCCTACATCCTCTCCAGGATTTGTGATCTTCACCATACTGACGAGGGTACAATGAACTTTTAAAGTTGTTTTGATTTGCATTTCCCTAGTTGCTAAGAATGATAAAAATTTTTGAGATATTTCTTAGCTAATTTTTCCTCCTTTTATGAATTGTCTCTTCAGGTCCTAGGCCAATTTTTCAAATGAGTCCTTTGGTGAGTTTGCTTGTTTGTTCATTTGTTTGTTTTGACCCTTTGTTCTAGGAATTCATTGTATAATCTATATATCAATCCTTAGTCAGATGGCAAAGATTCCCTATCAGTCTGTGGGTTCATTGTTTCTTTAGACGTACAGACTTTTTTAGGTTATGAAGTCCCACTTTTCAATTGTTGGCCTGAATTCTTGGGCAAATAGATTCCTGTTGGGAAGTCCTTTCTTACCCATATATCATGTAGAATTCTGCCTAGATTTTCTTCTAGCAATTTCAGTGTTTCAATTTTCATGTTTAGGTCTTCGATACATTTTGAATTCATTTTGTGAAAGATAATGGATATGGGACTAATTTCTTCTTCATGAGGACATGCAGTTTTCCCAGAACCATTTGTTGAAGATGTTGCCTTTTCTCCAGGGTATGTTTCTGAAATCTTTCTCAAATATAAGTGGATGAAGTTACAAGCACTCATGTTTCAGTATATTGTTCTTATTAATATAGCATTGTATCATATTTTAAGGCCTGGAATGGTAATTCATCGAACATTGTTCTTTTGGCTCAGATTTGTTCTGTCTATACTGGGTTTTCACTTGTATAAGTGACTTGAGCCTCCTCAAATTTGGACATCCTGGGGCAGGGTGAGAAGGTCCATACAATCAAATGCTAGCTGTTCATTGTCACAAAGCGTGTATATTTTGTATACACTTTTACTTCCTTGCTATAATAGCAGGGTTTAAAATCCACCCACCGGAAAATCTCAGAATGGCAGGGCAACAATGGCAAGAGTCTCCTGAAGAATTGCTTTCAAGTCCTAGCGTTGTTTTTTCTCTTTAGGACAGAGAAGACATCACTGAGTTTCTTGGGGGTAGCACAGTCACCCAAGATGAGAACATCATTCCAGCAATGCACAACTCTTCTGGAATTTGTGTGAAAGCTCGACATAAAATCCTTTGTCTCTCTTCCCTCAGAAGCTATCACATAGCATTTATAGTTTCTGGGTCTTGTTTTAAAAATGCCTCATAAAACCATCCCTCCTGGTAGACTAGATTTACCTAAAATGATTTTATTTAAAAAATGCTCATTTCTCAAAAATAGTCTATATGACTTTAAAATTTTACTCTGCAGAAATATCTTTCAAATAACATGAACTTGTGATAACAGGCATAGTTTCCAGCAAAGATTTAAAGAAAAATTGAAACAAGTACTTGATGGTCACAAAGAGAATAACTTAAATGCATATTGTATGCATATTGTGGCTGTGAATAAACAGTTCCTCCTGTTAATCCAATAGAATGGTTCCATTATCTACTGCATCTTTATGTCTCCAAAAGGCAGCTATGTAAAAAGAAAAATTTAGGGAGATTTGTTTATACAATATACTTATCTGTAATTAGATACATTTTAAATGTACTACGGATTTAATCTCAGCATTCCAAACCTCATGAAAAAGTAAACAAAGGATGAATAGATTTGGTTATGTGCAATGTGGTCTGCATCTAAGGAAGGCGCAAGACAAAACCAGTATCTGTTCACTCAAACATGCAGTGATTATTTCCACATATAAGGATGGGAATGGAGAGGATAAGCATAATTCCTGCCTTGAAAGATGTTTGTGTGAATGAAGACAGACACAAATGCAGTACTGAGTGTCTTTGAAGAGTTGAAAACCTGAAAAATCACAGTGCTTCTCACTCACTAAGTCAATAGCTAAGGTCTTTGTAAAGGTGAATTGCTTTATAATAGACCAATTTGACTGGGGAGGGGAGGGGTGCTAGGAATCAAATGCAGGAAGTTAGGAAATTGGCATGCTCAGTGAGTTCTACATCCTTAGTACATCACCAAATAACTTGGAAGAAAACATTTAGGAAAAGTAGGTGGCAATAACCAAACCTTTTCAAACATAAAAATACACACTAACAAACGTGGTACAAGATCTTAAATTGGCCGGGTGGTGGTGGCGCATGCCTTTAATCTCAGCACTCAGGAGGCAGAGCCAGGTGGATCTCTGTGAGTTCGAGGCCAGCCTGGACTACCAAGTGAGACAGAGAAACCATGTCTTGAAAAACCAAAAAAAAAAAAGATCTTAAATTGGAAATTATCTTTCAGTCACTAATTCCTCCCTGCCACTTAGAATTCATGAAGAGGTTTTTAAATCAGTCTGGAGTTTTGCTATAAGCAGGTCTTTCACAGTATTGAAACCTGTGGGGAAGAATATTAGAATCATCCTTTTCTAGATTTCAAGATGGAAACGCCCACTAGAAAGGAGCCTGTGTATGTGAGCTGGGATAAAACTGACAAAACCAATAGCCAATTCATAAATTATTTTGACAAAAATCAACAAGTCATAAGTTTATTAAGGTTTTTTTAGTCTATTACCTGATCATACATAGCAATTTTGTTGTAGCCCTTAGTGTATAAGATGGGCAATTAAGTCTAATTTTCTAGCTGAAGCAGGTAAAGAATCAGATATTTCTAGTAGTATCTTAAAACCTAAATACAATGCTAAATATACATTTGACAAGAGATTACTATCTAGAATACACAACCCCTCCAACCTAAACATCAGAAAGTAAGCAATCCAATAAAAAAATTGAACTATGACTGTCTTATTTAGGGTTACTATTGCTGTGGTGAAATACCATGAGCAAAAGCAATTTGAGGAAGAAAGGGTTTATTTGACTTGCATGTCCTGAGATCCTGAGTCACAGTACACTGAGGGAAACCAAGGTAGAGATTCAAACCAGGTGGCAACCTAGAGGCAGGAGCTGATGGAGAGACCATGGAGGAGTGCTGTTGACTGGCATGTTCTTCATGGCTTGCTCAGACTGTCCTCTTATAGAACCCACAGCCAACAGCCCAGGGATGGCAAGGGATGGCACCCACACATACACACACACACACACACACACACACACACACACACACACACACACACACACAATAGGCTGGGCCACATCCTATCAATCACTAATTAAGAAAATGCCCTACGAGCTTGCCTATAGCCCAGTCTTATGGAGATATTTTCTCAATTGCAATCTATCTTCTCTGGTGACTTTAGCTTGCGTCAAGTTGAAATAAAACTAGCCAGTGTAGACTCTGAACAGAAATTCCTTAAAAGATGAAATACAAATGACTAATAAATGTTGCTAGAGTTTTCCTGCCTGGCCCACAGTCAGGACAAATCTCTCTCACCCGCCAGTCCCAAGCCGCTCAAACCCGATCAAGTAAACAGAGACACTTATATTGGTTTCAAACTGTATGGCCGTGGCAGGCTTCTTGTTAACTGTTCTTACAGCTTAAATTAATCCATTTCTATTAATCTATACCTTGCCACGTGGCTTGTGGCTTACCGGTACTTTACATCTTCCTTGTCCTGATGGCGGCTGGCAGTGTCTCCCCTCCCAGCTTTCTGTTCTCTCAATTTTCCTCTCTGTTAGTCCCGCCTATACTTCCTGCCTGGCCACTGCCAATCAGTGATTTATTCATTGACCAATCAGCAACACATTTGACATACAGACCATCCCACAGCACCTCCCCTTTTCTTTTCTTAAAAAGGAAGGTTTTAACCTTTACACATCTCCAAAGTCAGCTTGGTATATTTGGGAATTTGGGCGTAGCTTCTCTTACTACTTCCTGCTGGAGGGGGGCGCTGTATCTTCTGGGGAAACAAAGAAAATTTTAGGATCATGGAGTAGTCCGTGAGGCTGTATCATCTGAGCCAGTTGCCTTGAAACGGTTCTGGATGTTGGATCATCTGGGCCATGGTGTCATCGGAGACCTTTTAGGTGGTCTTGGCTGGTCAAACCTGATGTGTCTTAATCTTGAGATGGCGGGAGCCGGGATGGTGGGAGCCGGATGGCGGGAGCCGGGATGGCGGGGAGCCGGGATGGCGGGAGCCGGGGCCCGCACTCGGGGAGGAGGGGGATCGCCTCACTCACAGCGGTTTTTCGCTGGTCTGGGGGCTAAGCTAGGGAGCTGAGACCGGACTAGCTGCTCCCTTTTTCGGGAATGGAACCGTGTAGGCGTTCCCTGGTTCTATGGAACTCTGCAGGCGGGTTTAGGTACCCGCCAGCCGGGGAGAAGGCTGAGGGCGGGAGCCACCCAGGCCTTTGGAACTTGCCCCACGTGAGCGCCAGATATTGGTGAAATTATTAAGGCCACTCCACGTAGTTAAAAGGAGATTTATTTAATGGCGTAACTTACAAATTAAGGAATAGGTAGGTCGCGGAGTCTGGGGAAGGTGTATCACAGTCCAGCGGTGTTCTCTGGAGCTCTGCTCAGTCCACCTCTCCAGTCCAGGGTCCCGCAACCGAGAGAGCGCCCGCCGATCCAGATCTCGGGTCCCCCCCCCCCGTCCCCCCCCCCCCCCCCCCGGCGCCTCCCTTGGCCCCGCCTTGTAGGCGTGACAGTTGCCAAAGTCTCAATGGGGGTTGGAACTTCCAGATCAAAGCTGGAATGGCTACCCACTACATCTCCCCCTTTTTGTCTAAATAAGAAAGTTCTAACCTAATACAAGACTATATACAAAGGAATGGTTATCAAATATTGTCCAGGAATAATGAGGGATAATGACCTAGATAAGATGGAAGTACAACCAATGCAAACAATATCAAGCAAGAAACACATACTAAAGTCCAGAGAAATATAGAGCATAGGTAAATGGCATGTTACAAAGATCCTTCCAAAAGGTGTCCTATCCTAAAGAACCTGAATCTAATACTTAATATGTTCTATCTACTAAGTTGTAACTATAACTGCTAGTCTTCAATCCCACCAAAGACCTGAGAAGGAATATAATGGTACCTGAGAAATGGTACATGGATTTAAACAACTTTCGGGAATCTTGCGAGAGTAGACGGAGACAGCTGGCAGCCTGGACAGTCACCTAATGTTTCTCAGCATTGTTGGTGCATTCAAATTGGCTACAGGCCTAAAGTATCTGACAGACCATTTTCAGAAGCAGGAATTCTGAAAGACCATCTTACCCTGTCTTGGCAGAGTACAGTGGTCGCTTTCCTTGTGTCCCACTTGTCCAGAAAGGATAGCATTGCATTAGTACTGTAAAACCACTTGGAGGTTCTGTCTCCTCCAAGTCAAAATGGCTACCAATCAATCCAACAAGTATCAACAGCACTGACAAGAACAGGGGAATCCCTTAGCGCTGTTAGAGGGAATGTGAACTGTGGAAAGCAGTGCAGAAGGTGCTCAAAGAGCTGAAAAGAGAGCTACCATATAACTCAGCTATGCAACTCCTGGGCATACACCCAAAGGACTCTGTACCCTATCGTTGAGATACTTGCACAGTCTCATTCATCGTTGCTCAATTTATAACAGCTAGAAAATGGAATCAACCCAAGTACCCATCATATGATGAATGAACAATGAAAACATGGAACATATATGCACAATGGAATTCTGTTTAGCACTAAAGAAAAGTGAATTACAAAAAAAAAATTGTAGAAAAATGGATGCAACTGGAAATTCTTATACCAAAGTAACCCAGGTCCAGAAAGACAAATGCCACATGTTCTTTCTCAAATCTGTATCTTGGATTTAAACTTCTCTATTTCTGTGTTTGAGTTAAAGTGAGTATCTCTAGAAGTCAGAAATCAAGAACGGAGCCCGGGAATGTGGGGATGGACAAAACAGTAAAAATAAGGACTAAGAAGTAATGACCCTCCTCTGCCATAAGCTCCTGTCATCATGTTCTTCCTCACTATGTTCCCCAAAGGGACGGAGCCATACAACTACAGATGGGCACCTTGAGTCAAACACGTTTCTTCTACCTTTTGAAGAATTTCTCTCAGGTATTTTGCCATTGCCAAAAACCTGACCACTTGAGAAAATTACTCACTCTAAATGTGGTCACAGAGTCCAATAGGCAGAAAGCCAAATGGAACAGATAGGAAAGGAAGAAAACCTGTCAGCACATGGGAAATCAGCTCTTCCTATGCAGGTGCATCTTTTGCTGCTGCCGTCACTGGCAAACGTAGACCCCATGTGTGCTTTCAATACAGATTCACACAAGAGATGATAGGAAGCCTTAGAGCAGGGCGGCATCATTTGTCCTAGTTCTAAGGTTGCCTGCCTTGTGGGTTGAGCAGCTTCCAGGTACTCTAGTTCTGCAGCTTGCAGAAGGTCACTGTAGGGCTAGCCTGTTTTAAATCCTGAAAGCCAATCGAATGAATTCTCTTTTATAATCCCCCCCAGTGTGTGTGTGTGTGTGTGTGTGTGTGTGTGTGTGTGTGTGTGTGTGAGTGTGTGTTCTATTGGTTTTGTTCCTCCAGAGAATCTTGACTACTAAAAGCAACATGATCTAGTAGACAAAGACTAGGCTCAACAGCATGTGTCAATGTGCCTCAAACTTCATGATCCTCACTTGACTGAGGGGAAAAAAAAGCACATCTTTAGCCGCCCATTTTCTCCAATAGTCTCTGCCTTGCTAGACCACATAAATGAATCAGTCAATGAAAATGGAGAATTGAACCTTCCAGCTTTCCAGCACTTTTCATGGAATCAAGTTTACTTAGGAAATAGACTGTGACAAAGATTAAGTGGACAGTGTCAACCAGTTCTAAAAAGGACTTTTATGTTCGTGGGGGAGGCTAAATATACTTATATACTTGTCCTTTCTCTGTGTGTAGAGCAGAGACAGAGAATAAATTTTAAAATATACATCTAATGGCATCTCCCAGCTGGTAGGACCTACGGCTTGTCACTTAAAGCCTTATTTTAAACTAATTAAACTCTCGGTCGTCTTCAGTTAGTCTAAACAGAGCATGTCCTTGTGCCTGTTCCTGGTCAGTTCTTAATGATAAGAATGTGAAGTCATTTATCTTTCCCAGAATCCCCTCAGCTATATCTAAGCTACTTTCCTATAAATGCCTGCAGATTTTTAATTCAAATCTACATTTAGCAAGACAGATAACAGCCTGTTTGACAGCGATTGGGACACACACCATGATGAGCTCGAAAGCACTGGGAGTCTTGCCATGAAAAGAGGAAGTGGTGTCTGGCTGTTTCTAACCCTCAGAAATTGAGATTTAATATCATTTGACATTCAAGCACTGAAACTCAACTCAGACTTGTAAAATTCGTCCTCACTTAATTCTCAATGTTCCTTAAGCATAGAAAACGTGGGATTAAATTTAGTTCATCCCTGGCAAGTCCACAACTTTATTATTATCTCAATTTCCTGCTAGATTGTTTAGAGTTCCCCTGGAAAATAATTTCCATGTAGTATTTTTTATTCAGTATTTCAAAGAAGAAATGTGTATCTTAATATCCAAGAGCCTTATCCTCCTTTTTGAAACCCCTAATGTTAGAGTTCAGGTCTTGAATATCCCCCCAAAGAGAAACCCTGTATTACAGGCTTGCTCTCCAACATGTGTCATATACAAGAAGTGATGGAACTTGTCAGAGATGAGACCTAGTGTATGGAAGCTAAGTTAACCAGAGTGTGTCCTTGGGGATTTTCTCAGAATTCTATTGCAGTGAAGGGACACCAAGACCATGGCAACTCTTATAAAGGGAAACATTTAATTGGGTGGCTTACACTTCACAGGTTCAGTCCCTTATCATCATGGTGGGCTATGATGGCCTGTAGGCAGACATAGTATTGGAAAAGGAACTGAAAATTCTACATCTTGATCCGCAGGTAACAGGAAGTGAACTGTGTCACTGGGTGTAGCTAGAGCATAGGAGACCTCAAAACTCACCCCCAGAATGATACACTTCCTCCAACAAGGCCACACCTATTCCAACAAGGCCACACCTCCTAATAGCACCACTCTCTATGAGCTTATGGGGGACAATTGCATTCAAACTACCAGAGGGATTATATTGGGATGCCAGCCCCCTTTCATCTTCTTTTTCTCCTAAAATACCATGAAGTGTGATTTTTGCCTCAAGCTCCTGCTATGAACAATAATGGAGTCAAGAAATTACTGAAACAACAAGCCTTAATTACCATTTCCTCCTTGTAAAATACTCACCTTACATTTTGGAGTCTAGAGAGATGGTTCCTTGTTTAACAACGCTTGAACTTTGAACTTTGAACTCTTGAACTGTGCCCTTGCAGATCTGAGTTCAGTTTCCATACCCATGTTGAGTGCCCAACTGGCAGGCGACTTGCAACTGCCTCTTAACTCTAGCTCTAGAGTATATGATGTCTTTTCTGGAACCCACTGGTACCTGAACTCATATGCATGTACATACAGAATACTAGCATGGAGGTATGAATGTGAATATGAAATCCCAAGGGTAACTGAAGTGTTATTGGCATGCACAGAATGTGTGTTTGTGTGGGTGTGTAAGAGCAGAAGGACACATCACAGGGATTGAAAACTGATTAAGAAATCATAAGGAGCTGTAATATTTCCACCTGTATCTTGAAGAGATTTATGCTGGCACACATGTGAAGAGAATAAAAGCATTAACAGCCATGGCTCAAGCATGTGTTTTATGTTTTCAATTGCCCTCTCACACTGCCTGTGCATGTACAAATAATCTAAGACAGTATGTATAAACTTAGATTGCCCCTAGATATATAAACCTTTTCTCTCACTATACAAAAACATCAGACTTAGAACTTGCATTCAAAATAGGTAATAAACTCATACTAATTAATTCCAAAACACAAACAACCCAAATGGAAATAGACAAAATCTTTGATATGTTTCACAAAAGAATCACCAATAAATATATGAAAAGTGGTCATACATTTTCATGAGTAAAGGAAAATAAAAACCACAGTGATATACTACTTCTTACCCATGTGACAGCTAAAATAAAGATGGAAATGTGAATGTGTAAATGTAAATTATAAACAAGGATACATAGTCACAGCACTGTCATGTATTGTAGTGGCAGCCTAAATTTGGAGAAATACTTGACAATAACTATTATAATGAATGCAACATACATCTTATGATCCAGTAATTCCACCGAGTAGAACTCAGCAACAATGTGTAAATATGTTCAATAAAATACATGTTCTAAAATGTTCATAGGAATGCTATTCAAAACCTGGAAAAAACAAATGTTGATTACTTAACACAGTATTAATAAATAAACTGTAATATTTTGGGTCAGTTGAATAAAACATGAACAAAACATCCAAAAAATAAGGGCAATGATTTTATATATATATAACATAGAAGTATAAATTAGTGTATTTTGGTAGAGGTTAAGAATTATAGAAATTGGGCCGGGCGGTGGTGGCGCACGCCTTTAATCCCAGCACTCGGGAGGCAGAGCCAGGCGGATCTCTGTAAGTTCGAGGCCAGCCTGGTCTACCAAGTGAGTTCCAGGAGAGGCGCAAAGCTACACAGAGAAACCCTGTCTCGAAAAACCAAAAAAAAAAAAAAAAAAAAAAAAAGAATTATAGAAATTGTTACTCATGAGAGGAGAGAAAAGAGTAGTGCATTTGTAACTTCTAGATGATGATGGGTTTGGGAAGGAAGGATATTAGTAATATTTTTTTAATCTTAGTCTAAATAGTACATGTTTAATTTGTGAACATCTGTAAGCAGTACATATATAACATATGAGTTTTTATATGTATATTATACTTAAAGTTTGTGTGTTAAAAAGAGAGGGTATGGGTTTGAGTTAGTGGGAAGGATCTAAAAGGATTTGGGGGAGGGGAACCATACTCAGAATATAGTGCATAAAAAAATCTATTTTCAATTAAAAAGGAAAAAATAAAATAAAATATTGTATAAAAATCACTGTTCAAGTTATTTAGATAAAGCATTCAAATTTTAACCCACATATTTGATGGAGTATTTATTTCTACTTTCTGAAGGCAAAAGCCAATGACTTTGTAACAACGAATTTTGCAACCAAAGGAAAAACACTAGCCAAACACTCATGCTCTTTTCTGAGTAATTTAGGCTGGTCTTCAAGGTTCTATTCACACTAATATTAATAATAATTTACTTTATGAAAATATACATTCTCCATTTTTATTAGTCATTTTAATCTATTGGACATGGCACACCCATATGTGACTTTGGGAAAGATCATAAAAGTGGGACTTTGGTTATCAGGAAAGGAATCATTTGAAATTCTAACTCTGCCAATAGCTGAAATTAGATTATTCTGCAAATTCAACCTCTCTGTGTGTAAGTGTTCCCACTTCTAATATGAAGTTAAAGTTCTGTCCACATAGCAGGTAAGGATTAAATGAGACACAGTTTGGAAATAAGATCAAAGGAAACTGTCAGGGAAATATGATGCATGTGTATTGATAAGATGGTGTAA
This sequence comes from Peromyscus californicus insignis, assembly GCF_007827085.1. Taxonomy (NCBI): domain Eukaryota; kingdom Metazoa; phylum Chordata; class Mammalia; order Rodentia; family Cricetidae; genus Peromyscus; species Peromyscus californicus. The sequence continues at coordinate 114,849,506 of NW_026294606.1, forward strand.
ATGCACCATGGCTGATTTTTAGTGTGAATCAGAATCGTCTTTTGTAAGACAATGAATCATCTGGATAGTTTCTGAGGAAGCTTCCAAAACTGACATCTGTCCTTCAGTTTTCCAGGTGAAATGTAAGTTTTAGTCTATGAACTTTGCCTGTACAGTGATATTTTCACACAATAGATGATTTTTATTCATATTCTTCTTTGTCTGCATAACTGCAAGTTAGAAGTAATTACTGAGATGCAGAGAGAAATCATCTTTGTAAGATTTTGCTGAGACATTAAATGGACAACAAAGCATGACACTAAATTAGAAAATCACAGTTTGGTGCATACCTGTCCCTTTTGTTTTTATATCATCCTTTCTGGAAGAAAAACAAATGCCATCTTGCTGTGGATGTCGCTCTGTATAAATAAAATGCTGATTGGCCAGAGGCCAGGCAGGAAATATAGGCGGGACAAGCAGAGAAGAGAATTCTGGGAACAGGAAGGCTGAGTCAGGAGACGCTGCCAGCCGCTGACATGAGTACCAGCTTGTAAGATACTGTTAAGCCACGAGTCATGTGGCAAGGTAGAGATTTATAGAAATGGGTTAATTTAAGATAGCGGAACTAGATAACAAGAAGCCTGTCACAGCCATACAGTTTGTAAGCAATATAAGTCTCTGTGTGTTTACTAGGTTGGGTCTCAGCAGCTGCAGGACTGGCGGGTGAGAGAGATTTGTCTTGACTGTGGGCCAGGCAGGACCAGGAAAACTCTAGCTATACCATCTCATTTCTTTCAATTCTTTTTTTTTAATTAAATCTTGTACTTTTGAAATATAATATAATTACATCATTCTCCCTTCCGTTTCCTCCCTCAAACCATTCCATATACCTCTTCTTGCTCTCTTTCAAATTCATAGCCTCTTTTCATTCATTTTTGTTACATATATATGCATATATGTATATGTACACACACACACACACACACACACACGTGCATACACACAATTATCCCTAAATATAACTTATTCCAATTGATGTGCTCTTCCCTAGGGAAGACTCTTTCTCATGCTCTGATTATTCCTTAGTTGTCTATAGTTCTTTGTGTAAGGTTGAGACATCATGGGCTTCCCCCTTTACTTTGGCATGTCTGTTAGTGTTGTCATTGTTAAGCCCATGTTAGGCAGTCATGTTGGTGAGACATCATGATTGCAGCTTCTGACATTACTAGGAGACACAGTCTCACAGCAAACTTTCTGTTGACTCCTTTTAAAAAATTGTTATTCAGCAGTTTCTATTGTTTACAATTCCATAAGTGCTGATAATCTGTTATATGCTTTAAAACTGCACACATAGAATCATGTTTTAAGGTTAATATCACAAGCAGTGACTATTAACCACATCAGGAAACTGGAAAAAAAAGAATATGATCACCTTCAGTCAGCACCAATATTTTAAATAATGCATAGCAAAGATGTTACATAAAATCCATTATTCATGGCTTTTCTCATACATATATTTGAAAACAGGATGGTACTGGCTGCCCTGGGAATTTTTGTCATGGTGTATTATGTTGTTCATAACTTTTTACTCTGCCATATTTTTCCCTAAAAAGAACTCTCTAATTGGATTGTCAGTCATTTATACATTACCTTCTGCCTAGCTGGCAAAGAATATATTCCTTTTCACCATTTTTCTTTCCTGCTCAGCTACTTAACTGCCTTTGGTTCTCTTTCACACATACACATATCTGTCTACTTACAGACTGACTATCTATATTAAACACAGACTCTTGGCTCTAATCATCAAACTTGGTCCAGGACTGTTTGTCAATAAGTATAGTGTCAGTAAGTATAGACTGTGCTGTGTATTTAACAAGGTAACTCAGTATGTTTAAAATCACTAATTATCATGTTAGAATCATGTGATCAGTGCAAAAATGCCAAATTGGTGTCTTGATTTGAAGTATTTTTGTTAATTATACACACACACACATATACATATATATATATATATATATATATATATATATATATATATATATATATATAAGAAAGAGAGAGAGAGAGAAGGGGGAAGCATATTGATGTAAAGTAACATAAGAATATCCAAGGAAATCTTAAGGCAAATATGACCACCAACTGTAGTTCTTCATTTAGGATTAAGCATTATTTGGTGTAATAATTTTCATGCAAATGCTCTCAGATTCTCAGATTATATGTAAAAGTAAATTATAAATGTGATGCATAAATAATGAGCCAAAACTCTCATTTATATAGCTTTGCATCATCAAATTGCTTCAGAAATTTATCTCATGAGCCTATTAAAGTAAAAATGCAAAAAACTCTCTACTGAACACTTGTGAGAATCAAAAGATAAAGAGGATTTTGTGGCACTTACCTAACATCATACACAGGGTCCTGAATTGCATCTTTAGGACAGGAAAATCAAAAACAAACGATGAACAGGGTATGGAATAGAATTTGCTCATAGCTTAAGAACTGTGATTATTGGAGTAAGATATGTATATGAACTGCCTAAATAAAATAAGATGTGTTCGTGCAATAATGAACTTAGTTCCTTACAGCAAAAGCTAAGGACACTATGGACAATGGAGTCAGCTTCATTAGGAAAGTTGGCATTCATCTCGGGTTTCTAAGAATGAAACCACTGTTACTGGTGGAAAGCAAATGCATTGAGGCAAAAGAAGTTTGGTCTCAGAGTAAATAAATTTATGGTAGTCAATACTGGCAATGGTCCTGTGTGGCCTAAGTGAATCAAATACATGGAGCAGAGCCAAAGGCAAGTGTAGGTGAGAAAGCTGTAGGGATGGGTGGCACTTGAACAGAATCCCGAGAAAAGGCAAGGCAGAGGAAACTCCGAAGTTCTAGGTCACAGGCTCTATATTGTCTGAACTAAAGTAGGAGTAATTGGAACAAAGGAGAACTATGTGTCATCACTATGAAATAAACAATACTGCCACATCTCCTCGGCTCCTGATTCGTTATGTTTTTTAGACACATATTCACTCAGCCAGATGGACTACTCAAGTTGTGAACCAGTGAACCAACCTACAATCTACTCTTTGCTCACCATTCAGTTCCTCCTGGACAAGAACAAGAGCATGTACTCACAAATCTTCATCCATCAGAATGACTTTTCAGTACCTAGAAAACTTTCTCTAGGAGAATGCCCATTGCATGTAATTGGACCAACTCCCTCTGACTTGTCCCTGTCTTGGTTCTGAGATTTGTCTATCATTAGGTCATTTGAGGAAATGCATAGATGAGTATATGCATACAGATAGAGTGGAAGTCATTCTGAATTTAGAGAGGTTAATTTTCAGCTGAAATTTTCTTAAAAATTAAGTAATAAATAAATAAATCACATGGTGATCTTCCAGGCCCCCCAGAGAGTGTGAGCAGGCATGAAACATTCTAAGAGACTTGAATGTGATTGTGTCATGGAAAATGCCATTCTCCTACTCCCACAATGATGCCCACAAAAAAAAGTAATGTTCACTAATTAAAAAGCAGCAAATCTATGGGGCATTTTATATTCAAGAACTGTCTGACTCCTTCTTTTGCAACTTAAGTCTGGACTCCCAAAAGCACAAGGAAATTAGAAAAACTCCCACAGCAACTATAGGTAGAGCAGAGGGCACATAATCCTGTCCACTTGGAATCACTTCCCTAGAATATACTGGCATTTATTTACCTAAGGACTCATTGTGTCAATATAGTGGTTTATTGTTTTCCTTCTATCTTTAGCACATCCCAGAATCAGACCTAAAAAAATGTAGGAACATAATATGATGACCCCACTAGGAAGTGTATTACTGCTGGGCAATGTAACGATGCAAGATCTCCTGGACTTCAGGGAAAGTGTTCTTGTCCCTGATTTAGTGTTTTAAAGTTTTATTTTAATTTGACATTTCTGAGGGATCCTTTCAAGATTTGTGTTGGCAACCCATACTGAGTCCTAGGAGAAGAGATAAAGGAGAAAGCATTGTCAGTATTTAAGCAAAAACAAACATAATTATTCTTTAGGAAAGTATCAGCAGAAATTATATCCAGGCACTTGAAACAGGATTGGCTTTAAAGACCATAATGTAGCATAGAACCCCAGTCATCAAATGGAGCAAAATTTGCTCAAATAGATCTTTCTCCTGATGCAAAAGTCAAAAATCAATTTTGATAAATGACCATATATATATATATATATATATATATATATATATATATATATCATTATTTAATCATTGGAAATACTACACAAGCTTTTGCACATTCTTCAAAATACATGTTCATTTTCAAGGCAGCCATTTTCATATACCCAGTTATATATTTCCAGAGTTCCAGTAGAGGAATGGGCTGTACAAAGTCTTTACTGACTAATAAATGCTTTATGTGGGAAAATCTTTGGTTTTATTTTGGGTTTTGTTTTTGTGATTCTGGGGATTAAACTTAGTGTCTCACACATGCCGGGCAAGTGCTTTACCACTATGCAAGGGGCTGAACACTCACTTTTTCTAGCTATTCATTTTGATACAGGGAGGGTCTCCCTAAGTTTCCGGTCCTGGCCTTGATCTCTCCTCACAGCCCAGACAGGCCTTGACATTGTGATTCTCCTGCCTCAGTCTGCTGATTAGCTGGGGTTATATAATACATCACCAGGCCCCATTAGGAAAGTTTATCTCTGACTTGGTTCTTAGTTTAGGGAGAAAGATGCTCAAGGGTTTTGATGGGGAGCATCATTCAACAAGCTAGAAAATGTTGTGTGCAACTGCTGAAGACCAGTGTTATGCTGCATGCAAAGTTGTCAGTATACCATACAAAGGGTTTATCAGAGGATTTAAATAAGTCCCAATGTGATGTGATAAGTTAATATTTCATTGAGGGAAATTACTCATTACACTAACATTGATAAAGATGCAAGAACAGAATGACATTAGTTTGGTTTACCATGATATTAATCAGTTTTACTCACAAAAATGAGAGCAGAAAAAAATACAAATGTGTCCCTGAAAAGATTAGAAGAATTATATCACAACGTAAGAGATTATGGTTTCAAAAATACTACACAAGATAATTATACAAAAAGAGATTAAAAACTAAAATAGTCCTGACCTTTGGCTACTCTACTTGTCAACATCTTTATCAACTCTCCTAAAGGTTGGAGAAATTCAATAATCATTTACTTTCTTTATATAATACCATTCTACTTACTCAAAATGACACTGTATAAAAACCACAGAATCCAAAATAACATTTCTTAACAGAAATGCAAGTGTCAGCCTACTTATACAATACAAGCTGTGTGTGTGCACATGTGTACATGCATACCTTTGAATGTCTTTATGTGCATTTGTCTGTACTTTGCTTGGTAGTCCATAAAGCAAAGCTTAGGAGCTAGTTTGTATAACAAAGCATGCCCCAAAATATGACAGATGGAAAACATTTGTGATTTCTTTCTAAGAACAGAGAAGTTCAGGAATTGATGAGTTCACCAAAGTGGAATGTTCACATGCTAAGGAAAAATGATGAATCTGTAAGAAAGAACTGATGAGAATCAATTTCCTCAAACAAAATTCATTCTCATCTTCCCACTTCGTGCCCCAACAAAATTACCTTTTGGAGTTAGAAGTATTCATCCAAAAATCTATTCATGTATGATCAGCATATATAAGAAATGATCTCAATTTTTAAAATTATTACTGACTAATGTATGTTGAATTATGTATCTAAAATAGAATAATAGAATGTTTAAATTTTCTCTCTCTCCCAATTTTTATCATAGTGACAATTCACACATTCTGAGAAATGTAAGGAGTCAGAATTATCCTGTTTACCTTTCTGCCCTGACCAGGAATAAAGAACCTTGAATGTTTTGAGCATTGTTTGTGATTTGAGCTATATAATCTGTCAACAGAACTCAAAGGTTCCTGATTCTTTACTTCCATTTATGTTTTATAAACCAAACTTTTTCCAGAGATAATAAATAAAGAGGTTTTGTGGCTTTTAATTTTTTGTATTTGTATTAACTAATTCATGCCAATGAGGACTGATTAAAACATTTCTGTTTTTTAGAAGCAGAGAAGAAATTTGTAACTATACAGGAAAATTCCAGGATTTATTTTTGGTGATATTTACTGGGTCTCTTTTTCTTTCTTTTTTCTTTTTTTTTCAGAAAAACAAGTGAAAATAATTGTTAGAATCAGTTCAACTTGAGTTATATCTTCTACCTGTACGTTTGTGCTTATGAATTGTTACTCCCAAGTATCCTAAGGCAAAGGTTTGCAGCCAAACTAGGCATATGCCAGCCCTGTGAAAGATGCAGAGAATGAGGACTTTTCCCAGTAAAGAGTTAAGTATTCGCGGCCTATATCTTCTTCTAAGAGCTTCTTTATAATAAAGATTTAAGGATTTTCTAACTTACAGTAATGGTCTGTGATTCGTTCTTCGTCTCCTTTACTGTTTCCCTTTTGAATCTTTGATGCAAGCAAAATAAAAGGGAACGGCAGGCTTTCATGCTATTGTCTTATGGCTTTCACGCACAAGTCCCAGGTTTCAAACATTTTAAATGAGCTCATGGATTTCAGTCCATGCAAATTCAAAACTAAGCCTCTGCCTTTCAGAAGGGAAGGACACTGTTTCTCCTCCCCCCACCATGATTTCCCCGTGTCTTTTTTAAACCATGCTACTCCCCGGCTAGGTATATTCTGACAATATCTTTACTCTAGCTCCTTCCAGAGGTAAACGGCAAACCCGCCGCAGACAGCGGGGAGCTGGGATTAATTAGAGGCAGCAGGGGCACAATGATGAGTGAAGATTACTCCTGGTTCCTCATGGTCCTGCTTTAAAAGAAAAGCTTGGGAGCTTCAGTGGAGCCCGAGTCTAAAGTTCAAGTTTACTCAGAAATCATACAGCAAGCACTTAGTTCACTTGGGCATAGCACTGCTCAAGCTGTCGAAAGTAGAATATATCTGAAATTTGTCGGCAAAAATTCCCCAACCTTGGCCACAATCCAGCAGTGCAATTCCATAAAACATATGATACGCACATTTCCACAAACTGAAGCTGCCTCTGGGCTCTGGAGAAAATAACACTGTTTAATAACGGCAGCAGGTGTTTTTACTAATGATCTTTTAACGACATTTTTGATGGCTTTAATTAAACCCCAAATATTTTTGTTGGAAAAATAAAGGACAAATGGTTTCTAAGGCAAAATAAATAGTGCTTTTAAAGATGTATTAAAAAAAGAAAAATAGCCAAACTATATGTTGTTTTTATCAAAGAAAGTAAGCAATGCCTTTGTATAAAGACTAACTAGAAGAATTGAGGAGAAAAAAATACTATTATAAAAGCTAATAAAAATATTGTTAGAAAAAATATAAATTTTGTCAAAGAGGCTTGGTGGATTGGCACACACTTTTAGTCCCAGCACTCGGAAAGCAGAGGCAGGCAGATCTCTTTGAGTTTGAGGCCAGCCTGATCCAAATAGTGAGTTCCAAGTCAGCCAGAACTGGATAGTAAGACCCTGTCTTGAAAAAGCAACAACAAAAAACCACAAACAAACAAAAACCTTTGTATCAAAGAAATCAAGCCAGGCATGATGATATTTGAGAGGCTGAAGCAGCAAAGATTGAGAGTTCAAGGCCAGCCTAGACAACATAGAAGGACTTTGTCTCAAAACAAAATATTTGACATGAGCAAAAACAAGAAAAGAAAAAAAGAGGAGAGAGAGAGAGAAGGAGGAGAAAGAGGAAGAAGGAGGAGGAAAAGGAAGGAAAGAAGGAGGAGAAGGAAGGAAGGAAGGAAGGAAGGAAGGAAGGAAGGAAGGAAAAAATAATCTCTTCTCCAATAGAGGACACTGAATTGGTAGTGGTTCTCTAGAGAAACAAACATGTGGAATTAATATACATTTTTAAATGATCTATTAGACTGTATTAAACAAAATAGTCTCTGCGGAGTCCAATGGCTGCCTTTACCTGGGGATGCTGAGAACCCAGTAGCTGCTCAGTCCACAAGGCTGAATACCTCAGTAGACACAATCTGGCACAGAAGTCCTGGCAGATTCCAGGAAATCCACTGACTTCCTTTAATTGGAAGCATGAAGAAGTTAGATACTGAAATCAGTGAAAGAACGCAGCCATAGCAGAGGCAGCAACATGGTAGGTGAACTAACCTGTGAGACTTGAAGGCAAGCAAGTAAGAAGCAGAAGCCTTTTGCCATTTGGGTTGCCATTGGAACGTGCCACATGTATTTAGGATATATCCTCCCACTAAATTAAAATAATCAAGAAAATCCCTCATAGGTGTTCTCAGAGGCTATCTAAACCAAGATAATTCCTCACAGGTATGCCCCGGAGACTCATCTCTTAGTTAATTTCAGATCCGATCAAATTGAAAACCAAGATTGACCCATCACAGCCACAGTACGCATAATCAACAAAGTAGAGTAGTTTTAACCATGGGCAAGTGCTTGAGATATCCTGATATAAGCCACTAATTATGAACAGAGTCAAAACCTCGGGTAAACCTGTTTCCATCCAAGACAGCTTTGGATGGGTCAGAAGTTTCATCCTGGCATAATTTTCATTGCACATAAGACTAACCTCTATCTCATAACTACTGAGAGTGTCTTAGAATCAGAGGTAGAGTGGGAAACTTCACTTTTTTTAATATCCCATCTTGTATTAAAATTACACCCCATTATGCCTATTTGCAATCAGATATGCCAGATCTTTCTATTCTGATGCTAACATGGTAGACACTTCACGACAAAGGAGAGACTCCGGCTTAACGCCTCCAATCTCCCTAGAAAATGTGTTCTTTGCTCTCTCCTATGAACAGTTTTGGTGCTTACTCAAAAATCCTGTTGGCTGAAGCTAACAGTCTTTATGAAAAACCCTCCAGAAAAATTGAACTTGTACAAGGCTAATTTCTTGTGACCATAAGAAGTTGGGCAATTCTACCCTGTAGTTTATGCCCTTCTTTACAATGCTTCAAGACTAACCCTGAACGAGCTCCTTTATAAACATGGGCTCCAATGGCCACCAAAATGGGCCATTTCTAAACTGTAATCAAAACTATAACTAGATGAAGTTAGAACATTTATCTTCCTGTTGCTTATAAGGAAAATAACTTTTCACTGTGTTATTCTAACCCCTAAATAACCTCTAGATTCTTCTGCCTTTTCCCAAGTGAGTCTGTCCATCTTGTATCAATATCTATCCTTACAAGCTCAAGCAACATTCTCCTACTGTTAGTTCCATGGGAAAAAAGTATCAGGAAAACTTTTTTTTCTTTTTTTTTTGATATGGATAAAAACGGTAATTTATTGAATCTACTTTTAAAAGGCAACTACTAGTTTTAAATATTTTACATTTGATTGGATTTTGTATGTTGTATACAAATAATGTATATTGCTACAAATTTGAGATTGATTTATATAGATATGACAAGATAAAAAGGTAGATTATTGAATCTACTTTTAGAAAGCAACTACTAGTTTTAAATATTTTATATTTGATTAGATTTTTGTATATTGTACACAAATTATGTATATTGATACCAATTTGAGATTGACACATTGTACATATATTTCTAATCTTGTTCAAGATATTATACCTACAGAGTTCATTTAACAAGGTAATGCAATTTGCTAATCCTTGAAAGTTATTATTACCAACTATTAGAATATAAAGAAATGAAAGTTAGTAGTCATTACAATTAAACTTGTAGTCATATTAGATATGTTTTCAAGGTCAAGCAGAGATATATTTTAGATACACAGGTCATCTTCAAATCCTTCAGAGATCTACAGAATATGGCATTTAAGATTTTTTTTGAATTTTGTTTTCTTTATTAAAAAATTTTCTACTCACTCCACATACCATCCACAGATTCCCCCTTCTACCTCCCCCACCCCCCTAGCCCTCTTTCCCGAGCCACCCCACATCCCCACGTCCCCCAAATCGAGGTCTCCCATGGGGAGTCAGCAGAGCCCAGCACACTGAGCTTAGGCAGGTCCAAGCTCCTATCAGGAAGTCTTGTATTCATGCACACAAAACACCTGAAATTGACTTCCCCACAAATCATGTGGCTAATCCTGTGGATGCTTTAAGATCCTATGTAGATGAGTTCCTGGCATTCTCCCAGCTTCTCAACAGAGCTTTGACAATTACAGCTAGTGTCTTTGGTACAGGAAGTTACTCTGCATACTAGCAAAGGAGAAATGTAAAGACCTAGCCAGACACAAACCTTTTGATCTATAATGGTAATCTGCCTGCAAGACATGCTAGGGCAATGGTGGCACAAAGCTTGTGAAGCAACCAACCAGTATCTGATCTGACTTAAGCTCCATTCCAGGAGATAGAACCCATGCCCAATACTGCTTGCGTGACCAAAATCCTGAGACTAGATATGCTGGGGAACTAGGGTAAAACCAAACACTACTGTTCTTAAACAGAAACAAATAAAATAAAATAAGTAGCAATAAAATGACTCCTATTGACTTTCTGCTATACTCACAGATCAGTGCCTTATTTCAGCCATCATCAGAGAAGCTTCCTCCTGCAGCAGAGGAGAACAAATACAGAGACCCACAGCAAGACAGGCAGAGAGTAAGAGACCTTGGAAAACTCAGCACTAAATAGAATGTATCCATCATGTCCTTCCCCTCAAAGCTCAGAGAGCCCTGGAAAGAAGGAGGTACAAAGAGTGTGGGAGCCAGGAGGGATGGAGGACACCAAGAAAACAAGGCCCTATAAATCAACACACATATGAACTCACAGAGACTGAAGCAGCATTCACAGGGCCTGCACAGGTCTGTACCAGTTGGGCTCCTAGAGATGAAAGAAGTGGACACATGCCCTTATTCCTAATTCAGAAGTAATCTCCAGTTGATAACCACCTGAAAAGGCTTATTGGGGAAACAAACTATTCTTTTTTTCATTTATTTTACATGCCAACCACAAATCCCCCTCTAATTCTTCCTCCCTCTCCCCCACATTACCCCCACCCATCATCCCCTACTCCAGCACGGTAAGTTCTCCCATGGGATGACAGCTAAGCCTTGTACATTCAGTTGAGGCAGGACCAAGTCCCTCCATGCTTTATCAGGGGTAATTAAGTTGTCCAACCGCAGGTAATGGGATCCAGAACTACTTTTAAGGGTAGACTGTATGTACAGCAGTAGATGGCCAACAGAAAATGAACTCAGGGTTCCTTGTCGTGTTAGGGCACTTCCTTTTAAAAAATATTATCGTATCTTTTACTTTTTATTTTTATTTCATTCTATTTATTTATATTTTTTCTTCTCTCTTTTTCCCTACATATCCTTTGGGTATCTATTATAGCTTCCAGTTTAATATTTTAATGGGCTTCCTGAATGTGCACACAAGTGGGGTCTCTATGGCTGTATCTGTTTCTTGTGCCTTCTTAGGCTCTTTTCCTTCTGTTTTTTTTTTTGTCCAATTCAGATGTATTAGATTTGTTTTATTCTATAATATTTTACTTTATTATTATTATCCTGTAGAAGCCTGTTTATTTTCTAATAAGAGACAGAAAGGGGATGAATCTGGATGGGAAGGGAGTTGCAGAGGGACTAGGAGGAGTAGAGATAAGGAAAGCTGTAATCTGGATGTATTGTTTGAGAAAAAAAATGTTTTTAATAAAAATAAATACAGCCAGACAGCAAAGGCTGAGGGCAGAAAGGCATTTCTGAGCACTCCCACTATGACAGGGCAAGACATCTTAGATCATAAAATTTTATCCACTATTCATGTAAAAATCAATCAAAGCGATAATTCAGAAATAAGTACACATACCTACAGGCACCTAATTTTTGACAAAGAACCAAAAATCCACACTGGATGAAAGACAGCATCTTCAACAAATTGTGCTGACCAAACTGGATGGATGGATGTAGAAGAACGAAAATAGATCTATATCTCTCACCCTGAACAAAATTTAACTCCAAAGGGATTAAGTACCTCAACGTAAGACCAGATACTCTGAATCTGATAATAGAGAAAGTGGGGAATAACTGTGAAACTCATTGGCACATGAAACGACTTCCTGAACAGAATACACGAGAACAGGCACTAGGAACAACAATTAATAAATGGGACTCACTAAGCTGAAAAGCTTCTGTACAGCAAAAAAATATCATCACTCAAGCAAAGCAGCAACCCACAGAATGGAAAAAATTCTTTACCAACTATACATCTGATTAAGGATTAGTATCTAGAATATAAAGAACTAGAAAACTTTCATCAAAGGTTGATTCGTCAAAAAGTAATTTCGATACTACAGTCCTCACATATGATATCTCCACTGCTCTGAATTCAGAATTGCTGTTCTCTTCAACCTCAAGCTGAGGAAAGATGGACAAACCAGAGGCACAGCCATTTTCTCACAATCATGATCCTGCAACTCAGACTCTACTGGCAAAAATTAGTCATGTGACCTCACTTTCTACCAGCATGCTGGAAACATCATCTAGCTTGGCACTTTCTTCCCAGAAGAAGCTCTGAACTATGAGAGAAATATCAAGCATATGAATGAATGGTTGAAATGATGGTCCTGTGGTTTATATTGTCAAGAACAAAAATAATAACATATAACATTCCTTTCCTAACAGCATGCAGAGAATCACCCTTTGATCCAGCAAATTCGCTTCTAGGTATATGCCCAAAAGAATGAAAATAACATGCTTCAGTTGAAAGCTTGTATACAAGTAGTCATAGCAGCATTGTTTATAAGAGTCAAAAAGTAGAAAGAGCTGTAATATTTGCCGGAGTCCACCTCTGGATGAGGGCAAGGTCTGAAGATGGGTGGATGCAAGAGCGGCGATGGAGGAATCAGACATGGGATACTTCTTATTTTCATTTTAGGAGATATGGACAGAGAGGAAGTATACAGGAGTCATTTCCAGTGGGGCAGGTCCCAGCAGAGGATGTAAGGAGTCAGTAGGGGAAGGAAGTGAGCCCGGCCATGGTGGTTGGGAGAATCTTGCAGCCTGACTGACTAGCAGCCAGACTATTTCTTTATTTATACAGAATTTACATCCATGATGTTCCAAAATATAAATCATATCATTTTTGGTTTGGGGCATGTGTTTCACTTCCTTTTGCTCATTTTTTATTCATCATTAATAAACTATGACAGAACAGAATTATCATTTCCAATCATTTTCCCTCAAGTTTAGATATCATTAATAAACAGTTATCATTCTTACTAATTAACCCCATAACCCAGTATTTGAGAACCTAGAGGCATATGATAGCTTGTTCTCAGACTGGTAGCTTTGGTTGCTTCAAGAACACTAGACCAAAGCAAAGTCTTCAAGCTACCCTGGGCATTTTGCCATGTCCCAAGCAGTGTATTAACTCTTAGTGGTCAGAGTGCCCAGGAAAAAATTCTCAGGCCAAAGCTGCTGCAGTTATTATTCAAATTCTGGCATAATACAATGTTCATATTTATATCTTTGTAGAATTTGTCTATATGTCTAATTCTGCCATTCTGTTGTTCCTTGGTCATATGACATTATAGTGGCTCTGCATGAGCTAACTGTTCTAAGACAGGGAGGTCCTGACACCTCATACTTTTACCATCTTTCTGCTTCATACTTTGCTCATCAATATGTCTCTAGGTAGGGCAGAGCTGTATGCCACGTAATTGTCTGAGTGTACAGTGGAAAAAGGTTTGTAATCTGAACTGTAGACAACTCCTCTAGCCCACCGAATCTTGTTGACCTTTATAAATTTACTTTGTTTTGAATATATTATTCCTGTGTAAATACAGGGACAGATGTTTCAAGAATATCTCATAACCTCGTGAGGAGACCTCTGGTTTCTTTGTGTGTCACAACCTCCGAGACATGAGGAAGACCTTCAAATAGATAAGTATATCTTCCTAAAAGTGGAGGAAATAGTATGTTCAGGGCCTTCCTGGAGAAGCTTAGAAGCAGCATTCCTAGAAGAAGGCATAGATGATTCATAAGGAATTTTCCATCAATCCTATATCCCCAAATTGTACAAATATTAAAAGTTCCTCAAGTATGTAACATGTGGAGATGAAAACCAAAGGTGGCATGGCAGCCATCATGTGGCTCAGCTTTGCTGGATCTTTGTCAAGCAGCTGTGCTGGCTTTATGACTTCTGCCATTCCATTCAGATATGGCTGTGCCAAATATCCACACCAAATGATGAATGAAAAAACAAAATGTAGTCTAACCATAAAATGAAACAGTTGTTGAGTCATAAAAAATAATGAAGTGTGGGTAGTATGTGACAACATAGACAAACCTTAAAATAATATTCAAAGTCAGAAGGAATACCCAAAAGTTAAAGAGGGTATCCACAAGAAACCATATCTATATCATCCCATTAGCTAAATATCATGCATAAGAAAATTCAGAGTTAGGGGATACATGTGTGATTGCAAGGAACTAAAAGAGAAGGATGGGTAATGATTACTTAATAGAGATAGGGTTTCCGTTTGAGGTGATGAAAATGTGTAGCTATATACATAACACACAAACACACACACACACACACACACACACACACACACACACACACACACACACACAATGGTTTTCTATAGCCATGTATTGGATCACATTTGAGCCTACAATATTTTGTATTGACATAAAACCATCAGCACAGAGTATGTATTGATATTCCTTTGTGTTTATATTTCTTTGGAAATTTCATAGTTTTCTCATATTTTATTTCAACAAATATTTTTAAACACTTTTTTAAGACACTGGTCTATATTTACCTTTATCAGAAGTCCAAAGCTCTGGAAACATTTGAAGGTACTGAGTCACATGGCAGTCTCTTTCTAACAAGTTGCATAAAATTACCATAAGACCCAGCACATTCCCTTCTAAGCATATGTCCAAAAGAATTAAAATCAGGTGTTCAGACAAAAGTTTACACACAAATTTTCATAGCAACATCATTAAAATAGTCAAAAAAGAAACAACTCAAACACCATCAAAACATTGAAAAGATTCCCTCCTGAAGGGATGAGGAGGTTTCACTAGTTTCTCATAAAGTCACATGAAGCCTTTCCAAATCTGTCATGGACTATTGTCCCCCATGAGGGAAAAGGTCATTTCCTTCTTGAACTGCCATCAGCTGTAATTTGCCCAAAAGAGACCTACATAAGATTGGCCCCACTAACTTTCCACTCCTGTAGGAAGAATCTATGAGACCACACCCATCTCCAGTGATTTATGGACAATGAACAGTTGCTGAGGAAGGGACATTTTTAATAGTGTTGCTTATAGGTTGCCCACAACCATGTGAGATAACCTGATAAAACTTGCCTAGTGGACATCTGACGCCTTCTACTCTGATGTGAGTCCACTGTTGTTCAGGGTTTTGAGAAAGGCAGGGCATCTCCCCATCATCTACATTTAAATGAATGAACATGGCCTCTAAATTACAACAGAATAATCCAATACCCACTCATACACAGATCTGCGTTCTGATTATTCTCTTTGTTACCTTTTCACATTTGCTTTTCCAGTTACCAAATACAGTGGTTACTGTGGTTTATTTTGTCAAGTGACCAATGAGAGGTAAAAGTCAGTCTTAGATGGTCTGACTAGCACTCGGAGCCAGCTGGATTTGAATTTAACTGAAAAATGTCATACAAATCTACAACCTGGGGGTCTTTAAGGGATCATGTTTAATTTGATCTCTTTAGTTATAAACAAAAGCAAACGACACGCATTTTGATCATTTGTAAAGAGAGCATATGTTCAGGCTTAGACCCATTTTGTCAGTGTTAGTTTCTCTTGGAAATCAACCATGTGGGGGTGGGGGTGAGGGAGAACAGGTATGTATGGGAGTGTGGCTACATGTTATAGCCAAGTATGCCTGATCTGAGGGCGTACAGCAGCCTGAAGCTCATGCAGGTCCTGCTCCCAGACAAGCTGCCCAACTGCACAAACACCCTGACTTTGGGCAATAAGATATCTGGGAGGAAGAATAGTTCATTTCCCAGATCAAATATCCTCAAAACTTCCATGATCCATGCTGCCACCGAAAACTATATTGAGGTGCATGTTGCGTTGCACGCTGCAGCCAGATGTTGAGGTCTGTGTTCCACACTGAAGCCAGAAACTATGTTGATGTTCATGATGTGAACTGCCACTAGGAAACCAAGTAGAAGTCATGACCCATGCTGCTCCTGGCTACTGAAGGCAAGGAAGTTTCTTTTGCAGTGGTATCAATGACTGCAGACTCATAACTAAGAATGAGAGGCATTGACGGCTTTTGTGCCCACCTCTCTCCCCCCATCATTATCAAAAAGAGGGAACAGTCCAGACAGGAAGCTAGTGAAGAAAATCCTTAATAATCAATAAAAATGGTGGAGTGTAGCTCTTAATGCGGGTGGAGAACTCAGTTTTCTTTAAGGGGCTGGCCACTGGGAATTTGACAATGCTCCAATGAGTATATGGGCAACATAAATTGGACTTGGTGGTTATTTTTTTCCTTTTAAGGGGGGTACAAGAGTAGGAAGATGGACCTGGGAAGAAGGGGAAGTGAGTGTGATGGGGTCCATTGTATGAAATTCTCAAATAATTATAGAAGTATTATGTTGGCAAAAATAATCTCTCATTTTCAAAGATCCCTCAGTTTAAAGGACGGTTAAACATTCACCTAGCATATCTCTTTTGATGTGATAGATGACTTACCTAGTATTGTAGAGACCACATAGCCATAAAAATCATATGGCATGTGAACTTCATCTACCTACAATTCCATTGATAACCTCTGATGTACATTTCAGAGTCAGTAAACCTTGGAACTAGAGAAATGGCTCAGCAGTTAAGAGCATGTAGTGCTCTTGAAGAGGATTCAAGTTCATTTCCTAGCATACATGTCAGGTGGCTCACAACTGCCTGTTAACTTCACCTTCAATTATCCAACACACTCTTTTGACCTCATGAGTACCTGCATTTACATGACCATATACACATACAGATATACATACCTATAATTTAAAAATAAAGAATGTAAAACCTCTTTTTAATTATGAAGAATAAAACTATATTGATTGATCATGTGTTGTACTCACATTGCTTCATTGCTTAGCAAACAATGCCGTCTATTAGATCTTCACACCCCAGTAAAGCAGATTATCTTACCTGCAAAACAGGAAATAGGCTAAGAAGTACACTGTATGATCTGATAAAGTTGGGGCATAGACTTGGGCTTCCTAATACATTTACTGAGTGCTGATGTAGGATTCAATAGCTGGCTCTAAGTTTGTGTCCTGAATGACACTTGGTAGCTACATAACCACAGACAAGATACTCAAATCCTTTTGTCTCATTTTACTAATTTGTATAATAGTATCCTACCCTATCCTAATTTATAAGGAGTAGATAAGAATAGTATGCCAATAGCACATTGGAAGACTGCTTGGAACATAGTTCCTCAATGAATGACAAACACTATTACTAAGTAGCACTGTTCTCTCTGTTCAATTATAAATGCATGAATAAGATTGTTACACAATCCAAAAACTCAAGAAGAAATGCAAAATTTAACAAAATAGGAAACCTACTTGTAAAATGAATTGCTAAATGATCTTTTAATAAAAAAAAAAAAAACCCAGGGCCAGATATTGGGGTAAATGCTGAAAGATCAGAGAGACAAAGGAACAAGCCATTGCCATATCTGACCTCTAGGACTCCTCAGCCTGAAAAGGCTCTCCAGCCGGAAAACTTCAGCCAAAGAAGCCTTTAGTTTCTGTCTCCTCACACATTATATACCTTTCTCTGCCCAGCCATTTCACTGCCTTCTTAGTGCTAGCATTAAAGGTGTGTGACTTCCCCAATTCTGGTAGCAGAGGCATGAGATCTCAAGTGCTGGAATTAAAGGCATGTAATTTCCAAATGCTGGGATTAAAGGTGTGTGCCACCACTGCCTGGCTCTATTTCTCTCCTAGACTGAATTAATCTCATGTAGTCCAGGGTGGCTTTGAACTCAGAGATCCAGACAGATCTCTGCCTCCCAAGTGCTAAAATTAAAGGTATGTGCCACCACTGCCTGGCCTCTACGTTTAATCTAGTGGCTTGTTCTGTACTCTGATCTTCTGGCAAATTTTATTAGGGTACACAATATATCACCACACCTTCTTTACAGTGTCATGTTTCCTCAAAATATTTTAACCTTTAACATGGTGATATAGTATCACATTGATGGAATAGTGGTGAGCATAGCAGCCTTCGGAAAAGTGGTGATATGCATCAGAGAAAGTAACAAGTAAATTAAAGAATGTACAATGATTAAATTTCATGGCAGAGCTTTAGATAAACAAAACCTTGCAACACACACACACACCATTCTCATGCTAACTTTCCTACCAAAAACATTAGAAATTTCATGGGGCTATTTATATTTATAGTTTGATATCTCGATCTGCTTCTTCCTACACTTTCTGTTCATTGTGGAGAATATGTTGCAGTCATGTCCTGCTCTACAGAATTTATTAATTTCATGGTACAAGCTTGGAGATAGATGTTGGTTTCTTGAAGTATTCATTAGTAGAAGCTTATTAGTCTATAGGTAATAAATTTAATCATTTTTGTGGCCAAAGTCTCCATTTTAATATAGGACCAGCTTTCTTATCATAACTGGCTCTAACAAAACAGAATAAAAGAGAGAAAGATAATGTTCAAGTTAAATTATGTCCTCACATATTCGTACATATTCTGCATTTTCTTCAAACACTAGAATGTGACTTTGACTTTTTTTCTTAGTTGAGAATCTTACTTACAATAACAGAGGCAAAACTTTAAATTGCTTGAGCTAAGACGCTTCATTTGTGGACCACAATGGCTTTGAAAAAAATAAACTGGGACATCTCTTTGCATGTGATTTTTGCCTTTGTCCTGCATTTGTCTCACTGGTCTCAGGAAATTTTAATCTTCACACAGAATAACAATATCTGAAACATCTCCCTAATTTCCATTTCAAATTAAGTAGTCTTTCTTAAAAATAAATTCCTGGTGAATAAACGTTCTATAGATATTTTTGAACCCACTATAAACATGCACATGGAGATTAGAGAGAAACAATTTCAAAACACCAAGATGACAGAAAATTTAAATTTAGTTCGGGTACAGATTTGTTGAATATCCACAATATCTTCATACATACAACTAAGAATGAATTATACCCTCTGGTCTTTCAATCTTTTCTGCCTGATAAAAAATATAAACTTTCTTTCATTGAACTCTGTCTTTTATTTATAGGAAACCATAGTCTTATTTCTAAAAAATTATTATATGAGTTTCTACATAGTTGTCCAAAATGAGAAATCAACATGATTGAAGACCTAGTAAAGGTTCAGTGACCTGAACAATGAACACAACTTTGTGACAGTGCACCGTGGAGCTCTTCTGGCTTGGCAGGACAGCCATTGCTGTCTTGAAATCAGAGAAGCTGATGGGATCCTCACAATATGGTGCCCATTAATGTTTCCTTATGGAAAGGGGGGCTCACAGGATAACTCATGAAGTGGCTAGTGAGTTGGCACCCTAGGGACCACACACAGAGACAAGGTGCACAAGACCTACCCTTCCTCCAGGATATAGAAGCTGTTAACAATTACTGGGAGGGGAATACATAAGCTGTTAACAATTTCCAGAAGAGGGGGGCTCTTCTTCAATAGTGTAGCTACCGAGAAGTTGCCAATGTTAGTATAAGCAATTCTAGTTAAACTCACTGGTTCACCAAGCTGGACTTGGATGGACTCATTTTTTTTTTTTTTGGTCTATCATAGGTGCCACATCTGGCATTTGTCTCCCCAGGAAAAGTTATATAAAAAGAAGCTTAAATATCTGGTGATGAAAGTCTGAAACACAGGTGTTAAGGTAAGAAGTTGTGATAATGTTTGATGCTCCTATTTAAAAATGTAAATACCAGTCTCCTTAGCTTATGAGCCATACAAAAGCACACTAGAGGTTAAATGCACTAAACATATTGTCTTAAGACAAGAGTTTCTGTTCCATCATAGGGAGGCATCAAAGTAAGCTAACTACTCCAATGTCCACTAAAAGGAGTTTACACCAGAACAGAGAAAGGAACAAAGGGTCACAGGAGGATGTGAGGGAGTGATCATTTCAGTGTTGGGATGTTGCACATGCTTTTACCGAAAAGGTTATGATGTGCAGGAAAGTTGCTTCAAATAGAAAGTTCCCAGGAAGACAGTAAGACTTAGTCATGCAAGATTGAATACCAAGAGGTTTTGACCTGCTTGCGGAGTGTCTATTCAGTGGCTGAGTTCATAAATAGAAGGTA
This sequence comes from Peromyscus californicus insignis, assembly GCF_007827085.1. NCBI lineage: Eukaryota > Metazoa > Chordata > Mammalia > Rodentia > Cricetidae > Peromyscus > Peromyscus californicus. The sequence continues at coordinate 114,869,821 of NW_026294606.1, forward strand.
TCAGCTGATAGGTCTAGAAAGGAAATCTTTCTTCTCTCATCCTCCATTAGTTCTTTAACAAACATTTGTGTATTACCTCCTTTCCCAGGCACTAGATTAAATCATGGTAAAGAAGGCTGGGTTCTCACTGAAAAGGAAAACGTACAAATAATGATCCATTGTCCGAAGGTCTTATAGTAGATGAAATTACCAAATTCTCAGAAGTGCCAGGGAAGGTACAATAAGCTCAGTCCCAGGTCACACTACACTTTTCTGTGTACTTTCCAGTAGGACCCAGATTTCACCAGACCAGTGGAACCAGGGGAGTGAGGATAAGAAATACAGAAAGAATCCCCTAAGTGTTCTCAGACATTAAGATGTTAATAATTCCCTACAGTGGAACAATCCAACGTTGTTCAAGGTTACAAAGCAAAACAGGTAAAGGCAAAATAAGTAAAGCTTCATGTAGCAAATGTAGATTTGAAGTATGATAAGAAGTATATTTTACATAAATATTTTTCTCAGAATAGACCAGTGGTGTTAAGGATTCCTTTTAAACTTGTGTAATCACACACCTCCAGTTGGTCTAAGGGACCTTTCCATATCCTTTCTTGGTTTGTCAGAACCCTGTAAAATGCTGACTCTCTCTTCATATAATTTACTCACCAGAACATAAATAATGTCCTCATTAGTTCCATGTCAACTTGACACAAGACAGAGTCTTCTGAAAGGAGGGAACCTCAATTGAGAAAGGGCCTCCATAAGTCCCAACTGTAGGGCAATTTCTTGATAATTGATGGTGGAAAGTGGCCTCCCACCAATTGTGGGAGAGGCCACCCCTGGACTAGTGGTCCTGGGTTCTGTAAGAAAGCAAGCTAAGAAAGCCAGAAGGAGCAAACCAATAAACAGCACCCCTCTATGACCTCTGCATTAGCTCCTGCCTCCAGGATCCTGCCATGTTTGAGTTCCTGTCCTAACTTCCTCAAAAAAATTAACAATGATGTAGAAAGTAAGCCAAATAAACTCTTTCCCCAAGTTGCTTTGGTCATGGACCTTTAGTACATCAATAGTAACCCTAAATAGTACAAACAGGAAAATAAAGTATGGGCTTTGGGGAATCATTCCAAAGCTTAAATATAGGCTATAACCGGATGTAACAGAGGCTAGAAAGTAATCTTTCTATATAAGTCATAGGTAATATTGTTTCTAGTTTTGTAAAGCTTCTCAGGGTGAGACAGGGAATTGATTACTAGTCAAGAAGATTCAAGTTCAAGTACTAAACCCAAGGCTTGATTCATTGTTCCGCAGATAAATAAATAAATAAATAATAAGTGGAATAGAACAGCATGTTCCCCCTCTTCCTTGAATTATGAGAAGGTGGTTAATTTCCATTTGTCTTGACAGGAGACTAATAGACTGGAGGAAACAACCTTGAAATACTTTCAGAGAAAGTTCAAGAAATGAAGACTCACAGAAGTATCGACAGCAGTCTATTTCAGTTCCGTCTCTGTGTGTTTATAAAACACCTGGTATGCTCTACTCAGAAGTTTAAGGGCCACAGACAAACTATACACAGCACTTGCATTAGCTTGCTGGATTTTATAAGGTAGCTAGTAATTCTATATCCTTGGAACCAAAGGAAAACAATGCTACAATGTACAATGCTAAATGTAACCATAGAGTCAACATTCTTTGCATGCGATCTTGGAATTTAAAAGAGAATAAAGTACTGCAAGTGCCCAGCTTCCCCTGAATAGCAGATAGCTCTGGTTTACCATAAGAAAATACAGTTCACTTTGGGCTTTCACTAGAAGAGGAGGCTAGTGAGGAGGTTTTGGGAGAATGTGATGTGTCCTTAGAAAGCTGAACGAAGAAACAAATAATCACTGTGCAGTAAAGGCTTCTCAGTAAATATTTTCCTCTTGCTGTTTCCAACATGGCATCTGGCCCATTGGGACCTTCTTCCAATTATCTGCAAGGACCACTCAGCAAATCAGCAATGGCTGTATCAGGTGGAGACACAACTGAATATCTCAGTCAGCGTGTTTTAAATACCTTTACTAATGGCATTCAGTTTCTACAGCAATGGCTAACGAAAAGCATCAAGGTAAGAATTGGTTTATTTTTGTTTAAAAGAATAATGCCTACATCATAGTAAATACTCAATAAATGTTAACTACTGCTTTCATTGGTAGTTATAATTTTACAGGAGAAACTTAAAGGCCCATATTTTACAGCTTCAGCAATAGAACAGTAAGCATCATTCCCCAAGTTAGACACAAATACTTTATAACAACAGGCTTTTATAATGGGGTTTCCAACAGGACTCACAACAGACACACAGTGCTACAAGTCCATGTATTAAATTAAGGGTTGACAATGTTTTGCTGTGAAGGACCAGAAAGTAAACATTTCAGACTAAGGGCCAGCCAATGTCTCTACCAATTTGATTAACTGTTCTTTGTGAAAGGCTAATCAGATTTTAATATTTTATACATTTAATTTATTTTTATGAATATCATGTGTATGTACACCACATGCATTCCTGATGCTCATGGAGGCCAAAAATGGGCATTGGGTCCTCTAGAATTAGAGGTCTAAAAACCAAATCCACCTTGTCTAAAAGATCAGCAAATGGTCTTAAGCATGGGTCCAGCTCTCCAGCCCCATATTCTACATTTACAATGTATAATTACCAGTCTTAATGTGTAGGCTGTATAAAAACAAGCAATTGCTGGCCTTTTGAGAACATAGTTCGACAACCCTTGTGTTAGGGAATCACTCACTTATCTTTCTTTTTTAATCTTAGGGAAGACATACCATTTGTATATACTCTCATACCTGGTATGTATTTAAGCCTTGGCTACAAATAATTCTACTCTTCATATGTAAAAAATATGATTTATAGATTTGGCTTCATAAGCATCTTTAACATTACTGGAGATATGACATGACTAGTATCTTTAAGAAAATCCATCTTAGCCACTGCCAGTTCAAATGAAGTAAAAACACAAAGTATTTTTCTTATTGTTTCTGTTAATCTTCCAATAAAATCTTTAAGAAAGTCAAATACTGATTATTTGTCTAATAGCTAAATAAATGAAAGTTGTTAAGTTAATTCATTTAGGAATATCCAGTCTAACCTGTGTTGTTCAAAAACTTTGAGTAAGTAATTCACAGAGATAATGAAACCAGAGCTCTAGAGCACAACTTTAAGCATACCTTCATTTTTATTCCTATTTCTAAAGAAATCAAGAAAAATTGGTAGACTGGATTTCCTTTCTAATAAAATCCTTTCTAGTATGGAAGTCACACTTTAGTGATGAAAAGAGTAGTGATAAGCAGGTATACTAGGATAAATGATCCTTTAGAATTAAAATAGTGTTTGTGTAAAGGAAACAAAGAATATGAATTGACTGTTACTATGAAGGGCCAGTTTCTTTGGACAAAGTGGTTGACAAAGGCTTCTTTGAAGTGGTGGCATTTTACTGGGGCCCTCAGGAATGAGAAGGGTTCCAGACAGGAAAACAATGCATAGAATTTGTTCTGAAATAATGCATAGTGGAAGAATCTCTATACATAAATTCACAGAAGCCTGTGCAAAATGAACAAGAAACAATGTAAGATGAGAGATAGTCTACAAAATTCAGAAAGCCATTCAAACACAATTCTGAGGTATCTGAGCTTCATTCTCTGAGGCAAAAAACACTCAAGAGAACCAAAGTACATTTACAAAGTACCTTGAACTGACCAAAACAATAAAGAGTTCATTTAAACCCAGTGGTTTGTTCGTTTATCTCTAGACATTAATCTTACTAGTGACTCTGATGGATAAAAGGGTACTTAAAATATCCTCTGGTCTTATTGTGGACTCTGTGCATGAAAACTCATGACTGACAATTCTGAAATCTCTGCTCACGTGTCTCACGAGGCTATGTCATAATTTTAGTAATCACCATGGTGATTTAGCCACCCCTACTAAAGTGAAAAAGACATTGTCATCCCCTGTGATTTCATATGCTCTCAACTCTGACAGTGTGAGGCGGGGGAAGACAATCCCTAATTTAGAATCATCATGCACATCTTCCCTTAGCCCCTGAGGGAAGCCAAGGTGTTAGCTGTCATCAGCCTCCAGACATTAACACTAACTTCTTTGAGCATCCTTTATCACCAAAATTATAATGGCCATAAACTTCTAAGATGCAAGATTACTCGAGAAACTAGTTTTCCATTACTAGGTTTTCCACTCAGTGGTTCTGATATTTGAAAATACATTTATTCACCCAACTGTGTTGGAGTGCTGGCAAAGGTGCTGAAATTTGAGACAGCCCAAAACAAAACCCCTATTCCTAGTGGAATTTACATGATGATTTGACTGGACTTGTGTTTATACATAAATGTATCACATTAGCCCAAATAATCCCTGTAAGTTATTTGTCAGTTTTATTTTCCCTAAAAATAAAATTATTTTCCAAAACTAAGACTTTCTTTTAAAATTATGTCTGCCTATGCCTTCAACCTGGGAATGGAGGGTATCAGTGACAGAGAACTTCAAGTCAACTTGGCTGAATGAAGAGATGGCCATGTAGCTAGTAAAGTATTACTGCTGAGTGTAGCTATGAGTGTTTCTGGATGAGACTAACCTGTGAGCCAATGGACAAATGGGGTAGGCCCATCCTCTACATGAGTGGCTACAACCCAATTGGCTAAGCCAGCATAAGAAGCAGAGGGAAGGTAATCTTTTCTCTCCTCTCCTCCCATCTCCTAAAGCCAGAACATCTTTATTCCCCACCCCTTGGATATACGAATTCCACGTTCTCTAGCTCTCTTGAATTATGAGATATTCTCCAGCAGCTTGCTGGGTTCTCAGGCCTTTAGAACCCAATTCAGTTTCACCATCAACTTTCTTGGTTCTGAAGTCTTCATACCTGACCTTTCCCCTTATAGATGATCTTCGTGTGATTCCTTAGCTTACACAATCCTGGGAGTCAATTCTGATAAACCCTTCATCTATCTGTCATCTCTCCATCATTCTTCTATCTGTACCTATATTTATCTATCTATAAACCTACATGTATACAAAAAGACACATATTCTATTGGCTTGGGCCCTCGTGAGAACATCAGCAGAGGGACCAAGTTATACAGTTACATAAATTAAAACTGAGGATTCTGGAGCTAACAGACCTGGAAAAGAAATAAAAGCATCAAATCAATTTCAACATAGCTTTACCAATGACTAAACTGAGACTCAGAGAAGAGAGAGCCTTATTTGATACACACACGGTGTCTCTTGAATTCTCCATCAGTGTCTTGTCACCTTTTAATGGAAACTTTCAATGCCCTTCCATTCACAGAAAAGTGGGTAACATAGAGGAATATAATGACTGTCCCAAAAACATAAAGTTTGAGAGAATAAAATTAATACCCAAATTATCTTATTTTTATGCTAATTCTCTTTCCACTAAATAAAAAAATAACTATCACTTAAATAGACATTAATCAGCAATATGATCCATCCAGCATGACTTTTATTGACTTATATTAAAGGAATTCCATGGAAACCACTCTTGAGTATGTCCACTTTTCCTGAAATGCTATAATAATACTTGCAAAAGGACTGACTCAAAAACAGATGCAAACAGGGTAAATGTGAGTTAAGATAAACAAAAAAAATTGAAGGGAAAGAGTAACAGGATGGCTAACTCTGAGAAACTCATTCCACAATTTGCCAATCTGTTAATATGTTTTAAATAATAGTGGATATAGTTAATGAGTACTGTACTCCACCCAAGAAGAATAACCCTAACAATAATAGTAAAGTGATCACTTTCTATATGTGCACACAGTACTAATACCTGGCTATTTATCATTCCACTTCAGTTTGGGGCCACCACTACTCCTGACTATCCAAGAGAAAATAGGTGTTTTCAGCTAGCCATAAAGATCAAAGGCTTGCTGATTACTACACATTCAAAAGGAGAAAACTAGGTATATTCCTAGAGAGAGACTGATGTAAACTTTTTTATGTTCATAGACTGTATTCTTAATCCTGGTAAATATAAGATTTGGCTTCCTTAAAAATAAAGTGTGGCATTTATAAGGTTAAATATGAAAGGCAAGAAGCATGAGCAGGAAGCTGAGGACTGTAGTCTCATTTCTTATTTTGGTTTGTGCTTATAGGCCATCAAGTACTGGTGCTTAGCTAAGTAGTCAAGTACTGGTGCTTAGTTAAACAGTCAAGTACTGATGCTTAGTCTCAACTGCAGGGAAGCTGATGCAGCTGTAACACCTCCACCATACAACTGAAACCGTAAACTCCTGAGTTTCACCAAACAGGGCCAGATCTTTCAAGAAAGCAATGTGTGAAAAGAATGCACTGTTCTGCATGCCAAGAATCTCCAGTAATGAGGAATATTATACAATGTTTAAAATTTCTTTGACATGGTCCATTTATTTCATGCGCAATCTTAAGAAGTAGAGAGTACAGGAGTTGAGGAAGTAGCCCATTTGGTAAACTGAGGAGATGGCTGACTTGGTAAAGTACCTGCTGCATGGGCATAATGGCCTGACTTTACATCCCAAGCACCACACACATGTGTAACCCTAGTGCTGGTGGTGTGCTGAGACAAGTGGATCCCCAGAAGTCTCTAGTCAGCTAGAATAGACAATCTGTGAAATCTTGGTTTGGTGAGAGAGACCATGTCTCAAAAGATAAGATGGGAAGTAATATTGGAGGACACCGAATGTCATTCTCTGTTCTACACACACAAACACACAAACACACACACACATCATCATAGGCACATACATATACACCACATAGATATAAATGTATGTATACACACACACACACACACACACACACACACACACACACACAAGAAGTAGAGGAGTGTCCTACTGACAACAAATTAAGGCACTTATAAACATAATGAACATTACTCATACTAACCAATGAAAAAAAGCAGAAACAGGTGAGAAATGCCTTTTAGTGTCTAAGAAAACAAAGTTGAAATTTGCCACTTCTTTCTGGATTCGGGGGAAGCCAACTGCCCTTTTCTTTACTTCTTAACTCCATAAAATTTATCTTTTACCAGGAAGTATCACAAAGGAAAATATAACTTCTGATGAAAGTGAAGCTTCCTCTTACGATGTAAAGATTAACGTTTATCTAAGGTGAGAGGCTATGGACTTTTGTTTACTTGTTTATTTGTGTAGTTGCTTATCAGGGGTGGGGTGGCACAGATGCCAAGGCATGCATGTAGAAATCAAAAGACACTCACCAGAGTCTGTCCTCTTCTTCCTTCTTGTGGGTTCCATGGATCCAACTTAGGTGTCCAGGTGTCCAGGTGGCAAGTACCTTTACCTGCTGAGCTATCTTGCAGACTTGAGCTATTGGTTATTTGGTTACTGGTTCCAAAGAACTTGGCATCGGACAAGATGAATGTGTGACCTCTGTACACAGAGATTCACTCTGACCTGCTGCCACTGAAGACACCGGCTTCTGTGATGACTCTTGCTGGTGTAAGTATCACCTTGGGAAACACAACTCAGCTGTGAAACCCTTGACAAAGATGCAGAATTCCACAGCCCAGGTGGAACCTATTGACTGAGAATCTAGTTCTTCACAAGACACCCTGCAATTCCAGCGCTGCTAAAGCTTGGTAAGCACAGATTTCGGTGTTTTTCTAGGAGGATCTGAGAGAATTCTAAAGACAAAGACCCCAGCTTCCATGGCCCTATGGCCTTTAGCAAATTAAAGCAACCATGACTTGAACCTGGGTTTGCTCAACCTGCTAACTCCCATGTTTCTTCTTGTGATGGCTGTCCCCTGTCAGCCATAAATACCTACACTCCTGAGTCTTTGCTCCAAAAAGTGAGAAATGAGAGTGATTACATCTAACTTAAAAGTCATGATGAAATTCATGATGTGGAATGGAAAGTACTTACACTAGTACTTATATAACGTATGGTGGCCCATGGACAGCAATAAAAGCTGGCAATGACATAACAATAGCAGCACTAGTAATAAATTACAACTACAACATGCTGAATCTGTTTTTCTTGTTTCCAGGTTTACGGTTTCAGAGCTGATCACTCTGTATTGGACAATAAAAATGGACTTAGCAGACTGTATTTATATGTTTGTTTATGTATAAATATACACATGTAACAATAGTAATCAAAGAAAAAAGGTCATCATTTTGGGAAAAAGGACACAGTAGGGGTTAGAGGGAGGGTACCTGGGAGTTGCTCAAAGGAGGAAAGGGAAGAGGGATAGTGACATAATCTCATTTTAATTAAAAATGTATTTAAAAATCAACCTAATGAATAAGTAAATAACTACAACTGGTAGTAGTGACAGTGTAGAAAAATCTATGTCACAAAATTCATTAAAGGCCGCAGAGATGGCACAAATGAGTCTGAAACAAATGCTGAAATGTTTGATAAAGAACAAGAGAAATAAAATATAAATGATAACATGTCTCTACCAAGACCGATCTCACCAAAGATCCTTCCTACAAAAATCCCTTGTCCCTCCATTTGTGTGAATGACAAGAAAAGCTGCAACAACTTAACCCAGGCGAAAGACTCTTGCAGAGACAGATGCAACAAATCCCAGCCTATCATGCTGGAGAACAGCCAAGCTGGACCGTCATTGGGACATGCAGAGAATCTACTTGTTTCAGCTTGGTGCAGGCTGGAGAAAAGTGTGTCCAGATGCAGCATGGTTTGGCTTCTTAATTGGAATTCTTCTTTACAAGAGGCAAAATTCCATGTCAAAATAGACTGAGCAAAAGTGGGCTTTTGTTACAAAGGTTATTGACCTGTAAGAAGGTTTCCTCTGATTTAAAAATCTCAGAAGTCTGCCAACCAACCCAGTCGGAAGTTCTTTCAGCTCAACTCTGAAGTCCCACATTCCTGAAAAATCACTAAAGTAGATGATGAGCTATCTATAACTCAGTTCAGCTCATCCTTTTGTAATGTTCTTTCTGCTCCATGTATGAAAGTATCACCCTGAATTCTCTTACATTATTTCTTTATGAAATTAATTTAAATCTATCATTAACAAACACGAGTTAATAGACAGAGATAATTGGTAGAGATGATAGATAGATAGATAGATAGATAGATAGATAGATAGATAGATAGATAGATAGATAGATAAATAGGATAGAAAATAGATGAAGGTAGATAATAGAGATGATAGATGAGGATAATACATAGATACATAGAAAGATACATAGAATATAGATGATAAACAATAGAAGATAGAAAATAGATGATAAGTAGATAATCAATAGATGACAGATAGATAAAGAGACACATATACATCATATATAAATGGTAGGTAATGGCTTTCTTCTCTGCTTTATAATTATCCCCTTTAAGGAAATAAATATGTGGCAAACCTGAAGTAATGGAGGGCAACATTATATGACAGCCATATTGATGACATGTTTTTCTTCATTTCCAGCTACCTGCAATACTCACAGCTCTTAGGGACAAATGCTAGGACCAATCTGAAAATCTTCTAGCATGTGCAGAACAAAAATATCAGGCGAGAACAAATAAGCAATTCTTGTCTGGGAGTACAGTCTGGGATCTGCCCTTTCAAAGGGCAGACGTCTAACAGCTTGTTAGTTAGCCTTTTTAAAGGCCAGCAACCAAGAAAAGAGACCACTGGGTGTGGGTCACTCCACAGAAAACAAGCCACGTTCCTGTGACTATTTGCAATGCAATAAGAGCCTCCTGTCCGGGAATAAACCCTGTCACTCTTGGTCGGGGGCACCAGAATAGAATTTCAAAACATTGCTGTAACTCTTGAAATGCTTGACCTGGGAGCAATTTTTGTGGGATTATATTCAAAGGAAAAAAGCTAAGTAACCAGGAAAAACATTTATATACAAAAATGTTCATTTCAAGGTTATTTAGAAATCCAAAAACAGACTAAAATCTCTGACATGACAAAGTGAATACACCTGTATATAATGCCTACTATAAAAATTAAGTGATAGTAGCTGGGGAAAATGACTCTGTGACTTAAATAACCTATCCTACCTATCCCTAGAATAACTCCTTTAAGGGAGCACTATTTTCCCATCCTTATTTTATTCTTTAGAAAATGCAGGCTTAAAGAGATTAAAGTGAATGACCCAAAGCTCCACAGCTCATCAGTTGTAGGAAAGTACACAGAAAAGACTTGCGGGTTTCAGAGCCAAACACTATCTGCTGTGCAGGGGTTCTTCTTTAAAATTCATATTTAAAATATGAGTGTTTTTCATCCGTTATATCCTTGAATCCAATATGAGTTGCATCTGTTCTAGCACACGCCATGACTGCATTTGAGAAAAAAATGTACTTGGGTCCTGGAGACAATCTTTTCTTTCATTAACATATTATTTGGGCATCAGCAATGACCAACAGCTATATATGCTAATATTACATTTTTATTTGAATTAATCTAAAAATAACTGCCCACATGATTAATTACTAGATCTAATTTTTATTCATCTGTCCTACACAGAATGTGCCTCCAGATTTTTTTTCTTTCCATTTATTTTCTGCTTAGAGGATATATTATCTTTAAATAAAGAGCCAAATATTATTTGAGCAAAAGCTAGGAACACATTCTGTGCCCTTAACACAAGTAATTTTTAGTGATTTGACAGATAGAGTGCCATTACATCATTTCAGATACTAATGGGCATAATAATTCATCAGCTTCTTCATGAAAGACAGTCCCAAAATGAGACAACTGAGAGAAAAGAAAATGTCAAGTTATTTACAGCTTCCATCATTGCCTTGTGACTCATAGATGGAAGGTGGTCTCTTTGTGGACCCCTGTGTCTGGCTTGACCTTGGCTACAAGGGAAATCTATTACTTTTTTATTTTACGAAAAGCATCTTCTCCCACTTTTTCAGAGGCAAACTTGGGGAAATAGACATCTATACAAGTGGCTTGGGAGGCTGGCTTACCTCCAGCCTCAGGAGAAGGCTTACAACAAAAGCCATCAGAATCAGAGCTTTCTTCTTCTTGGCACCAATAATCCAGGATGGGACTCAGAGACAACAGACTCAATTCTAGGACCTTTGCTTAACTGCTTAGGACAGAGCTTGACAGGCATTGAGGCAGGCGTAGGGTTGGGGCGCTGCTTGCTGCGGAAGTAACCTCTCTGGCCTGAATCCAACAAGGAACCTCATGGTCACAACAGAAGGAACATCTTCCTAGTTCACAATCCCAATTCAGTAACCATGAGGATTAAAATAAGGGTTTTCTTGGGGGTGGGGTGGGAAGATGTAGTGGGTAGCCATTCCAGCTTTGGTCTGGAAGTTCCAACCCCCATTGAGGCTTCGGTAACTATCACGCCTACAAGGCGGGGCCAAGGGAGGGCCCTGAAACCCCAGATCAGGACGCGCAGTGCTCTCTTGTTTCCTGGACCTGGACGCTAGAGGTAGACCAAGGTGAGTTCTCCAGAGAACACCGCCAGACTGCGCTGCGTCTTTTCCAGAACCCACCACCTATCTATCCCTTCATTTGTAAGTTACCCACTAAATAAATCTTCCTTTTAACTACGTGGAGTGGCCTTAATAATTTCACCAATAGGAACTACCCTTTAACAAATATTTATCAGCTTATCCATATGTGTTGAGCATTACTAAACCAAATATATACCAAAATGACCCCAGTTTGAAAACATGGGTGCCAACGCAATGGAGGGAGAAAAATTCACAACCTAACCTTTCTCTTCAACCACAAAATTATTCAGACTGCTGTTTAAAATTACCTCCAGTCTTCTATGAAGCATAAGAGAATTTCATCTTTATACTTGTGCCCATCCCCAAGATACTCATTACATACATACAAATATTCAAAAAAAATAAGCAGACAAAAGCAAAAATTCAAAACCTGCCTCATCTCAAGTATTCAGAGTAATGAATACTTAATTGATAATCAATCTAAGTGTGGCTTTCGTTTTTTCCTTCATTGTTTCCCATCCTGTAAAAACTACAAGAGAATTAACAAAGCAAACCTGGAAATCTGGTTTCACCTTTCTCCCTAACATCTAAACCTCATTTGCATAGTTGTCTAGTTTTTTTTTTCACTGAATTGCAAACAATTCAGTAGTATAAATGTGAAAAAAATTAAAAAGGCCAAACTAGGGAGGTAAAAGAACATCGAAGTTCACGTGGCTTGAAGAAAAAATTTAAGTTTCATAGATATTTACAGTAATCAAAACCTGAACTTTCCATTCTCAAGCCATCTTTTGGTGGAATTAAGAAGTTTTCCCACCATTCTTTAGGTGGAATTAAAATAATTTTTTCTTCTGTTACTGAAAGAGACATCTTTAAAATGCCACCTTCCTTCCATTGGCAGCTGATGGGATCAGATGCAGAGACCCAAACCCAAACACTAGAAGAAGCTGGAAGAACCTCCCAGAAGAGGGGGAAGGATTGTAGGAACCAGAGGGGTGGATAATACCAAAAGAACGTAGCCCACAGAATCAACGGCCGGGCTCACAGGAGCTCACAGAGACTGAACAGCCATCAAGGAGCCTGCATGGGTTTGCGCTAAGTCCTCTACATATATGTTGTGGTTGTTTAGCTCTGGGGCTTTATGGGACTCTTAAGAGTGGGAGTGGGAATGTCTCTGACTCTTTTGCCTGCTCTCTGGCCGGGACCCTTTTCCTCCTATGGGATTGCCTCTTCCAGCCTTGATATGAGTGAGGGTTTGTGCCTAGTCTTATTGCATCTTGTGATGTCGTGTTCAGTTGATATCACTCGGAGGCTTGCTCTTTTCTGAAGGGAAACAGCAGAGGAGTGGATATGGGGAAGGGGGGTTGGGGGCGGGCCGGGCTGGGAGGAGGGGAGGTAGGGGAGGCTGCAGTCGGGATATACTATATGAGAGAAGAATAAATAAAAAGGAAACAATGCCACCTTCACATGGAACACCTCTGTGATCAGATTTAATTTCCCTAAGACACAGAGCTGTATTCCCGGTTGGCAAGCCTCTGTATCAATGCCCCCCTCCTCTGCTTGAGAGGCACTCCCTCCTCTCCTCAGACAACTGTCTGGTTTTGAACCTCAGCTTAAGTTTTGCCTCTCTCTCTGATCCCCACCACATGTCACTTGCTCATCTGTTGTCTCACTTATGATGTTCCTAAGAAGCAGCTGCTTATGGGTTAGAATTTCTCTCTTTTAGAATGAAAAAATACTTACTTTAAGGTTTTCCCTTTCCTGGTAATACAAACTAGTGCATGGCTCACATTAAGCCCTATACGTATGCTGGTATTGGTGACTGCTGGATTCATGATTAGAGCTGGTTGAAGATGTGGCTACTGTGTTTAAGGCACTATTTTGAATAACATAAATAAAACCATTGTATTTAATTTTTATTATTAACATGCCCATTTTATGAACAACATCTGTTAGGAGGTTGCAGAGCTGCCAAGAGACAGAGAGAACTAAGGTTTTAACCCAAACGATTTGATTCTATCAATCATTGAGTTCATCTTTATAATCTAATGTCTCAATGCACAATTTTCAATTGGCATTGTATTTATTTAATGTGTGTGTATGTTCATATTGGGCATGAAGTGTGGAATACTTGTCACACTCAGAGGACAACTATGAGAGTTGGTTCTCTCTTTCTCCCATATGGGGTGTGGGAACCAAACTCAGGTTGAACTCAGGTCATAAAGCTTAATAGCAAATACCTTTTCCTGATGACACATCTCATCCACACAGAATCAACGCATGTTTTTTGGAGTGTATCATATTGCATCTAGGTTAAAATTATAAAATTTAGTATGCATCAACCTATAAAAAATAACTCTTGTAAGTCTTCTGAGACATTTTTTGTTGTATTAACAAGTGCTGAGACCCCTAGTGGTCAGTCATTGTTTGTGAATCACATTAATGATTGACAGGTAATGTATTATGCTATCAAAACTACAAACTTCTTTTGTTTTGTTTTTTCAATACCTGTACATTATTATACAGGAAAATGAGATCACAAGGTCCTGGGAAAGGGTTTCAAAAATATCAGTCCTGAGACTAGTTGTTTGCATTACACAGGTTGAGAGTTCCTTATTTGTGGGTACTTCCAATTTCACCTTTCCCTTAGAAAAATTTCATGCTGAAATGTTACATTTAAAAACATCAACTCAGTATGGAAAGTCAGTTATTTATGTCTTCTATATGTCACCCAATGAGCCTTTTCTAGATGCAATGTTCTGATTAAAATGAAACTGACTTAAAATGAATTAAAAGTAAGCATGTGTGGATTGATCCTATTCTAAGCTTGATTTAGAAGTAGAAATAGAAGCGACCTTTGCTGGCCAACATGATGCTGGCCACACTGGTAGAACTTTGAGAGCTTACTTCCAGAAGTCAAGGGTTCCTGGCTCACTGAGTTGCAGCTACAAGGACCACCAATGGTTATTTGAAGCAGGTGACATTTCTATTACCCAGATGTGACTTTTGTGTTACACCAAATACTTGATGGCAACATTCCGGGTAGAAGTGATTTTCAGAAATTTCAAATATTAATACAAAATTATTACTCATGTTTGGAATCCAAGCAAGGTTTTAAAAACCTTCCTAAATAGTAAGCTTTGTGTGCAGTCTCACCCTTGTCTACACAGAAACACTCAGCAGGCATTAAAATGTGAAAACTCTCTTCAATGGATCTGCTTCCTCTAAGATTCTGACAATATTACAAAAGCCTTCACACTCAGGAAAAAATATTTTGCAAATTAGAAGTAGTTTCTCTGTGACTGAGTGTGAGGCTGGAAACTTACCAGTTACGAGGTTGTTGCATTTCTTTACAGTATGACTGTGTGCCAGTCACTCGAGAGTGAATTATCACAGTGTGGTTATGGAAGTGTGTGACTGTATCAAATTGTAGCAAATCAGCTGGAATCCAGATGCCTCTGGTCCTTTCCCCCAGAGACATCTGTTTTATTCTCCCTGGGAATCCCCCTCCACTCACTCACTGACATGGATGTAGCATGTTGTTTCCTTGGCGATTGTTATCGTTCGCTGATGTTTTATCTCAAGTGATGAATCTTAATGTTGTGATTTTTCATAAACAGTGGATGCCATTGGCAGGTTACCACAGATACTTGAAATCATAAGACCTACTGGCAACAAAGTTCGGAGAACCTGTGCTTTTTATTTGGTTTCACAAAAACCTGTCTAATAACACTTCAGATAATAGTCAGTGTGTTCTCCAGACACAAAAGTTCTCTCTAAGCATCCATCACCCCCCCCCCCCCGCCCGAGTCTTAGATAATAGTCAGGTTTTAATGATATTCAGCACTAAGAGATACTAGACAAATGTTCTTTCCCCAGAGCAATTAAGGTGAAGAATGATCTACCTCTCCACTGACCACTGATGACATGTTGGCCTCAAGTTGCAGTGGTTCCTGTGTCCTAATTACTGCCAAGAAGAGGTCAATATCCACTCTGCTGAGGCTAATATCGCAGTTCTCGGCAGGTATCCTTCTCAGTCTGAGCAGTCATTCTCAATTGCTTCACACAGTCAGCGAGTGGATGTAGTCATGGGAAGGCCTAACGGTCTACAGCCCTGCCTGGAGGAAAATGTGGGCGTTCACACACTAGTCACACAAACCAGACTCACACAGCAACTGTGACTGCAAATACTCCATGACCTGCTCTCCAAAGGAGACACAGAGGTTGGAGGGAAACAGCATCTTGTGGCATTTTCCAATTGCCATGCTGCAAATACGCCCGCTACAGCCTACTTCAGGACACCATTGTGATACCAATGGTTCCACAAAACAGTGAGCTATTGGGAGCTGTTGTGAACTGACTCCAGCCTATCACTGGATATCTACCACATGATTCCATAAATCAAAAAAATGCTTGATAACTGTTTGTTATATGTAATTTTACTATATTAAAGTTAAACCCTTCCTTTTTGATTAGACAGAAAAAGGGAAGTTCTGTGGGATGTTCTGTATGCTGTGAATGTGTTGCTCTGATTGGTTGATAAATAAAACACTGATTGGTCAGTAGCCAGGCAGGAAGTATAGGCAGAATAAGCAGACAAGGAGAATTCTGGGAAGGAAAAACAGAACTGAGGAGGAGGTGCCAGCCCATCGTCCAGGGAGCAGCATGTAATGGCACACAGGTAAAGCCACGGAACATGTGGCGACATATAGATTAATGGAAATGGGCTGAGTTTAAGTGTAAAAGCTAGTCAGTAGAAAGCCTGAGCTAATGGCCAAACAGTTTTAATTTTAAAAAAAAAATGTCCAGAGTGGTAAGTGCTGCAAAGAAATGAATGTAAATTCAAAGAACTGTGTACCAGGAATAGTTTTCATTGGCAAGAATGTCAATAGAGGCCAGATGTGGTGCATACCTTTAATCCCAGCACTCAGTAGACAGGCGGATCTGTATGAATTCAAGACCAGCCTGGTCTACAAATCGAGTTCCAGGACAGTTAGGGCTACACAAAGTAACCCTGTCTCAAAAAAACAACAACAAAAAGTGTCAATAGAGGAACAGCAGGTGATGACACATGAACAAAACACACACACACACACACACACACACACACACACACACACACACACACACACACACACACATACACTATGCCCCATGGATATTCTTCATGTCATTACATGCTGATAGCATTCCACTATACACACCTGAGACTTCCCATCTGAAGACTTTTTTTCCAGCCACACATGGGCCCAAAAAGAAGTGCCAGGGAACTAATGCCCCTGAGAGCTGTTCTCAGACAATGACAGATGGGAATAGGAGGACAAACATTTGAGATTCATCATCCCCAGGTGTGACAGACTGAAAATGTGTTCCACATCACCCTCAGAAAACTTCAGTAAGCTTCAATCTCTGGTGCTCACAGAGGAAAACAGCTCATCAATGTTTTGTGTATATCTGCTACCGTCTCCTACAAGAACCACCTCCCAGTTATTACATATGCATCCTCAAGTCACTGTGTTAATGAACAATGAGACAAACACAGTAATTATTATTCTATCAAATAAAGATATATAGGAAGAAAGAGGGGTCAGGTAATAAAATAAAGAGGAAAGTATATTCTAGCTAAAGGTAGAAGCAAAACCCATTTACACATATGTATATACTATTACAACATGGTGTGTTTATTTCTAAAAATCATAATAATATGTAAATCACAAATAAAAATTATGTGGCTGAAACAGTTACAAGAAAAATGGTCAACATATTCATGATTGGCATACAAAATCTACTGGAACCTAATAAAATGGTCCTGCATTTTATATGTATTAGATAGTTAAGAATGTACACCTTGCTGGCAGAAAAAAGCATAAGGAAGAGACTGTTGCTTACACACTGAACATTCATGTGGGAATACTCAACATGTGTACTCTTTCCAGTGTCAAGAATATAGCAAGTCATAGTTACAGTCACCATGTTGCATAATATTCCTCTTGGACTTTTTCTTCCCAAGTAACAGAAAATCCTTGAACCAATGTTTCCCCACCTAGAGTGATCCTTTAGAAACCACAATGGAAGCTGGGCGGTGGTGGTGCACGCCTTCAATCCCAGCACTCAAGAGGCAGAGGCAGGTGGATCTTTGTGAGTTTGAGGCCAGCCTGGTCTACAGAGCGAGATCCAGGAAAGGCGCAAAGCAGAGAAACCCTGTCCCGAAAACAGAAAAACCCTGTCTCAAAAAAAAGAAAAAAGAAAAAGAAAAGAAAAAAAAGAAACCACAATGGATACGTATTTCTAAACAAACATTGTACATACTCTGTGTTTGTCAATGAAAATAAATAGTGAAGAATGCTTTTTAAGGAAAAAGAAAAAAAGGATTCTAGTTTATGGCTTATTGGGAAAACAATGGAAGGAAGTCATCACATTTTGAGATCTTTTGCAGATGTAAATCCTGAGTCACATTCCTCTGCCTGTGAAATGTGTCCTTTGAGAGATCTTTTAATGATAGAAACCAATTTCAACACAATTAAAATTCCATCCATTGAAAACCTCCTTTGGTTAATTCCCAGTGTCAACTGCACTAGAGTTGGTCCCTTCCATGGCTTTCTCCTCTGCACTGAAGGCTTCGCCCAACAGCTGCAGGCTTTGGAAGTTGTAATCATTCTGAAAATCACCACACTGGACACTACTAGTACTAAAGGGAGCCATTTCTGCAGAACGGGACTGTTTCATAGAAGATCCTCATCTGTAGATAGGAATTGCAATCTATGGTAAGAAAAGTTCTTCCTGGTTTTCCTTCTCAGTCTTTCCTTTTCAATCCATGTGTATCATAGTCCTTCTGTCTCTTGTATCTCTTTAGACCATGTTATCATTGTCTTCACATCATTCCAGCTCACAGACTTTTCTTTTCTCTCTGCATCATTATTTCTGATGATCCACTGTGTAATCCCTTTGGCTCAGGAAACATAACACATTCTCTCATTCATGCCCTTCTGCAAAGCTTCTTTTATATATTGCTTGTGATTTTGATCCAGATTACTGAAAAATGTTTGGAGTGCTAATGAGTGGGGTTTGTGTTTTTATGTTGGCCTTTTCATTTTGCTTTATAAAGTTCAGAAACACAAAACAAGAGCAAGCCACGATACAACCTCACAAGCACAGCAAACTCCAGTCTCTGGTAGATGAAGTGTATGTGTTGACTGTGTGTACATACAGGTTCCCTACACATTTGGCTCACCTGCAGGGCTCATGTCAGCTCAGTGCAGCTATTGGAACTGACCTAAAGTTTCTCATGGGGGAAATTCACATATGTAAATGTAAAATGTAGTTCATACTCACACTTCCTGCTAATAGATCGACGGTGTTGAAACAAGCATGCCTTCTCAAACATATATGGTAGCAGAAGACATGTGTGTGTGTGTGTGTGTACATTTACAATATATAATAAAATACTAATTATAGATTAAAGTACTGGGGCTGAAGAGATGGCTCAGAGCACTTATTGCTCTTACAGAGGACTGGGTTCAGGCCTGAGCACCTACCTGGTGGCTCACAACCACCTGTAACTCCAGTACCAGGGAATATGTCTGATCTCCAGGAGGCACCAGGTACACAAGTGGTGCACATACAGACATGCATGCAAAACCTACATATGCATAAAATAAAATAAATATTTAAAATAATTAACTAATTAAATTACTAATTACAAATCTAGATCAATAAAATAAACAGCATGTTTTCAGGTTTCTCTAAAATATTCTGACCTCTCTTAATATATTTGTATTGGGAAAATACTTGTTTTAAGTGCATGCAGCAAAATGGATAGTCCTTATGTCTTCAATACTCTGCAATTACAAAGACAAATTAGAGATGTATACTAGAGGAAATCAGAATATTAATATGCGTGGTAAAGCTGAATGCTGTTCAATTTGTGGTGACATGGAGACAATGTTTGAATAATGTCTTGGGACAAGCTCCCTAAAAGCAGAACATGAGATAGATACTCATGCTCTATTCATGAGAGGAGATTCACTACTCATTAATAAACTAGTGATTTATGAAGGAGCTGCTCTCAAGGGCAGATGTAAGAAGAGCAAAGATGCAGGAGGGGCAGAAGATAAATAAACCGCGTGCTTCCAGGCACAATTCCATTTCAACATGACCACCCTGGGGGCTCTGGAAAGCAGGATGCACTTTGCAGTTTGCCCCACCTTGTTGAAAGGGAGTTGGGTTGTGAATCTCTGCCTTGGCCTCCTCCCAAATGGGTAGAGAGAGAACATAATTACAACACATGTCCAGGAAAGAGTCCTGGATTAGCTGCCTTTCTGTGGCTGTGGTAAGATATGGAGACCAAGTTAACCTGGAGAAGAAAGAGTGTGTTTGGGCTTATGGTTCCAGAGGGAAAGGAGTCTGTGAAGGCAGAGCGTAGACATAGTGGCTGGAAGAGGAAGCTGAGAGCTTACATCTTAAGCCACAAACAAGAAGTAGAGGGCAGGGTGCAAATTTGAACTGGCATGAGACTAAACCCTCAAAGCTCACATCAGTGACTTTCTTCCTCCCACAAAGCCAAATCTACTAAACTTTCCCTAACATCACCACCAACTGGGGGCCGTGCATTCAATGCTGGAAACTATGGAGGATATTTCATTCAATCCACCATAGGTTCCAAATCAAACAGTGATAAACTTCTGAAGAAATGGTGGGGCATGAACCCATCATGACATCCATGGCAACTTGTACTTAATATCTGTTCATCAGAAACATCTGTTTAGCACATCAACAATGTTGGCTACAGAAGGCAAGCAGTATTTTCTAACTGCTATGTGTCAGAATCCAACACATTATCACACTCCAATTCCCCACTTTACCTTGTTAGAGATGCAATATTATTAACATTTACAAATTCGAGGCTCCTGATGCTCAAGAAATTCGTTCATGTCACACCTTAGTTAGTGCAAGAGTTCATTACACAATCCTCTTACCCCCTTAGCTTGTTGTCTTTCTCCACACTAATGTCATGCTACATGTCTATTTTGTTTTCAGTTCTTATTTGATACAGTAGTTTGGTTTTATTGATAGATATCTTTCTCTCCATGAAACTTACAGAGAAATCTACTCTATAAGTCATGAAACAGATACAAGCCTTCTCTGCGTTTCTGTCCCGTCCTGCCCGAGGCACAATTGAGGTAACAAGATCCCACTTCTTCTCACACCCACACCCTGCTGTGGGACAGTTCCCCTTGGGCTCCTGTGTTTTTCTCATTTTCTAGGCAATTCACTGAGCACTTTCATTCTGAATCATCTTGTCAAAGACACTTGTGTTGCAAACGGCCTGAGGCGATAAGGATAATGTCTCCCTATGATGCTGCAGGTGAGGAAAAGGCATAGGAGCAAAGTTTGGAAAGGTTTGGTAGCACATCACAACCCGTGAGATTGAATCTTTCCCCTAAACTCAGCTCCTCAGCTGAAGCACAAATTCTCCATGTGGAGCAGCTGCCTCACTCTACCTATATTGTTCTAGGGCCTTTGAGGACAACAGAAAACGATGTGAACGTGCATCTCATGCTCTGAATACTAAAATCCTTTGTCTCTGACCCAGGAGTCTCTGTCTTCTGCCAGCATCAATGAAAATAACTCGTTGGCTTTTGTAGAGAGCAAAATCTCAGATCCTTCACCGTTTCTGGCATGTCCACATACTGCTCATAGATATCATACTGAAATATAAGTCAGTAATCCACATTTCCAAATGATATGCTTTTTGGATCTCACTGCGTAATTCAGTGAGAAAATGGTATTCATTTTCCCCAAAGATACTCCAAACCAGGCTGGCAGCAGAGACAAACCCAGAGAAGAACTCAGGCCTTTGACAGTCAGAATCATATTCAGGCATGCCAACAGCACACTGATGTGCGATGGATGTTTCCAAATGAAACAATTTGGAACAAAGCTAACAGACAGAGAGGCCCTCTCCAAAGCTGTGAGGGGCATTTGGCCGTTTAGGCTACTTGCTAGGAGCAGTGTGAGTTTGGGTTTGACTTGATTGCCTGGTGTGTCCTCTCTGTGTGAGTCCCCTTTATAAAAATCTCTGTGCAGTGTGATTTTTAGAATTAGAAAAACGTGGACACTATTGGGTCTGCTACAAATGTCAAGATGAAAATCTTCAGTGGCAACTGCATTTCTCACTAAAGCTAGGGAGAGAATGTGGTAGTTTGAGTAAGAACGGGCCCATAGACTCATAGATTTGAATGTTTTGTCACCAGGGAGTGGCGCTATTAGGAGGTGTGGCCTTGGAGGAAGTGTGTCACTTGGGGTGGGCTTTGAGGTTTCAGATGTTTAAGCCAGGCACAGGGTTTCTCTTTCATCCTGCTGTCTGCTGACCCAGATGTAGTATTCTCAGCTACTTCTCCATCATCGTGTCTGCCTGCATGCTATCATGCTTCTAATCATGACAATAATGGGCTAAATCCCTGAACTGTAAGCCAGCCCCAATTAAATGTTTTCCATTATGTGAGTTGTATGGCCATAGTGTCTCTTCACAGCAACAGAAACTCTAAGACACCATACATGGAACATAGTGTGCATTCATTATATTTCAACCCTGAAAATGATACACCAATGGGATTCAATAAGTAATTCTTATAGATACCTATAACTACACAAAGATTACTGATGCTTAATGAGAATTTTCTGAAGTTACACATATGACTATCTATCTTTTCAGTTTGTGGAGCAAGCACCAGATGAAAGGAAGATTTACTATTGGTGATATAGATAAAAATATAAATAACAACTATGTACAGATCCTTCACAACTTGTGAGCACAGTGGGCAATTTTGTGGTACTAGTGACCTGTTGGGCCTTTTATCTACATTCACAACTTAATGAGATCCAAATTAATGAGAAAATTATTGTTTCATAGAGTCTGGTTAGAGTCACAGAGCTGGTAAGCTGGAGTTCAAATTCTGCAGTACATGATTCCATAACCCAAGGTTTTCAGCACTTCCTCCCGGGGAGATAGCACAGTGGCATGTGCTGGCTAAGCTGTGACTGAGAGAATCACCAAGGTTATCTTTGCTAATGAGTGTGGGTGCTTGGCTGGGAGGAACTTTGAGCAGGTTAGTCCTTGTGGATTTTAAGCTCATGTGTGGCTCTAACCTGCAGCCGCTCTGTGTGGTGGTATTGTGTTCCCCAAAATATTGTGTATCCTAATAAACCTATCTGGGGTCAGAGAACAGACAGCCACTAGATACAGAGGCTAGAAAATGGTGGCACTCACGCCTTTAATCCTAGCATTCCAGAGACAGAAATCCCTCTGGATCTCTGTGAGTTCAAGGCCGCACTGGAAACAGCCAGGCGTGGTGACTCACGCCTTTAATCCCAGAAAGCAGCCTTTAATCCCAGGGAGTGGTGATAGAAAGCAGAAAGGTTTATAAGGCGTGAGGACTAGAAACTAGAAGCATTTGGCTGGTTAAGCATTCAGGCTTCTAGCAGCAGTTCAGCTGAGAGCCATTGGAATGAGGACACAGAGGCTTCCAGTCTGAGGAAACAGGACCAACTGAGGAATTGGCAAGGTTTGGCTTCAGGTTTGATTTTATCAATAAGAACTTTTAAGATTCATGCTACATCTCTGTATCTCCTCTACACTCAGGCTCTCTAGATTAGAGTTTGTGAGTCCTTAGTTCATCAGTGTTTACCCACTACCCTCTCACACATTCTTCAGCAGGTTCACCATGGGCAGGTCTTAGCTTCCCTATGAACTGTCAGTAGGCATGTCCTTCTCCTACGGACTGGTCCTGGCTCTCATACCATTTCACTATGGGCTGGCTTCAGCTCTATATCCTTCATCTTTTCTCTAGCCTCAAATGATGAAAATAAAATATTCTTTTAACATGTTTCCAAAAGAGCTTTCCTCTGTGATACTTTGAAAAAAATAAAGAACTTTGTTTGAGCTGCTTTGTCGGATGGTGTGGAGTATTTCTGAACGGATGGGACATTGTCTTCAAGGAAAAGGTTGGCTTTGTTTATTTGGAGCCCACTCTGACCCAGACCACAAGGGGTTCCCTGCTAAGTACACTATGGATGTTATTTCTAACACATGGAGAGTCAGCATGGTGACCCAGAAACATGAGGGAACCCCAGGGGAGTGGCTGTGAACAACTTTCTCTTTTGTGATTTTCGTTTTTCATTATATTTGACATTTTTGAAGCTGAGCTTTTAAAGAAATACCAGTTTTAGAAGAACATACTGGGGACATATTTCAATGAAATGTAGAGCAATCACAAAAGAAAACAAGCATGGCAGAAAATGTTCCCATTTGTGATGGGAAACAGTGGACATAGGGGTGTTTCTTTCCTTTTTTTTTCTACATTAGCCAAATGAAGTATCAGCACATTGTTCTCAGAAGTTTCAGAAATAAGCAAGTAGCCAAATTGTATTTGCCTTTTGTTTGTTTTCAGACTTCTATGATGTTAACTGTCAGTCTAGGGTTTGATGTTTTCAACAGCAGAATACATCTGTGCAGACTAGAGAAATTTCAAAGTATCTCTCACTGTAGGTATAAAATGGAATCTGAGCTCCAGACAGAACTAAAGCTGAAATGTATTATTAGTTTTGTAATTTAGTTTTTATATTGTTTCCATTCCTCCTGGACCTCCTAAAATTCTAAAATCTCTAATGTCCAGCCTGCTGGTACAGGCTTATGATCTCAGCTACTTTGGTTTAGTCAGGCATGGTGAAGCATACCTTATATCTGGTCTGTTTCTGGCAGTTTCAGGCCAACCAGGGCTACATAGAGAGACCCTGTCTGAGTACACAATTGATAATTTCAGCTGCTTGGGAGGCTAAGCCAAGAGGTCACAGTAAATTCCAAACCAGCCTGAGCAAATTACCAAGACTTTGTCTCAGTAATTTATACAGTGGTTGGGAGTACAGCTTGGTGGTAGAGCATTTTCTAGCATTTCTAGGATCAATGGGCAGAATGTCTGATACTTCAAAATCTATTGCTATTATAACAATTTTTTATTTGAGAATTTCATTCATAAGTACACTGAAATAACATAATTTTACCTCCTCCTCTCCATCCCCTCCTGTGTCTCCCCAACCATCTTCTCTCAAATTTATGACCACTTCTGAATAAATATCTAGTCCAATTAATGTTGCCCATATTTGCATTATTTGGGGCTGATCATTTAGAATTGGAAGAATTTAATGAATGATAAAAAGTTAGACCTATTCTGAGCATCAAAAACTTAGAGGTAATGGTGCCTGTTCTTCAATGACTGCTTATTGATACCTGTTAGCCTCCTGGAACTGTGAGGGAGCTGGGGAGAGTAAGAAGAAAGAGCAGCATGTCTCTGTACTTAAGGCCTCATTTCCCAGTGCTGTGCTTATGGATGTGCACAGAACAATGACCATATTACCAGTTTCAGAGACAGCAGTGACCAGAGACTTCCTAGCTGGTCGTCTTCCTCAGTAAGCGGAATTGCCCAATATGGCAAGCTACACATGGCAAGAGAGCTTCCATATTCTCCAACTTTTAACTCTATCAGCAATCAGGTGCAAGGAGATTTGGTCTGAGGAATCCAAAGAACATGATGGGTGGTCCAAGGTGTGATCTGTTGAGATTGAGAGGATCAAAGGACATGTAGAGGCTCTCATGTATTCAGAGACTTCAGCAAACAAGATAAATCCTTATATTTCTCCTGTGGCCATCCATTTGAAGGCTGTGGGGAGTATCTGGATTTTTCTTTTCTTTTTCCTTTTTTCTTCTTTTACAGGACACATGGTAACTTCAAAATGATTTTTAAAGTCAGGGTCATATTCCACAAATTGCTGTCTCATCACTGGTTTGAAATGGCTGCCCTAAGTTTGATTTTATCCCTGACATCCTCCTCCTTTTCTTGCTCCACCATCTTTTTTCCCAGATTTTTCCTATTTATTCTCTCTGCCTGCCAGCCCCACCTATCCTTTCTCCTGCCTTGCTATTGGCTGTTCAGCTCTTCATTAGACCAATCAGGTGTTTTAGACAGGCACAGTAACACAGCTTCACAGAGTTAAACAAATGCAACACAAAAGAATACAATACATCTTTGCATCATTAAAGAAAATGTTCCACAGCATAAGTGAATGTTACATATTTTTTTTTTGAGACAGGGTTTCTCTGTGTAGCTTTGGTGCCTTTGCTGGAACTCACTCTGTAGCCCAGGCTGGCCTTGAACTCACAGAGATCCATCTGCTTCTGTCTCCTACGTGTTGGGATTAAAGGCATGTGCCACTACCACCCGGCTAAACATAATACATTTTAAAATAATATTTCACAACAGAGTCTGGCAGAGAATTTTAGTGATTCTGACCCTAAAACACAAGATTTGGAATATGAGATACTAATTAAATGTCTGCTGAGTAACCAATGCTCCCTGTGTGCAAGATCTACACATCTCACAGTGCCTTTTCCACCTTCTCACACCCAGGCTAGAAACTGCTGACCTAGTCTGAGTTGTAATGGCAAGTCTAAAACATAAAGGCTCCCAGCATCAGTACTTTGACTCTGTATAAAAGGTAGACTCTGCTACTTCCTATAAGGGAAGCTCTCTTCCTATAAAAATATCTATGGCCATGGAGAGTAGAAGGCTTGTGGCACTAGATAGATGACAACATCCCAGGAGACTCAGAACATATTAAAGAGTGATAGATGTTGTTCTGAGCACCCAAGGCAATTTTCATAACCCCTGTGCTCTATAATACTAAGACATTGTTTTCAATTACATTGTGAATTACTCTATTTTCTTAGAATCTCCATCAGAAAAGGAATACACCTAAAGGTTATAAGTAGATTTTAGCACCAAGTTTCAGATAAATATGCAGGAATTAAGGATTTTGTCTGAGTTAACCAGGTTAACAAGTAGTATAAATGGAATTTGGCATCAGCTTAC
The DNA here is from genome assembly GCF_007827085.1 of Peromyscus californicus insignis. Classification (NCBI taxonomy): domain Eukaryota; kingdom Metazoa; phylum Chordata; class Mammalia; order Rodentia; family Cricetidae; genus Peromyscus; species Peromyscus californicus. The sequence goes on from NW_026294606.1 coordinate 114,896,204, forward strand.
ATTAACTGTTCATTATTAAACTGACTTGCCTCATAGAAGAGACATCCACAGCATTTGCTATTTATGACATTAGCCTTTGTTCTTAAATCCACTCGTCCAGTCTTGTACTATCCCATGGAGACATCCATTAATAGTAGAATTATTGAAAATGATGAAATACCTACACTCTATAGCAGCCCAGAGCTAGAATCTATTTATGTCACACATGCTGCTCTATGCATGGAATGAATCCTGTTGGGCTCTCCATGAAAACAATGCACTCAAAATTTATTTCCTACCTCTCCAAGCCTTCTTGACATTCTGTTGGGTACATTCAAATCAGTGTATCCCATTGTACACTAAGGTTTCAGATGAAGTGACATCCTCCACCCACCTGGCTTTCTGTCATGGTCTCAGAACAGAGATAGGCACATGATATTCACTCAACACGGTGTTTTGAATAAACAATTCTTCCCCACCCAAGTTCAGGGAAAGAATATGCTAATACTCAACTCTCACAAAACACAATGCTTGTTAGACTACAGAAACGGTTTTCTAAAATCTGAATTAACTTGGAAACAATCAGTAACAATTAGAATTTGAAAAATAATTACTGTTCCTTATTTTGAACTTGAACTATCATATATAAAATATTCTGGTAATTCTTGATTCATTTAAACAAACTTATCAGATCTTTATCCACAAAGTAATTCTAATACCAGAGCTATAAAATAGACCAGGCACTTATTTATTTTTAGCTAGAACCCTCAGGGAGTCAACATGCTTCCAGTGTGTTTTATGTGATATCAATGATATCCAAACGCCCTTTCAAACATGACGTTCCAAGAGTTTCTATAATCAACAGCATTTTCTCTTGTGAAATAATGGAGTATGGGAATCCTGAACACACTGAATTCTAAGAGCCTGCTCTCACTATTTGAGAGTGAGCCAGTGGCAGACAGTAAGACTAAATAGCTTTTCTCAAAGCACTACAAAAGGCAATTATAAAGTAATGTCTTGTTTGATCATCGTAACTATTCTGGGGCCCACCTAAGTTATCAGAGACCTTAACACTCTCTGTCTTCATGCTCTCCTAAAAATCATTCTCTCTTCACACTGTTGACTGAGGTCTTGTTTCCAAGCTCTGTCTCAGGCAACACCTTAGTATGTTTACTAATGACCTTTGCACATCTATTGTTTTGGGTCAAGGTTTTACACTCTCATTCTTTCAATCACTGATATGTTTGCTTCATGAGGTACTATTCTAGTTTCTTGGGACTCAAAACCACAAAGCATTGCCCTCTTAGAACTTATATTTTAAGGGATGGACATACACTATTTGAAAGAGATATGTTACTCACAAAAGTAAAGGCAAAGTGGGAATTCCTGTGTAATACTACAAGATAGAAGTTTGTATTTAAATAGGAACATGTAAAGGGATGACTAGAATTTACATTCCCATTTACGTACTAACTTGTAGTAAAAAAAAAAAAAAAAAAAAAAATCAGAACATTTACCAGGAGTAATCAACCAGAGTTATCAAGGCATCAACTAGAAGGTTCAAGTCCCTGCAGAGAAGTAAAACTACAGCAATCTAAACCAAAATTCCACTATTGTTCTCTCCCTGAGTTTTCCACAGATGTATATAGGTACCGATCAATGAAAACTTAGCCCAAATCAGATGCTAAAGCTTCACAGAGAGTGTGAGAGGAAATGCTGATGTAAAATATCCTAACAGAGGACAGACTCATAAATAATTCACACCTTCAGCTATGCAGTTAGGAGCCCAAATATCCTAATATCCTGCATTCCAGAAATAGGAGTATCATGTAAAATATAAATAAATAAATAAATAAATAAATAATGACCTGTCTTGAAACAGCTCAGCATTTACTGAACTGTGATAATCTACCTCTAGTTAGCAAAAAGCTAACACCTCAAAGGGCCTCTTCAATTGTCATCTCTCAGTAGAAGAAATATCTAGAGCTGAAAGAAGAGGAGAGGAAGATGAGGAAGAGCAGGAAGAAGCTGCTGACATAGTTAGAAGCTCACAAGCAACCCAGTTACTAGAGTTTTCAGAAAAGGGACTAAAATTAATTAATTTGTGGTTTCAAGAAAAAATAGAAAGATACATGCTAGCAGAAAACTTGAACCTATAAAAAATAAAATGGAAATACTAGATGTGGGAATATAACTATTAAACTTTATAACGCAAGGAAACGAGTTTAATAGACTAAACGGAGATAAGGAGACAATTAGTAAAATGAAAGATAAAGTGGGAAAATATTTCAACCTGAATCAAAAAAAGGAAAAACATACATAATAATAAAGAAATAGTCTAAAGAAAAATACATAGGGAGAAAAAGGAACATGAAATGCATAGAAACAATTTTAAATAGGTAATAACCAAAAATTTCATAAAACTAATGAAAACAACCAAGTAATAAATACTATAAGCACCACAAACATCAAGAAGTGCAAACACGTAGATAAAGCATAATTGATACATCTCAGTAAAAGTAGTGGGTAAAAAGTGAAAACAAGTCTTTTTCAGACAAAAAAGACCAATGGTCTATCTTATATTTCATTATAATTCTTTCATAAATGCTATTCTAAACTATAATCAAGAACAAATCCCTTTGTGGCTAGGGTGCAGCAGTACTATAGTTTGCCTAGCATGTTCAAGGCTCAATTTGAAAGACTGAAAAAGTTAATAAATAAATAAATCTCCATTTCTCCATAGATAACTGGTATTTTTGAGGTAATAGTATAATTACATAATTTTCCCTTACCTTTTTTCCCTCCAAACCATCCCCTTACACCCCCTCACTCTTTTTCAAATTCATAGCCTCTTTTTTCTTTAGTTGTTGTTGTTGGTGGTGGTGGTGGTGGTGGTGGTGTGCGTGCGTGCGTGTGTTATATGGGTATATGCCTAAATATATAAATGCCATCTGCTCAGTCTATATAATGCTACTTGTGTGTATATGTTCTCAGGGCTCATCATTTGGTATTGGCTCTCCAATTAGTGTGCTCTTCCCTGGAGGAGACTCCTTCTCCTACTCTCCACATTCCTTAGCTGCCTGTAGTTCTTTGAGTGAGGTTGAGGCCTCCCACAGATAAATGTTGTCTTCATCCAGGAAACTTCTCTTTGAAACATAAGACCACTAAAGAAAACAACAATCAATCAAAATGCTGAGTTGTGGACTTCAGTCCAAACAGACACATTTACAACACAACTTCTTCACCTAAGGCTCAGAGATGCTTGAGAAGAGGGGGGGCAGCAATGTTTTAAGAACCAGAGGAGCAGGAAGTTTGCTGTGAGACTGTGTCTCCTAGAAATGTCAGAAGCTACACTCAAAAATCTCACCAATATGACAACCTGGTCAAGACCAGAACAAGGATGACACCAATAGAAACGCAACATGGAGAAAAGAAAGAGACAGTGATGTTTGTGTTCAGGGCTGAGACAGAACACAACGATTTGTAATAGTCAAACTTAGCAACTATCAATAAAAATAACTAAATGATGATTTTCTTAAATTCATCCTATATAAATTACAATAAATTATCTAGCAGAGCAACCTAGGTAAGTATTATAAAACACTAAAATAAAAAGATCAGGCAAAATGAGAATACATGTTTGAATGCAGATAAGATAAATCTCAGATTGTGGGAATAATAACAGAAGTTGTAACTGGAAAGCAAGGATCATTTTGGGGAAGAATCACCAAGAGTATTTCTTATATACTCCCTTTTTTAATCTGAGTGACTTTAACATGTTTTAGGAAACAAAATTTCACTCTATACTTGTGTATTTTTATTACATTTCAATTACTTAAATCACATAGACAAACAACAGAGTAGGAATTCTTTTCATAGTGACTTCTACTAACCCAGCTTCTATATCATCAGTATGCAGCTCCATATACAATTTGAGCAAAACAGCATTTTACACATTCCCCTATAGTACATCTCACTGCCAAAGGTGACTTCTCCAGGGAAATTTGCAAAGCAACCAGACTGGTTGGTTTTCTGTTAACTTGACACAAACCTACACATATCTGGGAAGAGGGAATCTTAGTAAAGAAAATGCCTCGCCGGGCGGTGGTGGCGCACGCCTTTAATCCCAGCACTCGGGAGGCAGAGGCCGGCGGATCTCTGTGAGTTCGAGGCCAGCCTGGGCTACCAAGTGAGTCCCAGGAAAGGCGCAAAGCTACACAGAGAAACCCTGTCTCGAAAAACGAAAAAAAAAAAAAAAAAAAAAAAAAAAAAAAAGAAAATGCCTCAACAAGATTGGCCTGTGGGCAAGTTTGTGGGACACTTCATTGATGAATTATTAATTTGAGAAGGCACCTGGGGATGGTCCATCCCTGGGCGGGTGGTCCTGGATTATATAAGAAAGAAAACTAAGCAAGCCAAGGGAAGCAAGACAGTAAGAAACATTCCTCCATGGCTTCTGCCTCAGTTCCTGCCTTGGCTTCCCTCAATTGACTGTGACCTACAATATGTAAGTCAAATAAGGCCTTTTTCCTTAAGTTGCTTGGGTTATGATATTTTTATCACAACAATAGAAACTCTGACTCAGACAGCCACCAATGAGTTTTACATTCTAATATAAACTGTGCAAAATTATCTATAGGAAAATTTAAATGTCTATGGCCAGTAAATCCAATTTTATACATTCATTCCCTTATTCTTTCATCTATTATTGTCTTCTCTGACAATTGTGGAATAGAATGGAGAATTATAAATTAAATTCTAGAGTTCTGAAGAAAATATTATACAAATTTATCTCTAGAGGAAATATATTCCCCAAATGCAAAGGCAAGGTTTCTCTTTGTTAAGTTAAAATGCATTGAGTTCAAGGGAAATTATGTGATATCTATATTATTTTAGAGCCTATTAAGAAGCTGGAACTTTATTCTGCAGTCAGAAAGTGTGCGTTTCAATTAAATAAAAAGTTTCTTATTATAATACTTTGAATTTAGCTCTTGGTTAAAAAACATTTGATGATTTCTTACATAAACAAAAAAAAGGTGAAATCTAAAATCAGAATAGTAACTACCAAATTGCATTACTATGGATAGGTTTTAAATGTATACACGTATAATTTGAGTATGGTAGTCCATGCCTGTAATTGTTCAGTTAAGGTCAGCCTAGATGGCATAATGGTATAATGTAAAATAAGACCATATCTCAAAAATTATATATATATATATATATATATATATATATATATATATATATATATAGAGAGAGAGAGAGAGAGAGAGAGAGAGAGAGAGAGAGATTGATCTATGAGCCTTTAAGGTAGGCATGCTCAAGTTCACTTCTGTAATCACAAATCACAACACTGTGGAGGTGAAGGACTAGAAATACGAGATTACTCTCAACCAGACAGAGAGTTCAAGGCTAGTCTGGCTTATAAAAGATCCAGCCTTTAAAAAAAAAAAAAAAAAAAAAGCAGCAACAAGAACAGTAGGTCAGGAGGCTCCTAAATAAAAATATCCCCTAAATAAAATCAGAAGAGACACAAACAATACATGTACAAATGTCAACACAGAACACACAAAAGACAGAAAAACAAAGCAACATGGTCCATCCTAGATACATTCTACAACTACTAAACTCAAAAATACATATATATATATATATATATATATATATATATATATATATATATATTATCAGTTGAAGATTTCCAAACTTTACCAGCTGAAATATCTCAAAGATGACGCATATATTCAATTCAGGAGCTGCTGAGGAAAGTCAAAAACAGAGGGAAATAACATTCAAATGGTTGACAAATCAGCAGCATAGATGAAAATATCAGAAAGATAGAAGGAAAACTCAGGAGTGAAATTGAGGTTTGAAAAAAAAATCACAAAACCAAAAGGCAAATAATGAAACAGGCATGTTTTCTGATGTCTGTAATCTTAGCACTTGGAAGGCTGATCCCAGGGATTTTCCGTGCATTTCAGCCCAGTCTGGGCTCTTGGTGTATTCAAGACCAGCCTGAACTAGAGTGAAAATCCTGTCTCAAAAAAACAATGAACGGAAGAAACAGAAAGGAAAGGAAGGAAGGGAGAGAGGGAGGAAGGGAGGGAGGGAGGGAGGGTGGGTGGGAGGGAGGAAGGAAGGAAGGAAGGAAGGAAGAGTATTAAAAATTCAGTGAATCAAACGAAACAAAATTTGATGAAACAAGTGAAAAACCTCACTAACAGACTCAATCAATAAAAATTAAGAATGCCAGTGATGGAGGAGGAGGGCAAAGAAATATTAATTCATACTTCAATTAAGAAGATGAAAAATTCAGAATGAACATGACCACAACATACAAAATATTAGGATAAAATCAAGAAATCAAACCTAAGACAGCCCGGGGTAGAAGAAGGAACCGATCTAGAAATGAAAGCTTGCAAAATCTATCTAAAGAAGATAATAGTGAAAAATGTCTCAAATCTAGACTGAGGAATGGCCATCCAAACATGAGGAGGCTTTAAAATGCCAAATAGAGACTGCCAGAGAAGAATGAACTTTCATGCATTATACTCAAGATATCAAAACTACAAAGAACTATTAAAAGATCTAAGAATAAAACAACAACTGACCTACAAGGGTAAATACATCATAGCAATATCAGGTCTCAGATCAACAACCTTAAGCTCAGAAAAGCATGGGTAGGTATCTTTTAAGCATTAAAATATAACATTGTCAACCAAGACTCACATGTCCAGAAAAAAAAAAAAAAACTGTCTTTTAAAATTGACAGATTAAAAAAAAAAAAAAATCAAGACAGTCACCAGCTATAGCAGTTCATGGCACCAAACCAGGGCTGTGGAAGATTCTCTACACTGTGGTGGTATTGTGTTCCCCAAAATATTGTGCACCCTAATAAACTTCTCTGGGGTCAGAGAACAGGACAGCCACAGTATTAAACATAGATAGGCAGTGGTAGCACACGCCTTTAATCCTAGCATTCCAGAGGCAGAAATCCCTTTGGATCTCTATGAGTTCAAGGCCACATTGGAAACAGCCAGGCATGGTGGCTCACACCTTTAATCCCAGAAAGTGAGCCTTTAATCCTAGGGAGTGATGGCAGAAAGCAGAAAGGTATATAAGGCCTGAGGACCAGAAACTGGAAGTATTTGGCTGGTTAAGCTTTCAGGCTTTGGAGCAACAGTTCAGCTGAGAGCCATTCTGGATGAGGACTGAGAGGCTTCCAGTCTGAGGAAACAGGATCAGCTGAGGAATTGGCGAGGTGAGGAAGCTGTGGCTTGTTCTGCTTCTCTGATCTTCCAGCATTCACCCCAATAACTGGCCTCTTTCGATTTTATTAATAAGAACTTTTAAGATTTCTGCTACACTACACGGATGGGGAAGGAAGATTCTTAACACCGACAGCATAAGAAAAATGAATTTCCTGAGATGAATTGCTGAACAAATGGAGAACTAGTAAGGAATCCATCAGGTCCAACACAGTAGACAAGCAAACTGCAAACTCCTGATACTAACAGGGGAGAGAGTAAAGAACACACAGTCATCCTCCACCCGTCCCCAGTCCACCCATAAAATCTCTTTTATTTCCCCTTCCCAGGGAGATCCAAATGTCCCCTTGGGCCCTCCTTATTACCTGTCCTCTCTGGGTCTATGGCTTGCAGCATGGTTATCCTTTACTTTACAGTTAATATCCACTTATAAGTGAATACACACCATGTTTGTCTTTCTGAGTCTGGGTTACCACACTCAGGATGATTTTTTTCTAGTTCCATTCATTTGCCTGCAAATTTCATGATGTCATTGTTTTTCACAGCTGAATAATACTCCATTGTGTAAATGTACATTTTCTTTATCCATTCTGCAGTTGAGGGGCATCTAGGTTGTTTCCATGTTTGTTGTTATGACCTCCTTTAAGGATGAAGACAAATACTCCTCAAAATAATTCACAAACTATAAAGGAAAATACACTGCCAAATTGTCTGTGAGGTCAATATTCCCCTAAATCCAAAACCGAAGCTAGATAAGGACATGCATACCAGAGAGAGAGAGAGAGAGAGAGAGAGAGAGAGAGAGAGAGAGAGAGAGAGAGGAGGGAGAGAGACAGACAGACAGACAGAGACAGAAAGAGAAGGAGGAGGAGGAGGAGGGAAGGAAAGGAAAGACAGAAAGAAAGAAAGAAAGAAAGAAAGAAAGAAAGAAAGAAAGAAAGAAAGAAAGAAAGAAAGAAAGAAAGAGAAAGAAAGAAAGAAAGAAAGAAAGAAAGAAAGAAAGAAAGAAAGAAAGAAAGAAAGAAAGAAAGAAAGAAAGAAAGGTAAAGAGAAAAAGGAAGTTAGGAAGGAAAACAAGATGTAAAAATTCTCAATAAAATACTTGGAAGCCAAATTCAAGAGTACATTAAGAAACCCTTCAACTCAAGAGCATACAAATTAGTAATTAATAAGTTCAATACAAAGTGAGAATACAATAGATCACAGAAGTCAAGGTTATCTCATTAGACACAGAAAAGCCATTTGACAAAGTTCAACATTCTCTTCATTTTAAAAACCTTGAAAAAACTGGAATAGAAAATACATACCTCAGTGTAAAAGGAAACATCACAAATCTATAGCCAGCATAATACAACCTGTGAGAAAACTGAAAGTATCCTTTAAAATCAAGAACAAGGCAAGGGTACCTACTCTCTCTGCTCTTGAATACAGAACTGAAGTCTTAACTAGATAAAAAAGAAAGAGAGAGTGGGGGGAGGTGGAGAGGGATGAAGGTAAGGAGAGAGGGACTTGGGGAGGGAGGGAAGGAAGAAGAGGAGAGGAGAGGAGAGGAAGGAAGGAAGGAAGGAAGGAAGGAAAGAAGGAAGGAAGGAAGGTAGAAAGGTAGAAAGGAAAGAAGAAACGGGATAGCTAGAAGGACAGATCAGAAAGAGCTCTTGCTCTGTAAACATGAGGCCCTGAGTTTGAATCCCCAGCACCATATTAAAAAGCTAGGCACTGATGCATGTGCCTATAACCCCAGCACTGGAGGGACAAGGACAAAGGGGATCCAGAGAGCTCCCTCACTGGCAGCCCCTATAAGCAAAACAATGGCTTCTGCTTCAGTAAGAAACCATGTCTCAAGACAATGAGACTGGAGGTGAAAGAAAGAGTGTAGTGGTATTTGCATTGTCCATGGTCTTGAGCTATAGCACCCAAAGGAGGCCGTGCTTCCTGCCATTGTACATGACCTCTTAAAAGAAGAATGGATAAACAAAATGTGGTACATATACACAATGGAATACTACTCAGCAGAGAAAAACAATGGCATCATGAGGTTTGCAGACAAATGGATGGATCTAGAAAAAATCATCCTGAGTGAAGTAACCCAGACTCAGAAAGACAAACATGGTATGTACTCACTCATAGCAGGATACTAGACATGAAACAAGGATGACTTGTCTGCTAACCACATCACCAGGGAGGCTACCTGGAAAACAGGACCCCAAGAAAGACACAGGGATCGCCCAATGACAGAGAAATGGAATGAGATCTACATGAACAGCCTGGACGTGAGTGGGGGTAATGAAAGGTGAGGGTTGAGGGAAAGAGAGCTTGGGGGAGCGGGAGATCCCAGCTGGATCAACAACAGAGAGGGAGAACAAGGAATAGGAGACCATGGTAAATGAAGACCACATGAGAATAGGAAGAAGCAAAGTGCTAGAGAGGCCCACAGAAATCCACAAAGATACCCACACAACAGAATGCTGGCAATGGTCGAGAGACAGCCCGAACTGACCTACTCTGGTGATGGGATGGCCAAACACCCTAATGGTCGTGCTAGAAACCTCATCCAACTACTGAGGGATCTGGATGCAGAGATCCATGACTAGGCCCCGGGTGGATCTCTGGGAGTCCAATTATCGAGAATGAGGAGGGTTTATATGAGCGAGAATTGTTGAGACCAAGGTTGGATAAAGCACAGGGACAAATAGCCAAATGAATGGAAACACATGAACTATGAACCAATGGCTGAGGGGTCACCAACTGGATCAGGCCCTCTGAATGGGTGAGACAGTTGATTGGCTTGATCTGTTTGGGAGGCATCCAGGCAGTGGGACCAGATCTTGTGCTCATTGCATGAGTTGGCTGTTTGAAACCTGGGGCCTATGCAGGATTGTTTGGCTCGGCCTGGGAGGAGGGGACTAGACCTACCTGGACTGAGTCTACCAGGTTGACCTCAGTCTGTGGGGAAGGTTTTGCCCTGGAGGAGATGGGAATGGGGGGGGGGGTTGGGGGGAAGGTGAGGGGGACGGGAGGGGGGGAGAACAAGGGAATCCGTGGCTGATATGTAGAACTGAATTGTATTGCAAAATAAATTTAAAAAAAAAAAAAGAAGAAGGAGAAAGGTCACATGCCCCTTCTCCCTGCTCCTCCCTGTGAGATGGATTCGCTCCTGGTCAGTTCAGAGGACAATTGCAGCTGTCTACTCCATTCTGTATTCGTGAGTGTATTTCCTCAATTTGCTTAATAAATTTCCCCAATACTTCTTAAACAGACTCCCGTGGATTTATCACATTTTGCTCAGACCTCATGTGAGTGGTTCAACACACACACACACACACACACACACACACACACACACACACACACACGATACAAACAAAAAAGAAAAAACTAAAATTATCCTTATTTTCAGGTGAATAATCCTATACTGTAAAAAAACCTAAACAAAGTCAGCTTATAGCAGCCTTTCTGTGCAGCAATAATGAACTTACTGAGACACAAATCAGGGGAAATAATTCCATTTACAATCACTTCAAAACAAAATACCTTGGAATAAACTTATTCGGGGAAGTAAGGAACCTCTCCATTGAAAACTTTCAGACTCTGAAGGGAGAAGTAAAGGAGATTGGAAAAGAACTCTTATATTCATGGATTGGCAAAGACAACAAGCATGATAGCATTACTGAAAATTATCTACAGACTCAGTGCAATTTCCATTGAAATTCTAATAACATTCTTCACACAATTGAAGAACTTCCGTCCTAAAACTCGTATGGAAGCACCAAATATCACAAATAGTCAAACAATCCTAAGGGGGAAAAAAGGCAGTGCTAGAGGTATTACAATATCTGATTCAAACTACAATAAAGTCATAGTACCAAAAACCATATGAGTGGTACAAAAACAGACATTCAGAGCAACAGAATAGAACAGAGGACCTAGAAATAAACCCACACATTTAGAGGTATGCAATTTTGGCAATGTCAAGAACATTCATCAGAAAAAAGTCAGACTCAGCAAATAATTTTGAGGAAACTGGAGATCCATATTTAGAAGAATCTAAATATCCATATTTAGAAGAATTAACTCTTTTGCTTTGATCAATTAGAAATTGATCAAAAGCCTTAGTGTGGTATTGTGTTCCCCAAAATATTGTGCACCCTAATAAACTTATCTGGGGTCAGAGACAGAACAGCCACTAGATACAAAGGCTAGAAAATGATGGCACTCACACCTTTAATCCTAGCACTCCAGAGGTAGAAATTTCTCTGGATCTCTGTGACTTCAAGGCCACATTGGAAACAGCCAGGCATGGTGACACACGCCTTTAATCCCAGAAAGCAAGCCTTTAATCCCAGGGAGTAGGGTAGAAAGCAGAAAGGTATATAAGGCGTGAGGACCAGAAACTAGAAGCATTTGGCTGGTTAAGCTTTAAGGCTTCTTCTAGCAGCACAGTTCAGCTGAGAGCCATTCGGATATGAGGACACAGAGGCTTCCAGTCTGAGGAAACAAGACAGCTGAGAAGTTGGCCAGGTGAGGTTAGCTGTGGCTTGTTCTGTCTCTGATCTTCCAGTATTCACCCCCAATAACTGGCCCCAGGTTTGTTTTTATTAATAAGACCTTCTAAGATTCCTGCTACACCTTAGGGTAAGCCCTGAAACTTTGAAACTTCTAGAAGGAAACATAGGTAAAATATGTCAAAGCATAGACAGGGGTTTTCTGGATAAGATAGCACAAGAAATAATGCCCAAAATTATCAAATTGGATTAACTGAAATTTAAAAGTTTCTGTACAACAAAGGAAACCATCAACAAAGTGAAGAGACAGCCTAAGGAAGTGACGTAAGGATGGCGGAGGGGCGCGAGGTTTCAAGAAGGCGGTGGCTAGGTGGTTGACCAAGAGGCAGAGGTGAAGGCCCCGTCGCAGAAAGTACGCTGGGACCGCCCGCTGCCCGGCCTCGCTGATCGGGGAGCCCCGCAGTCGCTTTTTTTTTTTTTTTTCTTAAAGAAGAAGTAAACCATATAAATTGTCAACATGGGACGGAGATCAACATCCTCCACCAAGAGTGGGAAGTTTATGAACCCCACGGACCAAGCTCGAAAGGAAGCCCGGAAAAGAGAATTGAAAAAGAACAAAAAACAGCGCATGATGGTCCGAGCTGCGGTTTTGAAGATGAAAGATCCCAAACAGATTATCCGGGACATGGAGAAATTGGATGAAATGGAGTTTAACCCAGTGCAACAGCCACAGTTAAATGAGAAAGTCCTGAAAGACAAGCGTAAAAAGCTGCGGGAAACCTTTGAACGAATTCTACGACTTTATGAAAAAGAAAATCCAGATATTTACAAAGAATTGAGAAAGCTAGAAGTAGAATATGAACAGAAGAGGGCTCAACTGAGCCAGTACTTTGATGCTGTTAAGAATGCTCAGCATGTGGAAGTAGAGAGCATCCCTTTGCCAGACATGCCGCATGCTCCTTCCAACATCCTGATCCAGGACATTCCGCTTCCTGGTGCCCAGCCACCCTCCATCCTTAAGAAAACCTCTGCATACGGGCCTCCGACTCGCGCAGTTTCTATCCTTCCGCTCCTCGGTCATGGTGTTCCACGTCTGCCCCCCGGCAGAAAACCACCAGGCCCTCCACCTGGCCCACCTCCCCCTCAGGTTCTGCAGATGTATGGCCGGAAAGTGGGTTTTGCTCTCGATCTTCCCCCTCGTAGACGCGATGAAGACATGTTGTATAGTCCGGAACTTGCTCAGCGAGGTCATGATGATGACGTGTCCAGCACCAGTGAGGACGATGGCTACCCCGAGGACATGGACCAGGACAAGCATGACGACAGCACTGAGGACAGCGACACTGACAGGTCTGATGCCGAGAGTGAGGGCGACGAGTTCGGGCACCGGGACGACAGCGAGCGAGACAACCCCGAGGAGAAGAAGTCGGGTCTGAGTGTCCGGTTTGCTGATATGCCTGGAAAATCAAGGAAGAAGAAGAAGAACATGAAGGAGCTGACTCCTCTTCAAGCCATGATGCTTCGGATGGCAGGTCAGGAAATCCCTGAGGAAGGACGGGAAGTGGAGGAATTTTCGGAGGATGATGATGACGATGACTCTGATGATTCTGAAGCAGAAAAGCAATCGCAAAAGCAGCATAAAGAGGATTCCCACTCTGATGGCACATCTGCTGCCTCTTCCCAGCAGCAGGCTCCTCCACAGTCTGTTCCTCCTTCCCAGATACAAGCACCTCCCATGCCAGGACCGCCACCTCTTGGACCACCGCCTGCCCCACCCTTACGGCCTCCTGGACCACCTACAGGTCTCCCTCCTGGACCACCTCCAGGGGCTCCTCCATTCCTGAGACCACCTGGAATGCCAGGAATCCGAGGGCCTCTACCACGACTTTTACCTCCAGGACCACCACCAGGCCGACCTCCTGGCCCTCCCCCAGGTCCACCTCCAGGCCTGCCCCCTGGCCCCCCTCCTCGATGACCCCCACCAAGGCTACCTCCTCCTGCACCTCCAGGTATCCCTCCCCCTCGTCCTGGCATGATGCGCCCACCCTTGGTGCCTCCTCTTGGACCTGCCCCGCCTGGGCTTTTCCCACCAGCTCCCTTGCCCAACCCAGGGGTGTTGAGTGCCCCACCCAGCCTGATTCAGCGACCGAAGGCGGATGATGCCAGTGCAGCCACCATCGAGAAGAAAGCCACAGCGACCATCAGTGCCAAGCCCCAGATCACCAATCCCAAGGCAGAGGTCACACGGTTTGTGCCCACTGCACTGCGAGTACGCAGGGAGAATAAGGGGGCCGCTGCTGTTCCCCAAAGAAGGTCAGAGGATGACTCTGCTGCGCCTGTTGCCAAAGCAGCCCCCAGATCTGGTCCTTCTCTTCCCGTCTCAGTGCAGACTAAGGACGATGTTTATGAAGCGTTTATGAAAGAGATGGAAGGGCTGCTGTGACAGCTTCCCGGGCCAGGACAGGCTTCTGTCGAGAGCACTGGTTTGTGGAACAAGAGGCTCTTGTTAAATTCAAGCAATGGCCACTGTCAGGGTGTTTCCAGGTTCAATTCCGGGAGCCTCCTAACGCTTGCCTTGCTGGGATCCCTGCACGGGGTTTCTTTATACTAGACCAGGATGGGAAGCACTGCTGCTAACACCATTCCCTTGGACACCACCATTTCAGCCCCTTTCTCCCCTCCACCTTGGGAGTTATATCAGAGAGGTCTTAGTTACTGTTCGACTCGTGTGCTCTAGGCACTGGAGTAGAGATTTCTGGAGGGAAAGAGGTTTATTTCATCTTGACTTTTGTGTTTGAGTTATTTTTAATATTTTCCTGTAAATATTTTGTAATATTTTACTTGTAGTGAAATGGATTACAATGTCATTTCCTATTTCAAAGCAGGATATTTGGGAAGAAAATGTACAATTCTTGGATTAAAGTTATTTCCCACGACCTAAACTCTGAGTGTTTCGTGAAGAAATAAAATGTTCCATACCAAAAAAAAAAAAAAAAAAAAAAAAAAAAGAGACAGTCTATAGAATGGGGAAAATATCACTTCCAACTATACGTAAGTTATGTAATTAACGTCTGGAACATAAAAAGAACTCTGAAAATGAAACACTCTAAAACCAAAAATTACACAATCAACAAATGAACTGACTAGACTTTCTCAAGATAAGTAATACAAAGGGTCAATATTTGAGTAAATGTTCCACATCCTTAACTATCAGGGAAACACAAATTAAAACTATTTTGAACATCCATCATATCCCAATCATAATGGCTAGCATGAAGAAAAACCACGCGCTATAACAAATGCTGTGAGGAAGAGGAGAATGAGAGGCCTTTGCGTCCTGATATGATTTCTCCTGCTGTGTTAACGCACTGACCATAACAAAATGGAGGAGCAAAGGGGTTGCTTTAGCTTACAGGCTACAAGCCATCGTCACTGAGGGAAATTGAGGCAGTGACTCAAGGCAGGAGCTTGAAGAAGAAAGAATGGACGAGCACTGTCAACTGGTTTGCTTCCTCTTCCTCTGGGCTATGGATGCAGCCCAGGTCCACCAGCCCACATTGCTACTACCTAACCTGGGCCTTCCTCTATCATTAAATATCAAGAAAATCCTCCAACAGACCAATATGATGGAGGCAACTTCTCAACCAAGGATTCCTCTTCCCAGGTGTCTCAAGATTATATCTAGGTGACAAAAACTAAGAAATACATCTTATATACTGCTGATGGAACATAGTAAACAGATGTGGCCACTGAGGAAGACAGTGTGTAGATCCTAAAAAGAAAACTAAAGTTGGAACGACCTTACCAACTATACCATCCATAGATATATGCCCAAAGGACTATAAGTTAACATTCCATGTAGGTGATTTCACATTTGTGCTTACTATTGCACTATACACAGAGCTAAGAAATGGAATCATCCTAATGTCCATGAACAGATTATTAGGTGAAAATAATCTTGCATATATAGACACTGGATTTTTTTCAGACACAAAGAACAATGAAATTAAGGCATGTGCAGGATAAATGGATATAACTGAAGATAATTATATTAAGCAAAATAAACAAGACACATACCACACATTTCCTCTCATAGAATTATAGAATCAAGATGGATCTCTCTCTCTCTCTCTCTCTCTCTCTCTCTCTCTCTCTCTCTCTCTCTCTCTCTCTCTCTCTGTGTGTGTGTGTGTGTGTGTGTGTGTGTGTGTGTGTGTGTAAAAGAAAGAAAACTATGAAAGGAGAGTAATTGACCTTAGTGGGGGAGAGCAGTGGAATCCACATCCCATAAAATCAGAAGAGTAGAATTTGGAGTGAGAAAGAGAAATGTCAAAGGAAGGTGGGATTGTGCAGATGACAGAGGGAAGAATGAGAAAACTTTATGACACACATATATAATTAAACATACTACTTTGTAAATTAACTTAACATTTTAATAAAAGAAGGTAAGGATGCTTGAAATATAGCTCAGTGGTTAAGAGTGCTTGCTGCTCTTTCAGAAGTCCAGAGTTTAGAAGCATTTTGTACAGCTCATTGTATCCCCATCTCCAGGAGATACAATGCCCTCCATTGGTCAGGCACCCATATGTGCATGCATGTGTGCGCACACATGCATGCAGGCATGCAGCACACACACACATGCATGTGCTCACATGATAAAATTCAATAAATATTTTAAATGGATAAAGTATAGATAAATAAATATAGATATCTATATCATCAATCCATGAGACTATCTTAAAAATAAGCAGCAAATAAATGTGGAAAGACTTCCTTGAATAGCATAATCACTATGTTTACTAGAACAGAGACAGGACACAAGTCCTTGAACCACTAAATAGAAGCCCTGTATATTCTAGCCAGAAGCTATCAGCAGCAGCTGTACTTCTTCCATTCAAGGTATTGAAGGGTTAAGTATTTGACAATATCTACTCCACCAATGGGGAAGTGAGCTGATGATACACAGCAGGATCATCAAAAGAAAATCAGTAGTCATCTAGCCTATGACACTCAAGAAGCTAAAGGCTCCTCATTTAGGGGCAGCGCTGCAGTAGCATAACCGTGGACAGTCTCAACCACTGACTACCAAGCAGCTGGGCAGATAAGGAATGGGCTGGGAGGCCACCACAGCCAGTCTGGAACACCCTGATTACAGTTAACTTACATCAGCCCTGTTCCAACAGTGCCCTTTCGGTTAAATGTAATAAATCTCCTCCTCTTTAAGTGACAAGGAGTCAGAATTGCTACTTTTGTTTTTAGCAATGAAAAACGAGAAGAAATCAGCCCACCTACCATAGGGAAGCAATTGGAAAAGATAGAAAACTGTCACACACACACACACACACACACACACACACACACACACACACACACAGAACTTAAATAGTAATTTTTTTTTTTTTTTTTGCTGCATACTGAACTGGGGAAGTGATTTTAGTTTTCCATGCCATATCATACCTAACAAATTCCTCAGAGGATGCATCTCACTTCCTATAATTAACTGTTTTATAAACATAAAAGAAAAAGGTAAAACTTTGGGTCACTAGCCCTTAAAAAATATTTTGAGTGATTTGTATCCCTGAAATACTGCCTGTGTTCTCTCTGGGACATGTTCTTCTATTCCCTCAGATTTGGGCAGGGGGGATGTTTAATAGAATAATATGTCACATGTGACACCTGAAGATCAAAACTGAGTCTGGTTTCCCTAGATAAAACCTTCACCAACCAGAAGACTTCTGAGAGAGTCTCAGGGAAACTGGGAGACTAATTTATGCTTCATTTCCCACCACTAAATGTATTATTTGTTCAATGCAAATGGATATTGAGTAGAGATAACTACCATTTTTGGTAGTTCCCTATTTCAGTGAAAATGTGTATTTGAAAAAGAAAAGTTTTTTTAAAGGCACAAAGTACAGTCGTGTGTGTGTGTGTGTGTGTGTGTGTGTGTGTGTGTGTGTGTGTGTGTGTGTGTGTAGAAGGGGGAGGGAGAGAGGAGAGATAGAGAGAATTTCAGTGAAAATGTGTATTTTAAAAAGAAAAGTTAAAAAGGGCACAAAGTACTGTGTGTGTGTGTGTGTGTGTGTGTGTGTGTGTGTGTGTGTGTGTGTGTGTGTGTGTAGTGGGAAGGAGGGAAAGAGGAGAGAGAGAGAGAGAGAGAGAGAGAGAGAGAGAGAGAGAGAGAGAGAGACCAAAGGTCAACCTGAGATGTTATTCCTTAGGAACCATCTACCTTTTTTGATACAAGGTCTCTCACTTCTGAGATTATGCAAGATCCTTCTAATTTTAAAATGTTATTTTTGATCTTATCATAACAATAACAACGTACATATTATGCTTCTTGTCTATTTGCCCTGCCTATATAAAGAGCATGTCTATTTTATTTAATTCAAAGCCTTAAAAGTTCCCTGGTATACATTAGAATTGTGTTGGATATGTGAATAAAATAAAAGAGTATTCAATGGCGTAAGGGCACCCACTGCTCTGTGGACAGCTGACCTAGCACATGATTGAATTTTGCTATTGATCTACCAGTAACCCATGAATGAGCTTCTGTGGGAATATTTACTCTTTCTCTGTTTCAGAAAACTAGCCTTAGTAATATTTATCTCTTAAGTTTCCATTATTAAATCTAGTTTGGCTCAATATCTCAGGGCATGGTTCATTCACTTACCACAGTTCCCTTCAACATTATATTTATGTTTGTTTTTAGTAGTAGAAAAATGTTAAAATGAAATACCTCACATGAAACACAATTGGAAAATTACTAAAAACCCTTTTTTATTAGTGCATATCTAAGTTCATAATGTTATATTATAAGTCAATCCATGACGACAATGTGTTCATTTTGATAGCAAAATCATCTGAGGTGAGGAGGTAAGCATATAACTGGTCTTGTATGAGCCTCAGCTCATTTATTCCCACAATTTATTTTGATTACACAATACCCAGCAGACCTTGAACACATAAATAAGGAGTTGCAAAAGGTAATATTTATTAGGCGCTCATCTGCTATCCCAGAATACTTATGAACTACAAAGGCCTGCAAGGAGCACAGTGGAAAATGGGCTGAAAACCAAACTTTCTACAAGTGATTGCATTACTGCATTCCTAGTGGTGAATAGCATATGAAGTCTACGCGACTTAAAATAAGAAACTAATCACAGAAGTCTCTGTGCCGTGGAAAGATCAGTGAACTGAAAAGTGATGTCTAGCAGAAAAAGGTTCCAGACCAGGGGTGGAGGCTATGAGAGCATGAGGCAGTCCTAATAGGAGGAGAGGAGAGGCTGGCGGGAAAGCTCAACAGTTAAGAGCACTTACCACTCATCCTGAGTTCTGTTCCCAGCACCCACACTGGGTAGCTCACAACCTCCTCTAACTAGATCAGGGAGATCCAATGTCCTCTTCTGGTCAGAAGCGGTATTTAAACCATCTTGTACTCCTCTGTAGATAAATATGTACCCTATGTGTTACACCGCAAAGGAGAAGTAATTCAATATTCATGCCAGGTGGTGCAGGAGTGCTCCCTTGATGTTTGATTTCATACCTTGTTTTCACTTTGCTTAATGTGCAGATTGAACATAATCCTGAGCACCACATTATGCCTAGGACAAGAGTTTGCAGTTGCCTATCTGCTTCACGTCTCTTACAGAATGAGTTAGGATTTAGTGTTATAAGTAACTATGAATTTCACACATTATGCTTATGAAATAATGGAATGTATACTTCTGGCATCATTTTACATACTGATTCATGAGTGGAGAACATATAACTTTATCAGTTGACTGCAGTAGCTGGTAAGTACATTTCATTTTCCCTCATCCTCTAGGTAATAAAAAATAATGAACACATCACTATGCTTTAGTGTCTTATGTAAATGTTACATGCAGTTAAAGAGTCATAAAGTCAAAATGAAATGTTAATGGCAGAGGAAGAAATGGCATGATATTAGAAGAAGGAGTTTATTTTCTGGCCTGTTGTGAATAAAAGGTAGACTATAGCTCTGTTTTTCTCTAACTGTGCTGCTCTGTTAATGAGTCTAGAACTGGCCCAAATATGGCCCGTGGCATGTTTTCATAGGTAAAGTTTTATTGACATGCAGCCACACTAACTCATACACTTCCTGTGACTGCTTCTTTACAGTGCTAGACATTGAACCCAGGGATCTTATACATGATTGGCAAGGGTTCTACCATTGAGCTACATGCCCTGCTCTCTGAATCTGACTGAGTAAAGTAGACCATAAGGCCCAAAGCATGAAATACTTATTTTTTCTTGTCCTTCACAGGAAGCATTTGCTGGTTCCTAAACCAATCTGTCTTGACTCTTAGAAAGGACATAAGTTTCCTTAAATAGCTGAATGGACTTTGACACGGTGCCATCATCATCATGACCATTTGAAAAGGCATGTGTGGTAGGTACAATTAGCACTTGCCCATATCCAATTTAGCAGTTCTTCAAAAACACAGAAAAGCACCCTTCTAATCCAGTACCAGGCTGCCAGCCTCTAGAACCCTTATGCTCTGTGTGTTTTATTGCTTAATAACCAGGGCCTAAGTTTTGTTGAAGAAATTACCAACAAAAAAATATTAATACTGATTCTTACAAAAATATTTCTTAGCAACCTCTACCAACCTTTATCAGAGACCTACTATTTTCTAGTTATTTCACTTGGCTAACCTTATAGGTATTGTCTTTCTGTCCTCATAACAATCCCTGGACAGAGCTCTTGTGCTCGTCCTCTTCTCTAGAAGGAAATTAAAGTCTAGAAAGTTATAATGAGGATGAAGTCATGGATTTGTATCAAGGCTGTCTGCCTCTGAGGCCCTCCTTCAGGAAGGTTAGTTAATACTGACGGTCTAGCCTCTACCTCTCTAGTCTACTGGAAGCTTTACTCACTGATGATGCTACTAAGGGTACTGAGGAGCCGTGCCAAGGCTTCTGGTGCTGGCTGCCAAAGATGCTAATTTCTGGGTCAGTGGTGCCAACGCTCAATGTCAGGAACATGGAAGATGACTGCACTGATGTGCCTGTTGGTGTCACCAGGATGACTGTCACTGTTTATCCCACACTAACCACTGTGATTAGAAAGTATTGTGTACCACTTCCCCATCCTTTGCAATCAGCATATTTTTTGAAGCACCTGATAGGAAATCTAGGCAGACAGCCATTTTAATTTGCTTTCATTTTTTTTCTGGGGCATACCCATTTTATTTATTTATTTTTTATTAGGAAATTTTTTATTCATTTTACATACCAACCACAGGTACCCCTCTCATCCCTCCTCCCGCTCCCCCCAGCCCTCCCCCTGCCAACCCCCCAGCCCCTACTCCCAAAAAGGTAAAGCCCCCCATGGGGAATCAGTAAAGCCTGCTACATTCAGTTGAGGCAGATCCAAGCCCCTCCCCCTGCATCAAGGCTGTGCAAGGTGTCCCACCATAGGTAATGGGCTCCAAAAAGCCAGTTCATGCACCAGGGATGAATCCTAGTCCCACTGCCAGGTTCCCCTTAAACAGACCAAGCTATACAACTGTCTCACTTATGCAGAGGGCCTAGTCTAGTCCCATGCAGGCTCCACAGCTGTTGGTCTAAAGTTCATGAGTTCCCACTAGCTTGGTTCAGTTATATCTGTAAGTTTCCCCCATCATGATTTTGATGCCCCTTGCTCATAGAATCCCTCTTCTTTCTCTTCATCTGGTCTCCTGGTGCTTGGCTGTGGATCTCTGCATCTGCTTCCATCAGTTACTGGATGAAGGCTCTATGATGACAGTTAGGGTATTCACCAATCTGATTACCAGAGTAGTCTAGCTCAGGTACCCTCTTCACTATTGCTAGTAGTCTAAGCTGGGGTCATCCTTGTGGATTCCTGGGAACTTCCCTAGCACCAGGCTTCTCTCTATCCCTATGATGCTGTGGGATGATCTGTATGGCAAATGTGTTGCTAATTAGTCAATAAATAAAACACTGATTGGCCATTGGCTAGGCAGGAAGTGTAGGCGGGACAAGGAGGAGAATAAAGCTGGAAAGTGGAAGGCTGAGTCAGAGAGACACTGCCAGCCGCCATGATGAGAAACAGCATGTGAAGATGCCAGTAAGCCACGAGCCATGTGGCAAGGTATAGATTAATGGAAATGGATTAATTTAAGCTGTAAGAACAGTTAGCAAGAAGCCTGCCACGGCCATACAGTTTGTAACCAGTATAAGTCTCTGTGTTTACTTGGTCGTGTCTGAGCGGCTGTGGGACTGGCAGGTGAGAGAGATTTATCCTGACTGTGGGCCAGGCAGGAAAACTCCAGCTACACCATGATGTCTCCCTCTATCAAGGTATCTCTTTCACTGATCTCCCACTCCATCCCTCCCCTAACTCAAACATCCCACTCCCTTATGTTCTCAACTCTTATCCCCTACCCTCTATTGCCTCCCCTCATCCCCAGTTTACTCAGGAGATCTCATCTATTTCCCCTCCCCAGGGTGATCCATACATCTTTCTTAGGGTCCTCCTTATTACCTAGCTTCACTGGAGCTGTGGGTTGTAGTCTGGTTATCCTTTGCTTTACATCTAGTATTCACTTATGAGTGAGTACATACCATGTTGTCTTTCTGGGTCTTGGTTACCTCACTCAGGATGATATTTTCTAGTTCAGTCTATTTGCCTGAAAATTTCATGATGTCATTGTTTTTTACTGCTGAGTAGTACTCCATTGTGTGTATGTACCACATTTTCTTTATCCATTCTTTAGTTGGGGACATCTAGGTTGTTTCCAGGTTCTGGTTATTACAAATAATCCTGCTATGAACATGGCTCAGTGGTTAAGACCATTTGCTTTCAGTTTTTAACACTTGCTTGTAGAGAACACATAAAGCCAAGGAGAATAGCATGATGCGATTCAAAAAAGCCATTCTTCCCTGTGTTGAATCACACTTTCCTGCCAAATCAAATCTCACCTCATTCTTTCTTCTCAGTAAGAATCCTCTTTCACAGAGGATCCAGGACAGTCAAACTAATAAATGTAAATAGATCTCCCACCTTTACTCAGCTTTACTCAGGCTCAGATGAATCCTAAAGCATGGATACAGTAGACTTGGTGCCTGGCTTAACATCATGGATTGAAACATCTTGCAGGGATATTTAGCCATGGTTTTCTGCTTGATGCTTTTGAGGGCCTCTAGAAAGACTGACAATAATTGTACTCCAATCAGCCAAAAAAAAAAAAAAGAAAAAGAAAAAAAGAAAAGGAGAAGGGCAGGTAAGTACACTATCTTTGCAGCAGGACTCTATCATCAGAAGTTCATGGATCTGTGGAATGAGATGTAGTGACTCCCGATATTTATGGAAAGCCTGGATTCACATGAGAACACAGGGATACATAGATAAACTTGAGGACCCACTTAAAGTGAAGTGTTACTTAAATAAGAGTTCAAACACCCTGAAACAATTTTTAAAACATATACATCAAATTACTGAATCAAATGAAGTCAGGGCTTTCAGAGGTAACTGCTCACCTCCCCTTTGAGACATTGGGGGAAGCTATAATTTATTTACCACAGAATAAAAGAAATTATTTTCTTCATGGGGATCCCCAGGCCTTGAGAACCTTTGATTCTCTTTGTTATGCTACCATTTTTTCATGTTCAGTAAATTATACAGTGAAAAGCTTTCAGAATGATAATAGTGTCCTATGTAGGCATGGTGTGACAGAATTATGTCTTAGAATTATTTTTTTATTGTTGAGAATTTCACATGCACAAATACAATGAAAATATGACCAAAGTTTTTCCCCCACAACCCTATCAATATGTCCTTTTACCTACCTAATGTCTTTTTCATAACCCACTAAGTCCATTTAGTGCTACCTCTATATCATCCACTGGGGCATGGGATCCTACCAATGGACACATCCTCAAAAAAACAAAAAATAGCAATAGGCCCTCCTCCAGTAACTATGAACCGCCAGTAGCACCTCAGTGAGAAGAAGGGCCTGGAGATCATCTATGCCACCTACTCAGGAATTTGGGCTGGCTTGATCTTCTGTAAGTCTCATGCAGTTTAACTCCAGCTACTGTGAGTCCATGACTATGATGTTCACATGATGTCCAGAAGACTGCATTTAACAGAACTGCTCTCCATTTTCTCACTTTTACATTTCTTTATCCTCTTGTCTGAGATGTTCCATGATTCTTGGGGTCACAGCCAGGCTTATATCTGTTCCTTTTTTATTTTATTTTTGAGATTATAATATAATTACAACATTTCTTCCTTCTCTTTCCTCCCTGCAAACTCTCCCAATAAGCTTTTCCCCACCCTCCTTCAAATTCATGGCCTCTTTTTTTCATTAATTGTTATTGTGTGCATATATGCATATGTATATACATATATATTCCTATATATTACCTGCTTAGTCTGTATGTTACTTGCATGTATGTTTTCAGGACTGACCATTTGGCACTAGACAATCAATTGTTGTGCTCTTTCTTAGGGAAACCAACTCTCCCAACTTTCCACAGTTGCCTACAGCTTTTCATGTAGTGTCCATATCCATTTTGGCAAGTCCATTGGTATTGACCTTGATCAGTTCACATTTGGGAAGTCATGTTGATGAGCCTTTATGGGTGTAGCCTCTGATACTTCTAGAAGAGACAATCTAACAACAAATTGCCTCATCCTCTGGCTCTTACAATCTTTTTGCATCCTCTTTTGAAATGCTACCTGAGCCTTAAGTGCAGGATATTTTGTAGATATATCCACTGGGACTGGGCTCCACAACTCTGCATATTGATTGTTTATAGTTTTCTATAGTGATCTTCTGTCACAGAGAGAAATTTCCTTGATGAGGGTCAATGACTGCACCTATCTGTGGGTATAAGGACAGACGTTTACAGAATGTTTATGGATTATTCTAGTTTAGTAAATTAGTGGTTGTAGATTCTTTTCCAATAATTGTGACTTACTTCAGTAGCACTGAGCAGTTAGGTATGTTTCAAGTTCCAAGCATGATGTCCTTCTTGTTGAGCACATCTTAATCAAGAGAGATATTGATTATTGCCAAGGTATGCATGCCACTACTACACACTTAGGGGTATATTGCCATGTTAGTCATTAATGTAGTCCATAGACATTATTAGGAAATTGTTCTCTTTAAAGTTGAGCACTCAGCCTATATTCTCCACATTTTGACCAGTTGTGTATCTCTCTGTTGACTGTCTACTGAACAAGAAGTTTCTCTGACCAAAGCTAAGAGCAGCCAAGGCCTATGGGTATAAGATGCATGCTTAGAAGGCACTTTGACAGCCTATTTAGCAAAATAGTAGCAACAGATCTTTACACTTCGTAACAGACATCTCTTTGTGTCCTCATTGCTTAGGAGTACTAGGTCAATCAGAGGCCCTGAGTGATCACTTGCAGACCACAAACCTATAAGTCCAGGTGGCCAAAGAATCTGTCAGTCACCTCACTTATGCTGGCTTGTTACACTTCCACTTTCATTGTTTTAGGATTAGGCTTTCCTGAGAGCTATCCAGAATATCCACTACAGAAGATTTGAATGGAAAAATCTAGAAGTATAGAACAATTGGTATGCAACAGAGACAACAGTGAACAATGGTAAATGGGAATACTAGTCTCTGTTCCTCTATCACACTTAAGATTTCAAATATATGGATGTAAGAATAATAATCAAAGAAAAGTGAGTTATCAATTTGAGAGTGGGGGCAGCATGGGAGGGGTTAGGGGTAGAGTACTTGGGAGAGGCTGGAGGGAGGAAAGGGAAGGGGGAAAGTGATGTAATTCTACTTTAATTAAAATATATTTTTAAAATAAAATTAAAATGAAAGTCTCCACACAGATATTTGGAAGATAACCCACAAAACTGAATAATCACCCTGACAGTTATAAAGCTATGCCCACTGGACAGCCAAATAATTGATCTCCTCTTCCCTTTTTCCTATCTCACTTAATTTTTTGTTTTGCCTCACTTCTGCTTCCAGAAAATTGCTCTCCCCTATAATACATTAGCACACAGCTGTGCCTAAGGCTCTGCTGTCTATAGAACCAGGTCTAAGACAATTCCCAGCAGAGTTTTATTTAGAAAGGAAAAGCCTGTACCATCCAGACATGGAGCACATGAGTCTTTGAGGTTTCAATGGTGTATAAATCAAACGAGAAGGACAAGGTGACATGTCAGGGGAAATACAAGGTAAGACAAACAAGATTACTCCTGTCCCTTCCAACATGGCAGCTTGAGGCTAAATGCTGAGCCTTCCAGAGTGGGCCATTTACCTTAAAAGGGGGGAAACAAGGATTCTCTTGGCATTGAGAATGAAATGAAATGGTGGACAGGAAATCAGGTTCATTATTCTATAGCTAACAGACACACAAAGAGAAAGAGATGTTGTTCAAACCGTGGTTGAAATCCCCAGTCATCTTTCACAGGCTGTGTTAACTACAGCCTGTCAACAACTAACCTGAGCATGGAACTCAGTTGACAAAATTACAAAGAAGAAAACTGAAGCAGAGCTTAGCCAACTCCTGAAGCAGGTACTGTTATCTTCCTCATTGTTTGTAATGCTTAAGGTTTTAAACAAACATTAACTGGAATCAGTTCATTACAACTAGAATTATTTTTCATAGCATATATTTCTGTCACTTAGCCTAAAGAGAAGATACAACCCCTCCCAAATGAAATTATTCCTTGCAATTGGGACAAGCGATCAGATTAGAGGATTGTTTTGCTTAGTTGGTGCATTTTTCTCAAAAAAAAAAAAGCTGCTTAGTTAAATGTGTAGAATTGAAATAAATACAGTATGTTGTAAATACTTAATGTTCATGAAATTTCCTTATGTGTCAGAGACTAGTAATTTAAGATAAATCATTGTCTAAGGAACTCACAGTTGAGATAGAAGATACAGCTACAGATGGACTTGACTATGATTGGTTAAGCACAAAGTACAATTGACCAGAAAGAGGAACATCTGAGGTTTTAATAGTCATGACCAATGAAGATTCATTCAAAAGGCTTTTATTCAGGGCCTTACTATGTAGCTGGGAGGCTGGAATTCCCTATGTGAGCCAGATTAGCCTTGAATTCATAGGGATTCACTTGCCTCTACCTCCCAAGTGTTTCATGCAAAAGACCCTTGAACAGTAAGAGGCAGCTAATGGACAATTTCTTTATTAATTTAAGCAAAAGCAATGTTTTTATTTTAAAGACATAAATAGTTCAATAAGCTAAATCAAGATAGTGTTTCTTTAACTCCGTAAAGGGTCATCAAAACATCAAAATGAGTGGTCTGCAGGGAAGAAAGTTAAGTGAACTGAAATTTAGGATGGGGGATATGTTATAAATAGTCATTCCATGGTGATGATGCATCCCTTTCAGCTCCATAAATTCTAGAATCTTCTTTTAGCAACAGAGCTCATTAGGACATATATCTAAACTTTTTGTAAGTGTCTTGTGCTGAGGATGAAATTTCCATGGTTAGGATGAGCTGAAGAGATGGGCTCAGCTTCAAGATCTCCACAAGAATTTCTGTGGAGTGATTGGAAAACGAGAAAGGCAACGACATCTCACATGTAAGGGCCAGTAGCTGTGCAACAAACAGTAACATTTACCACTGGCATTGATGAAACTAGCCTCTTACACTTGGTGAAAGCCGCAATATAATCCTTAAGGTTATCTGATTCAACCTATTTCCTCTATTTGTGTGTCCTTTCCTCCAACTGTAGGATGAACGAAACAGCTCTGAGCCTTGGAACATTTCTGTGAGGTAAAGAGTACAAAACAATAGATATGCATTTTAGCAAAATTACGATGGTAGAGGGCGTGTTAAGTGTTTAGATGTAGATGGGAAATGTTTTTTATCCTAAATTCACTTGAGAAAGAAATTAGGAACATTCCTCTAAAGGGCAGCTCATTTTAGAGCACAAAAGCAGAGTATTGTCGTTTTCATTCCTATTGTGGATACAGCTGCCTTCATTGAGAGCTGACTGTTGTGGTTTATATGGCTTGGTTTGGTTTTCCTTAGAACAGAACTTGAACCTAGGTCCTGGGAAGAGTGAGTTGTTTGGGGGAGGTGATCCTTAGAAACATTAGTGAGAGGAGGAGACAGAAAGGACCAAAAGTAGAGAAAGGATCTCTTGTCAAGGACACTGACTTGGGCAACAAAGGTTTGATTACATCAAGACTCTTGGGAAGCTGGAACATGACTCCCAAGACTGTTCCAAAGAACAAGAGTCTGAGGATTATATCCAGAGGCTCCCAACCCCAAGACATAATGGTGTGCCTCCTCTGTACCCACGGCTGCTTCTACAGAGTTGAAGAATCTCTCGAAGCATGAACAAATCCCTTGGGCAAAATCTAGGGCCATAAATAGTGCTTGTGGTGGAGAGTCATTGTATGAGTTAAAACTGCCTGGTGAAGCTGTGGCTGAAATCAGAGGTTGCCAAGGAGATATTGCACCAATAAGGAAGTTGGTGGTGTGACTTATTTTATTTAGTCTTTAAAACCCTATTTTTACCAGTATCTTCACCATTTATTGAAGTGAGTATTAAGAACAAGAGAACTAATATAATTTGTACAAATTCACACCAATAAAAATAGTGGAACAAGACTCCACATGCAAGCAACATGTATTCTGAAGTCTTGGCTACTAAATTACATGTCATCACTTCTTATCCAATATATTCATTTTTACTAAGCTATAAATACAAAGAAAGTTTCTGTGCATAACACCCATGGCTAAA
This sequence comes from Peromyscus californicus insignis, assembly GCF_007827085.1. Lineage (NCBI taxonomy): Eukaryota > Metazoa > Chordata > Mammalia > Rodentia > Cricetidae > Peromyscus > Peromyscus californicus. Next base: position 114,924,688 of record NW_026294606.1, read on the forward strand.
TAGACTTCAGTAATTTGTGTCTAAGCATCATGTACCTTCAAAAGCTTAGAGGGTTTAGTTTACATAATTATTATGCAACTGAGTTGTGGCGTTAGCAAAGAAGGCTTGTAAAAAAATGTTTTCAGTATTTTTAAATTAGCCTCCAAGGACTACGGGTGAAAATAGAGACATCTTCACCCACAGAAGACTTTTCATAACAACCATATACCCATTGAAACTGCAGGCTACAGTATCTCCACTATGAAAACCTAAGTATTGAATGAAGTGAGTGGAAGTGAGCCAAGTTTCCTATCCAATAACAAAGCAGAGATTAGACTCCTACCCTGGGCTTAATTTTTGTGATGATGCATAACATTTGAAAGTGAGATTGAAGGCCAGTTTCATTATGTGAGTGGTGAGGAGAAGAACAAAAATGAGGATCCAGAATGAAGAGTTGTAGCTAATGAAAATGCTGTGTCTACAGAGTTCAATATGCATTTGTGCAGAGGTTTATGAGTGAGGTGTCTGTACATCTGTCTGTTGCAGAATCCATCAGGAACACCTGGCACTTACAGGAAACATTAATGATAATTTCATTGGATAAACAAGTAGAAAACAGGATCATCTTCCTTGGGAGGCAGAGGCAGGCAGATCTCTGTGAGTTTGAGGCCCACCTGGTCAACAAAGAAAGTTCCAGGATAGCCAAGACTATTACACAGAGAAACCCTGTTTCAAAACAAAAACAAACAGAAAACAGTACCACCTTATGCAAGCCATGGCTGTCCTATAAATACAGGATAAGAGAATAAACTTGTGTTTTTCTAAACATTTTCCCATCAGTGAGACATGGAAACTGCTTTGGATATTACAGATACTTGGGTCATCTCCCTAGGTTCCTACATCAGAATCTCAGGAGTGGAGCTCCAAATCTTGTATTTTTAATAATATATCCAGATGATTGCTAAGCATACTAAAGTTTAAGCACTAGTAACTGAGATAGTCATATTCAATGTTTCAGTGTGTGTGTGTGTATGTGTGTGTGTGTGTGTGTGTGTGTGTGTGTGTGTATGAATGTGCGTGTGCCAGAGATAGAGAGAGAGAGAGAGAGAGACTGATTCCCATAAAGAGAAAGGGGTCCACTGACAGTTCTGGAGAACCATGCTCAAGACTAGGCAGCACCAAATGCTTTGGAATTCTAATGAAGACACCAGAACCAGATGGTCAGAATAAGAAGCATGGCCTAGAGCAAAACACTTCATACGCCAGGAAGTGTATTGAGAGGAGGTGCCATCTCTTTTCGGGACACCCAGTCAGCAAAAGGATCTATCACTCAGTTCTACCCTTTAAAAATCCACAACATCTCTTATTAGTGCCACCCTGGGAACCTATCTTTAGCTGTGTGCCTTTGTTGGGACATTCATCTGAACACGGCATCTAAGAAATATAAAGTTGAATCCAACCTTGGTCTCAACAATTCTCGCTCACATAAACCCTCCTCATTCTCGATAATTGGACTCCCAGAGATCCACCCGGGGCCTAGTCATGGATCTCTGCATCCAGATCCCTCAGTAGTTGGATGAGGTTTCTAGCATGACCATTAGGGTGTTTGGCCATCCCATCACCAGAGTAGGTCAGTTCGGGCTGTCTCTGGACCATTGCCAGCAGTCTGTTGTGGGGGTATCTTTGTGGATTTCTGTGGGCCTCTCTAGCACTTTGCTTCTTCCTATTCTCATGTGGTCTTCATTTACCATGGTCTCCTATTCCTTGTTCTCCCTCTCTGTTGTTGATCCAGCTGGGATCTCCCGCTCCCCCAAGCTCTCTTTCCCTCGACCCTCGCCCTTCACTACCCCCACTCATGTCCAGGCTGTTCATGTAGATCTCATTCCATTTCTCTGTCATTGGGCGATCCCTGTGTCTTTCTTGGGGTCCTGTTTTCCAGGTAGCCTCCCTGGTGATGTGAGTAGCAGACAAATCATCCTTTTTCCACATCTAGTATCCTGCTATGAGTGAGTACATACCATGTTTGTCTTTCTGAGTCTGGGTTACTTCACTCAGGATGATTTTTTTCTAGATCCATCCATTTGTCTGCAAACCTCATGATGTCATTGTTTTTCTCTGCTGAGTAGTATTCCATTGTGTATATGTACCACATTTTGTTTATCCATTCTTCAGTTGAAGGGCATCTAGGTTGTTTCCATGTTCTGGCTATTACAAACAATGCTGATATAAACATAGCTGAACAAGTGCTCTTATGGTGTAGTTGAGCATTCCTTGGGTATATGCCCAAGAGTGGTATAACTGGATCTTGGGGGAGATGGATTCCCAATTTTCTAAGAAAGCGCCATATTGATTTCCAAAGTGGTTGTACAAGCTTGCATTCCCACCAGCAGTGGAGGAGAGTTCCCCTAGCTCCACATCCTCTCCAGCATAAGGTTGGATAAAGCACAGGGACACATAACCAAATGAATGGAAACACATGAACTATGAACCAATGGCTAAGGGGTCACCAACTGGATCAGGCCCTCTGAGTGGGTGAGACAGTTGATTGGCCTGATCTGTTTGGGAGGCATCCAGGCAGTGGGACCGGGTCCTGTGCTCATTGCATGAGTTGGCTGTTTGAAACCTGGGGCCTATGCAGGATTGCTTGGCTCGGCCTGGGAGGAGGGGACTGGGCCTACCTGGACTGAGTCTACCAGGTTGATCTCAGTCTGTAGGGAAGGCTTTGCCCTGGAGGAGATGGGAATGGGGGGGGGGGAGGCTGGGGGGAAGGTGAGGGGGGCAGGAGGGGGGAGAACAAGGGAATCCATGGCTGATATGTAGAACTGAATTGTATTGCAAAATAAAAATAAAAAAAGAAATTTAAAAAAAAAAGAAATATAAAGTTGAATGAAGGATATAAGGAAAATTAAAACGTGTGTCCTGCTGTCTCTGATGTATAGTATAGTAAGAAAAGCTATAGAGTAATAAAAAGGTAAACAGTAATAGTCGTTATCCATCAAAGATGATAATAGGATTAAAAATTAATGGAGGATTATAAACTTCCTGACTGCCTGCCATGTGTCAAGATAGAATGTAGGTAGCCAACGTCACTCAGCTTTCTCTTGCTATAACAAAACCTGAGATAAACTATAAAGAAAAAGTTTAATTGAGCCCATAGTTTCAGTGATTTTAGTCCAGGCTTTTTTGGCCCCATTCGATGGTTTTGCTGTAAGGCAGCATACCACGGTGAGAGTGTGTTAGGACAGTTAGTACAAAACTGGTCATTTGTGGTCAGAAAGAGACATAAAAAGAAAGGACTAGGGTCTCACACTTGCTTTGGAGACATGACTCGAGTGACCTGAAGACCTCCCATCAGGCATCACCTCTAATTACATGTCCCAGTAGCACCACCCTGGGGCCAAGCTTCAAATAGATGGGCATTTGGCTGCCATTCAAGACTAAAACCATAGCAACAGTCACCTTGTTTGGCCCAGTACCCGGTAGCTTTTTGAACACCAGTCTTGCAGTGCTAAAACTAGGGTGGTCTCAGGTGAATTAGGACCAGTTAATCATAATTTAATAAATTATTCTAATAAAATGCGTGTGCTCATAAATGAGGTTCGCAGAGAGTATTCATTTCACTGAGTTCTACCATTTCCCTATCTCTTTATGATTGTGATATCATCAAGGGTCTAATTCAAGGGGCAAAGGAGAAAAATGAGGCTCAAAGGTTAATTATAGTTGTTCCTTGGCATCCACGGGGGATTGGCTCCAAAATCAAATAATGTTCAAGTCCTTTATTTTAAAATAGCCGAGTATTTGCATATAACTCAAAGACACCATTTCAAATATTTAAACTATCCCTAGAATTATTTTAAAAAAAAACTAATACAATGTAAATGCTATACAAATAGTGACTCTATTATATTGGGTTTTTTCCCAGATATCTTTGCTCTATAGTCGAATCCAGGGATGGGGAACACATAGATTCAAGGATCAACTTTTCTGCTCTAGCTCTCACTGGTTAGAACTGGCTGGACTGGTCCTCACAGGTTTCTAGCGTCCAAAAGGAGAGAGAAGGCACTAAGTTACTTGCCCAAAAGATGCAGTAAGGTGAGGGTAGAGCTGTATCCTTCAACATAGGGGAGCCAGCCATGCTTGATTTAGGGAAAGCCATTTTGTTTTATTAGAACACATACATGCCCAAGATAATTCGCTTGCCTCCCTCCCTTCCGGCAGCTGCTTTGAAGCCAACCAGAGGCTCCAGAGGGAGCCGAGCTGTTTCCAACAGCTGTTTCTCAAACACCTAACTTCATTTTCAGATCAGAGCTGGGGTTTGAAGCTCTTAAAACCTGTGCTGCTTCAATCAAACGAAAGCAGAAGCAGCCAAAACAATCAGCACCTCCCTGTCAGCCTATTTGAATGCTTCTGTACAGCCGTGCCTCAGGCACAGTGTGGTATGGGGCTGTTCACTAAATCCATCTTCCGTTTCTCGCCCCCGCTTCCCTCCAAGCCGGAGTGCTGAGGGAGGAGGAAGCACCTTTGGATTTCCCTTTCTCTCTCCCTTCCCTTGAAAATTACTGAAATTTCAAAGAGAATGAGAAAAGTGATGTTTCCTTCCTAAAAATTAAAAATCCGCACTCTGTCAGATTTGATTAGAACTTCTTCATGAGAAATCAAATGTTACAGACCCGGTGGAAACTCATCTCCCCTGCCCAAACTCATGTCCAGCCTGTGCTCCCAGAGGCAATACCGTCAGGGAGGTAATATAAAACCTTTTCATCCAGGATCACACACTTTTATTAATATGTATGTGTCGGTGGCTGGCAGGAAACAGTGTCCTGTGAATTATATTTCAGTTCCCCATTGTTAATTCTATACTGCATGTCTGCCATTGGATAATTTTCATTTGTGTGTGCAGGTGCATATATGTGAGGATGCCCTTATAAGGCCAAAGGTCAACCTTGAGTGATGTTCTTAGGGTTTAAGTAAGGATTCCTCATTGACCTCACATCTGCCAATTAAGCTAGACTGACTATCCAGTGAGGACCAGATAAACCTGGCACCTATCTCCCCAGTGCTGGGACTGTACATGCTTGGCTTTCCAGAGTGCTGAGAATCTAACTCAGGACCTCATGTGTACTTGTCCAGCACCTTACTGACTGAGCGGTCATCTCAACCCCCACCGACATGCATAACGTATGGACACAGGACAACTTATCACATTGATTTTAGTTGTTTTACATCATTCCAGTCCATGAATCTATACCTTACATTCATGCATCTCTAGAATAAACTTACAATGTGGATTTCATCTCATGATCTGCTCTTCACAAATAAAGAAATCCAGGCTGAGGCACATCAGGTAGCAAGTTAAGTCAATACCACTGACCAGGGAACCACGGGAATCCAGAAGCAGGCCAGAGGAGACTGGAGCCTGTTTTGTATACACTCAGCTCCATGAGAAAGTAGTAATTACTTGACCAAGTGCTTGTAATACCCACCTCGGCCTGATTTCACTTTAGAAGAGTTTCTTCTTGACAAGAGGCCCCTGATCTCCCTTTTCCTAGAGCATCTACTCCAGGAAATGTGTATCTGTGCCTCCTCCACACAATGGAAATGTAAATCTTCCATTCTCTTGCTTGTTCCCATTACAGTGAAGTCTTTCTTATGATTCTGGGAGCTAGGCCTCTGAAGTACAATCCTTCTGAGGAAGGAGGATTGATGATGTAGGAAGATAGTTCCCCACCCCCCACCCCCCACCCCGTGTATCTGGGAAGATGGGAACTTGACTTCAGTAAGCACCTTTAATAAGCACCAATAATAAGCACAAATGCTTAGCCCTGCTGACCATCCTCACCCCACAGCTCTCACTAACTCTCCACTAGCTAACTCAGCACCTAAACACCTCGTCTTTGTCTCAGAGAAGTTGATTTCAGTCTCGTCCACCCTTCGATAGTCTTCACTCCTCTTGCAGCAGTCTTGGTTTGTTGTTGCTATTGTTTTCTTATCGCTTTTAATAAATGTCACATACAGTTTTCCTTTTAGAGAGTCTCCTGCATGCTACATGGCTGTGAGGTCCATGCTGTAACGCCAAGAAAGGAGGTTGAAAGTGACAGCAAACTGAGACTGAAGAAGTTGCAGGAGGTGCACGCAGATAGCGCATACTTTGTTCACCAGCACACAGGTTGCTCTGCAGAAAACACGGCACTCTGAAGTATACAGAAGACATACACCTGCTGTACAGACACAAGGACAGGCAAATGCACAGATGGGCACACAGGCCACACAGGGGCAGGAACACAGGCAGGCCTGCAGACAAGCACACACACACAGGCTGGCAAAAGCGATCTGAACTCCAGGCCTTATTTATACAGAGTTCACAGAATGGCAGGATTCTGTGAAAGTTAGTTATATAACACCACTGTTTACTTTTGGGGTCTGCACTCGGCCACGTTGTCATAAAGGGCCCTTACAGCCTTGTTTCCAGCACATGGAACCACAAGCACACTCTCCCAGAGAAGGCTCTCCAAATCATGCTAACGGTTCCCTCTTTTTTTACACCAAATGTGAGGACAGAAGCATCTTTGTTTCCTGTTCTATCCACTCTACCATTCTCATTCAAAACAAGGAGTTTCCTCAAAAGTACAGAGCTTTTTAAGGATGCCCCCAACTCACAGCTCTAAAACCCACCCTACCTACTCACAGCACTCATACCTCTTTCTATGAAAAGCAGCCATCTGTAATCCTAAGCCCTGATTCTGCTCATCGATTCCCTCCCCATCTTGTAGGAGGGGAAAAATGAAGACCATATTAAAGCTGTAGAGTACCAACACAATCTCTCTCTGGTCCTATTTAAGTGATATAACAGCAAAAGCAAGTTCTTCCCATTGCTGCCTGATGATCTACCTCGTACATCATGCTTTCTCTCTGTGTGAGAATAGAGAGGTCATTATCTACAAGGAAAAAGAATACAGCCAGAAGCAAGCATTATTTCTAGAGCTTTGAGCTGTATAACAAGTGTATTCTGTTGAATATAAGTGAAAGATTCAAGGATAGCACAGAAAGGCACACACCAAGAGCCATGTGGTAGAAAGAAAGTAAAAACGGACAGTACATTCCTCTTTCCAAACGGCCCTCCAGAAACCTCTCATTTCCTTGGCCTAGATGAAATACCCTACTATTCTGACAGTTACATTTGGCACACTGTCTTTAACAAGCATGCAAACTAGAGATGGACCTGAGTGCAGTTTAAACTATACCTGACACATAGGAGGGATTTGAGGCTTTCTAACTGAAGCAGAAGAGGAATGTGAAAATCAAAATTCATCATAGCTTGATCATCACAAGGACAGGGACAGGGGAAAGAAGAAAACTGAGCTGGTGCCTCTCCATCATGATGGCCAGCAGAGACTGCAGTTTCTCTGCTGTGTAGCACAGAGCATTGTGGTGTTTTCCAATGTTATGTCCCAGGGTATAACAGAGATTGGCACAGCACAGGTGGTTTTAAAATATTCTAACTCATCGAGTTGAAAAGACTTAGAGGCCAAGACTTATGGAGGGGCAGACAAGAGCAGCCAAGGCTTTGGCATGTCCAGAACTAAATTCCTTACATAGTTAACTGCTTAAGTTTTTTTTTCATGAAAAGCCTCCAGAATCCACAAAAGGACAGATGCCCTTTTAAGAATGGACGCACACAGAAGCCAGCTCACCCTGTCAATGACTTTTAAACATCACAAGTTCAGTCCACCATGCAGAACAATGCAACTTCCCCTGAGAAGAATCATGCTACTCACATAGATATATGGTGACCAGCTAATGCCTACACAGAAGAACTCCAAACCTCCACCATATTACCATACCATCAACACAGAGCTTTTCCAGTCATGCTCCCTATCAATTGCCCAACTAGTAACTCATCTGAATATCACATCTGAGCTTACTGTTCCAGCTCTTGCTAGTCAATTATCCATAGTTAGTTGTCCTAGTTAGGGTTTCTAGGATACAAAGAAACACCATGACCAAAATAGCAAGTTGGGGAAGAAAGGGTTTATTTGGCTTATACTTCCAGGTCATAGTCCATCATTGGAGGAAGTCAGAATGGAAACTCAAGCAGGGCTGGAACCTGAAGGTAGGAGCTGAGGCAGAGGCCATGGAAGGTGCTGCTTACTGGCTTGCTTCCCCTGCCTTGCTCAGCCTGCTTTCTTATGGATCACCAGCCCAGAGGTAACAGCACCCACTATGGGCTGGGCCCGCCACCGTTGATCACTAATGGAGAAAATGCCCTATAGCTGGATCTCATGGAGGCATTCCCTCAACTGAGGGTCCTTCCTCTGATGACTCCAGCTTATGTCAAGTTGACAGACAAAATTAGCCCTATGCAATGTAATATAGCATTTCATGTCTATAATAACTCAATAACTCTTGTTACAGTGCTGATCTCAATCCACATTGAACAGGGAGCCAGATATGACATATTACCATACACAAAGGTTTGGATCTAACACAGAGAATCAAATATGGAACCAGAGAGCCAGAGATACTGAGAACAATAAACAATTGGATGGGAAATATATGGTGAATTCATTTGACACAGCAAAGCAGTTCCTGCTCCAGGTCCCTACCTTGAGTCCTACCCTGGCTTCCCTGGATGATGAACTGTAACCTGTAAGCCAAGAGGTTTTGATTGGTGTTTTATTACTGCAACAAAAAGTAAATTAGGACAACTTTGAGCTAAACACAGTCTAAAATATATCTATCATCTTTCTTTTGGGAACATTGGCCTTAAATCAAAAGAACACACTCCGAAATATACTACTTTAACTGAGCATGTTCAAGAGTATATCACCATTACACGCTATCCCATGTGAATATACACAGGCTTCCTAAAAATTATCCCCAGTACTTTTGTTCAGAGAAGCTATGTTTTAGAAATAACTCCCATGCTTTCCTGACCTGCTACAGATAATAAATCTTTCTCCACTCATATTTCTTGCTACTGTTTGTTAAGAACTGAACACACTGCACCTGGTTACAGTTTGAACCGATCCCAGCCACACAAGCCTGATTCTGGTAGCTGGGGTCTTGTCATTTGCAAACACATGAATGTTTGAGTCACTTACAGTTAATGGAGAAGGGATGAGGCAAGCCTAGCAAATTTTCCTGAGTCACTGAATAGTGTCACCCATCAGAAGAAAGAACTCGTCAGGTCTTCTACTGAGTAAGCTTTGGTATTATCAGCCATCATGGGTTTTTCTGTCTATTAGTTTTGTTTGCTTGCTTTTGCAACATTTGACTAACTAAGTTAATGCATAATACTAGTCTATAAGTCACAAGCTTAGCTTGATGCCATTCACAAACACCTGCACTGTACACAAGCGTCCAGACGTATGATTAAGTGAGAGAGAACACATAAAGCACTGGGCATAATGTCTTGCACATAAAAAGCATTGAAGCCAGATTGGCTTCGACATGACTATAAATAATGGAGGGCTATAATTTTATGTTTGAAGACTAGAAAAACAACTTATTTTCTTAATAAATAATACCAACAAGTGGCAGTAAGGCTTATTCAGACAGGCCCAACAATATTGAACCATGACTGCTATTGCTTGTTATTTTTCTGAATACTTTAGATGCTTATAATGGAATAAACTTAAGCAAACTCTTTCAACCCAAAGCTTTTCTGTGCTTCTTGAGAGGCTTAATAAACAGTAACAAGGAAATTCTAACTTTTCTCAACCACTGCTCAAGGCAAGCACATTTTACTATTTTTTAAAACTAAATATCTCCACCCAGGGAAAACAAATTGAATTACTCTATAGCACATGTGGAGTGCTCAGCTCATCCACACACCAGGGATTCAGAAAACACCACAGTAAATGGCTCAGATAGGACCCCACTGGGTGGCCATGGAAAAACTCCAGAGGAAGGTTGGAGCAGTTCATTGTTATTAGGATTCATAGAAATCCTCTTTCCCCTTGAAAAAAAATTGTTCTCATAGAATATATTTTTAAGCATATTTTGGTTTTAATAAAGCAAGTACTTAAGCCACATTGTAAAAAATAATAATAATAAAAAGAAAGAAAAAAGAAAAGAAAAACCAGTCTGTCAATCTTGGGATTGTGTGCACTTGGCCTCAGGTTTATAGCTCCCAGAAAATCACTGACATATCCCAATCATATAAAGTAGGGTGGTATTTAGTAACAGGGACTTGATATGGACCAAAAACAACCCATATGTCTCTAATTTGAGGATTTAGCAATAAACAACACCCTAATGGTCCTAGTGGTCTTCATTTTTATGCAAAAGGAATCATCTCTCTATATACCTGCAAAAAGGAGGAGGAGGAGGAGGAGGAGGAGGAGGAGGAGGAGGAGGAGGAGGAAGCAGCCATTAACTCTCTCCACCAAAATACAAAATATTCCCCCAAGTAGTTTGAATGGGTTGAAATCTAGTTAGACTGGTTTAGTTTATCTGGTGCTTTGCAGCAAATTACAACAGTGTTCACGGTCTACACCATCACCCAGCTCATAGTCAGTGTAGCTGTAAGGACATGTCTAGTTTAGCAGTTCTCATAGCCAGCTATTCACTAGAATTAACTGAAAGGTTTTGATGGACAGCCATGACTTCAGAAGCAGGTCAGGACACAGTGCTTTCCAACTGCTGTACCGTGCTTATGACCTGCTGTTTATTTGGGGGGGAAATGTATCTACACTTATTAATTCTGTAATTAAAAGTACAGCTAGTATCTGGAATTCAAATGAAATGAGTGAATGAAAGATCATTAGCTAGCAAAAATAATACAATACAATAAGCTTTATTTTTAACTCTGTAACTAACAGCATAAAACATCTAAAACTTGCATGATTGATGAGCCACTGAACATTTTTAAGTCATTGTAATTTGTGATAAAAGTCCAAAGTTACACAAAGTTCCTTCACAGTGACCTTCATAGATTTAGTAAGCTATTTATATTCAGTCCCAACAACGGAATTCCGTACAAGTGTTTAACAAAAATATAGGGCTTTTGTTTTATTTTGTTTTTACTTTATTCTTTGAAATTTTGATATATGTTTACAGAGAAATATGATCACATACAACCCCTCATTTCTTCCCTCTCCATTCTCCCAAGCCTCCCTCAGTACATTCCCATCATACCCTACATTTTTTCTTTTAAGGAATTCACTAAATCTGATTAATGTTACATGTATGTGCGTAGTTGTGGGGCCATCCACTAGAGATTGGGAAACTTTCCAACAGCTACACCTCCAAGCATGAATGGTTCTCTTTCCCCTAGTAGCTCTCAGCTGCCGAGAATGCCTTAGCTTAGAGTGGGGCCTTGTGAGACCATACTCATGCTAGCATTTTGACTAGCTTGATCATGTACAGGTCTCATTCAGGCAACCACAGTTGCTGCGAGGTCATAAGTGCAATAGTCATGCCATGTCTATACAATAACATTCCACAGCACGCTTACCCATCCTCCGGCTCTTATATTCTTTCCAGTTCATCTTCCCCAGTGTTCCCTAAGCATTGTTGGGTGAGGATAAAGCTACTCCATTTAGGCCTAAACTCTCATACTCATTTATTCTCTGCTCTTTGGCCAGTCACAAGTCTCTGCATTGACTGCAGCCCACTGCAAAGGGGTTTCTAACCAAAGTTAGGAACAGCCCATGTCTCAGCTTCTCTGTAAGGATCTACAGACATAGGTACAATCGATACACCTACTTTATAGGTGAGAAAATAAATGGTCGCAGAGCTTAAAATTTAACAAAGGACACGCAAACTACAAATGAAAGCATTAAGACCACATCAGAACAATGTGGCTTCAGCTTTCGTCCTTTAATCAAGGATACAATGCAGTCATTTAGAAGATGTCATTTCTAGAGATTTAAAACTCAAAGCTCAAATTTTTTTCCAGTCCTTAGACATTCACTGTGTTAGTTTCTGAGGGAAGCAGATAACATGGGAGAATAAAACATGATCAGAACCCTCTAGGAACTTAAGCAAAAATAAGGGAAGAAAATGACTTCTCAAGCATCTTTTATCTTTCAGATTAGTGGTTATCACTAATGATCACATACAGCTGCCCATTTCTTCCTTTACAACTCTCCCAGGCCTCCCCCAATACATTTCTATCCCAACTTCATATCCCACTTTGCTTTCTTGTGAGAAACTCACTAAATCTGATTAATGCTACACATATGTATGGGGGTGTGAGGCCATCTACTAGAGTATGGGAAATCTTCCAACAGCTACACCCCCAAACATGAATGATTCTCACAAGAGTGTGACCCCTGAACTGACATTACCTGAAACTGCCATAGAAATGCATATATTCTCAAGCTCCATCTTAGAACTGCTGGGTTAGAATTGATATGGGTGGAGGCCAGAACCTTCATTCAATGAGCCTTCCAGTTTAAAATCCCTAAATGAGTGTTAGAACCGTGGTTCGTGAGTTATCTCATGTAATCTTCACAACAGACTCAATGCCAGCTCATAATACAGATGAGGAAACTGAGGCATGAGGAATGGAATGAATGTTCCCTAAAAGGCACAGCTAATTAATGCTAAGGCTATAGATCCAACCTAGATCTGCAGGAGCTTCAGCTGAGACCCTATGACCTAGCTCAGCTTTTTACTCTGCTGCTAACTTTAACACAACTTTCTTTGTGTATGTGGTCAAGCTGTTAACAGCACACTACAACAGTTTGCCAAAAAATACAATTGAATGGGAAACTAAGATACATGTGAACGCTTATCCCATAATAAGATCTACTTATGAAAGGACATGATAGTGTAATTAGATTGCAGGAGGCCAGAGAGAAAGGGGGGGTGTATCTTATTTTAACTGCTTCTCAATAATGGAGTGTTGTGGAGTTATTCACACAACAGATGCTGTGAAGATATGTGCTGATTCTATGGGTTCCTACATCCCCACTGCAGTACTGCCTCTAGCTCTCAAGCACATAGACATAAGTTCTCCCTAAGCAATGTCTGAGACTTGCAATTGTGGTATAAATCAAAGCTAATGGGAGAAAATGCAACTCCTTCATTCAGACTTTCTGAAAATATTTGCCTGCAATGTTTTGTGCAAACCAAAAAAAGAAGTGGGGGGGGGGGATTATATTTATTCTGAATCGGCTTCATTTGGAGAGTCAGATTAGAGAAAGCAATCAAATGCATTGCACTTTTACCTAGTAAATAAGTTAAATGGTCCCTGGGTTATTCATTAAAACTTTTATGGTATGTTCATCAATTACCAAACAGCTTGAACAAAGCAGAGGTAAATTAACTTTCTGAAATCCACATGGCTTGCCAAAAGGAGTGTGCTCACTCAAAGCAATTTCATTGGTTTAAAGTTCATCCAAAACACTATTAGCTTGGAGTCCAATTTTGAACTGTCAAGGGGAATATATACAATGGTAATTTTAGATCATTATCATGGCATTCCCATGCAAATGGCCACAATTTAATTCATTATCACTAACATTACATCTTTATTTTGCTACCAACTGGTGACTGACATTTCCAGGGCTACAAGAAGCAAATGCTAATTAGACCACGGTGTACTCTTACCCTTTATTCTTTCATTGTATTTTTCTATCTTTAGGGAGGCATGCATGAGGCTACTTCCGACCAGCTGCTGGCCCTTGACATCCTCCTCTCCAGACGAGCATCCCGTGGGTTTCAGTTTTGTGCATATTGACTCTGAAATGGAGCCTAGGTAATGAAATGACCTCTTCTTTAAGCCACCCAGCCGACCTAATTTACGAAACCTAAAGCCATCTTCAGGTTGACAGAGCACAGGCATTAACAGGCAAACAATCTGCCATGAAAGTTCAAATTTCCATTTAGACTGGACAAAGGGAGAAGAGGTGGCTGTCTACACTGCTCCTGGCATCTTGGTCACCGTTTCACAAACCCCATACTAATCTCTGAAAATGATGCCAGACAGGAGCTTCCTGGGCTCCTCTCATTCATGCTCAGGTGGACTCATTTCTCAAAAGCATGCCTTTTCATTTGCAAAGTGACATGAGAAAGGGCTGTGAAAGCTCCAGTGAAATGCTTAATGTGTTCAAATAAAACCAATTAGTAAGAACAACCTGAAGCACCACAGATCTTTGAGGTATAGACTCAGAGGGGTGATACATAATGTGAGGGTTTTCTTTTTTACATTTTGATGCAGTAATAATCTGCCTTTGACATAGTGATTTTAACCTCAGTCTCCGTGAAGATGTGTAGTGTTATAATAAACAGTGCACTAAATAATGTAGTTGTAATAATAACAAATTGTAGTTTGGAGGCTGGAGAGATGGCTTAGTGGTTAAGAGCAATTGTTATTCTTGCAAAGAATCCAGGTTTGGTTCCTAGCACCTGTGTGGCAGCTCACACGAATCTATAACTCCATTTCTAGAGTATCCAACACCCTCTTCTGACCTCCAGCAGCACCAGCAATGTGCATGATGTGCATACATATGTGGTAGAAAAAATACAAGCACATAAAAAGAAACGAATAAAATTTTAAAATAATAAATAATGGTAGTTGATATCGATAAATGGGTGTTGTAGCATGTTAGTTGAAGATGTGTTAGATTCGTTTATGCTGTGGAATATGTCTTTAATGATGCAAAGATGTGTTGCATTCTTTTATGTTGTATTTGTTTAACTCTGTAAAGCCATGTTGCTTTGACTGTTAAAACACCTGATTGGACCAATAAGGAGCTGAACAGCCAATAGCCAGGCAAAAGAGAGAAAGAGTTGGGGCTGGCAGGCAGAGAGAATAAATAGGAGGAGAAATCTGGGAAGAAGAGATTGAGAAGCAAGAAAAGGAAGACTCCAGGGGCCAGTTACCCAGCTACACAGCAAGCTACAGAGTAAGAAGTAAAGAAAGATATACAGAAATAGAGAAAGCCCAGAGGCAAAAGGTAGACAGGATAAATTAAGAAAAGCTGGCAAGAAATAAGCCAGAATAAGGCTGAGTATTCACAAAAAAGAGTAAGACTCTATGTGACTTATTTGGGAGCTGAGTGGCGGGCCCCCTAAAGAGTCAAAGAGTTTAAAAAAAACTGCAAATAAGAGTTAGGTATAGGTCCTCAATAGCTAGCTCTGTATAGATTATTCTTCAACATCCCTCCACAATATGAATTCAATGAACAGCAAAGAAAACGAGCCCTAGAGGGTTCAGTGTCTTATGTGAACAATAAAAGCATCTCGTTACCAAGGGAGATGGGAGTCAGAATACACCTGTTTGGTTAACTGCCTTCCTTCCCTTCCTGCATTACCACCTGCTTCTCGGCTCCTGGTTCTTTGCCAGCACCTTTCACTGAAAACCCTGTCTTGGGATCTTGTTCTGAGAACCTCAACTGACATAACAGAAGATGGTATGGTGAAGGAATCAAAATTTTACATGCTCTATGGTTGGCACTCTATAATACAGAGTGGATGTAAAATGACTATAGAAACTATATTAATTATATATTAACAGGGAGTAGGCAGGCAAAGAGTAATAGATGACAATATTTATTTAATGGAAGGATTCAAAATGTTTCTTTATACTAAAATTCTTTATATTAGAAAGCATTTATCCTTTAACATGATTGATACATGTGTAGTTTATTGAAATTTAAGGTTTAAATCATGGGTACAATTAGGTAGGTGTGCCTTCCTTGAAAATATGCCTTAGAAAGCTGATGTGTGAAAGCCATTGCTGCAGTTATAATAGCTAACACTCGATACAGCCTTCCTAGCATGAACTTAGACCCCGAAGGAAACATTTCTCAATAACAGCTTTCCCAAACTGGCTTTCCTCATCCATCATCTAATCATTAATAAATTTCACTTTAATAACTCTGTTCATTTCAGACTGCGAGCAAAGGGAAGCCCCATGTGTTACACATGCTATTGCTCCACACATCTAAAAAATGTGTCCTGCTGAAAAAGCATGTGCCCTGGGGCCTGAGACTAATAGGAATTTCAAGGCCTGCTTTATGTTTGCAACTTAATCTTTCTTTGTCCCCCATCTCAGCCGGCAAATACAATTTCATAATAACACAACTCATCTCTGTGTTTTTGAACTTGGCTTTGGATTGGAGATCATTGTGTCTTTGCCTTCAGATGTCTCACTTTGATGTATTCTATTTCAAAGGGAGAGATAAAACCTAAAGTTCACTCTCACAATGGGACATCCTTTAAAGCCAAAGAGAAATGTTGGTCCTCTTTGTGGCACACAGCAGCCCAGATTCACTTTGAGATCCTCTCTTGAAAGTCTCCAGGCAAGTGTAAAACAGCGTTCCGTGATTTATTTTGTGCCACTGTCGGAAGAGAATTGCTGAAGCTGTCTCCATTGCACAAGTGGGCAGCCAGGAGTCAGGAGAGGGAAGCAGGTGAGGACCTCATTGCCTCTTCCTAATTACTGACCGTGGAGCTATGCTTGTCCCGCTAACATCTTTGGAAGTCTAAACTTAGGCAAGAACAAGGGGTCTACTCAAACCCACATGTGTTGTGTCACTCTTCATTCCCCGACTCCTTTTTTTTTCTACTCACGTGCAGGACCTTGACAGTTAATTTCCCATAACAATGACTACAACAGAGAGAATAACTTATCGTAAGGCACCATTTATTTTCATCTCATGGTTTCAGAAATTTGGGTCCACAGTCCTTAGCTCTGTTGATTTTGGAGCTGTGATGAGGTAGAACACCATGGTATTGGGAATAAGTGGCAGAGGCTACTCCCATTATGGGGGATAGGAAGCCTAGAGAAACCAGGGGAAAAGATGTAGCCCCCATGATTTCCAGTAACCTGCTTCCTCCAGCTATATCCAGCCTCTTATATTTTTCAGAACCTTACAAAATAGTACCACCAGCGGGGAGACTACACCTTCAATACATGAGCCCTTAGAGGGACATTTCCCATCCAAACTACAAAAAAGAATTTCATTTATCTGTCCATCTGACATAACACATTTCACTTTCTGAAACACCTTTTCATTGTGCTTTACTTTGTTATTATATTTGACTCTTAAACTTCCTATAATCTTGAGGACTTCTCTTTCTAAATGTATTTCCTCATCTTCAACTTATAATTGATGTTGATTTCTTTAGTGGTGTATATATTCCTACTTATCCGTATATCCCCAGTTAAAATATACATGTGTGTGTGTGCGTGTATACATATGCATATATACAGAAAGTGCAAGAATATACATGTGTGCATGTGTGTATTTTTTCTTGGTGTTTTTGTTTATTTATTTTTAGAATGTTTTTAATTGTGATATAATTACATTATTTCTATCTCTCCCTTTCCTTCCTCCAGGCCCCCCAACTAACCTTCCTCAAAACCCTCCCATGCTCCTCCACTCTAAAGTTGATAGCCTCTTTTCTTTGATTACATTTGCTACATATATATGTATGAATGTATGTATGTGTAGGTATGCACAAATATATATAAATACAACCTACTTAGGCCACTTTCTTTGTCTGTGTATATATGGTTTCAGGCTGACCACTCTGCACTGAACAACAGTTAGAGATCATTCTGGGGAGAGGCTAATTCTCCTTCTTCCACCAGTCAATAGTTACATATGATGGTTTGTCTAGGGATGCAACCTTGTGAAATTCTCCCCCTTCCAGGTTAACATGTCCATTGATGTTGCTATTGTTCCGGTCTTGTTTAGGTATCCATTTAAAGAAGAGGCTGTTTCACAGCAGACTTCTTAGTATTCTGGCTCTTGCAATCTTTCTGGACCCTCTTTAATGATAGTTCCCTGAACCATAGATGCAGGAGGTGTGATGTAGAGTATCCACCGGGGATGGGTGCCCCCATCCATCACTCCCTGCATTGTGTCCAGTTGTGGTTTTCCCTGACACCCTCCATGTACTGGAAAGGAGGTTTCTTTGGTGAGGGTGGTAGCTACATTGAGGGTCTATGTATAAGATTAGACTGTGGTAAGGAATTATGCTGATCTAACAAAGTGGTGGCTGTAGATTCTTTAAAGTCTATGACCTCACTAGCCCTGGGAAGCTGGCTAGCAGATATGATTTTCCTCCACTTGAGTGGGCCTTAAATCCTCAGAAATAATTCATGAATTTAAAAACACAAAATGACATATCCCCCCCCCCAGTGAGATCAACTTTATAACCAAAGAGATAAAACAAGCTTAAAAGACACATCTTTAGAAAACAAAGACTATGATTCCAAAGCACAGGGTTGTTACCCTCTAGTCTACATCGACACCTACCTTTCTTGGAGAATATGTCATATAAACATGAAGGTTTCCACTGTTGCAGTTCCCACTGGAAAAATTCCAGCCGAAGTTTTCAACACAAGCTGTCTCTCTTGTGAGCTTACATGTCATATATGCATTGAAAGATTTCAACTGTTGGGGCTGGAGAGATGGCTCAGTGGTTAAGAGCACTGACTGCTCTTCCAGAGGACCTGAGTTTAATTCCCAGTACCCACATGGCAGCTCACAACTGTCTGTAATTCCAGCTCCAGGGGACTTGACACCCATGGCAAAATACCAATGCACATAAAATAAAATAAAAAATTAAAGAAAAAAAACCACAGTCTCCAGATTAGGGATATGTTTGAACAATGAAGTAAAAGTACAAAAAAGAACTCAGTGGACTTTGAAGTACTCAAGCCAACCCTAATTCAAAGAGTCATACTGACATCCAGAAAATGGTCTGCTGACTCTGGACAGCTCTGGGCCTTCGCAGTGGTATATCCCAGTCTTCCAAAACCTGGGAACTCTGGAATACAATACATTAGGAATACTAAAACTGTAGACTCCTTCTATTACAATTCCTTCAAAGGCGGTTATGAGAGAAAGTATAAAGTTAAAAGAGAAGCCTGAATGTTCCTTCTGTAAACCCTGAACTGGCTTGAAGACGGGTTTCTTTGGTTGTGTGCCTGACGATGAGAAAGAACTTGGCAAAGGTAAGCTATGCTTCTGGATGTGCTTGCATTTTTGTTTACTGAGCCCAAGGGTTGATTTCTCAAATGAATTCCCTTTTTTATTGTGATGGTAGTGATCATGAAAAACCTCCTGGTAATAAGTACTGTGAAGGTTCCTTGGCTGAAAGGGCTGTAAATATTGGCCACGTGCCCCATTTCAATATTTTGGGTTGAACTGCTGTAGCCAAAAAGCTCAGGGAACCTCTCCAGGCAATACTCATTGTTCTGACCTTCAGGGGAATCCAAAAAACAGACTCAGTAGGTCACTGTCATGCAGCCATTATCCAGGGCACTTAATGGCCATGTTGCTTGATGGCCAGCCCAACATGAGCAGAAAGATGAGTAAACGCACTTTATTAGTGAGAGGGCCATTTAGACAACATTAAGACCTGCTGTCATTTGGATCTAAGAACACTGAACTACAAACAATGAAGGCCTAATGGAATGTCAGGAAATGTAGACGCATGGCTTCTATGGCTTCTAGACGGGAATTGCTCGCTCACTTTCTGTGTCACCTTGGTTTAGCTCTTGCTGTCAATCTGTCTCCTGACCAAATATATGAATGAATTGTATTACCTAAGTCCTTCACTTCCTTCCAAATCACAGCTCTAGAAATATTACTGCCAATGGATCGCTAAACTTTTCTTTTACCATAGACCTCTATCCATGTGATATCTATTCAATTTGGCACAGAATTGAAGTCAAAGGATCCCCATGACAAGTGGTCCAGTTGAGTACCAAGATATTCCCCATTTCCTCTACAGAGCAAACATGTTCCAGTGGCTATTGGAACTCTCTAACAATAGGACATTTAAAGTTCCATAAGGCCAGTCTACTCTTTCATAAAGTTTGACTAGACAGTAAGGCAAGTTATACTAAATCATACAGCCTGGTCAAACCATGCTGGAGAATCTCATCTTAGGCAACCTCACCTTTGCGGATTCTCCAAGATGCCTTCAATATTAACCGTTTGAATTATTTACTTTTCTCATCACTATGACAAATAACAAGTGACTTCAGCCCATAGTCCCTGGCTCTGTTGGTTCTGGCCTATGGTGTGCTAAAACACTATGGCAGTGGAAATATGGCAAAGGCTACTCAACTCATAGCAGCTGAGAGGGCCAGAAGTAAGATACTTCCAATGATCTGCCACCATTCTAGAAAGTTGAACCTTAGCTGTTTAGTAAAATAAGAGTCTCTCTGAAGGGCTTGAAGGGAAGTTGGAAGTGCAGGTGTATGACCAGATTTATAATTCTAAAGTTCATACAAGGAGCTACACTAGGGATGCATTATAGACTCAAAAGTCTAATGTGGTGAACCACAGGTAAAGTGACCCATTATTCTTTCTTTTAATTTTTGTTTTGATAAAATACTATAAGCACTACCATCTTCATTATTGCTAAGTGTGCATATAGTGATAGTAAATACATTCTCATTATTTTCCAACCAGCACCATTCATCCACAGAACTGTTTTCAGTTTATGTGTGATAAGTTTTTAGTGACAAACATTTTTTTCAAGTTTTTGGTCACATCGCATTCATGGAACAAATAACCACATGTTCTGGTTTAGAGTTGAAGGAAGGTAACAGAATACACTTGAAAACAAGAGGTACTAAAAGATTGAGGCAGTGGACCAGCAGGGGCTGGATAAGAGGTTAGAGGAGAAGAACGGGGAAAGAGGATCAATAAAACAATATATGAAAATCCCATAATGCAATCCATTATTTTGTATGTTAATCTTAAAAATCTATAAATGGAGCCTTGAGAGTTTTCTCAGAGAGTAAGAGCCTTTGATGCTCTTGAAGAGGACTTGATTTGGTTCCCAGCACCAACATGGCAGCTCATAACTGTCTGAAACTCCAGTTCTAAGGGATCTTATACCTTCTTCTTGCCTCTATAAGTTTTAAGCACACAGGTAGTACACATACATACATGCAGACTAAACATGCACACACATTAAAAACAATTTAAACTTTAAAAATCTAATAAAAATTAGAAATTAATAAATTTGAATGAGGGTAGTAGGTACAGAAGGATGAAATAAAACAATGATGTAATCAACGTAATGGCCCTACTGCTTGGCTGTTCATCTTATTTCCCACCTGAGAGTAAATTTATAATAGAATTCATCTCTAATTATCATAAAGAGGGGAAAACAATCATAAACAAACGGTTTCATCCCAATCAATTATTTCTTTTCACTAGTAATAGGTATTTCACTAACATACAAGAAAGGAAATATGATGAAGAGATGGACAAAGATTGTTTCTTCAGGTGCTGTTGTGAAAGCATTCTCCATACATCGCGTACTGCGGAAACATGTGATAGCTCCCTGCACATATCTGCAAGCATACCCGCAAGACAACCCACCCAATTTCTGAAACCATCACCCAGTGTTCAGATAGCAGACTCCAACAGGGACCGAAACAATGTAAAAGGGTCTGTATAAAGGGGAGAGATGACTGCTTAGTGATAAGTTGAGTGGTAAAATGAATACAGTATCAATGAAATGCAGGTCCTGGATTTTCTAATAATCTAAACATAGTAAGTCATTGAGTATACCATCTGCCTTTAATCTGTATGTAGGAACATTGATTCCCATTTTAAATAGAGACATTATTAAAAGTCATTTTGGCTAGCTAGAAAATGTAATATAGATTTCTATGACCCTAGAAGCTATATTCTTAAGTGCTGTTCAATACTATCAGTTGTGGTTTGAATTTAAAATGTCCCCTATAGGCTCCCATGTTTGAACACTTGGTCTTCAGCTGGTGGTACTGTTCAGGAAGGGTGGTGGAACCTTTAGGAGGTAGAGCTTTACTAGAGATATTGAGTTACCGGAGGTGAGCCTTGAGGCTTTGTTACTTGACCCCACTTCCTGTTCACTATCTATTTCCTGAGTGTAGGTGCAATGTGACCAGCCAGTCCACTTCTCCTGCCACCACGTCATGTACTTTACCTCACAATGTATTTGTACTACTCTGAAACTATAAATCATCCCTTATGTTGCTTTTGTTGGGTAGTCTACCACAGCAACAAGAGAGTGACCTGGAAATCATTCTATCAGAAAGAGCCTTTACAGTCTGGGTCCACTGAGATTTCCCCCATCTCCTTTGCAAGGAGCTCACAAACACTATGCTTTGCTACTTAAATGTAAGCAATTATCTTTCTGGAACTTCCTTGTACATATTCACCTGTACATCCTCTTCCACTACTGGAACAATGTCTAGATATTATTTATCTTTGAATCAAGAGTACTCTATTAAAAATATATAAACTAAGCTTGAAAAATGGCTCCCTTCTTTCATCTCAACACATAAACTAAATCAAGGCAGGCAATATTTGGCACATCCAAATACAATATCATGATTAACAATTAAAATTGTATAATTATCATTAAAATACTAATAGGCATCACAGAATTATGAGTTAAATTGAAATGTTATGAGGAATTTACAGCTTTAAAAATCCCCAAACAACCCAGACTCTTGCCAAGACTATAGGTTGACACAAACTGACAGCTTTGCCCCGTTGCTGAAAACAATACTCACAACTCATTGAACATGGAGGGGTTAAGCTGGTACTTCAGAAGCTGAATCTTCACCCCTGTGTTCTAGTATCATTGGTATGGGAAGGTACTCTTCAAGCTATCAAAAGAGAAACATACACCAACCCAGCTACCAAATATTTGATCTACAATGGTGTCCAGACTAAAGATGTGCCAGGGCAACAGTGGCACAAAGCTTGTGGGAGTAACCAACCAAATTCTTTCCTTTTTTTTCTCTTCTTCCTTTTTTGGGGGGCTAGGGGAGTGTTCAAGACAAAGTTTCTCTATGTAACATCCCTGGCTGTCCTCG
The DNA here is from genome assembly GCF_007827085.1 of Peromyscus californicus insignis. Taxonomy (NCBI): domain Eukaryota; kingdom Metazoa; phylum Chordata; class Mammalia; order Rodentia; family Cricetidae; genus Peromyscus; species Peromyscus californicus. The sequence continues at coordinate 114,947,465 of NW_026294606.1, forward strand.
AATTCACTTTGTAGACCAGGCTGGCCTTGAACTCACAGAGATCTGCCTACCTCTGCCTCCCAAGTGCTGAGATTGAAGGCATGTGCCACCACTGCCCAGTCCAACCAATTTCTGATTTGACTTAAGGCCCACTCCAGGAGACAGAACCCAAACCTGACACTGCTTGGTTGATAAAGAATCACAGACTAGACAGCCCAGAGACCTAGGGTAAAACCAAATATTACTTACTAGTCCTTTAAAGAAACAGTGATAAAATGACTCCTAGTTACATTCTACTATATATAGTTCAGTGTCTTATTCAGCCATCATCAGAAAAAACTTCCTCTTACATCAGATGGGAACAAATACAGAGACTCGCAGCCAGACATTATGCAGAGAGAGACAGAGAGACAGAGAGACAGAGACACACAGAGAGAAAGAGTCAGAAAGAGAAACAGAGACCTTGGAATACACAGCTCTAAATAGGATGTTTCTGTCATTCCCTCCCCCTGAGAGCTCAGGGAATCCCACAAAAGAGGAGGCAGAAAGAGTGTAAGAGACAGAGGGGATGGAGGACACCAGGAGAACAAGGCCCTCTCGATGAGCTGAGCAAAGCTCATGTGCTCTGACAAAGACTGAAGCAGCATGCACAGGGCCTGCACAGGTCTGCACCAGGTCCTCTGTGTATATATTATGGCTTTCAATTTAGTGTTTTCATGGGACACCTGAGTGTGTGAATGAGTGGGTCTCTGGTTCTTGTGCCTTCTCTTACACTCTTTTCCTTCTGTTGGTTTGCCTTGTCCAACTTCAATGTGATGGTTTTTGTTTTATCTTACTGTGCTTTATTTTGTTATGTTTTGTTGTTATCTCTTAGAAGCCTGTTCACTTTTAATGAGAGACAGAAAGGGAGTGAATGCAGATGGGAGGGGAGAAGGAACTGGAAGGAGTACAGGGAGGGGAAACTGTAATCAGGATATATTGCTTGAAAAATGAATCTATATTCAATAAAAAGGAAAAAATATCCAAATAAAATATTTTTAAGAATTAGTATTTACAAACAAGGACACCAGGAAATTTGAAGACAAATGGATGGAACTAGAAAAAATCATCTTGAGTGAGGTAACCCAGACTGAGAAAGACAAAACATGTTATGTACTCACTCATAAGTGGATATTAGCTGTAAAATAAAGGATAACTATGCTACAATCCACAGACGCAGAGAGACTAGGTAACAAGGAGGGTTCATGGGCAGACACCCAGATCTCCCTGGGGAGGGGAAATAGAAGAGATTTTGTGAGTTCACTGAGAGTGGGTTGGGATAGGAACATGAGCGATCAGGTTTGGGGTGGGAGAGATGTAGGGGAAGAATACTGAAAGAGACTATGGGAAAGGGGGCAGGTAAAAACATGGTGCAAGGGAATCTCCCAGGAATCTACAAGAATGACCCAACTAAGACTCCTAGCAACAGCAAATACATAGCCTGAACTGACCATCTCCTGTGACCAGATTGGTGACTAGTCCAATTGTTGTCAGAAAGGCTTCATCCAGCAATTGATGGAAACAGATGCAGACCCACAGCCAAACATTAGGTGGAGTTCAGGGAATCCTGCAGAAGAGTCAGGGAAAGGATTGTAGGAGCCAGAGGAGTCAAGGACGCCACAAGAAAACTCACAGAATCAACTAACTTGGGCTCATAGAGGCTCACAGAGACTGGACCAACAACCAGCCGTCTACATAGGAGTGACCTAGGCACTCAGCATATGTTACAGTTGTACAGCCTGGTCTTCCTATAGGACTCCTAACATTGGGAAAAGGGGCTGTCTCCAACTTTTTTTACTGAGTTTTGTGACCCTACTCCTCATACTGGGTCACCTTGCCCAGCCTCAATACATGGGGAGGTGCTTAGTCTTACTGCAACTTGATATGCCATCTTTTGTTAATAATCATAAGAGACCTGCCCTTTCCTAAACAGAAACAGAGGAGCAGATGGGGGAAACAGAGGGGAGATTGGGAGTGGGACTGGGAGAAGAGGAGGGAGGGGAAACCATAGCTGGGATGTAAAATAAATAAATTTATTTAAAAAAAAGAATTAATATTTGCAAGCTGAGATTCAGAAATGTAAAAATTCCATGGAATAAGCAAAGATTAGTGAAACCATCAAAATCACTCTCACAGATAAAATATGTATCTGATTTACAATCACTTTTTTTTTTTTTTTTTGGTTTTTCGAGACAGGGTTTCTCTGTGTAGCTTTGTGCCTTTCCTGGAACTCACTTGGTAGCCCAGGCTGGCCTCGAACTCACAGAGATCCGCCTGGCTCTGAATCCCGAGTGCTGGGATTAAAGGCATGCGCTACCACCACCCAGCTTACAATCACTTTTATAGTCTTGATTTATCCATTTATCATTTAATCTTTTGTAAAGATGAGAACATTCATATTTTTTTCCAAAAAAGGATCAATAAATATTGCCAGAAGATCCAAATATACTAGTTGAAAGAGAAAAACACCGATGTTATTGAAATCCTTCCCCCAGGGGAATAACATTGCCCAGGTTCTATTAGTGGGCAGCCTCCGTTCTGAGTTTCATGGGGTTGCAGAAACCTTACAGCCAGGAGCCTATGCTTGTCACACAGACCCCACTCAAGCTCTACACAATGCAGTGGCACAGGGGCCCAGCCATTTTTCATCCGTTTCAAAACTCTGCAAGTGCTTCCCTAGTATTCTTTTTGCCTTCCTTTTCTGCCTTGAATTGTTCCCAGAAAACACAGCAGATAGAAACCACACACACACACACACACACACACACACACACATACACACACACACATACACACACTCATACACACACATACACACACACATACACAAACACACACATACATACACACACACATACACACACTCATACACACACATACACACACACCACACACACACATACACACACACATACACACTCACACACATACACACACACATACACAAACACACACATACACAAACACACACACATACACACACACTCACACACACATACACACACACATACACAAACACACACACACATACACAAACACACACACACATACACACACAAACACACACACACACACTCACCCCACTAGACAGGAGTGGCTAAGATAAAAATGCAGATTCTCACATAACAATTCAATCTTAGGCGCTAAGGAATTTCTGTGTCTTAGAAAATCCTTGTCCCAATCTAGGCTGCAAGAAAAAAAAAATCTAACTTTGAATTATTGTCCTGTAATGTGTAATGACTTTGCCCTCAAATTTTTTGTCTGTGTTAAACATAAGGATGACCCCCCAGCTTAGACTACTACCAATAGTGGAGAGGGTGCTTGAACTGGCTTACCCCAATATTCAGATCGGTGAATATCCTAACTGTCATCATAAAGCCTTCATCCAGTAACTGATGGAAGCAGATGCAGAGATCCACAGCCAAGCACCAGGCCGAGCTCCAGGAGACCAAAGAGAATGAAAAGTGATTCTATGAGCAAGGGGCATCAAGATCATGATGGGGAAACCTACAGAAACAACCAAACCAAACTAATGGGAACTCATGAACTTTAGACCAGCAGCTGTGGAGCCTCCATGGGACTGGACTAGGGCCCTCTGCATAATCAAGACAGTTGTGTAGTTTGATCTTAAGGGGCCCCCTGGCAGTAGGACCAGGATCCATCCTTGGGGCATGAACTGGCTTTTTTGAGCCCACTACCTATGGTGAGACACCTTGCACAGCCTTGATGCAGGGGGAAGGACTTGGACCTGCCTCTGCTGAATGTGCCAGGCTCTGCTGACTCCCCATGGGAGAAGTTGGAGGAGGTAATGGGGGTTGGGTTGGAGGAGTGGAAACCTGGAGAGCAGGAGGAGGGAAGAGAGGGGTACCTGTGGTTGGTATGTAAAATGAATAAAAAATTCCTTAGTAAAAAAAGTTTTTTTGAAAAAAACACACACTAATACTGAGCTCATGTATAAAATACTAAAAGTTTGGAGAGCATCTAGTAGACACTAAGTACAAATTAGCCCTGGAGGAATTATTCTCAATTCATTACTTAATGCTCTTTTTTATTAATTAGTGACCTTCATGGTATTAAAAGCATCATACTCTATACCTCTTCTTTCCAAACTCTATTTTTGGGTCTATTTGAATAATAGCTATGATTTATCCAGTTTATTAATAAGATTGATATTAGCTAATGTTATCTGTTTTGCTCTCTAAAGTCCAGTCCTGGCTATTCACAAAAGCCTTCTGCTTTTCTTTTGATTCTAGTTGCTTGGCAGGTCAATTAAGGGGTTATCAATGAGCAGAAAGATGAACCACTTCTGCTTAGGAAAGCTTTTGTCTTTACTGTTTGCCCGAACAGGGTCAAAGAGAACACACATTAACACTGAAGGAGAGACTAAACAAGGAGCTGAGTGTTAGCCACATTTGCATTCAGTGACTCAACTAGCTTCCTTTTTGTTTGTCCATCATGCTATTTATTTGAGTAACAAGAAGAATGTAAGATTCTACATGCACCAGGCTAAGGGTAGATGCTGGAAATTTGCAATTTTGAAAAAGAATATATATACATCCTCTTTGAGTCTCCACTCTAGAGAAGAGGCTGAGAGTGTTGTTCTCTCTCTCTCTGTGTGTCTCTGTCTCTGTCTCTCTCTCTCTCTCTCTCTCACACACACACACATAAAGCAGACTTTTTATAATTTATTTATTTTCACTTTATATGCTTTGATGTTTGCCTGCATATATGTTTGTGTGAGGATGCCAAATGCCTGGAACTGGAATTAGAGACATGTGAGCTGCCATGTGGGTGCTGGGAATTGAACCAGGGTCCTCTGGAAGAGCTGCTTAATTGCTGAGCCATCTCTCCAGCCCCCGTGTTATTTTTTTTTTAATGTTTCCCATATCCAATTCAGAAACTTTAGTGTACTGAAAATTTGACACTTAAACAAACTTTTCAAATGGAAAATTATAACAGTTGAAACAGTAGAAGGTATCCCTTTTGAGTTACTACCTGCCCTCACTCCCCAAAAAGAATAATCAAAATAATTTTATGTGAGGATGCTAAAAACGTGTACATTCCTACACAGACAGGTGCTAAAAGATAGACACATATCTATCATTTTAGACTCAAAGCTATGCTATAAGTTTCTATTTGTTTTGTTATTTTTTTATAATTTAACTGCACAGCAATACTTTGGGCAAGATTTTATTTCTGACCTTTATCTCCCAAGCCTTTCTTACCATTTGACTTGACACTTTTATCTATATTTTTCTTCTGTTTTTTTTCTCTTGTGAATATTAGCTATTTGCACTATGGCAAGAGAATCAAGTAATCATTACCCTATAAGTAATTTGGTCAGAGAGAATATCAAATAGTCCTATTTGCTATGTCCTCAGATTATTATTTTTTAAAACCTGTGTGTTTTTAAAGCTTATGTTCCCAGAATTTTTACCTCAATTGTACTCTTGGGGCAAAAAATCATAATGTCACCTCTCACGGGAGCCTCATGATGACTTACAGAGCAGCAGGATTTTGTCAGAAGGGCAAAGTTTGATCCATCTCTAACTTCATGTCTGCCCTGGCCATATTTCTATATTCTTTGTTCTGAGAAAGTAGCACAGACAATCCCAGTCCCACACTGGCCAGTAAGCTTCATGTTGTATGTCTGCTGTTCCCATGTCAGGACTATGATCCCTGGCAGTGAGGCCCTTCCTCTACAGGGGCACCACAAACAGGGCACAGTCTTAACCTCAGCTGTGGCTCCCCCTTACCAACAAAGAAAAACAAAATGAGAAATGAGGACTAGAAAAGCACCCTTTGCTTCTCTTTCTGAGCCACTGGAGCTTTGCAGAGGCATTTAAAAACATGTGAAAGAATGCTGCTTTTAACTCTGAAAATATTCACCTTTTAACACAAGGACTCTGCCCTTGAACTTCAAAACTCTGTCCTGCCTAAAAGACCAAAGGGTTTCTAGGGTAGATTTGGCCTCATGGTTTCTGAGGACTTTTCCTGTCGTTTGACTATTCTCATCTTGTATTTGACTTCTTTACTTTTTTTTCCTGTGTGATCTAAAGAAAAGATTGAACTGAAATGTAAGGAGCCTCTATTCCAGATATTCAGAGGCATTTAGAGGGGAACCCTCTGTCACAGATCTGACACCTCCTCCATTTATATGACTGAGAAAAACAAAGTGTGGAAAGGTAAAGAGGTAACTTTAAGTTTGCTTTCCAGCCTACTCACCAGTGGGATAAAACTCAGCTCAGTATTTCTAGTCAGTTTCAGGTATAGAGATGTCAATTTTTCCTTCTGGTTATTAGTGTTCAAGTTCATTGAAGGTTATTAGAGACAGAATCAGACCATGTAGCATACACAGTTTTGTTAATAATCCATGTCCTGGATATTAGATAAAAGACCATTTCTAAAACTGTTGAAGGGAAAAAAACATGCAATAGTTATTAGCCAAAAACAAAAAGAAAAAAATAGCTGAAAGTAGCATTATAACGGATGTTAGTAGCACTGGAAATATGTTAGTTAATATAGCTGAAACTTGAAAACCACACAAATTCACAACTGTTATAACTGTCATAGAATGAATGTTAATGATTAGTCACTAGTTAGTATCAAAGCCTTCTAACAGTTGACAAATAACAGAAATATTGAACATCCAGATACCATCCAGAACTTATCCACTGGTATCATTTCATTTCTACTGTGCCTTTACACAGCAGAAGAGTATGGCATTTGAGTATCCAATATTGAATATTGGATAGCATTGAAACAAACTGAGAAATTAGCAGGTAGTATTTTTCTGATACATACACAACACACTTTAGCAAATCCTACAGTTCCATAAACATATGCACAGGTTCAAATGAAACACTATTCAGCACTGAGAAGGGGGAGTGAACACCAAGTCCCACCCCCTAACCAAGAAGCTATTTGTAATTGATTCCTGCTGGGAAATGGAAAATCAGTTTTCTCCAATGGAATGTCACTGGGTATATCAACCATACTCCAGGTCCAGGAGTAGTTGTCCAACACAAAACTGCCTCTATGTTTTATTTGGGTGTTTTTTGTTTTGTTTAGATTTTTTGTCTTTTTTATTTGTTTTGATTTGGGGCTTTTGAGAGGTTTGGTTGTATTTTTTTAAGAGATAATATGAAGTTGGGTGAGTAGGGAGATGGAGAAGATCTAGAAGGGGTAGAGAGAGGGGAAGAATATCTTCAAACTATATTGTAGAAAAATTTTAACAAAAATAAATAATGAAAAATGATTGTAGTGATGGAGTCTTCCCTTTGTTGACAAGATCTCCAATACTTACTAGTGTGTAGTCTTCAACTCCATACTTAGCCACAATGTCCCTTAGTTTGCACTCTATAAACTAGGGTGTTGGTTCTCTATTACAGATAAGAAGCTCTGTGTTAAACCATGCTCTGGAAAGGCAGACATGACAAGTGCTATTTGCTGTCTCCTCCACTCATGTGGACACCAGTGAGAAAAGACCCAAGGTTTTCCCAACTGACCTCAACAAGGCCAGTGATGTCATTAACACCAAGGAACACAATTTTAATCTCTCCAAGACTGAGTCATGTAGGAGATCAATAAGGACAAAAGAGCCCCACTTCCTATAGATCACTATTAATATATTCCATAATTATAGTGACAAAATGTCCAATACTGTGCTCATCTAGAAAGGTGTACTAGTAGAAGTTGAATCTAAATGGCCTGGATGGTAAACACCCATTATCTATCAATTAGTCTTGTGATCTTGACCAAGTCATTCTGTCTAAGTTTCATACTCCAGTTATGCTCATGAGTCATATTATTTACCTTTCATAGTATCTAGGACAAAGTAAGTGTCTACTCATGAGAACAATGCCAAAATTCACTGACTTTTTTGTACCACTGTGGAGAGTGATGATGTGTGTTATCTCATCTTCACAGCAGTATGGGGGTGGGCAAGATTACTATAAAATTCGACAGGAGTAGAGCTGGAGAGGTGACAGCAGTTAAGAACACTTGTTGTTCCTCATGGGGCTTGACTTTGGTCCACTGTATCCACATACAGTGGCTCATAACTAACTGTAATTCCAACTCCAGGGACACCTGCACACATGGGACACACACACACACACACACACACACACACACACACACACATGCATAAATACTTAATAAAAACAAATGAAGCCATTTCCTCATGCTCATTGAAGTAGCTAGACTGAACTTCAGCTCCAATAATTCCAAAATATGAGTCTTTATCCCCTTTAATATACCTCCTTGGGCTACTTAATGAAAAATAAAAATGAACTTTCTAGGCAAATACATTTTACATGAAAATATTTTTAAAAATAAACAGAGTGAGGTTATTATCATCACATTGGTCCAAAAAGATGAGTGAGTTTGGTAAATAAGATATTAAATAAAAGATCATTCCTACATTCCCCTAAGCAATGTTGGATCTACCTAAGACTTCACAAGCTCAGGAAAAGGTAAGTCTGACCAAATCTGTATATACTGAGGTTTAAGAATTAGAAAATAGAAAAGTAGGATTAGTTCCCCAGTCCTTCAAACTCCTCTCCTTTTTCTACAGGGAAATATCTTTTGCTAAAGCAATGAACAAAAACTATCTGAATGTAATACAGGAACAGGAATGTTATATTTGACTCACCTGCCTTACACATTATTATATCTACTCCTCATTGTTGGGTTCAAATAAATTCAATTAAAAGTAACTGAGTTTTTATACCATGTTACAGAAAGAGTATATCTCTGCCATCATAAAATACCTAGATAGATGAAAACTTCCTCACACACAGCAACACTCCAGGTAGTATTTTCATAGAAAACATGTGAACTGAATGCTTATAGGTATTTGTCTCATGATCTGAGAAATAAGAAATGCAGGAATTCATTTTCAAAAATATTCTACCTTATCCTAACGTTCTTTCTACGTGGCCCTGGTTCATCGAGCTATATTGGCTTTGACCGAAAGCAGTAGAGGGAATCAGGGGGGCATTATAAGGGATGAAAAAGGAAAAAAAAAAACCTTTTATTGCAAGGCATCCTGAGCTTGGGAACACTGACTACATGACCAAGGGGTCACTTCTATTTGATGTCAGGTGGAGGTCTTTAAATTCTCCATTTGGAGACTGATTGAAAACCAGATCATATCGTACTGTCTGCCAAATCTCAACTTTCAGCTATTATTCCCCTCTTAACTTTTTTTTTTATCTCTCTCTTACAACAAAAGAAGAGGTCTGTTCTATCATTCTTCAATTTTCTACAGCTCTTTTTAGGATCATAAGCAACTGACAAAAGAGACCGTGTGTGTGTGTGTGTGTGTGTGTGTGTGTGTGTGTGTGTGTGTGTGTGTTGCTTTGCCCTTAAAATGTGTGCTCTGTTGAGCAGTTTAGGACAAGTCATAAAGCTACTATCTTTCAAATATTTAACCGAAGCATCTAAGGAATCATTTTTAATATTTCCTGTCTTGAGATATTCGAAGAAGATTACACAATTTCAGAAAACACTAATAAAAACTGGGAATAGGTAGCAGAAATACAGTAAGTAAATTTACTGATCACTTTTATGTATCTCTAGAGGAAGGACTCTGGACTAAACAAAACTCATTTTTTTGCCTTTTATTTATTTATATTTTTTGTGAGATGGGGGTCTCACTCTGTAACCCTGGCTGACCTGAAACTCATTATGTAAACCACACTGGCCTTGACCTCACAAGGCTCCTCCTGCCTCGGCCTCTCTAGTGCTGAGATTAAAGGTGTTCACCACCATGCCCAGCCTCATTTTTCACTTTTGAATTGTCCATTGCATTTCCCATTTGCCATGCACATACTAAATTTGTGTTGTATTTCTATTGGTGATATGCATATCTTTTATTTGGCCCACCTCCAAATTTAATCTTTTTATTATTTTAACAATATGTGAGTGTTGATCAGAAGGAGGGTTCTTCTCCAGGGCATCAGTTTGGTTCCTTGTGTCCATCCAGCTTCTCACCCCTTACTTTGAACCGGGTCCTTCCATTAGAGATAAGGAGAGCACACTTGGTAGTTTGAGAGGATAAGCTACGCGTGTGCAATTTATCCCCTTAGTCTTTCCATTTCCCCTTCTATGTTCACATTTCCTGTAGGAATCATATATTAAACTGCTCCTGTGGGATTAGGGTTTATGGCAGACAGTGCTACATGAAATCAGTTGATGTTTGTTTAATTTTAACTTTCATTATTGAAGGATAGTCTTCTTAGAGATATCATTATATTCTCTAGCACCTGATTATATTCATAAGAAACATGAGGCTTTTGTCTTTCTCCTATTCCTTTAACTTGTAATTTAACTGTTACCTAACTGTGATGAGGTGTAGTGGTATTTGCTCCACCCATGACCTTGGGCTATATGGCCCGAAGGAGACAGTGCTTCTTGCTATCATATGTGACCTCTTAAAAATTTGATTCAATGAGCACAAGATCTGCATGAGTTGGCTGTTTGAAACCTGGGGCCTATGCAGGATTGTTTGGCTTGGCCTGGGAGGAGGGGACTAGACCTACCTGGACTGAGTCTACCAGGTTGACCTCAGTCTGTGGGGAAGGCTTTGCCCTGGAGGAGATGGGAATGGGGGGGGGGCGTTGGGGGGAAGGTGAGGGGGACGGGAGGGGGGAGAACAAGGGAATCCGTGACCGATATGTAGAACTGAATTGTATTGCAAAATAAATTAAAATAAATTTAAAAAAAAAAATTTGATTCAAACAGGAGAAACCCCTTGATGAGGAGAAGTAATAGCTTATCCACCAATATGACAATTCAACAAGTTGTAAGGAAAACTCAACAAACAAGGGTCAGGATAGTGTTCTGCTTTTTGTCTTTATAGGATAATAGAAATACCCATCTTCAAGAAATCAAAAGGCCTCGGATACCCAGATGTCTACAGCAGAAGAGAAAGACCTATTGGTACCAATATACTCTACAAGATAATATCTCACTACCTAACATCAATCTCTCTTTAACTCTAGAAAAGTTGTGGTCCCAATTCATTATAAATCAATTTGGCTTTGGAGTTGGAATGTGGCTCTAAGCCCAAGCATGTTGATAAAAGAAAAAATAAGAAGATTCTGTCTCATATCAGAAGAGCCAACTGTTATAGGACAGAAGAAAACCAATAATCTAAGGACCAATTATCAAGATTCTATTTCTCTCCATGCTTATTCTTGATTCTTCAGAATCCTTCCTCACATGTCATGTCATCTTAAGATTCAAGAGGAGAGAGGTGGCTCAGCAGTTAAGAGCACTGACTGATGTTCCAGAGGACCCGGGTTCAATTCCCAGGCTGTCAGGTGTCCGATCATGCCAGGATTAAAAAGAAAAAGAGGAAGAAGGGAAACACGTGACCTCTCTTTCCTCTCCTTTTAAGAGGTCATGTACGATGGCAAGAAGCATCACCTCCTTTGGGTCATTTTAGCCCAAGGTCATGGGAATAGCAAATACCACTATAATGAGAAGGAGAGTTTCCATATATTAGACACTCATAAATCATGAACAGAAGAAAGAAAACAGAACAAATATTCATGACAAGATAAGAACTTTTTGTTTTACATAAGAGTCACAATTCCAGAAATAGAAGCTTATGGCTAATGAAAATATTAGTCAGTGATAAGTTAAAAAAAAGAATACTTACCAGATGTTTTAGAACACCTGCGTCTATTGCCATAAGAAGGGTCTTATCTGTATCAAGGAGGAAAGACGAGGAGAGGAGACTAGAAGAACAAATTTTTCATAAGATAACAAGAACAGTGAGGTACAGATATGTCTCCTTAGAAAAGAGAAACAGAACAGACAGTTATGGCTGGGAGGTGGCTAGAATGGGAGGATCAAGTCGGGAGGGGGGAAGAAGGGGGGAACTAGGGAAGAGATAGCTAAAATCAAGGGTTCTTTGGGGGTTACTATGGAAACCTAATACAGTATAAGCTTTCTAAACTGTATACATATATGAAAGCAATCTATATGAAATCAGCAAATAATGCCGGAGACCAGTCCCACTGGCCACTTCTTGTCACCAAATGAAGCTTCCCATGCCAGGATTGGGTTATATCTAATTGACTTGTTGGCCACAGGGGTCCCATGGAAATCTCTAAACAGCTTAGCCTGTTGCCAAGACTAGTTTACTCTCCACAAACATACAGAAAGTCCCCATTGCCGAAGGTAACACCCACACAACTCATTAAACATGGAGAAGTCGAGCTGGTGCCTACACAGAGCCTTCACCCCCTATGTTCTAGTATCTTTGGTACAGGATCTAGTGTCTTGGGTACATGAAGGTACTCTGTATCATACCAAAAGAGAAACATAAACACCAAGACAGCCACACGCCCTTTAATCTATAATGGAATCCTGCCTGCAAAATATGCTAGGGCAAATGGTGGCACAAAACTTGTGTGAATAGCCAACCAATATCTGATTTGACTTAAGTCCCATTCCAGGAGATGAGGAGATGGTACCTATACCTGACACTGTTTGGATGACCAAGAAACAGAGATAAGATAGCCCAGGGACCTAAGGTAAAACCAAATTACACACACACACACACACACACACACACACACACACACACACACACACATTCCTAATGACATTCTGCTGTACTCATAAATCAGTGCCTTGCTCAGCCATCATCAGAGAAGCTTCCTCCTACAGCAGATGGGAACAAATCAGAGACCCACAGACAGATATTATGCCTCGTAAGAAACCTTAGCACATTCAGCCCTGAATGGGCTGTCTCTATCCAATTCTTCCCATCAGGTCCCCGGGAACCCGATGGAAGAGGAGGCAGAAAGAGTTTAAGAGTTAGAGGGGATGGAGGACACCAAGATAACAAGCCCCTCTAAACCAACTGAGCAAAGCTCAGATGATCTCACTGAGACTGGACAAAACAAACCAACAGAAAAGAGCCCAAGAGAAGGCACAGGAATCCAAGACCCCCATTCACACACTCAGGAATCCCATAAAAGTACTAAATTAGAAGCCATAATATTTATGCAAAGGACTTGTGTATTTTGTCCAACTCTGATATGTTGTTTTTTATCTTATTATATTTTATTATTATCCCTTAAAAAATAATATAATGACTAAAATCCAAGAATGGAGGAGAATCTATGTACTTGTCATATTTGTGGTCAAAGTTTTCAATACATTACAATGAATATTAATGTTTGATCTGAATCTTTATGGAATATATTCAAACCCTAGCTCTGCCTTTAGCTGTTTGGCCTTGGACTTTTCACATCACCTTTTTGAGTTTTAATTTCCTTTCTTGAATAAAATACAGTGTGGACCATACAGAGTCAACAAGAAAATTTACTGACATGATAAAAATTAAGCATCATGCATGGGCATACTAAGAACTTAATAAATGTTAGACTAAAAATACCAACATACAAGACAGAGTAGGTTTGTTAGTAATATGTATTGAAAGTAGATATGAAAAGATGGTTAATATTGTGTTTAGACTTCCTTTTTCTTTCAGATGTGATAAATCCATGACCAGAGGCAACAGTGAGTACAACATAGAAGACATGCCAAGAACATACATCATCACAATCTTATGTTTTTAGTGAGGTCACTGTTCTGAAAATACATATTAGAAGATGTGCTAGTATTTCACATCTCTATGGTTTTTCCTGCCCTTTCCACTTTTGCCTATTATGTCTTCTTTTAATTTTAGGAATTTCTATTGAGTTATTTTTCTAAAGTCGGCATGATATCATTAGCTTTGAACTAGAAATTGTTCCTCAAATTGCAGGGCAGCAAAAGAAAAACAAATTCATTAAAGAAGGAAAAGTATCATATGCATCATTTTTAAATTATTTTTAAATTTTCTCATTAGATTTGTTCTACACCAATAGCAGTTTGTGAAAACTGAAGTTGTTTGTCTACAAGTAATAGGTGCTTTAGTGATCGTATCTGTAAGAGCCTTTGAAGTTAACCTTAATTGGAAGGCCACCTATTGTGAAGCATGAACGTTATAATCTACTTAGACAAAACAAAAACACACTTTGGAAACCACCAAGCAATGAAATAAATAAGACAAAAGTCTTCCTGACTGTTAGAGCACCGTGTACATTGGCTTTTCTACGGTTATATTGTTATTTGGAGTTGCTATTAATTCTTCAGGTAAAAATATTTTCTTTAAAAAAATAAAGATACAATCTCTCCAAACAGGAATGTAAAATAAGCACTTCATTATCTACTCATAAGCAAATCCCTAAATTCCTTAGTATCAAATGAGTATATTCTTGTCTCTCACTCTGCACAAAATTAAACTCCAAATGGATCAAGGGCCTTAGCACAAGAGTTAATACTCTAAATCCAATAGAAGAGAAAGTAGAACTTTCTGCACAAGATCCCCATAACCCAATCATAAAGATCAACAATTAATGAATCGGACATGATGAAACTAAAAGTCTGTAGAGCCAAAAACATCATCATTCAAGTGAACAGGCAGCCTACAGAATGGTCAAATATCTTTCCCAGCTGAACATCAGAAAGTGGGTTAGTATCTTTAATATACAATGAACTAAAAAAAAAAATAATTCCAAGAAAAAAGTTAAGTTGAAGTGTAGAACTAAATAGAGAATTCATAAAAGAAGTACAAATGGTTGAGAAGTGTTTTAAATATTTTCACTATTCTTAGCCATCATGGAAATGCAAATTAAGATTATTTTGAGATTTCGTCTTACCCCACTCAGAATGGCTAATATCAATAAATGACAATAAATGTTGGCAGGAATGTGGGAAAAGAGGAACAGTATTTCACTATTGTTGGGAATGCAAACTGATGCAAACACAGTTAAAATCAATGTAGAGGTTCCTCATTATTACAGAAATAGATCAACCAGATTACCCAGCAATACTGCTCCTAGGAATATTTCCCAAGAACTTTATTTCCTTCTATAGAGATACCTAATCATCCATGTTCACTGCTGCTTTATTCACAATAGCTAGGAAATGGAAACAACCTAGATGTCCATCAACAAATGAATGGCTAATAAGAATGTGGTTCATATACCTAAGTAAATATCATTCAGCTGAAAGGAAAAATGAAACTACGAAATTTATAAGCAAACGGATGGAGCTGGAAATATTTATTCGGAATAAGGTAATCTAGACCCAGGAAGACAAATGCCTCATGTTCTTTCTTTTGTAGGATGCTAGCTTTGAATCTTTAGGTGTGTGTACATTTAAATTGAAGTCCTCACAGAAGGCAGGAAACTAATAAGTAGAAGAGGAGTGAGGTTCAAGGAAATGGTAGTATAATATAGGTGCAAATAAAGAGGAAAGTGGAAAAAGAGAACAGGAAGGTTTCAATAGGTTAGGGATGTGAGGGTCAAATAGAAGAGGAAGTATGAGAAAAGATACCAACACTAAAGACCTCTGAAAATGCCATATAAAAGTCTACTGCTATAGAAGCTTCCCAAAGTATATGTGTGTATGTGCATATACTTTATACATATAATATATTTGTATACTTTATATATTATAAAGTACGTGTACATATATGTATATATGTTCTAAATGGAATTAACTTATAATGGGTGGCAATCACTACCCAGACACCACAGGCTATCAAAAATCCCAGTACCAAGTTTGAGTTACCCCTTTTTGAGTTGTTGGTAAGCAGGAGCCTATAAACACACACTCCAAAGATTAAAGGCTATTACCATTACTCTTGGTTACCCTTCAGAGCACAATGGTAAAACCCTATTGCTAAAGATACCACATACATGAGTCACAGAACATGGAGAAATCAGGCAGGTTCCTATATGGAAGCTTTATTCCTACTGGGTACCTTCCAAAATGCTGGAAGAGTCTATGCATGATACTGAGGGAGAAAAGTCAATATTAGTTTTGCCTGGCTATGAGCCCTGTGAGATACAGTAATGACTGACCTCACAAGATATGCCTACTGGTGTAATAGTAGCACAAATGTTTTGGAAGTAACTAAGCACTTTCTGATTGGGTTTAAAGTCCACTGTTCAAGCTGTAACCTATGTTTGGTACTTATAATTGGGCCAAAAACCTCTAGCAGACTGGGGAATAGGCCGTAGGGGAGAATATAATACTATCATTCTGCAAATGGACATAGTAATAAACTGTCCCCCAAGTTCTTATTATATTATGTTAGTGCATCTCTCAGCCCTCAACATAAAGGCTTCTTTTTGTAGTGGATGGCAATGAATATATAGACTCACAACTGCTGCAAAGAATAAAATATTTTGGGGTGCTCAGCTCTAACTGGGACATTTATGTCACAGGTTCTGCCCCCAAGGCTAAGTGATCATCATAGAAGAGGAGATGGAATGATGATCTAAAGAGCAGAGGGAGTGGATGTCTGCAGCAAAACAGTAATGTTGGACATGACGGTGCAGTTACACACATAAACTAAAAGTGTCTGGGACTGCATGCACAAGACAAAGCCAAAATAAGAGCATGGATGTGGGAAAGGTTCAGGAAGTCCCACCCTATTTAAGGAACTATTGTCAACTGATGGTTGCTAGAAGAAAGAAGTCAGTTTTCTTCAGGATGCAGACCTGAGAGGATGACCTCACACCCACACACAGACAGGAATCACTAAATGGACTCAGTGGCATTTTTTTGAAAAAGAGAAAGGGATGATGAAAGCGAGCATATAAAGTTGTGAGGGGAAAGTGGTGGTAGAGATGAGGAAGGAATTTGAGGAGAAGGGATGGAAGTGGATTTGATTCAAACACAATATATGCATGTATGGCTATTAAATGAAATACTTAAAAAGGAATGTTTGAGAAAGCCAATAATACTGAGTCAAGAAATTGGAGTAAATGTCTTCTTATCACACAAAAGGATATATAGTTAATGAATTTTGTTCCTTCTTTTATTTTGAAAAGCTTCAATTCTCAAAGATCTTTTAATATACAAAGGGTTGATAATGGCCCTCAGGGAGGTCTGTTAATTCTTTGAATAGTACTTGCTATTTTGTTTGTGTTTACATACTTGCCTTCATGATTTTTTTTTCTTCTGGAAAGATTTTGTTGGTGACTAAATTCGCCACATAATGCAAAGTTAAACAAAAACTAAAGGAAGCCATTTCAGTGCCACGGACTTGTGAACCCACTGGGCCTGCTGCTACTGAACCCCCAAGAGATGAATGATAAGATTTTACAAAATACCAAGAAACTCAAATTATTTCATGATATTCTGGGATCCACTTAGAAGTCACTGGTCAGGGATTCATATTGAAAGGCAAGTACTAACTGTATTGACTTTCTTGTGTGATCAAGCCCTTGTCAAGTTCATTCAAGACCTTGTTCCAGCTGCAGAGGGAGTTGGGTATCTAACACCACAATTCAGAAAGTCACGTGTTTCTCTTCTTTCATTCCACCAGGTGATGGGCAATGATCAGAGAATTGAATAATAGCTTTCATAGATGCATTTAAATGGGGATAATTATTTAAATGTTAATTATGAAAACTAAGAGTCCAGGATGGCAGACTTAACATTCATGCAGACTTGACATGCAACATGCATTCTCCCATAGGCTTAAGGATTTTCATAAAGAAGAAAGGAGACTAAAACTACCCGAGATTCTGTGACTAGGAAAAATGGCTTTTCTCTCTCCCAGGGAAGCAATATCTGGCATAGACACTAATGTTCTATGCTTCACTAAGAATGGAATTAAAAAGAAAGTGAGCTTCAAATCCCAGGATCCTAGTTGCAGCAGCAATAACCATTTTCAGACTCTCCTTTCCTCCCATAAATAACAATTCTTGAAAAATATTAGCTCTATTGGCACCTGGACATAACCAATAAGCAATAAATACTAGTTTTTTCTCATTACTCCAGCATTCTATTCTACTAAAGAGCATTATTTCATTTCATAAATGGAAAAACTGAGATTTAGAACATTTAAGTAATTTTAAAAGCAGGACAAAGTTGTCAAAGTTATAATATAAAGGAACTTTGGGTGGAATGAAAATAGATTTGAAGTTTGAGCACAAGTTGGAGACAGCCATTGGATATCCAGATTGCAAGTGCTCTATAGATGACTGGGTCTTCATTTTGGGAATCTGGGAAATACTTGCATGTAGGTTAGAGTGAAAATAAAGGAATTTAATTTTTTTTCTTTTTCTTTAATTTAAAAAAATTAAATTTCTTTAAAAATTAAAGAAATTTGTTCTTAAAAGTAATTTTTTAAAAAATGTATTCTTCTCTCAAACAACACATCCCGACTGCAGCTTCTCCTCCTTGCCCTCCTCCCAGTCCCCTCCCACATGTCTTCTCCCCCACTGCACCTCTGTTTCCCTTCAGAAAAGAGCAGGCCTCCCAGTAATATCAACCAAACATGACCTAACATGCAATAAAGCTAGGCGTAAGCCCTCATGTCAAGGCTGAATGAGTCAGCCCAGGAGGAGGAAAAGGGTCCGAGGAACAGGCAAGAGTCAAAGACATTCCACTTCCATTGCTTGGAGTCTCCCCAAAAGCCCAAGCTAAACAACCACAATATATGTGTAGAGGACCTAGTGCAGACTCATACAGGCTCCGTGATTGAGGTTCAGTCTCAGAGCTCCTGTGAGCCCTGATTACTTGATTCCGTGAGTCATGTTCTCCTGGTGTCCTCGACCCCTCTGGCTCTGACAATCCTTCTTCCCCTTCTTCTGCAGGTTTCCCTGAGCTCTGCCTAATGTGGGAATTTAAAGTTTATAAAGAAAAATATAGAGAAAAAGCAAAGGCTAATAGCAGAGCTTTAGCAAATAATATTTAAAATGGTGACAGAAGAGCATCTGATAGGGTGCTGAGATTTAAAAAAATCAAACAGAATGAAACAAACAGAAGAGGTACAAAGGCAGTAAGAAGGGAGGGTTTTCAAGATGGGACCACAACATCAAACCCTACAGAGAAGTGAACGGAGTCCCGCGCTGTTAGTACATGATGGATGGTTTCTCGGAACCCTTTCCGGTGGAGTGAAGGAGTGTCTAAGTAAGTCAGTCACAACAAACTTCAAAGAAAAACATCTGGCATAGTTGGGAATATTGTTCGTAAAAGGGCTTGCTAATCACAGAAAGAGAGATGGCAAAACAGACGAAAGGGGAAACCTTTGATCTCATCCCCACACAAAAGAACCTTGCTGTTTGACAGGCTTCAGAGGGGAAGAAATGGAAGGAAAGCCTGAAAATGCACGAGAGTCACAAAGCAAACAAGTTCTCATATGAAGTACAAGAAATGAGCCCGAGAGCCTAAGAAGGCACATTAATCTCTGTCGAGAAAGAGGGCAAGATTTTCTCTCAATGAAGAAATAGAAGTCCCAGGACCTGGTAGCATGTGGGGATGTGTGGAGTAGCCTCCAATCCTAAGCAAGAAGCAGCCAGCAAATTGACCAACAAACAGTCCTATAAAAGTAGGTATGGAGTGAGTAAAGTTCGGAACAAATGTTTTAGACCCATGGGAGGTAGCTGACCAAAGATAAAGAAAAAATTCGGTGTATCCCTTAGAGGACTAAATTTGCAAAGATGTATACTTCCCAATGTATAAGAATTGAAAAGAGAGATACTAGATTATTTATCACACAAAGCTATTTGAAAAGAAAGCATTATTTACTCTTTCAGTAGTTTTTCTGAAAGTCGCCCTATAGGACCAGGAAAAGAAATAAAATCAGCATGTATCTAGTTAACCTAACCTACACCTAGATGTCAAGACCGCCTTTTGTTGTGCAGATAGCAAGGGAAAAGTTGACTTGTGAACCTTGGCCTTTGCTTTTCTACTCTGATACCTTCTTTCCTCATGGGGTCGCCCATCACATTAGCTTGTTTAAGTTGTTTCCACTATGAGTATTTGGCTTGTAGGGAGGTTCCTCAAATAACTAGAAATGGATCTACCACATGACTCCTGGATATTTACCAAAATGACTCCAGGTCAATATATCACAGTTTATTGAATATTGCTTTCCATTAGGAGATTATTCAGACAATGGAAATGGCATGTACTTCTGAAGCAATGTATATGTGTGTGAGAGAAGGGAGGTAGAAGAGAGGGGGGAGGGGAGGGAGGGAGGAGAGAACATGCATGCACATATTCTTTTGTGCAAAATGAGTCTGATATAATAGCTTTCTTTGTCTTCAGTGGGATATCTTTTGTTCATATTTCCAGGGCATTAGTCATTTCTTTACTACAAAGATTAAAGAAGGAAATATCACTTGTATTCAAATGGCATTTATGGTTAAAGCCTAACCTAATGAATTATGAGAACTTATGTGTCTCAAACACCCTCCTACTTGATTCATTGTAAGATGACTCCAAAAATGGATTTTTAACTAGGAAAGTAAAATATATTGCAAAATACTGTTTTAAAGGGGGGATAGAAAATGAGATCTGATGGCTTCTTCAAAAATTAAAATTAAATGATGGGAAAGTCTTTTGGAATAAAAAAGCCTCTGGCAGGCATAGAGTTGGTGTATTGGTCCATATATGAGGAGTAAGCTGATACAACAATAATCCTCAATTCAGTGCTTCAGGTTGATCTGTTCAGATGACAGGACACAGTCCTTTAGATGCCTCTTCTCCACATGTTGCTTAAGAGATACAGGCTTTTCCTGGGAACCATGCATTACAGGTGACCTCCACCGTTCCTATGGGATGAAGAGACATGGCACAGAGAACTGAGCAGCTGAGTTTATAGCCAACCTTGCAAGAAGGAACCTGTATCTTCCTCCATTGCATTCGTCAGAACCTGCATTCATATGATCCCAATCAAACTGTAAAGAAAATGGAAATATGGTCATCCTATTTATCCAGGAGAAAGAAAGAAAACTGGACTACATCTATTTCATATAACTCACACTTCAACGGCAACTTCTTTTTTATGGGTAAACATGAGAAAATGTAAGTTCCACAGATATCTAAAATTTCTGGATTTTTCTGTGCATTAAATGAAATAAGTGAATTTCAGGGGCTTTATCCTCATCATTTCTCTTCCACATTACCACCTGCTGCCTCATAGTGAACCATGCACAGATTGAATGATGAGAAACACAAGAGCACCAACATTTGGGGCTGGAGTAGTGGTTAAGAGCACCTGCCACTCTTCTGGAGGGCCCTGTTTTGATTTCCAGCATCTACACAGTCGCTGCCAACCTTCTGTAACTCCCATTCCAGGAGACCCACACCTTCTTCTGGCTTCCACAGGCACCAGGCATGCACATTGTACACAGACCTACAAACAGCCAAATACACATAAAATAAAATTTAATGTTTTAAAGAACATTAACATTTACTGAGAACTGAAGAAAAAGTTTCAGAAAAATAACAAAATATTTAGGGCTACTAGGAAATAAATATTGCATTCTTCCACTGTCTTTCAGTAGTATTTAACATGGAATTATAAGCACTAGAATGATTTTCTCATGATTAAGTAGCACCACATTTTAAGGTTCATTTTAAGGGGCATTAGAACTTTCCTATGACCTTCAAGAATTCTGTTTCCATGTCCAGAATTTGTACTTTGTTTAGCTACATTTCATTTAAATCTCAATTAAAACACCACTAGAGTAGACATCTTTTTCCCCTAGTTAAATGCTTTTCTCACTTAATTTTTATATCACCCAGATCCTTTCGCCTATTTCCTATTTACATCTAATTTTAAGATAAGAAAGTAACAGAAGTAAAATCACGTGTCCTATTTCTGAGAGAAGGAGTGAAGGTTGGGATGGAATAGGCGTTTACTTCTCTACACTCAGTGCTTCTGTAGTGACTAACATTTCAGAGACGATCAGACAAATTAAAGAATAAACATACTGAGAAGCTTAACATAGTGCCTGAAACCCTGTCAGTCATGGGAAGGATGTGGATCTTGGGGACCTACCCTCATTGTTGAATTACAGGATATTGATTGTTTTTGAGGTCAGGAGTGTCATTGTCTTCAGTTATATACCCACAAATGAGCCAAGCTGGCTTCAATGGACTGTTCTAAACAAAAAGTCATTCAGGATATCTTGGGTAAATTCAACAAATCACAAAAGAAAACAAAAATTCATGAGTAAGAGAAAGGAATTCATAGGAAGGGAGTTGAGAGGAGTAAGGTAAGCAAGGTTGCGTGGTGGGAGTAAACAGAATGCATTTTGTACATGTTTGAATTGTCAAAAAGCTAATTTAACTAACAAAAATTAAGGTACAATCATTACTAGCTAGTTAGGAAATCAAGAATTGGAAAATGTATTTCTCAAACGTATACACTCAATAAATGGTTTCAGGCACCAAAGCTCAGGAATTTTTGCTGATCAATGAATTAAAATATTCTGGTTTTCATGATAGACTTTTAAGGGTGTGTGAATGATGAGTGTTCAGTCACTAATACATTTATTAGCATTAAGTATGCTCAAAGGAGAAGGCATGTGTCTTGCTCCTACCTTAGTTTTAGAATAATACTAAAGCTATGAATTTGATCAGTCTTCAAGTCCCCTTTAATTCTATGTGGCCATTTGGGGGAACAAAATTTATCCAGCACTTGACTTGGGTATTTCATAAATCCTTAGAATAACACTTCTTAATAATTTTAGAAATAAAGAAACAAAGGTTCAGAGAATGTAACTTTGTTATATTTGAAAATGTGCTAAAACAGAGGGAAGATAGAGTAATATAGGGGACAAGCGTGATCAAAGCACATTCTATGGAAGTATGAGAGAATCATGGTGTATGCCTTTACTTTGTACAATTAATATATATGCCAATAAAAAAAAACAGGGCCTAAAGAGATGGCTTTGTCAGTAAAGTGCTCACCACACAAGTCCAAATAGCTGGGTTTCACAGATGGTGGCATGCATCTGTAACCTTCATGTCAGAGAGTGGTAGGGACAAGCAGAGCATCAGAGCTTGCTGACCTGTTGACCAAGCTCATCAGTGAGCTCCAGGCTCACTGGGAGAGCCTGACTCAAGAAACAGGATAGAAAGGTAATTGAGCAAAACACTGAGACTCAGCCTCTGGCCTCCACACAAACCCACATGGACAAGCACACCCACACACATATAGGACACAGTCATACAACACATACACATGTACTCAAGAAAACATGCAAAATGACATAGCTAGGACTCAAAATCATGTCTGCATATGGAAGCCTTTTTTTATGATTTGTTTAAAAAGCTAGTCTTGAGATACACACAGATATCTCTGCTCCTTACAATACTGAATAATTTTGATGGTCCTTGGTTAAGTCTGACATAGCAGAGACGATCACCAATACTCCCTATCCCCCAGACTTTGATGGGTATGAAAGTTTACTATCCATTTTCCCTGTGGGTATTTCTTCTCAGAACACAACTATTTTTACATACGTAAGAATGAGTAGGTATGTGTGTTTATATGTAGTGTGTGTGCATATGTTGTTCATATTTACTTAAAGTGTAATTATGAATGAAATGGGATGAATAGAATCTTGTTTCCAGGTTGTAATGGTTTGAATAGGAATGGCCCCCATAGACTCCTGTGTTTGAATGTTTAGCTTATAGGAAGTGGGATTAATAGGAGGTATGGCCTTTTGGAGTAGGTGTGGCCTTGTTGGAGAAAGTATGTCACTGTGGAGGCAGGCTTTGAGGTTTTATATGCTCAAACTAAGCCTAGTGACACAGTCTCCTTCTGCTGCCTGAGGATCAAGATGTAGAACTCTCAGCTCATTCTCCAGTACCATGTCTGCCTGCATGCTGCCATGCTTCTCACCATGACAATAATGGACTAAACCTCTGAAATTGTAAGCCAGCTTCCTTTAAATATTTTCCTTTATAAGAGTTGCCATGGTCATAGGTCTCTTCACAGCAATAGAACCCTCAGACACAGGTGATGATGAGGGCAAAGGGTTGACATAGTTTGAGAAATCATGGTTATAAAATCGGCTTGGGATTTTTCCACTGGCATTGACATTAACATTAACAACGGAATGAAATGAACTCTGTAACGACTGTAACTATGGGACAATAAGCATGAGCCTTTCTAATGCAGTGTATTTACAGAACACTTGCATTATATCCTCAGGTAAAATGGACAAAAGTTCTCTGCTCAGTCACTTGACTTGATTTTCAGTGTGACTATCAGGATTATTTTACTAATTTTCTTGTTCACTTGTTTGTGTGTTCGTTTGTTAGACAGGTCTTGTTATATAGCCAAGGCTGGTCTCAACTTCATCCTCCTCTTTCTTCAGACTCCTAAGTGCTGAGGTTAGAGATGTGCACCTTCCCAGGCTTATATTCATTTCAGTTCTTGTTTATTAGCAGCTAACTCTATCAATGCTGTGGACAAATGGACACCAAGAATAAGATAAGATTTAATCTTTGGGACTATATTGTCTGATTGAGATACATGAACATAGTATGCCCTTTTTTAAAAGAACAACTACTCTGAGATAAGTTTTGTTTAGATAGATAAGCAGCATAATTTAGTATTAGGTATAAATTAAAAATGTAGGCTAATTTAAGTCAACTTTGCCGCTGCATAGTAGAGTGCAGTAGGCGGTTGATGTTAGGCTTGGTCACGTGACCTGTTTTGTAAAAGGAACCCTTAGGGGACATGGCAAGAGCAGTGGCTTTAATTGAGCTGTTTGCTTGCTGCAGCCTTTTGCACTTTTGTCGTCTGTCCTGGGGAAAACAAACCTCAGGTTGCTACAGGTCCAAGGTGAACAAACGAACAGGTGGAATAGACCTACAACCAGAGGCCCGCCATCATCTGGAGATGTGCAGATTCATAAACAGTAAGATATACGCCTGCACTATCAGCCACTGAGATCTTGTCATTGTTGTACGACAAAATACAATGAGGATGTCATAGATCAGCGTTAAAACAGTATTTTCAAATGAATAAGGGGATTTGGCTTTCATTTGTTTTCAGGTGTTTTCTAACCATTACATGTTTAGACAAAGACATTTTTATATCCTTTAGTTAATGTCAATATAAGTTTTTTATTTATACTATCTCAGATGCCTTTATGATATTCAATACGCACAAGGTAGATAGTTCTCTAGCACCCAAATTTTGTCAAAACAAATTAAAGAGGGATTATTTGAAAAAAAGATTTTGGAAAAAAAATCTGGACCTAGATAATTAAAATCTTATAAAAATTATACTCTAATTTGAGACTATGTGCATAATTTTGAAATAAAGATATGTTGTGATTGGGTGCAGGGTCAGTGATTTGCTTTTTAGGCAGTTTTTTCTGATTATTTGGAAAATTTTTTTAAATTAAGCAGAAGCAGACTTGGAACCTATAGCAGAAGTATATCTGTCCAGACTCAGTGAATTTTGTTTGTTTACATTTTTCCCACTTTAATATACCCAAGAGGTCCATGCATTGATGCACACTAAATAAACTCCGGGAGAACTGTATCATTCATCCCCCAGTTTTACACTCTTCCTCTCCATGCTGCCCATGTGCATAATGAAACATCAGGTGAATTTTTAAAGAGGAAAGAAAGAGGTGAAACATCCCCAAAGGTCAAAAACCAATGATCCTTTTGCAGCTGGGACTCCTGGGAAACCCAAATACTTTGCTGTTAGCCAGGGTCTGAGACATCTTCTTAAATACTTGGTTTTTGATGACATAAATCAATGTTTTCTTTAAGGGAGGTCCTTTAGGGACCAACGGGATGCTGCCTTTGAAATACGGAAGTCTCTCCCAGTGCAGGGTGGGCCACTGAGTGTAGTCCTTGGTTATATGTTGCCTTTTAAAAAGCAAGAATTGAATTTCAAGAATAATGGATTTCCAGTCTGGAAGTTCCTCAGAACTTAAACATATAAGTACAGTTACATTAACTCAGCAATTCCATCGCTGGATATATATCCAACGGAATGAAAAGAGTGTGTCAAAAATATGAATTCCCACGTTTATCAGAGCATTCACAATAGCCAAAGCAGAGAGTCAACATACCCTGCCTCAATACTATTGTCTTATCCTTTTTAATAATATAGTCACGTTACACATAATGATGTTTAGTCAAAGTCTGACAGCATGTGGAATGACAGTCCCAAAAGATTAAATGGAGTTGAAAAATCCCCATCACCTGCTATAGCTGCCACAACACTGAATTGCAACACATTACTCACTTGTGTGTGGTGCTGATAGTGTAAAACTCCACCATGCTGCCTGCCAGCCATAAAAGTTTATAATATATAATTGTTCACAGAAAATAATATTTCATAATGATAATGAAGTTAGTAGTTTGTGCATTCATACTATGCTTTTTATTGTTAGTGCGTACTCCTTATCACAAAAGGGCACATTATGACGTATCTGCATTATTCTCAGGTAGCTCATGGTTACCCCACCTCTTGATTGTATCAAGAGGCCATGTGGAATGATTGGCCTAAGCATAATGTTCATGTATGTTCACTCTGATTCTAAACAAAAAAACCACCTAACCACGTATTTGCCAGAATGCACTACACTAGTTCACCCACGACCATATTTATAATACTTTAACATTATTACTGTTAGGATTTCCCAGTACAAATAAAAGGTTGTCTTATTTTTCCAAGATATCACACAGTGTGCAGAAAATGATAGGACAAAAAAAAAGACATATGGCCAACACAAATCCCAATACACATTATTATCTGGCTTCCCATAACAGTTAGCTTTTATTGTTTAGAAGATCTCAAGATCCAAGAGATCTACACAGCAGTTAGTCACTTA
This sequence comes from Peromyscus californicus insignis, assembly GCF_007827085.1. Lineage (NCBI taxonomy): Eukaryota > Metazoa > Chordata > Mammalia > Rodentia > Cricetidae > Peromyscus > Peromyscus californicus. The sequence goes on from NW_026294606.1 coordinate 114,974,176, forward strand.
GCTAAGCTTTCTGGAGATCACCTCGGCAACCACTGTGGCCAGCTGACTCCATGGATCTCTGCTGAAATCTAGGGGTAAGAAATTTTCTGTAGGTTAACCTAGGATTCTTCACACAGTAGCTACAGGATTCCCAACAACAGGAAAGGAAGGAATCCTCCAATGTTCAAGTGTTTCCTGTATCCCTGTTAGCATCAGATATTTCTCACTGGCTATACCAGACCTTATGGCTTAAACAAAACCATATGAGGACCACCCAGAGCTGCAACTATCAAGAGATGTGGAAAAAAATCAAAGACTGATTCAACATTGTTGCTATATTTTTCTTTCTTTATAGATTTTTCTATCTTGGGTTGTATGTTTCTTTTCTCCAAATCTCTCCATGTCTGCTGATATAAGAACTTTCTTCTCTTGAGTAATAATAAATGCAACTATGGCTGTGCCCATTAATACTTAGAATTAATTGCTCTTGAGAGCAAGTCCTGGTGAGGAGAGAACCTTAGATTCTGAGCTTGTTTGTGATTTCCTCCCAAGTTATTCTCCAAGAGTGGCACTCACTAAACAAGATTGTAGCATTCAGCTGTTTGTATCATCAAAGCAAAAATATGTGCATTACCTGAGATGTGTTGATTCACTCTTTCCCTTTCCTCTGCTCCTCCCTTACCCTCTGATTAAATAAATTTGTCACAATAAAGTGCCCACTTCCAGCGGTGACTCCTCTTTTTCTAATTCCCAATACAACTCTTTTGGTAAAGCTGATTAAAAACAAAAATGTGTCACATTAACCAGCTCCCTCCCTTTGTCCACACACACTAAATCCCTGTATACAGGTTTCCCTCCCCCTCCCCAAAAAAAGAGAAATTACAGGGGGTATTTGCAAGGGGGTGTCTTTAAGTCCCTTAAGCCAATTTCAACTGACCGTGTCAGCCTGTGTTCAGAAGCTTATTTCAGAGAAGCCCCGACACACAGAATGATGTGTTTACCAGAACGTAGTTCCCTGGGGATGAGCCAGGCACATCTGTAATTCTAAGGAGAGTGTAATGAGGAAAAACTGGTGCCACTCTGAATGGCTCACAGCTGTTCTGGAAGCTGATAAATAAGATGCTCGACAGGAGCTCCCTAATTGGAGCCAGTTTTTCTTAAGTGGCTACACAATGTGGTGAAAGACGGGGTGCAGGAATCCTGAAAGTGTGGTTCACATGGAGCTTAGTTTGTCTTGTAAACAGTTCTAATTCCGAACGGTAGAACCTTCTGTTTCTGTTCAAAGGGGGGAAATGTTCACTTCATCTATTTTTCCACACTAATTAAAGGCAAACTAGCATTGCTTTACCCGGTGTTCTCTGGGAAATCCCCTGTCACTGCTACCTGTCTCTTTCCTTCCTTCCTTCCTTATCTTTCCTTTTCTTTCCCCCTTCCTGTTCTATTGCTCTATTTTTATTTCATCCCCCCTTGTTTCTTTTTTTTTCTCTCTTTCTGTCCCCAAAGACATTCTCCTTCTCACTTCACTTTCTTCTGTCTTTCCTTCCTATCTTCAGAGGCACCTGTTCAATGCCCGAATCAAAAACACTGAATTAGTTCTTCTTTTTCAGACAGTTGGTCATGAGGACCTAATGTGAGAATTTACTGACTTGGTGAGAATTCTTGTAGTATTTTAATTTCATCTGGGAAATGACCAAATACACTTGTAACAACCAAAGAAAAGATTTAGCTTCCTGTTGCAAAACTGGTAGGGCTTTACTTTTCGGGCACAATACCTCCTTTGTGGTTGGGAATAAAAGGAGACCCTATCTACCTCATTTACTACCTCTGTATATCTTGAACTTAGAATAAGCTTTTAAAAGACAGTTGTTAAGCCTCATCTTACTTTTTAAAAAGTACTAAGATAACCAAAATGCTATATAAAAACTCTGTGTTCCTGTGTCCTAATGTGTAAGGCCTACGAGAGAACATTTAAGAATATTCACAGCACGATTCATCCATCCTTCCTCAAATGGAGCCTTTTGTTAGCTCACATATGGTAAGAATCTCTCCTACCACGGGATGCTTTCACTTTATAAATATCAATTGTCCCTGTAACTGTTTTCAGCTTTCCCAAAGGGTCAGTATCTATATTATATTCAGAGGATTGAAGCCCCTCACTTTGGGGTATAAGTTATAACTCAGAGTCTCAGCACCGAAACCTATATGGCAATCAAGTTTTACTTCAATAATCTGTACAATGTTGTGTCCCAACAAATATACAATATTGTACGTACTGTATATGCTGAATATATAGTATTCCCAACAAAAATACAAATATACAGAACAGTGACACTTGCACATCTCCTACCCATTCATATTGGAGAAGCGGTGGAAAAATGTTTCTGTACACATTTAGATATATTCACAATTTGGGGGAAGAATGAGGCTCTCTGGGAGCATGTGACTCCTGAGTCAAATTGGGAGTCATAAGTGGCAAAGAGAGCACCCTCCAGCCATCAATTCATGTCTCCCAAGTTCCCATGGGAAATATTGCAAAAAGGATATAGTATAAACCTAACATCAAAGCAGAAACAGAGTCCAAAGGATTCAACCACTCTTCAATTCATGCTCCCAACACTACAAAATGCTAATGACACAGAGAACATATAGAAATTACACCATGCCTTGAGAGATTCAGTCTTATGAAGTGCACCCTGGAAATAAGTACTCAAGTAGAAAGAAAATATAACTGATGTGCTTATGTTGTCTTCAAGTTCACTGTCAGAGTAGCTGCTTCTGGTTTCAGAGACAATTCTTTTGTTGACAGCAATAAATTTTAAGCACCTCCCCATCATCTCTACATCTCTCTGGAAAATCATATTAAACTGTTAATAACATTAAATACTTACCAAAACAAGTGGTTAGTTCTCTACTGTGCCATTCAGCACTGTGGGAAATGTTTACAACCCTATACTGTCTTGTAACAAAAAGAAAGAGCATCCCAGATCCTGAAAAGATACTGACTTTGTGGACTTGCACAGCAAAGAACCAAGAGTGACCACACACAGACAGGATCCTTAGCACTGTGTTAAAGAGATCCAATCTCTCAGCTGCTGAGACACAGAAGTCCAGACAGGTTTTAAAAGACATGTTCCTGATTAAAAATACAGCTGTAGTCATACCAGTCAAAAGAAGAAAGAAAATCCAAAGAAGCAGGAATTGTCATATTCCACTCTCACATTAATCAATAGCTTCAAATATAATACTCGTTTCTTCTCTGAAGGCTACACAGTATTGCAAGAGATTTTCTTTGACATATTCTTCTCAGCTAAAAATGTTACAGAGGAATTTCAGTGAGCTAAGTGTTCTCTGACAGATTATTTCAATTCTGAAAGTAGGAAATATCGCTTCATCTCTAAAATGTGGGAAATTCTAGACTAGACTGCCTAATGCAACACAAAACCAAAATATTGTCAACTGTGTGCATATGTGTATGCACTGAACAATTTCTTTTAAAGGCATCTAAAACATCTATAGGTGTTGGAGAGATGGCTCGGTGGGTAAAATGCTTGCTGGGTAAGCATGGGAAACTGATTTCTAATCCCAAGTACTAACGTAAAAGCTCGGCATGGTGGCATGTACCTGAAACACCAGTGCTGGTATGGATGGTAAAGCAGACAGTTTGAATTTGTGGGCTCCATATCAAGCCAGTCTAGCCAAAATGACAAGCTCAAGGTTCACCGAAAGATTTTAGATCAAACGATAAAGTGGAGAGTGGTAGACAACAACCTCTGGCCTCCATGGACAAGAACATCCACACACAGGTGCACACACACTACACAAAACCTATGATATATATTCTCATATCCATTTGGAAATGAAGATGCTGAAGCTAGTAAAGAATAAATAAAATGCATGAAAGGAATAGCTAAAAAGAAGCGATACAGATATTAGGATACTTTGCTTTATGAAGTTACATGAGGGCCACAGTCTGCCTTTAATAAAACAGCAAAGCAAAAGTCAGCTCCACTTTAACATCCTCTGATGAGTTAAAATTAAAACAAGAACACAAGGACATTCATTATTAATTGCACGTTCATTCATTTTTCATTCGGGCAGACATAATCAAAAGCCAAGTGGTGACTTCCTTGTGTACTCATTTTTTTAATACTGTGCTCATAACTCTTTTAATAATGCAAATATTTATTATGGGCATCCCTGGAGAATCAAAGGTGCTCAACGAAGGGATTTCTAAATATCACGATGCACTGCCGAGTGAAAACACCAGGATACTTCTACTGTTTAAAGGGTCAGAGCCGCAGGGTCTGTCAAAAGGGTCACTCCACACAAAAACAAGGCAGAAGGCTATCCAGTTTCTAGAATAAAGTAGCAGCAGGTATAATCCTCACCAACTGAGCAAGAGGAGGCATGAGGAGATTTTTCTCCAGGGTAACAAAAATTACATCACTGGCCTGAAATGGCACCAAAGATAACTAGTACACAATGGACTTGAACACTGTCAAGATTTGGCTCCCCAAATTCTGTTTTATATACAATTTAATTCAATGTAAATGTGTGAATATTCACTACTACACACAAAACATCATACTAGGTTTTGTGAATTTTTTAAGGAATAAAATTGGTTCATCCCATAAGAATCTTAATTGAGTAATAGAGGCTACTGGAACAGAAGTTCAGATAACTGAAGGACTTGTGAACTCTGCTAAGAATTTTGGACTTCATTCTGGGAGAAATGCTAGTTAAGGAACTGAAAGCCTATAAAGTCATATATATCTATGTACATACATACACATACATACACACATATATATACACAAACACACACACAGGGTATGAGGTGTATAGTCAGCTCACATACTTTGATTCTTATATATAAAGGAAAGCTGTGCAATTATCTGGTTGCACAATTGAAAATCAAATAGAATGTACCAGGCTAGACATATGGAATATCCATAAAAGATTATTGCCGAAGTTGGAACTAAAACCTATCAAGGAATGTACTATGACAATAGGCAAAATTGATTTGAGATTCCTTTGAGGTTAAAAACTACCATAAGTCAACTAATGTGAGCTATAATGTAGCAATAAATATTTACAATGGTTCAACTGTCCTAGAGGATATTATAGAGGTAAGGGAAGATAAAAGGAATAGAGAAGAAATAGCAGTGTGTTGGCTACTGAAACAGATGTTGAATTTCATGTTGCTAAGTCTGATGCGTATAGAGCACAAGGAAGTTGTAAATTGGATATTTGGTATAAGATCTCTAAGTATTATTTGTTGTAAAATCCATTCCTAAATCTGGAGAGGTGGCTCAGCAGTTATGAGCATTTGCTGCTCTGAGAGGACCAGAGTTCAGTTTCTAGCCTGCAACGCCAGCTCCAGTGTTTCTCACGCCCTCTTGTGGCCTGTATAGTCATTTACATTTACATACACATGCACAGACATACACAGAAATACACATGATAAATATTTTTTAAACATCCCTTCCTGTAATTATTTTTATAATTAATGGTCTCATCTCCCATGAGCCATCTTAAAATAATACCATTACTAGCTTTTAAGTTGCTTTATTTTTTAATTTTTCTAAAGAATAAAGAAGCTTAGTCCAAAAGAAGTTGGCCATGGTTACAATGTCAAGCAAAAGGTATAGGCAGCACACACTGTTTATCATGATTGTGTAGTATCTCAAATTCTTCATGGTTGGAGAGATGGAAAAGGTCCTCTTTGGACCAGGTCTGTGAACAAACCTGCAAGGTGAGATAAGCTCTCTTTTCCTAAGGCTGTCATATGTTGTCTCATCTTCCAAATAAAGATCATCAATACACCCTCACTTTCTCAGCTTTTTTCTCTCCAAACTTCGTTACATCAGCCAAGCTTATTAGCAAAGATGTGCTCACATTAACCTCATGTTAGGTCAATAAACACCCTGTTCCTGGAATTCCAGGTCTTTGTGTTGTTCTGGATGTGCATTCCTGGTGAATTATCTTTCTTTGTCAATAACTTGATTGAGGTGTCCTGATTCACAGTAAAATAAAATCTCAGGTAGAAGGTAGGTTTTCAGTCTCTTACTCCTCAGATCTGTGTGCTTTAGCAAAGCTTGTCATGCCTTAGAGCACAGAAAATGACGTTCAGGACCAATTTAGAAAAGCTCCAGACCCGTGAATGCTATGAGCTGCAAGAAGGGATCCTTAAGTTATTCTGTTTATCACTAAGAGAAAGTAGACTGACCCCTGACAGGAAAACTGCATGAACTACAACTGACATAGTTCAGGTGCCATCTCAAGATGTTAGTCCTTTGATAATAGACGAAGCAAAAGCAAGACCTACACACGATAGGCTCCTGATGGTCTTACTTGTTTGTTTGTTGTCTGTTTAATTCACCTGGGGATTTTTGTTCATTATTAAAGTTGATATATAAAATAATGGGTTTCATTATGCACCCGTATTGTATAAGTCATGATATTTTTTTTCTTATTTGTCCCCTTCCTCTGATCTCTCCCCATAGCCCTCTGTCTGGTTCCTTTCCTTCCCTCAGACAGTCCCACATTCTGTTTTAGTAGCACATGCATTTCATCACCTTCTCTTTCCACCTCCACCCACCCCTCTTCTCAGTATCTTCCTGCCCTCTCATGAACCACTTTCCAGTTTCACGAACTTTATACACACACAGTTTTAAATCTAGATTCCACATATTGGAGAAAGTACTTATTTGTCTTTCAGAGAATGACTTGTTTTCCTTAATACGATGGTTTTCAGTCCTATTCATTACTCTGAAAATGTCATAATTACATTTTTTCTCTAGTGTGTATGTTTGTCACGTTTTTTATTCATTTATCTGTCAATTTCACTTGTTATTTCTTCCAGTGGACTTGCTGACTTGAAGGGTTAAGATAGTTGATTCATCTCCCCCAAAGTGAGAAAGAGGGAAGTGTTAGCCTCCCATTTAGGGTCCTCAACAGAACACTTAACCTGCCATTTTTGCCTAGGAATGTAGCTCAGTTAGTAGAGTGATTGCCTAGCATGTGTAAAGCTCCAGGTTCCGTTGTCAGCATCACAAAACAAGAACAGCAACAAGAACAAAAATAATAAGCTCTGCTATTGCCTTGTAGACCAGTGCCTATCATGTAATGCATATACGGGACAACAAGAGAAACAAGGACTGTGAATTAATGAAGAGTTACAACATGCTGGCCCCACTTGCAGACATCCAGAGGTTTCTGAGAAGCAGTAGAAGTTTTTCTGCATTGAGCCACATCCTTTATGAAATCTTCCTACCATAGGAAGCCCTGAGTATGTAAGGTTCTCAGTGAAGGTGTGTTGTTGAAATGGGAATGACTATGTCAAGGACTCTAGCCTCAGATCCAAACAGAACTGGCAAAGTCTTTCCTTCTGGTCCATGCATAGATGTTGATAATGTGTATAGGAAATGTCCACTAAAGCTTTCTCCCACAGTGTTTAAGCCTGGATACTGCTCCCCAACAGAGACTGTTCCTACCAAGATTAGCTAAATCTCCCTCCTTGCCTCATCTTTATTCTGTAAACCCTGACTCTTTGTTTTTCTATATGTAATAATTCCACCTCCTTACTTAGCTGTATGCCATAATCCATCCTCTCTGTTCAACTCTATATAATAAACAAACTGAATTTCCAAGTGCTGAGCCCTCTCTATCAGCTGTTGTTTGAAGGTATGTAGAAGACTTCTGGACTTCTAGACTAGAATTGTGGTTGAACATTGCGAGTCCCATCTAATGAGCCATGCTAGTAGGAGCTTGGATGATGGTATTACTGAGAGCAATGTGGGTTGTGGAGGCCTACCTCAAGAGGTTTCAAAAGGGAACAATCTTAGCAACTGAGCTATAAATCATTCTGATGATGTTTTGGCAAAGAATGTGGCTGTTTTTGCCCTTGTTCTAAGAATCTGCCTAATGCTAAATTGAAGAATTTTGGACTATATTTGTTGGCAGAGGCAATTTCAAGACAGCCTGATATTAGCTGTGTTGTATGGTTATTAGTTTGCATTCTTATGAAAACCTACAACGAATAAGATAACATAGAGTGAAAAGAAATACAAAATGTACAGTTTGAGAAAAGCTCCAGGAAATTTTATGTTGGAGCATTGGTTTGTACTAAAAGAGATAGAAGAGAAATAGAATAAAAGAAATGATGTCAGCTGAATAAAAGAAGTGTGTTGAAACCCTACCTAGATAGTCTTGCAACTTGTGGAAAGGCTTAAGGAATTATCTGTTCCTAAATAAACACACACACACACACACACACACACACACACAAAAAAAAAAAAAAAAAAAAAAAAAAAAAAGCTTATACAAATGTAATTTGAGAATGGGGCCAGACTCTATCCCAAGCAGTCAGCATAATTTGGCAGCTTCAGTTCTGTGGTTCTGGCTTTGGAGGCAATAAGGAGACAGTGAAGGGGGTGTGGAATCTTCTTCCACAGTTAAGGAGAGTAGCTAAGGCTAAGTGTATGGCAGGGGAGTCCCTACAGGGAGGACCAGAGAGGTCATTGCATGAAGCTGTGAAAGACTGGATAGTGTTAGAGAACCCAAGATAATGGAGATGCCAAAGCCATGGAATGTCTATCAAGGAGAGCTGTATGCAGAGCATGGAACCAGCCCAAGAGAAAGAAGTGTGTTGCAGTCAGCAAGATTGAAAGGGCAAAGTCATCTAAGTCCTTTGTCATCAGACCCAAAACTTCAGGATTTAAGGATTTAGAATTTGTCCTGCTGGGCTTTGATCATGCTCTGATCCAGTGTTTCCTCGCTGTACCCCCTTTCCTCCCTTTTGGAATGGTGTTATATATTCTGTACCGTTGTATGTTGAAGGTATGCAATTTGCTTTTTGCTTTTACAGGGGGTTATAATTAAGAGATTGCCTTGAGTCTTGGGAGAGGCTTTGAAACAGTGTTGAGACTGTGAAAGATTTTGGGGACTTTTGAAGTTAGACTAAATGCATTTTGCATTATGATATGGTCACAAGACTATGGGAAGGCAGGGAGTGTAATGTGCTGGTTTAAATGAAAATGGCCCCTATAAACTCATATATTTGAATGATTGGTCCCCAGTTGGTGAAACTATTTTTGGAAATTTGGAAGAATTGGGAGGTGTGGCCTTGTCAGAGGAAGTGTGTCACCAGGGCAGGCTTTGAGTTTTCAAAGCCTAAGCCATTCCCAGTTATATCTCTTTCTCTCTGTGTCTCATGCTTGTGGGTCAGATGGAAGCTCTCAACTACTGCTCTAATGTATGCCTGCCTGCCTGATGCCATGTTCTCGGTCATGGTGGTAATGGACTCTTGTAGCATGAATCTTAAAAGGTCTTATTAATAAAAACAAACCCGGAGTCAGGTATTTGGGTAAATGCTGAAAGGTCAGGGAAACAGAACGAGACAGAGCCAACCTCACCTCACCAATTCTTCAGCTGGTCTTGTTTCCTCAGACTGGAAGCCTCTGAGTCCTCATCCAGAATGAATCTCAGCTGAACTGTTGCTTAAAAGTCTAAAAGCTTAACTAGGCTCTAGTTCCTGGTCCTCATGCCTTACATACCTTTCTGCTTCCTACCCTCACTTCCTGGGATTAAAGGCGTGTGTCACCATGCCTGGTTGTTTCCAGTGTGGCTTTGAACTCACAGAGATCCAGACAGATCTCTGCCTTTGGAATGCTAAGATTAAAGGCGTGTGTGCCACCATTTTCTGGCCTCTATGTCTATCTAGTGGCTGTTCTGCCTCTGACCCCAGATAAGTTTATTAGGATGCACAATATATTGGAGAACACAATATCACCACAGACTCTAACCCTCTGGAATCGTGATACCCAGATTAAATGTTTTCTTTATAAATTGCTTTGGTCATGATGTCTTATCACAGGAATAAAAAAGCAACTAAAATACCCCCCTTCAGGTCCATTCCCTGGAGCTGTGAGAGGAATTGATAACATACATCTTTTTTTCTAATTTATTTATTTTTTTAAAAGTTTTTTTTTCAGGCCAGCCTGGGCTACCAAGTGAGTTCCAGGAAAGGCGCAAAGCTACACAGAGAAACCCTGTCTCGAAAAAACTAAAAAAAAAAAGGTTTTTTTCATTTAATATACCAACCCCAATTCTCCCTCCCTCCCCCTTCTCCAGCCCCCCACCTCCCCCAATCCCACCCTCCATCCACTCCTCAGAGAGAGTAAGGCCTCACTCCCTTGGGAAGTCAACCAAGTCTGGCATATTAAGTTAAGGCGGGACCAAGTCTTTCATCTCTGTGTCAAGGCTGAGCAAGGTATCTCACCCTAGGAAATGTGTTCCAAAAACCATTTCATGCACCCAGGATAAGTCCTGATCCCAATGCCAGGCACTCCCCAAACATCTAGTCACGTAACTGTCACCCACATTCAGAGGATCTAGTTCAGTCCCATGCATGTTTTCCAGCTGACGGGCCAGAGTCCATGAGCTCCCACCAGCTAGGGTCAGCTGTTTCTGTGAATTTCCCCATCATGACCTTGACCTCACTTGCTCCTGTGATCCCTCCTCCCTCTCTTCAACTGAAGTCTAGGAACTCAACCCTGTGCTTGGCTGTGGATTACTGCCTCTGCTTCCATTAAACCTACATCTTTACAGCTAAGTCTTTTCTGCCTTATCTTCCTAGAAAATGCCTCATAGTATACAACAGAGATAGACATTCTGTACAGAAAAGGGGAAGAGACCTTGTTAGATGCAGAATGTACCTTGGATGCACATTTCCTAGTAAAAGCTTTGGCTCCTCAAAATAGAGATAAAGATGGAAAAATAAAATTTCTACAAAAGAGAACCATGCAGTACCTATTAACATTTGACATCTTTTTTTATATCAGAAATTCATAAATGTTCTAAGTAAATCAGTTCCTTTTCTCAGTACTTTAAATTGACACTTGACTTGTCTGTGAGACTGTTTTGCAGGTGTAGACCATCAGATCACAGGCCTTCTAGTCAAGGAACAACATCTATGTGGATGCTAATCTATCTTCAACAAAACAACAAATTTCTGTTTAAACCTATTTAGCTAAATACTCCAGAGATCAAACATAATTTCCCTTCCGTTGCTCTCACACTGTCACAATTCTAATTATGACCCTGTTGGGAATACTCGCTTTCTTAAAAATGTAAAATGCAACATAAAAATTTATGAAGCAAATTACTGCAGGTGTAACTGCTCAAGGGTGCAGTGGTCTCTTTGTAACTCCGTTTCTGCAACCAATGCCCTTTTACACTTCATTTTATAGTCAATGTGATGCCTCATTGAAAAGGGAATATTAAAAATAATTTATTAAGATTAAATTGCTTCTTTATATGGCACAATTTTATCTTTCTTACTTTAAAAGAATTCCATTTTAATTTGGTTCCTATGCAATTCCTAATGTGAATTTAGAGACTTAATGGAGTAAGAACTGAAGGCTAATATCAATAAAATGATTAACTTTATATTTGAAGGATTGGTTTGTTTTGTTTAAGAGAAATTTTAAGTGATCAGTTACCCTCGATGGACATACAGTAATCTTCATTCATCGCTTGCCACTATGAATTGGGGAAGGAATATTTGAGATTACTCAATTTATGAAAGGCCAACAACGAATTAAAATACTGTTATTCATTCTACTAAAAAAGAACATATGCTCATAGGCAAATGAATATTTTTAAGTATTTATACATTGAAATACAGTCCTCTGAACATGCATAATGTTAATGGACCCATGCTCACTCAACTCTTCTCACTAACAGCCCTGGTTTTTTTTCCAACTTGACACAAGCTGGAATAATCTAAGAAATCTTAAATGATAAAATGTCTTAGTAACACTGGCCTGTAGACAAGCCAGTGGGGCATTTTCTTGATTAATCATTGATGTAGGTGGGCCCATTCCATGATGGACTGTGCCACCCTTAGGCTGGTGGTCCTGCGTTGTGTAAGAAAGCAAGCTGAGCAAACTATGGGGGGGGGACAATAATCAGTGCTCCTCCATGCCCTCTGCATCACTTCCTGACTCCAGGTTTCTTCTATGACACCCCTGGATGATGGGCTACAAGCTGTAAAATGAAATAAACCCTTTCCTCTCCAAGTTGCTTTTCACCATGGTGTTTTATCAGAGGAATATGAAGCCCTAACTAAAACAGAAATTGGTACCAGACCATAGGGTATTGCTGTGACAGACTTTATCGTGTGATTTTGAGAGGACTATGGAAGAATTGTAGAACTTTGGACTAGAAAAGCCATTGAGTGTGCAGAGCTTAATAAATTGTAGAAGGAACTTAGAATATAATTCTGAGAGCAGTGCAAAAATGGGGTGATGGAGAGCAGATGAGGCTTGTACTGTGTGAAGGAAGAGGCTCAGTTGCAGTAGAAGTCCCAAGCCTGAAAGGGTCACAGAAACAAGCTGGGTCTTGGCCCCATGTGGCAAGGTCAGATTCCCAGAGACCAAGAGTGGGCTGAACACTCACATATCAATCATTAGTCAAGAAAATGACTCAGGGATGTGCCTACAGGCTGATCTGATGGACAATGAGCAAAACTGAAAATGAATGATTTAGTTCCATCTGCGTATCAGTCTAGTCAGTAAGGTTAAGTCTTAAAAACTTCTTTGAGGTGGATTGTTTGGGATTAAAAATAAGCAAAATTCTTGACTCTAGTTTGGTTCTTTGGTTTAGTAAATATGACAACTTGCAGAAAATAAAAGGTCTTACTGAGACTCAGTTTCCTCCTCTACACAAAGGGAAACCCCTAACAGAGAATCAGTGCTGTGATTGTTGTTCCATTGGGCAGAGCCGGAATCATTTAAAATGGTACACAGGACAGAAGGCCAGTAAAGGTTAGTTGCCCTCCTTTCTGTGCATTTATTTGGCTTGGCAAATGGAATCAGTAAGACTGATGTAGTGGGCAAAACAACACCAAATTTCGTGTTGTTATTTTGTGTTTATATAAAGTACTCTTCAAAGTTAGATTAAACTTAATTTGTTGAATATGCTTGCTTCACCATAAAATAAGGGTTTCTTTTTTACTTTATTACACACTATTACACACCCATACACACACACACACACACACACACACACAAACACACAGACACACACTCAAATAAATTGTCTATTTATATTCAGGGTCAACTTGGTTTTGAGGGCCGTAATAGAGTCAATATTTTGCAGTTCATTGACTTAGCCACTGGGTAAGCCAAATCACCCATTAAAATACCATCATCGGGTTATTTAAATTACACAGATATAGAAGAGCTAAAAATGAAGTAAAATTGCATCCCAGATTATATAATTAGGTTTGGCATTGATTTGTTTTGTCATAGGATTGAGCTTGGTATTGCCAACCAATGAGCGTATCTGTTTTTCAATTTAAAATGACAAAAATTATGAAGATGTATTACTTTGTGTGATTCAACCTGTGCATAGTACATTTAGACAGTGATTTAAAGTCTTTAAAAATAGTTATTCCTCAGGTTAAGGATCACTACTTCTCAATGACCTAAGCCCTGGAGTTGAGGAAGCCATTTCCACAAAAGATACTAGATAGGTATTTCTCTAACATTTTTCTTTAAAGAGCAATCAGCAATTATGACATTCTGCAGAGACAAGTTAAAATACATTAAATGTAAAAATCATTTAAAATATTATGTAACTGATACCATTATAGGTTTGTAGCATGTAATGCACAAGTGGTTAAGCTCACAGTCTCTAAAGCCAAATGGCTTTTGACAAATGGAGAAACTGAGACACTCATAGATTATTAAGTGGAAAAGACAAAACTGGAATCCCATCAATACTAATTGCAACATTGTCAAAGAATGGCTGCAAGATTTAATAAGTCATGGAAAGTCTTTATATAGTGCCTGGCTATTGATACTTACGGGAACCTTTCTCAAGCAAGACATTGTCCATGGCAATAGTTAACAAATTAAATAAAAATGAAGATAGACAACAAGTGCTGAAAATCTACACTAGGTTAATCATCCTCCTAAATTTAGAAAATGAATTTGTTCAATATAAGAATGATATATGATTGCTATATTTTCCTGAATGCTTGCAAATATAGAAATATTTGATATTTGATTGGAAAGGTTGGTTCTACAAAGAAATATCCTAGAACTTCTTCAAATCACTGATGATAGCTGTGTGACCTTGACATATCATACAGTATCTCTGGGTTCCATGAGAACATGAGGATAATTATACTACTAACCTGGAAAGGATTAGAATGAGTTAACATGTTTGGGTTACAACAGTGTCTGGAAATAGTAGGTTTTCAATCAATGCCTTATATTGCTGTCATTATTTCAAGAGGACTTCTTAGTACTGTCTAAAAATAATTAAAATCCAAAAGTGAAGTAGAACCACCTCCAGTGCTAGTGCATGTACTCATACATGTGCATAGAAAACATAGACAAGCTACTTAGCCACTGTGAAAAACACATGTTTTTAAAGTCAAACTGTTTTTACCTTTTCAAACTATACTTTGACAATAACTCCAGGCTGGGGTGACAATTTAGTAAGAAAGATACCACACATACACAAGGACCTGAGTTCAGATCTCCAACACCCATATTAAAATTAAATTAATTAATTAATAAGCCAAGTGCTGTGCATTTGTAATCCCAGCACCAGAAAGGGACAGACAGGCCACCCAGCATCTGTGAAATTTCTGAACTACAGGTTCAGTGAGAGATATCTCTCAGAAGAATAAGGTGGAGAGCAGGGAATTGAGGAAGGCACTAGATATCAGCCTTTGGCCTCCATATGTATATGCACATATGCACACACACACACACACACACACACACACACACACACACACACACGACACACACAAAAAAAGTCGAGGAGGGAGGGAAAGATGGAAGAAGAGAGAGAGGGAGAGAGTAGTAACCCTTACACTCTTACAGAGATTATAGCCATAGAGGGAAAAAAAAATCCAAAAGATGCAGATAACATTGGAAAAGGATGAACTGCAAGTACAGCATAAGATGAACAGTGATTGGTGCATTGTGTACCCCTCCCAGGAAGTCTTTCTTCCAAGTACTTCAGGCATTTGCTGCTGTTCTTGTCCTACAAATCGTGTTAGAGATGATCTTTCCAGAGTGAACATGCCTAACCTCTCTGTTTGGAAAAACACTCCCTTTTTAATTTGTAACCAAACCCCCATCCTGCTTATCATCCTCTTCATGCAAATAACAATATGTAATTATTTCATTTGCTTGTCTTTTATTCCCTCCTACCAGAACAAAAACTCAATTAAGAGCAAGATTTCTTACATTGTGCCAACTGCTCATCCACTAGCCTAATTCAGTATTGGTACATACTGGACATAACAAATATTTGTTTACTAGATTAATAAAGGATAGAAAGACTTTCCATTCATTCTCATTTGATGCTTTATTAAGGGAAAGATTCAATAATTTAGCCCTGAATTGATAAAAAAAAAAATACAAGCCTTGTACATTTCTGTTTAGCCTGTATGAGCTGTTTGGAGTGGATTGCTACGATCCCAAGAACCTGGCTGAGTGGGGGCAGGGTAGAGGATGCACAGTGAAAACTCCTGTGAGAGAAAACAGGGAGCCCCCAGAAACAGTGTGAACATTCAGGGGAAACAGAAGTCCACAGGCCTTGGGATAGCCAAAGCTTCATGATCCTGAAATCCGCTAAGTGGTGTTGGTCTCTAGTTCCTCTACATCACTGACAGGTATATATACTAGAAATCCTCTTTCATCCTCTGAAGCTGCTCTGAGCATACTGATCAAGCACACAGGTCAGAGAAGAACCATGGGGACTGACTTCATAGCTTCATCCATGACTCGAACAGAGTACCAGATGTGCTGAATGACAGACTTGTAATTCAAAGAACCTGGAACCCTCCTATCCTCCATGGTTCTAGATGTCATTGTACATGTTTGTCTGTCTGTGAAACTCATCTTTATCTTTCACATTCATCCCAGGATTTTTGGTGCAGAATGGAATTCAGTATAGAGACATTTGTCCTAATGCAAGGCTTGCAGATATATTCACTCTTCTTTCTCCATTTTCATCCTCTATAATCAATAGGATACATAGTAGAATTAGCTACTTTTACAGATAATAAGCACAAGTCCTCCAAAATAGCACTATTAAAACTCATGCCTAAGAACAGAAATATTATCCTGAGCCACAACATAATCTTTAGCACTACCCTCCTGCTGTGGGATGTTCTGTATGGCAAATGTGTTGCTGATTGGTCAATAAATAAAACACTGATTGGCCATTGGCTAGGCAGGAAGTATAGGCAGGACAAGGAGGAGAATAAAGCTGGGAAGTGGAAGGCTGAGTGAGAGAGACACTGCCAGCCGCACGATGACAAACAGCATGTGAAGATGCCGGTAAGTCACGAGCCATGTGGCAAGGTATAGATTTATAGAAATGGATTAATTTAAGCTGTAAGAACAGTTAGCAAGAAGCCTGCCACGGCCATACAGTTTGTAACCAATATAAGTCTCTGTGTTTACTTGGTCGGGTCTAAGCAGCTGTGGGACTGGCAGGTGAGAGAGATTTGTCCTGACTGTGGGCCAGGCAGGAAAACTCAAGCTACACCCTCCTGTGATACTTGACCTTGATTGTCAACCAGATGGAATTTAGAATGATCATGGAACCAACACTGGCTTTGTCTGTGCAGGAGAATCTAGATTAGTTGGTGTGTGAAGACCCAATTTAAATATGGGTAACACCATTCCATGAT
Source organism: Peromyscus californicus insignis (assembly GCF_007827085.1). NCBI lineage: Eukaryota > Metazoa > Chordata > Mammalia > Rodentia > Cricetidae > Peromyscus > Peromyscus californicus. Next base: position 114,990,884 of record NW_026294606.1, read on the forward strand.
CTTAGACTGGGTGAAACGGAGAAGGCAAGCTGGGATGAGCATTCACCTCTCTCTGTTTTTTGACTGTGCAATGTGACCAGATGCCTCCAGCTCCTGCAGGCAGACCTTTCATGCCTCAGACTGCAAGTCAGAATAAAACCTTCCTTCTTTGAGTAGAATTTGTCAAGAATTCTGTTCCAACTTGTAAAGTAACAGATACACGTGTTTATCATTTGCAAAAGCATTACAACACTTTTGACAGAAATCTTCCTTTTTGAATATTGAGCTTTTCAGTGCCTATCAGTAAAATTTCTACCAGAGCCATCCATTCTGTGATGGCCAGCTCCCAATTCACACAAACACACACACACACACACACACACACACACACACACACACACACACACATACACACTGTGAAACTTATAAATTAGTATTATTAGCATTGTCGTCATTATTTTAGTTGTTTCTTGAGTTCACATTTTTAACTATTTTTTTTGTACTTTGAGGTTATAATATAATTACATCATTCCCACACACACGCTTTCAATTTCCTCCCTCCAACACCTCTCAAGAACCTATACCCTTTTTTTCTTTCAAATTCATGGAGTCTTTCTCTTTAATTGTTGTATGTTACACATACATTTCAGGAGCCATGCACCTAGTCTCGGATCAGCATATGACTACCTGTCCAATGGGTTTCCTGGGGCCAGACACCCATGGAAACAGATTCTTACTTGGCAAAGACCAATAGACCATGGGACAGAATAGGAATTGCAAGATCCATGCAGCTTGCAGGCTCTTGTCTCTCTCATTGTGTTGTTGATCCTTTGGGTGGTTTTTAGTTTTATTTTGTCTGTAATTTCCCGGGAAATTCTGTTCTTTCTTGAATATCTTCCCCTAAGATTCATCAGGGGACTAATGCTTCTCAAATCTCTTATCTGGAATTACTAACTACAACTCCCAATCCTGGGAACTTTTCTGAGTCAATAGGACAGTAAGGTACATATGAGAAAACAACACTTGGAGCATTAACCGTGTCTCACAGTTCTGGAAAGGAGAGTAAGACATGCATACATAGAATAGGGGGAAAGCTTCAGGAATATGCATAGTGCCAACTGTTGAGAGTTAGTTCCCTGGACACCAATCATAAATAATCAGTGATGGGACCTAGTATGATCCAATGGGGAAAATGTAACGTGAAATTTGGGATGGAGAGATCCATCTTTACCATACACAGGAGCTTATATAGGTATGGTATAGTAGGATGGAAAAGAGTGCTTTATCAAAGTCTGCCTTTTACAGAGAGATTGAGACATGGGATCCTCTTGTAGAAACAGGAGCTGTGTAAAAACATATCTTGCAGACATGAAAGAATTGTCTGGGTTTAAATATTGTTGTCCTTAAAGCATTGTGCCCATGTCTATTACTTTTTAACATTGTAACCACAAGTAGCCACCAACTGACATAAGTGCTGTGAGAGCAGGATGTGTCTAGCTTGATATTTAGTTAAGCATGCAAAAATGCTGAACTCTATGACTAGAATAAGATCATGTAAGGAATGGGAAGGTGTATTTGGGGAAGCATAAAGGGGAACAATGGGAGATTTCATACTGATTACAATATATTTTTTTAAATATGATATATTTCTTAAAAGTCAAAAATAGGAGCCAACAATAAAGCTGATCATGTAACCTTGATAGAAAAAACTCTGTTAAAGTATAAAGACAGCAGGAGCTATTGAGGGCCACTTGAGTGCAATCCACCTGGTAGTCAAAATTTTTTCTTTAGCCAATGCCCCTTCCCTGTCTCGGGACCGAAACCCAAGTAGAGGCTGAATCATGGCACATACACATATACTATTACATATATATTTTGTAATATGTTTATTTATGAAGATAGAGAATCTGCTCAGTCTCTATAATTTTACTTGCATGTATGTTTCTAGGGCTGACCATTTGATATTTATAACCAATTGATGTGTTCTTCCTTAGAGAAGACTATTTCTCCAGCTTTCAGAATTCCTTAGTAGCCTGGAGGTCTTTGCCTGTGGTTGAGGTTTCCTGAGCTTTCCCCACCATCTACATTAGCATGCCTGTTCGAGCTATCCTTATTCTGGTCTGTTTAAGCAACCCATGTTAGTGAGACTTCATAGGTGTAGCTTTTCTGACTTTTCTTGGGGACACAATCTCACAACAAACTTCCTATTCCTCTGGCTCTTACATTCTGTTTCACTCCTTCCTCCACAATGATCCCTGAGCATTGATGGTAGGAGTGTTTTGTAGATGTATCTGTTGGGACTGGGCTCCACAAATCTGCATTTTGATCAGTTGTAGTTTTCTGTAATAGTCAACATCCACTGCAAAGAGAAGTTTCCTTCAAGAGGAGTGAGAACTATATTTACCCTTGAATATAAAAACAAAGATCTAGACTATTGTTAGGGACCTGCTGGTTTTGAAAGTGGTGATTGAAGGTGCTCCACCAAGACCCATAACTGCACTAGTCCAGGTACTTGACTAGCTTTCCAATACCAGGCATGATTTCCCTCTTGTTACATGGACCTTAAATCCAGTTATAGAGTTGTTGGTTACTGCCACTGTAATGAATGAGAATAGTGCCCATAGGCTCATATATATGACTGCTTAATACCCTGTTAGTGGAACTATTTGAGAAGGATTTGGAAGTATGGCCTTGTTGGAGAAGGCATATAACTGGTGGTAGGCTTTGAGATTTCAAAAGTCCATGCCACCATCCCCAGTTCTCTCTCTCTTCTCCTTCCCTCCTCTCTCATCCCCTCCCCTCTCCCCCCAACCCCCACCTCTGTGTCATGTTTGTTTTAAGGATGTAATCTCTCACCTACTCACCTACTGCTCCAGGTCATGCCTGCCTGCCTACTGCCATGCTCTTCGCCATGGCGATCATGGACTCATATTCTAAATCTGTAAGCCCCAACTAACTCTTCCTCGAGTAAGTTGCCTTAGTCATGCTGTTTGGTGTCACAGCAATGGAAAAATAACTCAGAGTCATTATTGATCCCTTAGGTGTCCTGCTGTTTGTTATTACAGTTCACAAATCTCACAGCTGGGTAGTACCATTGGTTGCTTTCCACCTTTTAGAAGCTTGTGTACCAGAAGATGGTGCCTTCTGGTACCATGAAAGCTAGTCCTCTGGGAGGAGACTTTCAGGTCAGATCCAGCTTGGGTCCTCTGGGTCCTGTGTCTGAAGTGCATGGTATCTTCAGTAATGGGCACTTAACTTCCACTTCTGGGGGCAACTGAGGCCAATAGTTACAGTCTACAATGTTTTGGTAGTCTATTGGACAACCCTCATAAACAACTCAAAAAGGAAATTATCACGCCTGATGTTGGGGTTTTGTTAGTCTGTAGTACTTGGGGGAAGAACTGTCAATCCAGAGAGGAAATTTTCAGGTAATTCATATAAATAGATAGATAGATAGATAGATAGATAGATAGATAGATAGATAGACAGATATGTATTTTCAGACTTTATTACTGTGACTTTACCCTCCTTCCTCCTTCTGTATTTTTCTCCCTCATCCTCCCCAATGAAAGCCCTCACATTTACCCAAGTTCCCCCTTCATATCACTTGTACCCTGATATTTCCCTCATTATTAGCCCCAAAAATGACCGATTTTTATTTTACTTGTTTCTGCAGTTAACCCTAACATCTAGATATTTGGAGCTAGAAAACAGAGATAGGTGAGAACATGTGACATTTGTATTTCTGAAGCTGAGTTGCCCCACTTCAATATGATCTTTTCTACTTCCAAAATCATAATTTTGTTTTTTCTTTACAGCTGAATAGTATTCCATAATGTATCTGTACCACATTTCATTATCCATTCATCAGTTGAAGAACATTTATGTGGTTATCATTTCTAGCCATTAGGAACACAGCAGCAATGAACATGGCTGAGCAACTACTTGAGGAGTAGGATGTCAAGTCCTTAGGGAATTTTCCAAAGAGTGGTATAGCTGTGTCAAATGGTAGATTTAATTTTTAGCTTCTTTGGGATTCTCCACACTTATTTCCAGAGTGGCTTCAAGTTCGCAATCTCACCAATAGAGAATGAAGGCTACATTTCCCCACATCTCTTCTAGCATTCATTGATGGTTGCTTCATTGATCTTTGCCATTCTAATTGGGATAAGATGAAATCTAAAATTATTTTTATTTGAAAGTCCCTTAGCTGGTGATGATGAGAATTTTTTGAGATATTTCTTAGCCATTTTTATTTATTCTTTTCAAATTTCTCTGTTGAGATAATGAGCTGACTTTTTGAAAGAATTGTTTGGTCTGGTTTTTGTTCTTTTGAACAAATTGTTTGATCTGGACTTTGGTATTTTTTTTTAATTTTTTTATAGATTCTGGATATCAATACTCTATCAGATATACATCTGGCAAAGCTTCGTTCCCATTCTGTAGGGTTCCTCTACAATCAATTGACTTTTTCTTTACCTGTGAAGAAGCATTTTAGTTTCATGAGATCCCATGTGTCAGTCATTGACTGCTGTGGAATATTTGTTTAACTATGCAAAGATAATGTGTTGCATTTGTTTAACTATGTAAAGATGGGTTGCACTTGCTTAATTATGTAAAGATGTGTTGCTGTTTTGCCTTGCCTGCCGAAGGCACTTGATTGGTCTAATAAAAAACTGAATGGCCAATAGCAAGGGAGGAGGTATAGGTGGGACTTCCAAGCAGGGAGAGTTAAGTAGGAGGAGAAATTTAGGCTCTGAGGAAGAAAGAAAAGAGAAGCCGGGAAGACACCAGAGACCAGACAGACAAATACAGAGGAAGCAGGAAAGTAGGACAAACAAGAATGAAAGAAAGGAAAAAATCCCCAAGGCAAAATGTAGGTGGATAGAGACAGGTTAAATTAAGTTAAAAGAGCTAGTGGGACAAGCATAAGCTAAGGCCAAGCATTCATAATTAATAAGTCTCATGTCTTTATTTGGGAGCTGGTTGGTTATCCAAAGAAAATGCCAAGTACAATTAACCTTAATTCTTAAGCAAATGGAGTCCTATTCAGAAAGTCCTTTCCTGCACCTATAGCATGTAAGGTACTGCCTGTGTTTTCATCTAGAAATTTCAGTGCTTCAAGTTTATGTTTAGGTCTTTGATCCCTTTAGAGTTAAATTTTGAGAAAGGTAATAGATATAAGTCTATTTCCATTCTTCTAAATGTGTACATGCAGTTCTCCCAGCACTATGTTCTGAAGATGCTGTCTTTTCTCTAGCATATGTTTTTGGCATCTTAGTTGAATATTACATGGTTGTATGTGTACTCATGTTAGAGTCTTTCATTTTTTTTCCAATGGTCTACATGTCTGGTTTTGTGCAATACTGCATTGTTTTTATTACTGTGGCTCTATAATATAACTTGAAATCTCAAATGGTAATCCAGCATGGTTCTTTGTACTAGGATTGTTTTGGCTATATGGGATTTTTGTGCCATGTGAATTTTAGGATAGTTTTCCCTATTTCTGTGAAGTATGATGTAGCATGATTCCTAATTGGTCTTTTTTTCTTTTTTTAATTAAGAAATATTTTATTCATTTTACATACCAATCACAGATCCCCCTCTCTTCCCTCCTCCCACCCCCCTCCAGGGTTCCCCTCCCCAACCCACCCCCATTTTCTCTTTCAAAAAGTAAGGCCTCCCATGGGGAGTCAGCAGAGCCTGATACATAATTGATCTTAATAATAAAAACCCGGAGCCAGATATAAGGGTAAATGCTGAAAGATCAGAGAGCAACAGAGCAAGCCACAGCCACCACCTCTTACCTCACCAACTCCTCGGGAAGTAATAAGGCTGGGAGGAGACAGGAGCTCAGGCCCCCTTTCAGTTGAGGAGTTGGCAAGGTAAGAGGTGACTGTGGCTTGCTCCTTTGTCTCTCTGATTTTTCAGCATTTACCCCATTATCTGGCTCCAGCTTTTTATTATTAAAACCAATTAGGATTCACACTACAGAGTGTGATGGAGCTTTTGATTGGTATTGCATTGAATCTGTCAATGTCTTTTGAAGAAATGGTCTTTTTCACGCTATTAATTCTACTAATCCGTGAGCATGGGATGTCTTACCATTTTCTAGTGTCTTTTTCTATCTCTTTCTTCAGAGGTTAAAAATCTTCATTGCAGAAGTCCTTAACTTTCTTGGTTAGCTTTATGCCTGGATATTTTAGTTTCTTTGAGGCTATTGTGAATAGGAGTGTGCCCACAATCTCCTTTTCTGTCTGCTGGTGGTATGTAGAAAAGCTATTGATTTGTGCAAGTTGATTCTGTATCCTGCCACATTGATTTATTTGTTTCTCATTTCTAGAAGTTTTCTGGTAGAATATTTGGCATCTCTAGTGTATAGTACCATATCATCTGCTAATAGGGATAACTTGACCTCTTCTTTTCCTGTTTGTATCCTTTTAATTTCCTTTTCTTGCCTTACTATTCCAGCTAGTACTTTGAGCACAATATTGAAAAGGAGTGTGGATAGAGGATATCCTGTCTCACTCCTAACTTCAGTAGGAATACTTCAAGCTTTTCCTCATTTAGGATGATATTAGCTGTGGGTTTCTCATACATGGCTTTTATTGTGTTGAGATGTATTTCCTCTAACCCTACATTCTCTAGGACTTTTATCATGAAGGCTTGTTGTTTTTATCAAAGGACTTTTCTGAATCCATTTAGATAATAATGAGATGTTTATCTTTAAGTCCATATGTGGTCTACTACATTTATTGACTTTTGTATGTTGGGTCATCCTTGTATTTCACCGATAAAGTCAATTTGGTTATGGTGAATAATCTTTTTAATGTATATCTGCATTCTGTTTGCAAGTATTTTTCAAGCATTTTTTAATCTATGTTCATTAAGGATATTGGCCTGTAGTTTTCTTTTTTTGTGTGTCTTTACATGACACTAGTTACAGGGAGTGCTTCTTCTGTTTGTTTTGCTGTTGTTACTGTTGTTGTTGTTGTTTAATAGATTAAAGAAGGATTGGCTGCAGATCTTTTTTGAAAGTCTGATACAATCCTGATATTAATCCACCTGGCTCTGGACTTCTCTCTTGTGGTTAGAAGGCTTTTAGATACTATTTCAATCTCATTTGTTATGAGTCTGTTTAGGTCCTTGATCTCCTTTTGGTTTAATTTTGGTGGTTTGAGTGAATCTAGAAATTCATCCATTTTCTTTAGGTTTCCCAACTTAATGAAGTAGAGCATTTTAAAGTAGTCCCTTATAATAGTCTAAATTTCTTTATTAACTGTTGTAATATTTCCTTTTTCATTTCTGATTCTATTAATTTTGATCCTCTCATTATTTTGATTAGTCAATCTTATTTATGTTCTTGAAGAACAAGCTCTTATAGTCATTGATTTTTTGAATTGTTTACTTTGTTTTGATTAATTTCATTAATTTCTGCTATGATTTTTATTTTTCCTTGCCATCAACTAGGTTTGGATTTGGTTTGTTCTTGTTTTTCCAATTTTTTAGTTGTTGTGTGTTTTCATTTTCATTTAGTTCAGGAATTTGGGTTTTGTTTTGCTTTGTTTTTTCCTGATTTCCTCTTTGACCTAATCCTTATTCAGAATTATATCAGACTTTCAAAAAAATCTACAGTCAATTATTCTTAAAATATTGAAAAACAACAACAAATCAAGCCATTTGTTTATACTCTTTCTTATTCTTTAATGTAGGCATTGAAAGTTGTAAGTTTCCCTCACATGAGTGCTATAAGGTGTCTCAAGGTTTTGTTGTGTTATGTTTTAATTTTCATGTAGTTCCAGGAAATATTTTGATTTCTTTCTTGATTTCATCTATGACCAATTCATTATTTAGAAATGAGTTGTTCAATCTCGATGAATTTGTATATTTACTAGAGATGTGTTTGTGATCAGTTTTGAGTTTTATTGCATTGTGGTGAGATGCGGTATGTAGAATTACTTCAATCTTTTTTTTCTTTTTATTATTAAGAAATTTTTTGTTCATTACTAACCACAGATGCCCCTCTCTTCCCTCCTCACCCCAACCTATCCCCCATTTCCACTCCTCCAAAGCAAGGCCTCCCATGGGGAGTCAGCAGAGCCTAGTACATTCAGTTGAGGCAGGTCCAAACCCCTCCCCCTGCACCAAGGCTGTGTAAGGTGTCACACCATAGGCACTGGACTCCAAAAAGCCCACTCATATACCAGGGATGGATCCCGATCCCCCTGCCAGAGGGTCCTTTAAACAGTTCAAGCTAAACAACTGTCTTGACTATGCAGAGGGCCTAGTCCAGTACCATGGGGGCTCCACAGCTATTGGTCCACAGTTCATGAGTTTCCACTAGTTTGGTTTGGTTGTCTCTGTACATTTCCCCCATTATGATCTTGATGTCCCTTGCTCATAGAATCCCTCTTCTCTCTCATCCACTGGACTCCTGGAGCTCGGCCTGGTGCTTGGCTGACCCTAAGAGGGATACATGTATTGCCCTGCGAAGAAGAAATAGATGAGATCTCCATGAGCAAACTGAGGGTGAGGGGGGCAATAGAGGGTAGGGAATGGGAGATGAGAACATAAGGGAACCAGATGTTCGAGCTGGAACAGGGACAGAGTGGGAGAGCAAGGAAAGAGATACCATGACAAATGGAGACATCATGGTAATAGGGAGAAACAGGATGCTTGGGAAGTTCCCAAGAAGCCACAAGGATGACTCCACCTTAGACTACTAACAATAGTGGAGAGGGTGCCTGAACTGGCCTACTCTGGTGGTCAGATTGTGAACACTCTGTCATCATAGAGCCTTCATCCAGTAATTGATGAAAGCAGATGCAGAGATCTACTTCAATCTTTGTGAATGTGTACAGATTTGTCTTGTATCCCAGGATGTTTATTTTAGAGACACTCTCATGTGCTCCTGAGTATAATGTATATTCTTCAGTATTTGGGTGGAATATTCTGTATATGTCTGTTAAGTACATTTGATTAATTCTAATGTTTCTCTGATTATGTTTTGTCCTAATAACCTATCCTATTGGAGAAAGTGAGTTATTGAAATAACCCACTTTTAGTAGGTTGATGTTAACCAGTGTCTTTAATTCCAGTCATACATTTTTATGAGGTTGGCTGTACCAGCATTTAGTGCATATATGTTTATGATAATAATGTCTTCTTAATTAACATTCCTTGATTAGAATGTAGTGCCCCTCTTTATCTCTTCTGATTACTTTTAGTTTACAGTCCATTTTTGTCAGATATGAGGATAGTAAAGACTGTTTGCTTCATGGTCCCATTTGATTGGAGTATTTTTGTATATCCTTTTACTCTAAGTCAATGTTTATCTTTAAACCTAAGATGTGTTTCTTGTAGACAAAAAATAAATTTTGTTTCTTCACCCATTCAGGCACCCTGTATCCTTTTGATTGGAGAACTGAGGCCATTAATATTTAAAGTTATTTGTTGCTGAAGTTTTTCTGGTCCTGCCCAGCCCCCATGGCCCCGAGGTCCCACAACCATTCAGACCCAAATAAACACACACAGGCTTGTATTATTTATCCCACCCAACCTTAATCTGCCTCACCATTGGCCAAACAGCTTTATTATCAACCAATCATAGCAACACATTTTCACAGCATTCAGAATGACATCACCCATCAGTTATTGTTGAAAACAGTCATTGTGTTGTTGGTTTCAAGTATTTTTGTTCGTGTTCTTCATGGTTGTGTTTTAATAATTATAGCTTCATATTTATACCTATGATTTCTCAGCTTTGCACATTTCCACATTCCTTTCTCCAGCTTGAAATATTACTTCCTGTATTTTCTTTAGGCTTGATTTGTTGGACATAATTTTTCTTAGGATGTTTATGTCATGGAAAGTTTTTCTTTCTCCTTCAACTGTAGCAAATAGTTTTTCTTGGTATATTAGTCTAGGTTGCCAGTTGTGATCTTTTTGGATTTGAAAGGCATTGCTCCCATCTCTTCCAACTTTCAGCATTTCTGTTGAAGTGTCTGTTGTTATTCTGATAGTTTTTCATTTACATATGACTTGTGGTTTTTCTTTTACAACTTTCAGTACTCTTTCTTTGTTCTATATACTTGGGTTTTTTTTTCACTATGATATACCATTCAGGTTTTCTTTTTCAATCTTGCTTATTCAATGTTGTGTATTTTTGGTATCTATATGGATATGTCTTTCCTTAGTTTAAAGATGTTTTCTTCTGTGATCTTGTTGAAGATCTGGTCTATGTCATTGACCTGGGATTCCTCTCCCTCATTTATTCCAATGATTTGAAGATTTGGTCTTTTTATAGTATGTCACATTTCTTGTGTGTTCCTCTCCTGTGTTTTTTTCCCCTTAATTTCAAATTATTTACCTATTTCATCTAGATCCTCAATTTTATTTCTGAATCCTGGCATTCTAGCTTATGATTTCCTTTGCCTTTTCTAATTGGGTTATTTGGTTTTCATTTCCACCTTCATTTCAGCATGAATCCTCTTCAACACTGCTATCTATCTCCTTTTTGAAGTCTGTTCTCATTTCCTGAATTGTCTTCATTTCCATCAGCCTTGTGATTTTTGAGCATCGCTCAGGCTTTTATTCCCTTTAAGTTCATTAAGCCATTTCTTTACATCATCTTTAAATTCCTTTAATTCTTTGATGAATCTTATAATTTTTCTTTTAAATGTTGTATCCTGTGGTTCATCTGGGTAATTCTCATTGGCAGATATTTCTATAGGAATGGAAGGGCTTTGTGAGGAGATACTGTCTTGATGATAACTTTTGTATTTTTATGATGAGAGCTGGACATGCAGGAAAACCTGTATGCAGGAAACCTTGTATGCAGGAAAACCTGAAGAAAAATGAATGCATGTGTGGGTGTGTATTTCTAAATAATAGCTATGAATTATATCAATGTGAAAATTGGACAAAGCTACATACTCAGATTGTATATTTGAAGTTTTATGTATTTATTTTATATATATTTTATATATTACTTGTATATTATTTGTATATTGTTATTTGAAGATTTGTATATTTATATTGGAAGTAGCCATGTTCTATGAAACTGTCACAAACACTCAACCATTGCTCCTATGGAAAATTAAGTTAGGTTCCTATGAGCTTTTCTTTGGAATGTTTTCAACAACTGATCAACCCATAACCTAGTTTCATTCATATTTCTGTTTAAAATGCATAGTTTGTACATCATTGGTTCATTCACACCAAGCACAGAACTCACAGCTCTAGAACTGAAGGCTGACCTTACCTGCCCTATGAAACACATCACAACTTTTTCATGAAACATCAGTTACCACTTCAGCATTATGACTAAGGGCCATTTTAAATAGTAAAGTCACCTGAAACCATCACAGATCTGTAAAATGTGTGACACTAAACAGATCACAAAAAAAAGCCTTTGTTTACACCATAAGATCTGAAACAGGAATCATGTTGGCTTGTTCAGCCTCAGCCAGAAATGCACACATTTTATGATACAAATTTTTCTGCTGATTTGTATATATATACAATTCCATGTAATATATGCATGTGTGCATACATACATATCCAATGGCTACAAAAACACCTCTGCTATTGGACTGGGGGACACAGATACATTTTAGTATGTAAATGAATTCACAAACACAAATTCATGCATAATGAGGATTGAATGTGTGTGTTTCTATAATATATGAATTGTATACAACATTAAAAATCATCCACAGAAATGAAATCTGCAGGGCCTATGCTTACTTTATATCCTGTTTGTCTATCACATAAAAGAAGCTCGGAAGTGTGATTGAAGTGATTAAAATAAAGAAAAGAATAGAAATCTACATGTTTTTATCTTTAATCATGGTCTTTGAAATCTTGGCTGGAGGCTTTTTCAGTGAAACCTGATTTCTACTGCTTCATGTTCTACTAAAATTTAAAACACTGTTGTGATGTCTAATGTCAAATACTGTCCTTGGCAAGAATATAGAAAAACTAAAGAAATATAAAATCAGGCTCACCAGCCCTTCTAAGAGATAAAAATCATTAATATTTGGATGCATCTCCTCCCGGCTCTTCTTAATGCAGTTCATATACAGGTGTGCAAACCTCTTTAAAACCAAATTTGGAATTATATGCATTCCCTTTCTGCTTTCATTATTTTTATGAGTGTGATTTCAGCATCCTTCTCACTGCATTTCAGACTGTGCTTCCTACTGTTCCCCTTCCCCTACTGAAAGGCACTGAAGGCTCTGTCTGTGGCTCCCTTCGCTGAATAAAGAAATGCATATGAGGGCCTCTACTGGGGAGACTAAGATTACTGCTGATTTTTTTTTCCTCTCCTTAAGAGATTCCCACTTAACTAAAGAATCGTTTCTACAAACACATGGAAGCTCACACTAATACAGATTGCCTATGTTATAATTGACCTCTGAGTAAGTGTGGACATTCCATAGCAATTCAGCTCAATCAAATGTCCCTGGAAATATGCACACAACTTCAACACCAGAATTAGAGTTTTAGGAAGTACATTTCAGTAACTCTCCAGAAGCCAGGAAGTTGACATTCCAAGTTCAATCTGTCCTGACATTATTGTTTTTCAGTACAATGAGAGCTAATGTGGACACTTCTGTCTTTGTGAATTACAAAAAGCAATTCTGGACGGAAGAAAGGAGCAATTTCCACTCCTTTGTTCTCTTAGGTGTTGCATGATTATCTTACAACAAGCAATTTCTAAGCAAACTTAATCACCTAAGTATGTACATATAATGCTATCATGACAGAATTCTCAGAAAGCCTCAACTGATACTGAAAATGTCCAATTTTTCTGTTCTCTTATTTTGTTCTTTGCCCTAAGAAAAAATTACAGAGTCCTCAAACTAAACAAATTTAGACAGTTACAAACAATTATGAGGAAAAAAAATTATGTGAATTGCATCCATTTCTTAAAATATCATAAATATGCATATAATTTGTTATATAAAAAGAATTAATCAACTCAAAGAAGTGCCATAAAAAGAAAATTTAACAGTGTTAGACTCTGGCATGTACCAGAGTTTTTTAATTACTATATAGTCATTAGTCAATTGTTATAATTAAGCTAAATTTAGACTTTACAACCCAATATATAGCCCAAAAGTTCATCATTAAAGTTATCGCAGAAGATGTTTTTAACTTTGAATTAAAGCAAACATTATTTCTCACTCATAAACAAACAAACAGACAAACAAAAATCCTACATTTGAAGGGACTTCCTCTTACTGTGAACAAGGCCTAGAATTTGGATCAATAGAATGAACTTACAATCAACCTGCTAACCTGTGAGTTGGCAAACCAGGATGGTGATGGGCTCCTTTCTACAGCCTCCTAGGTCCTCTGGAGCTGCCTTCACATCACTGGCTCCTCACAGCTTTTCTAACCACATATTTGCTCCTTGCCACGGGCTATCAACACACAAAAGGGACAGTTGTGAAGCCACCACTTCTCAAATAATCAACAAGGTATACAGACACTCCCAGGGATGCTAAGCCACCTTGAGTTGTGCTGCCTTAGTGGAACCCTGGTTCCCATAGGGAACTGCAGAGGAGTTCACACTGTCAGTGCTATGGATCAGCATATTTAACATTTGTGGGCACTTATCCGATATGGCACATTTTACCCACATCATTTCATTCCACTCACACAAAAACTGAACAAGATAATCATTAATCATGTACACCTTGAAAAGTCTAACTAAACTTTATAAACTTTAAATTCCTCATGTATGAAATGGAAGCCGATTGGTAATTATAAACTAAAAACCTATGGTGAAGACTCTGTAAGGCAGACAGAAGTTTACAGCCATAAAAAGCTGGAATGTTGCAAATCCAAAGCTAAATTATCTAGGTAGGGCTTTCTGTAGTCCAATTAATAATCATTTTATTTCCGTCTGACCCTATATCCTTTCAATTGCTAGACAGAACTTTTGGGATGTAGTGGCTTAACAGAGCAGTCACTTCCACCATCCCAATAGCTAAGAATGTCACCAAGTAACATCTAAAACCTATAGCAGAGATTTCCCCACTTTGCTGTATCCTAACTACCTGCAGTCCCCACCAGCGTATATGGTAAATGCCTTAATTTATGATTTCTTTTTGTTCTGTAACTATCAAAAGTTCACGAAACCAGTGTGTTAGAACATGTCAATTGAAGTAACTTGGATCCGTGTTCACGGGCCATAGTCACTCATATAAGTGGCTCAGAATAAATCCCTTTCTATTCCCTTTGGGAAGAAAGGTGTGTTTTGCATCAATATAAGCCAATTAGGTAGTCCTGAGGCAGATAGAATCCAAATATGGGTCTATACCTCCTATTCTCAGACTCAAAGTCAAACTTATCTTTCTTTACACACATTCACCAAGTCGACATTGAGTGTAATAAACTACCAGATCTCTGTCTGAAACAGAGGAATTGCTTTCTTAATTGAGATGTTGATGGAGCCGAAAGTGGAAAAAGTGGATATATCAAAACATGGCTCATGTGGGACATTCGTGCAGTGTCACAAATGTTTGTTCTATGACCATAGCTAGCAAACTTGGGCCATGTGGCACTGTCATGCGTGGGCCAGAAACATAGTGCCACACTGCCACCTGCAGCAGTCTGAGTTTTTCTAAGAGACTTCATGGAGGTGAACCTGGAATTCTTGTTTTCACTGCAGGATAGATATTCAAAGGGTCATATGAAAACCTAATTTAATAGAAACTTCCTAAAATGTATACATTTATGAAGGCATTCTACATAAAATCAACAAATAATGAGGGAGGCAGAGTTTCAACTGGACATTTCTCATCAACAAGTGAAGTTTTCAGTGCCAGGAATTGGTTACATATAATCAAATTGTTGTCCAAATGGGTTCCCTGGGAACCCCCAAACTACTCAAGACCCAAGGTTATTGGTTGTTCTCCACAAACACTATTGCTGAAGACAACACCTACACAGCTCACTGAACTTGGAGAAGTCGAGCTGGTGCCTGCATAGAGGCTTCACCACTATGGACTAGTGTTCATGATACTGAAAGGACTCTGCACACCACCAAAGGAGAAAGGTAAACAAACACCAGGCCAACTACCAGCCCTTATATCCACGGTGGTGACTGTAAGATATGCCTGAAAGTGCAACAGTGGCACAAAGTTTATAGGAATAACCAGTGCAGATCTGATCTGATTTAAGGCCTAGTTCATGAGATAGAGCCCCTGCCCAACACTGCTTGGGGAGTCAAGAACCTGTTACTAGATAGCCAAAGTACCCAGAGGGAAACCAAATACTCCTGTCCTGCTAAAGGAACGTAGCCATAGAATGACTCCTAATGACGTTCTGCTGTACTCATAGATCAGTGCCTTGCTCAGATATCATCAGAGAAGCTTCCTCCTGCAGCAGAAGGGAACAAATACAGAGACCCAGAGTCAAACAGTACGCAGAGAGTGAAGGACCTTGGAACACTCAGAGTCCTAATTGGAATTAACCTTAAATTTACCTTTAGAGCTCTAAATGGAATGTCTCCATCAAAGCTTTCCCCTCAAAGGCTCAGGGGACTCTCTATTGAGGAGGAGGCAGGAAGAGTATAAAACCTAGAGAGAATGGAAGACACCAAGAAAACAAGGCCCTCTAAACACAACAGGACTGATGCGCATATGAACTCCCAGACTATGACAGCATGCGCTATAGTCTGCACTATACCTTCCTACAGCTGAGAGGAGAGCTAGAAACGTGCCTCCCTAACCCAGAAGTGCAGCCAGATGTTTCTCTGGTCCTGCTCGGCCCCAAGGTCCAGACAAATCTCTCCCACTGTTGGTTCAACAGCTGCTTATAAAATAATTACTCAGAGGCTTATATTAATTACAAACTGTGTGGCCTATGGCTTCAGCTTTTTGCTAGCTAGCTCTTTCATCTTAAATTAACCCATTCCTATTAATCTATATGTTGCCATGTGGCCGTGGTGTTACTGGTTTGCTGGTATCTTATTGCTCCTTCAGCAGTGGTTTGAGTCTCTCTATCGACTCCACCCCTCTTCTCTCTGTATCTCTGCTGGGATTTCCCACATGGCTGTAAGATTCCTAGCCATAGGCTAAAAAAGCTTTATTGATTATCCAATGGGAGCCACACATATTCACAGCATACAGAAAAACATCCCACAGCACTTTCCCTTTTCTGTCTAATCAAAAAGGAAGTTTTTAACTTTAAAATAGTAAAATTCTATATACAAAACAGTCACCAAGCAAGAATTATAATTACAATATCTAGTCTATTTGTATTTGGCAAAATTAAAGAAAATATTCTATCATCTGTCCTATTTTGTGAGTCTAAAGTTTCATATCTAATTTGCCTTTTATCATGACTAAGGAAAACTAATTATAACTATCTAGTCTTCAACTCCATCAAAGACCACAGAAGGATATACTATTATCTAAGTAAACAAGAAGTGCATTGCAAGCAATTTGCATAATTCTAGAAATGATAGAGACATCTGGCTGCCTAGACAACCATCCAAAGTTCCTCTGTATTGTTGGAGCACCTATCTTCAACCTATAGGCCTAGAATCTCTGGCATAGCTTTCAGTGAAGCAGGAAATTTTAAGGACCATTCCACCCATTCTGGCAAAGTTCGTCAGTTGCTTCTCCCTGGGTCCTGTAGAATGTCTAGGAGTCTCCTCTGCAAAGCAGGAACCTGAAGGACCTTCTCACCTTGTAAATTTCAGTGATCATCTCCCTATGGATCCTGCATGTCCAGTTTATACAGCATCCTGTCAAGCAGTTGAGGCAAGGGCACATTTTTGCCACAAATAAAGCAAACTCAATAAGGAGTTTCTTCAATGCCCATCATCCTCTTTGAAGTAACAGGTGCTACCATGAGCAGACATTTTAAATGCCATATTCTGTAGGTCTTTGAAGTGTTTGAAGATGGCCTGCCTAATTGAAATATATCTATGTATACCTAGAAAACTTAACAAACATGACTATAAGTTTGATTATCAGGGGCTGGAGAAATGGCTCAGAGGTTAAGATCACTGGCTGCTCTTACAGAGGTCCTGAGTTCAATTCCAAGCAACCACATGGTGGCTCACAACCATCTGTAGTGGAATCTGATGCCCTCTTCTGACATAAAGTCATACATGCAGATAGAGCACCATATACATAAAATAAATAAATAATTTTTTAAAAGTTTGATTATCATAGATGACTAATTATTAATCTATATTTCTTAATTAGACATTACAAATTAAATGAGTTGCATAAACATAATACCTTAAACAAGAGTAGAAATATACATACAGTATAACAAAATTGACCTTAAATTTGTATTAATAAACCAAAATCCACACCAATGTAAAGTATTTTGAGATTAACAGTTGTTTCTTTGGATTAAAGTAAATCCAATAATCTACCTTTTTTATCATTTCCATATTCTATCCCTTTCTTCTTTTAGAAATAGATTAACTATAACCAATAACAATTTGTAACCAAACCCCTAAACAAAGACAAACATCCATAATCCATTTGGGGGTGAGGGAATGTGGACATAGTCCTCTAGGCTACTTCCTGCTGATTGGGGATGCTGGCAATCTTATGGTGATCCTGAGAAAATTAAGAATTATAACTAAATCTTGGCTGGAGTAGTCTGTGAGGCTATATTTTCTCAGCCAGTTGCCTTGAAGCTGTTTTGGATGTTGGATCATCTGGGCCATGGCTGTCATTGGAGATCTTTCAGGGGATCTTGGTTGATCAAACCATATTAGCCTGGAAGCAATCTACAGGTTCTCATCTTCCATGGAAACAAAAGTAGAACCTCTTCTCCAAAGCAACATATTCTTACACACAAATTTTGAAGTCAAAATACCTTTAAAAATATACATATTGGTTTAACTTAGTAGCCCCTACAATCAAATGTCTCTCTGCAGTTAAAAATCCCAAAAGCAATATAATAATATGCAGTATTCAGATTCTTTATGTAATTTCCATCCTTATGTGGCTTAACTTTCATATTATTCTTACTGTCTCTTTAAAGACTTTATTTTTTTAAAACTATTTCTTTACATAATTGCCTATACTCCTTTCCTTCTCTTTTTCAAGCCTATGTACATTTTTACACACATTGTAAGCCATTTAGAATTTTATTCCATCTGAATCTGTCTTATTGTGAATCTATAATTCTTCTCTGATCAGGAGAGATTTTTAAACTGTTAAGCTGCATGGCTAGGACTTTGACTGTTGACTCCACCCCATTTGGCTTTTCAACATGGTGGAGGTATGTTTATCGCCAGCTCTGGGAACTATGTTCACCACCAACTCTGGTAAGCAGTGGGTCTATGCCTCCGTCAAACAGCATGTAGCCCAGAAACCTTTTTATTTTTTTGTCTGGACTACAAAAGCTAAATCTGCCACACAATGTGCTGTTTAGCTTGGAGATGCCTCTGTGTACTGTGAAGGGAATCCTTCACGTGCTTTAGCTCAAGCCTGCACACCGAGGCATCTCTGTATCATGGCTTGCATGAAAGACACAACTAGGAAGCTGTTTTCAGCTCTGTTTTAGAACCCTTTTTTAAAGCTTTCTCAGGTTTTAGGTGGAAATTCTCACCCCACGTTGGAACACCAATATACTCCTTAAGTAGACTCCCATGGATTTCTCACTTTACAGAAGCAATCTCCAATTAAAAAAATTAGTTTTCTTCAAGGGAGTCTCACTGGGGAAAGAAATCACTCTTAAGGGTAGGCCCCATGCCTAGCAGTAGATGGCCAACACAAATGGCATATTTGGAGGTTCTTTGTTTCATGTGTGGTGGGGCTTTTTTTTTTTTTTTAACCTTACAGGTCTTTTGTATATATAGGTGTTTTTATGGGATTCCTGTGTGTGTGAATGTGTGTGTCTCTATGTGTTTCTGGTGCTTTTTCTTTGGCTCTTTTCCTTTGTTTAGTGTGTTTAGTCATATTTCAATTTGTTTGTTTTGCTTTATCTTACTTTACTTTATTATTCCTTAGATGCCTATTTGTGTCCCAAGAAGAGGGGCAGCAAGGATGTGCATCTGGAGGGGAGTGAAGGTATTGAGGAACAGGAAGGACTTGGTAGAGGGAAACTGTAATCAGAATGTATTATATGAAAAAAACTATTTTCAATAAAAGGAAACAAAACAAACAAACAAAAAGGAACTTCAGGACAAGTCAGGGTGAGGCAGAGTTGGAGTTACTAAGCAGAGATTTTGACACGAATGTAAGCAGAGGCATTAGCAGAAGGAGTGATGAGGCACTCTGAAGAAAGAGACAGTGTCGGTGTGGCCTCCTCAAAGGGAGGACAGTCTCAACAGTAGCTAATTTTAGTCGCTCTCAAGTTACATCTCAAAGGGTCTCTCACAAGCTTGTTTTTCCTTCTTTTCCCATGAAGATTATAGGGTAGTGCCTGAGGTGCCCTGGACAGAATTACAATCTGATACCTTAAAACCATGGGTCACAAGGGCTCCACGAGGGAGTTAAGACACATCTTTTACTGTAAATGGGGTTACCTATGACAGTCCTAGAAAACTACAGATTTGCAGCTGGGAAAGGGAGAAGGTCAAATATGCTTAGGACTTGAGCATGGTTCATTGTCATTTTAACATTCTTATTTGAAATGCTTTCCTATGAAAGGACATTGTCTCTGTAGGCGACTTTTATAGTAAGTGTTATTAATCATGCTGGATTCTTGACTCTCAGCTGGCGAGGGGCTTCAGCCAGACTCTGGTGCGGGAAGCTCCTTTGTCTTCCCATGTCCCACAGTTTCCCCTGTCTTTCTTAACCTACTTCATCAGACCAAATGGTAAAAACACAACAAAATATTTGAAATCAGAATCTTCACCATGTTAGGTTATATGTAATGCAGAGCTGCTCAGTAGTTATGAATAACTGTAGTTAATCAAAATGGTCATGTGTAGCATAGCAGCAGGCTGGCCACAGAGACATCAAAGTGAAAATGACTCTAGATTAGGGTAGCTGGTGTCTCGTTGTTTAGGGTTCTCTAGAGTTCTTTGTATACTCTACTAGATATTAATTCTCTGTCAGATGAATAGCAAAGATTTTTTTCTCTCATTCTGTGGGCTGTCTCTTCATTCAATTAACTATTTCCTTTACCTTACAGAAGCTTTTTAAGTCTACAAGGTTCCATTTGTCAAGTATTGTCATTATTGTCTGAATGACTGGAGCACCATTAAGAAACATCTTGCCTATGTGTGTAGACTCTTGCCTATGTGTCAACCTTGAAATGTGTTCCCCAATTCACTTTATCCTATAACAGTTGCACAGTCTTGAGTCTTACAGCAAGATCTTCAACTATATACAGCTGATTTTTGTGCAGGGTAAAAGTCAAATAATCAAGAAGACTTAATTCATGGCTATTGTCACAGGACAGAAAGACCCAAACTTAATTCCACCAAACAAAGGGAAGAAGGAGGATTTTTTAATACTGGGGTAAGAGGCAAAAATAGGCCACATGCATTTGCTAATTGGCTTTGCCTAAAAGGAATACAGACTATTTTGTACCATTATATATAACAGGTTACAACATGAAGAAGCAAGGTGGGCTTGAAATCTAGGCTCCGAAGGAAACTGTCTCCATGACCTTCAGAAAGACTGGGTGGACAAGCCTGTAGGAGTCTTCTAAATAAATTCTACAAACATCCCCCAAAGAGAGAATTCATAAAGAGTCTGCTCAGTTAAAATGATCTGGGAAGAAAAGCATGGCCTAGAGTTGGGAAGAAATGTGCCCAAAGACTAATCAAGCTAACAACATTTAGGCTGGCTTGGCCTGAGTAGTAACCATGAGGGAGGGTGGTGGCTATGTGTCTGCCATCTTTCTACTCATTTCCATAGCAGGCAGGTCTAACGAGCAAGTGGAGATAGACTCTAACGAGTCATTCCAAGAGAATAACCTGAGCCACTCTGGTTTGTTACTGCTGTCAGATGGGGTAGCCCCTCCAAGGACTCATGTCCTAAGAGCTTGGTCCCCACTGTGAATCCCTGCCTAGTGACTGAAGTGCCCGTCAGGGTAGTGATTAGCAATTGGGTAACTGGGGATTTCTGTTACTTCTTTTCTGGAAGAGAAATTGTTGTAAAAGCACAATATTAGCCCTTCTGTGATTTATATCTACCATCTTGTCTCTTCAGACAATGTTTCCCTCCTTTACATGCTCCTACCATCATGATACCTTCCTCCCGCCCAAGCTCACTACTGTGGTTTAATGCTCGGAGGCTCCAATAACTGTCCGTGACAAATATTTCTTTTCCTTACATATTGGCCGCATACATTTTGTTCTAGGAATGGAAAATGAATTAATGCAGTTATACTTTTGTGAAGATCTTTAAATCACTTAATTATACAGCAAGCTGACATTAAGTTTAGATTAAAAACATATGCTTTGGTAGTTTTGTATAATTTCATAATGACATCCATAGAGATACTCTTTAAAAAGCATCAAGGGTTAATCATAGATACAAAGAGCATGTCTTAAATAAGCCATGGAAATAGTTAACCAATATTTTTAGGCATTCTTTTCTAAATTGACCCATCTATTAAATGTCTCTTACTATGATAGGATGTTGATTTATGACAATATTTAGTGTGGCATGTAAGCTCCATCTTATTATATTTCAGTTAAGAAAATCTTCCAATTTTCTGAATTGTGTTGACTAGAAGTCTCCTGTGGAGACAGTCTTGTCAGTTGGTTTATTAGTTAATTAAATGTCATTTTATACCTTATTTTCTAAATTCCAGGCATCCAAAAGAGCTCACTCTAAGATTCTCCTTGCTATCAGGTGTCTGCATAATTAATCTCATCTTAGAATGCCTGTTACTCAGTGCACAATAGAGCGGGACAATTAATTTGGACCACATGCAATTATGTTGAAAGGTCGCTGCCACCCATGATAAAACCCTGTTCAAAGTGTGCAGGGAGGCACTACTGTGGCCATACAAGGGACGGTTTAGGGGCAGAAAATCTCCAAGTGCAATTAAACGGGCTATAAAGTAATCACTTGCAATTTTTCATTTTTAAAACAGGAGACTTTTTTATTCTTGTGCAAAATGAATGCTTCTAAGATCAATCAACTTTGGGAGGTTTATTTCAAGAGGTGCTAAATTCCTACCCTAATGCAGAAAGCATGTTATTTGGCATGAAACTTCCTGTGTGAGTCTCTTATGAGAAGCTTTCTTGGAGCAATTGTTACAAAGCCCTCAACGCAGTTAATAAGAAAAATGCTGGCTTTATCCATCCTGGGTAGTTTGAGCTATATAGCCATAAAAGTTACAGTTAGAAGTATAGAAGTGTGGATTATAAAGAATCCCCAGTATTCAAATGTCCATGAATTTCTAATCCTTCAACAATATTATGTTTGCCTGTTAAATGCAAATTTCTGAAGTAGATTTCACCCTGGAGGAAGTTTCAAAGATACCTTTGTCACTATTAAAGATATGTGTATATTTTACAATGCTGGGCAGGGTTATAAAATGCCCATTTGAGGAGGATTTTTCAGATAAAAGAAAAAAGTAATGGAAGGATCAAAAGGCAGAAAAGTTGAAGAATGAGCAGCAAAACACTTTTATCTGTACTGTTTACAACATACAAGAAGAATAAACAGGAAGAGATGTCTGCATCATGAGTGTCATGCTGTCTTTATTTATTTCAAGATAACAAAAAGACAACAAATGTGGATTATTTATACAGGTATTCAGCAATCAAGCACACAGTAGGCAAGTATCCACCTGTGATAGAGTAGTGACTATGTGGTTAAGGCATGATCACTACCTGTGACATTCCTTTAGAATGGAAATACTGAGTTCACATGCACACTTGATAAAGGTTTGTTCAGTGAATAGAAGGATGTTGGTTTTAATCTTCATCCAACATTTTTACTAGCTGTATGACCTTGGGCAAGCTCCTGGAGATTTGTGGGGCCTGATTTTCACACCCTTAAAAGGATTCTTTGAATACTAGTAACTAACAGATACTCTGAAGCTCCACCTAGCTTCAGAAAAGGGGGTTTGTTCATATAAGCCAAGAGCAGAGAGGCCAGAGATAGAATCATCCTACAGAAGACCTAAAACCTCAGACTCAAATTCCTGCAGATTTTAGAATTCATAAATACATCACTTTTTATGGCTAATATATTTGTATCAGAAAAAAATCATCTTTGTTTCTGAACTCAATATTTTTAAAGCTCCTGTTTTGCCAAATTAAAGAGAAGATTGTCTTTTTTCAATCACTATTTTTTTTCTAGACAGGGTTTCTCTGTATAGTCTTGGTTATTCTGGAACATGTTCTAACAATTTGAATATTTATTTAAAAGGTCTTTGTGCAAGTAATCTGAACATTAGCCTTCATCACATTCTCTGTAAAGCCACCTCTTGGTTAAGAATTCCTTGGAGCAGGAAACTTTGCTTCTTTTATTCACTTAAGTCATCTTATATTTACCAGGTAGTATCTAAATAAGTATTTGGAATTTTGTGACATCCGTGTGTGTGTGTGTGTGTGTATGTGTGTGTGTGTGTGTGTGTGTGTGTGTGTGTGTGTGTGTGTGTGTGTAGAGACTCTGACCATATCAGTCTCCACATGAAAATCTCTCAAAGTCTTCATATATCCTAGATCATAATGTCTAATCTCATCAGCACATTAAAAGCTCTTGGCAAATTTCCCAACAGTCTACCTTACAAGCCTCTTCAGTTGTGCTGTTTGACTGGCATATTTACACAGATTGGCCATTTCTTCAGCCACACTCTTATTTTGAATGCATATCAATGGCGTCCAATGTGGTGGCAAGAGTTTCCACCTAAAAACTGAGAAAAAAGATTCTAAAACGGAGCTAAAAACAGCTTCCTAATTGTCTCTCTCAAATGAGCGGCAGCTGCCGGTTTGAGCTACTGGCGGGTTCCTAGCATGTGCGCTCGATCTGCCGTATGGCGGGAATGAGGCCTCTGCAAGTGGAACATTAAGCTGCATGGTGGATTTAGACTTTGCTAGTACAAAACAAAAAAAAGAGGTTTCTGGGCTACACGCTGCTTGGATAAAAGCATAGACCCACGATAGCTCCCAGAGCTGGTGGTCAACTACCACCACCATGTTGGGAAGCTGAAGTGGGCAGAGCCAGCAGCCACAGTTCATGCAGTTTAAAGCAATAGATTCACAATAAGACAGATTCAGATGTAATAGTTTACAATGTGTGTAAAATATACATAGGCTTGAAAGAGACAAAAAAGGTGATATATGGTGATATATACAGTTATAGAAACAAATACATAGTTTTAAAAAATAAAGTCTTTAAAGAGAGTAAAATTAATATAAAAAATAAGCCATGTGAAGATGAATATTACACAGAGAATCTGGATTGTGTTGTCTTTGGGATTTTTAACTGCAGAAAAACATTTGATTGTAAAAGCTGTTGAGTTATGCCAAAATGTATATTTTAATGGTACCTTGACTTCAAAATTTGGATATAAAGATATGTTGCTTTGGAAAGGAGACTCTGCTTTTGTTCCCACAGAAAGCCAGAGGCTACGGATTTGTTCCAGATTAAGATACATCAGGTTTGACCAGCCAAGACCCCCTGAAAGGTCTCTGATGACACCGTGGCCCAGATGATCCAACATCCAGAATGGTTTCAAGGCAACTGGCTCAGACAATACAGCCTCACGGACTACTCCATGATCCTAAAATTTTCTTTGTGTCCCCATAAGATACAGTGCCCCCCTCCAGCAGGAAGTAGTAAGAGAAGCTATGCCCAAATTCCCAAATTATATGTAATTTTACTTTGTTAAGGTTAAAACCTTCCTTTTTGAAAAAAAAAAAGTGGGGGGAAGTGCTGTGGGATGTTCTGTATGGCAAATGTGTTGCTGATTAGTCAATAAATAAAACACTGATTGGTCATTGACTAGGCAGGAAGTGTAGGCAGGACAAGGAGGAGAATAAAGCTGGGAAGTGGAAAGCTGAGTCAGAGAGACACTGCCAGTCGCCATGATGACAAACAGCATGTGAAGAAGCCGGTAAGCCACGAGCCATGTGGCAAGGTATAGATTAATGGAAATGGATTAATTTAAGCTGTAAGAACAGTTAGCAAGAAGCCTGCCATGGCCATACAGTTTGTAACCAATATAAGTCTCTGTTTACTTGGTTGGGTCTGAGTGGCTGTGGGACTGGCGGGTGAGAGAGATTTGTCCTGACTGTGGGCCAGGCAGGAAAACTCTAGCTACACATATCTTTATTTTACATGTAGTTTTCCTATTTCTTTCTTTTCCTTTTTTTTTTTTTTTTTTTTTTTGTGATGGTATGCTTGTTTGCTTGCTTGCTTACTTGCTTGCTTTATCTGTATCCCAGGCCGGCCTTTGTAGCCCAGATTGGCCTCAGACTTATAGAAGTTTTCCTGCCTCTGCCTCCTAAATACTAAATGCTGGAACTATAGCCATGAATCACCATGCCCAGAAATTTTCCAATTTCTCCATCTCAAAAGTCCTCTGTCCTTTGGAGACTCAGCTTAGAATCTATTCCAAAGAGGATTATCCAAGATACCAATTCAGAAGTTATGTGAACAGGGATTTAAGACCTAAAATTTCCAGTGTCTGAAATAAAATGATGCATGCTTATTTACTTTCTAATTTTCTTATTTATTTCTTATTTACCTTTCCCTTCCACAGAACTCAGTTTAATGTGTCAGATTTCTCAGCTGCGGTGCAGTAGGATCATGTGGAGCTATGGATAGCTTGCAAGCAAGGACTGCAGCCATCCAGGCTGGGGACAGCAGGGAAGACTCTGAAGGATTGGTGGCCCACTGCTGCTCTCCTTCTGCAGTGTTCCTGGGGGTTCCCTGAAAGAAAATTTGGGGCATCAGCAATGCAGCTAAGTGTTTGCAAGCAAATCTGTCATTTTTATTGGGATGTCAGGAATAAAGTTGTTTGGAGTATCTCCTGTTTGCTAAACCCTAGACTACGAGGTTGCCTTCCTTGAACTAGCTCATGTCCTGCTCCCTGCTGCACTCTGGGAGCTTACCTCCCCTTGCAGGCTGGTCTACTCAGAGAAACCACTGAAGCAAAGAGAGTGACAGGCTTAGAGAAGGGCCTGGGAACTGGCATAGCTGTGAAATACACATCTACTTTCCTATGCCCGGCAGACCATCCCTGCTTCATCCACCTGCTAAGTTCTTATTCAATTTTCTTTTTTCTTTTTTCTTTTTTTGGTTTTTCGAGACAGGGTTTCTTTCTGTGTAGTTTTGCGCCTTTCCTGGATCTCGCTCTGTAGACCAGGCTGGCCTCGAACTCACAAAGATCCGCCTGCCTCTGCCTCCCGAGTGCTGGGATTAAAGGCGTGCGCCACCACTGCCCGGCCCCCAATTTTCAATCAAATAAAGAGAATAAATGTGGCATTTACTCCCAGAGCCTCCTAAAACATGGTTTATCTTTTTCTTCTCTTAACTATTGCTATTTCTTAGACCCATTTCTTTCCACTGTCATGCTTCTCACAAGATCTTAATCATATATAAACTGCACACATCCACACATCTGTTTGCATGACTTACATCTCTTGTCATTACCAAAATTGATTCTTGTTCTTAGCATGTATTTATTAAATGAATAATAAATAACTAAATGAGTTAATTAAACAATAAGGCTTAGTTAGATACAATGCCATTTGATATTTACAAGCAGTAAATAGTTTTCCAGCTAAGTGTTGACTATATTCTTAGGATATTTTAGGTCATTTTTCTCATTTGTCCTCTACATGTTAATTTCTATTAACTAACATTCCCATTTTTCTACTTTCCTATGCTGTCATTTTTAAAAAAACATGATCATTGTTGTATGAGTTCCTGCTGAAGTTTGTCACTAATTTAGTATACTGACTAACCTCAAGGAGAAAAATGCAATGCCTCAGTCCACTACCAGCTTGCCCATAAATACATTAAAAACAGGAACAGTGGTGTAGGACTGCAGTCCCAGCACTCAAGAGGGGCAAGGCAAGAGGATCACTGGGCTGTAGAGCAAGACCATGTCACAGAGACAGGTGGAGGAAGGAGGAAAAGAAGGAAGGAGGAGGAGACAGGATAGGAGAGAGGAGGAAGCAGAGAGAAGGAAGTTTGACTTTGGATGCCAACTGTCTCATTTAACAACAAACGTGGGGGATAAGATGACAGCAGCGTGGACTTTTATCCATGTCAGTCTTCCTAAGTATAGAGAAAATTTAAAATTTTCCAAATGAAAGACAGTAGAGATACCAGAGTTTCTTAGCTACCATAATCCTGTCCCAGCTGTTATAGTTTATTCCTTTATGCATGTAACATTTTAACAGGAGACAAATCCCAGTTAATATAAACAGATATAAACCATCCAGTCCAAAATGGCTTGCATTAGCAACTTCATCCCGCTGACAAGGCTTCTTTCAGGAATTTGTGAGCGCTATTCTTGTGCGCTTGATTTTTTTTTTTTTTAACTTTACACAAATCTGGACCCACTTGAAGCTTTTATCCTACAAAATTTAAAACTGCCAGGTCAAAATGTTGATTTCATTACATTCTAAAATGTAAAGAGATGGAAATAGCCGTTTAACTGGGTAAGTGATGGGGAAAAGGGTGGGTGGCTATTGTTTGATTTTAATGTTCTGTCAGTACCAGTGATCTCAATATCAGAGTGAGGAGGGAGCTGTGGATATTGAAGAATAAATTGAATGGATATTTGGGAAAGGAATTTTAATGGGAGGAGAGTGAGAGCTTTCAAGTGAATTACAAGTTTATATATACATTTCCCAGATGACTCTAAATTCTTTATTCGAACTGACATGGGTTGGATAAATATATTACAGCCCTCCTTGCCTGAAAGGAACAAGTAACAGAACAGAAAGGTATGAAATTCAGACAATATATGTAGAACAAACACATGCTAGGGGGCATCTTGCAATGCCCAGGTCCCTAAAGCTGGAGCATCAATGGATACCCAACCCCACATCACATGACACTTGAAATTATTCTTGCTGCTCTTCTCTCAGTGAGTAAGTACTCAGCTAATGAGGCCTTCTGGATGAATTGCAAAAAAGGATGGCAGACCTGTTTTCAAACCGAAGGTAGAGACATATAAATAATTGGAAAGATGCAAAATAATAGACCATGCCAGGCAATGTTGAAAGGCAGTCGCCAACATTATGGCACATGCTTAGAGTATGAGTTTGCACCTGTGTACCATTTGTGCCTTCCAGGCAGAGTTGGCTTATGCGGAAGGCAATTGCTTTTGCCCTTCTTAAGGTTTTCTCACTATGCAGTGCAAAAGGACGAGTTTAAAATGAAACCAATAACAGACATACCATCAGGTCAGTCAGCCAAAAACAGCAGTGCCCAGTGTTTTCTGGCTTAGACCCTTCATCATATTAGATTTTACGCCTAGTCACAGTCACTGAGTGGCTTTCTTCCAGTGTTTGCAAGGTGTGCTGTTATGTCCCTGGGTTATTAGAGGCTCTGCCAGGCAAGCTTTAAGTCTTGTCCATAATTTACTTACTGTATTATTATTTGATTTGACATTGTAAAATGATTTATTTTTGTTCCACATGTGTGTATGTGAGTGTGTGTGTGTGTGTGTGTGTGTGTGTGTGTGTGTGTGTGTGTGTGTGCCTGCATATAGGTATGTGTACCATGTATATTCTGGTGCCTACTGAGGCCAGAAGAAACTGTTTGAACCCCTGGAACTGGTGCTACAGGTGGTTGTGAACCACACAAATGGGGCTAGAAATTGAACACAGATGCTCTGCAAAAGGTGCTTTGAACCACTTGAACCCTAATTAGGCAGGATTTTGTTAGTATAAATTGAAGCATAAAATATTTAAAGGGGGTATGGAGTGATGGCTCAGTAGTTAATAGCACTTACTGCTCTCACATAGGACCTGGGTTCAATTCACAACCCCCTGTAGCTCCAGTTCCAGGAGGCTCAACACCACCCATCATCTGACCTCTCCAGGCATCGGGAACGCATGTGGTGCAGGCAAGACATCTATACACATAAAAAATAAAAACATAAAATGATGAGGTGAAGAGGCCAACCACCAGTTCTGCTTCCAGAGCTTTCTTCCCTAAGGAAGCTGAGCAAGTGTGGTTCTGCTTTTCCTCGGGATCATTGGTGCACTGGTCCACGAGGGTGGAGGGAGCAGAAGTGGGAAACAGGGTTTAGACAGCTGCGGGTACGATGGAGACAGCCCTACAGGAGATGACTTTGCTGATCAGCTCAGATTCATTTCAGAGTATGTGCGGCAGGGGGAAGGCTTCTAGCAGGAAACTGTGCCAAGGGTCACCCTAGAGATAATCAGGCATCCAGGCTTAGAGACAGCTTTCAGATAAGGTCAGTCCTCTGGGTCCAGAGACATTCTCCAGATAAGGGCAGGTAGAGAGCAAAAAGTCTCACTGAGGGGAAGGGAGCCCCCATGTTGTCAAGCTTTGGAAAAAAGCTGCCAGGCCATAATTGACTGCAACCTCTGACCAGCAAGGCCTTCCAACAAGCAAGCATCAGGCATATCTGAACTACCTAACCATACCTATGAAGAAGAACCTACTGTACCAAAGGCTAATATAATTGGAATCTGCTTGCACTGGTGTGATAGAGCAGAGTGAAAGTCCTGACTCTGACATGGACTTAGTAATGACCAGAAATCTTTGTAGAATTCTAGGTAAGCTTGAAGTGTACTGCTTATCATTTTTTACTTCCTATATTCATTGTTCTGACAAAATTTATTCATATATTTTCAGATATTGACTTGGCTAAAGCCATATAACTATGAACTGACAAAAAAATGCTCCACCCTGATCTTGCTAGTTCAAATCAGGTGCCTATTACAGTATGTTCATACCTAAGGTTCACAGATGTTTGCCCAGCACTTATCTCAGGAGAAAAGATTTAGAAGTTGTATTTTTAAAAAGAAGGGAAGAAAAGAGAGTACAGAAAGAAAAAATGAAGTAGGGAAATGAGGGAGATATAGAAGATAAGGGATGGATGGATGGATGGATGGATGGATGGATGGATGGATGAATGGATGAATGGATGGATGGATGAATGGATGGATGGATGGATGAAGGAAAATATCGTCTTGTCCTGTATCTTTGGCTCTTTGGGATGTTTGTAATGATTCTTGTACTATTTTCTAACCTTAGAAAGATTTTAGTCTCTGAGTATTCTGGCATTTTGCTCCTGAAATCTCCAAAATAAATGTAACAATAACCACAAAAAATGATTTCACCTTTTTAGTATCAAAACACAAAGTGAAACTATGGCTTCATAACGGCCATTCTAACTGAACGGAAGTTCACCAAGATGCATAAAGCTTGGGACTGGGCAAACATTTGAATGGCTACCTTAATCTAGCTGTGTGATGATTTGTTTGTGAGATCATTACAATAACATGATTTTTAAAATGGTAACTTTTCTCATGTGAATGATTCTGTAATTTGATGCTTATTCTTTTTTTTATTTTACAATGTAATTTAGTTCTACATATCAGCCACGGATTCCCTTGTTCTCCCCCCTCCCCTTCCCCCCAGCCCACCCCCTATTCCCACTTCTTCCAGGGCAAAGCCTCCCCCGAGGATTGAGATCAACCTGGTAGACTCAGTCCAGGCAGGTCCTATCCCCTCCTCCCAGGCTGAGCCAAACGAATGGAAACACATGAACTATGAACCAATGGCTGAGGGGCCCCCAACTGGATCAGGCCCTCTGAATAGGTGAGACAGTTGATTGGCTTGATCTGTTTGGGAGGCATCCAGGCAGTGGGACCGGGTCCTGTGCTCAATGCATGAGTTGGCTGTTTGAAACCTGGGACTTATATAGGGACGCTTGATACTTATTCTTAATACATGTGGGAGAGAAATAAATGGAGTAACATTTTGTTTACTTTTTAATTGTGAGAACTGGGGCAAGGCGTTGCAGGAGTAAAATCACACTGTGCAGTGGATATCACTGTGCTTACCAGAGCTTCCTCTCTGCTTGCTCTAATTCTGTCCCAGTGCATCCATTGCTGCCTGCTATTAACTCAGTATCACACTTGTGTTGAAGGGAGCTATGGCATCTGGAGGCCTGTGAGATCACCCTGAACTGTTCCATAAGTCATGACTTGTACAGATTGCTTCCTTTCCTCAAGATGAAACACCTCCATGATTCACTCACCAGATGAAACATCCAGTTTGACAGAGTGGGGGCATTGACAGATTTTAGTCTCTCAAAACAGATATAAAGCTGAACAGGACAGTTGAAAAATAACAATTCTGGCCAGGTGGTGGTGGCACATTCCTTTAATCCTAGCACTCGGGAGGCAGAGGCAGGCAGATCTCTGTGAGTTCGAGGCCAGCCTGGGCCACAGAGTGAATTCCAGGAAAGACTCCAAAGCTACACAGAGAAACCCTGTCTCAAAAAAACAAAAAAACAAAAAAAAAAAAGAAAAGAAAAGAAAAAAACAATTCTGATACTCCAAACTTTGACCAAAAGAGCTAATAATGTAGCATTCATGCAATGTGGAATGGGCTGTTTTTCTCATTCCACACTTCACACACACACACACACACACACACACACACCCCTACATAAATGCACAATCCATCTTGGTTGGACCACTGGTATACCAGGTACAGAAGACCATGAAAACCAAAGCTTTGCCTCTACTTCTAGAGAGGGTTCACTTGATCTAAAATGCTGTTGACTTAAAGGGACAACAATCGTGGTGGCCAGTCGATAGACGGAAATAGCAGAGATCAGTCCTATATGGAATAAGCAGTGGACCTAGCCAGGGAATTAAATCTGAAAGACTACAACCTAAGAGGTTTGATGAAGTCAAAACATATACCAGACAGAATGCAGGCTTTGTGCATATACAGCACGAACAGGAATGAATTCAACTCACCCATCCTATTTCTGACTAATGGAACTTGAGTGGCAAGAAATTATACCAGCAGGTAAAAGTCAGATCAAACTTAAGTGTGGCCTTGTTCTGATTGGCCTTAATTGTCACCTTGACATGGTCTAGAGTCTTCTGAGCAGAAAATCTTTAGTTGAAGAACTTAGATGAGATTGACCTGTGGGCACCTCAGTGGAGGTTTGCATTGGTTGACATTTTATATAGAAGACATCAGCCCCCTGTGGGCAGCACCATCCCTCAGCAGATGGTTCTGAGCTATGTAAGAAAGCTAGCTAAGCGTGAGCCTATAAGATAGCCAGCAAGCTATGTTCCTCCACTGTCTCTGCTTCAACGTCCTGCCCTGGCTTCCCTCAATAATGGACTGTGACTTGGAAGTGAAAAATGAGTTGATTTTGGTCAAAGTGTTTTATCACGGCAAGAGAAAGGAAAGCAGGCCTGAAGTGAACTACAACCCTCAACCAATCCAAAAATCCATCATCAGTTGATACAAATTCTGTTATCTAAACACACTCTGACCAGTAAGTAACTGATTACTAAACTACACAAAAATAGGAACAACCTTAGAAATCCAAGGCTAAACATATAAACTAGGAAAAAGAACTGAGAAGAAACCTCAGTGGCCACAGATTACAGGGGATATTGGCTTCACTGGTCTAGTTCTGGCGAGTTATCAAAACAAACAGCAACCACCCTCAATAGAAAAACATTCAGAATCCAGAGTTACTGTGGCAAGTAATACATTGGGTATTCAGCAAAAGATCATGAGACATGCAAAGGAATGAGAAGGCATGGCCATATTTAGAAGCAAATCAATAGAAATGATGCATGTTCTCAAGTGCTGAGCTTAGCAACGGCTTCAAAGAAACTGTTAAATATGCTCAAAGAACTAAACGAAGCCATGTTAAGTAAGGAAGCTGTTACAGTATGAAACACTGTTTCAGTGAATGAAAAGTTTTAAAAAAAATACATTTCAAAATACAAATTCTGCAGCTGAAAATTCAATAGCTGAGCACTTTAAATAGGGATGCTCCACTGCAGATTCTAGATGAAAGAATAACCAGAAAACCTGAAGACTGGCCAACAGAAAGCAGACAACTCAAAGGACAGAGATGGAGACAGGTAGAAAACAAGGAACAGAACTTCAAAGACACGTGGGAAATAACCAGCTCGCTAGCACACCGGCAAGGCAAGTTCCAAAAGAAGCAGACAAACAAGGGGGTAGGCAAGGATCTGAAAAAAATAGCATGTTAAAAATTCAACGTGAGCTGAAGAGTACTAACATACAGAGCACAGCAGTTCAGCCATCTCAAATGGGTGAACATAAGAAGGTCCACAGCTGGCTATGTCAGAATGACACAGAAATTCTCACAGGTGTCATCAGTTGAAAACGACTCTTCACAGGGTAAAATGGATTTCTTATATCAGTGGTTCCAAACCTTCCTAATGCTGTGACCCTTAATACAGTTCCTCATGTTGTGGTGACTCCCAAACCACAAAATTGTTTTCACTGTTACTTCATAACTGTAACTTTGCTACTGTTATGAATCATAAGATAACTATCAGATATGCAGGATATCTGATATGTGAACTCCCAAAAAAATCAAGACCCACAGGTTGAGAACCACTGCTTTATACAGCCCTATAATAAAAGAAGAAATGCAACCAATCTCTTGATTAGTAAAAACAAAAGCAAACTAAACCCAAAGCAAGCAGGAAACAACTAGAACTCAAGACTGAAATAAGGGAAAACATTGAAAAAAAGATTAAAGAAAAAAATGTTTTCCAACAGGATAACCAGCATAATCTTACCTAACTTGATCAAGAAAATGAGAGTGGGCTGATACTAACAATATAAATATAGCAGAAAAATATACATAAGTTGATAGAAATATTATATGCAGGAGTTAAGGAAATGTTATGCACAACTGTATGTCAACAGCCTAGACTACTGAGATGGAATGAAAAAATCCTTATGAGTACCAAAATTTCTAAAGCTGTCTCAGGAAGGAAGAGAAAATTTGGAAGAGTAAAGCATGCAATTTGAATTACTCATTTAAAATATTCCCACAAAGAAAAGCACAAATTCTATCAAATATTTGAAGAAGTAATACCAACCCCTCTCAAAACCTTTCATAAGACAAAGAAATGGATATTTTCAGATCCCGCTGAGAAACTGATACTGTGTTTGACTAAGGCAGAGACATCTAAAGAAAACCAAGGAAGGATAGTTTACTTGCTAAAGTGTACTTACTTTTCATGAGAACTTGACTGCAATCCCCTAAAAGGACCTAAACATTTCACTCGTGGTAAAGCACATTCTCATTATGAGTACTGGGGAAGTGGAGAGAGGAGGATCCTTGGGGCTTGCTGACTAGACATTCTTGCCTAACTGGTGAACTCCAGGCAAATGGTAGATCCTGTCCACAAAGAAGGTGGATGCTTTTCCTGAACATGACATCTAACGCTGTCCTCTGACCTCCAGGTACACACACACATCTGTACAAAAAAAGAGACATGTATGCATGTACACACACATATACACACAAAAAGAAACAAAAATCAATATTCTTTATGATCATAAACACCCAAGATCCTTAACTGCAAGCTAATTTCAACAACATACAAACACAATCATTTCATTGTACAATGTGAGACTTGTCCCAGAAATGCAAGGTATTTGATTTGACATCTAAATCTCAGTTACTATGACGTGCCATGGTAGTCAAAGAATGAGCAAAAATGATCTGATCATGTCAACAGACACAGGAAGAGCATTTGGACTGTTTTCTGGAGAACGTTGCCGAAGGTTTTCTGAAATGACACTGGAGAGTAGGAGGTTAAAGAAGAAAAGTCTCATTGGGGCAAACTGATCAACTGGATCTAAAGACTGAAAGTGACAAATATTCGCACATACGGTGACAACGTGGACTTGGGGCAGTCAAGGGAGGTGGGATCTATGCCAGCGTTGGAGGCCAGCTGACAGACTCAGAGACAGTGTACGGTCCTTTACTTTCAGTCACGAAAGATCTTCCCCCTTTCACAAGCCTTCACACTTTTCTAGACACAAATCCATCCCACAATAGTCTTACACGAGACTCAGCCAACTAGTCCTTCAGCTGCCCCAGACACTCAGATAATTATCCTTTCCTAGTGACGCACAAATCTGCAACTGCTACCACTGGGTTCAGAGTGCAAGCAGACCTCTTTCTGCCTTTCACCAACAAGCAAAAACTATCCAAAATCTCAGTAAAAATTCATTTTTATCACCTCAACACATTTGAAGTCTTTAAAGTCTGTACATTTGATACTATGACATCATAAATTATACCTCCTAAGATGTGATGCAATTAGTGAAATTGTAACTTTCTGTCACCAGTGATTTAACTTACTCCATGATATGAGAACTTACAGTCAGGAAGCCTCGGGTTCTGGATCTATATAACGATTGTAATAACAGTGCCTGTCTGAATGAACTATGAGGAACATAACGCAGAAGATACATGGAAAGTGCATAATACATATTTGGCCCTAGTAAAAATTAAATCAATTTTAGTTGTTTTATTATTAGATGCCATAATTATATTTAGATATTTTCCTATAAGATGTCTTAGTCTTTGAATATTAAAAGCATCACATGAACTTCTTCAGGCTTCATGTTCTGTTTTGAACCATTCTTTTCAAATCCATCTTACTTTATGTCTCTATTCACTATGAACCCCAGACCAAATTGTACAAATCATCTTACCTGGATGGCACGTAACATAACTGCATGAAAAATACTATGGCATCAATAAAGTTAAACAGTTTCTTACACAGTATTTTATATCCAGCAAAATGTAATTAAAGTGATTTAAAGATAGCATGGATTTTTGACAGTTGTCTCCTAGGGTGCTTGATATGTTATTAAAATATGTTTCATTTTATCTATTGGAAATTCAAGAGGAATGCTCTTTGCAATTCAAAAGAGACAAAAAT
This sequence comes from Peromyscus californicus insignis, assembly GCF_007827085.1. NCBI lineage: Eukaryota > Metazoa > Chordata > Mammalia > Rodentia > Cricetidae > Peromyscus > Peromyscus californicus. Next base: position 115,026,744 of record NW_026294606.1, read on the forward strand.
CTCAGAATAAAAAATTCATTTTCAATCCCTGCAGAGTTCATTATGAACAACACAGGACTAGAAATTAAAACATTTAGGCGCATTTAATAAGGTTCTATAATGAAATGACATTTATGTTCAGCAAGATCCTCTTCTTTCTCTTTCCTCTTTTATGTCTCAAGTTCCATGGTTAGGGAAAAAGTGAATGGCTGATGTGAATTAATTGGTTAATTATGATTAGATTCACCAGCAAAGTAAAGAATTGAAGCAATTAACTGGATTATTAAAGTTTAGAATACCCCCTCCCTCAGAATCTTGACATTCCCATCAAAGCAGCTTATAATTGTTATGTTAATTGAGATGTTTATGATCATGAGCTTGTGCATTCTTAGAAAATAAAATTGGAATATTCCAGCAAGGATCAGCTGGTCAGAAGAGGAAATTAAGGCCAATGAGTCAGAAAGTTACTTAAACTTTTAGCTTTCTTATCCTCACATCATATACTGTACTTCAAATGAGTTGTGTAGAGGGAATAGAAATGTGCATATTTATAATGTACCTTTATCTAGTCATGAATGGAATCAGCCTAAGGTTATTCATCAATTCAATGTACAGTATTTGTTTCAACTCTGTTTAAAATATTTTTTAATTTAAAGAATACGTTATACATTTGATATGGCTATTAGGGTCGTGTGTGTGTGTGTGTGTGTGTGTGTGTGTGTGTGTGTGTGTGTGTGTGTGTGTTTTGACTGTATCTCATTCCCAGAATCTTTGTGTAAATGAAAGATGACTTACATTATTGTCTCTGTATTCTATTTAAACGGCATCTATAGCTTACTAGATTTAAATACCAGGAGCAAACCAATGTCAATAATCAAATCAACTATCAGACTGTGATATTGGTGACAAATTTTTCCTGTACAACTTACTTAATACTTTCAAATTATGACTTAATTAAAAGCAAACTTAGTTTAAGATAAAAAGATATATTACACACACACACACACTTTTCATATTATTGGAGAGGATTTTTGACTGCTATAAAATCCTCTAGGCTAAGTTTCTGACAGACATTTGAATACTAGTCTTATCAGGAATTCATTCTGCTCATTGACTCTGCCTTGTTCTGTATAATCTCAGACATGTTGTCCTCTTACAGTGTTCTCTAGAATATCTGGATTTACACCATATCTTTACAGCAACTTGAGTAAAAACAGGTGTCTATTTTAAATGTTTGCAAAGGATTTTTATACTAAATCTCACCAAAGTGATATAGGCCCCTAATATCCATTCCCCACTCAGTAAGATGTATCTGGGAAGATGCAGCACTTGACTGACCTAGTCTGTGTGGCATATTGACAAGCCAGGAGTCACAATGAGCTCATTATAAACCTGCTGTGCTAGTTAGATACTGCTTGCTTATCCTGCCATATGAAGACCTTAAAAATCAAGGTTTACAATGACAAAGATTTGCTTTTTTTCATTTGTGTGTGATATCAGCTGTGACTCTGTTTCTGCCCATGTTCAAGACCTAGGCTGGTAAAACAACTACTATTTGAGATACACAATCACTGAAGCAGAGGATGAAAAAGCAAGAAATTTTCTTGGCTTTAAATGACTCTGAAGTTCCTAATACTGGCCTGTGTCATTTCTGCTCATGTTTCTAGGGCAAAGCAAGATGCACACCAAAGCCTAAACACAGATCTAGGAATCCATTTTCCCTACAGAAAGAAGCTAGCATGGCAATGTATAGGGATGGGTCAATTTAGGACAATTCAATCTACCTGTTTATACTTAAGTAGGCAAAAGTTGATTCTCTGGGGTCTCTAAATGAATTACAACATATCTCCAACATAGCCATTGACTCTCATACTTTACTACCTGGACTTTGAACACAGAGTGTTTCTCTATACTGAAAGGTTAACATCAATGTCATATATGTGTACAATGAGAATATTGTACCTGCCTTACAAGCCAAGTAGCATGGTTGTAGCAACAGTAAAGCAAGAGAGATGTGCTCTTGGAGTTCCTTATAATCACAAGGGGAAATTGAATCAGATTGACTCACTAGACAGAAAAATGTACGAAAGGTAAAACAAGCAGAGAGTAGATCCACACAACTTGATCTAGCAGTGAGGAAAAAAATAAAATTCTCAAGAACAAGAGGATAGACACATTTGGGACCAGATGCCCACATTCTCTTAAGTTTTAAAAGATCTCTTAGCATTTCCCTCAAGTAAACAAAATCATTATCAAAAGTGGCCTTTCAGCCAGGCGGTGATGGCACACGCCTTTAATCCCAGCACTCGAGAGGCAGAGACAGGTGGATCTCTGTGAGTTCGAGGCCAGCCTGGGCTACAGAGTGAGTTCCAGGAAAGGTGCAAAGCTACACAGAGAAACCCTGTCTCGGAAAAAAACAAAAAAAACTAAAAGTGGCCTTTCATGCCACACACTCACCTGTCGTTTGCAGCATTCTGAAGGCAGAGGCAGGAGAGTTGAAGGGAAAGAGGGAAGGGACATTCCTTCTAGGTCATCAATACATTGTTTTTGGATACAGAAACTATTATTCTTCCTACTCCACATATTTGATCTCTGTGCGATTCCTCTGATCTATTGATATCTAAGATCTAATTGGTATATATACATGCAGACCTATATAGCCATATAGATCTATGTGTCTAAGTGCCTTATATGTATGTAGTAAATCTACTTATCCGGCTGCTTCAATAGTGTTCACTGCATTATGTTCTTAGTTAAAAATCTGCTGACTACATATGAGGAAGTCTCCAAACATTCTCAGTTTCTCTGCTTTCCCTGATTCTTATCTTTTCATCATTACCACACTGTCTCATTTCCTACAGCGAAAAAGTTTTTTTTTTTTTATCAAAAATGGCACCCTCAGATGAATTGAAGCATTACACCAATTAGTTATTGCATGGTGGGAAACAGCTCAAATTAGAGAGCTGAACAGCATCAGGCACACCATCCATGTAGTGCCAAACACAACACTTCTGCCCAGTAATAAAGCTTTTAGGAAAGCAGACCTTCTATGTGTGACAGCTCTGCATTTAGAAGTCATAACATGTGACTGCCAGCTCCAGGGTCACCATGGTAATTTGGCTCTCAAAGACCCGTGATGAAGAAAGAAAGCATTGTTACCAAGAAAAATGTTTCTTTCTTTTATTTTCTGTTCTTGCAGCTGGTTGTTGGACACCAGAAAATAAATAAGGGTAGCCAACAAGAAAAGGGAAATTAAACATGAATAAATAACAGCTGTTTCTATCTCAATGGGATTGATAATTATAGGGTCACACTGTTCTGCTACCTGCTCTATCTAGATTACATAACCAACTCTTTTTCAAGGCTTTTAGGAACTATTTTCTCAATTGGTCTGGTTCTTCCCTGTGTGTCTGAGGTGAGTATTTATATTTTATTTTGGTTGCCCAACAAGCGGCAAACAGTAATAATTAAAAACACCCCACTAATTTAAATTGTTTCTCCAGAGTTTCTCAAACTCTAAACCTTGTGGAAGAGTCATTTACCTGAGGATCTGAGTGCACAGATCTGGAGACATCAATGACAAGCTGGCTTGATGTTGTTATCGTCACCATGTCTGTGTTGCCGGTTTGGAGACACATTTACAGTTAACAATGGCTGCCACAGAAATTTGGAGGTATGGAATCAGCATCAGGCTTGGGAAATGGAGTGCAGGCGCTCTTGGAAGGGCTAGAACCCAACTTTTCAGGGTCAGTAGCCCACTGGTCTGTGGGAAGTCTAACGCACTATGAAGAAAAATACACACTACTAGCTCCTCCCCTCACCTTTATGTCATCAGGATCCTAATTACCTTTTACCTTAACCAATACAGCTAACTGACTAGACTTCTCAACCCCTTTTCTCTTTTTTTGTTCATATATTTATTAATTTACTTTACTTTTTTTCAGATCCCCCCTCCTCCCTCCTCCCACCCCCCAGCCCTCTTTCTCAAGCCACCCAGCATCCCCACATCCCCCAAATCGAGGTCTCCCATGGGGAGTCAGCAGAGCCGAGCACACTGAGCCTAGGCAGGTCCAAGCCCCTTCCCACTGCACCAAGGCTGTGCAAGATGTCACACCACAGGCGCCGGGTTCCAGAAGCCTGCCCATAGACCAGGGACAGATCCCGATCCCCCTGCCTGGGTGCCCCCCAAACAGTTCGAACTGAACAACTGTCTTCCATATCCAGAGGGCCTAGTCCAGTCCCATGGGGGCTCCACAGCCACCAATTCACAGTTCATGGGCTTCCACTAGTGTGGCCAGTCATCTCTGCACATCCTCCCATCATGATCTCGACGTTCCTCACCTGCAATATCTCTCCTCTCTCTCATCAATTGGATTCCTGGAGCTCAGCCTGGTGCCTGGCCATGGATCTCTGTATCTGCCTCCATCAGTCACTGGACAAAGGCTCTATGATGACAACTTCTACCTGAGATATCAGAGCCACCATGTAAAAATCAGGTACATGTTATGCAACTAATTTTTCTTTGAAAAGCAACATGGTGATGTCTGAATGGTTTGGCATTGAAACAACTCACAACGCATTCTGTATTCTCTTTTTTAGCACCATCATGCACCACACAGCTACTATTTCTACTGAAGCCTGGGGAATGACTGTCTTCAAACAGCCCTCTGTTCCAGTTGGTTTTCTGTTGCAGTGATAAAACACCATTACAAAAAGCAATTTAGGGAGGGAAGCATTTATTACCTTTATAGGTAAAGTCCATCCTTGAGGGAAGTCAGAGCAGGGACTCAAGGTAGGATCCTGGAGGCAGGAACTGGAGCAGGGGTCATGGAGGAATACTACTTTCTGGCTTATTTTCCCTGGCTTGCTCAGCTGTCTTTCTTAGATAGCCCAGGCCCACCTGCCCAGGTATGGCATGGCATGGCCCATAGTGGACTGGGCCCTCCCATAACAGTCAGCAATCAAGAAGATGACCCCCACACATGCTCATAGACCGGTCTGACAGAAGGAACTCCTTGACTAGGTCCCCTCTTCTAAGGTGACTCTGTGTCAACTAGCATATCCTCTGTTGTGGCTAGTGCTCATCTTTGAACATGTAGGAGGAATCTCAAGTACCGGAACTTCCCAGAACTTCCGCAGTAAGCAGCGTGCATATACAATGCCATGTGTACCACCTTCCTTGATGCCATGCCTCCATCACCCACGCACACCCCTTTTGCACCGTAACATGCCACACTGGCACCATCATTTCAGAACCAGCTTCAAGCACAGATGAGAATCTCTTTAGGACAGTTCTTGTGTACTAAGCATCTTTTTGTGACTTTTTTCTTTAACTCCTAACCAGGACTCTGTAAACGGATTCCCATTCTAGCTGAGTGAAGTGAAAATTAAATTGATATATGGCATAAATTTTGATAAACAGAGGTATCAGTATGTAGATAATCCAAGCTTTTTCATTTTCTCCAGAAATTATTAGTTAGAAGAAACTGAAAGGGGCGTTTCACTTCAGCAAACATTAAACAGGAAACAGGTGAAACTAAGCTAATTCTAGAGTAAGATGAAGCAGGGTTCTGGGTGCAGCAATTCTTTACTAACTTGTACCAATTCTTATTTAGCTCAGAGGTAAACCTACATGTCATCTGCACCTCTCTGAACCACTCAAAACGTTTCTGCTGTTACCACATCTTTATTTCCTTTGGCCCTCCTTTAAAACAATCTTTACGTTACCATTTCCTTGGACAGCTTGACACTCTGTCTCTGAGCAAATGCTTCAAAGAACAGCTCCCTGGTTCATTCAGAATGACATACTAAATCTTTGATAAGGCCTTGAAAAAGGACAGAGTCTTTTAATGTGTGATCAAACTTTAGTACCTGACCTATTTAATTGGGTGGCCAAAGGGAATCGAGAGGCTTGTCAAAGCTAGGGGTTTGAATGCACCATGATAAGATCTGGATTATAGGATCCTTCTTTCTCAAAATGTTTCCCTTGATGGAAATTGTACAAGGTGTGCAGTGCTTTGAAAACAGCGGGTGTTCAATAAATGTTTTAATGCACAGAAAAGGGTTGATCGGATTTGTTAGAAGACAGGGAAAACTTGTTTCTAAAACCTACCACAAATTGGGGGTCAAAACAAATATTAATGTGTAAGAAAAATATTCTGTGGGTCTGAGTGATGTCACTTGGAACTGGATTCATCTCCTTTCCTGAGCAGACAAGGAGACATCATTGTCTCTGTGAAGTCAGTCATCCTGGTGTGTCTAACTATACAAAACTTCAAGTCAGGTGAACTCTAGATATCCTACTAGATTGTGTTTCTGGACCTTTTTGTCCCCTACAAATACCCTAGAGATACTCTGAAGGAAGGAGGAAAGGAGAAGAGAGAGGAAGGGCTGTGGGAAGGGGAACAGCAAGGGGAAAGAGAGGAAGAGGAAGGGCAGAGGAGTGGGGAAAGGGAAGAGGCTTACTTATATGGGAGTGTCTTGATGTTCCACCAGATTAACCAGGCTTCTACCCAACCTGTCTTTCCCTGCAAATACAAATTGCTGCTTTGCAGCACTCGCTAAGAACTTGATCCAGAGACCCCTGCGTCCACATTGTTACTGTCTGGCCTTGGACAGGTGTCTTCTCTTTCATGAGTCTCATTTTTCTTCTCTGTAACTTGGGGATAAATACACTATTTGGAGTATAATTTATGAGGACTGAATACTAAGTAAAAATACCATATTTGGATTCTACAAAAAAAAAAACTGGATCACTAGAATAGTTATACACTGAAATAATCTGTACATTAATATTAGGTATACCGAATTGACTCCTAAAATGCTGGAAGTTGACAGGTTCCAAAAGTCTGCATTTGCCAAACTTGAGAGGCAGATGAGCCAAAATTATACTCTTCAGTTCAAGTCCTAAGGCCTCACTAGGAACCAAGAGACCTTATAGCACAGTTCAAGTATGAAGACAGGGTAGAGGAAGTAAACAAACAACCCACCGAGCCCTGGACACACCCTCCATAGCTCAGGTGCTCTCGGAGAGAAACTGTATGTGGAGCGCTGCATACAAAATGCCCAGGTATTTCCTGCTGATCCACCAATTTGACTCAAATTGTTGAGGCATCTTTGAATTCTTTCCAAGTGTAAGAGCCCGGGTCCACCTGAATTCCTGATAAACAGTGAATCCTGTTTTATATTGGAGTGTCACAAAAATTGCATGGGATTAACTTGTACCAAAAAAGTACAATGTCTGTTTATCTTAAGTTCAAACTCAACTGGGCATCCTGTACTTTCATCTGCTAAACCTTGCAGCATGAGCCTAAGGAACTGTCCAAAGAATGCATTGCTGTATTACTGTGATTATTCTGCCCCACCGTGTGTGTGCTATGTCTGCAGGTCACCTGCAGCAGTGAGGGCATAAGCGGTACCACAAGGTAGAATAATAAAACCATTGCTGATGAAGACTGGCAGGTCTGACATTTTTCTAAGTCTTTGAGGATGCCCAGTTGGTAGCAGAAAAAGCTTGGAGACTCTCTGCAGACTTTTCACTCTGCCTGTGAGGTAGAGAAAAGGCTCATTCTGTTATCTCCTCAACAGATGGTCCATGCATTGCATCAAATACCCAAGCTCTCTCTGACAAGAAGATCATTGATGCCAGAAAGAACCGTGCTTGATGTCTATGGCCACAGTTAAAAATAATGGATGAGTTATTTAATCATTTTATATTGTGTTTTATATTGCTTAAGTAAATCCTAAGGAGTAATACAGGGAGATGATGTAGGTTTAATCTCTGTCCCCAATACTCAAATTCTCTGAACTTTTAGGCATGAAGCAGCATTTGCTGTATTTTGCTTACACATCTTAATAATAATTTACACTGATGGAGATTGAATGGAATCATGTGTGTCAAGTGAGACTATTGTACCTAATAGGTAAAGGGGGGCATGCATATGTTACTTTGAGTGTTTCTATAAATGTTGAAAGGAAGTATTTCCTCAAGAGTAGTGCTTACTTACAGAACATGTTATTCTCCATTCTTTCACTGTCCTACTTCACTCTCTTTGTGAAGCTCTAAATTCCAAGAAGAATTCTAAATTCTAAAAAGAAATCCGTAGTCTACCTTGTTATCTCACTTGCATTGTATTACAGGGAAATGATGCTGTACCTACAAGTGGACTTACTACTCTCACTCACAGCTGTCCATATTTTTAAAATATAAATCCCGTCCTTCCCGAAGTTTTCAAAATTATTAGTGAAGTAAGATAGGGGAATCTTTGATGGTAGGAATATACATTCTTTGGAAATGCACATAGGAATACATGTGTACACACACCACTGATGACCTTTTTCTAGGAAGAAGCATGACATTTCAAGGTGTCTAGTGCTACAAACACATCTGTGTTGGAGGGTAAACCATCCCCAAGATCACTGGTGTATACTCTAAGCCTGAGTCCTTTGAGGGAACAAAAGCACAGCTTCAGTATACAACAGACCTTTTTTCTTGAAACTAACTACTAGGTTCCCCAGTTCTGTGGGGAAATAAAGCTATTTAATAATCAAGATAGAGGGAGGTAGTTCAGTGATTTTCCTTTCTGGATCAGCAGAGTATTTCCTAGTCTCTTTGTTCTTTTCTTGGGGTTTTCTGTCACAAGCTGCTTTAGCTTATAAGTAAACACAATGTACTCATTACTGTTAACTCCTATGATTAAAGTGAATACATAATTTAGAATTTGAACTTTTCATCATTTTTAATTTTTCTCTTCTCCACTGTATTATTTTTTTCTTCTTGAGACATTCCCCAACTTGCTCTGATCTGTGACATATGCTCAATACTAAATACTAAAATTGGGAAAGTGAGCTGCTTCATTCTCTGTCTTGGCTCTGTTGACATCTGGTCTGGGTAATTCTGCTGTGGGATGTCTTTTGCATATGGGAAGTTGAGTGGTACCCCTGACCCCTACCCACCAGATACTATTTCTTTCAAGTGTGACAACAAATACTGTGTCCAGATATTACTAAGTGTTTTTTGGAAATGGAAGTGAGGGTGAAGAATGACCTCCAGCTGACTTTTGCTGCCACAAAAGGAAGGAAATTAAAAATATATATTTGATGGACAACTGAATGTTCAAAGCAGTTAACACATTTTCCAATTCTACTCCTGCCAACATTCTAAAGCAGCAATAAGCCATGCTCCACAAAAGGAGAAAATTATATTCAGAATAAAGAAATAATACAGCTATGGGACCACCATTCAAACCAGCTGAAAACTATTTATAATAGCCATGTCGTGGAGACACCTAGACGTCCATCAACAGATGAGTGGACAGAGAGAACAAACGGTGTCTATATACCTTACAGTTTCATTCAGCCACAAAGGTCAATGGAATCATTTTATTGACAGGAAAGTGAGTAGATTTGATATATCATCACACTTAGCAAAGTAAGTTAGGCTCAGACAGATATTTCATCTTTTATCTCATAAGAAGATGGCTATTTGTGGAGAAGGTGACTAACAGGAGGAGAAGGAACACAAGACAAGGGAAAAGCAAAGGTGATTAGCATCCTATGTTCTGTCATATGCAGAGACACATTTGCAGCGTGGAGAGAGAATGGTTACTAGTTGGGAGAGTAGGGCCCACAGGAGGGGGATGATGGCAAAAAAAGGTGATGCTGAATATTGAGCAAAGTGCAGTGATATCCATGTATTAAACTATCATAAAGAAACACTACTTTGCACACCAGCTTAAAACACACAAATATATAAATCATAATTGTCAAATGAGAAAATAAGAAACAACCAAAAAAGATATCTCATTCCAGACCTGTCCTTTAATCTCTGCTACCTAAAGTACTCGCTGGTCTGCCATCTTGCTCTGCATCCCACTACCTGGGTGACTCTAAGCCTGTCGCAACTCACTTATCAAGGCATAGTAACATGATCACCAATAAATTTTGCTACAAGTACAGCCTTTATTCCTTCTGCCAAGAGAGTTTTAAAATGTTAAAATAAAGCTATAACAATAGCATTTTAAAAGTAAAATAAAAACATATTCATTTCATAAAATGCAAAGTGTATAAATGAAATATATGCAGTAAAAGTATGCATTTTCATAAAAAAAATTATAAATTTATAAAATCTATGCCTGTAAGAACATCAACTTCAAATCTGTACATTAGTTAGTTCTAAACTAAATTTTAGTAATTTAAGGTATATAGAGAGAATATTCTGTTCTTACCTTCTCTGAGTTCTTGCCAGTAAAGTATCCATGTTTACTAAAGAATAAAATGACGTCACAGTGAGGAAACTATCATTGGAAAGTTCCTTAGAGCACTGCACTTATGGGTGTGGATCTGAGGTGGAGGCTCCCTACTAGCACAATCACAAACTGCAGATTTTCTCAGTATAAGCCAATGACAGACCATGCTGAGCAGGGCTGTAGGTTGACCCAAAGGGTTTCAATGTGCCTTTAAGCTACATTTAAGTCTAGCTTCCGCCTATGAGAGAAAATGTGTGGAGCTTTTCAATCTTGTTTTCCCCTGCCTAACACTCCCTCTCCTCCTCTTACTCACTTTCTCCAGAACACAGTCGCACTTGTATGAGAGGGGAAAAAAAAAACAAACACACTTAAATAAGAACTTTGTGTGACGACTGAAAACGATAATAACACCACAGATTCAGAGGGGCTGCATGGCTGCTCTACAGGCATGCTTGCTGTACTGTGTGTCCCACACTTACTTCACCATGGATCCTCCTTGTCTGTATCCTGAAAGAAATACTACTGAGGAATACTGTGGGAAATACTGAATTGTATTTTCTTTTATAAATAACTTACTTAATTCGGAGAGAAATCTCTAGACATCTCTGCCCTTTATTTGTCCAGCTATTTCCAATGACAACTGTCTCCACTTCTCCATTGTGCTAAATATTTTACGTAAAGAATCATGAGCTACTTTTGACTTACCATTATCTGTAGAACCTATGAAACTGATCCATAGTTTGTCCTGGTCAGAAAACTAGGGTGCATGAGGATCAGACTTCACATTTGGCTCCTCCAAGCAGAAATATCTACCTACAGGATATGCTGATGCATAGTGTCAGCCAAAGCCCATGTCTGGTCAGAAATATTAAGCCATCAAATGTATCTTGCCTAATAAGAACTCACAGAGACTAAGTTTTAACACTGCCAACTTGTTTAACACCCATTTTGTCTTGCACTCCATCTTCCTCAAGGGGAACAAGGAGACCCTTAGAAGGCACGAACATAGAATTTAGAGCCCAACACACACATTTCTACCTGAAAAGGGTGCTAAGCAGACAGCAACACTTTAGCTGCCCATGCATTTATCATTAGCCACACAAGACCAGGCAAACTTATCCCCTCTGGACAATGAGTCATACATTTAGAGACGGAGACATGTTCCAATGGACCTTGGGTCACTCATTCAAGGTCTAAAGTTTCCTAACCTTTGCTTGAAGCAAGATACAAAGGATGCTAAAATGACTCATTTATAGGAAAAAAATTCTTTTGATAATGATAATAAGTTCATTTTTATCAACCTAGACATATAGGGTTTGTTTGTTTATTTGTTTCATTTTTCATCATCTTTCAACTATGACTAGATGATTCCTCACTTGGTTTGGAAGGGATTATCTGCTTTGAATAGAAAATACTGGTGTGATCGTAAATCCTGGTAGTCAATTTGCTTGGATCTGGACTTAATAAAGAGAGAAGACTGGATAGGTCTGTAAGAATATGTTCAGGAAGAATTATCTGTAGGGAGAAAGACCCTCCCTGAATGTGGGTGGACCTTCCTGTAGCATCTCAGCTATTAAAAAGGTTCAAAGGGGAAAGTTTCACTTTTTGGCTGTTCTCCTTTGTCCCTTGCTAGTGAGTGCACCTACGTATTGCTCCCGGTATCATTGGAATGCAGCTTCTCCAGCTTCCCAACAGAGTATGAGTACTTGAGGCTCTCCAAGAATCCTGAAGGCCCGTAGTATCAGTTAGAACTGCTAAGCTACTCAGCCTCATGGTCTGAGCAACTTTTCTTGAATGTGAAGACCATCATTGTTGGACATATCACATCATGTAAACCAATCTAATAAATTCTCCTTTAATATTGTACATATATTCATTCTACCAATTCTGTTCCTCTAGAGCACACTAACTAATACACATGTCATAACACAGGGTATTTAGTTAATGAAATTGCATCATTTACTTGGGCAAATGTATTACTTGAATGATCACTTGATCCAGTAATAGTGTAACTACTGGAACCATCAATGTTATTATTATAGGAAGGAATAAGGAACACAAAAGCAAGTCTTTCATTCAGACATTATAATGTGTTCACCGCATACATTTCTCTTTTATCTCCAATGACCATGATGACATCATATGTTGACCTAACTCTACAGGTAGTGAAACTGAGAGGAAGAGAATTTTAGGGCTGCCTAACAGTAAGTGGCTGAGGTAATACATGAACCTACACATCATAACTTTGCAACACTCTTAGTTGGGCCTTAATCAAGGGCCCTGGCCCAATAAGCCTTAGACATTGTTCATGAATTCAGTGACACAGTATGATAGAGTACAATATCTTCATCACTCTGGTAAGAAAACATGTGAAAAGACACTTAAAAATCTATTTGGAAGAAAGCTTAGGACATACACTAATACCAGACAGAAACAGAGAGGTGATGTGAACAGTAAAACTAAAGTTGATTTTTATAATAAATAAATGTTAGAGGCAGGTATGAATTATGGTGAGCAATCTAAAAACAGTGATCCTCAGTATTAGGTCTCACCTGCAACTTACTGTCAGAGCAAGCTGTGTTACAGTGGGCTGCCTACTAGTGATAATGATGGTAATGAGTTGTTAAATGTATTCTAATTGAGACCTACAAATTTCTTGGAGTTCACATTCCTAGACACAGACTGTGAAAACAATTTTATTATATAGGGATGATCTGCACTAAAACCATAAATCCCACTTATTTAAAAGAATATCTAAGCTTAAAACCATGAGTGGTAATGGCCTTATGGGCTTTCCTGGACCTGGGGATGCTTCCTTAACCTTCCACCTAGGATTGTAAGTAGTCTAGTCATTAAACTATCATCAGCCCCTCCTGTTGAGTGTGCTACCTGCTGAGACCATGTCCTAGACAATCTCCTTGACCAAAACACATTCCCTCCTGCCTCCACTTCTCTTTCTATGTCTGTCTCATATTAGGACTTGAGAGCATCTTACCCTCAAATTCTACAAAGGTGTTCTAAAAGGAAAATCATTTCCAATTAATGCCAAATGTCTTCTTATATCTCTATAATTGCATTTATTCATCATTACTGTAATGATCTATTTCCCCTAGTAGAAGGTGAGATTCTTCAAATTGAAGCTACAAATCATTGATATTTGTTTCACATAATCTATTTCTGACTTACTGTCTCATATATAAGAAGTTCTGGCTGAATCAGTAAAAGACTTGTTGAAACATGTTTTTGTCACAGTGTAAGTCTGCAACGACTTTAGCTGATATTGTCCTCTAGTCATGTAATGTGTTCTTTGGTTTTCTCTCAGAGACCATTAACTGGATATCTCCAGAATGGCCCCTGTGGTATAGAAAATCACCTTTAAAACTGAGAATATAGTTAGAACATGGACTGGGTAGTAATCATTTACACACTTGCATGAATTAATTTAATAAAAATCTCCGATAAATAGTAGATAATCACCAAAAAAGTAGTAAATTTTATTGAGAATAGAGAGAATTATTTGTGGCCATGGAGTCCTCGGAAGTTTAGGTAAGTCATAGTAGGGTGCCATAGTGATGGTCCAATGGTTATTAAGAAATCTGAATTTCTGAGTATTGGCTTACAGGATCAGAAGAAAAATCCCCTTAAGCAAGAGGACTGAACTTGCCAAATTCTATAGCTAACTAAGAAACTTCTATTTTGAATTTTCTGGGTTGGAAAAACAATACACAACTTACTTTTTCTTGCTCCTCAGCATGTACACTCTTCTCTCTCTCTCTCTCTCTCTCTCTCTCTCTCTCTCTCTCTCTCTCTCTTCCATTTTGCTCTATTTGCATATAGATAATAAAGTAGTTTTTCTACTACAAAGACAACTTTAAAAACTCAATTCAAATTGAACCACCGGTACTTTTGCTTTTCTTGCTGGAGAGGAGCAGGCGGGAATTACAGAGTCTTCCTGCCTGCCCTCTAAAATGATTGTGTTTCTTGCTATAGCCTGAAAGTTACATGTACCTTTAGCTGGGTATAGTTTGGTGGCCAGATGCAGCCTCTCAGATAGCTTAATAAATAGCAAACAAAGACTTCTGGGAAAGATGGCAAACTAGGAGCAACCTGCCTGTGACTCAGTGAAGGAGAAGAATCAGGAAAAGAAAAACTAGTCTCGTCCCAAACATAGAAGAGAGGAAGGGCTTTGGAACCCCACAAAGATGGTGATGAACAGCTAAACAGCTTAGGTGAAAGGCAGGTGGTGCACAGAAGAGAAACAAACCAAGCTGAATGCACCTCCAGCTACACAGCCCCAGTAGGTTAAAAAAAGGAGGCGGGGGGACAATGACAAAACACTCATGCCAAAGCTAAGCCAGGCATCCCCAGGAACAGACTGGCAATCCTACCCTCATGACAAGCCCACAGCCATCACAAGCTGCAAACTCAGCATTGGTGAGACTGATTTCTCCATCAGATAGGTCAACAGAGGACAGGAATCCCATTTGTCACTTGAAGTGACTCAAGCAGTGTGCAGGTGCCATCTTGAAAGAGAAGTTATTATTTAGACTGAACTCCTTGGTGCACTGGGAACAGAGAGAAGGAAACAGTCACAGGCGGCGATACTGAACTGACCCTGCCATAGCCTCAAAATGACAGACAGCCTGGGGAGCGGCTGTGGAGAGCAGGGGGGCTGGACACTGACCAGGGCAGGAGGCAAAAGGCTTAGCTCAGCCACCAAAATGTCCCGCCCTCAGTGGCCAGGAACAGACAGAATCCACTAAGGGCAGCCCTGGCATTGGAGAGCCCTGTGCCTGAGGTGGCCAAGCGGATGACCCTCTAGAGCCATCTGTCTGCCATTCAGTGCTGTACAGTCCCAGAACTCAAAATCCAAGAGAATACTTGAAGTCCAGAGTTGTGTGCATACCTCCAGCTGGGTGATCGATACCTGAGGAATTTGGAAAGTACTAAGTTGGTTCACTACCTGTACAGATCTCAGTATCATGGTTGATTCCCATACTCCCAATGGGGTAATGGAGGTGGAGGAACCTGCCCACAGCACTGCGAAAGATAAATGTGTCCAGCAGAGGATCCTGGTATGCAATGAAGAGATGCGACAATGTGAAGTGAGCAAGGTGAACATCATGTATCTGTCCAGTACAGGCTCCACACCAGCATAGACCACCGGAATATAAAGAAAGAAAAGATAGACCTTCTCACTGAACCACTGAAAAAGCTTTTAGAAAAGTAGTAATCTTTTTCCATGCATGCGGCATAGACGGCTGGAGCTGGCTAAGGAACCACATTGTTTAGCCTGCATGAAGGCAGAGACAGCATGTCTGAGTGGCAGCTAAGGCACAGTTGGGAAGGGCAACCACTTAAAGCAAATGGCAAAGATAAGTCATCCAAAGATGTTGGTTTTTTATTCTGTTAAAGAGTTTCCACGGCCATACACACCTGAAGACAGTAGCAAGTTCTCCCTTCGAGACTTTCGCTATAACTGCCTGATTGATAGCTAGTGGAACTCCCATTCAAGCAAAGGGCATTACCTCTGGGTGTTGGCTTTTACATCTCATGGTGAGTATTAAACACTATGATGGTTATCATGGCACTGTGCACCTGTCTAGAGCCTTGGCTTTCTCCTGGACATCACACCATATAGCACAACATGGTGGAACAGAAGAAGCATGAGATGGTATGTGGGCAGCTTTGATTTCCCATTAGTGTCTGTCATATAAGCTGAAGTAACCCTCAGTAAACTACCCAGTGTTCCTATGTGTGCCTCTGTGGAAAATAGGGATAATGACAGGGATCTTTATGAGCTGCAGTGAAAGCTAAAATAATGTCCTTTAATACTTGTAATGCAGGTCTCAAAGTTGCTAGTATCATCAAAATCTTTTATAAAAGTACTTGGATATAACAATAAGGAAACTGGGTGTTCTGTCTGGCATTGTTTTGTTTTGTTTTGTTTTGTTTTGTTTTGTTTTGTTTTGTTTTGTTTTGTTTTGTTTTTATGTCAACTTGACTCAAGCTAGAGTCATCTTAGAAGAGGGAACCTCAACTGAGAAAATGGCCTCGTAAGATCTGGCTGTAAGCAAGGCTATTGGACATTTTCTTAATTAGTGGTTAGTTGGGAAGGGCCCAGTCCATTGTGGGAAATGCCATTCCTGAGCTAGAAGTCCTGAAGTCTATAAGAAAGCAGCCTGAGAAAGCCATGAAGAGCAGTAAGCAGCACTGTAGCACAAATTGTTAGAAGGTCTTATCAATAAAAACAAACCTGGAGCCAGGTATTGGGGTGAATGCTGGAAGATCAGAGAAGCAGAACAAGCCACAGCCACCTCACCTTGCCAATTCTTCAGCTGATTCTGTTTCCTCAGACTGGAAGCCTCTGAGTTCTCATGCAGAATGAATCTCAGCTGAACTGTTGCTCAAAAGCCTAAAAGCTTAACCATCTCTACTTCCTGGTTTTCACACCTTATATACCTTTCTGCTTTCTGCCATCACTTCCTGGGATTAAAGGTGCTGGTCACCTTGCCTGGCTGTTTCCAGTGTGACTTTGAACTCAGAGAGATCCAGATGGATCTCTGCCTTTGGAATGCTAGGATTAAAGGTGTGTGTGCCACCATTTTCTGGCCTCTGTATCTAGTGGCTGCTCTGTTCTCTGACCCCAGATAAGTTTATTAGGGTGCACAATATTTTGGGGGACACAATATCACCACACAGCACTCCTCCATGACCTCTGCATCAGCTCCTGCCTTCAGGCTCCTGCCCTGCTTGAGTTCCTGTCCTCACTTCCTTCAGTGATGTGGATGCACAAGCCAAATAAGTCCATTCCTCCTCAGTTTGCTTTTGGTCATGTTGTTTCATCACAGCAGTAGTAACCCTGGCTCAGACGCTTTAGAAGGAAGTGATAGATGAAAACATAGTTTGTTGATAAAGTAGCAGGCTTCCAGGTCCTAATCCTGAGTTCTCAGTAACCCATGTCGTAAACTCCCTTTTCTACTGACAAGAATATCTGACACAGAAGAGTAAGGACTTTTCACCTTTCATTTGTAAAACGAGAGTCTTGTTCCTGAGAATAAAAAGGCATAATCCATATTCCAAAGTAGGTCCAATGCCCATATATCAGAAATCTCTGTATCACAATGAACCTAGAAAGACATCTACATGTATTATCACAATGCAGAATTGAAGCAAATTAAAGATGTCCTAATTAGACTTTTTTTTTTAATGCACTACATATAAGTCATTTCTGGCTAGCACAGCAGCTAAAAGAAATGCTAGGAAAAATCTCAGCTCATTAAAATGCATTCCATTTATCCATATAGATCTTTATGACAAAACAAACCTGGGGTCAGCATTGTAATTAAAACTTTTAAATCATCCATTGGAAAATTGTCTAAAACATTATGTCAAATTATACTCTATTTTTTTCTTAGCAAGATATATATATATATATATATATATATATATATATATAATGTTATTGCTAAAAGAATGCATCTTGAGACTCCATGTGCCATAAAGTTGTATTTCCTTCAGTTAAGTGACATGTTTTGGTCCCTAATGATATCAATAAGTTGCACGCCAAAATTGCCAACCTAGGCAATGGAGAGGGTGGGAGTTGAGAGAAAGCTACTGAGGACCTTGTTAAATTACTGTTTTGGGTAATCTGTGGATGGAACTTCATTACTCCTTAAACTGATGGATCTGCAGGTATTGTACAATAGAAGGTCTCCTACAAAGCTGGGTTGATGCTTTATGTTTGGAAGCAGAACATCAATAAAGGTCAACGTGACAATATGATTTATTCAAATACAATGCCACTGTGAGCAATTTTCCATTTCAGAATAAATGGCAGGCATTTTGTGTTTCTCTTTAGGTTTTTCATAGAAACCTCATTTGTCATGTTTCATTGTTTATCGTTGCTTTTTAGAGATGAAAGGAAGCAATTTATTTGCCCTTCGTGGCCATGTCTAGCTCGCCATGAAGGTAGGGACCTACAGCAAAAATCAATTGGTTAATAAAATAGTTAATTGACTAAGTGCTTGTTCTGATGGGCCAAAGGCTCAGACAGTCACCACCCAAGTAAGGGTGCTTAATTAAAGTGGCACTGGCTGAGCTTAATGAAATTCTGCCATGTAGATAGAAATTAATGCTGGAAAGACATCTGCATTTATTATTATACTGCAAAAAGGAAGCAAATTAAAAGTAGCCCAATTAGGCTTTTGTCTTAATGTACTTCACATAAGTCACTTGTGGCTAGCACAGCAGTTACAGGAAACTCTAAAAATTATTGTTTCTCAAATATGAGACCCCATTAGCAAGTATATTTCAAATCCTAATATGGCATACAAATATAAGCAGGGCAATTAGCTAAGACTGTTCCACTTTTTATAAATTGTGTTTTTATTACAAATGGTGAGGATGAAGTCAGGTGAAAATATGTGTATCAAAGATTTGGCAAATTCACCTTTTTCAATAAAATGGAAATACAGCTTCAAATGACAACTAACTCAGCGTACCTGTTTTATTACCTATGTGATAGCAATGTGGCTGAGTGAGAGAGACACCATAACTCTTTATTGAGGAGTTGTACTCTTACCATGTACCAGGTACTGCAGAAGGCCACCACACTTGAGTAGAGGTCTTAGGAGGCAACCGTGGTGAAATAGATGCTGTGGAGAATTTAAACAAATGCCAGTCAGAAGTCATAATGACTACCCCTATTATTCTGGAGTAGAAACACGTGTACCTAAATGAAAGAAATGTATCTGTAAAGGAAAAGCATGCATCCTGGCATTGTAGTAGGCTCTTGCAGAGGCAACACTTCCCAGTAATTGTTCTAATGGCTGTTTTGACCAACAGCCATTCGGATCATCCCTGCAACTAGCTGCATATTGTCATCAAAAAGTGTTAAATGAAATAAAACAGGGCAGTTGGTAATGGCACCCAAACAATAGAAGTTTAAAAAATAAGCTTAAAAAACTCAAAGTCTCACTATCTAGCTCAGGTTAGCCTTGAACTCACAATCCTCCTGCCTCATTCTCATGAGTTTTGGGATGATAGCAATGTACCACCAAATTCAACAGAAAGTTCTTTTAAGATGTACAACAAATGCAATTTTATTTCTCTGCTGATCATGCTAGGACAAGAATAGGTTAATTTAAGTTTTTGTATAAGTATTTTAATGGAAGAGAAGAGGTCTTAACATTACAGAGTAAGGACAACGGAGTACTGATCATTGCTGGGCACCAGTTTTTATAATCCCTCTGAATCCAGAGAGAAGATCCTCTTAGACAAACAAAGGTATGCCACATTTGAAGATTAGAAGTTGACGCTCCCAGAAAATAAACAACTAAATAGACACAAAAATCTTAGGATATTGAAAGGAAACTCAGTCTCTCTTAAAAATAAACCTTTTGCTTAAACATTTCTAATATGTAATGGAATAATAATTAATATATGGTATTTATCACTTGGCATCAGTACTTACATAAACAATAATGTTGGTCATGCATGCACAAAGTTTAACAGGAATGACATATTTTGATGCACTTTTGAGCGTCTTCCATTTGTATACCAACTTCTAGTCTCCCCCACTACTGATTCTGATAGCTACAACAGGCTAATCTTCAACTGATCACAAATTCTTTCTGTGAATGGACATTACATCTTCTTCTTTGTGCACTTCCCATAGAACTTACAGCTCTGTCGTATGTGACCAGCTTAAAGAATATTTCTCCAAAACGAAGTTTCAAATCCTAGAAAACAAGGCCATCCTAACTCCTTTGTTACAGGATTTAAAAGCGAGCACTTCCTAATAGACTAACCCACTTTTTCTACTTTCTGATGGTAAGTACTTGAAGTTAATTGATTTTTACAAGGTCACAGAGACAGGGAGTGGCAGAGCTAACAATGTCAACCAACGCCAAGCAAGCACCTGGCATGGAGCGAGCACTAAGATTACAATGAAACTCTTTCGTGAGTGAATTCTGCACTTTTCCCCAAAACGGCGAGATGAATTTGAAATTGCCCTCGCTGGAGTATAACCTACATAGAAGCACTCACTCTGCAAATCGAGCATTATTTGTCACCCGAATGTTTAATGACCATTTGCAGAATAACCATCAAATTTTAGAACACATAACATCTTTTGCTGATTTTGAGGTTCTTGAGAATCTTTCCAGACTATCTTTGGGAATGTCAGAATTCTGATCAGACGTGCTTCTTCCTCATCGGAGTGGCACATGTTTAAAAAAGAGTTTCAGCTGTGTGCTTTATGATTGCTTTCTATGTAAGCGAGAATCGACTCCTTTTTCAGACAACACATGTTTGGGGTGAATCCTCTGCATCCTCTACCCACACTTGGGTCCCAGGCCGACATAGCCTGAATCTCTAATTGGCCAGACCACCCCAGAGCCTTCAGTTACCCAATGAACCAACAGTTGCCTGAAAGTGTTTGTTCTTCACGTTCACAGTCGTGTGTTGCATTTACTAAAATAAGGCTCTCCGCACCGTTACCAGTGAGAACTGCTAAAAAGCGAGTTGGTATCACGTTCACATCGCTTCTTTTTGAGGATTTTACAAAGGCATGCATGGGAACACTGCTTCTCAAAACACCGTCCTGACAAGTTAAGTACACACAGTTCTTTGTTGGAAGAAAGGTCTTTCATCTTTTTTTTTTTTTTTTTTTTCTGAGCAGGAAGGTTTCCCTCCTTGGAGACAGACACCTTTGGTTTGCAATATGCCTATTGTATGGCAGACAGGAATTCACAGACCCTCTCCCCACTACTACCTGTTATTTCAAGCTGAGGAAAACTGTTAGTTTTGGGAACTGCTTGAGTCTGAAGAAAAGCCACACTCTGCTTGTTTCCGTAACATGCATTCATCATTCCCAGACAATCGCTGAGTACCTCACATATGTGACAGGGGTGTGTCACAAGCTGCAGAAGCAAACTGCCCCTTCCAGTTGGGCCACATGTGTGCTGAAAATTACTTTAATTGCCTATCTCTCACTTTACAGAAGTTAATCATCAGAACATCATTCATAAACTTGGCATTCAAAAGAACAGATTTTTAATGTTCTTACCTCCAATATGATGTGTTGGCAAGGTGATGGGTATGTTAATTAGTTTGAGTGAATCTTTTTGCAGCATATACACAGAATAAGACATTAGATTGTGTTCCATAAATATACACAATTGTTACTTGTCAATTAAAAATTCTATTAAAGAGATAAATTGGAATTGGTAAGATTAAATAACTTCTTGAAGGTCACATAGACAGAAATTAATACACTGGTTCTTGCTCACAATTCTCATACTCTGTACAATAAACAAATTGTTCCAACTTGAGAGCTACCAGAAGGGACACCAGGACCAACACAGGTCCACAACCTCCAGGGTAAACATCATGCATTATGTTCCACCAGAGAGAAAAAGAACAAAACCAAGATACCAGATTTAATGAGCTAAATGTAAAAATATTTAAATAAAATGAGCAATTTAAATTAATAGTTCTATTTTCCAAATGTATTATATATTTATACATGATGAATGGCAGAAGTTTTCAAGACTGTAGCCTGAGCTGGCCTCGAATTCACAGAAATCCTGCTTCTTTGGCCTTACAGACACTAAGCTCCCTGCAGTTACTGTGTAAACAATCAAGCTGCTCCATCATGCCTCACAATGTGTTGAATGTTTTCAATTAATCATATTATTTAAAATCTGTGGTTTTGTGAGAGCAATAAAGGCAATAAAACTCCCTTCAAATGTTAGACTGAGCAAAATTTTAGATGCAATGACCAAGAAGGAAAATCACCCCTGGAGACTGTGTCCACACAACTTCGAGGCCTCCATCTTCTGATGTGCAAAAGGAAGAAGCAGGCTCTCTCCTCAGCGGTTTTTTAAATTGGTGCTTGAATGCTTCCCTTTCCATGGAGACATCCCAGTGGCCAGAAGAAAATCAGTGATGTGTGTCCCCAGCCTACTCGTCCTCATCCACCCTACAACACCACTACACACGTGAGAGCTCTTCATGTCGGTTGTACATATGGTCCTGCTTAAGACTATCTCTACAGAAAACATTCCAGTCTCTGATGATAAACTTAGAAGGTCAAATTTGATAGCCACATGGCTATAAGTTTCTGAATCTAAAGCTTCTTCAAATTCAATGATTCTAAATTTAAGGTAAGTAATAATGTGTCTAGAGCATAGATCACAAATATAGCATTCTCCAGGGCCAAGGGACCAATAAACTTTTTTTTTTTTTTTTTTTTTTTTTTTTTTTTTTTTTTTTTTTTTTGGGGCTTTCTTTTTTTTTTTTTTTTTTTTTTTTTTTTTTTTTTTTTATTAATTTATTTTGCAATACAATTCAGTTCTACATATCAGCCACGGATTCCCTTTTCTCCCCCCTCCCGTCCCCTCACCTTCCCCCCAACCCCCCCCCCCATTCCCATCTCCTCCAGGACAAAGCCTTCCCCACAGACTGAGGTCAACCTGGTAGACTCAGTCCAGGTAGGTCTAGTCCCCTCCTCCCAGGCCGAGCCAAACAATCCTGCATAGGCCCCAGGTTTCAAACAGCCAACTCATGCAATGAGCACAAGATCTGGTCCCACTGCCTGGGTGCCTCCCAAACAGATCAAGCCAATCAACTGTCTCATCCATTCAGAGGGCCTGATCCAGTGGGGACCCCTCAGCCATTGGTTCATAGTTCATGTGTTTCCATTCATTTGGCTATTTGTCCCTGTGCTTTATCCAACCTTGGTCTCAACAATTCTCGCTCATATAAACCCTCCTCATTCTCGCTAATTGGACTCCCAGAGATCCACCCGGGGCCTAGTCATGGATCTCTGCATCCAGATCCCTCAGTAGTTGGATGAGGTTTCTAGCACAACAATTAGGGTGTTTGGCCATCCCATCACCAGAGTAGGTCAGTTCAGGCTGTCTCTCGACCTCTGCCAGCAGTCTGTTGTGTGGGTATCTTTGTGGATTTCTGTGGGCCTCTCTAGCACTTTGCTTCTTCCTATTCTCATGTGGTCTTTATTTACCATGGTCTCCTATTCCTTGTTCTCCCTCTCTGTTGTTGATCCAGCTGGGATCTCCCGCTCTCCCAAGCTCTCTTTCCCTCAACCCTCGCCTTTCATTACCCCCACTCATGTCCAGGCTGTTCATGTAGATCTCATTCCATTTCTCTGTCATTGGGTGATCCCTGTGTCTTTCTTGGGGTCCTGTTTTCCAGGTAGCCTCCCTGGTGATGTGAGTAGCAGACAAGTCATCCTTGTTTCATGTCTAGTATCCTGCTATGAGTGAGTACATACCATGTTTGTCTTTCTGAGTCTGGGTTACCTCACTCAGGATGATTTTTTCTAGATCCATCCATTTGTCTGCAAACCTCATGATGCCATTGTTTTTCTCTGCTGAGTAGTATTCCATTGTGTATATGTACCACATTTTGTTTATCCATTCTTCAGTTGAAGGGCATCTGGGTTGTTTCCATGTTCTGGCTATTACAAACAATGCTGATATGAACATAACTGAACAAGTGCTCTTATGGTGTGGTTGAGCATTTCTTGGGTATATGCCCAAGAGTGGTATAGCTGGATCTTGGGGGAGATTGATTCCCAATTTTCTAAGAAAGCGCCATATTGATTTCCAAAGTGGTTGTACAAGCTTGCATTCCCACCAGCAGTGGAGGAGAGTTCCCCTAGCTCCACATCCTCTCCAGCATAAGGTGTCTTCAGTGTTTTTGATCTTAGCCATTCTGACAGGCGTAAGGTGGTATCTCAGAGTTGTTTTGATTTGCATTTCCCTGATGATTAGGGATGTTGAGCAGTTCCTTAAATGTCTTTCGGCCATTTGAGTTTCCTCTGTTGAGAATTCTCTGTTTAGTTCTATAGCCCATTTCTTAATTGGACTGTTGGGCATTTTGATGTCTAATTTCTTGAATTCCCTATATATTCTGGATATCAGTCCTCTGTCAGATGTGGGGTTGGTGAAGATCTTTTCCCATTCTGTAGGCTGTCGCTTTGCCTTGTTGACCGTATCCTTTGCTCTACAAAAGCTTCTCAGTTTCAAGAGGTCCCATTGATTGATTGTTTGTCTCAGAGTCTGTGCTACTGGTGTTCTATTTAGGAAGTAGTCTCCTATGCCAATGCGTTCAAGACTACTTCCTACTTTCTCTTCTAGCAGGTTCAGAGTAGTTGGATTTATGTTGAGGTCCTTGATCCACTTGGACTTAAGTTTTGTGCACGGTGATAGATATGGATCTATTTGCAGCCTTCTACATGTTGATATCCAGTTTTGCCAGCACCATTTGTTGAAGATGCTTTCTTTTTTCCATTGTATAGTTTTGGCTTCTTTGTCAAAAATTATATGTTCATAGGTGTGCGGATTAATGTCAGGGTCTTCAATTCGATTCCATTGGTCCACATGTCGGTTTTTATGCCAGTACCAAGCTGTTTTTATTACTGTAGCTCTATAGTAGAGCTTGAAGTCAGGGATCGTGATGCCTCCAGAAGTTGTGTTATTGTACAGGATTCCTTTGGCTATCCTGGGTTTTTTGTTTTTCCATATGAAGTTGAGTATTATTTTTTCCAGGTCTGTGAAGAATTGTGTTGGTATTTTGATGGGGATTGCATTGAATCTGTAGATTGCTTTTGGTAAGATTGCCATTTTTACTATGTTAGTCCTGCCTATCCATGAGCATGGGAGATCTTTCCATTTTCTGACATCTTCTTCAATTTCTTTTTTCAGGGACTTAAAGTTCTTGTCATATAGGTCCTTCACTTGCTTGGTTAGTGTTACCCCAAGGTATTTTATGTCGTTTGTGGCTATAGTAAAGGGTGATGTATCTCTGATTTCCTTCTCCGCTTCTTTGTCCATTGTATATAGGAGGGCTACTGATTTTTTTGAGTTGATCTTGTATCCTGCTATGTTGCTGAAGGTGTTTATAAGCTGTATCAGTTCCTTGGTGGAATCTTTGGGGTCGCTCAAGTATACTATCATGTCATCTGCAAATAGGGAAAGCTTGACTTCTTCCTTTCCAATTTGTATCCCCTTAATCTCCTTATGTTGTCTTATTGCTCTGGCTAGAACTTCAAGTACTATATTGAATAAGTATGGGGAGAGTGGACAGCCTTGCCTCGTTCCTGATTTTAGTGGAATTGCTTTGAGTTTCTCTCCATTTAATTTGATGTTGGCTGTTGGCTTGCTGTAAATTGCCTTTATTATGTTTAGGTATGTTCCCTGTATTCCTGATCGCTCCAATACCTTTATCATGAAGGGGTGTTGGATTTTGTCAAATGCCTTTTCTGCATCCAGTGAGATGATCATATGGTTTTTTTCTTTGAGTTTGTTTATATGGTGTATTACATTGACGGACTTTCGTATGTTGAACCACCCTTGCATCCCTGGAATGAATCCTACTTGATCATGGTGGATAATTGTTTTGATGTGTTCTTGGAGTCTGTTTGCCAGTATTTTATTGAGTATTTTTGCATCAATGTTCATGAGGGAGATCGGTCTGTAGTTCTCTTTCTTTGTTGTATCCTTGTTTGGTTTAGGAATTAGGGTAATTGTAGCCTCGTAGAAGGAGTTTGGTAATGTTCCTTCTGTTTCTATTGTGTGGAACAATTTAGAGAGTATTGGTATTAACTCTTCTTTGAAGATCTGGTAGAATTCTGCGCTGAAACCATCTGGTCCTGGGCTTTTTTTGGTTGGGAGACTTTTAATGACTGTTTCTATTTCGTTAGGGGTTATTGGACTATTTAAATAGTTTATCTGGTCTTGATTTAACTTAGGTATGTGGTACCTATCCAGAAAGTTATCCATTTCTTTTAGGTTTTCCAGTTTTGTCGAATAGAGGTTTTTGAAGTATGACCTGATGATTCTCTGGATTTCCTCAATGTCTGTTGTTATGTCCCCCTTTTCATTTCTGATTTTGTTGATTTGGATGCTCTCTCTCTGTCTTTTGGTTAGTTTGGATAAGGGCTTGTCTATCTTGTTGATTTTCTCAAAGAACCAACTCTTTGTTTCATTAATTTTTTGTATTGTTCTCTTTGTTTCTATTTTATTGATTTCAGCTCTCACTTTGATAATTTCCTGGCGTCTATTTTTCCTGGGAGACTGTGCTTCTTCTTGTTCTAGAGCTTTCAGGTATGCTGTTAAGTCTCTAGTGTGAGATTTCTCCAACTTATTTATGTGGGCATTTAGTGCTATGAATTTCCCTCTTAGTACTGCTTTCATAGTGTCCCATAAATTTGGATATGTGGTGTCTTCATTTTCATTGATCTCTAGGAAGTCTTTAATTTCTTTCTTTATTTCTTCCTTAACCCATTGGTGATTCAGTTGGGTATTATTCAGTTTCCATGAGATTGCAGGTTTTCTGTAGTTTTTGTTGTTGTTGAAATCCAACTTTAGACCATGGTGGTCTGATAGAACACAGGAGGTTATTCCAATTGTTTTGTATCTGTTTAGATTTGTTTTGTGGCCAAGTATGTGGTCAATTTTAGAGAAGGTTCCATGGGGTGCTGAGAAGAAGGTATATTCTTTTTTGTTAGGATGGAATGTTCTGTAGATATCGATTAAGTCCATTTGAGTCATGACATCAGTTAAGTCCTTTATTTCTCTGTTAAGTTTCAATTTGGGAGATCTGTCCAGTGGTGAAAGTGGGGTGTTGAGGTCTCCCACTATTAACGTGTGGGGTTTTATATGTGATTTAAGCTTTAGTAATGTTTCTTTTACATATGTGGGTGCCCTTGTGTTTGGGGCATAAATATTCAGAATTGAGACTTCATCTTGGTGGATCTTTCCTGTGATGAGTATGTAATGCCCTTCTTGATCTCTTTTGATTGATTTTAGTTTGAAGTCTATTTTGCTGGATATCAGGATGGCTACACCCGCTTGTTTCTTAAGACCGTTTGATTGGAAAGTCTTTTCCCAGCCTTTTATTTTTAGGTAGTGTCTATCTTTGAATTTGAAATGTGTTTCTTGTATGCAGCAGAAAGATGGGTCCTGCTTTCGTATCCATTCTGTAAGCCTATGTCTTTTTATAGGTGAATTAAGTCCATTGATATTGAGGGAAATTAATGACCAGTGATTGTTCATTCCTGTTATTTTTTGGTGGTGATGTGTGGGTACTTCTATACGTTGGGGTTTACTGCTGTGGCTTTATCTGTTGCCTGTGTTTTCGAGGGTGTATCTGACTTCCTTAGGTTGGAATTTTCCTTCTAGTGCTTTCTGTAGGGCTGGGTTTGTGGATAAGTATTGTTTAAATCTGGCTTTGTCATGGAATGTCTTGTTTACTCCATCTATGGTGATTGAAAGTTTTGCTGGGTATATTAGTCTAGGTTGACATCCATGGTCTCTTAGTGTCTGCATTACATCTGTCCAGGTTCTTCTGGCTTTCAAAGTCTCCATTGAGAAATCGGGTGTTATTCTGATGGGTTTGCCTTTATATGTCACTTGGCCTTTTTCCTTTGCTGCTCTTAATATTCTTTCTTTATTCTGTACGTTTAGTTGTTTAACTATTATGTGGCGAGGGGACTTTTTTTGGGGGTCTAGTCTGTTTGGTGTTCTATAAGCTTCTTGTATCTTCATAGGCATTTCCTTCTTTAAGTTGGGAAAGTTTTCTTCTATG
The DNA here is from genome assembly GCF_007827085.1 of Peromyscus californicus insignis. Classification (NCBI taxonomy): domain Eukaryota; kingdom Metazoa; phylum Chordata; class Mammalia; order Rodentia; family Cricetidae; genus Peromyscus; species Peromyscus californicus. Next base: position 115,054,589 of record NW_026294606.1, read on the forward strand.
ATCTTGTTGAATATATTTTCTGTGCCCTTGAGTTGGTATTCTTCTCCTTCTTCGACCCCTATTATTCTTAGGTTTGGTCTTTTCATGGTGTCCCAAATTTCTTGGACATTTTGGTTCATGACTTTGTTGGTTTTAGTGTTTTCTTTGACTGATGAATGTATTTCTTCTACTGTATCTTCAACGCTAGAGATCCTCTCTTCCATCTCTTGCATTCTGTTGATTATACTTGCATCTGAAGTTCCCAATCGTTTTCTCAGATTTTCTATTTCCAGCATTCCCTCTGTTTGTGTCTTCTTCATTTTTTCTATTTCCCTTTTCAGGTCTTGGACTGTTTCCTTCATTTGTTTCATTGATTTTTCTTGATTTTCTCTCAGTATTTTATTGTTTTCTTCCAGGACTTTATTGATTTCTTCTAATTTGTTTGCCCTTTCCTCTAGTTGTTTACAGCGTTCTTCACATTTTTTTGTCTTTTCCTCTACGCAAGCCTCTAGCTTCTTCATGATGTCATTCATAAGGCTGTTTTCTTCTGCTTCTTCCAATTTCTGATGTTCAGGTCTAGGTGTTGGAGGAGGGCTAGGGCCTGGTGATGCTGTATTGCTATTCATTTTGTTGTATATGTTTCTGCCTTGACGTCTGCCCATCTCCTTGTGGTTCGTTCTTGGCCTTATCCGCACACTTGGTTCAGACAGACCAGTGTTCCAAAAGGGAAGTCAGTGTTCCAAAAGGGAAGTCCGGAGCAAGATGGGAGCTGGGGGCCGGCCTCTAAGTCTCAGGAAGAGGCTTGGGGCTCAGGCGGATGGGCGTGGGGGCAGGGCGTGGAGACTGCAGGGTCTGCCAGGGGTCTTGGAGAAGGGGATCCTTCCCGGTGGGGCTAGCAGGGAACCTGCCCGGTGGCCAGAACCTGGGGCCGAGTTGGGCAGGTCTTCCCTGGAGTGGCTGGTGCCCAGGGATGGGGTCTGGGGCAAGGAAGGGTACTCACGACTGTTCCAAAAGGGACGTCCGGAGCAAGATGGGAGCTGGGGGCCGGCCTCTGAGTCTCAGGAAGAGGCTTGGGGCTCAGGCGGATGGGCGTGGGGGCAGGGCGTGGAGACTGCAGGGTCTGCCAGGGGTCTTGGAGAAGGGGATCCTTCCCGGTGCGGCTAGCAGGGAACCTGCCCGGTGGCCAGAACCTGGGGCCAAGTTGGGCAGGTCTTCCCTGGAGTGGCTGGTGCCCAGGGATGGGGTCTGGGGCAAGGAAGGGTACTCACCAGTATTCCAAAAGGGACGTCCGGAGCAAGATGGGAGCTGGGGGTCGGCTTCTGAGTCTCAGGAAGAGGCTTGGGGCTCAGGCGGATGGGCGTGGGGGCAGGGCGTGGAGACTGCAGGGTCTGCCAGGGGTCTTGGAGAAGGGGATCCTTCCCGGTGGGGCTAGCAGGGAACCTGCCCTGTGGCCAGAACCTGGGGCCGAGTTGGGCAGGTCTTCCCTGGAGTGGCTGGTGCCCAGGGATGGGGTCTGGGGCAAGGACGGGCACTCACCAGTGTTGTAAAAGGGAAGTCCGGAGCAAGATGGGAGCTGGGGGCCGGCCTCTAAGTCTCAGGAAGAGGCTTGGGGCTCAGGCGGATGGGCGTGGGGGCAGGGCGTGGAGACTGCAGGGTCTGCCAGGGGTCTTGGAGAAGGGGATCCTTCCCGGTGGGGCTAGCAGGGAACCTGCCCGGTGGCCAGAACCTGGGGCCGAGTTGGGCAGGTCTTCCCTGGAGTGGCTGGTGCCCAGGGATGGGGTCTGGGGCAAGGAAGAGTACTCACCAGTATTCCAAAAAGGACGTCCGGAGCAAGATGGGAGCTGGGGGCCGGCCTCTGAGTCTCAGGAAGAGGCTTGGGGCTCAGGCGGATGGGCGTGGGGGCAGGGCGTGGAGACTGCAGGGTCTGCCAGGGGTCTTGGAGAAGTGGATCCTTCCCGGTGGGGCTAGCAGGGAACCTGCCCGGTGGCCAGAACCTGGGGCCGAGTTGGGCAGGTCTTCCCTGGAGTGGCTGGTGCCCAGGGATGGGGTCTGGGGCAAGGAAGGGTACTCACGACTGTTCCAAAAGGGACGTCCGGAGCAAGATGGGAGCTGGGGGCCGGCCTCTGAGTCTCAGGAAGAGGCTTGGGGCTCAGGCGGATGGGCGTGGGGGCAGGGCGTGGAGACTGCAGGGTCTGCCAGGGGTCTTGGAGAAGGGGATCCTTCCCGGTGGGGCTAGCAGGGAACCTGCCCGGTGGCCAGAACCTGGGGCCGAGTTGGGCAGGTCTTCCCTGGAGTGGCTGGTGCCCAGGGATGGGGTCTGGGGCAAGGAAGAGTACTCACCAGTATTCCAAAATGACGTCCGGAGCAAGATGGGAGCTGGGGGCCGGCCTCTGAGTCTCAGGAAGAGGCTTGGGGCTCAGGCGGATGGGCGTGGGGGCAGGGCGTGGAGACTGCAGGGTCTGCCAGGGGTCTTGGAGAAGGGGATCCTTCCCGGTGGGGCTAGCAGGGAACCTGCCCGGTGGCCAGAACCTGGGGCCGAGTTGGGCAGGTCTTCCCTGGAGTGGCTGGTGCCCAGGGATGGGGTCTGGGGCAAGGAAGGGTACTCACCAGTATTCCAAAAGGGACGTCCGGAGCAAGATGGGAGCTGGGGGCCGGCCTCTGAGTCTCAGGAAGAGGCTTGGGGCTCAGGCGGATGGGCGTGGGGGCAGGGCGTGGAGACTGCAGGGTCTGCCAGGGGTCTTGGAGAAGGGGATCCTTCCCGGTGGGGCTAGCAGGGAACCTGCCCGGTGGCCAGAACCTGGGGCCGAGTTGGGCAGGTCTTCCCTGGAGTGGCTGGTGCCCAGGGATGGGGTCTGGGGCAAGGAAGAGTACTCACCAGTATTCCAAAAAGGACGTCCGGAGCAAGATGGGAGCTGGGGGCCGGCCTCTCGGGACCAATAAACTTTTTAAAATAAGTAAATGAAATAAATTGGGTGTGAGACTACAGAGGTCATGCTGCTCTGTGACAACTTAAATGTGTCTGCCCTAAGGGAACTTAGACTCTGTGTATTCATCACTAAAATCATACTAGCAAAGCCCGGCACCCAAGAGGATTACAAGCTTGGGGTTAGCCTGAGCTATATAGAGAGGTATTGAGTTGAAAATTACAAAATAAAACATACTGAAGAGAATTTTTAATCTCCCATCACTAAAATGAGGAAATCTGTGATTTCTATCTGTTCTACACTGGCTTGGGTTCAGTCTGATGAGGTACTTGGAAGAACCAAGCAGATGGCATCTTAACTTTAAGATATAGAGACCACAAAGGGAAAGTCTGTGTCCTTATTGGCCATCTAGTTTTGAATACACAGTATTATTTCATTAAACAACTTTGAAAAAGTGTCATCATTGCATTCAAAAAGAGCCCATGAAAGCTTGAAATGCACCTGTAAGGAGTGAACTTTGTAGCTTGCAAATACTAACATTAGGAAAGGCTAAGAAAACATCAAATATAAACACATAGGCAACTTATTAACCTTCATTTGCCCTCAATCTCCCCATGGGGAGCTTTCAAGATAACCCTCCCTAACATTGTTGTTGATCAGCCCATGGACTCACCTCCTCAGCTGAGATCCTGGGTGGACTTTCTTTTCTTAGTAATATATAGACTTCCACTGCATTTTCCTGAGAATGAAGTGTGCATGTGCATACACACATATGCATACACACACACACACACACACACACACACACACACACACACACACACACACAGGGGCTAATGTCGATATGGTGGAACTTAATCCCTGCTGTTCATTGTTCACTGCATCAAAAGGAGCCTGCCAGCCACTTCGCTGTGAATGCACTAGTCTCAGAGCAAGGTCAAGAAGAGTCTTCTTCCTCTGGCTCCCAGCATTAGCTGTCTTATGTTTGACACCTCGTGCTGAGATGCCTTACTTGGCTTGAAGCTCTGCACTGACTTAGCTCAGTCTGATGAGGCACTTGGAAGAACCAAGTGGAAGTTGTCTTGAAACTGCAAAAGGAGCCATAGGGTCAATGTAGTCACTTTGTAACGTATCAACCTGGTTAATGAAGGGGCCAGGAAAGTCCAACTCACCAGTGTACAGCTGTCGTTTGATCCTGTAGGGGAAAGGAATTAATGCTTTTATTTTAAAGCGACTGTGCTTAGTCATACTGGATCTAATATTTTGTCTATTCCATTTTATTTCTTCTTCAAATGGGAAAATTTTGCACAGAGCGCAGAAGGGAGGGTGGGATTCTCCAGGGAAATAAAGCACAATGGTATCATAGAAGTTAGGGAAAACTGAACACAGCTGGGGAAATGGAAGAGTAGAAAGCATGTCTGAGGAGGGCACATGTGGGAAGTGTCCAAAACCATGTCAGTGCCTGTGGATCTCTCCTCGAGCACAATACTGCTTAAAACACAAAGAAATCAACGATTCAATTAGACATCACATACAAGGTATTTTACAAAGGTCTTGGGACAGAGTGCTTAATAAGTGATTATAACTTGCTATCAATATTACTATTAATGAAAATAAGGGGTTTTAGTAACACATTAACAAAATTAACTGTTACAAAGTCGCTTAATAAAGTGGCCACACAGAATGCTTCACATATATTTACTCCTCTAATCTACATACAATCCCATGAAGTTGATGCTATTACTATGCCAGAAAAGAAAACCAAGGTAGAAATAGGTAAAGTAACATGCCCAAGATTATCCAAGTGGTAGGCACACAATCACAATTTAAACCATAATAATGGATTCCTGAACCCAAGTTTTAATCACCAGGTTCTATGATTCTCTCCAGATCTTGGAAGGTCAATAAAACTAAATTAAGAAAAATTGATCAGAAGTTACTTTGAAGAGAACTATAGTATTTAAGTCATGCAAAAACAGAAATACTAAAGAACAGTGGTTGTTTTAGGAAATTATTGAAAGACAAGAGAAGCCATGTGCCCAAGGCAGTGGTGGGATGGAAACAGGAACATAACAGAATCCATCAACTGGTCTGAAGGGTCAAGACACAGAAGAAAATCTCAGTGAGTTTTGAAGCTTTGAGTCAAAGCAATTGTAAGGAGGTGGCACAGCTGTCCCATTCCATGCACATATACACTCACATATACCCAAATACACTCATACACACATATACACTCACACATACATACACATGTATATGCACACAGACACACATGCACTTTCGCTCTCTCCCATGCCATATCCATACACACAAATGCACTCACTCACTATCATACACACATATATTTTCACATGCACACACATACACATGTATGCATACAAAAATGGTACACATATACATACATACAAACATACATACATACAAAATACATACACAAACAAACACACAGTCTCTCTCTCTCATTCTTAGACACACACACACATACATATACACACAAAAAAAAAAACAGAAATACACAGAATAAAAGCAAATAAATTCACTTGGAGTAGAATTCCTAGAAGGACATTGTGCAATGAAATGAAAATTCTGACTTTAGTAATTGGGTCATCAACATTTAAATTTAGTCTGAGATCTCACAGATTAAATAAGGCAAGAGGAAAAAAATGGCAAAGGACTGAGAATGGGGGGGTGGGGCAAAACTGCCACTTTTCATACCTAACAGGACTACACTCAACAGGCAAACTCTTCAAACACATGAGTATAATTAAGCAGCTGGATACAAAATCAGGACAGAAAAACTATACAGCAATAAAATGCCAAGGTGAATCTCTATAACAATGCTATTCCCAGAAGCATAAAAACTCAATACCTAAAGATAGATTTAATGAAAGATGTACACAACTACCGCACTGAAAATGATGGAATGTTATTAACACTAGTGAAGAGGGCTAGAGGGATGACCCAGCAGTGAACAGCACATGCTACTCTTGCAGAGAACCTGAGTTCAGCTACACACACTCACGTGCACTCCAGCTCTAGCTGATCTGACACCTCTAGCCTCCGTGGGAACTTGCACTCATGTGTGCACACACATGCACATAATTAAAAATAAAGTTAATCTTTGAAAATGGCTTTTAAAATAGAAACAGGAAGATTTACAGGTGAACAATTTGCAGTGAGAAAATGATGACCAGATGTCATTTGCACCCCCCTCACAAAGAGCCATAAATTGCACCAAATCTCAATCAAAAGTCCTGCAAAGTTGTCTGTGTGTGCACATAAACTGACTAGTTACAATTTACAGAAAAAAAAAAGTGTAAAAGATCAAAACTGTCATCACCTCCTTGGGAAGAACAGATGTGCAAGTTAATTTTATAGAAATTAGAATAGTTCAGTATTAGTCTAAAGTCAGAAAAACTGACAACGGAACAGAGTATGGGTCACCGAGTCATAGGCACTTGCTTCCTGAGCAAGTGTGCTTTTGTAGTACAGTAGAGAAAAGTTAGTCTGTTTGGTAACTTGTACTGGCTCATTTAGATATCCCCAAGAGGAATATCATTGACTTTAACCTGAACCTCTCAAGTCATGCATGAGAATTTATTCCAGAAAGATTTTTTACTTCAGTGTACAATGTATGTGCACACACACACACACACACACACACACACACACACACACACACACACACATATACACACACATATGTATGCATGTATATATAAACTTTGAGTCAAAAGCATATAAGCGTCAAAGGCATGTAAAAAATAATTTACTACTCTAGGATAGACGAAACTCAGATCTCCCAATCATGAAGGAAAACAGTCATAAGTTTTACAACATAGAAATTAAGAACTGCAATTTATCATGAAGCATGTGAAAAGACAAGCTAAAAACTGAAGAAAATATTCGTAATACGATGAAATGGCTTGACTGGAACCATCCAGAAAAGGTAAGTTCTAGGCCCTGGTGCCAGGAGATATGACTTGATTTGGAGTGTGAATGTCTGAAGTTGTAATGGAGTTAGAAGTTCTTTAAATGAGGGCAACCTGGACTTGGGGGAACCTTACTTACACGCAAGGACTTGTCTGCATAAGAGAGTAGAGGAAAGCTTCAGACAAAGAAACATGTGGAAAGGGAAGGCTCACATGCGGCTTCAAGTCAAGAAAAGGCCCCTGGGCTCCAAGCTGCCCATGGAGCCTCAAGAGTTTGCAGGCCCTGACTTCTGCCTGCACAATTACAAAGCGTGACTTTCTATCTTTTAAGCCGCCAAGTTTGTGGAAAATTGTTAGAAACAATCCTGGGAAACTCACACAACACACAACTGGCAACAGCCTTCTACTCAGCACATACGTACCTCACATAGAGTAAAATACGGATTGTTTTGCATAGACCAGTAAGAGATACACCCCAATAGGAGAAAAAAAAAAAGGAAAGTACTTAAAATGGTGGTCAAAGACACACTGGTTAAGCATTTTTTAATGATTACTTCAATCCATCTTTGCAGTACCCTGAGGCTCCTGAATCCATCTTAAAGACAAAACTACAAGGCAGTGGAGAGAGGTTAAAATATTTTATTCTAGATCCGGAATTCATGCCGAAGTCTGTTTTTCTTCAAAGTGCCTGGACTGTGCACAAGACATTTCTTAGAGAATACAGGAGACTTTAGATCTGTGTATGTGAAGAAAAAACAACAAACTAAAATCCAAGCTTAGAAAGAGGTAAAGCCCACACTATTCACAATGGATAAGAGAAAAAAAAAGAATACAGCTTTTAAGGTCTCTTAATTGAAGAAAACCTCTGGACACCTGTGGCTGCACCTCTCAGAACAGCATCAACTAGTAGAAGAGCTAAGAAATGTTTCAGGCCCTCTACTTCCCAGCTCCACTTGCTGCCTTGTCTTGAACAGTATCCCAACCTAGTTCCTCCCAGCATCCAGATTAAACCTAGTCATCCATGATTATCACACAATGCCATGCATTTTGCAAGAAGGACAGAGTCTAAGCAATGACAAAAATAAAAATAAAAAACAAAAAACTGCTGTCCTACTGTGATGAGCTGCTGTAGATATCAAATCCAATAGATTTTTATGTGGAAGTGACTGGCTGCTTATTAGCAAACAGTTGTTATGGGAATGATCCAATAATTTAATCTAAGAAGAAGGCCTATTTTTCTTAAACCTGGCACTCTATTTGGTGCATTTTCCTCACACAGAGTTTTAGCTCTGGGTCTCAGAGCACTTTTAAAACATTACACTCCACTCTGAAGCATGTGCGCTGCATTTCTGTTGACTATTTAAATCTCCTCCAACTTTGCCGTAAATTGAAGTGATCCAACAGTCCCAAATAGAAGGATAAAGTCTAGCCCAGTGGGGGAGGCATTAAACCTCCTTGCAAGTCAGCAGAAGCAAAAGTGACAGCCTGGTAGCAATTTAAAATTACTCTGAGACTACAACTGCCAATTAAAATAGACTTTCATGGTAACAGATGAACATCTGGTAACTTCTATTCGAAAGAAAAATTAAAAAGAGTTTACATTTCATTCGTAGTAATGAAAAACTTACATATAAGGCTACAATGTTTTAGTTCAGGCTTTGCTTAAATTATATTTTCTTTCATTATACCTTCCAACAGTACAATGTTTTCTCTTTTGTCATTTTTAATAGCTACAAAATGTCCATAATAAAACAAATCTGGCAGAAGTCAGAACCTATGATTCATTCATAGTTTGCTCTAAAAGCTATGCATTATCCTGCTCTCGTCCCAGGAGAAATAGATTGAAGGAGATTAACCTGAAGATGGTATTTCAATGAAATGTATTTGATCTGAATTCTGCAAAAGCATTCCTGGAAAAGGTCTCTCCTGTATCAGAGAAAGAAAAAAAATAAAGAAGGATGGGAGAGTAAAGGGAAAGTAGAGGGGAGGGAGACAGAGGAGGGGGGTAAGGGAAGAAGAAATAAAGAAATGAAGGAAGAAAATGATAGGTCGAAGATAGATGGATAGATGGATGGATAGATAGATAGATAGATAGATAGATAGATAGATAGATAGATAGATAGATACTGATAGTGATTCATGATTGACCATGGATTTTTATTCTACATCTCTGTCCCTCTCTATCTGTGATTCCTTAAGCGATTGTACACACCAAGCATTATCTTATCTCTTAAGGAGACAAAGATAAATAACAAGCCACCCCCAGACCTGTGTCTTCATCTTTTGAGAAATGTGTTCTTTACTCCCTCCATGCATTCATAATACCTACCTCCCTTAGTGACTATGCATGCCTCCACTGCAGTGACCTAGGTACTAGTTACTTACTAATAACTAATCAGTAAGTGCTGATGCTGATTGCACACCACCCATGTCCTTTTTCATGATTTCCTAAATGCACTTTGATAGATTTCTTTTTGTTTGTTTTTGGTTTTGTTTTTTTTCTGTGACTCAAATTAGTACCTAACATAGGAAGGACAACAGATGAAACTTTTTTTTCTTATATAGAAAATATTTAATTGGGGTGGCTCACTTACAGTTTCAGACTAAAGTTCGTTATTGTCATGATGGGGAGCATGGCAGTATGCAGGCAGACATGGTGCTGGAGCTGAGAATCCTACATCTTGTAGGCAACAGGAAGTTGATTCAGACACTCGGCAGTATCCTGAGCATTGGAAATCTTAAAGCCCACCCCCACAAAGACAAACTTCCTCCAACAAGGCCATACACATTCCAACAAAGCTATATCTCCTAATAGTGCCACTCCCTGTGAGATTATGGGGTGGGGGAGGGGGCAAATACATTTAAACAACTGCATTCCACTCCCTGGCCCCCATAAACATTTTAACAATGTCCTAATGTAAAATGCGTTTAGTTCAACTTCGGGAGTTCCCATAGTCTATCACAGTTTCATCAATGTTTGAAAGTCCAAAGTTCAAAGTCTCTTTTGAGATTCACAGAATCTCTTAACTATAATGCCCTGTAAAATCAAAATCAAAAAGCAGATCACAAATAGCCAAATGAATGGAAACACATGAACTATGAACCAATGGCTGAGGGGCCCCCAACTGGATCAGGCCCTCTGGATAAGTGAGACGGTTGATTAGCTTGATCTGTTTGGGAAGCATCCAGGCAGTGGGACTGGGACCTGTCCTCAGTGCATGAGCTGGCTGTTTGGAACCTGGGGCTTATACAGGGACACTTGGCCCAGCCTGGGAGGAGGGGATTGGACCTGCCTGAACTGAATCTACCAGGTTGAACTCAATCCCCAGGGGAGTCTTTGCCCTGGAGGAGATGGGAATGAGGGTGGGCTGGAGGGAAGGGGGGGCCGGGAGGGGGGAGAACAAGGGAATCCGTGGCTGATATGTAAAATTAAATTAAATTATAAAATAAAAAAAAATACAACATAAAAAAAAGCAGATCACATCATTCCAACATATAATGGCACAGAATATACATTGCCATTCCAAAATGTAGGGAAAGGAGCACAGTGAGGAAATACAGGACCAAAGCAAGACCAAAAACCAGGTGGGCAAACTCCAAACTATACAAAGAAGCACCATCCCCAACTCTGTTCAGCTATGTTGACTGCAACATACTTCTTTCTCTTTGGCCTGGTTCCACTCTCAGTTAGCAGTCCTCCTTGGCAGGTGTATCCCATGACTCTGGCATCTCCAGCATCTTGGGTTCTCCAAGGAAATCCAGGCTTCAACTTCATAGTTTCACATGGTCTTTCTACTAGGCCTCCATTCAGGAACACTCCTGACATATACCTGGCCTTGGTGGCATTCCTGAGGCATGAAGGATATCTCCATAACCCATTTCTTCTGACCTTAACTCTAAAGCCTGAACCACATGGCTGAAGTTACCAAGTTCTGCTGCTTGCTGGGGCTGGAACATGGCCCCCATGTTCAATTACATCTTCACCAGCTTTCTGTTTCTCATTTTCACTGCCTAAACTTGGCTACTTTTGAATTCTATATACCAAGCTGGCCTCAAACTCAGAGATCGGTCAGCCTCTGCCTTCTGGGTGCTAGGATTAAATGTGTTCACCACCACATCTGGCTCTAAGCTTCTCTTAAATCCCTTTTCACAAGTTGGAAACTTAGCTGGGTGAGATCTGCCTGCCTGGGCCTCCCGAGTGCTGGATTTAAAGGCGTGCACCACAAATTTGGCTCTAAGATTTTCTTCAGTTCCTTTTTACATAACAGTTAAAACTTTGATGAAGAAGTGAGCAAAAGTACTTCATGAGATTCAAATAAGAAATTATCAAGAAGCCAGTGTCAATCACTTTTACCAACCATTCACTGGACACTCTTTAATTTAACGTGTAAATCATAATTTCTCCCCATGCTTAAATCCATGCTATTTTTCATATCTTTTACTATTAAATAAACTGGAAGGATTCAATAGTACCAAAACCATTCCGCATACTTCCTGTCATATGCACAGGTGCCATGCACACCTTTAGGAAAGCTTGATTTTGCCATCTTTGGGGGGGGGGGGCATTCCTCCTGACATTTTGTGCTTTTTGTGGTTAAAAGCGGTGATTGCTGTTTTTCCTTTCCCAGACACACAACCACCTGTATTTTGGCTCAGCAGCTTCAGCCTGTCTTTACTTAGCTTCTTCAGTGAGATTGGGCGACAAGGTCTGTGAACCCAAGGAAGGAAAAGCAGTGAAGGGGAAAGAAAACAGCTGTGTGATGCAACCATGCTGTGAGTCTGGTCTGGGAGACGGGCAGTGCCTTCCCTACCTTCATATGGTGATAATGGAGTTTAGTCAAGGGAAGGTCCTGAAAGATGTCCCTTGTTCCCCAAAGGAAATAACTGCGATGTTTACCTGCCTTGAGGAAAGCGTAAGCTTCGTGAATGCAATGACTCTTATCCTCGTAGCAAATCATATAAACCCATTTACGTCTGTTAACTGACAAAGCACGTGGGCCTAGCACAGACCTTCTCTAAAGGAGCTTAGCTCTCCCATCGTTTCCCATGGGAAAAGAGTGATGCCTGAATTTCAGTCACTCCTCAGTCTCTCCAAATATTTACACAAGAAAATGGAAGACCAGAGAACTTTGAGAAGTTGCCTAGTGTGGTATATCTAACACCAGTTCCAGCTAAAATCCAGGATTCGTGAATTAGCCATTAGTTTTCTCTTTGTGATCTGAATGATCATGGAGATATTCATATATCTTAAAATTGTAATTGATTGGCTGACACAACATGCACAATCAAAAGTGAGCTCACTATCACACTCACTGACTTGTGATGTAAGTTTTTATGCAGGTATAGAATTATCAGAGAGAACAATTAGTCTGTTCTTTGTTTTACCCAAATCTAAGTGAGGCTCCCTAGGGACTATCCAGCAAATCATTCTAAATGAAACCTGGGGTCTGTTCCCAACACCAGTCCTCATCCTGTTGAACCAACATGCTTCTCTTGATTGAATTCTCCTTATTATAACCAATAAGAGAATGTGAAGTTCTGTGTGTCTAGTATTGTGTCTAGTCCATGCAGTAATAATACAATCCATGCCTTTGCATGCGATAATAAGATCACAGGGATATTTTTAATCCCTGCAATGTTTACAAATACATATATACAAAACCTTAAGATTGCTTCTCAGTGTTACAGAAAAAAACTGCATCCCCAGTTCATATCTGATGGGCCTTCAATGGAAAAGAAGCCAGCTTCTGTGTCCTAAAGTACACATACATCCACACTTATTTCTGAGTGTTCAGCGGTGAAAATTCCCCATTTATCTTTTACCTCTTGCCCTCTCCTCATGGCCTTACTTTTTATTCTCTCTGGCCAAAGTGATCAGGTTACAAAGCCAAGCTAATGCTGTTAGTGCTGCAATGACTCTCCTCACACTTGTGTATTCCACAGCTCTCAGAAAGTCAGAAGGAATTACTGTGCACTGAACTCACCTTGCCAGAAAGATGACAAACAGAGGGAGGGAGGGGCCAGGGAGCACAGGCACCCAGCTGACCCATTCTTTAACCTTCCCCTCCGGACGCCATTCTTTTCTCTGTGGGTGTCACACAGGCCAGAGGCATGGCTAACTCTGCCCTTGAGATACAAAGGGAGCAAAGTTGACGTCAGCTGTTTCTTCCAGAGCAAACATTCCACTAACTCCACAGGCAGACAGCTTGCAAAATTGTCTTTGTAGGACTGCTGAGGTCTCCTTTCCCGTCAAGTTCACTTTGTATTTATTCAGCAAAGATGCACCTACTGCAGAGTGCACCAGGGGACATGGTGTCAGAGTCGTGGCAAGCCCACTTCATGGATGATTAGAATTCTTTGACCCAACCACCATTTTCAATCACATGCAGCGGTGGACATCTGGCTGTGGCAATTACTCCTATCCTTCAAAACCTTTCCTGCTCAACACCATTGGAGTAACTTTGTTAAAGTGCTCTGCTTCGAATGCCGCCTTGCTCAGAGCAGCTCTCTGAGGCAAAGGCTGTATCAAATACACATATCCTGACATGATCTCCAAAAATATGAAGTCCTTACATCTAGTTTCTTTTCTGTTGTAACGATAAAGATGCTCTGACCAAAAACCACTTGAGAAGGAACGCTGATAGGTTATAGCCTACCATCAGAAGAATTCAGAGAAGGAATCTGGAGGTAGGAACTGAAGCAGAGTCCATAGAGGAACACTGCTTATTGGCTTGTTCCCGGGCTCACAATAAAACCTTTCTTACATAGCCTAAGCCCACTTGCCTAAGGAACGTACCTCCCACAGCATGCTGACACATCCTAAATCAATTCACAGTCAAGAAAATGTCCCCACAGATATGCCCACAGGTCAGTCGAATGGAGGCATTTCCTCAGTTGAGGTTCTTTCTTCCCAGTTATGTGAAATTGACAACCAAAATTAGCCATCACAACTCTCCATACATATTCCCCATTAAGAAGCAGAGAATAAGATGAATAGCTACTTGTCTGTTTGATTCATAGCTGTGCCAGAATTCCTAAAATTAGCTCATTTGATTTTTATTGAACATCTACCATGTCAGAAGCACTAGGCTAGACTGTCGTGTTCTTCAAAAAGTAGCCTAGAAGAGTGTCCCCACCTGATATGTCTTGGTCAACCTAATACCTGCACAATTCTCCAACTTGCATTGCAGTGACCCAGGGTTTTGTGGTTCATTAAATTCTCTTGTTCATTCTTACAGGTGTGGGAAGCATCGTGCTAGACTACATGTCTACATGCAATAGCTAAAGATCAAAATTAATGATGTCCAGACACTGAGCTGTAAATACAATTGATACCTCAGTTCCATGGCGTGGCTATATTACTTTACTCACCAACAGAGTTCCTCAGACTAGATGGTTTATTTTCTCATTGTTGGCTGTAGTCAAATACAAGGAATTGACAGGATTGGTTCTTTCTGAGGACTGTAAAAAAAAAAAAATTATCTATCCCAGGCCTCTCTTATCCTTGTATTCCTTTCAATGGTCTTCCCCTTTTGATGAAAACACCAGTCACAGTAAAGTAGGGTTAACCCTAATAACTTCATTTTAGCTTAATTGCTGTGGTGGTTAATCTTCATTATCGTCTTGACTAGAATTGGAACGACCTGGGAGACATGCATGTCTGTGAGGCTGTTTCCAGTGACATTTAACTGAGGATGGAGAACCAACCCTGACTGTGGGCAGCAGCATCCCATAGGCCAGGGTCCTGGGCTGTACAAAAAAGGAAAACAGAGGAATCCAGCTGAACACTGACATTAATCTCTCTGTTTTTCCTGACTGTGGATGTAATATAACCAAATGGGTTATTTTTCTGGTGTCGTCTTCACCACCATGAGAGACTGTATCTTAAAACCAGAAGCCAAAATGAACTCTTTCTGCCTTTGAGTTCCTTCCTGTTCAGTGTTTGGTCACAGCAACAAGAAATCAGTAGTTTGTCTTCAAATAAGGTTACATGCTGAGGGACTGAAGTCAAACCTTCAATATATGCCCTCCGATTGGTGGCATGGGCGAGAAGTACTGACCACAACTTAGCGTTCTTTCCATCATCTTCCATTCCTCATCCAATTTTCAGAAGCACAAACTCCTCACCAGACCACTTCTCTTGGCTTCCACCTCTTCCATTTTCATGAGTACCACTCTTACTGCATACCACGGCTGAACCAGCCCCGTGGCTGTTGCATTTCACCTCTTGATTCCAACCTTTCCAGTCTATCACAGAAGTCAAGTGATCTTTCTAAAATTTCAAGAATGTCACATCACTTCTTTAATGAAAGCTGTCTAATGCTTTTTTATTCCTTTGAAATTAAACTCAAGCTCTTTCATTTGATTTACAAAAACCACACACTTTGTTTCCCTCTTTGGTTTCGTCTGACATTTTGGTGAGATAGAATGTCAAAAACCAAACAACAAATATTTCCTTCAGCCATCACAACAATGCTTTGAGAGGTTGGCTTGTGGAGAGAATACTAAAGGAGAGAATTTATTGAGGCTAGAGAACTTGCCTGGATGCACACATCTAGCAAGTTTATAATTGACAGTCACACAAGTTTTTAATAAAACTAGTACATGCCATGTGTGAGACACAAGACTAAATCCTTTGTACATAGTTACTGTCTTAGGTTTCAGTTGCTGTGATAAAATACCATGACCAAAATTAACTTGGGGAGGAAAGAGTTTATTTCATCTTATATTTCCACATCAAAATCCATCAACAAGGGAATTCAGGGCAGGAACTCAAGGCAGGCACTGAAGCAGAAGCCATGGAAGAATGATTTTTGCGGGTTTGCTCCTGATATCTTGCTCTGTTTGCTTTCTTATACCATACAGGGCCGCCTGATTAGGGTTGGCACCACCCACAGTGAACTGGATCCTCCCACATCCATCATTAATCAAGAAAATGCTCAACAGACTTGCCTACAGGCCAATCTTACGGAGGCATTTTTTTTTCTACTAGAGTTCCTCTTCCAAAATAACTCTAGTTGTGTTAAGTTGATATAAAACAAATTACCACGTGACTCAATATTTCTATCACAAATTAAAACTTAAATAAACACCTTATGGTCATGTAGCCAGGAAATCACATGGCTAGGAGGATATGGCTCCTAGTTTACACAGCTAATAGTAGGCATCCACTTAGTACCCCTAAATTCTCCACACCTCACTTCCGTGTCTTTAAAATACAATTAAGATACCTGCCTTGAAAGGGTTTTTAAAGATTAAGGTACAATATATACATGAAGTTTTAAAATAAAATCTAAGTATCATTTAATCATTTTAGTGAGAATAGTCTGGGCCAAGGCTTAAGTGTGAGATAAAATAAGAAATATAAATCTCCAAGCTTGACAGTAGATTAAGACAGGGTGAAGAGAATAGGAATAAGATCATAAAAAAGATAAACACAGATCCATGCAAATGGATTTTCTTTGTCTGAAAGGCTCTGGGGATAATGACTGTGAAGTCAAAGACACAGATGGCCTAAAGTTCAGTTTCTTAAATAGACTCAGCCTAAAGCGGTTGAGTTGACATGAGATCAAAATGCTGCAATATCTATTTGCACCTCTTGTGAGTCCAGTCCCACTGTACCAAACACCCAACCTTCCAGATGCAAACCTAGCACAGGCAGGGTTGTGTGATTCCCCAGAAGAAGCAGTTCAGCGTCTGATTCTGATGTGGTGTAAAGCCCACGTCCACTGTATTTCACAGTTTCATTTGAAGATGATCCACAGGATGACTCCTGGGGCTCCTGATCTAGCCAGGGGAGACAAAAGTGACAATTTGACTTGCAAGAAAATTTAATTTTTCTATCTAAGCTGGCAAGTACCATGACCACTTGGGGGCCTCCCATCTCTAGCTGCACTCCATGAACTGAAGATAGGAAGAAAATAAAACTGTCAGTAATCTCTATATCACTGCGGAAATATTGCTGCTGTTGCTAGTAGCAAAAATAAGTGCATATCCGTGTTTTCACAGCTGCCAGAGATCCCATGGTTTATTAGCTTTATTTATTTTGTGTGTGAGAGTACATAGGTGCACCATGTATGTCCAGTGCCCACAAAGGTCAGAAAAGAGTGCCAGATGCCCTGGAACTGGAATTATAAGTGGTTGTGAGCCACCAAGTGTTTGCTGGGAATTCAGCCCAGGTCCTCTAGAAGAACAAGTGCTTTTAACCACTGAGCCATCTCTCTAGGCTTAAGAGGCCCCATTTTCTTATCCACACTGCTTCCCCCACACACACACTACTTAATTTGTTCAAGCAGCTGGCATCTGAGTTACCAAGTCCCCATGCTCCATTCCAACTTAGACTTAAAGCACATGTGTTTCTTCTTTGTTGAACAGTTTCCTGCTTGTTGTGTGAGTTTTGCAGAGTTAAATTGAAATGAAGCTATTAAAACCAGCACGAATCCTTTTGCCTTGTCTCATTGTTTCTTGTTTTGTTGTGTTTGGTTGTTGTCTCTTGAAGGCCTACTCTTTTCTGATGGGAAACAAAGGGGAAATGGATTTGGTGAGTAGGGGAAGTGGGGGTGCTGGGAAGAGTGAAGGGAAGGGAAACTGTGGTCAAGATGTATTGTATGAGAGAAGAATCTATTGTCAATAATAATAATAATAGCCCTAATCTACTATGATTCACATTATGCATATATGTGTATGTGCAAATGTGTATATGTGTGTGTGTGTGTTTGTGTACATGTACATGCTATATGTATGTAAAGGAAATGGGCACAGAAACACAAACACAGAGGAAGCAGGAAGGAGGATGTGAAGAGATGTGGAGACAAGATAGTCACAGGCCATTTGAGGGTTTTGTGAGGCTATTGGCAGTCGGGAGAGCAGCAGTCAGAATAAACGCTTCCCAGGTGCCCTCAAAGAGAATGTATTCCACCTGACCCTTTGCCCTCAGATTTCTGACCTCTACAGGAATAAGTGAGTGTCTAAAGACAGTCTGTGGTGCTTTTTCAGGACGGTCTCACAAACTGAGCCCTGTTCTCATTTTATCTTTGTCTTAGTGTCTCATTCTCTGACCTTCCTATATAAATTACCTTTGGATATTCTTTTAATCAAGAGGCAAAGTTGTTGCCCACATTTATTTTAATTTTTCTTTGTATGTCTTTTTAATTGTAATTACACCACTTTCCTCTTTCTCTTTCCTCCTTCCTGTTCCTCCCTCAAACTCCTTCTGTGTCCCCCACCTTCTTTATTATTATTACATATGTGTGTATGTGTGTGTGTACAAGTATTCACAAATGTACAAATAAATCTGCTGAGTCCATTTTTGTTGTTTGTATGTATGTGAGTTTTAGAGCTGATGACTTTGCATTGGATAATCCCATCAGCCCTGGGAGAGACTAATTTTCTCTTTCTTAGTAGTCATTAGTTGCCTGTAATTCTTTGTCCATGGGTGGGATTCTGTGTGATTACCCCTTCCAGATGAGCATGTCTATTGATATTATTGTTGCTCTCGTCTTATCTATGCAGTCATTTCTAAGAGCGACTGATCCTCAGCTGACTTCCTGGTCCTTTGGCTCCTACATCTTTCTACTCCCTCCTCTGCTACATTCTCTGAGCCATAGATACATGAGCTGTGATGTAGATGTACTCATTGGGGCTGGGCTTCCCATAATCTATAGATCCCTGCACTGGGTCCCCAAGTCATAATTTTCTGTGATGACCTCTATTTACTGTAAAAAGAAGCTTCTTTATGGTTGATATATTGTGCACCCCAATAAACTTATCTGGGGGTCAGAGACAGAACAACCACTATATTAAACATAGGTTTAGGCAGTAGTAGCACACACCTTTAATCCTAGCATTCCGGAGGCAGAGATCCGTCTGGATCTCTGTGAGTTCAAAGCCACATTGGAAATAGCCAGGCGTGGTGATACATGCCTTTAACCCCAGGAAGTGATGGCAGGAAGCAGAAAGGTATATAAGGCATGAGGACCAGGAACAAGAGCCTTTTTAAGCTTTTAGCTTTTAGCAGCAGTTCAGCTGAGATCAATTCGGATGAGGACTCAGAAACTTTCAGTCTGAAGATTCATGGAAACAGGATCGACTGAGAAGTTGGCGAGGTGAGGTTAGCTGTGGCTTGTTCTGTTTCTCTGATCTTTCAGCGTTCACCCCAATATATGGCTCTCGAGTTTTTTATTAATAAGATCTTTTAAGATTCATGCTACACTTCTTTGATGAAGACTGGTATCTACATCCATCTGTGGTACAAGAATAAATTTTAGACTGTAGGTAGAAATTGTACTAGACCTTGAATTATTCTTATGTCTGAATCATTTTGTTTCCTTCCACATTCTAAGCACAATTAATACCTACTCAGTCTCTCACATTTGATCTCTTCCTCTCAGTGTGAGTGTGTGTGTGGGGGGTGTGTTCGCACGCACGCGCACATGCACTTGCATATAGCCACAACAATATTGAGTCTATAAAGGAAGAACCTCCTTCCTGACTACTTTGGTATTCCAAATCCCTAGCATGGGTTCTGGCACATAGTGTTTGCTAAAATAATTAACATATTTAGTGAATGAACACGAATCTAAAAAATAGAAGCAGAATTACTTTAAAACCAGTGAGGGCAGACAGGATGGCTAAGCAGACCAAGGGGCTTGATGCACAGGACTAATGGCCTGAACTCGACGCCCAGAGTTCACAGGGTGGAAGGAGAGATGTGACTCCTGCAAGGCCTCAGCACTGCACACCATGGCACATGCACACTTGCACACATACTTGAATAAATAAAACATAAAAACACTAAAACTAGTGAAAAGTGCCAAGAACACTTTCTAAGATGCAATTCAAAAGTTTTGGCATTTGTCCTATCAAAATATCATTTAAGTCTTTCACTTGCTTGGTTATATGAGCAAAGGGGTCAAGATCATGATGGGGAAACCCACAGAGACAGCTGACCCCAGCTAGTTGGAGCTCACTGACTCTGGACTGACAGCTGGAGAACCTGCATGGAACCGAACTAGGCCCTCTGAATGTGAGTGACCGTTGTGTGGCTTGGGCAGTATGTGGGGCCACGGGCAGTGAGACCAGGATTTATCCCAGGTGCATGAACTGGCTTTTTGGAGCCCATTCCCTACGGTGGGACACCTTGCTCAGCTTCAATACAGCAGGGAGGGTCTTAGTCCTGCCTTGACTTGATATGCCAAATTTTGTTGACTCCCCATGAGAGGCCTTATCCTCACTGAGGAGTAGTGGGGGGGAGGTGGGGGTGAGCAGGCGGAGGGGAGAGAGGGAGATCTGTGGTTGGTAAGTAAAATGGAAAAAAAAAACTTTTAAATTTTATATATAATATGTATAATTCAAAACTGTGGCCTAAATAGAAAGCCTCCCCAGGTGCTTCCTAAGACCCTTCCCTACCTGTTATGATGAAACATCTCAGGTCAGGTCATTTCAACTCACGTTACATTGCATCAGACACGTAAGTTTGTAGAAAACTATTCAGCATTCATTCATAAACGGGAATTTCTTGCTGGGACAGGCTCCATGGGCTTCTTCTGTACTAGGTGAAAAAGAATTGATCAAACACGAGAGTACCTTGTGACATGTCAAGAATGAAAAGGCAATGGCAGAAAGCTTGTCTGGTCTATTTACCAGCCCCTGCTGGCACCTTCATGCCTGGAAAATCAGCATTAGGGGGAAGAAACAAAAGCTGCCGCTCACTGCCCGAAGCTCAAAGGTCAGAACTGAAGAAATGCTAATATTGCACAGAAGATTGCCTCTGAAAGGTTCTCTCTCCTCGGATTCGTATTTAACATGCAGATGTAGTACTGTTTATTTTTCCTTCTTAACTCCTATGGCTTCTGGGTGAATATATGTATCTCTTCCACGTCAACATGATGAGAACTTCAATCTTGGATCCCACGGTTGAAAGAGCACATCACTAAAACAGGATGTGACCAGAGTAAGGTCACAGAAGAAAGATGGGTAGAGAGAGTATAAAAACATTCAATACCGCTATGGCTGATTACAGACATGGAAATATGTAATGAGCTGTGGGGCTCAGGGGAAAAGAAGCCTGGTGAATACGTCATAGAATAGTGAATGTGGCATTTGGTCTATATAATAGACTGCAGGACTTTGGCAAAAACTGTAAGAATTCCTAAATTCAAAAGAACTCTTACATTGAGGTTTGATCTATTAGAAACAGTTCAGGGACTACTTTAAAACAAGTGAGAGACAAGATGAGTCAGCAGACCAAAGTGATGGCCTGAATTTGATCCCTAGAACTTCCGTGGTAGAAGGAGAGAACTGATTCCCGCAGGTTATCCTCTGACCTCCACACAGACTCACCAGCCCCTACTCTCTTTTGTAAAGAGTCCTATAGGAAAGCCAGAAGAGTTGGTCTATAATCTCCTTTTGAGAATGGATGGCTTCCTAAAACATTCCCAAGGTCCAGCTTGCCTCTTTTTAAACTGATCTCAACTACAGAGAAACCCTTCAAATTTGTAGACCTACATATTTAATGAATCCCAAAGTTACAAGATTTATCTCTGATGTAAAGATTTTATCCTTCTCAAGTTATATTAAAGCACATAACAGAAACAGTACTGTTAGAAATAGTGATAATATTTTTAGCACACCTCTGTCTTATTGATTCCCCAGGGTCCAAGGGGGCTTTGCTATGTCCGGCGTGGAGTATCGGGGGAAAAAAGATCTACATACACTGTGTTCTTATGTCTGTTAACTTTATTCCTCTAAGACAAAATTCTATCAATTCAGCTACAGTTCCACCAGGCATACAAGGCAGGAATAACTCTAGACATAACAAGCTCTATATCCATCTACTTTATTTCTCTGGGATGAAATCCAGTCTCCATAACTGCAGTTCCGTCCAGCTCCCCAGTTCATAGTCCTGCTAACGACTAACTCCTATGCTCTCAGCCTCATCTTCGTCCTCTGTGTCCTCTTTCTCCATCTCTGCTGCTCTCTACTCCTGGCACTCAGAAAACTCTACTCGAGATCTGCTTACCCTCTACGGAACCTCTGTCATCCTCTCTTCTCTCTCGCCAAGCTGTTCTGTCCTTGTCTACAGAAAATGCCTGCCCTTTCTTTCCCTGGGCACGTGATTCCCTGCCTCTTCAGGAATGTTGTCTTACCTCTCACCGTGATATGTAAAAACCCCTTTTGTTCTCAGTCAAATGCTCTGGAGAACCACTGGGCCTCCATTAGCACAGGAAACAAAGCTAGGCATCTCCCGCCAGCTTGTCTCCTAAGCTCAGCAGGGCAGTTAGTAACTTAGTAGGTTCAGCAGGTCTGGGGAGCTGAACTGTTTACCAATAGGTCTGGGCACACAAGGATTTCATAGCAGAAGACAGCTGAAATATTAAAGGCTGGGTAACACCAAATATTCATAATAAAAGGGCCTTTTGACAGATCCTTGGCCGGTCAAAGTTCAGCTTTACTACACAGCTGAATCTCTATGATAGAGTCTTGCGGCCTGCAAGAGTGTCTTCCGTATTTTCTCCTCTCTGATTTTTGTTCTTTACTTCATCCACTAACTTCAGCCACAGCACCCTACTAAGTAGTTCTTCACATCACCTTGAGGTCATCTTTTCTTCTTCTGGAGACTCAGAACTCAGGATTGTTTTTTTAATGCTCGTATTATCTAGTTGGAGAACACTGAAGAATATTAAGTGAAGCAATAGCTGGAATACACCATGGCCTGTGTGAGAATATGATAAGGCTATCAAGCCACTGATGAGCAGAGATGGGCACCTTTCCCTTCAGACACCCTAGAGTGGTTTCTGCAGTCAGTGATACTACACCCCATTTCCATATCTTGCCATACACTGACCTGCACATACACCAAAACCAGAATCAATGTTCTGTGAATAGAAAATCAAGGAAAAGTTTATTTCTATGTCCTAAGTGAATAAATATCAGAGTCACTGATCATGGAAGTCCTAAGTAGGGGTTGTTCCTATATAGCTGAAAGGTTTATTTCTTTTTATTCTGGCCATCTTTCCACAGGATGCTAACTGCCAGCATCTGCATTGAACCTCTAGCAATCCACATGGGCTATGAAGAACAGCTAGAGAGAGAAAGGGGAGACATGAACACATACTGAGCTCACAACTTGAATACTGGGAAAGACTTTAAAAACCCAAAAACTGAAAAACAGCCTGACTAAATACCAATGTCCACAAGTGAAATATCAGAAATTCAATAAAAAAAACCATACATAGACCTCTATTTTTTTGACATGAGAAACAGCCATGACATATTTTAAGCAGACAATTTACAGCACAGCATGTATAGTTGTGTTGACTTAGGTGTGGCATACAGAGTCACTGATGTGCATAAAAAGACGTGGAGAATGTCTGCCCAAGATGCACTCGAAAGCCATAGTTATTTATGGCTGGAGTGGGAAGTCGATGTAATAGTTACCTCTCCACTTTGCAGCATTGTACTTTTATTTGATTTTTTTTAACTAGCATGCCATTCGAAGAGTACCCTTGGTATTTGAGAACCACGTTCCAGAGTCTAACTATTAAATCCAGGTCCTTTCAGTTTTTAACATAAAACACCGTGAGTAAGTTGCCAATGCTTCTGGCCCTTTGATTCTTCAGCTGAGAAGTCGGAGGAATTCACAGCAGCTGATGCACACTACTGGTCTCACACTTGGAAAATAGATGCAAAATGTTTACCACAGACCCTCACATGCAAACACTTAAAGAGTTTAATAATCAGCCGGGCGGTGGTGGCGCACGCCTTTAATCCCAGCACTCGGGAGGCAGAGGCAGGCGGATCTTTGTGAGTTCGAGGCCAGCCTGGTCTCCAAAAAGCGAGTTCCAGGAAAGGCGCAAAGCTACACAGAGAAACCCTGTCTCGAAAAACAAAAAAAAAAAAAAAAAAAAAAAAAAAGAGTTTAATAATCACTACAATTATCACCAATTGATAATGATATTCTACAAAATCATAATTTAAATTATGTGACGTAAATTTCTTTATGTCTAAACTCCAATTTCATCTGTAGCTCTCTCTAGACAATTTAAAATTGCAAACAACTTTCCCCACATACTCCCTATCTCCTGCAATAGGCTACCTCCCTTCTTGTTTCCTTCTCCAGAATGCCCCCCCATCTCTTTAGCATCATGCCACTGCACACACCAACTAATTTATTTGTTCTATTTACTGTTTGACTCTGGCTAGCAGAGTATCAGGACCTCAAGGAATGGGAACTTGTTGTTTATTGCTGAACACTCTGAACCTGAAACAGTATTGGCATATAGTAGAAGCTCAGTGAACGTCTGGTGAGTGAAAAAAATGTTTATATTAAATGTGTAAAAAATATGATTGGTGGCATATGCTGCATATGTTCCTTCAGTTTGCTCTTTTAGAAGGAAGTACCTTAATCAAAAATTGCTACTTAGTGGAGCCACAATGGATGACTGAGCAGAAATGGAGACTGAGTCCAGTGGAGGCATGAATGAGGTAGCAGTCTCTCTCTTATTCATCAAGGACAATAATGAATAATTGCAGCACCAGACTGGCTTCTTCTGGAACTTTTTCTGGATGGACCACTTGATGAATGGAAGGGAGAAGATTCACAGAAATAGGAAGCAAGACTACAAAAGTCAAACATAAGAAAGAAATTAAGCAGAACTACAGCTCTCAGGCCCAAACCCAGTCCATAGTTGTCATCAGTAACAATTCCCTCCATCAGATGGTTGCTTTTGTTGATTAGTTTCCAAAAATTGCATTAAATCAGTTTCTGGTCCTAATAATCAAAGAGCTAAACTAACACCTGGAAACCGGTTAGCTAGAACAACTGCTCAACATTTAGTTGAAAATTGGTCAACTAAAACAAAATCATACATTAAATAACATCACAATTATTATTATTATTCTCTTTTGCTTTATTTACTTTTATTTTTCTGAATCAAGCCATCCAAAGAAATATACGATATTTTTAACTACATGGAAATCAATTTCCCATGTGTTTTTATATATTGAAAACATTTCAGGAGAGGCTCCCTGAGACACAGAATCTGCCAGCTCTGATTGGACCAAGAGGTGAGTGTTTCTTCTCCAAGTCCAAGAGTCCTATCTCTAGCATCTAGGCCCCAGGTACAACCCATGCCCCCCACCCCCACCCATCACTGCCCCAGTTGTAGGCCAGCAGGGAAGAGTCCTGCAGGCAGGCCTCCCCACCATCAACCACCATAGGACCTTGCAATCTACAAAGCCCACTCCCTCCCACAAACAAACCCATTCCCCTACATCCTCAGCAGGTTCCTGAAACACAGAGTCCACTAGCTCTGATTGAATCAAGAGATCTGATTAGACCAAGAGTACTATTGATTGAACCAAGAGTGGCCTCCTGAAACACAGACACAACCAGCACAGATTGGACCAAGAGCAGCTCCCTCAGACACAGACACCTCTTACAACCATTGGAAGAAGAGATGGGTAGATACCAGTGCAAAAATACACACAACAACACAAAGAACAATATGGCACCACCAGAACCTAGTGGTTCTTCAACAGCAAGACCTGAACATCAATCTGTAGAAGAAGCAGAAGAAAGCAACCTTAAAAAGAACTTTATAAAGATAATAGATGCCTTTAAAGAGGAAATGAAAAATTCCCTTAAAGAAATTGAGGAAAAGACAAGCAAACAGACAAACAAGAAAACTGGAAGAAACCAATAAATCCCTTAAAGAAAGCTAAGAAAAAGCAATCAAACAGGTGAAGAAAACAGTTCAAGACCTGGAAATTGAAATAGAAGCAATGAAGAAGACACAAACTGAGAGAATGCTGGAAGTGGAAAATATGAGTAAACAAATAGGAACTACAGATGTAAACATAACCAACAAGAGATGGAAGAGAGAATCTCTGGCATGGAGGATATGATTTGTCAGCCAAAGAAAATACTAAAGCCAAAAAAGCCATAACACAAAATGTCCAGGAAATCTGGGACACCATATAAAGGCCAAACCTAAGAATAATAGAGATAGAAGAAGGAAAAGAATGCCAACTCAAAGGAACAGAAAATAGATCCAACAAAATCACAGAAGAAAACTTTCCCAACCTAAAGAAGGAAATGGCTATGAAGATACAAGAAGCTTACAGAACATCAAATAGACTAGACCCCAAAAAAATCTTCTCTCACCACATTATAATCAAACCACTAAACATACAGAATAAAGAAAGAATATTAAAAGCAGCAAAGGTAAAAGGCCAAGTGACTTATAAAGGCAGACCCATCAGAATAACACCCAACTTCTTAATGGAGACACTGAAAGCAAGAAGATCCTGAACAGATGTTATGCAGTCACTAAGAGACCACAGATGCCAGCTCAGACAACTATACCCAGCAAAACTTTCAGTCACCATAGACAGAGTACACAAGATATTCCAAGACAAAACCAGATTTAAACAATACCTATGCACAAATCCAACTCTACAGAAAGCACCACAATTACGCTGAAACCCAAACCATACAAAGATGCAACAAAGAAAGAGAACTGCAGACCAATCCCTCTCATGAACATTGATGCAAAAATACTCAATAAAATACTGACAAACCAAATCCAAAAACACATTAAAAAATCATCCACCATGATCAAATAGGCTGCATCCCAAGGATGCATGGATGGATGACTCAACATATGAAAATCTGTCAATGTAATACACCATATAAACAAACTAAAAGAAAAAACCTGGATGTCAACATGTAGAAGATTGCAAATAGATCCATATCTATCACCATGCACAAAACTGAAGTCCAAGTGGATCAAAGATGTCAATATAAATCCAGTTACACTGAACCTGATAGAAGAGAAAGTAGGAAGTAGCCTTGAATGAATTGGCACAGGAGACCATCTCCTAAACATACCAGTAACATAGGCACTGAGAGCAACAATTAATAAATGTGACCTCCTGAAACTGAGAAGCTTCTGTAAGAAAGGACACGGTCAATAAGACAAAACAACAGCCTACAGAATGGGAAAAGAGCTTCACCAACCCCATATCTTGACAGAGGGCTGATCTCCAAAATATATAAAGAACTCAAGAAACTAGACATCAAAATACCAAATGATCCAATTTTTTTTTCTTTTTTTTTTTTTTTTTTTTTGGTTTTTCGAGCAAATGATCCAATTTTAAAATGGGCTACAGCGCTAAATGGAATGCTCAACAGAAGAATCTCAAATGACGGAAAGACATTTAAAGAATTGCTCAACATCCTTAATCATCAGGGAAATGCAAAACAAAATGTCTCTGAGATACTATTTTATAACTGTTAGAATGGGTAAAATAAAAAAACACTGATGACAGCTTGTGTTGGAAAGGCTGTGGAGGAAGGGGAACACTCCTCCATTGTTGATGGGAGTGCAAACTTATACAGTCACTTTGGAAATCAATATGGCAGTTTCTCAGAAAATTGGGAATCAATCTTCCTCAAGACCCAAGAATACCACTCTTGGACATATACCCAAAAGATACTCAATCATACCACAAGGGCTCTTGCTCAATTTTGTTCATAGCAGCAATATTCGTAATAGCAAGAAACTGGAAACAACCCAGATGCCCATCAACTGAAGAATGGATAAAGAAAATGTGGTACTTATACACTATGGAGTATTTTTACTCAGCAGTAAAAAACAATGACATCATGAAATTTGTAGGCAAATGAATGGAACTAGAAATTATCATCCTGAGTGAGGTAACCCAGATTCAGAAGGACAAGCAAGGTATGTACTCACTCGTAAGTGGATACTAGATGTAAAGCAAAGGATAACCAGACTACAACCCACAGCTCCAGAGAAGCTAGGTAACAAGGAGGACCCTAAGAAGGATGCATGGATAGCCCTGGGTAGGGGAAATAGATGAGATCTCCTGAGTAAGCTAGTGGTGAGGGTGGGCAATAGAAGGGAGGGGATGGTGGATGAGAACATAAGGGAACAGGATGGTTGAGCTGGAACAGGGATGGAGTGGGAAAGCAATGAAAGAGATACCATAATAGAAGGAGACATCATGGGGATAGGGAGAAACCTGGTGCCATGGAAGTTCCCAGGAATCTACAAGGATGATCCCAGATTAGACTACTAGCAATAGTGGAGAGGGTGCCTGAGCTTGCCTACCCTAGTAATCAGATTGGTGAATATCCTGTCATCATAGAGCCTTCGTCCAATAACTGATGGAAGCAGATGCAAAGATCCACAGCCAAGCACCAGGCCGAGCTCTAGGAGTTCAGTCGAAGAGAGAGAAGAGGGATTCTATGAGGAAGGGACATCAAGATCATGATGGGGAAACCTATAGAGACAACCAAACCAAGCTAGTGGAAACTCATGAACTTAAGACCAACAGCTGTAGAACCTGCATGGGACTGGACTAGGCCCTCTGCATAAGCAAGACAATTGTGTAGCTTGGTCTGTTTAAGTGTCCACTGGCAGTAGGATCAAGATCTATCCCTGGTGCATGAGCTGGCTCTTTGGAGCCTGTTACCTATGGTAGGACACCTTGCACCGCCTTGATGCAGAGGGAGGACTTGGACCTGCCTCAGCTGAATGTTCCAGGCTTTGCTGACTCCCCATGGGAGCCTTACCTTTTGGTGGGTTGGTGGGGGAAGGCTAGGAGGGTAGCAGGAGGAGAGATGAGAGGGGGATTTGTGGTTGGTATGTAAAATGAATAAAAAATTTCTTAATACAGGGAAAAAATAAAACTTTCAGAATGTGTAAATTGCAGTGTGCTTTGTATTTATTACTTTAAGGAGCCATAGGAAAGCCTGACTGGCTTAGAGTAGAGAACAGCTTGTTAAGTCCTGTCAGAGATGTGGACAGATCCAGTGCAGACACAGAGCTCATGAAGTGTGGACCATTGCAGGAAGCTAGGGCTCCTGAGCCAAGACAGCAGGGGGGGCAGGAGAGGTATCATCCCCTTTATCTGAATTGCTTACTTGTAACTGCATCCTGAGGGGTGGAGCCAGAGGCGTGGGAAGGAGTGAATGCCAGCCAGTTTCCTTCTCTTGGTTCCATGGTGAAAGTAGTTTTGTGGTTTTGTTGCTGTTTGGTTTGGTTTAGTTTGTTTTTCGTCTTGCTTTGTTTTGTTGTTTTTGCCAAGGGCAAATATTTGGGGGATTTACCACTTAGTAGTATTTGATACTTGTATCACTGTTCATTTACTCCTCAAGAAAACAAAAACGTTTTGCCACCTCTGTCTATGGAATAATAAGTGAGGTGATGTCATTAGGATGTTTCAAGAGTTATTCTGAATTATTGCCCATAATGTTCTTGCAAATTAAAACAATTGTGAATTCTAATAACACTTTCTTATGAGGAAATTAATTGCTTTTGAGAGGGAAAGGATGTGGAAAAGCCTGAAAAAGTTATACCTTCAGGGATGATGTTCAGATTTTGATGCTTTTTTTTTTTACCTGTGGAAGACGATGAAGGTCAAAATGTTAATTTCACTATCATTAATATTATGATTCTAATTATTACCATTATACATTTTTACAGCGTGTTTCATCTTAGAGACGTGTGGTAACTAACTGCTTTGTCTATGAGCTGATTAACTCTGCCCTCAGTTGGAGGAAAATTTCTAAATGAAAAATCAAGTCAATTGTCATAATGGGGTTCACATATCTCCCCCAAGAAGTGGAATGAAGCAGACGTGGTTGGTTTCACCTTCTTTCAAATTTGATATAATCTGAGCTGAACAGAAACTGACTAAAAAGTCCTGAAATTATCTCCCCAGAATGTGAAGAGTGACAGTATCTGATCCAGCAGTTCCAGCGAGTGCATTCAATTTTGAAAGGCCAGTTAGATAAGAGAATATTGGCACAACTCGCCAGATATCTGTTCCTCAATTAACAATGTCATTTTCTGTTTTTCTAAGTGGAGCCCAGGAAGCTTGTCTTGGCATTGCAAGGCTCTGCTTGGAACTTATTCTTTGCACAGATGGCAGCCGCCCTGATGCCATAACCTTGGAAATGTGTGTGGACAAGAGAAGGAGGGCAGGGGTAGAAAAGATGCGTGTACGTGGCATACAGCTATTCCTCAGGGCCTGCCGTATTCAGGCTTCTGCTCCCATAAGCCCATATTTTAGTGGGAAGACACATCCCCATCAAAACATTCTAATGAAAGTCAATTATGTGGATTTTCCTGTGTTATTTTCTTTTACTTTTATACAACACAATAAATACAGAGGGAAACAATGACAATGAGGGTCAAAAATAAACTTTCTGCTAGGGAATTCGAGACTTGCAACAGACCTTGCCCATTCAGATGCTTATTTCACTTTGGTAGAACATAGACTTGGCAAATGCTGACCACAGGTTGCTTGCACGGAAGGATAGACGGATATATGTACCACTATAACAGGATATCCAGCACACTCTTTGTCTCAACAAGGTTTTTTGCAGCCAGTTGTAAATGGGTTCTCATAGTAGACCATAGTAGAGAACTACTTCAGGGGAGAAAAATATGAAGATGGGAAAGTCTGGAGAGGTTATTATGGCTTGCAAACACCTAACCTCAAAACTCAATTATCTGTCTTCTTATACCAATTAACAGTTCAGGTAGTAGGCTGCACAGGAGCCTACAAGCCATTTGAGTTCTAGTTGATAATCTGTTTTCCACCCCCCTTTTCTCTTCATAGCTATTGCAGGAGCAATTTACTTTGTGTTTAGACTGATTTAGGAATAGAGACACAGAGGCTATTTTCTGTGACACATTTTTTTTTCTGGTCTATAGAAAGGCCTTAACAAAGACATTCAGAGTTTATAGGATCGCAGGCTTTGATGTCAATTTGCATGTGACCATCAGACACCAGCCAATGAGCCTACTTTTGGGTCTTCCCAGAAGGCAGGATGGATGCTAAGTCATCAATAACTGGCAGCAGTGACAAGACAACACAACCATCTGATGAGAACTCGATGGAACTTGTCACTAGAAAGAGCTTATCTCCACTGAACACCTGCAGTGTTCCCCTTGTAAAATATGCCTTTGGAGAGAAAAGTAGCAGTGTCTACCTGTTTAATTGATGGGAGTCTGGACATTCCAATTTTATCTGGACAAACATTTTTGAAAAGGAAATTGGCGCTGTCTGAATATGTGTGGCAATAAGGAAAGGGGGCTAATATGTCCCATAATAGAGAGCTTTGGCTTTTAAAAGATCGTCATAAGTAAGTCAAAAGGCATTTAAATATTTGTTTAAGAATATTCAGAACAGTATTCCTAATAGCTCAGAAGTGGAAGTAATATTTGGGAAGTGATCTATTCATGCAGCTTGATATGTTATGTATTGATACAATAGAACTATGCGTGCGCGCGCACACACACACACACACACACACACACACACACACACACACACACATACACACACGAGAGAGAGAGAGAGAGAGAGAGAGAGAGAGAGAGAGAGAGAGAGAGAGAGAGCAAATAGCTCAGATGATCTCAAAAACTTTATTTTTATAAATAAAAACCAAAGAGATACATACTGTATGATTTTACTTATGTTGAATTCTAAGAACAGACAAAACTAATGCAAAAACAAAATCATGAAAATGATCCTTTCTGTGACAAAGCTGTTCGAACCATAACGAAAACAGAGGCCACTGAAGTAAACTGAGAAGAAAAAAGAACAATTACCGATGAAACCATTGTGAATTCCCACATACAAGCTGCCTTGTCCTGGATCATGGACATTCAGTCAACACATGTTGAGGCTCCTATTATTATTTCTAAGTGTTGTGCTAGGCACAAAAATCAAATAAGTTGACAACAAACATGACTATCAAACACAGAAAGGGTAAGTCAAACTCGTTGATTGGATAATGCACAGAATAAAACATCTTAATTGGGTGTAGGTTGTTCCCACTTTTAAGCCCTTACCCTTGGCCTATCCAGAAGGAGGACTTTATTGGTTACAAGCTCCATACCTGCACTCATCTGTCTAAGGAGGACACAAGGGACTGCAGGTCTGCCTTTAAATGCAGCCATGTGGATGGAGCTGCCATGTTCTGTCATATCTCCATATCTCCACACTGCTCCCCAGCTCCATTTCCTTAGGGAATCTGAAAATAGTTCCTTCTCTATCTGTTGAAGCACTTGCTCTAAGCTATA
Organism: Peromyscus californicus insignis; assembly: GCF_007827085.1. Taxonomy (NCBI): domain Eukaryota; kingdom Metazoa; phylum Chordata; class Mammalia; order Rodentia; family Cricetidae; genus Peromyscus; species Peromyscus californicus. Next base: position 115,086,548 of record NW_026294606.1, read on the forward strand.
GGTTTTTTAGCCTCTATTTGTTTCTTTACAATATTGCCAGTTCCTGAGGACAGGCCATTACCTCCTTCATCTTGTGTGACACCACTACCCCTAGGTGGCACCTATATTCCTTGTGCCTTTTATTTGAGCAGTATGCCCTGTTTGGCAGTCTTGGGGATTTCCATCACACACTGCTGTGCTTCTTACTTCTGCACCTCTGGAGCAGCTAATATAAAGGTTCTGTGGCCCTGTGCAGCTTCTGCTCTGGAGGGATAATGGCCCCAGTGGAGTCTCAGATCTAATATATGATACAGAAGATGTTGATTTTGAGTTAGACCAGAGTGTCCAAACTTTAGATGTTCTTTTGTGGCCTTGGGATCACCTAATCTAGCGTACCATCAGCCCTACCTCATCCAATCTAGAAACCAGATCAAGTCTTAGGCCTTTTAAAGAGGGAAGTCATGTGGAAAGGATGAAATTTTATCTGATTAAATGCATTGCCCTTGGCCTCCTAGAAGCAACCATCACCTGAGTAAACAGCAAAAATACCACCAAAAGCTAAATTCTGAAGTCCTCTGTGAAATTACAAAATACAGCAAACTGAAAGGGATTCTCCTCAGAAAATAAATCTCATATGAGATGCAGAGAAGTGATTATACTACAGCAAAGTCGTCACTGTAGAAACTGACAGTGCAAGCTGGTTGGAAAGAAAGCACTCCATATTTCCCGGGAACTGTTTTCTCCCTTTTCTGGTGCATTGGAGAGTGAAGTTTAGCTGCAAACAACAGAAATAGATGTGCACCCTAGCGCCACCACTCACTTGATATGATGGGACAAAAATACCTCCGAAGCACTGATGGCCAAAAGATGGACTGCTTAGAGACCCTCTTCCAAGTCCACATCACCCCTCTGCCCTCAGTCGAGCAGCAAAGGTAGATGTTGGGCAAGTTGCCTATACTGGAACCTGAGGAATAAGAAAGGGAGGTTTTAACAATTTCTGGGTATGGCTATCTGTTCTTTGTGTAAACTATCCAGTGTGTAACACACCACTGAGAGCATCTTTGAGGCTCATTGTGATAACAACTGAAGCAAAACAAACTTTCAAAACCAGATGTATTCAGACCCTTCTGCCACAAGCCTGTCCAGAACTGAAAACACAGGCTTTCCTCATTTCAAGTTCAGTCAGGAATTGCCAAAAGCCTTCATTATGAACCTTTAATTGAGCCACATGATTTTCTGTCACTGTGCACTGTGAAATATTCTGCTTCTACCAACTGGAAACATTATTCTTGGTTAAGTTCATAAAAACTCTACAACTACATCTTTTTCTACCATTTGGAAAAAGGTCTGGATTCTGCCAAATTGAGTCGGTAAGTAGGATTTATTTTTTTTCCATATACTTGTTTTATTTTTCCTTAAAAAAATAATAAGTGCAACATGGAAAATGAAGCAGGACTAGAATAAATGGCTGTCAACTCAACAAGCCTTAAGTAAATTTTATGCCTGGGGCTACCATTGGTATTCAATATCACTAGATATTTTACCTTGAATAATCACTGATGGACATTGATTTTGTCTTTGCTCTTCACAGCACAGCAGAATTAATGTGAAAGTCAGACTCAGATGAGTCCCTGTGGTGTCCTCCCATCTCTGCTGAGAAGCACATTTCAAATACAGAAGAAATGGCAGCCAGCTGAGACCCAGTGTATCTTGTATTGTAACAATTAATGGATATGAATAGCCCTCGCAGGACAGCTTAGATTGCCTTTATATCAACTTTGGAGGTGAGAGTCTGAGGCAGTTCACCGGGGTTAATACATAGTAGTTTTATGACTTGATTAATCCTTACCAATTAAAATGATGATGTTTCTCTTTTTTCCACATTATATTTTCATAATTACTCTTTTGGGCATGTGGATGAAACCAGGAAATGTCAACAAGGGGGCAATAATTGTATAGCAGTTTAGAGACAAGAAAAAAATATTTCCTGAATACAGTTTTTAAAAAAAGAAAGAATCAGGGTAGAGAGATGGCTCAGTAGTTAGTTAAGAGCACTTGTTCTTACAGAAAACCCGGGTTTGAGTCCCTGCACCCACAGAATTTCAGCCCCAAAGGATTGGGCACCCTCTTCTGACCTACACAGACAACAGGCACAAACGTGGTGCACATATATACATGCAAGAAAAATACTCATATATGTAACATAAAATATTTTATTCACTTTTCAAAAAAAGAAGATAAAATTTAATAGGTGTTTAGTGTGAACAATGGGCATAAGCACCACGAGTGGAATACCTCTTCATCCTTGCATCATGGGAGCACCTTGGGCTGGAGTACCATAATCTTTGTACTCGAGGGGCTGATATAGGAGGTTCTCCGCATGGAGGTCAGTCTGGGTTATATAGAAAGACCATGTTCCTCTCCTCAAGAAAGACTCATTGCTTACCTGCTGCATAGACAGTGCCTAAAACTCTACATTCTCAATTCTTGATTCGGCCTGAGTCAGTCCATGGGGTAGGATGCTGGTGAAATTTGGATTAAAGATGCTACATCTTCATAGACAGGGATCACATCTTTATCTTTTCTGAATCTCCCAGCATCTAACTCAGATCTGCAGGCAGAAGATATTAAGTAGGCACTGAGCAAATTTTAAGATTAAACAAAGCTATGCACATTGGCATACCCCTGCAATCCCAGCACTTGGGGGGTGGAGGAGGGGAGATCAAAAATTGAAACCTGGTCTCTGCTAATGGTGAGTCCAAGGTCATCTTGATCTATGTGAAACATTGTCTCAAAGACCAAAAATTATGAAACAAATAAAAGGGTTATCTTTGTGTGACAAATATAGTTGATACGTTATTCTGAAGCCCTTGGTTTTCATTTTTGAGTCCTGTACTTCTCAGTAGCATTCAATGGCAAACTCAGGCAACTCTCCACTAAACAATTTTTCTAATCACCCAAGCACACATGACCACTTACTATCGCTAAATACAGTCTTCACATGATAGGATCGGGACTTAATGGAGAAGACTCAGCATCCTCAGACCTTGGGTGGAATAGCTCTGAGTACTCCACTATGATGTCCTCCAGAGTTCCCTACGGGGACTGATCCTGGAGATCACAACACAGATTGTCTGCTTAAATGTGTTCTGCATTTTCTTCCTTCTTTTCTCTGTCTCACTTTTACACTCCTTTCTGGTGCCTCCTAGAGTCGCCTTCCAAGCATAATACTAGATGTATTCTTTCAAACATTACAATCTGTTAAATAATAATAATAATAACAATAATAATTAATATCCATTAATAAGTAGTAAAAGAACAGGGGATAGGTAAAGAGATAATAAAGAATCTGAAGAAATAGACTTCTCGTCAAAGCTCTGACTCTAGGAAAATACACAGTAAGATGTCTTTGGGGGTTAGCACTTCTCAGGATGTTCGCTGTGCCTATGCCATTCCATTTTATAAAGCAAGGCCACCACAAAACTATGCCACTTCATCCCTGTGCCTGCAGCTTAACACCTTTGCACTGCAATGCTTTTCCATGTTTTTGTCTGTTAGCTGTAGACCTGTTAGTTGTGTAGATAGGTGTTTCTATCAGCAGCAGCTGCTCTGGGACTAAAGCAGTTTGCACAAAAGCAAGAATGTTCTACCCAGTTAATCAGACTGCTTCCGAGACAGGCAAACTACCAATCCAATATCATTTATCTCCAGTACTATTCCTGGCTGGTCATATCCCTGGAGCTGTCTACACAACACAGACTGAAGAAGAGATTTGGTGATTGTTTGGTATAATTTAATCAAAATGAATAACAAGTCAAATAAAATAAGGCGTAAAGTTACACAGGGACTAGATGTTAGCTGTGTTGATGACTGAGCTGCCCAATCACCTCCCTAATCTCTCAAATCTCAGACCTCCCTTAATGGAGCCCGTTGTAGCATCTGAGTATTTTCTTGTTACCATTTTCACAATCAACAGAGTTCTGATCAATTGGATTGATTTTCTCATTCCCAGTCCATCTCAGCATTTTGAAATGTATTCTGTCAAATATTAAGCCTAGAATGCTAGATGCTTAAAGCGAAGGCTTCCATTAATAAGCAAGGAAGAGGGAAGGAGCAAAGAGATAATAAAAGATCCTTGAAGAACACACAGCTAATTAAATCTACTACTGGTCGTGTGACCTTGAGAAAAACTTCTTGATCCCTCTGAGCCAATTTTTTTCATCTGTATAATGGAAATAATAATTCCCAATTTTCAGGGGTTTTTTGAAAATTAGAAAGAAAATAATTAATGCTGCTGGCATATTGTGAGTGCTTAAAGTTATAATTTTTGTTTAGGTATTGCTCAGCCTTCCCAGGCTAATTTCAAGTCCGGTTTATTAATTGCCTCTGAAATTGATTATTCTTCTTTGGAAGACTTTGCTCTTGTGCTCCTCTCAATTCACACAGGACCAATTTTTAGCCTAGGCTTTCATATGCTCACAATCTGAATCTAGTCAACAAATAAAATTTTGAATGGGCAGCTCCTGAGGTGGAATTAGAGGTGCCTATTTCCATTAGTGAAGTGGCTTTTTCAGGAAAAAATAATTTCATATGCCTAACAATGTAATAGAATGTAATACGTCTCAAGTTTGGAATAAAAGCAAATTTTATAATACTATAGTTTGGGGATTATGTTTTATAATTCATTCTACTAAATTTCCAGCCACAACAATAGCTTTGTTTGGTTTCATTTCTGTTGCTATAATAAAAGATCCTCACAAAACAATTTAGGGGTGAAGTGGCTTGTTTCAGCTCATCAGTCCAGGTTACAATCCATCCTTGCAAAGAGACGCCAAGGCAGGAACCTGAAGCGACTAATCATGTCCGCGGTCAAGAGAAGAGAGAGAATAAATGCATATGTGCTCAGTGCTCACTGCTTTCTCTACCATTGCACAGTCCAAGGGCCTGGAATGGTGCTTCCTCTGTCAGGCTGTCTTCCCATGACAGCTAAAGCAATCAAGACAATCCCTCAAAGATATGCCCAAGACCAACTTGATCTAGATACTCCTATAATTAGACTCCTTTACCAGCTGATTCAAATTTGTGTCAAGCTGATGATTAAAGGTAACCATTACACTATTATACTCTTCAAAATATTAAATGAGATAGTGTAATTAAATCACTTAGTACAGCTGGCACAAAAAGACCTGAAGGAAACAGAGCAACTTTTCAACAAAAGGAGAACATGAATTTGTACTACTTTTCTTACTGTAACAGGACACAAGACAATTTGGATCGACATATACTGTTTTAGCCTAACATTATACACCAGGGGTGTTGAAGATGTAACATTTCCTTATGCATTCAAAGCACAGAGATCCCATTCATAGTGAAGCAGAATTTTAAACACCTTCTTCCTTTTTTCCCATAAACTGAATTTGCTTTCTGTCTTGAAACTAAACAGTAATGAAATATTCCCAAGCATTCATTCTCACTGATTTAAATAAAGATGTTTGATTCCAGGGGGACTAAAGCAAGCTGACCTTAGGGCTTGTTTCCTCCCCTGGACTCAGACTGTCTGGATGAGATGCATTCCACCACACATAGCCCTGCTTGTAAATATGGTAGGGGTAACAAAAAGCAATGTTTTATCTAGAAAATGTTCCTAAGTTTTCTGTTTGGAGTGTTTCCAAGGGTCATGAAATACAACAAGGAAAGGAAGCCCAATCTACCTTATTTGAAGTCCAGAAGATAGTAACGTTTTAACCACAATCACCGAGTATGAATCAATCTCTCTCTCCCTCTCCATCTCCCTCCCTCTCTCTCTCTCTCTCCCTCTCATTCTCTCTCCTCATTCTCTCTCACTGTCTCTCTCTCTCTCACACACACACACCACACATACACACACACATATACACATATAATATATACACACACACACAAATATACATACACACCATATATGCACATACATACATACACACGCACACACACACAGGATTACAGTTAGTATTTTATCTAATGTGCCTTTCACTTCATGTTAATTTTAAAACTTTCCACCAAGCAACTGATTGGATAGCCAGTGTTCTGCAGAAAGAGCCTTGTATTTTCAATTAGTGATGCCTATTAGATAAATGAATATGAGAATTTCCATCCTCTCCACCCTCAAATTAACAGGTATGCTAACTACATTTGGGTGATCAATCATTTAATAATTCACAAGAAAATAAATGTGACACAAAAGGTAATTGCAATTTTGTTCTGTTTGCTTTCCTTCAATTATAACTGAAGGAGAGAGTTGGCCCTGTGGGTTATTTGTTGGGATAGAGATGAACATGGGGAGCTCATTTTGTAAGCACAGCACAGTGTGGACCCCAACACTGAAAATGAATCCAGCAATCATGATCCTGTACTCTAAATGTTCCATCCTGGAGCCTGAAGCCAGGATGGGAGTCACAACTCCTTTCCTATTTCAATAATAACCTATTGCCTGGCATCTACCAGTAGGTACCAAAGCCAAGTTCTCTGCAAGAAAATGAGTATTAGGCCTTGTGGCATGAATAATAATTAAATTTGGCTGGTCAGTTACACTAGATATGACAGTCTGTTAGAGAATTTTTCGTTTGAGACCTGAAGCATTTGAACCTACAGGAAATATGGACACAATCTCGGAATTATCCTTTCAGAGCCATGAATTCATGGACGTGTCTGGAGATCCAGAGTGCTGCAAATAAGCTGGGGTTATGGATTTTAAATAATTCTCTAAGAAAATAAGCTTTAAATAGAAAAAAAAGTTCAGCAGATACTTCTCATCTATGTCACAGTCCTGAAATTCTCTTCAGATTTAACTCTGCTATCACCATCTTAAGAGGTTGAAGTCGAATGATATCAGTAACTGGATAAAACCCACATGATGATTTTCTAAAGGTAGCCACCACACATGCAACCCTAAAAGCTCCCCAAAGTGTTGATACTAACTCCTTCTCCCTTAATTTCAGGTAGTCTTGTGACTACTTTAACCAACATAATGAGACCAAAGTTATGCTCTTTGACTCCACAGGCTGGGTCACAAAAAGACCAAACAGTTCCTTCTTTGTGATACTCAGCCTAGTAGGAGCCGGTACCGCGTGAGAAGCCCAACTACTCAGAGATCACACACAAGTGCTCCAGTCAGAAACTCTCACTGAACTTCCAGCTGATGGCCAATAAAAGCTGCCATTCATGTGGGGGTGATGTCTTGGACATCCAGACCAGTTGGCCCTTTAAATGGTTCCCATTCCGGGTGACATCTGACTGCAGCCACCTGATATCCCCCCAGCAAAGACTTCCCAGCTTAGCCTTTAAAACTTTTAACATCAAATTCTAAATTAAAACTAATAAAATAAAAACATTAACACTATGAAAACAAGAGAAAAATAAAAATAGTCGTTTTAAGACACGAAAAGTTGAGGCCATAATAATTTAGACATGCAGCTAGCGAATAATCAAGCAAGGGTTTGGAGCTATGTGTCTAACGTAGATGTATTAGCCCCTTCCATTTCTATGACAAACAACTTATAATTAGAAAGGGTCTTCTTGGGCTCAGAGTTTTGGAGGCTTCAGACTGACCATGATCAAATGACACTATTTCTTTGGGTCTGCAGTAAGGCGGCACATAATGGTAGGGAAGAAATGATGGGACAAAACCACTGACCTCATAGCCACAGAGCAAAGGAGAGACAGAGCAGGGGTAGCATTCCACTGTCTTCTTTGAAACCATGTCCCCAGTGACCTAAGGCCTTCCCGCTAGGACTTGCCTCTTAGTGGTTGCAGCATTTCCAAGGCTAGGGACCAAGCCTTTAGTGCATGGTCCTTTAACACTTGTCCAATTATAGTTCTAGGGGTGTGTCTCATCTTTCCCGATGTTTAAGATGTGAAATTTCAGTAGAGAAAGCACACAGTTTTCAAGTCACCTTTCCTTTAGCAGTTGGATAGATTGATTGATCCTATCAAGACTACAGTAAAGCGAAAATGAGATTATAAGGCAGGTGTCAATTCTGCTGCTATAATAAAACAGCCAAGGCAGCATCCTTTATAAGGTAAGACTTGTCTTCATGTATGATTCTAACTCTAAATAACCCAAATAGAATGACACCAGCATCTAGGCAAGGGCACTTGACTTAACCACTGCAAGGCAGAGAAACAAAAATGGAACTGGCCACATGCTAAACGGATAGAACACATGCTGAGCCAGGAACCCAGGGGGACTCAGGAGCCGTGCTTGCTGTTTCATATATATAATTATCTACTCACTGAGAACCAACCAGGGTATTGAAAGAGCTAATTAATCCCTTCTGAATATTGTGCCTCCAATAATCTAACCCCCTTCCATTAAACCCTACCTCTAAAAGGTCCTTCTAGTTTTTAAGATATTGCTATATTTGGACCCAAGTTTCTAATATGAACTTTTGGGAGACACAACCAAACCATAGTGGACGCTAATGCATAATATTGAGAAACTATTAAGCTAAACTAAAATCATGAAAGAAGTCATCAGGACACCAAGATCCATCTCAGCTTCTTAGTGATGAATAAGGACACAAAAAAAATGCATCAAAAGAATTTCTTCCTTATTCCACACTCCTAACTCATCCTGTTATAACAAAGAAGTCAAACATGGCACATGAGTGAAGAATAGATGGCTGTTTAAATCTTAGCCTCTATGCAGCCAACAGAATGGAGAAGACAGGTGATGGGTATAGAAATTGAGCAGGAGCAAGCATTTTTTTATGAGAGTAAAGCACTACAGTTGAATTTGTCCTTATCAACAACCCTCACAATACATACTGAGTACCCATAGTGTACAAAACAAATCCTGAGCTGAGCAATGGATTGGCATTGAATTCCTACCTCGAGAGCTTTGGCAGGTTCTCTAAGGCTAAAGCAAGCATATGTGAAACACATGAAATGATGGCACAGTTATTAATCTACATGTGCATTGCTACAAAAGATCTGGCATTGCAAAAACAAGAAATAAACAGTCTGAGTGTAGGATAACCAATCCAACATTCCAAAACCCAAAGCAGACATTATTTTTATATCAAAGCAGTCAAATTTATTTTCTTCATTTGTGGGATAGATAAGGTGATTTGTTCATCACATAACACAGCCATGTTTGTTTGGAGAGCCTCTCAATTTAGAATCAGACTTTCTGCTCATTGTGTGGTAAACATGGGCTCAACAAAGATGCTCAATAAGAATTGAAGTCTAGGTTCAAGATAACTCTTGAAATAAAGAAAAGTAAGAATCAATAACTAACCCCCTTCCCAAAAAAGAAAAACTATCAGTAACATATCTGTTTGTTAAGAAACTGAATCAACAATACTACAAAAAGGGTCTGGAGAGATGGCTCAGCAGTTAAGAGCATCTGCTGTTCTTGTAGACGACCTGGGTTCAGTTCCCATCACCCACATCACCATGACTCACAACCATCCATAACTACAATTCTAAGGAATTCTGTGCCCTCTTCTGGCTTCTGTAGGCATCAGGCATGCATGTGTTCCATATCACTTGTGAAGGCAAGAATTCACAAACATAAAATAAAAACAAATATTTAAAGAAAAATATCAATACAGAGAGAAAGTTTGTGCCTACACTTGTTAGAAAGGCTTTCCTTGACTAAGCAAAGCTTGAGCATAAAAATACAAAAATAAATGGGATTATTAGGAAAAGAAGAAAATACAGCATTCCATAGTGGAGGAGGAGTTAAAGATACAAACACCTCACAGTCCTATTGCATTATCTTTCAGAAAATGTGGTTTTTGCTTAAGTGTTAAAAATAAAAGATATGTTTATGTCAGGCACAACCTCTGTCCCAGCATTTTGCCATATATTTATTTTCTTAGTCAGTGTTCATAATGCTGTGATGAAACACCATGACAAAAAGCAACCTGGGGAGGAAAGGGTTTATTTGGCTTATACTTCCACACCATAGTCCATCACTGAAGGAAGTCAGGACAGGAACTCAAGCAGAGCTGGAGGGAAGCTGCTTATTGGCTTGCTCCTCATAGCTTGCTCAGCCTGCTTTCTTTCTTTCTTTTTTTAAGTTTCTGAATTTTTATTTTCCTTTTTTTGTTGTTGTTTGAGACAATGGTGTGAGATAATTTTCACATCAAGATAACATTTTCTATGTATGCCCTTTTCTTTTTTTCTAACAGGTCTCATATCATATTTATTAATATTATTATTATGTTCTTCTTATAGAACCCAGGACTATCAGGAGTGGCACCCACAATGGGCTAGCCCCTCCCACATCAATCTCTAATTAAGAAAATGCCCTACAGGCTTTCCTGTAGCCCAATATTATGAAGGCATTTTCACAACTGAAGCTCCCTTCTCTCTGATGAGGCTAACTTGTGTCAAGTTGACATAGAACAGACTTTGTGAGTGGACTGGAGGCTATGGGAATGAGAACAGGAGGGATCAGGTGGAGAAGGGAGGGACGGAGGGAGAGATGAGTGAAATCGGTGGGCATTTAGCGGCAATGTAGAAACCTAGGGCAATGTAAAATTCCTGGAACCTATGAGGGTGACCCTAGTGAGGACTCCTAGTTATGGAGGATATGGACCCTGAATCAGCCCTCTTCTGTAACCAGGCTGTGCTATGCTACCAGTGGAGTGATTGGGACATCAATCCAGTCACAAAACCTTTGACCCACAACCTGTCCTGCTTACAAGATGTACTGGAGTAATGGTGGCTCAGAGTTTGTAAAAGTGACCAACCAGTGACTGGTCTAACTTGAGGCCCAAACCATGAGAAGGAGCCCATGCGTGACACACTGCCTGGATGGTCAGAATCCGGAAGCTGGATGGCTCAGAGACGAACAGTAGAACTAAATAAGACTGACAAAAAAGAAAGGAAGGAAGGAAGGAAGGAAGGAAGGAAGGAAAGGTCAATAAAATGATTCATTTATGGGCTACTATGTTCATAGACCAGTGCGTAGCCCAATCATCATCAGAGAAGCTTCCTCCAGAAGCTGATGGGAACAAATACACACACCCTCAGTCAAACATTAGGCAGAGCTCATGGAACCCCACAAAAGTGGGGAGGAAGGATTGTAGGAGCCAAAGCGGTCAAGGATACCAGAAGAACACAGCCCACAGAATCAACTAAGCAGGGTTCTTAGGGGCTCACAACCATAGACTCTGCGTCGGTCTGCAATGGGCTTTCTGCATGCATGCTGTGGTTAACTTGAGGTGTTTGTTGGACTCCTAACAATGGGAGTGGGGATGTCTCTGACTCTTTTGCCTTCTACGGGGTTGCCTTGTCCTGACTTGAAATGAGGGTTTATGCCTAGTCTTATTGCATCTTGTTACACCAAATTCACTTGATATCACTGAGAGGCCTGCTCTTTTCTGAAGGGAAATGGAGGAGCAGTGGATCTGGAGGAGAGGGGAGGTGAGAGGGCTGAAAGGAAGGGAAGGAGGGAAAGGAGGAGAGACTTCTGTAGGGATTATTTTATGAGAGAAGAATACAGGAAAAGAAAAAACTAGAAAAAAAGGAAAAATTGACAAATGGAAAAAAGAAAGGGGAGAGACAGGGAGGGAGGGAGGGAGGGAGGGAGGGAGGAAGGAAGGATGATGCTTATTAAGATGGAATTTTGTAATTTATAGGGTTTGTAAAGCCAGCTAGCTAGAGAATGGAGACCTCATATAGGATAAATACAATGTATCTTGGAAATTTTCCCCAAAACAACACAGAAGTTGTAAACTCAATGGAATGAGCCTTGAAAAGGCAGCTTCCTCCGGAAGGCTCTCCCAGATGCAAATTGTCATTGGAGGGGTTACAGTAATGTCTCTCCACTCTCTCAGCCTACGCCAAGTTTTCTGGAGAGGCTTTCCACCCTTTTAAAAGTAACGTTGATGGAATTTTAACTATCTTTTAGGCATGTTGACAAAAGACCTAGATGTTTACAGCTTTTAACTTAAAAAACAAAAACAACTCTCCAACTGTGTTGCTTCCAAGGGTTTTCTTTATTTATTTTCTTCCTATGGATCTTTTATTCTAGTTTACTCCTTTGTGTCAAAATGATGATTCATGTTGGTTAAGCAAAAAAACAAACAAACAAACAAACAAAAAAAAAAAAACACTCTTCCCTTCCCCTTACTTGTCTCTTCAGCAAATCTCACTGAATGTTTGTGCTCCCCCAAAATCCATATACTGAAATCCTAACCCCCTTTAGCAAAGAATGAAATACAGTTTGGAGTCTCCTGAATAAGATAGGTTTGGTTCCCATAAGAAGTACTTGGGTCTGCCCTGTCTTCCCATGGTGTGAGGAGGAGAAAAGATGGTGAGCCAGGAGGCCGGCCCTCTCACAGGCACTCAGTCTGCCAGCAATTTGACTGGGACTTCCAGTGTCCAGCACTGGGTGAACTAAATTTCTTTTGTTCTGAAGTCACATAGACTTTGGAATATCATTAAGCAGCCAGAATGGACTAAGACACTTGCTATGTGACAATCACTTATGTAGAATTTTGGTGTGTGTGCATGTCCTTAAAACAAAACCACCCAAGTTAAACTCTCAGGTCTGCCACACATAGTAGTACCAAGGGCACTTTGCTGAGCCTGTGTGCTTCTGCCTCCCTGTTTGAAAAGAGGATAATTATAACATCTCCCTCACAGGCATCTGAAGGATGCCATAAGCTAACATTTATAAAGTGCTTTGGGAGATTCCCACTACATATAACTTCCTTCATGTGCATTGGCTGTTGTAAGTCCTAGGACGAGAGGTCCAAGAAAACAGGAAGTCTTGTCTATATTGTTCACTGCTGTAGAATGGCCGTGACTGCACAGACTGGCATAATAATTGAGAGCTGAAATGCACAAAAGTGGAAGTGTACTAATGCCCGGAATAGGAAGACTATTAGAGGACTAATGATTCTCGAGTGAATCCAGGCCATCAACATCAGCATCACTTGAGGACCTGTCAGAAATGCAAATTCTAAATGACTGGGGATGTAACTTGGGTCTGAGTCATTCTCTAGCATGTGCAAGGCCCTGGTTTGGATCCATGGCACTGCAAATAATAATAATAATAATAATAATAATAATAATAATAATAATAATAATAATGCTCAAAAACTTCATCAGAAAATCTAGACTATTGAGCCTACCAATTGCTGTCTTTTAGAATCCCTCCTGAGAATGCCTTTGGTAACTAAATAGTGCCTAGTGCATAATAAATACATAATTTCAATTGCTTACTTTATTTTCATAGTAACAAGATAGATGGTTGAAATCCTGTTATTCCATACAATTTTAAATAAAATTTTAAAGACAAAATATCACATTCTGCTGCTGAACAAATAAGTTAGACTCACAGTTAGCAAGTGATACCCCTTAAGTATCACAGCAAATATATAGCCCTGGAAATTTCAAGATTGGTCACTATAATATTTGTGGCTGCAGAAAATGTTACTAAGCATTGACTATATACTAGGAATTTAGCATGCATAATCTTATTGAACATTAGCATAACTCTATAGGATAAGGATTTTTATCCTGATTTTACAGATGACAACTTTAAAGTTCCAAAAGCTAAATGCCAAAAGTCATACAGCTGACATGTGGAGGGCCCCTGTACAGATCCCAAGGACTTCAGATTTGAACCATGTCACTAGTAGCTTTTGTATTTTGTATTAATAGACAAAGCATGAGAATCTAAAACATGCCGGACTCTGTCCTAAGAACACAAGTTAAAATGTAGCAGAGAAGGTTTCAAGAGGCAAAACTACAGAGTTATAACAGGGAAATAAGATGGTCGTGTCAATCACGATTATAGAAGGATGTAGACACCAAACAGTTTACACTGAGACATCCCTGAAGTGTGTTTGGATCAGACCTTTGCTGCCAGTGAAGGTCAGTAAATCATAAAGCCCAGGTAGACAGCAGGCTCAGCTTCCATTGATAGTACCTGCACATCTTTCACTAAACTATGACACGCAAAAACACTTCTATTGTCTCTAAAATGTCTGTTACTATTTTGTTTCATTGAATTATGTGAGAGTTGTGCCCTTGAGAAATATAAATCCATCAAGGAAGCGAGCTGCCTCTCTAATGTGCCTCTGAGAATGGCTGAGTATAATGACCGTATGTGTAATTATTCATCCCCTAACATGCCCCATGTCCTCTGAGAAGTCACCTACTTAGATCAGCAAGCTATGGCCCAAGGGGCAAATCTGGTACCTGCTTTTGTACAGCCCAGGTGCTACAGATTTTTTTTTAAACATTTTAGAATGCATTTAGAAGATCAAGAGGAGAATGATATTTCAGGGCATCTGAAATTCACATGAGGTTCAAAATATTAGTGTTCATAAACAAAGCAACTGGAACACAGCCCAAGACATTCATTTGTGTGATGTCCATAGCCTCTGTCACATACATAAGGATTTCCCTTGGAATTAAGTGGCCCATAAGCTGCAAATGCTTCCAGACAAAGATTACTTCTAATCCTTGTAGCTACCCTATGAGCAACACTGTTTGCACAAACCAAAGGTACTGCATCTCAGGGAGGTAATTATGTCACTGTGGTGGTTCAAAGAGTTGCCCACAAAGTCCTTGACATTCATTCCATTAAGAGACTAGGTCTATGTCTCCTTTCCTGAATCTAGAAGTTAGAAGGATTTTTTGGTCTATTTCCTATCACTATAATGAAGAACTGGGATGGGTAAAGAGAAGAGGGTTATTTTAGCTCCAGCTGGAGAGGTTCCAATCCATGATCTATCTATTGCACTGGACCTGTGGCATTTTCTAGAAATCCATAAGCATTTTCTAGAAATTTTCTAGGCTGATGATCCCACTGGGTTTTACTGGAAAGGATACAGAACAGAGCTCACCAGCTCATGAAAGTGAAGCCAGTCACAAATAATTAGAGTAGTAAGTGCCACTGTCCTCGAATTCCTTGAAAGACAGCAGCACAGATACCAATAGGTTGCTCATCTCCAAGTCACAATATGCTTTTCCTGTCACTCACCCATTCACTGTGGTGCTGGATGAAAACCAGGGCCTCACACATCGTAGGCAAGTACCCTGTCACCAGGTTGTATTCCAACCCTGTCTTTCTGTTTTTTAATTAGCTCTGGTTTCTTTCTACTTTCCCAACACTCACCTTTCATTTGTCCCACTCGTACCATTTATTTGCAACTAGGGAGGATTGCATCCTTTGAGTTTTGTGATGTCATCTTTAAACATATTTGAAACCGTATGTAAGAGATTTAAGGGTCTGACAAATGAGAGTTCTGAGTTTCTTAAAAATATCTGGGAGTATTAAATGGAATCTAGAAAGCCATGAAGATAGACAGCCAGAGTGAGCAGAAACACAGAAACATTTGGAAAGGTTAAGTGTGGAGCAGCCATTGTAAAGACAAACTGGGAAATAAAACACAATGACTTTCCACTCACATGAGTGTGGAGAAAAGTAGCTCTGTCTTGGGGAGTGTTTCCTTACAGGGCAGCTATGCTGCAGGGCATCTTAGCAGTCAGTCCAAGATTCAACGAGAAAAATACATCCATCTTTTTATTGCTTTTTACGTGTAGAATACATAGAACAAAATACATACAGCTTACTGAGCAACAGATGCAGAAATTGCCAAGACTAAAAAAAAAAAAAAAAGTAGGAAGGAAGAAAGCTGTCAAATCAGGTCAAGTGAGCAAGCACAATGGTGCTCCTGGGTGAATCTTGTGTCTCTCCCCCATTTTCTTTTTCTCCGTGACTTGATGTGTGTGAGGGGAGACACTCTTCCACGATGATACTAGACTACTGTCTGTTGAAACAGTCTATTCATGACTCTTGGCTGGGGAGGCTTTGCGACTTCTTACTGTGACTCATTGCTGCAGCTCACCCACTGGATCCTGTTGCCCAGTATCCTCTCCTTGTGGGTGGATAGAAACCATGGCTTCTTTGGTTTGGATACCGTATTTTCAGCCACCTCAGATGTAATCAAATTCTTTTCACTATAGGGACAGACAAAACAGTCTTGAGTGAAACAAACATATTTACTCCAGTTTCAACAAACTCTAAAAGGTGACAATGACTAACCCAAGCAAATCTAGGGCATGATTTAAGTTAGGATCAAGATCTGGTGAGGACAACTCCTAAAAATCCCCTATTCTTTGAAAATGCTTACAGGTGCAGAAAACCCAGCTGGGTGGGTGGGTCATGGCCAGTTACTCTGAGCAGCAGAACTAAGGGAACATTCCTAAATGCTCAGGACATTTTATTAACCGAGTCAATATTTCCTAAATATGTCTCTATGTGCTGCAGTCCTGTTGGAGTCTAGGACCAGGTAACATAGTAAAACTCTTCAATTTTATCAGAAACAGAGTTATGCATGTGCAGAATGAAGCAGGAACTACAACCATTCTTCATCTCAGGGGCAGTAAATTGGCTTAACTTGAATTTCTATTGCAATTATCATTTTTCCTTCAACGTCTATGCTTTATATTTGTTTTCTTGTTCCCATCCCCCTCGAGGAAAACAAGTGTATTTGAAGATTACTTCAGATTAACACTGTCTTCTAGTTTATTTAAAAAATAATAAATGTGTTTAGGGACGTGCACAAAAACTATGAAAGACATACAAAAATCCCCATCTGTGTACAAAACAATTAAAACTAACTCCTTAATGTTGTTACTCCTCACCTACTTTGAAAACCTTAACTCTTCCTGCATTTATGTGACATGTCCATGGTAGACAAATCCACACAGATAGAGAGCAAACTGTGGTTCCCAGGTGCTGAGTAAAGTAGGAAATAGTGTGTGACTGAGTGGTGGCCCAGAAAATTCTTCTGGGAGATGATACGGTCTGGAAAGCGTCTGGAGTCAGGAGCGTCTCACTGTGAGTGTGTTAAAAAACAACCAAAAGTGCACTTTGAAACAACTGACACGGTGAATGTTTTACTATTTTTAGTATGTGTATATACATGTGTTTGTGTGGATGAATGTTTGGAGGTTGTCGCACAGAAGCCAGAGGAAGGCAATGGGTCTTCTAGAGTGAAAGCTAAAAGCAGTTGTGACCTATCCACTGTAAGTGCTGGGATCCAACAATGGAGAATTTTGTGTATGTAACATTTACCTTAAATTTAAAAAAAAAAATCTTTTTGTACAGAAATTATTTTAAATAAAACTCAGCATTAAAGCCTCAGGATAATCATCTAAAATCCAGCATATTCTGAAAGTTTCTAATGTTTCCTCCTACAGTCATGAAAAAAAAAAAAATGAAAGCAGGGAATACCAAATAGTCCACACTTAGATAAGAGATGCTAGCCTCTTCCATGGGGTTCCCAGAGCCCTGGGATGGGGGTGGGAATTGATGTAGACATCCCATTTAGGGCTGAATGTTCCAAGATCTCTCACTTTCTGCATACTGTCTGGTCGTGGGTCTCTGTATCTGTTCCCATCTGCTGCCAGAGGAAGCTTCTCTGAAGATGGCTGAGCAAGGCACTCACAGAGACTGGGCAGCATACGCAGGACCTACACGCGTTTGCACCAGTCGGGGTACTAAAACTGAAAGAAGTGGACACATGTCCCCATCCCTAACCCAGAAGCAATCTCCAATTGACAACCCCTTGCAAATGGAAATTTAGTTTTCTCCGAGGGACTCTCACTGGGAAATGCACTCCTCTTCAGGGTAGGGCACATGCACAGCAGTAGATGGCCAACAGAAAACAGACTCAATGGCATCTTTGGGGTCCCTTGTTTCTTAATGTTGAGCCAGGGCTTTTTCTTTTTCTATCTTTTTTCTTTCTTTTTTCTTTCCTCTTCTTTTGATTTTATCTTTTTTTTTATGCTTTTCTCTTTCTACCCTGCAGGTCCTTTGCATATATATTGTGCCTCCCGTTATGTGCTTTTATGGGATTCCTGAGTATTCAAATGAGTGGATCTCTATGTCTTACCTATTTCGTGTGCCTTTTCTTGGGCTCTTTTCCTGCTGTTGGTTTATTTTGTCCTATTCTAATGTGTTTGTTTTTATTATATCTTATTACATTTTATTTTATTGTTATCCCTTAGAAGCCTGTTTGTTTCCTAATGAGAGACAGAAGAGGGTGCACAGAGACAGAAGAGGGTGGACAGAGACAGAAGAGGGTGGACAGAGACAGAAGAGGGTGGACAGAGACAGAAGAGGGTGGACAGAGACAGAAGGGGGTGGACAGAGACAAAAGAGGGTGGACAGAGACAGAAGGGGAGGTGGGGAAGAACTGGGAGGTGTAGAGGGAGAGGGAACCATATCAGATATATTATATGAAAAAATCTATTTTTTTCTTTTTTTTTTTAAATTTGTTGTCTGAGGAGTTTCCATAGAGATCCCTAAACCACCTAAGCTGATGCTAGGACAGAAGGTCACTCCCTAAAAACTGACCATGGGTTCCCATTCCCAAGGACAACCTCCACACAGCTCAGTGGAGAGGTTAAGCTGGAGCCTTCACCACTACATTCCAGTCTCTTTCACATGAGAAGGTACTCTGTAGACTACAGAAAGAAAAACTGGGACACCAACCCAGTCACAGAACCCTCGACCTACAATCTGTCGTGCCTGCAAGACCGCTGGGGCAATGGTAGCCCAGAAGTTCTGGGAGTGGCCAACCAATGTTTGGTTTACCTTGAGGCCCATACCACGAGAGGGAGACCATACCCTATATTACCTAGGTGGCCAGAAACAATAGACTGGATAGCCCTAGGGTAAAACTCAACATGACTGGAGGGAAAAAAATCAATGAAATAACTCCTAATGATATTCTGCTATACTCATAGGTCTTTTTTCATCTGTACCCAATGCCATCTGCTGCAGGAGAAAGCCTCTCCGATGACAACTGAACAAGACACCGACCTATGAGTATAGCAGAATATCATTAGGAGTTATTTCATTGATTTTTTTCCCTCCAGTCATGTTGAGTTTTACCCTAGGGCTATCTTGTTCAGTTGTCATCGGAGAGGCTTTCTCCTGCAGCAGATGGCATTGGGTACAGATGAAAAAAGAATCTATTCTGCTCTCATATAAAACATCCCGACCACAGTTTCCCCTCCATCCACTCCTCCTAGCCCTCCCTCACCTTCCCTCTTCACCAGATCCACTCCATCTCTGTTTCCTCTTCAGAAAAGAGCTGGCCTCCAACAGACAACTGTCCAACAGGGCAAAATATGATACAATAAGACAAGGCGAAAGCCCTCTTATCAATGCTGGACAAGACAACCCAACTGGAGAAAAAGAGTCCCAAGAGCATACAAAGGAGTCAGAGACACACCTGCACCACTGTTAGGAGTCGCACAAAAACACCAGACTAACAGCCATAAAATACACGCAGAGGACCTAGTGCAGACCCGGGTTTGCCACTTCAGACTCTGTGAGCCCATGTGAGCCTTGCTCAGTTGATTCAGTGGGCCATGTTCTCTTGGTGTCCTCCATTCACTCTGACTCCTACAATTTTTCTTCTCCCTCTTCCCTAGCTCCAAAGAGGGAGACCTCGAATTTAAACTCTTTCTCCACATAATGTCTGGCTCTGGGTCTCTGCACCTGTTCCCATCGGCTGCCAGAGAAAACCTCTCTGATGACAATTGGACAAGACATCCATCTATGAGCATAGCAGAATATCATTAGGAATCATTTCATTGATTTTTTTTTCCTGCCTGTCTGTTCGAGTCTACCATAGGTCTCTAGGACATCCAGTCTCCAATATCTATTTTCAATAAAATAAAATCTGATATATTTTAAATTTTTTCTGAAAAGAGATGCTAGTCTCTTCCAAAAAAATAAAAATAAAAAGTAATCACAATAATTACCCTAGACTACTTTTCCTCAAAACTGTTTTTAGAATTGATTTTCATAATAGAAAATTTTAGAAAAAAATCATTTTAGAAACTACAATAATATTGATTTAAATGTCTGAGTAATTATAAAAGCCAAGTAAGTAATCATTACTTTTTTGCAGTAACAGATTGTTACTTGTGAATTTTTATTGTTTGACAGTTCCATACATTTATATAATGAGGATCAGTGATTTCAACCCCAATTCCCCTCCCTGATTACCCTGACCACCCCCTCAATGGAAGCCTTCCTCTCAAAAAGTCCCGCCCTCATTCCCCTGCCTCCCCCAATGGGGACCTCCCTCTCAACAAGCCCCTCCCTCCTGCTTCCAGTCTGACCCAGCTGTGGCTCCTGCATGCTACCAGATAATTTTTCAATTATCATCATTTATTCATTTCAAATTATTTAATTTTCTCATGGCTGCCAAATAACGTTCATGTCAATTTTCCCACTCTGCCTTTATTGTTCCATCTACAGTATTTCAACTTCTTCAGGCAGGTTGCAAGATGCCCCCCTCAGTAGAGAATCTCACCTCAAGAAAGAGAAAGTGAAGTCCACAGAAAAACAAAAGCTCAAGCATAGACACTGTATTGGAGATACTGAAGTCAAAAGTTTAAATCTTGAGTTCATTGCCTAGAGAGCATCCATTTAATGTTTTCTGCCATGGTTCATTTGCTCATGAGCCTGGGCTATGCACTGTGGGGCCAGGAGGAAGACAAGGGTGATAAACCTGGGGCTAACCCACAGATTTGGATCCAACTCCCAATAGACGTGGTGAGTTGATTTAAAGTAGTCTTAGTCTCGGCTTATTTGTATGTAAAATGGAATTGATAACAATATTTCTTGAAATTATCATAAAGCATAAATACAATTTTGTTAGCGAATCTGTTAGCATGATGCAGAGTTTATATAAAAATCACAGCATTACCATCAGGAAGGCGAACATGGATAGTGTTGCCAGCACCACGCATTCCTATCCTTGTTTATCTATGAACTTGGGCCAGGGACATGTTAGAATGTTTGAGTTTTATAATGAATATTTACCACATTGAGTATCCAACAAACATCCCAATGGTTAGATTGGTGATTAATAAATGTTATAACCCCTACCTTAGTATTTTTCACTTGCTTGAAAGATTTTATGTTTATTCCCTCTTCATGTTTTATAGTATCACTCCTTGTCCATTTTTTGCAACCCTGTAATATCCTACTCTTTGCCTTTAGACAGATTTCAGCTTTGCCCAATTCCCTCATTACAATTCCAAATCATATTAATGAGCCAAACATTAGTCAACTGAAAAACTGAAGAGGACAATCCTTCCACTTCCATTTATCTTTGATAAAAGATAATAAGTTGATTCACAGTCCGTGTGGCTCAGAATGGATGTGGAGAGTGTGTTCCCAGCAGGCAGGGCATATGCCTTCTGTGCGACAGCTGTTTCTTTGTACTCTAACTTCAAGCACAGTATTGTGCTAAAACAGCAAGTCAAGTAATAAAAATGGGACAATTCCATTTCCCCCACTGTGAGCTTGGACATGTGAATAGAAAAAAAAATAAAGGAAAAAAATCCGATTTTTTTCATCAGTGAAATGGAGAAACTGCCCCAAAACAGCTGGAATAGAGGGAAGGTCTGGAGGATGATCTTTCTATTTCTTCTTTGCTAAAGAGAACCCCTAATTATGTCTGGCTTGCTTTCTGATCTATTGCCAACAGCATCTGATTCTCTGAAATGAAGGCAAAGAGATGCTGACAGCTGTGCCCAGCACGGACTCTGCCAAGCTGGAACAGACACTGTAGCCCACGGTAGAGAGCAATGTTGCACCTAATGAGATCCTAAAAACCACTTGTGCCTATCAGAGTGGTTGAGGGAAGCAGGGGTTGGAGCATTTGGAAGAACCATAATCCCACAAAGCATGAGAACCATGGGGTTTCCATGATTGTGCTAAGTTAGTGGATACAAGAAAAGACCATGCCACCCTCTGTGATATCATATGACATGCAGGGGAAAAGAAGCACTTTTACATAATCACATCGTCAGGCTATTTCACATGTAGCATCCAAATGAGCTTCATACTAACCTTTTGAATTAAAACTTTTTAATTGACAGAAACACTTATCAAATTAATGTACATGAAAAAAATGTATGGAGTAGGGCCATTACCCTCGAGGTCCCCTAAGTCACTCCTGGGAAATTTAAGTGTGTTGTGCTTAGACAGCACCTCCCTCTCAGGAGGAGGAGTTGATTAAGAGGAAGAAGGTCTTGTACTTTCCCCCAGTTGACTTTCTCCCTTTGATTTTGTAAGGAATTGTGGTTTCTTCTGTGTATTCTCAAGGTTTCTCTATCCTACTGCTATCCACATGTCAAAAACCTTTGAAGAAGGGCACTCGGTATAAAGGAAAAATGATGGGAGGTTGTAGTTAAGGAAACAAGGAATGCAAAGCTGTATTAACCGAAGACAGACCTTTCCTGTCCCGACCACCTGTTCCCAAATACCCAGTAGCCACTACCCAAATTACCACCCAGAAGTTTATATGAATTATAAAGGCTCAGCCAATAGCTCAGGCTTATACTAACTAGCTCTTACATTTTAAGTTAACCCATATTCCTTATTTACACTCTGCCGTGTGTCAGTACCTTTATTAGCATGGCATGTTCATTTCCTGCTCCCTCTGAGTCTGGCTGGTAACTCCTGACTCTGCCCTTCTCCTTTCCATCATCCTTAGCTGGGTCACCCCACCTATTCTCCCTGCCTGGCTAATGGCCAATCAGTGTTTTATTAAACCAACTCAAGCGGCAAATCTTTACAATGTACAAGAGGATTAATCCACAGCATTAATCCACAAGGATAACGAAACGTGCTGTGGAAAAAGCAGTCACCAGTCACAGGTAACTTTTACTAATTATAAAACACAACCATTTCCTCAGCTGCACCAGGCACCTTCAAGGTGCTCAATAGCCATGTTCCAGAGGTGACTACAGCACTGGGCAGCATAGATCCAGAACATTTCCTCTCCCACAGGAAGTTCTATTGGACAGCATCATCTTACACAAAAAAAGAAGACATCAAGTTTTTTTTTAAGCTTTAATTTTGCAGGCAAAATAATGCGATCTATCACCCATGCTTGGAGAAACAGGGTTGAAAAGGAAAAGGAGAAAATGGCTCTTCTGGCTGGGGAGATGCTGTATCCACAGAATCCTGTGGGCGCAATAGAAAGTCTGGAGAGACAAGTGAACAGCCTCGAATGGACAAATCTCACCATGCTAAAAAGAAATGAGACTACAGACCTGGAAAGTGAGAATACGGGATCTGAAATGTGAGGCCAATTGACATGTGGAGTCCATTTTCAGTCTTAAACTTGAGGATCAGAGATGTGCTGCTTGAGGTAAGGGATTTCCACCTGCCTGACTGCCAGGGCTGTCATTGTTAGTTTTCAGTTGAACAAGAATAAAGTTCACTCTGAATGTTTTAATTGACTTGATTGCTCCATCACTTTAATTTCTCAGGTCATATGTTACAATGCAGAAATAGAAATTATATTATGAATTAAATGCCACATGGTGCGTTTCCCCTTAATTTTCTTAGATGAACAATCACACTCAAATGGAGCTATTTGAGTAGGCAGAGAATTCACAAATACAAATAGCTGTGACTTTAAAATGGAAGTGTTAAACTATTTCTAATCCTAGAATGGCATGGAGTATGACACCAGATGTCACTACATGTCCATAATCTGAAATTTTTGTGAATTGAAAAGTCATTGTGATCTGAAGCAAAATTCCCTTTCTCTCGCCTTCCAGACGGATCAGACAGTACCAGAAACTTCTATGATACATGATAAACCAACTAAAACTGAGGGTGAAAGTCAATGTTTTCTCTATTTTTGTGACAATAAAGTGACCTATAAAAGAAAATAAAGGATTTTTGACTCAAAAAAGTTAAAAACATGTTTCAGTGTCATTGACAAATACGTTTTAAATGTCATATTTCAACAGTGATATATACTCATTGGAAATAATTGGAAAATAAAGGGTAAAGTAGAATAAAAATCAATATTCTAATACAATTATACAACTTAGATGCAATGCTATTGGCATTTTGATGTATATCTTTTTTTCTCCTTGTGACTTAAATAAATATATTATCCAACATTTATGTTTATAGTTATTTTTCCAATGCCATCAACATAAAACCTTTGTTAATATCCTTTGATGTTAAATAATTTAAGTGTTTAGTTTTAACTGTAACTTCCCTTAAATTTTGCATCTTCATCAATGTAACAGTAACAATAATTCAAAGGATAAAATTTTGTGCAAAGTGTTGGTACTCAGTTGTCCCATGAGCTGAGGACTTAATGATTTCCTGTCTGTGAGATCTTAGGAAGCTGCTGAACTTCTCTCTGCCTCAGATTCCTGTTGGCAGCCTTGAATTCATGTTTCCCCTAAGAATTAGAAGAGATGACAGTACATGGCATAAAACTGGGTTCCTCATCATAATTAATAGTACTGTGCTCACAGATGAGAATGTGGAGAAACCAGTATCAGGGAAAAGGACCAACCACCACCAGTACCGCCATCACTACCACCAAGGATTACACGGAAGGGACAGAGCCTTTGGGAGAAAAGCCCGCAACCGGTGCAAGAGAAAGCAGGCGCTGCTAAGGACACAGAAAGGGTTGTGAGTCTCATGACCAAGCCCTAGCAAGCATCCCTCACTTCCCACCACCTCGGCTGACTTCCTTACTGGGAAGGGCTCTCATTCTTGACAAACTGTCTGCTTCCAGCACAATACATGTGGAACCCGCCCAATTCCTGTTTTTGAATGGGAGAAGCTGGAAACCTCCACAGGTGAGCATCCAGCCAGAAAGTCAGATTTATGTCTCTAAACTCATAAAAAACTTTACCTCGAAGGAGCCCAAGATGCCCTCTTTACTGCCCTTCTTCCTCCCTCCCTCCCTTTCTTCTTTACTTCTTTCCATCCTCCCTTTCCACTTCCTTTTCATTTTCTCCCAAAGCACATGGAGATCATGGACCCAGATGCAGCAATCTCAGGCATGCAGCTGGAGCTGATGCAACAGGAATCAGACAGGAGCCCGGGACACCTCAGGAATCAAAAAAAAAAAACCTTCCTTTTCCTCTTTCGTTAATGCTTACTCGTCTCATCAATCCATCCATTTCTTCCTTTCCTGCCCCCTTTGCATTCTTCTAAGCACTTGAAACCCTTATGGAGGGTCCCTGTGGAAGCAATGACAGTAGCCTGGTGTCATTTAGTGTTATCCATTCCCATCTCTCTCACCGATTACCATAGGCTAGTGTAAGTAATCAGACTCTCGCCCTCAGTCAGCCAACAATGGCATCCAGTTTCACACCAGAGTCACAAAGTACACCCCCTGACATTGTAGTGTCTGTCCATCTGCCAATTTGTGAGTAGACATCACCAGGGAATAGCAAGATGAGCACAGAGCTAGAACCCTGGGAACACGTATGCCATCAGTAATTGGGCATGTGCACACGTGAAAGCTATATTGGCCAAAGAGAGCTGCAGCCACGTGGAGGATACCAACCAAAGAAAGCAGCAGACGTGTGGGGAATACAAACTAAAAGCAGCAGGAGCCACATGGCAACCCCAATGTTGTTCATTGAAAGAGATCGGCCATGGTGGTGCTGATGAAGATGTTGATGGTCACTTGACGCTCTAGTTTCACAGTACACGCAGCCAAATGGGTCCTCCAAGCACCACCACACCCCACACTTTCTCACACATCTCCATTCTTCTCCTCCCTTTATTTGTCTCTTCTCACCTTCCCCAAAGTACAGAGAGAGATGGCAGGTTCAAGCACAGAGACAGCAGCCTTGAGCACTGGAGCAAAGACAGTAGCTGTGGTAGTTCCCAAAGGTCCTTAACAGGGTTCCAACACCCAGCCGTTTTACATGTTGATACTGCATAGGGCCGTCAAGCTCACATTCAACTTTCAGAAACAACCACCAATAGGGTTGAGGATTCAGAGTCTGGGGCCCATCTCAGTGGACCCAGGGACCAAAAGGCAAGATGAGCACATGCATGCTCTGGTGGGTGGAAGACTTGGCTGGGTACTGTCTAGGTGCTACATGCTTGGGCACGTGAGTAAAGAGCACAAATCAGGCCAGGGCACTGGATTCTCCCTCTTCTCATCACTCTAGTTGACTTTGTTCTGCACTTCTCTATCACCACAGCATGTTTATTTCTGCTTTGTCGTAGCCTTCATGCTCTTGGTCCTTCCTGTTCCCTTATTGTCAGCAGTCACATCCCTGAGGACATGGATTTAGTCACTCAGGTAATAAGACATTTCCTTGAGCAAGTGGTCCAAACAGAAGGCGGAAGGAATTGACAACCACCTATTTACACCTTTAACCTGGGTGATAATCTAAAACAAAACAAGAGTCATTCAGGCAAGCCTCTTCCCTGATCCTAGCAACCTAATAGCTGAGGCTTTTTATATAAAGAGCTCCTGAGGAGAGAGACTTATTCCAGTGAGGTCAAAGAAACGCTTGTAGCTGGGACTTCATTCCAACATTGTGGGACTTAGTCCCAGGAGACACAATCAGGCAATTGGTTCAAACTCTAACCAGAGAAGTAGTCTCAAAAGGACTGGTGACTCAAACCAATATTTCAAACCCTCCTGAGGCCATGCTGAGGATTCTACATATGGGTAAAAGGGCACCTCCACAACCACAGAGAATATTAATATCTTGTCTCTCCCCTGAGAACCATCATAGAAATCTCATCTTCAGTTTCCCTGGACTGCCCACTATAATACATCCTCAAAAATTAAAATAACTTTCATCCTAAGAATCTGAAAAAATTAAAAACAAGTTCATTGTAATTCTCTATACTATCTAGCCTTAACGAATGCTGAGTGATGAGAAACCTGGCCAAAATAGGGGTTGTGGAGAGGAAGAACAAACAGGGACCTCCCTGACACCCTGGATGTATCCAAACTCTAATTTATGTTTCAAATGATAAACAATAGACCATGGATTCAGTTGAAAGATCTTCTCCCTCCCCACAAGGTTCCACATTACTTCATATTCTCCCACTTACCACAAGTTACCAGAGAAGAGGGAATGAAGTCCTACAGGAAATACAAGGAATGGAGTTTCCTAGTCACTATCTAAACCAAGCTCCATGTCCCTTTCTAGTCATGGACCTTTAATGATGCAAGAAGCAGAGAAAAGTCCCTGAGGACTTGTCCCAGTTTACCAGAAACTCTCAGACCCTAACTTTAGCAGAAGCTCGTACGGTCTCATGGAGAGTCCTGACTACTTTCTTTAACCCTGAGGAAAACTAGAGGATGAGGAAGAAGCTAGAAGACACGTGGACTGAATGATTTAATCAAAATCCAAATTATCTAGTGGGAGCACAAGTCCTCTTGGATCAAGAACCCACTGCTTGGAATTATAACCCTAGCAGGGACCCATAGATGAAGGATGAGGGTAGAGAGTCTCATCATAGGGATGAAAAGTTGAATTTTAAAAAAAAAAAGGAAAGAAAGAAAGCCTGCCAAATTTCGTAAGAAGCTAATTGAAGCTTATAGAATAATCACCAGCCTGGCTCCCTCATCCACAGAGGAACAAGCTCTTCTTGGTCAATGTTTCATTAAACATCAGCCCTTGACATCCATAGTGAACTTCAGAAGCAGCCACAGGACCTTGGATGGCATGGGACACTGCCTTCTTGGTCTTCAACAACTGAGATCTGAAAGAAGACAAAAGGGACCAGAGAAAAGCGATTCAGATGACTGTACCTGCCCTTGCAGATGTCTTTTGCTGGGACTCTTCACCAAGGTACCCCTCTGATAAGCCTCAGAGATCAAAGGACAGAGGCCAAATCTAAACCTGCTTGCAAATACAAAGCCCGTGCACAAGTGCATCAAATGCCCCCTGTGGCTTTATCTATTATGTAAGGCCCCAAAGGCCTACCACTAGAAGTTAGAGTACCCCTATTTCCAGAGGAGGAAGGGGCCAACCTCTGACCTGATGACCTTACAGAACAGAATGCACGCAACCCCCCCACCCCAAAGAAACAGACTGGCATGCAGAAATACAAAAAGATAGCTATTTCCAAGAATTAAGCTTGTCTTCTCCAAAGCCAGAGATGAAAACTTTCTACTTGGTTTTACAATACATGTTCTGACTTAATGTAATTGAGTTACATGTGTTATGACAATTCTCTTTATATAACTGTGTGCCATTCTGCTTCTAAGACAGCATGAGACACAACTCAATACGGCCCTAGAATTCTCAAATTAATCGAATAACAAAACTTGTGGTCATTTCATTTTTACATTTTAATTATATATTAAAATTTGTATTTGGGGCATACCTAAGTTAAAATGTGTGTGTGTATGTGTGTGTGTGTGCACATACATGCATGTGTTAAAGTGTGTGCACGTGAATTCAAGTGTTTTGAGGATATACTAAGATCTCTGATAAATGCATACAGGTTGGTAATTTTCTATACTCTAAACTTCTGAATACCTATCAATATGGTATTGTTGGGTCTACAAATATGTTTCATAAAACCCTAAAATGCTTTAAATAATATTTATTTGTTTGTTTATTTCAAACATTATTTCACTGAGTCACAAGATAAAAGCTTTGTTATGAAATCTACCATTAACCTCATAGATTTTGATTGAGATTTTCTTCTAAAACAGATTCTTGAAAGAACTTTAAATTTTATTTCATTTTTAATAATCAAAGATAACAAAATAAAATGATATGAAATGCTTTATGTTCATCAAAATACTTCTAAGTAACGAACATTTTGAAAATCTTTTCATTAGATTAATTGCTATAGATTTCTTTTCCAGAATATTCTTAAATACAAATGACAAGTGCGAGATTTTTATAATAGTGTTGTAATATAGACGGAATGATGAGTATGCGCGAGTGTGCGTGCGTGTGCACACCCACGAGCGCATGCAGGGGAATATGTGTTTGTCAAAAATCTTTATATAAGACTTCTTTTGCACAGTGGAAGTGACAGGAGATACAATCCAAACAATGAGTGGCATTCAGAGTGTGAGGAAGCTCACGGTGGAGAGCAGGCTCTGTTATCCAGACAGGAGAGACAGCTGACAGTGTTAGCCTCATTGCAAACAGCAATTGTAACATTAACGTGCTCCCTGTAAGCCTATGCTCTCCTCTTTAAGCACAAAGTTAAAAACAAAGCAAACCTTGAGGTTTTTGTCTCATTTAAAACTCAATGGGGAGCCGCCGGGCAGTGGTGGTGCAAGCCTTTAATCCCAGCACTCCAGAGCCAAAGCCAGGAGGATCTCTGTGAGTTTGAGGCCAGCTTGGTCTACAGAGCAAGATCCAGGACAGGCATCAAAACTAAACAGAGAAACCTTGTCTCGAAAAACAAAAGAGAAAAAAAAAAAACTCAACGGGTAAGTGGTTGTCTTGAAGCCACGCTGTCACACCCACTCAATGTGTCTAGAGTCTCATCAACAACACCCCCACCCCACCCCCCACCCACCCCATCCCACCCCCCACCGCCGTGACACTTTGTCAATGACATTTAAGTCTTTTACTTTGTGGGTAAGGAGGGAACAAAGGCTCTAGGAGGAGCTGGGGTGAAAAATTTGATTAAAACTACTGTATGAAAAATTTTAAATGACAAAAAACTAAAAAAAAAGTTATAATCATTGAATGTCAGCAGTGCCATCAGAAATAAGCATGAAGTAACAAATACATAAGGTTATAACTATTGACAGACGTATATTTATATTTAAGGGGTTAAGACTTTTTTCCTGTTTCAGGAGAATATTTTTTTCTTTTCTCCCTTTTTTTCCTTATATTTTTTACAGAATTCATTATTTTTAAAACTTTTATTCAAAATGTACACTGAGGGTCAGAATATATGAATATTAAGATACTATGAAAACTACAAAACAAATAAATTTTAACAGGACAATTAAATAACCCTGAGGATTCACAAGAGAGTATTATAACATCCACTCGTTTCTTTAGTCAACGTATTTTTCTATTACTCATCGTAGATCCAAACTTACCCTCAACCCCAGATACGCAACAATGAATAGAAAAGTTTATTGTGTCATCAAAGTCAAATTTAGATGGAAAAATTAATACAAACAAATACAAAACATTGGTGTTGATTGTGTAAAAGGATCATGCTGTGGGATGTTCTGTATGTCAAATGTGTTCCTCTGATTGGTTAATAAATAAAACACTGATTGGCCAGTAGCCAGGCAGGAAGTATAGGCAGGACAAGCAGAGAAGAGAATTCTGGGAAGTGTAAGACTGAGACAGAGAAACACTGCCAGCCACCACCATAACAAGAAAGATGTAAGATACCGGTAAGTCTCGAGCCACGTGGCAACTTATAGACTAATAGAAATGGGTTAATTTAAGATATAAGAACAGTTAGCAAGAAGCCTGCCACGGACATACAGCTTGTAAGCAATATAAGTCTCTGTGTGTTTACTTGGTTGGGTCTGAGTGGCTGTGGGACTGGTGGGTGAGAGAGATTTGTCCTGACCATGGGCCAGGCAGGAAAACTCTAGCTACAGGATCATTGCAAACCAAGAGTATAGCAGGAGCTGTAGTGTTGAAGCTAGGAAGAGAACACCACTTTACATGAATATTTATAAAAAATAACTCCTTTGGGATATATTTCAGTTTTGACCTGAAGAATGTCAAGGAGCTTACTTTGTTGTGGCAACTGCTTTCAAGAAATCAAGAGATGCTGTCATAGATAACAACGTGGTAGGAGGTAAGACTAGAAACATAAGGAAAACTAAAGTAATTAAAATGACAAATGACCCCATTTCTACAGTGAAATTAATAAGACAACTATCCAACAAAGACGAGGATCAGTCAAAAGTCAAGCTGATCTGTCACTTATTAATGGTCAGGGTTCTCCATTGCCACTTTTCTTAGATTTCTGATTTTTTTTTATTATTCTTTCTCATGTGTTTATTTCTTCAGAATTTCATACACTATATTTTGATCATATTCTTTCCTCGCCTCAAACTCCTACCAGATCCTACCACTACTACCCAACTTCATGTTCTTTATCTCTCTTTAAAAATAAATAAAAAATATTTTTTTAAAAAAATAGAGTATGATTTGTGTTTGTCAACTACTTCTAAGTGTGGGGCCTGTCCAGGAGTGTAGTTGTTATACCCAATGTTACCCCATTGAAAAAAAACTGTTATCTGTTGCAAATAGCTTCTTGGTTAGAAGTGCAACTTTGTGCCCACTTTCCCTTCTCTGTGCTGGAATTTTGTCTGGCTTGAATTCCTGTAGGTCTTTGCCTCTGTTACAATCTCTATGAGTTCATAGGTGCATCATACCTACTGTGTCTAAAAAATGCTGTTTCCTTGAAGTCATCCACCTCCTCTGGCTCTTAAAAATCTTTCTTTCTCCTCCTCTTCTCCATGGACCCCTGAGCCTTGAGGAAAGGCATGTGATGAAGACATTTCCTTTAGGGATGAGTATTCTGCGTTATTCTTCATTTACCTCCATCGCATTCCTTCATAAAATTGTTCTTTTTATTCTCAATTGTTCTCAATATATAACTACCGGTTATATGTAACTGTTCTCAATATACAACTATGGTTTCTGTTGTTCATTTGTCTACAGTCCAAGGAATCCCACTCATGAGAGGAAGCTGTGAAAAAATGTCACTCCCGAGACAATCATAGTCACGGCTTTCTTGTCTCTTGCTTTTTTCTGGGGTTGTGGGTAGAAATCCTGTTATTCTTATTTAGACCTTGCAGCTTTCATTTGCTTGTAAAATCTGTGTCTTCTAGAATACAGAACTTTTGAACTAAACTCCTTGTGATGCAGATCTTCTAGATAATTCATACAACAGGGGATCAAAAACCTCTCCAATCAATGGACAAAGTAGAATGTCTATATCTTAGTTTTGTTTCCTGTTGCTATGATAAAAAACACCCTGACCAAAAAAAAAAAAAAAAAATGGGTTAAGGAAGATAGGATGTATTTGGCTCATAATTCTGAATCACAGTCCATTATTGCTGGAAGGTGTCAGGGACTTGAAGCCGTTGCTCACATTGCATCTACAGTCAGAATCAAGGGACACGACTCAGGGCATGCATGTTCGTGCTCAGCTTGCTTTCTCCACTCGTACGCAATCTGCAATCCTCTTCTCAGAGAAAGGTGCCACCTACAGTGGGCAGATCTTCTCATCTCAACTAACATAATCAAGATGGTCACCCACAGACATACCCAGAGACCAACTGATTTAGCCAATCTCTTATTGAGGTGCCCGGCAGAGGTGGTTCTGCATTGTGCCAAGTTGACAGCAAGCACTAGCCATCACCGAGAGTTTTGTGGTCTCTCTTAAGCAGGAACTACATCCTTCATCACCATGGAAGACTGTACCTCGTCCTTCAGTTCCACTAAAAGATTTCTGAGACCACAGCTGGGGGGGAGAGAGTAGGGTGTGGTGGGGGGGGGGTTAGAAAGAGAAGTGTCAAAGAGAGAGGGAAGGCTGAAAAATCTCCAGCCAAAAGCTTCAGAGAAACAGAGCATATACTAGAAAAATCCACAGTATACAAATATATAAGAACATAGGTCCTAAGTATATGATCCATAAAGGCTCACAATTTTGTGACCCTTATGAATGAAAATTCCTAAAAAGAAACGGTGTCTGGCTGTGAACAAAAACTCCTGGAAGGAATCTGTGTCTTCAGAGATCGATGACTAATTGGAGTTTCAGTACTGTGAAAAGATTGTAATTTTGTAGGTTCAAAGGCTAATTAGCTTACTTTGGGCTAGTGTTAGCCTTCTGAAAGAGCCATTCCTTGTCCCGCTCTGTATCACAACCAACATTATAGCAATAGATATAAAACATTTCAGAATCTATATACTTAGGAGAACACTAGCTTTTGCCAATCCAAAAGCTAAGAATGTTATCATCTTGAGTCTGTACTCCACTCACTGTACCTGCCTCTTGGGTGTACCCACCAATGTATTTTAAACTTGCCTTGATTTATAATATGCTTTATTCTGTGAAACTATAAAAATAAATAAATAAATAAATAAATAAATAAATAAATAAATAAATAAATAAATAAATAAAAACAACTTCATAAAACTAGTTCCTCATTGAAGCATGGAATTTGGGGTAATCTAAATCTGTGTTCTCAGACTAAGGTCACCCCAAATGGTCCTAGAATAAACTGTCTCTTGTCCCCTTTAAGGTGAGAGCTGTGGTTTTTGCATTGACACCCTGGACTGTTGAGCTTCTAGCCTTTCCCAACTCACTTTCTAGTCCACTTCCCTGCTGGGACCTGCTCTCTTTATTAATAAACATTACGTATTTCTACCCCTCTAATTCAATGCCTTGTTATATGCAAAAGAACCTAGAAGTCACATCAGGTGCCCTCTTGACCCTCATCCACACCTGTGATAGCATCTCGCTCAAACTGATTCCCAGCACCAAAATTACTGGCTCAAAGTTCTAGGAGGCCTTATGTCTCTCAAGACATTTTGTCAAGTTTGCTTTTCCACTTGCCAATGGTAAAGTTAACAGTCAATTTTAAGTACGCCCATTCTCTACTTACCCGTACTGTTCCTAATTGATTTCTAGTCTTAGCAAGTAATCATATAAACAGCCCTTTTTCAGTCAAAATACAAACAAAACCTAAGTTTTAAAAAATGAAATCCAACTTGTGCACCTTGCACTAAAATACCTAGGGGGGGGATGGTATGTGCATCTACAGTTAAATATTTAACACACCTTTTCCAGAGGTCTTTCTTTGTAATGACATTCTCAGTAGGGAAAACAATGTCCTGCCAGCAAATGGAATATTGCTGTTTATAAGTAATGTAACGGTACTGAGGGATTTAGAATGGAAACGATAAACATCAAGTGATAAGGGCTTCATCTTTCTGTTAGGTTGCAGCTAAATAACAGTTTGCAGCAGATCCCAGTTGAGGGAATCCACCGCCGTTTGGACTATCCACAATTTCTATCACATTTCCCAAGGTTAAATATGTTGCCTTGAGGCAGCTGCTCAAAATGATAAAGGGGACACTGTAGGACAGTGGTGCTCTTTGTAATGTTAATAACCCTTGATTCTGATATCTGATGCAACTCTGGGGAAATCTGCTGCTTCCAGACTTTAAAAATCTAACTCAGTTAAGTGCACTTTATTACAGAAAAAAATTTTTTTAATTTGGCACAAGCAAGAGGACCATCTGAGTTCTACAAATTTAGATAGTTTTATTATTTATCCCACCTAGATGAATTTCCACAGAATAACATGTAATATAAAATTAATGTGAGTTTTGGTATAAAAGTAGATAGTATATTGTTGCAAAATTAAATATATTTACATGCTTATAGGATTCATTTTTATAATATAAACTCCCTGGGTAGTGATCTTTTATCCTATTTTGTGCTTACTTGCTTAAGATTTATGCCCCATCTGGCTTCAAAGGATAAGTGAGAACATCTGCAAAATGAATACGCACGTAAAATAAGCCGAGCAAGTGGCCAGTCTAGTCAGAAACTAGCAGAAATAATAAGTGCATTCAGACTAAAACTTAATGCAGGTACAACTTTGGGGAGAAAAAGTCATCTATAGTCTCTACCTACTAGTTTTTAAAAGGTAAAAATCCAAACAAATATATTGACTCAAATCTCTCAGCCCCGTCTTTGTGTTTTCAGTAGGAAGAAATGCATGAATCTATCTAAAGTTGGCCACCTTGCAGCCATTTCATCAGGCCAGACCAGAGGAGGAACATTTGCCCCTGGTGATCTAGCAGAAGACCTACTTACTATTAGGGCAAAACAGTCCGTTATTTGCATTACAGACTGCCATGATTGATGCAAGCGAAATCCTTCATTTATATGAGGAACTGTGCAGTTATCGATGCAAATACCCTACCACACCCCCTTTGTGGTTATAAATAGGCCAAGTGGCACATTTCAGGCATCAGGAGATGCCCCCTGTGATGCATCCTGCTGTTATAACACGAGGCCCGATAAAAGCTTCTCCCAAGTGGTTTGTTTTTTTTTTCTTACCTATTTTTGATCTTTATTAGTTGATTCGGTTGAGCAGGAAACAGTAGCTGAGGTGAAGTTGGCAGGGCAATAGCAACAAGGGGGCTCCTGAAGAGTCTCAGGGAGAGTGGGGCTGGACCAGTGGAGAGCAGATGTGATGATAAATGTGAAGAGTTGAATAGGAGAAACTGTGGACCCTGGTTACTAAAAAGTCCCAGAGAACAGCCAAAGTACCTCAGATATCCTGGTCTCCTAAGAGCTGTAAGACCAGGCCCTGCCAAGGCCGTCTGGGGATGTCAACTCCCTAGACTAAGAGCTGTAATACTTGTTTCTGTCAAGAGCTGAAAAGTGTGACACTCTAGGGCCTAGAGTCTAGGCCCTGGTTCTGTAACCCTTGACACCACAGAGTTTGAGAATCCCAGCACCCAAGACCTGTATGAGAGCTCCAGCATTCAATGGCATCACATACTGCCACCTCTTGCTGTTTGCTACCACAACCCACTGCTGCCAGAGCTGAAAATTACAGAAGCTGCCAGGTGCGTGGACGCTGACGGTTCACTTCGGTGTAATAAGCTTCCAATCTTAGTGCCCACTACTTAGCTGGTAGTCTCTGGCCCCAAAAGCCTAAATGAGCAAACCCTTCTCTCTCAGAGCTCAGAGCTGTGAGCCTCTTGGTCTGTGAGTCCAACCTCTCAGTCTTAGGCACTGAGATTATCAGCACCTGAAGAGACTCTCCTCATCAAGATTTCTGTCTTGAAAAAAGGAGTCCCAGTGAGCTGGTTAGTAACTCCTTTCACTAACACACTGACCTCCTTTGAGAAGAATGAGTGAATGATATACTATACTTAAAAACCACTGCTCTACAGAAAGCAGTTTCTCCTTATTCAATTCATGCTTACCTTAATTCTCAGTAAATGCACAGGGTAAAAAATACACGGTGATCTGTATTATGGTGATATAACTTTAAGGACAGTTTATAAAACTCTGGATAAGTGGATGAAAAAAAGCAAGCTCCATGCTGGGTGGTGGTAGCGAATGCCTTTAATCCCAGTACTCAGGAGGCAGAGGCAGGTGGATCTCTGTGAGTTCAAGGTTCCAGTATAGCTAGGGCTACACAGAGAAACCCTGCCTCAAAAACAAAAAACAAAAAAAGTAATTTCCACAACACTTTTTCAAATATCAATGATCAATTCCTTTTAAATAATGAATTTTCTTTTACTCAAGATGACAGTGCCACATATGAGGCTCATTTGTTCTTATTAATTCATTAAAATGCATTTCTCCTTTCTGCATATATGCTGTCCTGGTTATCATCTAGTTATCTCCCCAGCATGTGTAAGCAGGGCAATGTTTAATTTTTACTTTGAATTGCAGGCATTATAGTCATTTAAACTGCATTTCCAGCCGGGCGGTGGTGGCGCACGCCTTTAATCCCAGCACTCGGGAGGCAGAGCCAGGCGGATCTCTGTGAGTTCGAGGCCAGCATGGGCTACCAAGTGAGTCCCAGGAAAGGCGCAAAGCTACACAGAGAAACCCTGTCTCGAAAAACCAAAAAAATAAATAAATAAATAAACTGCATTTCCAGTGTCCAAATGACATTAGAATATCTGGGTATGAATCACTACTGAAGTAGCAGGAAGAATCTTACGACAAGGATGTCTGCTGTTTAGTAAGAGCAAAGTGGTGGAATCTGTTTTCTAAATGAGTCAAAGCTCATAGAAAATATAAAGGTAATCTGATCACTGTAGAAGGCGGCACTCGCAGAAGGCCGTAGAACGATAGGAAGGAAAGGAGGCTTTCTAACAAGTCAAGTGTAAACTAGACCCATGATTCTAAACTTTGGGTCTGTCTTCCCCCAACACTGGGACTCTCTGGGGATGAAAATAAGGGATTTAACTAAATGCCAAGATTTACAATGAGGTCAACTTCCCTCCTGTGGTATAATTTTTCCCTTTTTCTTTATTCTCCTTCCTTCTCTCCTTCTCTCCTTCCTTCCTTTGAACCCAAGACCCCATGCATGCTAAGCAATGCCAGTGCTCTCCCACTAAGCGACACCCACAGCTCCTGCAGTATGACTCAGAATCAGTCTCCACCAAGCCACCTGACGTGGCAGCTCAAAAGCCTGGCCCAGCATGGTGACTCATTCCTGTAATCCTGGCACATGGGAATCTGGGACAGGATGACGATGGTGGATTCTAATCCAACCTGAGATACTTAATTAAATTAAGACATGCAGAGAAAGAGAGAGAAAGACCCCTAATTGTGTAACTTCCACACCTGCTACTCCAAGAGTTCTTCTGGCTGCAGAGCCTCCTGGAGGGCAAAAGTTGGCCTTCTGGAAGCACTCTGTCTCTTTCCACAAATTGCTTGTAAGCTTCAGGTAGCCACAGTTGACTTGTGTCTTATAAACAAGCAAAAATAATTATCTCATTTCAAGAGCAAAATGTACTGATCACTGGTTATCTTTTCTCACTGATGAACTAATTTACATTCTGGGAGTTTAGGTAATTTTTCTGAGACTACAAAGCCAATAAATGATGAAAGGATATTTTTATTAAAGTGGTAAAATTAGTGTCCAGTATCTCCATGATGCATTTAAAAAAAAGTTTTAAAATCTTAAACCCATACTTTATACCTTTCCTGTGTACAGTTTAATAGGTGTAGTCAAGGTCTCAGGGTAGGCCTTAAAAAATTATTTAACATGGCTTTTTTTTTTATTCTAGTAATTGGGAAGAAAAACAGCAAGTAATAATGAAATAACAATAGTAGTAGTAGTAGTAGTAAGACAGCTAACATTAATTGGTCATTTACTAGATCTAGGAATGCTCTGATACAGGCATTTTCATGTATCTAGTAATTTAGATTTTACTGCACTGCTATCCTACAGCCCTATTATAAATGTTATTTGTTTACTGGAAAGCTGAAGCACAGAGAGGTCAGTGATGTATCCAAACTTACCCAAGAACTCCCATTCTAAATCAGTATCCATAAGCACTGCCTCATATTATGCATGTGTCCCTAAGATGCTCCCGCTTATTTCCCGGACATTTTACCTCTTGGAAAGATCTTTCTAATACTCTCTCTCTCTCTCTCTCTCTCTCTCTCTCTCTCTCTCTCTCTCTCTCTCTCTCTCTCTCTGAAACCTGAGAAAGCCAACACTCACAAACTGAATGAAAGCTTCCATGGAGGGATGACAGCAACTCATTGAGTAATTAATCAGAGTAGGGCTCAAAGCCAGGCATGGTGGAAAATACCTTTAATCCCAGCTCCAGAGGACCAACACCTTCTCCTGACCTCTGTAGGTACCTTCACATATGTGGCATACACACCACACACACACATACACACCTGAATATTTTTATTTTTATATGTTTTATTTTTATTTTAAATATTTTATTTTTATTTTAATGAACTTTAATTTAAATTTTTTTAATTTTGCCAATAAATTAAAACATTAATCACATACCAAAATTAACCAAACCAAAAATCTATACAACTTAATAGACTTATATACAGTTATAATTGGCATTTGAAACGCAAGTTGTGAAGCATTCTGTTAAATGTTACACTCTTAGTATCAAATATATTGTATGTGTTTTTCCATCAAAAGTGGGTAAAGACTTCTGTATTGGGGCTGGAAAGATGGTTCATCAGTTAAGAGCACTGGCTGCTCTTGGAGAGGACCTGGGTTCAGTTCCCAGCACCCACATAATAAGTCACACCCATATGTAATTCCAATTGCAGGGGATCTGATGTCCTCTTCTAATCTCTTTGGGCATCAGGCATGCAAGTGTATATATACATGCAGGCAAAACATTCATAAAAATAAATTAAATAAGTAGATGGATAAATAAAATATTTTTTAAATCCCACAAGCCCTAGTGATAAAAGTATTGCTTGATATTAGACTTTAACAAGAAAATTTGCATAATACTTATCTGGTATACAGCACATATTCAATAAATGGTTGCTTATAAACAACACATTACTTCTAAAACATGATATGGGATCTGTTTCAAGTGGGTTCACAGCTAAAAACACGTGAAATTTTATAGTAGAATCATTTAGGATAATGAAGGTACTATTTTAAAACATGAGAAAAGGGAAGTCACAGACTCCATGAGAGATATATACCTTGACACTCTATTTCCACCCCCAGGTCTGATAGAATAGTAAGAAGGGAGGGTTTGCTTAAACTTGGCAGGTCTATGTGTAGAGTGCCACCCTGTGCCTACTAGACACATCTGATCAAAGATAGCAAGCTTGCAGTAAACATCCAGGAGTTAAACACCACAACTCACTCCCTGCTCTCCGTCCCCCACAGATACAGACGCTGCACATTAGCCTGTCATATACAACACAGGTAGAAGAGCATAGAAATGGGTGTGGGGGGCAAATATAAAGTATTCTACCCAGATATCCCACATATCTTTATAGGCCAGCCTCTTTACATCTGCACAGGAATGTGTGTTCACTGGTAAGTTTAGCACGAAGTTTTCTTCTGTTATATCATATGCTGTGATGACAGGCATCTTTTAACTTAACAGATGAGTTCATTTTTGCTTTTCTTGTTGCAAATTTTTTCATGGTGAGACTTATCATTTACTATATCTCAATTTTTCTGCTAATATATGCTTAGTTCAATGTAGTTGCTTTTCTCAAGAACTTTATTAACATGTACTGTACAAATTAATGGAATTCACTACAATGTTTACATACACACATGCACTCATGAATGTGTGTGTGTGTGTGTGTGTGTGTGTGTGTGTGTGTGTGTGTGTGTGTGTGTGTGTGTGAGAGAGAGAGAGTGACTTTGATCTATTGGCCTTCCATGAATGATTATGAATTGAACTGAGTTGAATGTTTATCTGAGGAAATCCTTCTCACTGAGGAATTTGACTTTAACTTAAAACTGGAAAAGAATTTAATAATAAATTTTAAAAGATTCAGCCAATATCACAGAGCTTATGAGATATGATACTGAACTAAAATCAGTCCTACCCTGATCTGGTCATTTTCCTAGCAGGTCCCACACAATTCTCCACACATAAATTCATGTGAGTTGCTAATGCTATTATTCAGGACCTTGGACAGTGCCTGACATGGGCATGCAGTTGTATTCATTACTTGATCTGGCTGCATAAAGGACTTGTGATAGAAGAGTTAATTAATTAGGAGACAGGAAGAAATGGGTTGTTTGAATCAAACTGTACATTTTTTTCCAATTTCTTAGTTTTTGCCTGTAGAAATGACTTGATGTGGGTACCAAGGGTAGAAGCAGGGGTGTGTCCCTGTATGTGTGGATGCTGATTAAGTTCATTACATCAACACTTAAATGCTTTGGAAGTTTAATTGTTTGGGATTTTTCTCAATCAGATGACATCAGGTCACAGAAAAATGCCAAAGGAAAATGTAAGTAGAAATTTATGTAACTAAGCCAGTAATTTTTCACAGCATTAAAGTACTGTTCTTTCTTTAAATATCACTCAGGTATTTCATGCCTGGAGCTCATTCCAGCTAATCTCCCAATCTATGGGTGAAACTATTTAATCTGGTTTTTCTCTCGATGAAAAACTATTAATGGGAACGCTTTAGAAATCATTTCCTTGTGAAATATAAATCTGTCTCTTTGAATAAAGTGCTCTGACAGGCAGTCTAGAAAGCACTAATACAGGGTAACAATCTGTCTCTACTACTGAACTTTATTTGACTGAGAGAAACAGTAAAAATCCTATTACAGCATATCAGAAAGTCCTGGCTCTGAGGAGGCCTTTGTGCTTCTTCCACAGAAATCCTCGTCAATCATTTAAAGTCATTGGCCTTTCTTACACCCCCCTCTTAGCTACAGTTCAGGTGGAAGTCGTGATATACACTAAATGGCTTCACTGCTCAGATGTAAAACAGAATTTATGTTTACTATTCTTCTTCAGACACCCACACTTTCCTTCTGCAAGATAAACCTTATAACTGCTTTAAATCATGCCTTCTCTTCATGTGATTACTGAGAGAATGGCAGATTTATGAGCCTAAGACCATCTGTGCCAAGAAAAGAAGGCAGAATTATTTTTCCTTAATAAAAGAGATGGCACTGTTCTTTGTCACTTTATAACATTGCTTATCTGCCCATAAGAACCCTTCATGTTTGACCCATGGGCATTCACTTAGCACATCATGAGTTTCCTCTACTTTCCTGTTCCTCTCAAGAGGCCAACAACACATGCCCACCTTTATGCCAAACCGGAGTATCTCAGTCCAGGAACCACTGTCGTTTTGGAAATTGGCAGTTGGATAATTCTTCATTGTGGCAAGATGCCCTGTGTGGTGGAGGATGTCTGGGAGCACAGCTGGCTTTTAGCCACTGGATGCTGAGGCCCATTCAACCTCCCACTGTGAAAATTAAAAATGTCAATTACAAAATGTCCCCTGGGGCAGGGGGATGACTAAAGACTCCAACTGAATTTCCTTTGATATATCCACTCATTCTTGCATCATCCTTTCTTTCATAGAGTCCTTCCCTGAGCATTAGGAGGGTCAGTGGTAGATGTTGCACCCAGTGAACAACATTCTTGTAAAGAGTAAATTTTACAGTTAAGAAGGATGCACTACATAGCATGTCCCTGAAATGACTTGGTCAGTAAATCCAGTAAAGGGTAAAAATCTAAAGTCCTGACCTATGAACTCAGAAGTTCAAGCAGTCTTAGCACTTGCAGTCACAAAATTTGACTTTATGAACTCACATTAGAAGAAATCAAAAAACAACAATGAATTTTTAGGATACTGATGCCTCATAAAATAACTATTGTTTCAAGTGCTCAACCTCCTAAAAAGTGCATTCTAGCAAACAGAGACAAATTTGAATATACTTGAAAACATGGGAATAAATTGTGTAGTGACTGTAAGATAAAAACCTGAGTTAGCTACAGATAACTTTTATTTGCTTAATGCTTACTTACACTTTCAAGTTTTTCTACAATGAATATGAATTTTTATAACTAGAAAAATAGTCAATAGGCTTTATAAAATAAAGTTCCTTTAAAAGTCTTATTCCTACACATTTTAAAGTTAAACCTAATGTACAAAATGTCTTCCGGTTACATTCAGCCTCCTACAGGATTATTTATGGGCCACCACTGAGTCCCCCTAGAGAGTGAGGAAGTAAAGTTGACATGACAGTGTTTTCCAAATTGCTTCTGAACACAAAACAGCAGCCGGCCTTTGAAGACCAGGCCTGCAGTTTCTGCCCAGAGAACAAGGGTCCCCTAGCAGTAACCCCCATGTCCCTGAGTGATTTCAGCTGTGACAGCTAAACCCCCTAACAGCCCAGTGCTCTGGCCTCTGGAAGGTCACATTTGCATTGGCTAGAAGTACAGTGCAGGTGGTGCTGCCCATGGACACATTCTGTTTCACTCTTTTGCTTAATTAGGAACACCCTTCCCTTCCAGTTCTCCTTCCTAGTCAGCTCCTGCTGTGTGCTGCTGGGGCTGTTAGCTGCTAAGAGCAAGAAAGAAACTTCAGAGTTGACAACCAAGCTATAGACCTTTAAAAACAAAAGACTTGTAGGCCCATGCTAGTTGTTTGTGGGGAAAAGCAAAAAAAAAAAAAAAGGCTACATGGAGCAATATTACCTCCTAGGTCGCAAAATGAAATCTTTGGTGTGTTTGTTGTTAGGAACGTTGGCTTGAGCATCATGCTGTCCAAGGATTCCAAGGATAGATACAGCAGCTATGCACCTGGCGTCAGGGAACCCCATAAAGCTCTAGAAGTCTAGTTTCTTCAGTCTGAAAAATGGACTCAGTAATGCCCCTCATGAGGCACATGTTATGTGACTATTACTATAAACTATACTGAAAGAACTGTGTTCAGGGTGTTCCAGAAGCAACTATTTTTTTAATACAATGTAGCTAACTTGACAAATACATGTATCAACAGGTGCCACTGTAATGGTGATAGGCACCAACAGAGGAGATTTTGAAGGGATGTGGTTGAAGTGTAGGAAAGGCCACATTGAGGATCAGAAATTTCAAGTTCACATCTGTTAGAGGTGAGTTTTACAATCTTGGGGAAATCTAGGAAGCTCTAGGGACCTCGCTCCTCTCATTTGAAAGATGGATGAACAGAAATAATCAGGTGAGAAGGAAAGAAGAGCATTCCATGAAGATAACCCAACATGGACCACACACACCCCCTCAAGCGATTTCATCTCAGCCATCCTTTAGAGCATGTAGCACCCCCATTGCCTGGTCCTCTTGAGCTCAGACAGGTGAGATCCAAACTGCTAATCCCCTTTGAGTTCTCAGTAAAGAGCAGAGTGCCCAGAACACAGACATCAGGAAGGATTTGTGAAATGAAAGATGAGATCACTAAGAAGGTCTGTATGAGGGTTGATGCTTAGCAGTAAAATCTTTGGCGAATCGCTTCATTTGTGAAAGCCATAGCTTCTTTATTTGTAGGCTATTTTTATTTCAAATACAAATTTGTCCATATTTTGTGTTCCTATGAATTAAGCCTGTCCCTTTTCTCTCTAACTGAATGTGTCTCTGACAAACAGGCATACACAAAGCACAGAAAGAATAAGTAAACAAACAAATAAATAAATATAAATAAAATGTAATAAAACATTATAATTACTTTGAATGGTCCCACCTTAATTACCTTCTTTATGCTCAAGATCAAATTCCCAGAAGAGGAGCACAGATGGCTGACTTTGGATCATTTATTTTATTTTTCCTTTGTCCAGGGTAGTGTAGAAGGTATGAAAGAAGAGGCATGTATATTACTAAATACTTTGACTGTATAGATCAATGCCTAAAGCAAAAACAAAAATCACAGATTTTTTTGTCAAATATGATCCCTCATATATGTAAACACTCAGTATACAAGTATAACTACCTTTCACTGTAATGCTGTGTTCATAAAAATAATAGAAATACTGTTGCAAAGCTGCTAATATAAGATCATTAACAATTTTTTTTTAAATTGGAGAATTGACATCTCTTGATGATGTCATAGATGCCATCTAAGAAAAACTGCATTTTTGTCAACTTTAAGTTATGTTGGTTTAGAAACTGGTGGATATACAGGCCTGCACTGACCCTCTATCTTCACTCTGATAAGAAATGAAGAAAGTGTCCTGTGGTTAGGAGTACAGACTCTAGCTGACTTGAATTGAAAGATACTTCACAATTACTTGGTGTTTGGAAACTAAATAACTAAATGATGTTTCCAAATATATTTCCTGTCACCTAAAGGTTGGTTTTCAGTGATTGCTCAGTAAGTATTGACTTCTTTACTCCCACCAGTATGGCCAGCCCATCTAAATAATGGTCTGTGCACTAGTGTGTGACTTCTGATTGTACATCCCTACAAACAAAAAGAGGCAAAAATGATCATGATCACTCTATGCTGAAGATAATGCCTTAATTTGGCAACATATTTTTCTGAGGAAAGAAAAGGAGTAAATAAAAGAGTACAAAATTTCAGGTAAGAGGAGTTAATTCAAGATCGGTAACTATAGAAAATAATATACTGAATACAAAATTGGCTGAAAGACGAT
The DNA here is from genome assembly GCF_007827085.1 of Peromyscus californicus insignis. Lineage (NCBI taxonomy): Eukaryota > Metazoa > Chordata > Mammalia > Rodentia > Cricetidae > Peromyscus > Peromyscus californicus. The sequence goes on from NW_026294606.1 coordinate 115,130,938, forward strand.
TTTAAGGCCTTCACAACATATGCTAATTAGTTTGATTTAGCCTTCCTATATGTACATATATCATGTTGTATACCACAAATATTTACAACTTTGTCAATGAAATATTTTTAAAAACGGAAATCCTGAGATCACAAACTTGCTTGTGCAGAAATTCCCCACATAAAAGCTTAATAAGCAACAGGATTCTCTGACTGTGGCTTCACTGTACAGCCTACCCATGCTTCTCAGTTTCCTCCTTGTCTAGCCTCTAATGCCTGACTGCCTTCCCGACTATTTGTCTCCTTTATCTTAATGACTGCTTTATTTTTCTGCAGTTAAACGTTTTTAAGTGACCATAAATATTTATTTTATGTAAGTATGTAAGGAGATGTTATCCTATCTATTCAATTCTAAAATGTCCTCCAAAACACAGAGCTCTGTATCTCCATGGATTATCAAGCTTTGATAATGTAAATTTGATCCACGAACAACTATTTACAGGGCTTGCACACACCAACAGAGACCAATTAGGATTGGGGGATTAGATGATGCATCAATTTATTGATCTGTTGCAGGTCTTCCCAGTGGCATCTATACCTTTGTTAACGATGCATAAGAATCTATCTAGGGATTTGCTAAACTGTTAATTCCATTAATAGTTGTTGATTTAAGGTACTACTCATACATTCAGCTGGGGGGGGGGGGGAGGGCAGGAACCACCATTTAGCTCTTGTTTTAAATGTGTTAACAACTCCTGTAAAGCTAGACCCAAACAAACCTGACCCAAATTCTATCTTCTCTATTTAGTCCCACATGATTTCACTCTTGGATGAATGCTGCTGAGACCTAGTTCTCAGGGATCCTGGCCTTTATCATACTGTGTCTGTGGGATTTAATAACAAAATAAGGTTTCCACACTTGTGCTGGTCTCATGAGCCAGAGTAGTCCTTCCTCTTTCAGATGACTTCATTCTTCTGCTTATCTCTCAACCTTGATACAGTCGTGCAAAGGGCCGGATTTAGCCAGCCCCATCTTGCCTTTCTTTTCCAGCTTCTTTATTAACTCCTTAGTGCCTGTCTCTTTCCCAGCCTCTTCCTATTGCCCCAGGCATGAGAGACCCTGCTGAGTCCTTAGGGCCATGTGTTCCCTTGTATAGTTGTGCCTACAAACAACTTCTGAAACATCCTGTCCCAATAATCGATGGTAGTACCTGGAGTGGCAGCCATCCAGCTTCTTGGGTCAGTTCTATTTTAATTCAATTCTTCCCCACTTTTACACGTTGGTTTTTACTACCAGTCCTCAAAGGCAGACTTAAAACCAGGATCTTCTGTCTCCAATGATCGTATGCTTTAATCTGCACACATTGCCTCTATATTTATGCCTCTCAGCTATGGGCAGTCACCTACATTCTTATGTGTACATTTTTTTTTTTTACTAAGGTTTAGGTATTTTTGACTGCAGAGCTATCAGTTTCCTTCAGGAAGCTTCCTCTCTGTTCATCCCCATGTCTATTTACTAGAATTACCATCCTCCTTCTGACTCCTTCAGTTGCTAGAATAATACAGTGCTGATCTTGGAGGATAAGAATAAATCAAGTGAATACAAGTGTGCTAGGAAAAGACAACGGTTTATTACCAAGTTAGTTCTTTATAATATCAATTCTATCAATAATAGAACTGGTAAGTTAATTTTTTCTCATTGTCATTATCATTTTATTATTGTGGATATTGCTCTGTATAAATAAAATGCTGCTTGGCCAGTAGCCAGGCAGGAAGTATAGGCGGGACAGGCAGAGAAGAGAATCCTGGGAACAGGAAGGCTGAGTCAGGAAACGCTGCCAGCTGCCACCGTGAGTACCAGCATGTAAGATACTGGTAAGCCACAAGCCATGTGGCAAGGTATAGATTTATAGAAATGGGTTAATTTAAGATAGAAGAACTAGATAACAAAAAACCTGCCATGGCCATACAGTTTGTAAGCAATATAAGTCTCGGTGTGTTTACTCAGTTGGGTCTGAGATTTGTCCTGACCGTGGGCCAGGCAGGGCTGGAGAAAACTTCAGCTACATTTTATTTTTTAACATTACCAAGTCTACTACAAAAACTAAAATGATCTAAAAGTTTAGGTTCTAGAAAATGAGTAGATAAATGCAGAGAGTAAATAACAATTCAGTGGGTTTATTGCTCTTTTATATATTTGTATAAAATGCTCTCTTGTTACAACTGAAGATGCCTAAATATATAATTCCTATACTTTTTACTATTTAGTCATTGTACTGAACACACACACACACACACACACACACACACACACACCTTTTATGGGTGTCCCACATTGAAGAGGGAAAATATATTGGTAGGGATTCTTTGTGCCATCCTCCAACAGGCCTGAAATTCTTAGCAAATGCTACATAGAGGCAATTTTTTCTATCTTCACTCACCAGATTGTCCCCTGAAGTAATTGAAACCTATAAGCCTTAGATAGAAAGCTGCTCTGTTCCATTGATTATAATAGAGCAATCTGGGCTTAGGTGACAGTACTCCTTTTAAGAAGGAAGGTTGGCTTAGCTTATATAAAATTTATATAAATGCATATTTATTTGTATATTATTAAAGGGTTTTGTGCCTGAGTGGCCCAGCTCCTGACTCCATAATTACATTTAATGCAGTTAACTTGGCTGAGACTTCCTGGTCTTTCTGACAAGAGACAGGACAGTATCCAGTGGGTTTCATGACAGGAAAACACGTTGACATCCCACCCCAAGCGTCCATCCCCACCCCTACTGCCATCCTTACCCCTAACCCCAAGATCCTACAGCCCCAAACCTGAAGTTAATGCATGATGCTCTTGGTAGAGGAACAGTTTACTTAGTCAGTGAAGAAAGGATAAGACACTTTCCATGAATTCCCCTTACCTTGTTTTAATCAGACTCTGGAGAGGAAGAAGACCGCATAGGTACTGTTAAAGTTTCCCTGATTAGCTTTGCAGCTGGGAAAAACAAAATAAAATTAATTCTTATTGAGACTATCCAGGAGGAGGCAGTAGACAAAGAGGCAAAGGAGTAAGTACAGGGCTCTTCATAATCACCCTATTCCCAGAGTGACTGGATGAAGGCACCAATGATCTGCAATCCTGTGTGAGCTACAATTTTTGACAGGGGAGCAGAGGTGGCATGGTGGGTGTCCTACAGGAAATCAAAGCTAAAGAAACTCTGGAATCGGAGGTGTGTGTGTGTAAGTCCAGGCTGCAGCATCTAGGCCAGCTGTGTGACTTTAAACAAACGATGTCCATCCTTTGGATTCCATTGGTTCATCTGTGAAATGGAGGGAACATGTTAGGTAGGGCTTCCTGGAATTAAGGAAGATGATAAAGGAAAGGGATGTGCCAGGTAACAAGTGTCCAATCAATTATCATTCCTTCCTTTCTGCTGCCTAGCATCTTTATCTCATTCAAAACTGCATTAATGGGAAATATGAAAATAACAAAAAAAAAACATTCCCTGTCCTCCATTAAATAGGTAAGGATGAAAAACACAAGAGAGTGTAACTACTGAGGTTGTCTATGCCCCAGCAGATGGATAACCCTATAGGCATGTGCACATGGGTAGCACTGATTGGACTTAGTGTGTTATTTAAAAAAAGATAAAAATAAAGTTAAGAGAGAGATGGGAGATATGTTGGTGAAAGAAAGCTGGAGGGAGGAAAAGGAGGATGAATATGACCAAGATACATTCTATACATACATATTTTTTAATTTAAAAAAATAGCAAAAAAACATAATAAACTAAGGTATGGATTTGTAGAAGATCATGCAAATGAATAAGTATATTTAATGATCATGTACTTCATAAAGTACATAGATTAAGGGTACTGGCTTTAAAAACATGACCCCAAACTCTTCTCAAGGGTGTCTGCACTTCTGAATGTGGGTGGGCTTGTGATTTCCAACAGCAGTTCTCTAGTACCAACAAAATGTCTTCCAGTAAAATGGAAACCTCTCTTAGATTCAATAATTTGCTAGAACAAATTGTAGAACTCATGAAATCACTGCACCTACTGCTATCATCTTATTATAAATATCTAAATGAATAGCCAGGTAAACCAATGTATAGACAAAAACTGGAGGGTCCCAGAGCAGGGGTTCTCCGGGCAGTCTACCATCCTCCAGTACATCATTATGTCCACCAAGGAAGTGATTTAAACCTCATGATTTAGCACTTTTGTTTTTTGTTTCAAAGTCTCATTGCATAGGTATGATTGGGGAAATCATTGGCTGCATTATTAAACTTGAATCTTCAAGCCTTCTCCCCTCTCTAGCGTTCAGGGTTAAGGCTGAAAGCCCCACTTCCCTAATCATAATACTACTTCTTCTGGCAGTGAGTCTTCATCCAAAAACTATATCACAGTGAACTCATCCTTTACTCTTTAACATAAATTCAAGTTTTAAGGGCCTATTATGAATAACAATAGACACTCTGATCACTCAGAAAATTCTAAGAATTTTTGAAGCTCTGTGCCAAGAACCAGAGACAAAAAGCTAGATATATTCTTTCTATATCACAGGTTATGAACTACTCTGACATACAGAGAACTGCTAAATTGATCCATGTAACTCATAAAAGACCACACAGCCTCCATCCTGTTCAATGGGATGCTCATGTTCAGAGCATTGAGCCATAAATATAAGAAGTTCAGTTCTATAGGACCTCCATGCTATAAACCAACCCAGCATAATACAGGCAGCTTGACTAGTAGTCAGAGCTTGTGAGTCATACCATCATTGGTAGGAAATGAGCCTTCTAGCCACCTCTAGCCATTAAATCCCAGCTAAATCCCCAGATAATGTGAATCAGGAAAAAAATCCTTGCTGTCATCTGAATTTCTGACCCACAGAATCAGGCATAATAAAAGGCTGTAAGCTAATAAAATTATGGAGCAGCTTCCAACTTTGGCAATAATAAGCAGAACACACTGTAACATGTGGGGCTATAAAAGAACAGTGGACCCAGGCTACTCCAGGATTGAGGTGTTAGACTTTATTGCATTAAAAAAGTTGTTTGTTTTTTTTTAAAGTGGGGAGGGATACATTACACTTTGACTTAATTTTTAGTTGTCTGTAAGAAAAAAGTTGAATTTCTGGGATATTTTGTATTAGAGAAAATGATAAAAGTCTAAGGAAAGATACCAAGAATGTTTATTAGAACAATGATGGTAAGAATAAAAGATAGGAAAGGGGCTTAGGAATGAGCTTAGTAGAAAGAAGAATCAATGATGAGCCCATGTTTGTGGTGACTAAGTGTCTGGGGTGTTGATGGGACCATTCACTGAGATGCAAAATATTAAAGGTTTAATCATAGACAAGGTATTGAGGTGAGTGTATCCAGGACAGAGTCATGAGTCTAAAGCCTGGTGAGGGAGCAGATAGAGTGGAAGACAGCAGTAGATTAGAAAGTCAACAATCTCTACCTTTAAGTCAACAATGACTAGATGGACTCATTTAGGAAGATGGTGTAGAATAAGCAAAGTTGATCATCTCTGAGAAACTTCATGTAGGAGGATTCCAGTGTGATGCCCAAGGGGAAAAAGGATGGGAGAAAAGAAACATGCACTTCAAGTAAAGAGTCTTAGAGTTCTCTCAGTCACATTAAGCAGAGAAATCCTCAACCATATTCCAAAGCCTTTCCCAGGCTGTGAAGATAGAAACCTGGGTACACTGTCATTTGAGAATTCACATTCATAGACTGCCAAAAAAAAATGTATGAGACAATAAAGTGGAAAGATACAAAACGGAATGGCAATTCAGTACATAGTGCCTCAAGGAGAAAGACATTGACTTCTCAGTGAGAAAAAAAGGACGTCTTCAGGGACCTGGTATATCATGCTTTTGTCTGTTAAAATGATGAGTGAGCCCCTCGAATCCAGAACTCTTTTCACGTTAAGCCCTGAAGACACTTGGAGTTCACAGGGTTAGTATACTTGATGGGCTTGAAATTCAGCATCCTTTGGAGAATCTGGAAGTTCTGTAGACTCTGTGTGTGTGTGTGTGTGTGTGTGTGTGTGTGTGTGTGTGTGTGTGTAAGTGGGTGTGGGTGTGGGTGGATGTGATGTGTGAGGGATATGTGTGTGTGGTGTGGTGTGTGTGTATGGTGTATGTATGTGGTGTATGTGTGTGTGCATGGTGTATCTGTGTGTGTGTGGTGTGTGAGGGGTGTGTGTGTGTGGTGTGTATGTGTGGTGTATGAGTGTGGTGTATATGTGTGTGTGTACATGGTGTATTTGTGTGTATGTGTGGTGTGTGAGGGGTGTGTATATGGTGTGAGTGTGTGTGGTGTGAGGGGAGTGTGTGTGTGTGTATGTGGTGTGTGTGTGTGTGTGTGTGTGATGTGCGTGGTATATGTGTATGTGTGGTATGTGTGTGTACATGGTGTATTTGTGTGTGGTATGTGTAGTGTGGGGGGTGGGAGGGTGTGGGTGTGTGTATGTAGTGTGTCTATGGTGTATGTGTGGTGTGTGTGTGTAGTATGTATGTGGTGTGTGTGTGTAGTATGTATGTGGTGTGTGTGTATGGTGTGTATGTGGTATCTGTGTGGTGTGTGAGGGGTGTGTGTATGTGGTGTGTGTGTGATGCATGTGTGTGTGGTATGTGTATGTGTCTGTGTAGTGTGTTGTGGCATGTGAGGGGTGTGTGTATGTGGTGTGTGTGTGATATGTATGTGATGTGTGTGAGGGCTGTGTGTGTATGTGGTGTGTGTGTGTGTGATGTATGTGTGGTGTGTGTGATGTGTGTGACAGGTGTGTGTGTGTGTGTGTGTGTGTGTGTGTGTGTGGTGTAGTATGTGGTATGTGTGTGTGTTGTACTCCCATTGAGAGAGGAAAGACAAGTGCCAGTCCTCAAGGGAAACTGGACCCTTCCTATTTGGCATCAATGCATCTAATCTGTAAACTGCCTCTCTGCACACAAGACCTCCTTGATATTGTTCTGACCCTGTGCCATTATGCGAAGTGGAGAGCAATTGAAAGAAGCATTTATTGCTGCCTTGAATGGAAATCCAGAAGGCAGAATTGTTCAGGAGCTGAAAGCAATTTATTCATGGGCTTTCATTTTCCTGAAGTTGGGAGGATTTTCCCTTCCCTGTACTCCCCCAACTCCACCCCTATCCCCTGACTTCCCATCTGCATGTTCCAAGGCAGGTGTGTTAGGATTAGGGGTTGGTTTAACTCCATATGGTTTCAAGTGATTGCACAGATTTAAGAGTGTATGCAGTCCCAAGTTTTATCTTTAAAGTAATCATTAGAAGTGCAAAAACAAATTTTTTCCAAGTTTAATGCACAAAACTACCTAAGTACCCATGCACATGACTAATAATTTAATAAGAAACTGATCCATTCAGAATACTACATATCTGGGAGGAGAGCGAGGGAGACAGAGAAACAGCAGGAGAATAATGATTCCTAACTGGGGGTGAGTTTCTGCCTTCCAGGAGACATTGACAAAGACTAGTGAGAGGCCAGGAATGCTGCTGAATGTCTATAGTGCACAGGACAGCACACCACAGCAAGACATTTTCAACCTAGACTGTCCATGGTGCTGAAGTCAAGTGATTAGCGCCTTGCTTCTTTCCTACACAAATTAAGCCTCGTCACAGGACTATCACATCTCAGGGATGACAAGACATTCTGGTCACCACATAATCTCATGTGCCTTGACATCCTGCTTCTGGATGGCAGGGTGGGCTTGGATGCCTGTAATTTTATTAGACAGACTTGCTTTGATGAGACAGAAATCATGAAGCATATCACTCCATGATAGGGTTACAAAAAAAAAAAAAAAAACCCTCCTAGTGCTGTGACTTAAAAGAAGATAGCCCCTGGAGCTAACAACAGAAGGAGACTGCCTGCATGAGGAGACAACAAGAGAGGAAATATGCTTAGTGTTCCATTTGGTAAGAGGTGCCTGCTGGATGCGACTCTAAACTCATCTTGTAGATTTTAGTACCAGAAGGGAAAATGGACTTTAACCTCTAGGCAGTGTTGAGAAACAGATGCCTGAAGATCTCAGAGAAGAATTTTTGACCCAACAACAGGCTTCTTGCATGTGTCAATGGTGTTTTTGTACATGTAAAATTGTGCTTTGTTTCTTGTTGAAGTATGAGAAAACATCCAGATTATCCTCCAGCCTCCCTGAGGCTTCAACTCATCTGGTTGGCCACACTCCCAGCTGGAGACCCTGATACTCAAATTTTCTCCCTGCCTGGTACTTAGAAATTCACTATTCTAAGAGATAGCATGGGGTCCCCTCCCCCGTCACTTGGCTCACTGGGCAGCAGCACACATCTTTGTAGAGATTTCTGCAAACTTGATCTTTGCTCACAGTAAAAGAAATATATGTAGAGGAAGAGGCAAGCTTGATGTTGAATTCCCACTAGACCCCCTAACCAGGTGACCATGGCAAGATCTGAACTTGAAATCACAGCTCATGAATGAAGAAATAAGGAGACACTACCATTGTGAGAATTAGGTATAATACATTCAGTTCTATTCACACCATGCCTGGTTCATGGTAGGTATGCAGACTGGCATTTCTGTGATGTTACTTTTGGGAGGAAAAACCTAAAAGCTTTATTTCTAGCTATTTTCCGTTTCCGCTTATAGTCATGCTAAGCCAAGTTGGAGAACTGTTCCCTGCACTAGTCACACTGGTAGCAAAGTGACAGAAGTACAGTCACATGTGGTGGAGGAAAATGAAACTAGAAATGTATAGGGAATTGGCTTTGTCTGTCGGGATAAATTTTAGAATCTGTACCAGTCTTTACATATTTCCTAGATTTCTTCACAGTAGAGGAAACCCAGTGGAATAGGATGCCTTCCTGGGGGCAAATGGGGAAGGGTCATTCATGTGAATGTATGCACCTCAAAATCAATTAATAATTAACTAATTAATTGTTAAAATGACATTTTCTTATCCACAGATACACTTAACACATAATCAAGTATAGTGTAAGTGACTCATTTTTACTATCTTCATAACTCCCACCATTTAGTAATTAATCCTGTGATGCTAGCATTGATTGTCACCTCTGTAGGATTTAGGAGCACACAGGATCCTATCTCTGCATGTCTGTGAGAACCTTTGCAGACAGGTTTAGCAGAGATGGGACAGTGAATGTGGGCGGTACTATGTTGTGAGCTGAGGTCCCAGCCTGAATGAAAGGGAGAAAGCATGAGCACATCTATATCTGTGTTCCCTGACTGGGTACGCAGTGTGGCCAGCCACCTCACAGTCCTGCTACCACTGTTGGTGCTGCTCTAGCCACCACATCTTGGTGATCATGATGGAATGTTCCCAGACCTGTGAGCCAAAATAGGCCCTTTCTTACTTACGTTGCTTGTGTAGGGTATTGTAGTTGGACTTTTCTCTATCCCACCAGCCAGCTCCCAAATAACCACATGAAGACTTCTCATAAATTATAAAAGCTCGGCTGATAGCTTAGGCTTGTTACTAGTCAGCTCTTACAACTTAAATTAGCCCATTTTTGTCAATCTATATATTGCCCCATGACTCATGGCATTTAGCTGTCCTCTTGCAGCTCTTGCTCCCTCTCTGTCTGACCACCAACTCTGCCCTTCTTCCCAGAGTTCTCTCTTTCTGGTTTTCCTGCCTAGCTGTTGGCCATTTTGCACTTTATTAAACCAATGAGGGCAACACATCTTCACAGTGTACAAAAAGATTATTCCACAACTGGGTATTTTGTCACAGCAAAGAAAGAAGTAACTGATACAATCTTGTCTTAGTTAGGATTTCTATTGCTGTGATAAAACACCATGACCAAAGGAAAGTTGAGGAAGAAAGGATCTATACATTATAAATCATACTCTATCACTGAGGGCGGTCAGGGCAGGAACTCAAGATAGGAACCTGGAGTCAGGAACTGAAACAGAAGCTGTAAGGAGTGATGTTTACTAACTTGCTCCACATGGCTTGTTCAACCTGCTTTCTTATACCATCCAAGACCACCTGACCAGGGGTGGTACTTTACACAGCTATCTGGGCCCACTCATATCTACTTTAATCAAGAAAATGCCCCCACAGGCTTGCCTATGGGCCAATCTAGTAGGGGCATTTTCTCAATTGAGGTTCCCTCTTCCCAAATGACTCTAGCTTGTGTCACTGACAAAGCACTACCAAGCACAGACTAAAGCACAAAATAAAGTCTGAATCTTCAAGAGGGTAATGGAAGGGGATGAATATAATCATTATCCCTTGGTCTCTAAAAGTTCAGGATCCCTAGAGATACCATAACTCATGGATGTTCAAGATGCTTTTATAAATGGTATCATACTTGCATATAATTCACACATAGGCTCCCACACCCTTTGAGCCATTTGTAGGTTATGTATAATATCTCATACATGGTCACTGCAGCATTAACAGTTGCTATTCTGTGCTCAGGGAATAGGTGACTGGAAAAAAGGTCTGCCTCATCCAGATTTATTTTTTTAATATATCCAATCCACTGTTGGTTGAATCCATGAATATGGAACCCAGAGATATGGAGAGCTGAATGGTGAAATAAAGTCCTTGAGATTAAATGCAGTTCAAATGTGAAGAGACTTATGAAAAAGGCTGTAGTGGTGTCAAAGAATATGCTATTTCTAAAGCATAGACACTAAAAGCAACCTTTGGTCCAAGGACCTAGTAGCCATTCTTCTTTTTTTTTTCAAGGTAGGGTTTCTCTATATAGTCCTGGCTATTCCAGAACTTGCTCTGTAGATCAGGCTAGCCTCAAACTCAGAAATCTGCCTACCTCTGCTTCCCAAGTGCTGGGACTAAAGGTGTGCATCACCACACCCAGCTCTAGTGGTCAGTCTTAACACTATCAAAATTCTAACTTTCAGAACTGAAAAATAAAGTAAGCATTACTATAAGCCTAGAGAACTGCAGAAGACTTAGATGTGGCTCCTGTGTGTACCATCTTCAAGCAAAGGTGAACTTGACAAAGTAATCTTACCCTTTATGTCTTATTTAGTCTTTTGTAATACAGAAATACTCTTCTCTACCATGAGTGCTATTACAGAAATTATGCATATGAAGGATGTATAATGACAGATGCCTATACTGCTCTAGATTTTTATTTTGTCCTTTCTTTTAAAAGTTGCATGGTGTGACTATGGCTCCATCTCCACTCCCATGGCTTGCTACTTACTTTCTTTGTACATTTGCTGAATTGAACAGTTTTGCATACCCCAAATAACATTAGGATATGTGTCTTCAGTCAGACAGATTTCCAGATAGTGGCCTATTGGACTTCAGAATAGATTCCTCCCAGGCAATGTCTTCACAATGGTGATTAAAAAAAACAAACTTCTGTAATTATCCTAATTACTCCTCAACTTTCAGGGATGTTTGTATCTTTTACACCTGACCTCCAATGTCTTCTTTTAAAGCCTTGCCTGGAAGGCTACATGATCCAAATATCCTCAATGCCAATGCAGGATTTCTTGGACTGCCAATCTCCCCTGTGCAAGCATGGTTTCCTCTGCTTCAGTGCTAGTCCCTGGGTGCCAGGTGGTGTGTGCACTCATTTCAGGAGCCAGCAGATCTTTGAAATCACAAAATTTTCCAATTTTAAATAACCTTGTGGCACCCAGTATCATATTCTTCAGACAACAACGTGTACACAAATATTTATTGAAGATACACAAATTCTAGATTTTCATCACTTTTAAATACAGGGATAAAAAATCCCAGTGCACACAAAGCTAACTTCAGGCATTCGGAGGGAACATAGTCAGAAGTGAAGATCAGCCAAAATTAATAAGACATACAATCTAGCTTGGAAGCACAGGGTAGATGATGCAATGGTCGGGGGCGGGGGACAGGGTGTCTTTCTGGGGATATGTAATACATGAGCTGAAACTGAAAGACCAGAAGGAACAGGGCATGAGGAGAGTGGAAAGATTCTCCAGCTGGTCTGTGCTAGTGAGATGGCAATTTTGGAGGCAGGAGAGGCCAGCTATTACAAGGCCAGATAGGTCAACAAGTGCTTTGACTGTATTGAAAACAGAAGATCTCATATCCCCTTGTGTGGAAATAGAGGACACACCAATTTACACTTTTAATTATATGCCGGGTCTCTGGAGGAAAAAAGAAAGAGATGTTGGCCCATCATCTTTGTCCACAGTCTATACAATTGGACCTTCTAAATCTATATCTGTTCTAGTAGGCAGAGCTGGGACGTTTAGTTTAACATTTTAATCATCTTGCTTGTTTAGATGGGTTATTTCTACCTGGTTGCCTTCAAGCTTAGAGTGAAAGCTTAGTCACTGTTTCAAATATCCCTGAAGTTGAACAGTCTTGGTTTCTATCTGAATCTTTCTTTAGCATTCTTCCAAGGAATCAAAGCATGTAGGGTGTGTGTGTGTGTGTGTGTGTGTGTGTGTGTGTGCGCGTGTGTGTGTGTGTGTGTGTGTGTGTGTGTGTGTGTGTGTGTGTACTTGGAATGTATACTTTAAAAGAAACAGAGACAAGGAAGACCTTATAGTACTTCATAATCTCTTTATTAGTTCTTCTACATACATTAAATTAGAATTCTACAGAAAGTATACTGTTGCTGGGCACTGAACAAGGGGTTATGGATGAAATAAACAAAAGACATCTGTTCCTACCTGAATGGGGAAAATTAAATAGTAGACAGACTAAGGCAGTTAATTTTCCTTTAACATAACAATGTCTGTTCATCTGGAAAAAGTGATGAAAGTGGTTTATGACTCAGCACTCGGGAGGCAGAGCCAGGCGGATCTCTGTGAGTTCGAGGCCAGCCTGGGCTACCAAGTGAGTTCCAGGAAAGGCACAAAGCTACACAGAGAAACCCTGTCTTGAAAAAACAAAAAAAATGAAATATTAAAAAACATTTGTCACGGTGATTAGCACACAGCTTGGTACAATTTTTAGAATCTATATTTAAGGAGATCATGATGTCAGAAATAAATACTATTAGAATCATAGCACCACAGGTGATTTCCTGCCTTATAATCAAGGTTTGTCTGAACTACAGAAGTCCAAGGAGTATGGGATAGACTCACAAATAGCTTTCTATGGATGAGTAAGCAATTTCATAGAAGATTACCTGAACCAGTTCAGTGTACCCTTTAGTTATTTTTGTGCTGTTGTACATTATGTTTCATTCCACCAGAACTGAGCTAGAGTCCAAAGGCAAAATAGCAATAACGATTAATTTCCATATATGGAGAAGGGATAGCAACCTGATTATGATCAATAGCAGAGCAGTACCTACTGATCCACAGAGAGTGGGCACCACATTCTCCCACACAAAACAGTGGTGAAACCTGATATCATAAATATAGTGGTGATGGTCACATCATCTAGACTCTCAAAAAAAATGTGAGTTTTATGAAAAATATTCCTTTCTCCTGAATTGATCATAGATAGCACTTATTGAACTCCATATGGCTAGTAATTACAATGGTTTTTATTGATCGCTCACTGTGTCTCTATCTTAAGCGTGTCACATTCATTCCTTTGGCAGCCCGATAAACTAGTCCATTGTCTATGTTTACATATAGTGTAACTAGGGCTTGGGAATGACTTGCAAGTCATTTGTGGAGCTGTTAGTGACAGCCAGGTATTCTAAATCCCAGCCATGGTCATGTACATCTATGGAGCTGTGAGCCTGTATTCGATCAACCCAAAGGTGTTCCTTCAGATCTGCCTCCTTCTGGATGAGCTAAGAATGCTTTTCAGCAGCTGTCCTGTTAGAAATGAGAAGCTTTGGGGCTCCAAAGGCTGTGACGCTGAACTCGGCTCTACTGGTAATCCAAATGGGAGCTTTCTCCAGTGACGAGCACAGGATGCCAGGGTCCTGCCAAAGTGTGTAGTCATACTGCCCGAGAGCGCCACACTCTTTCCGTGAAACCTGCAATTCTGCACACTTCTGTTGTATGATATTACTTCTGGGCGTGCTGGATTTTAAAGCATTTTCTACAAGAAAGGGGGGAAAACGCAAGCTCAGTAAATCCCGGTATTTCTACCGCCTTTGCCAAATTTGACATCTTTGAAAGTAACTGTGAGAAGCACGCGGTCTCTGCCAACTGCATGATTTAGCAGCTATAAAATCCCTCTGAATCAAACCCATTTTGAAATAAAAAGGAGCCTGCTTGAGAATTTCATTGCACTGTTGGATACCTACTCAAAGATCAATCACCTCTCTTCATTCCGTATTCCTGGTATATTTTTAAGTTTAATCTTTTTTTTTTTTTTTTTTTGCAGCTTACCCATTTAGTTAAGGGTAGACTTTTAAAAGACTGAAGATTGAGCAAGAAGGAGGAGGACATCGAGTGTGAACAAAGGGTTTCTTTATATTCTGCACAATAGAACTGGAAAAGATGGTCTATTTTCTTTTCAGTTCTTTACCCAATGGTACAGTACCTAGATTCTCAAAACCTGAGTGTCCTTTCCCCTCAAGGAAAATAGTCTCTCTCTGCAGGCTGCCTAGTTGGATAAAACAGCTGTGTTTCCTACTCCACAGGGAATTTCTTTAGATGAAAGTCTATTTTTTTAGGCTGAATATGATTGGGTGAGCAGAAGGCTAAACATATTGCTTATGGTTTGGCCTCCAATGACAACTGAAAAAAAAATGTGTTCATAAAATGTGGTACAAAAGCAATTAGCTATCTTGAAACTGAAATAACATTGTAAATCAAATGCTGGCTATAAGGAAATACAAAGGTGTGAACAGCACTGAGTCTGGAGAGAACAAAATAAAAGTGCTTGAATCTGAGCTCCTGATGCTCCCTGATAGGAGCAGAGGTGCCTCTTGGATCTCATTTGGAGTTTTGCTAATGCAAATATTTTAATTACGACATATGCACTGGCTCTTCATTGACGTAATACATAAATACTACATGTTTAAAGATGGAAGTAAGTGGAGAGGACATTTTTCCACAATGAAGATATGTATAGAGGACTTATATGTGTTCACCTATATATTTACTGAGAAAATATTGTCAGATATGAGCTAAATTCTGCTTGCAGAAATTCCTACATAAAAAATATTGCCATAGCTTTTATCTTTTCTTTTCCCTACATATTCCCCTAAAAGAATCATACCCTGAAACCATTAATAGGCTCTAAGTCTCTACAATTTTATTTTTCTAATTGACACTACAAATAGTGTCTTATCGTAGGCCAACTTGATTTCAGCAAGGTGAGCTGCTTTGCCATTCCATTCACATGGAAATGGCATGGACCTCCCACCAGGAACAGGTTTGAATTTATGTCAGTGAAAGCAAGATCATGGGAGTTATGTGTGTTCACCCTGTACTAGCCAAGTTGCTGAATTGTGTTCGGTGTCTTGGATACAAACTCCATCAAATTATGACATCACATAGTTAAATAAACTGGAGGAGAGAGAAGAGGAGAGAAAGAGAGAAAGAGTTAGGGGGACGTCAGGCCATGGGAAGATTTAAAAGTACAAATAATTTGGGATTGAAACATAAATTTAAATGTGAATTATTAGTGAAGAGATCATACAGTTTATCATCTAAGATAAATAATCATGAAAATCCAAAGGCCACTATTAATAACTACCCTGAGAGAGTATGCATAAACTAGGATGGATGGCAAAGTACCCCCTTCCAAAGCATCATATAAATAACAGGAGCAACCTGAAGGGGGGGGCACTTTGAAAACAACTGTTCCTAGACTCTAAACTTGGTGGCATTCTGTTTATGTGCTGTTCCCATCCCCCTCATCTTCCTTATCTGAGAAACAACGGCATCTAACTCAGATCAAGTATTTTCAGTGCACCAAAGTACACAGCCTGGGTATCACACTGTTTCAGACAGCTTTGTGCCCCTATAACTAAGTACTTGACATGGAATGCATGCATATAAACAGAGGTTTATATGGGCTCATGGTTCTGGATGTTCTAGTCCAAAACCAGGCAGCACCATTGTTTGTGCCTCTTCAGGGGGCAGTCCACAGTGGAAGCAAGTGTTGGAATGAACATTCAACTCTTGAGTCAAGAAGCAGAGAAGATACAAGATCCAACAATCCCCTTTAAGGACATTACCTAAGGGCTTTCTTGAAGGTTCCAACACAAAAAAAAGGCCCAGAGCACCACCTGCTCCACTGCCACCTAAGACACAGAGACCACCAGGGCAGATTCACACAGCCCACTGCAAAAGCTGAAGAGTTTTGCTTAAAGCCCAAAATTCAGTCATTGCTGTCACTGTATTTGCTATTTTGAACATAAAGCAAAGGATTAAGTGAGACTACTTTTTGCTCATCGTCATTTAGCAAGTATGTGATAGAGCTGAAATATGAGTCCTGGCAGTCAGTCTTCCATGTTCATAATTCTACTCATTGTGGCATCTTGAACATAAAAATAACACTTTTGCAGAGATCTTGTTAGGACTAAATGATACCCTGGATGCCAAGCACTTCACTCATTCCCAAAACATGGTAGAAAATAAAACCAGTTGTCAATAATGGATTTTTAAATACTATATGCCCTACTTGGAAGATTTATTTTTTTATTAATATGTGTGTGTGTGTGTGTGTGTGTGTGTGTGTGTGTACACATGTGTGCAGGTGCCCTAAGAGGCCAGAAGAGGGCATTAATCATCTGAAGTTGGAGTTACAGCTGTTTGTAAGCTATACAATGTGGGTACTAGGAGTCATTCTTAACCACCAAGTCATCTCTTCAGCCCCTGTATATGTTATTTTGAGTAACTCTTATGAAATCACATTAGAAATGATAATATATAATAAAACTCTTTGGCGAGTCTGTACCCATTTGGTTAGAACCCTTTACAAGCCTAAGCTATACAGAATATTAATCCACCAATCAGAGGGTGAGAAACTATATATTGCATATCCCTGGCAGTTTGAAATCACAGCCATTCTTGATCTTTTATTTTTCATTTAAGGCGCTCAAGAATTTTTATTCAAGAAGTATTCCTTTTCAGAAAGGGAAATATTTCATGAAAATGCATTTGACAAAAGTTAGCATCCATTCATAGCAAATAATTCTCAGCCAAGCAGGAACAGAGAAAAATTTCTTGACGATGATAAAGAATATTTAGGAGGGAACCTTTAGAGATCTTGCATCTCTGTAAAGAGTAGAAGGTATTGCAGCAGAGATGAGCAGTACAGGAATGTCCACTGTCATGATCATCCACATCATCCTGCAAGTCTTTGCCAGTGCCATTAGTAAAAAAAAAAATACATAGTGGAAAAGATGATACAATTATTACAACTTCTTCATGGATTGTGCCCTTTATTAACAGGGAGTGTCCATCTTTATCTCTGTTGATTAGCTTTGGTTTGATGTCTGCTTTATTAGATGGAAGGCTAGTGGTGCCTACTTGTTTATAATTTCTATTTGTTTGGTAGTTTGATTCCATCTTTTGATATTCAGTTTTTAGATGTCATTACCAACCAAGGGTGTTTCTTGGAGACAACAGATAATTGTGTTTTATATGTATAATAGACACAATCTGTGTCTCTTTGTTGGTGATTTGAGGCCATTTACATTTAATGTGACTATAGAAAGGAGGTTGTTATTTTCTAGGTATTTGTCAGGTGGTGTTTGGATTGCTCAATTGTTGGTATCTCTTTTCCTTCTCCCATACTAGTTTTAAGAGCTTTCTAGTTTCCTGTGTTGATCATGGTGGATTCTCTCCCAGTCTTTGTGGCCATCTTTCCATTTCATGAAAGACATATCTTCAGATGTTGTCATAGTGAAGGCTTTCTTCTTCCTTCCTGTGAGGTCTTCTTTAAGAATTCTTAAGTGGGCTGGCTATGGTGATGTATGCCTTTAATTCCCGCACTATGGAGGTAGAATCACACAGATCTCTATGAGTTCAGACCAGCCAAGGCTACAAAGTAGTAAGATCCTGTCTCAAAATAATAATGACCATGCAGTAATGGCTTGATTGTTGTGAATTGCCTTAATTAGTGTATTTCTGAAATACCCTAATTTCTCTATCAGTTTGGAAAGATAATTCTGCTGTGTATACATAGTTTGTTCACAGTTATTTATTTTGGACCTTGAAATACATCATTGCATTCTGTCCTGGCTTTAGGGTTGCTGCTGAAGGCTCTGGGGTTATTCTGCTCTTCCTGCCTTTGTATGCTTGGGGTTCTCAATGCCTCTTGTGTTAGGATGTCTACTTATGTCTCTAGGTTTGAAAAGCTATCTGCTGTAATTACATTTAATAGTCTGTTTCTTTTCACTTTAACTCTGCCCCTTCTACTACACTGTGAATTCTCAGGTTTGGCCTCTTACATGCATCCCAGACTTCTTGGAAATACTGTCTACGTTCATGAGTTTTTCCTTACCTGTGTTTGTTTTCATTGTTGCCTCCGCTTTGTTCTCCATCCCTGAAATTCATCCATCTGCAGGGTCTTGTCTGTTGATGATGCTTTCCTGGTGGTTGTTTTTTGTTTTTTTTTTAATTTGGCTATTTCTTTCATTTCCAGCATTTTGTTGTGGTTCTTTTTCAATGTTTTAACTTCCTTGCTAAACTTTTCCTCCATATTTTATCTTTTAAGCCTCTGCTCTTCAGTAGGTTGGCTCTATTATTAATTTGTTTATTATTTAAAAAATAACTTCATGTAATATATTTTGATCATCTTTTTCCCTCCCCCAATTCTTCCCAGAATTACCGTAGCCACCCATCTTTAGGTTCTCTCTCTTAAAAAAAAGAAAAATTCAAAATAAACAGGCAAAAGACCAATAAGATTAAAAATGCTAAAACAAAACAAAATGAAACAAAAAGTCCACAAAAAAATTTATGAAGTTCATTCTGTGTTGGCTTTCTAGTCCTGGGCATGGGGTCTGCCCTGAAGTATGGTTGATATACCCAGTAACACTCCATTGGAGGAAATTGATCTTCTCTTTGTCAGCAGGTATCAATTTCAAATAGATTCTTGATTAGAGATGAGACCCCTTCCAGTTGCTTTCTCAGTGTTGGTACCCTTTCTGGCTTGAAACTGAACAGGTTTTGGGTGTGCTGCTGTCACTGTGAGTTCATGTGAGTATCAGTCCTGCTGTGTCTGGAAGACACTGTATCCTTGGACTTGCCCATCACCTCTGGCTCTTACCATCTTTCCCCTACCCCCACCCCCTCTTCTTCATAGATCTGTGGATCTTGATGGGAGGGTTTGATGAAGACATTCCACTTAGAACTGAGTGTTCCCAAATCTCTTAGTCTCTCCATATTGTCCATATGTGGGTCTCTGTGTTAGTCCCCATCTACTGCATGAGGAAGCTTCTCTGATGAGGGCTAAACGAGGCACTGGTCTATGGCATAGCAGAATGTCATCAGGAGTCATTTTACTGCTAAGTTCCTTTATCAGAATAATAGTACTAGGTTTTCCCCCTAGGCCCATGGCCTATGCAGTCTCAGGTTCCTGGCCACCTTAACAGTGTCCAGTATGGGTTCCATTTCATGAACTGGGCCTTTAACTAATTAAAAAGTGGTCAGTTACTCTCATAACATTTTTGCTACTATTCCACCAGTGCATCTTGCAGGCAGGCAACTTTTGTAGTGAGAAACCTTCCTGGCTCCATTTTGAAGGCCAGAGCCATTATGCTGTATTGCTGAAAATAAGTTTCCACTTACTGTAAGAGCTGAGTTGCTTTCTGTTTCCTGGAACCTAACCTTCCCCAGCCTATGATCTTGACTTGTTTTTGAGAATATCCTTACACTCCCTGACCCTCCCTGAACCTGCCCTAATCACATGGTGACCATATGATATTTTTTGAGATTTTTTTTTCCTGTATTTCCTTATTGTCCCATTGTCTCTCTTTTGTAAACCGGCTTTATAACTACTTGTGATTTTACTCCTTAAAAGGGGACCAAGAAGTGGATTCAGGGCTGCTGCCTTTAACCCAACTTAGGAGGCAGTCACTGGACAGATCTTGGGTACACCCCAATAATAAAATCAAGCTTGCTTCAAATTTGGCTCAAATTGTGGTAGTGGTCTTATTCTTGCCATTCGGGTTAACAGTACATTTGTAGCTGGCTGATACTAATGGTTGCCTTTCTCCTCTGGTAGCATTCAGAGCACCTTCCAGCACCAAGAGTGCTGGTCACTAGTGATAAGTTTCTAGTTAGATACCAGCTCATCTTCTCCATGTTGATGATATAAATAGGGTTTTTTTTTCCTTCAGTATTTCCATTTCCTTGTGGAATTTTCTTCCCATATTTTAGACTTTCTCCTATAATTATTGTTTTATTCATTTTGGAAATTATCTTTTCAAGGTCTCAAGCAGAGTTCCTTAGTTCATGCATCTGAGTCTTCTATATGGTCATTACTTCTTTTAAAAGATAAAACTGAATTTTTTCTCCAATAATCATTTATCTCCATTATTGGTGAAATTATTAAGGCCACTCCACATAGTTAAAAGAGAGGTTTATTTTGTGGGGTAACTTACAAGTGAAGGGATAGGCTACAGGTTCTGGGAAAGGTGTAGCGCAGTCCAGCAGTGTTCTCTGGAAAACTCTGCTTGGTCTACCTTCAGCGTCCAGGGTCCAGGAACAAAGAGAGCCAGTGCATCCGGATCTCAGGTCTTCAGGGTCCTCTCTTGGCTCCGCCTTGTAGGCTTGACAGTTACCAAAGCCTCAATGGGGGTTGGAACTTCCAGATCAAAGCTGGAATGGCTTCCCACTACACTCTGTGATTTTGAATTCCTTGTGGAGGAGTTGGGGGTTTGGGAGTGGACTGTGCTTGGCAGTTGTGTCATATTTGTGTTTGTTTGTCATGTATGGTAGTTTGAATAAAAATGGCCCCCATAGGCCTATAGGGAGTAGCTCTATTAGGAGGTGTGACATTACTGGAGTAGGTGTGGCTTTCTTGGAGGAAGTGTGTCACTGGGAGTGGGCTTTGAGGTCTCAGATACCCAAGCCAGTGTGATAGTCTCTTGCTGTAGCCTGTCAATTTGAATGTAGAATTCTCAGCTAGCTCCTTCTCCACCACAATGTCTGCCTGTGTGCTTCCATAATTCCCACCACGATGATAACAGACTAAACCTCTGAAATTGTAAGTCAGCCTCAAATAAATGTTTCCCTTTATAAGAGTTGCTGTGATCGTGTTGTCTCTTCATAGAAATAGAAACATTAACTAAGAGAGAAGTTGGAACCAGAGACTGGGATATTGCTGGGATAGGCCTGACTATGCTTTTGTTTAGAGGAATGTGGACTTTGGGACTTTGGATTAGAAAAGCAGTTGAATGCTTTAAATGTGGCTTAATGGGCCATAATGGTAGGATCATGGAAGACAGTGATGCTGAGGGTGATTTGAATTGTGGGGGCCTGGCTCAAGAGGCTTCAGAGAAGAATATTAATATGTGGCCTAGAAATCATTGTTGTTATATTTGGCAAAGAATGTGGGTACTTTTTGCCCTTGTCCAAAATGTCTGCCTGAGGCTAAATTGAAGAGTTTGGATTAGTTGTGTTAGTAGAGGAAATTTCAAAACAGCCTAGAATTGACGCTATCATGTGGCTATTAGTGCTTACTTTTATGAAGATTTATAATGAAAGAGAGCAAGCTGAGCAAGGGAAAATATAAAATGCACAATTTGAGGAGAAAAGGGGCACCAGGAAATGGAATGGAGCTAAGTCCTGTGTTCAAGGAGATAAACAGATTACAGAAAGTTCTGATGTTAAATGGAATAAAGGGAGTGGTGACCTCAGGGCAAGAACCTACTCAGATAAGCTTCCAACTTGTGAAAAGGAATTAAAGAAAAGCTTAGAACTGGGTTTGTTGGTGTGCACCTTTAATCCCACAACTCCAGAAGTAGAGGCAGACAGATTTCTGAGTTTAAAGCCAGGCTGGTCTACAAATTGAGTTTCAGGACAGCCAAGCTTAGGCAGTTAAGGAAACCATCAAAAAATAGAATGCTGATGAGGATGTAATTGAATAAAGGGGCCATGTTCCAGCCCCAGTAAGTAGCAGAACTTGGCAGCTTCAGCCACGTGGTTCTGGCTTTAGAATTAAAGATAAAAGAAACTGGTTATGGAATTTGCCTCCATGCCTAAAGAAAGTTGCTGAGGCCAGGCATGTGTCAGGAGTGTCCCTGAATGGAGGTCTAGTAGAGAGGCCATTGTACGAAGCTGTGAAGTTGAAGCCTGGATTGCCTTGGAGAACCCAAAACATTATAGATGTCAGAGTAATGGGATACCTGCCAAACAGATCTGCCAACAGGGAATAGAATCAGCCCAAGAGAAAGAAGTATGCTGCAGTCAACAAAGTTGAATGGAGTTGGAGATCTGAAGAGTGTTTTGACATTAGACATGGAGATGCAGAGTCTGGAGTTTGCCCAGCTGGTTGTTGTTCTTGCTTTGTCTGGTATTTCCTGACTATGCTCCCTCCCCTGCATTTTGGAATGGGATATATACATAATGTATATCCTGTGCCATTGTATGTTGGAAGTATATGATATGATTTTGATTTTGATTTTTACATGGAATTACAAATAAGAAATTACAAGAGTGTCAAAAAAGACTTTGAACTTTGGACTTTTAAACAATGTTGAGACTATTGTAGATTATGGGGACTTCTGTTAAATGCATTTTTGCATTATAATATAGCTATAAGCCTATGGGGGCAAGGGAGTGGAATGTGGTAGCATGAATGAAAGTAACCCCATAGACTCATAAGGACTGGCACTATCTGGAGGTGTGGCCTGGTGGGAGTATGTGTGACATGGTTGTGGGAAGCGTATCACTGTGGGGAGGGCTTGGTTGGTGCCTTGGAAGCTCAAGCCAGGCCTATTGTGTCTCAATGTCTTCCTGCTGTCTGAGAATCAAGATATAGAACTCTCAGCTACCTCTCCAGCACCATGTCTGCCTGCACATTGTCATGCTTTCTGCCATGATGTTAATTGACTAAACCTCTGAAATTGTAAACCAGCCCCAATTAAATGTTTTCCTTTATAAGAGTTGCCATAGTAATGGTGTCTCTTCACAGCAATAGAACTTGAACAAGAACATCATGTTTTCTGTATCTGTTGCCATGCATTTGTCTTCCAGTTTTAACTTCCCCTTCTTCTGACTCTAATTGTTTTGTGTTTTAAGTTTTTTAAAAAAAAAATATCTGCATAGGGCTCAGCTATGAAAACTAGAGAATCTTGGTGTCAGTTCCCAGGTGGGGTCATTGAGGTAATCTGATCTTACTTTGGTGGCAGTAAGACCATGGGCAAAATGATCAAATGGAGTCAAAACCCCAGCCACACACTTACCTCTGTGAATCCTGTGGGAGCTGGAGTTAAAACACTAATAATAACTGAACTCTGAGAAGTGGTTAGGGGTAAATTCAGAAGCCTAATTCCCACAGTGGTCTATGGCACCCACAGAGTCAAGATATATAATATAGAAATGAACATAGTGTTTCTGAAAAAAATGGGGTAGGATGGGAAACCAAAGACAGCTTTCCTCAAGCAGATCAACTTAGGGAAAGAGTCTCTTTCACTAAAGGAAAGGCAAATATTAAAACAAAACAAAACAAAAAATAAACAAAAGCTTGGTGTGGTAGCATGCACCTTAGTCCCAATGCTGAAGAGGCAGACATTGGAGGATGTGTGGATCTTTTTGGATAGCTAGTCTTATCCAGTTTGATGAACTCCACCAATGAGAGACCCTATTTCACAGGAAGAGGCCAATAATTTTGAGGATAACACCTGAGATTGTCCTCTGGTGTCCACATGTTACAAACACATGCTTAATAAAAAATTTTTGAAACTAGAAAGATGTCTTAGCTAGAGTTTCTATCACTTTGATGAAACACCATGACCAAAACCAAAATGGAGAGGAAAGGGTTTATTTTGCTTACACTTCTACATCACTGCTTATTATTGGAAAAAGTCAGGACAGGAATTCAAGCACAGCAGGAACCTGGTGTCAGGAGCTGATACAGAGGCCATGGTGGGGTTGGTGCCGCTTACTGACCTGCTTGTTATGGCTTGCTGAGCCTGCTCAGTTTTTTATTATAGAACCCAGGAGCCACCCACAACTCCCTGGGCCCTCCCCCATCAATCACTAGTTAAGAAAATGACCCTTTGTCTGACGTGTAGTACTGTGGGCAAGGGAAAGATGCCCTCTCCCTTGGGCCCTCACCACCTGCAGCAGGCAAGAGAGCTAACCCTGCCCCTCACCAGGGAGATCAGGCCCTGCATCTTTCCTGGGCAGCACAGTAGAGTTGACCTTGTTGTGTGGGGAGGGGGGGCATCCCTCATCTGCCATACAGTGGCATAGGCAAGGGAGAGCTGCCCTCCTCCATCCACCCCTTGCTGCCTGTGGCAGGTGGAAGAGCTGTCCTTGAGGTCATGGGAGTGGGAGAGCTGGCCCTGTCCCTCACCAACTGTAGCACTTGGAAGAGCAGGCCCTGAACCTCACCCAGGCAGTGTAGTAGAGCTGACCCTATTGGGGGTGAACTGTCCCTGAGGGCCTGAGAGCCAAAGAGCTGACCCCACTCACCCTGGTCTGCAGGTGGTGATGTGGGTGAGGGAAACATGCCTTCCTCCCTTGCCCCTCACAACCTGCAGCAGGCCGGAGAGCTGGCCTGGTGGGGGACATGAGAGTGGAAGAACTGGCCCTGCCCCTCATCGGCTGCAGCACTCCGGAAAGTGGGCCCTGCACCTTGCCTAGGTAGCACAGAAGATTTGGCCCTGGTGGAGTGAGTGAGCCAACCCTGAGGGTGCAAAAGCAGGAGAACTGGCCCCACCCCTTGCTTTTCTTGCTACATAGGGTGAGCTAGCTGGAGTAGTGCTGGAGAGCTCACCTCATCACCCTGGTGATGAAAATGAGGGAGAACTGGTGGGCTGACCAACCCAGCTACCACCCAGGCCTAGAATCAGGTTGGCCCATCCCAACATCCACCCCATCTATGATCTGCTAGAGCATGTGAAGGGGCCAGTCCTACAGATCCAAAGCTGCAGGATCTCCATGACACAGGACAACAGCAGGATATCCAAGAGGAGTTCCAGTGATGACCCAGTATTGATAATGTTGCAGAAGCCAGAGGCCTTGAACCAGACCAATGACTCATTGCAGTGAACACTTGCAAGCAAAGATGTATAGACTAAAGGGTACACTGTGTGATTTACTGTGCCACACTGTGGCTTCCACAAGATTTGTTTTTCTTTTCTTTCAAATTTTATTTTGTTTTATTTGCGGGTTATGCAGGGTCAGGGAGTGGATGCAAAGGGATAGGGAGATGAATGGCATCGGTATTCATGATGTGAAATCCACAAAGAATCAATAAAAGGTTTTTTTTAATGTACATCAGCAATTTTACTAAAGAAAATAAAATTTAGCAGTGTTTGTAAAAAAAAGGAAAGGGAGGGAGGAAGAAAAGAAGGAAGGAAGGGAGACAATGCTCTACAGGCTTGTGTACAGACTGACCTTGTAGATACTGTCTTAGTTAAGGTTTCTATTGCTGTGAAGAGACACCATGACCATGGCAACTCTTATAAAGGAAACATTTAATTTGGGTGGCTTGCTTACACTTTCAGAGGTTCAATCCATTATCATCATGACAGGGAGCATGGTGGCATGCAGACAGACATGATGCTGGAGTAGTAGCTGAGAGTTCTATATCTTGCAGGCAACAGGAAGTCAACTGTCACACTGAGCAAAGCTTAAGTAAAAGATCTCAAATCAGCATGCAGGTGGAAAAGATCAAACACAGATAAGCATCCCCTTGTGTTCTAAACTGTAAAAGTAGAACACTCACAACCAGAGACAGAACAGAGCTGGAGAGGGAGATATGACTGGATTTGACTGGTAGCAGGATCCATGTCTATCCATCACATCAAAACATCACACAGAACTCCAGCAGTATGTATAATTGATATGTGTTAGCAAAGATGGCAGAAGATTTGAGCATGTACTTCATCAAAGAAGATATAAGGTGACAAATAAGTACATGAATGCTGACAGTGGTGGTTTGAATGAGAATGGCCGCCGTAGCCTCATATGTTTTGGTACTTAGTACCTGTTTGGTGGAACTGTTTGGGCAGGATTAGGAGGTGTGACTTTCTGGAGTAGGTGTCACTAGGTCCAGGATTTGAGGTTTCAAAAGCTACAATGCCACTCCCAGTATTCTCTGTCTCCTGCTCATAGTTAGAGATGTGAGCTCTCAGCTTCCTGCCACCATGCCTTATTTTCCCATCATGGACTCCAACTTTCTGGGACCATAAGCCCAATTAGATGTTAGGTTATGTTTTTGTTTTTGTTTTTGCCTTGGTTGTGGCATTCTACCACAGCAATAGAAAAGGAACTAATATGAAGCTCAACACTATTAGTCATTATAAAAATGAACTCAGGGAATCCTGCAGAAGAAGAGGAGAAATTCGTAGGAGCCAGAGGGGTTGAGGACACTACAAGAAAACCTACGGAATCAACTAACTTGGACTCACAGGGGCTCGCAGAATCTGAACGAACAACCAGGGAACCTGTATGGAACTGACCTAGGCACTCTGCACACATGCTACAGTTGTGTAGCTTGGTCTTCTTGTGGGACTCCTAACAGTGGGAACCAGGGCTGACTCTGACTCTATTACTAGCTTTTGGGACCCTACTCCTCATACTGGGTCACCTTGCCAAGTCTTAATACATAGGGAGGTGCTTAGTCTTACTGCAACTTGATATGCCATGATTTGTTGATATCCACAGGAGGCCTGCCCTTTCCTGGGCAGGAGTGGATTAGGGAGTGGAAACGGAGGGGGATTTGGGGGGAGGGACTGGGAAGAGTAGAGAGAGGAGAAACTACAACTGGGATAGCAAGATCCATGTTTATGTGTGCATCACATCAAAATGTCACACAGAAACCCTCATCATGTTTCTAATACACACACACACACACACACACACACACACACACACACACACACACGGACGAGATACAAGGCCACTGTGCTTGGAACATGCACCATTGTTAAGAATGCTAAGTGATACTGTGCTTTGGAGAAGTTTGGCAGTCTAGTAGATTAAACCCACACGCCATGTCAAGAACTTATTCATGAGAAATCCAACCTTCTATTCATACAAAAACTTACATTAAATGCTTGTTGATTTTACTCATAATCACTTTTGGGGAAGCAATTGAACTCTGCATTGTAGAATGACAACTGTGACTTTTCTGTAGACTAGGGCAATTCCTAGCACAACACCCATAAATTCTAAGTTTGTTTGTTTGTTTTTGTTTTGATAAGAATAAATGCAAAGAGTATTAGGGAAATTTGAACAATGACAAAGCTCTTACCAATCTTTGTAAATGGTTTTACTTTATTTTATGTGTATAGTGTTTTGCCTGCATGTATATATGTATGTAACATGCATGCCCAGTGCCCATGGAAGTCATAAAAGCACATCAGATACCCTACAACTAGAGTTACAGATGGTTGTGAGCCACCATGTTGATGCCAAGAACCAAACCTGGCTCCTCTATAAGAGCAACCAGTGCTCTTAACTGCTGAGCCTTCTCTCGAGCCCAAAACTCTCAGAAAGCTGAAATAGGGGAGGTCTGCCCCTAATCAGAACTTAGAATGCTACAATGAGCAAGTTTTACTGTGATCCTTTTCTGTCTCCTGTGGCTTAAATTACTTACCATCTCTCAAACTCTGAATCTTCATCTTCTGTTTGCATGTTTAAAAAATTTGTAATTAAAATCAAAAATGATGGATGCCACTGGAAGAGCTATACAAATAGAGAATTATTAGAAATTAACTTGTTGTTTCATTCTCTGTACATACATAAAACTGTCCACAGAAGACAGCCAATTAAAATAATGAATTCACACAGCAATTGCATGACCAAGAAGCCAATAAATTAATTAAGGTTCATTCATTCTACCAGCTTCTCTCATGAGGAAAAAGTTGACAAAAGAGTGTGGTAAAAGATTTTTGGATCTAATTTTATTTACCTTCTAAATACATTTTACAAGTGTTTAGATAGGTCATATGCTTACAGAAGATTTAATAACTTAGAAAATATAACAAAGTGACACTTAGGAAGGTATTTTAATAAAACTCCCTAATCAGACTTTTTGATGATTTGGGATGCTAGCGATAGGTAAAATTTATTTTCCATCACCCACTTAGAATATCTGATTACTAATTTACATAGGCAAAGAATGTAATGGTGGGTAAGTCACCTCTGAGAGGGAGAGCCTTTTCAGAATTGAAAGTGATGCCCCCATTGCCTTCAGCCCCAGCATCCTAATGACTCAAATAATATTTCTATCTGACAAGCCCCACACAGTGCTCATCTGCTGGGAAGTTGGAAACTGGCTGACACAAAGCCATGCAGGCCAATGATTCAATCTTTCAGTATTTGATTGTAAAGTAAGTACCACCTTTACTCTTGAACTTTGGTTTGGGTTTTTTGTGGGTTTTGTTGTTGTTGTTGTTGTTGCTGTTGTTTTGTTTTATTTTGTTTTTCTTCTTTTTGTTTTTAGGATGTAATTAAAATGGCTAAGAGAGCTATTTTGATTTAAAACAATTCAAATATCAGTGTCTCATTTAGAGTCCTTCAAAGTTGTAGTCTATATTTAATGACAGAATCTTAAAGTCACAACACAAAGCAATTCAAAATGGCCACCTCAGTTTGGTCTCATGGTGATTCCCGAGTCTTTCTCTCCTAATGGCCAATGTACTTATTTCTACCACATGCATTTTCATACTACAAAGTGGTGTGGGAGTTCAAGCCTGGTGTGTCCCCACCTCCAACACCATGAAGTTGAGTTATTGCCTAATAAAGTCCATTTCCTAACAGTCTTGATCAGTCTTTGGCAAACACGGAAGTGTAACATTTGAACGAGATTTCATTAACACTACTCTAATTCCATCTCTTATATAAACCAACAAATTGTGATAAACATTTGAATACTTGAACTTGTAAGACTTTCTACTAAGTTTTTCTATATGATGATAGATGCTAACGTTAAAAATCTTAATTAATTAACTAAGGTCAATTAAAGAAAATAGCCCAGTCCCATCTCTTCCAAACTACATACTCACATACAATCTAGCAAAATTCCTAGGGATCTGTATCAACTGTTTGGAGCCACAAAATAGATAACTGTAGCCTTGCTAGTTAACTTCTCTCTCTCTCTCTCTCTCTCTCTCTCTCTCTCTCTCTCTCTCTCTCTCTCTCTTTTCTTTCTCCCTCTCTCTCTCTCCCTCTCTCTCTCTCCTCTCTAT
Source organism: Peromyscus californicus insignis (assembly GCF_007827085.1). NCBI lineage: Eukaryota > Metazoa > Chordata > Mammalia > Rodentia > Cricetidae > Peromyscus > Peromyscus californicus. The sequence continues at coordinate 115,160,147 of NW_026294606.1, forward strand.
CACTTTTTCTCATTTTTGTTTTATTTTGTTTTTTTTTTTTTTTGAAACAGGGTTTCTCTGTGTAGCCCTGGCTGTCCTGGAACTAGCTCTGTAGACCAGGCTGGCCTCAAACTCACAGAGATCCACCTGCTTCTGCTTCCTGAGTGCTGGGATTAAGGACATGTGCCACCACTGCTCTGCTTAGCTGATCTCTCTTAATGTTGTTGAGATTAAGAATAGACAGATTTTCTTGCTTCCTATGGCCTCATGATTTTATTTCTTTCTGCTGTCCTTTTTTTTTCCATAATCATTTTTAAAAGTCTCAGATTAGAACCAAGTGTGGTACCTCAGGCCTGTTATCTTAGCACTTGAGCAGCAGACACAGGAGGATCACACCTTCCAGACTAGCCTGGGCTATGCAGGGAGATGCTGTCTCAAAGTAACAACAAGGAAATCTCTGAGATTCTCTGAGTTTTGCTCTATGAGCTGTCAGCTCCTGTTACCACAGCACTCCGTGGTTTAGACAGCTGGGATAGAGCAGCAGGCAAACTCCTCCAAGAACTGTGTGGATGGTTTCCTGTAAGCTAATTAAAGCTACCTTCCCCTCACATGACTTTCTCTATTGGAAGCTTTCTTTTCTGGCCAGCTCCAGGTATTAATATCACCAAGAGAGGCAAGGTTTCCACTTTAGAATGTTAAATAAATATTTATTAGGCATTGCTAGCATATAAAGATAAATAGCAATGGAAAAAATGGTTTTTAAGTTAGCAAAACCTGGGTTTTCAGCGTTTGATTTGTCAAAACATCTCCTACTCTCGTATTTTCTCATTCCTCCACTGAGCTCAGTTCCTCCTCTCACACTTCTAACTTCTAAAATGTACTTTATTAAGTATTATATAGTGTGAGTTCCCATGAATTGGTGATTACAGTAAAGGGTGTTAGTTATTTAAGTCAAGAAGTTTCCCACATAATTGAGTAAGTAAACATTAGGGTACTTTTGTTCATTCATTTGATGGTTTTTAACTTTGTGGTTTTCGATTGTTTGTTTGTTTGGTTGGTTGGTTGGTTGGTTGGTTGATTTTTTTGACATGTGCATGTGACACCTGCCGGCTGTGTGCCTGTGTGTAGATGGCCAATAGGACAAGTGAGCCACATAGTTCTCATTCCTCTTGAGTTTGCTTGGGTCTCTAAAGGAGAACCTTGTTGCCCTTTTCTTATTCTATCTCAGTGGGGAGTTCCAGTTGTCTGACACTACCTGGAAAAAAAAAACGCTATGCTTTTAAATTTGGGGCCATTCTGTTTTTAAAGCTTTGCATAGTTCACAGTGTAGAAAAGACAGTGGCTGCCCTGTAGCGCAAAGCGGGAGACAGAGAAACCGAGGCTCAAGCCGCTTCTCTCTTCACAGCTACTGATAGGCACACATCACCTGTTTCTGGCCACGAACTGTTCAGTTTTCTCCCCAGCCTTACTGGGCTTCCTACAGCCCAGGGTGGCCTCATGACGCCAAAAGGCTGTCAAGCCTCCAAGAGGCCACAGATCTGCGTGGCATGATGTCTCAGCTGGAGTTTAACTTCTATTACTAGCTTTTCTTGTGACCTTTGACAAGGCTCTTAACCTTTCTGAGAATCTCTTAACATTTCTCCAGTCCCAGGCTTTGGAAGGCAGGATAACAATAGACACGACCACTTGCCTTTCAAAGGTGGCATGAGGATTAATTATCAAATGTTTGTTAAGAGCTATAGAAATGCTAAGTATTATGATTATTCCTTACTCATATTAGCATTATAAAATGTCAGTGCATTGCGTGGGGAGGAAGAGGAGGTTATAGGACCCTGGTGGAGTGAGTCTTTTACAAGCTTTCCCTCACTGGTGAAATTACTACAGCCGTTGTTTAGTTACCCTGATTAACAGCTTCCTTGTTACCAGGAGGTAGCAATTAGCTCATTTGAAATGACAGGGACAGCTATAATTTACGGTTCTGGATGGACCTGTAGAATCAAGGAGACCTTGTAGGGCAATCTGTAAGTCGCTGACTTACAGGGGGCTCTGATTGCTCCTGAGGGCACAAAGTCTACATCTGACTGAGTTCAACCTGCTCTTTTATAGGACCAAGAGCATTCGATTCTAAAAAATAAAATGGGTTTGTTCCACTAACTGATTTTTTTCCCATGCAAACAGTAAGCCTGATTTGAGATTCTGGGTTCATTAGTCATTCATAAGTAACTCTCTCTCCCTTGAACTTACCATGTTGAGCTATAGACAGAAAGATTTAAACAAATAAATATATAAATAAACATACAAAGGCAAGGGGGCCTTTTAGTCAATAATCTCTTGTGGATGCATACAAATATTTGACTCTGATGGCGCATATATTTTAGTGTTTACTATCTGGGTACTTGAAAGTCTGAAATCTAGTTTGTATACATATTTTAATGCAAGGAAGTATTGGTTTAAAGAAAAATACTTTTATCATTTACACTTGGCTTACAGTAATGATTTTTTAATAAATAGCCCTGAACCTGCATGTGGTCTCTAGTGTTAATATGGTCTCCTACCATAGAATATCGTATTATTGGCGTCCGAGGACAAGGAGTCTCCAGTTCTTGTAGATTACTGGAGGTTGCTGATGTTTCCTCCATTGGTATTCAGTATTTCACAGCCAAAGACACCAACATCTCTGTACTTTCTGATGAGTAAGTGTCTCCTATTACCTAGCTTTCATTAAAGGATCAAGATAAGATATTCCCACCAAGGTTTATACAGAGAAAGGAGGATGAGGAGCCTTGTGCTGGCTGATCTGTTTCTTCACATTGGGTCAGTTCCCCCATCAACTTGGAGAAATTGAGACACACTGTTAAGCATTCATATTTCAGTTATTCACCAGAAAAAATATGTGTATGGCCACTGAGAGTTGAAGAACAGATGAAAAAATTTCTGCAGAGATTAAATAATACCCTGTTGCCCACCTGTGTTCCATCACGCACATATTCTGACCTTAGTACTGCATCACTAATTGACTTGGACCTGTATAAAACACCAGAGAAAAGAAATAGCCATTGACTGGTAGATAAAGATAGGGGCTAAACAATAGACATGCACATTAATAAAAGTCCACCATAAGTCAGATATGGAAACTTAAGCTGCCTTGGCCTGAAGAGCCCTTGTGCAGCTACCTTGTAACTATTTAGATGTCAAAGGCTTACTATATTTGGATAAGTGATTCTTCTGTTCTTTTTCAGAAAAAAACAAATGAATCATGTTTGCCATTTTCTTCCTCTGCAAATTTCCAGACTGTTAGGAGAGAGCATTTTATATAGGTAAATATGATACACCAGTCAAGACAAAATTGTATCATCATTTCAAGCTCAATAGGTACAAAATGTGTCTCTCACTTGGCAATTCCCAAATTGCTATCAGGAAATGGATACAAATCAACTGGAAAGCTGATAGTTATTCATGCCTAAGAGAGATTTTCTTGTCAATAACTATGTATGAATTTTTCCCTACTGATTTAAACAAAAGGAAGACATGGAAACGTTTTGTCAGTTCATTTTTGTCTTCATGTATATCTCTATAGAGCAGAATTAATATTATAGGGTGCCAATGCATCTTGAACAGAGTCATACTCTCTGTACAGCTATGACCTTTCCCCCTGTAATTAGCTCTAATTGAAATTAGATTCAGGGAAAGCATGGCTCCAATTAGACCTAAATCAAAACAAAACTCAAGGCTTCAAATTTCATATAGCAAAATTGGTGAGGAGAAAGTGGGGGTGGAAGAAGAGAGGATCTTCTCAAATTTAGTTTTAATCTAGTTCACCAGATTGAAACAGATGATAAAACCTGCTGAACTCTGGCCAAAATGTACATTTATTTCCATATAGAGCTATCTTAATATTTCTTATGATTCATGTGGATTTTGTAGTTTTAGTTAGCCAGTTTTCCATTGCTCTTGAAACAGTAAATCAAAAATCCTCACAGTTATGATGAAGGGAAAAATCCATTTTCTCTACAAGAAAATAAAGGTAAATCTTCAAGCCTCCCTTTGCAACAGCATTCCAAAACAAAAGCTGAGGTTATGGTGTTGTTGGAATGCCAAATCCTAAGTAATTCTACATGTCTTCCTAACATGCAAAGAAGCTACTGTATTAGTCAGTCCTCTCTGACTGTAATAAAATACCTGTGGCTGGGTACTTATGAAGAAAAGAACTTTATTCAAATCACAGTTTTAGAAGCTGCCAGTCCAAGACTGAGGAGCCTGGCTGCTTGGGTCTCTAGGGCAAGCCTAATAGTAAGTGACATCACACCATCACAAAGATGGGAACATATGCCATGAAGAAAAATCACACGGTGAAATAGGAAGCTGGGGGGAGAGGAGGTGCATGATGGCGTGAGCTTTAGCTTTATAAAGGGCTACTTGACTCTTGGTGACAGTGGAAATGTGTCGCATTTGGCACCTGGTGGTGATGTGACTGCTAGTGCTGAGTCACTGAAGGTAGGCTAGGGTAGCACCTGGAATATGGGTGGTTCTCAGTTTACAAACACAGACTGCATCTGCTGTGGCCAGAAGGAACAACACTGTAAACAGCTAAGATGAGCACACCCCCTGCTACTGCTCACACGTAAGAACTCACTTTCTTCAGGAACAGCTTATCTGTCTGGTATAGTTGTGCATGTCTCTCTATCTCTGGGCATTTTAGAAATCATGAGACCACTGCCTCACGAGGTAACATAGATGTTAAGTGTTGTTCCTCAAAACTTCAGTAAGTGACCAGCCAGCCACAACCTCTTCACTTGTGAAACGTCACCGTTTGACATGATTCCAACTTTTTCTGCCTTTCACTCCATGACCCACCAACCACTGTGGATGAAAACGGCTCAAATAAATGTGCCATTCTCCAGGACCTGCTTGGGTCACCCCATTGGAAGAGTCTGGGTGCCCTGCTTATTTCAGACAAAGCAGAGCTTCATTGCATTTAAGCCAATAAGGACTGGCGTAAGGAGAGACTTTCAGAGTTCTCATTTTTTTTTTTTGCTACCTTCATCTCCATTATTTTTCTACACTTCAGACTGTGCAGAGTTTGTATTAGGATTCTGCACCAAAAAGAACTGCCTTCCTTCAAAGCTCATTAACAAACAACAGTCATCTTCCCCTGTGTGCAGCATCCCTTAGATCAAATCCTTTGGGGAAAGATGCTAAAGTCATATTTCAGCTTTAATATGCTGGAACTCCATCTCTTCCTCTCTGGCCACTTGAGAAAAAGTTTTAAACAAATTCTTGGAATCCTGCCCTAAAACATTGCCAGGAACAAAGGGAGCCTAACAGTCGACTAAGAAAAACATAAATAAAAACCTGAGAAGGAGGCTGCTTGTGGAAGCCTTTTGAGGGCAGGAACCATGCTTCCAAAGCAAGTTATTTGTCATTCATACGAAGCCAGAGAGATTAGTTATCTTTTCATTGTTTCCAGGTGGGAAACAGAGGTTCAGAAAGTTTAAGCAACTTCCCAACAGTCACGTGGTTTGTAGAATAAGGAGAAGGGGACTAAAAGCAGGTTTCGCTGTCACTGAAGGACATCATAGCAGTGCCTCGTTTCCAGTCCCCTTCAGCATGGCTCTTACCTGTTGTGGGAATTCGTTTCACCAATGGTTTTGGGGTACAAAGCCCGAGGGTGTGGCTTTTTGACTGTGTCTGCTTCAGAGGGAGGGAGAGGAGCCACACTCTCTGGGTGGTTGGAGACCAGACAGTTGGTTTCCTTCACCCTTGGGCAGAACAGAGGACAATGACAGCTCTTTACTTTGTTCTGTATCTGTGAGTGTATTATCCCCATTTTATATCTTAGTAAATTCTGGATATCCTTTAACAGACTCTCGTGGGTCCACATAACACTTATCCCCAGGTTGTCATTGAGTACAGGAAACATTTAGGAAGCAGATTTAGTACAGCCTACATATTGAGTGGGTAGATGCTGCCTCACAGCAGTGGCCAGAGAAAAAACACACCATTCCCCAAGAAAAGAAAGGGGTCATTCAAAGGCTAAATAATGAAGATTATCTAATGGCTGCAGTTGTGCGTGCGTGTGTGTGCGTGTGTGTGTGTGTGTGTGTGTGTGTGTGTGTGTGTGTGTGTGTGTGTGTGTGTTGAAATAGGAACATTCATATCCACAAGGCAAGGAGAACTAAGGCTTATTGAACTCTGCTTTGTCTTTTGTGCTTCGCATGCTCTATACTGTTCAATCCTAACTATATTCACATTCCAAGAATACTGCCCTCATTTTTATAGATTGGCAAACTGAAGCCCAAAGGGAGTTCAACAGTTAAAGCTGCCAGGTGCAAAATCAGAAAACCCACCCGTGGCTTGAGCGAGTAAAAGGTTTTTTTACGCAATGGGCCGTCTAGGGTGTGAGGAGATGCCAGTGCAAAGGGTCACCCCTGTCATGAGAAATATAGTCTCTGAGGACACCAGCCCCAACCCATACCCTGTCCTTCATGCTGTCTGCTGGAGCCCTGGGTTTTGTAAATGTGTTCTAAATGGGGAAATGAGAGCTTAGAAGAACAAGATAAACAGGAAGGATGCATACCAGCCAGGTCTGTCCTTTATTCTCACCAGCACGAAGTGCTTTCTGGAAAGCCTATGCCAAACCTACTCTTGTTGGCCTCTAATCACACTGCATAACCACCTATCATTGTAAGGAAAGCTAGCAACCTGGGCATTCTCAACTCAAGCATACCCTGCAGCAGCTGGGAGTTAATATTTTCAAAGTTCTTAGCACAGGATTTGTCACAAAGTTCTACATATTTAATAAATGGAAGAATGCAGTCATGAAAGAATGGAGGAAACAGGGGCTGGGTATTGGTAGGCAAATGGAATGATTTAACAGAGATAAAATGGTAACACTAAAGTTCTCTTCTTCTTTTTGCCTTTAAAGGTTTCTTCCTTGTTACTATGTAATGCAACAAGCATGGTTTTAAATCTCAATGTGAGTGTCTGTGAATAGCATGCAGTTGTGATGAGTTCAGTTTACCACATTAACATCACAAGAGAAGAATCCTGCGTTAAGAAAACAGGCTTGCCAGCTTAACCAGTCTCATTCCCTATGGTCTCTTTGACTTTGATACATCTGCTGGATAAAGACAAGGGTAGCGCTTGCCTTATGTATGCTCTTCCTTCAGGATGAAGAACTTCAAACTATTCTTGTAATTCTAACCCTTAGCCTAGAGCCCATCCTAAAGAAATCTCACTGCAAAATTTCCTGTGCACTATGTTACCATTGGTGTGCATTGCATGGCCATTTTGACAAACCATCTTATATATAATTTTAGGCATGCAGAGCCACTGGTAAAATGGAGGTGAGAGAAGTATCTGACTTCTCAGTACACAATGAGAAAGGAGTTCTATGCTGAAAGGATGCCTTTTGTTAGGTATTCACTAGCACTCCTGGGTTTGGGTCCTGTGGTTAGCTGGTGATCTTAGCAACTTGTGTCAACTATTGACAGTATATCCATGTGACAACCAGTGAGTAGCCTCCTTTATTTGACCTTAGAAATCCTTAACTGCCAAATATCATCTTCCACATACAGACATATGGGGTCGACTGGGGTTTGTCCTAGATGTCAGAAAAGAGACTCAAAGATCAGCACTTATAAAAATTCATTACTGATGAATATTGAAATATTGCTGGAAATTAATCAGTATTTTTAAGCATCAAGAGATTAATGCCAGCTTGTTCTATGGGAGACAGAAATGGCCACTAGAGAAGAACTATTAAAAGTGCTGATTGAGAGTTTTTAAATATATATGTATATGGATGTGAAAATGACTAACTTTTTGAAGGTCAGCCAGGAATGCAAAGCAGATGGGAAACTGGATGTGAGACATTCAGCAGTGCAGGAAGAAGGTTGTCCATGGCCCTCTCCACTATCCGGCCACATGCAGAGTTCATATTGACTCTACCTGAAGTACCTCTTTACTAATCAAAGAAAAGCATTTGGCCTTTTACTTTAGAGTAGGTCTACTGTGAAACCAGTGGATATCTATGGACTAGGTCAAGACCTTAAGAACCAATCAAATAATGAAATCTCATGTGCTATCCAAGAAAGAAATTACTGTTTTCTTTTCATGCGAATTATGACTTGTTTAAACCCCAGCGACTGCTCCGTTTCTGCTCACAGAAGACAAATATTTGCTAATTAAGGATAAGAATAGATAAAAGCAGAAGGTCAATCTGCTATTCCTTGCAAGGGATTGTGTGAGAAGGCTGATATCTTCTGAAAGTTGTTTTACAAGACATTTAGAAATTCTTTCCTTGCCTTCTACACACTGTGACACTGTTACCACAATCCAGCCTGCCTTCTCTGGGAGACTGTTATTATGAGCTCCAAGGTGAGAACAAAGGAAGATTTCTGTCTTAGATACCCTTGAACTATTTCACCTGGAATCATGGGTTATCATCCTCTGTTCACCTTCCACAATCAGACTGCTTGTGAGCGAAGGTGGGTTCCCCTACTTACTTCTAGTTCAGTCTTGAACAAGGCTTTCAACCTGTATGTCCATTTCCTCATCTACAAAATGATGATATTGAAGGCATGTGTACCATGGACTTATGACTATATATAAAAGGTATCTTACATGTAAAATGTATAGACTGACACCTGGATAATCACCAAAGGTTAATTATATAATAGGATCTCTTTCTTAAAACAAAACAAGGCAACATATCCTATTTTTAGCACTCTGTCCTTTCAAGTCATGAATGAACTACCTAACCATAAAAAGAAATATTCTTAAAGTCTCATTTATATCTTAATGCAAAACCAATTCACTGACACTCAATGGTCTCAGTGCCTAATAAATGGCTTACTTCCTATCCTTGTCTTTGGAAATAGAGTGATAGTATAGAAGAAAACACACACATATACGCGCGCGCACGCGCACACACACACACACACACACACACACACACACACACACACACACACGCAGGCAGAGACATTGGAAAAGTGAGAATAGAACGAAGGACTTTGGGGAATGTCAGAGCCCTCTGCTCATAAGCCCCAGGAGATAAGTGTGTATATATCAAGGTGTCGCTCATTTGCTTTAGTAAAACCTTCCTTTGAAAGGCATTAATTAAAACATTTAGAAGCCACAGCTGAGTCTACAGTTTGAGGAGGAGCCAGGTATTGGAGAAGGTCTTTCTCCCAGTGTGGTATTTATTGTGGTATAAATGGTCCAGCTGCTGCTTGGAATGTTATGACAAGGCTTCAAAGATACCATACCTTTATCTTACCCCATACCATGAGGACAAGAAAAGGAGTCAAGATCTAAGACAGCTCTCCTGAAGGCATGCTAGGCTGGCTGCAGTGGAATGTAGGGAAAACCTTGGACCAAGAACACAGTGACAGGCTGGTCCAAAGACCAAATTATTGTGTCAACTGGCCAACATCTGTGAGCTTTCTAAATATTACTGTGTCAAATGCACCAATAACCTCTGATGAATAATTTTACTCCTAAAATTCTTTCCAGATAAAATGATCAGAATAGATGAGGTTCTCACTCCCAAACCTCTGTACTGTTCCCTTTCAGTCTTCTTCTAGGCTTCACTTAGTAAACTGTTGATTCTCAAGAAAAAAAGAAGAAAACAAAACTCATGGCTTTTAAACTGTGTTGCTGGGTTGCCCTCCTTGTTGCATCTCTAAGCAAACAGTACCGCAACTTAACCAATAAACATCCTTATCCATCTCTTCTCCCACACTTGCTGAATGAAACTACCATGCTCTTCTCCATTCTAATTCTTCCCCTATCTGCGTCCACCTACTATCACCTACATTTGCACTATGGGAATAACTTCCTAAGCAGCCTCCCTCCCTTTTGACTTTGCTCCTAACTCATACAAGCTCCACAAAGTCTCCTGGAGTCTTCGCACAATGCATTCTCATTGTGTTGCTCACTGCTTAAGCCATTATAAGGACTTCCACTGTCTTTGGTGGTGGGTGGGGGCACTCATGAAAGTTTCCTGAGAGTCATATCATAATCTGGACAATGCATCTTTTCAATCAATTTATAGTCTTCCTAGTCAATGAGTTGGGTGTATTAAATTATGCTTGTAGTTTTTCAGACTTATACTCTTCCCACACACACACACAGGTCATTGTATTCATTATTTAGATTTTTGGTTCTTTATTTATTTTTGAGAAAGCCTCTCACTGTATAGTTCAAGATACCTCCAAACTCTCAATCATCCTTCCTCAGCCTCCCAAGTACTAGGAATTTACAAATATGTACTCCCATACCTAACAGCTCATATTTCCCAAGTGGTAATAGGATCGTTTGCTTTTTCTGTTCCTTCTAAGTTTATTCCTTTCTAAATAATTTCAGCAATTGTGTATGTTTAGTTTTTTAATGTACAAAACAGAGTTTCATGCATAGTAAGTCCTCAATAAAAAATAATGAATAATAGGATGTTCAACAACATTCGATTGCCCAAACAATGATAACTAATCAAAATACCTAGAAAAATCAATAAATAAGGTTTTGCCATATTTATATAGTGTATAACATAGTATTTCCTTTTCAATATTAGAAAGTTTTGAATTTTATATAGATAAGAGCATGAAATGATAGAATACTGAGTGAAAATCACAAGTCTAAGCTATATTAGCAATATAATCTCAAACTTTTATATAATAAATGCATAGAAGACAGAGATACTAAATGGGAAAATACATAAATATGTTAACAAATATTTGTGTGTGCAATTTTTATTTTCATATTGCACTTTGGAGTGCACTCCTGATTTCCTAAGATGAGTCAAGTAAAGTAATAAAAGCAGAGGAGTTAACGAGTGACAATGAAGTCTGACTTCATCTTGACCAGCCACTATAAACCAAGAAATGAGTAACAAAGAGACGATACAGCACATCATGCACTCTTAGGCCGGAGCTCACATCTGAAGCTAGTGGGCAGCAACCCTGTTTAGACACCAGAACCCATGGCAAGACTGAAAACCGGTAAATCAAGAGCCTGTCCAGAAACCATGACTTAATGAAAAATCAGGGGCCTGTTGAAATCCCCAGAACAGGTTCTAGGATCATGCCTTTCACTAACAACTCTCCCATGCACTTGATTGAGCAGGCCAGTAAAGCTAAAGAGTTAACACTAAATGGATGAACCTCAGAACTTAAGTAAACTTACTTTACAAATATTTAACACATATAATAAGAACTAGGATAATTACAATATTGGGATATAAATGGGAATATATCTAAAATTATTTCAATAAAACTCGTATAGGACCACACTAGTTAGAAGAAATTAGTCCATCCCCCTACACACACCACAAGCTTATTTTTCTCAAAATACGCACAAGACATAAAGTTTAAATAACAGAAGCCATCAGCTTTGTGCTTTAAAACAATGGGGGAAAGTCATTTTGTCACTGTTCTTGGAGAAAGCGAAATTTCCAGCACTCTTGAGTAGTTCGCAAAGTGGCTTCAACTAACAAATGTTCCCTTTAAAGAGAACAATTACCTACTTCAATTAGAGAGTGCTTTCTTATGGGGGCTGCAATTAAAAACAGAGGGGCAAAGAAACTGGCCTCAGCCGCTCCGTCACTCTGGGGTTTGTTGACCAACTTTGCACTCCATTTATGTCTCCCTAAATCACCCGTGGAATTAAAAGTGTGTGGCTGACATGAATATGGCCCACTCTGCAAATGAAAGACCGGGAGCAAGGAAAACCTTATGCAGAAGCATGAGGCTATCATGCAAAAATTCCTCCCAATTATTATCTCTGCTTCCCCACAAATGGTGAGATTACTCTCGGTGGATGTCATGGAATTGAGGCTTTGAAACGGAGATGCCAAGCTGTAAATTACATTTCTGAATCAATTATGCCGCTATCAGAAAGGCTATAAATAACACGCAGAATTACCAGATGTGTAATTTTTTGTTACACTTGAACATTTGGCATTTAGAATGGCTGAGTGAGGGACTTGGGTTAATCTGCGAATTTCACGGATTCATCTGACAAGACGACAGAAAAAACGTGGGTGACAATTATGATGACCTTGCCTCAAGGAGACTTGTCAGAACAAAATCGGCTCAGAAATTTGCTCGTGTTTCCTCTTAAAAGGAACTTGGGTGGGAAATGATGACTGGAGCCTCTGGTTCCACCTGCTGAACCCTCCAGTATGTGTGGGTAAAGGGCACATTTGGTTTCAGAAGAGTGAATGGAGCAAAGCAGAATTCAGTGGTGAGCCTTTTCCTTTGACATTTTAACATTGATTTTGTTTTGTCGCCTTCCTGCAAAGCCTAAGTGAGACACTGTTGAAGGGTTGATTGTAACCAGTATTAGCAGCCAACCTTAAACATCCGACAGTAAATACAAGAAAAGACCGGAGCTTTTCAAGCAGCCTTGGGCAGCGACCGTCCTGTGAAAGCCACTTATTCCAGGGTCTGTTATGTTGTAGAACTTCCCCCTGTGGCAAGATAAGTGTTTATTTCTCTTATTTGTAGGTGAGCATTTGTGTTATTAAATTTAGAAGGTGTTAGTATTAGGACTAAGGGAGATAAATGAGGCTCTATTTAAGAAAAGAGAATATCCTTGCTTTCTTGAGAATTACTGGATATGCAGAGGAGCTAAGGGAAGTGTGGCGCCCTCTGCAGAAGAAGGTAAATACTGCACAACCATAGACAGTCTTTCTGGTTGTGCCTTAAGCTCGCTACCACTTTTAAAATGTGTCAATTTTCCCACTGGCACAACATAATAAAATAATCAAGGCATTCGAAATCAAGTGACATCAGACAGAGAAGACTGATCAAAGACCACAGTGTTGAGAAGGCAATGGTGGATACTCCAGCCAGGCTCAGTTTTCTTATCTGTAAAGTGAATATGACCGTTTCTAATTTCTAGTGTTCTTTTGAAAATTAAATTGGACAGTGCTTGCAAAGTATTTAGTGTAATTCCAAACCTATGATTGATACTATGAAACATTTCTCAGTATTATTTAGGGTTTAAGTATGTGATAGATATACAGAGATATGGATATGTAATTGTCATAATAATAATTTTATAAGTAAATATAGAGTAATAAAAATACACCTTTCAAGGGCTGGAGAGATGGCTCAGTGGCTAAGAGCACTTGGTGCTCATGTGGAAGATGCAGTTTCAGTTCTCACATGATGGCTCACAATCATCTATAACTCCAGTTCCAAGGGATTTGAAGGCCTCTTCTGGCCTCTACAGACACTGCACATACTAGGTGTATATAACCATGTAAGCAAAGCACTCATACACATACGATAGAAATAAATATTTGTAAAATTTAAAGTTATGCATCTTAAGAAATATACCTCTCTCCACATCCCTTATCTTGGCTCTCCTTTTTCCCCAAGTCATAGTATAGCTATTAAGAGCCTAGGCTCTGAGTTACTTAGCTGTGGTTTTCATCCCAATTCATTCACTCATAACTGCATGAGCTTCAGCAAACCATACAACTTCTGTTCCCTCATCTGCATGAGTGTGATAGTAACCACCTCATAGGGGTGACACTCTCCTCACCTAACAAGTATTTGCTGTCAGGAGTAATTGAGATAAGACAAATAAAGACTTGCAACACCACCTACCAGGAAACATTATAAAAGAAATCCTTTTCAATTATGAATACTTTTTTTTTTAAAAGCTTTGAATCCATAATTTGTATCTACTTGACTAGACCCTTTAGGTACCAGACAACTATCTAGGTGTTACTGTTGGGATGAAAACCTGAATAGAACAAAGAGACTGATGAATAGCTGGGCTAGAACAGTTAAAGCAGGACTTTGGTGTTCTTCTACCCTTAAAGTACCACACATCATTGGTACTCAGAGGTCTCCAGGTACTGACTATGGTCCTTGGCATTTCTCTACCTCCATCATAGTATAGCATGAAGCAAATTCTTATAATGCAGAAAGGTGATCAAATAAGTAAACAGAGAGATTATAGGTAGGTAGATAGATAGGTAGATAGATAGATAGATAGATAGATAGAGTCTTAGTTTGGGTTTTTATTACTGTGAAAAGACACCATGACCACAGCAACTCTTCTAAATGAAACATTTAATTGGTTCACATACCATTTCAGAAGTTCAGTCCATTATCATCACAACTGGGAGCATGGCAGTGTGCAGGCAGATGTAGTGCTGGAGCTGAGAGTGCTATATCTTGCAGGCAACAGGAAATCAACTGACTGTCACACTGAGGGAAGCTTGGGCAAAAGAGACCTCAAAGCCCACCCCCACAGTGACACACTTCCTCCAATAAAGTCACATGTCCTACCACCACAGATAGATAGATAGATAGATAGATAGATAGATAGATAGATAGATAGGCAGGCAGGCAGACAGACGGATAGTCAGATAGAGAAACAAATAAACAGGTAGATAATCTCAATCTATCTGTGTAGAATCTATGTATCTATGATTCTGTATAGTGGTCCTGTCTCTCTAAAGAACTGCGAAAGGTGCATCCCCTTTATAACTTCAAACTTCCATTTGTATTTGTAGTAGTCACTTTTTTCATTGCTGTGACAAAACTTTTGACAATGAGCAATTTAAGTATGGATAGGTTTCTTATGCCTTGCAGTTCCAAAGGATACATTCCATGAAAGTGTGAGCACATGATGGCAAGAGCATGCGGCCAGATGCTCACAATCTGGAAGTAGAGAATGAACAGGAAGCAGAACCCAGCAGTCAGTCACACATAAAGAGAAGACTTGAAAGCAAGAGGGGACTTGGAAAGAAAGGTTTCACCAGGATAGGGGTATACACAGGATAGGAAATGAAAACAATTAAAATTCATTAAATACATACATTAAACTCTCAAAAAATTCCTCAAGGCCCACTCCCAGTGACTCACGTCCACCAGTAAGATCATATCTCTTAAAGCTTCCACAACCTTCCCACATAGTGCCACCAGCTGGGGACCAAAGCGTTCAAACATAGGAGCCTATGGAAGACATTTCACATTGACGTAATGACAGGGCATAAAGTCTGGGAGAAAAATAATTACTCCTCCTAGTTACAGAAGAGTCATGGAATAAAACCCAGCCTGCCAACTCAAGCTAGAATAACAGTAACAGATTTCAAACCTAACTTGCTTTTCAAAGAAGAATGGAAATTAGGTATCAAAATGAAATGTTCTGAAGTAAGGGCTGCATTAAACAGCAGTAGCAAGTCCTCCACAAATGCAAGCCAGAGAAGCAAGGAGAAACACCATCACAATCATGTGTGGATGGTTTCATAGAGAGATGCTCATCAAAGTCTTGAACCTCAGCCTGTGAGAAGTGGGAACCCAGAACCTTCATCCTCTTTTATCTTGATTTCCAAGTTTTAGAAAATTAACTCCTGTGTATTTTCAGGAAGCCCCGGATAAACTCCTGCTTGTGAAGCCAAAATCGTCATTTCTTTGTTCTCATGCACAGAAGTATTAGAGTTCAATGGGCGTTACCTCAACAAGTACAGAATGACCCCTGGGTTTAGCCTTGCGGCCTCTGAAAGAATAATCATCTGAATGTTTTTAAAGAAAACAATACTGAAGGAGAAGTTGTCACCATTAAAACTTGTTATGGCACTTGCTGTCATAACAAATACATGGAGATATGTCATACTGAGCGTTAAACAAAGTTTTTAACTAAATCCTCGAGATCCTGTAATACTGAAGTGAGCAACTTGGGTATGGTTGCCCTCAGAATAAAGCTTGTTTTTGCAATTTAGAATAATAACAGGAAGACTTGTGTCAAGTTTCTGCATTGAAATACAACTGTCATCTCACATCACATTTTATTGGTCATTTGCACACTGAACACTCTTATTTGCTCAAAACGCAATGTTTTGCTCCTGTCTAAATGACAGCTTTGGGAAGACAGAGGAGAAAAAATTAAAATCTTAGAATTTACTCTTTAAAGCAGACAGTCATCAGAATCGAGTCATACAAAGAAAATTGATGGGGTCAAATCTTCTCCTATTCCAACAATGATGTGTGAGCAAATAAAAAGGGAAATGACAGGGTTCTACAAATAAAACAGATGATACACGTTCAGTCAGTACAAATAGCTGAAATCTGAAGCCAGGGTAGGATGTTACCAAAAAATGAATTTGTTTATAATTCAGTATCAGTTGGATGTGAATCAGATAGCTATGAAGACAAAAAACAATTATTTTCACAATTTGAATATATTTAAAGATGTGGCCCATGTGGTATGAGCAGCACAGACTGGTTTTACATTTCTGAGCTAGTCTTTGGGGATTTTTTTTCTTTCATAAGATAAAGATATTTCTTCTGTGTTTGTTTGGGGGTTTTGCCTCTTCCTTTTTCCTTCCTTCCTTTCTATGTAACCATAAAATAAGAGATTAAAACTTCATGCAGGACTTGCACACATGCATTTTTTCAAGTTATTCAAACATTACTTTAAAAGGCAATTTTATTAGTAATGCTATGAAAGAGTTGGTGCTTGTAGATACTAAAGTGTGTAGATTTGCCCAATCAAAACCAATGGCACAGAGCTTTAGGGAATGTTCTGAACTATTGACATTTATAAGAATATTAATCCTGTCTATTCTCACTTATATGACATAGTATCACATGTTTAGTATTCTATCCAGTAAGTTTTCTAAGGTATAGCTAAATCATGAAGCTAATCCACATTCTGGCTGACTTGTCTATTCTGATAAACCCATATTATGTCTTTCACATTTAAAGAATAATTATAATTAGGCTAATAAGCCAGCAAGGATTTTTTTAAATAATTTATATTACAAGGTATTTACCAATGCCATGCAGTGAGCTGTTTAATATGCATTTTTTATTGATCACATTTTCTCCCAGAAAATATTTTGTGAGATGTATAAGCTTTTACAACAAGCTCTGGATTCCTCTGGTACCCTTCCCCATCCCTACATATTCTGACCTGAACTAGACAGGCTCTAGGGGATTTCACATGATATCATGCTGGCAGACTGGGAATTTCAAAGAGAGGGGGCGGGGGCAGGGGAACAAAGCATACCCACAGAATACTCCCTCATCACCAAGGGCCTCAAGGAATATTGTCAGCCACCTGTATCATGCATGGTCCAATTTTTGAGCTGTACTTTTTTTTTTTACCTTTGGTGTCTTACTCATGCTTAAATGGCAAGAGCTGAAATATATGGTATGGCTATAGTAGGACATAGAGTATAAATTGTTTAGGTGAGAGATGACCTCCAGGCAGAGTTAGTATGTGGTTTGACCTAAACCTCCACTGGTAATAATGTATTTTCTTCCCTTTACTATACTAGATATTTGCAAGGAGCAATTTATAGGAGACTATATTTCTACAAGTTCCTACCACCATACCTCTAATTCTCTCTGTGTGGAAACAGAATTCCCAGAGTTTTCTTCCATACTTTGCTTTCTAACAAAAGAGAGAAGCCTTCAAGGCTCTCCTTTATCTTCTTCGCATCTTGTTTTGATAATGACATTGTATTTCATAAGGCCCCTTACCTTCCTGCAAGATGAATGATTCAAACAATTGACAGGGCACACCCTCGTAGGATCATATTAACAGCACACAAGCCTCCTCGCCCCCTATTCATGTGGCTAAATTAGCCACACAAATTGGTTCTCAGGGCATTTGGAAACACCTACTCACAATTTCACAGGTTTCACACCCAATATTGGCGTAACTAAGGCAGACAATCTCCCACTGAAATGATTTGTGCAAATAGAATGCCATGTCTGAAAATAATTTAGGTAGAAAATGGATTCCAGTCAACAAACATGTGAAACTAAAATAAGCAGTGACCAATTGATAATTTTACTCAGCAGCTGCTAGAAAATTCTGGATGTGTGTGTGTGTGTGTGTGTGTGTGTGTGTGTGTGTGTGTGTGTGTGTGTGTCATTATTCCCTGACAAGCACCTTCTCCAGAGCTTACATACAAGATTTGACAAGATAGACAAACACAAGGAATTTCTTGTTCTCCATTCCATCTCTCCAAATATTTGTCTAATTTTTCCTTTCTTCATTAGTTTTGGCAAAATATAATGAGATAGCTTCTTTTAGGCCAAAGAAACCTGAGCTCAATTCCACTTATTAAATGTTTGATCCTGAGTAACTCTACATTTCAGTTTTCTTCACATACACAATACAAATGATGCTTTCATACAAGTTTTAAGACAATATTTTCCTAATGCATTATCAATATTTTCAGTATATTCCAGATGTTGGAGAACCAATAAATAACTAAATTTCCATTTTCTCTATGTAATTTGACATTGATATTTTACTAGCAGAGTACTTTGGAGGTTTAATGTGACTAAATGGACAGTTAATTGTTCCCTGAAGGTGCTGGTCAAGTTCTGGGTTCTTCCTGCATGTAAGTGAGCATCCCCACTTAAGAGATGAAAGATATTAATAACTAATATCTACAATAACTGTCAATACTGTTAGCTTCTGTGTGGTTCTTATAGTTCTTATATATAAGGCAGTGTGCAAGACATGAAAAAATCTGCAAAAATATTTAGGGAATGCTTTCTATCTTTAAATGATAGAGTATAATAACATATTGTACTCAACTAATTTAGTTTTGTTATTTTCAGATATGATTCACACTAAAATTTGAACCTTGACTTGGCTGCTCTTCGGGCATGTTGGCACTGGGTTCCTCATGGCTACTGTCCATCTCTGGACAAGTCATCACTGTTTTCAGCCTTGCTGGTGCAAATCATCCTAATCTGAGTTCTGAGTGTGTATTCCCTGTTGAGTAAGAAACAAGACAGTGTGAAAGAATCAACTAAACAGTCATAGTTTTGAAGACAAAGCTTGTGTTTTGTTCATTATTTTATCATCAGAAGGTTATAGATATTTCAATAAATTTTAATACCTGAACAAAAATCTGATTTGTTCCCAACCCCCCACTAGAAGAAATGGACCTTATGATTTCTTAAGCAACTCTCCCAAACACCTTAATCGTGAACTAAATATGTTTGGTTTATTTGTTTTTGAAACAAGATCTCTCTATGTAGCCCTGGCTGGTCTGGAATTCTCTATGTAAATTAGGAAAGCTTGGAACTCACAGAGATCCTCCTGCTTCTGCCTCCTGAGTACTAGGATTAAAGGCCTGTACTACCACGCTGGGCATTGATTGTGAGCTGCTAAAAGCACTTTACACAGAGAAAACAGAAGGTTTAGAAATGCTTATTGATTAGCTGACATCCTGAAAGATTAGGTTCATATTTATTTCAGATCTATACAATCCAAATTTCCTGTGCTATCTATTTTAACACTGTCTCTCACTGTATGAGGTTGAATTAATCACAAGTAGAAAAATTTATTGTCAATGCCTTAGTAAACTGCTTTATCATTGCCTGCTCAGAGAGTAATGATGATGAACTGAGTGTCCCCACTTAGGAGATGGAGCATTTATAATAACTAACATCCACAGCCATCATTATTGTAAGTATTTTCAACTTCTAAATGGTTCCTATAATTTAGAAAGACCTTATACAGTTGACTTAGAAAAAGTCAGGGATTTGACCAGCATCACGTGACTAAAGAGATTGGGGCAGGAGCCTCTGATACCAAACCCCTCCTGGAATGACACCTAAAACACCAGAAAAGACAGAAAATCTGGCTGCATGTATTTGATTTATCTTAATTCCGTCCTCCAAACTGCCCTCTTCTGTTCACTGTTCCTCTGACTACAGGAGCAGGAGAAAGTCAACCATTTCTTTCACTCCAAGGGTCATAATGAACAAGTCTGGAAACAGTAGTGGACACTGATAAGATATCTAATTCAGCATTAGATTCTATATAATCCTCACCAGCAAGTGCATCTTATAATCATTTGTTGTGAGTGTGTGTGTGTGTGTGTGTGTGTGTGTGTGTGTGTGTGTGTGTGTGATATTTATGTGTGATGTGATGTATGTGTATGTGGTCTGTGTATATGTGGGGGGGTATGGTGTGTGTGTGTGAGTGTGGGGGGGGGTGTGCATGCATGACCATGTGGGTGTATGTGAGGTCTATCTCGTGTTGCTCCTTGTCACTCACCTTATTTTTTGAGACAGGTTCTCCCACTGGACTAGAATTTGCCAAAGAGTCTAGGCTAGCTGGCCAGTGAGCCCTGGGGATCCAGCACTAAAATTAAAATTCCAACACCACACTTGGCTTTTTTTTTTAATGTGGACTCAGGACCAAATTCAGGTCCTCATGCTTGTGTGGTGTGGACTTTACTGGCCAAGACATCCAGACCCAATTTTCTGCCTTTTGACATCAATAAATTTTCAATGGAAATATAAGATACTGGTGCTGGAAAATGTCTGTAAAACATATTTCATCTAAACCATTTCAGATGAAAAATCTAATAGAATCATGCTAACTTTCTCAACAGAAAGCCAGGATCAATGGATTCCAGATTAAAGAGTGGAAAGTTTCTTTCCTTCTTAAAGGCCTTTGTTTGCTTGCTTGCTTTTTTGTTTTTTGTTTTTGTTTTCTCTTTGAGAGGTTTGAGTTCAAGGTCTCCTGCTTGCTAGGTAAAAACTGTATCTCTGAGCTACACTCCTCACTCCCCTACTTACCTTCACTCTAATAATTAGTTGAGTGCCTGTTAAATCAATTTGGAATATTAATTATTATTATTCTATGTATCTGTGTGTGCATTCAAGTTGTTTCCTTAACATTAAATATGCACAGTGATCCTGCAGGAATATTTACTGTCTATTGAACAACAAATTTGCAAACACACACACACACACACACACACACACACACACACACACACACACACAAGTGTCATGATAATGACATTTTCAAGAGAGAATACTGCAGTTGAATCAAATCATCTTGTTGGTATCGTCTATTTCTTAGTCTACAGCTTGTTTCTTCCCTCTAAATTGATTCTTATAGCCTTGTCAATTTCATATCTCCTAGGAGACCACAATGGATAACATTATACACATAGCACAGACCTTAGGGACCTGCTTCTTAGCCCGGACTCTGACACTTTCCTTCCATTAACCCTGACTGAGTACTAAAGATGGAACAGTTTGGCTGACAATTCCCTAAACACCACTTGTGTTCAGCTTGCCTCAAGTAGAACTATACATCAGAATTACATTTTTCCTGCCTTGGAGCCTTCTATTCTAGTTAGTTCCAGAAGATTCAGGTTTTAAGAATCAGACTTTCTTCTTAAAAGCTGCCATTTAAAATACTCAGGAAGGTAGGTCAATTTGTTTGTTTATTCTGTATCTACTCAGACTAAGCATGATATGTAAGAAGAAGCTAATACAAAAATCTTATTGAAAGTCATACAGTTGGTGAATAGAGAACTTTTCCTTAGGAAAACACTGATTCTTTATGCCACCAGCCTTTACAACTGACACCGATCACTGCTATCCATTTTGTGTTTAGTAAATAATTTAGTAGAGATTATTTAAAAGTTTAGCCAAAATAGTCTTTCCTCCTTCTCAAAATAACAAATCCATATTATTAAAAGCATCTAGATATAAACTTTAGAGACATCAGAAACATACCATATTGGCCAGACACTAACCAGTACTTTTAAAGAGTGCGATGGTACACCCCTGAAATACCCGTCACTCAAGAGACTGAGGCAAGGAGATCCTAAATTTGAGACCAACCTAGGCTACAGAATGAGTACCAGGCCAACCTAGTCCACACAATGAGTACCAGGCCAACTTAGGCTACATAACAATACTTCGCCTTAATGGAAAAAATAGAAATAGGATGGTGATGTAACAAAACCACAAAACGAATTAAATAAACACAAAATATAACATAGTCACCTAAACAAGTCTTCACAGCCTGACAGTGCACACATGGACCACTTGTTGCCATGGAGGATGAGATTTTGTCAGATTGTCATCCTTGGCATTTCAATCACAACTAAGCAAGAATGTCATAAGCCCATTATACAGAGAATGAAAGACCTTGGAATACTAAGTCCTAAATAGAATATCTCCATCAAATCCCTTCCAGGGCTCAAGGAACTCCATGGAAGAGGAGGCAGAAAGAGTGTAAGAGCCAGAGGGAATAGAGGGCACCAGAATAGCAAGGCCCTCTGCCTCAGCACGCTCAGAGCTCCTATGAACTCATAGAGACTGAAGCAGCATGCACAGAGCCTGTACAGGTCTGCACCAGGTCCTCTGCATAGATATTATGGCTTTCAGTTTAGCGTTTTTACAGGAATCCTGAGTGTGTGAACAAGTGTTAGCTTAATCTTATATTTTACTTTAATATTATCCCTTAGAAGCCTGTTCATTTTCTTATGAGAGACAGAAAGGGGGTGGTTTCACATGGGAGAGGAGATGGGAGGAGAAGAGAGAGGGGAAACTGTAATCAGGACATAATATGTGAGAAAAAATTATTCTTAATAAAAGGGAAAATTAAAACATTCACAAAACTGTTCTAGGTCCTATCCACATGTAATAAATCACTTAGATCCCAAAATGAAATGTTCTGTCTTACCTCATAAAAATAACTCATTTCTAAGAGGATGAAAAACAAGCATATTGATAGTATTTCTAATTCTTTTTGTTTGGTTGTTTGGTTGGTTGGTTGGCTTTTTTATTTGTTTGCTTTTTGTTTTTCTTTTTTCTTTTCCATAATTTTTTTATTCTTTGGGAATTTCACATTATACACCCCATTCCTACTCATTTCCCAGTTCTTCCATGTCCACCCTCCACCCTTATGGTGCTCCCCGCCCCCCAAGAGGAAAACATTTCACTCCTTCTTCTTTCCCACCTCTCCATCGTATATTCTTTCCTTGTAGTGGCCTTGGGAGCTGCGGTGTGTCACACAGTATACTCTTTTGCCCAAACAGCATTACTTGTAAATATTCATTGCAATGAGTTGTTGGTCTGGCTTAAGGCCTCTGGCTTCTGGTACACCATCAGTACTGGATCCTCACCAAAACTCCTCTGGGGTATCCTGCTCTTTCCCCAAGTCATGGAGATCCTGTGGCTGTGGTTCCTCATGAGAAATCACTTCACGAGCTTCAGGAAGTCTTAGAAAGGGGAAGATGTTGGGATGGGCCAACTCAAAGCCCTGGATGTGGGCCTGGGCCATAGCTGAGTTGATCAGTCCAGGCCTCTTCAGGATAGAGTGAGGGCACGCTTGTGCCCACGCCATCAGGGCCAGCTCTCCCATTGGGGTGGCCCACAGGACTTAGGAAAAGTAGTTCTTTGAGGACCATCCAAGGTTGGGGCCAGCTCTCCCATACCTACTCTGTTGGGGCCAGTTCTTTCGAGAGGGGGGCAGCTCTCCCGCTGAGGCAGTCAGCGAGGGGGTTAAGACCAAATCTCTGGTACCCAGGCCACCAAGGGCCAGCTCTCCCATGGCTCCCGGCAGAAACACAACACACAGATTTCAGCATAGACTCTGGCTGCGGTAGGACAATGGGCCCAGACGTGGCCCTCACTGGCAGCACGGGCCTGGACATCACATGGCTCCAAGTGTCACAGTAGGCCACTCATATCTCCAGAGTGTACGAACCACTCAGCTCCTCCTTCTCTCTCTTTTCTCTACCACATACTTGTTCATCTGAGTGAGCCTGTGGCTGTCTTCCGGCGCAGAGCCAGCAGTATTTCTAATTCTAAAACACCTTCACCATGTAGGAATCTTCCCATTGTATTCTTTTCTTAAAAAGTTACATTATTTTTCTGTTGGGAGCAGGGCATATACCACAACATGTGTGTAGGTGAGAGTACAACCACTCAGAGTCAGTTCTGTCCTTCTACTCTGTGGGACCTACCTGAGGACTGGACTCGCTTCTTTAGGCTTAGCATCAAGAACCTTTAATTACTGACCTACCTCACCAGCCTTACATCATATTATTTTTTATCTTAAGATTTATTTCTTTTTATTTTATGAGTGCTTTGCTTTCATGTGTGCGTGTGTGTGTGTGTGTGTGTGTGTGTGTGTGTGTGTTTATCACTACATGTGTGCAGTGCATATAAAGGCCAGAAAAGGGCATTAGGAATGCCCAGGAAGTGGAGTTACAGACCATTTACATCATATTCTTTGAGTAAGGCCAAGTTACTGTCGAAATCAGAGATCATTTGGGAAGAGTTTTATCAGGAATTATATTTTTTAAGCCCTAATAAATATTTCATCCTCATTATCCAATCATCAATTCAGTGCATATTAATCCAGCAGCTGCTTTGTTCTGTTCCCCACACAGTTGCTGAAAATGCCATGGTAAGACTTGTGCACTCTTTAGGGTCCAATGGTTGTGAAGGAAAGTTGGATATGCAAACAAATGATCAATGCTGTGGGCTGAATAGCAATAGTATGTGGGTGAACAAGCTAACAGAATAGCTGATTTGGAGGAAGTCAGGAAGTGGTGACACTGGAGGACAGGTGAATCTCAGGTCTGCGGTGTAGGGGGACAAAGAGAGACAGGCGCAAAATGGGGATGAGTGCCGTGGCCAGTTTTATGATCTGTGAGTTGCTCAATTATAAATGAAAGGGCTCGCAGAAGTGAAGGAGTAAAGGGGCGGAACAGAGAGACCCCTACTCATGTTCAGTGCCTACTGAACACATAAAGTTATTCTTCTGGTGAAGAAACCACCCTGAAAAATGAAACTGTCACCATTTATAGTAAAAATGATTGCCACTTCCAACCTGGAAACCACCCCTACCTGTTCCTCTCCTGCTCTCCATTCCAGCTCTCCTTCTGCAGCTCCCCTCCCCAGCCAACACTTCCAAATCCTTTCCCCAGTACTTATTATGCAGGAGGAAAGCTGAATGATGAAAAGTTATTCAAACAGCATACCATAAGCTAACTATTTCAAGCGTATCTATTGACTGAAGAGATTTGCATTATGAACTAAGTCTGTGCAAAAAGACAATGGTAAATAGCAGTGAAAACAAAGAAATAGATGATTTAAATAAAGGAAAACTGCTAACACCAATGTGTATCCATTTCTCTTCAGCTGAAATTTACCCTAGAGGAACTAATATGAAAATATTACTTTCATTGTTTAAAGGAAATCCGGTAAAATGGAATGCTAATTCTGTATGTCCAATAGTCAAACAGGTGAGCTAGAGATGTGCTCAGCTGCAATATATCTGGCCTCTGCTTTACCCTCTGTAAAGTTCTAGAGATGTAAAGATAAACAAGGCATAGTCATTGCTCTGAAGGCTGTAATGATGTATTTGGGGGGAAGGACATAACTTCATGAATATAGTAAAAATCCACTATATGCAAAGGATGGGTGTACATATTACTACGGGGGTGAAAAGGAAAGATGTCCTCCTGTGTGGACCCGATATTTGGGGTATGAAGGGGAAATTTTGTTATGGAAGCTTCAGCGAAGAGGTGACAATCAAGCCAGAATGTCAGTGAGTAGAAGTGGTGATCAAGACTACAGACAATATGAGAGATGCCTTGGCCTTTCAAGAAAAAGCTCTCAAACACAAGTTAATAGGAACGTAGTGTGGCATTCACAAATGGAGGAATGGAACCTAATGTTAAAGGTGAGCTTTTGTGGCACAGAAGTAGGAGTTCAAGTGAGAAATTTTTAAGGGAGTGGGTTTGTAAGGGACCTGCTTGCCACACTGAGAAACTGTACCTCATCAGTTAACTGAGAAGGGATGCTTCACATTATCGGCTTTGCTTTCCAAGAATGGAAAAGTGAAGGCAAGCTGAGACAAAGGGGTTTTAGTTAAGAGAGAACTAGGAAGAAAACATTTAAGCAATTCAAGGTGTGAGATGCTGTAACCCAAATTGGGATTTAGGTTGACTGAACTAGCTTTGACAATTTACTCAGGAAAAAAAAAAAAGAGCAGTTAATAACAATACAGGGAAATCCTCTGAAAAACAGAAGTGTAAAAATTGTCAAAGGAACAGGGGTCTTGCCTTTCAGGACCTCAACAGCCCCACTCTCTTCTCTAGACCTTGACTATTGCTTTGTAGATAGTAGACATTTGACACTATTTGGTGAAAGAAAGCATAAATGAAGAAATAAAACGTTGTGTATCTATTTTAATTTGGTTCCCTGGGAACTAGACTTTGAGGCAGAGTCAAGTGCAGGTGGTGCTCTGAGAAGCAGTGTCAAGAAGGACATTTGTACAGCAGTACGAGAAGTAAGATTAGAAGTAAAGGAAACAGAGAATCCTTAGCCAACTACTGGGTGAGTTCTTCATGATTCCTAAGTTACCATAAATTTCTGTTCATCTATCAGATAGTCACAGATAAGCTCCCATTCAGCCATAGAAAATTCCCAGAGGGACACACAGAGCCAAGCTGCTACCAGCTAGCAGTCCCCAATGTTAGAGAAATAAATGGCTCATAAAGGGACAGCGGGCACACTGCAGCAGCATCTAGTGCAGTGGTTCTCAACCTGTCGGTCGAGTCCCCTTTGCGATTGACCCACCCTTTCACAGGGGTCCCATAACAAATATCCTGCATATCAGATATTTTCATTACGACTCATAACAGTAGCAAAAATACAGTTATGAAGTAGCAACAAAAATAATTTTATGTTGTGTGTGGGGGGGGGGGTCACCACAACATGAAGAAGTGTATTAGGAAGGTTGAGAACCGCTGGTCTTGAGCTTCCCAAAGCATATAGGAGATGACAAGCGACTGGTTCAAACTGATGTCAGGAAGAAGGCCATGGGGAGATATCTGCATCACCGTCTCCCTGTGGTGGTATTGTGTTTCCCAAAATATTGTGCACACTAATAAACTTATCTGGGGTCAGAGACAGAACAGCCACAATATTAAACATGAGGATAGGCAGTGGTAGTACACGCCTTTAATCCTAGCATTCCAGAGGCAGAAATCCATGTGTTCAAGGATACAGCCAAGCATGGTGACTCATGCCTTTAATCCCAGGAAGTGGTGGTAGAAAGCAGAAAGGTATATAAGGCATGAGGACCAGAAACTAGGAGCATTTGGCTGGTTAAACTTTTAGCTAGTTAAGCTTCAGGTTTTTGAGCAGCAATTCAGCTGAGACCCATTCTGGATGAGGACTCAGAGGCCTCCAGTCTGAGGAAACAAGACCAGCTGAGGACCCGGTGAGGTGAGGTAACTGTGGCTTGTTCTGGTTCTCTGATCTTCCATTGCACCCCAATACTTGGCTCTGGGTTTGATTTTATTAATAAGACTCTTTAAGATTCATGCTACATCTCCCACTACCCCCAGTCCCCTGACAGCAGTTAAAGTACTGACAGTGAGATCCAGAATTGTTCAAATTCAAACTGTGGGTACAAGGAACAAAATTCCAATCCTTCTAGATGACCCTAGGGGAACAAAGAGTTTGTCTAATTCACCTCCCACCCAATCTGTCCTTCCCTGTTTAGAATCTTTACTAGTCTCTCTAGGCATGGGTGTCCTAACATAGAAACTAAAAAAGAACAGTGTTTGCCTCATGGCAGTTCCTAAGGACTAAAAACAATCCTGTATTTTATGGTATCTGGAAAATATCAAACACTCACTATGTGATTATAGGAGTATTTCCAAACCCCTTTCCAGTTAGTCTTCAATATACTATTTCCAGGATGTAATCTTTCTGAGTCTCAATTCAGTAAAAGTCAAAGTTTTGGGAAAATAAGAACTCAAACTCTCCTCTATACAATTGCATCCCAAAAACTATGCATAAAAGTCAACAGGAAATAATATAAGCCAATGGGCACACAGAAAGGATTAATCCCCTGCGTCATCACAACGCTCCTCTTCAAGCCACGAGAACTTCAAGGATTCACAATTCCACACTTCCAATCTGACTCCAGAGACAGAGACACATGGGAATGTTTAGTGAATCTATAGGTTCAGAGAAATTGCTCAATCTCGCTGAACCTAGACTTGGCACTGGTGGAAAGATTTTCCTGGAAAAGGCTGAAGAGCTTGTAGAAGAGCAAAAAAGCCAACCAAACTCTCTGAAGCAGTAGTTACTCAAGGACTTTAATGTCTACTAAGAACTTCCAGTTCTGTTCTTTGTCTCCACCTAGTCTTTGAAAGACATGGCCCCACTTTGAGCACCTAACATTCTTCCTGCTTGGTTCTGTAGAAGCTTATCCTTTCTGTTTCAAAATCAAACAAATAAAATATAAAACTTGCACATCTTATGATAATGAGGTGAGATTTCTTCTCAATTCAACCAAAAAAGAGCACACATAAATCACGTGACTGTGCTCACATTGTATTATGCTGCCTATAGCTTGGTGTACCCTATCCTTGGTTTTTCTACATCAGTTTTCTAAGACCTTAACTTTTTGTGTTGTTATATTGTGAAACTGAGAAGAGAGCAGCAGTTAAAGGCAGGGCTTCTAAGATCCAATAGCCTGGTCAGTGAGATAGCTCAGCAGGTAAAGCCGCCTGCCACTAGACCAGACAGCTGAAAGTCCATCTCCAGGACCCACACAGAGAAAGGAAAGAGCCCACTGGTTTACTCTGACCTCTGACAAGCGTGGCGCTTGTGTCCCACACACAAACAAAATAATAAATACAAAATGTAATTTAAAATCAAATAACCTGCAATCAAAACCTACCTCTGCCATTTTTTCCAGCTACAGGCCAGTCCTTTAAGATCTTTAAATCTCAATTATTTTCCAACACGCACTTGAATGGCATCATCTCATTCACAAGAGTACATGGAGAGAAAAAAAAGAGATAAAACACGTAGGTTACTCAGGAGTTATCTAATGCTGGTCATTGCATTACCAACGTAAGTTGCCATCATTTGGGGGCTGCTGTGTTAGTGGTTAGAGCTGACAACCAAATCCCTCAGGTGAAGTCGCTTGACAGCGGAAATCTATTTCCTGCAGTTCTTCAGGTTAGACATCCAAGATCAGGATGTCAGCAGCTATGGTTCCTCTGGAGACCTCTCTGCAGCAACCTTGGCTTGCAATCATGTGGCCACCTACTTGCTATTTCCTTGTGTGTCCTGTCTGTGTATGTCTGTTTCACTAAGGTCTATTTCTCCCAAGAACAACAACAGTCATGCTGAGTGAGGGGGCCACCCCAACTGTCTCATTTCAATTTAATTATGTCTCTAAAAGACATTATCTTCAAATACCATTACGTTCTGAAGTGCTGGGGTTGGGACTTCAGTGCGTGATTTTTGAGGTGGACACATTCAGTCCATAACAAACCCTTACTATTTGTTATCTGCCTTGTGCCAGGCAGAATGCCAGAAATGCTTTCTTCTGGACTCGCCCCAAGTGTTGTCAGCTTTACCCCATAAATCTTTTTACATTTGAAGTTAGCTCCCTCAGCAGCTTGCTTGCCTATGTCTTTATTGTCCAAAGTAGAAATAGCCTTTCTCCCAATCATTTTTAATCATAATGTGTGCTAGTTGTAAAATACTTAGATGGTACAAAAGCATATTAAAATAAAAAGGAAATTACTTATAACCCTATCATAAAGAAATAACCACTCTTTGACATCTGTAAAGTGGCCAGATTTTTTTTTCTTCTGTTCTCACAAAACTTGTTATTTCCCAAAACGAGAGTCATACTCTGCTCTGCCCATATTTTTCACTCAAAAATACTTTAGGCATCATTCTATGTCAAATATCATAAATCTGTATCACAACTCTGATATTATACAGTATTTCACAGTCAGCCTGTTTCCCAGCACTAGGTTAAAAAAAAAAAACTATTACGAAAAAACAGTTCTGTGAACTACCTTGTTAGAGAAAGCATCCTTGCCCTGGCCATTTCTTTCATATACTTTCTTAGATAAATAAAAGAAAACCTCAAATTCATTTTTATGTATTTCCAGATTGCCCTCCAGAAAGATGTTCCAATTATCCCCCTTCTAAGTGCAAACTGGTTAATATAATTGCCAGAAACATGCTGATTTTGCATCAACCTTCTCCTACCCCCTATGTCCCCCGACCATAACCATCCTTTGGGAAGCCATACCATATTAATTGAACCAATATAACATGGTCCTTGCCCCTCAGAGTGACAAGCCTGAAACAGATGACACAATTTGCAGGGAACACATGGAAACATAGATCCAAGTGCTAGATTGCATGTTGTACAGATGCTAAGCACCCTGGGAGGCTCAACTTATTTCCTTCTACTTTTAGTCCCCAAGCAGGATTGAAATAAAACACACCCATGAGTTGTAGTGTGCTTAATGTATTTTACTAAAGAATTGCCCACTCTTATGATTCAACTTTAGAGAAACTGAAGAGAAAATGACCCCTGCCATTTATTCTGTCCTCAGTGGTCATCTGCTACCATGCTCACTGACTAAACACTAGCCATGCTAAACTCCAACAAAGTTTATTTTCTTTGTGCTCTAGCTGGAAGAATTGTGATCTTATAGCCATGATGAGGCCAGTCGGGGCCATATAATGAGACCCTGTCTCACAAAACAAAAAGGAAGAAAGGAATGTGGGGAAGGAGACAGGAAGATAAAGGAAGGGCTATTCCCATAAAGATAAATAGATGAATGTAATGGAAAAGTGAGTCCAAAGAGAGACTCAAACATACTCAGACAACTGACTTTTGGAAAAGACACAAAAATAATTCAGTAAGAAAGAGATGAATTTTTAAACAAACACATGGTATTGAAACATTTGGAAATTTATATACCAAAAAAATGAAAAGAAGATCACAGCACATACAAAAATTAATTCAAAATGGATCATTGGCACAGTAGTAAAAACTAAAATAAATAATTTTTAGAGTCAAACATAGCATAAAACTTCTATATCTTAACTTAGGCAAAGATTTCATAGATATAACCCTAAATTCATACTCCATTAATAGTAAATTGATAAATTTCACCAAAATTTAAAAGTTATTCTTAAAAATACAGGCAACAGACTAGAAACATTCCCAAAGCCCAACTTGCTAAAGAACTTCAGAATTCAACAATAAGAAATCAAACAACCCAGTTTAAAGGGCAGGGGAAAAAAAATTTGAACTGACATATCAGCCATGCTAGGCATTAATTACTAGGACAATACAACCTGAACCACAAATACACACCTCTACACACTTCGGTAAATGGTTTATAATGTTTAAATAGCTATACACAGTGATGGCAAGAATGTGGACAAACTGGAATTTCCCACACATCATGGATGAAAATGTAAAATTATAGGACCACTCTAAATGATTCAGCAACTTCTATAAAGGTTAAATATGAGTTGGGCATGGTAGCACATGCCTATCATTCTAGCACTCAAGAAAATCTTATAGAAGATTACCACAAGTTTGAGGCCAGCCTGAGCTAAATTGTAAGACCCTGTCTCAAAATATCAATACATAAATGTTAAATATGCTCCTGTTATAAACACAGGTATTATGTATTTTATCCATAAATGTTCATAGCAGATACATGTCTGATTGCCCATAAATGGAAACCTCCCAAAAGTTCATCAACAGATAAACAGATGATGAACAAATCACATTATATTCTATAATGGAATACAATTCAGCAACAAAAAAATGAATTGTCAATCTATGCAGCAAACAAGAATGAATTTCAAAGTAATTACACTAAATAAAAGAAATGAGACCAAACTTTTTATTAATTAAATTCTATTGATAAAGATTATTTTAAAATGTGAAATATTCTACAGTGGCAGAAAGCAAATCAATACTTGCCTAAGGGCATGATGAAGGTGAAGGAGGGGTTTACACCATGCAGAAAGCAGGGATTCTCAAGGAGCAGAAGAACGTTTAGAGGACAGTGGACATGTTTACTTTCATGAGTACGTACACATTAAAGCTTAGGGAGATGTAGTTTATTATATGCCATTTATACCTGGATAAAGCTGAGAGATGAGGTAGAAGGATGAAGTAACAGGAGGGGAAAGAAGGTGAGGAGAGGAAGACAAAGGAGAAGGAAGAAAGAGGGGGAAGAGGAGGGAGAGGAGGGGGAAGTAGAAGGGGAGGATGGAGAAGAAAGCATGCATCCCATTTTGACAATTTTGAAGGCAGAGTAAAGGACTACAAAAAATAATACACACGTCAGTTCCCCCTAAGATTGTATACACACAAATATTTGTAATGAGAAAAATATAGCAGTGAAACAACTTACAGACATGCAAAGCATGTGTCATACAAAGTATCTTCATTGTGTCACTGCCCTATGATGTCATTTCTCCACCTGAGACTAAAGATCAAGATCACAGGTAAGCAAAAGAAATTCTAATTCCTACAGCCAAAGGAACACCATGGGAGAGGGGACAAAAGACTGCAGAAGCCCAAGGATGAGGGCGGGAAATGAAACGGGGACTTCTGAATATAGCACGGCCATTGCAACCGTGAACACAGAGCAGCTGTGGCTTCCTGTGCAAGGATTGCACACACACACACACACACACACACACACACACACACACACACACAGACTCACACACAAACGGTCACACACCACACATGTATACACACACACATATACCACATATACCACATGCATCACACACACAGACTCACACACACACATGCACCACAGACACACACACACACACACACACACACACACACACTACCCATCACTACACATACACTCACACACAAACACTCACACACCACACACACACACACACACACACACACACACACACACACACACACATATATATATATATATATATACACACACACACACACACACACACACACACGTATACCACATACACCACATGCCTCTCTCTCTCTGTCTCTGTCTCTCTGTCTCTGTCTCTCTCTGTCTCTCTGTCTCTGTCTCTCTCTGTCTCTCTGTCTCTCTGTCTCTCTCTCTCTCTCTCTCTCTCTCTCTCTCTCATTGGAGGAGGATGTTGTATAACAATTAAGACATTCCTTCCTGGAGGGAGAAGGGAAACTTCTGAGACTCAAGAAGTGGGCAATTCCCACAAATCTGGGAAAAAACTAAAACTTACAAGATTCAGAAGACCCTCCTACCTTCACTCCAAGGTTGTCCAAGCAGCAATCGCCTACTGAGGAGAGGAGGGGCTCCGATCTGCCCAGCTGCCTGCAAGGATGCATGCAGGCAGCTCCAGGGATGCAGCTTTCGTGAGTCCTCACCCAGGCCGGGTAGGATCTTCAGTCATCCACGCTCCTGCAAGCTAGACTTTGGAAGAATTGCTTCTCTGGGAGCAAATGTCTACTCACCTATCTAGGAGACCTAATCACCTATCTAGGGTGAATAAACATCGGTTCCCCTCTCTCCAGGAAAAAGTCACGGGAACAAGGCAGACTAGGTGTGAAGACAAGGGGAGGTTTCAGGAAGAGGGTAAGAGAAAGCATGGGGGTGAATATGATCACAGCACATGCACACATGCATGAAATTATAAAAAATGAAGAACATGTACAAATAAGAATTACTATCACAAAAACCTAGATTCTACAACATTTCAAATACTCGACTGAACAAGTGGGAAAAATGCAAAAAAAAAAAAAAAAAAAAAAAACAGATGGTATGCTACCAAGTGCATGAAGGGTAATGTGTACATTTACGTGGCCGCATACACACACAACAGCAGCTCTTGAAAGACAATGTAACCTCTTGCTTCTAGGGGAGGGGAGGGGAGAGTAAATGAGGCGAGGAGAAAGCTTGTCTTTCACAGACCCTTGTTGTACTACTTTTTTGATACACATGTCACTGCCTATTAAAATCATCCTTAAGAGAAAAAAAATGTTTAACAAAATTTTTATAGCTCCTGTTCTATGTACAGATTATCAAAGTAAAACCACTAAGAAAAAGAATTGACAGCGACAATATCACATTGACATCTGTCTCCCCAAACTTA
Organism: Peromyscus californicus insignis; assembly: GCF_007827085.1. Lineage (NCBI taxonomy): Eukaryota > Metazoa > Chordata > Mammalia > Rodentia > Cricetidae > Peromyscus > Peromyscus californicus. Next base: position 115,193,875 of record NW_026294606.1, read on the forward strand.
GATAAGACACTGAAATTAATTTTTAAAGATTCTAATTTGTGTATTTTGCTATATTTAATTGATATAGAATGAAGATATGAAGTTCCCTTGATATAATTGCCTGTGGACTTTTCAAGATATTTTGAAAAACCTGTGATTGCACACATTTCCCTAAAGTACATGTATTTAAAGAACATAAACACAATAATTTATAATCCATACTGCAAAGTTAAAAAGACAAGTAAAAATATATTTGGGGATGAGACTGTAACTCAGTGGTGAAGCACTTGCCTAACCACCCATGAAGCCCTAAGTTCAGTTCCCAGATCTCAGCGTGTGTGTGTGTGTGTGTGTGTGTGTGTGTGTGTGTGTGTGTGTGTGTATGTGTGTTATTTGAAATCATAATCACCATATAGTCCTTTATTCTGACTCTTTTCTTCCAACAGTGAATCCAACACTTCCTCTCCTGGAATAGACTGGTGTTTGACTGCTCTGCTATCAGCTTGGAAGCGATGTCTGGCTATTGTTCTCTGACTGCTGTAGAAAGCTTTGACTGTCGCAATGGGTACGAAGCTCAATGGTAGAGGGCTTGCCTAAAACTTGGACTCAATAAAGGCAGATCAGAAACATGGAGACATAACCTTTTATTTTATTTTTAAGGTTTATCTTCATTTTTTATTTGATGTGTGAGTATTGTGCCTGCATGCGAGGAACTGCACGTGTGCCTGGTGCCCGTGGAAGACAGAAGAGGGTGTGGAATCCTCTGGAACTGGAGTTGGGGATGGTTATGAGGCATTGTGTGGATGTTGGGGACCAAACCCAGGCAGCAAGTGCTCTTAATTGCTGAGCTATCTCTCCAGGCCCCTGAGATATAATCTTAATTCCACCTTCTGCATGCCCTTCATCAGTCAGTGGACTAGAAAAACTGCAGCATTTTCTCTGCAGCTTGAAGTCTTTTGGGGTCTACTGTAAATAGTTGTAGGTCAGCATCTCAACAACTTTTCTATAAAACACAAAATAGAATATGTCCAAATGTTATATTTTTCAGGACTATTAGGTTCCAATGTTATTAAGCTCAAACTTGAACCAGCCCTGTAGGGTGAATTGCAAGAAACACACTCATAAATTCTCCATGAATTCAGTCTTGTTCACTCGGACAGTCTGCATGCTTCGTAAATGTTCCCACGAGGCTTATTTCCACCTTGGATTTCTCACCAACATAGACATGTTCAATTACAAGTTTTTGTGTGTACCCAGTTTTACTCATATATGTTATAAATGCAAACAGATATTTTAAAAATATAAGCATGAAGCCATATTTTTAAATAATTGTTTTATGCATTGATAGAACAAGTAAATGTATTATCATACTAAGAATTTTTCACAGAGATTTGAAAGACTGGATTTTAGTTCAGTTGGATTTTTTAGTTCAGACTGGATTTGACTCTCACTTATTCTAAGAGTTGGTTTTAGTGCTCAGCATAGTTAAGTAGGCTGTCTCCCAAAACACAAGGAGGAGCATGTGATTGTGTCAGGAGGTCCTGACACTCATCCACTAAATGCACAGGCTTTTCTCTGTGTTATGGATGTGACTGTTCTAAATATCTTACTAAGGTTGATGATTGTGTACCAGCCTTAGTCAATACCTCGAGGTAAAATAAACAAAATGAAGTGTGTTACTAGTTTTATTAGTCATATCTGCAATCCACACATCAAATCACTTCACAGAAGTTTTCTTCTCTTTTTTTTTTCTGAGTGAGTACTATTTGACCCCACCAGCTTGTTCTTAACTTGGTTGTGTGTACCAAGTTTGTGCTGGGAGAATTGTGACTCTGTTGTGTTCTTGTATTGGCTTTTTCTGGCATTATTGATAGTACTTTAAATCTGTGATTTCTCAGCAGTAATCATTTTTAACCTCTTTATTGAGGGATAATTGACACACAATAATCTGCACATATTTAAAGTGCATGACCTAATTAGTTTTGACATATCAGCACACTCAAGAAATCAACACACAGTCACTATGCTGTCTGTTCAGCTTGTTGTCTCAAAGCCAGGTCATATGAGCTCTACAACTTTATTCTTTGTCAAAGAAGTTAAGGCTATTCGAATTTTTTCTCTTTCCATATAGATTTTAGGATAAGTTTATCAGTTTCCTCTTACTATATACATACATATACACACAGACACACACACACACACACACACACACACACACACACACACACACACACACACACAGCTACTGGTGTGTTTAACTTTCATAACACATAGGACACAATAAAAACTGTCTTAACATCCTTGTCTGGTCATCCTAAGATCTGTCAGTTTCTACTTGATTTTGATTTATTGATTCCTCATTAAGAATATTGTTTCCCTGAATATCTGCATGCCTCTGAAATGTGTGTTGAATACCAGAGTTTGAGAGTTTACCATGCTGAGTGTTAGGTATTTGTGTATCCTCATAAATATTATTGAGCTTTGTTCTTGGATGCAGTTAGATAACTGGAAACAGTGAGAGGGTTTTTGTTTTGTTTTTTTTTTGTTTGTTTGTTTTTGCATCTTTCTATGGCTATTCCTTCAAGGACTCTTAAGCAGTGAAGTGGAATTCTTTCTTTACGTAGCTTCCTCTTCTGTCATCATTCTTGTACCCACAGCTATGTCTCTTTAACTGCAGACTGCACCTTGGTTTCCCTCAAGTAGCTTGAAAACTTGACGTTCCAGCTCATGTCCTTGTCATTTCACAGTAACCATTGCTCTTTGTTGATTGATGTTCAGTATCTTGCAGGTCAAAGGGCAAATCTGCTCCATCTTATCCAGAAATAGCCATCTTCCTCTCTCTTAAATTGTTGTGATGAGTAATTTTAGGTGTCAACTTGTTAAGGAATACAAAGATAGCTGCTGAAACTTTTGGGGGGCATCCCTGTGAAGATATTTCTGGACAACAATGGCACTTGAGTCAGTGGCCTTAAGAAGTAAGATCAACCCTCGTCCAGTGAAAGCAAATACCATGCAACTGGCTGTAGACTTTGCTAGAACAAGACAGAGGAACACAAACTTGCTTGCTCACTTACTTTCTTTCTATTCTCTTGTGGTAACTCCCTCTTTTCCTGATCTTGGATATCAGAACTCCAAATATATGGGCCTTCAGGACTCTGGGTCTCACACTTGTGATCACAACCCTTCTTCTTGGACCTTCAGATAGACTGAGCCATGCTACTAGCTTTGTTTCTCTATCTTCCCAAACACACATAGTAGGATTCGTCAGCCTCCATAATCACATAAGCCAACTCCCTAACAAGTTGGCTCTAATCTATTCATATAACTATTTCATTATTTCTGTTTCTCTAGAGAACCCAAATATATCATACGTATTGACTAGTTTTTGTCAACAAATGAAGAAAAAACCTGAGTACTTCTTTTGGATGTCCAATGAGGGGCTGGTTCCCGTGCAGGCATGGGTATTGATCCCACATTAGTTAAGGTCTAATTTTATTGCTGCAATCTCTTTTTGGGTCTTGATTTTTGCCCTTTGCTATGGACACTGCATCGATCACTCCTAAGTCGGGTGCACGCCCTATTGCTGTTCCTCTAGAGGTCCCCTTTCTTCTCTGGTGCGGTTCAGTGCCCCCTGCTCAGTGATTGTTCGGTGAGTTGGCCCCTTCGGTGTTTTGTGTTTTTGGTCCCTTCGGAGGTGAACACTGGGACTCCCTCTCCCTTTCCCTTTCCTTGTTTGTCCAGTTAAGGAGGTACATCTTTCCGCTTGGGTTTGCCTGGGGCTTCCACAACCGGGAGTTGGAACCCAAGAGCGGCTCCCCACCGCCACTCCCCGTTTTGAGACACTATGTGGGCATATGGCCGTGGCCTAAAAAACCAAAGAAGTCCCCCAGTAAGCACCAGACACTTGGGTCCAAAATACTCTCTGTAACTGTTTGTCCTTTCTGTTAATGATTATCATTTTCTTTTTTTTTTTTTTGGTTTTTCGAGACAGGGTTTCTCTGTGTAGCTTTGCGCCTTTCCTGGATCTCGCTCTGTAGACCAGGCTGGCCTCGAACTCACAGAGATCCGCCTGCCTCTGCCTCCCGAGTGCTGGGATTAAAGGCGTGCGCCACCACCGCCCGGCCAATGATTATCATTTTCAAGTGACTGTTACAGCATGTATCATGACAACTGTCCATCAACAAGACTATCCTCCAGGTGTTCATGGCACTAGAGTCTCCTGAGTGTGAGCCTCTCTGTGAGGTTACACAAGCTTGGTTTATGGAAATACATAAGACTGCTGCATAACTATTGCCTTCTCCACCCTGGCATGCTTCCCAGAGTAGCAATCCTTCCAGGGCTGGTAGTCAATGATGGGTAAGGTTCTGTATGGCAGACCAACGTAAGACAGGCACAGTCCATTATGCTGGATGCTCTCTGAGGCGGGGACAATAAGGCCTAGGCATAGAACCTCAGCTCCCACTGAGCTGCCAAAGAAAATAAATAGAAAGGTGGACATATAGGTGGAGTGCAGCCAGCTAGCCTGATAAAACCGCAGCTGCCCTGTTCCAGGTAGTGCGCATAGACATGCGTGCTAGTTACTTCCTGCTGAGCCAACTTGGAGTCTGCCACTGCACCTGGTGATTGGTGACCCACGACCATCAGAATGTTGGGGGCCAATGAGAAATAGAAAACACAGCTAAGAGAGTCTCTGGCTGCCAATGGAAAATTGGGAGGGGGTATATAGGTTTGCCCCATATCCACAATAAACAAGTACACTGCTTGCTTCTCACCTAACTCCCAGTGTGTGTGGAGTTGACATCGGGCCTTCTCATCCCCTCCCACAAAGGAGTATTCAGGAAGTTCACCCATAACATCTTTTCTTTTAGAACAGGTAACCAAAGAAACTCACTCACTCACTATATGGAAAACAGTTGCTTGAAAAAGTTTGATGAAGAAGTGAAGAACTTTTTTCACATGACCCAGCTATACCACTCTAGGACATCTACCCCCAAAACTGTACTCTACCACAAAAAGACTTGCTTATTCATATTTGTTGCACATAGTAGCTGGGAAATGGAATCAGACTATATCTCCATCAACTGATGACTAGGTAATGAAAATGGAGTACATATACACAATGGAATTTTATTCAGCTATAAGGAAAAATCAAATTTTCAATAAAATGAATGGAACTAGAAAACATGATGAATGCAGCAATCCAGGCTCTGAAAGACAATCTCTCTCATATGGGGATCCTAGCTTCTGATTTTTAATGTATGTGTATTTATGTGGGAATAAGTGTGGGTAGAGGCCAGAAAACTAAAAAGGGGCCCGTCAGAGGGAGAAAAAGGAGGCTTTAAGGGAAGAGGGGTCAGACAGAAATAGAACACATGTGACATAAAAGTGGAAATGGAAATATTGGGAATGAAGGAACACAAGCTGGAAAAGGGCCAAAGAGATAGGGGAGAGAAGTTGGGGGATGTGAATCAAACAAAACTAAGTATTATGAAAATGCCATAAGGAAACATATTCTGATAAAGAATTAAAATAACTGAATTAGTCAAGGCTAAATTAGAGACAAGGAGATTCCTTTGATTTGAGAGTGAAGATCAAACTCTGTAAGGATAAACAGGGTCAGGGAACAGACTATGTATGTTTTGACTTTGGTACATTCTACTGCTTCTTTATTTTTTTAATTGTTTTTATTTTAAGAACATGTATGTGTTTATGGGGGGGGGAGATGTACATGTGAGTGCAAGTGCCAGAATAGGCCTGAGGTGTTGGATCCCCAAAAACCCGGGACTTGAACCCAGGTCCTCTGGAAAAGAAGTGCGTGCTATTAACTCTGGAGACATCTCTGCAGCCCATCTACTGCTTCCTTAAACTAATCACATACAACCCAAACCTCACCCTGTTTGAAATCAGCATTCCAGTCTGTAATATTGACATAGTCTCCACTCTGTCAATGTTGCCTGAGTACTTGAAAAAAAATCATCTTAAAGTATATTTTCAAGTAGCAGGCATAATTGGCATAACACAAATTAGTCTAATATCCAGACTGATCGTGTTTATTTTGGTCTCCTTCAGACACCACACTCTTGTGTGTGACACTGCATAATGGAGATGGCACTGATTAGAGAGACCAGAGGTCTAACTTGCAAGGTTGACCTTGACCCTTGAAGTTTTCTTTTAGTTAGAAAAAGTGATGCCTGCTCTTTAATTAAGCATTGTAAAATAGGGCTGTTATACTAGGTGTGCTTTGAGAAAGTTCCCAGGTGATCAAAATCACATTGATAATGAGATGTGTCCCTACCGTGAGGTAACGTAAGTTTAATCAAAGGTCAATTTCATGTGTTGTATGAGCCCCATACAGGAGGGTACACAACAGTATGTCAGCAAGGATGTTTTACAAAGCAGAATTTCAAGTGAGCAGAGAAGTTTTATTCTTTACAAATATTTTTATTAACTCAGATTTTCAAAACTGAGTTCAAACGGTCCTCAATTATTCTAAGAAAGTCCTTCTACTGTTTATTGTATTTTTATATTGACCTTATCATCAGTGCCCATTTATTTCCTTCTTCCTTACAGTCTTGGTTATATTTATTTATTTATTTATTTATTTATTTATTTATTTATTTATTTATATTTTTTATTTTTATTTATTTTGGGGTTTTTTTTTTTGTTTTTTAAGACAGGGTTTCTCTGTGTAGCTTTGAGCCTTTCCTGGAACTCACTTTGTAGCCCAGGCTGGCCTTGAACTCACAGAGATCCACCTGCCTCTGCCTCCCAAGTGCTGGGATTAAAAGCGTGCGCCACCACCACCGCCTGGCAGTTATTTATATAAGCTTGCAAAAGATAGAATGATATTATATATTTATGTTTTCAGCTTGCCTCAGTGATGATTTTCTAGAGTTCCTTAATTTATACTTCAAAACTGAGCATTTAAAAATCTATCCAAATTCCAAGAGAAAGAGAGAGCTCATGGGCAGTTATATTTCACTTACTTTGACAGAAGTGGGCACATGTATCCCATGTTGTTTACTATTGCAACCGTGGTAGTTTGAATGCAATGGACCCTCATAATCCCATAATCCCATAATCTCATAGGGAGTGGCACTATTGGGAGATGTGGCTTGTTGGAATAGGTGTGGCCTTGTTGGAGGAAGTGTGTCACTGTGGGGGTAGGCTTTGAGGTTTCATATACTCAGGATACTACCAGTGTGTCAGTTGACTTCCTGCTGCCTGCAAGATGTAGCACTCTCAGCTACAGTACCACGTCTGTGGCTGCATGCAGCCATGCTCTCCTTCATGGTTATAATGGATTGAACCTCTGAAACTATAAACAAGCCACCCTCAATTAAATGTTTCCTGTATAAGAGTAGCTGTGGTCATGGTGTCTCCTCACAACAATAAAAACCCTAACTAAGACATCAACCATGCCATAACCCAGCAGAAGCTAAAGTTCAGCACAGTGTCCCGGCAAAAGAGAAGGGCAAGTGTGATAATCCTGATATACCTATATGATCTTTTTTAGTAGTACTATGAGCCTTTCTGTGGTGTTGAGAATTCAATGCAAGGCTCCACAAACGCTAATGAGCACTCTACCACTGAGTTATATACCTGGTCCCTGTGTAATATTTTTCATAGGCAAGATAACTTAAAGTGAGAATTGCTAATCCATGCACCATGTCACTCTTAATTTCATCACAAATTTAAATTGCTTTGCAAATTATTTTGTATATCTCTGCCAAGAGTACAAGAAGGTTTGTGGTTGATGACAGCTTTGATTGTTTTTGTTTGTTTGTTGGTATAGCAGATAAAACTCTGCTTTGTTTGTTTCTCTGTAGTTTTGTTTTTCCAGACAGGATTTTTGTGTGTATCCCTGGCTGTCCTGGAACTCACTCTGTAGACTAGGCTGACCTTGAACTCAGAGATCTGCCTACTACTGCCTCCTGAGTGTTGGGATTAAAGGCCTGAACCACCACACCTGGCAAAACTCTTTTATTTTAGTTTGCCTTTATTTCCTTTCTTTCTGAGCCTATTAGTACTTTTGTTAGCATATATTCATTGTGTAAATAGAGTTTCATTGTTATATTTTCACATATGCATATTATTTTCTTTGATCAATCTACCCTCCTTACCTTATCTTGTGCCCCTCCCCTCCCAAATGTCTGAGTCCCCTCCAGGAGATATGTGGGGAATTAGGTAAGTAGGTAGATGATAGATAAATAGATGATAGGTAGATAGATAGATGATGATGATAGATAGATAGATAGATAGATAGATAGATAGATAGATAGATATATCTAGATTCCACATATTAGAAAAGATATTCAATATTTCTTTCTGAGTCTGAGCTTGCCTTTCTTCTACTACAGTGAGTATAAGCATGGGTATCATCCCTTGAACGTGTTTGGCACTGAAATGTCTAAGAGGTAAAAAGGAAATTTTTTGTATGCAACTCAGAACTTGAACTAGGCCACCATGGAATATCAGTGTCAGAATTCAATGAAGTTTTATCTTCTGGGTCCTGCTCCAAGACATCTCTCTTCTTTGGTTGTTGCCAATAGTTTCTATCTCATGACTCGCCAGCTAAACCAATGGCCTCCAACACTGTGACCAAGTGGGAAAAGGGATGGAGGAGGAACGTCAGTCCTTTCCTGCCTTGGAACAAATGTGGCACAAACCACTCACAGGCCAGCAGCAGAGTAAGTTACTTAACTCCAAGGAAGCCCAGGAAAAATAGAGGCAACTTAAATATTTTGGGAGCACTCTCTACCATGGTGATTTAACTTTCCAAGTTTGAAGGCTTTGATTTGTTACAATACATTTTATGCACTTACAGTAAAGAAAAAAACATGTAAGCAATGATCAAAGAATCAATTTTGTGTGTCACTGACAGATTTAATCATGTCATCCCTCTATTCACAGGCCTTCCACAGCTCCCTATTGCATATTAGGCTTAATCTCTTGGCCTTGTTTTCTCTGCAACAATAGCAGATCAAATTTAGGATGACTTTTCAATTCTGAAAATTTTTGATCAGTTTTTATTCAATCTTTGCTCAAATTGGAAGATAGTGATGGTCCCCTAAGGATTGGTATAGAATTGAGTGGAATTTAATAAAAGTCCTGACAGTTACATGGCTGTGATTTGTAGATCTTTGATTTTATAACCGTAAGCAAGATTGACGCCAGAAAGGAATAGAAGAGGAACATGAGGCATGGACGCGTTACTCACTTTTGTTCTGGTTTCCTACTTAGATACCCCCCCCATAAAAATCTTAAATTAATCTCAGAATAAGACTGAAATGAATTTTCTTTTGAGCTGCTTCCTTGACAAGACACTCTGTGTACAATAAGGATGCAAGAAGATATGACAGATAAACGAACTTCAAAATGAGCACATTGATGGATAATAGGAAGGTATAGAAATCAACAACCAAAGAGTTCCACAGAGTGATCCTCACAAGAATAGCCTGGGGGTTTCTGGAGGCCCCTTTAGCATACCCAGGTTTACTTTTGAATCCCAAGAGATGCCCCTGATTCTCTCAAGCAGGAAACACACACACACACACACACACACACACACACACACACACACACACACACACACACACATTTGAAGCTATGCTGTCCAATTATTTCAGCTGAACACACAACACAAGGAGTTCTCAGGGTGAACTGAAATTGAAATATCCAAAAGTTTATGGGCCTGCTTAAAAAAAAATTACCTCTGCCAAATTTTATAAAATGTCATTTCAATTATTATTGCACAATAGCATTGGAGAAACAGCACTTCCTTGATTAGTTTGACACGTGGTAATTTGGGTAAAATTTAACTTTATTTGTCTTTGACTAGAACAAATTGTCTCTCTGCCCTTGTTTATACAAAGTGATGTTATTTTCTCTCCTTTCATCTGTATAATCTGTGGCTTGGTTTCATTTTAAATGCTGGCAATTGGTACATTGAGGCAGGCTTCACTAAGAAAGCAAAATGGTGTACGGAGGAGATGTGGGAATAAATTCAACACAAACACCACTGCTAAACAAAAGCCATGGAGAATGTTTGGGGAAAGTTCTGACAGAATAATGGACTAGCGGTTTCCAACTTTAGAAATCCAGAAAGGGAAGAGGGAAGAGGCTAGGCTTCCAGTGCTGCGTGGCCTCTCCTCTGCTTTATAATGCAGAGTGTTGACTTGCTCTCAAGTCTTCCTGACTATAAGTTTAGATCAAGGGGACTCTATACTAATTTGATCCCATCCTAATGAGAAAAGTTCACATGTGAAGTTATAAGCCCTCCTTAAAGAGAGCTGGCACATTAAATGATGTTCAGGAATGGCAATTAGCCCCGAGAACGTGTAAACACATACACTATTGTGAATTTAGATGTGAATCTTATTCCCTTAATTATGCTGCATTTAATTGAACCATGCTGGAGTAGGTTACAAAATCAGACAAGGACTGGAGCTTAGAAGTCACCTCAGAGGCTACTTCAACCCATAAAAGCTTTTTTCCCCTCTCTCCAACACACTTTATCTTGATTCTGTTGACATAAATTAAAATGCATTCAGTGTCAATTTGGTCCTTGTACGCAATACCTAGACAAATTATTTCCTATAAGGGCTAAGCATGGAACAGAAAAAAGAGAGAAGGAAATGTACTCACTACCCACTATGCACTGGTCACTCCTTTTATGTATAATAACCTCTATACTCCTCAATCAAAATTTACACTTATTTAGCTTAATAGTCTCATATTTATATCTTTGACTGTACATTTTATTTTTATAGAGGGAATAAGAGTTATTTAGAAGAAACTGCTTTTCAGTAGTCAATAGTCTATATAATCACTAATAAGTTGATATTCATTTCCATGGGGATGTCTTCGTTTCTAATGTAATTGGAATCAAGCTGGCTATGTAGTTTCCTGCCCTTTGATTTTTACTGAAATTATGTTATCAACATTTTGTATGTCGCTGCAAATTCTCCCTCAGTGATTTTTGAAGGGCCTGTTACGTTTCATCATCTGGATATATTGTAATTAGTCTAATCTCTTCAGTATTTAGGGGGTCAGCATTTAGTTTGCTGAGAATCTTACTTTCTCTGAAACAGATTGTACCTACAGTAGGTATACTGTGTGTGTGTGTGTCCACTGCAAGCTGTAACTCAGTTGAAATCTAAAGGTTGACATACACACAAAAAAAATAATATGTTACCAGTGGATAAAGAAGTGGGATGAGTGCAGATAGCCAGAAGGAAGAGTTGCAGAATGTAACTCTCTGTTCTGTTATTTGTTAAGCCAAAACAGAAAAGGGCAGAACTCAAAGCAGCTATGCGTGTGTGTCTTAAGCTCCAACTCTTCCCAAGGCCTAACTAAACTTGTGCACATCTCTATAATCCCCAATATAAATTCCTCTCTCTCTCTCTCTCTCTCTCTCTCTCTCTCTCTCTCTCTCTCTCCCCTCCCTCCCTCCCTCCCTCCCTCCCTCCCTCTCTCCCCCCCCCCCCGTGTGTGTGTGTGTGTGTGTGTGTGTGTGTGTGTGTGGTGTTATTGTTGTTGTTGTTACATAATAATTATAAATGATTCTATATTATAACATTATATTTTGGTTATATTTATACATGCAGAAGAATTTATTAGGAATTGGCTCAGCAATCATGGAGGCTAAAAGTTCTAAAAACAGCCATCTACCATCTACTAATATACTAATCCACTACTGAGTCTGTTCATTCAAATGCTAATCTCATCCAAGATATAGCCTCACAAACACACACAGACAGTGTTTCATCAGATATCTGGCATCCCTGGTCTATCGAGGTCAATCATAACGTTAACCATCCCAAGTCCACTTCTTTTCAAAGTGTGGCACTCATCTTTATCTTCTGAATCCATACTTAATCTCTAAATAAAGACAATAGTGTCGTAACTTCTCCTAGAACTACCCAAAATGTGCCCAAAGAATTTACCAACAGAGGGAACATCTTTGAGTGATGTTGACTTTTCTTGATATCCTGTTACTTAAATAGTATGTTGTAAAATAACTGTACTTAAATACTAATGAAATACTGTCAATGTATCTTGTCCTAGCTAGTTTTATGTTAATTTGATACAATCTAGAATCATTTTGGAAGAGGAAATCTCAATTGAGAAAATAACCCACACACACTAGATTGGCCTGTGGGCAAGGCTGTGGTACATTTTTTTGTTTGACGATTGATATGCCAGCTCACTCTGGGCAGTGTCAATTCTGGGTTGGTGGTGCTGGACTCTGTAATAAAGCAGTCTGAGCAACCCATGGAAAGCAAGCCAGTAAGCGGCACTCCTCCATGGTCTCTGCATCAATCCCTGCCTCCATATCCCTGCCTTGTTTGAATTCCTGCCCTGGTTATCTTTAATGATGAACTATGATATAGAAAAGTAAGTAAAATAAACCCTTTCCTTCCCAAGTTGCTCTAGCTCATGGTGTTTGATCACAGCAATAGAAACCCTAACTAAGACACTTGTCTCATATGATAAAGGAGTAAAAAGGATGACAGCACACACACATTTACCAAACAAGGAGCATATGTATGACAATTATAGTCTTCCCCCTATAACATGTCCTGTGGTTGTCGTTGGTATATGCAACTGCCTTCTACTGCCCCTTAGATACTCCCCTTGCCCTTCAGTGATCACTTGGATGCTCATAGGGAGTGACACCAATCTACATTCCTAAAAAGTCTAGGCCATTCATAATCCTACTTGAACTGAATTATACTTTTCCATTTACCTTAATCATATGGCACGGTAATACTAAAAGGTGTTTTAAGGCCTAAAGTATTCCATGTACTCCACACCCTTCCTTACTTCCACTGGGTGGTAGTAATCCAACTCCCTCTTGATAATCAGGAATGAGGCAGCCTCTTACCTCCTGCCATGCCTATTGATTCGGGCGAATGAGGACAAATAGGCTGACAACAGTTTCAGCTTACAACTCAGTTAAATTACTGTTGTGGTTCTTAGTGGAAGAAGTCCTCCACCTGGAACTAAGTGTCCTTAGCCAGCAGAGAATGGAGTCATAGGAACAGGAAATTAAAGTTTCGGTGGTGGATTGCTGGAGGGAAAAGCAAGTGACACCATTCCTCTTCCCAGATCCATCAGTTCTGGAGGTCAGAGAAACAATAGATACTGGATCAGAGCATATTTGGCCTTTCTGAAAATTTTGCTCCAGTCTTCATTTTTAAGATCTATTTTTAATTCTGTGTCTATGTGTGTGTTTGTGTGTGCATGTGAGCATATGAGTACAGATGCCCACAGAGACCAGAGGTATCAAAGTATTTGCTGGATCTAGAGTTACATGTGGTTGTGAGCCACCTGATGTGGATACTGAACTTGATCCTCTGCAGGGGCAGTATTCTCAACTACTGAACCATCTCTCCATCTTCTGGTCTAGCCCTCTACATCACTGGTACCTGACTGGTGCTGCAGCTGGTCTGTAAAGAGCCACCTCAGCGGAGTGTAGCGGCATACACTTATTATTCCCACGCTTAGAGGCCAAATCACAAGGAAGCCAGTTTGGGATATATAGCAAGACTCTGGTATTTTGGGGGGGGGTGGTCTTTAAAGATCTTCCATTGTTCTATCTAGCCATCTGCTTCGGGATGGTGAGAAATAGGGTGAGAGCAATAGGTCCTGTGACCATGCCAGTAGACTGCACATACAGAATCATGCATAAACCAAACCTCAGTCTTCTCTTCCTCTGTCATCTAAGCATTAAGAATTCATGACACCGCCGGGCGGTGGTGGCGCACGCCTTTAATCCCAGCACTCGGGAGGCAGAGCCAGGCGGATCTCTGTGAGTTCGAGGCCAGCCTGGACTACCAAGTGAGTTCCAGGAAAGGCGCAAAGCTACACAGAGAAACCCTGTCTCGAAAAACCAAAAAAAAAAAAAAAAAAAAAAAAGAATTCATGACACCATATATACAGACTGGCACAAGAAATGAACTAGCAATACTGAGAGAACAGCATTAAAATAAAAAAAAAGTCTATTTAAAATACTGAGGATCTTGAGTGACAGCTCAACGTGCTTGCTGCACAAGCATGTGAACCTCAGGTTGATTCCCCCTAGCTCCCATGTAAGAAGCTAGGCACAGTGCACTTGTAATCCCAGTGCTGAGGGTGTGGAGACAGGAGTACCCTGGGGCTCTCTAGTCACTAATGTAGCCTAAACTTGAGCCCAGATCCCCATGAGATCTTCTCTCAAAAACCAAGGTAGGCACCACCTGAAGAATGGCCCATAGCCTCCACACACCTGTACACATACATGCATAGACACACACAAAATATGTAAATTAGTATAATAAAAATAAAATCAAAGGCCAGGTGTGGTAAAATGTAGCTGACAGTTTTTCTGTGTTCCTGCCCAGTGGCCCTATGGTCCCACAGCCGTTCAGATCCAAGTAAACACACAAAGGTTTATATTAATTAAAACTACTCAGCCATTAGCTCAGGCCTACCACTGACTAGCTCTTACATTTAAACTCAGCCCATTTCTGTTCATCTATATGTCACCACATGTTCCGTAGCTTTATCTGTGTGCCATTACATACTGCTCCCTGGATGGTGGACTGGCGTCTCCTGACTCAGACTTCCTCTTCCCAGAATTCTCCTTGTTTGTTTATCCCACCTATACTTCCTGCCCAGCTACTGACCAATCTGCGTTTTATTTATCAACCAATCAGAGCAACACATTCACAGCATACAGAGTGATATCCACAGCAGTAAAAGCCCACACCTTTAATTCCAGCACTCAAGAGACAGGGGCAGGTGAATCTCTATGAGTTGGAGGCCAGCCTTGTCTACATAGTGAGTTTCAGGCCATCCCTCCAGGGCTATGTAGAGAGATTCTATCTCAAAAACATAAAACAAGCAGGGGTGAGGGGCTTGGTCTGGCCTCAACTTGGCATGCCAGCCTGTGTTGACTACCCAAGGGAGGCCTTAACCCCTGTGGGGGATTAAGGATGGGATGGGGGAGGGGAGAGTGGGAGAAAGGGATGGAGGGGGGACAGGGGTTGGTATGTAAAATGAAAAAGATTTTAAATAAAAATAAAATAATGAAAATGTGGAGTTCTCCCAACCTCACAAAACAACAGACAAGGACGTGGAGATTTCAGTCAGTTCCTATAAAGAGCAGTAAAGGTAAATGGCAATATTTATCTTATACTAAGACATCTATAGTGTTGAAGTAGTATATGTGTAAGAGGAGACAGAGTGGTTTTGATTGGTTGCAAGCTTGGAATTTATACCAATAAAGTATAGTTGTATTAAATATAAGGAAGAGCATTCCAAAAATAGTGTAATAAAAAATTAATCATCATACCTTAGGAAGCATTAACCATAGAACACTTGAATTATAAATAATAATCATTTGATGGTCCATTAAGAAGAGAATTCAGGCCATTCACAGAAAATTCAATTAAATGTTTTAGCTGGGTTCCAAGTTTTTAAGGGGGGAGTCTTATACACACTCAACTATTATAATAGAACACCCTTTTGGCATAAGTTACTTCTTCAGAATGAATGTTGCTGGCTTCCCCGCCCCCATCTTTTCTTTCCTCTCTCCTTTTTGAGTGGCCAGGACAAAAGCATAATGGTATGTTACTGGTACACTGACATGCCACCAAGATTATGTTTCCAACACAGTATGAGAAAATGTCATTGAGAGCTAACACAAATTACGGCTTAGAGAGAAGGCTGTCACTATCCCCAGAGACAGTGTCAAGTCTAAAGGTTAGCAGAGACGCAAAGAAATGTGAGAAGCAGTAACACAGGTAAGGAGACTGAGAAAAGGCCAGAATGCATTGAAGGACGGGGATTGAACACAGAGCAAGTGTGACTTTCTATGAGCCAGAGTGCTGTCTTAAAGAAGTAGTCAGGATGCAAAAACAGTAAATAAAATGGCATTTTTTATATATTTTTATTTTATAATAACTTGATTTCACATATCAGCCATGGATTCCCCCATCCTCCCTCCTCCCACCTCCCATCCCTCTCCCCCAATCCACGCCCCATTCCCACCTCCTCCAAGGCAAGGTCTCCCCTGGGGAGTCAGCCCAGCCTGGTAGACTCAGCTGAGGCAGGTCCAGTCCCCTTCTTCCTACACCAAGGCTGAGCAAAGTGTCCCAGCATAGGCCCCAGGCTCCAAAAAGCCAGCCCATGCACCAAGGACAGGTCCCAGCTCCACTGCCTGGGGGCCTCCCAAACAGTTCAAGCCAATCAACTGTTCGACTTATCCAGAGGGCCGGGTCCAATTCCATGGGGGCTCCTCAGCCATTGGTTCACAGTTCATGCGTTTCCACTAGTTTGGCTATTTGTCCCTGTGCTTTTTCCAATCATGGTCTCAATATCTCTTGCTCATACAATCTCTCCTCTCTCTCTCCGATTGGACTCCTGGAGCTCCACCTGGGGCTCGGCCGTGGATCTCTGCATCCGCTTCCATCAGACACTGGATGAGAGTTCTATCATGACAGTGAGGGTGTTCGGCCATTCGATCACCAGAGCAGGTCAGCTCAGGCACTCTCTTGACCATTGCCAGTAGGAGCAGAGTGGGAGAACAGGGAGGGAGATACCATGATGAATGAAGACCCCATGGGAATAGGAAGAAGCATAGTGCTAGAGAGGTCCCTAGAAATCCACAAAGATACCTCCACTGTAGACTTAGTCATCACTATTATGGAACCAAGAGACTTTTCACAAAATCCAAAAGAAAGGTAATATTGCTGATGAAATCCAAAAAGAATGCCCAGCTTAGAATCTAGACTAGTGTCAAGATCTCCTCTCCCACCTGAGGAGAAAAGCCAACGTAGTCTTTGTTGTAAACAGATCTTCCTGTACTGCAATGTCATAGTGTAAAGTGATTGATGGAGTTTCTTAGCACCAGCCAGGCATTCACTACGACATCTGAGTTTCCCTAAACCATCTGGGTGCCCTGTAAAACTGTTACCTATAATTAAGTCAAATAGCGGCCCAAATGATTTAACTCATATCATTTATTTTGATAAACTATCACTTAAGGTCAGCTTTCCAGGGTTAAGACACTTGCCTTACTTAATTTACAACTCTATTAGCTTGACAGCAGACCAACAACGTAGCAAGACTTGGCAGCTGACCAGGGAGGTTGTGCATATGTTGGGTCAGTTTTTAAAAAAAAGAAAAGTTTTCAAATTACAGTGAAGCTATAGTGTGCCTCCTGACATAAAAATTGCTGAAACACATCATAAACATACCATAGGATCAAAGAAGAATTTTAAAAGGTGGGCTGAGGTTAGGGAAAATAAATCTAGACTTTCCAAAGAAAAATGGGAGGGAAAAGTATGGAATATTTTGTTTAAATTATTTCAACAAGAAAAAGAAGTGTACATCCAAAGTCTTATCCCTTCATCCCACATAAGCTCTAAACTACTAGAATGATAGCAATATACAGAAAACCATAAATCTATGGTTTTTAAATTTATACATGGAAGAACTTTTTTTTGGTAGAGATTCACATTATATCCCAGGATGACCTATTTAACCAAGGTTAATCCCAAAATCACCACAATCCTCCTGCTTCAGTTTTCCTCCAGGGCAGATATTTTAAATATTTGTTTGTTTGTTTGTCTGCTGATTCATTTATTTTTGTGTATGAGCACAATAGGAGTCACAGAACAACTTTGTGGAGTCAGTTCTCTCTTTCCACTTGGGTGTATATTCCAGGAATTGAATCCAGGTACCAGACTTACACAGCAAGTTCCTTTACTCACTAAGCCATCTCACCAGCCCTCTGAGGCAGTTTTTTTAAAACAAGTTCTCAATAAGTAACATTACTAAACTGTGTGTGGTAGCTCAAACCTGTAACATCCATACTCAGGAAACTGAGACAGGAAGACCGTGAGCTCAAGGCTAGCCTACACAGACTCAGAAAGAAGGAAGATGAAAGAGAGGAGATGAAGGAGGCAGTCCCTCTCCCAAATGTGCATCGATCTTCTGACACAGCCAAAGACAAAACTAGGCTGTCTCCACTCAATGTCATTTCCTCATTACAACTTTAAAGTGCTAATGTACATGAAGACTCTACCTTAGACATGCATCTTCAGAATAAAGGATGTAGTGCAGATGTAGGTGCTGTGGGAAGCACAGCCTAAGAGACAAAACATTTGCTCCATGAACAAACTTAGATTTGATATTTGTTGACCATTGCTGATTACATAACCTCTAGTGGTTTGTTTTTCTGAAGGTTTATCTGGTTTTCATTTTCTTTGTATTTCTGAAAAGTTTGCATAATTGTTGGTTGGAGAATGGTGAGAGACACATATGCCCTCATCTCATCTAGTTACTGTTGTTTTTTTAATAGTAAAATATACAATAAATATAAAGTACATAGTTCTGGACCATGAGACGTAGTTAGTAAATGACGAGTCTTCCATGAAGGTCAGAGTGTTGAATACATCCCTAATCAGACCATTAGATCTAGGAGACCCACTTTATTCTGAGATAAGCATTGAATACCTAGCAACAAAAGAGGGAAAAGTCCAATTGAATCATGAACCAGCTATAATGAGCATCACAAAAACAAGTGCTTGTTTTCATAGAGATGAGGTACTAAAGCATCTTGAATGAAATGCTGGATAGCAAGTAAAACTGTGATTTGATTAGTTACATTAATGAGATGTAAACAGACAAATAGAGAGATTTAGATAGATAAATAAGTAGGTGGTGGGTAGGTAGATAGATAGATAGACAGATAGATAGATAGATAGATAGATAGATAGATAGACAGATGATTGATAGATGATAGACAGATAGATAGATAGATAGATAGATAGATAGATAGATAGATAGATGATAGATAGATAGATAGATGGAAGTTAGGTAGATAGGTTGAAGATAGATAATAGAGATAGTAGATACATAGACAGATGACAGAGAGCAGATAGACAGACAGACTGACTGACAGCTGATGGTTTAAGAAACTACCAATGGAATAATGAAGGAAAACACCACCATCAGTTATAGCCACTGGTATAGTTTTAACCATGCTTCCCAATGAGCACACAGAAAATCGAAGATCAGAAATGTCCTAGCTTCCTTATGGGCAGTCAGACCTAACAAATTTTTAATGCTAAATAAGACAATAAAGTAAAAGGCTCAAGAGAAACCGCCACTGAGAGCAGCCACGCAGCGCAGGCCTGCTGCTCTCAGTGGTGGCAAAGGCAGGGCTGACTGGCGTGCTTCTTTCACCACAATGTTGAAAATCCAGAGAAAAGGGAACAAAATGCTCCTGGTTTCTGGCTGTGGTCTTTTTTTTTTTTCACTCATAGCATGATCCTGAAGGAGCTGTATTGGTGTGTTCCCTAGAGAAAACTGCAAGCCATGGAGCAATCAAGAGCTACAGTGCAATACAAAAGCTTTGGCTAGCGTGGAGGGGTGTTTACAGAGGCCGTTCCGATCAGAGCAAGAATATTTTTATTTTCTTCAGTAAGAGAGAAAATAATGTACACAGTAGTTGGGCTTCTCCAGAGAGACAAAAACAGTAAGAGAAAGAAAACAGATAGATGGTAGACTAAGATAGAGATGATTGATTGATGACTAATGATTGATTGATTGATTGAGGAAATTAAGCCACGTGATTATAGAAACCAAAATGTCCCACAGTGACCCACTGGAAGCTGAAGAATCAAAGAAGTGGACATGTGGCTTTGTCCAAGTTAGAAAACCCTAGGACCAAGCAAGCTGATGATGTGACTCTTGGTCCCATCCTGAAGGTCCCAGAGCCTCAGAAAACCAGTAAGACAAAGCTCAGAATCCAAAGGACAAAGACCTTGGGATTCTGATGCCTGAGGCAAATGAAAGAGAAAGAAATATGCCTTTCTTGCTGTGGTGGTTTGAATAAAAATGGCTCCCATAGGCTTATAGAGAGTGGAAGGTGTGGTCTTATTGGAATAGGTGAGATCTTGTTGGAGGAAGTGTATGGTGGGCTTTGAGGTTTCAGAAGCCCAAGCCAGGTGCAGTATCACTCTCTCTTCCAGCTGCCTGCTGATCCAGATGTTTAACTCTTGGCTCTCTCCAGCACCATGTCTGTCTGCACATCACCATGCTTCCCACCATAATGATAATAGACTAAACCTCTGAACTGTAAGCCACCCCTAATTAAATGTTTTCCTTCATAAGAGTTGCTGTGGTCATGGTGTGTTGGGGAATATTATTTAAAGGTGTGTTACTTTTGTTTCTGTTTCATTTGTTTAACTCTGTGAAGCTGTGTTACTGTACCTGTCTAAAACACCTGATGGTCTAATAAAGAACTGAACGGACAATAGTGAAGCAGGAGAAAGGATAGGTGGGGCTGACAGGCAGAAAGAATTAATAGTAGGAGAAATCAGGAAAAGGAGAGATCTAGGAGCGAGAGAAGGAGGAGGACATCAGGGGCCAGCACCCAGCTACACAGCCAGCAATGGAGTAAGAAAGAAAGTATACAAAAATAGAGAAAGGTAAAAGCCCAGAGGCAAAAGGTAGACGGAATAATTTATAGATAAGCTGGCAAGAAACAAGCCAAGCTAAACCAGGCATTTATAATTAAGAATAAGCCTCTATATGTAATTTATTTGGGAGCTGAGTGGCAAACCTCCCAAAAGAGCAAAAACAAACAACAGCAATGGAGTCTCATGACAACAATAAAACCCTAACTAAGATATTTGGTCCATCTAGGCTACAATCACTTGAGTAGATAGAGCACACCCACACCGAGGATGAATCTTTTCCACACTGCCCCTCATTTACACACACTGATATCCTCCGAGTGGTGCCCTCCCAGACACACCAGAAACAATGTTTCACACATCAGATAGGTTTCCTCTGTCCAGTCTAATTGATCCCTGTGGTGGTTTGAATAAGAAATGTCCCCATAGGCTCAGATAATTGTATGTTTGGTTCCCAGTTGGTGATGCTTTTTGGACAGGTGTAGATGGTACAGCAGTGCTGGAAGATGTATGTCACTGGGGGTTGACTTTGAGATAATATAGCCTCTCCCTGCTTCCGGTTTGCTCTTTCTGCTCCATTTCGTAGTTGAAGACATGAGGTCTCAGTTTCCTGCTCAGGCTGCCATACCTGCTGCTTGCTTCTTTGACATGATGGACCCTAATGTTACTGGAACCATAAGCCCAAATAAGCTCTTTCTTCTGAAATTGCCTTGGCCACTCTGCTTTATCATAGCAACAGAACAGTAACTGAGACAACCCCTAAAATTAACTTCCACAACCACCTTCTATATGAGCTTAATATAATGCCTCTTCAGAAGCCAAGGTGAAAACAAAAACAGAGTGACACATGCATCTGTATGACCTGAATTGCACAACAGCTTTCCAAGCTCCTTAACTCTATCACAGTTACCAAGGCCAAGAGTGTTAGTCTCTCACATACCCATCTGTATCTTCCTAGACTAATTTCTCGTGACACTTTTTTTTTTTGGTTTTCGAGACAGGGTTTCTCTGTGTAGCTTTGCGCCTTTCCTGGAACTCACTTGGTAGCCCAGGCTGGCCTCGAACTCACAGAGATCTGCCTGACTCTGCCTCCCGAGTGCTGGGATTAAAGGCGTGTGCCACCACCGCCTGGCTCTCGTAACACTTTTGTTAAAAGTCTGGTAATGGGAGAAAACAAAAAATTTTAAGTGGATCTCTTATTTTCTACATACACACAGAAAAGAAAAAAAAAACTTGCTATTTGAAGTGGGATTCTTAGAACTACTTGGAAGCTTGTTAGAAATGCAGATTCATAACAGGAGAACTGGCCCCGCCCCTTGCTGAAGGCTGCATTGGGTAAACTAGCTGAGGTAGCGCTGGAGAGCTTGCCCAGGTAATGACCGTGAGGGAAAGCTGGTGGGCTGATCAACCCAGCTACCAACAAGGCCCAGAACCAGTGCTATGAATTGTCCCACCCCAACATCCATGTCATCCATGAACTGTTGGAGCCTGTGAAGGGAATGAACCTACAGATCCAAAACTGCAGGATCCCCATGACACAGGGCAACAGGATATCCAAGAGGAGCACCAGTGAGAGCCCAGCACTGATAGTGTAACAGAAGCCAGAGGTCTCAAACCAGACCAATGACTCATAGCAATGAACATTTGCAAGTAAAGATGAACGGACTAAAGGGTGAACTGTGTGATACACAGAGCCACACTACAGCTTCTAAAACAAGATTCTTCTCCGTTTTTGGTTTTTGGTTTTTTGGTTTTGTTTGTTTGTTTGTTTGTTTGTTTGTTTGTTGCTTTTGGATTTTGGTTTTTCTTTCAAAATTTGTTTTGTTTTGTTTTGTTTGGGGGGTTGAAAGGGAAGAGGGCAGAAGTGAGGAGACAGGAAGATAAGTGGGACTGGGATGCAAATGATGAGAAATACACAGAGAATCAATAAAAGTTGAGAAAAAAAGCAGATTTGTGGTCCTCACAGAAGCACTGAGTTGGAATCTGCACTTTACCAGAATGCCCAGGGAATCCCCAGTGAAGGCTGAGTAACAGAGTTCCAGGCGTCCCTCCAGAGCCTCCTGTGCTGATCCACCCACCCGTTCCAGCAAAGCCCTGGCAGTTTACATAGCAAGCACCAGAGGATGCATTCCATTCGGATGCAGCTGAAATGCCTGCTCACCAGCAGCAGCAGCAGCACAGCCTGGGAATTCATACCTGGTTCATGGAAACCAAATGTATTACTCTGCCAAAGCAGCCTGTAAAGTGATGAGGGCTGTGTGTTCACGGTGATCACGGTTGGATGGTCTGTTAACACCTGTGTTCTGACACCGGAAGTGAATTTACAATAGGTCTGTTTTCCCTGGGGTCAAAATGTACCAGCAGTCTCTAAAAGTGCATATCTAGGATTTGCCCCTGAACTTCAGCCATGCATGTGCTGTAGACGGCTATAAATGAAAGACAAATTAGGAGACATTGCAAGGCTTGTCAAACAGCAAAGTCATTATTTACACAATCCTACATTCATTCAATAAGCATTTATTGGTTTCTCTGGGCCTTGCTGGGAACATGACATAGCCCATATCTACAATTAGCCGTAGGGAGATAGGATAAATTAGCAAATCATTGTGATTACATTAGACTATTTGTATTGCTATGACAAAATACTAGAAGCATGCCAGCTTTCTAAAGAAAAGAGGTTTGTTTAGTTCACAGCTTTGGAAGCTAAAAGGCCAGAACCGGGTGGCCCCACTAGTTTAGCCTCTGGTGGGAACCCACTGGCATTCTGACAGGAGTGCATGTAAAAAGGATTAAATCTGGGCAGGCAGTATTCTAGTTAGTACTAGCGCGTGGACTCTTGCAGTATTCAAACACACACACACACACACACACACACACACACACACACACACACACACACACACACATCCTATCTTGAGACAGGGAGCCAAAGAAAAGGGGTGGAGCCACCAGGCTTGCTCCTTTCATAACAACCTTCTCATGAGAACCAGCTCTATCCACTCTAGAGACAGGGCTTTGTGGGACCTCCCGCTAAACCCCTTCTAGACCCTGCCTTTTAAAAGTGCCACCACTTTAACATCATGCACTGCCCTTTGGGGAACAAATCCTACCAGAACCCCATCAGTGATACTCAGTTATACTCGCTACCCACACAAGTCTAAGGTGATGTTAGTACTGAAGTGTCCTGGATAAAATCCTCAAA
Organism: Peromyscus californicus insignis; assembly: GCF_007827085.1. NCBI lineage: Eukaryota > Metazoa > Chordata > Mammalia > Rodentia > Cricetidae > Peromyscus > Peromyscus californicus. The sequence continues at coordinate 115,217,530 of NW_026294606.1, forward strand.
GCTTGGAACATGTTCCTAGAGTATTTGTCATTTTGATATTGCTGTGACCGAATACCTGACCAGAAGCAGCTTAAGGGTTCTGACACAATCCACCATGTCAGGAAAGACATGGCCCTAGAGCATGAGGCTGGTGGTCACATTGTGCCCACAACCAGGATGTAGAGCGGACAAAAGAGAACTGTGAAACTTCAAGGCTTGCCCCTATAACCTGCTTCCTCCAGCAGCGCCCCACCCCACCCCCCAAACAGCACCACTAGCTAGGGACCAAGTGATCAAACACATAAGCCTGATGGGGGCATTTCACATTCAAACTGCAGCACCTAGTAGCTGTGGCATTCAGATTAATGTGAATAGCAAATGTTTGACGAATATACAGAGGAAAAGAAATAATGTGCCAGGCTGGGGGAAATAGGACCCAGGTGAAGGCAGGGGGGAATGTAAAACAACTGGGAAGCTGCAGATAACTCATCTGTCTCCAGTGTAGGATGAAGTCAGAGAGGAGGGCTCACAGATGAAATCAGAATGACAAGCCTGGGCAACTCATGAAGATCTCAAGTCATGTCAATGACAACAGGAGATGAGGGAATCAGACTGATTTCTCAGATTTGGGGGACACAGTTTGGGGAATTGTTTGGAGAAAGGCAAGACTAGCTGTAACATGAATCTTAAAGGTCTTATTAATGAAAACAAACCTGGAGCCAGGTATTGGGGTGAACGCTGAAAGATCAGAGAAACAGAACAAGCCACAGCTATCTCACCTCGCCAATTCCTCAGCTGATCCTGTTTCCTCAGACTGGAAGCCTCTCAGTCCTCATCCGAATGAATCTCAGCTGAACTGCTGCTCAAAAGCCTAAAAGCTTAGCAGACTCTAGTTCCTGGTTTTCACGCCTCATAAACCTTTCTGCTTCCTGCCATCACTTCCTGAGATTAAAGGCATGTGTCACCATGCCTGGCTGTTTCCAGTGTGGCTTTGAACTGACGGAACTCCGGATGGATCTCTGATCTAGAATGCTAGGATTAAAGGTGTGTGTGCCACCATTTTCTGGCCTTTATATCTAGTGGCTGTTCTGTTCTCTGACCCCAGATAAGTTTATTAGGGTGCACAATATATTGGGGAACACAGTACCACCACAACTAGAGATAGGAAGTACAGAGGAGGAATGTAGGAATATTCTCTAAGCCCTGTCTACAGGACCGCTACAAAGCCTGAAGACGCAGCATCAGCGAAAAGGAAATGGAGCAGAGGACCTAACACCAAGAAAGATCTCATTAGAGCTCCTTCTGACGAGATTAGGCAAAGGCAGAACAGAAAAGGAACAAGACCAACAGTGAGGATGCCGAACAAAGCGGAGACGTAGAGAAGCAGGCCACACACACGGAACAGACACTAGCCTTCCTGCAGGGCACACCGCATTCCTCCGGCTAGCAAGCCTTCAAAGAGAACAAATCAAAAACGAAGAAGACCCGAATTAATGTTTTCAGTGTCATCCGTGTTACTTTCAAAGGGCAGTTTGAAACATTTGGCAAAGTATACGTGCAAACACAGTATCTCAAGGATAACTGAAGTTGATGGAAATACGCTAATTACTGTGGATTCATTTGTCATGGGCCACCAGGAAAATGCCAAGAACTGGCTGGCCAGGGCCGGTGAAAAGCCTACTTCCATTATCTGCTTCAACCTCACGTCTTAAAGCGAGGGTGGAAAACAACAGTCCACATAAATGAAGCATGTGGGAATATGCAATATACTGAGTTGTGGTTAATTTTGCACCATAAAAACAAACCAAGAATTGAATTTTGGACCATGAGCCAAATGTTAAGTATATCCTGTTAGCATGAAAGACCCCTCATTAATCTTTTGTTATTAGAAATTCCCTCCATTCTCTACCTCACACAAAGATCAATCAGGCCGGAATATGTATATATAGGTATGTAGTTTATGTGTGTGTGTGTGTATGTATGTGGTATATTATACATGTGTTTATATGAATAGTGTAATTATATGTGTATTTGTATGTGTGTATGTGTGTCTGTGAATGTTATCATTGTCAATTACAGCAGAGAACAACTGTCTTATACAAGAGTTCTTATAGTCTCCTGGAGGTAAATGACCCCCAAATCTGACGCTGTCTAACTCAAAACTAGTCACTGTGTCTTTTGGTGACATAAGGAAGCGTAATCATTGTTTTGTTTTCTAAGAACAACATGAAACATATCAGTTAAGCTTAAGAGGTAGAACTATTATACTTTGAGTTGGTGCCACACAGACTTCTTTCCACATGTTTAACCGAAGAACAGCTATGAATTTGGACACTGAAATGTTCCTTAATAGTATATTTTTCTTCCAAAACTAACATAGGAGACAAATATCATGTCTAGACTGGATTGATAGTGTCTCCCCTAAATTGCTATTCACCTATAACCTCAGAATGTGACCTTATTTGTGAAAAGTCTTTGCTGAGGTAATTTGTCAAGTGAAGGTGAAGTTGGTTATAATGGATCACAGACTAACTCCATGGACAGTGCCCTCATAGGATGAGGGGAATTTCCACATAAACACACAGAGAAGGTCAAGGAGACACATGTGAAGAAGATGCCACTTGACAAGAGGGTAAAGATTGGAGCAAGCCATCTAGAAGTCAGGGGATGGCACAGATTCTTGGCATCCACTGGAAACCAGGAAGAAGCAAGGAAACAAACCATATTGGAGCCCTCAAGTGTAGCATGCGCTGGTGACAGCTTGACTTTGAACTTCCAGTCTCCGGTGCCTTGAAACAATATATGTCTTGTTTCAAGCGACATACTCTGTGATCATGTGTCACGGTATCGTAGGAAATGAATACAGTGCCGTCTGTTTATTGTCTTCATTGCCTTTTATTTGTTTCATTGGATAAGTTCCTGTGACGGTTAATCTCCATTGTCAGATTGAATGGATTTTCGAATCAACCAGGAGACACACTTCTGCGCTTGTCTGTGAGGGCATTTCCAGGGAGATTTAGCCAAGGAGAGAAGATCCTCCCTGATGCAGGCTATTTGACCAAAATCCAAGGGTAAGAGGAGCAGCAAAGCCTGGTGAGACCAGTGTTCTCCTCTGCTTCCTCTCCGCAGGTGCACTGTACCCAGGTGCCCTGTGACCAGCACCTCATATTACGGCTTCCAGTCCTGCCCATCAGGGGCTTTGCCTCAAACCATGACACGAAATAAACATCTCCTTAGGTTGCTTTTGTTGGGTGCCTTGTCACAGCAATGGGACCAGCAACTACTGCACTTGTTGACACACCACAATCCTCAAAGAAAGAGCCCTTAAGCATCTGTGCAGCGGATGGTGTTGGAGCTGAGAACGATAAACATAGTAAGTTCATCTAATACAATTTCCACTCCATGTGCATTTTACTATGTAAACTAGTGCACTTGGACAAAAAAAAAAACAAACAGTACCTTTTTCTGGAATCAGTAGTGCCTTCTTCTAAAATGTAAAGCAATGTGCTGAAAACACCATACAGAGACTGCTCCATCCCTGTGGTGAGAGCTTTGCATTAATTTCCCACTGCTGGCATAACAAATCACCACAAACAAAATGGTTTGAAACAGTTCCTATTTATTATATATCCTCATTCTGTACATCAGAAATCAGACGGCATCACTGGTTCTTATGGTTAGGGTCTCAAATGGAAGAAACCGGGGTTCAGAATTGCTGTGTTCCTTCCTGGGGACTCCAAGGGGAACTCTGCTTGCGTTCCTTCACATGGTAGCAGAATTCTGCTCCACAGGTTGCAGGACTGAAATCTTGTTTTCTTGATGGCTATCAGCTGGGGAGACAACATACATGACCCGTCGACCCACAGGTCACAGCCAAAAGCAGTGAGACAAGTCCACTCCAGACTGTCTGCCTTGCCTGACTCCTCTTTTGTTTCTTATTCATTTTTAATTTAGTATAAAAAGTATAGCAAGCTCACATGTCTGTGACATCCTCCTGTTCCTATCCATCCCCCATCTTCCTGCCTTCCCTTACTGATCACCTTCCTCCCCATGAAGAGTCTTTGGCTCTGCATTCACATCGTGTGTATTCTATTATACTGCCTCTTCTTATACAACATAGCTCAGACCCCTCTGTCCCTTCCAGGGCTCCTATATTTTGTTGGCTACATCTGTATTCCATGAGAAGACCATGAGAAGATTTTAGGCAGGATGTGAGACTGTTCTATCTATCCTATGGTTGTCCAGAAAGTGAGTCCAAATGTCCTTGGAAACCCTGAATTCCAATAGCATCAGTTCCCATCACTACATCTCCTTCCCCAGAGCTCTCTGCTAAGTACTTCCAGGGTTCTATCTCAGTCCTTCTAACACACTGAGGCTCCAAGGATCTCACTACCAGCTATTGAAATTCAACAAATTGCAGGTAACCAAACAGATAAAAGGGGCTTAAATGTTTGTCAAGCTGGCATAGTATTGTTAGGAAGCATTCCTAGCTCCTGGATCATGGGGAGACTGCTCTGTTCATGAGGCTCCAGTTCTTTTCCTTGCTTACCAGGGATACACACACACCAACAGTAACCCAAGGAACCTGACTGTGAAGAAAACCCAGTCCATACACTGAGGATTGTATTACTTAGCTCCAATTATGCTTTCAAGGGAATGTTGCTTTAAGAACCACGCTCTTACTTTCTTGGACTTCAAAAACCTTCTGATAGAGTAATTGCCTGACACAGAATACCTAGGAGGCAAATTAAAATGAAAAGCCTTTTACGGAGTGGCAAAAAGTAAAGAATTAAATGCTTGATTAGAAGTTCTGTGTCAGCAATCGTGAACGAACAGATGAATGGTCCTCACTCACTCGCTGCCTTCCCCTCTGCCTTCTTCTTTCTCTGATTTTGGGTTATGCCAACTCCCAGTCTCACCGAAGTGATTTTGCAATCCTGTCTCCTTACTGAAAACAAGGAAAGCCAATCAATTAGTTCGGTCTGCTGAGTGTGTTCTTGCTGAAATCACTTTCTAAAAAGATTTTAATTGATCCAGCTTCACGTCATGGAAAGCTCTCGAGACCAACATACCTGAGTTCTTCCACCGTTACAAAGTTGGGTAAGTCATGGGAACCCTCCAAGCCTCAAGTGTATCAACTATGGAAATAATAACTCCATCCCTGATACAGTTATGATAATTAACATGCAAGAAGCTTTCTGGCACACTGTAGATGTTCAAATATTGAGTCATTTTTCCTGTTCTCTTTGTTCAGATTGTAACTACGCCCTAGCTTTTGAGCATGAGCATGTGGGGCATAAAGACTACAAATTCTCTAAAAACAGTCTATACCTGCGTAATTCAGTGAAAAAAAATTTTTGATTGGCATTCAGATTTAGGCCCAAGCATGAAATCGTGAACTTACCTAAGTAGTGACCCTCTCTATTGTGACTTCCACGGGTATAAGAGGCTATTTAACTGCATGGACTCTTCATCCCTAAAATGTCATGCTGACACCCACTTATCATCCCTTTGAAGATCCTACTGAGCCAACAGTAGGCCTTCAACTAGCACTCGCTGAGCAGAGGTACTCAATGCGACAAGCTTAATAACAATAACTACTGAGCAGTAAAGGGGGACATTCAAAACTACCTGTTCTAAATTTCCACCAACTATTTCTAAGAGAATTTTAAAACCAGATTCCCCCTTGGAAGCCAGAAGGTAGAAACAATCAGATAATGCTTGGTTTTCTCAGCAAGTGTGGTTGAATATGAACTGGTCTCTCTAGCTTCATTTTGCTCCCAATAACAAATAAGTAATTCATTTCTCGTTTGGGACTTGGGTTCTATTTGCTTTAGAGAATGAAGCATGTGAGAATACATTCTATATCCACCCCAGACTGGAAATAGACCAACTACAAGATAGACAGCACAGCCTCTTGTTATACCTGGAATCTTCTCATAGCAGTGTTCGGGAAGGAAGCGTTTTCTATTGTGTAACTCTAGTGCACCGATTTCCAAAGTTGCCCCCCAGATCTCTGTCCTCTTGTTAGTCAACTGCACGTGGATCTAGGTACACCTGGGAAGGGGTTTTGCTGATGAAATTCGGGGCACTAATCAGCAGACTTTGAAACAGGGAAATGTTGTTCGTTTCAGAGAATTGTTCATGTGAAGAATAGCTCGTGAAATTGTGTGAAGCTCCTCTAGACTCATTCATGACATGGTGACTAGAAGACCTGATTTACCTTCTTAGTTTGTGCTGTTGTTGTTGTTTTTGAACTAAGTACCTATGTTTTAAGTACATGTAGATGTGTCTTAACAGTGTATATGCCTTAACATCCACTATTCTAATTAATATGTAAAATATTCCTCCTTACTCTACAAAGTTCCTACTTACCCTCTCTAGTTAACCCTCGTCCTGAGGCGACCACTGCTCCAATTTTTATCAATTGGCTTAGCCGAGCCTATTCTAGAACCTCATGTACATGGACTAATATACAGTATGTATGTTTTTCTGTCTAGCACCTTTTGCTTCACCATTTTGAGACTGATCTGTGCCGCTGTGTACATCAGGAATCTGTTCTGTTTTATTGCTAACTAACAGCCATTTTTGGAAAAATGTCAAATTCTCTGTGCCCATACACTTATTGGTGGAGATTTGGATTGCTTTACAATTTTACAGTTTCATGAATAAAGCTATTAGGGGAAAAAAAGCTTGCCTTTTATGGGCCTATTTTATATATCTCCTTGGTTAGTAACCAGCAGAGTTACTGGTCATGGGGTGGACATAGAGCATAAGATTTTGAATTTGTAAGAAATTTCCAATTGATGCTGATGATGCTGCTCCTAGGACCATACTGGGTGCATCACTGGACCAGATCTTCTACTTCACTCTGATCAATAACCAGTGAGAATCTTTGTCTTAGTGAGAAAAACTGACTAATGAAATTATCAAGCCAATTAAGCAGGCCTGAAGCTATCAAGTAATCTTTGAAGCTTTGACTCAATAGCACTTCTATCTAAAATAAGAATCTCAAAAATGAGTTAAATTGCAAAGTGAGAGTGGTCTAGTTTTACTGCCCATTTTAAGATACATAGTTGATAGTTAGTTGATCACTAGATAATAGGTACAATGGAGCTGATATAAGCTCAGAGTGATTGTGCTTTTTAGATGGAGTAAAATTCCCTTTGAGGAAAAAACCCACCACCATAGTCTTTCCCAGTTTTTCAATAGTAATAGAAGCCTCTAGTGGGATACAATTTCTGTGAGTCACTAATTACTCTTTTTCAAAACCCTTTGTCAACAGCCACATCGATCAAGTTCTACATGTAGCCTTCATCTGACTTCTAGATTGAGTGTGTAATTTTCTTACCAAAGCAAAAGTTTGGCTATTACTTGATTAGTTTAAAAACATTCTTCTTTATCATCAGAACAAATCTAAGCATCTCTCCTGGCAAGCACCACTTTAGAAACATCCTGATTCTGATAAATGGTTTTCTTAAATGTCTGGTAAGTATTATTAGCATAGACACTTGTGTGATCTCAAATGCCTGCTCTTCAGAAAGCCACCAAGCTGGAAACTAGAACCCAGGCAGGCAGGGGACAGCAGCCTCGGGCTGAGGGTGGGGTTGGTGTGTGTAACACCTGGATACATGACTCCTTAGAATTTTGTCACTTTTCCCTTTTTTCATATTTTCTCATTTTCGGGTACCCAAAGAAGAGCTCAATTATTTACTGTCACAAATTTGCACACTGATTATCTCAAAAATCCAGGTCAGGTGAGGAAAAAAAATAGGCAATGATACCAACTGCTCAGCTGCTTAAGTAGTCAGCTTTTTATTAACAGATATAATTGTTTTTCACACTTTATTAAATAACACGAAGAGCAGGGAAGCACAGTATTACTGGTGATTTTTAATCAGGTTCCTCTAAGCCTAGGTTGTAATGTAATTATTCAAACAAATATAGGAGGGCGGGACAATCCATAACTGCACTAAATATCTATTAGAGGAATAATGTCTCCTTCTAAGATAAAGTACATAAATAGTACGCAATTCAAGTAAATCATTTTTCTTTGTGCACCTTACCATCTTACAGAAAACAAATTACAATTACTTTTATTGAATGATTTACATGATATGTACAAAACAATGCACCATTATTCTTATAACTTTATCATTACAGTGAGCTACTTTGCTGTTATTAACAACATTAGTAGTACCTATATCTATAGCTCATCTTATGAAGCAGTTTCTCTGTGCAGAGCATATTTGTAGCATTACTAAATTTAATTCACATGAATCCAGAATTATTCTGTTAAGGAATTGGCACTGGGAGAGCTTAGCCTAAAAGTCTAAATGTCAAGGCTGGGGTTGTAGATCAGTCAGTGTTTGCCACACAAGCAAGCGAGAGAACTGGAGTTTGGATCCTCAGAACACGCACATGTAGGTTTGATGGCCCACCTGTAATCCCAGGGTCCCAGGGCAAGGGAGGCAGAGATGAATTTCCCCAACCAGACTAGCCAAAGAGGGGAGCTCCGAGATCAGCAAGAGACCATGTCCCAGTAGACAGGATGAAGAATGATCTAAGAAGACAACTGATATCCACCTTGAACCTACACATACTTGCACACACATGTGCTTGCATGTGTGTATACACACACACACACACACACACACACACACACACACACACACACACACACACACGCAAAAAAGCAACTGTCAATCAGTTGAGTATAAGATCTGCCTGGTAGTTAAATGCATGTCTGCATGACTCTGAAACCCAGGCTTCCTGCTCTTCCCATATCACTACCTTCTAAGGAGTTCAAGGCCAACACAATGCATGATTCAGGAAGGTGGCAGAGGTGTTCCTCTGTATGTGATGGCCCAAATAGCTATGAAGAGTAGAATAGCTTTATATTCTGTGTTCCTACACTTCAGCTTCTTCCTAAACTTCTTTTCAAAATTTCCTTGGCCCCAAAAGCCTGTTGTGAGGTATCTGATTGACCTATGGCCCTATGTCTGTATCTTTGTTACTGTATCACTCATTTACTAGAAATGAAAAGTTGGACTTTTACTTTGCTGAAATCATTCATGTATTATCACAATACTACCCTGCTTCTTACTCTCTTAAGAGTCTACCAAGGTAGATTTGTCCACAATGATCATTATCCTACTCCAATTTATCCCAACGAGATACACCACACAGTGAGCATCTGTGTCAATATTTCTAACATCAGTCTGTTCTCTTCCACAATCACTTGCCCTGATGGCTTCATTCCTACAGATGATATGGGTGCAGTGGAAAGAAGATGGCTTCTGGAACCTGATAATCCAGGGCCGTGATGCTGGTTCTGTGATTTAATAGCTGTACCTGCACCATTAGCTTCTCTAACTTCAAATTTCATGTCTGTAAACTGCTATGAAGGGATGTTTGGAGGATTTAAGAGACAATAATATGCAAAAATCTGGTACACCAGAGACACTCAGACAATAGTGATTCACCTCCTCTTTCCCTTGTCTGTAGATGTAATGAGGGAGGCACATGCTTAACAGCAGTAATAGCTCACAAGGCAGTACAGGAGAGAGCTAGAAGCAAAAGAGTAGAAAAGTGGTGCTAAATAAGCCAGCAACTCATCTGCCTCTGCCCCTTTCCTTGATTCAGAAAATATTTATTGGTCATCTGCTGTGCTCCAGGCACAAAGAATGACAATAATCCTGGCACTTAAAGATCTATGACAAGAGAGTTCCAGGAGGTGGAAGCAATAGGCACTAAAGCCCAAAGACAGAAACAAAGATAAACACAAGGATCAGGAAAGAGCTTAACACAGTTGCAATGTGAGCTGCAGTCAGAGCCTGGGGAGTGGTGTGAACTAGCACTGAAGGCAGACCCTCCTGAGGCTGTGGGACGTCAAATGTGGTCCCTGCTCTCACCCAGAGCTAGCCATCCCTTAAATTATCTTGAAACTGTCCTTCTATAGGATCGAATGATGTGAGTCCTGCTTTAGTCCTGCATGATCTTGGCCCTATTGGCTACTTGTCTCTCTTCCTTTATTTTTGCTTCACTGAAATGCATATCACAAATAAAAATTTTAACCAAAGCATTTTAGACATTTGAGATAACCAAATCTGTCATGGTTTCATGATGGTTAAAAGCATAGCTTTGGGGGAGAAACACCCAGCTAGATTTCCAGCTAGAGGCATGCCCTGGTTTTGCAACAGAAGCAGGTAACGTCACTTCTCTAATCCTAGCTCTTATGTAAATGGAAGCAGATGGCTCCAAGAATTAAATCCTTCCCCAGTGTACTCCACACGGCACCTGACACATAAGTGTCCAATGCAAGATATCCATTGATATCATTAAAAACATGTGGTATCATTTTCAAAACAAACATCTCAGTCAACTATTGCTCTTGAAAACCAGGAGGGATGAATTTTTTAATATAGTTTGTAACAGCCAACATGATTACCTGTGGCTTCCCCCAATTGGAAAACAAATATGAGTTAATCAATTTTAAGCAGTAATGAGTATCTTAGTTGTCATGATCTCATCAACGGTAGGTGGCATAATTCTAAAGAGTTATAGTTACATCTGTGAATCATGACCTCAGCCTGGAATTGGCCTTATGTATTCATTTTACTTTTCCTTCACTTGCATTGTCATTAGGTACCTACTATGTGCTGGACCTACTATTAGGTACCAAGTATAATATGGTAAGGGTGTCACACTCTTCGTTGTTTAATCTCTCATAGTTCAGCTAGTGTAGGAGACAACGACTAAACAGTCATTAAGTTGGTCAAGATCCACAAGGTGTAAAATACCATCAAAAGCACTTTAAAGGTAAGGATAGAGGTCTAAGTGCTGTATATCACACTGGGCCTTGGGAAACCCTTCCTAGAGGAAGTCATACATTGACCTCACTTAAGGTAATTAAGAAGGTACAAGATACAAAGGAAGAAAGTGTATTCTAGCCAGACCTGATTGGAGACGAGTTAGCGGGAGAGTGGTAATCAAAGAGCTGTTGGGTTATGGTTGTACTCAGAAGGCCAGTAGTAACTGCAAGATTCTGAGGTCATGTGGGCAGAGCAGGTTTAGACCTGAGAACACAGAATTCTATGGAGATAAGGTTTTCTGAACTCAGAATGAGACCAAGCACCTGGAGAGCTCCACGTGCTGCCGACATTGATACAAACCTTCCAGAGATTCCAGCTGCAGGCACTATCTAAGCTCCCATCCTCACACTCTGTCTTAGTTTCTTAGTTAGGGTTTCTATTGCTGTGAAAAAACAACATGACCCACAGAAACTCTTATAAAGGAAAATGTTTAATTGGGGCTGGGTTACAGATTCAGAGGTTTAGTCCATTTTTGTCATGGCTAAAAGCATGGCGGTGTGCAGGCAGACATGGTGCTGGAGAAGGAGCCAAGAGTTCTACATCCAGACCCACAAGCAGCAGGAAGAGAGAGCAACACTGGACCTGGCTTGGGCTTCTGAAAACTCAAAGCCCACTCCCCCACCCCCCACCCCCCACTACCCCAACCCCCAACCCCCACCCCCCCACTACCCCACTTCCACCCCCTACCCTCCAGCCCCCGGTAACACACTTCCTCCAACAAGGCCACGCCTTTAATTGTGCCACTCCCTTTGGGCCTATGGGGGGCCATTTTCATTCAAACCACCACATGCTTAATCTCTCCTTTTTATCTTGGAAGCTCCTGAACTGGAAGACTGCCTCCTTTACATTTAGTCTGCATATGGAACTGAACCGAAACACCCAGGAGCCCAGACATCTGGTCTTCTTTCTACGTTCTTCGTTGGGTTCCCAGTGGAATTAATCTTTAGGAAACAAATGGAGGCTTCAGTGTAGATCACTCCCCCTCTCTTCCCAGATACAGTCCATGACACTGTGCCTCCCAACAATAGCATGGTGGGCTACAGTGTCTGCATCCCCAAGGGAAAATAAATACAGTGTGCTCTGATCCCACACCAGAGGAGGCCACTAGTCTACTCTTTTACAGTCTCTTATTCTACATGCCTGTTGGATTTTCATATTAAAGTGCATATGTGATTCACTTTATAGTTCCTTGACAAACTTACCAAAAGCACCTGAAGTTTAAAGACTTGCCCCCTCCGTTTAAAAAAAAATGCTACAAAAACCCAAACAGAAGCCTTTCTCTGAAGACTTGAGCACTCAAGTCCTTTTATCCATAGACCTGAACATGCAACTTCTTGGTACTAAGGCTAGACAAATGAACCAACACATTGAAAGTAGCATTGAAAAAAAAAAACCAGTGTTGTTTCTTAACTGTCTCCTTTTTCATTAGTAAATTTGATGTGCTCTGGCATACAGAATATGCATTTAATGATAATCTTTGCACAGCTCTTTTAGAGAAGATGTAAGACACACTATCTTGTTTCTAATGACAGAAAGAAACCCTAAATCACGCTCTTAATGAATCCATAAAACTCTAACACCCACTGGTGTGTCTATTTTCCTAAATGCAGGTTAATTTTGGAAAGGAAAATAGTTATACAAAATAATTTAATGTCTCATTCTTCTAAGCATTTCTGATAAGTTCTGGTTCTTTTTCTAGATGCTTTGGTAACTAACCACTTAGACTATCTCATGGGATCATGTGCTAGGAAGACAAAGCTCCCACCTGTACCATTTACTTGTCCCCCTGCTCTGACAAAATACCTGATATGAATAGATGTAAAGGAAGACAGCTTTATTTCGCCTTGTTTAAGGGAATACAGTCCATCATAGCAAAGGGGTCATGACAGCATATGGTCAAGGCAGCTGGTCAGAGTGTACCCACAGCCAGGAAGCAAAGATCAATAAGTGTTAGTGCTCAGCTCACCTCCTTTTTATTCTGTCTAGGATCCTGACCCATTGAATGATAATACACACAGTGAAGGTAGGATATCCTCACCTCTATTAGCTTAAGCCAGATAACCCCTCACAGGTGTACCCAAAGGCTTGTCCCTGCAATGATTCTAAATCCTGTCAACCTGACAGGCCCTGTTAACCATCACCCTACCCCATCCCACAAAGATTTCTACATCTTAATCTCTGGGGTAACTGTGAGTGTCAAAAGAACTGGCCGCTGTGATTAAGTTGAGGACCTTCAGAAGGGAAGATTAACCTGGATTACCTAGGTGGGCTCAATGTAATCACAGGGTTTTTATAAAGGGAATGACGATGTCAGAGTTTGAGAATGTCCTCTGACCATGGAGGTAGGAGCTGGAGGAAATCAGGGCTGAAGCTCTCAGCATATTGTCAATGTCTGGATGCTGCAGAAGCTGAGGAATGAATTCTCCCTCAAGAACTTCCAGTAGGAGCATGGCCCTTAGTTTAAGCTCAGTAAAACTCATTTTGGACATTTGACCTCCAGATCTATAAGATAATACTGTCCTGCTTTCACCCAGTAAGTTATAGGAACTTGTCATGACAACAACAGGAAACTAATATGGACAGAAATAACTCTTCCCATCTACCTGTTATTTGGTATCACTTTCATACACGTTATGCGATTTTGTTTCTGGGAGCTGGGCAATATGTTCATGTTTCTCATTTCTCATGTAAGGAGACCGAGCCTTAGAGAGTTGAATAGATGCATCCAAGAGCAGAAGAGGAATAAGGGCTGTTGAGCAGATCTGTATCCTGTTCAACACTCTCTGCACTGGAGCATATTGTCTCTCTGACAATGGGTTCCATCTTTATCACTTCCTGTACTGTTACTTCCTCTTATTACGTCTTGACTAGCTCAAGCTCTGAGCAGACAGTAAGAGTCTCTTGTCCTACTCTCCCAGAAGCTTTGTTCTACACACCTGTCATGGTTTATAGGCTGTTAGTATGTGCTTTCCAGAACCTTAGGGATTAAATAAATACAGCCTCCAAAAATTCATATGTTGAAGTTCCAACCCCCAATATTGGTACTAGAATGTGACGTCTTTGGAAAAAATTAGGTTAATATGAGGTCAGTCGTGAAGGGATTGGTGCCAGAGGAGCTAGACTGGAATGAGGACTCGATGGTAGGGGCACTGACTGCTCTTCCAGAGGACTCAGGTTTGACTCTCAGCACCCACACGGTGGCTCACAACTATCTATAACTCCAGTTCCAGAGGATGCCTACCTTTTTCTGACATCCATGGGCACTAAGCATGCACATAGTGCACATACTTACATGCAGATAAACAGCTATACATATAAAATATAAATCTTAAGACATAAAATAAATATTTATTTTAAGATTTAAAATAAATTTTTAAGGAGGAGCCAACATTACAGCTTCTGTTCTCTATCACGTGAGATTGCAGCCAGAAGGCAGTCATCTGAGAGGCAGGAAGAGAGCCTTCGCAAGCCAACCAGCACTTAGAAAACTGAGCAGGAAGATCATGAATTCAAGGCCAAACTGGATGATCTAGTGAGCCTGTCTCAAATGAACAACAAAAACAATGCAGCCATGCTGACATCCTGGCCTCCAGAACCATGAGAAATAAGTGCTGTAATTTACGCCACTGAGGATTTTCCTGTAACAACCCAAGAGAGCTAGGAAAATTCACCTCTGTTGAATAAGATCCTAATCTTGACAGCGTGCACACAACACACACTTGGTGGATCACTGAAGTTGCTTGTTTTAGGACCTTCATGATTATTCTTCTTACATCTTTCAGTAACAAAGCAGAAACGTGCTGGAGTTACAGGTGGACTATGGTCAAATTTCACTGCCCTAAGTCCTAAATAGTATCATATCCAACTCTGTAATGTTTTCAGGGTTCACACAAGGCTTTCAAAATATAAACCAAATATACCAGATATTTTCTGCTCATATTAGCAGTAAGCAAAAAGGTCATGCATTGGGTTTTTGGAGGGAGGGGCAGGATGTATGTCTTTTTATATTGAGTATTTCTAAGTGATTGTTTCCAACTCCATTCTTAATTCAAATTAGATATTAGCTTATCCATTGCAATCACCACCTCAAACACCCAACAGTGTATTTCTCATTATTTTTCATAGTACATTCTCACTATTGCACGATTTAAAGTCGGGGAGGGAACCCTTCATGCTTTTCTTCTCAAACTTCACTGTTAATCTCTGTTTCACTTTGCTGTGGTCATAACCCTGTAGCCATTCCAGTCTTTTTTTCGGCAGGACACACCATCCCCAAGAGATGGAGAGTGGACGGATGCTGCTCTCATTGACTGATACCACACATCTAATTCTAGGGCATCACTTGAAGTGACACTTTCCAGACAGAACAAATACAAGATCGGGTGCTTTATGTACTTCATTTTCTCTAATCCCCAGAATCACCTGCTGAAACAGGTGCTTCAGGGGTGCTGGATTGATGGATCAAGCGATCAATTGATTGATTTTACTATTTTTACTACCGTAAGACAAAATGCTTCCAGAGAATGTTGGATTTGCAGCAGCACACACGTTTACCTGCCTCTGTTAGCCACTTTTTCAAGCTTTTGCTGTTTCCTGCTTCAGCCTTTAGGGTTCAGAGTTGGAGGAATGGCAGGTTTGCTTTCGCAGTTAGATTTTTACATCAAAATGGATTTTATTTTTGACATCAGTGGACAAACCCATTTGTCTAGCCCTCTGTTTCAGACTAGAAATCCATCATAGTTTATCTGCCAGCTGCTGGTTCACCCTGGTCATGGTCTCCTTAATGAGAAATGCTTCCTATCTTCCACGAAGTTCTGACTGCATTTGTAGTCTTCAGGTACCTGAAGAGTTTGCATTTTTAATGAATTCCTAATGTACTCACTCCTGCAAACAAGGAAATTACAACCATGGAACATTGCATTTCAGACATTAATCATAATTGCTTAATAATATCAAACAAAGAAACTTTACTGCAAACTTAGACTTCTTACTTAACTTCAGAATCAGAATAGCTGTCACATTTGCACACATTCCAAATGATGCTACATATTCCTGAATGCCTACATTATACAGTTTAGTCACAAAGAAGTATTTTGTCAGCTAATTTAATTTAATTGCATGGCATAATCATTTCACCTATTTCTCTAAAAACAGATATTTTAATAAGAAAGCTGCAAGGAGGTTATAAAAAATCTCACTTTATTTCCCAATTGCCAGGAAAGGTCTCTGCTGAAAGTTCCCAGACAATTACAGATTCTGGGGGTTTCCATAGTTCTTCAATGTATTTGTTATATACCATTAGTCACCAGGTGAAGCCCTTCACTAATAGCAATACCCTTCAACAATAGCCCCAGAGAATTTAACACTGATTGATGGCAGGTCACCTGGAATTGGTTGGCAGAATTTCCAATTTTCTGTTGGGAAATTGCTTATTTCTCCAAGTCTATTCCCATTTTTACAAGTGGACAGCAAGCTGAGATTATACATTATTATGTGTCTAAATATAAAATTGTGATGGATGGTGTCACACATTTAAAGAGAGTTAAGCATTTAATTTAAGATTTAAAAAAAGTTTAAAGAAGTTTAGAATGTATTTTTAATCTTTCTCGGGAATTCATGGCTGATCCATATTGAGGGAAATATTGAAAGATTGCCCAAGGAAGATCATTTAAATACAGTGTTATTTTCATAAAAATTTACCCTTTTAGAGTTTTAAGGCAGCCACACCAGACCTTATTGTGAATTTATCTGGGGAATCTCAGGCTTATGAAGGGAGGGGATAAATAGGCTATTTTCGTAAGCATGAGGACTAATGCTAAATCTGGCAGACAGAAAGGACAGAAGGCAGCCAAACTCAAAAGCCACATTAAAATCAGAAGACTAAGATCTCCATTTACTTGAAATAACTATTTGTTTAAAAATTTAGAAATGCATATTGGGATAAATTTTAAATGTGTTTAGGAGCTAAAATGCTGCCTATTATAATAATCCTATTCTGTGAATATTTCTGTACATATAATCTGTACCTAATTCTTAAATTTAGCATTAAATAAGCAGCATCCTACCAACACTGTGCAACAAGTGACAAATAATATAGTAATTCTGAAGTCCAGTCACGAGAGGCCAGGCTGAGAAAACCTAGCAAAGCCTTTGGTCTCAGTTCAGCATCTAATCTAAGGATTTTTAAAGTCTTTCATGGTTTTTTAGATTTTTATTCATACATAATAGTAGTATGTAGTTTAGAGAAACACAAAGAACAAATTTAAAATTCTTATAGAAAAACAGAATAATAAATTAAGTTCCCTCTACTCATAAATAATTATCGTTAACTTTTTTTATTGTTCATATGTATGATTTTCATATGGATATGTATACTGAACAATGAAAAGTCTGCCTGCTTTCGTAAACTATACTTTTGGTACTATGAACATATTGTCACATTTTTATTTATTTCTATGTGCCATTTTAGAGGTCAGATATAATTTCTTTATAGTCTGCCTAATGTAGGTGACCAAAACCTACTGAGGGACATTTAGCTTGCTTAGTTTTTATTGTTCATTCAACAAACATTTATGAAATATTTGTTCATTATACAGTACCTACATTTATCCAAATTGGAAATGCAAAACCTTCTCTCTCATAGAACTTCTATTGCAGAGACTGATTAACCAATACAGACAAGAAAAACAGCACATGAGAATTAGTACAGCAAATCAGTGGTGTGGCACTGTGGCAGAGCCTCAAGGACTGTAAGGAAGTGAGGGAAGACAGAGTGACAGGAAAGGGTGCAGGATGATCCCTGCAGTAAAGTGGCCTGAGAGGAGGGACCTGAGTGGGTTATGATGATGGTCACATGGTCATCTGACCAACTGATCTCCCAGACTGAGTAATAGAAAAGACAGAAGGAGCCTGTTTGGCATGATAGTAAAAGGAGAGAGAAAGAGAGAGAGAGAGAGAGAGAGAGAGAGAGAGAGAGAGAGAGAGAGAGAGAGAGAGAGAGAGCTGAATTCTTTCTTACATCTTTCTACCTCTGGAAATCATTCCCTGAAGTGTATTTGTGAGATGTCAAAAATATGAATGCTTTCTCACTAGAGTTCTCTCCATATTGTGGGAACAAAAGTGTTTATTGAGAGATTTTTTTAAGCCTCCATGTTATAGCTCATTACTCAGTAAAGCACTGAAAATGAGGACACTTCCAAGAATCTGCTGTGCAGATGTCTGCTGCTTCCACGTACAACCCAGCCTATCATTTGACATCATTCGACAGTTGTTGGTGATAAATGTCAGCATGCCGTGATTTGCATGACAGTTATTTTGCACATGTTCCTTGCCAGACTACAAGCTCAGAGAGAGTAAGACCCTGCTTGCACCCTGCACGCACGACAGCACTTCAGTTTCTGGAAAGTCTGTGACAGTGGTAGGCATTTTATCACATTTTCTTTTTATATTAAATTTACTCTTAAACAAAGAAAATAATGACCATGAATTGTTAGCCCAGCCCAGAATGCAGTAGCTGCTCATCATGGGCCTTTGATGATTGAGTGAATGAATGAATGAAAAATATCTTCACCAATATAATCTAGATGAGGACTAACTACTCCAGATAATAGTAATTAATTCATTTTAAATATTCAATAAGCTATCAAAAGCATCCAACAGTCTTCAGCCATAGGAGTCCCTCTTTAACAATTCTAGTTGTTCCTTGATCCAAAACTATGTACTTTTTGTTGTTGTTTATTTTTGAGATTGTATTTTAATTACATCATTTGGCCCTTTCTTTCCTTCCTCCAAACCCTCCCATATACCTCTCCCTGCTCTCTTTCAAATCCATGAACTCTTTTTCATTCATTGTTATTGCATGTACATATGTATTCATATTTTAAGTGTTGACTTCATACAGTGTTACTTACATGTATGTTTTCAGGGATGACCATTTGGCACTGGACAATCACTTGGTTTGCTCTTCCCTGAGGAAGGCCACCTCTCCCACTCCCAGCTTTACTCAGTTGCTATAGTTCTTTGTGTAGGGTTGAGGCCTTGTGGGACTTTCCTCATGCATTTGGCATATTCATTGGTGTCCTTCTCTTTCTGTACACATTTAGGCAATCACATTGTGAGACTTTGTGGATATTAACTTCTGGTGTTACTAGGAGATACAATCTCATGGCAAAGTGTCTGATCCTCTGGCTCTTACAGTTTTTCTACCCCGTCTTCTGAGCCTTAGGTGTGGGAGGGTTTTACAGATGTTTTACACAAATCTGCATATTGATTGACTGTGTTACGTATTCACTGAATGGCTTGTACAGCTTGGACAATAGATTAGGAGCCACGTTTGGGGAGTGAATATGGTTCACAAGCTGAGGAGAGGGACATATATAAGCATAGTGCAGGAATGTGGACCCTCTAGTTTTTGAGAGATGCAGTTTTGCTTTCATTTGCTTTTTACTGAAGATAAGAAATAAAAGGGATATGTCAAATTTCTCTTCTAGACAACAAACTGAACAAAAGTTGACCCTCTACATCAGTGGTTCTCAACCTTCCTCATATTGTGGTAAGCCCCAACCATAAAATTATTTTCTTTGCTACATCATAACCATAATTTTGCTATTGTTATGAATCATAATGTAAATATTTTTGGAGATAGGAGTTTGTTAAAGGGGTCAAGACCTACATGTTGAGAACCACTGTCCTAACACCTCAACTACCACCTCCCTATGCTTTCTGGTTTTTCTGAAACTGTTGGCCTAACTCACTGATTCATTAATGTCAAGGTAAGCCCACCTTTCCAGCCTCAGGACCTTGGTGTTTGGTTGTATTCTCTGTGCTCTGAAACACCTGCTTCCAGCTCAAATTCAGTGAAGTGGATGTTAACCTTGCTCAGACACCACCCACAGCTTCTCGTGTACCACAGATTGCTTCCTGTGTCTCTCTGCCTGGTGATGATTCTAGCACTGGGTACCATTGTAGAACCTAGGAATAATGCCCCAGAAGTAGCCCTCAACTATGAAGGCATATTACTTCCCTGATAAAATCCCTAGAGCCTTCATTCTTCCGTGAGAAGACCCCAGGCCTGTCTGCTGTGTCTCAAGGATCTCCATTGATTCTTGGACTTGGTTGCCTAAAGCACATGCCCATTAAGTAAAAGACCTATGTTCGGTTGACTTTCATTCTCTGCTTTACTTCCTCTCTCCCTCACATCGAAAAGAAAACTTGGCATCAATTTCCAAATTAAATACTTACACACAAAAACTTGTCTCAGGATCTCCTTAGAGGACAACCCAGGTTATGATGTTGGGGATTGGTGATGGTGACAGTGTCTATGATGTAGAGCTGTTGGAAGGGTTCATTCAGTTAAAATGAGTAAGAGTGCCCTCTTGGTTCTCTCTGTAGGTCCACACCTCTCCTCTTGGTATGTATTTCAATCCCCATTCAACTGACAGCACACCCCAAGATTTCTTACCAAGATCCTTACCTTCTTTGGGAATCCCCTTCAATTGCCCCTCTCTGAAATGAGCTAAACTGAGTTACCCTCAACAGCATCAGAGGCAGCAAAGTGAAACTGGATTTTCCAGGTCAGCCAATTTTCTAGATAAATATATTTAAAGGTAAAATTTCTAGATAGGCATCTAATAACAGGAGCAGATGATGCATCTAACCAAACAAGGATGTGGCTAGTAAGATCACTCTTTGTTCAAGTCAGTATCAGTGTGATGAATTTGAGTTAATTTTCAACTTAGATTAATTATAGCATGGTTCCTGAAAACCTGATTTTACAAATGAGTGAGGCCCTTAGCCCGTTATGTGCAGTGGCTTTGCTGAGTAAAACATTTTAGAATGCATTTGGTTATTCATTTCTTGGTATTCATTTTTATCCTTTCTCCAGATTACCAGACAATATGAAAGAGTTGTCTGTGTAATAGACAAATCTGTATCAGGTGGTATAAAAGCTGTATGATATTAACCCATGTTTAGCATGTACAGATCTCTAAGCAGCTTGGTGATTTCTATTTAAAAATAACATTTTGTAACTGAAGTTATAAATATGGAGATATCTTCATGAGGGGCTAGTTTGATATGATTTGTGATCTATATAATGATGGTATCATTTTCATTTCAGTTTTTAATCATAATAAAGTATACATAATATAAAATGTATCATTTTTCAGCCTTTTGAGACAAGGTCTGGGTATGTAACCTTGGTTGGCCTGATATTCATTGCAACACATCAATCCTCCTACCTCAGTCCCCATATGAGCTACCACACCCAGGTCATGCTGCTTATATTGTTAAGTACATTAATATCATCAAATCTCCAGGACATTCTTTATCTTACAAAACTAAGACTTCATTAAAGAGAACCTTATTTGTTCCACATTTCTAATGTCTGTCTATGAATTTGGTCATTCCATATATTTTAGATAAATGGAATCATGTAGTGTATGTCTTTTTTATGATCTATTCTACTTAACATAATATCTTCAAAGTCCATCCATGTGATAGCAAATATTAGGATTTGCTTTCTTTTTAAAGCTGATA
The DNA here is from genome assembly GCF_007827085.1 of Peromyscus californicus insignis. Taxonomy (NCBI): domain Eukaryota; kingdom Metazoa; phylum Chordata; class Mammalia; order Rodentia; family Cricetidae; genus Peromyscus; species Peromyscus californicus. The sequence goes on from NW_026294606.1 coordinate 115,238,919, forward strand.
ATGTTGCATTCCATGTTACCTATTTATCTAATGATGAACTCTTAGGTGCCCCCATCTTTTGGTTGCTTCAAATAATGTTGCTCTGAACATGAACATCCTACTTCCAGTTCTCTTGCATACACACACAGAATGGACAGCTGGATCATACACTAATACCATGTTTAAGTGTTTGAGAAACTGCCATACTGTCTTCTACAGCAGCTGACTCATCTTAAATTCATACCCATGGTGCACAGGGCTTCTGATTTCACCACTGTAGTTAATCCCATTGTTTAAGGCTATCTATTGAACTCCATTTTCTTTCAACTTCCTTATAAATAGTAAAGATCTTAGTTTCCCACTCTTGTTTACCTTTGAGAAATTAAAACAAAACCAGTAATGACTGACTGAATGTTTCTTCTCCTAAGGTGCTGTGGGATGCTTTGTATGCTGTGAATGTATTGCTCTGATTTGGTTGATAAATAAAAAGCTGATCAGCCAGTAGCCAGGCAGGAAGTATAGGTGGGACAAACAGACAAGGAGAATTCTGGGAAGAGGAAGGCTGAGTCAGCAGATGCCAGCCCACCGTCCAGGGAGTAGCATGTAATGGCACACAGGTAAAGCCACGGAAAACATGGCAACATATAGATTAAAAGAAATGGGCTGAGTTTAAGTGTAGGAGCTAGTCAGTGGTAGGCCTGAGCTAAGGGTTGAGCAGTTTTAATTAATAGAAGCTTCTGAGTGATTATTTTATAAGCAGCTTTCGGGTCCATGGGGCTGGGCAGGACTGGAGAAAACTTCAACTACACCAAGGAGTTCTTTAAAGTGAGTAAGAACTTTGCTCTGACCTCAAAGATCTCCCTAGCTACTATAAGCTAGTATGTAATTATACTTGTAAGTTACCATGTGTTATGACAGTGTCACCCATACGCAGGTAGAAACACTGTAGGAACATGTACAAAGAGATGACCTGAAAGAACATCAGTTGAAACTTCAGAGAAAATGACATTTGTGAGGACTTCAACATGAAGCTGTAGGGTGAAATCCTGTTGGTGATAATGCTTTACAAATTCTACTAAAATGGCTAGGGTTTGAAAGACTGAGGCTAAACTGATCCATAAATACATGAAATTCTTGTTTATGTCTGTATTAATAATACATGAAATTAAATCTTCAATTATGAAAATATAAAATACAGTGGAAACAGTCTACCTATCAGATACTATTTGCCTTTTATACTAAGTCATATCTAGACCCAAACAGACAGAGTTTGACATTATAATCTGACCATTATAATTCTGTCATGTGAGATTATGACAGAGCAGAAGGTAGATGCCCTATGGTCAATGTGATATGGACTGTTTATTAATAAAAAAAACTAATGACCCATGCTTCCATTAGCTATATCATGTTGTAGAACCCTTGTTACTCTTAATTAAGGGTTTCTCTGCATGAGACATCATCATCGGCTTTTCTGAAAGACAGTCACCATCGTCCTTGTATGACTAAAACTGAAGTCACAAAACTTGATGCAGATAGATTCCAAGGGCATCTGGATGAAAAGTTCTATCAAACTATAAACCCACGTAAACATATATGCTCTGAGTGTGTACACACGTGTGTGTGTGTGTGTGTGTGTGTGTGTGTGTGTGTGTGTGTGGTATGTGTTCATTGTGTAGGATGGAGGACATATGTCATTGGCAGGTACATATATTAAGAGAGCAGAGCAGAAGACCTTTGAGAGAAATCATTACTTCTTGCATTAATCAGGAAAGTTCACTCAAAGATGTTCGGGGAAAGTTCAACTTTTAAAGATAATCTCTTCTTTAGACATCACACAAAGATCTAACCATTAAGGTAGTAAATCATAGATTAAAGTCAGTCTTCATAACCTAGATAGCAGAAAAAGTGATTTTTTTTTCACATGTACGATGTAGGAAACTTACTACCCGAGTATTGTTATCAGGCATCTGCTCATTTTCAATCACAGAAAGGAAATGTGATGCACCAGCCTTTCCACAATATTTGGGTGCAATGTTATTTTCTCTGTCCCCAGAGCCAACACTTCCGTAATTATTTGATATATAAAAAAAAATTATCAAAAGCATTGGTGCACATCAGTGAGAACTTTCAACCACCTTGAAAATGACTTTTAGAATATTTCATTAGCAGACTGTCTCTCAGAGCCTAGGTTGACATTCATGTTTCTTCATACCGGGCTTTCATCCATAAAACCCTTTGTTCTGCTGAACAGTTTCCAGACAATGTGGGCAATCACAAAAAAAGCATCCATCCCAGCATTTGATCAGTCTTATTCAAATCTCATCTATTAATACTTTTTTTGAGATCTTTTCTAAGAATTTTATTTCCTTTCTTTCAGTACCATCATATTATTTCTTTAAAAAAAACTCTAAATTTAATAAAATGGAAGCTTGATATTTTGTAGGAAATAAGCACAATTCATAGCTAAATTTTATCCATTTTTATTACTTTCAATAATGTATGAGAAAATAACCATTGTGTTCAGTTTGAAGATTTAATTTTAAATACATAAGATTGAATTTCTAGTCCTCAGAATATTATGGAGGAAGCTTTTACTTAAACAGATTGCACACACCCAGAAGTAGTATATTCAAAATAAAATAATTTGAATATTCAAATACGTAATTATTGATATTTTAATAAAAATAAAGTGTTAAACAAACTATTCAGAATCACAAAGTCTTTATACCAGATGCAACATGGAGGACCATCATGATTAACATCTACAATTCAAGAATCATACCACTTCAGCTCTTCCAGTATTTATGTAAAATAGACATTCTAGTAAATCTATGTGTAAGCATAAAAATACAACTGTTTCCTAAACAAGTGAAATGTTGATGTCTCTTGGCATGTGAGAGTCCATATTTTGTGAAGTACACATATTACAGAAGCAGAAAAAAAGCTGCTTTTGCTTCGCAGTTATGCCTACTAGCCCTATTTTAGTAATTTAAACCATTTGGAAAGTGTATTAGTTATTTTTCCCATTGATGTGGTAAATGTTCTGGTCAAAACAACTTAAGAGAGAACGGGGTTGTGAGGAGCTCGCAGCTCAAGGATACAGCCCATCCTAGCACTGAAACCGAGTGTCAGGAACTGGAGGCAGCTGGACATATTACATCTGCAGTCAGGACCTACGCCCAGGGAATGGTACCGCCCACTTTTAGGGTGGTCTTCCCACCTAATTAACCTAATCTAGACACTTCCTTAGAGGCAGAGCCAAGGCCATCTTAATCTAGATAATCTCTCACAAGCTTGACCAGAGATTTTTATCATTGTCCATTCTAGAGTCTGTCAAGTTGACATAATCAGTATTAACCATCATAAACCGTTCACACAAGCCATGAAAATCAATGAAACACTAAGCTCAACTTGATTTAATAACTCTGGGTTGGGTTTTTTTCTCTTTCTTATGATTCTTTGTTTTATTTTTTTAAGATTGTTTTTATTTTGTGCATATGAATATATGGCTAAATGTGTGTATGTGGTACATACGTGTCAGATCCACTGTGGCCTGATATGGGTGCTGGGAATAGAATCCAGGTCAAGAACAGCAAGTGCTCTTAACTACTGAGTCATCTCTCCTGCCCTCTTTTTATTTTAAATTGATTAATTTCTTGTCTGTGTGCTTCTGCCTGTAGGTAGGGGAGTTGCAGAAGACCACCCTGGACTGACCAGTCTCCTTCTCATTAATATCCTTGAGATTTTAATTTTGCCTTCTTTGGGGAACCTTGAATTTCTAGATTTTACTTCTTTGTCATCCAGATTAATTTGCTATTATGGGACTTAATGTTATTTGTGTTTTGTGAGTAAACAATTTTTTTTCAAATAATATCACTTCAGAGATAGAAATAAACATTGTCAAAAAAAAAAGGGTTGGAAAACCACCAAAGAGTTGGAAAAGTTAATTCTTCCCATGCTTCTCTCTTTTAAAATAGTACCGAGATGGGCTGAAGAGAGGGCCTGGTTTGACACTCAGCATCTACATGGAGGCTCACAAGTGTCTGTAACTCCAATATCAGGGTATCTGGTGCCCTCTTCTGGCCTACACAAGCACTGCTTGCATGTAGAGCACAGGCATGCAAGCAGGCCAAACATCCATGCATACAAAATAAAATGAAAATAAATACGGCTAAGAGTATTTCTTAAACAAGAGGAGTATACTAGCATAGTCATAAGTTCTACAGAGTATGATAATATCAAATTGGAGCTGGAATATGATGGTGTCCATCTGTAATCCCAGCACACAAGAGGCGGGCGGGCTCATCACATGCTTCCAACACAAGGCAACACTGTCTCAGAAACAAAAGGTGATATCAAGATGGAAATGGAACCAGTTAACACTGAAGAAAGAGCCTTCAAAGGTCCAAAGATCCTCACAGAATGAAAGAGCTCACAATTAGACTTCACATCATCTGCAGGAACTTGATACAACTTGTCAAACATGAATTGAACTCTCCTGCAAGGGAGAGTTAAAGTTTGTTTAAGGAAAACAATTGAAAAGAAAAGAGGCAACAAAACAAGGTCTATAATGTGTATAGAAAGAAGCTAAGCAGACTCTACAAAAGCAGCAAAATTCCACTGGTGAGTTAGACTATGCCTTTGAAGTGTCTTATGGTACTAAACATTAAAAAAAAACTTTTCATTGTATTTGTGTGTGTGTATGTGTGTGTGTGTGTGTGTGTGTGTGTGTGTGTGTGTGTGTGTGTGTGTGTGTGTGTGTGTGTGTCTGGTGTGTACCATGGCACACATGTAGAAACAAGTGCCTTAACTGCTGAGCCATCTCTCCAGCCCTGGAATTTCTTGTATTCAGTAAGTTCTCATTGAATACTCTCTGTGTTTCACTCTTGAGTGTGATGGAGTTGGTATTGATATTTAAAGTGGGATACTTCTACAGTTAGGATCCTAAGGGTGCCCTACAGTTCCATACGTCAGAAATGTGGACCCATGTTTGGCACTGTTGGGAGGGGAAGGAACCTTTAAGAAGTGCCTATTGAGAGATCTGTGCATCACTGGGGACGTGCCCTTGAAGAGGGTTATAGAACTCTGAATTCTTCCTCATTAGCACTTTTTGTCAGCTTCCCCACCATGGTGTGCTGCCTGACCCAAAAACAAGGAGCCTAGCCCTTCATAGACTGAAACCTCCAGATGGGTGAGCCAAAATAAGCCTGCGGTCTTTGTAACTTACTATCCCAAGCACTTACTGTAGTGGTAGGAAGCAAGGTAAACAGATCCCTGATTTCTCATGGGGAATTCAGACACATGGGTGAACAGTAAAACTCGCATGTATATGCATGTCACTGAACATAAAGGAGGACCCACATTCTCTTACACACTGGTCCTCACATGTGCCTGTTACAGTGATCTGGCTTTGCCATCCCCATCACTCTGGAAAATTACGTAGTGCTCTTAGGAAATCAAAGCCTCTTCTGGGCCTATGGTTTCCTATAGTTCAACATGGAACCATGGAGGAGGGTTGCCAGCTTAACTCTCACACACCACCCCAAGTTCACTTCCAGTTATTCCTTCTCCAAACTCTGTGCAACAGTAGCCATACTTAGTTCTTGTTTCACTCTCTGCCCTCTGCCCCACTGCTGCCCCGGAAGCTGTCCAGTGACCTTTTGTGATAAACTCCAGTAGCTATTTGGCAGTCTGTGCTTGCTCCCTTCGGACCCACTCCCATCTCTTCTGCAAGCTGCCCTGTTTGCCAACCCTGATCTAAATGAATTGTATCTGCTTATTACCTTGTTTCCAACTGAGCTTAGTCAAAGCAAAGCAGAGACACCCCCCCCCCAAAAAAAGTGAGACGGGGAATGGAGAGAGGGTCATGTTAGTTACCGGCCATGATCTTTCAATCATTAAAGAAAAATTGGAGGAGGAATCCTGTCGTTTTCCATGGCATGGATGAGCCTGAAGGACAGTAAGTGAAATAAACAGGTGCAGAAAGATAAATGCCATACTGATATATATGCGAAAGAAGATAGTTCATCTCAGGCTAGAGGCTACAAAGGCTGGGGAGGAGAGGGCAGGGGAAGGTGGAGAGAGGATGCTTAACAGCTCCGGGGTTATAATTGATGAAACTGCTAATGTTTGACAGCACAGTAAGGTAACTCTAGTTCATCATTAAATGTGCATTTCAAAAGCTGCTAGCTAAGATTTAGAAATGACAGATGTTTGAGATATGGCTTTGTCAGTTGCCCTGATCTGATTCTTATTCATTATATGTATGCATTAAAATACCACACTATACCCCAAATGTATGTACAGTTACTGCATCAAGTGAAAAATTAGTTTTTATAAATAGACTCCTTTAAGGCTCCTTCGGCCAGTCTCCTCAAAGCTTCCTTGTGTTGGGTCCTGGTAACTGCTCCTCTTCTGGCTCTTGCTGTTAGCCAATCACATCATCGCCCTCCTCTATCCCTGGCTTTTAAAAGGCACTGTGTCATGGGGGTCCCCTCAGTCTGCCTACACTTTGGCTTGCAGTCTCTTTATTAACACTCTTCACCTCAAATCACCCCATTTGAGAGTGCAATCTGTTTCCTGCTAGCAGCCTGACAAGCTAGAGTCCTTATCTTATTGGCCTGCTCTCCAACATTTGATACCAGTGTCCGCTGCCGTCTTAGCTCTGACAACCTGCTCCGTGTCCCTAATGAGTCTGCCTTAGAGGGGCCAGGAGAAGGTGACAGCAGCAGTCTCCAAGTGGCCTCCCTCGTGAGCCTGTGATCCGAGTAAAGCCGTGTGCTCTCATGGAAGACAAGTCCCCTACGCAACGCCCTGAGCGCCGCCCACACACAAGTGTGAGTGGACTCGCACACACGCGTACGTATTGACGAGCACCCAAGTAAGCAGTGGGGAAGGACTCTCCACTCTGAGTTCTCTGTCTGTAGGGAGCTCTCACATCGTCAGCACCGCAGGCTTCTCAACTCACACAGGCTCGCAGCTGCCCATGGGCTTCCCTTTCCCACGCGGTGCCCAGCATGCTCTCTCCAGGCAGGAAACTGAGGCCATCAAAGGATTCATCTAGAGAGACTTTCCTCTACTGCCTTACATTCACCGTTGTGTGTAGATTGACCAGCTTTTCTGGGTGGATTGGTCAGGAGCTGGGAAGGATCGTTTTACATTTTGTTCTGTTCTTTGAATTAGGAATGTTGTTTGTTTGGTTTTTTTGGTTTTGCGTGTGTGTGTGTGTGTGTGTGTGTGTGTGTGTGTGTGTGTGTGTGTATTCACGTAAGATGGTGAAGCCATATTTGTTACTCTATTTAGTCATTAAGGAAAGTCTGAACAGCCCTATTTGAGTCATTTAAGAAAGTCTTTGTATAAATACTATTTTCTTTTTTATAGATAGTTTTTGATAAATGCAAAAGAAAACAATCTAAAGGAGTTCGGAAGAACAAATCTTTTCGGCGATAACCATGACAGCTGTCCTTCTGATTTCTGTGAAGAGACGGTTGGGTTCCGTCACTGCTGTCTGCCTCTTGGTCCGCTGAGCCATCTGAGGGAAGCCTGACTTGACATCTCTTCCCCAAGGCAGTGACTACTGGACGGTATCACACCCCACTCCTCAGAGTCAAGTGATTCTCAGCCCTGGTGCTTCAGCTGGCGGCCCCTCCAGACTTCTCCAGTCACCGTGCCTGCACCAGGGATGTGGCTGGAGCAGATCTCCTGGGTGTCTCTGCCGGTCTAGTGCGGCTTTGTTTTGATTGGTCAGACATGTAGCCACCAGGGAGCCCTTCTCCTGTCCTCCTGTAGCTGCTTCTGTGGGAATCGGGAACCCTGGTGACACAACGAAGTACAAGTATCAATTTGCCGCGTAAGGAATATGAAGCAATTCTAATGAGACATCATCACAGCCTCCTTTTCATACCATCTTTGAACTTGGCGTGTATTATACACCAAAGTACATATTGGTTTGCATGCTAAACTTACACTGGGCATGTGCAATGTGTATTTAGATCTCATAAAGTTTACAAATTGAGAAAGGGGTATAAATACTATTTTCACTCCACTGTTTCAGTAACTTTTTGGTGTGATCTGTTTTGTTTTTGTTCTTTTTGAATTTCAAACATTTTATTTTTTTCTTTTCATTTATTCTTCTACCACACAATACATCCCAATTACAGCCCTCCCTCCTTCGACTCCTCCCAGTTCTGCCCTCTGCCCATCCCACCCACCTCACCCCACCCCAGCCAGATCCACTGCTCCTTCATTTCCCTTCAGAAAAGAACAGGCCTCCAGGGTTATCAACCAAACTCGGCATTAGAAGATGCAATAAGGCTAGGTACAACCCCTCATATCAAGGCAGGATGATACAGCAGGAGGAAAAGGGTCCCAAAAGCAGGCAAAAGAATCAGAGGCACCTCTCACTCCCACTATTAGGAGTCCCACAAGAACACCAAGCTACACAACCTTAACATATACACAGAGGACCTAAGTCAGATACATACATACTCTGTGATTGTTGCTTCAGTCATTATGAATCCCTATGAGCCCTGTCTAGTTGATTCTGTGAGCAGTGTTATTGTGATGTTCTCAACCCCTCTGGCTCCTACAATCCTTCCTCCCCCTCTTCCACAAGGTTCCCTGAATGCCGCTGATCTTGGCATCTGCTCCCATCAGCTGCTGAAGGAAGCCACTCTGATGACAATTGGGCTAGGCACAATTGTCAATTGGCTATGCGTATAGCAGAATATCATTAGAAGTCATGTTTTGTATTGTTTTGTTTTGTTTTTAACCAGTCGTGTTTGGTTCTACACTAGGTTTCTGGGCAATCCAGCTTCTGGTTCCTGGCCATCCAGGCATTATCAGGCTTGGGCTCCCTCTTGTGGCATGGGCCTCAAGTTAGACCAGTCATTGGTTGGTCACTCCCACAAGCTCTGAGCCACCGTTGCCCAGCGCATCTTGAAGTAGACTAGGTTGTGGGTCAAAGGTATTGTGGCTGGGTTGGTGTCCCAGTCTAACCACTGGGTGCCTTGCCTGTACATATCCTCCATTACTAGGAGTCCTCACTAGGGTCACCCTAATAGATTCCAGGAAGTTTCCACAGTACTAGGTTTCTACATTGCCCTCACAAATGCCCCCCAATTCCAGTTGTCTCTCCCAATACTCTCTCCCTCCATCCCTCCATCTCTCTATCCCTCACCTGACCCCTCCTGTTCCCATCCCCACCTACCCCCAGTAAACCCATATAATCTATTCTATTTCCCTGTCCCAGGGAAATCCATGCATCATCCCCTAGAGCCCTTGTTACTTAGCCACTCTGGGTCTGTGGATTGTAGTGTGGTTATTCTTTACTTAAGAGCTAATATTCATTTGTAAGTGAGTACATACCATTTTTGTCCTTCTGGGTCTGGGTTGTTTCCTTCAGGATGATTTTTTTTTCTAGTTCCATCCATTTGCCTCCAAATTTCATGTTGTCATTTATTCATTCATTCATTCTTCTCTCATATATTACATCTAGACCATAGTTCCCCCTCCCTCCTCTCCTTCCAGTCCATCTTTCTTACCTTTCCTCTCCCACAGACCCACTCCTCCTCTGTTTCCCTTCAGAAAAGAGCAGGCCTCCCAGGGATATCAACTGAACATGGCATAACAAGTTACAATAAGACTAAGCACCTACCCTCATATCAAGGCTGGATGCAAGATCCCAGTAGGAGGAAAAGGGTCCCAAAAAAACAGGCAAAAGAGTCAGAGACAACCCTCTCTCCCACTGGTATGAGCCCCACAAGAACACCAAGTTATACAACCAAAATATATGTGCAGAGGACCTAGGTCAGACCCATACAAGTTTCATGATTGTTGCTTCAGTATCTCTGAGACCTTATGAGCCCTGTTTAGTTGATTCTGTAGGCTGTGTTCTTGTGGTGTCCTTGACCCCTCTGGTTCCTACAATCTTTCCTCCCCTTCTTCTGTGGGGTTCCCTGAGCTCTGCCTAATATTTGGCTGTGGGTCTCTGCATCTGTTCACATCAATTGCTGGATGAAGCCTCTCTGATGACAATTATGCTAGGCTCCTATCTATGGGTATAGTAGAATATCATTAAGAATCATTTCATTTATTTTTCTTTTTGTTAGTTCCGTTTAGTTCTATCCTAGATCTCTGGCTATCCAGCCTCTGGTTCCTAGCCCTCCTGGCAGTCTCAGGCATGGGCTCTCTCTTATGGTATGGGTCTCAAGTGGGATCAGTCATGTGCGGTTGGACACTCCCACAAGTTCTGCACCACCTTTACCCCAGCATATTTTGCAGGCAGGACAATTTGTAGATCAAAGGTTTTATGGCTGGGGTGTTGTCCTAGTTCCTCCACTGGAAGCCTTGCCTGGTTATAGAAGATGGCCAGTTCAGGCTCCAAATCCCACACTACTAAGAGTCTTCATTAGAGTCACTCTTGTAGATTCCAGGGAGTTTCCGATGCACTAGGTTTCTACCTTGCCCCCAAAATGTACCCCAATTCCAGTCGTCTCTCCCAGTACTTTCCCTCTCCATCCCCCCACATGATCCCACCTGTTCCCATCCCCACCTACCTCCAGTTCACCAGCAAAATCTATTCCATTTCCCCTTCTCAGGGAGATTCATGTGTTCTTCTTGAGCCCTCCTTGTTACCTAGCCTCTCTGTCTGTGGATTGTTTATGGTTGTCCTTTACTTTACAGCTAATATCCACTTATAAGTGAGTACAGTCCATGTTTATCTTTCTGGGTCTGGATTACCTCACTCAGGATGATTTTCTCTAGTTCCACCCATTTGCCTTCAAATTTCCTGATGTCATTGTTTTTAACAACTGAGTAATACTCCATAGTGTAAATGTACCACATTTTCTTTATGCATTCTTCGGTTAAGGGGCATCTAGGTTTTTTTCCAGTTTATGGTTATAGTAGCATGAATCTTAAAGGTACTTACTAATAAAATGACACCTGAGGCCAGTTATTGGGGTGAATGCTGGAAGATCAGAGAATCAGAACAAGCCACAGCTACCTCACCTCGCCAGTTCCTCAGCTGGTCTTGTTTCCTCAGACTGGAAGCCTCTGAGTCCTCATCCAGAATGAATCTCAGTTGAACAGCTGCTAGAAGCCTGAAAGCTTAACCAGCCAAATGCTTAACCAGCCAAATGCTTCTAGTTCCTGGTCTTCACACCTTATATACCTTTCTGCTATCTGCCATCACTCCCTGGGATTAAAGGCTCACTTCTTGGGATTAAAGGCATGTGTCACCATGCCTGGCTGTTTCCAATATGGCCTTGAACTCACAGAGATCGAGGGATTTCTGTCTCTGGAATGCTAGTATTAAAGGTGTGAGTGCCACCATTTTCTAGCCTCTGTATCTAGTGGCTGTCTGTTTTCTGACCCCAGATAAATTTACTAGGGTGCACAATATTTTGGGGAACACAATACCACCACAGGTTATTATGAATAAAGCTGCTATGAACATAGTTAAACAGTGCCCTTGTGGTAGGATGCAGCATCCTTTGGGTATATGTCCAAGAGTGGTATAACTGGATCTTGAGGTAGATTGATTCCCAATTTTCTGAGAAACTGCCATATTGATTTCCAAAGTGGCTGTACAAGTTTGTACTCCCACCAGCAATGGAGGAGTGTTCCCCTTGCTCCACATCCTCTCCAGCATGAACTGTCATTTGTGGTTTTGATCTTAGCCATTCTGAAAGGTGTAAGATGGAATCTCAAAGTTGTTTTGATTTGCATATCTATGATGATTAAGAATGTTGAACATTACTTTAAATGTTTCTCAGTCATTTGAGATTCCTCTGTTGAGAATTCTGTTTAGATATGTAACCCATTTTTTTATTTTAAATATTATTCTCTTTTTTCCTTTTTTTCACTTTTATTCTTCTCTCACACATTGCACCTCAACCACAGTTTCCCTTCCCTCCACTCCTCCCTATGCTTCCCCCCACCTCCCCTCTTCCTTAAATCAACTATTATTTGGTTTTTTGATGTCTAGTATCTTGAGTTCTTTATATATTTTGGATATTAGCCCTCTGTCAGATGTGGACTTGATGAAAATCCTTTCCCATTCTGCAGGCTGCTGTTTTGTCCTACTGATGGTGTCCTTTGCCTTACAGAAGCTTTTCAGTTTCATGAAGTTCTGTGCATTAATTGTTGATCTTAGTTCTTGCATGATTGGTGTTCTGTTCAGGAAGTAGTCTTCTGTGCCAATGCGTTCAAGGTTATTCCTTATTTTCTCTTCTATCAGGTTCAGTGTGTCTAGTTTTAAGTTGAGGTCTATAATTCACTTGGACTTGAGTTTTATGCAAGATGATAGATATGGTCCTATTTGCATTCTTCTACATGCAAACCTCCAGTTCAGCCAGCACCATTTGTTGAAGATGTTGTCTATTTTCCATTGTATAATTTTGGCTTCTTTATCAAAAATTAGGTGTTCATAGGTGTATAGATTTATGTCTCGGTCATTGATCTGACTGCATTAGTCCGCCTGTCTATTTTTATGCCAATACTATGTTGTTTTTATTACTATAGCTCTGTAGTGGTAATTGAAATCAGAGATGGTGATACCTCCAGCAGTTCTTTTATTGTACAGGATTATTTTAGCTATCCTGGGTTTTTTTGTTTTTCCATATGAAGTTGAGCATTGTTCTTTCAAGGTCTGTAAAGAATTGTGTTGGAATTATGATGGGGATTGTGTTGAATGTGTAGATTGCTTTTGGTAAGATGGCAATTTTTACTATGTTAATCCTAGTGATCCATGAGCATGGGAGATCTTTCCATCTGCTCTTTCTTCTCTAATTTCTTTCCTCAAAGACTTGAAGTTCTTGTCCTACAGGTCTTTCACTTGCTAGGTTAGAGTTACATCACAATATTTTATATTATTTGTGGCTATTATAAAAGGTGTCGTTTCTCTAATTTATTTCTCAGACCATTTGTCATTTGTATATAGGAGGATAACTGATCTTTTTTTTAGTTAATCTCATATCCAGTCACTTGGTTGAAGGTGTTCATCAGCTCTAGGAGTTCCCTGGTAGAATTTTTTGGGGTCCCTTATGTATATTATATCATCTATAAATATTGATACTTTGACTTATTCTTTCTAATTTGTATCCCCTTGATCTCCTTCAGTTGACTTATTGCTCTAGCTAGAACTTCAAGTACTATATTGAGTAGATATGGAGAGAGTGGACAGCCTGTTCTTGTTCCTGATTTTAGTGGAATTGCTTTGAGTTTCTCTCCATTTAATTTGAAGTTGGCTGTTGGCTTGCTATATATTGCTTTTATTCTGTTTAGGCCTGTCCTTTGTATCCCTGATCTCTCCAAGACTTTTATCATGAAGGCGTGCTGGATTTTGTCAAAGACTTTTTCAGCATCTTATGAGATGATCATGTGATTTTTCTCTTCCAGTTTGTTTATATGGTGGATTACACTGACAGATTTTCATATGTTGAACCACCCCTGCATCTTTGGGATGAAGCCTACTTGACCATGGTGGATAATCTTTTTGATGTGTTCTTGGATTCAGTTTGCCAGTATTTTATTGAGCATTTTTGCATCCATGCTCATGAAAGAAATTTGTCTGTAATTCTCTTTCTATGTTGAGTCTTTGTGTGGTTTGGATATCAAGGTGACTGTGGCCTCATAAAAAAAAAACAGCATTGTTCCTTCTGTTTCTATTTTGTGGAATAATTTGAGGATAATTGATATTATCTCTTCTTTAAAAGTCTGGTAGAATTCTGCACTGAAACCATCTGTCCCTGGGCTTTTTTTGGGGGGGAGGGGGAGGTACTTTTAATGATTGCTTCTATTTCCTTAGGGGTTATAGTTTTATTTAATTTGTTTATTTGGTCTTGATTTAATTTTGGTATGTGGTATCTATCAAGAAATTTGTCCATTTGTTTTAGAATTTCCAATTTTGTGGAGTACACGTTTTTGAAGTATGACCTGATGATTCTCTGGATTTCCTCGGAGTCTGTTGTTGGAAAGCTCTGCTGCTCAGAAGTTGCAGTCTACCATAACTGGGCAGCTTTATCTGAGCTAGGCAACATGGAAGACTCCCCCTCACCTCCCATCACCCCCCATCTATCTCCTACTCCCCCACACACACTCCTGGTGGAGGGCTCCCTGCTCTCTACCTGACCTTATTTGGAGAATGTCTCCAGGCCTAGGTGCCTGACTTATCTTAAGGATGACTCTTGACACAGTTCCCTGCAAATGCTCTTCCCCTGCTGCCCGTATAGTAATTAGGTGACATGCTCTAGCTATTTTGATAGGGCCGTGCTGCTACTCGTCCAGCTATATGATAGGAGCATGCCACTTAATGCAAACTGGGCTATTCCTCAGCTACTGTTCCCAATCCTATACATCCCCTATACTCTGGGATGAAGTTGAGCTGCCTCACTGAAAGCTATTGCCATTGTGCCCACAGGCCATACAAAGCCCCTTTGTCCTTGTGGAATGGTGGCCAATGGACCATGAGGAAAAGGGGGACTCTACATATTGTTATGTCCCCCTTTTTATTTCTGATTTTGTTAACTTTTACATTCTCTCTCTGCCTTTTAGTTACTTGGATAAGGGATTTCGTTGAGTATTTTTGCATCTATGTTCATAAGGGAAAATGGTTTGTAATTCTTCCTTTGTTGAATCTTTGTGCATTTTGTGTATTTTCTTGGTTGAATCTTTATGTATTTTGTGTATTTCCTTTGTTGAATGTTTGGGTATCAGGGTAACTATGGCCTCATCAAATGAACTTGGCAATGTTTCTTCTTTTCTATTTTGTGGAATAATTTGAGGAGAATTGGCATTAACTCTTCTTTGAAAGTCTGGGAGAATCTGCTCTAAAACCATCTGGCCCTAGGCAATTTTGGTTGAGAGACTTTTAATGACAGCTTCTATTTTCTTAGAGGTTATAGGTCTATTTAATTTGTTTATCTAATCTTGATTTAACATTTTAACATTACAACACTAAGCACAAACTAGGATTTTTATTTATTTTATTTTACTGGGTATTTTAAGACAATATTTCACAGAGTTTAGGCTGTCCTAGAACTCACTCTGTAGCCTAAGCCACCTTCAAATTCTCAAAGATGCCTATCTCAGCTTCCTAAGAGCTGGGACTATAGGTATTTGCCACCATGGCCAGACATAACAAAAAAAAAAAAATTACATTGATCTGTTGGTTGTCTTTCAGGTGCAATTCAGAGAGCACATGCGTGACACTGTGTATGACTGAAGGTCAGAGGACAAGTTGCAGAAGTTGGTTCTCTCTTCCGACCATGTGGGTCCTAGGGATCAAACTCAAGTCATTAGAGGTGCTTTGTCAGGAAGCACCTTTACCCATGAAAGTCATCTCAGCATCCTCTTCAAGTTTGGGCTGTGATCTATAATATAAATCTGGTCTATACCACCACACAGCACATGTGTGAGTGCACACACACACACAGAGATATACACCAACAACTAAAGTAATATTTCATAGTAAAACATTTTCTCTTATAGATGATTAACTCCGATTTTTTCTATTTTATTGCTAATGTTTATTTAACTCATTTATTTTGTGCTCAAGTAGGTGGTTTGGTTTTTCCATTAGAAAAAAAGTGATGTGGTATTTCTTTGAATTTATTGATTCTAAGACTTCTTTCTGAAGTTGTTATTATTTTCTCTTTCTTTTTGCTTTATTTTTATTTTACTAAAATTCTGAAGTAACCAGATATATCCAAGAGCTACTAATGAGGTGGCCATATTTTTTGCAAGTCTTGATGCTCTGACCTAGTAATATTCATATTACTCTTTATTTAAAAATTTTTGCATACTATTTATTTTGATCAAATTCTTTCCCCTCCCCCAATTCCTTCTAGATCCTCCCCACCTCCCTACTCACCAAACCTCATGTTCTTTTTTCTCTCTCATTCACATGCTCAAAAGAAAGAAAAAGAAAAACATAAAACAAGAGAAACATCAGGGTTGTCCAAGACACTCTCAAAACATACAGCCTACTGATGTTGTCCTTGGTTTCCCTCCAGAGGTGGAAAGTAAGTCCCTACTGTAGAAGACACCATGCACTTCAGACTCAGGGCCCAGAGGTCCCTAAGCTGGAATTCACCTGGATGCCACTGCCCTGAGAACTAGCTTTCATGGTACCAGAAGGTGCTAGGCAAGCTTCCAAAGGAGGGAAGTTGCCAATAGTCCTACCCAGATGCCTATAAACCACAAAAACAACAAGAATGGCATGATAACCCTGAGTACAGTAATGCCATGCATACTCTGATGGTAACCAGCTCTCTAGTTGTACTTAAAGGGGGAAACTGTATCTGGTACTGGAAACTTAGCCAGATACTTAGGGCTAATGAAGCTCTGTATCTTTGATGAGGACCTCCAATCACCACTTTACTAAACCATCGTATCTCTAACGACCATCTATAAACATTTGTCCATAAGGTATAAACCCACAGATAAATGTAGTGTTCACCCCTCATCAAAGAAACTTTTCATTGCAAGATGGAGACTACTACAGAAAATATGCAGAGTTGTGGAGCCCAGTCCCATTGGATACATCTACAAAATAGTTCCTGCACCTAGCGTTCAGGGAACATTGCAGAAAAGAGTGTGGAAAGACTGCAAGAGACAGATGGTCAGGGACTTTGCTGTGAGAGTGTATCTCCTAGTAACATTAGAAGTCACCCTGCCTCAACATGAGCTGAACAAAACAATAGACCTACTAAGATGGGTGGGGGAAGCCCACAAGGCCTCAACCCTACGCAAAGACCTATAGGCAGTTAAGGAATGCTGAAAGCAGGAAAAACAGTTCTCCCCCAGGGAGAAGCACACCAATTGGTCATCCAATACCAAATGCTCATCCCTGAAAACATACACACCAGTGACATTACACAGACTAATCAGGTTATCTTCTTAAATATGAAGAATATACACATGTTCATGAAAAACAATTTAAGAAAAAGAGGCCATGAGTTTGAAAGAGAGCAAAGAGGGGTATATGAGAGGGTTTGGAGGGAGGAAAGGGGGGAAAGTGATATGATTATATTATAATCTCAAGAATAAAAGAAAAAATAGGAAAAAGGCATAAAACAAAAAAAAAAGGTCAAAACAAAAAAAACCAGTAAAACAAAACAGAATTATTCTTCCTTTATGAAGTTAACTTAAGTCAATACCTGGATGATATTGTGGATTGACCTGAAATGTCCACTTCCCTAAGGATATTACTTAACCAGCTAAAGCTTTTGCAAATTTTCTAATAAGAACTTCTTTCAACTAATCACAATGTCCTGAAGCAGAAATTTTTGACAAAGTTAGAATTTTTCCTAATCTCAACTATCCACAAATTACCCTTAGTCATACAATTTTCTTATTTCATATAGCAAATTTAGAATTTATTGTTTCTGATTTCTTTTATACCATAGTTCTTATTTTTAAGAATTGTTAGCTACATCAAAGTCTAATTGAGATCAATTGAATATTATGGCTATTTAATTACTGGCAAAGCAAAGAAAATCATTATTTAACTTTAATAAATGAAGATATATGTAAGTATCCAGCAATTTGCAAGTAAAAATTTGCAATTTGATTTTTATTGATAAATTCTTTTCTGTGTAGCAGTTTTCCATTTAATGAGCTATTAGTAGGAAGATTGATACCAATTATACTATCTATTAAATACTACCACTTTTAAGTGTGAATCCTTAATTATTTTGCTGTAGGCTGTTTTGATAAATGTGGATGAAGTATCTGTACACTCTTAGATAGTTAATATAGCAAGACTTAAACTGGGCATCCCTTGCTTATGTAAGTTTCATCTAATTATATGGCCATTAGGTATATGTCTCAAATGCTCAATATTTTTCTCTTTACAATCAACTTATGCTTAATTAAAAAGTAGTGACAAACTTGCTAACTCTGCATTAACTACTCACTTGTGATACAAATTTAATAGGAGGTCTAAATTATTTTAAGTGATTTAAGGATTTCCAATATACTCTCTCAACCTCAAAGTTATTTGATTCAAAAAAGCAGGAAGTGAAAACATCATGTTAATTAAATGTTTTCCTGTTTAAAAAAAAAGGAGGTTTCCCTTTATTTTAACATTGTAACACAGTACATTAACACTAAATTTACAGAAAATAAATGACTAGCATTACATTTGTTATTTATTCAGTGCTATTTGTTTGTAATAAAATATGATTTAAAATAAGAGGGGCAGTGTGGGAGGAAACCCTACTTTGCTCTTTGGACAGAATCATTATGGTTTGACATCCATCATCTGGGCTGGACATGACCACTTCTGTCCTGAAACATAGCAGCTGTGATCACCCATACTTGAGACCCTCATGAGAGTGAGCCTATTAACACTCCGCTGTGGAGAAAGAGGGGAGGCTCTCGGAAACTACCCTCCTCTCCTTGGAATCCCATAAGTAGACTGAGGGTTGGAATTTTTCAGTAGTGTAACTAACTCTTACTAAGCTACCCAAGGGACTTCCCCTTAGTGTGGCTGCCACTGAATCTCCCATGCTGCTAGGAGCAACCTTCTTAGGTCTGTTGGTACCCTCTATACCTTGGGTAAATAAGAGTTTCTTTACATATCCCCAGGAGGTGTAGCCCAACCAAGGCCATGGGCAATCCAGCCACCTGTGAGACTCTCCAGATCATGGGGTCATTGGGCTGCTAAACTCTCTGGCTTTTCCAGCCTACTTCATCCCTTGAAAAGGTATCCTTTCTTCCTTTCTTTCTTTCTCTCTTTCTTTCTTTCTGTCTGTCTGTCTGTCTTTTTTTCCTTCTGTCTTTCTTTTTTTGTACAATTTAGACTTTGTCTTTTTTTAATTAAAAAAAAACTTTTACTCATTTTACATACCAACCACAGATGCCCCTCTCATCCCTCCTCCACACACATAATCCCCCCTAGCCCACCCCTCATCCCTTCCTCCAAAAGGGTAAGTTCTCCCATGGGGGGATAGCAAAGCCTGGTATATTCAGTTGAGGCAGGACCAAGCCCCTCTCCCCTGCCTCAAGGGTGAGCAAGTCTTCCGGCAATAGGTAATGGGATCCAGAAAGCCATCTCATGCACCAGGGTAGATCCTGATCCCACTACCAGGAGCCTCTCAAACAGACCCAGCTATACAACTGTCTCTCATACCCAGAGGGTCTAGTCTGGTCCCATGCAGGTTCCACAGCTGTTGGTCTAAAGTTCATCAGTTCCTATGAGCTTGGTTCAATTTTCTCTGCAAATTTCCCCATCATGATCTTGACCGCCCCCCCACTTGCTCATATAATCCTTCTTCCCTCTCTTCGACTGGACTCCTGGAGCTCTGCCTGGTGCTTGGTTGGGGATCTCTGCATCTGCTTCCATCAGTTACTGGATAAAGGCTCTATGATGACAGTTAGGGTATTCACTAATCTGATTACCAGGGTAGGCCAGTTCAGGCACCCTCACCACTATTGCTACTAGTCTAATCTGGGATCATCCTTGTGGATTCCTGGGAGTCTTCCTAGCACTAGGTTTCTCCCTAACCCCATAATGTTTCCCTCTATCAAGACATCTCTTTCATTGCTCTCCCACTCTGTCCCTCCCCCAACTCAACCATCATTCATAGCAGTATTATTCATAATAGCCAGAACCTGGAAGCAACCTAGATGCTCCTCAACCAAAGAATAAATAGAGAAAATGTGGTACATATGCACAATGGAATATTACTCAGCTGTAAAAAAAAAAAAAAAAAAAAAAAAAAAGACATCCTGAAATTTGCAGGTAAATGGATGGAACTAGAAAATAGCATCCTGAGTGAGGTAACCCAGACTCAGAAAGACAAACTTGATATGTACTCACTCATAAGTGGATACTAAATGTAAAGCAAAGGATAATCAGACTACAACCCACAGCTCCAGAGAAGCTAGGAAACAAGAAGGACTGTGGTGATATATTGTGTACCCCAATAAAGCTTGCCTGGGGATTAGAGGACAAAGCCAGCCACTAAATTAGATGCAAAGGTCAGGCAGTGGTGGCACACACCTTTAATCCTATCACTTGGGAGGCAGAGATCCATTCGGATCTCTGTGAGTTCAAGGCCACACGGGGAACAGAGCCAGGCATAGTGGCACACACCTTTAATCCAAGCACTTGAGATCTCATGCCTTTGCTGCAAAGTATTTGGGAAGCACACACCCTTTAATCCCAGCACTAGGAAGGAAGGAAGATGGCAGGGCACAGAAAGGTATATAAGGCATGAGTAAACAGGAAGTCTTGCTCTGGAGACTGAGGATTTCCTAGAAGTAAGAACTAGTGCCTGGCTTGCTCTGCTTCTCTGATCTTTCAGCTTTTAGCCCAATATCTGGCTATAGGTTTTCTATTAATAAGACCATTTAGCAATTCGTGTTACAGGGGACCCTAAGAGGGACGTAGGAATCACCTTGTGAAGGGGAAACAGAGGAGATCTCCATGAGTAAACTGGGGATGAGGGGGAGCAATAGAGGGGAGAGGAGGGGGAGAGAATATGAGGGTATCCTTTCTTAATCCTCTCATTGTGCTTGCTAGTATCTATACATTTCTGTCTAAATCTTTGTTCTGAGAAATTAACAACCTAGAATGTCTCCAGGGGTGCCCTCCCATTGCCAATTTCCATCGCTATCAATTATAATTGATCCAAGACTATGACAAGGATAGATTTCACCTAAATGTTTGTTGGAGACTTCATGGATGGACCTGAAGTTCAGTGAAATCAGGCACAGAAAGGCAAGCATGATCTTATGCATACATGGAATCTTAAAAAGATTATTGCACAGGAGTTGAAAACAGAATGATGGTTATCAAAGGCTCAGGAAGGAGGGTGCAATGCTGAATCTATTTCCGCCTAGAGTGACATAACCATGAGGCATTATGAAGCAGAATGGCTGTGATAGCATCCAATATGCCATTGCAATATGACACTGTATTGTGATCTACAAATACGTTGGGCCACATTCACAGATACCTGCCCAGTATGTGGGTTAAATGTGGCCTGTGGACCACAGATTAGAGCTGAATACTGTCATTCACAGCAATGAAAGAAACAAAACAATGTGTCTGATAGCGGAGTCTGTGGTAATAGAGTCTGTTTACATTCTTTCCCAGAAGGAAAGTAGGGGAAAGTCATCAGACCCTCCCCTAAGATTCCAATCACCATTCCCTCCTAACCTCCACAGCTGCACATAATCTCAGTGATATAGAAGGATGATGATTGGCTGAGTGTTGGGACACCATAATGCAGCTTTCCAGAGGCATCACCCAGGCTAGAGTGGAAAGTTTCAGTGATGCAGCTGCTTTGGAATCATCCATGTCCCTGTAAGTAACCCTTCACTCATGTTCCTGTAAGTAATCCCAATAAGTTTATTTTGGGGGACAAGGAGATATCTCAAGTCAATTGAGTGCTTGCCTTGCAGGCACAATAACCTGAATTTGATCCCAGGACATGTATTCTAAAATCCTGACATGTTGGTGTGCACCTGAAATCTAAATGCTAGGAAGGCAGAGACAGAGGATGTCTGGGGCTCACTGGCTGGCCAGCTTCACCTGCTTCCTGACTTCCAGACCAGAGAGAGACCCTGTCTCAAAAAAATGATATGTATCTTCTGAAGAATGACACCTGGGGTCCTTCTCTGGCCTCTGCAAACACACACATATAAACCTGTGTACACACTCATACATAAATGCACAATAAAGATAAAAAAATAAACTTTAAGGGCTGAAGAAATTGTTTTATAGTCAAAAGCACTTACTGCTCTTCCAGAGGAACCAAGTTCAATTCCCAACACCCATACTACATGATTCACAACTGCCTGACACTCCAGCTCCAGGGGGTCTGATGTCTCTGGCCTTTTCTCTGTGTATATGTGCACTTGCTCTCATGTGCACATATACACACATGCACACAATTAAAAATAATAGAATGAGACCCATTATAAAATTTTAAGTAAACTTATTAGTTCGACAAGAGAGTCTTGGATGGGATCATTTCTTTGATCTCTTGGTACTCTATCAATAGTAAATAAACCTACTATTGCATCACCCTAAAAAATTAACACAAAAGAGAGCAAGGAAGTATTGCTTGATGGGTATTGAATCATAGCTGAACAAGAAAAATAGATCTTGATGTACTGTGACACACAAAAATAAACATAATTAACAACAAATTATATCTCAAAATCGATTAGAGGACCCTGAATGCACTTATAAAGAAAAGATCAAAAATTATTGCAATGGATATATGAATTACTCCAAGCTGGTCACTACTCAAGATATATGTGCATCACCATTTGCCTCCTAAATATTCAAAAATTATATGTCAATCAAAATTAAATTAAATTTAAAAGATATAAAACACTAAAAAAATTAAATTGATAAAATAAATTTTAGTATGATGGACTTCTATGGTGCAGTAAAATGGTATTATAAAATACTTTATTAATCTAGAATTCTGAAAATAAGTGATTGACAATAAAAGTATAATCCAATTAACATAGCTCCTTTTGTTAAAAATAATATATATCATAAATATTGTAGGCATATATATTCTAAATAAGGACTAAAGCCAATATATGAAAAGTAGTCATGTCTTAATAGTAAAACTATGAGAGATTTAATTTCCTTACTTTTTGTTTCTCCGAATTTTTAAATTCTTCCTCAAACATATCTAACTTATATGATCAAAATAAATTAAAGTTTAGAAATATGAAAGCAGAGATTGCCCCCAGGTGCTTCAGATCATGTTTTTCCCTTTCTATAATGAGCAAGTGTTGCTTCAATAATTGAAAAAAACAAATTGTATTTTTTAAAAATAGCATAGTTATAATGCACAATGAGAAAATAAGTTTGACACCAGAAGAGGCAGAAAATAAGTTTGACACCAGCAGTCAAAATATTCCACTGTAGAAGCAACTTTCTCTCCCCCCAAAATAATACAACATCAGCATTCTTGGTAAGGATTTCCAATAATGACTGTCCTTGATGGTCTTGTTATCTACAAAGGCATTTCTTCTTTGGATATGCAAAAATAAAATGTAAACTATGTCAAAGTATACTCACCATCTCTGTCATTGCTGCCGGAAATTGTCATTTACTATCCTCTCTGGATAAATCTTTCATTATAAAAAGTCAGAAGTTGGGTGTTAATTCAAATGCTGTCAATATATCTACGTACATTGTTAATCATACTGATAGAGAATAGATTTTTCTACATACCAATAAGCAATCTCAAAGTGCTTACTTAGTAAGCAAGAAAAATATTTCTAGTGGCCATAAGAGTACTTTCAGTGTCCTAAGGCCAAAAAGGGCCTTCTAATACACATATTTTCTAGAACTTTAAGCCTCTCATAGTTTAAATACAGTATTTCAGTTAGTTGCTTGTTTTTCTTTATGTAGGAATAAAAAATTCCAGCATTGTATTTGTACTAAATATGTCAACCTTTTATGAATAAATGCTAAAGGTCTAATGTACAATATTGTGACTATATTTAATACTATATTGTGGGCTTGAAATCTGAGAGCTATTAAATGTTTTCATCACACACACACACACACACACACACACACACACACACACACACACACACACACACACACACACGGTAATTGTGTAGAAGGATGTCTCAATTATTTTGGCTGTGAGAATCATCCAGTGTAAAATATCAAATCATCATCTTGTATTCCTTGAATATATGTAATTTTTGTTTGCCAATAATCCTTCCATAAATTTTAGAGAAGTAATTTTTCTCCGTAGAACCTCATAGATTTATCTTCTCTACTCACATCTGTTCTTCACAAGATCAATAAGTGCTGGATAGTTTTGTATCAACCTGACACAAGCTAGAGTCATCTGAAAGGGGGGAATCTCAGTTGAGAAAATGCCTCCATTAGATCCAACTGTATGGCACTTTTCTAATTGGTTTTTGGTGGTGTAGGGCATGGCCCATTGTGGGTGGGGCCATCCCTGAGCTGGTGGACCTGGATTTATAAAAAAGCAGGTGAGACAAACCATGAGGAGCAAGCTGGTAAGCAATACTCTCCCATGGCCTCTGCATCAGCTCCTGCCTCCAGGTTCCTACCCTCACTGCTTTTGATGATGAACTATTATATGAACTGTGAGCAGAATAAACCCTTTCTTCCCCACGTTGCCTTTGGTCATGATGTTTCATCACAGCAATAGTGATCCTAACTAATGCAAATATTTCCTTCATCTATTACCTTGATATCTGTGTTGTTTTACTTCTCCTTGGAAGTCATTTCTCAGAAACTCGAGGTATAGACTTGAGTCATGAAAGCCAGCTAGTACTACTTTATTTTGAAGCTAAGAGATTGGTCTTAAAATCATGGTTGCCCATTTCACAAATTGTTAGTCACAAACTAAAACAGTATAGATGAATCAAACTAACTTTTATCAACTAAAAAAAAATGTAACATAATCTTGAACATAGCAGCCATGCATGCCTTCAACAAATACTGAAACCTAGGAAAGTGTTAAACATTCTTAGACATTCTAGAAGCACACAAGTGAATAAAGTAATGTAATTTCCTTTTTAGAACCCACAGAGCTCCAATTACCAGAATTCTTAACTTATTGCCCAAAGCAAGAATTTTCTAGACGCTCACTGGATTCTTAATGGATTTTTAAGATATATTTGTGTGGTGTGTATGTGTGTGTGTGTGTGTGTGTATGTGTGAGTGTGTGTGTGTGTGTGTGTGTGTGTGCACGCATGTGCACATGCATATGCTACATGTATACAGATGCTTCTAGAGGCCACAGAAAACATTGGAGTCTCTGGAACTAGAGTCGTACACAGTGGTGCGCCACTCAACTTAGGTACTGGGAGCCAAACTAAGGTTCTCTGGAAGAGCAGCAAGTACTCTTAACTACTAAGCCATTTCTTCACCCCACCACCACCACCACCACTTAATGGATTTTTAATTTACTTCAAGACCCTCCAAAAGATGAGGGTCCCCACATCCTTTGTCTACATTTCTCTGAGCTTTCTGGTCTTCCAAACTCCCATCAGAACAGCCCTTTCAACTCTGCATGCTAAGGCTGTTCTATTACAAAGCTGCAAATTCTCCTACACTCTTTCTGTAAACCAGCTCAAAAGGCCTAAGACCCACATGGTGGAATTTATCACACCGGGAACCCACTTCTGGTACCATTTTTCTGGATAAGATACTTTTCTTGTTGCTGTAGCAAAATATCTGAGTAAAACAAATAAGGAAATGTTATGTGGGCTTACCTTATCAGGAGATACAGTCTATCATGGCAGTAGAAATATAGTAGCAGGAGCAGGGGGTAGCTAGTCACATCACATCCACAATCAGGAAGTAGAGAGGATGCTTGTATTCAACACTACAATTTATCTTTTGTATCCAACATGGCAACACACACTTAAAATGATACCACTTACATTTAGAGCAAGTATGCCCTCTTCAATTAACCTAATCTAGATTATTCCTAATAGGCATACACACAGGCTGGTCTTTTGACATTCTAGATCCTCTTAACTTGACAACCAATATTAACCATCACACCATTCTATGTTGATTTATCACTTAATAAAGCTCCATCTTGATTATTCCTGCATCTTGGAAATCTGCTACCAGGAGGAAAACTGCATGATAGATCTTGTTCTTATAAAATAATTGTTTACTTCTCCAGAGGAAAAAACACAGTATCTGTCCATCCATTCAGCTATTCATTGAACAATAATGGTTTCCCAATATTTAACGAAGTGTAATATACAAAGAATCTATCAATAACATTTACGAACTGAGCACTAGAATAGTATTCCTCTCAAGGGTGAACAATGTACCATCCAGAGTAATAAAAAGCTCCCAATTTAGTAGAAAGACTTAAAACATAAATATAAAGAATGAATTACAGAGATTGGCATATATTATTGCAATGTTTGTCTTTTTAACTCTTGTTTATTACTATGTAAATGCATTTGCTTGGAAAATTATAAATATTTTAAGACAGGAATTTATACTTAATAATCAAACTAAAACAAGCCTTAACCTTACACCCGTGTGTTATCTAGAGACACTTCGAAAATCTGATCATCTTACCTGTCACTGAAAAATGCTGCCTTTTTCTAATAAGGTTAAGGAGGCCACATACTTCATTTCTTTCAAGATGTGCTGTGTTGTGCCTGGAGCTGACACTTCACGTACCATCCAAGGTTTCATATCAACAGCAATCCTCCCCACCCAGCATCCAGGGGCAACTGAAAATAAGCCTTTTCAACATCACGCAGGGGATTATTTTTTAAAGAAACTTTTTTAAAGGGATAAAAATAAAATAAATCTATAACCTTGACTTTCCAACTTTTATCTGCACACTTCTTATTCAAACTATGTCCCTTGGGTCTTTCTCTGCACAGAGGGAAATGTTTCCTTCCTCTGCATGAGTAGGATGCCTGCATTTCTCCCTATTCCCAGCCCCAGTAGGATGTTGACTTGTGATCAACAGAGAGAAAAGATCGTGGAGAAATGGGCTATTTATCCACATGGCATGTTTCCTCGTGAATGCCTTTTTCCTGGTCCGTAAGAAAAGTTTCCATGACAACCAAGCCACTAACGTTCACCCCCCACTAGCTGACGTGTTTCCCTCCCAATTGATCAGCCGGATATTGTGTTAAGAGTACTTTGCCCAGACTGGGCACTCTTCAGGGATTATTTGCCTGTTTATTTTTTTATTAACTGGACCCTTGGCAGGAACTATTTAAATGAGCCTTTCTCTTTGATCCTTTAAAAACATAATCTTAACTAAACAGAACAGTTTTTAGACAACATTAGTCATGTCATAGGAAATAAACTATGAGCAAGAATCTTCATTCTCCATAAGCAATACATAGGTGCTCTCAAATGACTAAATTTTATGTTGGCCCCTCCCTCTGTCCCTACCACATGGTCTACCAGATGCCTTTTATTCAATAAGTGTTGAACATTTCATCACCCAAACTTTTCCAGAGTTTTTGTATTTAAGTCACTGAGTTAAGGCAGAACCCACATCCCAGTAATTTAATAATCTTCTTGCTTTCAAATTTTCTATATAAAAAGGTAAGGAACTGAAGGTAAAATATTATTAAATCCCAACCCTTAAGCTTGTGCCTTTAAGAAAAACTAGATGAAAATGTGCTAAAATATTTCTAACTATTATATTTAGCAGGTACAAATATAGACGTATCTCTGCTGAAATTTTTTGAGATTGATTTTTTTTTTTTCCATTTAGCTAACTGGATGAATTTTTCTGATGAGTATCTACTACGTTCAAGGCACTGGAATAGCCTTCAGGATCAGGTCAATTGATAAATCTCCTTTATATTTAGAGAGATGAAAAGAAGAGATGAACCATGCAGAAAAAAAAACAGCTGGCCAGGGGTTTGCCTACCCAAGCATGCACATCAACATGGGCTACGGCTAGTTTCTACAATGTAATAGAAATCAGACAGGTTGCAGGAAAGGGCAAACACAAACCTTTTTCTCCTTAGGTTAACCTCCTTGCTCCTAAAAACCTTATAGGTGCCTAATCTCACATATATTGTCATCACCATTACTACAGTTTAAAATGCCTTGTGGTAGACAAGTTGTATCTGGCATGGATTGGCATGAATGAAACAGAGACACCTAGTGGGGAGTCCCGGCTTTGGGATTCCATGAATGCGGAGATTCTCGACTGTGTATGTCCCTATGGAACATACAGAAGCTAGGCTCATGCTGTTTGTTTGCATGCTGTCTCCATGAGGCATGAGATTTCTGTGCCACAGTGGCTATTACACCTGTCTAATATCGGTCTTATTGTTTCAGACCTAAACTCCTGTGAAGCAGATGGACAGGAGCAAGCACAGGGAATGGGTAGACAAGGAGTAGATTACTACATGGCTTTCTATGATGGCTATTCCCACTGAAATGTTTGTACAGTCTCCTCCGGAACCCACAGGATTTCTGATTAAAGTGGTGCCATGAGTAATCTATCTGCAGAGAATATGAAAGAGACAGTCTATTTTAGAAGAGTTGAAACCAATTCCTCAATTGTATTTTCACTAGCAGAGCTAGTAGCCTAGAATGTGTGTTTGCTGAGAGATGTACCTGTAATGCACAATGAGATGTACTTTGTTAATGCATAGCACATTTCAGAGATAAAAGGTGGTATTTTTAAGAACTTATAAGTTCTACATAATGGAAAAATCATTTGTTTTTTGCAGTACTACTGCAAATAAATATTGGGGTATAACCCAACACCATGGTCAAAGCAATCTTCTCACTATGGTGAGAAACCTATAAGTCACACATGAACTAGAAATCACTGGAGAACTTGGTAGACATTCCCAGTTGTGTGGTGGAGCTACCTCATTACTACTAAGAACTGTTATATTGTCAGATATTTGTGGAGCAGATTATTAAATACTGCTCTAATTAAAAATTAAATTGTATAAAGTTTCAATTAAATAAAATATATTAAAACAAATACTGTAGACAACTCAAAATATCCCTTCAAAACTGAATGACTTTCTCCCCAGCTGTTGGATATCTAGTAGCAGACTACGTTGGCTATCAACCCTTGTCCAGGAAAGCCTTGATGAAAAACAACCCTCTCACCCAAGAGCACACACAGCCGAGTACTGATCAAGTCTGGTATATAAAAGTCTAGCCACTGACCATGACTGAATCTTCACATACAAATATGCATTGGATGAATGAAGTTTTCATGAGTTTGGGTGATGGTCAAGCTCCTCTCTGTCCAAACCTCCTCCTAAAAAACTTCCTTATAATCCTGATGCACACTGATTTCCAACTATGACAACACCCAACCAAAAATATTAATTAGTGGTCTACTGTGTTTCAGAAACCAGAATCAACATTAGCAAATAAGACATAGTCTTCTTCCATAAGCTACACATAACTTAGAAGGGCAAAATTCATCAGTTAAAATGTTAAAAACTAGAGATGTCTAAGAGGTTTGGATCATTTGCTGCTTCTCCAGGGGTCCCAAATTCAGTTCCAGGCACCCAGGTCAGGTGGCTCACAACCACTTGTAACTCCAACTCCAGGGAATTTGACATCTCAGGGCTTCCATGGGTACTTGCATGCATATGCGCACACACACACACACACACACACACACACACACACACACACACACACACACAGTAAGCATACAGACACAGAAATAAAGATAAAACAAGTCTTTAAAAATAAAATTCTGTTTTATTTATAAATATATTTATAAATATATTCTAGATATGGGAATATATTTCAGTAAACCCAGCACTGGGGAAGCTGAGACAGAAGGTAGTCAAGGCAGGCCATATCTCAAGAGAGAGAGAAAAGAAGATGTAGAAGAAGAGGAGGAGGAGGGAGATTGGTGAAGGGAAATATATCTGTTTAGGTTTTTGTTTATTTGTTTTGTTTGTTTCTTCGAGACAGGGTTTCTCTGTGTAACAGCCCTGGCTGTCCTGGAACTCACTTGGTAGATTAAGCTGGCCTTGAACAACTCACAGAGATGCACCTGCCTCTGTCTCCTGAGTGCTGGGATTAAAGGCGTGCACCACCACCGCCCAGCTCTGCATAGGCTACAATGTCTCAGTGACCTCTAAGGGAGAAGATAGGAAGGAGTGGCATGCCATGTAAAGATGCTCCCAAAGAGACTTGACCTGTTAAGGATGCTGAACTGTATTTTATGTTAAAGGAAAAGAAAGGCCTGTGAGAAGGTCTGACATACTTGTGTTTTCTAAAAAGCTCTGTATAAGAAGAGCTGTGAACAGTAAATGTTGGATATTTTTAACTGAATCTTTGAACTGTTAAGGAACTGCAGAGGCAGGGCCCCTTCCATTAAGAGAAGTGACCCCACTCCCATGGGACTTGGATTCCAGTCCTAGTACCCACATAGCAGCTCACAAAACAATCTGGAACTCTAGTCCCCGGAGACCAGACACCCTCTCTGTTCTCCTTAGGTACTGCATGCAAGTGGTGCACAGACCAAACACACATACAGGTAAAATAAAATGAAAAAGACATTTAAAAGGAGAAATTTGTGTTCAGGTACAGTGCCACACATCTGTAACCCCAGCACTCAGGAAGCTGAGGCAGACAGACGACAAGTTTCAGGCCAGTAATGTGGCAGTGGATTTGAGGAGGGGACAGAGGGCAGAGACCAGTGAAGAAGCCTCTGTAGCAGTCTTGGTGGGGGTAAGGAGCATTAACCAAGCTGAAATACAATGAACTAGCATTTTGGAGTTGGCACTGAAAATATTTAAGACATGGAGTCAATAGAGAGGTAGGATATTCAGAGAAGACTCAAATTTCTGATTTGGAAAACAAAAGGAACAAAAATACAAAGTATGACTACTAGAGGAGAACACCTCAGTGATTTCTAGGTATGTTGACTCTGACCTGTTTATAGGGCACTGAAAAGAATATAAAGTCAGCAGTCAGGGGAGTCGAGATGGGGAAAAGGAGACAGCAAGGAGTGGGACAGAGACAGACAGACAGACAGAGGGAGAGAGAGGGAAACAGAGAGATAGAGAGAGGGAGAGACAGAGAGAGAGAGACAGAGAGGAGAGAGAGACAGAGACAGAGAGAAGAGAGAGAGAGAGGAGAGAGAGAGAGACAGAGAGAGAGAGAGAGAAAGGGAGAGGGAGCTGGAGTTGTATAAGTGGGCAGAACACTTGCCTAGCATACACAAAGCCCTGGGTCCAATCCCCAGCACCACATGCCTGTAATGTCCGCATTTGGGAGATAGCAGGAGGATCAGGAATTCAAGATCATCTTTGGCTACACAATGCACTGAAGGCCAGTCCAGCCTACATGAAACCCTGTCTCAGAAGAAAAGAACATCAAAAGTACAGAGAAGTTTGCCTGCCTCGCTTGTCCGGCCATCTGTAGCATTTCTTACACTCTTAGGTCTCAAGAGTGTGCCGTTAATCAGCAGTTCTGAGACAGTGGGGTGTATTTGACAAACAAGGCTTCAATGTCAGGCAGACTAGGCTTGTACTCAATACACTACACACTAGTATAAATACTTGACAAGTTACATGCTAAAATGTCCTACTTTGCAAGGTTTCCTGAGCTTAAGTGAAGTTCCTTACATAAAAGCATGCTACAGAGGAGGCTTCCTCCAGCAACTCTCCAGGGCCTGACCACCAGATTCTAAAGACCTTTGCATTGTTCTCAGCAATACTTTCCACTTCAAACTCCTAACTCACGTATATTATTTCACTCACCTGACACTGATAAAATCCAAACCCCACCCTCCCTCTCTCCTGCCTGGACCTGCAGAGTCTGTGGTCCTCCCCGGCCTCTTAGGCATCTGATCTGCTTCCTTTCAATTGAATGTGGCAGCAAGTCATGAATTGTTCTCCATCCGTGTTTATTGCAAAAAAATAACAGTTATCTCCGATGGACCTGCTTGGTTTTATCTTGGTCAGTCCTGCAACTGTTTAATTATTTCATTTTATTTCCCCTAAGTTAGCCCATTTCTCCTCTGTGTTGATGACATGAATAAAGACACAAAAGCAAATTTGTGGTACTGGATTTCAAATATTTTTACCACTGGACACAAGCTGAGGCCCTTTTAGTTGGTTTTGATTATAAAGTTCAATGACCACAACAAAAATTTCTTGGCTGGAAAAAAAAAGGTTTTCCCCCAGTGTTTCTTTACAGAGAGCTGAGTTAATTTCATTGAGGGATCCCAGTCCGAGGAAGCAGGTTTGTTGGTTCCCTAAGCCAGAATGACTTACTCCAGAGAAGGTCATGGGGTCAGACTAGAAAATGAACCTTCACTTTCAAATTAGGTAAACAAAGCATAGACTCCAAGGGGGTCCAGGTCCAGGCCAACATGAAACAGGAGTACCAGAAGGACCTTCTGAGACTGAAGGCCAGACACCTGAAGATCCTTAGTCCAACTCCAACAGGGAGGAGCAGGTCCTTTTCCCTCACCCTCCTACAGTTCTGTCTGTATGAACACCATCCAAGAGACCTACACAGAAGCCTGTAAAGGATCCCTCTATCCACACCCTCCATATTTTCTCCTGTCAGCCCCCTGCCTCACTCTCCCTATCATCTCAAGCCTCTACTTCCCCCTCAGTGCCCCACTTGGCTCACAATATATCCCCAAACCACATAGTTTCTCCTGTCTCTGCTTGATGGGACCTACTGGCCACAGATCTCCTCATCAGTATATCCCCCACACCTGTGTGTCTCCCTGCCAATTAAGAAGTCTCAACAGAAACCAAATGCTGGTTATCTGCCCCCTTTTCACAAAAATCAGGCCAGGACAGTGGAACTGTGCAAGAAGAAAATAGAATGTTCTGTTTCTAAGTACTGCATTTAAGAATGCCGCCCACCTCAACCTCTCCCCGCAGATCCTCAAGATAGTCCACTTTTACAGTAAAGTCACAGAGCTAGCAGATGGAAGAGCTTGAATAGACATATAACTCCAATAGTTACTCTTAAACATTAATTGTACAAGCCATGGGTATCATTTTATACCATCATATAATTACTTTGATCATATTAACTCTCACTAGTCTTATGCCCCCTCATCCCCTTCCCTAGTCTAACTAAATGCTGTGGCAAATCAAATTTACAAATGTAGCACAAATTCTGATTGGTCTTAATAATAAAAACCCGGAGCCAGATATGGGATAAATGCTGAAAGATCAGTAAAAAAGACAGCCTTAGAAAGACTTCTTATCTCTACCAAATCCTCAGCCTCAAAGGGCTGAGTTCCTGTCTCCACCCTGCCTTATCACTTCCTCTCTCCATCCAGCCATATCACTTCCTGTTTCCTTCTCCCAAGTGCTGGGATTAAAGGGGTGTGCCACCACTGCCTGGCCTATAATAGCTAGCTCCACACTCTGATCTCCAGGCAAGCTTATTTGTGAGAGCACAAACAAAATATCACCACCACATACTTTTACGGCGCCACATCACTGATTTCTCCATGAAGAGCTGCCAACTTCTCTTTGTCTGGCCCTCTTCCCCCGAATCTATATTTTTCTTGCCCATGCTAACTACAAAGTGAACGAGAGAGACATGGCAGTGAGAACCATCTCCCACGCCCTTCATTCTCAAGTCTGGGTCTCCAGGAAGCTTGGCTTTTCCCACGCATGCATTGAAATATAATGCAGTTCATGATGTTGACACTAGAGTGACATTTAGAAACCCAAAGCCTGACACTCAGCTTTAAAATCTTACTAGGCGATAAACATCCCTCTTTGTGATAAAGGGAAAAAATTTCAAATGAAAAGGGCAGTGCATTTAGTAATCATCCAGATGAATAGGAATGTCAGGTGCTATGCCCGCTGGTGTGGTACCTGAAAGGACCAAGCAGATGCCATAACAGGCTGCTCAGTCTTCTCTCAGAGATCAGACCTCAATTTCACTTTCCTGAGACTTGAGCAAGCAGTTTCTGGGAGGGCCATGAACAAAAGACAGAGTCCTTGCAGTAGCTCCCTTTCTGCAGGTACTCTGACTGCTCAAAGTTCAGCCAGTTGTTTACTGCCTGGAACCCCTCACCAACTTAGAGCTATGTGCATGAGTCAAGGACAGAGCCTGGACCACTGAGCCAGCCCCCACAGTCAGTACATGCTAGGCCAGCCAGCCCCCATGGCAGCTCAAGGACAAAGCCTGGGACTTGTCCCAGACTGCCCCCAAAATGATAATTGTAACCCCCAACCAGTAAATTCAAAGGTTACATATCCTCACCCAATTAAAAGAGAACAGAGACTTTCAAAAACTCGGGAAGCAGAGGCAGGCAGATCTTTGTGAGTTCGAGGCCAGCCTGGTCTACAGAGCAAGATCCAGGAAAGGTGCAAAGCTACACAGAGAAACCCTGTCTCAAAACACAAAGAAACAAAAATAAAATAAAATAAAATAATAAAATAAAAAACAAAAAAATAAATAAATAAAAATGAAGCAATCCCAGTTGCACCCAAGCCAAGCCCCCAACCGCCCTGAAAGTCTTGTGGTTTTTGCCTTTAAATAGCTAGCCTCACAAAGAAAGAGGAACTCCTCTGCCTCACTGTATTGGGTGTAGGAATGAGTTCCCTGCCTAGGCTTGTATCTATAGAATAAACCTTGCTGTTGCATTCTGGACATCCTCAGTCTTCAGTGGTCTCTTTGGGGTCACAATCTGGGCATAACAGTACCCACTCACCTCTCTCCTGACTAAAACTGGCTTCAGTTTTAGTCTTCAGGCTTCAGCTACCTGTTCAGTCCAGGAGCCTCACTTCCTGCTTTGAATGTCATGAGATGGCAAAGCTACATATCCTGAGATAAATTCCTGAATCGACTCAGGGCAAACTCCTTGTTCTGAGAATTTTTGAGATGTATAAAGAGCTTTCCGTGGACCACAGACTAGACCTTTCAGGGATGCAGAGAGGGTGCTAGCTTTCCTTGTCGAGAAGATGTGTCTCTGAGGACAGAGCAGTGGTAGGTCTCGTGATCATGACCTGTTAGCATTTGGATCCTAATTGTCTCCCCAAAGCCCATATGCTAAAGTCTCAGACACCAGTCTGTGGCAGGACAGGGAAATGATGAAACTGTAAGAGATGGGGCCCTGTGCAATAACATTGTGTCATTGGAGGAATACCCTTGAAGAGGGTATTGAAACCCTGCAGCCCCCTCTTTGCTTCTCAGCTGCCATGGGTTTTATTCTGCCATGTTCTGCCTTACCACAAGCCCAAAAGCAACAGAGCCAAACCACTATGGACAGAAACCTCGGAAACCAGGAGCCAAATAAACCTTTCCTCCTCAGTTGATTGTCCCAGGTATTGCATCACAGGAACAAAAAGTTGACTCACATACAACTGCTTTTGAAGCCAGTTTACTAAAATGACTGTGGACACTGGAATGAAAAAGATGTGTCTAAGGGGAACTCTGGCCCTTTCTCTGTTTGTAACTTATGTGATGTGTTCTAATGTTGCTCACCATCAGGAACTTCCTGTCTGAAGTAAGTGAGCAAATGGGAGACTTGGAACAACCCAATGAGATAAAATCTAAAGGATATTGTAGTTGGTGTGTAATAACTGCAGAGCCCCTCTACACCTTTAAATGCAGATAACGCCCCACTCTTCCTGGTAGTCTTCCAGAATACACAGCATGTTCAAAATTGAGACTTGAGGAGGTTAAGTAACATGGTCACTGCCCTTCAGAGAGTTGGGGAAATTTTTTTTTCTTAATCTTGCCACCTACTGTAGTTTGGATGTGACTGTCTCCCATAGGCTCGTATCTGTAACACTTGGCCCCAGCTGGTGATTCCATTCGGAAAGATCTCAGAACCTTTAGGACATGGAGCTTTGCCGCAGGGGAAATAAGTCTCTGAGTACAAGGCAGTGGTAAGTCTCATGATCGTGACCTCTTAGGATTGGGATCTTAAACATCAATAGGAGTGGGCCTTCAGGTTTTGCAGCCCAGCCCGACTTCCTGTTCACTCTCTGCCTTCTGAGTGTGGACAGTCTCCTGCTCTATCACCATGCTTCCTCTGTCTGCAACCATGTCTTCCCCACATGATGGACTGTATCTGTCTGGAACTACAGGCCAAAATGAACCCTTTCTTCTTTAAGTCACTCTTGTCAGGATATTTTATCATAGCAAGAAAAAAGCAACTAAGATCACATTCCACCTGAGAATTTCCCCAAGTCCCAGGATGTCTGTTCCCATGAACCCAGCAACAGATGCAGTTAGTGATGATGCCGTGCTCCTATTGTTATGGGCCTGGGGTCATTCAAAGACTCACCAGTCTGATCATTAATAAATTTTAACAAAGAAGAAGCTTTTATTCACATACAGACACCAGGTCTACACCTGACTCGGGATTCCCAGATGCAGTGCCCAGCCTCCTCAGTCAGGGGCTTTTAAACCCAAAGAACACAAAGTTACACTCTGTCTAGTGCAAACAGAAGGTCATCTATGCAAAACAAGCTTTCATTTACAGAAGCAAAAACAGCAGTTTTGTTAATGTACAAAACCAGGTGATTACAAAATTAACCCTTAGCAGCCCTTAATATTCAGAAGTCCAATTTTGCTTTATAGTTCTCTTAAGCACAGAAATGTTAAACTTTTAAACATAAAGTTAGCGATTCACATAACATTAGCTATCACACCATAACTCTTTTCCCATCATTTCCTGACTGTTCTCCCTTATGTTGCCTATACATATCAATTTTCCATTTGAAATAGTTTGTTCCTTCTCTTTATGTGGTATTTACAGAGTGGAACATATGGATAAAGACATATATGGTAGGTATCAGCTTCACTTCTTCCTTCTCTGGTGCCCAAGGGAGTTACTATAATCCAGAAACACCAGGGATTGGGAAAGGGTTCATCAATGCAGGGTGAAGGATGGAAAAGGGCGATGGAGACAGACTCAGTGACTGAGTTCTGGGACCACTTCTGTCAGTGATGTACCACATCGCCCATCTCTTTTCCCTTTCTCTGATTCTCTATTTTGAATTGTGCCCAAAGTCCAGATCCCCCAAAGGATCCCCAAGAGACCGAATCCGATGCAAAAATAAGGAGTCTTTCATCGAGTTAACTCGGACCTCTCTGTCCAACTGATGCAGCAGCAGCAGAGCAGGAGAGAGACCTCCAGCAGCACTGGACAAGGGGCAGGGTGTTGGGTGGAGGGGGTCCAAGACTGCCAAGTACTTGGACTGAGCTAGTTGGCTCTCTTGGGTCTAGGGAACTGCAGCATGTAGCTTCAGCACCTAGAGTTGTCTGTCCCCGTCTAATTGGCCCTCCCTAGTGAGGTGTTCCTGGCTCCTGATAGGCCCTTTCCTATGGCGTGAGGTGTTCACAGCTTCTGATTGGCCCTTCCCTATGGGGCAGGACATTAGCTAGGGCAAAAGATCAGAGGCAGTCAGGAGTGGGGGGACTTCCTGCTCAGGCTTTTTTGCTATGCCTGCAATTCGACTGAGGCCTGGGTCTCTCGGAATCTGGAAAACCATAACATGAGGTCAGTTCAGTTAATCTCAACCCTCTGCATTGTAATCATCTAATAAACTTTTTTAATGAATAGACTTTATTTTTAGAGAAGTTTTTATTTTATAGTGACATTAAGTAGAAAGTACAGTTGCCATACACTCTCCCTGAGCACTCTCCCCAAACATCCACATCAGCATGGTATATTTTCTAATGTGAAAAAACTGTTAGGGTCCTGGAGAAGTCCCACCAAAGACCACCATCCACATATGCAATCAACCAGAGCATTTATCTCGAGAAAGATTCCAGCATGCTGGGGCTGACCATCCTACACAAAGGCAAAATGACAATGACCTGGAGAGGAGCTCACAGGCTCCTTTTAAGCACAACTAAGGGGAGTTCCTAGAGCAGTTAGGTCATTTTAGATATGATTGGCTTAAGCAAGTGGCAATCATATTAGTACATTCTAATTGGCTAGTGCTGGTCAGGGGCTGGTCAAAGCTACAGCTTTCCATTTTGGGGAGGTCTAGACAAGTCCCAGGCTTTGTCCTTATTTAGTTATTACCTTGAGTTTGCTGACTGTGGCTCAGGACTGGCCTGGCCTGATACTGCACGTACCAGGCCTCCTTGTCCTTGCTGTGGGGGGGGGGGGGGTGTTGGAGATTGATTGTCCTTTGTTTGTGGTTCTCTCAGAAACTACTTCATTAGTTTCAGGAAACTGAAAATGAGGCCTGAAAGAAGACTGAGCAGTCTGTTATGGCATCTGTTCAGTCCTCTCACTAACACCGACATATTTTTGTCAAAACCTATGGGTTACATTATGGTCCACTCTTTATGTTATGAATTCTGTGAGTAGGGACAAATATATGATGGCATGTCTCAATGACAGTGGTGTCATACAGAGGACTTTTACTGCCCTAAAACTCCTCTTCACTGTGTCTTCGTCCATCCCTTTCCCCAAATCTCTGGAGCCACTGGGCTTTATCCTACCTCTATGGTTCTGCTTTACCCAAAATGTTACATATACATAACTGGAACCACAGGAGGTAGGGCTTTTCAGGTGGGTTTCTTTCACTTAGTAATATGCACTTTCAAGTTTTCAGCATGAAATTTCATGCCTTCATAACTTGTCTTAATATAGCACTGAGTAATGTTCACAATAGTGATGTCTGTGACAGGGCCTCACTATGCAACCCAAACTGACTTGGAAATCACTATGTAATCCAGGCTATCTTGAACTTGTGATCTTGTTGCCTCCTGTGAATATTTTAAGAGAGAGAGAGAGAGAGAGAGAGAGAGAGAGAGAGAGAGAGAGAGGGAAGGGAGGGAGGGATGGATGGAGGAAGGAAGGAAGGAAGGAAGGAAGGAAGGAAGGAAGGAAGGAAGGAAGGAAGACTAACAGGCAGGCTAACTCAAGGCTGTTGAGATGTCTCAGCATGTAGAAATGCTTTCTGCCAAGCCTGACTATCTGAGTTCAATCTCCAGAACCCACAAGATGGAAGAACTCCTACAAGTTGTCTCTGACCTCGACACTTACGCCATGCTGCACACAACTATGACAATCCTTCCCAACAGTCCACCCACTGGGAACCAAGCATATGAGTTTATTGGAGTCACCATCTCATTCAAACCACCACAGGGGTCTTCATGGAAACCCCCAAGCAGCTCAGACTATTGCCAAGAACATTTGTTGCTCTCCAAAAACTGATGTTGAGAGCCTATTGCTGAAGACAACACCTAAATATCAAATAAACACAGAGAAGTCAAGCTGGTGCCTAATTAAAGTCTTCACCCCAATTGCTTGCTATTCATGGTACTGGATGGTACACAGCATGCTACCCAGCTACAAACCTTCCTATCTGCAATGGTGACTTGATTGCATGATATGCTGGTGCAATAGTGCTATAAAAGTTATAGAAGTAACCAACCACTATCTGATCAGTTCAAGGCCCACTCTATGAGATGGAACTCATGCCAGACACTGCTTGGATGGCCAAGAATCTGAGATGCAACAGGCATGGACCTTGGGGAAAAACCAAACACTTGTTCTGCTAAGGGAATGTATAAATAAAATGACTCATAACAACCTTCCTCTATAACCATAGATCAATGTCTTTCTCAGATATCATCAGAGGTTCAATGGGTGCTTTAGTCAGCACAGTGCTTGCCTTGCAAACATGAGAATTTAAATTTGATTCCCAGAATCCACATTTTAAAATCAAATATGATGATGCATGCTTGTAATCCCAGTTCCAGAGAGGTAAGGAGAAGTAGATCTCTGAGGCTTGTGGGCTGGCCAACCTAGTCTACCCTTTTGGTGAGTTCTAGATCAGTGAGAGACCCTGTCTCATAAAAACTAGATGGGTGGCACTTGATAGACAGTTGAGGTTGTCTTGTGGTCTCCACATACATGCATGTACACACATGTGCACAAGCACCTTCACACACATACACACACACACACACACACACACACACACACACACACATATACACATACACACACACACATATATACACATATACACACACACACAAATACACAAATACATGTACCAATGCTCCCTGTCTTTAAGTTGACTCTTAACCTTTAGAGAAAAATGTTTATTTGTTTGAAAGGGGGTATATGTTCACACTGCACTCAGAATCCCCCACTCAGTGGTAAGTCTTAGCAGAGGGAGAACATAGAAGAAGCTGGGGAGGGTCGCTGCTCCCCAGAGGCAAGTCTCTCTTTCAGCTCTTGATGAGTTGAAAGGAAGGAAGAAGAAAGTCAAGACAAAACAGTGCTTCCAGAAAACCTGCTAAATTGTCTGATATCCTTGTTTCTGCCACACTGTAAAAAGTAAAGAAATTACCTTCTCAATTTTATTCTACAGAAAGTAATATGTTGACACTGAAAAGTAAGGAAACCAAGACCAGAGACCTTAAGCAGCATTGCAGTTGAGAGACTACAGAGTCAGCCTAATGCCTACCCAATGGCCTGTTTTATTGTGCGCCTGTGTCACCCACCCCAGTTCAGATTACCAGGGCCATGGAGGCAGGAGTCACATGTGTCTTCCTTACCATTTTTACCTGAGTACGTGACAAACACAGACACGCAGTAGGTCATTCTTGAGTTGTGCTTCTTATCCAACTTGTTTGACTTCTGTTTTCATGCACATTTGGGGTAGCATGGCTGTAGATTTGGAATGTATCTTAAATGCTTATTCAAACAGAGTGGGTGGCCTCCTTTTGAGAGGCTAAATGTAAAAGGAAATTGTAAAAAAAAAAATCACATTTTTAATGTTTTTATGTGATTCTGCATTTGTTATAGCTTGGGCCTTGGATGGAGACATCTCTTAAAGAAGCAGATAATTCTGTAAAGCTTCTTAGATCCCAAATTCATAATCACACTAGGCCATGGTGGCTTGTTACCTGAGCCCAGCATGACACCTTTTCGTCAAGGAGAGCCAGGTTAATGGTGCTTGTGATTTATCAGCCCTCCAGATGACCACAGGTCCCATTCTACTATGCCTTAACCGCATTTATAACTTTTCAAGTCTAAGCATCAATTTCCTCAACAGTTGACAAGGAATAAAAAACCGGGTCTCCCTTCAAACTAGAGTGTGTTTCTTTATAAATCCTCTCCAAGGGCTCCTAATGACACATAGCTCATATTGTAGTCATGGAATGAACCTCATCTGCCCCTGGGCCTTCTCAATCTAGAAACACATTAGATATTTGGGGTTTGCATTAATTCTCTCTTCCACTCACTGCTTTGTAGTTCCAAAGAGCTAGTAGCTCAGTGCTAATGAGGTCAAAGTCCCACGTTTGATTTCTCATGAGGACAAATGAAAATCCCTCTCTTGTTTAGACTTATAAATATCACTGAACCTTGCCAGCTCTGACTATTTTTCTCTCCTGAACAAATCCTTGTGGAGAAGAGAAGCAATCATTCCATTGCTTGGTTCTCAATGCACTCTTCTGTAAAATTGAGAATAATGGACTCTTATTACTTATCTTTCACTGTACAGTTTTAGGATTTGAGTCTGATGTAGTCCCCAGGCTCACGTTTCGCGTACTTGTGACAATATTTTGAAGGCTGTGAAGTCTTTAGGAGATCAGGGCTTGGCTGGTGGAAGAGGGTCACTAGGGTGACCTTCAAGGTTTGTACCTGCTTCCGGTTCTGACTTGCTTCCTGATCAGCCACTGTGTCTTCACCACTCTTTACAGCTGCCACGGATGAAACAGTTCCTGTCATGGTGCCTTCCATACTTTGATCGACTGAATCCCTATGAAACCATAAACTAAATTAAGCCTTCCCCCATGAAGTTGTTTCTGTGGGGTACTTTGTCACAGCAGTGAGAAAAGGAACTAATACAGACATAGAAGAACCAAAGGGAAGAATTTCTAAGAACATAGGCGTGTGTCACAGAGGCAAGAAAGGGAGAAGAGACAGGGATGCGCGGGAGCAGAGAGGGAAGGAATAAGAGATGGAGAGAGGAGCGGATGGAGGGTGCACTCGTTAGCTCTTCTCATTGTACTACATAACTGACAGAAGCAACCCCAAGAAAAGATGGTGCATCTGGGCTCTCAGTCCACTGTTGTGGGAAAGCCATCACAGAGGGAACTGGAGGCAACTGGTCACACTGTGTCCCGGTAGCTAAGCGGAGAGTGATGAATGTCTGTGCTCAGCTCACTTTCTCCTTTTTATTCACTCCAGGACCCGGCCCATGGAATGGTATCCCCACATTTAGGGGGAGTCTTCCCACATCAGTTAACCTACTGTAGATAATCCCTTACAGACACACCCAGATTCACTTCCATGATGATCCTAAACCACACCAAGTTGGTATTGAAGAGATGGTTCTTGTGGTTAAAAGGCCTTGCAGCTCTTCCAGAGGACCCAATTCCAAGGACCCACATGGCAGCTCCCAGCCATCGGTAACTCCAGTTCCCTGGGATAGGATCCAACACCTTATTCTGGCTCTTGTGGGCATCAGACATACACACAGTGCACAGATAAACATACAGGAAAAAATACTCACATTCATGAAAAAAATTAAACTCAGTTTAAACAAGTAATGGCATTGAGCTGATAATCAAGATTTATTATCATTTAATCTCATTTTAATATTTATTTATTTTACAGCCCAACTGGTTTCCCCTCCCTCCTCTCCTCCCAGGCCCTCACCTCACCTCCACCACCACCTCAATCCACTCCTCCTCTGTTTCTGTTCAGAAAAGGGCAGGCCTCCCATGGATATCAACAAAACATGGCACATCATGTTGCAGTAAAACTAAGCTCCGCCCCTTGTGTTAAGGCTGGGCAACGCAACCCAGTGTAGTGAATTGGGTTCTGAAAACCAGCAAAAGTGTTGGAGATAGTCCTGCTCCCACTATCAGGAAATCCACAAGAAGACCAAGCTATACAATTGTAACATATATGCAGAGGGCCTAGGTCACTCCTATGCAGGCTACTTGGTTGTTGATTCAGTCTCTGTGAGCTCCTATGAGCCCAGGTTACTTGATTCTATGGGTTTTCTTATTCCTGCTAATTATAGTGGTCTCTTGTTTCTTACTATTTGGTGTGTATCTACCATTTTTTAAGTTTTTTTTATTCATTTTACATACCAATCACAGATCTCCCTCTCATTCCTGCTCCTGTCCCCCCCCCCCACCTCCCCACCTACCCCCTACTCCACATCCCCTCCTCCAACATAGTAAGTTCTCCCATGGGGGGATAACAAAGCCTGGTACATTTAGTTGAGGCAGGACCAAGCCCCTCCCCGCTTCATCAAGGATGAGCAAGGTGTCCGACCATAGGAATGGGATCCAGAAAGCCAGCTCAAGCACCAGGGATAGATCCTGATCACACTGCCAGTGGCCACTCAAACAGACCCAGCTACACATCTGTCTCCCATATGCAGAGGGTCTAGTCTGGTCCCATGCAGGTTCCACAACTGTCAGTCTAGAGCTCGTGAGTTCCTTTGAGCTTGGTTAAGTTGTCTCTGTAGATTTCCCCATCATGATCTTGACTCCCCTTGCTCATGTACTACCTCTTCCCTCTCTTCAACTGGACTCTCAGAGCTTGGCCTGGTGCTTGGCTGTGGATCTCTGCATATATTTCCATCAGTTACTGGATAAAGGCTCTATGATGACAGTTAGGGTATTCACTAATCTGATTACCAGGGTAAGCTAGTTCAAATTCAGGCACCCTCTCCACTATTGCTAGTAGTCTAATCTAGGGTCATCCTTGTGGATTCCTGGGAATTTCCCTGGCACCAGGTTTCTTCTTTACCCCATAATATCTCCATCTATCAAGATATCTCTTTCATTGCTCTCCCACTCTGTCCCTCCCCCAGCTTGACCAACCCATTCCCTCATGTTCTCATCCCCCATCCCCAACCCTCTATTACTTCCCCTCGTCCCCAATTTACTCATGGAGATCTCCTAGGTTTCCCCATCCCAAGGTGATGCATACATGCCTCTAAGTGTCCTTCTTATTTCCTAGCTTCTCTGGAGCTGTAGACTGTAGTCTAATTATCCTTTGCTTTACATCTAGTATCCACTTATGAGTGAGTACATACCATGTTTATCTTCTGAGTCTGGGTTACCTCACTTAGGATGATATCTTCTAGTTCCATCCATTTGCCTGCAAATTTCATGATGTCATTGTTTTTTACACCTGAGTAGTGCTCCATTATATACATGTACATTTTCTTAATCCTGTCTTCAGTTGAGGGGCATCTAGGTTGCTTCCATGTTCTGGCTATTATGAATAATGCTGCTATGAACATAGTTGAGCAAGTGTCCTTGTGGTACAATTGATCATCCCTTGGGTATATGCCCAAGAGTGGTATCCTTGGGTCTTGAGGTAGATTCATTCCCAAATTTCTGAGAAACTGCCATACTGATTTACAGAGTGGCTGTACAAGCTTGCATTGCCACCAACAGTGGAGGAGTGTTCCCTTTGTTCCACATCCTCTCCAACATAAGCTGTCTTCAGTGTTTTTATCTTAGCCATTGTGACAGGTGTAAGATGGTAT
Organism: Peromyscus californicus insignis; assembly: GCF_007827085.1. Classification (NCBI taxonomy): domain Eukaryota; kingdom Metazoa; phylum Chordata; class Mammalia; order Rodentia; family Cricetidae; genus Peromyscus; species Peromyscus californicus. The sequence goes on from NW_026294606.1 coordinate 115,282,866, forward strand.
CTCAGAGTCATTTTGATTTACATTTCCCTGATGACTAAGGGTGTTGAGCAATTCCTTAAATGTCTTTCAGCCACTTGGGATTCTTCTGTTGAGAATTCTCTGTTTAGATCTGTAACCCATTTTTTAATTGAATCATTTGGTATTTTGATGTCTAGTTTCTTGAGTTCTTTACATATTTTGGAGATTAGTCCTCTGTCAGATGTAGGGTTGGTGAAGATCTTTTTCCATTCTGTAGGCTGTCATTTTGTCTTATTTACTGTGTCCTTTACCTTACGGAAGCTTCTCATTTTCAGGAGGTCCTATTTATTAATTGTTGCTCTCAGTGTCTGTGCTACTGGTGTTATATTTAGGAAGTGGTCTCCTGTGCCAGTACTTTCTAGGCTGTTTCCTACTTTCTCCTCTATTAGGTTCACTGTAGCTGGATTTAAGTTGTCTTTGATCCACTTAGATTTGAGTTTTGTGCATGGTGATAGATATGGATCTATTTGCAGTCTTCTACATGTTGACATCCAGTTATGCCAGCACCATTTGTTGAAGATGCTTTCTTTATTCCATTGTACAGTTTTGGCTTCTTTGTGTTCAGGTGTTCATAGGTGTGTAGGTTAATGTCAGGATCTTCAATTCTATTCCATTGGTCCACATGTCAGTTTTTATGCCAATATCCAACTGTTTTTATTACTATAGCTCTAAAGTAGAGCTTGAAGTCAGAGATGGTGATACCTCCAGAAGTTGCTTTATTGTAAAGGATTGTTTTAGATATCCTAGGTTTTCTTTATCTGCCATTTATGATAGCAACAACTTTACACTTTTCTCAAGGGGCCACCTCTTTCCCATTTGGTATTTGAAGTGGTCTAATGCACTTTCTGATTTCAGCATGGCAGATCACAGGCCCCATCATCTTAAGCCCCATTTTGGGGTGGGGATTGTTTTAGGGTTGGGACGGGCCACATCATCCCCAAAGCCATTCCCACCTCTTTTCTGAAGCAACATATACTTGGAAAGTGAGTGGGATGGGTCAACAGTGTTTCAGAGGCGTTCTAAATCCACAGACCTGCCTGGAAATGGATCTGCACCATTTAGGGAGGGTGACAGCTTACTTCTGTGACAGCTACATCTTAGGCTAACATTTTCACCACCCCTTGAGTTCCTTTTTTATTTAAAGCCCATTTAAAGTTGAGTTTCTCTCTGAGGCTGGAAAGGATCTGATCCTCACATTGCAGACAGTAAGAAAAAGGCTCAAAAAATGGAATATCTGCCGTGGCATGTGAGAAAAAAAGGAAAGAATAAAGTTTCACACAGGACTCATTTAAATCCTGACTCTTCTAATGACTGGTGTTGCGATTAGTGTTGACTGAATTCTTTTATTTCTCTGAACCTCATCTTTGCATATATAAAATGGGGAGATATCTCCCTCCTGTGTTGAATGACATGAAGGATTAAATAAATCGAAAGGTACAAAGAGTGTGCACATTGGATGCATACTCCGTTCCCTGCTTCCTACGTTGCCAATTAGCTCTCTAATACCAAGAAATGAGAAGGAATCCAGCAAGTTCTCAGTGACAGTGCCCTTGAGGCTGTCAGCATGTACAGTGATTCCAGGTTCCATTTTCCATTCACTTGAGTTCACCGCCGTGTGACTAACTAGATTACTATCTCCAACCAGCTGCAGTTATTGTTTCATTGTCCATAAAACCCAGAATCCTTTTATAAGCACAAGCATTAAAGATGTGGCCAGGCAGGGTTCTGCAGCAGACAGAATAGCACAGGAGGTGGAAGCCCAAAGGTGGACACAAGCAATCCTTCACCAGGTTTCAGTCTCCAGAAAGCTTTGGGAAGACAAGAATCTGTTAAGAAATGCACAGTGTGGGCCTTTTTCTTTACAATTTTTATTTGATGTGATTAATATGTTTTAAATGAAATAGAATTACATGATTTCTCCCTTCCTTTCCTCCCTCTATCACCTCCCAACTACATTCCCTCTAAGTTCTCATATGTCCCCCATTCTCAAATTGATAGCCTTTTTTCTTTTATTATTATTGTTAGATGCATATATGTATGTATGTATTTGTATACATAAATATATACATATGCGTATATACATACAACCTGCTAAGTCCATTTTTGTTGTTCCTGTCTATATGGTTTCAGGGCTGAGCACTAACACCCAACTGTGGAAACAACTCCATGGTGGAACGGTTAACATAGCTAGCCCCAGTCAGGGTTCTCTAGAAGAACAGAACCTACATAGTGAATCTACCAATATACAGAAAGTGGGTTGATCAGAATGGTTTACACAGCTAGTTCAACAATGGCTGTCTACCAACAGAAGGCCCAAGAATCCAGTAATTATTCAGTTCGTAAGGCTGGATGTCTGAGCTGGTCTTCAGTAGATGCCAGAATCCTATAGAAGGAGGCTCTAATATCACTGAAGAAACGGACTTGCTGGTGAGGGTGGGAGGAAGCAGGCAAAGAGAGAGAACTTCCTTCTTCCATTTCCTTTATATAGGCTGCCATCAGAAGCTATGGCCCAGATTAAAGTGGCTCTTTCCACCTTCAAAGACTCAGATTAAAAGTGGGTCTTCCCATTTCAAATGATTTCATTAAGAAAAATAAATATCTCACAGGTGTACCCAACTGCTTGGGTTTTAGTTCGTTCCAGATATAGTCAGGTTGACAGCCAAGAATAGCCATCATCGATGAAGAGAAACAAGCTGTTGGTGTAGAGTGTGTTAGTTACTTTTCTGCTACTTATGATGAAATACCAGGATGACAGCAACTTATAGAAGAGTTTATTTGGACTCGCAGTTCCGGGCGGGGGGGGGGGATAAAATCTATCATGGTGGGGGGCACAGCAGCAAGCAGTTGGTATAGTAACAGCAATCAGATGAGAGCTCACATCCGTAACCACAAGCACAAAGCAGAGAGATCAAACTGGAAGTCAGGAGGATTTTAATCTCAAAGACTACCCACAGTGGCATCCTTCCTCCTGAGGCTGCACTACTTAAACCTCCCCAAACAGCACCACCGACTGGGGGCCAAGGGTTCAAATGCTCGAGACGGTGGGAGGCATTTCCCATTCGAGCCATCACACATGGCAATACTTAAAAACATGGCTGCTGAAAACCCCAACAATTGCAAGTGGTGACACACCATAACACTCCATACGCACAATACTGTTGCAATGACGAGACAGTAGAAATAGATTATCGATTGGTACTTGCCAAGGGTTAGGAATAAAAACAAGAGCAGGAGAGACATGATGTGGTTATAAAAGAACAACACAAAATGGCTATATATCGCACACAATTAAATGAGTGCAAATAAACCTGGGCACTCTGAATAAAAATCAATGAATTACAGAAATGATGATATGCTAACTGTCTTCTCTCATTGAAATCTTGGGAGGCATGACCTGGAGAAAAAAGAGTGGAGTACCTGGAGGCTCTGTGTTTTATGTCGGTGGTAGAGGCAAGCAGGTCTCTGTGAGTTCAAGGGCAGCATGATCTATATATCGAGTTCCAGAACAGCAGAACAGCCAGGGCTATTGCAAACACACACACACACACACACACACACACACACACACACACACACACACACACATCTGAAAAAAAAAAAGAAACAAGTTAAGAATAATATCAGAAGAATTGCCCTGGCTAACAGAGTCCAGTGTGATCTGGATCCTCCAAAACTGTCTTCTCCCAACGAACCCCATACTCCCCCTCAGTAGAACCCTGTTTGTCACTAGCAGTTTTCCCTGTTGAAATTTTCTTCCTCTGATCTCTACAGGAGCTGGTCCTTCTTGTCACTCAGTTCTCAGCTGACTACCTTCTCAGCAGGCTTCTCTTGTCCACAGAAGGAAGCACCTCGCCCCACTCTGTCACACTCTCCATACTAATTAGCATTGCAGCATTCATTACTATCTGTTCTATTTGTTCAAAAAAATTTTTTTTGTTTTTTCAAGACAAAGTTTCTCTGTGTATCCTTGGCTATCCTGGAACTCAATATGGAGACCAGGCTGGCCCCTAACTCAAAGTTCCGCCTGCCTCTGCCTCCCAAGTGATGGGATTAAAGGCGTGTGCCACCACCACCTGGCTATTTGTTCAGTTTTTACACTGTTGTATTTATGTATTCCAACTGGAAAAATAGGTTCTTTCTAAAAGATTTTGTGTGTGTGTGTGTGTGTGTGTGTGTGTGTGTGTGTGTGTGTGTGTGTGTGTGATATGTGTACCATTGGAGACCAGAGAATGTAACAGGGCCCCAGATATTAGCATAGGTGGTGCCATGTTAGAGGCACCATTCTGATCTTAAAACCCAGCACATAGCTCCTGTCTCAGTTAGGGTTTCTATTGCTGCAATGAAACACCATGACCAAAAAGCAAGATGAGGAGGAAAGGGTTTATTTGGCTTACACTTCCACGTTGCTCTTCATCACTGAAGGAAATCAGGACAGGAACTCAAACAGGACAGGAACCTGGAGGCACGAGCTGATGCAGAGGGCATAGAGGGGAGCTTTTTACTGGCTGGCTTCCCATGGCTTGCTCAGCCTGCTTTCTTATAGAACCCAGGACCACCAAGCCAGGGATGGTACCATGTACCATGGGCTGGGCCCTCCCTCATTGATCACTAATTGAGAAAATGCTGTGGTTGATCTTTCTTTGGACCACTAGCTCCCAAATAATGACACAGAGACTTCTTATTAAGTATGAAAGCTTGGCCTTAGCTTAAGCTTGTTCCCAACTAACTCTTAAAACTTAAATTAACCCATTTATAATAATCTATGCTCTGCCATGTGGCTCATTACCTCTTCTCAGTACCATATGTCTGACTTCCTCCACGTTTAGCTGGCAAATCTCCCATGCCTCCAATTCTTTCCCAAAGTTCCTATCTCTCCCCAGAAGTTCTGCCTATCCTCTCCTGCCTAGCTACTGGCCATTCAGCTCTTTGTTAAACCAATCAGAAGGTGCCTTAAGCAGGCAAAGATGTGTCTGCTTTACACAGTGTACAAAAAGTTTATCCCAACAAAATGCCTTACAGCTGGATCTCACGGAGGCATTTCCTCAACTAAGGTTCCTTCCTCTCTGAAAACTCTATGTCAAGTTGACATACAAAACCAGCCAGTACAAGTCTCAGCACTTGCCAAAACAGTAACAAAGGAAAACTCCCTAGATGTGCTAACCTTGTTTTTCTGGCTTCTGTAGTTACATTTCTTGCTAACTGAAGTGTGCCAATCAGGATTTGGTTTTTTTGTGCATAAAAGACAAAGAGCCCAGGGCTGCATGATTTGGGCAAGTTCCCCATGAAGCTGCTGGCCAGCAAGAAAGACTTCCCTTTCAGACTTAAAGGTGTCCATGTGGTAATTTCTGGTGGGCTTACCTTGCAACATTCTGGAGGCTCCAGCAAGATCCCAGGAGACTAGGATTCTGGGGATCTCCATTCTGGATCAATAGTACAGAAAACAAATAGCTCCTGGGAGGTATGCACCCTTCCAGGGTCTCACAAACTTCTCCTGCCTCTAGTCCTACCACCCCAGAGACCCCCAATGCTTCCACCCTAAAATTTGAAATTATAGAATGTCACCTGACTAAAAAGGAGTGGGTCACAGCACCTCGTCCCAAGTCCAGCATCTGAGAGGTTGTCCAGGGAAAGAGAGCAGTCTGTCCAGCTGCCACTTGGATGGGTTTCCATTGAGAGCCACTGGTCCAGGTGGCTCTGACAGGACTGAATGAGCCACTCCCACGTCAACCAGGCACAGAAAAGATTTGTCCCCTTCCTTTAATGTTGCCCTGGTGTGGGGGACCAGCTCCCACTATTATCTACCCCAGGAACTCTTGAGGAATGAGGGATAAGAGACTTAGTTAGAGATAGTGAGGAGAGAGAACAGAGAGAAAACACAGGATAGACTCGGGTGGGCCTGGATCCTTATCTGCCAGCCCAGAACTTTATTCCAAAGGTCTACTTATAACAAAGCCAAGGGGTGGAGCAAAAGATCTCCCCCTTGCTAGTTAGACCCTTACAAACACCTGGTACCCAGGCCCAGGGTCCAATCAACCTCCCATGCAGTCCTGCTGGGTACAGCCACTAGGAAACCTAGTGGGCTCCAACACCCTGGGATACCGGGGTCTCAGTGGAATGAAACCTTGTCTCTGTCAATCTTCACCCAAGTGAAGGATGAGGCGCCCTCTTCTTTCCTCTTCCAAACTGTCATTCATTCTTTTCATTCTTCCAGTGTCCTTTTTGCTTACAATGAACACATTGCTCCTTTTCTCGCCTCTTCTTTTCCAGTGGTTTTTTTTTTTTTTCTCTCCCACTCCGGGATCTCTTTTATTGGTCTCTCTGAGCACACTATCACTACTTACTGCTAGGGTCAAACTTGTGTTTTTCATTTCTTCTACAGTCACAGTTACTGTAAACTTTTGAGCACTCTCCAATAATTGGGACCTATTCATACCCTCAAACCTTCTAATTTCTGAAGTTCCTTTCTAATGTTTGTGGCAGACTGAACAACAAAAGCAATATTGTTTACTTGTTGGTTTTCTGGTTTATCTGGGTCTGTGGGGGTGAACAACTGGGAAACTTCACACAGGAACCCAAAGGGGGATTTTGGAGGATCTTGTATAACCTTGCTCACCTTAGACAGATTGGCAGGTTTTCTAGCATCTGCCTTCAATCCTCCTAAAGTGGTCCAGTGGAAATTGTCCAGAGCCTCCTTATCTTGGTCAGTGTTGGAGTCCAAATCAGGTCGGGCAGAGGGGAAAATCCACTCTGTTTGGGCTGCATTGTCCAGCAATCCTCCACTGGGCCTGAGGGCAGCTTTCCTACTTTCAAGCTGGATCCTGTCCCTCTTCTCTGCTGTAGAGAGGGTGGTCAGGACCTGTTGTTAATCTTTCCCAATCAGGTGGTGGGTGTAAATGAGTCTCTAATGAAAGCCTGAGGTTTTCCTGAGAATTACGGGTTCTGAGTTTTCCAGTTATACAGATCATTGGATTAAAAGATATAAACCATGAAAGGGGTAGAAGGGGAATCTTTGGGTCTCAGGATGGCAGGGGGCACCTCCTTTAGAGGGAGGACGTGTGCCTGCCTCTGCCCTAAGAAATTCTTCCCAGAGCCCCCAGAGCCAGAACCACTCCACTGTATGTGGAGGGGAGAGGGAGGGAGCCCGAGGTAGAAGAGACTATTCTTGTAGAAGAGACTATTCTCCCTGCTCCCCAATCCCAGTGTGGCTGGGGGAAGTATTTCCCCATTCCTTGTTGTGGCCAGGGAGCACACTGGGGCATGTGGAGGTGAAAAGTCAAATTCCTCCAGTGGGACCGAGAAAACAAGTGAAGTTTTGGGTTTCTCTGGGTTAGCTGGCCAATCCAAGAGGATGCATGTCCCCAACAAGTGGGCACAAGTCTTAAGCCAGGGCTGTGGGTCTTGCACCAGAGAAAGCCACTAGTCAATATGAGAAAACTGGTCAGAGTGGCCAGAATCTCCAGTCACCATGTTCCAGACAACCTGAACCATCTGGACCTGAAGGATCCAGAGATCCTTCGCTGAGCCACCTGATTCCAAAAGAGGACCAATTGATTCATGGAAGGTCTGGCATCTTCTGGGTGAGGAATGGACACCATATCCATCTTCATCCACAGAACCCTCCTTGAACGGTTTAACAGGCACTTCAGCTGTGTCTTGGGATCTGTTTTTCCAACAGACAGAACTGACAGAAACATACAGAAAGACACACAGACAGGCAAAGAGTAAAGACAGCTGGAGATGGCCACCACAGTCTTAACCAGAGGTAAGGTGACATCTCATGTGGAACTTGGACACTGGAATTAGGCTGTGTCCAGTCTTTCCTAAGTGTCCTATTCAGAAGGCACCATAAACAGACTGCCCCCATCCCCTAACTGGGAGAGACTTAGTACAAAAATCTTTGGGGATATAGGACAGTCGGGAACCATTTCCCTTCTGCTGGAGCAGGCCCACAATTATCTGTATCACTTATGGGGCATTTCTGATCCACACATGATCCAATAGTCAAGAAGTATTTGAAACCCCAAAGCGTGTCAGGCAGGCCCAAGTCTTGGACTCACCTAACAGCAAAAGAATGGATTTTGAAAACATCCCATCACTTTAGGACAATATTTTCTTCAAACCTTTCCTACCTCTGTCTTTAAAAGTAAAATAGAAGCAATGTACTGACATTCTCATTTTCAAGTCGCTGGTGGATTTTGTTGTCACAGTCACCTGGGGTTATCAAGTCACTTCCTTCACAATTGCTGGCCAGATGAGGTGCAGCACAAACTATCGCACGATCACACCTCTCCCCTCAGAACAGAGCTGTCTTATTCTAGAGGACAGAACAATGGCTGGGTATTGATTTCTACATGAGCACTAGTGTTTATCTCTTATGCTTTCAGCCCAAGAGCCCCGGATATCTCAGGGATTTTTCTAGGGTAAGCCACCCCACCTGCACTTAGACTGAAGTTGTACGTTCTCATTTTTTCTCAGATAAGCAGTGGGAAGCATCATCTATGAGCTGAAAGGTTATACTGAAAACAAAACCAAAAACAAAAAAAGAATGGTACTATGTGACATTAAATCCCACATCCTCACCTATAAGACTTTACCAGAATTAGCCACTTGGATTCACAAATTAGTCAAATGAAATTTCAGGAGATGTATTGTAATCTCTATGGCACATACAGAGTCCTCACAGTTAATGCAGGGTTTTTCAGTGTGTTTTTAATATGGACACCCCCAAGTAGCCCTATAAAAGCATGCACCCATTTTAGGGATGAGAACATTCAATGAAGCATATAGAGTAGAAGCTTTAGCTCCTCATTCTTGGGTGCTTTCCAGTAAACTGTGTATCTTTCCATAAAAATGACTTGAAATTTTTGCCCCTGAGATGAAGAGTTATTTCAATCAAACTACTCAAACTTTTATTTCATTTCATCAAAGCCAGCCTAAACTCACATTTCACACTGCTTAGATGGCTCATCGGATAAATGCACTTGCCACCAGGGCTGATAACCCTGAGATGAGTTCAACTCCCGAAGGTTACCCTCTGAGCTCCACACAATTGTCATGGCACACACACACACACACACACACACACACACACACACACACACACACACATGCGCGCACACGCGTGCGCACACACAACACACAAAATAAATAAACTTCAAAGCCAAATTTAACTGGTATTTGTTAAAATTTAAGTGAGAAAAGTCTATAGTCTTGGAGGCAGTCTGAATACTTAATCAGTTCCCCCCAGATACAGGGAAACATTTGCTAATTTCTCCTGACACAGAGAAGGCAATGCAACTTTTTCATGAATAATCTCACATGGAGACAAGAATAAGGAATCGTTTTTAACGTTTCTTGCCTGTATTTCCACATGCCACATATTATTGGACTCCTCCAACACTCCCACGTAAATACTGGCAGTTTGTTTAGCAGAAGAGTAAGTGAAACTGATGGACACAATGTCCGTTAAATCACATGGAATGGAGCGCAGGAGGCAGGCCAGGTGGGGGACCTGGCGTGCTGCGGAGACCAAGAGGTTGAAGGGGAAAGACCTGTGAGTGTCCTGAAGAAGAGGGATGGTCCAGTTTTCCCCTTTCCATGAACGCATGCCAAGCATCTGCTGTGTGTCGTCACGAGACAGACTACTCACTGGGGCCACACCTCAGAGTGGCATTCAGCATGTAAACCGTACTCAGATTTCATCACTGTGACCAATCCCTGAAGAAAGCGGCAAAGTGAGCTGTTGTTTAGGTTTCTTTTCAGAGATGCCAGTCCACTTGAGAGGGTGAAGAGGAGTGTTACTGGTCATCTCATGGGAGGCAGGAAAGGGAGAGGTGGGGAGGAGGAGAAGGGAAGAGGAGGGGGACAGAGGAGAGCCTGTGCTGGTGGGTGTTCTCCTTTCCTGCTTTGACCCCAGCTGGGCCCCCATCTGGGGTGTGGTGGTGTCCACATTCCGAGTCCGCCCTCCCCTCTGGACACACCCTCACGTCAGAGGTTGGTTTATTATTAATCATTTGGGCACTTCTCAGTCCAATCAAGTTAACAGTCAAGAGTCACCATCACAGGCTGGAGAGACGACTTGGTGGCTAAGAATGCTTGTGTCTTTTGCAGAAGATCCGAGTCCAGTTCCCAGCACTCATGTCAGAGGGCCCCGAATCACCTGTAACTCCAGCTCCAGGGAACCCGACACCCTCTTCTGAACTCCACAGGCACTCAGACATATGTGTACAGAAACACAAAAAAGTAAAAATGATAAAATAAAATACATATCTTTTAAACACACACCATGTAGTACCATCGCATGAACATTGGTTTGTGTGCACTTGTATTCCTTGGCCTCTCCTGCCCCATTCAAACACTGAGAGAAAATAAAGCCCCTTTACGTACCCTAAACAAGAAGCAACATCCAAGGTACCAGCTGTTTAACCTGGCTCACCGCTTAGCCTCTTGCACTTCTGAAATTCAGTCAGAGCAGGCTAGGGTTTCTACAATTCCCTGCACGTCAGCTGTATCTTAATTGCTTTTTCTTTTTCTCGGGAGAGCAGAGCAGAATGCAAGAAAGTGTTCTGTGGTTATTATAGGATAACCATGAATCCATAGGTAATTATTTGCAAACTTCAATAGTTTACCTAGGAATGGCAACAAATTTCTTGTGACACAATCTCATGAGAGAGAGAGATATTGAGATACTATATCCTAGCAAACTTATTATCAGATGGGATCTTGTTTTATGAGATTTCTGCCCTGGGGAAAGGATTAACTTACTAATTCATCATAACCCGTTATATACTCTATCATGGAACTATACATTAAATGTGCTGGCTACTAGCCTAGAAATGAATGCAACTTTCAGTGTGAATTGTTTAAATTCTTCAGTTTAGCCACAGTAACAATGCCTGAGTCAGAAATGGCCTTCCAAATAGGAAGGGGATCCAAGAATCAGGAGGTATGGAAAATCTTCCTCCCACCTTGCAAGCCTGCCTTTGGCCAGCCTTATGTATAATCACAAGTGTAGCAGGTACTGAGGCTCTCCAAAGTTCCTCTTTCGCTATCTAGTCCACAGCATGGGAGAAGCAAAAACCTTGGCTGTGGTAAGAAAGGTAGCACTTCTCCATTTTCCTTCAGAAAAAAAGAAAGCCTCCCGGGGATATCAACCAAACATGGCATAACAAGTTACAATAAAACTACACATAAACCCTCATATCAAGGCTGGATGAGGTAACCCATAGGAGGAAAAGGGTCCCAAAAGCAGGCAAAAGATCTGGGAGAAAAGATCTGGGAGAGAGGGACTGGGAGCAAAAGAGGAGGGAAAATGCAGTCAGGATGTAATATATGAAAGAAGAATAAATAAGAGAGAAAGAGAGAGAGAGGGAGGGAGGGAGGGAGGGAGGGAGGGAGGGAGGGAGGAAGGAAGGAAGGAAGGAAGGAAGGAAGGAAGGAAGGAAGGAAGGAAGGAAGGAAGGAAGACTTTAAAAGAAAAAAACAAACCACAATATATGACAGTTGTAAAGACATTGAAAGGAGGTGTTTTTTCTTTGAGAATCCCATACCCAGGGTCTGAGGTGCTTCTTCTCTTGCTTAAAGTGTATATTAAAATATCTTTATTAAACTCAACTCCACTTAAAAAAGAGAGGGAGAGAGAGAGAGAGAGAGAGAGAGAGAGAGACTTAAGATATGTGTCCCCAGCTGTAAAGCCTTAGACCCCACATAACTGAGCCATACTCCCTGCTGAAGTAGAATCTAAGAGTCTTTAATCCCTTATGATGGTATAAGCAAAATGTTAGGAACAGATCAAAGACAGTAAGGCAAGGAGAAACCATAATAATATGAAGACATTAATAGCCCACAAAGCCAGAGCTGGGATGTTCTAGGAACTCAGTGAGAGCTGAAGTTATGGAGGAGGGGTCTATAGAAGGACTGGCAGAATGCAGTTCTTGCTGGAATTAGATCATCAAGCCTGAGAGAAGTCAGAAAGAGCACATTCCTGTACATTGCCAGTGCAGCTCACTGGCCAAAGCAGTCCAAAATGTGTGGTCTGGGTCGACGTTGCGGAGTGCAGACAGGGCAGGAAGGGACAACGAGGAGAGGCAGGTGTGCAAATGAACACAGAGAAGTCCAGCCATTTTTCTGTCATCCCTTCTTAGAGTCTTTATGCTGTGGCTGCTTCCTCAAGTTTATTTACATGTCCCTCTTCATGTGCAGAACTTCTCGTTCTTCTTTAAAGGCCCATTGAAATACCATCTCTGAAGGACACTGCTGGAGACTCCAGTTTCAGAGTTGTGATTCATAATGTCTAATGCAATATCCCACAAAACAAGATGACACAGAGACAAATTGGACTTCCCAAAGTCCTCCTGAGGGGCACTAGCTGTGTGGATGAAATCCAAATGTACTAACCAGTGAAAGCCGGGAGTCACTAAACTGCCTGTTAACTGCTGGACTTCCACTATTTTCAGGGGAGCATACAATTGCATCTCAGTACCAAATCCCTCAGGACAGAAAAGGAAAGGCTCCTTTCCCTGTCTCTGCTGCCTTTCCACTCAACTCTCCTGCATGTACCTGATGTGCTATCCCGGTTGTCTATCTGAAGACCTCGTGTGGATAGTTTGACCACACAACTAAAGTCAGCGGAGAGTTGACTCTACTTGTTATGTACTGCTGTAATGCGCCTCCCTTCTCCATGGTGACAGTTCAGAAAACCACAGCCAATCAAAATGCAGAATTACGAAACCCCATCGAGTGGACACAACTACAAAATAGTCTCCACACGCAAGGCTCAGGGAACAACACAGAAGAGGACACAGAAAGACGGTAAGAGCCAAAGGATCGGGAAATTTGCTCCTAGCAATATCAGAAGCTACATCCAGAAAGCCTCACCAACAAGACTGCCTAGCACGAGCTGAACAAAGTCAACACCAACAGACATGTCAAAAAAGAAAATCCTTTTTCCATTTTGAAAACAACAACAACAAAAAAAAAAACCCACAAGGTCTCAACCCTACACAAAGAACTATAGGCAGCTAAAGAATGCTGAGAGCAGGAAAAAGTCTTCCCCATGGAAGAGTTATTCAATACCAAATGGTCATCCGCTAAAACATACATAAATTTAACATTATACAGACTGAGCAGGCTATATTTAGAAATTATATATATATATATATATGGATGTAACAACAATTAAAGAAAACAAAGGCCATGAATTTGAAAGAGAGAAAGAGTGGTATATGGGAAGGTTTGGAAGGAGGAGAGTGAAAGGAGAAATGATGTAATCATATTATAAACTAAAAAATAAATTAATATATAGTGATATATAGATATAGAGAGAGAGGGAGGAGAGAGAGAGAGATCTCGCAACTGTAATGGTGTCCTCTACAGTCCAATAATGTAAGACAAAATTCAGGATTATTTCATGTATAATATTTAACTCACTTGTAGGAACCTATGTGCTAAGTCTTCAAAAATTACATTGAGCAGGAAGAGCATAGTGGCATGTGTCTTTAATCCTAGCATTTGGGAAGGAGAGGCAGGAGGATCCCTGAGAATTCAAAGCCAACATAGTCTACATAGGAAGTTCCAGGCCAGCCAGAGAGAGGAACCTTGCCTAAAAAAAAAAAAAAAAAAAAAAAGGTACAAGGAAACATTGAGAGGTGTTATGTGTCTGTTTTACCTTAATTATAGCGACGATATCAAGTCACATAGATTATATACAATTTCTGTATACTAATTATACTTCAATAAAGCTGGTCTACATAGTGAATTTCAAGACAGTCAGAGCTTCATAGTGAGACACTGTCTTGGAAAAAAACAAAAGCAAAAAAATTACATTGAATAAATAGAGAATTAACTCATCACACATGCACGGTCAAACAAGAGAGTGAGGTTGCATCTTATTCTGTTAGATGTGTATGCTGATGAGACACCATTTTCAATTTCCAGTTAAGTCTCTAAGTATCTTCATTTTAAGGGGGACCTTGACTAATCATAGTACTCCCAAGAACTTTTTAAATCCTGGAAGTCCTCTGACAACTATCATGATAGACTTCTGGCTGACTCCAAATCTACTCAACAGCTACTTTTTTTTAATGCTGTCAAATGCATTTGCACAGAAGGGGAGATGCTTTTCACAGTGATAGGTGGCTCATTCATATGCATGTGTGCACCATGCCTACCACTTCTAATCCAAATCTCGAGATTTTGAGATTCTGAATGCTTGCATGAACTGGCAGGAAAGAATGAAAGATAGTGCAATTTACAGTTTAAAAGCAAAAGGCTCACAATTTTACAAGTCTATTTAAAGAGGTTCTGAAACCAAAGCAACTCATATGCTTATCATAAAGGCACAGCTATAAAAACAATACACACTATTAAACACTTCCCTTGAACAAACAAACCCAGGAAAATTAAAGTGAGATAGAAAAGAGATGCCATGTTAAATGGCTTTTTGTAGCACAGAAAGGCAACAACAATTTCATCTGTCTCCAAAGAAAAGGCCATTTCCCAAACTAAACACAAAGGAATTCTAAGAAAGAAAAATATACTTGATTTCCAAGACAGTTCTTCTTTTTATGCTGGCAATATATACCCTATACCAAGGCTACTTTTGAAAGGGATTCCTTTTATTGGCTCATCTTCGGAGGAGGCAGCTATAGTCCTGATCAGTGGGCTAGCTGCAGATGGAAATGTGGATGGAGGTTCTGTTTGGAATGTTGTAAACATGCTGTCATCAGGCTCAAAGGTCCTGGGGATGTCACACTGAAGAGTACCATGCACATCTTTTCTTCTTCCATTTTGTCCTGCAGTTAGATGCCATGCAGATATCATCTCCCATTTCCTGGGAAAGAAATTAAAAGTCAGAAACAATTTAAATTATTTGAATGCTTTCCCATGAGAGGAATTTGTATACCTCAGAAATGAGCGGGCTCTTTGATGGGGAATGCTTATTTGCTCTTGACAGCTTTTTAGTGAACAAGATAGAAATCAGATTGGATTTCGACAGTGAGAAATTGAGAGCCTGTTGTGCCAGCAGGAGGCTGAGGCCTCTAATTTTACCTCTGCAAAACAAAGATGAACCAAGAATATAATCTACCTACTTTTCAAAAACAAAACATAAAAATTCTCCATGTAGCTGGCTTCAAAGTAAGAAAAATTGCACACAGCGCCAGCTCTGTTCTGTCCACCTTGGATTTAATATAATGGTTAGACTGTATTCAAAAGCAGATAGAATAGATTCCAAATTCCATTATACTCTCTATTCTGAACTTTTCATTTGAACAATGAAGTCCACAGTAACCCCATCAAACTTCCTTAAACCAAAGGGCTGACAACCTCTGAATACCAAAACCTCTCTAACACACAAAATTAAATGGTATTCTGCACAAGACATGGATTGTCAAGGATACATTTTGGCAGCAGAAGTGATGTTCAGACAGCCTTCCTAGAGCTCCAGTGAGCTCTTAATTGTATATAATAAACCTAAACAGACAACACTTGCTTTATAATAGAAAGGAAATTTGGCTTTGGTGAGTCTGTCGGGTTCTTCACACATATTCCGTTGTCTGGTATTCAGACCCGAGACAGAAGCTATGTTTATAAATTTCTCATGACAAATGAAGCCAGAGGGGAGAAGCCTGATATTAGTTTGTGATGGATGTGGAAGGGGAGTTTGCTAACAGAGATCTGAACAGCAGGGATGCCTGTCCCTAACACTACAGCTCTGTGAGTGCTATCACAGAGAAGAATGGGATAAACGTTATTGCAGATTCGAAACAGGGTTTCACTGGGTAACATCACCTGAGAAGAAAATAGTAATAACCACACTAGCCACTATGACCAACAGACGGGAACATATTCATGAAAGGTAATGAAGAGAAGCAACATAGTATGTTAAACAGGCACTCAATGCAATTATAGGACATTAGAGGAAAGGGCTACATAGCTACGGAGAAACGTAGATGTTTATATTTGATAGGAAACGGAAAACTGTTACAGGTTATAGTATATTGTTGCTAGAGTTTTCCTGCCTGGCCCACAGTCAGGGCAAATCTCTCTCACCTGCTAGTCCCACAGCCACTCAGACCCGACCAAGTAAACACAGAGACTTATATTGGTTACAAACTGTATGGCCGTGGCAGGCTTCTTGCTAACTGTTCTTACAGCTTAAATTAATCCATTTCCATTAATCTATACATTGCCACATGGCTCGTGGCTTACCAGCATCTTCACATGCTGTTTGTCATCGTGGCGGCTGGCAGTGTCTCTCTGACTCAGCCTTCCACTTCCCAGCTTTATTCTCCTCCTTGTCCCACCTACACTTCCTGCCTAGCCAATGGCCAATCAGTGTTTTATTTATTGACTAATTAGCAACACATTTGCCATACAGAACATCCCACAGCACTTCCCCCCCCCCTTTTTTTTTTTTTTCAAAAAGGAAGGTTTTAACCTTAACAAAGTAAAATTACATATAATTTGGGAATTTGGGCGTAGCTTCTCTTACTACTTCCTGCTGGAGGGGGGCGCTGTAACTTATGGGGATACAAAGAAAATTTTAGGATTATGGAATAGTCCATGAGGCTGTATCGTCTGAGCCAGTTGCCTTGAAACCATTCTGGATGTTGGATCATCTGGGCCATGGTGTCATCGGAGACCTTCAGGGGGTCTTGGCTGGTCAAACCTGATGTATCTTAATCTTGAACAAATCCATAGCCTCTGGCTTTCTGTGGAAACAAAAGAGACTCTTTTCCAAAGCAACATATCCTTATATCCAAATTTTGAAGTCAAGGTACCTTTAAAGTATACATTTTGACATAACTCAACAGCTTTTACAATCAAATGTTTTTCTGCAGTTAAAAGTCCCAAAGACAACACAATCCAGATTCTCTGTGTAATATCCATTTTTACGTGGCTTATTTTTTACACTACCTTTACTGTCTCTTTAAAGACTTTATTTTTTAAAACTAAGTATTTGTTTCTATAACTCTATATATCATCTTTTTTGTCTCTTTCAAGCCTACGTATCTTTTACACACATTGTAAACTATTACATCTGAATCTGTCTTATTGTGAATCTATTGCTTTAAACTGCAGCAGCTGTGGCTCCTGGCTCCGTCCACCTCAGCTTCCCAACATGGCTACGTTTACCACCAGCTCTGGGAGCTATCGTGGGTCTATGCTTTTATCCAAGCAGCGTGTAGTCCAGAAACCTCTTTTTTTGTTTTGTACCTGCAAAGGCTAAATCCACCATGCAGCTTAATGTGCCACTTGCAGAGGTCTCATTCCCGACAAACTGCAGGTCGAGCGCGCACACCAGAAACCCACAAGGAGCTCAAACCAGCAGCTGCCGCTCATTTGAGAGACAATTAGGAACTGTTTTTAGCTCCGTTTTAGAATCTTTTTTCTCAGTTTTTAGGTGGAAACTCTTGCCACCACGTTGGACGCCATTTGTTGCTAGAGTTTTCCTGCCTGGCCCACAGTCAGGGCAAATCTCTCTCACCTGCTAGTCCCACAGCCACTCAGACCCGACCAAGTAAACACAGAGACTTATATTGGTTACAAACTGTATGGCCGTGGCAGGCTTCTTGCTAACTGTTCTTACAGCTTAAATTAATCCATTTCCATTAATCTATACATTGCCACATGGCTCGTGGCTTACCGGCATCTTCACATGCTGTTTGTCATCGTGGCGGCTGGCAGTGTCTCTCTGACTCAGCCTTCCACTTCCCAGCTTTATTCTCCTCCTTGTCCCGCCTACACTTCCTGCCTAGCCAATGGCCAATCAGTGTTTTATTTATTGACTAATTAGCAACACATTTGCCATACAGAACATCCCACAGCAGTATATCCTGCTTTAGCAAGCCTTAATCAGCCACATGTTTTCAACAATTTTAAAATAAATTAATTTCCTGACAAGGAATTAATACTACATGAAAATCTAGTTAAAGGAAATAAACAGTGTTTTGTTGACCTTGTTAATTCAAAATAATTAATTTTTACTGAAAGTAATACAAGAATTAAAACATATCAAGCTCTCATCAAGTTCAAGGTCAAAATTCTACAACAGAAAAAGCAGGTCCACTGAAAATAAATAGTTAATTTCCACTTTGGGAAAATATGGTAGATTATCCTCAAAAATCTCCTTGAGAATTAGACTTTCTACTGCTTCTCCAAATTTTGGTGAGGATCAAATACAGAGTCAGAATTTCTGCAAAAGATATAGTAAACATCCTCTCCCAAGGTGCTGCTCGGCCAGAAAAAAAGTCATATGAAGATATGGGCATGCAAAGTGAGTGAACAAAAAATAAAGCTGAAAATAAATCTACCATACAACCCAGCTATACCATTCTTTGTTGGATGTCCAAGAAGACTTGATATCCTACTCCACAGATACTGGCTCAGCCATGTTCATTGCTGCTCTGTTCACAACAGCTAAAAAATGGAAACAACCTTTAGTCAAATGAATAATGAGAATGTGGTACATCTACACTGTGAAACACTACTCAGCTGAAAAGAAAACTGAAATCATGAACTTTGCAGGGAAATGTGTGGAACTAGAAAAGATTGCAGGGAGTAGATAATCCAGACCCAGAAGGACAAACGTTGCATGTTCTCTCTCATTAGAGAATCCTAGATCAAAATCCTCAGATGTGAGTACATATCCTGGAGTAACTGCAGAAACTAGGAAAGTAAAAAGGGACCACTGCTGGAGTAGGAGGTAAGGGGAGCGGAGGAGAGGGGAATAGCAGGTACACAGGATCTGAAGGAGGAAATGGGAAGGGGGGCATTCATTAGAGAGGTGGAGGGAGATAAACACTGAAGAAAGGGACGAGGTAAAAATAACCATCAAGTTTCTGAAAACTCATAAGGTGTTGACTATTTGCCTACAAAATAAAATAAAATGTATGTTAGTCTGTGTAAATATACATATACAGTTTTACTGACCTTTTCTCATCTGGGCTGGCATGTTCTCTCCAAAAGCCAAAGACCACCTAACAAAAACCACATCAGGCATAAAAATCCCCCTTTTAAGTTGTTGGACAGAGTTGCCCAAGAGACTCCCAAAACATTGTAGATTATGGCCACTGGCCTTGGTTACCCTCCCCCAGCAGTGGAAGGTAAGGCCCTATTGCTGAAGACACCGTGCACTTCAGACACAGGACCAGAGACCCCTGAGCTGGAACTGATCTGATACAAGCTTCCAAAGGAAGGAAGCAACCAAAACTCTTACACAGCTATGACGCTATGAACCACAACAATAACCAGCACGTCACCATAACCCTAAGGGTGCAGTAATGGCATGCATACCTTGGTGGTAACCAAAAGCTCTCTAATTGGACTTAAGACCTGCTCAACAAGAGGGAAATCATTTATGATCCAAGAAATCTATCCAACTACCTAGAGCTAGTAAAGTCATGGATCTTAGAGGAAAACCTACAACCACCACTTTACTAAACCAGCATAACCCCAAACTACATTCTGAATATTTGTCCTTATACCCACAGATAAATTTAGACCTAACCCCACAATAAGAAACTTCTCTTTGCAACAGACTATCACAGAAAACCACGACCAATCAAAATGAAGATTGTAGCGCCCAGACCCAGGGGATACACCCACAAAACAATTCCCCCTCCTAAGGTTCAGGGAACATTGAAAAAGACTGGGGTGGAGGTGGGGTGAAAGGGGTGGAGATCATCAAAGCCAGAGGATCGGGGAGTTTGCTTCTACTAACGTCAGAAACTACACCCATGAAGTCTCATCTCATGAACATGACCACCTAAACATGAGCTGAACATGGATAACACCAATAGACATATCAAAGAGGATGTGAGAAATCCCACGAGGCTTAAGCCTCCACAAAGAACTACAGGCAACTAAGGAATGCCGAGAGTGGAGAAATAGTCTTTCCTAGGGAAAAGCACACCAACTGGTTGTCCAATACCAACTAACCCTAAAAATGAACATGTCAGTAACATTATACAGGCTGAGCAGGTTGTCTTTAGAAATATATATGTAGACACATATAAACATATGCATGTGGCAATAATTAAAGAAGAAAGAGGACATAAATTTGAAAGAGAACAAAGAGGGGTTCTCAACCTTCCTAATGCTGCTACCCTTTAATACAGGCCCTCATGTTGTGGTGACCCCTGATTATAAAATTATTTCAATGCTACTTCAGAACTGTGATTTTGCTACTGTTATGAATTATAATGTAAATATCTGTGTTTTCCAATGGTTTTAGGTAATCCCTGTGAAAGGGTCATTCAAGGGATTATGACCCACAGGTTGAGAACCACTAGGTTAGAGGGAAGAGAAGAAAAGGATTTATTACATATAATTACATTATAATCTCAAAAAGAAAAGAAAAGGGTGATAACAAAAAGAAAGTGGGAGAATATGTGAGCCATGTCCAATAATGAACAATAGAACATAACTCTAATATCTACAGACACTAGCAAAATAATAAAATGATATTATTCAAAACAGAAAAGAGGTGTTGAGTGTGTGTAGTGGTGTTTGTTCCGTCCATGACCTTGGGCTATAGGGCCCTAAGGAGGCGGTGCTTCCTGCCATTGTTCATGACTTCTTAAAAGAAGAGGGAGAAAGGTCACATGCCCCTTCTCCCTGCTCCTGCCTGCAAGGTGGATTTGCTCCAGTCAGATCAAAGGACGACTTCAGCTGTCTACTCCATTCTGTATTCGTGGGTGTACTTCCTCAATTTACCTTAATAAATTTCCCTAATACTTCTTAAACAGACTCCTGTGGATTTATCGCTTTAGGTATGATAGCACATGCCTTTAATCCCAGCGTTTGAGAGGCAGAGGCAGGCAGATCTCTGAGAGTCCGAGGCCAATCTGGTCTACATAGGAAGTTCTAGGCCAGCCAGGGCTACACAGAGAGACCCTGTCTCAAACAAAGTAAGAGAAGAGACACAAAGAAACATTGGGAGGGGTGTGTGTGTCTGTGTGTCTGTGTCTGTGTCTGGGTTTTATCATGATTGTAGTGATTACATCACAAGTTCAAATACATTGTCACATAGATTATATTAAGTCTCTGTATGCTAATTAGTCTTCAATAAAGCTGATCTGAAAATACAGTGTGGATACACAAGGAAGTATTACTCCACCTTAAAGGAGAATGGGATCACATCATTTGCAGGAAAATGGATGGAACTGGAGAGCACCATGTTAGGTATGTTAAGTGAAACAAGTGAGCGTCGGAGAGACAAATGCTGCATCTTTCTACATTTAATCTACATTTTCAACAAAAAACATGGAAGTGAAAGGGGAGTGACTTAGGTAAAGGAAGACGGCAAATGGGAGAAGAAAGTGGGTACAAGAGATGGCAATGGTGAGGACGGATGTGATCATAGGACATTGTACGCATCTATGAGAATGGCATGGTGCAACCCAGCACTCTGTATGTGTAATATGTGCAAATGATGTCTGTAAAGACGTTTTTAAAGATAGTTATTACCATTATGTTAATTTGAAATATTTGATGAAATGAAAAATTATAGGTAATAAAATTTGACTATTTTAAAATTTAAACTCATTACTAAATAAAATTAATAAAATCTCCAAAGCAAGATTCCAACTCAGGAATGAAGTGATGACTTGTGTGGTGAAGTCTTCAAAGTAGTAAAGAAAAAAGAACCCTAATATTCTCTAACATCTTTCACAGAAAGGAAAACACCATATTATAGTAGCATTAGCCTAATACAGAAACTTGATGGCAAAAAGTCTGTATTTTATAAATTATGACATAAAATTCTGAAAATAATAAAATTCATTAATATTTAAAAAATATATTACAGCCAAATCACATTTCTTCTAAACAAACAAGATTCATTAGCACTGAAAACCCACTGTGAGTCACCAAATTAAGAAAATAAAATGAAGGGCAAAACCTGGGATCATTTTTAATCAATGGAAAAATGCACTTAAGGAACTTGTCAACCTTTTCATTATCTCAAAATAATATGCTTAACAATTTAGGGACAAAATTGACCTTTTAAGCCTAATAAATCACATTCAAAAAGGTGATGTCTCATACTTAATATATTTTCATATAAAAAACTCCATGTTACATGAGAAATGATAAAAGATATTCTCCCAATACCAATGCTGTTGTCTAAATGTATCCCCCTGAAAACTTTTGCATTTATCTCCAAATCAATTCTATTAAAAGTGATGCTTGCCGAGTGGTGGTGGTGGTGCACGCCTTTAGTCCTAGCACTTGGGAGGCAGAGCCAGGGGGATCTCTGTGAGTTCGAGGCCAGCCTGGTTTACAGAGCGAGATCCAGGACAGGCACCAAAACTACACGGAGAAATACTGTCTTGAAAAACCAAAAAAATAAAAGTGAGGCTTTCAATTGTGATCAGGTCATAAATAGTGTCAGCCCCTCCCACCAAAAAGGCCAGAGGGAGCTTATTTGCTCCCTGCACCAAGTGAGGGTGTAGTCTATAAGAAAATGTACTGAGACAGGAGTGCTTGCAGCTCTTGCAGAGGACCTGGGTTGTGTCTCCAACATCCGTATCAGGTGGTTCACAATTGCCTGTAACTCCAGCTCCAGTGGGTGTAATGCCTACTTCTGGCCTCCATGGGCACCCACATGCAATTAGAGCACACACACACACACACACACACACACGTACAGGAATAAAGTTTAAACATTAAGAAAAAGATTTTGGTGCTGAAGAGATGGTTGCTGCTTTTGCAGAGGACTTGGATTTCATTTCTAGCCATGTGGGGAAGCTCACAACCACCTCTAGACCTCCAGCTCCAGGGATCCTATGCCCTCTTCTGGCCTCTGCAGACACCCACAGTCAACTAACATAGCCACACACAGATGTACACACTTATACACATAATTAAAACATAGAAGAAATCTTTTTAAAAAGAGAGAGCGAAAGCAGTTCTCACCACACACTAAATCTACCAGCTGCTTTGATCTGGAGAACTTACACATAAATGCTCACTGTTTATAAACTATCTCAAAGAATCTTGTGACTGTGAGTAGTTAATGGGATGAGTAATTTGCTACGTCACTGTGACTTATTGTGAAACAATGGCCACCTTGCTGGGAAGGCCTCCCATCTGTCCTTGGCTCACTTGCTTTTTCCCATTCCTTTTTCAATGACTGATACGGATTGATCAGCTCTAATTCTTACCTCAATAATGTCTTGGCACCAGTGTATAACACATGCACAGATGGGTGGATGCATTAATAAACAAATACTTGTCATCATAATAATCATGCCAAATAGTAGAAGAAACATTATCCTAAAAAGTATATGTAACCCCTCAAGTCCAAGTCAGCAACCATAATTGTGAAAATTTTTATAAAAATGTATTAGTCATCCTCTTTATTCTCAATTTTCTTTTTTCCTTTTATTGAAAATAGATTTTTTTTCTCACATAATATACCCTGATTGTGGTTTCTATTCCCTCTACTTCCTCCCAGCTCCTTTCCACTTCCCATACCATCTGGATCCATACCCTGTCTTCCATTAGAAAACAAATATGCTTCTATAGGAAAATAATATAATATAATATAATATAATTAATATAATATAATATAACACCAGAATTGGACAAAACAAACAAACAAAAAGAAAAGAACTCAAGAGAAGACACAAAAAATAGAGACCCATTCATTATCACATTCAGGAATCCAGTAAAAGTGGTCATTTGGAAGCCTTAATACATACACAGAGGATCTGCAGAGTAAAAAGAGAGAAGAAAAAAATATGTAAATAAAATTTTTTCAAAAGAATAGATAAAATTAACAACAACAAAAGAAGAGCCCTGACATAAGACAAGGAACATCTGAAGATGCCGTTGAGTTCATCTCTGTTGGCCATCTACTGCTGGGAATTCAGCCTACAGGTTGTTGAGTTCATCTTCTGCTGGCTATCTACTGCTGGGAATGCAGCCTACATGTATGTTGAGTTCATCTTCTGTTGGCTATCTACTGCTGGGAATGCAGCCTACATGTAAGGGCAATTTGTTTTCCCAGTGATACTCCCTTGGAGGAAGAAAAGTGGTTATCAATTGGAGATTGCTTCTGGGTTAGGGAAGGGGGCATGTATCTACATCTCTTTTCATCTCTAGGACCCCAACTAGTGCAGACCCTTGTAGGCCCTGTGCATCCTGCTTCAGTCTCTGAGTTCATATGTGTGTCAATCCATTGATTTAGAGGGCCTTGTTTTCACATTGTCCTACATCCCCTCTGGTTCCTACATTCTTTCTGCTTCCTCTTCTGAGAGGTTCCTTGGGACCTGAAGGGAGGACCTTGATGGAGACATCCCATTTAGAGCTGAGTGTTTCAAGGTCTCTCATTCTCTGCAGAATGTCTGGCTATGGGTCTCTTTATTTGTCCTCATCTGCTGTAAGAAAAGAGCTTTTCTGTGATGGCTGAGCAAGACACTGAACTATGAGTATAGCAGAATTGTCTTTAGAGGTCTTTTTTAATTTTTATTTATTCCTCTCTCATACAATACATCCTGACCACAGCTTCCCCTCCCCCAACTCCTCCCGGTTCCCCCCTCCTTGACCTCCTCTCTCCCCCAGATGCACTCTCCTTCCCCATCTCTCCCCAGAAAAGAGCAGGATACCCAGGGACATCAGCCAAACACTGCACTACAAGATACAATAAGACCAGGCACAAACCCTCACATCAAGACTGGGTAAGGCAATCTATTAGGAGGAAAGAGTCCCAAGGGCAGACAAAAGAGTCAGAGACACCCCGACTCCCACTATCCGGAGTCTCCAAAACACCAAGCCAACAACCATAACATATATATATGCAGAGGGCCTAGCCAGACCCATGAAGGCTCTGCAAGTGCTGTTTCAGTCTCTGTGAGACCCCGTGAGCCCTGCTTAGTTGATTCTATGGGCTGTGTTCTCCCCCGTGACCTTGACCCCTTTGGCTCCCACAATTCCTCCTCCCCTTCTTCCGCAGGTTTCCTCAAGCTCTGAGGAGAGAGACTTGATGGAGACCTCCAACCTGCATGCTCTCTGTCTAATGTTTGACTGTGGGTCTCTGCATCTGTTCCCACCAGCTGCCAGAGGAAGTCTCTGATGATGACTGGACTAGGCACCAATCTACGAATACAGCAGAACATTCATTAGAAATCATTTCATTGATTTGTTTTTGTTTTTTTGCCAGTTGTGTTTGGTTCTACCCTAGGTCCCTGGACTATCCAACCTCCAGTACCTGGTCATCCAGGCAGGGTCAGTCATGGCCTCAAATTAGATCAGTCATTGGTTGGCCACTCCCATGAGCTCTGAGCCACCGTTGCCCCATCACATCTTTCAGGCAGTACAGATTGTAGGTCGAAGATTTTGTGGCTGGGTTGGTGTCCCAGTCCCACCACTGAAAGTCCTGCTTGGTTACAGGTTACAGAATATAAAGGTTCAGGCTCCATATCCTCCGTTACTAGAAGTCCTCACTATGGTTACCCTCATAGATTCCAGGGAGTTTCCACTGTACTAGGTTTCCATATCATCCACCAAATGCTCCCCAATTCCGGTTGTCTCTTCCAGTACTCTCTCCATTCACTCCCCCACACCTGATTCCTTCCTGTTCCCACCCCCACCCACTCCCAGTCTACCTGCAAAATCTACTTTATTTCTCCTTCTGAGGGAAAGCCATGCTTCCCTGCTGGAACCCTCCTTGTTATTTATCCTCTCTGAGTCTGTGAATTGTAGCATGATTATCACTTACTTAACAGTTAATATCCACTTATAAATGAGTTCATATGTTTGTCTTTCTGGGTCTGGGTTACCTCACTCAGTATCATTTTTTTCTAGCTGCGTCCATTTGCCTGAAAATTTCATGATGTCATTTTTTTAATCACTGAGTAATATTCCTTTGTGTAAATGTACCATATTTTCTTTATCCAGTCCTCAGTTGAAAGACATCTAGCTTATTTTGAGTTTCTGGTTGTTATAAATAAAGCCACAATGAACACAGTTAAGCAAGTGTACTTGTGGCAGGGTTAAGCATCCTTTAGGTATATGCCCAAGAGTGGTGTAACTGGATCTTGAAGTAGATTCCAAACTTCCTGAGGAACTGCCACACTGATTTCCATAGTGGCTGTATGAGTTTTCACTCCCATCAGCAATGTATGAGTGTTCCTGTTACTCCACTTCCTCACCAGCATGAGCTGTCACTTACTATGCTGATTTTAGCCATTCTGATAGGCATAAGATGAAATCTCAAAGTAGTTTTAAGTTGCATTTCCCTAATGACTAAGAATGTTGAACACTTCTTTAAGAGTTTTTCAGTCATTTGAATATCTATTACTGTGAATTCTCTGTTTAGGTCTGTACCCCATTTTTAATTGGGTTACTTGCTTTCTTAATAGCTAGTTTCTCAAGTTCTTTATATATTTTGAGTATCAGCCCTCTATTGGGTATGTAGTTGGTAAAAATCTCTTTCCATTCTGTAGGCTGCCACTTTGTCCAAATGACAGTGTCCTTTGCCATGAAGAAGATTTTAGTTTCATGAGGTCCCATTTATTGTTGATCTTAGTACCTGTGCTAATGGTGTTCTGTTCTGAAAGTCTTTTCCTGTGCCAATGACTTTAAGACTATTCCCCACTTTCTCTTCTATGGAGTTCAGTGCATTTGGTTTTATGTTGAGGTATTTTATCCATTTGGAGCTGAGTTTTGTGCAGGGTGACAAATATGGTTCTATTTGCATTCCTCTACATGAAACCATCTAGTTTAACCAACCATTTGTTGAACATGCTGTCTTTTTTCCAATGTGTATTTCTGGCCTCTTTATCAAAAAGCAGGTGTCCATAGGTATGTGGATTTGTGTCTGGGTCTTTGATTTGATTCCATTGGTCAACTGTCTGTTTTTGTGCCAATACCATGCTGTTTTATTACTATCACTCTGTAATACAGCTTGAAATTGGGGATGGTAATACCCCAAAAGTTCTTTTATTGTACAAGATTGTTTCAGCTACCCAGGGTTTTCTGTGTTTCCATATGAAAATTTCAAGATCCCATGAAGAATTGTGTTGGAATTTTAATGGGGATTGCATTGAATGTGTACATTGCTTTTGGTAGGATGGCCATTTTTACTATGTTAATCCCACTGATTCACAAGCATGGGAGATCTTTCCATCTTCTGATATCTTTTTCAATCATTTGAAGTTTTTATCATACAAGTCTTTCACTTGCTTGGTTAGAGATACCCTCAAGATATTTTATATTGTTTAAGGCTATTGTGGAAGGTGTTGTTTCTCTGATTTCTTCCTCAGACCATTTGTCATTTGTATTATAGGAAGGTTACTGATTTTTGTGAGTTAATTTTGTATCCAGATATTTTGCTAAAAGTATTTATAAACTGTAGGAGTTTCCCAGTGGAATTTGTGGGGTCAGTTTTGTGTACTATCATATATCATCTACAAATAAAGATGCTTTGACTTCTTCCTTTCCTATTTGTATCCCTTTGGTCTCCCTCAGTTGTCTTATTGGTCTAACTAAGACTTCAAGTACTATATTAAGTAGGTGTAGAGAAAGTGGAAAATCTTGTCTTGTTCCTGATTTTAGTGGAATTGCTCTGAGTTTCTCTCCATTTAAGCTGATTTTGTCAATGGGCTTGCTGTATATTGCTTTTATTATGTTGAGGTATGTCCTTTGTATCCCTAATCTCTCCAGGAATTTTATAATTAAAGGGTGTTAGATTTTTTTTTAAAGATTTATTTATTTATTATGTATACAGCATGTATGACCGCAGGTCAGAAGAGGGCGCCAGATCTCATTATAGATGGTTGTGAGCCACCATGTGGTTGCTGGGAATTGAACTGAGGACCTCTGGAAGAGCAGTCAGTGCTCTTAACCTCTGAGCCACCTCTCCAGCCCGGGTGTTAGATTTTTGTCAAAGGCCTTTGTAGTTTTTTGTATTTCAATTTGTTTATGTGGTGGATTACATTTATTGATTTACAGATATTGAACCCTTAGTGCATCTCTGGGATAAAACTTACTTGATCATGGTGGATGATCTTTTTGATGTGTTCTCAGATTCAGTTTGCAAGTATTTCTTGAGAATTTTTGCATCTATGTTCATAAAGGAAATTGGTCTATAATTCTCTTTCTTTGTTGGGTCTTTATTCCTTTGAGTATCAGGGGTAACTGTCATTTTGGAAAAACAATTGCACAGTGTTCCTTCTGTTTCTATTTTGGGAAATAATTTAAGGAGTATTGGTATTAACTTTTCTTTGAAAATAGGATAGAATTCCAAGCTAAAACTATCCATAGGATCTGGGCTTTGGGGGGGAAGGAGATTGGAAGACTTTTAATAACTGCTTCTATTTCACTAGGAGTTATAGGTCATTTTAACTTTCTCATCTGATCTTGATTTAGCTTTGGTAAGTAGTATTATCAAGAAAAGTCTCCATTTCTTTTAGATTCTCCAATTTGGTAGAATATAGTTTTTTAAAATATGTCCTTATAAGTCTCTGGATTTCTTAAGTGTCTGTCTTTGTGCTCCCCCAACTCATTTCTAATTTTGTTAATTTAGATCTTCTCTCTCTGCCTTTTAGTTAATTTGGATAAGGGCTTATCAATCTTATTGATTTTTTTTTCAAAGAACCAACTCTTTGTTTCAATGATTCTTTGAACTGTATTTTTGTTTTGTTTTGTTTTTTCTATTTTATTGATTTCGGCCCTGAATTTGATTATTTCTTTCCATCTGCTCCTCTTGGGTGTGATTTCTTCTTTTTGTTCTAGAAGTTCCAGTTGTGTGGTTAAGTTACTAGTATAAGAACTCTCCAGTTCTTTATGTAAGCAATTAGTACTATGGACTTGACTCTTAGGGCAGCTTCATTGTGTCTCGTAAATTTGGGTATGTTGTGTGTTCATTTTCATTCATTTCTAGAAAGCTTTTAATTTCTTAATTTCTATCTTGATCCATTTTTTTTCTTTCAGTGGTGTGTTGTTTAGTTTTCATGAGTTTGTAAGTTTTCTGTTGTTTCTGTTGTTGATATTCAGGATTAATCTGTGGGGGTCAGGTAGGATGCAGGGTGCTATTTCAATTTTCTTGCATCTGCTGAGATTTGTTTTTTGATCAAGTATGTGGTCAATTTTGGAGAAAATTCCATGATGTACTGAAAAGAAAGTATATTCCTTTGTGTTTGGATGATATATTCTGTAAGTATCTATTGGGCCCATTTAGTTTATAATGTAAGTTAGCTCCAGCATTTCTCTGTTTAGTTTTTTCTGGATAATTTGTCTATTATCAGCAAGACTGGAGTATTAAAGTCTACCACTATCAATGTACAAAGATCAATACGTGAATTTAAGCTATAGTAGTCATTCTTTTATAAATTTTGGTGCCCTTGTTTTTGGTACATATGTCTTAATAATTGCAATGTTCTCTTGGTGTATTTTTCTTTTGATGAGTAAGTAGTGTCCTTCCTTCATCTAGTAATTTCTGATTAGTTTTGGTTTGAAGACTATTTGTCAGATTATCTGACAAAATTTTAATAAATAGCTACACTAGCTTGCTTCTTACATCCATTTGCTTTGAATACCTTTTTCTATCCTATTACTCTGAAGTAATGTCTATCCTTAATGTTAAGATATGTTTCTTGTATGCAGAAGAAGGATTAATCATATTTTTATATCCATTCTGTTCATCTGTGTCTTTTTTATTGAGGAACTGTGACCATTGATATTGAGAGTTATCAGTGAGTGCTGTTTGTTGATTCCTGTCATTTCATTTTTGTTGTTGTTGTTGTTGTGGTGGTGGTGGTGGTGGTGGTGGTGTGTGTGTGTTTCTCTTCTTTTGATTCACCTTCATCTGCAATACCAAAAAATTCATGAAGCAGTAGATGCTTAACCCTACCTAGACCTTGTATACCAATGAGGAAAGTTCAGGATTCTGGATTTCTAACAAAATTTGGAAATCATTTTGATATTACTAAAATAGGAAAACCAGAGATTAAGAGTTTTAAGGCATTGGAAAGCCCATCTTACACTGCCAATATCCTTTCCAGGATTTAGATGTAGCAATGAGTGCTTACAGATCTTCCTGTGCCTTCTCTCAAGTA
This sequence comes from Peromyscus californicus insignis, assembly GCF_007827085.1. NCBI lineage: Eukaryota > Metazoa > Chordata > Mammalia > Rodentia > Cricetidae > Peromyscus > Peromyscus californicus. The sequence continues at coordinate 115,312,949 of NW_026294606.1, forward strand.
CTTCTCACCAGAATCAAGTGTCCACCTATTAGTCAGATCAGAGGAGTCAAAAATTACCTCTATTTCAAGAAGAAAAATGCTAATGTCAGAGTCAGCTTATATATTGAACTAAAATAGACTCAGATTCTCTATGACAAATTTCACCTTAAAATTAGTTATGACCTATTTGGATTAAGACAATAAATATTACCACTGAGTAAAAGCAAAGGAGCCCCAAGTTTGTGGTATTCAATATCTAATCTGGGGGGAAATATCACTATTTTGTTTGGTCCCTTTCAAAAACTGCTAATTATCTAATACAATTCTTGATGGGGATTTTTATATTTTTTTAGCTAAGAAAACTGGGAGTCAAGTATTTGTTTATCTACATGTTAGAATTGTTTTTTACTAGATGTATTCATTCTATTTTATGTGTTTGGCCTGCATGTATGTAGGTATACCACATTTGGACAGCAGTCAAAAGAAGGCATTAGGTCTGTAACTGGAGTTGCAGATGGTTGTGAACTACCACGTAGGTGCTGGAAATTGAATGAGTATCCTCTGTAAGAGCAACAAGTGCTCTTAACCACTGAGCCACCTCTCCAGTACTATAGAATCGTAATCCAAATGCTATCCTCCTTGCCTGTCTTCTGTTTGAGATAGATATGTTCTGGAAGGCATTAGGCATCACCTACAAAATCTTCAAAGAGAGTCAAGGATCCGATGTTGACGAGCAGGGCACAGTCAACAAGAAGTATGCTCTTAGGGAAGGAAAAGTACAAAAATAAGTGAGATTATACACGTTATGGTCCAACCAGAAAATAGAAAGAAGGTGTGCTCAGGGAAAATTAGCACAAGGAATTGTTTGGATGAGTAATGAAGGGGCTGAGAAACCCAATAGGAGATAGTGAACCAAGCCAGACATCAACAGTGTGATCATGCCTGGGAACAAAGGGTCGTAGAGCTGAAATCCCCAGATTAAAACTATAACCACAGCATCCCAATCAGCAGGAGCATACCATAAAGCTGATGTGTCATGACCCTCTTGTAGAGGATCCTCGTTCAATTCTCTGCACACACATGGTGGTTCACAACCATCTGTAACTCCAGTTACAGATCTAATGCTTTCTGTTGATCTCTGCACAAATATGGTGTACTACACACCAATTACAGACCAATTCACAAACCAGAGAGAAAGGGAGAGTATCATTTGACTTCTCCATCTCTCTGGCTTCTAGCTCTGTGTCCACACCTCCATGTACAAATCTTGTCCAGAAGCCAGATCAAAAGAATCATGAAAACTAGAGAATGCACAGTATGGAACACCTGGCCTTAAAAATCAATCTATAACATGCCGGGCGGTGGTGGCGCACGCCTTTAATCCCAGCACTCGGGAGGCAGAGCCAGGCGGATCGCTGTGAGTTCGAGGCCAGCCTGGTCTCCAAAGCGAGTTCCAGGAAAGGCGCAAAGCTACACAGAGAAACCCTGTCTCGAAAAACCAAAAAAAAAAAAAAAAAAAAAATCAATCTATAACATGCCGGGCGGTGGTGGCGCACGCCTTTAATCCCAGCACTCGGGAGGCAGAGGCAGGCGGATCGCTGTGAGTTCGAGGCCAGCCTGGGCTACCAAGTGAGTTCCAGGAAAGGCGCAAAGCTACACAGAGAAACCCTGTCTCGAAAAACCAAAAAAAAAAAAAAAATCAGTCTATAACAAACAGACAAATGACCAGTACACTACAACCCAGAAATAAGGTCCCAAGAACCCAAGATAAAGTCTCTACTCAATTCTACTCTACCAGTCAGTCCTTTTTACACATCTTTGTCTCCTTTGATACACTCTTTGGTGACTACAATTTAGAGATTTATGCTCCAAAAGAAAAGTTAAATTTAGAGAAAATCCATATGACCAGCTCAACTCTATATCTCACATCTCTGGATAATGAGAAATTCAAGAACGTCTTCTGTAAAGCTATGACAATTTATAAGCATTTAAAATTCATGAAGAGACTAGAGCAATGGCTTAGGAGTTAAGAGCACTGGCTGCTCTTCCAGAGGACCCAGGGTCAATCCCCAGCACCCACATGGTGGTGCATAATCATCAGTGACTCTAGTCCCGGGGGATCCAATGCCCTCTTCTGGCTTCTGGGGGCACTGCACACACACGGTGCACAAACATGCATGTAGGCAAAACACCCATACACAAATAATAATAATAACAAAATACAATTTTGATTTTAAAAATAAAATAGAATTTGTGAAAGCTTCAAACAAAACTCATTCTGTAAACCTTACCTCTTTTCTTTTTATTGAACTTTTTCCAGAAAAAAAAAAAAAAAGCAAACTTTTCTTGTTGGCTAGCGAGATCAAGTATCTGAACTATAACCAGGATGAGAAGATACCAAAAGCATGAGTCCTTGCAAACAATAGACTGTCCAACACAGAGACTGGTCAGGCCCAGGGAAGAAGCCTTCAGAAACACCATATCAGATAACAGAGAAAATCCTCAAAAGAACGCTATTTCTTCTACCTTGTGTCTGTTTATTTTCAAAGATCATTTATGAACTGAGCCAACCTTGGAAAATAAACTTTGGTCTAAAGAAGGATGTAGTTAAAAAAAAAAAAAGATGGCAAAACTCCACCAAACGTGGTCCTGGAAGAACACATATGGCTTCTGTGTTTCTTTCTATCCTTGTAAATAAGGATAGGGAAAATGTCAAGAAGGCCACACTAGGGACACAGTAAGAGATAAAAGTGGGTAAGTTGTGGTGGCAGAGATAGGAATGGATTCCTCTAGCTGTCCTGAATTGTCTGGTTTTTTGTAACACTGAACAGAGAGACCCACATGACGGAGGAATAAAGAGAAGACTGCTCCCTGGCTGTAGTCCTAAAAACTCCAATGTGTTAGGAGGAAAGGATTCTCAGAATGCACATTCTAGAGCAACAGAGACAGAATGGGTTAATGGAACTGAGCTTTTGTTAGTGGGGTTTGTTTGTGCTTTTATTTTACTCAATTGCCTTCACATTTGGAATTTATATCTGATTCATACAAGGAACTATGCAGAGTCTGTAATTCAAAAAGTATGACTATCCATGTGGAATAAATGCATCCACACATATGTTTATATATGCATATGTATTTATTCTATTTCAATATGATTTGATAGATATTTGATTGATGAATGAAAGTCTTTTTCACTTCTTTTTTTAAAATATTTTAATGTATTTATTATTGTTGTGTGTGTACAAGTGGATATGGTGTGTGTGTGTCATGGTACAGACAGAGTGTGGAGGTCAGAAAGTCACTTAGTGGAGTCAGTTCTCTCCTTCCACCTCTATGTGGGTTCTAGGGATCAAACTCAGGTCAACAGGTTTGTTGTAAAGGCCCTTTACCCACTGGGCCATCTTACAATTTTGATCATAAATTCTGAGTCTTTTCTTAAAATACAAGAATATGCAAGCTATTCTGTGGGGGTTTTTAACCCACTTTATTTCTGGCTTTTTTTCTCACTTCTAATTCTCTACTTGCTTACCACAAGGCTTAAAACATTGTTTGACACAATAGGATTAAACAAAAAGCTAGCATGCTCCTCCACAGACTTCCCCATGTTCTCTCACCTTAACTTTTAATTAAAATGCTGTCAGTTGGGGATAAGCAGAAAATACAAAGACAATTATATACAGGGGAAAAAACATATTTCACCAAAGATTAAGTTATTAGTCTTTCTTGGCTCTCTGATTATTTGAGATAAAAATCACACATGAGCTCCTGTGAGGTGCCAGCCCCAGTTCTACAGACAGAGAAAGGCAAAGCCAAACTAAGAGAAAGGAACAGAGTGTCCTTATGAGTCCATAGAGACCAGAATAAGGGAAGGTGTCAATCTGCCCATGGTGAAGCCACAGATGCCTGCATCTCGTCATCAGGGGCATCAACAGCTATATTCGTCACAGCTCCTTTCAAGGTGCATGCAACATACATGGTACTTAGGAGAACAGACACCCTGATTTTCACAAATGAGCGATAAAAGACATTGACTTTGGTGAATGAATCCACTGGTCATGGTCATAGCTTATGATTTAAATGACATGGTTCAAGCTACAACTTGAGTTGATGAGTTCATATGGAGCAAGAGTCAATAGTACTATCCACTACATTGCCTCCTCAGTGTGGCAGTTCCTGCAGCTTGCAAAAAAAAAATAGTAGCACTTAAAAAAAAGTGTTAGCACTCCCTAGAATGTTTTGAAAATCACTGATCTTGGACATAATTCTTAAGAGTGCTTCGTTCTTTCCCCAATGTGCATGACAGGTTTAACTTTCTACTAGTCCTAACCAGACTCTGCAAATGAGTAACCAATTCCAATTGGCTATTTCACCTGTTTTCAACAACTAAACCATTGGTTTCTATTGCCCTTGACCTTGACTTTGTAGTGTTACATCAGATACATAGGGTCATGGGGTGGATGCAATAAAGAAGCAGTAATTAATCATTTCAGACACCTAATATATGAGAATATTCTAAAGATACAGCCCTTCTGTCATCTAGATAAGGGTAATGTCAATCAATCATGTGAATTCAGCATCATGCTGACTAATTTCTCTGAGTCTCAACAGTTGAATAAAAGTGATTTGAAAGCATGTGCACATGCACACACACAATCTTATTTACTCAACAATGATGACCCACAAGCTTTCTTAGAAACCACCATCTCATTTCATTAGATTTACTCATCTAATTCTAATGATTATTCAAACAAATATGTGAATTTGAGGTCATGGTTAAGTATAGGTTTGGTTTAAAGAACACTTAATTCCTATGCCAAGGTTTTCAGTGGCAAGCAAAATGGATCTGTGTAGTGTGGCCACAAAATGAGTTTATTAGAAGATTTTGGATGTTTGGGATGAAACAGCTTGAAAACATGCACAACTGGACAGTGAGACCTATAACAATTGGGGTGACATTGGTTAAAGGGTAGACAAAAAGACAAATGCAACAGAATAGAGAGATTTCAAGATAATTAATCTATATGCACATGGACCAGGGGACCACAGCAATTCCACAGGAGGAAAACTAGTGAATATGGTCAATTGGGTGCTCAATTGAAAACAAGAAAAAATGCATATTGATTCACAATTCATACAATAGGTGATATTAATTTGAGGAAAGTTGCAAACATAACTGCTAAAGATGAATTGATAAAATTGTAGAAAAAAATATGGAAGACTAGTAAGTCTTAGAGTAGGCAAAAAAATGTTTTACGTAGAGCGCGCGCACACACACACACACACACACACACACACACACACACACACACACACACAAACCCTCTAAGTTCGAGATACTGAATCTCATTAAAATAACTTCTGATGAGGCTGGAGGGGTGACTCAACAGTTAAGAGCACCAAGCTATTTCATACCCAAGCTCAATTCCCAGCACCCACATGGGGGCTCACAACCAACTATAATTCCAGTTACAGAGCACATGACACCCTTCTGACCTCTGCAGGCACTGCACACACATGGTGCGCAGATATACATGCAGGCAAAATACCCAAACATGGAAAATAAAAATGGATGAATTTCAAAAATCTTTTTAAACTGCTAATATCCTTGGCACTGCTGCTGAAAAACTAACAGCCCTGCAGAAGCTGGGCCATGCTTAGGCTGCCCTCTAGAACTAACAGCCCTTCAGATGCTGGACCATGCTGAGGCTGCCCCCTAGAACTAACAGCCCTTCAGATGCTGGGCCATGCTGAGGCTGCCCCCAAAACACTCATTACTGAAAGACATTGTTTGTAGGCTTGGCTTCTCACTGATTTCTTTTTAATATCATGACTTTTTAATTAAATTCTGAGTGAGTCCAGATCAAAGACATTTAAAACCATTAGAATTCTGGTGTTTTCAACATTCATAGGTATTATGGTTTGGATCTCAGATGTCCTCCCAAAACTTCTGTAACTAAAGGCATGATGCACCATACAGCAGTGCCTAGAAGTAGCACATTTGAGAAGCCACTAGATTGTGAGAGCTCTGACCTTCTGAGTGGATCACTCTATGAGTGGATTTGTGGCTTAATGGGCTAATGGGAAGTGGTAGAAACTTTGGGAGCCTAGTTGGAGAAGGTAGGTCAAGGTAGGTCATTGGGGAACTTCTCTTGAAGGATATATTTTCCCCTGGCATTTTCTTCTGGATCTCCTGTTCTTGGTTACCATGAGATGATCACCTCTCCTCCACCATGCACTCTGTACAATGAAGTTCTGTCTCACAGCAGGCCTGAAATAAATAGAGATAGACAACCATAACAGAAACCTCTGAAACTGTGAACCAAGATAATTTCCTCTGGTGTTTTAGCACAGGGATTTAAAAAAAAACTAACACAATAGTGGGAAGCTGCTGTGCTTACAAAGTAAAGAATTTCCAAAATGTAGCATGGGACTGTGGATGACAGAATCCCACACAAACATAAGCGTCTATACCAATACCAACGTGGCTTCATGCTCTCGCTTGAAACTAGCAAGTAGTATAGGGAAGAGCTCAACTTAACTCCTGAGTTCATGATGAAAATAGCCCAGACAGCATCTGCCAGACCCTCTCAGGCACCACATTGGTCCATCCAGGTGCCCCAGCATTCTCTCAGCTGTAGGAAAAGTAACAGCATGAGTTAGCTTGTGATCAACTGGGAAGACAAGGTCCCTCCAGTTGTTTTGTTTGTTCATTTTTGCTTTTCTCACTGACTAATAAGAATGGTAAGCTGGCCTTGCTCATACAGCTAACCCAGGGAACATTTTCCAAGGTCAAATCCAAGTCCATTAGCTCTGGAGGTCATGCTCAATCCTCTCTGTTTATTTCAGTGTCTTTGTTAAGCTGTAACCCAAACATAGACAATTCCAACATTGGGAACATCAGCTTAGTACAATCATTTGTTAATACACAAAGCAGTAGGACACAGAGCGATTTTTATTAAGCAGGCATTTTCCAACCTTCTCGTTGTTGGTGTACCTAGTCTCATACAAAGCTGTACCAGAGAAAGGAAAGGGGAAAAGGATAGAGAGAGAGTCTACCCTTGAGGAGCTTTTGATGAAATTAGGAATTTGAACTAAATTAATTCTGTATTTTTTAATTACCAGTTATGACATGACAAAATGTGAGGTATAAAGCCACACACACTCAAAGCACAAAAATCACTGCAGAAATGAATTAGCCTGGGAGAGATCCACTCAAGGACTGGAATGGAGATTAGCCCTTGTAGAGTAAGTCAAATAAGGATAGGCAGATGGTCGCATACAGAAACTACTGTTATTCAGTCCAGTCGGTTCCTCTGATTGCATGCAGCAGGAATCCACTCTAAATTACACTTGAGAAGAACTTCTTAGAAGGATAGACTACACCTCATAGATTCAACAGGAAGAACAAAGCTGAGAAAATGGACAGAACCTAACAGAAGCCCGGTATCAGTAAGGTACAGACAGCCAAGGTCACTTGACAAAGATGACCTTGGAGAGATGACTCAGGGGTTAAGAGCACTGACTTCTCTGCTCTTCTAGATGTCCTGAGTTCAATTCCAAACAACCACATGGTGACCTACAACCATATATAACGGGACCTGATAAAGATGACCTAGTGAATCACCATTGATATGTGACCAGAATAGTCACGGGGGAGCCAAGGGTCTAAACTATCTGCACTGTTAGAAAAGCTCCCTCAATATAATTATAAAATGCAGAACAACTGGATATCTACACATGTAGAAGAAGGAAACTAGACCATTGTTTTCAAAATTGACCACAACTAACTCAAATAGGTTAAAGATTTTAAAGTAAGACCTGAAAAGGCAAAATTACTATAGTAAAACAAACAGAAGGGTGCTCGATGACTCTAACCTGAGCAATGGTTTTGTTTGAGGATGTTGTGTGTGTGTGTTTGTTTGTTTGTTTTGGATAATGGTTTTTATATGCATACCCATGGGCATAAACAATAAAAACAAAAATAGATATCAAATTTTAAATCTTCTGCACATCCAAGGAAACAATCAAACAAGAGACAACCTACAAAACAGGAGAAAAGTTATGCCAAATGAAGGCTTAACATACAAAATACATTTTTTTAAAAACTCAAACAACTCAATAGCAAGAAAGCACCTGACTTCCTAAAAGGGAAAAAAACATATGAATAGACATTTCTTAAAAGAAGATAAACACGTGGGCCTATCAAAGTCAGGGTCTGTGCTGATATCCATGGCTGTTACCATTGAAGGCCAAGTGATTGCCTGAGGTCTGGGCCACCATCTGGAGCCATGTTGGAGTCCAGGGACTATGCTGATGCTGGGTCTATGAAAATCTGGAAGTCCTGAGCTGCCACTTGGGGCTGTGGTGACATCTGGACCCAAGCTATTGCTGATGGCCATGTCTGGGTCCGTGGTCCTGCTGCAGCTGGGGTCTGTGTTGATGTCCATTGCCTGTGCTACCTCAGAGTCCCATGTGAACCATGTGTTGAAATATGAGGGGCATGCTGAGCTGGCCCCAACTTCACTGACCCAGAGAGAGCCAACCACCCCTCATAGCAGACTTGGATGACCACTGCACTAAAATTGCCCCCCAGAGAGGAGCTGTGCCCCTGCACTTAAAAAAGCTGGCCCACCCTCTTATTACAAGTGTGGAAGAGCTGGTTCTTCTCCTCACCTGAGAGGAGAGGGTTGTCCCAAAAGCCAGCATTGGCCAACTCAGCTACCACCCAGGCACACATTCACAGTGAACATTTGCAATGAAGCTGTTTGGACAAAAGGGTGTACTGCGTGATACACAGCAGCTCCCAATGCCACCAAGATGAATGAAGAGGGGATGGAGAAGCGGGAAAGACAGAGGAGTAAAGTGGTGTTTTTTGTTGTTTACTTTTTGTTTGTTTGTTTTGGGTTTTGTTCTTTTGTTTTTGTTTTGTTTTGTTTGTGTTTGTTTTTCTCTACTTGTTAATTTGTTTTAATTAGCATTCTTATTTGCATTTGTATTTTTTCCTATTTTTATTTCATTTTTACTATTTCTTTTTAAGTTTTTCTCTGTTGGGGAATGCTACAAGGGTGAAGAGAAGATACAGAGGGACTGGGAAACGGGTGGAATTGGGGTGCATGATGTGAAATTCCCAAAGAATCAATTAAAAAACATTTTAAAAAAAGGAAAAGAAGATAAGCAAATAGCCAACAGGTTCAACATCACTAATCACTAAACAAATGAAAATCAAAATGACAAGGATATATAACCTTAGGCCAATAAGAGAGGCTATCATCAGAAAGACAAAAGATAGTAAGTACAGGTGAGAATTGAGAGAAAGAAGAATGTTTGCATATCACTGATGGAAATTAAAGACAGTACTGAGGTTCCTTCAAATTATGTTTATGTTCCAGCACTCTCACTGCTAAATAAGTGCCTACAAAATAAACAGAAACCAAGACCAGGCTTCATTTCTCAGTTCATTACAGCATTATTCATACTTACAGTAACAAGACATGGTATCAACCAATGGATAAAGAAAATGTGGTATAAACATATGATGGGATATTACTGAGATGTTTCTAAAAATGGAAAATTCTGCCCCTTCACTGTGGATGAACCTGGGGAATCCTGCATTTAGTGAAACAAGCCTGGCATAGAAGGACAAATTCCACAGGATCTCACTTAGGTGTACATAGAATCTTGACAACTGGAATTCACTGAAGTAGAGAATAGAATGGTGTTGGGGAAGGAAGTGGGTGTACTGAAATGTCAGACAAAGAAAACCAAGTTTCTGGTGGCCAGGAGGAATATCCAAGAGATGTGTCATTTTGTCGGTTTAAGAAAAAAAAAAATAAGTATAAACAGGAGAAGAAATTTAGGAAACAAAAAGGAAAGAGAAAAGGAGAAGAGGAAAGAGGAAAGGAGGGAGAGGAAGGTAAGAAAAAAGAGAAGTGAGGCAATGACTACAAGCCCACATCAAGGATCCCCATTCCCTCATTAGTAGACAATATACATGATGGGATGGAGAAAGATATGTCCTTCCTGGAGTCCTTTCCCAGCCATTCTTGATTTCCCAGGGGCGGGCCTATGTGCAAGAGAAAACTTACTCCAAATGAAATGTTATAATTCTGAGGATCTCAAGCTTTTAAACTCAACCCACTAAACCAATTCAACAAGTATTCATCCCATTGTTTGCTAAGAAATTATGGGTCTTATGTTTAGTTAAATAATCCCTTTTTAAGGCTACATACAGACTTAAAGTTACCTTATTTGATCTCAGTGTAGATGTGTTCTGGGGCGGGGGGCCACAGAGGCTCCCTAGTAAAGCCTTACTCAAGGTCAGAAAGTCTGAGCTTGCCTTGCCCAGCAGGGCTGCATAATAGGATGATTTGGCCAAGGGTCTGTTTACCAGGTGTTTTGAAGGGTCTACACTTGTTGAAACTTTATACCTTGACTTTGAAAGGGGGAGGTCTTTTGCCCCTCCCCTTGCTGACATATAAAAATCCCTCATGAATAAAGCCAAGGCAGCTGGGTATTAAACCAGGGCCCTCCCAAAGCTGTCCTGTGTCTCTGTCTTTCTTGTCGTCTCCATCTAGATTTCTATCTAATACTTCATTCCTTGCTCCTCCCCCCCAAGAACCCTTAGACAGGTCGAAGCTGGACTCAGACAGTTCTGCATATATTCTACAATGGTTTCCAGTATCATGATTCCCAAAGATATGGATGCTGTAGAAATGCCAACAACAATCCCATCTGAGTTCTCCTTGATAGCACCCTCATCTTTCCCAAGAACTTCCTCCCTTCAGGAACTGCCTCCATGGAATATATCCTAGGGAAAGTGAGAAAACATCAAGGTCTTAAGAAGGCAGTTTCTCATCCTTAACCATCAGGGAAATGCAATAAAAACTACTTTGAGATTTCATCTTACACCTCATCTTACACCTGTCAGAATGGTTAAGATCAATAAAACAAGTGACAGCTCATGCTAATGAGGAAGTGGAGTAACAGGAACACTCGTACATTGCTGGTGGGAGTGAAAATTCATACAGCCACTATGGAAATAAGTGTGGCAGTTCCTCAAGAAGATGGGAATTGATCTACCTCAAGATCCAGCTATACCACTCTTGGGCATATACCCAAAGGATGCTTCATCCTACCACAGAGACATTTACACAACCATGTTCATTGTTGCTCTGTTCTTTATAGTCAGAAATTGAAAACCATCTAGATGTTCCTGAACGGATGGATGGATGGATAAAGAAAATGTGGTACATTTACACAATGGAGTATTACTTAGCCATTAAAAAGATGAAATCATGAAATTTTCAGATAAATGGACAGAACTAGAAAAAATTATCCTGAGTGATGTATTCCAGGCTCAAACTATGAATATGGTATGTATTTGCTTATATGTAGATATTAGCTGTGAAGTCAGTGATAACCAAATCCAAAGAACCACAGAGGGTAGGTATAGAGTAGGGGACTAAGAGGGAACAGATAGATCCCATTAGGAAAGGGAAATAGAATAAATAGATACAGATGGATTAGGGGACAGGAATAGAAGGATCAAGTAGGTAGGGGAGGGGAAAGAGGGTTGTGGGGAGCAATACAGGGAGACACAGCTAAAGTTAAGAGGCATTTGAGGGGTAGTATGGAAACCTAATACAGCAGAAATTTCCGTATATATATATGAAAGTGATCTAAATGAAATAATCAAATAATGGGAGAGACAAAAATTCCACCTAGCCATCTCTTGTTTCCAAATGACACTTCCAGTACCAGGACTGGGTTACATCTAATTGAGTTGTTGGCCAAAGGGATCTCACAGGAATCCTCAAACAGCCCAGGCTGTTAAAAGACTATAGATTGCTCTCTACAAACAGACAACAAGGCCACATTGCTGAACACAATGCCTACACAACTCATTGAACATGGAGATGTCAAGCTGGTGCCTACTTAGAACCCTCACCCCCACACTCCAGCATCTTTGACACATGAAGGTACTCTCTGTATGCTATCAAAAGAGAACCATAAACAGCAAGCCAGCCACAAATCCTTTATCTACATTGGTGCACTACCTGCAAGATATGCTAGGGCAATGGTGGCACAAAGCTTGTAGGAGTAACCAACCAACATCTGATTTGACTCAAGGCCCAATCCATGAGATGGAACCCAAGAACCTGAGACTAGATAGCCCAGGGACCTAAGATAAAACGAAATAATACTAGTCTAAAAAGGGGGGAGGGAAGTAGCGGTAAAAATGAGTCCTAATGACATTCTGCTATACTCATAAATCAGTGCCTTGTTCAGACATCATTAAAGAAGCTTCCTCCTGCAGCAGATGGGAACAAATGCAGAGACACACAGTCAGACATTACACAGAGAGTGGGAGGTCTTGGAACGCTCAGCCCTAAGTAAGATGTCTCCAACAAATCTTTCTTCTCAGAGCTCAAGGAACCCCATGGAAGAGGAGGTGGAAAGAGTATAAGAGCCAGAGGGGATCAAGGACCCCAGAAGAACAAGGCCCTCTAAGTCAACATGAGCAAAACTCATACAAACTCACAGAGACTGAAGCAGCATGCACAGGGCCTGCACAGGTCTGCACCAGGTCCTCTGTGTATGTATTATGGCATCTACTTTCGTGTTTTTATAGGACTCCTAAGTTGGTGAATGAGTGAGTCTCTGATTCTTATGCCTTCTCTTCGGATCTTTTCCTTCTGTTGGTTTGTCTTATCCAATTTCCATGTGAAGGTTTTTGTTTTATCTTATTATAGTTTATTTTGTTATTTTTTTAATGAATGAATGAATGAATGAATAGAAACCTAGCCACTAGGTTAAAGGTTAACAACTGAACTGTCATACCTGCTGGGAAAGAGAAAATTAATTTTCCTTAATAGAGTGGACACTGCGTATATCAACCACCCCAGGACAAAACCTCATGTGAAGGAGTAGTTGACCAACATATAATGGACTCCACAGTTTTTTATGTGTGCTTTTTTGGGTTACACTTTGGTGTGGGTTTTTTTTCCTTTTTTTTCTTTCTCTTTTGGGGGTGTGTGTGGTTTTATTTTGTTTTCTTGGTTTTGGAGGGGTTTGTTGTTGTATTGGGATATTGTTTGTTTTTTGAGCAAGAATTTAAATGTAGGTGGGTGCAGGGAGAGGATCTGGAAGAACTTGGGGAGGGGAAGAATATGATCAAAACATATTTAAATTTAAAAATTGTTTCGATTATTAAAAATCCAGTAAAAAAGGAAATAAAAGAAGGCAGTTTCTATCAAAATGTCCCTAACATAAACTTTTTGTCAGTAGGATGCTTAAATCATCATAGAAACCAAGGAGAAAATGAGACCTCAGAATATAGGTCAGTAGCAACTCAACAGTTCAGGGAAAGATACATGCAACAGAGAGCAGGGGAGTGACTTAAAACTGAGAGCCTCCCATGAGCCTCTCCTTAAGGACTTCACAGTCATAATTTTAAGTCAGCTAACTTGTACGTATTTCTATATTTTTAGCATTTTATTTCACCTCTTTCAGCCTCTACTTGTCAGCAAGACTGGAGCAAACACAAATACACAGATATCAGACATATTTGGGAACTTGTTTTCGGGAGACCATGATGATGACAGTTACATTCTGAGGTTCAGCCTCCATCTGAGCTCTTCAAATATTCAGGACATTGTTCTGTTCTTTGCTCTCCTCTCCTCTGAGAATCTCAAGATAGACATACACTTTTAAATGCATCTCTGCTGGCTCTGTGACACAGATCCACTCTGTACAAGATAAATTCAAGTTTCTTCCTAACAGTACACTGGAAGCTGCCAAGGGAGACGATTTATCAAAGGAAGGACATTGAGACGTCACTCATCGCCCCCCCCCCCCCATCCACACCTGTGACTGAGAAAATGTTTTCTTTAATACAATTTGATATTTGAAAAGAAAATGACAAAATGAGCTCCCTTCCATCTTTCACTCGAATTGTGCCATTGGAGTGCAAATTGAATCTCAGACATTTTGATTTATATCAACTGGGAGAGAGTGTCCATTGTGGGGACAGTCCCCTTTACTCCGAGGAAAGCCCAGTCATGCACATACACAATTCCTTAAGGGACTGCTAACTGAGTTAGAATTAAGGTTTGTACACATAGGTGTAGCTTTACACACTAGGCTACAGTATTTTAGAATTCCTAAAACTGTCGGCAATGAGGGGCAGAGAAACAATTTCATTATTGACTTTGACAGTATACATTCCCCTAGACTTTTAGGACCCTCAACACAGGACACTGGTGTTTGTGGTTTTGACAGTGAAAAGAATTTGAAGACTACCCAGTATAATGAAACAGTTGGTAATTTTATAAAATGTATTTTAATATAGGCTTAGCACATTAGCTAAGAGAAAGAGAGATATAATAAAAGCCAATTGTTTCGATAGTTCTGACTCTGTCATGAATGTTTCATTTTGTTTGGTTGGTTTTACTTTATTTCACCTCTTTAAGCCTCTACTTTGTTTCGTTTCAGTGGTGGGTAAGTGCATAAAAATCTGTTCCAGCCGAGCGGTGGTGGCGCACGCCTTTAATCCCAGCACTCGGGAGGCAGAGCCAGGCGGATCTCTGTGAGTTCGAGGCCAGCCTGCGCTACCAAGTGAGTTCCAGGAGAGGCGCAAAGCTACACAGAGAAACTCTGTCTCAGAAAACCAAAAAAAAAAAAAAAAAATCTGTTCCATAATGAAATCCAGTGCAAAGCACCTCAGCTTCAGAATAGCTCATTTCAGGGTGTGAAGGTTAATTTTTATAATGAAGTTTAATTACATAAAAATTAAATAATAAATAATATTTTAATATAGGCTTACCACAAAAATTAAGAGGCAACAGGCTTGGAAAGACCTAGGTAGGGCTATACTCTTCCCCATGAGAGTGGGAGAAATTAAGATGCACCCAAGTGTGGTATGGCTCCTCGAAGGAGAGTAAACAGTTCCTTGTCTTAGCACTCTCCACGCACACCATTTTAGTGACTCTCAAAAGAAGTTGCATCTCAAAGATTCTTAGGAAACCTTATTTCCTCCTTTCTCTCTTTTGATGAGAGAGATACCTGAGGTAGCCCCGCAGATGCCTTAGATGGGATCGTAACCTGACCCGGGGAAACCAGCGGCCACTAGGGTTTAGGTACAGGGCTTTCCCATAAATGGAGTTTCTGGTGAGGGTCCTAGAAAACTGCAGGTCCATGGTTATGAAGGGAGAAAAAGCTGAAGCCGTGGTTAACTAGGCTGGCATTCTGGCCTACTGCTGACAACATCAGGATTCCTGGATGAGGGGCTCCTCTCTCCCTTTCCCTCTTCTCATACACCCCAAATTTTCCCTGTCTCAAAACTACCCTGGCCAAAGACAAAACTGCCAGCATCTTTCATTGGCCCTATGGCAACACTTCCTAAATGTTTGTAGGGCAACACTTTCTCGATGTTCCCTTGTCTCTAGTCTCCTTCAACTTGTTCCTCAAAAGATAACCTGGTGTGCGTGTATGTGTGTGTGTGTGTGTGTGTGTGTGTGTGTGTGTGTGTGTGTGTAGAAATACTTATACATATATATTTGGGTATATATGTGCTAGATCAGGCAACTCCTTTGCTCAAAATTGCCCAACTACTCCCATCATATTAATAACAACATCTGCACTCTTTACTCAGGTTTACACTACAGGCCTGGCCCATCCTCCAAATTGCATCGTCTATATCTTTTCCCCTCACTTACACTGCCCACACACTTACTTCCTTCATTCTTTGCACACTCTAGGAATACACCTGGCTGGAAGGGTTGCTATTTGTGTGACTTGAAGTGTTCTCCCTCACCTTTTCCCCTAGACTGCCTGACTCAGGCCCAGCCTTCATTCCCATCTCCCTTTCAGCGTCTTATTCTCAGATAACTTTACGAACATCCTATAAAAAAACAAAACCCTAACATACTCGTTTTCCACCCTGCCCCCCAGCACAGGCCCTCAGAAAACCATATTCCTTCCTGTCAAGTGCTTTGATCTCTTGATTTGCCCATAGATGATGAACACCTGTCCTTTCATTAGGACTGTTAAGTATCATGAGAACAGAGACCAACCAGTTCTCCACACACATGACTATTTTGTTTACAATTGTCTCCCCAAGTCTTTGAAGTATATATAATTTACAGTTTTAAATAATAAAATGAATACGTGCACCAGTAAATGAGTGCATGGCAATGATTAGTTCATGGTCAACGCCAAAACCTCCTCCACCCACAACTTGACAAAGCACAAAAGCTTCCTCACAAAGCAATTCCCGATATTTAATGGACATTTGTTTTTATCCCATATGTTCTTTTGGAATCCAGCTGAAGAGAAAAAGACTGGCATTTTGATAAATCTGAATGAAAGACCTGATACAATCAACCAATAATTTAATATATTTAACTCTCAGAACTATCATATATGAAATAGAAATAGCAAGGCCTTATCTTAATTCTAAGTAGCTAAAAGAAGTGCCTATATGTATAATCTGAACATAAATGATGGCTCTTGTAGTCCACTCTCTGTGGGGACCAGCTATCCAATTAAAGTTGGAAATGGTAAAGGAACCTATTTTCCATACGCTTTTCTTTAAAAAAAAATAATACTAACAGGGATCAAGTGCATAATTCATAATTGCCTCTCAAATTCCCCACCACTACTTCCTATTCCTGGGAATTTTGAAACTGCTCCTGACGCCCTCATGGAGCTTACATCTCTCTCTCTCTCTCTCTCTCTCTCTCTCTCTCTCTCTCTCTCTCTCTCTCTCTCTCTCTCTCTCTCTCTCTCTCTCTCTCTCTCCCCCTCCCTCCCTCCCTCCCTCCCTTCCTCTCTCTCTCTCTCTCTCTCCCTCCCTCCCTCCCTCCCTCCCTCCTCCTCTCTTTTGTCCCTTTATTGTTCCATTTATGCTGTGCTGGTTCATGTTTTTGTCAACTTGGCCCACTAGTGTTATCTGGGAGGAAGAGCCTCTCAAATGAGAAAATGCCTCTAATCCAGATTGCTTATCCGTGAGTCTGTGGGGCACTTTCTTGATGAACGGTTGATGTGGGAGGACCTAGCCCACTGTGGGTGGTACCACCCCTGGACAGGTGGTCCTAGGATGTATAAGAAAAGAAACTCAGAAAGCCAGAGAGAACAGGCCAGTAAACAGCATTCCTCTCTGGCCTCCACTTCAGTTCTTGCCCTGCTTGTGTTCCTGTCTTGACTTCTCTCAGCAAAAGACTATTGCCTGGAAGTAGAAGATGAAATAAATCCTTTCCTCCCCAAGTTGCTTTTGGCCATGCGATAGAAACCCTAGCTATGACACATGCTCTCTGTTTTCCCTTTCCTGGCTCTCCCCTTCTCACCTTCTCTCAATCCCTCATTTACTAAGGCGATCCAACTATCAAAAACAAAATTAAACAAGCAAAGAAGAAAGTGTAGTTTGCCAAAATGAAAGGATAACACATTGAAAATGTAATAAATCTTACCCCTCAAAGGCCAGGTTAGGGAGGTACCTGCTTAAATTACTTTGCTAATACATAACAGTGGAGTTCAGAATTAAACTTCAGTTTGACGCCGAGAATACACTGTGCCTTGCTAGGGGAGTCTGAAATCAAAATCTGCCTAAGAATCAGGCAATCTGAGTTCACGTCCCAGTGAAGCAGGAAGGAGGATGCTTAAGCTGCTTATGTTCTTCATGCTCCTTTTTGAAGGGATCTAAGTAGGGAAACACTAGACATGTCACATGCATATTTATATTTATGCTTTTCGGCCAGCAGCCTCCCAAAGGGAGCTCAATGGGAGGATATGATTTAGCTGCAATCAGCTTGTTGCCATGTTAACTCTGTTTTAAAAAGGGCAAGCGATGTCTCTCTGCTCCGGCCGGTTGCATGGAGTGCCAATTTGGTGAGGTTTATCATCTGTCTCTAATAGCAGTGAGCTCCAGAAATGGCACAGAACAATTTTCTGCTTTCATTTCCTCCGCACTTGAGAAAAATCTGGGGGCAATCTTTTAGTCTGAGGCAATATTTCTTAATGCTATTACATCTTGGAATTGCTACTTAATTCTCCTCTTTGCTCACTTTCGAAGTGGAAGGCAGAGTTGGCCACTCTGCAGCTGGGTTCACATCAGGAGGAAGATGGGCAACTCCAGAGGCTGAGCAAGGAGCTCAGCACAGGAGCTGGGAGAGGGAGTCTGCTCCACCACAGGGCAACTTCTGCCTGGAGCTGAATCTACTTTCTCTGTCCCTTTATCCAGACTTGTCTGCAGAATGATTTCCTTAGCTAAAGTGAGGTGAGCATCTCTGATTCTGGCACATCTTTTATTTTGTCTTTGCCATAAATGCAAACATCTCTTCCCCTCTTTTTTCAAGGCTGAAGTTTCACAGTGAAAATGCAGCAAGCGATGTTAAGTTCTCAACATTTAGAGATGGCTTTATTAACTCTTCGTCACCTACTCTCACACATAGACACATTGATAATTGACATAAAAATAGCAGTATGAAGGTAAAGAGACTAAGAAAAATGAAGGGCAGGGAAAGAGAATGAGGGGTCTAAGGGCAATGTTCTTTGTTCTCTCTATCTTTCTTTCTCAAAGTAAATCTGGAGTCCTTATTTTAAAAAAAAAAAAAAAAAACCCTTCCAGCATGGGTGACAGAAGTGTACTAAAGGGAGATGACATGAATTTTAAAGCCTACTTTCCTAAATTTCATCCCAAAAAAAGCTGAACTGGGCTGGTGAGATGGCTCAGCAGACAAAAGCATTTGTCTGCAAAACGTGATGACCTGAGTTCCATCCCAGAACCCATGACAGAAGGAGAGAACTGACTCCAAAAGTTGTTGCTCTGATTGCCACCTCTACACAGAGGTACACAAGCACCTGCCTGCTCTCTCTCTCTCTCTCTCTCTCTCTCTCTCTCTCTCTCTCTCTCTCTCTCTCTCTCACACACACACACACACACATACACACACACACACACACACACACACACACACACACGTACATGCACACTAACCATAACTAAAACATTTTTAATTTAAGAATACTTTTATGAGGAACTTCTTAACACTGAGCAGAAACATTCTGCACATCAAATCTATTTAAAGTCACAATATTTTTGAAGTGGGCACTGGTTCCACCTGAGGAAGGCCAGGTGCGCGGCCAAGGCCACCCAGAACTGAGTCTGAACCCAATTGCTCTGTCTTTTAAGGTCTTTACCATATGCTGTGTGACTTAAGCCTGCCTCCTCACTAAATACACTAAAAACAAAATCACAGATGTTTCTGCCTCAATGTGACAAATAACACTGTCCATTTGTGGGAGATGTATTATTAAAACAGTTCTCAAAGATGCATTACAGAAGAAGCAAAGTTTTCTAAAATAAAAGGCATTTTAGGCAAAATGGAAAGTCACCTGTGTGTGTGAGCAATTTGGCACAGAAAATTAAGGTTTGGGCAAGAAAAGTCTGGCTTACAATGTATCCCGAACGCAAGAGCTCTACCCAAAGACAGACAAGAGTGGAGGCAGGGCAAGAATTCACGGAAATTTATCAAGGAAACGACCCATCTATTACACTTTGACTGCAAGCGATCTATTTATAGCATGCAAATGTGCCGTTTCTTCTTAACTATTTTACATTAGCATTCAGGAATGGGGGGGGGGGGGTCGGAGAGCAGAAACCAGTGATTGCAAATAGTCTGATTATCTTGACAGGCGCCGCGCAGCCTCCTAAGTGGGACACTCCGCAAACCTCTCTAACAGCCCCATGAAATTCGGAACATCACTTGGTTCCACTACCTACAGGGAAACACAATTCTCGTCAGGAGTTACCTGCGGCTGATGCAGCTGACAAATGTTATCTAATCAAGTCTATAAGCATCTCAGACAGGTGCGCCTCTCCCCCAAGCCTAGGAAATCACCCTGAATAATTCATTATCTAATATGTTTCTCTAAGCCAATCTACCTGTGGTTTGAAAAATAAAATCCTGTTGTGCCACTTTTCCTGTGGAAACAGAGAGGCTTTAGGCTGCTCGTTAGAAATGGCACATAATTCCTTTCTCTTTTTTGCTATCGAAAAATTTATATTAGGACCGTATAGGTTTTGCCACTCTAGAACTAATTTCATTGCTGACTTTTACATTATACCCGTGATCTTCCCCACATTTAAAAATAATTCTCCCTGAAAGTTCCACCCCACTTCTAACTCAGCACCCCTTTCCGAACCCAGTCTAGCCATAGGTGTGAAGGCACTTGCTCTGCCACCCCCAGACAAATGGCCCTCAGTCCTCAGGATGGGTGAGCTCCGGTCTCCTTCCCGTTCAGCTTCTCTGTTTGTACTCAGCTTCTCTGTTTGTACACACACTCTGACAGCTGGGATGTTGGTTTACTTAACCATCTGGATCTCCAAAGATTATGGACACAGCATATGCCCTTATCTTTCTAGGACCCACACCCAAGTCTGTTTTCTTTCATCTGTGATTTGCAAGTGTTAGTGCATTGGTGGGGGGTGGGGCGGGTTTACTCAAATACAGATGCTGGACTCTGCCCTAGTCTTTCTGCTTTAGCAGTCCTGGATGAGGTCAGAACATATGGGTTTATAGCAAGTGTCAAGGTGATACTGAGGCTGATGGTCTGGGATCATACTTTAGAGAATTGTTACCCACCTGAAAATGCCTAAGGAAAAAAGAAGCCTGAGGTTCCCTTCCCCGTGGATTATACTCAGCGAATCTCTGTGTTCCCAAACTGTCTGGGTGTGTTTATATAAGTAGGCATGTTGAAATTTAGAGGTCTTCAAGAACAAAGGGCCTGCAGCAGTGGCTTTAGTGTAGTTAGGAACTAGAACAATATGGTTAATGCAGGTGAATAATATTTACTACAGTAGATTCTGGGATTCTCAGAATTGTTATTGATGGATTGGCTATTCAAAAGAAATTGAACAAAACTCTGTGTGTGTGTGTGTGTGTGTGTGTGTGTGTGTGTGTGTGTGTGTGTGTGTGTGTGTGTGTATACGTGTGGAGTTATACACGTCACAGATCAACCCTGGGTGTTATTACTCAAGACCCATCCACTTTGATTTTTGAGACAGGATCTCTCATTGAGACCCAGGACTCACTGATTAGGTAAGAATGGCTAGCCCTACACCCCAAAGGCCCCACAACCTCCCAAAACAGTGCCACTAGCTAGAAGTCAAGTCCTCAAACACACGAACCTAGAGAGACATTTTACACTCAAGCCATAACACTCTTTCTAACGTAATTTTAGTTATGCTCCTTTGAGCCCCCTTCTCAACTAGCCTGAACCTTACTATGCCTTTAGTAAGAGTCCCATTAAGTCAATGTAGAAAAAATTCCCCACCCTTGATACTGGATGGCTTCCCTCATCCTCTACCCTTGATGTCTAAGTCCTTAGCCTGTAATGCAAAAATACTGCCAGGTCCATCTGGCAAGAATCTGCTCCTCCTTGAAATTTCTACCTATTAAATTTCCAAACATCTACTTCCATCTTGTGCTCAACAGCTATAATGCCTCACTTGTCCTTGTGTTTAAAGTTAAGCTTATTTCTTCTTCCCTAATGCAATAGTCTTAAAGAAAGTCTCCCTTACTACTTAGTGACAGAAGAGCAGAATAGTTTTTTTTTAACAGAAGGAAAGATAAAAGATAGGAGGGAGAAAGGGGAAAGAGAGAATATTACATAGTGCTTTGTGGAAACTCCCATTAAATCATTTTTATTTTGTTATTGTATTTTGTCAGTGTACAAAATAATGGGTTTCACAGTGGCATTTTCATATATATATATTATGCTTGTGATTGCTCCCGGTAACCCATTTTCCACAAGACATGGCTTGTGGGACCAGAGGGCCAGAATGGCCTTCAGTGGTTCTAGCTTTCCACTCAAGCTTATTCTATAGAGAGATAATTTACACTCCCCAAACAGTAGGGTTTAAGGCTAGAGGACTTGCAAATGGAATTGTCTATATTCCTACCATGATACAGTCATTGTGAACCTGACCCCCAGCTGATGCTAGAATCATAGAGAATTATTTTTAGTGCATAAGCCCAGGTCAAATGTTACAGTGATTCTGGTTGAATTGGGCTGGGGTGCTATGATGGTTAATACCATCAACTTGACAAGACATAGATCACCTAGAAAACTGGGCATGTCTGTGAGGGAGCTCTGGACTACGGTAACTGAGATGAAGGACCTACCCTAAAACTGGTTGGCAACATTCCTTGTGCTGACTACAATGAGGAAAAGAAGGTAAGCATGAGAATTCATCTCACTGCTTCCTGATTCTATCTACCTCACACTCCTGCCACTATGGCTACTCCACCTCAAAACCCTCAAACCCTGAGCCAAAATCATCCCTCCTTACTGAAACTGCTTCTGCCAAGTATTTTGTTATGGCAGCAAAGTAACTAATACAGGTTGGATATAAACACTGGTGATCTTATAAAGAATTCTAGGTGAAATACACAGTTGAAGACTGCTGTGATATTAAAATTATCATCTCTATTTGTGTCAATGTAAAAAAAAAAAACAGACAGTGACCAAGTCTCAACCTCAGCCATACTGCATTACCTGCATAGGCTGAAATTATGTGATGTCCATCACTTGAAAATCCAAACTACAAAATTTAAAACTTTCTGAGTGCCAACGTGATGCCCCAAGTAGAAAAATTCCATACCGTGAAACTTCATTTCAAGAACAAAGTGATTTCAAATGTAATCATAATGTATGTGGTACACTACAATATGAACTTTGAACATCATCCAAAGGCCTAAGAGTTAAAGATTTGTCCCTATTGGGAGATGGTAGAACCTTTAAAAGATGAGGCTTAGTGAGAAGTCTTTAAGGAATTGCAAGACCACAAACCCATCCTCTGCTTGCTCCCTGAACTCCCCAACTCGCTCCAGCCTATGACATGATACCTCACTAACCTAACAGAGTCATATGAGCATGGACTGCAACCTCTAAAACTATAAATCAAAATTAAAGTTTCCTCTTTATAAGTTGATTGTTTGAGGTATCTGATCACAACGGCAGAAGGCTGCTGAACGTGGAGGTACACATGAAATCAGTGAAGTTTGCTTAGACTTGGTTCTAATCCCAAAACATTTCACTATGTATATACATATGTTCTGAACTATGAGAAAGAAACAGAATCTGAAATACCGATTGTCTCCAGTATTTTGGGCATAGGAAACAACTTTCATGGATGTATATGGAGAAAATCACTTAACCTCTCTAATTTGTTTCATCATCCATAGATAAGAATAAAATACCTAGTACCTTTAACAATTCATGAGTAAGTGAAGTCAGAGCATTCAGTGAGTCAGTCCTCACTCTTTCATTCATTATGTCATTAACTCACTTGACTGATATTTATTGCTCATCTGCCACATGCTGAACACCATTATAGACGATGTAAAGAAAATCTTGATCAAAGCAGTGACCAGGATAGTGCTGTCCATCGTTGCCCTCACAGCACTTGGACAAGTCTGGAAACATAGCTAGGTTCAATAAATGCTTACCACGACTGGTATCCCAATAAGAGATAATGATGGTTACTTGTGCAAAACGAAAAGATAGGACAGAAGACAACGTGTTTTGTATACATCAAAAGGGTACTAGGATTAGTACGTGATTCTATAGTTATGAATAATATATCAATATGATGTATATTATAAATTTAAAGATTCAAATACATATTTTCCTTTTCTGATCATAAGTCAAAGGACAATATACCTATGGAAACAAGACTTCAGAAGTGATCGTGAAGATCAGTGAACAAGTCCCTCTCATTCATTGTTCAGGTGAGAGCATTGCAGCCTTCTGTCAGACTCCCTGACCCTTTCAGAACAGGAATATCATGTTTTTCAATGGTGAGTCCTTCATAGTGCTTGATCAATGCCTAAAGTGTTTGCGGACTTGAGACAATGAATGAAACCTGCATAAATAAGAGTCAACAGTAATCTTTGCTCAAGGACTGAGCTTTGAATATCAGGTAACCAAATGAGCAGCTTCTCAATATGGTATTTGAAAGCATAACCAAAGTCTATAATTATCTCTCTCCTCTCAAATAACACCATACATAAGCATAGTAAGGGATTAAATAAATTTTATAACAAATAAGTCTCTTTTCACTGTAAATTAATAAATTTCCTTTTCACATTATTTTAGCTATCTGGGTCCTTAGCCTTTACTTAATGACGATGCACTTGATTAAATAAAATGAAAGAAAAATGAAAGTTCTTTCAGACATTAAAATGAATAATGAGTTTAGACTTAATCCAAAAGCAATTTGACTTTAAACATTCATATGAAATTAAATGAGCCATTGAATTTGCTATATAAGCAAGCATTAATCTTATCAAGCTATGAAAACTAGAAAGCTATACAGTCACCCATTAATTTCAGAGCCTAATACAAGGTCTGTTTAATGCCCACACTCCATTAAAAAGTCTTATTCCACAATATAAGTGCTTTTTCATAAAAATTTAAACCTCCATTCATTTTTTCACTGCTCCAATCATGTGATAATCTACCCTGACAAGATTATGGCTGCAAACCCGAGTACAGTATGTAATGTCATGTGAAACAAATTTTGCTCAGGCAAGCTTCCATCAAAAAAATTAAAAAAGGACATTTATATCATTGGCAGGATTATGTGCATAAATCACATGACCCAATCCTCCTCTGCCCAAGGATGTTTCTATTGGAGTAGGCACTTTACAATTCTCCCATTGAATAGATAGTAATCACACAAGCCAGAAACACTATTTCAGGACAATTGAACCATATGCCATAAGCAGATACACAGTTCAATGTTGAAATCAAATCACATGACCATTTTATGCATTTAAAACAATCATACAAAAAACTGAAACGTAAGTTTGTTTGGAAATTTTTTATTATTTTATTTTCATTTATGTATTCTTCTCTTATATAATACATCCCAACCACAGCCTCCCCTCTTCCCCTCCTCCCAATCCCCCACACACCTTCCCCACTCCTCCAGATCCACTGCTTCTCTGTTTCCCTTCAGAAAAGAGCAAGCCTCTGAGGGATATCAACTGGGCATAACAACCACAACTCAGTAGAAGGAAATAGGTCCCAGGTGCAAGCAAAAGAGTTGGAGACACCCTCACTCTCGTTATTAGGAGTCCAACAAAAACCCTAAGCTAAAGTGCCAGAGCACGTATGCAGAAGGCCTGGTGCAGACCCATGCAGGCTCTGTGGTTGCCACTTCTCTCTGAGTCCCTGTGAGCTCTGGTTAGTTGATTCTGTGTGTCTTCTTGTGACATCCTTGACCCACCCCCCTTGGCTCCTAGAATCCTCTCTCCCCCTCTTCCTCAGGATTCCCTGAGTTCAACCTAATGTTTGGCTGTGGGTCTCTGTATCTGCTCCTATCAGATGCTAAAGGAAGCCTCTCTGATGATAATTGGGCTAAGTACCAATCCTATGAGTATAGCAGGGTATCATTAGAAATAATTTCATTGACTTTTTTTTGTTGTTGGTTTTGTTTGATCCTACCCTAGGTCTCTGAGCCTCCAGCATCGGGATCCTGGCCATCTAGGCAGGGTAGCCCTATGTGTTACCATCCCACTTTACACTGGAGACCATAGTTCAATAAGGAGTAAGAGAGTAGGAGTGTTTTGTAAGTCAGTGTACAAAAATACACATATAAAGTTTAAAGGAAGTGTTACCATCTGGGCTGACACTGCTCCCTCTGAGAGCCAAAGACCTTGTAACAAAAGCCCTAACACTAGGCATGAGAAGCCCTCTTTTGAGTTCTTGGTCGGGGTCGCCCAAGAGACTCGCAAAACGTATGGGCTATTGTTATTGCCTTTGGTTGGTCGCTAGAGGTGGTAGGTAAATTCCTATTGCTGAAGACACTCTGCACTTCAGACACAGGGCCCAGTAGTCCCTGAACTGGAACTTACCTGCAGGTCTCCTTTCTGAGGACTAGCTTTCATGGTCCTAGAACACACCATGCAACTTTCCAAGGAAGCAAGCAAACAACCATCATACCCAGCTCTGATGCTATGAACCACAACAACCAGCATCACATGATAACCATAAGGGTGCAGTAGTGGCATGTTGGTGATAGCCAACAGCTCTCTAATTGGACTTAAGACGTGCTCAACAAGAGGGAAACCATGCCTGGTACTGTAATCATAGCCAACTGCTGAGGCTAGTGAAGTCAAGAATCTCAGAGGAGAACTTACAACCGCCACTAAACCAGCATAATCTCTAACTACATTCTAAATATTTATCCTTATACCTGTAGATAAGTATAGGCCTCACCCCTCATCAAGGAAACTTCTCTTTGCAACAGATGGAGAGCGCTATAGAAAACCACAGCCAATCCAAATACAGAGTTGTGGAGGCCAGTCCCAACAGAAACATCTATAACACGCTCCCAAACTTAAGGCTCAGGGATTACTGTGAGGGGACAAAAAGATTATAAGAGCCAAAGGATTAGGGAGTTTTCTGTGAGTCTGTGTCTCCTAGGAAAAATCAGAGGCTTACCAAAGTAAAGTCTTATCAACATGAGGGGTAGAAAGTCTCACCCAGGGAATAGCACACCAATTAGTTATCCAATACCAGATGATCAGCCCTGAAAACACGTATACAAGTAACATTATGTAAACTGAGAGGGTTATATATGTGCATGTATACACACACACATATATATGTATACACGCATACATATATTTGTTTGTATATGTGTATATACGTATATGTATATATACATGTATGTGTGTATATATGTGAATATATATGTAAATATGTAACAATTAATGGAAAAAGAGGTCATGAATTTGAAAAGGCAATGAGAGATATATAGGAGAGTTTGGAGGAAAAAAAGAGAAGGGGGAATGATAGGTTAATCTCAAGAAATAAAAGACATCATTTTTTTTCTTTTTTTCTTTTTATTTATCCTCTAATACATTCCAACTACAGACTCCCCTCCCTCCACTTCTCCCAGGTCCCCCATCTCCCCTCTCCACCAGATCCACTGCTCCTCTGTTTCCCCTCAGAAAAGAGCAGACCTCCCAGGGATATCAATCAAACACAGCATAACAAGATGCAATAAGACTAGGCATAAACCTTCATATCAAGGCTAGACAAGGCAACCCAGAAGGAGGAAAAGGGTCCCAAGAGCAGACAACAGAGTCAGAGACATCCCACTCCCACTGTTACGAGTCCCACAAACAACCCAAGCAAACAACCACAACATATATGTAGAGGACCTGATACAGACCCATGCAGACTCCATGACTGCGCTTCAGTCATTGTGAGCAAATAGGAGCCCTGCTTAGTTGATTTTGTAGGTCATGTTCTCGTGGTGTCCTTGACTCCTCTAGCTCCTACAATCCTTCCTCCCCGTCTTCTGCAGGGTTCCCCAAGCTCTACCTAATGTTTGGGTGTGGGTCTCAATATCTGCTCCCATCAGCTGCCAAAGGAAACCTCTCTGATGGCAATTTGGGTAGGCACGAATCCTATGTCTCTGGGCCATCCAGATTCTAGTTCCTGGACACCTAGGCAGTGTCAGGCATGAGCTACCTCTCCAGGTGTGGACTTGAAGTTAGACTAGTCATTGGTTGGTCACTCCATGAGCTCTGAGCCACCATTGCCCCAGCACATCTTGCAGGCAGGGCACATGCAGAATCTATTCTATTTCTCCTTCTCAGGGAGATCATTGCCCTCCTTGTTACTTAGCCACTCTGGGTCTGTGGGTTGTAGCATGACTTCCCTTTACTTAACAGCTAATGTCTACTTATAAGTGAGTACATACGGTGTTTAAAAAGACATGATTTTTTTTTAAAAGAGTAGTGTTGTTGTATTTACTGTCTCGTAACATATTTAGCTAGGTAGCAAATTCAGGTTGAATTTTATGTTGAATGTCATTTTATCTTCATGACATCAGTGTTCAAAGTGCAAAATTTGGCAAACCGTCAGGGCCACTTTCAATTTTATTATATACCATATGGCAAGCTGGAAAGGGAAGCAAAGAAGTAAAGTTTATCGGGAATATGATCAAAGTAGAGTCAAGTATCACTGTGGTGCATGCCCAGAATCCAAGCACAAGGGAAGCGAAAGCAGGCAGATCAGAAGTTCAAGGTCATCCTTGGCTACATAGTAAAGTTCAAGGCCAGCCTGAGCTATGTGAGACCACATCTCATAAAACACACAAAAAAAGCATATTTTTAAAGTGGCATAGACTTATAGTATTTCTAATTTCATTGTATTTAGATTAGGTTAAGAAATTACAAACTTCACTTATCTTAAATCCCTGTCAATAAATATTTGTTCTTATTATTTAGAGACTAGCTAATAATTCATTAGCAGCTTAATATTTGATATTTGAAAATTATAGCAGTAAATTTAAATAATGAAGTCTAGTATTAATGAGAAAGATTTTGTGGTATCAGAAGAAAACCACTGAACCATTGCAGACATTTTTTTTTTAATAAAGCACAGCCGATACAAACTTATTCATCCCAACCTGTCACTCAAGATTTCCAAAATCTGTCTCCAAGGCATGGGATGTGTTTTTGGTGTTATTTTCTGTGCCATTTGACTCTATCTCTTGGTTAACTTTCTCTCCCGGCATAGTGCCAAAACCTGGCAGTCACTCAGGGCCTGCTGCCACTCCCAGAGTGGCTTAGGCTGGCCCAAGCACCGCCTTGCCCAGCACAGTACAAGTCCCCAGAGGGGCATGCTGGAGGCTTTCATTTCTTTGCACTCCCCATAAAATGTAAAGCTACTTTTCACAAGTTGACATTACTGATAGTCACTCAATCATAGGTACCTTAACATTTGGGGTCCTTCTCAAGAAAGAAAGGAAGGTACATGGCTCTCCATTTTGAAATTGAGTAAACGTGGGTTTAAGAGTCAAAGTCTTAAACATAAGGAAGAGTTGAACATGAAATACACTTTCAGCTGTGACATCTGTATGTGTTGCCATGACAGTAAGTCACTTTCTAACATGAGACCTGAGCCCTGTGGTGTTTTGAAGAAGCCCTTCCTTGGTGAGTCTCAATGGGGTCCCCAGATACTCAGTATCCTGATGCTGGTAATCACTTCTCTGTAAATTAGCTGGAGTTGCCTCTCATCACCTGCAGCCAGGAGCTGTGGGTGGATGTTGCCTCTTTCATCCCTTACTCCCCTGTCTCCAAAGCTGGGGCTGTTATGGCTTGTACTGCTTACCTTGTCGTTTTACAGGGATCAAATGACACAGCAGAGATAAAATGACCTGCACTGTACAAACTGACATGAATTTAGTCCTCCACGACAAATTGTTTCTTCTTAACATTCTCCGAAAACACTAAAAGGAGGCTTATTTCTAGGAAACCCCCTACTGTTTGTAAAAATGGAAAGTGTTTGTTCTTACACGGTTAGCACAGAGAGCAAGCAAGATCATTTATATGAAAATGACTAACCATTGCCTAGCATATAAACACATGAAAGCATTGTTTCTCTTTACTCTTAAAAGAAAAATAATGAGGCTGGGGAGATGATTCGATGGGTCAACTGCTTGCTCCACAAGTCTGACCTGAGTTTGAATCCCCAGGACCTGCATGAAAGCTGGATGCAGTAACACATGCATCCATAATCCCAGTGTCCTCATGGGGAGATGGAAGGCAGACATAGGAGAATCCCTAGAAGCTCACAGGACAGCATGGCATACAGGCTCTCAGCAGAGACCAAGAGACCCTGTCCCAAACAAGGTGAAAGACAAGGACTGCCACCCTAGGTTATCCTCTGACCTCCAAGTGCATCATGACACACGTGCCTCCCACACACAGACACACACACAAGAATGATCTAATTTCAAACTTTATGATGATTATTGGCCATCCAAAGTCATAGAAGATTTATTTTAGTGTTTTTTTTATATCTGAATATATAAGCAAAAATGCATCAAAGAAGAGGTGATGTCAGCTCTAGGGAGGCTAGCTAGCAGGGAGGACCCTAGGAAGGACACATGGATCGCCCAGCAGAGGAGAAATAGATGAGGTCTACATGAGCAAACTGGGGGTGAGGGGGGTAATGGAGGGCAAGGGATGGGGGAGGAGAACACAAGGAAATGGAAGTTTCGAGCTGGAACAGGAACAAGGTGGGAGAGCAAGGAAAGAGATACCATGATAAATGAAGACATCATGGGAATAGGGAGAAACAGAGTGCTAGGGAAGTTCCCAGGAATCCACAAGGATAACGCCACCATAGACTACTGGAAATAGTCAAGAGGGTGCCTGAACTGGCCTACTCTGGTGATCAGATGGCTGAATACCCTGACTGTCATCATAGAGCCCTCATCCAGTGACTGATGGAAGCAGATGCAGAGATCCACAGCCGGGTGCCAGGCCGAGCTCCAAGAGTCCAATCAATGAGAGAGAGGAGGGATTCTATGAGCAAGGGACATTGAGACCATGATGGGAAAAAGTACAGAGACAACTAGCCAAACTAGTGAAAAAGCATTAACTAACAGCTGTGGAGCCTCCATGGTACTGAACTAGGCCCTCTGGATAGGCAAGACAGCTGTTTAGCTTGAACTGTTTAGAGGGCCCTCAGGCAGTGGGATTGGGATTCATCCCTAGTGCATGAGCCGGCTTTTTGGAGCCTAATACCTGTGGTGAGACACCTTGTGCAGCCTTGGTGCAGGGGGAGGGGCTTGGACCTGTCTCAACTGAATGTACCAGGCTCTGCTGACTCCCCATGGAAGACCTTGCCTTGGAGGAGGTGGGAATGGGGGGCAGGTTGGGGAGTTGAAGGAGGGAGAGAGGAGGGTCTGTGATTGGTATGTAAAATGAACAGAAAATCTCTTAATAAGAAGAAAAAAATAAGAGGTGATGTGTATTGATAAACATATGGGAGAGGTCCCACAGCTCCCAGCTTACATTCTCTTATGCACTGTACGATCTTTTACCGAGTTTAACCTCTGATCATCAATCCCCTTATTTATGAGCTAGAGATGATTTCATCTACTCAGAATAACGTGTAGGATTAGATTACACAATGCATGTAGACACTGCTCATGAACTCCAGCATAATGGATAGACTATGATGGTTGTCATCAACTTAATATCTGTTGAGATGTATCTACAGGCAGAGCCACCACATGTACAAACACACGCTCACAAGCATGTACATACACATTAATGTTCATTCACTAAAAATTTACAAGCTGAGGACAATACTAAGATAACTATACGGCTAATAATTTTTCTCCTGACAAAATTCGCAACAAGACATGTTGCCAGAAATGAACGGCTCCCTTATTAAATAACCACAGAATTGTGTTGCTAAGACTCCAGCAGAATCAACAGAGCCATGTTAATTTCAAGCTTCATTAGAAGCATGCCTAGCAGACCACCTGAGAAAGGGACACATCCAGCCAAGAACTCATTCACTGTTAACCAACTTTTGTGCAGGAAGTTACTACAGCAACACCCACTCCCATGATCACATGGGTCTGTGCTTGAAATAAGTTGGTGGAAGGGTAATAGATGTAGTTTTTAGTTGGTAGAGTGCTTGTCTGGCATGCACTAAGCCCTGGGTTTGATGCCCAGAGCCTGATTAAGATTTTCCTCAAATTACTCAGGTTTGTGTATCATGTCAAATCAAAAATAACCCACTGAAGGTACTACCTTCGCCAGATTGCAACAATCAAACCTGCTCTGGGTCTTCACAAAACTGACCCTATCAATCATCAGTCAAGGAAGGAGAATCGGCTTATGGGGTCCTGCCCTTTACTGTGAAACTATTGGCTATTGATAGAACCTGGGATAGAAAGAACCAATGACTTTAGCTGTGTACCCGTGGCTGAATCCACCGAGCTCCAGTGAATAGCTCCAAACTCAATATAACATAGACTGCTTTGGTTGATCTCAGTGGGTCACAGAGCAAAATAAATAGACATGACTGTGAGACAGCGGGTTAGGTGGGGGTGGTAGAAAAGTGGGGGATGAGAGTGGTCTGTATACATCGCATACACATGTAAAATGTAATTAGTAAAAAGGAAATGTGTGTGTGTATGAGAGAGAGAGAGAGAGAGAGAGAGAGAGAGAGAGAGAGAGAGAGAGATAAGAGACTTGCTAACAGATAGATTGACCATGCCTGATAAAATTTTACCTACTGATTCTCAGCTATGATATCATGAAAAATTCTATTCTTCGGTGTACTTCTTGAAAAGCATGGCCTCTGGGAAAATGTATTTTCAATCAATAAAGCTTAAATGGGACAGTACTTGAATGAAACTCATTAAACTTAACAGGTTTAGGGTAAAACAGCTTCCTTAAACATGGAAAATTAAAGCTAAATAATAGGGCAAAACCACAAGGAAAATTAGACATTTTTCATTAATCTTTCTTAAGGGCATCATAAATTATGTATTTTTTAAATAAAATTATTAAAATTACTTTTTTGCAAGTCTTTCTTAAATTCTCAGGTTAAAGGTATTCTACATGAAAACCATCATAAATTATAGCTAGATGGGAATAAAAGTTCTGGTGTATTACTGCACAGTAGACTGATGACAGATAATGATAATATATTTCAAAAGGTGGGAAATTATTTTCAATGTTTTCACCACACAGACTGGATAAAATGTTGTGAAATCAGATGTGTTTAACCTGGTTTAAACATTATACAATGTATACAAGTATTGAAGCATTACATGCTGATGCATGAATACCTACCATCATTATGTTGTTAATCACCTGAAAAATAAATTTAATTTTAAAAATAAAGTGAAATATGTGTAATCAAGTGGCTTATATACGTTTTAAATAAATTTAACTTACATGAAAAAGAATAGGAGGGGGCACCGGTGAGGCATCAGACATCAGAGAGGCCCCCACCACCATGAGGTGCAGGCAGGGCAGGCGCCACTATGATGAGCAAGTATATGGTGGAGAGATGGGAGAAAAGAGAAGTGGAATAGTTTGTGCACTATCAAGAGAGGCGGACCTGGAGATGAGAGGGTGGTGAGGAACAGCCTAAAGGGTCATGTCTGGGTCCATGGCCCTGCAGCAACAGGGGTCTGCGTCGAAGTCCAAAGTTCATGTTAGCACCAAAGGTCATGTGGATGTCCCTGATCTGGACTACCGCCCGGGGCCATGTTGATGTCTGAGGGCTGCACAGAGCTGGCCCTGCCCCTCACCTGGGCAGCACAGTAGAGCTGAACCTGGTGGCAGCAACATGGGCGAGCCGGCCCAAGGGTATGAGCTTGGGAGAGCTGGCCCTGCCCCTGGTCAGTGGTGTGGTGGCATGGGTGCTAGAGAGATGACCCTGCCCCTTGCCTGGGCAGTGTGGGAGAGCTGGCCCCAAGGGCATTAAAGAAGGAGACCTAGCTCCACCCCTGGCCAGCTGTGGCACTCAGAAAAGCGAGCCCTGCAACTCATGCGGGCAGCACAGTAAAGAGGTCCCTGGTGTCATGGGTGCAAGAGGGCCAGTTCCACTGCTTGCTGGGGTGGTGTGGAGGAGCCAGTCCCAAGAGCATGAAGGCAGGAGAGCTGGCACCGCCCCTTGCCAGCTGCCATGGGCAGAAAAGCTGATCCCACTCCTCACCTGGGTAAAGCAGAAGAGCACCCCCTGGTGGCAGGAGTGCAGGAGAGTGGAGGGCTGACCTCCCAGCTACCACCCAGGTCCAGATCCAGAGCTTTGAGTTGGCCCACACCAACATCTACCACATCCATGAACTGCTGGAGCACGTAAAGGGGCCAGTCCTGCGGAACCAAAGCTGCAGGACCTCCATGACACAGGGCAACAACAGGATATCTGAGAGGAGTCCCGGTAAGGATCCAGCATTGAGGCCTTGAAGCAGACCAATGACACATTGCAATGAACATTTGCAAGTAAAGCTGTTTGGGCAAAAGGGTATTCTTTGTGACACACTCTGACACACCGCAGCTTCCATGGTGAGACTTTTTTTTTTCTCTTTTCTTTCTTTTTTGTGGGGGAGGTTGCAAGGACAGAGAGCAGATATGAAGGGATGGGGAGATGAGTGGGATTGGGGTGCATGACGTTAAATTCACAAAGAATCAATAAAATTTTTTTTAAAAAGAATGAATTAATCTAAGACTAGACATTCAAAGATGTTATTTGGAGGAACACCTATATGAAAAGAAATGAAGGAGGAACCCTGAAAGCCTAAGAAAATGATCAGAGCACTGAGCAGTCTGGTCCCAAATGATGAGCGGGAGGGATGCTGGCTGGCTTCAGGCTACCTAGACTGCATGAAATCTTAGGAAGACTGGGCAAAGCTAAAATGAGTCCACAAGGCAAAGTCACCTTGGAGAAGCCCTTCTCCCTGGAGTGGTTTTATCTCAGTATCCTTGCCACACTCACTCGCTGGCTGCAAGAAGCTGATGGGAAACATCAATTGGACACACAGCTGCTGTGGACCTGAGTGAGCAGCAGGTGCCCTTGGCCAGTTACATCAGGGGATCTGCAAATCTCCACACCACGGCTGCCTCCAGGGATAAAATAAAAGCTCCCAATTTTTAAAGAGAAGTTTCCTTGTTACTGAGATAATAAATGTGAAAACTAATTCTGCAATAATTAATAAGTACTCCACAGAGGAAATGTCCTCGTTTGCTTATATTTTCAAGTGCTGTATTTGATAAGGCCTGTTCTTTGAAACAATAGTGACTGAGCGAAACAGCTTCTCTCCCACCTACTTTGCAGGAAGAAAGGCTATTAAAGCGTTTTGTCAATGTCCAAGAAACAAATTGGTGTTCTGTGTTTATTAATAGGCAAGATGACTATTGCATTAAACAGTAGCTCACACAGCTGTGACTCACCCTCATCTCTCAACGTGTTGGGAACTTAGCTAATTCAAGGTTCAGTCATTAAAATTTTTGTGTATGTTTATTTAATGCATATTAAATCTTTAAAGGGTGGATTTCATTATAACATTTTCATCCAAACTCAAGAGGTACTTTGATCATATTCACAAACGCCCCTAACACTCACACCCCTCTTCACTATTGGTATCTATTTTTGAGTGAAAACATGGGCTATTTATCTTCCTGAGTCAGGCTGATTTCACTTAACATAATGATATCCAATCCATCCATTCCCGAAGATGAAATTGCTCTGTTTTGCTTACTTGCTGTTTACTTTATACATATATGCTACTCTTTCCTTATCCATTCCTCTGTTCATGGAATTAAGCTGCTTCTACAGCTTGGCTATTCTGAACAGTGCTGCACCAAACGTGGATGTGCAAGCACCTCTGTGATATCCTGACTTAGATTCCTTTGATATATCCTGGGAATGGTATAGCCAGATCAATGATAGTTCGAAGTTAAGTTTTTCTGAGAAATATTCAGACAACAGTGGCTAATTTACATCCCCACCAATGGTACACAGCGGGTCTTTTTTCTCCCCTGCATCCTTACCAACATTGGTTGGTGTTGTCTTCTTGGTGACAACCATTCTGACTGGGAAGGAGCCTCATCATGTTTTATCCCCTATGCCACACAATGATGTCTTGGTCTAGACTTGGAATTAGGGAAACATGGTCTCACTTAAGCCTTACATGCAAGACAGATTCTACAGATCTGTGTTTCCATTTAATAGTATCCAGTACATTTTCACTGCTTCCATAGGAACCTGGGGAAGATTTCTGAGCACATAATTCCATTCTATAATACTAGCCAAACTAGAGCATAAAACCACCCAAAAGCTTCGGATAAAAATAATATATAAATACAACACAAAGAACACTAGTACTATGGAAGTACCCCAATCTGTGTTAAATATTTAAATATTATAAAGAACTCAAGAAACTAGACATCAAAATACCAAACAATCCATTTTTTTTTTTTTTTTTTTTTTTTTTTTTTTTTTTTTTGGTTTTTCGAGACAGGGTTTCTCTGTGTAGCTTTGCGCCTTTCCTGGATCTCGCTCTGTAGACCAGGCTGGCCTTGAACTCACAAAGATCCACCTGCCTCTGCCTCCCAAGTGCTGGGATTAAAGGCGTGCGCCACCACCGCCCGGCCCAAACAATCCAATTTTTAAAAATGAGCTATAGAGCTAAACAGAG
Organism: Peromyscus californicus insignis; assembly: GCF_007827085.1. NCBI lineage: Eukaryota > Metazoa > Chordata > Mammalia > Rodentia > Cricetidae > Peromyscus > Peromyscus californicus. The sequence continues at coordinate 115,348,968 of NW_026294606.1, forward strand.
AATTCTCAACAGAAGAATCTCAGATGGCCCAAGGATATTTAAGGAATTGCTTAACATCCTTTGTCATCAGGGAAATGTAAATCAAAATGACTCTGAAATACCATCTTACACCTGTCAGAATGGCTAAGATCAAAAACACTGAAGCAGCTTATGTTGGAGAGGATGTGGAGCAAGAGGAACACTCCTCCACTGTTGGTGGGAGTGTAAACTTGTACAGTCACTTTGGAAATCAGTATGACAGTTTCTCAGAAAATTGGGGATCAATCTACCTCAAGACCCAGTGATACCACTCTTGGGCATATACCCAAGGAATGTTCAATCATACCACAAGGACGCATGCTCAACTATGTTCATAGCATCATTATTCATAATAGCCAGAACCTGGAAACAACCTAGATGCCCCTCAACTGAAGAATGGATAAAAAAAATGTGGCACATATGCACAATGGAGTACTACTCAGCATTAAAAAAAACAATGGCACCATGAAATTTGCAGGCAAATGGATGGAACTAGAAAATATTATCCTGAGTGAGGTAACCCAGACTCAGAAAGACAAACATGGTATGTACTCACTCATAAGTGGATAACAGAAATAAAGCAAAAGATAAACAGACTACAACCCACAGCTCCAGAGAAGCTAGCTAACAAGGAGAACCCTAAGAGGGACACATGGATCACCCTGGGAAGGGGAAATAGATGAGATCTCCTGAGTAAACTGGGGATGAGGGTGGGCAATAGAGGGTAGGGGATGGGGGGTGGGGAATGGGAGCATGGGGGAATGGGATAGTCGAGCTGGAACAAGGGTGGAGTGGGAGAGCAATGAGGGAGATATCTTGATAGGAAGCATCATGGGGATAGGGAGAAACCTAGTGCAAGGGAAGTTCTCAGGAATCCTCAGGGATGACCCCAGCTTAGACTACTAGCAGTGGTGGAGGCAGTGCCTGAGCTGGCCTACTCCAGTGATCAGATTGGTGACTACCCACACTGTCATCATAGAGCCTTCATCTAGTACTGATGGAAACAGATGCCGACAGGCATAACCAAGCACCAGGCCGAGCTCCAGAAGTCCAGTCGAAGAGAGAGGAGAGGGATTCTATGAGCAAGGGGCATCAGATCATGATGGGGAAACTTACAGATACAACCAAACCAAGCCAGTGGGAACTCATGAACTTTAGACAGACAGCTGTGGAGCCTGCATAGGACTGGACTGAGTCCTCTGCATGGGCGAGACAGTTGTGTAGCTTGGTCTGTTTCAGGGGCCCCCCAGCAGTAGGATCAGGATCTATCCCTGGTGCATGAACTGGCTTTTTGGAGCCCATTGCCTATGGTGGGACACCTTACACAGCCTTGATGCAGGGGAGGGGCTTGGACCTGCGTCAACTGAATGTGTTGGGCTCTATTGACTCCCCATGGGAGGCCATACTTTTTCAGAGGAGGGGATGGGGGGTGGGCTGGGGGATAAGGTTGGGGAGAAGCAGGAGGAGGGATGAGGGAGGGATCTGTGGTTGGTATGTGGAACAAATAAAAATTTCTTAATTTAAAAAAAAAAAAGACTTGAAATTCACATACGTGCTCTCACACTCCCTTGTGGTTTGGGATACAGAACTGACTCAGGCAGTTGGAACAGTGTTCCAGAACCTACAACTATTCTCTTCTGTATAGTGAGTTTTCCCCTTAATAAATTCTTCTGCCCCTTAATAAATAAATGAATAAATAAATAAATATTCCCGTAGCCAGAAGTTTTTCTGTGTCCTGCCTGTCCCACAGTTGGGACAAATCTCTCACCCACAGTCCCACAGCCTTTTATAAAATAATCACTCAGAAGCTTATATTAATCAAAACTGCTCGGTCAATAGCTCAGGCCTACCACTGACTGGCTCTTATATTTAAATTCAGCCCATTTCTGTTATTCTATATGTTGCCACATGTTCCGTGGCTTTACCTGTGTGTCATTACATGCTGCTCCCTGGATGGCAGGCTGGCGTCTCCTGACTCAGCCTTCCTGTTCCCAGAATTCTCTTGTCTGCTTATACTGCCTATATTTCTTGCCTGGCTACTGGCCAATCAGCATTTTATTTATCAACCAACCAGAGCAACACATATTCACAGCATACAGAACATCCCACAGCATATTCCATTTGATGTCATTATTGGTAAAAAAAAAATATTTAAATATTATATGCATGTGGCCATCAGAGACCCAGGTCAGCTTGCACACATGTGTTGCTAGAATTTAAGAACTCTGATCATCCTGATGAATGAGATATTTGAGAATTAATTATATAACTGATTGTGATGGCTTCTTCTTTAGAAATTATGATTTAAAATATCTGTATCTAATCAGTCCAACTTTCAAAACCAATCAAAGTAAAAGGTTGATATTTAAATATGTTTATCCTCCAAGGCAGGTGTTCTCATTGACATACTATACCCTGACTCACAAATGTAAGATCAATATAAAATTACAGGTCTTAAGAAAAGGGAAATTTTTCAGCAATGTACATGATTAAATAGAAATACCAAAGGACCTATTAAGCCATGGCCCTGTCTTCATAATGTACCTGACTGTAGTATAGTATCAGAGTCTTGGGAATTTCACAAATGGCACCACACACACACACACACACACACACAGGATTTATTCACAGTGTCATCCTTGAAAGAAATCATTTCAATGACTGAGCTCTCTTTTCTAACAGGGCATTTGCAAATGCTCTGGTTCTTATGATACTGCTAAATTTGTGCCTCTAGGTGATGTCATCTGACTGAATCTTGGCCAATCAAAGATGTATGTGCCACTTCTGGGTCTAGACACCCAAACTAAAATTAGTTCTTGGAAGAAGGCGCAAGCAAAAGGATTCTTTATATGATGCATTTGTCAATTCCTGTAATGTAAATGGGCCTGCTTGTCTTCTGATCTTGAGGTACTAACATAAGGTCACTGAATGTGGAGCTGAGATGCAATAGGCAATATTTCTAATGAGTTTAGAAATAAACAGCTTCAAAAGTAAAGATAGCAGTAAAATGAAATAATATAAGAAATGGTGTTTCATTTTTATATTAATTATTTATAAATTAATAAAATCTAACTTTTATAATCTACTTTTCATTTCAAAACCAATTCACAGAATTCCTAAAAATTTAGCAATAGGCCATCACAAGCCATGATGAGCTAGCTCTTGCCTGCCAAGCTCAACCTATGCTCTTATTCAATACTTAGTAGAAATTTAGTAGAACACAGAACTGCTGGAGAAGCCTGGGTCCCTGATAAATCGCATGGAACAGAGATTCCTCTCTCCTGATTCTTCTAAGCCACACTGGATAGGAAGTAAGAAATAAGACTTTGACTGTAAAGCTACTTGATTGCAAGGCTATCTGCTGTCACAGCTGTTGCTGAAAAGCAAACAAACTGTCTCATTCATGGATTTCTACATCCGGGGAATCACCAAACTCAGCTGAGACATCCATGAAATGCAGGTTCCTGGATGCCTGCTGACTAAGAATCTCCAGGATTTGAGGTTTCAAAGCTTCCACAATCACTAGCCAAGTTTGGGGAGTGACAATCAAACTAATTCCAATTACACTTGTAGTTGAAACAGGAATTTGGCAGATAAAGTGGGAAAGTGGGTACCAGAGGAGATTACCTGAGCAGAGCCTATTAATGGGTTTGATATGTTCAAGAATCATGAGACCCTGAGTGCAGACATAAAGGATGGTGGAGAAAGATGAAACAATTCAATGGTCTGTTTCTGTGCAGCACCTGAGGATAGGAGAACAGGGGACAGGAGGGAATATGGGGAAGGAAAAGGACACTAAAGACCTTTGAAAACACCACATACAAATCTACTACTGTAGGAGCTTTCTAAAAATATACATACATATATATAGGGGGCTTAAATGGAGTTATCATATAGCAGTGAAGTAATGTTTCCCACAGACACCACAGGCTACAAAAAAAAAAAAAGCTCAGTGCCAGGCATGGGTTACCTGCTTCAAGGTCCCATAGACCCCACTAACTTACAGTCTACTGCCATTGCTCCTTGTTATCCTCTAAAATTTGATGGTAAAATCCTACTGTTGAAGATACCACATACTTGAGCATAAACATGAAGAAATCAAGCTCATGCCTACCTGGAAGCTTCATCCCTACTGGCTAGCTTTCATCGTGCTGGGAAGTTCTATGCATGAGATCAGGCGGGGATGGGAGTGGGGGGCGGGGGCGGCGTCTTACCCAGCAGTCAACCTTGCAAGCAACATTAAACAACCTGACAAGGTATGCCTACTGGTGCGATAGTGGCATAAATATTATGGAAACAACCAATCAATTTCTGCTTGAAATTTTAAAGCCCATTCCACAAGATGGAACCCATGCCTGGTACTTTAAATTAGGCCAAAAAATCCTTGGCTGGCTAGGTCACAAGCCCTGAGACCTAGTACTATTATTCTGCTAAGTGAACAAAATATTAAACTACCCCCTCAGTTCTTGTCTTTTTCGTGAGAAGAGTACTCTTTTTTATTAAAATAAATGTTTCCATACAGTATATTCTGATCACAGCTTCCCCTCACTCACTGCCTCCCAGATCCTCCCTAAAGCGGAGCTCCATGTCTTCTTCCTCTCCTTAGAAAGCAAAGAGGTGAAACCTGGGGCCTATGCAGGGTCGCTTGGCTCGGCCTGGGAGGAGGGGACTGGACCTGCCTGGACTGAGTCTACCAGGTTGATCTCAGTAGGCAGGGGAGGCTTTGCCCTGGAGGAGGTGGGAATGGGGGGTGGGCTGGGGGGAAGGTGAGGGGGGCGGGAGGGGAAAGAACAAGGGAATCCGTGACTGATATGTAGAACTGAATTGTATTGCAAAATAAAAATAAAAAAATTTTAAAAAAGAAAGCAAAGAGCGACCCAGGAGCTCGCCTGCCACTTCTAGGCCCGGCTCCGGCAGACCCCGGGGACAACCGACACAATTCTGTCCCAGGTCACTAGACTTGTGGGGGGAAGAAGTTCACACACAAGCCTGCCCACTGGGGAGTCTCGCACCACTGTAGTTCTTAGATGCAGTGTCCTGCCCGGCGCCATGATGAACTGAGCGGACAATGAGGTAAACAGGCAGTGTTGGGCAGATGGGCACCATTACAATGAGCAAATGTATGGTGCACTATGTGAAAGAGAGAGGTGGGGGGAGGAAGCCAGAATGGTTCATGTCCTTCGGAGAAGGCTAACACATGCCATCCAGGGTCATGGTCATGTCCGGGCCTGGGCTGCAGCAGTGTCTGGGTTCATGGCCCTGTTGCAACCTCAGTCTGTTTTGGTGTTTTGGGCTCCTGATACCACCAAAGGCAGAGAAAGGAAGAGCTGTACAGAGTTGGCCCCGGCTACAATACTAGGGAGAGCTGGTCCAGCCCCTCACCAGCCGAACCACTCAGGAGAGAGGGTCCTACACCACACCTGGACAGCACAATAGAGCTGACCTTGTTCGCCGGGGCAAGGGTGAGCTGGCCCTGCAGGTGTGAAAAGGGGAGAGCAGGTCACGCTGGCCATGAGGTGAGGGAAAGGTGTCTCCCCTCACCCCTCACCATCTGCAGCAAGTGGGAGACCTGACCCAACCCCTCATCAGCTGCAGCACTCGGAAGAACGGGCCCTCTGCCTCTTTGGGGCAGCATAGTAGAGTTGACCCTGACAACAGGGGTGTGGGTGAGCCAGCCCGGAGTGCATGAGAGGGGCATAGCTGGTACCGCCTCCCTCGGCCAAGGTGTGGTGGTGGGGATGAGGGACAGATGCCTTGCCCCTACTGCCTCCAGCTGGCGAGGGAGCTGCCCCCTTTACCAGCTGTAACACTCAGGATACTAGGACCTGCCCCTCATCAGGACACCACAGCAGAACTAACTCTGTTGACAAGCTCACAGGTGAGCAGGCGGGGGAATGTGAACATGAGCGAGCTGGCCCCGCCCCTCATCTGCCATATGGCGTCATGGGTGGGGAAGAGATGCCTTCCCCCCACACACCATCAATGCCTGAAGCAGGTGAGAGAGCAGGCCCTGAGGGCAGAGGAACCGGAGAGCTACCCCTGCCTTCCGTCATCTGCAACACTCGGGAGAGCAGGCCCTGCACCTCGCCTGGGTGGCACAGCGGAGCCAATCCTGTTGGGGGAGGTGTGGGTGAGCCAGCCCTGATATTGTAAGCATGGAAGGGCTGTCCCCTTTACTCACCTGTCATGCGGTGGTGTGAGCAGGAGGGAGATGTCATTCCCCACTCTCACCCACCAACACCTGAGGCGGGTGGGAGAGCTGGCCCTGAGGTCATAAAAGCAGGAGAGCTGGCCCTGCCCCTCATCTGCTGCAGCACTCTGGAGAGAGGCCCCTACACCTCACCTGGACAACTCAGTCGAGCTGGCCCTGGGGGTGTGGGTGTGGGAGATAAGACCCTGAGGACAGGAAAGCAGGAGAACTGGCCCTGCCCCTTGCCCATCACTGCAGGGGGAGAGCTCACCAAAGCAATGCAGAAGGGCTCACCCTGGTGGGGGGACAGGGGAGAGCTGACAGGCTGACCAGCCCTGAAAATACCCAGGCCCAGAATGAGCTTTACAGGTTGACCCACCCCAACATCCACCCCTTCTGGGATCTGCTGGAGCACGTGAAGGAACCAGTCCTATACACCCAAAGCTATAGGATTTCTACAACGCAGAGCAACAGCAAGATAACCAAAAAGGAGCTCCAATGAGGGCCCACCATATACAGTGTAGCAGAAACCAGAGGCCTCGAACCAGACCAATGACTCTGCAGTGAACACTTGCAAGTAAAGATATATGGATAAAAAGGTAAACTGCGTGACTCACTGTCACACTACAGCTTCTGTGACAAGATTTTTTTTCTTTTTTTCTTTTCTTTTTTCCTTTTTTCTCTTAAATTTTATTGGGCAGGGAGTGGGGGACTGCAAGGGCAGAGGGCAAATACACAGGAACAGGAAATGAATAGGACCGAGATTCATGATGTGAAATACACAAAGAATAAACAAAAAGAAAGTTTTTTAAAAAAAAAAGAAAGCAAAGAAGCTAATAAGAAAACAATCAAACCAGAATAAAACAAAGGAAAAAAAAAACAAAACATGAGATACACAGAGAGAGACATGAAAGCAAACCTCATAAAAACATATAATCAGAAACCATAGTATACAAGCAAAAGACCAGTAAGGTTTTTAAAAATGCCTGAACAAAGCATTATGAGATAAAGCATCTCCAAAAGTACCACGGAGTTCATTTTGTGGGGCATCTACTGCTGGGCAAGTGGCCTGTCGTTAGTTGGTTCCGGTTGGAAGCAATGGCAACTCAGATTAGGATAGTTCTGGTGGCAGCGTGACCCCCGGACATCATCAAGGTCTCGGGTTGCAGCCGGAAGCCCTGGGTTCTGTGCAATGCAACCTTTGGTGGCAGTATGGGACTTGGAGTTTGGCACAGACCCCAGCCATGGTAGGACCACAGACCTAGACCTGGTCCTTGGCAGCTGCTGGGTCTGGATGTCACCATTGCCCCAGGTGGCAGCGCATGCCACCCAGATGACCATGGCCCTAGCGGCAGTGTGACCCTCCAACACCAAGTTCTTACAGATTAGTGCATCCTTTATCCCTCATCAGAGAAGCTTCTGTTTGCGGTAGATTACAATTAGTGCAGAGACCCGTATCAATGTGCAGAGAATAAAAATCTGCCATGTGCAGCTCTAAATGTGACATCTATGTCACACCCCCACCTCCCAAGGCTCAGAGATAATCACAAAAGAGGGAACAAAAAGACTGTAAAAGTCAGAGGTGATGGAAATCCGCAGTGAAAAATTATTTGCTGGACACGAGAGAGAGAGCCATTGGACCCGTGAACTCCCAATGGCTGGGGCTGCACGCATAAGATCTATACAAGATAAAGTCAGCCAAAGTCCCAGCATGAATGGAGGAGTTCATGAAGTCCCACCCCTATCTGAGGAGCTATTTGCAACTGATGGCTACAAGCACTGAGAGGCTACCCATGTCCCATACCCGTGATCATACAAGCTGCACTAAATTAACTCTGTGGGTATTAAAAAGAAAGGCAAGGCACAGGAAGTCTGGAGGGGAGAATGGGCAGGGCCATAGAGAAGGAACTAGAAGGCAGGGAGTGGGGGGTAGATTTAATCAAAACACATTAGATGCATGCATTAGTAAATAAAATGATTTTTTAGAAATGTCTAGGCTCCACCCCAGATGTCCTAAGTCAGAATTGGCATTTTAACAAGAGACCTGTGCGATTAACATGTGCATTAAAGTTTCAAAGCAGATACATCACAAACCATTTATACAGACTGGGCAATAAAAATCTAACCTAAACACATGTAGAATCCGTCCATAGTCTTCACGGAGAAACTCAAGACTTTTTCAGTTTAGCATTGCTTGCACCTGTATGGTGTAGATCTGGGCACCATAATACTTTCAGCATTTTCAGTCTCTACAGTTTTGACCTTTTAGCTGATAAAGGATGAGAAACTATGAAGTCTGAGAAAAAAGGATTAAATCTGAATTATAGGCCCACCCTAGAGTGCATGTGTAGACTATCAAAGAGGGAGAGATGATGCTTCTAAAATACTGTTCATATTTTTAGTTTTCTTGTATTAATAATTAATTGCAAATATTGGATGCTTTTAAATGCTTCCTCATTCTTATATTTCTCCTTTAACAAACCTAAGCTATTTCTGTTTGGTTGTTGGGTTTTTTTGGTTTTGATTTTGGTTTTGGGTTTTTGGGGGGGTATTTTTTGTTTTTGCTTTTATTTTTTACAGATCCCTGCTAAGCCATCTCTTCTTGTATCATTAATAGAGCCCCCCAAAGATTTTCCCCTCTGAATGCATCCAGGGTTATAGCTCTATTTCTCATTATAAATTCAAATAGGCCATTTTTAATAGCATAAAGATGTCATTAAATGCATCTGTCTCTGGCCCAGAGGGAGACACTGGCTGGGGTTACATGAGAATTCTGTGTCTGATGAGCATGCTTTTCCCTCTGTGGCTTCCTAGTCCCTCAAGTATTAAACATGGTGTAGTTCTCCTTACTTAAAATAGCTGCAGATCCATCCTTGCTAATGCAAATTAAGGCAAAGAGACAAGACAGGGCAAGGTCAGACACTTGCTGCTCATACTCTGTGTCTTTGGGGACCATTCTTTCCTCATCCTCAGCCTCTATGGTTTGAGGGACACCTGCCATTCCCATAGAAGGCAAACAAGGCCAGCCCTGCCAAGCTGAACACACCATCAAACCCACACAACGGTCAGTTCAATGTGCACATGCACCAAGCCAAACCTCTAAGGCCCGTACCACAGACTCTGAAAGGAGCCAGGAGAGAGAGAAGCCCTCCTCGCCACTGGAGTTGCTGCCCTCCAAAGATCCAGCTCCAGAACTGTTGAAACCATCTTTGCTCCACTGCATCCAAAGCCCACCTAAAAACGAATTGCCCAAGAAGAAAACAGAACCTGAAGGTGGAAAGGAGACAGACTGCTGCTGGCGTTTTGAAGTCCCAGTCACTACAGAACCTTACTACACTATTTATAATCCCATGAATTCCCTTTTAGTTCAATGAAGTGGGAGTATGATATATACGTTTTCTGCCAAAATATATTTACTAAAATAGAATGAAAAAAATTTAAATGTTCTTAATAATGACCTGGACTGAAGTCATTCTTCCATGCTGAACAGCAACACATACCTATAGAAGCAGAGGAAAGCAAAGCCTATAGATACAAGAGGGGTGTGATCATAGCTCACATCTACAGTTGATTTCCTGGGTCTACTACAGCCTGTCCCATCAATAAACTGAGTGAAGCTGGGCTAAGCCTGTGGCCCTGCAGCACCTGCTTGCTCACCATAGCCTGGGGGTGGTGATAGAACCTATGGATGGAGGTGGTGAATGGAAGCACAGCTATCGTGTAAAACACTGTGAACGAGTAGCACAGAGTGATGTGTCTATGGTCTCGAAGTCTTCCTTTCTTTCCTTCCTCCTTCCCTAAATCCCCTATTTCCTCTTCTCAGAAGAATGCACAGTGCTTAGCAACCACAGACAAGAGCTCTTGGGCCTGGCCCCCAGGTACCTCAGAGTCTGATAGAAGGGGCTACATACTGCGTTGTAAATTTGGGTTGACTTGCCACATGCCTGGTTATTAAAGAACCAAGACCTCAAAGACAAGAGATTTCATCTCCACCTCCAACGTGGGCAAGGAAGACTCACAGGAAGGGGCGACCCTGAGCACCTATAGTTGATCGCTGTGGAGTATGGTGATGATATGGCAAGCAGCCTTCTTGAAGAGATTAATGAGAATGTTTCACATGGATCCCCTCCCTGCAGAGGCATGCAGCATTTCATTGTGGGCCAAATACAAAGCTGTGGGCAGAGCAGACCCTCAAATTAACATGACACATTATTCATGAGAAAACACATTTAAGCTGGCTACAGCATTTTAAAAGGATCCCTAATTGCTGCCAAGTCTCTAATTCTCCTTGAAAATGATGAAAGTTGGGGCTTATGAGTCAATAAAAGGCTAAAATGGGAATCTAGTGATTCTGCTATTAGAGGGCAAAAAACAAAGGCAGAAGGCAGAAGAGAGGGTGTGATTAACATGAAACAATAAAATCGTAGGAGCACGTTGATCTCCAAAGGGTGAGTCTCAGCATGCCTCCAGATGGTTGTGGGAGATCTCCCCCACAGCCTCACCTCCAGCAAGACACCCTGACAAGAAATGTAACATGATTCCATATAGCTGAACCCAGAATCCAAATGTTTTTGTTTATAAAAACCATTCTGAGCTATTAGAATACTTAAGCTCTGCAAATCTAATAGGTAAATGGGAGGGTGAAGACACCACACGTATAGCCAAACTCACGGCTCCACATATCTATCACAAGTAAACACACAGGGCAAAAACACATAATACAGGAATTCTATCACACACACACACACCAAGCACACATACACTGGGAACTGTAAGACACACCATCTGCACCTACATATTCATGCCTCCCATCCCTATTCATTCTTACCCTCCAGTGCCACACCCAATATGGATACTAGACAGATATAGCACACCAAATACCACCCACATTCAGAGAAGGTCTTCTTTCCTTGCTTAGTGTGATGGTTTGAAAGAAAATGACCCCCAAAGGGAGTGGCACTTTTAGGAGGTGTGGCTTTGTTGGAGTGGATGTGGTATTGTTGGAGGAAATGTGCCACTGTGGAGGCAGGTTTTGAGGTCTCACATATGCTCAAGCTAAACTCAGTGTCTCAGTTCACTTCTTGTTGTCTTTGGATCAAGATGTAGAATTCTCCAGCACCACATCACACCATGATGATAATGGACTAAACCTCTGAAAATGTTAAAACCATAAAATTATTTTTGTTGCTACTTCATAGCTGTAATTTTGCTGCTGTTATGAATCATAATGTAATTATCTAAAATACAGATGGTCTTAGGTGATCCCTGTGAAAAGGTCATTCAACACCCAAAGTGGTCAAGACCCACACATTGAGAACCCCTGCTGTAAACCATAACATCCTACTCCACTCTACACCCAAAAGGATTGTATCTATCTCATAAAGCAAAACATATTCAATCCATTTGCAAAGGTCTCTATAGTCTTAACAACTCCAACACTGTTCAAGAATCCAAGTTCAAAGTCTCCTCTGAAACTCAAGACCAAACCTGTAACTATGAGCCCCTCTGTACAGTCAAAAACAAGTTAAATATTTTCAATATACAGTGGCATCAAGTACACAATCCCATTTCAAAGGAGATGAATTGGATATCAGTGAAAGATTAGTCCAATGTCAGACTGAATCAGCAGTGACAGTTAAATCCTGTAGCTCTACAACCAGTCTCCAAGGACACATAATGTTCTGATGTGAACTTCAACAAGCTAGGGTAGTCCCATTCCTATGACCTTGTCATTTGTAGTCCATATCACCTCTCCTCTTGGGATGACTCCACCTGTTTGTTGGGCGTTCTGTGTTGTGTGGTCTATTCAAAGAAGGAGAGGCATCCCGGAATGTAATTTCAGGCTCTCTGGCAGCAAGAAGGAACAGTTTCTGTAAACTGAATCTTGAACCTCTATTTAGAAGTGTATTTATTGATTATACACAAAGGTTGTGTTTGGGGTACAACAAGTTCCTCATACCAAAGCCCCTTTGATCTATTCTGTACATTCTCCAAAGGGAATATCACACCCCTGCAACCTTTAGTCCTTATTGTACACTGTTTGCAGTACCCAGTAATCCAAGACCTCCAAGTGTGCTGGATGGTCTTGTCACAAAAGTCATGCAACAGATGGAAAACTTCCTCAGAAAATCAACTCTGTAAATGTTAAAAAAAAACAATCACTGTTCTCTACTATGATCTCTTCAAGGTCTGGGTGCCTTTAACAAACACAAATACATTCTGCTGTTATCCTAGATACAATGAGAAACAACTGTCACATTCTAATGTTTACCCTAGATACAGTGACTTTACTAGATTCCCACTACCCTTGTTGCCCACAGATTTCCTTAGCAGATGATTCCTACCATCTCCAACATACTGAGACCTCTACTGCCTCTTAGGCCTTGCCCTCACAGCTTACTTGATCACCCTTCTGAGGGATGCTTACGGTGATTCTAACCCTGTCACATATTTTCTGGCCTCCCAGGACTTCCTTTGAAATATGGGTAGAAGGTTTTCATGACCCCACAATTTCCATTTTGCATAACTCCAATATTAAAATCACTTGAACAATGCTAAGGTTTGCCACAACCCCTTGGACCACTGTCACATTGGCATCCAAGCACCTGCGTAGTTGAGAATAGTGAAATAATACTGAGGAAACAGTGACTGACGAAGTCCTGTATAGGAAGTACGCCTCAGAGACACTCTCTTGTCATGGGAAAATCTCAAATGAGTTTACATTTTCATACCACTGAGCCGGCAACACATGGGGTCTGGCCAATTCCTCAAAAGCCCTCAAGACATCTTTCCTCCTGCTCCACGGCGAAGTGCCTGGCTTCTGCTTAGTGGTGCTAATCTCTTCAGAAACCATACCTCCCTTAGTCCCCGTTTTACACAGGCTTTGCAAACGAAACCACAAGCCTCTCAAGTCTTTATACTCTTCTTTTCACTTTGGATGCTCATTGTAAAGCTGCTCAAGCATAGCCAGTAAAACCTGCCATAGCCTGAAAACTGGAATGCCTTGGAATCCCCTACACCAGACTAATTAATCTGTCGACTTTAAGCTCAGCCTCCCACAAAGTTTCAAATGCTTTACCAGAATGTAATGAATGGTCTTTATTCCAGTTCCCAATAGAGTTCCTGCTCCCATTGGAAACCTCATGGCAGAGTCTTTACTGCCCCACATTTCTATAGGCATTCTGGTAACTCAGTTTCTACCAGAATCACCCATTGTGCTCAGCTTACAGCATTTCCAGAGCTTCTCCAAATGCTTCCAAATTCCTCCTAAAAACTAGTTCCAAAGGCTTCTGACCCACATATCAGCAAGTCACAACAACGACCCCACTTCTCTGGTAGCAATTTCTGCATTAAAATTTCTCATTACTCTGACCTAGTAGTGACTGAAACATTTTAAAGAAGAAAGATGAATTTTTATTTTTGTTTTTAGTGGTTTCAGTCCATCAAGGCAGGTTGGATATGACAGAGCAATCCAGCTCACACCATGGTGGCCAGGGAGCACAGAGAGAGAGAGAGAGAGAGAGAGAGAGAGAGAGAGAGAGAGAGAGAGAGAGAGAGAGAGAGAGAGAGAGAGAGACTCATTTGACATTGGAATATTGAACCCAATATCATACTGTCCACCCACAGGACTTGAGTTTTCTCTTTTGCAAGAGATGTAAATTTAAAGTTATACCTGTTCAATTTTTATTTTGTTTTTCTTTTGAGTTTCTTTTACATTTTTCAATTGTTTATTCACACAGGTGGAGGTCAAAGGACAAACTGCAGCTCAGTTCTCTCCTTCCGCCATGGGGGTCCCAGAGATTGAACCTGGGTTGGACCTGGGTTGCCAGGCTTGGCGGCAGACATGCCAAACTATTTTACTGGCTCTTAGTTTTGTTTAAAGCGGGAAATGAAGTAGGGTTTAAGGAATATTCATTTCCCTGCACTGAGAGATTGAGAGTTAAATAAACCCTAACTGTAGGGACCTGGGCAAGGGGTGTAGAAGCCCTACACATTGAGAGTTTTCACAGGAAACCAGCTGAAGAAATACCGGATCTGCAGCAAAATCAGAACAGAAAAGAAAGAGTGAGAACAGGAGAGGTCAGAGAAAAGATTTTAGATTCCAGAAAGTTCCTGCTACAGGGAAAACTCCTTAACTTGCCGCCTAGATTATAAACAAAAAGTACAAAGGGGGAAATCGTTAAAACAAGACTCCACTGTTCTGCATCACAGAGCCCAGATGACAAACCCAAACAATAATTTCAGTGCATAGATGTTTTCAATATGTGATAAAATAGTGATAAATGCAAGATGTTATTTTTTTAAAAAGTGATCACAGGGCTTTCACCGCAGAAAGCAGAACCCAAGAAGACGTTTGAAAAGACACTTTCCTGTGTTTGGCAGTGACACCAGAGAAGAAGAATGAAACTAGATTGAGAAGCCAATGGCCATTCAAAGAAATGGGCTCAATTTCTATAGTGTGACTCCACCCCACACTATGGTATCTTCTTTGCAGTCAGGACCAGGTACCAACACAGTCTACCCAGAAGCCTCTGCCCAGTAGAAGGCAATTGCTCTCTTCCCACAGAAAGCTTATTAAAGCCATTGGGGGCTGTGGCCTGTTATGGTAACTGCCTCCCTGTGGCCTCCGGGTATGTTAATTCCCCTTTGAAATGAAAGGTAAAAAATATACTAGGAGAATGATTTAAACAAAGGTTAGAACCAGGAATGTCCCACTTTGCCACTTGAGCAAAGGCTCCATGTGTCATTTTTATTAATGCTATCAGACAAAAAAGGACTTTACCGGTCATGAGCAGGGAGCTTAAGGGCCTTTTCTGGAGTTGCTGCCTGAGCTCTGGGAAATTGTGTTTGCTCTCTGGGGCTCCTACATTGATGGAATGTATTCATTTCCTCCTGGTACAAAAGTAAATAATTCTGGAAGGAAATGGAAAGTTCAGGCTTCCAGGACCACCCTTGTTTATTCTCTGGATGTCTAGAGACTCCATCGGGTTAGAAAATGGCCAGTTGTGTACAGTGTGACTATTTTTTCTCAATACTAATGTCTATTTGGCTTTGACCTGTGACACTGTCATATAACAGATACAACAGACCATCGGGACAACCACATGATAGAACAGAGGAGAATGTTGCAACCTGGGTAAGGTCCAGGAAGATTCCACTGTCTCTCCTTAATCTTCTAAGAGAATCAATCTCTTGCTCTAAATAAGAAAAAAGGCAACAAATATATTTGTGTGTTGTGTGCTTGGGTCTAAGTGACTTGGTAACTAAAGATAGCTTTTATCCGGTGACTTTAGGCCACATATCTTGCCTCCCCTGCTCCTCAAGAATCCTATCTTATAAGATACAAATACTTCATGCGTCATTTGTGTGGAAAATCTGACCTACAGGCCATTCGTGCCAGCTCATTAATTTTCCTCTGCTCGCCAGGCAGCTGTCATAGAAATGGAAGATGCTCTCATTGTAGGCCTAAATTGGGTAAGGAAGAGTTCTTCAAATTAGAATTCGAAAGACCATTTGGAGCCAGCCCTAAAGGGGGGACAAAAAAAACATATAAGGCTAGAAAATGTTCTCAGCCACCTCCTCTGGCCTCCTTGTTCTGTGAGACTTACTCCTACACAGCCCTTGGATTGTAAAATGTGTGTGACAACCGATCACTTTTGCCTGTCATCGTGTCTGCCTTCCCATTCATTCATTCATTCCTGCTTCCCGTAAACCCGTCAGTCCTCCATCCACCTGCCCATTCTAAAGTTTACTTAGCAACTCAGTCATTAAAGCTGTGTTTTTCTGCTACACGCAAGCAATCGTTCTGAGCTCTCTCTGTGCATCCACAGAGTGCCCGCGACTCTCCTGGGTGCTTTACTTCCAAAGTGAGATCGTTTATGTTTGATGCTGTGTCTGTCTTTCCCAGTAACCCTTGACCTCTCTGAGGACAGGACCTAATCTGCGCCCTCCCACCCTGTTTTTGCCTAGAACGTCAGTCCTCCTCCCCAGTTTCCCTCTTCCTTCCTCCCTCTCCTTTGCGATCCAGCTTGACTGTCACCTGGGTTGTCTACAACTGCCCCTCCTTCCACCGCTGCTCTGCAGAAGTGCCTCCACCCCACCCCATTTCTCACTGTTTTGTGTCTCTCTTTGTTCTCCTGTCTGTCTCTCCCCACATTGGCTGCTAGTCCCACCAGGCATGCACTGCTTGTAAATTCCTAGCACCTCGATTGCTTGCACAAAATTGTTACTCGGTAAATATTGTTAATGATCAAACAGATGAGAATAAATCTTATCTTTGTGTCTCCAGCTAACAGTTAAGGATTCTGCACTCAGCAGGCTCTAGTCACTTGGCAAAGGCTGGCTGTTCAAGAGAAAATGGAATCAATCAGATGCATGCTCTGCAACTCAAAATATCTGGAGATGAACAAATTTCTAGTTCTTTCACTTTTCAGTGTCTCCCCCCACCCCAACACACACACACACACACACACACACACACACACACACACACACACACGCACACACACTACTTCCCTGACTCCGTTTCTCTTTTTCTCTTCCCTACTCTCAATCCCTCCCTCCCTCCCTCGTTTTGTTGCCTGAGAGCTGCAGAAACCATCTGGGGTTCTAAATACAACTCTTACCCAATCTGTGCCACGTGGACAGTTGAGACCAAGTGGAGACCATGAAGGTGCAGCCTTCTCAGCGTTTGTACTTTTCGTGATCATGTTTACATTATCTTACATTCAAAATGTAGGCAAGAACGATGGAGCGAGCAACATCACCGAGGTGTCTTTCACCCACTCACTTCTGGTAAATCACCTCAACTGAGCTGAGAAGAAAATGTTGACGAAAGAGGTTTTTAAAGAGTATGCATGAGGGAGCAGAGCTGGGAGTTTAATTCTCTAACCCACACTGTAGAATATTACCAGGCTCCCTCCTTACTTCCTGTTAAAATAATCTGTCCTCTGTTAGTTATGAACCTGAACTAGGCAGAAAATTTGTTCATCCTCAGAAGTGGAGTGTTAGAGTAGATCAAAGGCATCTGAGGAGCACAGATACGTCAAAACAGAACTGTTAGTGAAGAGGAGAACAGACAAGAGGGGACTGATTATGATCAATGTCACGTGTATGTATGAAAATGTCACAATAGGGCAATACATTAGTGAGAAAGGTTTTTAAAATAGGCATTTCAGAATGCTCTCAACAGTGTTTTCTTCCACTCTGTTCTACAATTCCCCATGTTTGGGGCTCAGAAGGAACCAATAGAGGATGTGACTGCGACACATTTGGTCTTGTAAAAACAAGGTTTTATCAGAACAAGGAAAAACAGGAGGCTCCTAAATGCCATCATCTGTAGGGATATATGTGTATAGAAAGACCAAAATGTGGTCTGCCAATATGATGAAACATCATGCAGCGATCACAAGAAACTATCTAGAGCATGAACACAATGAGTGATCTTGAGAAACCCTTACCTTAACTTGGGGAAGCCGTGCACAAGAGGCCATGGACCATATGAGCCCATTTATACAAAATGTCCAGACAAGAAATATCTACAGAGAAAGTGGCTGCTGCAAGAATGGGGATTAATTGCAACTGAACATGAGGGAATTTTCTAGAAGAATGAAAATAACATAAAACTGATTTAAGGCGATGGTTGTCCAAACCAGTAAAGTTACTAAAATCATTGAATTGTACTCTTGAAATAGGAGACTGTTATGATACATAAAACATACCTCGATAAAGTTGTTTTTCAAATTTAAGGTTATGTGTTCTCTTATGCAATGGTAGTACAGGCCCAGCTTAGTGCCCCTCTGACGACAATAAAACACTGTGACTTTTTTGCCTACCATTCTCCTTTATATTTACTTCTATTTTTAAAATGACTCTCATCTCTGAAAACAGAATTGGACCAGCTATTTTTCACAGTATTAATTCTGAAAAATTAATTACCTCACATAAATGAATGTGCAGAAATCATTGCCTCTGAACCAAACTTTTTCAGGGAGATTTTGCATAATAAAGCTGAGAGCATTTTTCCTTAGGAGTGAAATCTTTTCTCCTTTCATTTGGTTCATTTCACTTGATTTCAGAGATTCTAATTTCTTCTGGACTGATGGGAGTGGTCAGGGTTTTGTACATCTTCTCGAAGGGAATTAAATTTGCAATTATTCCTAGCATACTGTAGACTTGCAAACCCGTGTTTGGGGCAGTCTTCAGATCCCTGCCGCAATTAGCATATTTTCAAGGTGAAGTGCAGATGTCAAATTAATGTGGAAGGCACCGGGATTGCTAAAGGGCCTAGGTCAATTGGTACTGGTCTAATTGGAGGACATGAGCCTTCCCTGGGGAGGGGTCCAGGGACTCACATCAGAAACAGGAAAGGCTGTTCCTGTAGAAGGGGCAGCAGGGAGTTAGAAGAAATTGGAAACACAACAGAGGACTGGTTTTTGTGGAGAAAGACAGGTTTCTTATGGAGAAAGTGCAGTCTCCCCACACATCATTATCACCGCCATCACCCTTGTCCTCATCACTGACATTGTCGTTGTTATTGTGGCTTCTATCTAGTTAATGTAATGTGCAGGCATTTTCTGTGTATTTAAGTATGACAAAAACTCTCAGCATTTTATTATTCTTATTTCATAGAAGAGAAAAAAGCAAGGACCAGAAAGATGAATTATTTACAGTGAATGATTACTGAGCATTTATGATGCACCAAGCTTGTTACCGGATTTACATCTCACAGCAAAGCGTAGGTAAATGATGTGATTATCTGCATGTGGTGGACGGGGAAAATGAGCCAGGGAGACGTCCAAGGAAAATGCCACAGTTAGCAAACCTCGGGAGCACTCTTGCTCCACAAGACCCAGGCCTCCATGCTCACACTCCATCCCTCTGCCTCACACAAGTTGGTCTGGCCAAGGGTGAAATGAGAGACTAACCAATCAGAAGCTCACAAAAAGGCCCTGACGTTATGCCAAGCCCTCGCTTACACTGTTCCCTGTGACTCCAAAACCGGTATCTTCCCTTTAAGCTTGTGTACTTTTCATTAAGTTGTGTTCCATGGAGACCTGAGAGGGAGAAAGGGCAGAAGTCTTCAGCCTTAAACAGAGCCGCTTGTCTGTTGCTGCCTTGGTCAAGTTTCCTCTGAGACTGCATTTGAGTGACAGAGTTCCTGAAAATGCAGAATCTCGGTTTGAAGTCCTGACTCTGACCCATGCCAGTTGCTTGTAATCTGAGAAATTCGTGTCTTCAGCCCTCCGTTTCCTCAGCAAAGTTAAATGGTATCAGTGTGTCCTGCCAATGTTATGAGGACAATACATAGATCAAACAAAGTATCCATGAAACAGTCTTGCGCCAGGCATGGCCGCACATACTTGTCATCTCACCACCGAAAGGTTAGGACAAGCAGATCACAAGCTCAAGGCCAGCCTAGGCTACATCGTGAGACTCTGTCTCAAACATAACAACAACAACACAACAAAATAAGTCTTTAAATAATAAATAATAAATAAATGACAAATAGTGGTGATTTATTAAACCAGCTGTCTAGAATTGTGCCGGATAAGCCCCTTTACATGGATTATCTTCCATAAACCCCACTATAGCTCTAAGCAATAGGTGCTATATTATCCCTGTTTAATAGATAAGAAAGCTAAGGCTTATGGAGGTTAAGTGATTCACCCAGATGTCATAGCCAGTAAAGTGGTGGCATTTCCAGAATCAGAAACAGGTTTGCCTCATTTTTAATAGCTATTTTTAAGCATGCAGTGCTGTAGCGCCTCTTTTTAGAATCTCTAAGTGAAATTGATCGTTGCTGCTTCTACTCCCTTGTGACATTTTTTAAAATCTCTTTTACAAAGCCTTATTGCAATCTTTCTTGCATTCAGAATGATGCCGGTTCGTTCCCGCCTTTCACTATGCCACGTGCCTGGAAGTAAGGCTACCCCTATGCCTGCTGGGGCCGTTAGCACCTGGATCAGCGGGAGAGTTTCAGATGAGCAGTCTGCACCTCAGAAGCCCCTCTGGAAGTTGACATCATCACACTCAGAACCACACTGAGCTCCTGGTCACTTCCTGACAAAGCTTACCTGGCTTTCCTGGGACAGTGTCATTGCCCAAAAATGTACACATGCTAGTTTGGAGCTGGAAAGATGGATGAGTTTAGAGCACTTGTTACTCTTTCAGAGGACCTGAGTTCTTCAGTGTCTAGCACCCACAGGGCAGCTCACAGGAAGGGGTCTACAAGTAACCCCCATTCTAGGGGATCCTGTATGCTCTGGACTCCATAGGCACCAAGCATATATTCAGAGCACTTATTATATGCATGCACATAAAGTAAAAATAAATTCACATGTGGTTAGAATAAAAAATTATAGAGACACAGTGGCTGAGCACCTACTAGGTCTGAAGACTGTGCAATTCACCCACATATGACTCCACATAACCTTTACAAACCCCTGTTCTCACAGACCCCTCCATCGTACAAGCAAGAAAATGGAGACTTAGTGAGCGGGCAGCCAAGGCAGAGTCTGGTTAGAATAAAATTTGCTCCTGACTTCACAGCTTCAACTCTTAAACTATGCACTATGCATCTCGCTAGAACTCTCATTCCTTTAGAGACTCTTAGTATGCCAGGTCCTCACTCGGAGCTCCCCTGGTTCCCTCAGCCTTTCCAATCCATCGCCAGCCTCTCTGTCACTCACTCCTTCTCCATACATACTTATTTCAGTTTCTGTAATTGTCTCTTCCATCCACTAGATTATAACATCCCGTTTCACTGCCCTGTCTCTCGCAGCACTAACAAGATGCCTCTTATGGCCTTGGCACTCTGTATTAAGTTCTGAAATTTCCCTTTGCCATGTGTCCATTCATTTAAAATTCAATAGATTTGCTATAGAAGAGGCTAGCTATACTCTTTTCCCCAGCTCCCAGAGCAGCGGTTCTTGATTATGTCAAATCAAACTGTCTTAATTATTTGGCTCATCTTTTAACTGCCTGTTATTGAAGAACCTTTAGAAGGGAAGTCTCCCTAGGATTTTTGACACATTATGACAGAAGGAAGGACAGGGCCCAAGGCCATGTCAAGACCTTAGAGGAAGGTGGCTGAATACAGTTTCATCCTATTCCATTCCCAACAGATCATGGAAGTGGTTGGCATTACAGAAGACTGACAATTTCACAAGTTTATCTGCTTTGCATTTACTCTTTGTATCAAAGATGCACTCCAAAAATGGGGTCTGCAGGGAGAACAGGTGGTAAGTAAAAGAATTGTACCTATTAGGGTCACCCCTGAGTGCCCTGCATCCACTAACTCTACTCTAGGTGTTCAGTTTATTGGTTACAATAAATGCATCTTACAAAAAATCAAGGAAATGGCTGCTACAGTTCTCAGCTACAGGATTCTATGACTCACCACCTTCAATCAGAAAAGTGTTTAGATTTTTTTCAAAAAAAAATGTATCAATATAATGATTCCTAATAATATTCTGCTATACTCATAGATCAGGGCATTATTCGGTCATCATCAGGGAAACTTCCTACTGCAGCAGATGGAAACAAATGCAGAGACCACAGCCAGATATTACTCAGAAAGAGTCCTTAGAACATACATCTCTAAATGGGTTGTCTACATCAAATTCCTCCTCTCCAAGCTTAGGGAATCCCATGGAAGAGGGGGCAGAAAGAGTGTAAGAGCCAGAGGGAATGAAGGACACCAAGAGAACAAGGTCCTCTAAATAAACTGAACAAAGCTCATATGAACTCACAGAGACTGAATCAGCAAGCAAAAGGTCTACATTGCTCTGTACCAGGTCCCCTGTGTATATACTTTAGCTTTTAGTTTAGTATTTTTATGGGACTTCTGAGTGTGTGAATGAGTGGGTCCCTGATTCTTGTGCCTGCTCTGGGAGCCCTTTTCCTTCTGTTGGATTGCCTTGTCCAACCTCAATGTGATGGCTTTTGTTTTGTTTTGTTGTATCCTATTCTGTCATGTGTGGCTGTCATCTCTTAGAAGTCTGCTGTTTTCTAGTGAGGGACAGAAAGAGAGTGGATCCGGAGAGGAGGAGAGGTGGGGCACAAGTGGGAAGAGTAGAGGGAGGGGATGCTGTAATCAAGATATGGTGTATGAGAAAAGAATCTATTTTCAATAAAAGGAAAAAATAAAGAAAAAATAAGTATTTTTTCAATATTTGAAAGTTGTTATGGCTTGACTAGATAATTTCATTCACACATTCATATATTGAATGCTTGGCCTTCATCTGGTGGCACTGTTATGGAAGCTTCTAGAAATTCAGGAGATGGGACCAGCTGAAGGAAGTAGGCCACTGAGGGCATGTCTTCTCTCTGTTTCCTGCATGCCCTGAGGTGAAAGACTTCCTCAAGCACATGTTCCTGCATCCATGATGTTCTGCCCAACGTGAAGCCAAAAACTCTCTGAGCTGTGAGCCAAATAAATCCCTGTTTTATGTTCTCTTAAGCATATTGGTCAGAGCAACGCAAAGGTGTTAGTTAACACCAAAGATACCAGATGCATTATGAGAAAAGAACATACTCATGCAGATATTCGAGGAGGTCTGTATTTTACACTGTTCAGACATTCAATGTATCATTTTTATCTTTTTGAGTACTGAATACTGTTCTCCCAGAACAGCAAGAGCCCTGCTGTCATGAAGCTTCTGTTGCAGAAAGAAGGTAGAATGTTCTGGTTGATGACAGCATGAGGCCTGAGGACACAGACTGAACACAGGCTAAAATTTTAACACTAGTGGACATATTTTTCTTGAATAAGAATTTTATACAAACTATAATTTCCTGGGCACATTAGCACACCCATCCTTGGTGGCCCACAGCTGGTTCTCTCCCCTCCTGTTGGCCTCTACTCAAGCTTTCCCTTCAGTTAACTGAGCCCTTTCCCAAATTTGTCAGTAGGAAAGAGCAAGCTTCACTTCCCATACTCCCCTCATCACCTTGGATATTGTCTCCACTGGATGTCTTATTAAATATTACGTTTTTGCTTTACTTTCTCAGCCCTTTACAGAGCGTCTCTTTTTATCAGCATGAACTTCATAAGGGCACGGCTTTGGCATTCGGTTCTCTGCTGTATCTGCAGCAATTAACACAGCTCTGCTTCTTAGGAATGCTCAAGGGCCTGTTAAATGGCTCTGTGAGCATTACAAATCACAGGAACATCTACACACACTCTGCGAAGAAGAAACAGACATACAGAATGCTTAGTCTATCTATGGACACTAACTCATGCCGTTGTGACTCAGCCTCCTGCACCAGCACCAAAGCTAATGAAAATGAGACTTGCACCATAGAAAGCTCGCACTAAGATTGAAGAGCTCTCACTTCTAGTCTTGGCTCAGGGCTTGAACGACATATTTAACCTTGATTCCACTGTAACTGGAGGCAGAAATTGGGGCCTTCCAGGACCTTATGCTCATATTGTGACTCAGTGGGCCACCTCCTGCTTTTGGGATCCTCATAAAAAGCACATGCAACTTGTTGACATAAGGGATTTGAAGGTCTCAAAGTTCCTGTACAAGCATTCAGAAACTCACTTTGGATTCTCAAAAGGTGGCAGTTGAAAAACTGCTGTTTTAGTAATTATGGTTATTCAAATTTTTCATTATTATTATGCAGAATAATAATTGTCATCACTTACTAAGCGCCCACACTTTAGGAACTCCGTTGAAAGGGGAAAAAAATCTAATTACAGGGTGCAGACATTTGCATAAATTGATGGATTTCTGTAGCAGCACAGTGCAAAGCCAGGAAGGTGAGGTTCTTCTTGGTTTTTTTTTTTAATTTTCTTTTGATCTTGTTAATTGTTTTAAATGGGCTAATGGAGAAGCCTGATCTTTCCTCTTTGGCTCAGCCACCTGGCTGCCTGCCTCTGCCACCAGGAGACTGTCATATAGAGATAATGTATCGTTATGACGTGATTCTAAAAGTTCTGGAAAATGAGGCAAATATATCTAAACTCTGATCCTGCCATTCATTTACTTTATGACCTAAAACCGGTCCCCTACTTCATCTTAATCTAAAGCATTTGGAGATTTAATAGAAATAAAGCCCATCTATACAGAAACATATATAAGATGATAAGCTAATATTTCTAAGGCATTGGTCAAGTGGTTGTCACCAAATTTTCTGATTTTTCTCCCTTTTCCACTGTCATGGTCTCAGGAATGGGTCTAGGGAGAAACAGATGAATAGTACTGAAAGTCATCCACTCTTACAAAGGACACATGGTTTTAGAATCCTTCTTTAATTTTTGCTTGACCGTTTTAGTAAAAGCCTGACACTCTGTTCTGGATGCTGATGCTTTCCTACAAAAGAGAGTCTCATTGAAAACCCCATAGAGAACATTTCCTGCAAGAACACATACACCCATTCATTTTTGTCCTTGGCAAAGCCAAAGTAACAAGCTAATATATTCACTGGGCTAAAAAAATTGGCTCGCATGTTGATTTTCTTTGTTCTGCAGTGATTTACTTTTTATTGTTTTATTTGCATTGTTGCACTTGAAAATATCATTACAGGTGAAGTTCTAAATTTCTGGTTTAATTTGAAACATCAAAATACTCAGCAAAGCTAGAAATAAAACCTCACATATATGGTCAAGCGATTTTTCAACAATGTTCCAAGATGATTCAAAAGAGAAATGGGAGCCTTTCAATAAATGTCATTGATAAAACCAGAGAACCACATGCAAAAGAATGAGACAAAAGCCATACTAATTCATGTCTCTCCAATCCTGGATGAATGAAATTCTAAATGTGATAAGTATAAACAGTGAGATATTAGTTTAAAAGTTGGGAAATTCTAACATACATTGTAACATGAATGAACCTTGAAGGCATTATGCTAAGTGAAACAGAACAACTTACAAAGTCAAACACTGTATTAATTCATTTCTATGACTTACTATGACAGTCAAGTTCCCATAGAGGGGCTGGAGGGATGGCTTAGACATTAAGAGCACTTGCTGCTCTTGCAGAGGACCCAGGTTCAGTTCCCAACATCCACAGGGTGGCTGCTTACAAGCATCTGTAACTCTAGTTCCAGAGGATTCTATGCCCTCTTTCGATCTCCTTAAACACCAGGTATGCATATAGTGCCCAGACATACTTATAGGCAAAATACTCATACATATAAAATTAAAAAATAATTATAAAAAATGTATTTAAAGAGATACAGAAAAGCATTTTCAAAATCCAGAAAGAGAATATAAGGGTGGTCAAGGTTGGGGGCAGAGGGACTATAACAACTCATAGGTTAATGGACATTGAACTTTTTTTTCTTTCAAGACGCAAAAACTTCCAGAGATTGGCTTCACAGCACTATGGAGATAGCACGACAATACTGAACTACAGACTTAAGAACAGTTTTAAATCGTACGTTTTATGTCGTGAGTATTTTATCACATTATTATATCTTGTTGTGCCATATTCAGTTGATGTTCCTAGAAGACCTGCTCTTTTCTGAGTGGGGGACAGGGTGGAGAGTGGATCTGGGGAAGAGGGGAGCTGAGAGGGCAGCTGGGAGGAGAGGAGGGAGGGAAGGCTGTGGTCAGGATGTAATGTATGAGAGAAGAATAAATGTTTAAAAAAGAAAAGAAAAGCCGGGCGGTGGTGGCGCACGCCTTTAATCCCAGCACTCGGGAGGCAGAGGCAGGCGGATCTTTGTGAGTTCGAGGCCAGCCTGGTCTCCAAAGCGAGTTCCAGGAAAGGCGCAAAGCTACACAGAGAAACCCTGTCTCGAAAAACCAAAAAAAAAAAAAAAAGAAAAAAGAAAAAATGTTAAGTGTGTGTGTGTCTGTGTGTGTGTATGTGTGTGTCTGTGTGTGTTTCTGGGGGAAGGGCCAAGGTGACACATACCTTTAATCCCAGCACAAGGGAAGCACAGGCAAGCTGATTACTGTGAGTTCAAGGCCAGCCTGGTCTACACAGCAAGTTCCAGGCCAGTCAGGGCCATGTAATGAGACCTGTGTGTGTGTGTGTGTGTGTGTGTGTGTGTGTGTGTGTGTGTGTGTGTGTGTGTGTGTTAAAGACCTGGCAGTCATCTGTCTTTACGGGCAGTTCTCCACAGTTGAACAGTCATATCTAGTCCAACCCCCACCTGAATTCTCTTGCTCTCCTGTCTCGAATTCTAAGCATTTATTTTGTGCCCCAGGCTTAAACCAAGATCCTCAAATTAAATATGTGGGCTGACCGTGCTGTCTTTCCAGATGTGGGGCTGCTGTGTGCAGCTGTGTGCATTCATCCTGTCTTCACTCAATTCACTATCTCAAGAGGCCTTCTTCGACATTCTATTTAAAACTGCAAACTTTTTCCTTTTTCTACGACTTTTCTTCATAGTAAGCATCCAACTTTGCTCTATTATTTATCTTGGTTATTTTAGGATTTTTTTCTTATTCCCTGTCTGTCTTTGTCCACTTCTTGCATAAAATTCATGAAGGGCAATGTGTTCAGTTCTTTGTTGCTGGACTCCCAGCAGGTAGATCAGAATCTGGGGCATTGCATGTGACTGATATTTTTTGTTCTTGCTTGTTTTTGTGTTGGTCTGGGGGTTTGTGCTGTTTGTTTGGTTTGTTTGTTTGTTTGTTTGTTTGTTTGTTTAGAAAGTCCTGGCTATCATGGAACACATGATGTAGCCCAGGATGGTCTCAAACTCACAGCAATACTCATGATTCTGTCTTCAACACATTGGGATTATAGGTATATGCCACTATGCCTGGCTTCCTTCTGTTTGGGGTTTTGGTAGAGATAGTGTTATTTATTATTATTGTGTTTGTATGTGTATGATACGTGTGTTATACAGGTATGCATATCATGACCCACATACAGAGATCCGAGGACAATTTTGCGTAGTTTTTTCCTTCCATCTTTACATGGGTCACATCATAGTTCGGTTTTCTATTGCTGTGATAAAACACTATGACCATAAAAATGACTTAGGGAGTAAAGGGTTTATTTTCAGTTTAGAACTCTCATGTCATACTCCATTGCTAAAGTAAGCCAAGGCAGGAATTCAAACAGTGCAGGAAGCTGGAGGCACGAGTTGAGGCTGCTTATTGGCTTTATCTTCACAGCTTGTTCATCCTGCTTTCTTATAAGATCCAGGACCGCCAGCCCAGGACTAGAACCACTCACAGTGATCTGAGCCCTCCCACATCAATCATCAATACAGAAAATGCACCACAAGCTTGCCCATCGGCCAATCCAGTGGGGTCATTTTCTCAGTCGATGTCCCCTCTTCCAAAATGACACCAACTTGTGTCACGTTGACATAAAACTAGCCAACCTGTGCCCCAAGGATCAAACTTCAGTCACCAGGCTTTTAAAACGAGTGCCTTAACTACTGAGCCATCCCAAAAACCCAGGTATTCTTTGTTGTCGTTGTTACTGTTGTTTAACAAATTATTATTGAAGAACATATTCATCAACCTATTGATCAACATTTGGTAGACAACAGCATTCTATACGACATATATTGATGTGAGTGTGTGTGTGTGTGTGTGTGTGTGTGTGTGTGTGTTTGGAATCACAGGTCATAAGATATCAACCAAATGCAAGCACTAGCCATTAAATCAGTCATTATATGTAGGGAATGCTCTGCCTGTGTCTGAGCACCTGTGTTTTGTGTGTGGGCTCTGCAGTTCTCCACGTGAACACTTTTGCCAGGGCCTCGGGGAAGCCTTGAGCTTCATGCTGCAGAGCCATGTTTGTATTCAGGCTAAGCAAGCTCCTGCTGCAGAGAAGAGCCAGAGTTGACTGCTAAAGTGAGACCCTTGAGATTGGACACTGGCAGTGTAGAGACAGTCTGAATCGCCTGCCATAACGGGCCTGAAATTAGACACAAGCCAAGACTAGCACTTGATAGGAGACTCATTTGGCTCACCGGTACTGTGTGTCTCTTCCAAGCAGCAATGAAAACTGACTCTACAAGACTCATTCTTGGTGCCCTTAGCTGGTACAGCAACCGTTAAAAATAGGAAGTGTTTTCGGGTTAATGCTATTTACCAGCCACCACCCAGATCTTGGAAAACAGAAGGGACCGGAGTGAGGTGACTGACCCAAACCACATCCTAGCCAGAGACAGCACTTTCTTTGTGTTACATGGGAAACCCCTCCTTCCTGGTACAGACCGTAGGCTGTCAATAAGGAGAAAGATTTCCTTCTAACTGACCCAGTTTATTTGCAAAAGGCTGGTTGTTCAAGCTAAACTAGTAATTCTTTGAAATTACAGACCACCTATCGGTCATTATGAATTTTTAAAGAAATCGACCAATCCCAGCAAAGTAGCTTAGCTTGGGAGGGTCCCTTGACTGGTGTGCGTGCAAACATTTGGGAGACAGTCCACCATGTTCATGCACAGTTGGAAGACATGGAGCAGTTGTTGTCATATTCTTTGATGCTGACAAAGGCTTCTGGAGAACTGTGTATATTATGTCCCTGTGTGTGCTCTGTGTTTATCTCAGAAATCCGCATTCTCTTTTGTAAGAGGGACACACTCAACTTCCAAATTAATTTATGTGCAGACTCTATGCTCTAAGGCTACAGAAACAGCTACAAAGTTTTCATTTTAATAATTTAGCTTTGTATGGAGAATTATTTAGTGGATGGGAAATAGGGTGAGTCACTTCCTTTGTTCCTAACAATGAGTCAAGAATATACACACAGGCAACAGCCAAAGCTCCCATATGCTTAGACATTTTCACAGGAAAATCACCTGCATCTAAAAAAAAGTCGGTTTTCCCACTTTATCTCCTAGAATGTCATCATGCTAACATGGCCTCACCATGGAGGTCACCTCTTTATCCTCTCCAGCAAAGGAATTTCCTCAAAACCGATAATCCAAAGTAGTGCTGAG
Source organism: Peromyscus californicus insignis (assembly GCF_007827085.1). Lineage (NCBI taxonomy): Eukaryota > Metazoa > Chordata > Mammalia > Rodentia > Cricetidae > Peromyscus > Peromyscus californicus. The sequence goes on from NW_026294606.1 coordinate 115,378,042, forward strand.
GAAAACTAGTCCACGACAGACTGGGTGTGAGATGATGCAACTTTTCCACTTCACAGTTAAGTAAAAGCTGTTTGTGGTCCATGCTTTCTCTAAAGGAAAACTAAGAAAAATTATGCTTCATATATTTAATGAAAAATTATATTTTGGATTCAAATACTATCTATCTATGTCTATCTTTCTCCTTCTCCTTTTAAATTTCATCTTAAAATGAATCTTCAATGGAAAGGAAAGCAGCTGTGCTCACATAGAACATAATTCCAGGTGCTGTGCTCTACCGTCAGAGCAAGCAGCACCTTCCCTTCTCCAAGATGGTCGTTCAACGAAAACACTGTTTTTGTTTTGCTTTTTAACCATGTGCATGCCTCACTTTACATGGAATAGAGGTTAGGAGTATAAATAACAAGAGCCTACCTAAAAATAAGTACTTTTTAAATTTTTATGGAAGTACAGAAGGTTGCTCTGTGAAAAATAACAGTGGGACCCCATTGTGGAGAACAATTTCCAGTTGGCTCACTGAACCATAGAGAACTGGAGCTGTTTTGGAATTGGAGCCTTCACCCCGAGTTCTAGTCTCTTTGATGTGAGAAGGTACTCTGCAGGCTACAGAAAGAGAAACTTGGACACCAACCCAGCTATAAAACCTTCTTCTACCTATAATCTGTCCAGAACTGCAAGATGTGCTGGGGCAGTGGTGGTACAGAATTTGTGGGAGTGGCCAACCAATATCTGATTTAATTTGAGGTCCCTGCCGTGAAAGGGAGCCCATTCCCATCACTGCGTGGATGGCCAGAAACCAGAAACTGGGTAGCCCAAAGACATAGAGTAGAACCAAACACAACTGGTCTTAAAAAAATGAAATTATTCCTAATGATATTTTGCTATACTCACTGATTGATGCCTTGTCCAGTCATCAGCAGAGAGGCTTCCTCTGGCAGCAGATGGGAACAGGTGCAAAGGCCCACAGCCAAACATCACATGGGAGAAAGTCTAAATTGGAGGTCTCCACCAGGTCCCTCTCCTCGAAGATGAAGGAACCCTGAAGAAGAGGGAGAGGAAAGATTATAGGAGTCAGAGTGGATGGGGGACACCAGGAGAACATGGCCTACCGAACCATCTGAGCATGACTCACATGGTCTCACAGACTGAAACAGCAAGCCCGGGGCCTTCAGGGGTCTGCACCAGGTCCTCTGAGTACATGTTACAGCTGCTAGCTTGGTGTTTTGTGGGAGCAGGTGTGTCTCTGACTCTTTTGCCTGCTTTTGAGACTCTTTCCTTCCTGTTGGGTTGCCTTGTCCAGCCTCTATATGCAGCCTTTCAGCTTGTCTTATTGTGTCTTGTTTTGTCCTATTTGGCTGACATCTCTGAAAGGCCTTCCCTTTTCTGAAGAATGGGATGGATCTAGGGAAGGAGAGGTGGGGAGGAACCTGGGAGAAGAGGGAGGAGAAAGTGTGGCCAAGATGAGAGAAGAATCTATTTTTCAATTTAAAAATTAAATTAAAGGAAAGATTTTACTGGACCTAGATGGCCAGTAAATGAGCTGAGTTTCTTATTGAAAGGTAGTAAAACTCATCCCTTTGATTAAATGACCAGATGGATTTGTTTTAGTGGAAGCTGTAACATCATCACACAGTACGAAGAAGCCCTCCCTCCTTTCCTCTTCCGTCTCCTCAGAGCTTATGCTAGAACTGAAAGCATCCTGTGCTGGAGCAAAGTCTCACAACACATCTGTCTCTGCCTTTCCACTAGATGTTTCTTGAAAGTTCAGTGATGTCTGTATTGGTAGTTAGGTGCCCACTGCCTCAGGCAGGGCCTGACAGTGTTCCAGCTCAATTTACAGTGATGGCCTTGTCTGCCACAGAAGGTGGGCACTGCTTAGCCTCCTGCTAAGCAGCACAATGTGAGTATGTCATACACTTGAAACTGTGTTTCTCAGAGGTTTGGGGTTCAGGCAAAACAAGAAACGTGTGAGGGCTGCTTTATCTACTGTCAACATATAAAGACTTCCTGCCCCAACTTTATCCCAGCTTCAAGCATACCACCTTCGCTCTCATCTGGCCTACTCTGTGGGATTTGTCTGAATTAAGAACTCTAAGCTCAAAGAAGAGAGGGGGAACAGGAGGAGGAAGAGAAGCTGGTGGAGGAAGATGAGCAAGAGGAGGGAGAGAAGCAGGAGAGAAGCCAGAAGATGAGGAAACTAAGCAGGAAGAGAAAGAGAAAGGTAAGGTGGAGAAGAGATAAGAGGATGGAGAAGAAGAGCAGGAGCAGGAGGAATGAGAAGCCCCATGCTTCAGATTCCACTACCATATCTGGATGAGGTCAAATGCAATATTCCCTAATGCTTATCCTTTCTACAGCCTCACAATGTGAAAACTGAATGAATGGAACTATTTTCTGTCCAGTTCATCCCAATGCAAGAAATGCCTCCCATACTGTCAGACATATTAGAATACAAATCTTTACTCTTTCTTATATAAGTATGATTGTATAGCATTACCTAACATTACCTTAGTGAGTTATTCGGATGGGTAGAACATGTATAACATGGACAAATACAAAACGCAGAATCTTCTACTAGTAGAAGTCACAGAGTTATCAGTTGGCTTATTGTGAGTCAACATTTGTGTAATAGGTATACAGTAGCATTTTGGCATTGGCATGGTATGTTTTATCCCTAATTAATTTTTCATCTATAGAAGTATTACAAGTATACTAATGGTATTCTGGATTAGCAGGAAATAGTAGAATTTATTACTTTCTGAAATATTTTTCCAACTGGTTTCCATAAGGTTTTCCACTGATAATTTTTACTCTTTCATTGTGGAATGGCAGATGGCACTTGTGGAATTGTGAGTGGTGCTGGCGGGTGATATTAGTTCTGTGGGTGTGGTTGTGGCTGTGGACTGGGGTGGTACTTGGAGGAGTGACAAGGATGACAGTTGTGAGAGGTAGTGGTGATAGTGGTAGTCACTATAGGTGGTGGTCATGGTAGTGGAGGTGGTGGTCATGGTAGTGGAGGGGGTGGTCATGGGTAGTGGAGGTGGTGGTCATGGTAGTGGAAGTGGTGGTCATGGCAGTGGAGGTGGTGGTCATGGTAGTGGAGGTGGTGGTCATGGCAGTGGAGGTGGTGGTCATGGTAGTGGAGGTGGTGGTCATGGTAGTGGAGGTGGTGGTCATGGTAGTGGAGGTGGTGGTCATGGCAGTGGAGGTGGTGGTCATGGTAGTGGAGGTGGTGGTCATGGCAGTGGAGGTGGTGGTCATGGTAGTGGAGGTGGTAGTCATGGCAGTGGAGGTGGTGGTCATGGTAGTGGAGGTGGTAGTCATGGCAGTGGAGGTGGTGGTCATGGTAGTGGAGGTGGTGGTCATGGCAGTGGAGGTGGTGGTTATGGTAGTGGAGGTGGTGGTTGTGGGTAGTGGAGGTGGTGGTCGTGGTAGTGGAGGTGGTAGTCATGGTAGTGGAAGGGGTGGTCATGGGTAGTGGAGGTGGTGGTCATGGTAGTAGAGGTGGTGGTTGTGAGTAATGGAGGTAGTGGTCGTGGTAGTGGAGGTGGTGATCATGGGTAGTAGTGGTAATCAACATGATAGCTTTAAAAGGTAATAATACCTGCTGGCAGTAGTGGTGTGAATGGTGGTGGTGCTAATAGTAGTTGGGTGGTGGTAGATACGGTGGTGGTGAGAGTAGCAGTTATGAGTGGTAGCTAGGGCATAGTTGAGGATATGGTGAAGACCGTGCTGGTGATAAGTGACAGTTCCAGTCATTGTGCATATAATAGTGGCAGCACTGATAACATTTCAACACTGATTGGCAGTGGTTACGGTCATGATGTTGATGGTGATAATTAGAAGTGGTAATTGAGTGTGTCAGGGAATATGATCATAATAGTGAGATAGCAGTAGTTAGGGATGTAGTGGTGGTGTCAATTGTGATGATGAGAATTAGGAGTTACAGCTTGGGGGTAGATGGAAATATGTTAGTAGTACAGCAGTAGATAGTTCTGTATGATAGCAATGATGGAGTTAAAAGTTTGGGGAAATAGTCATGACTATGAATGGTGGCAGCTGTGAGCAGAAAAGGGGATGGTGCTGGATGACAAGATAAAGTGATGGTAGGTGGGTGTGGCAGCAGTTATGGGTGGTAATGTCTTGCATATATTTGGTCGGGTGTGGGGGAAATAGAAACAAAGGTAATTAGTCTTAATGTGAATTTCAGAGATCACTGTTCATAATTCAGTGTGTTGTTTAGAATGACAAGATGAAGTTTAAAATCATAAAGCAGTCACTGACCAAAATTATCTTGGTTTCCAATTTAGTCTGTCTGTTGCTGTTTATTGCTGAGGAAAACCCAGGAGTGTGAGAGAGAAAGCTGTCCCACTACCATCATTGACAGCCATTTAGCTATTATTAATTCTGTGCCTACTGTGTAGTGGATGCTGTGTGCATGTGCCCGTGTGTACGCACTTATAGCTTTAATTTAATCCTCATAAAAGCCCACATTATCCCCCTTAGACACACAGACACAGTTTGGTTGAGTGATTTTGAGCATTTTGCAGAAATTCATTCAGGAAAAGGGTATAATTGGTCTTATTAAGTCCATCACCACTCCTATCCCTTCAGATGTGTTGTTGGGGAACAGCAGTGATGGGAAGTATCCACTCATTTAGTTAGGAGTGGAATACCGTGGTATAGGGACCAGCTTCAAAGACTATGGGTCAAGAACTCAAACGGGGTCTTATAATTAAATGTAAAGGTCATGAAAAAATTGGTGACAGGGGCTGGAGAGATGGATCAGTGGTTAACAGCACTGACTGCTCTTCCAGAGGACCCGGGTTCGATTTACAACACCCACGTTGTTGCTGATGGCCATCTATAACTCCAGTACCAGAGGAGTCTAACACTCTCTTCTGGCCGGCACGGTATAATACACACACATTCCACAAACATACAAGAAGGCAAAACATCCATACACATAGAATAAATAACAATTTTTTTTAAATCTGGCAACAGCAAAAGGTCTCTGAGCAATCAAGGACCAAGATGTAATTCAAAATCAGGCACAATGACTCCAGTGTGTTTCTGGCGGTGTCCATCCATGTAGCATCCTCAATTTCACAGCGACTTAGGTTAAGACACACAACCTGCACACTTCTCAGGTCTATGACATCACACCAAACCTTGCCAACAAACACAGTCTGAAACACCATGGCTCAGACTTGAAACTACCATGCATTTTTGTTATGAAATGCAGTACTTTTACTGGCATAAAAAAAATGTTCTGCTCTTATAAAAACAGAAAATGGTTTGGGTCAGCAAGATGGCTCAGTGGTAAAGGTAGTTGCTGCTAAACAGATGACCCGAGTTCAATCCCAGAACCCACAGAGTGGAGGGGGAAAACCAACTCCTACAAGTTGCTCTCTGACCTCCAAATCTGTTCCAGGACACTCATGTAACCAACACACACACACACACACACACACACACACACACACACACACATGCCTGGTATGGTCAATTGAGGCAGGATCAAGCCCCTTCTCCCTGTATCAAGGCTGAGCAAGACGTCCTACCGTAGGTGATGGAATCCAGAAAGCTAGCTTGTGCACCAGGGATAGATCCTGATCCTACCACCAGGGGCCCCTCAAACAGACCAAGCTACACAACTGCCTCGCTTATGCAGAGGGTCTAAGTCCGGTCCCTTTAGGTTCCACAGCTGTCAGTCTAAAGTTCGTGAGTTCCTAGGAGCTTGGTTCAGTTGTCTCTGTAGGTTTCCCATCATGATCTTGACTCCCCCTTGTCATGTAATCCCTCCTCCCTCTCTTCAGCTGGACTTTTTTTTTAAAGTTAAACATAATAGTTTAATTATAGGAAACAAAGACTTGTGGTGATATTGTCCTACCACCATTCCACAGCATGTGAGTCTAAATTAGTTTATCTATGGGCTGTATTGGATTAGAATGGTGGTTTTAAATATTACTGTTTGAGTTGCTGATGGGGTTTTATTTTGCTTAAGCGTTAAGTGAATTTAACTTGGGAATTATGACAGAATTTCCAACAATTACCAAAACAGTCCTACAAACTTACTTCAGCCATTTTCTACTATGTATTTATGTGAAGTGCCATTCTCAGCACTGACAAATATAAAATCAAACTATTGATCAACTCTGGAAAACATTAAGGATGCACTGTATCCCACAGCATCAGATGTTTAGCCAAGATTTAATTCTCTGTGAAACAGAAACAAGTACAACCACCTCATTAGGATGCTAATTTCCTTTCGTCATTGATGAATTATAAAATTCTGTATGTTAAATAATTATTTTAAAATAAATGTCTTTAATGATTTATTAACAGTAAATGTTTGATTGTGTACCTGTATATACAGGGTTTGATGTACAGATTTTTCTTGGGTGAACAGTGGTCATGAACAAAAAACATTTAAGAAGTCCTGTTGTAAAGCATGCTTTCAGAAGCCAGATAAAATTATTATTATTATTATTATTATTATTATTATTATTATTATTATTATTGAAGCATGCTTTCAAAATAAAAGGAAGGCATAAATTATCACTATCTTGTATGTAAGGGACACTAAAGACTCCATCAGAAAACTCTTAGGACTGACATACCACTTTCAGCAAAGTTCATGAAAGCAACATCTAAAAATCAGTAGGTTTTCTGCACACCAATAACATGCTGAGAAAGAAGTCAAGGAAACAATTCTATTCACACGAACATCCAAAAAAGATCCCAAAGAATGGACTGAACCAAGGAAGTAAAGGAACTCTAAAACGAATATTTTAAAACCAAATTAAGTGAGGTGCTAAGTGACATTAATAAAACTCCCTCACAGGCGATCTCCTAAGCTTTCGTGGGTGTCATCAGGATGCAGGCACTCGGCAAATGATGTCTTGAGCACCTACTAACCATCAAGCACTGAGACACAGATGTGAAGGGGGCAGGGGCAGGCTATGCCCTTGTGTAACCGACACCCCAGTGACATAAGATGCCACAGAAGAGTAAGGATTGTCTAAGTGAACGGAGGAGTTTCCATTGCAAACTGGGAAGGGCTCGCTCAGAAGCTGACATGTGAAGAAAGGACAAACCGGGGAAATGTGAGACAGAAGAGCAGTTCAGGAAATTGAAAGATCATCTACCAACACACCCAAGAAAAATTGTCCCCTGCTTGGGGTCAGCAGGAAAGCCACTGTCACGGTGATATAAGCAGAGTGGAACTGTAGTTGTAGAAAATGCAGTCTTTAGGCAACGGAGCTGTGAGGTGACTGAGTCCCTTGGGGGCTGGCAGGCCATCGTAGACTTCGTGATCACTCTAATTTGACTTGTGGCTGTTGAGTGAAGAGCAGTCTGAGACTCAAGGTATAGCACAGTGCTGATGTACTTGCCCAGCCTGTGGAAGGCCTTGGATGGATCCCCAGCAGAAGAAGAAGGAAGAAGAGAAAAGGGAGGAGGAGGCAAAAAAAGGAGGAGTGGAGAAAGGGGGGAAAGAAGAGAAGAAGTTAAAGGCTGGGGTAGGGAAGGAGGAAGGAACCGGAGTTATCTATAAGATAGTATCTGTGCCATGGTTCAAGTGTAAGACAGTGGCTTGGACAAGGCAATGAGGTTAGAGGCTGCAGATCACGGCCGTACTATACCAGTTTGAATGCAAAACTGCAATCTTTATGGGGGTTTGAGAGACATATGAGACAGGGGCTGAACGTGCTGGCACATTCCTTTAATCCCAGAACTCTGGAGGCAGAGGCTGGTGGAACTTGGTGAGTTCAAGGTCACCCTTGTCCACATGGAGAGTTCCAGGCCAGCCAGGGTTCACAATGAGACTTTGTCTCAAAAAATTGAATAAAATGCATGATAAAGAAGTCTAGGCTTTGGAACAAGCCATTAGGTGACACTAAGGGAGGGCCATCCTTCGAAAAACAGCAATTCATCTCTTTGAAGATGGCATCTGTTCATGTCACTTTTGTTCCCCCTTTAGAAATACAATCACTTGCTAGATGGACAGTTTTCATAAATATTTTTAATAAAAACATACAAAATGAAAATATTTTCAGGAAAAACTTTTGAAATCATGCTAAGTCTTGATATTAATCCATGTGTTTCAATTCTTATTAATATGAAGTTGCAAATATAATATACATTTTTAAAATATAGTTTCACTATATAGCCAAAGCTGGCCTCGAATTTCTGGTCCTCCTGCCTCTGCTTCTCACACTTGGATTATAGATGTGTGCCAATGCACCCAGCCAAGTTGTATACTTTTTAACCTTTATTAAATAAGCAAATCTTTGTGTTCCACTTTCAAAATTTCCCTAGTACTGTTAAATGCACAGCCAGACAGTACAGGGTGTTTCTGGAAAGTTCCTGACCCATAGACCTACACTGATGATCTCAGACTGGTTTAATGAGTCTTGGGATAGCAGAATGCCTGGTTTTCATCAACACCAAACTTTTCTTCCATAAAACGATTTAGAGAAGAGTGAAGGCAATTGTAGCCATCCTTCATTGGACATTATCAGCAAGTATGTATCTGAATTAGTACTCTCCACCATTTCTTTCATGTCCTTGGCCTACAAGTGTGGTGTATATGATGTGAGTGACGCTGTTGTAAATGATGGAAATGGGCTTTGAGTGACCTACAGTACAACTATTTCCTGTAGAGATCTGGAGACACATATTTGATAGAAATGGAACAGAAAGCACTGTGGTAGTAGCTTAGGTCTTGTGTTTTGCTTTTTGTGGTAATGGGAAATGAACCAAGAGCCTCATGCATGCTAGGCAAATGATCTACCACTGAACTATATCTCCAGCACTCTTTGTACTTGTTAATACAGGACCTCACTAAGTTGCCCAGGCTGGCCTTGTGTTCCTTCTGTAGCCTAGTGAGGCCTTAAACTTGTGGCCCTCTTGTTCATCCTCTCTAGTAGCTGATACTACAAGCATGTACCACCACACATGACTTCAGGCTTAAAAATATTAAAGTGGTTTCAAACTTTGTTTTACCTCACATTTAGGAAAAAACTCATAGTGTCTCTAATAGCCAAGTCAAGTAATGATCTCCCGAGAATCTGTCAAGCCATCCTCACCAGCACCTGCTGGAAGTACCAAGAGATTCTACCACATTTACATCCCTTACATAGAAAACTAATAAGTCCTAGCCAACATACTGATCTTTTAGAAATCAGAAAGGCTGAAAACGAATACTCAGTTCCAAGCCATTTCATTCATCCTCTGAATCCAGAGCCTTTAAGGCATCAAAGTCAGCATGGCTTCATTCATTGCTTTTACAGAGACAGGTGTCCAAGAGATAATAATGAAGTTATTTCGTTAGGAGATTCACTCAAAATAAAATGCCTGTTTAGAGTTTGGACTGATCTATATGCACAGTGTATACACGTTATACACTACAGCAATAGGAGACCAGTAAGTTGGGGAAAGAAACAAGTCAAGTTTCTACCCTTACAAAGTCTCATTTCTTGTTGATGTTGTGTGGTAGGAACTTCAGATAAACAGTTTGAAAACTCAAAGTGAAATGTCTTGAGTTTCCTTTCAGATAGTTGCAGTCTCTCCAACTTGACTATGTGTGTCTATTTCTGGGAGTAAGAAACAAAAGCTGTGCTTTCTGTCACTTGGTTAGCACAGATAATTTATGATTATAGAAAGGGTTGTCATTAATGTTTATGGGCAACTCTAAAAGCAAACACATCACTATAGATAAGAGGACAAATTAAGTGTCGATAAAAATGTAACACACATTCACACAAGGAGAATGCTGTCTAGTAGAGCAATTAAAAGGAGGGATGTGAAGTTCAGAAGTAGGTGCTCCAGGCTGCAATCCGTCACTTCACTAGCTGTTTTACATGGAATACTACTTCCGAGCTTCCTGTCTCAGTGTCCTCACTTGTCAAGACGGAACCATAATAATATTTATTTGATAGAATCATTGCAATGACTGAATGTGAGAATGCGTACAAAACACTTAATTCCAGTGGCTAGCACCACAGTTATATCTAGCAGTCATTAACATTATAATAGCTTTATTAATTCTACATGCCATAGGTGAAAATTAAGAAGCCCAGCAGCAAAATCCCAACCATGTTTTCTCATTGTCCAAAGGCATTATTCTCAGTCAGTGGGGGCATTTCCATTCTGAGTTCTCAAACACATCCTGACTCTAAAATTTAATAAGAAATAGTGACAAGAACTCAGAAGGCCCTGAAACACATCCACACATTTAAATCCACTTCACTTGACTTCCCATAGTAGGTCACTGACACTTGACCTGTTTACTCTTGTGCAGAGAAAAAAATACTGGTTTTTTTGCATAGCTTTTTTTTTCTTCTCTGTTCAGTGTGTTTTCTTCTTTCTTTGAATCTAGACTTTAAGCTATCTAGAAAGGTTTTTTTAACCTTAATAAAGAAAATGAAAACATCTTTACCAGCTGCTACTAAACATAATTATACTGTTTAAATTACTTTTGACCATCCTTATGCAAGCCAATTTTTGTTTTGATATTGTAGAATTATTTTCTTAGGAACTTTAGGCATTTTATTTGAGGCAAATAACGTAGCTCCAAATGTCTAATTCTGTGTTTCTATTATGTGTGATGCTTCAAAAATGTGTTACGTCTTATTTCTCCAATTTCTAGATCTCATCTCCCTTCCCATCTCTTACCTCTCATTGTCATTCACTTGTCTATACTACATTACACTTTCGGCTAAAAGAAGCTTTCTAAGAGAAGATAGATAAATACTCCTGATAAATACAAAAGTTGGAGTGGAAACAAAAATAATAGTAACTGCATTTCTCTCATAGTTTGGTTGGTTGGTTGGTTGGTTGGTGGTTGGTTGGTTGGTTGGTTGGTTGGTTGGTTGGTTGGTTGGTTTAGGGGTTTTGTTGTTTTGCTAAGTTCTGTGTATTGAACCCAGAGTGCTATGCTTGCTAGGTAAGTGTTCTACCACTGAGCTACATCCCCATCTCCCACTTTAAAATGAAAGGAATTTTAGTGTATGTGAAGGCATACACTCACAATTCCAGTCCTAGGAAGGTTGAGGTAGGAAAACTAACAATTCCAAGACAGCTGAGATACATATTGAGACCCTGTCTCACAAGCAGTATGGACTACTCGTGATAGAAAATTCCCTGAATCATATAGATAAATCCCTTAATCATATACAGTCTTCTTATTTTCCAAGTTCCCAACACATGGAATAATAAATACTTTTAGAAACAGAAATCCTAAATTACTCTATCTTACTTATTATACATTATTGTATGTAAAATGTATATTATATGTTATATATTACATGTACTGAACTATTACATCATAGCAATAAATGTGTATGATTATTCTAAGACATATGAATTTTTTCAAAGCATAGAGCCAGCTTTTGTTAGCCCTGGTTCTTAAAACTCTTTAGTAAATTTGCTTACAAGAAAAAACACAAGAATGGGCAGAATTTATACGATGTTAACTAGATCAAGAATAAAAATATAAGGGCCAGACATGGTGGCACATGTCTTTAATCCCAGCACTTAGGAGACAGACAGGTGGACCTCTGTGAGTTCAAGGCCAGCCTTGATGGAATATCAAGTTCCAGGCAAGCCAGGGCTACATAGAAAAGCCCTATATCAAAAAAAAAAAAAAAAACCTCCTATTTTGCACATGGCTAAAACTCTCTCAAATTGAGTCTTTTAACTATAAAGTGGAAGTTCAGATTGTGAACTAGACAAGCAAATGTGCACAAAAATTGATGAGTTGGTGGCCAAGGCTGTTGACACATGTCTACCATCCCAGCTACTCAGGAGCCTCAGTCAAATGTTCAAAGCTTGACTAGACTATAGAATACTCAAGGCTAGCTGGGGCACCCTAGTGAGACTTTCTCTCATAACAAAAAATAAAACTTAGCTCAGCTGCAGAGTGACACTCAAGAGTTGGGTTGTTTCTTCATAGTTGAGATTCCTAGTTCCCACTCATACACACTCTAATATTAGACATCTAGGGCCAAGCCAGATATCTTAAATTTGAGAAGATTTCTTAAAGTGTTTAGTGAAAAGCTCACTTTTAATAAACTAAATGGCATATGTTCAAGTCCAACCTTACCTAATTCTCTATATTCACCTGTAATTTCATTTCTAAATATATTTCCCTTTTATCTAAAATAAGGTGGACAGAATTGGGTTAGATGTCTGAAAGAAAGCTAATTATTACCCCACAAAGTAAAGCAGCTCATCACAGATGTGTTTGTACACAGACAAAATCTAGGAAAACACACAGGTGCTCAGCTCTTTAAAGATGGTTTTGTGAGAAATGCAGACTTAGAAGATTCTTGATTTTTCACTTTCAAGATTAAATATAGAAGAAATTCCTCCAGGACACTGTCTTATTGATGTAATTACCCAGATTCAAGCATGGAAGGAAGTGCCAGTTTGCTTAGAAATGACAGTGGGAGGTTGGCAAACACAAGTAGAGATTTCGGACAAAATCTGAACTAAATGGCATGCATTTCGGTTATTTAAAGAACTCATTAAGTTATGCAATCTTCTTTCATTTTTTAATTGAAATAGAATTCCATCACTTTCCCCTTCCCTTTCCTCCCTCCAGCCACTCCCAGATACCCTCCCTCTAACCTCCATATACCTCCCACTCCCTAGGTCATAACCTCTCTCTGATTATTATTGCTACATATGTATGTTTATGTGTATGTATGTATGTATGTGTATACACAAGTATAAAGAAATACAACCTGCTAGTCTGTATTTGTTACTGATGTGTATATGGTTTCAGAGCCAACCACTCTGCACTGGACACCCAAAAAGGGGCTTGTCCCTGAGAGAGGCTAATTCTCCCTCTCCCAGCAGTCATTAGTTGCCTGCAGCTCTTTGTCTAGGGGTGGACCCTTTGAGATTTTTCCCTCTTCCACATTAAGATGTCCATTGACATTCCATTGCTCTGGTATTCTTTTTTTGTTTTGTTTTGTTTTGTTTTTAAGCACAAACATGCTAAGTTTAATAATAAAACAAGTCACATATGTATCTACCAAGAATTCCTAGACTGCAAACACAAGGATTCTGTTACAAGATCCCCTCCAAACTTCATATCGTAGACATGATTAAAGACTTAAGTGTTTAAACATATTTTCTTGGTCAACTTAAGCTTTAATAAAGCTAAAATTATAACTTAAAATTTTGTTGATTTTGTACTTGACAGATGGTAGACTGTGTGATGTTTCTTTTGTTTATTTATTTTTTTTTTTTGGTTTTTCGAGACAGGGTTTCTCTGTGTAGCTTTGCGCCTTTCCTGGAACTCACTTGGTAGTCCAGGCTGGCCTTGAACTCACAGAGATCCACCTGGCTCTGCCTCCCGAGTGCTGGGATTAAAGGCGTGCGCCACCACCGCCCGGCTTGTTTATTTTTTTATTAAGAGATTTTCTATTCGTTTTACATATCAACCACGGATTCCCCTGTCCTCCCATCCCCCAGCCTTCCCCCCAACCCACCCCCCTTTCCCACCTCCTCCAAGGCAAGGTCTCCCCTGGGGAGTCAGCAGAGCCTGGTACATTCAGTTGAGGCAGGTCCAAGCCCCTCCTACCTGCACCAAGGCTGAGCAAAGTGTCTCAGCATAGGCACTACCTTCCAAAAAGAGATATTGAGACCATGATTGGAAAAAGCACAGGGACAAATAGCCAAACTAGTGGAAACACATGAACTGTGAACCAATAGCTGAGGAGCCCCCATGGAACTGGACTAGGCCCTCTAGATAAGTGAGACAGTTGTTTAGCTTGAACTGTTTAGGAGGGCCCCAGGCAGTGAGACCGGGACCTCTCCTTAGTGCATGAGCCAGCTTTCTGGAATTCTTTTGCAGCTGTTTCTAGAAGAGCGTGCTCAACAGCAGACTTTCTGGTATTCTGGATCTTACAATCCTTCTGCTCCCTCTTCCTAATGTTCTTTGAGCAGTAGATACAGTAGCTGATGTGGATGAAGCAATTGGTGCTTTGTTCCCCACAATGCTTTAATGTCTGCGTTGTATATAATGTAGTTTTCTATGATGGTCTCCAACTGCTTTTAAAAGAGGTTTCTTTGATCTTATCTGTGGTTATAAGGATAAAGTTAGAATGTAGTCAGGAATTATGCTGGTCTAGGAAAGTGGTGATAGTAGAGTCTTTTCTAAAGTCCATGACCTCACTAGCCCCAGGATGCTACCTATTTTCCAATAACGGGCTTGATTTCTTTCCTGTTGAGTGGGCCTTCAGTCTAATCAGAGAGCTGTTGGTTACCACTACCACGTGAGTGCTGCTTATTGGACCTCCCTGCAATTTTCCTTAAGGAGAATCCTACAAGTAAATGGAAGTGGATTTGCCAGTGTAAAATATCATCTGGTTAGCAGGCCACATTTTTACATCTCCAAATCACCATTGCATTACCTTCAAAGACATGAGAACTCAAAGAAAACTTGGAAACAGACAGATAGCCAAGCCAGCATCCGAATCTATAGGGAATGCCAAAGAAGCAACCAAGCTGACAGGAGCCTTGAGACTTGAAGAGCAGACCTGGCTCTTCCCTTGATGTCTGGTCTGCCAGACCCACCCCTACCCCCGTGGAGATGTAGACTTCAGACCTCCATAACCCCATGCATTATGTACGAGAAATTTGGAAAGATGATTTTGCAAACAAAATCTATAGCCTACATCTGATTTTTTAAAAGAAGTCCAAGGCTGGGCTCAGTATGTAAGGGCACTTGCTGCCAAGCCTGACAACATGAGTTCTGCCCAGTCACGAGGACCTGAGTTTGATCCCCAAAATACACATGGTGGAAGGAAAAAAAAAAAACATTCCCACCAACCTACACTAATCTCACAAGCCATTCCAGTTCTTGGAGAACCCCCATTAATTCAATGAGAATTTGTCTTTATTTACATTTTATTTCAACAAAGACCTGTTAGAAGTAATACACCTGTAGCGACATTTAATAGAAGGTAATATTTCTTCAGCCTGTTCCCTGAAGTAAGGCGTGACTTGCCTGCAATTGTAGGAATTAACAGTCATTGTAATTGGCCAAAACTCACAAACAAAAAGATAGGCTACATTTTCCGTTGTAGCAATTCAGGAACCATGGGATTCTTATTACATTAAATTCAGTATTTATCTCATAAATATCACTGTGTGTTATGAATTATCCCCACAAAACAGATGAAATCCTCAGTTACTACATTCTAATATTTAGTGAATAGTCATTTGGGAATTATTACAAATTGTACAGAATTTTTTAAATGTTTTAAAATTTCCTTTTACTATGTAAATCCAATGTTTTGTATCCATGCCATACTGGTGGGTTTAATGGTTGCAGAATTCACTTTAATTACTTAAAAAGATATATTGATACAATTCCCACACCTAAATCTCAAGAGTCATTCAAAAGAGAGGGCAGAAAGATTGTAAGAGCCAGAGGGTTGGGGAGTTGACTGTGAGATTGTGTCTCCTAGGAACGTCAGCAGCCATCAACATGACTGTTTAAACATTGGCTGAACAAGGACAGCAAGAGACGTGCTAACATGGATGGAGGCCTCAACCCTGCGCTAAGATCTACAGGCAACCGAGGAAAGCTGAGAACAGGGGAAACAGCCTTCCCGGGGAAGAGCACACCAACTGGTTATCCAATACCAAATGGTCAGCCATAAAAACAAACATCAAAGAGACATTATGCAGACAGAGCAGGCTGTATTTATATATTTAGGAATATGTATGTAACAACAATTAATGAAAAAGAGGCCATGAATCTGAAAGACAGCAAGGAGGAGTGTGCAGGAAGATTTGGAGGGAGGAAAGGGGGAGGTGATACTATAATGATACTATAATGCATGCATGTAGATATATAGGTATGGGTGTATATAATGCATGCATATAGATATATAGGTATATAGGCTGGGTGTGGTGGTACTTGCCTTTAATCTCAGCACTCAGGAGGCAATACATGACCATCTCTGAAAGTTTGAGGCCACCCAGAACTACACTGTGGGACTCTGTTTCAAATAAATAAGTAAATAAATTTGTATGCAAATGTATATGTATATTGAAAAATCCCCAAAACGGGCTTTTTAATGAGGGGCCAATTGGCAGATCTTTGGTGGCTCCAGACTCAGGATGAGAAACTTACACAGACCTTTTCATTGACCTCTAAGTGAATTTTAACGTTTTTCTTTTCATTTGTCAGTTTATCATTACGGTCATTATCTTGGCATACTTCCCAAGTTCATTACCTTGTCATTCCACTAAAGTCATGACAGCTAATAGACCCACCAGAGGAGCATGTGACTTAATGCATTAATAAAGTTCACAGTTCACTGCATCATAGGTTTCTGATTTATCAGAACTTTGCA
This sequence comes from Peromyscus californicus insignis, assembly GCF_007827085.1. Classification (NCBI taxonomy): domain Eukaryota; kingdom Metazoa; phylum Chordata; class Mammalia; order Rodentia; family Cricetidae; genus Peromyscus; species Peromyscus californicus. The sequence continues at coordinate 115,394,421 of NW_026294606.1, forward strand.
TCATAACCTTTTCCTCCATAACCCCATGCATTATGTACGAGAAATTTGGAAAGATAATTTTGCAAACAAAATCTATAGCCTACATCTGATTTAAAAAAAAAAAAGTCCAAGGCTGGGCTCAGTATGTAAGGGCACTTGCTACCAAGACTGACAACCTGAGTTCTGCCCAGTCACGAGGACCTGAGTTTGATCCCCAAAATACACATAGTGGAAGGAAAAAACCCATTCCCACCAATCCCACAAGTTGTCTTCCAACATCCAAACAACTCGAACAACTCAAGCAGTGGCTTGAGTGCTTATGTGTGTGAGTGCTCGTGTGTGTGTATGTGAGAGAGAGAAAGTGATTGCTCATGTGTGTGTGTGTCCAAGTGACTGTATGTGTGAGAGTGTTCATGTGTGTGTGAGTGAGTGCTCATGTGAGTGTTCATGTGTGAGAAAGAAAGAGAAAGTGACTGCTCGTGTGTGTGTGTGTGTGTGTGTGTGTGTGTGTGTGAGTGATTGTATGTGTGAGTGCTCATGTGTATGTGAGTGCTCATGTGTGTGTATGTGAGAGAGAGAAAGTGATTGCTCACATGTGTGTGAGTGCTCATGTGAGTGTTCATGTGTGAGAAAGAGAAAGTGACTGCTCATGTGTGTGTGAGTGCTTGTGTGTGTGTGTGAGTGCTCATGTGTGTATGTGTGTAAGTGCTCATGTGTGTATGTACTCATGTCTGTGTGAGAGTGTTCATGTGATATATATATATGTATATAAATTTTTTAGTTAAATAGTTCCAAGTCATACATAAACGTATAAGTTTATGTACACACATATATATCAAATTCCCACACAGGGGCTGGTGATGTAGCTCAGTGGTAGAGTGTTTACCAAACACACACAAGACCATGGGTTCTTGTATATAGAGGTGGGGACAAAAAGAAAGGCAAGACCATGTGTAATACAGTGTCAGTGTGCTCTAGTCCCCTTCTCTGTTGCCGTGATAAAACTCACACCAAAGGCAGCCTTGGGAATGGAAGGGCTTGTTAGAAACACAGGTTACAGTCCATCGTGGGGGCAAGCAGGAGCAGGAGCTTGAGGCAGGAACTTGGAGATGAGAACTGAAGCAAAAATCACAAAAGAGCCCCGCTTACTGGCTTGATTCCAGGCTCACGGTCAGTTACCCTTCTTGGACAGCCCAGGCTCACCTGTCTAGTGATGATATCCCCCACAAAGAGCTGTGCCCACATTTCTTGGTGTTAAATGAACCCCAATGTCTTCCCCCACCCTTCTCACCCTGTTTTCTTTCCCAAAAAAAGCAGCCTACATGAATGGTCAAGCCTATGGTTTGCAGGTGAACTCAACCACTCCTGTGCTTTGGCAGGGACAATCTGAGGAGGGTCTGACCATTTCTCCCCTGTTCACTGTGAGCCCGGGACTGGCACTACCTGGAGCTGTGTGCCTCCCTTGATGCTTCTTCATTCTATGGCCATAATTTGCTAATAGCCCTCTGTTCAACTAGTCTCAAATGATCCTGTTTGGAGGGGCCATTCCATTCATTTCCTCCTGGGACCTGTACTGATTGATTCACCAATTTGTCTTTCAACCTTCCCATTCCAAATGCCTTCCTCTGACCCTTTTTTTTTTTAACTTTTCTTGTATTTTCCTTTGCATACCTGCATCTCAAATGGTTTTAAATGCCAGAGCAATAACTGTACATCTGAGTCCCTGGTACCTGGCAACATCTTGTAATATAATAAGTGTTTAATAAAAGGTGACTGAATATATGTGTGAACAAATGGTTGCAATTATAAGGGTCATTCTCGGCATAAATAACTGTTTTAGTTGGTTACCTTGGCCCTTATCCTTGTATTACTGCCACCAGTAAATAGTTTGAGCCTTGAGCTTGACTAAGAAACTAGGAAAGAATTGTATGGACTTTATCATCTCAGGCAACAATGTATTTTCATAACAGTTTTGTGACACAACACATATTACTAAAAAAATATGCAATTGTCTCCTTGTATCAAATGGCATTTACTTTCATCTTTGTAATTTCCTCCACAGGAATCTGAGAGTTCAGGGGGCATCAGAGAACACACGGAACTAACTATTTCATTTCTGTTCAAAATTAAATATTTTAATAGTTTGCCAAAAGCAAATCCCTATTTATATTTTTCTTATTATTTTGCTCCTTCAAATATTTGCTGTGGGTTTTAAATGACAGATCTCATTCTCGGAAAATGATTACATCGATTTAATTAGATTGTAGCCTCAGGGGTTACTCTTCTACAACTAAGAAGTTTGGAGCAAAAAAAAAAATAGATTCTAAAATCAGAAGAGGCAGTGCTTGTGGACACCTGGCGTGTGTTCATGTGTTGCTTCTCTATGGGATGTGCTAATGCTTCTCTTGTAATTAAGCTTGGGGTTTTTTGCTTGACAATGGAGTCAAGAAATAGTTAAAACTTCCTTTATATCCCATTCTGAATTTTGTCCCTCCTGTTCTCCCAAGGTTTCACAGATTCATTTTCTGCTTTTTTAATAGAGACACAGATATCCATAGCTAACAGATTTTAGTTTGTGTGTGGCTTTTTAAAAATGTATGAAGAGCTGGGAGGTGGTGGCACACGCCTTTAATCCCAGCACTTGGGAGACAGAGGCAGGTGGATCTCTGTGAGTTCGAGGCCAGCCTGGGCTACAGAGTGAGTTCCAGGAAAGGCTCCAAAGCTACACAGAGAAACTCTGTCTCAAATATATATATATGAAGAGCATCACACCACAGATATCGTTTTCTTACTTGGATTTTAATCCAATAGTGCTTTCAGAGTTTGTGCACATTAGTGACTGACTGTATGTGAAGTTTATTCTTTCCCACATCTGTAGGACAGATGGACATTGCCTTCCCAATACCATGTCTCCTTTTCCCTTTCTAAGAGAATCATAGCATGCTTTCCATTCAATTGTGTGCACTGCAAAATGAGCCAATATTTCCCAAGCCTCTGGCAGCTACATTTAGCTCTATGGTACAGTTCTAGCTGATGAGCTACCAGCACAGTTGTGTTGAGAACTGCTCTGGCCTCATCTGTTCCTCCTCATTTCTTTCCTTTTCTTCTTACCCTGCTGAGAATGAAGATATAATTCATGTTGGCAGCACAGCCATTTTGTGATAGTAAGGAAAGGACCTATGCATACCTATGTCAATGTGTTATATAAAGAAGCTTGGAGTCCTTTTTAGTATTTTGGTTGGCATGCAAAGACATGCATTTTATTGTGATATTTTGTTTATATTCATTTTTATCACCTCCACTGCCTTCCCTGTTCCTCCTGCCTCTCTGATACCCATCCTTTCCACAAATAGTTCACCATTCTGCTTTCAACACACACACACACACACACACACACACACACACACACACACACACACACACTGTTCTCTTGTTCCACCTTCTATTCATATCTCTTCTTCCCCCCCATAGTCCCTTTTTTACTTCATGCCCTACATACACACATACATATATGTGCATTTAAATCTAGATTCTGCATATGAGACATTTGTCTTTCTGAGTCTGACTTACTTTATTTATCAAAATGATTTCCAGTCCTATACATTTTCCTGCAATGACATAATTTTGTTCTTTACAGTTGAGTAAATCCCATTGCATAGATGTACATTTTCTCTACCCATTCATCTGTTGAGAGATGTGTAGATTTGTCCTGTATCTCAGCTATTATGACTAACATAATAATAATAGTATTATGAGTGTGCAAGCAGTTCTGTATCAAGAAGCTTGGATTCTTGATGGCCTTTGAAGGCTATCATAACAAGCAACTCTACCTCTGGACTTCACAATAAATAAGAAAAACAAAGTTCACATTTTGATTGAGGTAGATAGACTCTAGACAGTCTTATTAATCTGTAGGAATAGGACACAGTCAAGGAATATGCCATTGTGTGTCTGTTAATCCATTCCAGTAAGTCATAAGCCTCACTCCTTTGCAGTTGGAGCTAACACCGCAGAGAGTCACCAATGCTGTTTATTGGAAGATCAGACACGGGTAGCTATTCAACTACAGAAAACAGCTTAAAACTTGTGAGAAAAATGTGGGGGTTTTGCATCCCCCCAGTGTGTCAGTTTTCATTTTCATACATCTTTGCTAACTCTGAGTGTATTGAGTCCTGAACAACAAAATATTTGTCTACTGGGTACAAAATGGGCTCTGTGAGCTCTGTTTTGGAGATTGGGAAGAGCATGTCTGCATTTTAATTGCTTTCTCTTTCTTTGAGATGGAATGTAATTATGATGGCTGCTCAAACTCCTGCACTCAAGTAATCCTCCTGCCTCAGGTTCCCAAATAGCTTATACTATAATCCCAATGAAGTCGATCATTTTTCCTGTTTTTTTTTTACTAGCACTTTTGACTACTTAATTAATTAATTCATGAAGCAATTATGTGGATATATGAGTCATTCCCAATATCTTCGCAAACAAAGAAGAAAACTTCAATGCAGTAACAGTGACCTTCGTGTTGGGAATTGACTATACATATCCTCTTGGTGTTAATGCTTATTGAAATTCTGATGAACCGTAAGATAGGAATCACTAGTTATTTTTCACCTTGATGTTTTTATAATTTTTATTATACAGTAAATATCATTGTGATGTTTATATAAAATGGAGACCCTGGAGACTGCCTGCCTCGTGGGCGGTGGAAGACAGTTAGGGTGCCCATCTCAAGGCGCAGGCAGCAGATGCCACTCTGATGAGCAAGTATATGGTGGAGAGACAGGAGAGGTAGAGAAGCAGAGTGGTCCATGTATTGGTAGAGAGGGGGAACTGAAGGATGGCAGTGAGGGACAGGCTGGTATGAGTTGTCCATTAGTGAGTGTTGATGTCCATGACTCCTGTTACCAACAAAGGCTGTAAGGGTGTCTGTGATCTGTGCTGCCACCTGAAGCCATGTAGATGTCCAGGGGCCATCTATTGTCAGGGGCCATGCTAATCTGGGTGACCTGTGCTGCCACCTGAGGCCATTGTGATATCTGGGTCCCTGCTGCTGCCGAGGACCATGTCCACGTCTGAGGTTCTACTGCAGCCAAGGTCTGCGTTGATGTCTGCACTCTGGTCTATGTTACCACTGAAGGCCATGTGGATGTCCTGGTCTGTGCTGATGCCTGAATCCATGTTGACGTCCACGGGCCATGCCACCACTGGGGCCCTTATTGATGTGAGTGATCTGTGCTACCACCTGAGACCAAGTTGTTGACCATGGTCCAAACTGCCTCTGAGGGCCCTGTGTGGATCTGTGGTCCTACTGCAGTCAGGGGCCATGTTCAGAGTCTGTGCTGTCACCAGAAAATACGTGTAAGCCCATGATTTGTGCTTCCACTGACTATAAAGAGCAAGAAAGCTACTTTTGCAGTGATTTTGATGATTGCAGATGCACAGTTGAGAAAGAGAGACATGGAAGATTTCTGTGACAACCCCTACCCCCAACCCCCAAAAAAGTAACAGCCTAAACACAAAGCCATCTAAGAGAACTCTTTTTTTCCCATTTTTTATTAAGAAATTTTCTATTCACTTTACATACCAACCACTGATCCTCCCTCTTCCTTCTTCCCACCCCCCAGCCTTCCCCCTCAACCCACCCCTCATCCCTACATTATCCAAATCAAGGTCTCCCATGGGGAGTCAGCAGAGCCTGGCACACTCAGCTGAGGCAGGTCCAAGCCCTTCCCTGCTACACCAAGGCAGTGCAAGGTGTCACACCCTAGGCACTGGGCTCCTAAAAGCCTGCCCATGCACCAGGGATGGATCCCGATCCCCCTGCCTGCCGGCCCCCCAAACATTTCAAGCTAAACAACTGTCTCCCATATCCAGAGGACCTAGTCTAATCCTATGGAGGCTCCATAGCTATTAGTCCACAGTTCGTGGGTTTCCACTAGTGTGGCTGGTCATCTCTGCACATTTTCCCATCATGATCTCAACGTCCCCTGCCCACAGAATCCCTCCTCTTTCTCATTGATTGGATTCCCAGAGCTCAGCCTGGTGCCCGGCTGAGGATCTCTGCATCTACTTCCATCAGTCACTGGATGAAGGCTCTATGATGACAGTTAGGATATTCACTAGACCTGTCACCAGAGTAGACCAGTCCAGGCACCCTTTCAACCACTGCCAATAGCCCAAGGTGGGATCATCCTTGTGGATTCTTGAGAGCTTCCCTGACACCCTGCCTCTTCCTATTCCCATGGTGTCTTCATTTATCATGGTGTCTCTTTCCTTGCTCTCCCACTCTGTCCATGTTCCAGCTCGACCCTCCCATTTCCTTATGTTCTCATCCCCCATTCCTTGCCCTCCATTACCCCACACACACTCCCAGTTTGCTCATGTAGATCTCATCTATTTCTCCTTCGCTGGGCTATCTATGTGTCTCCTAAGAGAACTCTTAAAAAGTGTGATAAGGATGCTGAAGTTGGCTCTGATGGTTTCTGGCAGGGGTTCGGGAGGGGAAGGACTCAGTTCTATTTAACGGGCAGGCCACTGAGAGCTTGATGATGCTCCAATAAGTACAGATAACACAAACTGAACTTGTTTTTTCAACTTTCTTTTTTTTGGGGGGAGGGGCAGTCTCAAGGGTAGAGGGTGGACATCAAAGGACTGGGAAATGAGTGTGATCAGGGTACATGATAAAAAATTCCCAAAGAATCAATAAAAAATATTTAATAAAAATAAACGTTTACATTTTTTTTAAATGTTAGTTTTCCAAAGTCAGCCAACCAAGAGCAGAGGTTTCAGTCTTTAAGAGAAGGCTGGGAGACAGTTCAGTGAAGGAAGTGTATGCCTGCCGGTTCCCAGAGGCCACATTAAAAAAAAAAAAAAAACCTGGCCTGGAGGCATGCCTATGAATCACAGCACTGGAAAAAGATGGCAAGGGATTTCTGGACAGCAAGGGGATTCCTGATGCTTACTCAAGCAGTGAGCCCCAGCCAGTGAGAGACGCCGCTGTACACACTGAGGAATGGCATTTGAGGTTGTTCTCTGACCTCCACAAACACACCACACATGTGCACCCACACATGAATGTACAGGCATAGACACACACATGTGTGTGCACCCACACATGAATACACAGGCATAGACACACACACATGCACACACACGTGTGCACCCACACATGAATACACAGGCACAGACACACACGTGTGTGCACCCACACATGAATGCACAGGCATAGACACACACACATGAATACACAGGCATAGACACACACACATGAATACACAGGCATAGACACACACACATGTGTGCACCCACACATGAATACACAGGCATACACACACACACACATGCGTCCACACACATGGAAAGAGAGACTTTGACTCTAAAGTCTGAATGTTTTTTGTTATATGATGGCAATTCTGCTTTCTCTTTCCACATCCACTGTGTCAAAAAAAAAAAACTAGCTGCTGTAGAGAAGGAAGCAAATAAAATCAAAATAGCCATCATCTAAATTATGAAAATAAAGAATATAGATCTTCTTACTGATTTTCAAGTGTGGAACTGAACATTAGACATACTTAAGGAATAACTCTTGATCACGGAAAATATGAGGTAAAAGAAAATTCAAAAAAGATTGGATTTCACCAGAGAAATGTCCTATAATTGCTACTTGGACACAATTTTAATTTTTGTAGGTTAAGTGAATACAAGTGATCCATTTACTGTTAAAGAAGTTGGTACTACTTTTGCTCATGAAGTTCTCCTTGCAGAATTAATTGAAATTGGCTTGGCTGTGAGTACTCTCAGATGATCTGGAGACTGGCTCAAGAGTCACGGACAAGGAATAATCATGAACTTCTAAGTACCTAGCTTTCTGGCAGGGCGGCACAGGGATTGGTGTGTTGAGTTTTATTTAGCATCTTCATTAATAATATGAAAGAGAGAGCAAATAGCATGTTAATGAAATTCACAAATGCTAATGTGTGCGGCACTGAAAATGCTGTTAAGTACTGCAAAGTTATCCAAGGAACCTACAGCGGTAAGGATAGCCGGATTCAAACAAATAACTTCAAATGCGACATAGAAAAAAATGAGGTTTGGAAGCAGGATGTGTGTGAGTGATTTTGGAAATGAAATTTAAGGGAAGAAAAATAGTTTTATGGTGGTACCTACTAAGAGGCTTCCAGCCGGGCGGTGGTGGCGCACGCCTTTAATCTCAGCACTCGGGAGGCAGAGCCAGGCGGATCTCTGTGAGTTCGAGGCCAGCCTGGGCTACCAAGTGAGTTCCAGGAAAGGCGCAAAGCTACACAGAGAAACCCTGTCTCGAAAAACCAAAAAAAAAAAAAAAAAAGAGGCTTCCAAAGCATCGTCCCTTAAAGAGATGGGAATAGAGTGAAAAATCAGGCAGGCAAGAATTTCTATGGTTTACTGATGTAAGGGAAAGCAAAATTTGGAACGAATGAAACATATCTGAGATGCAAAGCTCCCGTCTGATTCAGACCTCCCATCCAACCCAATTCTTACACCACTAAGATGAGACTAAGAATACCCACCTCACCTGGTTGCTATGGGAATGAGATGAGGCATGTATGTGGGGTGGAGAGCAACAGGAGTGATGTAGGCTTCTCTGTGTCTCGGTAGAGGTGGTTCACAGAGTTCAGCTGGAGAAAGCCTGGAGAAAAGGACCAGGATAAATGTAACCCAGTTCACTGACTCCAGAAACACAGCTGACATGGGTGGGGCTGAATATGGAGAGTGTATGTTTAACATGACCAAGATCTAAGTAAGAGTAATGGAATGGAATTAAGAAAAAGAAAAGTGCAAGCTTTAGATCAGGAAAAAAGTTTCCTTGACACTTCAATTAGGCATTAGCAGAATATTCATACAAGGGAAATAGTAAGTGAATCACTTCTTAAAATATTTCAAATTAACAGGATAATGGTTCAGAAAGTTTATCATTAGGGGGAAAATGTCCTGCTGACTTCCTTGGGGCTCTAATGCCTTTGATGAAAATTCTCACACTGCCATGTTTCAAAACTGTCTAAGAGGTTCTAAAACTGTAATAGAATAATTGACCTTTTTCTTTAAATTCTCACTAAAAATCCCTAATAAGTCATTGAGCAGAAGTTTTGCAGATTTGAATGTCTTTTCCTCCCATAAATTATTTCTGAACACTTTCGAATCTATTACTCCTGTATGGGATTGTCTCTGACGTTTCACACGATCACTTACTACTGTTGAAGGACTTTTCCTGAAGAGACATGAACATTGATTCACCCAGAGTGGGCACCACAACACACCAAAGAAACAATTCTACTCAGGTCTAGCTTGGAAAACCCAATGAGCTTGTTGGGCTGCTTATAGGAATGTTGAAGAGGAGTTATTGACAGAAACATGGGCAGCTCAAAGGTAGTTACATTGCCAAAAGGCCCATCTCACCATGAGTGAAAACCCAAAAAAAAAAAAAAAAAAAAAAAAAAAAGCTACATCTCTGGAAATCCCTGCCCAACCTGGGAGTGAGGAGATACCTCCACCAAATGATCTCCCTTCCTCAACAACTGCTTATTGCTTACCCAACCTTGTGGGAGCAGACCTCTGAATCCCGTCACTTCCATGAAGTCCTAGAGCCTTGTAAGTTTCATTAGCCTCCTGAGTCTTGTGAGTCTCCTTCCAGCAGGGGATGTTTCAACTTGGTGGAAATAACTGCACAGCAATTACAATATCATTGTATCTGTTACTTTTCTGTTACTATGATAAAAACACCAGGGCAAAATCAGCTTATGGAGGGAAGAGGGACCACAGCAGCAAATGCAGAGAGAGAGCTCACATCCTCAACTGTAGGCAGGAAGCGGAGAGAACGAACTGCAAGTGGAACAAGGCTTTTCGTCTCAAAGCCTGTCCTCGAGATGCACTTCTTCCAGTAAGATGGCACCACACGAGCAGAGCCACCACCTGGGGACCAAGTATGCAAAAACCCAAGACTCTGGGGGACATTTCTCAATCAAACAACCACCATCAAATAATTCATCCAGGTTTCATAACATTTTTTAAATAAATTATTCTTTTCAGCTGCTCCAACTCCTACAAATTCATAAAGTTCTCCACACTAGAAAAATTATGCCTGAACCTGAGGTGAGTCAATCTTGTGGGTTAGATTACTAGTATGTTACAAGCAAGAACCATGAGAAGCATCCAAGGAGAAAAGCTGGCATCTGACTCATGCACCAAAAAATCTTCAAAGACACCTATATTGTCCACTATGTCTTCAAAAATATGTATGTTGTCTACTATGTGCCCCACACTATGAAGCCTGGTGACTAATGATGTTAATAAAAACTCAGATTCCTAACCATGACACCTTACATTCTGGTGAGAAAGACACTCATTAAAAGGATAAATAAATGCAAACAATACAGTCTCCAGAATAAGAAAAAGAAAGTTAAAGGATGGTTTAGGATGGAAACAGGAGGTGGAGCAATTATCTCTTAGTAAACGACATTTGGTGGAAGACTTGGGAAAAGTAAAATAAGCAGCAACCAGATAGGAAAATCACACCCCATGCAGAGAAAAACGAGCCCAAACTCTCTGCTCCGTGCATTTCAGGAGCAGCAACCAAGCATGTGGAATGGTGTATCCAGGAACATGAGTGTGCTCGTGAGAAGAAATGGTAAAAGTGGCAGTAATAATAAATAGGAGGCCAAATCCTTCAGAGCTTGGAAGGCCAGAGTGAGGGCTAGGAAGACAAAAGTTTTGAGGAGAACAGAACTGGAATCTCATATTTAAGACTGTCTGCTCTTCAGAAAATAGATTTTATTGGAGGCAGGTAAAGGGAAATTGAGTAGAAATCTGAAAGAAGTTGTATCATGCCAGAAAATGATAGAAATGAGGGAAAAGGGGACATAAACTGGACTGTAGGCTCACAAGCCAGTTAAAGATGAATCAGTAGACTTTGCAGAAGTAACATATGAGATTCGGAAGAGGGAGTGTGCTGATGAAACATCCTGGAGGTGGAGTCTAAGTGAGCTGCAATATTAGGGACCACAAGGACGTGTGTGTGTGTGTGTGTGTGTGTGTGTGTGTGTGTGTGTGTGTGAGAGAGAGAGAGAGAGAGAGAGAGAGAGAGAGAGAGAGAGAGAGAGAGAGAGAGAGAGAGTGTATGTGTGTGTGTGTGTGTGTATGTGTGTGTGTGTGTTTGGGGTATGTGTTTTGGGTGTATGTGTGTGTTGGGTGTATGTGTATGTATGTTGGATGTGTGTGTGTGTGTGCTGGGTGTGTGTGTGTGTGTGTGTGTTGGGTGTGTTTGGGAGAATGGATGATGGTAACACGAGACACTGTTGTTGTTCCTTTAGTAAGTACCTTCAAATATCTCTATGCTTTAGCTTCCTCAGTTTTTTCAGCTGATACATGATACATGATGTGTTTCAATTTTTCTCAAAACCTATGAATCAATTAGAAGTCAGCTCTTTTAGCATTCTTTCTAAATTGATCTTTTTCGTGTTTTAAAATCTGGCTACCATTCCCTCAGACCAAACCCAATTGTTACCAATCTACTCAACAAGCTCTCTTTCCAAACCACCAGGACATTAGAGACCTCCATCTTGAATACTTGCGTAGGGATTTATGTTTTGCTAATGGGACAAGAGGACTGAGTTTTTATCCTAGATGTTCACTTATCAGGCTTTCTCTTCCCACCAGAGCTTCCTGCTGAAACAATCCTTAGGAAGTGAAGAAGTGGCTATTTTTGTTTTGTTTTGTTTTGTTTTTTAAATGGTGCTTGAGAAATGATGCAACCATTAAGACTGCTTACTACTCTTCCAGAGGGCCTAGATTCTGTTCCCAACATCCACATCAGGTAGCTCACAACTGCCTATAATTCCAGTTCCTACACATGCTACACAAAAACATGCATGCATACACATAAAAATAAACAAAGAAATATTTTTTAAAAGAAAGAAATGAGGAAGAGTTGTCTTCACCATTAAAATCCACTGTAACATGTATCCTAATTGTTCTTAATAAAATAAATAATAAAAAAAACCAGAGTCAGATATAGGGGTGAAGGCTGAAACATCAGAGAGACAAAAGAGCAAGCCACAGTCACCACCTCTTACCTCACCAACTCTTCAGTCTGAAAGAGAGTGAGCTCCTAGCTCCTCCTGCCTAATATTTCTCTCTCCGCCCAACCATATCATTTTCTGTCTCCACCTCCCTAGTGATGGGATTAAAGGTGTGTGCCACCACTGCCTGACCTCTGTGGCTAACTAGTGGCTTAGCTCCACACTCTGATCTTCAGGCAAGCTTTATTTGTTAGATCACAAACAAATTATCACATTTCCCCTTTTTTTGGCTAAAATAAAAAGAAGGTTGTAACTAATGTAAGAAAAACTATATGCAGTAAGTATAATGACTATATACAATATATACAGGCAATAAATACATCAACAATGTCTAGTCCATTTGCATTTGACAAATTCAGAGAAAATACTCCATTATCTATCCTATCTTGGTGAGTCCAATGTCTTGTACCTAATTCACTTTCTATCCTAGCTTGCATTACCATATAAACTATCTTTTGATGTTTCTCAACCTTATGCATTTTATACCTCTTTAGTGATTTCTTTCTGGTCTGGTAAACAAGGAAAACTATAAGTATAAAACTATCTAGTCTTCAACTCCCTCAGAGACCTGAGAAGGAAATAATATTACCTGAGTAAGCAGGAAGTGTGAGCAAGTGACTTCCAAAAAATGTGAGAAATGACAGAGACAGCTGGCTGCCTGGACAGTCACTCAAGTTTCCTTTGCAATGTTGAGGCATCCATCTTCAGCCTACCAGCCTAGAATATCTGACAGACCTATCTGTGAAGTAGGATTTTCTAAAGGGCTGCCCTACCTTGTCTTGGCAAAGTTCCTCAGTCCTTTCTTTTGTGTCCTGCTTGTCCCATTTGGACAGCATACTGTCAGCAGTCAAGGCAAGGGCATTTTCTTGCCCAATGGCTTCCTTTTGCCACAAAGAAAGTAAACTCCATGTGGAGTTTCTTCAATGCTCATCATCTTCTCTGAAGTAGATTGGTGCTGCCAGGAGCAGACATGTCTCATTGTCATAAGAAAAAGGACCTATGTTATTAAAACATCTTAAATGCCATAGTCTACAGATCTCTGAAGTGTTTGAAGATAACCTGTCTATCTAGAATATATCTCTGTTTGACCTTGAAAACATACCTAACATGACTATAAGTTTAATTGTAATAGGAGACTAATTACTAACCTGCATTTCCTTATTATCCTAAATAGTTGGTAATAATAACTTTTAAGGACTATAAGTTTGCATTACATTGTTAAATGATTTGCATAAGTACAATACCTTGAACAAGATTATAAATGTATGTACAGTATGTTCTAACAAAAATAATCTCAATTTTGTGTCAATACACAAAGATCCATATCAATGTAAAATATTTAAAGCTAGTAGTTGCTATTTTGGTTTAAAACTAGACTCAATAATCTACCTTTTTATCCTATTTCTATATCCCCCTTTTCTTTTCAGAGTGGATTCAATAATCTACCCTTATAGCCTATCATATCTATATTCCCTTTTTTTCTTTCAAAACAAGAACCCTGAATCTAAACTCCATTGTTCAGCTTTTTTTCCTAACCATTACCAATAGCAACTTGTAACCAACCCCCCAAACAATGACAAATATCCATAACACATTGAACAACCAAAAACCACCCACTCCACCTCTTGAGAATGTGGTTGTCCTGTTCTTAAATTTGCTTCCTGCTGTCTGAGGGCAACAGCATCTTTAGGGGATCCTGAAAAGAAAAATTTGAGTTAATTATCAAGTCCTGGAAGAGGTAGCTGTATCATTTGTTGTCCAGTTTCTGCATAACAGAAAAGTGCAGGGCTTGTCTCAAGTCCTGGCTAGAGTAGTCTGTGAGGCTGGATCATTTTAGTTAGCCACCTCGAAATTGTCCTGAGCAATTTGCAGTCCAAAGACAATCTTTAGGTGGTGTTTGTCAGCTTAGTGGTATTATCATAGTCCATGTGGAATCATTGTTGTAGGGCTCCTTCCTCCTTTTGGAGACTTCAATCTGCCTTTGCTGGCTTTGAATTTTTCCTTAGAACTAAGACCAGAAGCCTCTTTGAGAAAGAACTCATTCCATGTTGGTGTGGAGAAACACGAGACTTGTATTGAACTAGAAGAAATCTAGAGTGACCAAACGGTAGTGAGAGGGACAAGTCCTCTGAGAGAAATAACAAAAACAAAGAGTAAGCAGGGAATGTTCTATTTTAGTCCTTGAGTGGAAAGAAAACAGTGCTGAGAAGTGGCATGCCTGGTCTTCAGTCACTCTCATTTGGCTCACTTCAAAGAGCTGAATGGGTGTGCACTGTGAGAAACAGGAGCCTCATTAGTAGAAAGGACTATGTTCAGAAGGCCCCTGCTTTTCCCTCTTAGGAAATACTTGCACACAAAAAGTAGGATAGGACTTTTTTTTCCAACCTACCAAACAGAAAAATGAGCATTGGAAATTAGGTGGATTTTTCAGGGTAACGGATAAAAAGTATAAATAGCCAAGTCAGAGTCTGAGCAGGGTTGGGTGAGGGGATGGGTGCTATCACCTTGGAGTTTGTCAAAGCAGGATAAGCAAACTGGATCATGAAGTCCATAAATGTAACTCATAGGACAGGGCTAAGAAAAAGTCAAAGCAAGCCTAGAGATTCATCTGAAAGGTAGCAAAGGTCCAGGAGGTAGGTAGTCTCTGGGAATAGGTGAATATTATCTGCTGTGTTGTTCTCTGGGTCCTCAACATGAATTTTGCTGGGACAGATTTTATCTCCATGGAATTGAAAGTAGGCTAAAAGACGGTGTTGGTAGATGGTGACAGGTGGCGGTGGCGGTGGCGGGTGGCGGCGGCGGCGGTGGCGGGTGGCGGTGGCGGTGACGGTGGTGGTGGTGGTGGTAAGGTACTAAAGGAGGAAGAGAGGGAGATAGAAAGAAAGAAGATATAGAAAAACAGAAATAACACAACTATAGTGGGTGCCTGTTCCACCTATGACCCTAAGGTATCAACCCCTAGGGTGTGACCTCGGAGCTAGCTAGCTTAAGACCTAAGGGGCACGTATGCGCGCTGAATTCCCCACAGATCTAAACCATCTTCGGTAAGAGTTCCAGTCTTGTCAAAGCAAACAAGATTCAGCTGTCCACAGATATTTATCCTTTGGGGACTAACACAGAAAATCCCAACATTTTTCAGTCTTCTCTGAGCATATACAGTTCCAGCAGTCACTGCAGCAGGAAGTACAGGTGGCACAGGGATTGTAATGATATCAAATATTAATAATTATTTCCTGAACTTCTTTCTTATTTAAAATGCTATTGATGATTGTGGAGATGAACCTACTGCCAGCCACCACCACAAGACACAGTAGAAACAAGTAGGCATCTCTGGAGAGTTTAAAATCAGTTGGCTTGGGATACAGTATAGAACAAACAAGTTGTCCTTTGGAAGTACTAAATCCTGTTCTAACTACTATGGCTTCCACAAGTTCTCCAGTGTAGAAACAGGTCTGGACAACAGTTGTCCCACAACACAGAGTGTGTCACTTGTGTGTCTCTGGACTGTATAGCTCCTCCCAGGTTCCTTTTACATTCACTAAAGGATTTGTGCTGTGGGATGGTCTGTATGTCAAGTGTGTTGCTGATTGGTCAATAAATAAAACACTGATTGGCCAGTGGCCAGGCAGGAAGTATAGGCGGGACAAGGAGGAGAATAAAGTTGGGAAGAGGAAGGCTGAGTCAGAGACACTGCCAGCTGCCACGATGACAAACAGCATGTGAAGATGCCAGTAAGCCACGAGCCATGTGGCAAGGTATAGATATATAGAAATGGATTAATTTAAGCTGTAAGAACAGTTTTCAAGAAGCCTGCCATGGCCATACAGTTTGTAACCAATATAAGTCTCTGTGTTTACTTGGTCGGGTCTGAGTGGCTATGGGACTGGCAGGTGAGAGAGATTTGTCCTGACTGTGGGCCAGGCAGGAAAACTCTAGCTACAGATTTGGCAAGTTAGTCTTTATCACTGGAATAAAGTCTTTATCACTTTCCCCTGTTAACATGTTTCATTTACAATGCAAGTACCATTAATAAGTACAGCATCACAAGGCATGACTGTCCCATTTAATGGAATGATCATGACATCTCCCTATTGATACAAATGCAAAATTATATTTGTCATCTGTATGTACGTTCTACCTCTGTTTATGATATTTTGTATATTGATACATGTTAAGGATATTGCTGTCATATTACATATTGCACTATACATTTCTACCTCTGATTTAGATATTTTGTATATTGTCACAATTTTGAGGTTATTGTTCTTACACTGTACATCTGTTTACAGATTGTTTACCTTTGTACATAAAGCCTTAGTCCTTAAGTTATTTAGGTTGTTAAGAACTACAGGTTTATAGTCATTCATGCTTGTTATAATCATAGTCAGGTTTTCCAGATATACAAAAATGTATGTCAGATGGATAGGTAATCTTCAAACACTTCATAGACCTAGAGAATATGGCATTTAAATGTTTTAATAACTTAGAATTCTGTTGACATCAGACACAATTACTCCTGGAAGCACTGATCTCCTGAGAGAATGTTGGGCTTCTAAAACACTCTGTGTGGAAGTTTGTCTTCTTCTTGGCACAAAAAAAAATGGCCTGCTGGGCAAAGAACTACCCTTGCCTCGGCTGCAGACAGAATGCATGCTGTCCTTTCTGGATGAGCAGGACACAAGGAAAAGTGATTGCTGAACCTTGCCAAGACAGGGTAAGATGGTCTTTCAAATATCCTGCTTCTGAAAATAGTCTGTCAGATATTCTACACCTGTAACCAAAATGGATGCCCCAACAGTGCTGAGAAACATTAGGTAACTGTCCAGGCTGCCAGCTGTCTCTGTCAAGTCTTGCAATTTTGGGGAAGTTGCTTGCTTATACTTCCTGTTTACTCAGGTAATATTATTTTCCTTCTCAGGTCTTTGATGGGGTTGAAGAATAGATAGTTACAGTTATAACCCTCTTGAATCTTAGCTAAGAACATTTTAGGTACTAAAGTTAGATTCTTAAGGATAGGACAGCTATTGGAGTAATCTCTGTAACTTGACATTTACCTATGGTTTGGATATTTCTCGACATTTAGTATGTGTTTCTTGTCTGATGTTGCTCTTGTTGGTTGTATTTCTATTTTTGTTTATGTTGTTACCTTTCCCCTCTCCTGGACAATACCTGATAATCATTCCTATTGTATATAGTTTTGTATTAGGTTAGAGCTTTCTTATTTATACAAAAAGGGGAGATGTAGTGGGTACCTGTTCCATATATGACCTTGAGGTAACAGTCCCTAGGGCGTGGCCTCAGGGCTAGCTTAAGATCTGAGGGGCACATATGCTCACTCTCTTCTCTCCTTCATGGGCTTGGACGGTGCAGACTGACTCAGGCAGCAGGAGCAGTGTGGGACAGGACCTCAGCCTTCCAGGACTCTGAGACGACTTTGCCTATCCTGTTTAGTGAGTTGTTCTCCCAAATATAATTTCTAAATAACTAGTTCCTTCATCAGTGTCTGTTAATTATCTGCAATACACAACAAATACTATTAATATTTAAAACCTGTGCATTTGGGATCTGTTTGCTGAATGCCTACTAAGTGTTAAGCAAACAACTGATAACAGGAAGACATGGGCTCTATTGCTAGGAATTTTCTGTTCATTGGAGATATCATACCTGTGAGTCATCACAGCATTAGCTACCCATGGAAAATAAACATTTCCCCTAGCTCCCAAGCTATTTTACTAACAGTAATAATAATTACTATTATATAATTAATAATAATTAATAACTATCATATTAGTTACTTCTGTCTCCCTGTGAGCACAGTTCCTGACAGAAACAACTTAAAGGGGGAAAGACTAATTTGGCTCACAGTTTTGGAGGGTTTCTGTCAATCATGGTGGAGAAAGGGTGGCAAGGCCCAATTCACGGTGGTAGGAGTGTGCAATAGAAGCTGTTTACATCACCAGGAAGTGGAGAGCCTAACCGGAGCCAGAGGTCATGTGTTAACATGTAACTTGAAGCCTGCTGGACAGGAAGAGATAGGGCTACGGTTCAACTCTAGGTCTAAAGGCAAACACCCCTAATCACTACAAGGTGCTATTGAGATCATCATGGCTTTTCTTAAAAACTGATGCAAACTGTGTCTGTTCAAAATCCAAGGGGGTTTTCTTGGTCTATCAATCTACCATGCCCCCTGTTATCCCTCTCAATATCTATGACTCAATTTACTAATTGCATCAAATATTACACTGGCTCAGTATTACACTAATTAGCACCATTTTGTTTACGAGATGATGACAGGGTTGAGTGGGATTTCCTTTCCTTGAGGCCCATTATTAAAATAATTACTCCCCAGGGGAAGATGTGGAAAACAGGGCTCAGCTGAAGGACAGCATGTGTGGATACCTGTGGCCTTTATCAAGGAGGATGGCCCTACCCCAATTACTCCATCTGGCAGAGCCTTTACCTGCTGTAGTTCACACATGAATGGCAGCAATTTGCATGCAAATAGAAGCCTACATGCTTTCTTGGAGCTAAGAGCTGTATTTCAACATTTCACAGTGGAATTAGTCACTGGACAGGATGCCACAGCTTTGTGGATGTGCCAGCTAAAACCCTTCTAAATATCAAACTCCGTGTTTCACAGCAAGATTGTTTATTGAACCAGTCCATGGAAGCTCCAAAGACTCCTCTACTGAAATACTGCCAGCTCCGAGCTCTGATTTTGACATTGATGTTGTCAGTTGAGATTAAGTCTGGGTCTTAATGAATGCTGGCAGACTGCTTCTGAGGTATGATCACCGTGTTCCGTGGCTAAGTAGCAAAGCTCTGGACAGGAGTGAAGTTGAGGTCTGAGGACTGACTGGCGGCAGTTGCTTTTTATTTTTCTTGCTCTCCTTCCTCAGTCCCCATTTGCTAAGAGAAGAAAGTACCTTCACCATTCTTCATGGACCCCGCCCCATAACCCAAGCCACATTTATCTTAGTACAGCCTTATCTACTCCAGCAATCCCCAAGAGTACTTCCGTTTGTCCTTTCATGTGATGCAGCCCTGAGCATCCTTGCCATGTGCATACTGTCCCTGTTGCCAGGAATAATCACCTTCACTAACTCTGAAAGACAAATTTGTGCTCATCTTCAAAACCTGGTCAAACTATTGCAGCAGATCTTAACCACTTGTTCCAAATATGGATAACTTCTCCATCTCCACACCTCATCTATTAATACACCCTTTACTGCTGCTGCATAAAATAACAAGACTCAGGTACACAAGAGCCTTAGCTACAGATCTCAGCATAATGTTTGGCATATTATATATGTTCTATCCTTAACTGTTGAAGTTAATGGAATTCATCCTAACATGTACAAGGTACTGGAGGGAGCTGAAAATTGAAAACAAATCCCAACATTATGCTTATAATTCAGGAATCAGTACCAAATGTTGTATGCTGTTTATTTATTTTAAAGAGTTAAATAAACAAAAGAAAAGAAAAGAAGCCATTGTGAAGGATATAAAAAAAAATTCTTGCACTGTACATGGTGGTACACATCTGGAAGAGGATTATGAATTCAAAACCAGCCTGAGTTACATATACAAACCCTGAGAAACAAGAGAAGAAATAAGGGAAGCAAGGAGAGAGGGGAAAGGGAAAAAGGAAAGGAAAGGGGAAGGAGACAAAGAAGGGGGAGGGAAGGAGAGAGGCAGGAAGGGAGGGAGGAAGGGAGAGATGGAGGGAGGGAGGGAGGAAGGGAGAGAGGGAGGGAGGGAGGGAGGGAGGGAGAGAGGGAGGGAGGGAGAGAGGGAGGGAGGGAGGGAGGGAGGAAAAGGATATTCCTTAATCACCCTGTCTAGAAATACAGATTTCAACATCATATGCTAGGCTTAGATGTAGCCCAGTTGGTAGAGGACTTGCCCAGCATGCACAAAGCCATGGGTTCAAACCCTGTACTACATAAACCTGGTGGTGGAACAGGCCTGTAATCTTAACACTTGGGAGGCAGAGGCAGGAAGATCAGAAAGTCAAGGGCACCTTCAGTTACACAGTAAGTTGGAGACCAAGCTTAGGCTACAGGAGACTTTGTCTCAAAAGAAGGAAAGAAGGAAGGAAGGAAGGGTCGATCCACATTATGGGTCCATGCATATCTGCATGCATCCCTCTATCTATAGACAAATATATAGATATTCCTATGTAACTCACAAATAAAGCCTGTCAGAGTTCTTTCATTTTTTTTTTTAAAGAAATTTAGTGTTTGGTTGTAGGAATGAGTTGTCCCTGGAAGTTGAAGACGACACAATGAAGAAATGAGTGTCCCTCCTGATGAAGCACGACAGCAAGACTCGCTGAAATCCATTTAGCACAATCAGTCGGTCTATTATCTCCCGATTATGGAAGTGGAGAAATGAGATATTTAATCAGGACATATTTTAGAAAGTTGTAACATATTTGCGTATTTCCCTAAGGCCTATAATGAAGAGCTCTTAATATTTCATTTTCATTATTACCAGAAGAGTTACAATAAAAACTCTCCTTGTGGTCTGAGCCTCAGAACAAAGGAGAATTTCATCTCTGTGTCATTCCAGCAAGACCCCACAGTCAAAGAACTAACTACTTTTGGTCACAGCTGGGTGTCCACTTCCAAGTCCATTTCTGTGCTCTGCCTTTGCCAACAGTCTTTGCTCCCTGAATGGCAGGACATCCTGTGTTTAGAACTTCTCACGTGGTTGGAAGTTTGTGGAAAACAATCATTCCTCCATCTGAGATAAAGCAGACACTTTCCACCAAAAATCAAACTCCTCAGGTTCAGGCCAAGGGCTCTCTACCATGTGAAACTCTGAGAGGACAGACATCACCAATGAGTCACTGAAGAACATTTCTGAGAAGACTAAGGAGGAACTGGACTAGGCCTTCTTTAAGATCTCTCTGTGTGTATGTGTGTGCATGCACACGCGTACTCGTGTGGGCGTGTACACATGTGCATGCAAGTGTATAGACATGAATATGTATGTGTGCGGGTCAGGTCTTCCTCATTCACTCTTTACTTGGTTTTTGAGACAGGTTCTCTCACTGCACCTGGCACTCATCATTTCACCTAGGCTGACCAGGCAATAAGCTCCAGGGAGATAGCTCCCTATCTCCGACCCGCAGCCAGTGCTGGGGTTACAGGCATACACCATCACACCTGACTTTCACATGGATGCTGGAGATCCGAGCTGAGGTCCCCCTGCTCTCATTGCAGATGCTCTACCAACTGAACAGTTTCTCCAGCTCTGAGATTCTTTTTTAAAGCTACAATTTTATTAAGTCAGTGCCAAACAATATTATCTATTGGCCCAAAATCTGGATCTTTGAGCCAGAGACTAGTATCAAACACCAAAATACTGGCTCAGGTTCTATTACTGCATTTAGATTACAATTCTAGTGTTTTTGAGAGGCTAGAGATACTTAAATATAGATCATAGCTGAATGCATTCTGCTCCTTAAACAGATCGTGATGACCTAGCTCGGCTAAGAATTGTGAATGAGAGCAGGATGCACAGGCAAATGGTTGCTCTCTAGACAAAGACACAGATTTGGCCCTTTCTCTGAGCTGTTCTTATATTCCAGGTCTAAAACCAATGGTGGCAAGGAATGGGTGGATGCAGCCCCCAGGGATGTCCGAGTCAAACCAGGCATGCTGCCTCTTGTCACACCCGTGTGGGCAGTGTGTCTGATAAAAGCAAGTGACAAAGAGCAGGCAGCATGACCGCCGTGATGGACAGCGAGAACTGAAGAACAGCCAGGACCCAGCAGCCTCTCACATCGCAGTCCTGGCTCGCTACATTTCAGTCATTCCTAAACATTAATGAGAAGGAGCAGGCTTCATCTATTTCCAGCTCACTTTCGATTTTATATATGTGTGTTCTGTGAAAGGAGTGTTAGTGTTAGTATGTAGTTAGGAAGACCCACAGTTTTTCTCACGTCTGGTTGTCATCCAGGAGGGAGAGTACAACAGAATTATGGAAAGAGATGCTTGGGAAAGCAAATTGGGGTCACAGGAGAAAGTACAGCCTTGCTTAGTTTCTAAAAGAATGTCGTTTAAATGCCAGTTAATGTGCATGCATGGTGTGTGTGTGTGTGTGTGTGTGTGTGTGTGTGTGTATGTCCTAAGCCTTGGTGGTTAGAAAAGCACACTTGTTCGTTCACCAGAAAGAGCCCAAGTTTTCATATATCAGATTCTTTTTTAAAGATTTATTTTTTGTGTAGACAGTGTTCAGTCTGCATGTGTCCCTGCAGGCCAGAAGAGGGCACCAGATCTCATTACAGATGGTTGTGAGCCACCACATAGTTGCTGGGAATTGAACTCAGGACCTCTGGAAGAGCAGCCAGTGCTCTTAACCTCTGAGCCCTCCTCTTCAGCCCACATATATCAGATTTTTCTCAGAGCCCAGGAAATGGGAACCAGAGATTTTGGAAGCTGAACGAAGGAGAACGGGGGTCTGGTCTCTCCTTCGTCACATGGTATTATCATCATTGTCACCGTCACCATCCTTCTCCCTCCTCTCTCTCTCTCTCTCTCTCTCTCTCTCTCTCTCTCTCTCTCTCTCTCTCTCTCTCTCTCTCTTCATTTTTTTATCTCCTCTCACCCCCTCCCTCCCTCCTTCTCTCCTTCATTTTTTTATCTCCTCTCACCCCCTCCCTCCCTCCTTCTCTTCCTTCCCCCTTCCTAGTTTCTCCCTTTCCTACTCTCTTAACCTCCTTTTCTGTCTTTATCTCTATTTCTTTTTCTATCTCTTTCCAGAAAGAGTCCTTGACATTTAATCTCATACTGGCAGATTTCAGGTTCAAAGACGTCCCAATTAGACAAGAATAAAGACACAAGGCCAACCAAATGTTTTTAAAGAACTGAATGCTTCCTTTAAAAATAGCTTTGATTCCAATAAGATCTGCAATTTGGTGGTAATATTGTACCCATTTGTGGTGATATTGTCTTCCCCAAAATATTGTGCACCCTAATAAACTTATCTGGGGTCAGAGAACAGGACAGTCACTAGATACAGAGGCCAGAAAATGGTGACACCCACACCTTTAATCCTAGCATTCCAGATGCAGAGATCCATCTGGATCTCTGTGAGTTCAAAGTCACACTGGAAACAGCCAGGCATGGTGACACACGCCTTTAATCCCAGGAAGTGATGGCAGGAAGCAGAAAGGTATATAAGGCATGAGGACCAGGAACCAACCTGGTTAAGCTTTTAGGCTTTTGAGCAGCAGTTCAGCTGAGATCCATTTGGATGAGGACACAGAGGCTTCCAGTCTGAGGAAACAGGATCAGCTGAGGAATTGGCGAGGTGAGGTAGCTGTGGCTTGTTCTGCTTCTCTGATCTTCCAGCATTCACCCCAATATCTGGCTCTGGGTTTGTTTTATTAATAAGACCCTTTAAGAATCGTGTTACACCCATTTCTTGGTTCTAACATTGTACTGTATTTATGAAAGAGGATGCCTTTTAAAAAATGCACTAAAGTATTTGAGTTATACAAACATCATAGGTCTAAGTATTTCCAAATTTTTCAAAGTAAAAAAAAATAGAAGACAAAGCAAATATGAGACATGTTAACATTTTTAGTTATCTGAATGAATAATATCAGAATTCTTTGCACTATTCTCACACCATTTCTGTCATTTTTTAATTATTTCAAAATAAATTAAAATGGGTTTGCTCTATAATACAAGATGGCTTAAAAGAACGGCATGACTTTATCTGATGTCATAGTGAATGTCTTCTCTCTCAATTGTTCCATTGGAAAGAATGATTGAAAAGTGAAGGACTATATACCCTGACTTAACTCAAACCAAACACAGCCTTGTGAAATCCACACAATCAAATTGAGAAATCAGAGATCTTCCCATGACTTTTTGAATAAAATTCTTCCACCTCATTGCTCTTCTTTTGCTACTTTTAAGTATTTTTTTTTTGAGTTTACAATATAATGACATCATTTCCTCCTTCCCTTTCCTCTCTCCCAACCCTCTCCTGTCCACCACCACCCTTGTTGTCTTTCAAATTCATGGCCTCCTTTTCTTCAATTGTTATTACGTGTGTGTGTGTGTGTGTGTGTGTGTGTGTGTGTGTGTGTTCCTAAAATACAAATACACAACTTTCTCGGTCCCTGTCACGTCACCTGTGTGTATGTACATTGTGAGGGATGACTGTTTGGTATTGGAGAAACAATCGCTGTGCTCTTCCCTGGGGGAGACTATCTCTCCCACTCTCAGCGTTCCTTAGCTGCCTGTAGTTCTTTATCTATGGGCTTTCCCCTTCCACATTAACACACCAGCTGGTATCCTCCTTGTTCAGCTCACATTTAGGGAATCATGGGTGTTCCCTTCCCTGGTGCAAACCCACCTCTCCTGCTCCCAGCTCTTCTCCGTTGCCTATAGTTCTCTGTGTAGGGTTGGGGCCTCATGGGCTTCTCCCCATCAAGTTTGGTGTGTCCAGTGGTGTCATCCTTGTCTAGCTCATCCTGGATGGAAACATCTACAAAACAACATCTGCACCTGAGTGAGGCTCAGAGAACATTGCAGAAGTGGGAGCAGAAAGACTGTAAGAGCCAGAGAATCAGGGAGTTTGGTGAAAGACTGTGTCTCCTAATAAGAAGCTACACCCGTTCAGACAGCAAATATTTTCCCCAACGTAGTATTTCTATTAATTATTTGGGAATTTCATACAATGTATCCCAGTCACACTCCTTCACCGTTCCTCCCAGGTCCACCCTCCCACCTTTGTTCCCCCCGCCATAAAAAGAACTAAGTCCAATTTACATTGCCCATATACTCATTGGAGCATGGTCAAACTCCCAGTGGCCAACCCCTTAAAGAAAACTGAGTCCTTCCTTCCCCACCCCTACCCCCACCAGAAGTCATCAACTGTGAAGGGCTACTTCAGCAACTTTATTACAGTTTTTAAAGGCTCTCTTCAATAGCATCCTGTCTGAATGGTTTCATTGGGGGGTGCGGTGGGGGTGGAAGTTGTCAAAGAAGCCATCAATGCCGCTCATTCTAAGTCTGCAGTCATCGATGCCACTACGAAAGAAGCCTCCTTGCCCCTAGCAGCCCACGGCAGCACAGATTACGGACTTCTACATGATGGTGGCAGCACTGATCGTGAACTTCAACGTGGTTTCCAGCTGCACCCAAGATCACGGACATCAACCTGGTCCTCAGTGGCAGCACAGATCACATCCGCGCAGATCACATCCACACAGCCTGGCCTGCCGAGGCGGCACTAACCACAGACACCACCATGGCAACCAGCGGCAGCACCGACCAGGCAGCACGGACCACAGAAGTCTTTCTAGGAGACTTAACCCAGAAAATGAGCCATTCTTCAACTCAGGTAGGTAACTTGTTGTTGCTCAGAGGCAGGACCTGTGAGAGCTCCAGGCTACTGTACACCACCCCGCCCTAGGTGCCAGCCACCCTGCCAGCACCCACCCTAACATGACCATCGCACTTGCAGCCCTCGGGCAGCTCAGCAAATATTTTTTAAAGTGTTCAGTGTCACTTAGCAATCAAAGAAGGGCACATTGAAACTACTTTTAGATTCCATCTCATCCCAGCAAAATTGTCACCATCAAAAATCAAAAAAAAAAAAAAAAAAAAAAAAAACCCAAGCAGTAAATGCTGCAGGAGAAGAAAGAGGAATCCTTGTTCACTGTTGGTAGACTTGCAACTGTGCAACCTCTGTGGAAATCAGTGTGGAAGTTTCTTTAAAAGCTAAAATAGAATTACTGTACGACTCAGGGATAGCACTCCTGAGCATAGACCCGAAGGACTCCACATCCTTTCACAAAGATACATGTACATCTACGTTCATTACAATTCTACACACAATGGCTAGAAAATGGAATCAACCTAGATATCCATCACCTGATGGATGGATAAGGAAAACGTGACACACAATGAAATTTTATTCAGCTATAAAGAAAATTGAAACAATGAAATTTATAAATGGATCGAACTGAAAAACAATATATTAAGAGGGGTAACCTAGGCTAAGAAGGACAAAATCGTGCGCTCCCTGTCATAGGTGGATCCTGGTTTCTAATTATTCAGCATGTGTGGTTACGTGGAGTAAGTATGGGTGAAATCCAGGAAATTAAAGGGGCTGTGAGATGGGAGGGAAACAGAGGCATTCTGGGAGGGGGTGGGGAAAACAGAGAACACATTTTATATGAAAGTACAAGAGGGCATTCAGGAGGCGAAAGGGCACAGAAGGGGAAGCGGGGCAAGAGACAAATGAAGAACAGGGAAGAATCCAGCAACATGAATTACACATGAAAATGCCATAGGGAAACCTGCTACTTTGTAAGCTAACTAAAGTAAATAAACAATGGCTTTTAAAATGGACTGTTCAATGATAACGTCACAAAAGAATCCAGTAACTTCTAGTCAGGGTCACTCACATATTTAAGACACAACTATGGCCTCCTTGTCCACCTTGTGTGTAGGGTGAACCCCAAATGCCACCTTAAACCCCAAACAAAAGGCTCCTGTCTGGTATCACTTCCCTAAATGGCCAGCCAGGAAAGAGGAGCTCATGACTGGTGTTCTTACAGCATTTTCTGTTTGCTTCTCAACCTCCTGGGCTGAAATCCCAGCTTTGTAGATTTTTGTGCAGTATAAGTCAGCAGAGAGGAAAATGAAATGCGCCCATTTTGGTAGTATCACATGAATAATCCCTAACTAGCACTTGCTTAGGTTCTCAGCACCTGAAAATAATAGTCACTGGCTGTGCAGGATTTACTACACATCATTTATCATTTTCGCCTGTTAAATTAGGGGCTGTTCTGGTGAAAAAGACCGCTCTTAGTCACCTGTGAGCGCCTGCTGGCTATCTAACTGTGGCTTGGCATGTAGAGAGTTCTTCACACACCTAATGGGCACATGAATGAGAGTGGGTATAGCAGGATAGCTGATGATCAGTGTCCACGGCCACACATCAGTGAAAGCCCCGGTTCGCTGCAGATTCCAGGCGATGAAGTGTGCGGGTTGGTTCACTGAGCTTCAGGTTGCCGCCCAGTCTGGTGAGCCTGCTGAGTGGTCTCTGCACAGACTGCACCTCAGATTGCTCTTCCCCCAATCACTGGCTTAATCACCTCTGTGGGCTTCTTCCCTGCTTCTTGTGGGAGTGAAAAGTTTCTGCTACTAAAAGAGCAACTGCCTGTGATCCCAGCTTCCCCGTCCGTTCAGTCGCCTGTTATTGTCGATTCTCCTCAGCTCTAACAAGTGGCTTCCACTGGATCACAAAGCATTCTAGGCTCATGTGTGCCTTTATTCCTGTGTGGAGTGGAACGGAGCAAAGAGTTCCTCCCTGCCCACATTGTGCTGACAGTGAAAGAGACACAGTCATGAGGCAGGAAGGAGAGGCGGTTTTGAATCAGAACAAATGCACCTGAGCACAAGCTGACTTCATTTAACTAGCAATCAATTGGCTCTGGACTCCATGACTGACTCTCTCTCTCTCTCTCTCTCTCTCTCTCTCTCTCTCTCTCTCTCTCTCTCTCTCTCTCTCTCTCTCAGCTCTCCTTTCCCCTGCCTTCCTCTACTTTCTGAGTGAGCTTTTGCTCAAACAGGATCCCTCCATGCGAAAAGCCCTTCTCTCTCACCTTTTAAGACCAGCACAGAAAAGAACAGCACCCTCCCGTCTTTGTCCTGATTGTCCAACCTTGTCCTGGTTGGATTAACTGGTACATGCCCATCCCTGAAATTACGGTACCAGTGCATAAATGAATTGATTTTGATTGCACAAACAGGTCCCTCACACATCCCAAAAATGGAGGGTAGGTCAGCTCACTGTTGGCCAGAGACGGTGGACTTCCCAAGTGACTCCAGAGGCCATATGGATAGGAGTACCAATGAACAATGACAGGAGAGCATTACAGTCTAGAAATGTCTCCCTAATTCTCACCTCTCACCTTTGAGCACGTCATCACCGTTAAGCTTGTAGCTCACAACCATTTAAGAAAAGAGGAAAGAAAGAAAGAAAGGAGAGAGAGAGAGAGAGAGAGAGAGAGAGAGAGAGAGAGAGAGAGAGAGAGAGAGAGATCAGGCCAGAGTTTAGATAGGTAAGGTTTGGTGTGCCCCTTTTTGCACATCACCCCCTTAGGAGGAACAGGGGAAAGTTAGGGTGATACAAAAGGAGAGAGGTGTGCTATCAATCACTGGCTAGAGCAATTAAGTTACATGTTCCTGCAGATAAAACAGGACAGATCCAGAGTACAATGGAGGCTCTCTCTTTGTTTTTCCTGAGGGAGTCACACTAAGGCAGAGCTGGGCTATCTGCACAGAAAAATCGGTTGTATCTGAATTGACAACGCTGTAGGGGATTACAATTAGAATTTGGACACCAGATTCTAGCTTGACTGTGGCTATACAGGCATCTATCAATCACCTCCTCAGACTCAAAATCTGTCTTGTTGCCTCACCTCTCCAGTCAGTGACAAAGACATATAGAGAAAAATGTTTTGATGTATCTTCATCGCAGGAAGGTGTCATAGAATTTTATTATTTTTATTTAATTGTTTTAATATAGTTTACATTGAATCCAGATTCTCTAGAAAAACAAGTATTGTTCTTAACCACTGAGCCATCTTTCTAGCCCCCAGGACCTTGTTCTTAGCAGTATTTTTTTTTAATATTTCTTTTACTTGTAAAACATTTTAATTGAAATAGAATTACATCATTTTCCCCTTCCTTCTCTTCCTCCAGCCCCTCCCAGCCACCCTCACTCCAACCCCTTCTATTCCCCCATACTCTCAAGTTCATAGCCTTTTTCTGTGGTTATTGTTGCTACATACATATATGTGTATAGAGATACAACCTGCCGAGGCTGTTTCTGTCGGTGGTGTATATACCATTGCAGAGCGGACCATTCTGCTTTGGACAGCAGATAAGGGGGCTTGTCCCTGGGAGAGGCTAACTCTCCCTCTTGCAGCAGTCACTAGTTGCCTATAGTTCTTTGTCTAGGGGTGGAACCCTGCAAAACTTTTCCCCATCCACATTAACATGTCCACTGACACTGTCTTGCCCGGTCTTCTTTCTGCAGCCATTTCTAGGGAGAATGATTGACAACAGACTTCTGTATTCTGGCTCTTACCATTTTCTGCCTCTTCTTCCTTGATGTTCTCTGAGCCACAGATGCAGGAGTGATGATGGAGAGTATCCACTGGTGCTGGGCTCCCCGTGACCCATCACTCTCTGCATCGTGTCCAGTTGTGGTTTTCCATGATGATCTCCATGTACTGTAAAGGAAGCTTCTTTGGTGAGGGTGGTAGCTACACTGAGGGTCTGAGGATAAGATTAGACGGTGGTAAGGGATTATGCTGATCTAGTAAAGTGGCTGTTGTAGATTCTTTTCTAAGGTTCATGACCTCCAGCCCCAGGAAGCTGGCTGGATTTTCAGTATTAGGCATAATTTCCCTCCTGTTGAGTGGGCTCTAAGTTCAACTAGACAGCCATTGGTTATCATTTTAATGCGTGAGTGCCACTTATCCCACCTTTCAGGATAGCTTGCCATATTGGTCATTGTTGGATTCATGGACAATGCATCTCGGCAGGACTACCGATTGATCCCTTCCTTTCGCAGTTTACACAGTATTTTCTGGAATCACGGAAGCTAGACCACAAGAAAGAGACTTTAGTATTGGATCTAATTTGAATCACATGAATCTTGCGCCCTAAGTATGTGGTGTCTTCAGCAACGGGGGCTTGCTTTCAACTTCTGAGTGGCAACCAAGAGCTACATTAACAGTCTGTGTTATCTGAGAGTCCCTTAGACATTCCTGGGCCACCATACAGGTTTCCTGTGCCTGGTGCTGGGGTTTTTGCTGGTCTCTGGGTTTTGTCATGGAATTTTGGAGTGAATGTTTTACTGCTCTGTTTGATTTGCTTTTCCTTGCTTGCTCTATACATTCCCTGTACATTATTCTATCCAGGTTTCTGCTCTTCACATCTTTGTGAGGGGGAATCGGGGAAACACTGATTTCTCTCATCTCTTGGCACCAAATGGGCTCTCCAATAACAGCGGTCACACATGCCCTTAACCTCATCGGTGTGATTACCAATACCGGTCACTGTAGGATTAAAGCTTGTCAGACCCCAGCAGCTCTCGGGAGGCTGAGGCAGAAGGACTGTGGTTGCAAGTCTGTGGCAAGGCCGACATGACCATTGATAATCCATCTTTTTAAAAAGTGGGCTGACAAACTAGTGGAAATGTATGAACTGTGGACCAAGAGCTGAGGAACCCCCATGGTACTGGACTAGGCCCTCTGGATAAGTGAGACAGTTGTTTAGCTTGAACTGTTTAGGGGTCCCCAGGCAGTGGGATCGGGACCAGTCCCTGGTGCATGAGCCAGCTTTTTGGAGCCTAGTGCCTATGTTGGGACACTTTTCGCAGCCTTGGTGCAGGGTGGAGGGGCTTGGACCTGTCTCAGCTGAGTGTGTCAGGCTCTGCTGACTCCCCATGGGAGACCTTGCCTTGGAGGAGGTGGGAATGGGTGATGTTGGGGGGAAGACTGAGGAGGCAGGAGGAGGGAGGTGAGGGGAATCTGTGGTTGGTATGTAAAATGAATAGAAAATCTCTTAATAATAATAAAAAAGAGAAGAAAAAGACATTGTCTATCAGGTTTATGCACAATAAAGTTACTATTTTTCCCTTAAAACCAAAAAAAAGTGGCTGAGGAGATAGCCCAGTGGCTAGGCACTTGCCCTCACTGTGAGAGGTTCTGTGTTTGATTCCTAGCACCAGAAAGAAAAAAAAGCACTTGTGGTAATAGCCATATTGATGAGCATTTGTAATATGTTGTATTCTCTGGCAAACTCTTTGCAAGTATCACCACAGTCATTATTACATCAAAACAGGGGTATTTTGTGCTCAAATTAAAGGTAAAGAAAACTGATACAGAAACTAATGCTGTGAACCGAATGGCATAACTCAGTAGAAGAACATGTACTTAACATGTTCCAGCCTTGGATTACAGGTCCAGGATGGAGCAGGGAGGGGCTTCAACCAGTCAATGCAGCTAGCAAGTGTCTCCCTCAGTGTATCCAGCCCCCACTCACAAAATGTATCCCTGTTTCTTCTGTTTGCCCATCATTCTTCAGTATTTGCACCTGCCCTTTATTTCTGAGGCTTTCTCCAGGAAACTGTTTTCACGTAATGATCTCTACCACCATAAGTGACTGACCCCCACCAAGTTACAGAAGCAACTCCCTCTGAGCTGATGGCCCAGAGTGACCCCTCCCACAGTCCCTCTTCTATGATGTACCAAGAGCAGCTCTAGGTTGTCACCGTCCTTTTCCACCAGGCTCAAGTTCTATTCTGTTTCTCTCCAGAGCTGTGTCTTAGCTTTTAGCTCAGCTTTAGCCATTCACTGCATATTGCTGAAGGAGAGGTGATGGCAATCTCCACCAGGTGAGTGTCAGGGTGTTTGGAATAAATCGTCTGAGGGGTTTCTTGGATATGACTCTATCCCAGATATTATTTGCTCAGTTCCTTGGAAGAACAGGAAAAATGGTAGAAGTTTTTTAAATAAGCCAGTTACAAAGGAAGGTATATGAGAATAATCTGATAGACTATAGCACCCTGCCCAATGCAGATACCCTTTGCCCTGTGACTGAGAGCCCAGCTCATCAAACATCTCCAGCATTCTAGAAAAATCAGAAACATAGTGCCCTGTCCAACTTGGAAATGTGTTAGCCAGTGACTAAGAGCCTGGCTCATCAGAAGCTCTCAATATCCCAGAGATCAGAAACATGGCTTCTCAATTTTGTAAGTGAAAATATCTGATTGCTTTAATGTCATATAAAGAGAACACAACATTGCACAAATTATTTAACCCCTGTTTCTACACGTATAAAGTAGGGACAGTACTGGAACCTAGCTTGGGGCTGCTATGAGAAATAAATTTCTGGATGTTCATGAAGTGTTTGAAACTGTTCTTTAATATATGGAGACTTCATGGGAGACCAGCCCTTTCCTAAACAGAAATGAGGAGGAGTGGATTGAGGGATGAGAACAGAGGAGTGTGCGGAACTGGGAGTAGGGAGGAGAAATTGTAGGCAGGAAGTAAAATAGATAGATAGATAGATAGATAGATAGATAGATAGATAGATAGATGGATAGATAGTTTTTTTAAATATGGACATTTTTAACATGTGCTATCTAACTAAATATATAATATGGAATCTCATGTTGAATACCTGATTGAATGTTGAATGTGTAACTGAACAATAAAGGCATTTTAAAGTACTGTGAAAACCAAACAAAACACATCTATGGGCCATTTGTGGCCTTTGTGTTATCAATATTGATACCTCCTCTTATTTTTTTAAGTACATCTTTCATCTTGGACCACCCCTGGGCCTGGTATAGTACTAGATCACTTCTCCTATATAGTTTCAAAAATAGCCCTTTGTCTGATGCCAAACTCATGATGCTGAACCTTCTGCTTTGTTATCTACCTTTTCTCTCATCTCATGGAGTCCTAGTTGGAAAACTCACAACACAGCAAACTTTTTGAGAAGCTCCTGGTTCCTAGCTTCAGAGGGGCCAAGCCAAAGCCACTTTCCAAACTCCCTTCCCTGCACTGTTTGCAGACGGTACTTCTAGTGAGCTTCGTTACCAGCGATCAGTCCTGTAGCGAGGATATGGGTTGGACACAGTTAAAAACAAGGCTAAAAATAACCACTTTCAAATAAAAATCTTGATTTGAACAGGAAAAGGAGGAGAAAACGCAGGACAGGTAGGGCAAGATTTATTTATTTATGCCAGTGAATGAAAGATAAAGAAAATGAATATTTTAAAGGAGTTGGGAGGATGGCAGAATTGCTTTAATCTCCAGTAATGTTGTCAAAACACCCGTGATGATGCAAATGTCTGTCACACAAACCCAGAGGAAGCTTATTTACGTGTTTGAGATGCACAGGGTTGTAAGTGATGGTTTAATTGGGGAAATATGCCTAGTCATTTGAACAAGCAGACCTAAAAACAGACATACATAACATAGTGCTGAGTGAAAAGTGAAAATAAACGAGATGATTTCTCTTCCATTGCTTTAACATAGTCCCCTCCCTCCTCCTGTCTCCTTCTATCCCATTTCCATTTCCATCAGAAAAAAGCACTGCTCAGCATTTCCCAAGTCTCCTTAACCTTTCTGACTTCCTCACTTGGGGCCAATGGAAGACAAAGCAGTCTCTCAATGACTGAAGACAGGCTCCAGGCAGCACCCAATCACTAGACTGACCTCTGAGCTGGGAGGGTCCTCCTAAAAGTAAACAATGCAAAGACTGACCAGCTAAGGTATGTAGAACCTCTAACTCAGTACCTAGAAAATAAAAGGTATTCAGAAGACAGGTTTTCTTATCTATGACTCAATAGGAAACTGGCCTGTATTAGAAAAAAAGATTATGATGTCTCTAATAAGATTTTTTAACTGGAAAAAAAGATTATATTATATAGCAATGATAATTGGCTCTGAGTTGATCAAATTTTTTTACAATTTTATTCAGATTTTTTCAAATGTTTTGCAATAAGAAACAAATAATTCTTAAATCGAATACTCTGGATCTATCACATTAGGTACAAAGTGTTTTCTATTCTTATACCCACCCACCCCATCCAATTATCAATCTAGTAACACTCATGGGTTAATGGATTTTAAAAACTATGGTTTTAATCAGACATAGCAGCCCACACCTGAGATGCAGCTGGAGTGGGAAGATTGCTTGAATTCATAAGTTTGATATGCAACTTGGACTGGGAAATATAGCAAAGAATACCTGTCCAAAGAAAATTAAAGTTAAGGTTCTACTTCACTTTTATAGTTCTTTTAAACCTCTCCAGAAATTAATATTCAGACAATTGAATAGTTTTATTCATTCCTTGAAAATTCTATACAGTGAGTTTTTAAGAGCAAAAGATTGGTGTTAAAATCAAACTTAAGCTGAATATCACTTGATATAGTTGTAATCTCTCAAAACACACAAAAATGATACCAAGGGACAAAAAGACCTTTAAAGCATGAAACAGTTCATCATTTTGGCTACTCTTTCTAAGGAACTCTTTCGGTTGTATCAGACAGCTGTGCTGAAGGTTACCAAATACCCTCCATCCACAGAACTTCAGCACTGGGGTGGTGGACAGTTCCATCATGCAGCTGGAAACTGTGTTCTCAAAACCTGCAGAAGCACCTCAACAAGAAAACAGAACACAGAAATGAGGCAACCTCATATCCCTGAGGTGATCACCATCCTCCACAGGACAAAAATCTATGTCTAAATGTCTCAGCTTCCCTGACTGCCAAGGGGACATATTTTTTTCTACCATGAGATCTTAGTTTGCTTTCTATTGCTGTGATGAAAAACACCATGAGGGGGAGAAGAGGGGTTATTTCATTTTATATCTTATAGCCCATCCTGAAGGGAAGTCAGGGTAGATATCAAGGCAAGAACCTGGAAGCAGGAACTGAAACAGATACCATGGGGAAACACTGAGTACTGGCTTGCTCCCCATGACTTCCTTAGCCTGCTTTTTTATACCACCCAGGAACGCCTGCCCAGGGGTGACACCCCCACAGTGGGCTGGATCCTCCCACATCCATCATTAATCAAGAAAATGCCTCCACAGTCTTACCTACAAGACAATCTTCTCTACTGAGGTTCCCTCCTACCAGATGACCTAAGCTTGCATCACGCTGACACAAAACAAAACAAACAAAAAAAAAAAAAAAAAACACCACACCTAACCAGCACCTATGCTGAGTTCAACCCCAGAGCCTTTTACATCTTCATCAAGTGCCTACCACTGGGATACATCTCCAACACAATGAGATAGTCTAAACAGTAAGTAACTCAGAAGCTGTAATGTCTTCCTCTCCCCCCACCCTCCTTATTCTCACACTTAAGTTTTCTGTAATCACCTCCAGAATAAACTCCTTGTCTTAGTTCAGTCCACTATAACATAAAAGACTGTGGCATTTGTTCTCACAGTCACAGAGTCTGGAAGTCTAAGGCCAGTGTGCTTTTGTCCTTGTCAACCCTCTTCTTGGTTTACTTACAGCCTCTCTCTAGGTATACACTCCGGGACAGAAAGAGGGAGAGAGCTCCTGCAGCTTCCTCCTTCTATAAGAAGGGCCACATCATGAGGACCACACCCTTGTGGCTGTATCTAACCCTGGCTGCTTCACAGGAGTAAAAGTTCCACCTCCAAATAGCATCACATTAGAGTTGGGGATTTTGCTAGTCTGTGGCACTCAACTCAAACCTTTGACTCAGGGTCAAGTTTAAGCAGTAGGGAACATATGTTTGTATGTTGTCTAAGACTCATAATTATAAATGCCTTGGCTAAAGTCTTTAAGTTGCTCCTGATAAAGTCACTAACAACAAGTAAAAGAAGCCTAGGTTTGAATTATTGAGATCCAGTGATCAAATTAAACTGGCTGTGGATACCTTCCATATAGAACAAAATTGAAACAGTGTTCCTTGCTGCTTGGATAAACTGTTAGTACACACAACTGTAGCAGGCACTGAGATAAGGTCAGTAAATGCTCCCACCTGCCCACCACCAAAACTAACCTACAAAGTCTTAGCTTTAAAGACCCAGGTTCCTAGAAATGTGAAGGATTCAGTTTACCCATCAGGAACTGCCTCCTTTCAGCCTGAGTTCTGCCAAGGACATGTGATGTATATGTCTGCCACAAAGTTGTGACACACTGGCAAACTTTTACAAAGTCACTATCTTAAGACAACTCCAGACATCTTGTTTCTGGGACAAGGACATTCATTGTCTTGTGCTTTCACTGATGTCTCTATACAGTATACATTGTGCTAGGCAGCTTGACTCCACTGTGAAAGGCCTTCTCTGCCTGAAATTGTTTTTCATAGACTAATCTAATGAGTGTGAGTCCCCAATTTATCTCTAAATATATGACCTTGCTTAGTCAAACCTCAGAATCTGGTTCTGTAAAATACCAATAACATAAAACTTACATCGTAGGTCATTGTAAGAATTGCAACAACAAAAAAAATCCCTGAAATGTATTGAGTTCAGTCCCTGAACAAAATGCACTTCGACGCCTTAAATGTTATTGAAACCACATTCAATTATAGCAACTGAACAATGCAAAAACACAAAGAGTTGAACTTAGAACCTGGAGACACTTTATGAGAAATATGTTTTTCTTTTCATTTTAATCATTTCACTCTTATGCAACTTAACTTTCATTAAAACTCACTTATAATGTGATAAAAATTAATTTAAAAAAAATGAAGATATCCATCTAGGAACTCATGAGATCTAAAAAGGGAAACGTCCATGAATATATGGAGTTAGTCGAGTCCCGGCATTGTGTGAAAAGTGCAGGGTAACAGGGTCACAATGATGAGCAAGACTCTATCTCCTCTGAGGGAAACAGCTGTCTAAAGAGCCAATAAGAGCCCTGTGATGGAGTAAAGAGCACTATGTCCAAGGTACTATGGAAGACCTTCAGAGGACTAGCCGGCTCCACTCAGAGGTGCTGGAGTGTGGTAGGTGGAGCTTCTCGATTATAACAGTTAAACTGGAATGCAAAGGATGGAGAGTAGTTAGCAAGGTAATCCAGGAGGAAAGAAGATCCGGAGCACAGGAAAGAAGATCCGGAGCACAGGAAAAAAGATCCAGAGCACAGGAAAGAAGATCCGGAGCACAGGAAAGAAGATCCGGAGCACAGGAAAGAAGATCCGGAGCACAGCATATACACGCCAGGGAATCATGGGAGACTACGGCATCGTCTAGGAATGCCAACTTAGACTGCCTTGAAATCAGAACAGTGGAGAACGAAAGGTGGAGAAACGGAGCGAAACAACTCTCACAAGCCATAGTTTGCAATTATTTTAAATGACTATAGTGAAGTTATCATCAAACCTTTGAAGTATTAATGTTGTATATGGTGAAAGCATGTGTACATTTTCATATGTGATTAAAGGCGTGAGCCACCACCGCCCCGGCCAAACTCATTTTTACTATTATTCACCTCCGTGTTCTCTTCAATTATTGCATGACATACATATTTAATAAAATATTGATAACTGGGCTGAATGTGGCAATGTACACATATAATCTCAGTGTTCATGAGGCCGAGGCAGAAGGATCATGGGTTCAGGTCACCCTGGGCCACACAGTAAATTTTTATCACTGCTCCCCTACAGTATATATTGAGACCCTGTCTCAAAAAATGCCAAAATAAAAAAGTAACAACTGAATGGGCGACCTAATCATTGAGAAGGATAAACTAATATTTGAGTATATACAAAAGATGCATTACATACGCTAAAAATCAAGCAAACTTCATATAACTGAACAGATAACATTTGAAGAAAGTGAAGGCTGGACACTGCGGCTACAACATCGATTTTTCTGAAATTAGAATCATTCTGCATCCAGTCAACCTGCCCTCTGTACTGCTGACATCAACCACTGAGGTGATGAAGAAAAATCTGCTTTGTGCTAGTATCTGGCAAACTAACACAAGTTAATTTGTCAATTCAACTATCAGTGTAATAGGGGATGTTACAAACTAACATTAGCAGGTTAAGAGAGGGGAACTATATTATCCATAAAGAAAAACACAAGTCCTCAACAGGAATTCGGATGTCACTGAAAAGATGAACAATGGGGGAAAAAGGCTAAAGACAGGGTCTGAGTGACCTCTAGTGTTAGGAAGGAGAATAGAATGAGACAGAAACCGCCCATGGTGCAGAAACCTTTTTTAAAAAATCCTATTATAGATATAATGTGTATTTTACATATAATATCATTGAAACATAGTTTTTATTTCCGTCTGTTGAAAAGTCACCTAAGGAAAAAAGACCACCTAAGAAACAGCCTGTAGGATTTCACATTTCACCCTGCACCGAAACGCTGCTCTGACTCCGAGTATTAAAATGTGTTCTTCTGTACAGCACATGCAAAAGTTTGAAATCTCAGCCTTACTAGCCAGACATCTTTAAGGAAAAAGAATGCCTGCTATTAAATGTTAAATAACAGTAGGTTTCCCAATTGATATTGAGAAAGGGTCAAGGGGATGCAGAGAGGCAATAAAGTCATTTCAATTTTAGTAGTGTGGAGAGAGAGTGCTCACATTCAGGGCTTCACCTTCTAATGTATGCATTGATTTTTCTAAAAGCACAGCTCTGATCACCTTCAATCAAGGTTCTTCAAAACCCCCTGGTTGCTCACCGAATTAAGAACAAAGTCTTAGGTGGGTCATTCAAGGGCTTCTGTGAAATAACCCCCGACCTTTGTCTCTTGGGAGGCGAACCTTGTAATATGTCACAACATGTGCTGTTTGTGCATGTGCAGACCTCCTGCTTGCCCGCATCTTCTTCCTTGCAGTTTTTTGAGCCTCTGTGCAAGAAGAGCCCCAGTCGGGGGGAACTGGGGTTTATTTCTGATAATCTGATTTTACTCCTTATTGATAGATGTGTAGCGTTATAATCATCAATTAGCCTAACTTAACTGTGATAAGGATGGTGTGTGCCCCAAGAGTATTGCCCGGCCGCCTCTGCACAACAGAAAGGGCAGAACAAAACAGTCAAACGCCACTGCGGCTGTTCACCATTGTTGGGCTGGATCCTGAGCAAGACAATCCTAGTCCCAGGTGCCTCACTGTAAGGTAAGTCCAGTCATTACCAGCTTAATAACGTCAGTGAGAAGACTAAAACCAGATGACGGATGGGAAGTGCCCGGTGTTTCCTACGCAGACAGCAAATGTGCTCCTCTGCTCACTCCAGGATCGCTGCCTCTGCTCACCTCTTCATTCAAAGGAACTTGAGTGTCGGAGGACATCATCATGTCCTCTGGCTGGAGTGTCTACTTTCCTGTTCCTGCTTCTTCTGTGAAAACGGTTGTCAGCCAAAGATTCAAGAAAATGTTAATCTCACATCTAAAGCTGGAGGACAGTGAGACGTCTGAGAATCATACTCGGTTTCACTATGATTCTGATCTTTTATGCTTTTTCCTCTGTCTTACAGCATAGCCAGTCAGCTTTCTAAGCCCAGAAAACCAGTAAAAGTATCTTAGGCATAGCCTTGGCTCATGAAGAGTAAACAAAGCTTTAGTGGGTGATCCCCTTTGTATGAGGCATCAAGAGTGGTTAAAAACTCAAAGAAACATAGTTAATTGGTAGTTTGCAGGCACAATATGGAAAGGAATTGTTAAATGGGTGCAGGGTTACAGATTTGCCGAAAGAAAAAGTTCCAGAGAATGATTGCCCAACAATGAAAGTATTTAACACCATTAGACTGTGTACTTTAAAATACCTAAGATGAAAAAAGAAAACAAACTGGGTAGTGGTGGCACACACCTTTAATCCCAGCACTTGGGAGGCAGAGGCAAGTGGGCAAGTGAATCTCTTCAAGTTTGAGGCCAGCCTGGTCTACAGAGCGAGTTTCAGGACAGCCAAGGAAATACAGAGAAACCCTGTCTGGAAAAACCAAAAAAAAATAAAATAAAATAACTAAAGGTGATAAACAAAAAAAATAGAATGCCTAAGATTGTAAGTTTTGTGCTATATCTATTTTACCACAGTTAATGATTATTTAAGAGCTCAAGGTATAGCTCAGTGGTACAGCACTCACCTCACAGGCATAAGCTCCAGAGTTCAGTACCCAGCACACACACACACACACACACACACACACACACACACACACACACACACACAGGCACACACAAGAGAGAGAGAAGAGAGAGGGAAAAAAGAGAGAGTAGGAAGAATGTCTTACAATAGCCTATGAAATAATTAATTAGTCCCATGTAAATATCACAATCCTATGTTGTTTTGAGTTTATGTTAAGGATGAGGAAAAGTAGTTTTCACTCCCTTTGAACATCACCTAACATATAAAGAGGGATTAATTCTAACTCATGCTAGAAATAAAAGGATGAAGAGGATGAACATCCACCTTTTGCCTGGAGTAACAGGCAGAACCAGGGATAACTCTTAGCAACTGTCAGAGTTCACACAATTATTTAAGTGTTGTCTCAACAGCAGTGATCAGCAATTCCTGATATCCCCCCCCCAAAAAAATAGCAAAGGAGGGCAATTTCAAGGCTAAATGCAGACTTTGGCCCTCCCTGGTAAGCAGGTAGGAAGAGGTAGAAAGATTCAAAGTCTGCACTGTTGCTTGAAATAACTTGTAAAAGGCTCTCTGCGTTGAGTTCCTCTAAGTCCAATCCTTAGTATTCACCTGGTGCTGGAATCCTTGGAAACTGATGGAAACTTGAGAGTCTCCTGCAGAGGGGAGCTGCAAGAAACACAGCATTGTATCAGCACACTCAGTGACCCCTGGGACACTGTCTCTAAAATGCCAGGGAGATTTTAGCAATCCAAGGTGTTCTGTAGCCTGGGATCACAGTTCATCATCGTCGACATTGTTGTTGTTGGGATTTGGGGTTTTTATTTTTGTTTTGTTTTGTTTTGTTTGATTCACTATTTTTAATTTTTTTTGATGGATAACACACATACAGAAAAGTACACACGTCATAATTCAGAGTTCCACCGGCTGAATATCTCTGTCCAACCAGTATCCGATTAAAGAAACACTGCATTGCCCAGCTCCCAAGGCCCCTCGGTGCCTCTTGCAAGTTGCCCTGCCACAGGCAACTACAACGTGGATTCTATTACTCCTCCCATCACGTTATTTTTGTCTATCTTTTTGTAGCTTTATAAATGAGACAAGAAGAAGCTCCAAATTCATGAGATCCTATGTAACTGTAATTTGTTCACACACACCCCTTGCTAATGTGAATCTGCTATATAAAAATGAATTTGTCGCCGGGCGGTGGTGGCTCACACCTTTAATCCCAGCACTCGGGAGGCAGAGACAGGCGGATCTCTGAGTTCGAGGCCAGCCTGGACTACCAATTGAGTTCCAGGAAAGGCGCAAAGCTACACAGAGAAACCCTGTCTCGAAAAACCAAAATAAATAAATAAATAAATAAATAAATAAATAAAAATGAATTTGTCCATTTTACTATTATTTCAGTTTCCCAGTTATTGATATTATTCTGTCACACTTGGGATTCCCGTAAGTTTTCAGTAGTGTTCTAGGACTGTTCTGACAGAGGTCACAGAATTTCCTTGCCAGAAATTCCAAAATCCTGTATTTTAGTTCCAAACAAAATCCTGTGCTGGGTGGTAGTGGCACATGCCTTTAATCCCAGCACTCAGGAGGCAGATGCAAGTGATCTTTGTGAGTTCAAAACCAGCCTGGTGTACATAGTAAGTTCCAGGACACCAGGGCTATACAGGGAGACCCTGTCTCAAAGAAAGAAATAAGAAAGAAAGAAAGAAAGAAAGAAAGAAAGAAAGAAAGAAAGAAAGAAAGAAAAAGAAAGAAAGAAAGAAAGAAAGAAAGAAAGAAAGAAAGGAATAAATAAATAAATAAATAATGCACAATCCCATTCAAGAATCAGGAAAGTCACGTTTTCCTGAGAACAATAGGACCCATCCATACTTGTAGACACTCTGTCATTGCCTTAGAAGCTATTCCTGAAATTTCTACATTCTGTGGTGTCCCATTCCAGCCAGTAAGCTTCATTAGAGTTCTACGAGACAAGCACAGCACTGCTAGCTAAGCTACAAAATGAACGAAACTCTAGTCCCTGGTTTGAGGGAAAATGGAGTTTATTAAAGATAAGCATGCTATGTGATCCAGGTCTCTTACTTCTGAGTAAATATCAAAAGAAAATGAAGTCAGTGTGACAAAGACAAGCCTGCACACCCCTGTTTACCGTAGCACTATTCCTGGGAGCCAAAACATGGCATTACTTTAAGAGCCTGTAAACAGATAAAAGGTCAAAGAAAATGTATGTGTGTGCAATGGAATAGTATTCAGCCATAAAGAAGAGTGAGATTCTGTTGTCCTCAGAGAAATAGATGGGACTAGAAGGCA
Source organism: Peromyscus californicus insignis (assembly GCF_007827085.1). Taxonomy (NCBI): domain Eukaryota; kingdom Metazoa; phylum Chordata; class Mammalia; order Rodentia; family Cricetidae; genus Peromyscus; species Peromyscus californicus. The sequence goes on from NW_026294606.1 coordinate 115,436,475, forward strand.
AGATGTTAGTTAATCTGTTCAGAGAAAGATAAATGCACCTTCTCTTCTATGTCAGAGTGTATAATTGTGATGACTAAAGCTGGGAAGGATAGAGAGAAGAACAAGCCAGCAGAACTTGGACCATGGGTACCAAAACATGGACAAAAGGAATAAACTCTCTCTCATGTTCCACAGATGAAAGGGTGACTGTAGGTCACAATAACCCATTGTGAGTTCTATGGAGGTGTACAGGAGAAGATCCCACAGGCTCAAAGCACACAAAAAAATGGTAAAGATCATGAAACTAGAAAGTGGATCATAGGCGAGGTAGAAGAAATCTTAGGGAGGAAACAGAGTGATGTGAGAAGAAAGCAGAAAGGGTGGGGTGTAAGGGAAGGAAAAGAACCAGTCAAGGCAGGGCAGGGGGTAGGGCGAGGACAAGGCAGAAGAAAATCAAGAACACAGGATAACGACATATACGTAAGAAAATGCCAAAAGAAACCCACTAGTTTGTATGCTAGCCTTAAAATGTTATTTTTAAAAGGTAAGGAAAATAAAACAGTGATTTCCTAATTTGACCAGGATATGCTGTGTGCAAGTGTTAAAATATCACACTCAATCTCATTAGCAAGTATAATTATTACATGCTAGCAAAGAAAAACAAATAAACATGATGCTACTCAATGTGACCCACCCAGAAGATTTAGCTCAAACACTATGTTATACCCCAGATCTGGGAGTGTCAAGGAAATCATGTATAGCTAAAGTATAAAATGTCCTTTAGATATTGTATACCAGTAATCATATGTATAATATACGATCATTCCTGGTTTGTTGGTATTGGTATTTTAATGGCGTGTATGTGTGTGTGTGTGTGTGTGTGTTCCTTTCATAATTGGACCCTGGAAATATATGCCCAGCTTAACATTTAAGCTTTAGTATTCTTATAAACCATTAATATACTAAGCCACAGTAGATACCACCACCAAAGTTAGAAAAGGACAAGTCTAAACAACCAATAGAAATTTACGGTGTAATAAAAGAGGAAGCACCTCCATCAGCCTTGTAGATGATTCACAAAAGCTTGGCCATGGTGTGTTTTGGTGTATACCAATTGATTTCAACTACTTTTCCCAGGAGGAAAATGATTCTTCAGATATTTTATTCATTATAAACAACCAAGTATATCATAATAAGTATCTGATGCTTTAAACCACGAACCTTTGTAAACACAACCTGAAATTCCAGTGTCACTCATATGTTTAATAACCAAAATGTAATACTCCTGATTTTCCTGTTTGAGCGCAGAAATTGACTCCTAGGAAGGCAGAGAAGCCAATTTGCAATGAGCACCTTTCATTTCCCACTTTTAATTCAGATTTTTATGAAATTGTTTGAAGTCTTGGCACTCATAGTGGCATTCCAATGTAGCTCATGAGGGACCCTTTGGGGAGGGACATTTATATGTAAAATATGTCTGCATCCCAACCCAACAGGCTGTAGACTTTGGGTCCTCTAAAAAGGGCATCTTTCCAATCACAAAGAAAGTAATAAGAATAACACAAGACAATATAGCTGAGCTGGGTACGAGGTTCCTTCAAACCCTCCTATCACAGCTCCTTTGTTTTCTGTATGGTAAGAACTGTACTTGTCACTCATTCATAGCCACAACCTGGAATCTGAGGCAAAATCAAGGATGTCTACAGTGAAGAGCCCTTGGTATATTTGCAGGAATAAGAGCCTTGTGGTCAAATGAGATCCTCAAGATGAAAGAAGAGGTGAATGGGGCCCAATCCGAGCCAAAGTCAAGGCAGGAAGGAGAAGCATGCTAGTAGACAAAATCTTCTACTTCAAAGTAACCTATAGCACTGGGAAGGAGGCTCAGTGGGTAGGAGCACTTGCTCACAAACATGAAGTCCTGAATTAGAAACCCCAGCACCCACATAAAAACTGTGTGTGCTTATAACCCACATTTGAGAAAGAGACAGGTGGATCCTGAGCACGTGGCAGGCCAGATACCTTCTGGTTCAGACACCCGTCTCAGGGCAACAAGGTGGACGGCAACAAAGACATGCGGAATCCTAGTTACATGCACATGATTGTGCACAACAGTACACTTGTGTGCAGGCACCATACACATAAAACACACACACATGCATGAGCCTATGGTACAGAAGAGAAAACAAAAATATTAAGTATATTAGGATTACATTACATAAGGGAGCTGGGCACATTGGCACATGTCTGCAAGTTTCACAGTTAAAGGGTACTGTCAGGAGGATCACGAGTTCTAGGTTAGCCTCAGCTGTTTAAAGGGATTGCTATAATGTGAATGTAAATATCCCCAGCAGGTTCATGTTTTGAATACTTTGTCCTTCAACTGATAGCACTGGGGAGATTAGAGCCTCATTGGAGGAAGTCATCACTGGCTTTCTGCTTTTGAAGATTATAACGGATCCCCCATCTGCTCCTTTCTCTCTGCTTCCTGTCTGCCATGAAATGAACACTCTACCCACTTCCACTACCATGATGCCCTGCTCAGATGTGTGGAGACAGGTGATCTTGAACTAAATCCTCTGAACTATACAATAAATGTGTGCCTTCTTAGCTTATTTTTCAGGATGCATGGAAGTAAGTAACACAGAAACCCTGCCTCACAAAAATTAAAAACAAACAAACAAATAAATGAATGAATAAGTAATTGCTGGGGATGCTGTGAATGTGTTGCTCTGATTGATTGATTGATTGATTGATTGATTGATAAATAAAATGCTGATTGGCCAGTAGCTAGGCAGGAAGTATAGTGTAGGCGGGATAAGGAGAGAGGAGAACTCTGGGAGGTGGAAGGCTGAGTCAAGAGATGCTGCCAGCTACCGCTGCCACCATGAGAAGTAAGATGTGAGGTACCAGTAAGCCACAAGACACGTGGCAACTTACAGATTAATAGAAATGGGTTAATTTAAGATATAAGAACTAGATAACAAGAAGCCTGAGCCATTAGGCCAAACAGTTTAAATAATATAAGCATCTGTGTGTTTATTTGGGTCTGAGTGGCTGTGGGTCTGAGCGGGACTGGAGAAAACTCCAACTACAAGTAATATTTGAGGGGGAAGTGCTTAAACAATAAAAGAGTAGTCAGCTTGTAAATAGAGACTGAAAGACCACATGAGATGGGGTTTAACATGCAATATCAAAACTAGCCAAATAACAGCACCCACGACCCTGTCAGGTGAGGTTTCAGGAAAAGGAGGGCAGAAGTGGACTGAGGAGAGAGGAAGTCCTGCAGATGCATAAACGGAGAGCAGACAGCACCTTAAGTGACATAAAGAAAAATGCACAAGTTTCTAAAGGAAAATACATCAGGCCATGTTCTTGTGCTGAATGGAACAGTCCAGCCAGGAGAAGAAATACAGACGACTGGAGAGAAAGGCATAGAAGCTGCCTTTAAGTTCCCAAGCTGGATACAGTTGCGAGGCCTGAAGAGCAGGGCTATGAGGGAGTCTAGAAAAGGTATCCACAGCACCTCTGTGAAGATCACAGCAGCAGAAGAGGAGGGCATATGTCTGAATGTCGCTGGGAAGCTGCAGCATTGAGTTTTCTCCTGGCTGCTTCACTTGTTTCAGGAAAATAAAAGAAGTTACAGTCAAAGACAGGAGGAAGGAGGGAAATTCTGAAAGAAAAAGGAATGGAGTTTACAATTGGCACATCCTAAGCTCACTGCTCTCCGGCTGCTTCACCTGAGAAGCGGGGACGTGCTGTCTTCATCACGTGGTTATCACACCTCAGAGCAACTTTTCTTTGGCTCGAGAGTCTCAGGTATCTGCAGGGATGACCACCCGTGATACCTCCTTAGTAGTTCTGCTTTGCTTTCAGTCATGCTGAGAAGCTTCCTGCCGGGCAAGTGCTCTACCACCAAGCTACACCCCAGCATTCTGAAACCAGTTGTCACCTGAGTTTATATCAATAAGAACTCACATGCACAAAGAATGTGGCATTTAAGGTGATCTAGGAAGACCGGGGATATATCTTGGCGGCAGAGATCTTTCTCAGTGTATGCAAGGTCCTGGCTTTGATCTACAGCATCCCATAAAGGAGTGTTTCTTCTAGGGTGCACCCACAAATAATCTTGGGCTTAGACTGACTCAAAAAATTCCACACCCAGGAAAGCAGCAAGTCCATTCTGGCAGAGACAGCACGTGGCTAAGACGCTGACTCTGTCTGAAGAAACACTGCCATGCTGTGGTCCAGTGACGTTGATCAGACTCTGTGCAGCTGTTTCCAGTGGAGAAAATGGAGTCGTGGAACCCAGTGGTCTGGTTCCTCCCAGCTGCAAAATTCTGGGAACACTTAAACACAGTACCCCTGGCCTCACCCCAAGGACAGTTTTGCAAGGTTTATACTACAACCAGAGCTTTCTTTAAGCAGCAGTACCATGGTCTTTGTGTAGCTACATGTAATCCTTAAGATGAATCTTAGATATGTAACGAATAAAAATTTAAGTGTTAGCATGTGTATTGCCATAAGTAGCAAACTATATCAAAACACTAAATAAGCACTACGGAGTCTTAAAGGGCTTCCTAAATATATTTTAGAACAAAATCTTAAGGTAGACATATAATCTTTAAAATCCCAAGCTAACATTGACTTAACACAGACAGAGAGTTACAAACAAGCTTTTGCTATTTGCATGTGGAAAATTAATTATCTTCCAATGGCAAGTTTACAGATTAAAAATAAACATGAAGACCTAAATTGTTTTGATGGCACAGCTGCATATATAGTCACACATTTTTCATTATTTGAAAGGAGTCTTGGTTCCAGTAAATGCAATCTCCAAGGAAGCGATAGCAAGGCTGGTCCTGCTTCCTAGGAGGGACTTGCTGATAAAGGACTCATTTGTTTGCCTGCTCACTCCTTCTTGTTGCTGTAGTGCAGTCCTGGTGGCTGAAGCTAAGGCCTAATGCGTGTTAGTCAGTTGCCAGACCACTGAGCTGTACTTCCAGCCCTTACTTGGAGACAGAATCTTACTAGATTACCCGGCTCTGCCACTAAGACCCAGGGATTCGCCTGTCTCCACCTCCCCAGTGTTGAGATTACAAGCATGTGCCAGCATGCCCAGAATTTTTTAGGTGGCTTCTGGGGTTCAAACTTGGGTCCCCAGGCTTGTGTGACAAACATTTAACCAACTGCAGTGTCTCTCCAGACCCCAGTTCCATTGCTGTGATAAAAACACTCAGATCAAAAGCAACTTGGGGGAGAGCGTGGTTCATTTCAGCTTACCCTTCCAGGTGAGAATCCACCCCTGGAAAAAGTCAGGGCAGACGCTCAAGCAGGAGCTTGCAGCCTAACCCCTGGAGGAAGGCTGTGGGCTGACTCACTCTCTGGCTCACTCCCAGACTCATGCTTAGCTCCTTTCTTAGACACTCAGACCCACTTGCCCAGCAGCTATGGTACTGCCCACAGTGGGCTGGGCCCTCCTGTGTCACTTAGCAATCTAGACAGCCCTCCATTCACATACCCACTGGCCAGTCTGATCTAGGCAGTTCCTCAGTTGAGGGTCCCTCTTCACAGATGACTCTAGGTTATGTCACGTTGACAATAAAACCAATCGGCGCAGTAACCAAGCCAAGTGTGGTGATGAATGCCTGTCATACCATCACTTGGGAGATTGAGGCATGAGGACCATGAGTTCAAGATAGGTCATAGCAACTCCATGCCAGCCTGGACCACAGCATGAGACTCTGTCTGAAAAAGACCTCTCCTCTACTCTCCCTTACAACCTGGCTGTTGGATACTAAATACTAAATAATAAAACTATTAAGGAAGAAATGGCTTTTCCAGCCTAGCCTCAGCACTTCACATAAACTATATGACATTTATATATAATATACATAACTTAAATATTGTTTAATAGTTGTGAAACTCATTTTATTCTACCTAGGAAAATGTGAGAAATTAGTTTGATTTTCTAACTTTTTTTTTTCCTTCATGTGTATCTTGAGATAGAATGATAACTCCACCTAGAGTCCGTCACAGGTCATTGTTCAACAAAAAGAAAACTACATGAAAATGACCTCATTGGGGAATGGAGAAAAAAGGTAAGAAAATTATCCAGGATACATTGATGTGACTACAAAATGTGTTGGTGGTCCCACAGGATGTGGCATAAATATACAACATTAATAAATTAGATATCTGTGTATGTGGATATAAATGTCTGTCAGAGCATTATGAAAACAGGAAATTAATAGAACCCATCTCACTATTTAATACTGTTCCTCAGCACATTAACGCCACCATGCCTTTTTAGCATCACTGTCCTACTTGGAAACATTTAAGAACTTTAAAAGTACATTTGCTAATGTCTTCATTGAGAGCAGAGTGTTCAGCCTGTTCTTTGAAATGAAGTGTCAACCATCTCTGCAATTCTTAGAAATGAGATGTTAAGAGTCTGTGGTGACAAGAATGGGCTCATTGTGGGCTGCTGATAGCACAGTCACCTACAAATGCCTCAGTGTGCTTCAGTGCTGGTCTAATGATTTGTGCCTAATGGATCATGAAGAGCATTTCGAAGCCTCCTTTTCTCCCTGAACATCATCAACTCCCAAGACCTTGTCAAAAAAACCAGCAGTGGTTGTCACAATGCTGTTCCCCAAGTGTCCCTCACCCAACGCAACCTTTAAATGCATTTGGTGGCTTTCCAAAGTGCAACAAAGGTCAAGGGAAATTCAATAGTGCACATCTGAGCTTTAAGAAAAAAAACTTAAACCTAAAATCATATTAGAGAAATGGGGGCTTCTTCGTGGGTAGAGTAAACCATTACTGTTTGAAAACTCTTGTATTATCCAGTTAGAATAAAATAATAGCTATTGGTGATGGAGCACTTGCCAAGTGTGAGATGCTAACAAATATGTTGTTATCTTAGTTTTTTTTTTATAGCATCTGAAGCCACAGAGACACTAACAGACGCTAACATGACTTATTTCACAAGTGAAAAAAAAACCTCATGACTCAGTCCAGGTCTCCCTGGTTCCAGAGAATAAGGGCATAATTACTCTTTGAAGTCCCCAAATCTTATTATATGGAAAGCTATGAACCCAAAACGTTTTCCAGAAATTATACAACTGCTCATGAAGCAATCCTTAAAAGAGAGAGTTTGGTATTGACCTAGGTTTACACCCCAGCTCTCATTTGTGTCCTATATAACCTTGAGCACATTTTTTAATACATTAGTGGAGTTATAATAAACTCAGACAAGTGACGTGATCTCCATTTTTCAGATGAACACGCTGAATAAAAGTAACCCTACATATGAGTGTATTGCATGATTTGGGGTAACTTTATTTGGAAAGGCTTTGTTTTTAATAATGGTACCAAATTTTTTGCATCTCATCTAGATTATAAAATTGGAGAACCAGACTTTGGGGACTGTAATGATAAGAAACTATTATATAATTAGTCTTAGAGTAATCCTAGGTCCAGACTACACCCTAGAGTTCTCTTCAAATGAACCAATATTTTCACTGTCAGCCATCCTGGCAAGAGCTCCTTTGGGGACAATAAGAAAGGACTCAAGAGAACCACCTTGGACAGAAGAAATTATGTCCCTTTCCTTGAGGATAAGGACTGAGGGAGTTCATCCAGTGCTGACTGTTTCTAAGCCATATTGACACAGTCCCAGAAATAATCAAGCAGCCAATCCAACAGGAACATCTAAGGTTACAACATAGCTGTAATTTTTTAATTGTTGTTATTAACTTTCAGTAAAAATCTGTGTTATGATCTAGAGCAAAGTTCAGCAAACATTTTCTGTAAATAATTCAGGCTTTGTGGTCATGCTCTCTCTGTCACAGAGCTTAGCTCTGCCATTGTAGTACGCAAGCAAATGAGGGTAACTATGTCCCAATAAAACCTTATTTATATACACTGAAATTCTAATAATATAACTCTCACAGGAAATGTTAAGCTATTTAAAAATACATAATCTATTCTTAATTTACAGCTCATATGAAGACAGGCAGCTTTCAGGCTTGAACCATGGGTCAGAGTTTGCCAGCCCCTGCTCTAGGAAATTGAGGAGGACGTGTCTTCTTGGGAGAAAGGTAGTGAAAGAGAAAAATCTCTGCCCTTCTCTGGAAACTTGAGAATGGAAACTCACTCTAACAGTCACCATCAAAAGATAGCCAATAGCCCATTGAGTACTTCTTTGTTGTTTTTGAGAGAGGGTCTCATGTAACCCAGGCTAGCCTCCAATTCTCTATGTATCCCAGGATGAATTTGAACTTTTGATCCTCCCGTATCCCCTTCAAGCGCTGGGATCACAGCCATGTATCACTGCTCACATAAAAATGTGGTGCAAGCCTGTAATTCCAGCACTCTTGGGGCAGAGGCAGGAGAATCTCTGAGTTTGGGGCCAACCTGGTCTACAGAATGAATTCCAGGGCAGCCAGGGTTACACAGAGAAACACTATCTCAAAAAAGACAGCCATGTTCCATGGCATGACCAATTTTCTCCAATTTAACCAAGTCCACATTGTCTGAATTTTAGCATGCCAACACAAAAGCAATGATGTCTCCTCTGCTGCTGAAATTGGGTGGGGTTTTTGTTGTTGTTGTTGTTGTTGTTTGTTTGCTTGCTTGCTTATTTTTGGTTTTTTGAGACAGGTTTGTTGTACCACCACCACCCTGCTGAAAATTGGTTATTACCGATATAGTCCTGAGATGTGCCTGAAACACAGAATACACTCTCATGTTGTTTCTTTTTCCTTCCTTCCTTTTATTGACTTTTTAGCTTCGAAAACTTTGTGTGATTATACTTAATTCATATCTTTTTTTGAGCAACTTCTCTCCTTATTAGTAAGTAGGTTTTTGTTTGTTTTATAACATAATTCTTTATTGATTATTTGGAAATTTCACATCATGCGCCCCAATCCCGCTCACCTCCCAGTCCCTCCATATCCACCCCTCACCCCTACAGCATCCCCCCAAAAGAAACCCCCCAACAATTAATTTAAAACAAAACAAAAAAAATACCTCACTCCTCAGTCTTTCCAACACCTCTTCACTCAGCCTCATGGCACTGGGAGCTGCAGTGTGTCATACAGTAAACCCTTTGTCCAATCAGCCACACCCGAAAATAGTCATTGCGATGAGTCATTAGTCTGGTTCAAGGCCTCTGGCTTCTAGTACACCATCATCACTGGACCCTCACCAAAACTCTTAAGTCATGAAGAACCTTCGGCTATTGTTCCACGGGACCAGTCTCTTCGCACACTCCAGGAGGTCATAGATGGGATAGATGTTAGGGTGGGCCAATCCAGGGCCCAGGATGTGTGCCTGGGTGATAGCTGAGCTGGTCCAGGCTGTTGGGACTGTCCTACTCAGTCATGGGGTGGAGCCAGTTCTCCTAAGCCCATGGAATTGGGGCCAGCTCTCCCACACCCAAGGTGAAGGGTGGGGCCATCTCTCTCATGTAGTGGGGACAGCTCTCCCATGAGGGGCAGGGCCAGCTCTCCTGCTGCAATGTCCAGTGTGGGGCAGGACCAGCTATCCCAGGGTCAGTGAAGTGTGGGGCCAGCTCAGCACGACCCCCAGATTTCAACATGCATGGTTCCTATGCCCCCACCCCCGTGGTAACAGGGCTATGAACATTAATACAGACCCCAGCTGCTGTGGGACCATGGGCCCAGACATGGTGGCCCTTGGCAGCAGCCTGCCCAGACAACACCATGGCCCCAGGTGGCAGCACAGGCCACTCTGATTGGCATGGCTCCAGCAGCTCGGCCCTCAGACACCAACATGTCCACAGGTTTGGCCTTTAGTGACATTAATTCATATCTTCACCACTGATTTTTTTTCTAGATCTGCTACTAAAAGAATAGAAAGGCCAAACTGTTATTACTTAAGACACAGATTTATTTTTAAATTATTTATTACATATCAAGAGATTTACTTTTTCACTCCTGAGACAAAGGACAAAAATACGATGCCAGTATTGAGGAGCCAAAGACAGGACTTTCTTAGCATGCATAAGGCCCTGAGTTCGAGCCCCAGCACCACGTAAAACCAGGAGCAGAGGTGGATGGCTGTGGTCCCCGCACTTGGGAAGAGCCAGCAGGACCAAAGGCCAAGGTCATCCCAGGATATAGAGAGCTGGAAGCCGGTCTGGATTACATGAGACTTTCTCTCAAAATCAAAAAGCAAGTACTCAGAAGGGTCCTTAGTGATGAACTCTCCTTATATCAAAACTGCAGCATGTCTATCTGTTCCTCCACATTCTGTGAACCTCTGCGTGTGCATGTGCACACTCCCATGTGCCTTTCTCCAGCTTTTACTTTTACGCGCACTTTGAAATAAAAACTCTCATTAAATACACTCATCTTTCGGATTAACCAAAGGAGAGTTTTGTGAACATTAATGCAGCGTAGGAAATCAATACATCACAATTAGAAAAAAGCAATTGGAAAAAACCCTCCTGGCTTTTATTTTATATTTTATTTTATTTTTATTCAGACACACTCAGTTTGTTTGGATGGAAAATAATTGTGCTGTTCACTCCATCAGCCCGAATTCTCGAACCAATGAAGCCAACGGACACTAATGAGAAGGTATTTTTCATGTCCGTTACATCTGACTCAACACTAAGTTGCTTAATGGATTACATTTGGGTTTCATCTTAGAGTTGATTAAATATTTAACATTTGGAACAAAAATATAGCCACATTTGGTAAGTTAACGGTGAGATACAAACCAGCTTCTAGCACCTAATTTCAGAAGTGCAGTACAGGCAGAGCTATTAAATATAATCTAACCCAACTGAGTGTGGTGGTGCACTCCTTTAATCCCAACACTCAGGAGGCAGAGGCAGAGGAGTCTTTGTAAAACCAAGGTAATTCTGGTCTGCAAAGAGTTCTAGGACAGCCACGTTTACACAGTCACCTGGCCCAAAAAAAAAAAAAAGTGTGGGGTGGAAAACTTAGGTCTAAGAAGACAGCTGCCATGGTCCAGGTCATCTGGGTACACCTTGACCTGCCGCTTCTTTTAGCTGGATGTTAGACTCCTTTTAAGAAACTCAAAGCTGAACTTACTTCTTTTAGGATAGTGACAACCTAGTTTTCAGATATTGGCCAACCTCCTGAACAGACACAGGATTTCTACTTGACTTCTGCACACCTTCCCACACTAAGGGAGAGGTCTGGGCTTCAGCTGCTGTGGTTATGCATGGCTAAGTACCAATATGATTGAGTGTCGGATTTATTTTTAGAGTTGGAGTTACAGTTAATGAAAGATGTAAAAGATAAGACATCAATTTCATAAAGAAATACACACTGCAATAAAATATTCATGGGGTCCTTCTCTATCTATGGTGCTTGAGCATAAAGGAAAATAAGACTGATACAATTAAATAGTCTTTTTTTAAGTTCTAACTTAAATGTAATTTAGGAAAATTAACATATAGTTCTGATTTAGAAGTTGTGTGGAGTAGCTAAATGCCAAGCTTCCCTGATAAAACAGCTATTTTGATTCAATTGATTAATTTTATAGCATTATTGGGATAAAATTAACATAATAAACTACACATATTTAAGAGGTAACATTCAACAAGTGTTGGTGTATACACTCATGATTATTGCCATCAAGGTAATAAACATTCCCACCATATCCTAACTTTTCCACTCCCTCCCAACTCGGTCCAGCCAGCCTCTGTACTTTTTGTTACTTGCTTTTACCTTCTGAGTATCAAATGTTCCTTTATTGAACATTTTCCTGTGCACGTCTTACCTAGCTGGGTATTCAGACATCTCATCATGAATTTCATCTTTGAAGTCATGAGGTTGGTGGCCATCCACCTGGCAGACGGAAGACACAACAGTCCCCACAAAGTTGTTTTATGCTTCCAGAGAGTTCTCCAGCTAAAGATCAATGGTGTTGACAGTCTCATCAAAAGCAATGCATCCACTGTGCACAGTGTGGTTTTTCTTTTTTTTTTTTTTTTTTTTTTTGGTGTTGCTGTTGTTGCTGTTGCTGTTGTTGCTACTGCTGTTGCTGTTTTCTGTTTTATCCAGTCTCGTGGGGTTTTCAGGAGGGCTTTCAGATGTGAGCATATGCTTTAGGGTATGGGTTTTGCTTGACTGAAAGGGATTTTTGTTTGTCCTGTTGTGGTTTGCTGTAGTGCGAGGGAATAAACCAAGGACTCCGAATGCTGTGTAAGAATTCTACCGCACAGCAGCTATGTCTGCAGCCACCTTTGAGGGCTTCGATGACCTGGACAGAATCAGACAGCACCACTTTAATCTGAGCCTATCTGTTCTGATGGTGAGTTACACTGAAACCGTTATGCCCTTGGAAATGTCATCACAACCAATATTTTGGAGATAGAACTGGGAACCCATCTTGGCCACCAAGGCAAGAATGCTCTCTCTCTCTCTCTTCAGATGAAAAATCCTGAGAGGCATTCTGTCATCTCCTCAGGGGTTCCCACCCACTAAAGCAAGAAATTCTCAAGATCTTTTTAATAATCTTGTGGGAAAATATTTTAAACTGACTCCTAATAGCTTATCAATATAGCCATAGATTAATGTATCTAGAAGCTTCTTTTGCCGTAGATGGCAGTAACACAGAAACCCACAACTGGTCAAGGTGCAAAGAAGGAAAGACTACAAAATTCTCACCCTTAATTGGGATATCTATATCACTGTTCTCTCCCAAGGATCGGGGTTGTCGCACATATAAACTCATAGATGCTGTAGCAGCATGCACAACACCTACGTAAACTTAAGCCAGTCAAAATCCCAACATGGAGAGAGGAGGTGGGCATGAAGTAACTACTGGCAATTGATAGCTACTGAGAGAGGAAGGGTCCATTTTCTTGAAGAGTATGGCCTCTGGTAGGTTGACTACACTCCAGTGGAAGCCCACATGCCCAAGAATATATGGGCAGCAAAAATCAGATTTGATAATTTTTTTTAAGTGAAGACATAGAGTTGGGTGGGTAGGTGGTAGGGTAGATCTGGGAGGATATAGAAGAGAGGGAATGAATATGGTCAAGCACATTGCATGATGTATTAATTCCCAAATAATTAACGAAATGTTTTAAAGAGATAAATTTTTTTTCTTTTTTTATTTTGCAATACAATTCAGTTCTACATATCAGCCACGGTTTCCCTTGTTCTCCCCGCTCCCGTCCCCCTCACCTTCCCCCCAGCCCCCCCATTCCCATCTCCTTCAGGGCAAAGCCTTCCCCACAGACTGAGATCAACCTGGTAGACTCAGTCCAGGTAGGTCCAGTCCCCTCCTCCCAGGCCGAGCCAAGCGATCCTGCATAGGCCCCAGGTTTCAAACAGCCAACTCATGCAATGAGCACAGGACCTGGTCCCACTGCCTGGATGCCTCCCAAACAGATCAAGCCAATCAACTGTCTCACCCATTCAGAGGGCCTGATCCAGTGGGGACCCCTCAGCCATTGGTTCATAGTTCATGTGTTTCCATTCATTTGGCTATTTGTCCCTGTGCTTTATCCAACCTTGGTCTCAACAATTCTCGCTCATATAAACCCTCCTCATTCTCGCTAATTGGACTCCCAGAGATCCACCCAGGGCCTAGTCATGGATCTCTGCATCCAGATCCCTCAGTAGTTGGATGAGGTTTCTAGCACGACAATTAGGGTGTTTGGCCATCCCATCACCAGAGTAGGTCAGTTCGGGCTGTCTCTCGACCATTGCCAGCAGTCTGTTGTGTGGGTATCTTTGTGGATTTCTGTGGGCCTCTCTAGCACTTTGCTTCTTCCTATTCTCATGTGGTCTTCATTTACCATGGTCTCCTATTCCTTGTTCTCCCTCTCTGTTTAAACAGATAAATTTTATCTCTAAAAGTTCATTTAAAAATAAACAGGAATCTAATCCAATTTACAAGTCTCCTCGTAAACACTCACTGTACAGCTTCCTACTATCCCCTACCACTCCTGCCTCTGGTCGCCCAACAATCCCATCACTCTTCTCTCAGTATTCCAAAAAAAAAGAGCACAGCATGCCTGGCTAAAGAGGAACTGGGTTTCACGTCTTCCCGAAATCTCAGTTTATGAAAACTTTTTCCATGAGCTATTTTTGATGAAAGATATTGTCATCAAAATGCTACAACCTGAGACTTAGATGCCTAAGTTACAGATATGTCCTTGACATTAATATGAAGTGTGTCTTCAAGTAAGTTCTTCTTCATCTCAGAGTATAAATGATCTCTTTCCAGATCAGATAGTCTATATACATGATGCTCAGGATAATAGGAGCTTTCAGTGTGCTAACAGCTCATAAGGCATGTGTCCTCAAATATATGGGTTACTTTGGGGATTCACAATGAGTACATTTTTTTAAAAAATCTGCTAGTTTGGTAAAGTTATAGTTGTAAGATCTCCTCCAAGATCTGGGATTTCACTAGCCCTGGGTAGCTGGTTTGGTTTCATTTCATTAGCCCTGGGTAAATTGGTTTGGTTTCCAGTAATAAATAGGTGTGATTATCCTCTTAGTGAGTGGGTGTTGAGTCCAATTAGAGAGCTGTTGGTTACCAAGGTCTGTGTGCCACTGCTGCACGCTTAGGTGTATTGTGTCATGCTGGTGACTGTTGTGGTCCATAGGTGCCATACCCTTGTAGGACTGTTGGTTGCTTCCCTCCTTTGGAAGTTGGCATGGCACCCTCTGATACCATGAAAGCTAGTCCTCAGGGAGAAGGTTTGCAAGTCAGTTGCAGCTCAGGGGTATCTGGGCCCTGTGTCTGAAGTGCATGATGTCTTCATCAATAGGGACTTACCTTCCACCTATGAGGCAACAAAGGGCAATAGCAATAGCCTATATGTTTGGGAAATCTCTTAGACAACACTAACCAATACTCAAAAGAGGACTTCTCATGCCTGTTGTTGGGGTTTTTGTTAGGTGGTTTTTCACTCTTAGAGGGAGCATTGTCAACCCAAATGAAAATTTTTCATTTAATCTACATATATATATTTATACACAGACTTACATGTGTTACAGTTTGGGTTAAATAATTAATAGTATGATTGCTTATGACTTTTTCAGACAGCCTTATTGTTACTTTGCCTTTCTCTCTCCTTCTTCTGCATTTATCTCCCTCTCCCCTCCCTAATTAGAGCATCCCCTCCTTCTACACAAAGAACTACAGGCAACTGAGGAAAGCTGAGAGTGGGAGAAATGGTCTTCCCCGGGGAAGAGCACAGCGATTGTTTCTCCAATACCAAATGGTCAGCACTGAAAACATATACACACTAGTGGCATTATACAGACTAAGCACGTTATACTTAGAAATGTATACATATATACATATATGCATGTAACAATAATTAATGGAAAAAAGAGGCCATAATTTTGGAAGAGAACGAAGAAGAGTATGTGGGAAGATTTGGAGGAAGGAAGGGGAAGACATAAATGATGTAACTATTGTCTCAATAAAAGAAAATTTTAAATTATATTTTAAAAAATACCTGCTAAGTCTACCCTAGGCAAAACACCCACTTTCTCTATTCTTCATTGTATCCTCTCTGTAAAGACACATACTAAACAAATCATGATAAGGATGAAATTTGAACAGAATCGCCCCCAAATGAACCAGCTGCCCAGTGATGCTAAATTATCCTCACAACAGTTGGAAGAAATTTCTAAGAAGTCATTTAGGGCAATGTTCAAAAACAGAAATTCTAAAATTGGTGACATTTTGCAAGAAAGGATGGAGGATGTCTTTAGCCCAAAAAAAAAAAAAAAAAAGGAAAGTTTCCAGCTTCCAGCAACTTGGGATGCCAGTTCATGCTTTACACTACTGAGTAGCTGCTAACTCTTAGGATTATTGTCGTTCACTACTAGAAGGAGTACCCATGGTAAGCGAGGAGCAAAATCACGTCAACACCACCGTTTATAATAACTACAAGTTCTAGAATTTTGGAGGACACTTAAAGGAGTACTGAGGAGGATTAGCTAAGACTGCCCTTAGCATGAGCTTCGATGTAAAGACCAGGGTCAACGGAAATGCTTGTATTTGAGGAGAGGAATCCGTGAGCATATGTGGGGGATGAGTCTGAACTGCAGTATCCTTTGTATTCTAAATGCTTGGAATTCCCAAGAAATATTGTAGACACTGTTATAACTCCATAATAGTTCATTTAGAAGAATGCAATTAGATTCTCACACATAGAACAACCCCCAGTATAAATCCAAATCAATAAAGCAAATGGATAAAGTGAGAAGAACGGATGAATCAGACTTGGTTGGAACTCAGTCCCTTAGGAAAACTGAGAGTCTCTTTTCTAGGGCTATGTTAATGAGCTTTTCATCACTGTGTAAAATAAAAATAAAAGAAGTCTTCTAAAAGAAGGGAGGCTTTCTTTCCCTCAGTTTCAGGGGTTTGGGACTATGGGCACTTGGCTCCGTTATTTCTGAGCCTATGGTGAGACAGTATGACATGATGGGGTTGGGAGGGGGGAGCACAGTGAAATAAAGCTCTTTGTCTCATAATGACCAGGAAGCAGAGAGAGAAAGAGGAAGTAGTGGGGGCTCTAATATACTCTTCAAAGGCACACCCACAATGACCTACTTCCTCTACCTTGGCCCCACCCCCTATAGGTTGCTCCTCTTCCAAATTAGCACTCTAACCAACCAAGGCATTTGCACATAGCTTTGGGGCCATTTTGATCCAAATTGCAGAAAATGTCCTTCTCCCTAAGTTTAAACATTGATTCTACCACTCCTCACCTGTGTGACATTGAACAATTACTCCTCTCTGTTTCCAGTACCTCATTACACATAAGAACAAAACTGACATTTACTTTATGGGGTGCTGTTGTGTATTAAATGATACAACACATGTGGAGAGCTTGGGAGATTACCCGGCACATAATTAGAACTCAATTTCATAGTGGCTATTATCATTATTGTTCACCACTCTTATTAGTAACTAATTACAGGTTACTATCTTCATACTAACTTTCAAGTTACTCCTTTCCAGGTACCTCAGTTTACCCTTTCATACAGCAGACACCATGAGATGATTAAAAGACCAAAATGAATAAAGTCACCCCAGGCCAAGGCCTGAGTATGGAGGCTCTGGCTCAGTCATAGGGTAAAATGTGATTTGAGTGTGCCAGCTTTAAAGGTCACTAGTCAAGAAACACCAGACACTTTGAAGCAACTGGAGGAGGTGAGACCTGGTAGTCAGCTTTAGTTATTGTCAAGGCCAGCACATTCATAAACTCTCCTCATTAAAATTTGCCAATTAATGAGCGGTGGCACAGCCCCTAGCAAAGGTCAGCCGCAGCCCAAGCAAACTTATCAAAAATTCAGAGAGGTCCAGAGTTTGGGAGAAGTTCATTCTTCCCTTAATGAACGGCTCTAATTACAATCCTGACATAACAAAATGCAAAATGCACTCTTCAAAAGACACCAAGTCAAAGGTTTAACAGCCCAGATAACCTTCTCCTTTGGTACAGGATGACCCAGATGTAGGGGAGGAGAAAGGAGGGAATCTTAAGAGTACAGTCAACAGGGTGGATGAAAGGGCTTTTCAAGAAATAAAAGCTTGGTAGCACATCAGAATCCCAGCACAGAGAAGAAACTGAGAGCAGATAAAAATACTCCCACATCCTGGGATCTGGGTGAACACAGAGTCAAGACTCTGGCTAATCGCCCTTCTTAGCAGACATCAAAGTATTTATTTGGTGACCTTTCTAGGCTAGTTATGAAGAGCACTTTGACATCCTGAAGAGTCTGAGCCTGTAATTGTTGCCTAGTTTAGATTAAAAAAAAAAAAAAAAAAACCTCAAGTATATGGACACAGAATGGATATGCTGTGTTTAAATTGTTTCTGAAATAACAGGTCCAGGGTTTCAAACCAGGTTAGCACTAGCCAAAGGCTTAGTGAAAAAGAGCACAGCCTGGCCCTCTGTGCATCCACTAGGGGAGCCACCATCTTGGAAGGGTTGACTTCATCCATTCCATGACCTAGGAC